>NC_067245.2:119324631-121824631 GCF_019359855.2 Lolium perenne
GAGAAGTCGTTTTGGGTTTCAAACATGGAAATTTCAAAAACCTTCCCAAAAGCCTCATTTTGGAGTGACTAAGAAGGATACATGCTTACCTTTTCATTTTCATGTTTTAAACTTGTTGAAATCTTGGTTAAACCTAGGATTTGAACAAGATCAAGTGGGCATAAAAATTAAGAACAAATAAAAAATGAAAACCAAAGCACATAGTATTCTTATGTCATATAGTAAGCATTCAAATTGATAAACAAGGTCTAAACATATTCAAACTAGACAAATCATGTATCTACCCACTAAACCTAAACTCTATCTTATGAAGTCGATCAAGCATGAAGAGAAGTGGTTTTGGGTTTCAAACATGGAAATTTCAAAAACCTCCCAAATGCTTCATTTTAGAGTGACTAAGAAGGATCCAGGCTTACCTTTTCATTTTCATGTTTTAAACTTGTTCAAATCTTGGTCAAACATAGGATTTGACCAGGATTCAAAAGGGCATAAAAATACTTAGAAAAATCATGTACGTATCTACCCTTAACGCTAAACTCTGTCTTATGAAGTCAAGCACGAAGAGAAGTGGTTTTGTGTTTCAAACATGGAAATTTCAAAAACCTCAGCTCCAAAATGCTTCATTTTAGAGTGACTAAGCAGGATCCAGGCTTACCTTTTATTTTCATGTTTTAAACTTGTTCAAATCTTGGTCAAACCTTGGGTTTTACCAAGATTCAAATGGGCATAAAAATACTTAGAAAAATCATGTATGTATCTACCACTAACCCTAAACTCTATTTTACGAAGTCAAGCATGAAGAGAAGTGGTTTTGGGTTTCAAACATGGAAATTTCAAAAACCTCCCAAACGCTTCATTTTAGAGTGACTAAGAAGGATCCATGCTTACATTTTATTTTGATGTTTTAAACATGTTCAAATCTTGGTCAAACCGTACCTAGGATTTGACCAAGAATCAAATGGGCATAAAAATTCAAAAAAATGAAAAACCAATGCACATAGCCTTCTTATGTCATATAGTAAGCACTCAAGTTGATAAACAAGGTCTAGACATATTCAAACTAGAAAAATCATGTATCTACCCCTAACCCTAAACTTTGTTTGATGAAGTCAAGCACGACGAGAAGTCGTTTTGGGTTTCAAACATAGAAATTTCAAAAACCTTCCCAAAAGCCTCATTTTGGAGTGACTAAGAAGGATGCAGGCTTACCTTTTCATATTTTCATGTTTGAAACTTGTTTAAATCTTGGTTAAACCTAGGATTTGACCAAGATCAAATGGGCATAAAAATTCAGAACAAATAAAAAAATGAAAACCAAAGCACATAGTATTCTTATGTCATATAGTAAGCATTCAAGTTGATAAACAAGGTCTAAACATATTCAAACCAGACAAATCATGAATCTACCCACTAACCCTAAACTCTGTCTTATGTAGTCGATCAAGCATGAAGAGAAGTGGTTTTGGGTTTCAAACACGGAATTTTCAAAAAACCTCCCAAATGCTTCATTTTAGAGTGACTAAGAAGGATCCAGGCTTACCTTTTCATTTTCATGTTTTAAACTTGTTCAAATGTTGGTCAACATAGAATTTGTCCAGGATTCAAAAGGGTATAAAAATACTTAGAAAAATCATGTACGTATCTACCCCTAACCCTAAACTCTGTCTTATGAAGTCAAGCACGAAGAGAAGTGGTTTTGTGTTTCAAACATGGAAATTTCAAAAACATCAGCTCCTAAAGCTTCATTTTAGAGTGACTAAGCAGGATCCAGGCTTACCTTTTATTTTCATGTTTTAAACTTGTTTAAATCTTGGTCAAACCTTGGATTTTACCAAGATTCAAATGGGCATAAAAATACTTAAAAAATCATGTACGTGTATCTACCCCTAACCCTAAACTCTATCTTACGAAGTCAAGCATGAAGAGAAGTGGTTTTGGGTTTGAAACATGGAAATTTCAAAAACCTCCCAAAAGCTTTATTTTAGAGTGACTAAGAAGGATCCATGCATACATTTTATTTTGATGTTTTAAACATGTTCAAATCTTGGTCAAACCGTACCTAGGGTTTGACCAAAAATCAAATGGGCATAAAAATTCAAAAAAATGATAAACCAAAGCACATAGCCTTCTTATGTCATATAGTAAGCACTCAAGTTGATAAACAAGGTCTAGACATATTCAAACGAGAAAAATCATGTATCTACCCCTAACCCTAAACTTTGTCTTATGAAGTCAAGCACGACAAGAAGTCGTTTTGGGTTTCAAACATGGAAATTTCGAAAACCTTCCCAAAAGCCTCATTTCGGAGTGACTAAGAAGGATGCAGGCTTACCTTTTTATTTTCATGTTTTAAACTTGTTTAAATCTTGGTTAAACCAAGGATTTGACCAAGATTCAAAAGGGCATAAAAATAAGTTTCCAATGGTCCCGTGTCCAACAAGGGACGAGTAGTTTCTCTCTACTTCTTCCTGACGTGTGGGGTGAGCATGCCCTCCCATCAGTATCAGAGGAATTTAATTTGACAAGGGCTACAGGACGACATCACCAAAAAGGGTTAATTGGTTCTATACCACTCCTCAATTCACAAGTTGTTCTGTCTAGAAATTGATAAAATTTTGTCCAAAAAATCAAACTTCTTCGAAAAATCTGAAAAATTTACAGAATGTCAAGAACACTAATATGAGTCTACTATTCTAATATGAGCCATTTCTGGGCACATATGATCCAGATTATCTGAGAGTATGTACAAACTGTAGTATAGGGTACAAATACTAGATACATAGGCAGTATATGATGTTGTATTGCTGAAAATGGCATAGAAAGGGGTATTGAGAATTGAGAGTGGTATAGACACAACTTCAGTTTTTTAATGGCATAAACACAACTTGTGAATTGGGGAGTGGCATAGAACCAATTAACCCCACCAAAAAAGGGTGACGCATGTCTCCTTCACCAAAACAGCAATACATGTCTGAAACAAGTACATGAACACAAGTACACCACCATAATAATAATACTACTCCGTACATGGACACAAGTACTAATATAATAAAGTAAGAGTACTAGTTTGTTTACATTTCCATAGGCCAATTTATGAAAATTAACCTTCAGAAATTCGGAAGCCAGGTGACACAGCAATCATCAAGGATTGCAGCTAGTGGTACATAGTGACCTAGTCAAGATCTACCTTGAGCCTGCTTGATGCTTCAGCTCGGAGTTGAGAGCCTTCTCCTGTGACAGCTCGGCCTCTAGTTTGTCCGTCCTAACCATAAGGTTCAGGATCAGTCCGGCGAGTTTGTCCATGGTCTCCGCCTGGCCGAGGCTCCGCCGCTGGATCTCCTTACTCTCAGTGAACGATTTCATGGCGATATCGTCGAGAATGCGAATCCGGATCTTCTCAGTTGCGAGCTCAGAATAAAGTCTCATGCACTCATCGGCGAGGGCGCTTCTGTCCGCCGTCTCGACGCGGAAATCGCCCATAACCATTTCTAAAATGGCCCCGATCTCGTAGCGGGGCTTCTATCAGATGGGGATGGAGCACAAAATCAGAAGTGTACCCAGAGAACTACCAAGAAAGAGAGAATGGGAATCCCAATTTGCATGAATGTCTATACCTCGCTGCTTTGAGGAGTTGGCTCCGTGGAAGATGTTTCCGCAGGCAGGAGGGCTGCGGGAAAACTAAGGTTGCCCGACCTGAAAATACGATTGAGAGAAGGTAAGAAAAGGAGGGGATGATAAGTTGTGAAAGACATAGAAAGATGCGCAAGAACGGAGGATCGCCTGAAGGTAGCAGTCGCGGGCTGCGACGCCCTTGAAGACTCTTGCGCATAAGGCACCTCGACAGCAGCACAGGGATGCCATTGCTGGGATTCCCTCAGCTCCGCCGCAGCCGCACGAGCCCTTCTGTGGCAAGACTTGCTCCCGGTCATGGTGGCGAAGTAGTATTCCAAGAGGTAAACAAAGTGGTGAACTGAGGAAGACGGATAGAGCAAAGGTTAGTCCTTAAATTTGGCCTCCCCGTCTCCTCGGCTCCTCGCGAGTAGTAGTAATACTTATCTGTTCAAAGAGCAAACTTCAAGGCAGAGACTTGGTGGGCCATTCATCTCCAACTATACTTCCTCCAATCCGAATGATACCAAATTTTTTAATGACAAATCACCCAAAATAGTATTCCAAGAGTATATGTAAGCTTTGGTGTTTTTACAATATACTAGCAAGATGGCATGTGATGGCTCCATGCGCGTGTTTCACAATTTTACATTTTTTAAAACCTTATTTGGTTGGTTTCAAATTTGGTTCAAATTTTCGGTGTGCGGCATGCTGATACGTCTCAAACGTATCTATAATTTCTTATGTTCCATGCTACTTTTATGATGATACTCACATGTTTTATACACACTTTATGTCATTATTATGCATTTTCTGGAACTAACCTATTAACAAGATGCCACAGTGCCAGTTGCTGTTTTCTGCTGTTTTTGGTTCCAGGAAGGCTGTTCGGGCAATATTCTCGGAATTCGACGAAACGAAAGCCAAATATCTTAATTCACCGAGATGGACCAGAACACCGAAGGGGAGCCGGAGAGGAGGCCCAGGGGCCCCAGACCATAGGGCCGCGCGGGTGGACCCCTGGCCGCGCCGGCCTATGGGGAGGGAGCCCTGGCGCCCCTCCGACTCCGTCTCTTCGCCTATTTAACCCCTCGTGACCTAAAACTTCGATACAAATTGACGAAACTCCAGAAAGACTCCAGGGACGCCGCCGCCATCGCGAAACTCCCTTTCGGGGGACAGAAGTCTCTGTTCCGGCACGCCGTCGGGACGGGGAATTGCCCCCTGAGTCATCTCCATCGACACCACCGCCATCTTCATCGCCGTTGATGTCTCCCATGATGAGGAGGGAGTAGTTCTCCCCCGAGGCTAAGGGCTCTACCGGTAGCTATGTGGTTCATCTCTCCCATGTACTTCAATACAATGATCTCATGAGCTGCCTTACATGATTGAGATCCATATGATGAGCTTTGTATCACTATTAATCTATGTGCTACTCTAGTGATGTTATTAAAGTACTCTATTCCTCCTCCATGATGTAATGTTGACAGTGTGTGCATCATGTAGTACTTGGCATAGGTTATGATTGCAATCTCTTGTAGATTATGGAGTTAAGTATTACTATATCAATATAGACATTTGCTTTGAATGATTTGATCTCAGTTCATATGCTTTACATCATTATTGGATCAAGATTATGTTGGTAGCATGTCACTTCAGAAATTATCTTTGTTATCGTTTACCTACTCGAGGGCGAGTAGGAACTAAGCTTGGGGATGCTGATACGTCTCCAACGTATCTATAATTTCTTATGTTCCATGCTTGTTTTATGACAATACCTACATGTTTTATACACACTTTATATCGTTTTGATGCATTTTCCGGAACTAACCTATTAACAAGATGCCGAAGTCCCAGTTCCTGTTTTCTGCTGTTTTTGGTTTCAGAAATCCTACAAAGGAAATATTCTCGGAATTGGACGAAATCAATGCCCAGTATCTTATTTTTCCCGGAAGCTTCCAGAGAACCGAGAGGGGCCAGAGGGGAGCCAAGGGCCCCACCCCACAAGGCGGCGCCGCCAAGGGGGGGGGCGCCCCCTACTGTGTGGGCCCCCCAGGGCCCCTCCGACTCCGGCTCTTCGCCTATTAGACTCCTCGTGACCTAAAACTTCGACACCAATAAGCCACGATACGAGAAAAGTTCTAGAGCTACCGCCATCGCGAAGCCAAGATTCGGGGGACAGAAGTCTCTGTTCCGGCACGCCGCCGGGACGGGGAAGTGCCCCCGGAAGGCATCTCCATCGACACCACCGCCATCTTCATCACCGCTGTTGTCTCCCATGATGAGGAGGGAGTAGTTCTCCCCCGAGGCTGAGGGCTCTACCGTAGCTATGTGGTTCATCTCTCTCTTTGTGATCTAGTTGAATATCATCTATGTGCTACTCTAGTGATGTTATTAAAGTACTCTATTCCTCCTCCATGATGTAATGTTGACAGTGTGTGCATCATGTAGTACTTGGAGTAGGTTATGATTGTGATCTCTTGTAGATTATGAAGTTAACTATTACTATGATAGTATTGATGCGATCTATTCCCCCTTTCATAGCCTGACGGTGACGGTGTGCATGCTATGATAGTACTCGGTCTAAATTGCAATGGTCTATCATGCACTCTAAAGGTTACTTAAATATGAACTCCGGATTTTGTGGAGCTTGTTAACTCCGGCTTGAGGGAGCTCTTGTAGCCCTACACAATGAATGGTGTTTGTTATCCAACAAGAGAGTGTAGAGTAGTTTCAGCTATGTGATCAATGTTGAGAGTGTCCACTAGTAAAAGTAGGATCCCTAGGCCTTGTTTCCAAACATCGAATCTCCATTTATTTACTGTTCCACCGCATGTTTACTCGCTGCCATATTTATTTCAGATTGTTATTACCACTCATATTCATCCATATCACTTGTATTTCACTATCTCTTCGCCGAACTAGTGCACCTATACATCTGACAAGTGTATTAGGTGTGTTGGGGACACAAGAGACTTCTTGTATCGTAATTGCAGGGTTGCTTGAGAGGGATATCTTTGACCTCTACCTCCCTGAGTTCGATAAACCTTGGGTGATTCACTTAAGGGAAACTTGCTGCTGTTCTACAAACCTCTGCTCTTGGAGGCCCAACACGTCTACAGGAATAGAAGCGTGCGTAGACATCAAGCTATTTTCTGGCGCCGTTGCCGGGGACGTGAAGAAAAGTTACACCACAGAGATTTCTACCTCCCACGTCAACTGCGCGCCAGCAGTAGACAGCAAATGGACAAGGCTAAATCCCAGAGAAAAAAGGAAGTGAACTTCAAGCATGATTATAAAACAAACATCAACAAATTCATGAACAAGGCTAAATCCCAGAGAGAAAAGGAAGTGAATTTCAAGCATTTTGGAAGTGAACTTCACATTCATGTCTATCTGAGCTTTACATTGATCCATTTGTGAACTTCAAATTCAGTTAACAAAAAATTTCAAAATCGGAAAGACTAATTTACCTAGCAGGAATATCTAAACTAAAGTAGCTGGGAGATGTGAAATTTACCAATTAGGAGATGTGAACTCCACATATTAGAAGAAGTGAACTTGCCAATAGAGCTCGTTGGAGGGGTCGCAAGAGATGTTTCTTAAATGCATACATCTCAGATGAACTTGGCCAAATAGGGAGTTCAGGAAAGTACAAAACGACATGGTATGAATGGTAGAATTAAGTAACATTAAAATGGAACCACTAGGGGGCTCTCACAGCGATTTAAGGTTCCTAGACGCTCGATCGACTAATCCAACGGTGTACATCAACACAGCAATCCCGATCCGTCGCTAATCCTTTTTTGATTAGTTTGATCGCGTTAAATGGGCCATATCCCGTTACCGGGCCGCTTCTCCACAGATCAACTTAGGACGCACCTGGTTAATCGGGCCGCTGAACGCTTATATGGGTCTTGCGGCTTTGCTCGGCGGCCCACGGAGGCTTGGTAGACGATTCGTCTGTCCAGTGAAATGGCCAGCCTCGTCTTCCACTCCCCGCAACACCGTAGGAGTGGACCAGCCCCATCTTCCTTCAGGACGGCGATCTCCCCGCACGGCCGGACCCCAGACCCCACTCCTCCCGATACCAGCGTAAGGTGAAACTAGGTGTGACGCCGCTGTTTCGGTCGTCGACGTTGAGAGACTACCCCTTTCTGTCCATGCCATTCTTGATCGAAGCCAGTCGTTCAAGGCGGAACAACGCCGCCGCTGCCCTCCCCACCTTTCTTCCGCTGGCACAGTTGAGAGGGGCTCCAGCCTCCAGCAGCATGTCAGGTGGCGGAGTGTGGCCTTCCTAATGGGCCACGCGGTCAGCGGAAAGGGATTTATTGGTTTGGGCACTGATCTGCACTTCTGCAGGTTTGGCTGGCTGGTGCTCGCATCTCGTGTTGTGATCGTTGATGTCAAATCCTCTTCCCACAAAGTCAGCTTGCCACTTATTGCAATCTACCCTCCTCCATCGCAGCCAGACATCAGATTTCATCGACTTTATCTCTGTTCCCCCCTCTGTCAAAATGTTGTGCGAGAATGCATATTCAGGTATGATAGAGCTTTCTCACAACTTTTCAGTTGTGTCATGTTAATTGGGTAAATGGTTGCTACAGAAATGATGATTGTATGATCTATTCAGTTTTAAGTACATCGTGCAATCATCCTCGTAGATGTGTTCTGCACTTTTCTTGATTATGTTCATGTCAGTTTGTATGTGTTAAAGGAACCAACTAGAAAAGTAAGGAAGTGTAAAGATCGTTGGGATAATTTTTTGGTGATGCTTGCATGCTTCTGTTTCTTAAGATCGTAGCCATCTATGTGGGTCATAGGTTTACCTTTTTTATAAATAAATTTACACCAAGGTTTAAATTTATCATATATTTGGATTATCATGTGTTTATTATTCTTCCTTTTTCCTTTTATTGGATTATCTAGGATGAAAATTAAATTCCACAATGTCACGGCAATTTCTATCAGGATCAGTGTCCCGGTACGCCTCATCTCGCACTAAAAGGGGACCATGAGTGTGTGTTGCCTTGGGAATAATGGCAAAAAGACACCAGAAGATTGCATTGTAGGTTTTCTAGACTCCTAATGACTTCCCTTCCTTTGCATATGGATGAACTAATACGTAATCAGCAGATTTCGTTTTCCACTTATATGCTTTTGAAAACAAAAGGCTACGCAGATAGATAATGAAAAAAGTTTTGAATATTCTGGTTGACAGATCGTACAGATCGTAAATCTGTTACAGTGAATATTTTAATTTCAATTGTAAAGGTAATCACTTATTTTATACGGAGTACTTATTATTCTAAATCTCAATGGTTATCTCATAAGTCTGAACTCCAAAGTTAACAATTTTTTCCATGTTATAAATCAAATAACTTCCATATGTACAATCTATTGATTTTACAAGGGATGCTAATGTAGCAACAAAGCACCAACTAAGTTCCAGCATGAAGTACATGATTCTGGTTTCCCTTAGCTGCAAGCTTTAGTAATATTACACTTTGACCTCTAAGTATTATTTCTCATGTCCTTTTACAATTTATCATTTGCTATCTTGCTATTTTCCTTTCTCTCTTCTCCGGATTAAGTGACTGAAAGTAAACCATTTGCTATACACTAGAAACTTTAAGCATCTGAAATTTATGTTGAATGTTTATCAGCATCCATGAATTACTTTTGCTCATCATGTACATTATCCATCTCTAAATCGTGTTGTAAATTTTAAGGTAGGAGTCCATTGGCAACACTGAAGATCAAATAAAAAGGCAGCAAATATTACGGAAAAAATTACAGCTGCAGAATTCCATAGAAGGGTAGGAGGCTGCGAAAGGAAACCCTAGTGCTCTGCCGAACTCTACTTCGAGCGGTGACAGCCACCACGATGAGCTAGCTTGTCCGGCTACGGCTCTGCCAGTTTCATCATGTTCCTCAACAAGCTTGCTGACATCAAAGGTATTTCTGTGAAATCATCCTAGCGATGATCACTGTAGAGATTATATGATCTTGTTGTTTCTCTGTCCTCCCAAGTTCATATATATCTCCCCTCGAAATCCCTTTTCATATCTATGATCTCTGTTTTTATTGTTGATTACCAATTACTTTTCTAGAACTGATAATACCAAGGGAAGATGACGTTGCTTAGTTGTTGTGCTGGTGCCTGATGGACATCTCGGCAGGATGTAATAGTTGTTGTACTGTTGGCAGGCTTCTTGACTCTCAACCCCATTCTTGAAAGGTGGGCTCTTAGGGAGTGGCTTGTGTTATAAGGGCCCAACTAAGAAGTTTAATTAATTCGGAAGATTGGGAAGTTGCATGTCCATTTTCTTTGTTAATGTGTTCCTTGAAGAGTATACCCTTTGATATTTAGCAACCAGATTGTCACTTTTGTAAGAAGTTTGAACTTCTTATTGTCTATTTGTTTAAATGCGTGAGTCGCCTAAAAGATTATCTGACATCCAGTTTTGTTCGGGTGAATGTCATGCTTGTGTACAGTAAACATTGTTGGTTTAATTTAACAGCTAGGCCATGGACATAATTAGCGTAGATGCCATTAACTAGGATGTTCAAGCCATTCGATGAGCTCACTGTTGACAGCAAGGTTATCTTCTGCTTTCAAAGTCAATCTTCATGTATCTATAATCAGCTCTTGTTGGACACACTTATTCTGTGATGCTACATTTGCAGAATATTTTAATGTTTACTGATTTTGAGAATTCCATTGAATCTTGTAAACTTTTCACAGAATTCAGGCTCCAAATATTATCAGGCAATAATAGCAAACGTGAACTACAAAAGGTAAGACAAGAAACTCATTTACTGATGTGAGCTACTCTGTATCGGTTGAAGGTTAATTTTACTTAGCTTTGTTCGATGGCATGTGACGTTTAAATGTAAAAAGACTTAAAATTCAGTTGACTATATTTAAGAACTGCAATAAAGAAGTGTCTGATCGTCTCGGTTAAGCTAGGTAACTTCATATTTTTCAACTTTATGCTTCAAATCAGATTTCATCCTTGAAATTATCTCTACACTTTATTAAGCGAACTACATCATTGAATTGCCTGATTTAGAATTCGAACTAAGATCCTTTGTTGTTCAGGTTCCACTCTTTAATTACCATCGGTAAAAAAAGAAATTGACTGAGGTTTTAGGAATTCATTTTTCTCTTTTCCTGTCATTTTTTTCTATTATGTAAAACACGCCAGTTGAATTTAACCCCAAAGTACACTGCTTATATAAATGGGACATCATCTGTATATTTTATGTTGTCATTTCAACTTTAACTTTGAGGGTTTCTGATGTGTAGTCAATACGAAGTGTTCATGAAACTGACATTTAGCATGGCATCATGATCTCATCTTATGTGGTTATTGTTCCCTTCAGGTGTTAAAAGATAGACTATGAAATTGTATTGTTTCATAAAAGTATCTACTAATATCAACGTCCATTTCATGTAATTAAAATTTAAAGTTAATTTACATCCTTATCTTTCAACTGTTTGCTTCCGAAGCTTTTGCCATGACACAGAAAGAATACCCAAGACACCAAAGCAGGGCATTATACATAAGAATAGTAAAGCTTTGTTGAAAGTGTTAGCATACTACTATGCTTCATATCCGATTATTTTTCTGCCTACGAAATATTTCTTTATTAGTTTAGCTTCATATTTGAGGCACTGTAAACATATTTATTACATTGAGCATTAGTCTATTTGATAAATATATGTGCATTGCCAATTCTAGCAGATATATCTATCAGTCTAATTCTATAATGGATGGGTGTACGTTGCCTTGATATTCTATTTCACGACCACATTATCAAAACCTTGCTAGAACTTAACCTTGGTTTCTAATTTCTAGAGTGACTTGACATTCTTGTATTTCATCTATATAATTTGTTGATGATACTCTTTATTGTAAAATACCTTCACCACTTGTACATGAAGAGTTGGGTTGTAAAGCTAATGGTCTATTGGACAAGTAAGAGATGTTTCATACCGTTTGAGTACGCAGTTTCTCATGCTATAGCCTTACATGATTGCATGTTATTGCTTCCTGCTTTTCAAATGTTATTTGGGGGACAGCCCATTATGCTTTGTGACCTTTGTCTACATTATATATCAGGTGGGAACTTGGTACTTTAGGGACTAATCAGATAGTATCTTTTCATGTATGCACTGCACTCATCTTGATTATTGTTACAAACATGGCTAACCTAACAGTATGTATAGTCTAAGGAGAATAAATTATTGTTCACTAATATCTCTTTGTAGATAAATACACATATCACCTCACTTATTTCAACTGTGAGATCATTACACAAGTCCATAAAATCTGAGACCAATATCACCCAAGAGTCTTACGTGCCTATACTTGAAAATCATTTTTTCCCGTATCATCATGTGACATGATTTTGAGTTATATAGACTAGCCGCATGGTCGTGCCTTGATTCCTTGGTGCTATTGTCCCATTATTTAATTATTCTTGTGTTAGTGATTACTTATTTTGAATAAGGAGGCAATAACCCCAGCCCCATCTTGGTAATACAACTCATGAACTGAATGAAAAAAAAAACAATTATGCAGTTTGCCTTTACCTTTGGATTATGCAACCATGTTCTTTAATTCAAACTTTTATTGATTTTGTTTTTGCCATCTATAAACATGCAATTGTTTCACCTAATGGCAGAACTTCACACTTTTTTTATTTCTATGCTCCATGCCGGTTTTTGTACTCATGTTATTTGTACCATCCATCATGCTTAGCCTCCTTTGTTGTTGTTACATTTATTTGCTTTATGTTATTGCAGGTTAATAAAGGCAATGCTCATGGCTAGCTGAAAAAGGAGTGGCGTGGTTCTGGTGATAATAAACTTGTTTTATCTCATCAGATGGAACACAATGGTTATTGTTAGCATGCCTCCATGTTTCGAATAGTTTAGACAACGCAAGTATGCATACATGATCCGGACTTGTGTAAGCACTTTCTTTGCCATTGTTTATCGTTTTTCATCTCATTTTGAAATGTGTATTATATCATCATTTCCTTAACTCGATGGTACGATTAATGCTATAAATAACAATATCTGTAGACCCAGTGACAAGACATGTTCATAATTGAGATAGTCAACTATTCATTCTTTATGTTATACTCTTCTAGATTTTAAGTTCCAGCACAATATTGACCCATCTTATATATCTGTAATATCGTTTTTCTTATATACTGTTGATATTCTTTCTTTTAATATGGACGGGCGCGGCAACGCGCGCTCTCATGGTCTAGTGTAACATAAATTAACTAAGAAAGAAACTTCCCTGTGTACATGTAGTGAACTTATCTAAATGTTACTTGCTTCCATGGCATGGCACATTACTTCCATGACGTGAGTGAAGTTCACTGGCAGCAATGTGCCTTGAAGTCCACGGCGGTGCTCCTAGGAGTCGACGACCACGCACCTGGGAGTCCAAATTTCATGTCACAGTAAAGCAATATCCCTAATAATCTATAAAAAGTTGTATCCAGTTAATCTCTTGCATTCAACATTGCACCGGATGGAAAAAAGTTACAGACCACTAAGCAAAAAACGACAAATCACCATAGAAATGAACTTCTCCGTCCAAATATAGTGAACTGGACTTGCCATCCTAATAACATGAATTAACATGGATTCCCATCGTAATTAAGAGGCAAACTAGTTGTAATCTATTCTATTCTATTGTTTTATTAACTACATTTTTTATTTTGTTTACTTTAAGTGAAACAACAGTTGGGGACGAAGTGAACTGCCCCAAAATAAATAGTGAACATCCCCTTTAAACAAGATGAACTTTTTTTCTATTATCAGGTGCATCAAATTAATAAGTGTGAACTACAGTGCTCACCAGGCATTACACAACACGCACAATGCATGACCCAAAGACCAGAAGAGACGAGACCTGCCCAAAAAAATATTCGGTGAGATAACACAGCAGTACATTTAGTAGTAGAACTACATCTAGCTTCACCCCCGGCTGCATCGTGAAAGTGAACTTTTTTCTCCGTGGAATCAGGAATTCCCACAATGCACAGACCGGTCACTATGAACTACGGAATAGTTGGATGACTACAGATTACAACTCAAGACCGTTCAGATTTTGTAGATGCAAAAATATATTCTGTGGGGGTCATTTGTCTACAAAAATTCAACGACTACGAACAATCTACATATGCAAAAAATGCAAATTCATCTGTCTCTGAACTTCATACAGATTGGGCTATATATGTACATCACATTCTTGTCCATCTTAAATTCACGTTTCACTATCTGTGAACTTCAAACTTCAGTTAACAAAAAAATTCAGAATTTGAAAGAACAGAGCAAATCATCTGGCAGCAGTATTGGAATCCCGTGGTGGTTTTTTGCAAAAAAAAAGGATTCCCATGGTGGGGGCGGTGGCCTCCCGTGGCCTGGTCGTGTAGGCTTGAGACGCAGCAGAAGAGGGCGGTGGACACCAAGAGCAGGGGGCTATGGAGGAGGTCGGAGCGGTGCGGCGTGCTAGGGGAGGAGGGGCGGCGCTCTGGAGGAGGTTGGAGCGGTGCAGCGTGCTAGGGGAGGAGGGGGCGGCGCTCTGGAGGAGGTCGGAGTGGTGCGGCGCGCTAGGGGAGGAGGGGTCGGCGCTCTGGAGGAGGTCGGAGCGGGGCGGCACGGCGCATGCTGTGGAAGGAGGGGCGGGCCGGCGGTCTGGGAGAGGACGGAGGAGGGGACAGCGCGGCGCAGCGCGATGTGTTGGGGGAGGAGGGGGCGGGGCGGCGCGATGCGCTGGGGTAGGAGGGGCCGGGGCGGCGCGATGCGCTGGGGGAGGAGGGGCCGGGGCGGCGCGCTTGTGGAGGACGGAGCGGGGCGGCGCGCTGGGGGAAGATGGGGCGGGGCCCGATGCGGGCTGCCGCCCGGAAGAAGGTGATGCGGGAGTTGGGTTGGGCTTCAGGGATAAGGTGGAAAGAGAGGTGGGAGGTTCACTGTCGGGTTGATCGGTCAGTTTTCTGGGCGGTAAGTGGGGGTTCGAGAATAGTTATTCTAGAACCCCTCTAAGGGGGGTTCGAGAATAGTTCAGTTCTACGCGGATTTTCTACCTAGGGTGATAGCTATGCATAGGGTAAAAACCGTTGGATAGTGGGGCTTAAGTTCTTTCCAGGTGCAGATCAAAAACGCGTCCGTCATCTCATGTAACGGTTGTTTGACATACCGATGTTAGCTTGTCATTTTGGGATGGTTATGACATTTTCTTGTTGAACTGTAGCATTGGTAGCTGTCTTCTCACTAGTGTTAGTGCTGATATTTACTTTTCCAAATCGACAAAAATCTACGGCACGGATGCCATGCCGAAGCTAGGCTGTCGTTTTGGTTTATTTTTCACATATTGCGTATGGTATGGTGCCATGCCGAAGCTAGGTTGTCGTTTTGGTTTATTTTTCACACATTGCATACGGTACGGTGAAAATTATAACTTGTCGTTTTGGAACTATTTTGACATTTGTGTTTTGAACGCCACATGGAGCTGTGTCCTTTTCAGCCGTCGCATGCGGTGTTATTTTTTTTTACAAATTACCGACGGTATGGTGGATCTGGTCGTTGTTTTCCGCGCAAAAATTATGCTCCGACTCTAAGTTCTGGTTTTGGAATGGTTTTGACATTTTTGTGTCCGACGGTACACACAGCTAGGCCCCTTTGCCAGCCTCGCAAGTGGTGTCATTTTGGTACTTTAAAATTATGATCTATTTCTGACACTTTGCAAAAAATGTGTTTTGCAAAGTAATTTATTAGAGCAGAACAAAACGATCCTGAAAACGGGAGGCGTGCATGGAATCAATTGTGCCTACGCCCTGTGGTCTATGCCAGTATTTTAGAGAGTTACGTTGTATTGGCACGAACACCGTTTGTCGGGTTAGCAATGAAATAACTTTTGAAGTTGCGGCTCCCCTCAGCTCGCCGGGCGCACGTTGATCAGCTTCCCGACGGCGAAGCCACCGTCCACCACGAGGTTATGCCCGTTGACGTACTTAGCCTCGTCGGACGCGAGGTAGACGGCGGCTCTGGCCATGTCCTCCGGCTCCAGCACGGCCCTTGGAGCTTGCTCATGCCCCTCTCCACCATCCGCTTCAGCGTCTCGTCGCCGACGTCCGGGTTCGCCCTCGCCAGCGGCCGGACCAGGAGCGGCGTGGCGATGGTGTGCGGTGAACTTGCGTTCATGCGCATGCCGGGGCGCGCCAGCTCCTCCGGGACCAGCCGCACCACGCCCACCACCGTGGCCTTGGAGAGGCTGTATGGGAGCGCGGGGACCCTGCCGAGCGTGCCCGTGGTGCTCCCCGTGCAGAGGATGCACCTGCTGCGGCGCGGCACCATGACGCGCGCGGCCTGCTTGATGCCGGCCACCGTGGAGCGCGTGTTGGCCGCCATGACGCGGTCGAAGTCGGCGAGGTTGAGCGCGGCCAGGGGCGCATGCGCCGAGGACCCTTGCTGTAGAGGATGTCGAGCTGGCTGTAGAGGATGTCGAGCTGGCCGTGGCGCAGCTGCAGCTGCAGCCACAATGGATTGTTTGTAATCCAGCACACTGCCGGCTGCATGGACATGGCAAAAATTAGTCAGACAAAATGGAAGAAAAGATAAGATTGTTGTGTGTGTGAAATAGACGAAGATGAACATTTGGTTGTGGCAAAGATGAACCCGATGGACTTGAGAGCGACTTGGGCAAGGTCATCGCCATCATCACTGCTGCCACCATGCCGGGCGAGCCGGGAGGAGAAGCAGGGGAGGTAGTCGAAGGGCGTCACGACAGCCATGCGCTACCCGAGCGTGTACAGCAGCAGCTCAAGAAATGCACGTATGGTTGTCATTTTGCTCAACAAATCTGCCTGCTCCTCAAGTTTAAAAATAAGCTACCATGACCGATACTTCGTTGTCGTTTTGATATACATTTTCCGTGGTGTGGTTCTAATTTTGGTCCACGGGGTTTGCATGCTGCGAAGCTTTGAAGCACAAATCAACCGTGACGATGTTGGTTGTCGTTTTGGTATAATAGTTTGGATGGTGTATGGTTATCAATTTTTAATTCAACCGTGACCGATGCTTGGTTGTCGTTTTGGTAGAATAGTTTGGATGGTGTATGGTTGTCAGTTTTTAAATCAACCGTGACCGATGCTTGTTTGTTGTTTTGGTATAATAGTTTACATGGTGTATGGTTGTCAGTTTTTAAATCAACCGTGACCGATGCTTGGTTGTCGTTTTGGTATAATAGTTTAGATATTGTATGGTTGTGGTTGGTTATTTGTGCTACTCTGTAACGGTGTTGCATGTGGCCATATAGGGGATACACCGGATTTGCTAACGCCGTGTGCTCCTCTTGTGCTCCCTATAGAAGATCTAATGGTTGGATCTATATGCATAGCTATGCTCCATGGTAGCCCACTATTTCCCGAACCGGTTCGAGAATAACTATTCTCGAACCCTTTCTGAACTTCCCGGTACATGGGTGTGAACTTCTTCTTCCCTGAATCCGAACTTCCCGACGGACTTCAATATTGTACAGGGCGAACTTCCGAAACTTCAGTCTAGTTTGAAGTGAACTTCAGAAAATATAGCAAACTTCCGTCGCATCTGAACTTCTCTGGACACAGATCTAAACTTCCCCCTATCTGCATCTGAACTTCCAAACGGACCTCAATGTTGTAAGGAGTGAACTTCGTTTCAAATATGAACTTCTATACGGGGAGTAAATTTCCGTACGAATAGCTATTCTCAAACCACTTGTGAACTTCCTGGTTTTTTGAAGTGAACTTCTTGACGGAATATGAGAATTGCATGTTTTTGCGGAAAGTATTTTCATGTTGGTTTTCAAACCACTTATCGGAATGATGCATATAATATACTGTTGGATTCGTACAGAAATTTCGCAACTTTTTCATGTTTATTGTTTTCCCAAATTCTGTATTGTTTCAAAAGTAATTTTATTTATACAAAACAATGTTTTCGCGGATTTCTCTATTTTCATGCAGTTTTGGTGTTCTAGTTTTCAAACAGTTTATCGGATTGATACGTATGATATACCATTGGAAAGCTATTGACCAGGCGCACCTTTTTCATGTACAACATGTTTCCAAATTCTCTGTGGTTTAAGAGCAGATTTAAAAATACATGATTCCGCTTTTTCTAACTTCTCGGTTTTTGTACTGTTTTTTGTGTCTTATTTCTGAACCACTTGTCGGAATGTTCCAAATGATATTGCGTTGGAATGATATTGACTAGGCGCACCTTTTTCATGTTGAAGGTTTTTCAAATTTTAAACGATTTAAGTTTAATTTTTGAAATACGTAAAAGCGGAGATAACGCCGACACGAGAACATTTTGAAATTAGCTCATCTAGATTGATTACGTGTGGCATTGCGGGGTGTTAGAATATTAATAGAGTTATATTAGTGCTAATTATATGTAGCGCCAATCGATTTGCGGAATAAAAGGTCATATGGATGATTTCTATATGTATGATTTCCGCCCAAAAAAATAGAGTACATAGAGTTGCTTGATTATGGAAGTGAACCTCCGGATATCTATTAGTGAACTTTCGATCGTGGTATAGAAGTTAGATACATGCTCAAAATGAACTTCCGACATGTTCAAAGTGAACTTTTGCGCTCGGAAAAGTGAAGTTTGACAAAAGCAAATTTCCGGCATGTTCATGGTGAACTTCCTCCGCTTACAAAGTTAAGATTGACAAAAATAAATTACCAGCTTGTTTAAAGTGAACTATGGCTTGGTACAAAATGAAAATGAACTTCCACTTTTTAAGAGAAGTGTACAACGCATAAATATATTAACTTCCACTTTGGTAGAATTGTACAACCAAAAAAAACTACAGGCGGAGTGAATTTCCTCTTGGACGAAGTGAACATAGACAAGATAAAACTGCAAACAGCTGTAGTTTCCTGTACTTGAGATGCTACCAGATATTCAATGACTACAGATTACAATTCAGAATAACTCTGATGAGGCATGTCTCTAAACTTCACACATGCTGATCTCTTCCTGAACTCCGCGACTCTATCTGTCTGAACTTCACGACCAATTGTGTGCCATAGAGCAGGTGTCGTGCACCTTTATAAGCTAGAGTGGAGAAATCACAACAAGCCATTAACCTTTTTTTTATCCCTGCAATTTGCAATACATCTCCCCAAAACAAGCTAAGACAAGTATTAATTGCAGAACTAAGAATCGACGGTTCAGAGGACACGCATGTGAATCAGCGGCTAAACATCGGCGTATTGTAGTTTTACTCCCTGGTGGCACGCACAGGACTGCCAGGGTATGCGCGTGTGGACTTCCCGACCACGCCAACGGACTGCAGAGGGAGTCACAATGAACTCTTGTGGTGCTCTACTTGCAGTTAGAGCTGTAGAACAACAGCACATTGCAATCTGTAACAAGAATTACTTCTAATTAGCAATTGCTAGCACTGAAAAATAGTAAAAATGATATATAAGAGACATGCGGCAATAATAAAAATGGCCATTCATCAGTTCTCAAAACACCACATGCATGGCTATATTATTTGTTTACAAAGAGGGATCAATACCAGACTTGAAAATAGAATAGGTACATATGGTACTGCGGCAAACTCCCCAAAATCACGCAGCGGACAGCCGAAGAGGCGCAGTTAACATACCTGAAGATAGAACTGCACATGCTCGCTGCGGAGAGGGACGTGAACTACCACGGCGGGGCATGTGAACTCCTGTGGCGGCGCTTGTCCCGTGGCGGCTGTGGCTATGTGGGAGAGCCGGAGTTCATGGTGGCGCTGCCAGGAGTACACGCATGAACTAGTAGCAGTTAGTTTGCATTAAAAAATGGTCGTCTATAGGTAATGAACTGGACTAAAGGAACAAATTCCATAAGTTAGGATATTGGCATAGCTACTGAACCATCTAATGTTATTTATGCACCTGTACAATGCATATCTTTCAGCTACCAAAAAAAGGATGATAAATGCTACAGAAAATTAGCTAACGCATCATCCGTTTCCTGATATTTCAAACTTCCTTTTTTTTCAGGAATCATGACATGTCAACTGCCACTCTACTTGACAAAAAATCATCCAGAATCAGCGTTTACTATCTTTTAGAAATTGGAGGTTGCAACATAAAAAGACTTCACACTTCATATATTTCAAATGGTGAATAAATCTAAAAGAAATTCGGTCATATATATATTGTCTAGCATAATAATAGTTTGTAAGAGCGAGCTACTTTGCACAGATTATCACCGCTTCTAGAATAAATGAGATTTCCACTTTCATTAGCAAATGCTAGTGTTGACCTTGGACTAAAATATAAAACAATTCAAAGCGGAAGCAAGCAAGGATTCTATTATACTGAATTCTTTCTACAATTTCTGAAACAAACTTCAATTTTTATGCCTAGCGAACTTCATTTTATTTGCAGAGTGAACTTCACTTTTAGTTTCTTTCATAAATGAATAAAATGAACTTTCTCAATCTAATAATTGCTGCACATTGTTTGGGTTTCTATAGCTGCACCTTGCAATGTTTTTTGTACAGAACTTCCTATATCATTGAAGTGAACATCCTGACAAAAATATAAATTTCTCAAGCAGAAGTGAACCTTGCAACCCAACAAAATGAATTTAGTTTTAGCACCTACAGCAAGAACACGTACCGCTGGAAAGGCCTCGCGCTGCTACAGCAACGCCTACTGCATTCTCAGCTCTAAAACACCAAGATCTAGACGAGTATGCACCGCCACACTACTCCTGTCGAATAATTGATCTGCAACAGCACCAAACGGTGTAAGGTTAACTCCCAGGATGCTCACAATGGACTTCCCAGCTCAGCACGGTGGTTACAATGGGGAGGCGCAGGCATAACAACAAATCACAATCTAAGAAAAATTGAAACATCAAACAATCTCTTACTGAACTTCATACGAAGTGAACTCCCCTAAGAAAATTAAAGTGAGCTTTTCCAGTGTCACACACATCATAGGGGTTCAAAGGAGGGAGCTTACTTGTGACAAACAACAACAAACTGAACCGACCCAGGGTTAATAGTGAACTGCAGCAGTGTCAGATATGAACTGCATCACAATCGCTAGATAGTGAGGGCATCATGGTCATGGTAAACTTGCCAATAATTAATAACCATAGAATAACTTTTTCAACAATATTAGACTGTAAGTCATTATATGCTTTAAAAAGTGCCAATAAAATCCAACTACCCAAAATAATATAAACCCCGATGTAATATACTGAACCTTTTGTAGTGAAAGAGTAAACTCCCGTTGTTTGATTGAATTGAACTTTAGGCAAACAAAATTGTACTTTACAACCGCGCATGCATTGTCTTACAAAAATGAACTTTGTGCAAGTACCAAGTGAGCTTCCGAACAAAGTTGAGGTGAAGTTAACAAGTGGTTTTAGTATGCTCCTTTTTTTAGCCCTACGCTCCTATGCAATCATATGGTGAGAAGTTAATCTTTTTAAGTTGTTTTATGATTGACAAATGAACCATACCACTACAAGGAAAAGGCCTACCGCCGGCGAACCTAAAAGGCCCATTGCCGGCGCACCACGAGCCCGCCGGTGCGAACGGGCCGGTGATAAATGGCCACTGCCGGCGCACCAGGCGGTGCGCCGGCGATAGGCCGGATACTGCCGGCGCGCCATCGACGCTTCGCCGGCAAAGGACAAGTTCCACCGGCGCACCATCAGCTGCGCCGGCAGTAGTGCTTCCAGCACTGGCGCATGCCACGTGCGCCGGCAGTATGTCATTTAGGTGCGCCGGCAATAAATTCGAAAATTCTTTTTTCAGCTTTTTTCCAGCATATTACAATACATATTTAACAGCAGTATATATTTACAACGCAGTTCATATTTATACAGCATTACATGCAATATGAGAAGCACATAGAGAGCCAAGTTTCATTTCGGTATCAATACACAAATACGCAAGTCTCGTTTCGGAATGTTGATTCATACAACACATGTGCATATGCAACACCGAACGACGAAGTTTCACAAAGTTAGAAGTCTTGGTACATAGTCGTCACAAGTATCGTCATACACCTCACAATGTAGGTCCTAACCTAAACTACAATCACATAGAACATGACCAACATGGTCATGATGACCATCATCACGAAGGCCATGGTCTTCATCCGGTTCCTCCTCATGTCCCTCATCTCTCCCGCTAGATAACGGGCGTATCTTCCTTCCGCCTCCACCCTAGTGGGGTATCCCTTGTAGCTGTTGCCGCTGAAACGGTGCACCTGTCTCCGACAGTCCTCCCAGTCGTCGTAGACTCCAGGAACCGTCCCCTTGTACACGACATATGTCGTCGGCATCTCCATTCACAAGATAAGTAAAACGTTAGTACCAATGCAATGAACAAGTGCCAACTCAAATAAGAGACAAGTAGTATGAACTAAATAGCATGTGCCTCATACTTTGTTGGTCGAAATAAATAATAACATACAGGGATGGGGTCAGTGAGGCTAGGTAGGATGCACAATAGATTGATATTTGTGGCCATCACACCAAGCCTCACTGGCCCCACCCCGGAGTGTACAAGTGACCGAACATTTTAATCATCGGCCAATGCAATTAAGAAGTGCGAACTCAAATAGAAGACAAGTAGTATGAATTAAATAGCGTGCCTCATACTTTGTCGGTCGAAACAAATATTAACATCCAGGGATGGAGTCAGTGAGGCTAGGTAGGATGCACAATAGATTGATACTTGTGGCCGTCACACCAAGGCTCACTGGCTCCACCCCCGAGTGTACGAGTGACCGAACATTCTAATCATCGGCGAACTCCAAATACGAGGCAAGTAGTGGTCGAGTAAATGCAAATAATTATTAAGCTATGTACGCCATAATCTTGAAATATATAGCAAAGTAAATGAAACTAAAGACTCATGTTCACATGCACATTCATACAACTAAATAAAAGCAACTAGTCGATTCTATGGGAATATATAGAAATTATTACAATACGGAAATTGAAGGACATATCGTTCAAGCTTTAGCAAGTGTTCCCGTCGTAGGATCAGGTTGTACGCCTAGGGGGGAATGGACGGCAGCCCTCAAGCGAGTTGAACGGCCTCTCATCACGCGACATCTCCAAGCGGAGTTCTATCTCGTCATTAGGTGGTAGACCGTAGCCGTAGAAGAACTCGCCAGACCTATTGGTGACATCCTGCAGGATTATCGTGCAAATGAACTGCTGGATGCGACCCCAGTTCTTTCTAATCTCTCTATCAGGGACATCCGCCATGTTTGCAAACCTGTTTCTGAGATTCTCTGGCAGCAACATGTCATCTGCGTACTTTATGTACTCCTGCATCTGAAGGATGGCGTACCACGCGTCCATCCCATTGTCGTGCGTCGACTGCCTGAGGCAGGGGAAGTTGGTTGTGTGGGTTAAGACCAAGCCTCCTCGGGATTTCCTCTCTACTTTGAGGGGGCCTGCCTTGTTGGCGAAGCCGGTGAGAGCATCATTGAGAAGGGCCTTGATGTGGGTGTAGTCTTTCTTGTGGTCCCTACCCGAGTCGAGATAGACTGCATGCGAGTGTTGCGGGTGCACGACGATGAGGGTGCAGAACTTGTCTCTACGGAAAACACACGGATTAACCTTTGGAAATGAAAATGGAGATATAGGATAGAATGGTAATGGGTGACTAGCGAGTGATTACTTACTCGGGGAAGTAAGGGATGAGAATGGCGCCCTTTTTAATGTTCGCCAGCATGAAATCCTCGACCTGCTGGGTGGCAATCGCTTGATCCCCAGCGTTGCAGATGATGCTCTCCCGCATATAGAAGGGGTCCATTATCGCGATGGTCGGCGTCTCCTCCTTAACAATCTGGGCAGACAAGCTAAGAGCAACTAGGCGAACCACACTAAAGTGGAGCGCTTGCATGCGATAGATGCTGAAGATGTCGTTGAACCGGATGAAGCACAAGTCCGCGGGGTACTTCTCGACGAAGTTCATGCCAGTTGGCACCTTCGCCACGAAGAGAGGGTAACCAGGATCTTTTGATTTGAGAAGAAGGTTCTCCACATGCCTGACAGTCTCATGCAAGCTCCTCATATCCGGGGTGAGTTTCTTCATGACATGCTCCGGCAGCATCGGTTGACCCAAGTGATGCAGAGGTCGCCAATTGTTTGGCAACTTGTCAAGGAGTGGGACCTTGTCCTTGGATTTGGCCGCCGCCGCCTTGTCTTGGGCGTCCTTCTTATTTTGCCTCTTCCTCTTCTTGGGTTGTACTGATGGACCCTCCATCGTCGTAGTGGCCGTAGCACGGAGTGTGTTTGGGCTCAACATATTTTTGACGGCGGCGGTGGCGACCTCCTCAGGATTTTCCTCCTCAGCCGTTTCTTGAGAATCGAACAGCTTCTTGGAGCACACATATTTCAAGGCCGGCGCATCCTCATGGACAACTTGTGAAGACGTAGGAATATCCCATTGGAAGTTGTCACGTTCGTATTCCTCGGCCTCTGGCGCAGCTGGCTGTTGTGGTGGGGCGCTGACCTCTGGCGCAGCTGGCCGTTCTGGTGGGGCGATGACCACCGGCGCCGCTAGCTGTCATGGAGGGACGCTGACATGTGGCGCCGCAAGGTGCTTGTCTTTGCTTGCCGTCGACCCCGAGTAGGTGTTGATCCGAATTAGGGTCTTCGGCCATAGCAGTACCCAACCCTTCAGTGAGGCCAGATTCAATGGGCTATCGTCATCGGCACCATGCGGTTGATTAGGAGGAAACAAATCCTCATAGCCCGGTAACGCCCGATCCACTTCAACCCGGTAAACGTCATCCACCATATCTCGTGTGTGCCACTTCTTATCCAGAGGCCGAAGGATGGACCCCCTCGCGACGTCTTTGAGTTCGTCGTTTACTCTCATCAGGAAGGTGCATGGCGTTGAGAGCGCCTGCGAGAACATGTGTATGGCATTAGAGAGAGGGCAAGGATGATGAAACTAATATATTAACTTGATGTACACATTAGTTAATTACCGTGAGGGCGTTGAGCTCGGCTAATGTCGACGGGCCAGCACATGCGGCGGCGGGCGTGCAAGTGACGGAGGGGCTGCTACCCGGCATGGATGGTGAATCCCTAGCACCAGCGACATTGCCGGCGGCCGGAGGAGTCTCCATTATAACATTGTCATTGCCGGCGGCCGGAGGAGTCTCCATTATAACATTGTCATTTCCGGCGGACGGCGGCGCCATCGAGTTGCTGCCGTCGAAGCTAACCACTTGCATTTCCGGGGGGGGGGGGGCTTGTTTGCCACCCTCATACCACGCGCGTAGAGCATTGAAATCTGCTTGGACTGAAGCGGCGACTTCAGCTTTGACTTCAGGTACGAGTGTAGCTTTGAGTTGCGGTACCAGTTGCGGTACCAAACCAGCTTGGACTTGGGCTAGGATTGACTCCCTCATTTCCTCCGCCTCCCGCTGCTTCCTCTCATTGCGCGCATTTTTATCGGCCGCAGACGACAAGCCGTAGTGATCATGCTTGTGGCCTGTACCGGTGCCAGCCACACGGCCTCTATGCGGCCTTCTCGTAGGTGAATGCTCATTGACGATGTTTAGCGCTCGTACGAGAGGCTTGTCCCATGCTACCCTGCCCGTCGACGCCTGGGACGAGGAGCCTTCGTCACAAAGTCTTTGTCTTTCTTCTTCCTGCGGAAGAAACGTGAACCATTTAGAAATGTTGCTACTATTATATGAACGATACTTGATCTAATAAAACCGGTAAATTGCTTACCAGTTTTTTCTCCAACGCCAGGACCTTCTGGTCGTTCGTGAACCAAATTATGTCGGTTACGACCTTGGGGTCCGTGACAAGTTCCCCGGTTAGTTTCTTCTTATGGTACCGCGACCTGATGAATCTTCTTTCAAGCGGGTCCTTGTACTTGAGCCAGGGGTTCTCAATGCCGGCATTTACATACGCCTCGTCCTCCTTCGCCCAATAGGGCTCCTTTCCCTCGTACCCACGGCTCCCAAGGTTGTGGTTGCCGATGTTAAGCTCCCGCATTTCCTTCCCCCACAACTTGCGATTCTTCGTCGCTTGTAGCTCTTCATTGGCCACAAAAGCATCAAAGTCCGCCTGGGAGACATGCGGAAAGGCAGAGTGGACCTCTTTGAAACCTTTGCCGTCAGCAATCATCTTCCGCACCATGTACTTATAGCTGCTGAGGTGTTTGGTGAACTTCAAAAGGGCTTGTGAGTTCACAATGTTCTTGGATTCATCAGTGGAGGCGTAGTCGCCTAGGAACTTGTATCGTGAGTGCAACCTCGCAATAAGCTGGGCTCGCAAATGCGCTTTGCTCTCAGCTCGGAGATCCGTCTCGTTGAGATTGATGACCTCTCGGAGGATACATGCCAGTTAGTTGCCATACCCCTTGGCAACATCCTTAGGCTCCACCGGCAAACCACTGGCGGGGTCCACCTCTTTGACTGTGTCTCTGCCGGTGTCGACCGTGTTTTGGCGCCTTGCCTTCCGCGGCCTCTTGGCTCCACTTGTCCCAGTGGCAGTACTCCCGGCGGCGCCGCTAGGATCGTCGCCGCTTGTCTCGCCGCCACCCCCGGTGGCGCCGGTTGCCTCATCGCCGCTAGGCTCGTAGGTACTACCCCCGGCGGCGCCGCTTGCCTCGTTGCCGCTTGGCTCGTCGGCACTACCCCCAGCGGCATCCTCCATCTCATGGTCCTCGTCGCCGCCAACACCAGCGGCCTCGGCATCCTCCTCCGTCCTAAAGAAGTGCCTATTGTAGTGCTCCTCTAACTCTTCTTGAGACGACATGGTGGCTTGCACTAATAGAAGATGAAAAAGAGTTAGAATTCATGGAAAAATTCGGCATGACCTTTGCTAAAAATTGGTCATGCCGAGTGCTAGAATTGCCGGAACGGAAATGAATCGACATTCCGGCACTCAATAGCAACTCAATCCCTGCAAACATATATATACAACTCAACCATATATAGCATTTCCAACATCACATCTATATCCATTTGCAACAACTTAGCATTAAAACATCACAAAAATGACATGATCTAAACCAACAGTAGTACCAACAGTAGTAGTACCAACAGCAGTAGTATTTGTTTATGACAGCCATGAAAAGAAACCATGCTTGGCTGCAAGAACTTACTAACAATGACCTACATACTAAACAGCATCCAAGAATGTGTAAAACACATGGTCTAAACCAACAATAGTACCAACAGTAGTAGTAGTAGCAACAGCTATATATAGCAGCAACTATATAGCAGCAACTATATATGAACCAAGCTACTACATTTGCATTTCATCTAAACCAACATAAATCAACTAAATGAACCTAGCTAGCTACTGCATTTTGCATTTTCAACTTGATTGCAGTAGCATAAGCATGAGCATTTTATATATATGGTAGTAGCATACCACCATACCACCATATGTCAAATTCTCAAATTGGTTTAGTGTCCAGAGAATGAATTGAACCACCATACCACCATATCTCAAATTCTCAAACAAGCATAAATGAATTGAACCAGAGAATATATGTATACATTTAACATCAAATCTGGCCCAGTATTTGTACTTCTCAAATTATGTTTACAGAACCAAAGGAGCCCAGTAGCATTCTTTCATTTTTGATCCATTGATCCAGAGAATAAATGCAGTAGCATTTTTAAACCAGAGAACACCAGTCAAGATGCTAGCATTTTCTGGGCATTTTATAAATGGTTTGGTGAACTAAACCTGCTGCTTCTTTACCTAGCAAACCAGAGAATGATTTCATTTTAGTGCTCTGTCAAAATTTCAAACCAGAGAATGAATTCATTTTAGTGCTCTGTCAAAATTTCAAACCAGAGAATCAATATGAGGTAGCATAGCATTAATTACCTAGTTCTTCTCCAACTAAGCTGGACAACTGGCAAAACTCAACTGGCTTAATTGTTTCTACATGTATGTGCAAATTCAATCACCATGCATCACATGTTCTTCTTAAGATCAGACAACAAATTTTCTTGTCTGTCCAGAACTCAAGATATAAGTCAATACATTTTGTCCAAAATGCAACTCATAGTTACAGAGGTCCCTACACTTTAACTATGCATGGTGCAACTTCAGCAAACACTGGTAATCAAAAAGAAGGTGAGCAATGGCATAGACAGCAGGACTGATAGACAGTTGAACACAAGTGAGATAAATGTGCCATGTGTTCCACATTTGAGCAAAGTATGAACCTCCAAAATGAGGGCACCCGAAATAGCTTAAAAATTAAGTACAGCCTGAGCATTTTAGTTACTCAAACACATCATTCAGTTTAAACAGTACAAAATGCAACCTACAAACACCATTATAACTCACTGCAGGTTTGGGATAATTGGCCCAATCATTTGAATTTCATGTTTTATCAAAATGCTGCAAATAACATCAATCTAACACACTTAGCATCTGTAGTACCTATGCAATTTTCAAGCAAGACCCACAAATTTGATAGTAAGAACCGTATATAAACCAAAAGTGAAGGAACTAATGTTCCAGAACTGCAAATCAACAAGGAGACAGCAATATTCATTCATTTAAATCGATTTCTTGCGTTAACTTCCACAGACAACAAATTTTCGTGTATGTCCAGAACTCAAGATGAGCTTAATTGTTTCATTTTCGACATGAGAAGATGCTCTGCAGCTGCTCAATTTCATTTTCTACAAGAACTAGAAAAATTAGTTTCAAACCCTACTGCATTGTGTTTCAATTTCATTACTACAAGAACTAGAAACTGATGCTAAATGTAATCACACGAGCAGAGAACTATTGGAGGATTTCATTGAACAAAATTTCTTTGTTGGAGGAGAACCAAAGAGGGCAGGGGGAGGGGGAGAGGGAAGGGAAGAGGGAAGGGGAGAGGGAACCAAACCTCACGGTGCTGACGTCCCCTACTCCAACGGCGGCAGCGCTGATGTCCCCTACTCCAACGGCCGTGGTGCCGACGTCCCCGTCTCCAATGGCAGCGACAACGTACGGGTCATCTTGGTCCAGGGCTTCCGCGCGGCGGCGTGTATGGGGCAGGTGGGGGCTGGTGGAGGGGGATGTTGGTGGAGGGAGATTGTGAGGACGGCGGTGCTCGAGATCGACGGTGGCGATAGCAGAGAAGAACAGTGGCGCAGTTAGGGTTCGTCTCGATTGGGGAATGGGGAGGGAGAAGTGTCGCGTGGTGCGGCTAAGTCCCAGGTATAGCTGGACCCATGTTATTGCCGGCACACCACCTGTTTGGTTCGCCGGGGACAACTGTACCCCTGGCGAACCAAACAGGTGGTGCGCCGGCAATAACATGGGTCCGGCTATACCTGGGACTTGTCCCCCAGCCCCTGGCTGGCCATTTCCTTTTCTATTTTACTTTTACTTTTTTCTTCATTTCTTTATTTGTTTTCACTTTATTTTATGTTTATTTTCTTTCCCCCCAAATCCTATACAAAAATGAGTTATGCATTACAAAAAAATGAGTTATGCATTACAAAAAAATATGAGTTATATATACATACACAAAATATTGACCAACACAATATTAATTAGTCATACATAAAATATTGGCCATGACCATATGAGTAGTTATGAATTACACAAAATATGAGTTATAGATTGCAAATAAAGTTTTACATCATCGATTGAGAAGAGTGTTTCGCTTTCTTCTTGCTTTTCTTGCTCGTCGTTGAATAATTTAGCCCCGTGTCGTGACTTCTTCTTTTGAAGGGTCGACCTGACCTCGGTAGCGTGGTCCTGCTTCTTCTTGTGGTGTATGTTCTGTCTTCGTCCTCGGATTCTTCCATCATTGGGTCTCCGACTTGTCCTTCGAAGTCTTCCTCGTTGGCGACTCCATCCATTCCGACGATGGTCCTCTTGCCTCTCCTCACGATAACACGGCTAGGCCTGGATGGGTCGGTTATGAAGAAGCATTGGTGCACGTGTTCTGCCAGTACCCATGGCTCATTCTGCGCGGTGGCGTTCGTGGACTTTGATTTGTTGGCTTCGGGTAGAAACATGGTGGTGAAATACCGGTCTTCTTTTGTGACGCTCTTAGCCCATCTGATACGGAACATCGGCACTTTCTCCCCAGCGTAGCTAAGCTCTCATATTTCCTCGATTCTTCCATAGTATCTAGTCTTTACGTCACCCATCCAGGAATCCATCGTTACCCTGAGTTCTGGTAAACACTGTTCTTGTCTTTTTCTTTCGTGTAGAATGTGTACCCGTTGATATCGTACGCTTGGTAAGTCATGATGTTGGGCGCGGGGCCATGTGACAAGGCCAATACTAGTTTATCCCTGTCAGAATCCATTGGTGGGGCATTAGCATCAATGTGGTCTTTGAACCAGCGCGCGAAAGAGGAGTTGTGCTCTCTGTATATTTCTGCTTCCGTCATCATCGGCTTGCCACTGTTCTCTATCATGGTTTTGTGCTCTTTCAACCAAGGATCGATCAAGTCAATGTGTTGTAGCGCTACTAAGTTGGCCCTGTCAAAGTCGGAAGTCCGACCAGACATGTGCACGTGCAGTTCCTTCCTTCCATTTTTGTGGCCTACTCCCTCGAACCTGCGGACGTGCTTGTTTTGAGGCAAACCAACAGGGTCCTCGATGTCTAGATAATTCGTGCAGAAAGAGATGCACTCTTCGGTGAGCCAGCCCTGGACGATGCTTCCATCCGGATGTGACCTATTACGAACGTATCCTTTAATGACCCCATTCATTCTTTCAAACGGCATCATATTGTGTAAGAATGCTGGCCCTAGACTGACGATATCATCCATGATATGGATCAACAGATGGACCATCACGTCAAAGAATGCAGGCGGGAAGTACATCTCCATCTCACATAGGATCACCACGATCTCTTCCAGGAGCCTTGCGAGTTTCTTCACGCTTATCGACTTCTGAGTTATGACGTCGAAGAAGTTACAGAGCCCAGTCAGCGTTGCACGGACATGGTCATCCATTATACCTCGGATTGCAACCGGAAGAATCTGCATCATCATCACGTGACAGTCATGAGACTTCATGCCGCTGAAGTTTCGTTTCTTGGGGTCCATGTATCTGCTTATTAGCCCGGAGTAACCGAAGGGCACTCTGACTCCTAGAAGGCAATTGAAAAATTGATCGACCTCGGCCGGACTAAAAGTGAAGCAGGAGGGGGGACAGTAATAGTCTGGCTACTTAATCCTTTTGCGCTTCTGACCGCCGTCCGCCTCCTCCTCCGACTGTCCCTCTTGGGCCGGCGGGATCTGAAGCTCTTCCCTGATGCCCAAAACTTTCAGGTCGTGTCTTGCTTTCGGCCCATCTTTGGTCCGGTCCGGCATGTTGAGAAGAGTGCCAAGCAAGCTCTCGCACACGTTCTTTGTAATATGCATGACATCAAGGCAGTGAGGTGTATCGAGAATTTTCCAGTACGGCAAGTCCCAAAACACGGACTTCCTTTTCCATACACCAATGAGCGGCGTCGTTTCCTTTTTCTTCTTCTTCTCTCCAGGCTTTTGACGAATCTTTCCCGGCGCATGGCACTCCTTCCAACCTTTCAGTAATGTATCAATCTCTTCGCCGCTCTTCTTACGTGGAGGTCCTCGGGGTTCATTTGTACCATCGAACAGATCTCCACGCTTTCTCCACGGGTCAGTCTTCTGTAGCCACCTTCGATGCCCCATGTAAACTGTTTTCGAAGAGCCGGGATCCTTACCAAGCTGCAAAAACATTGTCTCTTCCATGCACTTGACACATGCCTTGTGTCCATGGCACACCTGACACGAAATGTAACCGTATCCGAGGTAGTCCAGCACCGTCGTGATCAACGCGGCTCTCAAAGGGAAATATTCTTCCGCGACGGCGTCCCATGTATCTACCCCTTCCTCCGCCCACAACGTTTCAAGCTCCTCCTTTAATAGTTTGAGATACATGTTGATATCGTTTCCTGGCTGTGTCGGCCCTTGAATTAGCATACTCATCTGTATGTACTTCCTCTTCATGCACAGCCAGGGTGGGAGGTTGTAGATCCATACAAACACGGGCCATGTGCTATGTGTGCTGCTCTGGTTTCCGAACGGATTGAATCCGTCCGTGCTCGCACCCAACCTGATGTTTCTGGGATCTGCCCCAAAACTTCCGAATTCATTGTCTAATGCTTTCCACTGGCTTGCATCCGAAGGGTGCGTCAGCACTGGGTGCTCAATCCGCTCTTCATCATTCAACACTGCCTCCTTTCTTTCTGCGTGCCAGCGCATGAGCTTTGCTTCCTTGCGGTCCGCGTAGAACCATTGAAGCCGGGGGGCGAGCGGGAAGTACCACACGACTTTCCGAGGAGCTTTCTTCTTCCCTTTCTTGTAACGTTCAGCTTCACACACAGGACATTTGGTCTTGTCCATGTGCTCATTGCGGTACATGATACAGTCGTTGATGCAGGCGTGATACTTTTCGTGGGGTAAGTCGAGAGGGCACGTGATTCTCTTGGCCTCGGCTAGACTACCAGGACACGTGTTCCCGGCAGGAAGGAGATCTTTCACATATTCCAGGATGTCATCGACGCTTGTGTCCGTCCATCCGTGTTTGGCCTTCATCTGCAGCACATCGAGAGCTACTCTCAAGCGAGACTCCCCCAACCCGCGACCTGAGTCGTACAACGGAGTATTCGAGTCTATCTCGAGTTGCTCAAGCTTTGATTTCCGCTTGGCGCCTTTCGTCTTTTCGAGAAGCAGATCTTGAAGATGAGGGTCCCGCACGACTGAAGCTAGCGGCACCTCTTCGTCGTCGTCAAGGTTATTGTCGTCGTCAAGGTTATTGTCGTCATCAAGGTTATCGTCCTGTGCGACAAGCTCTTCATCATAATCAATATCATGATGCCCTCCTTCTTGCCGGCCATTATTACCACCTGCTGCCGTCGCCCGATTGACCTCCGCGCCATCATCACTCATCCATTGAGTGTGTCCATGCATGAAACCATTAGTGAGCAGGTGCCCCTGCAATTTGCCTGAATACGGGTCAAACCATTTCCCTCGTTTGCATCTCCGGCACGGACACAATACCTCCGTGCGGTTATTTTCATACATGTCGATGATCGCGTGTTTCAGATATCTCATCACGATGCTTTCACTCATCTCGATAACCATTATCGCCTGCATGGTAAGATTACATAATTGATTAGAACCATGCATCCGTCGGTAGTTTTCACGGAAAATTTCGGCATGACCTTCCTACACGGTAGGACATAGGAGCGCCAGAAATGTGCCGAAACGGAAACTTAAAGAATCAACATTTCGGCGCAACGTTGGCAACTCATTTTCAACGCCAACACACACAAGCACAAGCACAACATATATATATGCCACACACGAGAGCTTTGCTTCAAATGTCCAACATACGTCGATTTCATTCCTCAATTTGTTCATTAATCACCTATTTGTTTGATATATTCGTCAACGAGATCGAGACGTCGCGCCGCTACCAGGGCATATGGAAGCCGACTTTCTAGATCTAGATCTAGATTGAGCGGTCAATGCGGGATAGTAGATCTACATCTACATAGGGGGATGTGGGAGATGCATGTAGGAAGGGAAGATTTGCTCAAAAAATATGATTTTGTCTGGTGAAATTGGTGAAATTGGGGATAGAAATGGGCAAAAATGAGCTAGGTTGGGAGAAGGCTCGGGTTTGTGTGGAGGAGTGGAGTGGTAGTAGTGGGGGGAGTGGTTGTTGAGCAGAAATAACTGCCCAGGTTACTGCCGGCGCACCAGGGCATGGGTGCGCCGGCAGCACATAGCCCTTTCGGCTATATCACCCCCGGGCCAGGCCCAAGAATCATTGCCGGCGCACCAGCCCAGGGGTGCGCCGGCAATAGCGCATTTTCCGCCGGCGCACCCCTGGGCTGGTGCGCCGGCAATGATTCTTGGGCCTGGCCCGAATCGGCCGCGGCCATGCCAGGATTTTTCCCCGGCGCGTCTTTTCCGGTGCTGCGCCGGCAGTAGTCCTGCATCGCCGGCGCGGCTGCAAAGTGGTGCGCCGGCAACTGTTTCCACCGGCGCACGTCCTAGGTGGTGCGCCGGCACCACTTGCCTCCACCTATAGGCTTTTTCCTAGTACCTTTTGAAGCAGCATACAGGTTGCAATTGAAGTACTTGTATCCACACCAGATCACCAATATCTCGTCAAACCCTTGGCTGAGGTAATATTATAATACCACGACACTGAACTGAACTTCAGAAGAAATATTGAACTGGCCTTCAGAAGAGCACAAAGTCAACCTTAGAAAACAACTGAACTGGACTTTAGAGCTGGCCCTCTTGTACAGTCCGAAAAAAAAACTGCCAGAAAAATAAAAGTGAACTTGGCCTACGAACATAGTGAACTCCCTGGAAAATTGTATGCAAAACGAACTTTATAGGACAACAGAGGAGGGGAGATGAACTTACCGATAATTGGATAAATTAAGTGAACTTTTTGTGATAGGTAAATGTGAACCATTTTTTTAGCTGTTGAAATAAACTTTCTTTGTTGACAAAAGTGAAACCCCCTGCTGAACTAATTGAACTTCACAAATATATAAAAATGGACTGCCTATTTGGTGCGTTTTTAACCAAAATTGTCAGTTACAAGACAAACTCCCTAAAACAAAAAAAGTGAATTAGCCTATGAATATTTTTAATAAGCGGATGATTAATATCAACAGCGAGAAATGGCATGTGCTTATAGAGAAATGAAAGCCTTACCTGGACAGGGGGCAAGTGTAGCACATTGGTATTCATCCAACGTGCCAAAGAAATCCATCCATGGACAAATCAAACTTGCAAACCAAAATAAGTGAACTTCATGCGTGAACGAGGTGTGCTTCTAAGTTATCGAACCAACCAATGCAAAGGTAAATGTCAGAAGAATAAATACATTAGAAATATAGAGATATTATCAATTATACATAAAGAGGTAGCATGTTTCAGAACTTACATGAGATGGTCACTTATTAAACCAAAAGGAGCAATTTCTTATTCCTCAAGGCCATGTCATACAAAAGTGAACTCCATGGAAAATTAAAGTAAACTTCCCGAACAGAAAAGATAATGAAATTCTCGATGCATTCCGTTAACTTCCATGCGAACTTCCTGTTTTATGAATGATTCAGAAAAAAATACAGTTTACTACTTTTAATATTTTGACATACTGGAGAATTCAATAGCATGTCAGTGTGAAGTGCGTAGACAAAATAATTGGAACTTCTCCTTTAGATAATTGTGAACATGTGTTTCAGTGAACTTGAAACTTTTGCTTATCCTAGAAATACCAAAATCATCAAATTTGCACTGCACAGGTTTTTTTCATGCATTAGTACTACATCAGTAACGAACATAACATGAGTTCACGAGAAAAGAAGCATCATGTAGTTCAGAGTGAAACAAGAAGCAGCTCAATACAAGCATTCAACGTGGCAGTATAGTTGACAAATCATATTTCCTTGGAAACGAAGAACGAACTTCAAAAAATGGAAATTTATCTGCACTTCCAAAATAAAAATGTGCTTGTGCTGTAGTTTTTGGAACTGTTATCATACCTTCTTTTTGCAAAGAGAGCATGAGGCTTATACCATTGGAGGTCAGTTGCGGGTTGTCTTGCCTACTGGTGCGCCGGGCACAGTTTACTACTAATTTCTAGATGTAAACTTCCTGCAATTATTAAATTTGTTTTTAGATGAAAATGAAATGAACTTCCATGAGTTTACAAAAGAAATTTCCCATATGTTTAGAGTGAACAAGCTGAAAATAAGGTGATCTTTCAGCAACATGAGGTGAATTACTGACTAATTCAAAGTGAACTTTTTGGGGCGCTGAAGTTGAACTTCTGGTATTCAAAGCAATGACTAAATTATAAAGGTTAACTTTTTTCCCTTGTTCAGATAACTACTATATGCATAACTTAATTAACTCAAAGCAGAACCAGAAATATGACAAAAGTCCAGAAGTTGAGAGAACCTGAAGAAAGATGAACTGCCTCACCTGGGCAACGTAGAGGGCAGTTATGAGCAGCACCATCCGGACTTCAGAACAGCAGCGAGGTACGGGCCTGGTTGTGAGGTCGTTGGCGAGGCCAAGCACCAGGAGCAACGGCGGTAGCTTTCATGCCTATATCTGAACCACACATTTTTCCATTTCTGAACTTCAAAATTCAGTTAACAAAAAAATTCAAAATAATAATTGCATGTAAAAACCATCACAAAGAACATAGAAACATACCATTTCTTATCTTACTCTTGAACTCCCGCCGCGGCAACCAGTGGGCTCACACAGCTGAACTTCTCCTGGACTCCACTGGCACGACAACAAATCGAGAATGACCTTGTGCTCCCCGAGCTCCTGGAAATATAGAAGTGAACTTTTTCAATACAAAAGGGTGAACTTGAGTTATTTTCCTATTAGACACACATCAACAGCAAATGCATATATTTCATGTACTATTTACATCGTCAAAGAAACAAGCAAAGAACTTTTCTGATACCAAAAAGTGAACTTCAGAAATTATTTTGTGTGATGTAATCGTCCAAACTTTGCTTGTAAAAAAAAATTTAGACACACTAGCAGTAGTTCAGAAGCATTACAACGTCACCAGCAATTCTAAAATCAACCAACAGCAAAATCAATCCAAACATGAAGTGAAATTATAGCCTGAACCAGAGCCTTGCCACCATGGAAATAGATTAGGAGAGACGGAGGCCAGATTAGCAGTTGTGGACGCACTATTTAAGAAGTAAAAGAGAAACAGGGGATAACAGAAGCAAACTTCCCCCGTGCTGCCAATGTATTGTCGCTGTTGTCTCCAGATGCGATGCAGCAGGGGCTGAGGCTGTCGGCAGAGCTCGGGAGGGCCAGGCCGCCGGGGTCCAGAGCAGCGATGAGGAGCATCACTGGGCGAGGGATTCGAGCGCGGGCTCTGGTGGACTCCTGTGGTGGCCACGGCGTCCCGTCGCTCGACGGTCCTAGGGAGACGCCGGTCGAGATGAAGTGGAGTGCCAGGAGCGACGTCGTGCAAGCTGCACATGTGGGAAAGGGCTCTGCGCGAGCTGCAGGGAAGGGGAGCACGCCGCGCCAGGTCCAGGGGATGGGATTTTGCGGCTCAAAAACTGCAGGGGAGGGGATTTGGCGGCGCGCGAGCTGCAGCGAAGGAGATGGCCGGCGCGCCGAGCTGGGAGGAGGGACGCCGCCGGGCTGGTAGTTTCGCGGGAGGCGGCGCATGGGTGGTGGGGAGCTCCCGGCGCCGGTGGAGGTGGGATTCGAGCGCGGGGATGGGCGCCTAGGTTTTTTCGGGTGTGGGTGGTCGGGAGCTACGGCCGGGGAAGGAGGCGGACGATGTAGATGTGGTGGTACCGTCGGTGAAGGTAGGGCGGGGATTCTATGCTGCCGCCGGGAAGAAGGTGGGGCGGGAGTTGGGGCCGGCCGCCGGGAAGAACGCGGAGCGGGCGCGGGGGTTGGGGCGGTGACGCGGGCTTCCTCCGGGAAGAAGGCGGAGTGGGAGTTGGGTTGGGCGGCGAGTGGGCTCCAGCCGGGAATAAGGCGGAGATGGAGCTGGGGTCGGGGCGGCGCCCCGTCGATAAAGAAGAAGGTTGGGCGGAGAACTGGGAGTTCGGTTCCAGGGGTCGTGCGGTTGGGAGGTGGGGATCGTCGAAGACTTTTTTCTCTCGTGGGCGGTGGGTCGGGTTCGTTGGGCGATCCGGCCGGATGGATTCTCCGCCCAACCTTCTTCTTTATCGACGGGGCGCCGCCCCGACCCCAGCTCTATCTCCGCCTTATTTCCGGCTGGAGCCCACTCGCCGCCCAACCCCAACTCCCACTCCACATACCTGAGGGTATACATACCTACGTTTCACATACCTAAGGTATACATACCTAAGATATGCATACTCAAGTGATACATACCTAAGGTATTGCATACCTAAGGTGTACGTACACTGATACATTTATATATATGTTAGGTATGTGTAACTTGCATGTGTATGTTAAGTATGTAAATGTTAGGTATGTGTAACTTGTATGTGTATATGTTAGGTATGTAAACCTTACGTATGTGTAATTTAGACACGTACACTCCAGGTATGTACGAAATACACGTTTACCCGTGCTTTGCTACGGGATAAAAAATTCCATCAAGTTTCCATTAAAAAAAATTAAAAAGAAAGAAAAAATTCAACACCATTTTTGAGCACCTAGCGGACTTAGCACACCGCTTAGATTTCCTAGCTCTGCTATTGTCATTTTATTCCACCGCGCTGACATACGAGACAAGTCATCGGACTCTTAAATGTTTACACATCTCTCGGCTTTAGTATTGTTGCACCTTCACACATCGTAGTCTTCATCTTTCGCAAATATTTACCATGTTTTTCTGCAAATTATTGATCAAGTGGCTCATAACAGATCCTCATTATATATCCGTCTCATGTATGTCTTATTTTAGAAGTCCATATATATGTAGTTGTCGATGCTTAAATCTGCACACACATCATTTAAAATTAGTTGTTAGTTCTTGCATTATTTGGACAAAGGAAGAGTTCTTTTTCATCTCCAGTCCTGAGATGATACACACATGTGGATTGCTACTTTTTAGACAAAGGGAATATATTAATATTAAAAGATACCAATTACACCCAGCCTCTACAACAACGGCCTACCCTAGTGGCAGTACACATAGTCAAAAAAGAGTAAATAAAACTAAGAAATAAAAGTCCCGCTACAACATTCTAGACCTTGCAACAGCAATACAACCACCACCGTGACAACACCTGAAATATAGACTCTTCAAAAGCGACGCCTCCAAGAAGGGAACAGTGCACCAGCACCGTCGTCGCCCGACCAAAGGTCTTAGGTTTTCACCCTGAAGATAGTGACATAGGCATCCCAAATGGGCCTGCCGAAGATAGTACCCGGGGTTTACTGAAGGCCCATTACCCGAAGAATAAGAAGATTCGGGAGCCCAAAATATTATTAAGGAAGACTAGAGTTGTAATAGGAAGTGTTATTTGTAATCTTACGGGATGAGTTAGAAACCCTCCCGGACTCTATAACTTGTACGGCACGAATCCCTCGGCGCCGCCTCCTATATAAGGGGGAGTCGAGGGACACAGAAATCATCGAATTATTGTTTACAAACCCTAGTTCCATAATCGTCGAGTACTTTTCGGCTGAAACCTTCGAGATCTACTTGCCCTCTACTTCCAACTAAACCCTAGTCTACAATCCGTAGGCATTGACAAGTTAATACCTTGTCAATTGGCGCCGTCTGTGGGGATTAGAGGCGTCAATGATCTGGTCTCGATGGCACGTTCTAAATCATCGACTTCATCAACCGCAAAATCATCGACTACATCAATCGCAAGCAACGCAATGGATCGAGGTAAACAGATCGCTACTGGTCCTGTTGATTTTGTTCCTCACCCGCCCTCCCGTTTGGATGCATATGCGTATCTGGAGGAGCCTATGGAGATGACGTTCGGAAGGTTTCACTTTTGCGTCGAGAAAGAGGGATCGTATCGTGTCGAAATTCCGATTTCGTCGGGATCGTCGGCGGTCGATTCCGATTTTTCAAGCTATACATCGTCAACCGAATCAGGAGAGGAAGAAACTTCGTCGTCACGCTTCATCAGCACCAGGGCGAGAGAAAAACTCACCAAGATCTTCAGCGACATGTCGTTGAGTCATCTTCGGACTCATATATAAGCGATGGCTCAAGCAGTGTCGACAGCTACAACTTCATCGAAAAATCTACTACAGTGGGCAAGGTCTTCGCCAATCTTAACGATGGTGCCACCAAACCCAACATAAATCCGAATACAAAGTATCATCAGATTTATGTCATCGGAGAGCCAAGCCATGACCAAGAAGAAACATCTGAGGCTTTCGACAATTTGGGAAATTCATACGTTGATCCCTCTGATTTGCGACGAGGTCTAGGCAACAAATATATCGGGCCACAGCCGCGAGACAGAGTTCGACTCCCGCAAGCAGCATGGGATAGAGCCGCGAGAGCTATGGATGGCTCAGAACCAATGGCCACCACAGCCACGCCAGAGGAGTTACAAGCATATCAATATAGGCTCGCACGAGCTGCAAGGGAATTGGAAAAACAGACAGCTAAGTTAAACAGAAGAAAGGAGGCAGCTTCTGCATCCAGCAGGAGGAGGGCAGAGCTGAGTCGACAATCTAGAACTTCGGGTGATAGCCACAGGGAGGCTCGGAATAGAGCAAGATCGAGGTTACAACACGTACCCAAAGGAGAAAGAGAGCACTTAGTCCAAAACCTCGACATGTCTTTTATGTCGATAGACACAAGAGGAAACATCATCCCTAAGACACCAGAGGCTGGGTATATGGCGACACAAGCTTTTATCCTCGCATCTAAACCACCTCCAGGAGATCCAAGGGAAACACTATACAACATGACGATAGCAGGAGTTGGAGCTATGTGGACGGCGTTTGTATCAACACCTCCCGAAGGAGCGGCAAGGCAAAATAGTCCATGACCTGCGGCAGCAGCAGCAGCAGCTCCCGAAGGACCAAGTGGAGCAAGGGACACGGCAGCACAAGCAAGAGTCGACAGAGCGCGACAAAGCAGAAGAGAACATCGGCAGTCCCCAGAGTTAAACGACGAGGATATGTGTGGCTTGCCGTGCTTCACGAGGAGAGTTCGAAAAACTCGAGTCCCTTCAGGATTCAAGTTACCTGATAACTTCAAGAAATTCGACGGCCTTCAAGATCCAGAGGATTGGCTAGTGGACTATCTCGAGACAGTGAAGCTTACAGGAGGAACCAGAGCAACAACTATGCAAAGCATCCAGGTGCATCTGAGTGGAGCCGCACGATCTTGGATAAAGAAACTTCCTCCCGGATCCATCGACAGCTGGGAAAGCTTCGAGGACGTGTTTGTCAAGAACTTCCGGTCCACGTGCAAGAAACCTGCGTCATTAGAGGAGTTGAGAGCGTGCCGACAAAAGGCAGACGAGCCAATGAGAAAATATATCCAAAGGTGGAACATCATCAAAAACTCGGCAGAAAATATATCTGACGAGAGAGCGATAGATGCGTTTGTCGCAGGAATCAGGCGTGGAGATTTTGTCGAGGACTTGGGGAGGACCAACCCAAAAACAGTATCCGCGTAAGATGGAGAAGATGCTGTTCACAACAAATGGCACAGGTCGCCAGAGGAGGACCGCGGTCAAAATTATCAACCGAGGCGACGATTTCCTCGGCAGTACCCGAGCTATGATGCCCCAGGACAAATTTCGGCAGGCTTTCGAGCAAACACCGGAGGAAACAACAGAGATGATTATCAGAGAAGCAATGAGCAACGAGGCGACAATAGAGATGACTCTCGAAACAACAGGCAAAATAGCGGGCCTAGGTTCCCGAGGCCTTTCGTGTCTCCTGAAGAGATGATGAATGGGCCGTGTCAGATGCACTTTTTCCTCGATAGCAACGGGAAAAGACAGTCATGACATCTGCAGAAAGATTGTCGCAATTTCCAGGCAATGCTAAGGTGGGCAGAGCATGCTAACGCTCGAGCAGCACAGAGAAATCCTCGAGAACCCAGGAGCGAGATTCACTTGCCACCCCCTCCCGCGATTACGGAAGACAATCGACATCAGCTCAGAATAGCGGCAGCACCTCCACCACCGCCTTACGTTGATCCTAACTCCAATGTAGCGGTGTCGATGATTCAGAAGGGAAGACCATCCAACAGAGCTCAGAAAGTAATCTCGCGACAGGTGTTCACGGCAGAAAAAATGCCTCCACCAACAGTCGAGTATCTTAATTGGTCAGGGCAAGACATTGGCTTTACCATAGCAGATCACCCGCAGCAAGTTCCTCGACCAGGGAAGTCAGCACTTATCCTACCAGCAGTTATTGCGGGATTCAATGTTTCTCGAGTGTTCATAGACGGCGGCAGCAGCTCAAACCTTATGTATGCAGATACATTGAGGAAGATGAACATATCCTTAGCAAACCTGAAGCCAACAAACACAAGGTTCCATGGTATCACACCAGAGAAACCAAGTTATCCACTGGGGAAGATTAATCTCGACGTTCAGTTTGGAACCCGAGAGAATTATAGAATTGAGAAGTTGGAGTTTGAAGTTGTGGATTTTCCGTCGCAGTATCATGCTCTGTTGGGACGACTAGCATATGCTAGATTTATGGCAGTACCACATTATACATACCTGTTATGGAGGATGCCCGGACCTAAGGGACCAATCACAGTCAAAGGAAGCTTCGCCTTAGCCGATAAGTGCGATAAGGATTTTCATCGGATATCAGAAACTTTCGGGATGCAAGCTGAGTATTTGGCGTCAAGGAGTATGACTGACTATGACATGCTGCCAGACGTTGGAAGGCCAAATAAAGAATCAACTTTCAATACTGAGAAAAATTCTAAGGAGGCGCAGATTCACCCGACAGACCCGAAAAAGACGACGTCCATCGCAAACGACATGGACCTCGCATAGGAAAGCGCGCTCGTCGAGTTCCTCCGTGAGAACTGGAAAATCTTCGCATGGTGTCCAGCTGACATGCCAGGAGTACCCAGGGAACTTTCCGAGCACCACCTAAACTTGGATCCACTAGCAAGACCAATCAAACAACCTTTGCGGCGTTTTTCGGAACCAAACCGCAAGGCTATGCTGTCAGAAATCGATCGACTACGAGAAGCTGGTTTTATCAAGGAGCTGCACACAGAGGCCACATGGGTAGCAAATCCTGTGTTGGTGCCGAAGAAAAACACTAAGGTCCTTCGCATGTGCGTCGACTTTACGTGCCTCAATAAACATTGTCCAAAGGATCACTTTCCCCTCCCGAGGATCGATCAAATTATCGACTCCACGGCTGGATGTGAACGTCTTTCCTTCCTGGACGCATATTCTGGTTATAACCAGATCAGATTGAAAGAAGAAGATGAAGTAAAGACAGCGTTCATCACACCTTATGGCATGTTTTGCTATAGAACAATGCCCTTTGGTCTGAAAAACGCGGGAGCAACATATCAGAGGATGATGCAGAAGTGTTTGGCGACACAGATTGGGAAAAACGTGCAAGTATACATCGACGATGTCGTCATAACGTCAAAAAAGGGGGCGACGCTGATCGAGGATCTCAAGGAAACCTTTGACAACCTCGACAAATTCTGCCTCAAGCTGAACCCGACGAAGTGTTCTTTCGGCGTCCCAGCAGGAGAACTTCTGGGGTTTCTAGTTTCAGCAAGAGGGATTGAAGCAAATCCCGACAAAATATAAGCTATCGTAACAATGAGGAAGCCAACGAAGTTGAAAGAAATACAGCAGCTAACTGGGCGAGTCGCAGCTTTGAGCAGATTCGTCGCCAGGCTGGGAGAAAAAGCGTTACCATTTTACGCCCTGATAAAGCAAGGAGAGAAATTCCAGTGGAACGAAGAGGCCGACAGAGCTTTCGAGGATCTGAAGCGCACAATCTCGACACCACCAATCTTGGTGGCGCCGAAGGAAAAGGAACCTCTCCTGCTATACATTGCAGCCACACCCCAAGTGGTTAGCACGGTGCTAGTTGTTGAAAGAGAAGAAGAAGGAAAACTCCATGGAGTGCAAAGGCCGGTATATTTCATCAGTGAACTTTTATCGCCTTCCAAACAGCGGTACCCGCAGTACCAGAAACTAGCATACGGAGTAATTGCAACGGCAAGGAAGTTGCGCCACTATTTTTCGGCACACCCGATAATAGTAGTCAACGAAGCACCTCTTTCAAATATACTGAACAATCCAGAAGCTACAGGGCGTGTCTCCCTTTGGGGAATAGAACTTTCCCCTCGGGACATCACGTATGAAAAAAGAAAGGCAATCAAGTCGCAAGTTCCGCTGCATTTCATTGCAGAGTGGATGGAGCTGCAAAACACGGGACCCCCAGATTTGTCGAGAACTTGGACCATGAACTTCGATGGGTCCAAGAGAGTAGAAGGAGCTGGCGCAGGAGTGGTACTTATATCACCTGAAGGCGACAAGTTAAAATACGTCCTCCGGATGACGTTCCCTAACGCATCCAACAATGAAGTAGAATATGAAGCCCTCATACACGGGATGAAGATGGCGAAAGCTTGCGGTGCAACTCGATTAAAAATCTTTGGTGACTCACAATTGGTGGCTCAGCAAGTTATGAACCAATGTGACGCAGTCAATGATAGCATGATGGCATACAAGGAGGTGTACAATGAGCTCAAGAAGCTGTTTGATGGGTGCGAGGTAAATCACATCAGTAGATTGAGCAATGATGAAGCCGACGTTCTCGCAAACATCGGTTCGCAGTGGCTCCAATCCCGCCAGGAGTATTTTGGGAAGAAATAGCGGAGAGATCCACGAAGCCAAAAAAGGTGCAGAAAAAAGCAAAGGAAGAAAAAACTTCGGCGCCCCTCAAAGAAACCAAGGAAGACGAAGAGGACCAAGAGCTTGTGATGATGGTACAAGTTCCTTGGATGCAAGCATATATATCATATATCCTCAGGAAAGAAATACCCGACGATCCAGTTGAGGCAAGGCGAGTTATTCGACGATCCAAAGCTTTCACAGTGGTCAAAGGGGAGTTATACAAGCGAAGTATTTCAGGCGTCTTGCAAAGGTGTGTTACACCCGAAGAAGGAAGAATAATTCTGAAGGATGTACACGAAGGAATATGTGGCCACCACGCAAGTAGTCGAGCCATTGCAGCCAAGGTTTTTCGGGCAGGATTTTATTGGTTGACAGCAATCGAGGATGCCAAGGAAATAGTACGAACCTGCGACGCGTGCCAAAGATTTGCCGCAAAACCTCACTCTCCAGCGGAAGAATTAACACCAATACCATTGTCGTGGCCCTTTGCCCAATGGGGACTTGATATGGTGGGCAAGTTGCACAAAGCTTCGCCAGGAGGATATGAGTACCTACTGGTCGCTGTCGACAAATTCACCAAGTGGGTAGAAACGAAGCCAATAAATTCACCAGATGCAGCGTCGGCAATAAAGTTTGTGAAAGGCCTCATTTTTCGGTTTGGAGTGCCTCATGGCGAAAGCTTGCGGTGCAACTCGATTAAAAATCTTTGGCGACTCACAATTGGTGGCTTAGCAAGTTATGAACCAATGTGACGCAGTCAATGATAGCATGATGGCATACAAGGAGGTGTACAATGAGCTCGAGAAGCTGTTTGATGGGTGCGAGGTAAATCACATCAGTAGATTGAGCAATGATGAAGCCGACGTTCTCGCAAACATCGGGTCGCAGTGCCTCCCAATCCCGCCAGGAGTATTTTGGGAAGAAATAGCGGAGAGATCCACGAAGCCAAAAAAGGTGCAGAAAAAAGCAAAGGAAGAAAAAACTTCGGCGCCCCTCAAAGAAACCAAGGAAGACCAAGAGGACCAAGAGCTTGTGATGATGGTAGAAGTTCCTTGGATGCAAGCATATATATCATATATCCTCAGGAAAGAAATACCCGACGATCCAGTTGAGGCAAGGCGAGTTATTCGACGATCCAAAGCTTTCACAGTGGTCAAAGGGGAGTTATACAAGCGAAGTATTTCAGGCGTCTTGCAAAAGTGTGTTACACCCGAATAAGGAAGAATAATTCTGAAGGATGTACACGAAGGAATATGTGGCCACCACGCAAGTAGTCGAGCCATTGCAGCCAAGGTTTTTCGGGCAGGATTTTATTGGTTGACAGCAATCGAGGATGCCAAGGAAATAGTACGAACCTGCGACGCGTGCCAAAGATTTGCCGCAAAACCTCACTCTCCAGCGGAAGAATTAACACCAATACCATTGTCGTGGCCCTTTGCCCAATGGGGACTTGATATGGTGGGCAAGTTGCACAAAGCTTCGCCAGGAGGATATGAGTACCTACTGGTCGCTGTCGACAAATTCACCAAGTGGGTAGAAACGAAGCCAATAAATTCACCAGATGCAGCGTCGGCAATAAAGTTTGTGAAAGGCCTCATTTTTCGGTTTGGAGTGCCTCATGGCGAAAGCTTGCGGTGCAACTCGATTAAAAATCTTTGGCGACTCACAATTGGTGGCTCAGCAAGTTATGAACCAATGTGATGCAGTCAATGATAGCATGATGGCATACAAGGAGGTGTACAATGAGCTCGAGAAGCTATTTGATGGGTGCGAGGTAAATCACATCAGTAGATTGAGCAATGATGAAGCCGACGTTCTCGCAAACATCGGGTCGCAGTGCCTCCCAATCCCGCCAGGAGTATTTTGGGAAGAAATAGCGGAGAGATCCACGAAGCCAAAAAAGGTGCAGAAAAAAGCAAAGGAAGAAAAAACTTCGGCGCCCCTCAAAGAAACCAAGGAAGACGAAGAGGACCAAGAGCTTGTGATGATGGTACAAGTTCCTTGGATGCAAGCATATATATCATATATCCTCAGGAAAGAAATACCCGACGATCCAGTTGAGGCAAGGCGAGTTATTCGACGATCCAAAGCTTTCACAGTGGTCAAAGGGGAGTTATACAAGCGAAGTATTTCAGGCGTCTTGCAAAAGTGTGTTACACCCGAATAAGGAAGAATAATTCTGAAGGATGTACACGAAGGAATATGTGGCCACCACGCAAGTAGTCGAGCCATTGCAGCCAAGGTTTTTCGGGCAGGATTTTATTGGTTGACAGCAATCGAGGATGCCAAGGAAATAGTACGAACCTGCGACGCGTGCCAAAGATTTGCCGCAAAACCTCACTCTCCAGCGGTAGAATTAACACCAATACCATTGTCGTGGCCCTTTGCCCAATGGGGACTTGATATGGTGGGCAAGTTGCACAAAGCTTCGCCAGGAGGATATGAGTACCTGCTGGTCGCTGTCGACAAATTCACCAAGTGGGTAGAAGCGAAGCCAATAAATTCACCAGATGCAGCGTCGGCAATAAAGTTTGTGAAAGGCCTCGTTTTTCGGTTTGGAGTGCCTCATAGCATTGTTACAGATAACGGTTCAAACTTTACATCCAAGGAATTCAAGGAGTACTGCGCAGAAGTAGGCATTAAATTGCACTTTGCGTCAGTTGGGCACCCGCAAACCAATGGCCAAGTCGAGAAAGCCAATGGCATCATCTGCAACGGCATCAAAAAGCGCCTGCTAGGACCGCTTGAAAAAGCTCGACATACCTGGCCAGAGGAAATGCGAAGTGTTTTGTGGAGCATCCGAACAACACCAAATACGGCGACACAAGAAACTCCGTTTTTTCTCGTCCACGGAGCCGAAGCTGTATTACCAATTGAAATAGAGCATGATTCTCCAAGAGTAATAGAGTATGACGAAGAAACATCACAAAAAGCTCGGGAGGATGATATGGATGCACTCGATGAAGCCCGAGATGAAGTACTTTCACGAGTCACCAAATACCAACAGGACCTCAAAAACTATCACAGTCGATGGTTAAGACCCAGATCTTTCCAGGTCGGGGATTTGGTCTTGCGGTTAAATCAAAAAAGCACCGAAAAGCTCGAATCACCGTGGCTAGGCCCTTACGTCGTCACGGAAGTCATCGACGGAGGAGCATACAGGATCAAGGACAAGAAGACAGGGGCTCCCGAGAAAAACCCTTGGAACGTGGCGCAGCTCAGGCGGTTCTACGCCTAGAGTCGAAATATAGTCCTCCTCTGTAAAAATACAATGTACTGAAACGCCCGCGAGTTTTCAGACGCACTCTTTTCCTTTTCGGGGCACCGAGTGGGGCCGGAAAGGTTTTTAATGAGGCGGGCTCGCGGTGCTGCAATATAATAAAGATAGTGGAGATATACTTCGTATTCTTCGACACGCTCGGGGGCTTAACGCCTTCAAATCTCAAAATAAGTACAATATAGATAAATTAGACTTACCGAAATATTTCGCCTTGGTACAATAATACCTCGCCAAATATAACATCGGAAGCTAACAAGTTATAAATATAGTATACTCATTGCTTTGGTCTGAAAACCTCGCAACAAAAATATAGAACTTCGACACTAAGATACTCGGGGGCTTGTAACCTATCGATGGAAAAATAAAGACATCTTCTTACGACAAGAGGAAAAATTTTCGAGATGGATAAACAATATAAACTCTAGCCAAAGGCTCGGGGGCTTCAACAATATAGACCACTTTACAATGTAAAACAAATTTCTTTGGAAACAAAAAAGAAATCAAAAAAAGATACAGACACAATGTCTTGCAATATAGTACAGCTCAATTGAGGCCTAAAATACTATCTATGGACAAGCCTCTGGTTGTTTTGTGTTCAGCATAAGTCCCCTTGACAAAAAATTCTGAATCCATCCGAAGAAGCTCATCCATCATCGACTCGGCCACAGGAGTTACCATCTCATTGATTGTGTCAATGTCATTTTTTCACCGTGATTTCTTGGCCAGGCAATCAGCAACAATCTTCGTCAGGTCCAACTTTGGATGGCAAATGTTTATCATAATCATGGCGAACCTTGCTCCGGCAGTCAATTGAGCTCGCACAAAATTATGGATGCGAGGGGCATCTCTAAAAGTCTCCAGCAATCCAGGAAGAGTTTTGGGAGCCTCATTTCGAGGAAATAAAGTCTTGTAAATAAGGGTTAACGTTGTCGTGCAAAAATTGAGAAATTCGCGCACCTGGCAAGCACGATCTTGGAACCTGACAATTTGCTAGGTTCGTTCAGGGGTGGCCCAGAACAGACACCCATGGTTAAGGGAAAGGTTGACGAGAAGATTCATTCTCTCGTTCACTCTTTGGTCTTCGGCGGCAGCATCAAGAACCGAGCCTATTAAGCGACAAGGCAAGAAATTTAAGGGGAGGCACAGTAAAGCAAAAAAAGAGGCAGTGTGAGGTTGGAAAAACATACCTAGCATATCTGTGCTAGCCTCAGACATCAGCTCGAGCATGCTATTTTCTCGGGTAGTGGCTTTCTCAGCCTCCAACACAGCAGCATCCTTGGCAGCCAGAGCCTCTTTGGCTTGTTGAAGAGCGATTTTCTCTTTTTCAGATGCTTTTCGAGATTGTTCCATCATTGCCAGAGTTTGTTTCTTCATGGACTGAAGTTGTTGTCGAAGTTCTTGCAAATCTGCCGACAAATGTTTGCTTGAAGAACCTTTGAGGGGGTTATCATCGACTAGCATTTTCTTCGAGAAGGAAGAAGCAGGTGAAGCATCGACAGAGCAAGGATTGGTCGAATAGTTATCAAATATTAACTGGAAAAGAAAAGTCCTAGGATCAATGATAGTGCCAGGAGGAATTTCATTGATTTCTAGAAAATTTACATAGACATTACAAAAGAAGTTCTCCAAAAGGACTACCAGGATAATTGTCGCCAAAGCTAAAGTGGCGACAAGGGCAAAAGAAACAGAGAAAGCAAAGAAAAGAAAAAAAGAGGCATGCAACTAGACCTCCGGCCTTGATGAGCTAGGAGTTGCAGATGGCTTGATCCCGAGATAGGCCAGGATTTTCTTCGTGTTGGGCTTGGCTGCCTTGATCAACGACCGCCATTTTGTTTGTTCTATTTGCTCGGTGTCGCCAACCTTCATCCAGTCAACAGTCTGCTGGCTGTCAGCGACCAAGGCAACAGTGCTCTCGACAGCAATCTTCATGTTCTCCTGGCGCATCTTCAGTCCAAGATCCTCCGGTGGATTGAAGTCCTTGGCAAGGGCAAGGAAAGTCTTGGGCTCCTCTTTCTTCGGGAAGAAGTAGGGGAACAACTTCGACAATCCTGCGTCAGCATTCACCATGCCTTCGCGAACTTCTTGGCCATGAAATTCCAGATAAGAGAGTGCGTCAAGGAGAGGATCATTGGTGGGATTCTCAAGATCAAACTCTTGGTTTGTTTGACCTGCCACAGAAAATATATGTTGGTCGACAGCAAGTAAAAAGAAAAAAAAAGCAAGTCCTAAGAAAAATAGAAGGGATCGACAAAGTTACCGAGGAAGCGCCGATTTTGCGTGTTCAAGCGCTTGAGGATCCCCTTTTCACGAGTAGCCTGCGCGGCCTTGTGCTCGTTTAAAGCAGTTTCGGCATTCTCAAGTCTCTTTTGCAGATTTTCGACACCAGCAGCTTTTGCCTTGGCTTCATCAGCCTCTGCTTTGGCTTGGCTAGTGTCAAGTTCAGCCTTCTTGCGAGCCATTTCACTTTGCTCCAGTTTCGGAGCAAGAGTGTCGACAAGCTTGTTGGCCTCTGCAAGTTTCTCTGCCAAAATAGAAAGGAATCGTCAAAATTGCGACAAAAACAGAAGCAAGAAGTTATAAATAAGGGGTAGCAAAAAAGTTATTACCTTCAGTCTTGCTGGCATACTCACGGTACCCAATGAATTGGGACCCGATGCGAACAAGCTCTTTGATCATAGGCTATCAAAGAAGAACAAAGAAAGAAAACATCGGTACGGGAAAAATATGAAGGCATAAAGAAGCAAACAGAGGAAATATAGAAACGGGCAAGAAAATAAAAAACTTACATCATCTAAGAGAGGATTAGTGGAGCTACCCAACTGAGGGGTAGGCTCCACGATCGTTTCCACCTTTGTCCTTTTTGGTGAAGGAGCAAGGGGGCTTGAAGGAGGAGTGGTGGTGACGACATTTTGTTGAGGAGGCGAGGATTCTTCTCCCTCAACTGGCGTCTCCGAAACAATTAAAGTATGTGACGTGCTTGTTCGAGGAGCCACGTCAAGAGTTGGTACTTCTTCCTCATCATCACTACGATAAAAGATCGACAGCACAAAAAGCAAGATAAGACAAAAATCTTCGAGTACATAAATAAGGGGATATCAAAGTGACTTACGAGCTGATGAGGGATTCAAGATAGGGATCATAAGTTGCCTTCTGACGTGAAGGATCAACTTCTTCGGCTTTGGAGGTGCCGGAATCTTCGACATCATTCCTCTTCCTTTTGTTCCTTGGAGAAACAGCAGGAGGAGGAGACAGTGCCGACGCAGTGCCTTCGGAGGCAGCATCTTTTTCAGAAGATCCCGCAGATTTTAGAGAATCCACGGGTTCATTCACAAAAGAGGGGGCCTCTTGGTTGTCATCAGTGACAACGGCCCTTTCTTCGACTTCTCCACCTTCAGGAAGAGGAGGAAGCGAGACAAGGTCTGGATGGTTCTGTACAAAATAAAAATAAAATAGGGGAAGATATCAGAAAAGGAGTTACAACAAAGATAGCAAAGCAGTAACAAGAAAATCGATAAAGATTACCTTGGGAAGTGGATTGGCAGCGCTGAATGGTTTTACACGACAAGAAGAAGGGACAGGATCTTTTTTGCTGAGAGACGAGATTTTTCGGACAAGTTTTTCTAAGTCCTTGACCTCCAAATCCACCGATAGCCGATCTGCGTCCTTGTCGCCAGCATATTTCCAGAGAGGGTATTTGCGAGCCTGAAGCGGCTGCACTCTAGTCCTAAGAAAATAAGCCGTGATTTGGATACTCGACAGCTCTTTGCCGCGAGTATTTTGCAACTCGTGGATGTGAGCCATCAAGGTTTCTGTCGACGCCTTTTCTTCTTCGGTAGCCTCTGCGTCCCAGGAGCGGCGGCGAAGGATTTTTTCGGCGCCATCGAAAGGAGGGATGTTGTCTTCAGCACATTCGTGGTTCTCCTCCTGAATGTACAACCACTTCTTGCGCCACCCTTGAACTGAGTCAGGGAGTTTGACGTCGAAGTAGTCGACAGTGGGCCGAACAGAAATTACAACGCCCCCTATATTATAGGCGACATTGGGCGAGCTATTACGGCGGCAGAAGAAAATGCGCTTCCATAGCGCCCAGTTAGGCTGGACACCAAGGAAGGCCTCGCAAAGGGTGATGAAAATGGAGATATGGAGGATTGAATTTGGCGTGAGGTTGTGGAGTTGCAGACCATAAATAAAGAGCAGTCCGCGGAGAAAAGGATGAATGGGGGCGGAAAGACCGCAGATGAGGTGGTCGACAAAACTTACCCGGTACCCCATTGGAGGGGTTGGGTAGCTCTCCTCACTGGGGAAGCACAGCGCTTTGGGCTTCTTGCTGATCCCCAGTTTCTTCAGCATGTTGATGTCCTGGGTGGAAATCTTCGATCTTTCCCACTCCACCGTCCCCAGATCCACGGCGGCCATGGAGGACTCCGGCGTGCTGTGCCTTGTCAAACAACGCGGTGGCATCAACAATGGCGCAGGGTTTGCAGCTTGGAGACGAGGAGCTTAGGTGGCTGTGGGTCGCAGGAGGAAATTTGCAGATGAGAGCAGGAGAACGGCGCGAGCGGAAGTGCTCGAGGAGGAAGAAGAAGATCTTATATAGAGGTGTGGTGAAGTGGCGGACCGTTGGATAAGAAAAATGTGTGGCAGATGATAACCACGTGGACACGAGGGTAAAAAAGTAATTCAACATTGGAGAAGTTACGGTACGTGCGCCAGAAAAAGCGGAGGACGTGTGTCCCCCACTTGCACGACGTGTCAAGATAGTGGATCAATTGGGCCCGCAAGGCAGTGGGAGAAGGCTTTTCGCGATTTTTTGACTCGCAATCGTGGCTATCGTCAGCAATAACGTCACCTTGGCAGAAGAAAAAATTCGACTCCACAGTTTCATAAAAGGCGACATGGAAAAATAATGCAGAGCTTTTTATCAAATACAAGTTTTTGATCAAATGCTCGGGGGCTACTTTGGAAAAAAGAAAAAAGATCCAGAAAGACAAAATAGAAATGGCGTGAGCCTATGACCAAATACAAATATTTGTTCATAGCCTCGGGGGCTACTCCCATCGGGAGCGCTGTTCGCGCACCCAAGAAATTATAAAACTTCGGGAGATAAAATGGAAATATAGCGGCATAAGGCGTGGAGCCTACAACCAAGTACAAGTCCTTGGTTGTTGCCTCGGGGGCTACTCCCATCGGGAACGCTGCTCGCGTGCCCGATGAAATCATGAAAAAAGAAGCGAAAAAAGAAAGAGAAAAAAGAAAGATAGTAGAGCAAAAGAGTATATTTCGAGTTATAAATAACTCTGCATATACTCCCATCGGGAGAGCAATACAAATCATCTTTGACTCGATAAAATGTGCCATTCCAACAGCCGAATAAGCACTCGACAATATATTCTCAGAACGCCAAAGTTGCGATCAATTTCTGAATGCCGCAAAATTTGCGAAGGTAAGACCCCAGATCCGTTCTGCTGGGCGTGGCATCGCCGAAGACTGCGCTCTGCTACTTTTATCCGTATCAGCAGATACGAAGAAAAATCCTAACGGACGCGTTAGGTACCCGATAAATTTTACTGGGACTCGACAGAATGGTAAGACCTTAAGCGGCACCTGTCCAAGTTTATACCAGTATCCCGAGATCATGTCTAGGGACGTGATCTTGAAGTAGGTTTTTGCGGAATTCCACTAGAGCAGTTAACTAGTACCTGATCCGTCAGATGAACTAGCCCCAACTACCATTATCCCTGTACAATATAGAAGTTTATGAGAAGAAATATAGAAAAGTTAAAGTTGTCGAATAAAAATAAACAGTGGAGATTTTCCTTGACTCTACGATTCAAGCAAAATCTCGGGGGCTACTGACATAGGCATCCCAAATGGGCCTGCCGAAGATAGTACCCGGGGTTTACTGAAGGCCCATTACCCGAAGAATAAGAAGATTCGGGAGCCCAAGATATTATTAAGGAAGACTAGAGTTGTAATAGGAAGTGTTATTTGTAATCTTACGGGATGAGTTAGAAACCTTCCCGGACTCTGTAACTTGTACGGCACGAATCCCTCAGCTCCGCCTCCTATATAAGGGGGAGTCGAGGGACACAGAAATCATCGAATTATTGTTTACAAACCCTAGTTCCATAATCGTCGAGTACTTTTCGGCTGAAACCTTCGAGATCTACTTGCCCTCTACTTCCAACTAAACCCTAGTCTACAATCCGTAGGCATTGACAAGTTAATACCTTGTCAGATAGTTCCCACTCTCAAAACAGTGCCTCCAACAAGGTCATTGCCAGGCACAACTAGTTAAGGCCAGACCTTGGGTTTTCACCCTGAGATGTAAGACTTTGAACTTCACCTATTCTGACGCCCCCACATGCATACCACTGCTGCGGAGCCCGGAACGCCAAGCAAATCCCTCAGCATCACGGATACTTGAACCTTCATTAGCCAGTCCACCAATCCGGCTTTCATGATATTCCTTCTTCTGATTTCACCATGGACCAAAAAGTCACCTCATGTCAACATAGAATATAGCTTCGCGCCGCTCCCTCCGGAACCAAACGGTCGGAATAAAAACATGGGTGCGCGTGACCGAATACCACCCGATCTAGCAAACTCCAGGGGCAAAAGATGCACTGTCCCATTCGCCGGCGGAGCTTTCCGGAACTCATCTCTCCAGGCATTTCAAGGCAAACTGGCCACCGGTAGATCTTCATTTTTCGCTTGCGAGAAACCCAAGGACCGCCACCAAAAACAAAGCAAGACCAGCAGCCCCCACGCCGCTAGTCCCTCCTGCCGGATCACCAGGGAAGAGGACGGCGGCGCGGATCATGCGTACCACCGCCGAACCGTCACCGGGGGCGGAGGCCGCCGCCGCTCCAACGAATCCTCCATGGCTACTGACGGAGAGGGTCTGGTAGTCATGCCGCCTGGCTTCCTCCACCGGTGCTTCATCACCTTCCATGGAACGCCGCCACGGAAACCCTCTCCTCCCCCTCGTCGTTTGACGGAAGGGGCACCGCCACCGCCGCCGGAGCCGGGGCCGAGGCCGACATCAGCGGCGGCTGTGGTGCGGCGGTCCGGGGGCGGCTGCTCGGGGCGGGGCGGGCGGATCCTCCGCCGCCCCCGGGAGGGGGGCGGTAGAGGAGGAGGGCGGCAGCTAGGTCAGGAGAGGAGGAAGGACGTGTTGGAGATATGCCCAAGAGGCAATAATAAATGGTTATTATATATCTTTGTGTTTATGATAATGTTTACATACCATGCTATAATTGTATTAACCGAAACATTGATACATGTGTGTTATGTGAACAACAAGGAGTCCCTAGTAAGCCTCTTGTAAAACTAGCTTGTTGATTAATGGATGATCATGGTTTCATGATCATGAACATTGGATTTTATTAATAACAAGGTTATGTCATTATATGAATGATGTAATGGACACACCCAATTAAGCGTAGCATAAGATCACGTCATTAAGTTATTTGCTATAACCTTTCGATACATAGTTACCTAGTCCTTTCGACCATGAGATCATGTAAATCACTTATACTGGAAAGGTACTTTGATTACATCAAATGCCACTGCGTAAATGGGTGGTTATAAAGATGGGATTAAGTATCCGGAAAGTATGAGTTGAGACATATGGATCAACAGTGGGATTTGTCCATCCCAATGATGGATAGATATACTCTGGGCCCTCTCGGTGGAATGTCGTCTAATGTCTTGCAAGCATATGAATAAGTTCATAAGAGACCACATACCACGGTACGAGTAAAGAGTACTTGTCAGGAGACGAGGTTGAACAAGGTATAGAGTGATACTGATGATCAAACCTCGGACAAGTAAAATATCGTGTGACAAAGGGAATTGGTATCGTATGTGAATGGTTCATTCGATCACTAAAGTCATCGTTGAATATGTGGGAGCCATTATGGATCTCCAGATCCCGCTATTCACTACTAGGAAAAGGCCTAGCTGTAAGATTGACATCAGTGGCGCACCATGGTGGCCGTGCGCCACTACTACTTAGCAGTGGCGCACCAAAAAATGGTGGGCCACTGTTACAAATGTAGTAGTGGCGCACCTTGTTTGTGGTGCGCCATTGCTAAATACTGGCAGGAGGCCAGCTGATACGTCTCCGACGTATCGATAGTTTCTTATGTTCCATGCCACATTATTGATGTTATCTACATGTTTTATGCACACTTTATGTCATATTCGTGCACTTTCTGGAACTAACCTATTAACAAGATGCCGAAGTGCCAGTTCCTGTTTTCTGCTGTTTTTGGTTTCAGAAATCCTAGTAACGAAATATTCTCGGAATCGGACGAAATCAACGCCAAAGTTCCTATTTTCACCGGAAGCATCCAGAACACCCGGGAAGGACCAGAGGGGGGGCACTGGGCCCCCAGACCATAGGCCGGCGCGGCCCAGGCCCTGGCCGCGCCGCCCTATGGTGTCGTCGCCCCTTCGACCCTCCTGCGCCGCCTCTTCGCCTATATAAAGCCCCTGGATCGAAAACCCTGATACGTTCGACGAAAACCATAGAAACCTTCCAGAGCCGCCGCCATCGCGAGGCCAAGATCTAGGGGACAGGAGTCTCTGTTCCGGCACGCTGCCGGAGCGGGGAAGTGCCCCCGGAAGGCTTCTCCATCGACACCGCTGCCATCTCCACCGCCATCTTCATCACCGCTGCTGCTCCCATGAGGAGGGAGTAGTTCTCCATCGAGGCTCGGGGCTGTACCGGTAGCTATGTGGTTCATCTCTCTCCTATGTACCTCAATACAATAATCTCATGAGCTGCTTTACATGATTGAGATTCATATGAGTTTGTATCACAATTTATCTATGTGCTACTCTAGCAAAGTTATTAAAGTAGTTCTATTCCTCCTGCACGTGTGTAAAGGTGACAGTGTGTGCACCGTGTTAGTACTTGGTTTATGCTATGATCATGATCTCTTGTAGATTGCGAAGTTAACTATTGCTATGATAATATTGATGTGATCTATTCCTCCTACATATGCATGAAGGTGACAGTGTGCATGCTATGTTAGTACTTGGTTTAGTTGTATTGATCTATCTTACACTATAAGGTTACTTAAATATGAACAAATTGTGGAGCTTGTTAACTCCGGCATTGAGGGTTCGTGTAATCCTACGCAATGCGTTCATCATCCAACAAGAGTGTAGAGTATGCATTTATCTATTCTGTTATGTGATCAATGTTGAGAGTGTCCACTAGTGAAAGTGTAATCCCTAGGCCTTGTTCCTAAATACTGCGTTACTACTGCTTGTTTACTGTTTTACTGTGTTACTACTGCTGCAATACTACCACCATCAACTACACGCCAGCAAGCTATTTTCTGGCACCGTTGCTACTGCTCATATATATTCATACCACCTGTATTTCACTATCTCTTGGCCGAACTAGTGCACCTATTAGGTGTGTTGGGGACACAAGAGACTTCTTGCTTTGTGGTTGCAGGGTTGCATGAGAGGGATATCTTTGACCTCTTCCTCCCTGAGTTCGATAAACCTTGGGTGATCCACTTAAGGGAAAACTTGCTGCTGTTCTACAAACCTCTGCTCTTGGAGGCCCAACACTGTCTACAGGAAAGGAGGGGGAACGTAGACATCAAGCACTTTTCTGGCGCCGTTGCCGGGGAGGAAAGGTAAAAGGTACTCACACTCCGGACCCCGGCTACTAAGCTATTTCCCGGCGCTGTAAGTACTCGAAGCTATTTCCTTTAGATCCTGCAATTGCATCTTTTTGTTTCTTGTTTACACTAGTTTGGCATAATGGACAAGAATGAGCTTCTATTTCTATTTCCTGATTTAAAACATGGATTGTTTGATGCGAAAATTTAAAAACCTATGGAATCTTATTTGCATGCTGGTAGTAATATTAGTATGAACGCTTTGAACACCATTGTTGATAATGATATAGAAAGTTCTAAGCTTGGGGAAGCTGGTTTTCATGATCTTTTTAGTCCCCCAAGCATTGAGGAGGAAATTTACTTTGATGATACTTTGCCTCCTATTTATGATGATTATAATGATAGAAGTCTTTTGTTGCCACCTGTTATGGAGGATAAATTTGATTATGATTACAATATGCCTCCTATATTTGATGATGAGAATAATAATGATAGCTACTTTGTTGAATTTGCTCCCACTACAACTAATAAAATTGATTATGCTTATGTGGAGAGTAATAATTTTATGCATGAGACTCATGATAAGAATGCTTTATGTGATAGTTATATTGTTGAGTTTGCTCATGATGCTACTGAAAGTTATTATGAGAGAGGAAAATATGGTTGCAAAAATTTTCATGTTACTAAAACACCTCTCTATGTGCTGAAATTTTTGAAGCTACACTTGTTTTATCTTCCTATGCTTGTTACTTTGCTCTTCATGAACTTGTTTGTGTACAAGATTCCTTTGCATAGGAAGCATGTTAGACTTAAATATGTTTCTAATTTGCCTCTTGATGCTCTCTTTTGCTTCAACTACTATTTCTTATGAGTGCATCATTAAAACTGCTGAGCCCATCTTAATGGCTATAAAGAAAAGAACTTCTTGGGAGATAACCCATGTGTTATTTTGCTACAGTACTTTGTTTTATATTTGTGTCTTGGAAGTTGTTTACTACTGTAGCAACCTCTCCTTATCTTAGTTTTGTGTTTTGTTGTGCCAAGTAAAGCCGTTGATAGAAAAGTAAGTACTAGATTTGGATTACTGCGCAGTTCCAGATTTCTTTGCTGTCACGAATCTGGGTCCACCTCCCTGTAGGTAGCTCAGAAAATTAAGCCAATTTACGTGCATGATCCTCAGATATGTACGCAACTTTCATTCAATTTGAGCATTTTCATTTGAGCAAGTCTGGTGCCATTTTAAAATTCGTCAATATGAACTGTTCTGTTTTGACAGATTCTGCCTTTTATTTCGCATTGCCTCTTTTGCTATGTTGGATGAATTTCTTTGATCCACTAATGTCCAGTAGCATTATGCAATGTCCAGAAGTGTTAAGAATGATTGTGTCACCTCTGAACATGTGAGTTTTTGATTATGCACTAACCCTCTAATGAGTTTGTTTCGAGTTTGGTGTGAAGGAAGTTTTCAAGGGTCAAGAGAGGAGGATGATATACCATGATCAAGGAGAGTGAAAGCTCTAAGCTTGGGGATGCCCCGGTGGTTCACCCCTGCATATATCAAGAAGACTCAAGCGTCTAAGCTTGGGGATGCCCAAGGCATCCCCTTCTTCATCGACAAATTATCAGGTTCCTTCTCTTGAAACTATATTTTTATTCGGTCACATCTTATGTGCTTTACTTGGAGCGTCTGTATGCTTTTGTTTTTGTTTGTGTTTGAATAAATGCTTGTGTGGGAGAGAGACACGCTCCGCTGGTTCGTATGAACACATGTGTTCTTAGCTCATAATATTCATGGCGAAGGTTGAAACTGCTTCGTTAAATTATTATATGGTTGGAATTGGAAAATGCTACATGTAGAAATTGGTGTGATGTCTTGAATAATGTGATACTTGGCAATTGTTGTGCTCTTGTTTAAGCTCTTGCATCATATACCTTGCACCCATTAGTGAGGAAATACATAGAGCTTGTTAAAATTTGGGTTTGCATGAGTGGTTTCTCTAGAGTCTAGATATTTTCTAGTAAGATGTTTGAACAACAAGGAAGACGATGTATAGTTTTATAATGCTTGTAATATGTCTTTTATGTGAGTTTTGCTGTACTAGTTCGTGCTTGTGTTTGCTTCAAACAACCTTGCTAGCCTAAACCTTGTATCGAGAGGGAATACTTCTCATGCATCCAAATCCTTGAGCCAAACAACACTATGCCATTTGTGTCCACCATACCTACCTACTACATGGTATTTTCCGCCATTCCAAAGTAAATTGCTTGAGTGCTACCTTTAAAATTCCATCATTCACCTTTGCAATATATAGCTCATGGGACAAATAGCTTAAAAACTATTGTGGTATTGAATATGTAATTATGCACTTTATCTCTTATTAAGTTGCTTGTTGTGTGATAACCATGTTCACTGGGGACGCCATCAACTATTCATTGTTGAATTTCATGTGAGTTGCTATGCATGTCCGTCTTGTCTGAAGTAAGAGAGATCTACCACCCTATGGTTAAGCATGCATATTGTTAGAGAAGAACATTGGGCCGCTAACTAAAGCCATGATCCATGGTGGAAGTTTCAGTTTTGGACATATATCCTCAATCTCATATGAGAAAATTATTAATTGTTGTTACATGCTTATGCATAAAAGAGGAGTCCATTATCTGTTGTCTATGTTGTCCCGGTATGGATGTCTAAGTTGAGAATAATCAATAGCGAGAAATCCAATGCGAGCTTTCTCCTTAGACCTTTGTACAAAGGCATAGAGGTACCCCTTTGTGACACTTGGTTAAAACATGTGCATTGTGATGATCCGGTAGTCCAAGCTAATTAGGACAAGGTGCGGGCACTATTAGTATACTATGCATGAGGCTTGCAACTTGTAAGATATAATTTACATGATACATATGCTTTATTACTACCGTTGACAAAATTGTTTCATGTTTTCAAAATCAAAGCTCTAGCACAAATATAGCAATCGATGCTTTTCCTCTATGGAGGACCATTCTTTTACTTTCATGTTGAGTCAGTTCACCTATTTCTCTCCACCTCAAGAAGCAAACACTTGTGTGAACTGTGCATTGATTCCTACATATTTGCATATTGCACTTATTATATTACTCTATGTTGACAATATCCATGAGATATACATGTTACAAGTTGAAAGCAACCGCTGAAACTTAATCTTCCATTGTGTTGCTTCAATGTCTTTACTTTGAATTATTGCTTTATGAGTTAACTCTTATGCAAGACTTATTGATGCTTGTCTTGAAGTGCTATTCATGAAAAGTCTTTGCTTTATGATTCAGTTGTTTACTCATGTCATTACCATTGTTTTGATCATTGCATTCATTACATGTGTTTACAATAGTATGATCAAGTTTATGATGGCATGTCACTCCAGAAATTATCTGTGTTATCGTTTTACCTGCTCGGGACGAGCATAACTAAGCTTGGGGATGCTGATACGTCTCCGACGTATCGATAATTTCTTATGTTCCATGCCACATTATTGATGTTATCTACATGTTTTATGCACACTTTATGTCATATTCGTGCACTTTCTGGAACTAACCTGTTAACAAGATGCCGAAGTGCCAGTTCCTGTTTTCTACTGTTTTTGGTTTCAGAAATTCTAGTAACGAAATATTCTCGGAATCGGACGAAATCAACGCCAAAGTTCCTATTTTCACCGGAAGCATCCAGAACACCCGGGAAGGACCAGAGGGGGGGCACTGGGCCCCCAGACCATAGGCCGGCGCGGCCCAGGCCCTGGCCGCGCCGCCCTATGGTGTCGTCGCCCCTTCGACCCTCCTGCACCGCCTCTTCGCCTATATAAAGCCCCTGGATCGAAAACCCTGATACGTTCGACGAAAACCACAGAAACCTTCCAGAGCCGCCGCCATCGCGAGGCCAAGATCTGGGGGACAGGAGTCTCTGTTCCGGCACGCTGCCGGAGCGGGGAAGTGCCCCCGGAAGGCTTCTCCATCGACACCGCTGCCATCTCCACCGCCATCTTCATCACCGCTGCTGCTCCCATGAGGAGGGAGTAGTTCTCCATCGAGGCTCGGGGCTGTACCGGTAGCTATGTGGTTCATCTCTCTCCTATGTACCTCAATACAATAATCTCATGAGCTGCTTTACATGATTGAGATTCATATGAGTTTGTATCACAATTTATCTATGTGCTACTCTAGCAAAGTTATTAAAGTAGTTCTATTCCTCCTGCACGTGTGTAAAGGTGACAGTGTGTGCATCGTGTTAGTACTTGGTTTATGCTATGATCATGATCTCTTGTAGATTGCGAAGTTAACTATTGCTATGATAATATTGATGTGATCTATTCCTCCTACATATGCATGAAGGTGACAGTGTGCATGCTATGTTAGTACTTGGTTTAGTTGTATTGATCTATCTTACACTATAAGGTTACTTAAATATGAACAAATTGTGGAGCTTGTTAACTCCGGCATTGAGGGTTCGTGTAATCCTACGCAATGCGTTCATCATCCAACAAGAGTGTAGAGTATGCATTTATCTATTCTGTTATGTGATCAATGTTGAGAGTGTCCACTAGTGAAAGTGTAATCCCTAGGCCTTGTTCCTAAATACTGCGTTACTACTGCTTGTTTACTGTTTCTCTGTGTTACTACTGCTGCAATACTACCACCATCAACTACACGCCAGCAAGCTATTTTCTGGCACCGTTGCTACTGCTCATATATATTCATACCACCTGTATTTCACTATCTCTTCGCCGAACTAGTGCACCTATTAGGTGTGTTGGGGACACAAGAGACTTCTTGCTTTGTGGTTGCAGGGTTGCATGAGAGGGATATCTTTGACCTCTTCCTCCCTGAGTTCGATAAACCTTGGGTGATCCACTTAAGGGAAAACTTGCTGCTGTTCTACAAACCTCTGCTCTTGGAGGCCCAACACTGTCTACAGGAAAGGAGGGGGAACGTAGACATCAAGCACTTTTAAGGCGCCGTTGCCGGGGAGGAAAGGTAAAGGTACTCACACTCCGGACCCCGGCTACTAAGCTATTTCCCGGCGCTGTAAGTACTCGAAGCTATTTCCTTTAGATCCTGCAATTGCATCTTTTTGTTTCTTGTTTACACTAGTTTGGCATAATGGACAAGAATGAGCTTCTATTTCTATTTCCTGATTTAAAACATGGATTGTTTGATGCGAAAATTAAAAAACCTATGGAATCTTATTTGCATGCTGGTAGTAATATTAGTATGAACGCTTTGAACACCATTGTTGATAATGATATAGAAAGTTCTAAGCTTGGGGAAGCTGGTTTTCATGATCTTTTTAGTCCCCCAAGCATTGAGGAGGAAATTTACTTTGATGATACTTTGCCTCCTATTTATGATGATTATAATGATAGAAGTCTTTTGTTGCCACCTGTTATGGAGGATAAATTTGATTATGATTACAATATGCCTCCTATATTTGATGATGAGAATAATAATGATAGCTACTTTGTTGAATTTGCTCCCACTACAACTAATAAAATTGATTATGCTTATGTGGAGAGTAATAATTTTATGCATGAGACTCATGATAAGAATGTTTATGTGATAGTTATATTGTTGAGTTTGCTCATGATGCTACTGAAAGTTATTATGAGAGAGGAAAATATGGTTGCAAAAATTTTCATGTTACTAAAACACCTCTCTATGTGCTGAAATTTTTGAAGCTACACTTGTTTTATCTTCCTATGCTTGTTACTTTGCTCTTCATGAACTTGTTTGTGTACAAGATTCCTTTGCATAGGAAGCATGTTAGACTTAAATATGTTTCTAATTTGCCTCTTGATGCTCTCTTTTGCTTCAACTACTATTTCTTATGAGTGCATCATTAAAACTGCTGAGCCCATCTTAATGGCTATAAAGAAAAGAACTTCTTGGGAGATAACCCATGTGTTATTTTGCTACAGTACTTTGTTTTATATTTGTGTCTTGGAAGTTGTTTACTACTGTAGCAACCTCTCCTTATCTTAGTTTTGTGTTTTGTTGTGCCAAGTAAAGCCGTTGATAGAAAAGTAAGTACTAGATTTGGATTACTGCGCAGTTCCAGATTTCTTTGCTGTCACGAATCTGGGTCCACCTCCCTGTAGGTAGCTCAGAAAATTAAGCCAATTTACGTGCATGATCCTCAGATATGTACGCAACTTTCATTCAATTTGAGCATTTTCATTTGAGCAAGTCTGGTGCCATTTTAAAATTCGTCAATATGAACTGTTCTGTTTTGACAGATTCTGCCTTTTATTTCGCATTGCCTCTTTTGCTATGTTGGATGAATTTCTTTGATCCACTAATGTCCAGTAGCATTATGCAATGTCCAGAAGTGTTAAGAATGATTGTGTCACCTCTGAACATGTGAGTTTTTGATTATGCACTAACCCTCTAATGAGTTTGTTTCGAGTTTGGTGTGAAGGAAGTTTTCAAGGGTCAAGAGAGGAGGATGATATACCATGATCAAGGAGAGTGAAAGCTCTAAGCTTGGGGATGCCCCGGTGGTTCACCCCTGCATATATCAAGAAGACTCAAGCGTCTAAGCTTGGGGATGCCCAAGGCATCCCCTTCTTCATCGACAAATTATCAGGTTCCTTCTCTTGAAACTATATTTTTATTCGGTCACATCTTATGTGCTTTACTTGGAGCGTCTGTATGCTTTTGTTTTTGTTTGTGTTTGAATAAATGCTTGTGTGGGAGAGAGACACGCTCCGCTGGTTCGTATGAACACATGTGTTCTTAGCTCATAATATTCATGGCGAAGGTTGAAACTGCTTCGTTAAATTATTATATGGTTGGAATTGGAAAATGCTACATGTAGAAATTGGTGTGATGTCTTGAATAATGTGATACTTGGCAATTGTTGTGCTCTTGTTTAAGCTCTTGCATCATATACCTTGCACCCATTAGTGAGGAAATACATAGAGCTTGTTAAAATTTGGGTTTGCATGAGTGGTTTCTCTAGAGTCTAGATATTTTCTAGTAAGATGTTTGAACAACAAGGAAGACGATGTATAGTTTTATAATGCTTGTAATATGTCTTTTATGTGAGTTTTGCTGTACTAGTTCGTGCTTGTGTTTGCTTCAAACAACCTTGCTAGCCTAAACCTTGTATCGAGAGGGAATACTTCTCATGCATCCAAATCCTTGAGCCAAACAACACTATGCCATTTGTGTCCACCATACCTACCTACTACATGGTATTTTCCGCCATTCCAAAGTAAATTGCTTGAGTGCTACCTTTAAAATTCCATCATTCACCTTTGCAATATATAGCTCATGGGACAAATAGCTTAAAAACTATTGTGGTATTGAATATGTAATTATGCACTTTATCTCTTATTAAGTTGCTTGTTGTGCGATAACCATGTTCACTGGGGACGCCATCAACTATTCATTGTTGAATTTCATGTGAGTTGCTATGCATGTCCGTCTTGTCTGAAGTAAGAGAGATCTACCACCCTATGGTTAAGCATGCATATTGTTAGAGAAGAACATTGGGCCGCTAACTAAAGCCATGATCCATGGTGGAAGTTTCAGTTTTGGACATATATCCTCAATCTCATATGAGAAAATTATTAATTGTTGTTACATGCTTATGCATAAAAGAGGAGTCCATTATCTGTTGTCTATGTTGTCCCGGTATGGATGTCTAAGTTGAGAATAATCAATAGCGAGAAATCCAATGCGAGCTTTCTCCTTAGACCTTTGTACAGGCGGCATAGAGGTACCCCTTTGTGACACTTGGTTAAAACATGTGCATTGTGATGATCCGGTAGTCCAAGCTAATTAGGACAAGGTGCGGGCACTATTAGTATACTATGCATGAGGCTTGCAACTTGTAAGATATAATTTACATGATACATATGCTTTATTACTACCGTTGACAAAATTGTTTCATGTTTTCAAAATCAAAGCTCTAGCACAAATATAGCAATCGATGCTTTTCCTCTATGGAGGACCATTCTTTTACTTTCATGTTGAGTCAGTTCACCTATTTCTCTCCACCTCAAGAAGCAAACACTTGTGTGAACTGTGCATTGATTCCTACATATTTGCATATTGCACTTATTATATTACTCTATGTTGACAATATCCATGAGATATACATGTTACAAGTTGAAAGCAACCGCTGAAACTTAATCTTCCATTGTGTTGCTTCAATGTCTTTACTTTGAATTATTGCTTTATGAGTTAACTCTTATGCAAGACTTATTGATGCTTGTCTTGAAGTGCTATTCATGAAAAGTCTTTGCTTTATGATTCAGTTGTTTACTCATGTCATTACCATTGTTTTGATCATTGCATTCATTACATGTGTTTACAATAGTATGATCAAGTTTATGATGGCATGTCACTCCAGAAATTATCTGTGTTATCGTTTTACCTGCTCGGGACGAGCAGAACTAAGCTTGGGGATGCTGATACGTCTCCGACGTATCGATAATTTCTTATGTTCCATGCCACATTATTGATGTTATCTACATGTTTTATGCACACTTTATGTCATATTCGTGCACTTTCTGGAACTAACCTATTAACAAGATGCCGAAGTGCCAGTTCCTGTTTTCTACTGTTTTTGGTTTCAGAAATCCTAGTAACGAAATATTCTCGGAATCGGACGAAATCAACGCCAAAGTTCCTATTTTCACCGGAAGCATCCAGAACACCCGGGAAGGACCAGAGGGGGGGCACTGGGCCCCCAGACCATAGGCCGGCGCGGCCCAGGCCCTGGCCGCGCCGCCCTATGGTGTCGTCGCCCCTTCGACCCTCTGGCGCCGCCTCTTCGCCTATTTAAAGCCCCTGGATCGAAAACCCTGATACGTTCGACGAAAACCACGAAACCTTCCGGAGCCGCCGCCATCGCGAGGCCAAGATCTGGGGGACAGGATTCTCTGTTCCGGCACGCTGCCGGAGCGGGGAAGTGCCCCCGGAAGGCTTCTCCATCGACACCGCTGCCATCTCCACCGCCATCTTCATCACCGCTACTGCTCCCATGAGGAGGGAGTAGTTCTCCATCGAGGCTCGGGGCTGTACCGGTAGCTATGTGGTTCATCTCTCTCCTATGTACCTCAATACAATAATCTCATGAGCTGCTTTACATGATTGAGATTCATATGAGTTTGTATCACAATTTATCTATGTGCTACTCTAGCAAAGTTATTAAAGTAGTTCTATTCCTCCTGCACGTGTGTAAAGGTGACAGTGTGTGCACCGTGTTAGTACTTGGTTTATGCTATGATCATGATCTCTTGTAGATTGCGAAGTTAACTATTGCTATGATAATATTGATGTGATCTATTCCTCCTACATATGCATGAAGGTGACAGTGTGCATGCTATGTTAGTACTTGGTTTAGTTGTATTGATCTATCTTACACTATAAGGTTACTTAAATATGAACAAATTGTGGAGCTTGTTAACTCCGGCATTGAGGGTTCGTGTAATCCTACGCAATGCGTTCATCATCCAACAAGAGTGTAGAGTATGCATTTATCTATTCTGTTATGTGATCAATGTTGAGAGTGTCCACTAGTGAAAGTGTAATCCCTAGGCCTTGTTCCTAAATACTGCGTTACTACTGCTTGTTTCTTTGTTTCTTGTGTTACTACTGCTGCAATACTACCACCATCAACTACACGCCAGCAAGCTATTTTCTGGCACCGTTGCTACTGCTCATATATATTCATACCACCTGTATTTCACTATCTCTTCGCCGAACTAGTGCACCTATTAGGTGTGTTGGGGACACAAGAGACTTCTTGCTTTGTGGTTGCAGGGTTGCATGAGAGGGATATCTTTGACCTCTTCCTCCCTGAGTTCGATAAACCTTGGGTGATCCACTTAAGGGAAAACTTGCTGCTGTTCTACAAACCTCTGCTCTTGGAGGCCCAACACTGTCTACAGGAAAGGAGGGGGAACGTAGACATCACCAGCTCCTACCCCAACCTAATAGTGGCGCACGTCGGAGTGGTGCGCCACTGCTACTTCGCTTACCTATGGCGCACGACATCGTGGTGCGCCACTGCTAGGAGGTGGCCAGGGTACCTTTAGAGATGAGGTCCTTAGCAATGGCGCACAGCCGTGGTGCGCCACTAGTAGCTATGGCGCACGACCAACAGGGTGCGCCACTGCTAAGTTGGGCAGGGGCGCGTGGTGCAGGTACCAGGTGAGCAGTGGCGCACCACATAGCAGTGCGCCATTGCTATCTCACCCTAGCAGTGGCGCACGACTAGGTGGTGCGCCACTGCTAACCTGGGACCATTTCCTGCTTTTAACCCCTCCACTCACATGTGCCACCCACTTTCCCCAAACACTCTCCCACCAAATCTGGATCTGGTCGTGTTGCCCCTCCTTCCCACCTCATTTTCACCTCTTCATTCACCAAAATTAAGTTGGTAAACTTAATTTTCTTCATAGGTAAGTAATGGTGAAGCTTTCTTAGCTCAATACCCTACTCAATCTCAACTTTTTACCTCATCCAACACTCTAGGTCTCGCCGTATCGGTAACTTTGTTGGTTTTATGGTTTGTGTGTGACCGGTTCCGATATGATCGTCTTGCACACACGTCACGTACACGTGTGTGTGCACATATGTTATGTGTGAAGCTCGATGATCATGTGTGTTGTGCGCATGCGCGAAAAGCGTCACGTGCATGTGTGTTGTATGCGAAGCCTCCGGATCCACATGTGTTGTATATGCGAAGCCTCCACACATGTGTTGCATGTGTTTTTGTTTGCAGGGATTTGAAATGCGATGGAGTTGCCAATATTTTGCCGAAACGTTGATTCATTTCCGTTTCGGCGAATGTTGGGCATACTACGCATATACATATGTCCTATTTTTAGGGAAGGTCATGCCAAAATTTTCTTTTGGTATGCTAAGATATCCATTTTCTCTATACCCGCAGGCGACCATGGTCCGCATGATGAGCGAAGGCGTTGTGGCTAGGTTTTTGAAAGCCGCGACAACCGAGATGATTAGAAATAACCAAAAGGAGATAAGATGTCCGTGTCGAAGATGCAAGCTGACGAGCCTTATGGACCCTAAAGCCGATATGGTGCGGGACCACCTTCTCATGCGTGGTTTCATGGATGGCTATCGGTGGGAAGGCGACGAAGATGATTATGAATTTGTCCATGGGATTTCAACAACAAATAAGGAAGGAGGTGATCAGGATGTAGAAGATCTCGGACATGATCAGGATGTAGAAGATCTCGGAGATGATCATGCTCACAATGTAGGAGATCCTGGACCTGATGATGAGGAAGATCAAGATGGAGGTCATCATGACGATCATGAAGATGAAGACGATGGACCATCGTCGATGGACTGGGTGCAGGACCGTTATCTTCAAGAGCTGCTTCTCAAGCAGACGACTAACGCAAGAGCTGCCGCCCGAGAGAAAGCCAAGATGGATCAACTGGAGGTAGACGCGGTTACTCCATTGTATGAAGGATGCAGGCCGGAGGATACCCGCCTGAAAGTAACGCTCATGGCTCTGGAGATGAAGGTAAAGCACAGAATGACGGACACATCCTTCAACGACAACATGTTATTCTGGCAGGAACGTCTTCCCAAAGGTAACACGTGTCCGACTAGTATCGAGGAGGCCAAGAAAATCGTGTGTCCTCTGGATTTACAGCATGTGAAATACCATGTGTGCTTGAACGATTGCATCATTTATCAGAACGAGCACGCGGAGTGTACCATATGTCCGGTGTGCGGCGTCAGTCGGTACAAGAAGGGGAAGAAAGCTCCTCGGAAGGTGGTGTGGTACTTTCCGATCACTCCTCGTCTGCAGCGGTATTTCGCGGATCCTAAGCAAGCAAAGCTAATGCGCTGGCACGCGGAGATGAGGAAGGGAGAAGATGACGCAGATGATCCGAAGAAAAAGAAAAAGGACAGGATGTTGAGACACCCTTCGGCTGCTAGCCAGTGGAATGCGTTGAACCTCGAGTACCCAGAATTTGGGGACGATCCTAGGAACATAAGGCTGGGCGCGAGCACCGATGGAGTCAATCCGTTTGGCAGCCAGAGCAGCACGCATAGCACCTGGCCCGTGTTTGTGTGGATGTACAACCTCCCCCCCTGGTTGTGCATGAAGAGGAAGTACATTCAAATGAGTATGCTAATTGAAGGGCCGAAACAACCAGGGAACGACATCAATCTGTATATGGGGCTTCTGAAAGAGGAGCTAGCCACGCTATGGGACGCGCCTGCCAACACGTGGGATGCCGCCGCAGAAGAATATTTCCCTATGAGAGCCGCGTTGCTCACGACGGTGCACGACTTTCTCGGTTACGGATATGTCGCGGGGCAGGTGGTCCACGGATTCAATGCATGCGTCAGGTGCATGGACGACACAACGTACCGCCAGCTTGATAGAGATCCTGGGTCCTCGAAAACGGTGTTCATGGGACATCGAAGGTGGCTTCGCGAGGACGACCCATGGAGGAAACGCAAGGATCTGTTCAATGGTCAAGACGAACCACGAAGACGGCCACGTACGAGAAGCGGCGAGCAAATAGATGAGCTATTGAAAACTTGGAAAGAGTGCCCACCGCCGGGAAAGAAGCGAAAGGCGCCGGAGCCGCTGCTTAAGGTATGGAAGACGAGGTCTGTTTTCTGGGACTTGCCGTACTGGAAGATCCTCCGTGTGCCTCACAGCCTTGATGTCATGCACATCACGAAAAACGTGTGCGAGAGTCTACTTGGTACCCTCCTCAACATGCCAGAGAAGACCAAAGATGGGCCGAAAGCAAGGTACGACTTGCAATCAATTGGGATCAGGGAGGAGCTTCACGCGGGACGCCCTAATGATGATGATGATGATGATGATGACGATGATGATGATGATGAGGTGGAGGACACGCAAAGTCGTCGCAAGGGCAAAAAGGCCAAAAAGATCGAATATTACTGCCCCCCCCCCCCCCGCGTGCTTCACTCTAAGTCAGAAGGAGATCGAGCAGTTTTTCGACTGTCTCCTAGGAGTAAAACTTCCTTACGGTTACGCGGGGAAGATAAGCAGGTACCTAGACAAAGCAAAGCAGAGGTTCAGCGGGATGAAGTCTCACGACTGTCACGTGCTGATGACGCAGATACTTCCGGTTGCAATCCGTGGGATCATGGACGCGCACGTCCGTGAAACGCTTTTTGGCCTATGCAACTTTTTCAACGTCATCTCTCGGAAGTCTGTTGGCGTGAGGCAACTTAGAAGGCTACAGGAAGAGATCATGGTGATACTGTGCGAGCTTGAGATGTACTTCCCGCCCGCATTCTTCGACGTTATGGTGCATCAGCTGGTACATATCGTGGAGGATATCATCCAACTGGGGCCGACGTTCCTGCACAGCATGATGCCATTCGAAAGGATGAATGGTGTCATCAAAGGGTACGTTCGCAACAGGGCACGTCCAGACGGAAGCATAGCCAAGGGCTTTCTGACCGAAGAGTGCATCTCCTTCTGCACGAGTTATCTAGAAATCGAGAATCCCGTCGGTCTGCCTGTAAACAGGCACCTCGGGAAGCTCGCTGGATGGGGTCACCGCGAGGGTAGCCGCGAAATGCATGTCGACTTCAAGGGTCGAATCGCCGACTTTGAAAGAGCAAACCTAGTTGCGCTACAACACATAGACGTGGTCGATCCTTGGGTGGTAGAGCACAAAACCTTCATCGCCACGACGTACAATGATCAGGGCCAACAGAGGACGGACAGAGATATAATCAAAGAGCACAACTCAACCTTCACGCGGTGGTTCAAGGACAAGATGCTGACGTACCCTATAGACGAGGATTCTTCTGCGGAAGAAAAACTCATCTTCACCTTGTCACAGGGCGCCGAACACAACCTGATGACATTTCAGGCGTACGATATCAACGGCTACACATTCTACACCGAGGAAAAGGACATGAAGAGCGATTATCAGAACTCCGGGGTAACGATGGAGTCCTACACCGGTGACATCAAGCAGAGATACTACGGAAAGATCGAGGAGATCTGGGAGCTGAGCTACACTGGAGAGAATGTGCCGATGTTCCGTGTCAGGTGGGCCAAGAACGTCGTAAAAGAAGACCGACATTTCACCACCATGGTTATACCCGAAGCCAAATCCAAGACAGCGGGCGCAAAGGTCACCGCGAAATATGAGCCATGGGTACTAGCTTCCCAAGTGGACCAATGCTTCTTCATTACCGACCCACAAAAGCCCAGCCGGGTTGTCGTGAGGAGAGGCAAAAGGAGCATCATCGGAATGGATGGAGCCGCCAACGAGCTAGACTTTGACCAGTACGGCGATCCAAAGATGGAAGATGACGACGACGATGATGAAGAACCATACACAACAAGAAGAAGCAGGACCACCCTACCTAAAGGCCGTCCATTCAAGAGAAGAAGTCTAGGAGTTCCGGGGCTAAATTATTCAACCGCGAGAAAGAAGGGCAAGAAGATTGTGAAAAGATAATTATGTATCATTTTCTTGTATGAATAATGGATGTCATATTGTTAATCTACACATTGTACCGATCAAAATAGACATATAATTCATATTTTTGGATATTTTTTAGATTCTATATTATTTTAAATACTCTACATAATATTATTATTTATGCCTTTTATTTTGGTGTATTATGATATTTATCACATGGTTAAATCAATTTTTTAAACAAGGAAAAAAATTGGGGCCGCCAGGGTTCGAACCTGGCCGGCCAGGGTAAACCTAACAGAGGGGGAGCTAGCCACTGTGGTACAATTCGGTTCTTGTCAATAGTACGTGCCGACCATGTTTTGACCTAAACCTAAATAGGCAGTAGCGCACCACAAGAGGTGCGCCATTGCTAGGCATCACTGTGGCGCACCACAAGAGGTGCGCTATTGCTAAGGGGAGTCGGGGACTTAGCCAAATCCCCACCCCATCCCGATCGAGGCATCACTGTGAGATCTCGATTCCCCTCTCGATTCCCCACCTCTCCCACCGCCGGCGACCGCCTCTCCCTGCCTCCTCCCCAACCACCGCACGCCGTGGAGAAGGACGTCGTCTGCGACCCCATTCACCGACGCCTCTCTCCACCGGTGCCCCCTCTCCGTCGACGCCTCTCTCCATCGGTGCCCCATCTCCGCCGACACCTCTCTCCACCGGCGCCCCTCTCTCCACCGACTCCTCTCTCCACCGGCGCCCCGTCTCCATCGACGCCTCCCTCGACCGCTCGACCGCTGACGCCGCCACGCCCTCGACCGCTGACGCCTTCCAAGGTAGCCACTGCGCCCCTCCTCCTCCTCGATGTTAACTGCTAGGAGCTGCTAGTTTGCTTGCTACTGCTGCTGCTCGGTGCTCCCCCTCGAGCCGGCGCTGCCATGTCCCTGCTGCTGCTGCTAGAAAGGTTGTTGCTTGCTAGGTGTTGTTGCTCCTAGCTTTCTGCTGCTAGGTTGCTGCTAGGTGTTGCTGTTAGGTGCTGATACTATTAGGTGCTGCTGCTAGAAATGAGATAACCTTGGGTAGCACATTGTTCAGTAGACCTGTGGGTACCATGTTTAGAGTTCAATAAGAGAACAAAACTCTCTTAGGCAGATTAATTCAACATTATAAATGTTATAGCTGGCAATCAAAAAGGCAGTACTCCAAGAATAGAACAACTATTTATCATGTTGCTTAAGGATTAGTTTTTGCTTGCTTGATGATGTTGTTCAACCATGTTGTTGCTTGCTTGCTGATGTTGTTCTGGTTCCTAGATGTTGCTTCTGCTGCTACACTAGCTATTGCATGCTACTGGTATCTTGCTGCTACTTCTAGTTGTTGTTGTTGGTAGCTTGCTGCTATGTGCTTGCTAGCTTGCTACTTCTAGTTGATCCATTTTGCTTGCTTTCTGCTCATGATGTGATGATGCTGTTGCTCAGTTGCTCGATCTCTGTTGATTCCTTTGATTTGTTGAGTATACCAGTTTCATTAGCTTTGCTATGTGCCTATGTGAGCTATGAATTGCTTATGATCATGTTGCTCTCCTCTGAATTTTTCTCTGTTTGGGCATGACCTATGCTATGTGCCTATGTGAGCTATGAATTCCTTATGATCTCTGTTTGATTTTTGATGCTCTGTATGCACTATGCAATGATGCTCTGTATGCATCACTAGGTGCTGCTGCTAGCTTGCTACTGCTAGTTGCTATGTGCTTACTACTTGCTAGTTGCTAGGTTGTTAGTTGCTAGGTACTTGATGTTAGCTAGGTTGCTTCTAGTTGCTAGGTTGCTTAGTAGCTAATAGTTACTAATTTCCTTTTATAAGATGTTGCCTTGGATGATAGCTTGAGCCAAATGTTGGAGCCAAGTGCCAATGCTGTTAATTAAATCAAAATAGATGAAAAATCACACCAAATGCCAGTGCTGCTGCTTGAAAGGCTGCTTGTTGGTGCCTGCTAGTGCTTCCTGGTGCTTGCTAGGTGTTGCTGCTGCAAACATTGCTAGGTGCTGCTGCTACTAGGTGCTTGCTAGTTGCTAGACCCTAACAGATCAGGGTAAACCCTTGACTGAAGAAAAAAAGGCTAAGTGTTAACTGAAACTAACACCTATAACTGAAATGGCTTAGTTGATATTCTGTACAAGAAATGAGAATTAGCTTAGTTGATGTTTGTTTAAAGCAACTGATTTCACTAATGTTTTGAGTGGTGTTTCTTACACTGCAGCTACCGTATCAGCATTTTATTTTCTGTTATAGTGATCATACAACCTCACTTTACTACCATATGGTCATTCTTTCACAGCCCTGGAACAATAGCACCTGACCATCGCTGCCGCATCTTCCTCGACCCGCTGTCGCATCTTCCTCGACCCGGAGCAACAGCTCACCTCTCGGCGACTCCACACGGCGCACGGTGAGCTTGCTGTTGGTGCTTGCTGCTGCTGCTTGCTACTGCTTGCTACTGCTAGCTGCTAACTGATGTTGCTTGCTAGCTGATGTTGCTTGCTAACTGATGTTGCTTGCTAGCTGCTAGGTCCTTAAAGTTTACTGACTTTTTATTTTGAACGTTTGCAAGGCTGAGACTTGGAGCAGGAGCAGGACAAGCACGCCGCCATCGCCCTCGACTGCTAACGCCGCTGCAGAAGACCGCCGCCGCATCCTCCAAGGTTGCTTGCTGTTGATGCATGCTACTAGCTGCTGCTGCTTGCTTGCTTGTTGTTGAATGCTGCTAGCTGCTGCTAGCTTCTGCTTGCTTGCTGTTGATGCATGCTTGCTTGCTGTTGATGCATGCTGCTAGCTGCTACTAGCTTCTGCTAGTTTGTTGCTGGTGTGAATGTGGTGGTATCAACATTTCTGTCGTGCACCTATATATTGTCATATTCTTGTGCAGGGATTGACAGAGTTGCCCATTATCGCCGAAATGTTGATTCATTTCCGTTTCGGTGAAACTGGGGCACTCATATGTACATAAATTAGCATAGGTCATGCCCAATTTTGTTAGTGGAATGGATCGTAATATGGTTCAAAAATGTAAACATGTAGGATGGCCGGTCCCGGTGGCCGGCGAGGCGGTCGAGGCCGCGGTCCTGGGCGCCCCCGGGGCCGGGGAAGGGGCCGCCGCGGTGGAGCAGCAAGGGCCCCACGGTCACCGTCACCTGCATCCTCCTCGTCTTCGCATGAGGAACGCTGCTTCGAGTTCCTCCTCCGCATCGACGATGACCCACTCGGCATCAAGAGGCTACCGGACAAGTTCGCCGAGTTCGTCGACGGCGTCGAGCCGGCGCACTTGCAGCTACGGGAGGCTAGCTGCAACTTCTGCCGCTGGTCCGTGGAGGTCCTGTTCGACGGGCAGGGCAAGATGTACCTGCACACGGGGTGGGACAAGTTCGCCCGTGACCTCCACCTCGAGCCCGGCTGCCAGCTCACCTTCCTGTACGAGGGGGACGGCGAGATGATCGTCAAGGTGTTCGACGACACCGCCTGCCGTGTGCACTACCCCCACACCGGCGAATCCGGCTCGGACACCGATAGTTAGAACTTAGAGTGTTGTCAACTCTATCTTCGTTGCTTTGTGTTGTTTGAATTCTATCTTAAATTGTATGAAGCTACGATGTTAGGTATGATGATGTTATGTCCATGATGTGTGTACGAATTGGCTGTTTTCCATGATGTGTGTACGAAATGTTTGGTCAACAGAGGACCCCGGGGTGACGCAAGTGAGCCTGGTGCGATGGCACAAGTATCAATCTCTTGTGCATCCTACCTGGCCTCACTTACGGCATCCCGGGATGTTCATATTTGTTTGGACCAACAATGTATGAGGCCATCGTCATTCCATTTGCTTTGGTTTTTCAGAATGCCGATGATTAGAATGTTTGGTCACCTATACACTTGGAGGAGGGGCCAGTGAACCTGGTGCGATGACACAAATATCAATCTCTTGTGCATCCTACTTGGTTTCGCTTACCCCTTCTCTAAATGTTAATATTTGTTCCGACCAACAAAATATGAGGCATTCCATTTAGTTCATAATAGCTACTTGTCTCTTATTTGAGTTGGCACTTCTTAATTGCATTGGCCTTTCTTCCATTTTAGTGCCGATGATTAGAATGTTTAGTCAACTGTACACTCCGGGGTGATGCCAGCGAGCCTGGTGCGATGACACAAATATCAATCTCTTGTGCATCCTACCTGGCCTCGCTGACCCCATCCCGGGATGTTCATATTTGTTTGGACCAACAATGTATGAGGCATTCCATTTAGTACATACTATCTAATTGACTCTTATTTGAGTTTGCACTTCTTAATTTCATTGGCCGATGATTATATTTTGTGTTCTCTACACTCCGGGGTGACGCTAGTGAGCCTGGTGTGATGGCACAAATATCAATCTCTTGTGCATCCTACCTGGCCTCACTAACGCCATCCCGGGATGTTCATATTTGTTTCGACCAACAATGTATGAGGCATTCCATTTAGTTCATACTAGCTACTTGTCTCTTATTTGAGTTTGCACTTCTTAATTGAATTGGCCGATGATTAAATTTTGTGGTCACTACACTCCGGGGTGACGCTAGTGAGCCTGGTGTGATGGCACAAATATCAATCTCTTGTGCATCCTACCTGGCCTCACTAACGCCATCCCGGGATGTTCATATTTGTTTCGACCAACAATGTATATATGAGGCATTCCATTTAGTTCATACTACTTGGATCATTTTTGAGTTTGCTCTTATTCGTTGCAAACATCTATGAGCGTGCACTAATGTTTCTTTGGCTTGTTCATATATGTGCAGATATGACGTGGTATGTCGTGTACAAGGGCAAGGTTCCTGGAGTCTACAACGACTGGGAGGAGTGTCGGAGACAGGTTCACCGTTTTAGCGGTAACAGCTACAAAGGGTACACCACTAGAGCGGAGGCCGAAGACAGATACGCACGCTATCTGGCGGGAGAGAGGACGGAGCGGAGGAGGAACCGGATGAAGACCACTTTCATCGGGACGGTGCTAGTAGTGACTCTAGCTCTCTTCTATGTGATGCTAGTTTAGATGATCGACCTTGTGTAACCACTAGCTCATTTGTGACTTGTAACACCGTAACACTTATCTAATATTTGAAATCTTGTGAATCATGGAGGCTAATGTGAAGGACTATGTATTGGTATACTGTGCTAGCTGCTTATATGTGTTATATATACTGTATTTGTGTTGTTATAGTGTGATATACAACATGTACAAATACCTGCCAGGAATACAAAAAATAAAAACGAAATACTAGCAGTGGCGCACTAGAGGACCATCAGTGGCGCACGACCAGTAAGTAGCAGTGGCGCACTAATTTGGACCTTGTGGCGCACTACTCTCTGATCCCCTTTCGAAAGTAGCAGTGGCGCACCCTAGGAGGTAGCAGTAGCGCACCGACACCATAGAGTAGTGGCGCACTACTGCAGAACAACAGTGGCGCACCCCTTTGGGGTAATAGTGGCGCATCACTGGACTTGTCAATGGCGCACCACGTAGTGCGCCACTGTTACTTAGGGTAGTTGTGGCGCACCACTAGTGCGCCACTACTAAAGCTTAGCAGTGGCGTGATAACAGTGGCGCACCACTAGTGCGCCACTGATGGGTAAAAGTGGTGCGCCACTGATTGCCCTTTTCCTAGTAGTTATTGGTTATTGGTCGGAGAGAGTACTCAACCATGTCCGCATAGTTCGCGAACCGTAGGGTGACACACTTAAGGTTTGATGTTGAAATGGTAGAACTTGAATATGGAATGGAGTTCGAAGTTTTGTTCGAAGTCCCGGATGGGATCCCGGACATCACGAGGAGTTCCGGAATGGTCCGGAGAATAAGATTCATATATAGGAAGTCATTTTATAAGATTTCAAATGATCCGGCAGGTTCTACGGAAGGTTCTAGAAGGTTCTAGAAAACTCCGGAAGAAATCACTAAGGAAGGCGGAGTCCCGGAGGGACTCCACCTCCCATGGCCGGCCAACCCTAGGAAGGGGGAGTCCACCTTGGTCTCCACCAAGGGGGCCGGCCACCCCCCACATGGAAGGGGGGAATCCCACCCCAAGTGGGATTCCCACCTTGGGTAGGTTTCCCTATCACATGGAAGGTTTTGGGTTCGGGTCTTATTCGAAGACTTGTAGTCCAACACTTGGGGCTTCCACCTATATAATGAGGGGCCAAGGGGAGGGGGCCGGCCACCCCAAGACCACAGCCTGGCCGCACCCCCTTAGTGGCCGGCCACCCCTCCCAAACCCTAGCCGCCCCCTCTCTCCTCCAACGCTCCCGCACGCTTAGCGAAGCTCCACCGGATTTCTCCACCACCACCGCCACCACGCCGTCGTGCTGCCGGATTCAAGAGGAGACTACTACTTCCGCTGCCCGCTGGAACGGGGAGGTGGACGTCGACTTCATCAACACCGAACGTGTGACCGAGTACGGAGGTGCTGCCCGATCGTGGCACCGTGATCAAGATCTTCTACGCGCTTACTCTTATAGGCTTTGGAAATCTTCAAGGGTGAGTCTTGATCATCCCCTCGTTGCTCCCGTCTTCTAGATTGTATCTTGGCTTGGATTGCGTTCTCGCGGTAGGAAATTTTTTGTTTTCTATGTAATGAATCATTTCAGTGGTATCAGAGCCGTGTCTATGCATAGATGGTTGCACGAGTAGAACACAATGGTTTTGTGGGCGTTGATGCTCTTGTTGTCTTTAGTTTGAGTACTTTGCATCTTTGTGGCATAGTGGGATGAAGCGGCTCGGACTAACTTTACATGACCGCGTTCATGAGACTTGTTCCTCGTTCGACATGCAACTTGTATTGCATAAGAGGCTTCGCGGGTGTCTGTCTCTCCTACTATAGTGAAGATTCAATTTACTCTTCTATTGACAACATTAGTATCACCGTTGTGGTTCATGTTCGTAGGTAGATTAGATCTCTCTCGAAAACCCTAAACCACGTAAAATATGCAAACCAAATTAGAGACGTCTAACTTGTTTTTGCAGGGTTTGGTGATGTGATATGGCCATAATGTGATGATGAATATGTATGAGATGATCATTATTGTATTGTGGCAACCGGAAGGAGCCCTATGGTTGTCTTTAAATTTCATGTTGAGTAGTATTTCAAAGTAGTTGTAATAGTTGCTACATGAGGTGAACAACCATGAAGACGGCGCCATGAACCTTGACGCTACGCCGACAATGATGGAGATCATGCCCGAAGATGATGGAGATCATGTCCGTGCTTTGGAGATGAAGATCAAAGGCGCAAAGACAAAAGGGCCATATCATATCACATATGAACTGCATGTGATGTTAATCCTTTTATGCATCTTATTTTGCTTAGATCGTGACGGTAGCATTATAAGATGATCCCTCACATTAATATCAAGATAATAAAGTGTTATCCCCTCATATGCACCGTTGTACAGTTCGTCGTTTCAAAGCATCTCGTGATGATCGGATGTGATAGACTCAACGTTCACATACAACGGGTGTAAGCCATGTTGCACACGCGGAATACTTGGGTTTGCTTGACGAGCCTAGCATGTACAGACATGGCCTCGGGACAACAGAAACCGAAAGGTTGAACACGAGTCATATGGATGATATGATCAACATGTTGATGTTCACCATTGAAGCTACATCATCTCACGTGATGATCGGTTTTGGTGTAGTGGATTTGGATCGCGTACCACTTAACAACTATGAGGGATGTTATATTAAGTGGGAGTTCATTAGTAATTAGATTAAAACATGAACTAATTATCATAAACTTAGTCTGAGTAGTATTTTGAATTAATTTTGTAGTATTGGCATCCGTTTACTACTATGCGCTAGTCTTGTAATTGAGATAGAAATACTGTTAAAATCTGACAAGAAACTTTACGGATTGGTACCGTATTGTTAAGAATCAAGAATTGATTAAGTCCTATTGCAAACTTTTAGTAAACCTCACATTGTTGATTCAAAGAGCTATATTTCAATTAGTACCTAAAGTTATCTTATCTCCGTTCAAATCTGTTTGAAAAGTAAGGAGCTGAAAATTTAGTTTTAAGAAATAATCAAGGTATGAGATATGTGTGATATCTAAGACCTTATTGCAAGATGATAGAATATAATTTGGTGAGACTACATAAACTCATAAGTTTTATGGGAATGTACGAAGGTTGAAGACGCAAGGCGTCCCAATCCTCCAACTATTGGGGCACTAACAATATTCGCATATCCATGAAGTAATCGTCCTTAGTATGCACCGTTGCTAAGACTCGTCGTATCGAAGCATCACGTGATGATCGGGTGTTATAGATTCTACCTGTGCATACAACGGGTGCAAGCCAGATTTGCACATGCGAATACTAAGATTAAACTTTATGAGCCTAGCATGTACAGACATGGTCTCAGAAAGTCATCATGATACAATGGATAAAATTATGAGTGAAATTGTTCATCATATTACAAGGTTACTAATAGTGAAATCCGGAACACTTGTCATATGATGATCAACTTCAAAGTAAGAACCTCAAGTTTATTGGTATTTGACCAACAAACCTAGAAGTTATTGATGTTGAAGTGTTTTTCTGAATAATGAGGAAAGCTAAAAGAGAAACTACAAAAGATTATTGGCAGAAAGAAAGAAAAGACTAGAAAGTCTAGCTCAGATGTATATAAATAATATACATGTTATGGATGTATTCCTCGTTTGGTCATACAATGAAATTCTTGGGTATTTGTACCATATTGGTTGGTATGAAGTGTCATACAAAACAACGCAATACAAGAATACAATGGCCTAACTGACTGACAAGGAATATGATAGGAATGCACGTCTGGAACAAAATAAAGTGTTATTATGTTCGTCGTTGGCATTCTATCTAGCCCTTAGGATTTATAATAAAGAACTTAATAATTGTTATTTTGCTCTGGTCAAATGAAAACAATGAGTTGTTCAAATTATGACATTACTCCATGTACGATGGATAAGTTATTATAAATCTTAATGGTGAAACACACACACATAATACTGACGCTAAAATGCCATAAGGCAAATGATTTGAATTCCACTTATTTGTGAAACCGCCATTTAGGTCATGTTAGAAAGGAATGCATGAAGGAACTCCATGCAAATGGATTTTTTGGAGTCATTTGATTTTTTGAATCGTTTGGCGCTTGCAAATCTTTTCTAAAGAGAATGACTAAAATACCGTTCATAGGCCAAGAGTTGAACGGGCAACTAACTTAGTGAAAACATACATGATGATGTATGTGGCTCACTGGGCATAGTTGTGTGCGGGAGATTCTTCTACTTCATGAAAACATCCAACAATGAATTGAGTATATATATGTGGATATATTTGATAAGGAAGAAGTTTGAAACATTTGAATGGATTCAAATAAATTTCAGCATGAAGTGAATATCATCGTAATAGAAAAGTCAAATATCTATGATTGGATCATTTGGAAAATATTTGAATTACGAGTTTTAGCGAACATCTAAGAGAGTCATGAAATTGTTCTACAACTCACATTTCTTGGAGTATCATAATGATGATATAGTATTCGAGAGATGTATCCAAACCTTGTTGGATCAATGATGAGATAAAATATTAATGCCATTATAATTTTTGTGGATTATGCTTTAGAGACTACCGCTTTTACACTAAATAGAGCATCATCATGATCCGTTGAAATGACACCATACAAGTTATACCATGGGTATAAACCCTAATAGTCCTTTCTTTAAATTTTGGTCTAAGAGTTTACAACCAAAAACGGATAAATGTCTTTGTTGGTTATCCCAAAGAATTGATTGGGAATTCTTTCCACTATGAAATAAAAGACAAAAGTGTTTGTCAATGTTTCTTATTTCCAAGAAATTGTTTTCTAGCGAAGTATTTGAGTGGGAGGACAATATAACTTGATATGGTTTATGAACCTGAGCATAATGATCAGAGTAGCGCAGCATCGGAAATGGTTCCGGAAGCGGCCACAACGATCATGGCTTCCATGACTACAAAGTGTTTTAGCCATGGAGATCGAAGTACTTATTGAACCTTGTAGGTGTGGTTTACTTTGTGATCAAATAAATGATTTGTGGACAAAGGATTGATTTTGAACAATGATAAACCAACTACGAACAAAGAAGTTATGATGGGCCCTGACTCCGTTAAAATGGCTATACGCCATGAAATCCAAGATAGATGAATACTTTTTGAAAGTAAATGGATCTATAAAATTGATGGACTTGGATGGAATATCCTTGAATAAGCTCGACTTGTCGAAAAATTGTTTACGACAAAGTTCAAAGAGTTGACTACGATAAGATTAGATCTTCCGTAGCAATGCTTATAGTCTATGTGGATTATTCTAGTAATCACTACATATTTCTTTTATGAGATATGCTAGTAGGATGGCAAAATACATTACTTAACAGAAGTATGTATTAAAGGTGTATACAAGATACAACCAAGAGTTTTGCTGATCCGTAGAATACGAGATAGGTATACAAACTTCAATTGGATGAAGTGAGTATCGCGGAGTTGGAATCTTCACCAGATGAAATAGTCAAAGAGTTTTTGATTTCATCAGAGACGATGAAAAGGCTTGCATTTGCAAGAAATTAAGTGGGAGCGCTGAGACATATTTGTAATACTTTATGTAGATGACATATAGTTGGTTATAAATGATGTAATTATATACTTGATTAAAAAGGTTTCATTGAGAAATTAACTTCAATGAAAGGATATGGACTGAAACAAATTTAGTGTCAAGATCTATGAAGATAGATTGAAACATATAATAAGTTTAAATCAAAGTACATAGAATGGATATTGAAGTAGTTCAATATAGAAATATTAAGAAAATGTTCTTGTCATGTGAAGTTTTAACAATACTTGAGTGTATCTGACACTCAATGAGTAAAAACACATGAGTGATTATAGATCACAAATAATATGTACACAATCAGATGTCATGTGCTCTTAAAAATGGTATGAGCATGTACCAGAATGATTCATGTGATGTTCATTGAAAAACAGTAAGAATATTCTTGAGTACTTAAGAAGAACCAAGGATATATATATAATTTTGTATGGAGAAATGACAAACAAATCGCTGTAAGGTGTTGCACCGATATTTGTTTTGTCACATATGAAAATAAAATTTCAATCTCAAATTAGACTTGTTTAAAAGGTAGCACAATGAGCTAGAAGTTGTCTATGCTAGATTTAGAAGAGTTCTAAATATTATGACGGATTCTACAAAAGAAGGCAGAGTATGTCATTGTTTTGACAATGACAAAGGATGTTAAAGTCAAGAGATTCTTTGAGAACTTGGTGTAGTTCCAATGAGTCGAACTTTGAAGCTATATTGTGTGTGACAATATTAGTGACATATTTCAGACCGCGGAATTAAGGTTCCACCAGAAGACCAAACATATTTAATGCCGACTCATTTAGAAATGAGTGATGCGTTGAGACGCAAATGAATTACAAAATACATATGTTTCTGAGCGTGTCAGATCCGTTGACTAAAACCTCTCCCGTGAGCAAAACATGATAAAACACTGGAAGGCCAAGGTGTTATATCTTTAAAAATGTAAACTAGATTATTGACTCTAGTGCAAGTGGGAGACTGTTGGAGATATGCCCAAGAGGCAATAATAAATGGTTATTATATATCTTTGTGTTTATGATAATGTTTGCATACCATGCTATAATTGTATTAACCGAAACATTGATACATGTGTGTTATGTGAACAACAAGGAGTCCCTAGTAAGCCTCTTGTATAACTAGCTTGTTGATTAATAGATGATCATGGTTTCGTGATCATGAACATTGGATGTTATTAATAACAAGGTTATGTCATTATATGAATGATGTAATGGACACACCCAATTAAGCGTAGCATAAGATCACGTCATTAAGTTATTTGCTATAACCTTTCGATACATAGTTACCTAGTCCTTTCGACCATGAGATCATGTAAATCACTTATACCAGAAAGGTACTTTGATTACATCAAATGCCACTGCGTAAATGGGTGGTTATAAAGATGGGATTAAGTATCCGGAAAGTATGAGTTGAGGCATATGGATCAACAGTGGGATTTGTCCATCCCGATGACGGATAGATATACTCTGGGCCCTCTCGGTGGAATGTCGTCTAATGTCTTGCAAGCATATGAATAAGTTCATAAGAGACCACATACCACGGTACGAGTAAAGAGTACTTGTCAGGAGACGAGGTTGAACAAGGTATAGAGTGATACTGATGATCAAACCTCGGACAAGTAAAATATCGCGTGACAAAGGGAATTGGTATCGTATGTGAATGGTTCATTCGATCACTAAAGTCATCGTTGAATATGTGGGAGCCATTATGGATCTCCAGATCCCGCTATTGGTTATTGGTCGGAGAGAGTACTCAACCATGTCCGCATAGTTCGCGAACCGTAGGGTGACACACTTAAGGTTTGATGTTGAAATGGTAGAACTTGAATATGGAATGGAGTTTGAAGTTTTGTTCGAAGTCCCGGATGGGATCCCGGACATCACGAGGAGTTCCGGAATGGTCCGGAGAATAAGATTCATATATAAGAAGTCATTTTATAAGATTTAAAATGATCCGGAAGGTTCTACGGAAGGTTCTAGAAGGTTCTAGAAAAGTCCGGAAGAAATCACTAAGGAAGGCGGAGTCCCGGAGGGACTCCACCTCCCATGGCCGGCCAACCCTAGGAAGGGGGAGTCCACCTTGGTCTCCACCAAGGGGGTCGGCCACCCCCCACATGGAAGGGGGGAATCCCACCCCAAGTGGGATTCCCACCTTGGGTAGGTTTCCCTATCACATGGAAGGTTTTGGGTTCGGGTATTATTCGAAGACTTGTAGTCCAACACTTGGGGCTTCCACCTATATAATGAGGGGCCAAGGGGAGGGTGACAAGGTATTAACTTGTCAATACCTACGGATTGTAGACTAGGGTTTAGTTGGAAGTAGAGGGCAAGTAGATCTCGAAGGTTTCAGCCGAAAAGTACTCGACGATTACAAAACTAGGGTTTGAGAACAATGATTCGATGATTTCTGCGTCCCTCGACTCCCCCTTATATAGGAGGCGGAGCCGAGGGATTCGTGCCGTACAAGTTACAGAGTCCGGGGAGGTTTCCAACTCTTCCCGTTAGATTACAAATAACACTTCCTATTACAACTCTAGTCTTTCCTTAATAATATCTTGGGCTCCCGAATCTTCTTATTCTTCGGGTAATGGGCCTTCAGTAAACCCCGGGTACTATCTTCGGCAGGCCCATTTGGGATGCCTATTGACAAGGTATCAACTTGTCAATGCCTATGGATTGTAGGCTAGGGTTTAGTTGGAAGTAGAGGGCAAGTAGATCTCGAAGGTTTCAGCCGAAAAGTACTCGACGATTATGAGAACTAGGGTTTGTAACAATGATTCGATGATCTCTTCGTCCCTCGACTCCCCCTTTATATAGGAGGCGGAGCCGAGGGTTTCGTTTTGTACAAGTTACAGAGTCCGGAACGGTTTCTAACTCATCCCGCCAGATTACAAATAACACTTCCTATTACAACTCTAACTTTCCTTAATATATCTTGGGCTCCCGAATCTTCTTATTCTTCGGGTAGTGGGCCTTCAGTAAACCCCGGGTACTATCTTCGGCAGGCCCATTTGGGATGCCTATGTCAGTAGCCCCCGAGATTTTGCTTGAATCGTAGAGTCAGGGAAAATCTCCACTGTTTATTTTTATTCAACAGCTTCAACTTTTTTTTATATTTCTTCATAAAATTCTATATTGTACAGGGATAATGGTAGTTGGGGCTAGTTCATCTGACGGATCAGGTACTAGTTAACTGCTCTAGTGGCAATCCGCAAAAACCTACTTCAAGATCACGTCCCTGGACATGATCTCGGGATACTGGTGTAAACTTCGACAGGGGCCGCTTAAGGTCTTACCATTCTGTCGAGTCCCAGTCAAATTTATCGAGTACCTAACGCGTCCGTTAGGATTTTTCTTCGTATCTGTTGATACGGATAAAAGTAGCAGAGCGCAGTCTTCGGCGATGCCACGCCCAGCAGAACGGATCTGGGGTCTTACCTTCGCAAATTTGCGGCATTCAGAAATTGATTGCAACTTTGGCGTTCTGAGAATATATTGTCGAGTGCTTTTCCGGCTGTTGGAATGGCACATTTTATCGAGTCAAATATGACTTATATTGCTCTCCCGATGGGAGTATATGTAGAGTTAATTATAACTCAAAATATACTCTTTTGCTTTTCCATCTTTCTTTTTTAATTTCATCGGGCACGCGAACAGCGTTCCCGATGGGAGTAGCCCCCGAGGCTACAGCCAAGGACTTGTGCTTGGTTGTAGGCTCAACATTTTAGTCCACCTTGTCGCTATATTGTCATTATTTTTTGATATGATCTTCTTTTCATCTCTCGGGTGCGCGAACAGCGCTCCCGATGGGAGTAGCCCCCGAGGCTACAGCCAAGGACTTGTGCTTGGTTGTAGGCTCCCACAATTTCTATATTGCCATACTCGAAATGTTACTTTTATCGAAGTAGCCCCCGAGCATTTGGGCAAAAACTTGTATTTGATCAAAGGCTCCCGAAGTATTCAATAACTTCTCCTGTCGCCAATCTTCTTTTATTTTTCTTGTCGGCATGCTTCCCTTAATCAAATTTACTTCATCTCTGTTAATAGTCATGATTTTTCTGCCTTGTGGGTCCATTGTTTCCACCACGTTGACACGTCATGCAGGTGGGGGACACACGTCCTCCGCTTTTCCTGACGCACGTACTGTAACGCCTGTTCTGTTCCATCTCAGTAAAAATACCTTTTTACCCTTTATCTACAAGATCTTTTTTCACCACACGATTTCTTCATCCAACGGTGCATTGCTTCGCCCAATTCCTATATAAACCTTTCTTCAACCTCCGTTCACTCCTTCGCTTGCGCCGCACATCTGTTCCCCTTTGCAAAAACTTCCACTGCGCCCAACTCTCTTTGATCTCACCCACGCACGAACTTTGCTTTTCCAGTGCCGTTGATGCCACCGCGCACGCGACTCACTCGCCACAGTACTCCAGAATCCAAGATGGCCGCTGAAGATCTTGAGTGGGAGAGATCTAAAATCTCCAACCAAGACGTCAACATGCTGAAGAGGCTAGGCCTGATGAAGAAAGAGGACGCCATCCGCTTTCCCAGCGAAGAAAGCTACCCAAACCCTCCAATGGAGTACCGGGTTAGTTTCGTTGATCACATCATCCGCGGCCTTTCTGCCCCAATTCACGATTTCCTCCGCGGCCTTCTTTTTGTTTATGGGATTCAGCTGCACCAGTTGACCCCCAATTCTATCCTCCATGTCTCCATTTTTATCACGCTTTGCGAATGCTTCCTTGGAATCCCTCCTAACTGGGCACTGTGGAAACGCATTTTCTGCCTCCGCCGCAATGGCTCCCACAACGCCACCTATAACATAGGCGGCGTTGTTATCTGTGTCCGAACTGACGTTGATTACTTCGACGTCAAATTTCCTGATTCTGTCCAAGGGTGGCGCAAAAGGTGGCTCTACATACACGAAGAAAGTGCCAATTCTGTGGAACACAACATAGTCCCTTTCGATGGAAGTGCCAAAATTCAGCGCCGCCGCTCCTGGGATGCTGAAGCTTCCGAAGAAGAGAAAAAGGCGACAGAAGCACTTATGTCTCGTATTCATCAGCTTCAAAATACCCGAGGCAAAGAGCTGTCTGGTGTTCAAATCACTGCCTACTTCCTTAGGATTAGAGTGCAGCCTCTTCAGGCTCGCAAAAATCCCCTTTGGACGTATTCTGGTGAAAATGACGCCAATAGGCTCTCCAATGATCTTTCTGTAAAGGACTTGGAGAAGCTGATTCGAAGAATTTCCTCGCTTAACAAGAAGGATCCTATTCCCTCCTCTTGCCGCGTGGAACCATACAGCTCCGCCAATCCTCTCCCTGAGGTATTTTGTCTTCTCGAATTTTTGTCTTGTTCCGAACTTTCCCTGCATCTCATTGTATTGATATCTCTCTAATTTTTCCTTTGTCTCTATTTTCCTGCAGAACCATCCTACTGTGACTTCCCTTCCTCCTCTTCCTGAGGATGGAGAAGTCGAAGAACAAGCTATCATTGCCGAAGACAACCAAGGTTCTTCCCTTCCTGAAAGTGAAGTCGCAGGTTCTCACAAATCTGCGGCTTCCCATGAAAAAGAAGTTGAATCTGACGCCAGCGAGTCGACGCAATCCCTTCCTCCTGCTATTTCCCCAAGGAACAAAAGGAAAAGGAATGACGCCGAGGATTCTGGCACTTCTAAAGCCGAAAAAGTTGTTCCTTCTCATCCGAAGGCAGCTTATGATCCTTATATTGAATCCCTCGTCAGCTCGTAAGTCATCTTTATTTCTCCTTATTTCTGTACTTGAAATGTTTATCTTGTCTTGCTTTTTATGCTGTCGATTTTTGATCAACAGTGATGACGAGGAAGAAGTACCAACTGTTGACGTGGCTCCTCGGACAAGCACGTCGCATACTGTACTTGCCTCAGACACGCTAGTTGAAGGAGAAGAATCCTCGCCTCCTCAACGAAACATCGTCACCACAACTCCGCCAGCAAGCCCCCTTGCTCCTTCACCAAAAAGGACAAGGATTGAAACGATTGTTGAGCCTGCCCCTCAATTGGGCGGCTCTTCTACTTTGCTCTTGGACGATGTAAGTTTGTCGATATCTATATTTCCTCTATTTTGCTTTTTCACGCCTTCACTCTTTTTTCATGCCGATGTTTCTCTTGCTTTGTTCTTCTTTGACAGTCCATGATCAAAGATCTCATCCGCATCGGATCCCAATTCATTGGGTACCGTGAATATGCCAGCAGAACTGAAGGTAACAACTTTTATACTTGCCGTTCTTTCTGACTTTTTGCTCCTGTTGTTTGTCGCGATTTTTGATCTTTCTTCTCCCTTTTTTTTATATCTCGACAGAGAAACTTGCAGAGGCCAACAAACGTGCCGACGCACTTGCTCAAAAACTGGAGCAAAGTGAGGCGGCTCGCGAAAAAGCCGAACTTGTTGCTAGCGAAGCCAAAGCCGAGGCTGTTGAAGCCAAAGCAAAAGCTGCTAGTGTCGAGGAACTGCAGAAAAGACTTGAGGATGCTGAATCTGCTTTAAATGAGCATAAAGCTGCACAAGCTGCTCGTGAACAGGGGATCCTCAAGCGCCTGAAATCACAAAGTCGACGCACTCACAGTAATACCGTTGATCCCTTCTATTTTTATGAGAACCGCTGTTTCTTGTTGTTGACCAACGTTTTGTTTCCTGTGGCAGACCAAACAAACCAAGATTTTGATCTGGAGAATCCCGTCAATGACCCTCTCCTTGACGCACTTTCTTATCTGGAGCTTCATGGGTCCGAAATTCGTGAAGGCGTGGCAAATGCTAATGCAGGATTGTCGACGCTGTTCCCCTACTTCTTCCCGAAGAAAGAGGAGCCCCCGACTTTCCTTGCCCTGGCCAAGAGCTTCAATTCATCAGAGGACCTTGGACTGAAGATGCGTCAGGAAAACATGAAGATTGCTGTCGAAAGCACTGTTGCCCTGGTTGCTGACAGCCAACAGACTGTTGATTGGATGAAAGTTGGCGACACCGATCAGATAGAGCAATCAAGATGGAGGTCGCTGATTAAGGCAGCCAAGCCCAACACGAAGAAAATCTTGGCCTATCTCGGGATCAAACCAGCTTCGACTCCTAGCTCATCAAGGCCAGAGGTCTAGTTGCATGCCTCTTTGTTTTTCTTTCTCTGTTTCTTTTGCTTTTGTCGCCAAAGTAGTTATTTGGCGACACGTACTTCATTAGCTCCACTGTAAGGCCTTTGTAATTATTCCGAAAGATTAATGAAAACTCTATCTTTTGCTTGTTGATTGATGTTGTCTTGTTTTATTAAATTTCAGTTGGTATTTGATAACTATACTCCATCTTCCGCTCCTTCCAATGTTTCGCCTTCTTCTTCTCGGTCAAGGAGAACTCTTGCTGATGCTACACCTGTCGAAGATTCCTTGCCGCGAGAATTGGATGAACTTCGGCAGCAACTTCAGTATGCAAAGAAGCAAACACTTGTGATGATGGAAAAATCTCGTAAGTCATCTGAAGCCGAAAAAATTGCACTTCAGCAAGCTCGCGAGGCCGTGGCTGCTAAGGAAATCGCTGCTTCCGAGGCTGAAAAGGCGACTACTCGAGAAAATTTCATGCTCGAGTTAATGAATGAAGCCAGTGCGGATATGTCGGGTATGCTTGTTTCATCCTCAATATCTTCCGTCTTCATGCTACGTCTCTTAAAGTTTTCTGCTCCGTTGTTTTAATAGGTTCCTTTACTGATGCTGTTGCCGAAGAAGAGAGGGTAAATACTAGGACGAACCTCCTTGTTAACCTTTCCCTTGATCATGGTTCTCTGTTTTGGGCTACCCCAGAGAGGACCCGCCAGATTGTCAGATTTTAGGATCGCGCCTCTCAAACTCGCGACTTCCTTGACTTCTGTACCAAGACCCTGTCTATGGTTTATAACTCCATGTTTCCTCGGAACGTTCAACCACAAACTCTTCCCGAGTTAATGGGGAAATTTAAGGATGCCCACAGGATCCATGATTTTGTCAGAGCTCAACTGGTAGCTGGCGCCAGATTTGCTCTTATCATGCTTCAGATCTGCCACTCAAATCTTGACCTGACCCAAGTTGTTGCAAAAGTTCATGAGAAGGTAAGGCGCCGAAGAGTTGGTGTCGACCGAATTAACACGAAGGTTTCGCCTATAGCTGAAGAAATGATTGAAGACCTTCTTCGGATGGATGCCCACTTTTTTGCAGATGGTCATTATGCTGATTTTCTTGGCGCTGCTCCTGAAGAAAACAGAATTACCCTTGATGACATATTGAATCATGACTAATTATTTTCCTTTGGTAGATAACTCTTCTTTGTAACCCATGATTGTGATTATATTGTGAAGCAATCATCATATTTCTATATTTGTCTAGCCCCCGAGTGTTTCGGTGGCTATTTACTGTATTTGTGTATTGCGAGGTTTTGAACCAAGGCATTTATTCAATATGTAGTTTTGGCGAATATCAGCCCCCGAGCTTCTTTGTTGAGTACTATTTTGTATTTTTATTGACTCACGAGGTATTTTAATACCAAGGCAAGGCTTTTCTTTTTTCGAGGAACTATAATGAAATTCGTCGGGTCGGAGACTTTGAGCATGTCGATAAAGAAAAGTTATATTGACACTATCTTTATTATATTGCAGCACTGCGAGCCCGCCTCATTAAAAACCTTTCCTGGCCCCACTCGGTGCCCCGAAAAAGGAAAAGAGTGCGTCTGAAAACTCGCGGGCATTTCAGTACATTGAAGTTTTACAAGGACTATATTTCAACTCTAGGCATAGAACCGCCTGAGTTGCGCCACGTTCCAGGGGTTTTGCTCCTCCACCCCTGTCTTCTTGTCCTTTATCCTGTATGCTCCTCCTCCGATTACTTCCGTGACAATGTAGGGGCCTAGCCATGGTGACTCAAGTTTTTCATGACTTTTTTGCGTGAGACGAAGAACTAGGTCTCCCACCTGAAAGGATCTTGGCCGCAAACGTCGACTGTGGTAATTCTTCAAGTCCTGTTGGTATTTGGTTACCCAAGACAGTACTTCATCTCTAGCTTCATCAAGTGCATCGACGTCATCTTCTAGCGCTTTTCTCGACACCTCTTCATCATATTCTATGACTCGTGGAGAGTCATGCTCTATCTCGATTGGTAATACTGCTTCTGCTCCATGAACCAAGAAGAACGGAGTTTCCTGTGTTGCTGTGTTTGGTGTTATTCGTATGCTCCATAATACACTGGGCAGCTCCTCTGGCCAGGTGTGTCGATCTTTCTCCAGTGGCGCTAATAAGCGTTTCTTAATGCCGTTGCAGATGATTCCATTAGCTTTCTCGACTTGGCCGTTGGTCTGCGGGTGCGCAACTGACGCAAAGTGTAACTTGATACCCACTTCTTCGCAATAATATTTAAACTCGTGGGATGTGAAGTTACTGCCATTGTCTGTGACGATGCTATGGGGCACTCCAAATCTGAAGACGAGGCCTTTTATGAATTTTACTGCAGATGCTCCGTCTGGTGAATTTATCGGCTTCGCTTCTATCCACTTTGTAAATTTGTCGACAGCTACTAGCATGTACTCCTTTCCTCCTGGCCAGGATTTGTGTAACTTGCCCACCATATCAAGTCCCCATTGGGCAAAGGGCCACGACAATGGTATTGGTGTTAGTTCTGCTGCTGGAGAGTGAGGTTTTGCGGCAAACCTTTGACACGCGTCACAAGTTCTTACTATTTCCTTGGCGTCCTCGATTGCTGTCAACCAGTAGAATCCTGCCCGAAAAACCTTGGCTGCAATAGCTCGACTACTTGCGTGGTGGCCACATATTCCTTCGTGTACATCCTTCAGAATTATTCTTCCTTCTTCGGGTGTGACACACCTTTGCAGAACGCCTGAAATACTTCGCTTGTACAATTCTCCTTTGATCACCGTGAAAGCTTTGGAGCGTCGAATTACTCGCCTTGCCTCAACTGGATCATCGGGTATTTCTTTCCTGAGGATGTACGATATGTACGTCTGCATCCATGGTATCTGTATCACCATGACCAGGTCCTGATCTTCTTCTTGCCCTTGCTCTTCCTTGGTAACCCCCGAGGGTTTCTTCTCCTTCTTTTTTGATTTTGTCGATTTTGTAGATCTCTCTGTTATCTCTTTCCAAAATACACCTGGCGGAACTGCAAGGCATTGCGACCCGATGTTTGCAAGAACGTCGGCTTCGTCATTGCTCAATCTGCTAATATGATTTACTTCGCACCATCAAACAACTTTTCGAGCTCGTTGTACACCTCCTTGTATGCCATCATGCTATCATTGACTGCGTCACATTGGTTCATGACTTGCTGAGCCACCAATTGTGAGTCGCCAAAGATTTTTAGTCGAGTTGCACCGCAAGCTTTCGCCATCTTCATCCCGTTATGAGGGCTTCATATTCTGCTTCATTGTTAGATGCGTTAGGGAACGTCATCCGAAGGATGTACTTCAACTTGTCGCCTTCAGGTGATATAAGTATTACTCCTGCGCCAGCTCCTTCCACTCTCTTGGACCCGTCGAAATTCATGGTCCAGGTTCTCGACAAGTCTGGGGGTCCTGTGTTTTGTAGCTCCATCCACTCTGCGATGAAGTCTGGCAGAACTTGCGACTTGATTGCTTTTCTTTTTTCATACGTGATGTCCCGAGGGGAAAGTTCTATTCCCCAAAGGGAGACACGACCCGTAGCTTCTGGATTGTTTAGTATATTTGACAAGGGAGCTTCATTGACCGCTATGATCGGGTGTGCCGAAAAATAGTGGCGCAATTTTCGTGCTATTGTGAACACTCCATTTGCTAGCTTCTGGTACTGAGGGTACCTTTGTTTTGAGGGCGATAAAACTTCGCTGACGAAGTATACTGGCCTCTGCACTCTGTGGAGTTTTCCTTCTTCCTCCCTTTCAACGACAAGGACTGTGCTTACTACCTGGGGTGTGGCCGCAATATACAGTAACAAAGGCTCCTTTTCTTTTGGCGCCACCAAGATGGGGGGTGTCGAGATTTTGCGTTTGAGGTCCTCAAAAGCTCTGTCCGCTTCTTCGTTCCACTGGAATTTATCTCCTTGCTTTATCAGAGCGTAGAATGGTAACGCTTTTTCTCCCAGCCTGGCGACGAATCTGCTCAAAGCTGCGACTCGCCCAGTTAGCTGTTGTATTTCTTTCAACTTTGTTGGTTTTCTCATTGTTACGATAGCCTGTATTTTATCGGGATTTGCTTCAATCCCTCTTGCTGAGACTAGAAACCCCAGAAGTTCTCCTGCTGGGACGCCAAAAGAACACTTCGTCGGGTTCAACTTCAGGCAGAATTTGTCGAGGTTGTCAAAAGTTTCCTTGAGATCCTCGATCAGTGTTGTCCCCTTTTTTGACGTTATGACGACATCGTCGATGTATACTTGCACGTTTTTCCCAATCTGTGTCGCCAAACACTTCTGCATCATCTTCTGATATGTTGCTCCCGCATTTTTTAGACCAAAGGGCATTGTTCTGTAGCAAAACACGCCGTAAGGTGTAATAAACGCGGTCTTTACTTCATCTTCTTCTTTCAATCTGATCTGGTTATAACCAGAATATACGTCCAGGAAGGAAAGACGTTCACATCCAGCCGTGGAGTCGATAATTTGATCGATCCTCGGGAGGGGAAAGTGATCCTTTGGACAATGTTTATTGAGGCACGTAAAGTCGACGCACATGCGAAGGACCTTAGTGTTTTTCTTCGGCACCAACACAGGATTTGCTACCCATGTGGCTTCTGTGAATATCTCTTTGATAAAACCAGCTTCTCGTAGTCGATTGATTTCTGACAGCATAGCTTTGCGGTTTGGTTCCGAAAAACGCCGCAAAGGTTGTTTGATTGGTCTTGCTAATGGATCCAAGTTTAGGTGGTGCTCGGCAAGTTCCCTGGGTACTCCTGGCATGTCAGCTGGACACCATGCGAAGATTTTCCAGTTCTCACGGAGGAACTCGACGAGCGCGCTTTCCTATGCGATATCCATGTCGCTTGCGATAGATGTCATCTTTTTCGGGTCTGTCGGGTGAATCTGCACCTCCTTAGAATTTTTCTCGGTATTGAAAGTTGATTCTTTATTTGGCCTTCCAACGTCTGGCAGTACGTCGTAATCAGTCATGCTTTTTGATGCCAAATACTCAGCTTGCATCCCGAAAGTTTCTGATAGCCGATGAAAATCCTTGTCGCACTTATCGGCTAAGATGAAGCTTCCTTTGACTGTGATTGGTCCCTTTGGTCCAGGCAACCTCCACAACAGGTATGTATAGTGTGGCACCGCCATAAATCTAGCATATGCTGGTCGTCCCAACAGAGCGTGGTATTGCGACGGAAAATCCACGACTTCAAATTCCAGCCTCTCGATTCTATAATTTTCTCGGGTCCCAAACTGAACGTCGAGGTTGATCTTCCCCAATGGATAACTTGGTTTCTCCGATGTGATGCCGTGGAACCTTGTGTCTGTTGGCTTCAAGTTTGCTAAGGATATGTTCATCTTCCTCAATGTATCTGCATACATAAGGTTTAGGTTGCTGCCGCCGTCTATGAACACTCGAGAGACATCAAATCCCACAATAACTGCTGGCAGAATAAGTGCTGACTGCCCTGGTCGAGGAACTTGCTGCGGATGATCTGCTATGGTGAAGCCAATATCTTGTCCTGACCAATTAAGATACTCAACTGTTGGTCGAGGCATTTTTTCTGCCATAAACACCTGTCGTGAGATTACTTTCTGAGCTCTATTGGATGGCCTTCCCTTCTGAATCATCGACACTGCTCCGTTGGAGTTAGGATCAACATAAGGTGGTGGTGGAGGTGCTGCCGCTATTACGAGCTGATGCCGATTGTAAATGCTTGTAATCGCGGGAGGAGGTGGCAAGTGAATCTCGCTCCTGGGTTCTCGAGGATTTCTCTGTGTTGCCCGCGCGTTAGCGTGCTCTGCATACCTTAGCATTGCCTGAAAATTTCGACAGTCTTTCTGCAGGTGCCCTGACTGTCTTTTACCGTTGCTGTTGAGGAAAAAGTGCATTTGACACGGCCCATTCATCATCTCTTCAGGGGACACGAAAGGCCTTGGGAACCTAGGCCCGCTATTTTGCCTGTTGTTGCGAGAATCATCCCTGTTATCACCTCGCTGTTCACTGCTTCTCTGATAATCATCTCTGTTGTTTCCTCCTGTGTTTGCCCGAAAACCTGCCGAAATTTGCCCTGGAGCGTCATAGTTCGGGTACTGCCGAGGAAATCATCGCCTCGGTTGATAGTTTCGACCACGGTCCTCCTCTGGCGACCTGTGCCGTTTATTGTGGACAGCGTCTTCTCCATCTGCCCATCTGTTTGCTATCTCCATTAAAGCGGATACTGTCTTTGGATTGGTCCTTCCCAAGTCCTCAACAAAATCTCCACGCCTGATTCCTGCGACAAACGCATCTATTGCTCTCTCGTCAGATATATTTTCTGCCGAGTTTTTGATGATATTCCACCTTTAGATGTACTTTCTCATTGGCTCATCTGGCTTTTGTCGACATGCTCTCAACTCCTCTAACGATGCAGGTTTTTTGCACGTGGATCTGAAGTTCTTGACGAACACGTCCTCGAAACTTTCCCAGCTGTCGATAGATCCTGGAGTGAGTTTCTTTATCCAAGATCGTGCGGCTCCACTCAAATGCACCTGGATGCTTTGCATAGCTGTTGCCCTGGTTCCTCCTGTGAGCTTCACTGTCTCGAGATAATCAACTAGCCAATCCTCTGGATCTTGAAGGCCGTCGAACTTCTTGAAGTTGTCGGGTAACTTGAATCCTGAGGGGACTCGAGTTTTTCGGACTCTCCTCGTGAAGCATGGTAAGCCGCACATATCTTCGTCGTTAAGCTCCGGAGATTGCCGATGATCCCTTCTGCTTTGCCGCGCTCTGTCGACCCTTGCTTGTGCTGCTGTGTCTCTTGCTCCACTTGGTCCTTCAGGTGCTGCCGCTGTTGCTGCTGCAGGTCGTGGACTATTTTGCCTTGCCGCTCCTTCGGGAGGCGTTGATACAAACGCTGTCCCCATAGCTCCAACTCCTGCTACCGCCATATTGTATAGTGTTTCCCTTGGATCACCTGGAGGTGGTTTAGATGCGAGGATAAAAGCATGTGTCACCATATACCCAGCCTCTGGTGTCTTAGGGATGATGTTTCCTCTTGTATATATCGACATGAATGACATGTCGAGGTTTTGGACCAAGTGCTCTCTTTCTGCTTCGGGTATATGTTGCAACCTTGATCTTGCTCTGTTCCGCGCCTCCCTGTGGCTATCACCCGAAGTTCTAGATTGTCGACTTAGATCTGCCCTCCTCCTGGTAGATGCAGAAGCTACCTCCTTTCTTCTGTTTAACTCAGCTGTCTGTTTTTCCAATTCTCTTGCAGCTCGTGCGAGCCTATATTGATATGCTTGCAATTCCTCTGGAGTGGCTGTGGTGGCCATTGGTTCTGAACTGTTCATAGCTCTCGCGGCTCTATCCCACGCTGCTTGCGAAAGTTGAACTCTGTCTCGCGGCTGCGGCCCGACGTATTTATTGCCCAGGCCTTGTCGCAGATTGGAGGGATCGACGTATGGATTTCCCAGATCGTCGAAAGCCTCAGATGTTTCCTCTTGATCTTCAATGGCATAAATCTGATGATACTTTGTACTCAGATCTATGTTGGGTTTGGTGACATCATCGTTGAGATTGATGAAGACCTTGCCCACTGTGATAGATTTGTCGATGAAGTCGTAACTGTCGACATCGCTTGAGCCATCGCTTATATATGAGTCCGCAGATGACTCAAACGACATGTCGTTGAAGATCTTGGCGAGTTTCTCTCTTGTTCTGGTGCTGACGTAGCGTGTCGACGAAGTTTCTTCTTCTCCTGACTCGGTTGACGATGTATAGCTTGAAAAATCGGAATCGACCGCCGACGATCCCGACGAAATCGGAATTTCGACACGATACGATCCTTCCTTCTCGACGCGAAAGTGAAACCTTCCGAACGTCATCTCCATGGGCTCCGCCAGATACGCATATGCATCCAAACGGGAGGGTGGGTGAGGAACAAAATCGACAGGACCAGCAGCGATTTGGTTACCTCGATCCATTGCGTTGCTTGCGGTTGACGATGTCGAAGATCTTGAACGTGCCATCGAGATCAGATCCTTACGCCTCTAGTTCCCACAGACGGCGCCAATTGACAAGGTATCAACTTGTCAATGCCTATGGATTGTAGGCTAGGGTTTAGTTGGAAGTAGAGGGCAAGTAGATCTCGAAGGTTTCAGCCGAAAAGTACTCGACGATTATGAGAACTAGGGTTTGTGACAATGATTCGATGATCTCTTCGTCCCTCGTCTCCCCCTTTATATAGGAGGCGGAGCCGAGGGTTTCGTTTTGTACAAGTTACAGAGTCCAGAACGGTTTCTAACTCATCCCGCCAGATTACAAATAACACTTCCTATTACAACTCTAACTTTCCTTAATATATCTTGGGCTCCCGAATCTTCTTATTCTTCGGGTAGTGGGCCTTCAGTAAACCCCGGGTACTATCTTCGGCAGGCCCATTTGGGATGCCTATGTCACCTATGTCAGTAGCCCCCGAGATTTTGCTTGAATCGTAGAGTTAAGGAAAATCTCCACTGTTTATTTTTATTCGACAACTTCAACTTTTCTATATTTCTTCTCATAAACTTCTATATTGTACAGGGATAATGGTAGTTGGGGCTAGTTCATCTGACGGATCAGGTACTAGTTAACTGCTCTAGTGGCAATCCGCAAAAACCTACTTCAAGATCACGTCCCTGGACATGATCTCGGGATACTGGTGTAAACTTCGACAGGTGCCGCTTAAGGTCTTACCATTCTGTCGAGTCCCAGTAAAATTTATCGGGTACCTAACGCGTCCGTTAGGATTTTTCTTCGTATCTGTTGATACGGATAAAAGTAGCAGAGCGCAGTCTTCGGCGATGCCGCGCCCAGCAGAACGGATCTGGGGTCTTACCTTCGCAAATTTGCGGCATTCAGAAATTGATCGCAACTTTGGCGTTCTGAGAATATATTGTCGAGTGCTTTTTCGGCTGTTGGAATGGCACACTTTATCGAGTCAAAGATGACTTATATTGCTCTCCCGATGGGAGTATATGCAGAGTTATTTATAACTCGAAATATACTTTTTTGCTCTGTTATTTTTCTTTTTCTTTTTTCTTTCTTCTTCTCTCTCTCTTTTTTTTATGATTTCATCGGGCACGCGAGCAGCGTTCCCGATGGGAGTAGCCCCCGAGGCTACAGCCAAGGACTTGTACTTGGGTGTAGGCTCCACGCCTTATGCCGCTATATTTTCTTTTATCTCCCGAAGTTTTATAATTTCTCGGGTGCGCGAACAGCGCTCCCGATGGGAGTAGCCCCCGAGGCTATGAACAAATATTTGTATTTGGTCATAGGCTCACGCCATTTCTATCTTGTCCTTCTGGATCTTTTCCTTTTTTCCAAAGTAGCCCCCGAGCATTTGATCAAAAACTTGTATTTGATCAAAGGCTCAGCATTATTTTCCATGTCACCTTTTATGAAATTGTAAAGTCGAATTTTTTCATCTGCCAAGGTGACGTTATTGCTGACGATAGCCACGATTGCGAACCCAAAATCGCGAGAAGCCTTCTCTCACTGCCTTGCGGGCCCAATTGATCCACTATCTTGACACGTCGTGCAAGTGGGGGACACACGTCCTCCACTTTTTCTGGCGCACGTACCGTAACTTCTCCAATGTTGAATTACTTTTTTACCCTCGTTTCCACGTGGCTACCATCTGCCACACATTTTCCCTATCCAACGGTTCGTCGTTTCACCGCACCCCTATTTAAGATCGTCTTCTTCCTCCTTGAGCACTTCCGCTCGCGCCGTCCTCCTGCTCTCATCTGCAAATTTCCTCCTGCGACCCACAGCCACTTTAGCTCCTCGTCTCCAAGCTGCAAACCCTGCGCCATTGTTGATGCCACCGCGTCGATTGACAAGGCACAGCACGCCGGAATCCTCCATGGCCGCCGTGGATCTGGGGACGGCGGAGTGGGAAAGATCGAAGATTTCCACTCAGGACATCAACATGCTGAAGAAGCTGGGGATCAGCAAGAAACCCAAGGCATTGTGCTTTCCCAGTGAGGAGAGCTACCCAACCCCTCCAATGGGGTACCGGGTAAGTTTTGTCGACCACCTCATCCGCGGTCTTTCCGCCCCCATTCATCCTTTTCTCCGTGGACTGCTTTTTATCTACGGTCTGCAACTCCACCACCTCACGCCAAATTCAATCCTCCATATCTCCATTTTCATCACTCTTTGCGAGGCCTTCCTTGGCGTCCAGCCTAACTGGGCGCTATGGAAGCGCATTTTCTTCTGCCGCCGTAATGGCTCGCCCAATGTCGCCTATAATATAGGCGGCGTTGTAATTTCTGTTCGGCCCATTGTTGACTACTTCGACGTCAAGCTTCCTGACTCAGTTCAAGGGTGGCGCAAGAAGTGGTTGTACATTCAGGAGGAGAACCATGGATGTGCGGAGGACAACATCCCTCCTTTTGATGGCGCCGAGAAAATCTTTCGCCGCCGCTCCTGGGACGCGGAGGCCACCGAAGAGGAAAAGGCGTCGACAGAAACCTTGATGGCTCGCATCCACGAGTTGCAAAATACTCGCGGCAAAGAGTTATCGGGTATCCAAATCACTGCATACTTTCTTAGGACTAGAGTGCAGCCGCTTCAGGCTCGCAAATATCCTCTCTGGAAATATGCTGGCGACAAGGACGCAGATCGGCTGTCGGTGGATTTGGAGGTCAAGGACTTAGAAAAACTTGTCCGAAAAATCTCGTCTCTCAGCAAAAAAGATCTTGTCCCTTCTTCTTGTCGTGTAAAACCATTTAGCGCCGCCAATCCAGTTCCCAAGGTAATCTTTGTCAATTGTCTTGTTATTGCTTTGCTATCTTTATTGTAACTCCTTTTCTGATATCTTCCCCTGTTTTATTTTTATTTTGTACAGAACCATCCAGACCTTGTCTCGCTTCCTCCTCTTCCTGAAGGTGGAGAAGTCGAAGAAAGGGCCATTGTCACTGATGACAACCAAGAGGCTCCCTCTTTTGTGAATGAACCCGTGGATTCTCTAAAATCCGCGGGATCTTCTGAAAAAGATGCTGCCTTCGAAGGTACTACGTCGGCACTGTCTCCTCCTCCTGCTGTTTCTCCAAAGAACAAAAGGAAGAGGAATGATGTCGAAGATTCCGGCACCTCCAAAGCCGAAGAAGTTGATCTTTCACGTCAGAAGGCAACTTATGATCCATATCTCGCATCCCTCGTCAGCTCGTAAGTCACCTTGATTTCCCCTTATTTCTGTACTCGAAGATTTTTGTCTCATCTTGCTTTTTATGCTGTCGATCTTTAATCGCAGTGATGATGAGGAAGAAGTACCAATTCGTGACGTGGCTCCTCGGACGAGCACGTCACATACTTTACTTGTTTCGGAGACGCCAGTTGAGGGAGAAGAATCCTCGCCTCCTCAACAAAACGTCGTCACCACCACTCCTCCTTCAAGCCCCCTTGCTCCTTCACCAAAAAGGACAAGGGTTGAAACGATCGTGGAGCCTACCCCTCAATTGGGTAGCTCTTCTAATCCGCTCTTAGATGATGTAAGTTTCTGATTTCTTGCCAGTATCTATATTTCCTCTGTTTGCTTCTTTATGCCTTCATATTTTTCTCATACCGATGTTTTCTATCTTTGTTTTTCTTTGACAGCCCATGATCAAAGAGCTTGTTCGCATCGGATCCCAATTCATTGGGTACCGTGAATATGCCAGCAGGACTGAAGGTAACAACTTTTTGCTGCCATTGTTTCTAACTTCTTGCTTCTATTTTTGTCGCAATTTTGACTGTTCTTTTCTATTTTGACAGAGAAACTTGCAGAGGCCAACCGGCTTGCCGACACTCTTGCTCAGAAACTGGAGCAAAGTGAAACGGCTCGCAAGAAAGCCGAACTTGATGCTAGCCAAGCCAAAGCAGAGGCTGATGAGGCCAAGGCAAAAGCTGCTAGTGTCGAAGAACTGCAGAAGAGACTTGAGGATGTCGAAAATGCTTTAAACGAGCACAAGGCCGCACAGGCTACTCGTGAAAAGGGAATCCTCAAGGGCTTGAACACGCAAAACCGACGCTTCCTCGGTAACTTTGTTGATCCCTTCTATTTTTCTTAGGACTTGCTTTCTTTTGTTTTTACTTGCTGTCGACTAACATATATTTTCTATGGCAGGTCAAACAAGCCAAGAGTTTGATCTTGAGAATCCCACCAATGATCCTCTGCTTGACGCACTTTCTTATCTGGAGTTTCATGGCCAAGAAATTCGCGAAGGCGTGGTGAATGCTGACGCAGGATTGTCGAAGTTGTTCCCCTACTTCTTCCCGAAGAAAGAGGAGCCTAAGACTTTCCTTGCCCTTGCCAAGGACTTCAACCCACCGGAGGATCTTGGGCTGAAGATGCGCCAGGAGAACATGAAGGTTGCTGTCGAGAACACTGTTGCCTTGGTCGCTGACAGCCAACAAACTATTGACTGGATGAAGCTTGGCGACACCGAGCAGATAGAGCAAACAAAATGGCGGTCGCTGATCAAGGCAGCCAAACCCAACACGAAGAAAATCCTGGCCTATATTGGGATCAAGCCATCTGCAACTCCTAGCTCATCAAGGCCGGAGGTCTAGTTGCATGCCTCTTTTTTTTCTTTTCTTTGCTTTCTCTGTTTCTTTTGCCCTTGTCGCCACTTTAACTGTGGCGACAATTATCCTGGTAGTCCTTTTGGAGAACTTCTTTTGTAATGTCCATGTAAATTTTCTAGAAATCAATGAAATTCCTCCTGGCACTATAATTGATCCTGGGATTTTTCTTTTCCAGTTAATATTTGATAACTATTCGACCAATCCTTGTTCTGCCGATGCTTCGCCTGCTTCTTCCTTCTCGAAGAAAATGCTAATCGATGATAACCCCCTCGAGGGTTCTTCAAGCAAACATTTGTCGGAAGACTTGCAAGATCTTCGACAGCAACTTCAATCCATGAAGAAGCAAACCCTTGCGATGATGGAACAATCTCGACAAGCGTCCGAGAGAGAGAAAATTGCTCTTCAACAGGCAAAAGAAGCCATCGCTGCGAAGGATGCTGCTGTTGCTGAGGCTGCTGAAACTTCTTCTCGCGAGAATTATATGCTTCAGCTAATGACTGACGCCAGTTTGGACATGACAGGTATGTTTCCTGCTCATAACCATGTTGGATGTTGTTCTTTGCTACTCGTTCCTTGATATTTTGTTTGCTGTGCCAGGCTCATTTCTGGATACTGCTGCCGAAGACCAACGTGTGGAAGCTCGAACCACTGTTTTGCTGAGACTGGCTGCGCAACATGGATCTAACTTTTGGGTTACTCCTGAGCGTACTCGCCAAATCATCAGATTTCAAGATCGCGTGGCTCAGGTCCGTGACTTCCTTGACTTCTGTACGAAGACTTTATTCTTAGTTTATGGAACCATGTTCCCTCGGAACAAGATGCCAGAGACCCTTCCAGCTTTAATGGAAAAATTTCGAGATGCTCCTCGAATCCATGGTTTTGTGCGGGCTCAACTTTCTGCTGGCGCAAGATTTGCCATGATGATGATAAAAATTTGCCATCCAAAATTGCCCATAGATCAAATTGTTCCTACTTGCCTGGCGAAGATGGCAAAGAAAAAGAGAAATATGGGCAAGATTGATGATTTGGTTACTCCTGTTGCCGAAGATATGATGGATGAACTTCTTCGGATGGATTCTGAGTTCTTCGTGAAGGGAAGCTATGCTGAGCATAGTACTCGTCCTTCTACTGAGCGAATAACCATAGACCATGTACTAGGTTTCCCTTGAATACTTTTTCCTCTTCTTGCTGTATTTCCATCATTGATACATCTTTGTGTATTTGTAAACACAATCTATATTGTAAAGCTGTCAACTCTGTATTTTTTCTGTTTTTGATCACCGAGCCCCCGAGCCTTTGGCTGGAGTTTATACTGTTTCGAAGATTTTCCCTCCTATCGTAATAAGATATCTTTGTTTTTTCATTGATGGGTTGCAAGCCCCCGAGTATCCTAGTGTCGAAGTTCTATATTTTTTGCTGCGAGGTTCTTGGACCAAAGCAATAAGATTTTTGACGTGTACACTATATTTATAATTGTTAGCTTCCGATGTTTATATTTGGCGAGGTATTAGTGTACCAAGGCGAAATATTTCGGTAAGTCTAGTTTGTCTATATTGTACATATTTTAAGACTTGAAGGCGTTGAGCCCCCGAGCGTGTCGAAGAATAAGAAGTATATCTCCACTATCTTTATTATATTGCAGCACCGCGAGCCCGCCTCATTAAAAACCTTTTCGGCCCCACTCGGTGCCCCGAAAAGGAAAAGAGTGCGTCTGAAAACTCGCGGGCGTTTCAGTACATTGTATTTTTACAGAGGAGGACTATATTTCAACTCTAGGCGTAGAACCGCCTGAGCTGCGCCACATTCCAGGGGTTTTTCTCGGGAGCCCCTGTCTTCTTGTCCTTGATCCTGTATGCTCCTCCGTCGATGACTTCCGTGACAACGTAAGGCCCCAACCACGGTGATTCGAGCTTCTCAGTACTTTTTTGATTTAACCGTAGGACCAAATCCCCGACCTGGAAAGGATCTGGGCCTTAACCGTCGACTGTGGTAGTTTTTGAGGTCCTGCTGGTATTTGGTGACTCGTGAAAGTACTTCGTCTCGAGCTTCGTCGAGTGCGTCCATATCATCCTCCCGAGCTTTTTGTGATGTTTCTTCGTCATACTCTGTTACTCTTGGAGAATCATGCTCTATTTCGATTGGTAATACTGCTTCGGCTCCGTGGACGAGAAAAAACGGAGTTTCTTGTGTCGCCGTATTTGGTGTTGTTCGGATACTCCACAAAACACTTGGCAATTCCTCTGGCCAGGTATGTCGAGCTTTTTCAAGTGGTCCTAGCAGGCGCTTCTTGAGGCCGTTGCAGATGATACCATTGGCTTTCTCGACTTGGCCGTTGGTTTGCGGGTGCCCAACTGACGCAAAGTGCAATTTAATGCCTACTTCTGCGCAGTATTCCTTGAATTCCTTGGACGTAAAGTTTGAACCGTTATCTGTGACAATGCTATGAGGCACTCCAAACCGAAAAACGAGCCCTTTCACGAATTTTATTGCCGACGCTGCATCTGGTGAATTTATTGGCTTAGCTTCTACCCACTTGGTGAATTTGTCGACAGCGACCATCAAGTACTCATATCCTCCTGGCGAAGCTTTGTGCAACTTGCCCACCATATCAAGTCCCCATTGGGCAAAGGGCCACAACAATGGTATTGGTGTTAATTCTGCCGCTGGAGAGTGAGGTTTTGCGGCAAATCTTTGACACGCGTCGCAGGTTCATACTATTTCCTTGGCATCTTTGACTTCGCTTGTATAACTCCCCTTTGATCACTGTGAAAGCTTTGGATCGTCGAATAACTCGCCTTGCCTCAACTGGATCGTCGGGTATTTCTTTCCTGAGGATATATGATATATATGCTTGCATCCAAGGAACTTCTACCATCGTCACAAGCTCTTGGTCTTCTTCGTCCTCCATAGTTTCTTTGAGGGGCGCCAAAGTTTTTTCTTCCTTTGCTTTTTTCTGCACCTTTTTCGGCTTCGTGGATCTCTCCGCTATTTCTTCCCAAAATACTCCTGGTGGGATTGGGAGGCACTGCGACCCGATGTTTGCGAGAACGTCGGCTTCATCATTACTCAATCTACTGATGTGATTTACCTCGCACCCATCAAACAGCTTCTCGAGCTCATTGTACACCTCCTTGTATGCCATCATGCTATCATTGACTGCGTCACATTGGTTCATAACTTGCTGAGCCACCAATTGTGAGTCGCCAAAGATTTTTAATCGAGTTGCACCGCAAGCTTTTGCCATCTTCATCCCGTGTATGAGGGCTTCATATTCTGCTTCATTGTTGGATGCGTTAGGGAACGTCATCCGGAGGACGTATTTTAACTTGTCGCCTTCAGGTGATATAAGTACCACTCCTACGCCAGCTCCTTCTACTCTCTTGGACCCATCGAAGTTCATGGTCCAGGTTCTCGACAAATCTGGGGGTCCCGTGTTCTGCAGCTCCATCCACTCTGCAATGAAATCTGGCAGAACTTGCGACTTGATTGCCTTTCTTTTTTCATACGTGATGTCCCGAGGGGAAAGTTCTATTCCCCAGAGGGAGACACGCCCTGTAGCTTCTGGATTGTTCAATATATTTGAAAGTGGTGCTTCGTTGACTACTATTATCGGGTGTGCCGAAAAATAGTGGCGCAACTTCCTTGCCGTTGCAATTACTCCATATGCTAGTTTCTGGTACTGCGGGTACCGCTGTTTGGAAGGCGATAAAACTTCACTGATGAAATATACTGGCCTTTGCACTCCATGGAGTTTTCCTTCTTCTTCTCTTTCAACAACTAGCACCGTGCTGACCACTTGTGGCGTGGCTGCAATGTACAGCAGGAGAGGTTCCTTTTCCTTCGGCGCCACCAAGATTGGTGGTGTCGAGATTGTGCGCTTCAGATCCTCGAAAGCTCTGTCGGCCTCTTTGTTCCACTGGAATTTCTCCCCTTGCTTTATCAGAGCGTAAAATGGTAACGCTTTTTCTCCCAGCCTGGCGACGAATCTGCTCAAAGCTGCGACTCGCCCAGTTAGCTGCTATATTTCTTTCAACTTCGTTGGCTTCCTCATTGTTACGATAGCTTGTATTTTGTCGGGATTTGCTTCAATCCCTCTTGCTGAAACTAGGAACCTCAGAAGTTCTCCTGCGGGGACGCCAAAAGAGCACTTCGTCGGGTTCAGCTTGAGGCAGAATTTGTCAAGGTTGTCAAAGGTTTCCTTAAGATCCTCGATCAATGTCGCCCCCTTTTTTGACGTTATGACGACATCATCGATGTATACTTGCACGTTTTTCCCAATCTGTGTCGCCAAACACTTCCGCATCATCCTCTGATATGTTGCTCCCGCGTTTTTCAGACCAAAGGGCATTGTTCTGTAGCAAAACACGCCATACGGTGTGATGAACGTTGTCTTTACTTCATCTTCTTCTTTCAATCTGATCTGGTTATAACCAAAGTATGCGTCCAGGAAGGAAAGACGTTCACATCCAGCCGTGGAGTCGATAATTTGATCGATCCTCGGGAGGGGAAAGTGATCCTTTGGACAATGTTTATTGAGGCACGTAAAGTCGACGCACATGCGAAGGACCTTAGTGTTTTTCTTCGGCACCAACACAGGATTTGCTACCCATGTGGCCTCTGTGTGCAGCTCCTTTATAAAACCAGCTTCTCGTAGTCGATCGATTTCTGACAGCATAGCCTTGCGGTTTGGTTCCGAAAAACGCCGCAAAGGTTGTTTGATTGGTCTCGCTAGTGGATCCAAGTTTAGGTGGTGCTCGGCAAGTTCCCTGGGTACTCCTGGCATGTCAGCTGGACACCATGCGAAGATTTTCCAGTTCTCACGGAGGAACTCGACGAGCGCGCTTTCCTATGCGAGGTCCATGTCGTTTGCGATGGACGTCGTCTTTTTCGGGTCTGTCGGGTGAATCTGCACCTCCTTAGAATTTTTCTCAGTATTGAAAGTTGATTCTTTATTTGGCCTTCCGACGTCTGGAAGCACGTCGTAGTCAGCCATACTCCTTGACGCCAAATACTCAGCTTGCATCCCGAAAGTTTCTGATATCCGATGAAAATCCTTATCGCACTTATCTACTAAGGCGAAGCTTCCTTTGACTGTGGTTGGTCCCTTAGGTCCAGGCATCCTCCTCAACAGGTATGTATAATGTGGTACCGCCATAAATCTAGCATATGCTGGTCGTCCCAACAAGGCGTGATACTGCGACGGAAAATCCACAACTTCAAACTCCAGCTTCTCGATTCTATAATTCTCTCGGGTTCCAAACTGAACGTCGAGATTAATCTTCCCCACTGGATAACTTGGTTTCTCCGGTGTGATACCATGGAACCTTGTGTCTGTTGGCTTCAAGTTTGCTAAGGATATGTTCATCTTCCTCAATGTATCTGCATACATAAGGTTTAAGCTGCTGCCGCCGTCTATGAACACTCGAGAAATATCAAATCCCGCAATAACTGCTGGCAGGATAAGTGCTGACTGCCCTGGTCGAGGGACTTGCTGCGGGTGATCTGCTATGGTAAAGCCAATGTCTTGCCCTGACCAATTAAGATACTCGACTGTTGGTGGAGGCATTTTTTCTGCCATGAATACCTGTCGCGAGATTACTTTCTGAGCTCTAATTGATGGCCTTCCCTTCTGAATCATCGACACCGCTCCGTTGGAATTAGGATCAACGTAAGGCGGTGGTGGAGGTGCTGCCGCTATTCTAAGCTGATGTCGATTGTCCTTCGTAATCGCGGGAGGGGGTGGCAAGTGAATCTCGCTCCTGGGTTCTCGAGGATTTCTCTGTGCTGCTCGAGCGTTAGCATGCTCCGCCCACCTTAACATTGCCTGAAAATTGCGACAGTCTTTTTCCAGATGTCCTGACTGTCTTTTTCCGTTGCTGTCGAGGAAAAAGTGCATCTGACACGGCCCATTCATCATCTCTTCAGGAGACACGAAAGGCCTCGGGAACCTAGGCCCGCTATTTTGCCTGTTGTTTCGAGAATCATCTCTATTATCGTCTCGCTGCTCATTGCTTCTCTGATAATCATCTCTGTTGTTTCCTCCTGTGTTTGCCCGAAAGCCTGCCAAAATTTGTCCTGGAGCATCATAGCTCGGGTACTGCCGAGGGAATCGTCGCCTCGGTTGATAATTTCGACCACGGTCTTCCTCTGGCGACCTGTGCCGTTTGTTGTGAACAGCATCTTCTCCATCTGCCCATCTGTTTGCTATTTCCATTAATGCGGATACTGTCTTTGGGTTGGTCCTCCCCAAGTCCTCGACATAATCTCCATGCCTGATTCCTGCGACAAACGCATCTATCGCTCTCTCGTCAGATATATTTTCTGCCGAGTTTTTGATGATGTTCCACCTTTGAATATATTTTCTCATTGGTTCATCTGGCTTTTGTCGGCATGCTCTCAACTCCTCTAATGACGCAGGTTTCTTGCACGTGGAGCGGAAGTTCTTGACGAAAACATCCTCGAAGCTTTCCCAGCTGTCGATACATCCTGGAGGAAGTTTCTTTATCCAAGATCGTGCGGCTCCACTCAAATGCACCTGGATGCTTTGCATAGCTGTTGCTCTGGTTCCTCCTGTAAGCTTCACTGTCTCGAGATAATCCACTAGCCAATCCTCTGGATCTTGAAGGCCGTCGAATTTTTTGAAGTTATCAGGTAACTTGAATCCTGAAGGGACTCGAGTTTTTCGGACTCTCCTCGTGAAGCACGGCAAGCCACACATATCCTCGTCGTTTAACTCTGGGGACTGCCGATGTTCCCTTCTGCTTTGTCGCGCTCTGTCGACTCTTACTTGTGCTGTCGTGTCCCTTGCTCCACTTGGTCCTTCAGGAGCTGCTGCCACAGGTCGTGGACTATTTTGCCTTGCTGATCCTTCGGGAGGTGTTGATACAAACGCCGTCCCCAAGGCTCCAACTCCTGCTATCACCATGTTGTACAGTGTTTCCCTTGGATCTCCTGGAGGTGGTTTAGATGCGAGGATAAAAGCTTGTGTCGCCATATACCCAGCCTCTGGTGTCTTAGGGATGATGTTTCCTCTCGTGTCTATCGACATAAAAGACATGTCGAGGTTTTGGACTAAGTGCTCTCTTTCTCCTTCGGGTACATGTTGTAACCTCGATCTTGCTCTATTCCGAGCCTCCCTGTGGCTATCACCCGAAGTTCTAGATTATCGACTCAGCTCTGCCCTTCTCCTGCTGGACGCAGAAGCTGCCTCCTTTCTTCTGTTTAACTCAGCTGTCTGTTTTTCTAATTCCCTTGCAGCTCGTGCGAGCCTATATTGATATGCTTGTAATTCCTCTGGCGTGGCTGTGGTGGCCATTGGTTCTGAGCCGTCCATAGCTCTCGCGGCTCTATCCCGTGCTGCTTGCGGGAGTCGAACTCTGTGTCGCGGCTGTGGCCCGACGTATTTATTTCCCAGGCCTCGCCGCAGATCGGAGGGATCGACGTATGGATTTCCCAGATCGTCGAAAGCCTCAGATGTTTCCTCTTGGTCATGGCTTGGCTCTCCAATGACATAAATCTGATGGTATTTTGTATTCAGATCTATGTTGGGTTTGGTGACACCATCGTTGAGATTGGTGAAGACCTTGCCCACTATAGTAGATTTGTCGATGAAATCGTAACTGTCGACACTGCTTGAGCCATCGCTTATATGTGAGTCCGCAGATGATTCAAACGACATGTCGCTGAAGATCTTGGCGAGTTTTTCTCTTGCCATGGTGCTGATGTAGCGTGATGACGAAGTTTCTTCTTCTCCTGATTCGGTTGACGATGTATAGCTTGAAAAATCGGAATCGACCGCCGACGATCCCGACGAAATCCGAATTTCGACACGATACGATCCTTCCTTCTCGACGCGAAAGTGAAACCTTCCGAACGTTATCTCCATAGGCTCCGCCAGATACGCATATGCATCCAAACGGGAGGGTGGGTGAGGAACAAAATCGACAGGACCAACAGCGATCTGTTTACCTCGATCCATTGCGTTGCTTGCGGTTGATGATGTCGAAGATCTTGAACGTGCCATCGAGATCAGATCCTTACGCCTCTAGTTCCCACAGACGGCGCCAATTGACAAGGTATTAACTTGTCAATGCCTACGGATTGTAGACTAAGGTTTAGTTGGAAGTAGAGGGCAAGTAGATCTCAAAGGTTTCAGCCAAAAGTACTCGACGATTACAAAACTAGGGTTTGAGAACAATGATTCGATGATTTCTGCGTCCCTCGACTCCCCCTTATATAGGAGGCGGAGCCGAGGGATTCGTGCCGTACAAGTTACAGAGTCCGGGGAGGTTTCTAACTCTTCCCGTTAGATTACAAATAACACTTCCTATTACAACTCTAGTCTTTCCTTAATAATATCTTGGGCTCCCGAATCTTCTTATTCTTCGGGTAATGGGCCTTCAGTAAACCCCGGGTACTATCTTCGGCAGGCCCATTTGGGATGCCTATGTCAGAGGGGGCCGGCCACCCCAAGACCACAGCCTGGCCGCACCCCCTTAGTGGCCGGCCACCCCTCCCAAACCCTAGCCACCCCCTCTCTCCTCCAACGCTCCCGCACGCTTAGCGAAGCTCCGCCGGAGTTCTCCACCACCACCGCCACCACGCCGTCGTGCTGCCGGATTTAAGAGGAGACTACTACTTCCGCTGCCCGCTGGAACGGGGAGGTGGACGTCGACTTCATCAACACCGAACGTGTGACCGAGTACGGAGGTGCTGCCCGATCGTGGCACCGTGATCAAGATCTTCTACGCGCTTTTGCAAGCGGCAAGTGATCGTCTACCGCAGCAATAAGAGCCTACTCTTATAGGCTTTGGAAATCTTCAAGGGTGAGTCTTGATCATCCCCTCGTTGCTCCCGTCTTCTAGATTGCATCTTGGCTTGGATTGCGTTCTCGCGGTAGGAATTTTTTTATTTTCTATGTAACTAATCATTTCAGGACGACTGTTTTTATTTCACCCGTCCCCTCATGTGGCTTGCTACTGGGTTACAAAAAGTATAGATGCGCCGATAAAATTTATTACTATCTGAACGTATATGTAAAGTTCACGTGGGAATTTCATCTATGAAAATACTATTCTATTCTCTCCATTATTGTTGGCAACAATCTTGCCATATCGCGATAGATTCAAAAAGTAATTACGGTAGTTTCGTGATGCTAGTTTTTCGGCAAGTGTTTTGCTTGCCATATCCGTGCCATGCTAGGAGTAGAAGTAGTTATGTTCTAGTCGTGCAATGCTAGGAGTACAAGGAGTTGTCTCCTAGTCAAATTAACGGGGTCTTCTGATGAGTTTATATGGTAGGAAACGTGAGTACTTGTGTTTATTTAAGAAGTGTTGTCTGAGTCAGTCATGCAATAAGAGTCCTAGTGTGCAACGTGGTGTTGTGCGTGAATTCGGACATGAGGAAAATAACGACAAAGTTGAGATGACCTAGAAGTAAAATCGATTGGTCCGTGGGGTAATTTGGGCCCATACCGTTTGCCTGCACCAACCAAAAATCTGACCCATGTGTGACACCAGCCAGTTACCTATTGCAATTTAATAGTATTTACGAAGTGTTGTCTGAGTCAGTCATGCAATAAGAGTCCTAGTGTGCAACGTGGTGTTGTGCGTGAATTCGGACATGAGGAAAATAACGCCAAAGTTGAGATGACCTAGGAGTAAAATCGATTGGCCTGTGGGGTAATTTGGGCCCATACCATTTGCCTGCACCAACCAAAAATCTGGCCCATGTGTAACACCAGCCAGTTACCTATTGCAATTTAATAGTAAATACTAGCAAAAGTGCCCGTGCGTTGCACCGGGAGAAATGAATACTCAAACACTCCAAGCAACCATCTGCATTGACACTTCTCTTTTTATCACCATCACCTTATCTCCTATTTATGATGAACACAATATATTCAAAAAATATTATGAATACAGTAATACAGTAGACTTGTAATTATGTTGAACAGTGCCCTTAAATTTTATTAAGATATGAATCCAAATAAAATTATAGTTGTTACACGGTTCTGCAATTTAGTACGAAAAATGTCCATAGAACTGAAATTTTTCTGGACAATCTAGGTAGCACCATAATCGTAGCCTTACTTGGCATTTTCTCATCCAACATAGCATAGGCATTTTCTTTATATGCCTATTTATATTGTTCTCTAAACTATTTCAGTTTGGTTTGTATTAATATGGTGAACTCTAAAAATGTCCCTCTATAATGTCTCAACTCGTAAGTTTTTACTTTGTTTAACTAAATGTAGTTCAATAAAAAATGAATTAACTTACACCGGAAGAGATCCGGAGATTTATTTCTTTTTCAGTTAAAACAGAAAAACCTGACACACAAGTAGCAGCAAATAAAATATGAATGAGTTTGAGTTGGATTCAACCAAAATAAGCAAAATCAATGAAAATTAATTCCTTCCAGAAGCTTCCTTCGGTCATTGGTGTACTGCGAGCCAATGGATTAGCCACAAGATAACAGCCATGGGAGAACGTCCCACCTCTTTTTTTTTTTTTATGCTTGTCGCTTGTTTTTTATCTCGAAATAGTTGAAATTTTCTTCTCTGCTAGTCTACTAAAATTGAGCAAGACTTTAATTTTCTTCTAAGTGATCGTACTGTCTTGGTCCCAAACTCGCAATTGCTGTTCGGATTCAGTTTTATTCCCAACCAAGTCTATTTGTTCTTCAGCTTCCTCTTATGTATCATTCTTCCCACAGCAACAATTTCGATCACCTGCACTTGTTGCCTGTTGGGACGCAAGGACGGCGACGGGAGAACAAACCTAGCGTGGCCAGGCACCATCGCCCTGATTTTGCTGCCTGCCATGTTGGCTAAGTACACTATAACGGCACGGACGGGTATCCAGTCTTCCACGCCGGCGAACGCAGGCGTTTAGAGAGGCGTCTGGTAGTTCTTTGTTCTGGAGACGGTTGTCCGAGGCCGATCACACCATGGAATCTAGCTCTCCCGTCTGCGGAGCCATGGCAAGGTCTGCGCTTGCATCGGGCGCCCAACGATATGTGATGCCGCTGCAGTTGTTGCTCGTGCTACCAATGTCGCGTCACCAAGGAGCAAAGAAGGCCACCGATTAAAGGCGAAATCGCGTGGGAGGCCGCATGTGGGAGGCGGAATCGCGGGGGAGGCGACATGTAGGGTGCCGGTTTGGAAGTGGTGCCGGATTATTCAAAAGATCAGGCCCTGCAAGAGATCGTCGACGAAGATCAGGCTCTATTAAAATTGAGCAAGACTTTAATTTTCTTCCAAGTGATCGTACTATCTTGGTCCCAAACTCGCAATTGCTGTTCGGATTCAGTTTTATCCCCAACCAAGTCTATTTGTTCTTGAGCTTCCTCGTGCACTTATGTATCATTCTTCCCACAGCAACGAGTTCGATCACCTGCACTTGTTGCCTGTTGGGACGCAAGGACGGCGACGGGAGAAAAAACCTAGTGTGGCCAGGCACCATCGCCCAGATTTCGCTGCCTGCCATGTTGGCTAAGTACACTATAACGGCACGGACGGGCATCCAGTCTTCCACGCTGGCGCACACAGGCGTTTAGAGAGGCGTCTGGTAGTTCTTTGTTCTGGAGACGGTTGTCCGAGGCCGATCACACCATGGAATCCAGCTCTCCCGTCCGCGGCGCCATGGCAAGGTTTGCGCTTGCATCGGGCGCCCAACGATATGTGATGCCGCTGCAGTTGTTGCTCGTGCTACCGATGTCGTGTCACCAAGGAGCAAAGACGGCCACCGATTAAAGGCGAAATCGCGTGGGAGGCCGCATGTGGGAGGCGGAATCGCGGGGGAGGCGGCATGTAGAGGGCCGGTTTGGAAGTGGTGCCGGATTATTCAAAAGATCAGGCCCTGCAAGAGATCGTCGACGAAGATCAGGCCCTCCTTTGCTTGTCGAGCGTTCATCAATCATCATGGCTTAGGGCAGCTAGCTATACGGTAGTTTTCGCCGTGCCCGATTTTTGTCGTCTGAATCTGACGTGTTTCCTCGATTGCAGGGTTATATATATGGAACCGGGGGTGGGCGCTAGTCAACTAGGAAAGCTCAAACAAAATCGGCCTGGAGTTGTTTTCTTCAACGAAAGCTGGGACATACGTACTATGCAATTAGATTAGGACATGTCCAGGTTGGACTCTACTCGAGGGTCTCGCGGTGTCTCATACCGCGACGTCGACGAAAATTCGAAGGAAGGTGCGACATACCAAGACGTCTTGGATGGTGGACGAAAGCGCCTTTCGACGGACCAAACCACGGAAACGCTTCTCCCTTTATTATTAGGTATAGACTAGGAAAAATGCCCGTGCGCTGCAACGGAATAAAATAAAATTAACATTTGCACCTTCTATCCCAAAGTTAATCAACTTGTGTGATCCTAGCCTCAATTCCCCCTTTCATCTTAATTTGTATTATTTTTATTTGATCTACTATTTTAGAATATGTTTTCAATTTTAATATATTTATATTTAAAATAGCCATATGCAATACAAAGTTGATATGTATGATAGGCAGCCATCATCCAATGTTTTTCTAGAAAATAGATCTATAAGTATTGACTAAACATCAATGCTTTAACAATGCACCAATTAAATGAGGAATCCCTCTTAACTAAAGAAATCATGAATGCTAAATGTCTATAAATATTGATGCATTGGAGCAATGATGATGCTAATTTCAAAACTTGGAACCGACTTATTTTTACTGTTAATATCAAACCTGAACAATAGTATATACTGTAGATGATAAGTTCACATCTCATCTGTCTCATCTGACCGCTCGCAAGCCGATGCTACAGTCATGTTGTTTGATAATCCAGATGTCTACGAGGTGTATATATGCTGTACCCTAAAATCGGTACATTCCTAGTGCTACTCCACTTAGCTTTTCATGCTGGAAATCTGTCTATTGGTTGCTCTTGCTCAGCTGAGGTTGCATGCTGAAAATCATTCAACATAGTGCCATTGCATGCTAAATTAATCAATCTGACAATCTCAGTAACCTGACCGGACAGGAGCTTTGAATCCCCCACGATGCAAGCAAAATCTCCAGTCCAAACCTTTAGAAACAATGTTCGTCCAAACTAAGGTCCGCTGCGCTAACTCTGCCTAGTCCTTAAGATGTGTGTCTTACAATTAGAAACATACAGCCCATAGACATGTGCAGCGGCAGTTGAATCAAATTGCAGCATAAAGTATTCTTTTGCCTGGGCCAAAGTGCGTGTTCTGATTGAATAATCTGATTAATTGTTGCGTTGATGCCTTTGCTGCCACGAAAGAGATCGGGAGCCTCTATCGATTCCTGCACAGCGCTGGCCTTCACGTTGCGTCGCTCACCTCCCCCTGCCAAACTCACTGCACCCTCTCCCCTGGCGGGCAAGGAACGACCGAACGAGCTCAGTATCCCGAACTGCAGTTTCCCCCTGCATCCCGCCATTGTCGGGGCCACTGAGCTGCTGCTCCTCCGGCTCTGTTGACACGAGGCAAGAGACGCACACCCTGTGAAGCACTGCGATGCGAAGATGCAGGCGAGCAGGAATCCTTGGGGATCTTGGCCTGAACGTGGTGTGCTTGTCATGATTGTTTAGGAAATCGACAACCTCCTGCAGCTCGTGCTTCGCCAGGTCGACGAACGACGACGTAAACGTCCTGGAAGCTGACCCCATTAATTCCTAGGTGTGGCGAAGAACGGCTCCCGCGCGGCCGTCCTCTTTGTGCTGCAGTGAGGAGAGGGTTTTGGCCCAGCACGATTTCTAGGAGACCGCTGATGCGATCTCAGGGACTGGCGGCGACGACGATGCAGACACGATCATGAATCATTGCGTTTGATCGAGTTTGGATTTAGCTATAATTACACGTGTGGCTGCTGCTTCTCGGCGGAATTATTTTGTCATCCTCGTCGCCACTTCGATGTAGAAGCCCTAGTGCCGCCGAACGCAAGTATATATGAGCCTGGAGATTGGCTAATTAATCGCTCCCTATCGATAATCATTGTGGTCGATCTGGCGTGTTTCCTCGATGTTCTGGATCTCACGTGCATATATAGCTAACCAGGGGGTTCGAGCTAGCGAACGTGTTCGCTACAAAAACCTAAACCGGATCGAGGTATCGCCAGCGTCGGGAATACGTATGAGAGTCGACCTAGGAGCTGACGGGGACGGAAGGGTGCGACGGACGAAAGGCGAAAAGCCTGATGGACGAAAACATACTTTGACGGACGGAACCAAGGAAACGTTAGCTCCTTTATTATTAGGTATAGATTAGGAAAAGTGCCCGTGTGTTGCATCGGGAAAAACAAAAAATCAAACGCTCATATAAGCTATCAGCGATAACCATAGATAATCTCACTATTGAAAATTAGCTTTTCCTGACGGGAACACAATCGTTCTAATGTTTGGTTTTTGGCACCTAGTACGGCTCCCGGAGAGAGGTAACCATGACCGATGCAGGGAGTTGAGCAGTAGGCTCGGCTGTAGTGGGTTATCGACGGTTGAAGTTGGTGTGATGCGACACTACGGTATCGCTGAGGTGGCAATAACCGTGTGGGCGAACAAATTGACCGTTATTTTTACATATGCGGTGGCAACAGTTATAATTTGGATAGAAATTCAAGGGCAATAAAAACGAATGAACAAGAATATAAGGAAAATAATACATTGCTATTTGTCATAAAGAATATTGATAGAGTAAAATAAAAAAAAATTCTTGATGGCACAAAATGGTCTCGACATGTTTCATGAGACGAGACGGAGCGAGTTATATAGTACAAATAACATTTATGTTTTTTTTTTTGAATGAGTAGTTTAGAGTATCTCATAATGACTTGGCCAACAATCTCTTTTCTTGGATACTTTTTTCGGCAGAAAAGAGAAATATTAACTATACTTGCTCGTATACACGGTTCACGGAAGTATCACAGTATTCCTCTACTTTTTATAACGCATATCTGACACGATGACATGGTCGCTACCAGCTTCTGTAAGTCAATCACTCCATTGAGACTATATCATAATTCAGAAGATAAATCAATCAATCCATCGGAGAGGTTAGCAGATCTTAACACTCGCGCATCACCATAGCAGCATATTCCTCTAGGTACTGAACCTCATGTTACGGGTATTACTTTCTTTACTTGTATTGAGACAGGAAACGAATTGAAAAGCTAATTGAATATTATCCGATGGTAGAAGAAATCCAGCAATTGTTCGCTTTTTATTGACAATGGTAATAGACCGTGTTGATGCCTGCTGACATGCATTAATCATGATGAATAGCTCCAAGAGGTTTTCATTAACAGGGGAGCAAAGCGCTTGATTTGGATCTGGGCAGCTGAGCGCTTGATTTGGATCTGGGTAGCTGCTGCACCAAGAACAGATCGCAGTCCAGTCTCTTGCAGTTGATCGACCACGATGCTGCTATATAGTACAATGAAAAAAATAGCGCGCTAACATAAATAGCGTGGGCTTCAGAAAAACGCTATAGACGCTATAGCGTGCTAATAGCGTGCTATTTTTCAAAATACCGCTTAACAAAAAAATATGAAAATTCAGGATTTCAGCATATATATAATAATAGATATAGCACTCTGCAGCTATAAAATCTCGGATATGATATTTTGCAGCCAAACATCAACCAGAGATAGTTCACATAGTCCATAACTTGATATGACATAGTCTCAAAATCACAAACCATAGTTCATATTCACATTGTCCCGAACTAGAAGGACTGAAGGAGGGGAAAGGAGGCACGGGGTGAAGGCGTGAAGGTGAAGCTAGGCGTGGCCCCTTACCACCGATTGACAGAGGTGAAGGGGGCGGAGTTGCGCCGTCACGTCGTCGCCTGCCGGGCAGAGCAGGTGACAAGGAGTTGGGGAGTGCACGATCTGAGTTTCTTAGTCTAGGGTTGCATGGATTAGGAATTTAGGATACACAAGTGGGTCAAAATATGGAATGAGCTACTAAAAAACTACTCTGCAAAATAGCGTGCTATGCGGAATAGCGAATAGCGCCAAATAGCGTGAAATAGCGCGTCATTAGCGCGTGTAGCGTCATAGCGTGTCTAGAATGCATAGCGTAGCGTCTAACTCGCAAATACGCTATAGCGCCGCTATTAGCGTGAAATAGCGCGCTATTTCTTTCATTGATATAGTATCGAATAAAAGGGTCTCTTATTTTTTGGGGAATAGGGGCAGAAGAGACAACTTGAATCCCACCTGCGCTAGAGGGCGATTGGCGGTGCCGGAGAAGACCCCCGACCTGGAGTCTGCCCCATACCGGCTTCACCGGCGCTGCCTCCACCTGCTTCCGGATGGGCTTGGGAAAATGCTTCCAGATTATTGCGGTGACCTTTGCCTCTCGCACCAGAACTGGCCTCGCGTCCGCGTCCGCGTCCGCCTCCGACGACGCGATGTTGTGCGGGGTCTTCCACTATTCCTGGCGGCGGAGGATCTCGGGCTGGAGGAGAACGACAGGGATAGGTTCGCTTACTTTTTTTAATCGAAACGGGCCGAACCGTTTTTTATGGACTTCACTTGACGGTGGCATTTGGTGTAATAACAGCGAAAATTTGGGGCAGAAATAGACGAACGAACAAGAAACCTTATTTTCTTTATTATTAGGTATAGACTAGGGAAAATACCCGTGCGTTGCACCGGGAGAGGAAAAGGCTGCCCCTCCGGAAATTAAATCCTTTTGGTTGAAAAACATCAGCTAAATTTGCTCCAAAGTTGATTGATCCGTATAGTTTTACTTTTGTACCACATTAACATGAAGTTGGCAAGCTATGGGTTAAACTTTGTTGATTATTTTACACATATACAATTAATCCCTAGAGTGGTATTGAGTCTCTTAACAATAAACTATAGCTGAGAAAGTATAGAAATGATGAAAATTCAAGATTTGGTTTCAAGAAAAAGGTCAAATGTGGAACATTGTAGCATGAACTACCATAATGGATTTCCTTCATCGCTGCATGAGTGTTTTGTTTTTTTCTTGCATGATGTTTCTATGTATATGTACATCTATATCAGTTTAAATCATAAATAGTATTAAATCAGATTTTTCGTATTACCTGGCGTTGACTTAAAATGAGCATAGACGGCAATCCCACAGCTCTACGGGTATCATTATTGGTCCAAATATAGGTGAAATCCTAAAACCTTGGGACTTACTATGTCCATCCCAAAGTTTAAGGCTTAAATTATTTTTAGAATGTTAAACTATGTCAAATTTGACTAAGCTTTTATCAAAAATCATTAACATGTAAAATACAAAATTAATATTATTAAATAGATATATTTTCGTATACTATCTACAAAATATAATATTTGTTGATAGATTGTTCTAAAGGTTTGATCAAACTTTACTTGGTTTAACTTTTCAAAAAAATATAAGCCTTAAACTTTGAAATGGAGGTAGTACATATTAACAGTCAGAGCACAATACTTACATGTTGTCGCCCTAGTTGCCTCACAACCCAGATAACATCTAAATCCAATCAAGTGATATCGGTTAGAAGTCGATGTTCTAAAATAACATAAATATGCTGCTAATTTGGCAATCCAATGACCTCATATAAAGCGGCATTCAACTACTTTGGCCTATTCAGAAATCATTTAATGTGAGTGTAAAGTGAACAAAAACCAAAGCTAAAGGGGCAGGCATTGTATTTCAGACCTGTGTGACATTGGTTTATCTAGGAACCATCTCACTGCAGTTATCAAATTATCCAACCGATTCAGCTCATTCAAGTTACCAGGATACCAATTTCGTATTGCGTCTACGAAAAGCACCTTCATTACATCTACCTAATCAACTTGAAGTAAATGACATCACGGTAGCGCCTTCAAATAGATTTTGTTTGAAGAAAGCAAGATGATTAATGTGCTCTGGCTATTGCAAGCAAAGCTGGCCGAGTGTTGTGATTTTTGGAGACCCTGTGCTGCAATTCTTAACATCTATCACTCAAGACCAGCCAGCCAAAAAAGTTGTGTTTCAGAGGTACTCTGGCTTCCACAAGTGGTGTGACAATGAAAGAAATAGCGCGCTATTTCACGCTAATAGCGGCGCTATAGCGTATTTGCGAGTTAGACGCTACGCTATGCATTCTAGGCATGCTATGACGCTACACGCGCTAATGACGCGCTATTTCACGCTATTTGGCGCTATTCGCTATTCCGCATAGCACGCTATTTTGCAGAGTAGTTTTTTAGTAGCTCATTCCATATTTTGATCCACTTGTGTATCCTAAATTCCTAATCCATGCAACCCTAGACTAAGAAACTCAGATCGTGCACTCCCCAACTCCTTGTCACCTGCTCTGCCCGGCAGGCGACGACGTGATGGCGCAACTCCGCCCCCTTCACCTCTGTCAATCGGTGGTAAGGGGCCACGCCTAGCTTCACCTTCACGCCTTCACCCCGTGCCTCCTTTCCCCTGTAGGATAACGTTGCATAGAAAACAAAAATTTTCCTACGGCGAACACGCAATCCAAGCCAAGATGCAATCTAGAAGACGGTAGCAACGAGGGGGTATCGAGTCTCACCCTTGAAGAGATTCCAAAGCCTACAAGATGAGGCTCTTGTTGCTGCGGTAGACGATCACTTGCCGCTTGCAAAAGCGCGTAGAAGATCTTGATCACGATCGGTTCCGGCGCCACGAACGGGCAGCACCTCCGTACTCGGTCACACGTTCGGTTGTTGATGAAGACGACGTCCACCTCCCCGTTCCAGCGGGCAGCGGAAGTAGTAGCTCCTCTTGAATCCGACAGCACGACGGCGTGGTGTCGGTGGCGGTGTAGAAGTCCAGCGGAGCTTCGCTAAGCTACGCGGGCAATATGAAGTGGAGGAGCAAAGCTAGGGTTTGGGAGGGGGTGGCCGGCCACTCAAGGGGGGCGGCCAAGCTATGGTCTTGGGGGTGGCCGGCCCCCTCCCTTGGCCCCTCATTATATAGGTGGATCCCAAGTGTTGGTGTCCAAGTCTTCGAATAAGACCCGAAACCAAAACCTTCCATAGGAGGGGGAAACCTAGCCCAACTAGGACTCCCACCCAAAGGTGGGATTCCCACCTCCCATGTGGGGGGTGGCCGGCCCCCTATGGTGGAGTCCACTTGGGACTCCACCCCATCTAGGGCTGGCCGGCCATGGAGGTGGAGTCCCTTGTGGACTCCACCTTCCTTGGTGGTTTCTTCCGGACTTTTCTAGAACCTTCTAGAACCTTCCATAGAACCTTCCGCGACATTTTATTTCACATAAAATGACATCCTATATATGAATCTTATTCTCCGGACCATTCCGGAACTCCTCGTGATGTCCGGGATCTCATCCGGGACTCCGAACAAATATTCGAACTCCATTCCATAATTCAAGTGCTACCATTTCAACATCCAACTTTAAGTGTGTCACCCTACGGTTCGAGAACTATGCGGACATGGTTGAGTACTCACTCCGACCAATAACCAACAGCGGGATCTGGAGATCCATAATGGCTCCCACATATTCAACGATGACTTTAGTGATCGAATGAACCATACACATATATTACCAATTCCCTTTGTCTCGCGATATTTTACTTGTCCGAGGTTTGATCTTCGGTATCACTCTATACCTTGTTCAACCTCGTCTCTGACAAGTACTCTTTACTCGTACCGTGGTATGTGGTCTCTTATGAACTTATTCATATGCTTGCAAGACATTCGCCGACCTTCCACCGAGAGGGCCCAGAGTATATCTATCCGTCATCGGGATGGACAAATCCCACTTTGTTGATCCATATGCCTCAACTCATACTTTCCAGATACTTAATCCCACCTTTATAGCCACCCATTTACGCAGTGGTGTTTGGTGTAATCAAAGTACCTTTCCGGTATAAGTGATTTACATGATCTCATGGTCATAAGGACTAGGTAACTATGTATCGAAAGCTTATAGCAAATAACTTAATGACGAGATCTTATGCTACGCTTAATTGGGTGTGTCCATTATATCATTCACACAATGACATAACCTTGTTATTAATAACATCCAATGTTCATGATTATGAAACTAATCATCCATTAATCAACAAGCTAGTTTAAGAGGCATACTAGGGACTTCTTGTTTGTCTACATATCACACATGTACTAATGTTTCGGTTAATACAATTCTAGCATGATATATAAACATTTATCATAAACATAAAGATATAAATAATAACTACTTTATTATTGCCTCTAGGGCATATCTCCTTCAGTCTCCCACTTGCACTAGAGTCAATAATCTAGATTACATTGTAATATACCTAACACCCATGGCATTCTGGTGTTGGTCATGCTTTGCCCTAGGGAGAGCTTTAGTCAACGGATCTGCTACATTCGGATCAGTGTGTACTTTGCAAATCTTTACTTCTCCATCTTCGATGTACTCGCGAATCGAGTGGTAACGCAGCTTGATATGCTTCAGCCTCTTGTGTGACCTTGGCTCTTGTGCATTGGCGATGGCACCCATGTTATCACAAAGAAATGATTAATGGGTCGAATGCACTAGGAACCACACCGAGCTCTACAATGAACCTCTTCATCCATACCGCTTCGATGAAGCCTCCGAAGCCGCTATGTACTCTGATTCTGTTGAAGACTTCGCCACCGTGCACCGCTTCGAGCTTGCCCAGCTTTCATCGCAGCACCATTCAATATAAACACGTACCCAGATTGTGACTTAGAGTCATCAGGATCAGTGTTCCAACTTGCATCGGTGTAACCGTTTACAACGAGCTCTTGGTCACCTCCATAACAAAGAAACATATCCTTAGTTCTTTTCAAGTACTTCAGAATATTCTTGACCGCTGTCCAGTTGTTCCATTCCTGGATCACTTTGATATCTGCTAGTCAAACTAACAAAGATGTGCTATATCCGGTCTAGTACATAGCCTGGCCTACTTGTTAGATCCTACTGCCGAGGGCATAGGGGATGTTACACATCCTTTCTCTTTCTTCTGCCGTAGCCGGTCCTTGAGTTTTACTCAATACCTTGCCTGGTAACATTGGTAAGAACCCTTTCTTACTTTCGTCCATTCTAAACTTCTTTAGAATCTTGTCCAGATATGTACTCTGTGATAGCCCTATTAGGCGTCTTGATCTATCTCTATAAATCTTGATGCCTAATATATATGATGCTTCACCAAGGTCTTTCATTGAAAAACTATTATTCAAATAACCCTTAACACCTGCTTAATAGTTCTATATCATTCCCGATCAATAATATGTCATCTACATATAATATCAGGAATACTACAGAGCTCCCACTCACTTTCTTGTAAATACAGCCTCTCCATGACACTGTATAAACCCGAAGTCTTTGATCACCTTATCAAAGCGTCGGTTCCAACTTCTCGATGCTTGCTTCAGTCCATAGATTGAACGCTGAAGTTTACATACTTTGTCAGCATTTTGAGGATCGACAAAACCTTTGGGTTGTACCATATACAACTCTTCCTCAATGTCTCCATTAAGGAACGCCGTTTTGACATCCATCTGCCAAATCTCATAATCGAAAAATGCAGCTATTGCTAACAAAATCCTCACAGATTTTAGCTTCGCTACAGGTGAGAAAGTCTCATCGTAGTCAACTCCTTGAATTTGTCGGAAACCCTTTGCGACAAGTCGAGCTTTATAGACAGTAATATTACCATCAGCATCTGTTTTTCTCTTGAAGATCCATTTATTCTCGACAGCCTTTCGGCTATCGGGTAAGTCTACCAAAGTCCATACTTTGTTATCATACATGGATCCCATTTCGGATTTCATGGCTTCTTGCCATTTGTTGGAATCTGGGCTCATCATCGCTTCTTCATACGTCGCAGGGTCCTCATCATTGTTATCTACAATCATGACATTTAGACAAGGATCATACCAATCAAGAGTGGCACGTTCCCTTGTCGATCTGCGAGGTTCAGTAGTTTCCTCGTTCGAAGTTTCATGATCATTATCATTAGCTTCCTCTGTTGCCGGTGTAGGCGGTACAGGTACAACTTCCGGTACTGCGCTACTCTGATCAACGAGTATAGATTCATCAATCTCATCGAGTTCTACTTTTCTTCCAGTCACTTCTTTAGTGAGAAATTCTTTCTCAAGAAAGGTTCCGTTCTTAGCAACAAAGATTTTGCCTTCGGATTTGTGATAGAAAGTGTACCCTATAGTTTCCTTAGGGTATCCTATGAAGACGCATTTCTCCGCTTTGGGTTCTAGCTTGTCCGGTTGTAACTTCTTTACATAGGCTTCGCAACCCCAAACTTTCAGGAACGACAGCTTAGGTTTCTTATTAAACCATAATTCATACGGTGTCGTTTCTCACGGATTTTGATGGTGCTCTATTTAAAGTGAATGCGGCTGTCTCTAATGCATAACTCCAAAATGATAACGGCAAATCTGTAAGAGACATCATACTACGAACCATATCTAAGAGAGTTCGATTACGACGTTCGGACACACCGTTTCGTTGAGGTGTTCCCGGCGGTGTCAATTGTGAAAGTATTCCGCATTTCTTTAAATGCATGCCAAACTCATAACTCAGATATTCACCTCCACGATCAGATCGTAGAAATTTGATCTTCTTGTTACGTTGATTTTCTACTTCACTTTGAAATTCCTTAAACTTCTCGAAAGTTTCGGATTTATGTTTCATGAAATAGATATACCCATATCTACTCAGATCATCCGTGAAGGTTAGAACATAACGATAACCACCGCGCGATGCTACGCTCATTGGTCCACATACATCTCGTATGTATGATTTCCAATAAGTCGTAGCTCGCTCCATCATACCAGAAAATGGAGTCTTTGTCATTTTACCCATTAGACATGCTTCGCATCTATCAAGTGACTCAAAGTCAAGTGATTCAAGTAATCCATCGGTATGGAGTTTCTTCATGCGTGTCACTCCAATATGACCAACACTAGATTGCCACATATAAGTAGAATTATCATTAAGTTTAATTCGCTTAGCATCAATGTTATGTATATGCGTATCACTACTATCGAGATCTAATAGAAATAAGCCATTCTTTTGTGGTGCTCGACCATAAAAGATATTATTCATAAAAATAGAACAACCATTATTCTCAGACTTGAATGAATAACCGTCTTGCATTAAACAAGATCCAGATATAATGTTCATGCTCAACGCAGTACATAATAGCAATTATTTAGGCTTAAAACTAATCCCGAAGGTAGATGTAGAGGAAGTGTGCCATGCGATCACATTGACCTTGGATCCGTTTCCAACGCGCATCGTCACTTCATCTTTCAGCGGTTGTCGTTTATTCTTTAGTTCCCTGTTTCGAGTTACAAATATGAGCAACCGAACCAAGATCAAATACCAGTGTACTAGAACGAGAACCGGTGAAATGAACATCTATAACATGTATATCAAATATACCTTCTTTCTTCTTCTTGACAAGGCCGCTCTTCGGATCAGCCGGATACTTGGAGCAATTACGCTTCCAGTGTCCCTTCTCCTTGCAATAATAGCACTCAGCATCAGGCTTAGGGCCGTTCTTAGGTTTCATAGGAGGCGTGGCAGCTTTCTTGCCACCCTTCTTGAATTTTCCCTTAGACTTGCCATGTTTCTTGAAACAGGTGGTCTTGTTGACCATCAACACTTGATGTTCTATCTTGATCTCAATCTCAGCAGCTTTTAGCATGACAAAAAGATCAGGTAACTCCTTGTTCAAGTTCTCGCATATTGTAGTTCATCACAAAGTTCTTGTAACTTGGTGGCAGTGATTGAAGGACACGATTAATCCCGATCTGTTAGGAATCACTATTCCCAAGTCATCGAGTTTCTTCGCATGCCCGGTCATGGCGAGCATGTGCTCACTAACGGAGCTGCCTTCTTCCATCATACAGCTGAAGAAATGTTTCGATGCTTCATAGCATTCCATCGCCGCATGAGTCTCGAATATAGCTTTCAGCTCATTCATCAACTCATGAGGATCATGGTGCTCAAAACGTTTTTGAAGATCGGATTCCGGACTGCACAGATGGCACACTGAACTTGAGAGTACCGAGTTTTCCGAGTCGCGTAAACAGCTTTTACTTCATCGGATTCATTTTCTGCAGGAGGGTCACCTAGCGGTGCATCAAGCACAAATTGCAGATTTCCGCCAGAGAGGAAGATCCTCACATGACGGAACCAGTCGGTGAAGTTGCTACCGTTGCTCTTAAGTTTCTCTTTCTCTAGGAACTGATTAAAATTGATTGGGGACGCCATCTCTACAACATATATTTGCAATAGTTTAGACTAAGTTTATGACAAATTGAGTTCAAATTTTAATTCAACATAATTAAAAACCTAAGTGAACTCCCACTCAAAACAATATCCCTCGCATTGTCTTAGTGATCACACGAACCAAATCCACCGCACCTAAACCCGATCATCACGAGAAAAGGTGTGATTTCAATGGCGAACACTCAAAGTGTTCATCATATCAACCATATGATTCATGCTCTACCTTTCGGTATCACGTGTTCCGAGACCATGTCTGTACATGCTAGGCTCGTCAAGGCCACCTTAGTATCCGCATGTGCAAAACTGTCTTGCACCCGTTATATGTACTTATTGAATCTATCACACCCGATCATCACGAGGTGCTTCAAACGACAAGACTTGGCAACGGTGCTACTAAGGATGAACACTTTATTATCTTGATATTTTAGTGAGGGATCATCTTATAATGCTACCGTCGCGATCTAAGCAAAATAAGATGCATAAAAAGGATTAACATCACATGCAGTTCATATGTGATATGATATGGCCCTTTTGTTCTTGCGCCTTTGATCTTCATCTCCAAAGCACGGATATGATCTCCATCATCTTCGGGCATGATCTCCATCATCGTCGGCGTAGCGTCAAGGTCAATGGCGCCGTCTTCATGATTGTCCTCCATGTAGCAACTATTACAACTACTTTGAAATACTACTCAACATGAAATTTAAAGACAACCATAAGGCTCCTGCCGGTTGCCACAATACAATAATGATCATCTCATACATATTCATCATCACATTATGGCCATATCACATCACCAAACCCTGCAAAAACAAGTTAGACGTCTCTAATTTGGTTTGCATATTTTACGTGGTTTAGGGTTTTCGAGAGAGATCTAATCTACCTACGAACATGAACCACAACGTTGATACTAATGTTTTCAATAGAAGAGTAAATTGAATCTTTACTATAGTAGGAGAGACAGACACCCGCAAAGCCTCTTATGCAATACAAGTTGCATGTCGAACGAGGAACAAGTCTCATGAACGCGGTCATGTAAAGTTAGTCCGAGCCGCTTCATCCCACTATGCCATAAAGATGCAAAGTACTCAAACTAAAGATAACAAGAGCATCAACGCCCACAAACCATTGTGTTCTACTCGTGCAACCATCTATGCATAGACACGGCTCGATACCACCGTAGGATAACGTTGCATAGAAAACAAAAATTTTCCTACGGCGAACACGCAATCCAAGCCAAGATGCAATCTAGAAGACGGTAGCAACGAGGGGGTATCGAGTCTCACCCTTGAAGAGATTCCAAAGCCTACAAGATGAGGCTCTTGTTGCTGCGGTAGACGATCACTTGCCGCTTGCAAAAGCGCGTAGAAGATCTTGATCACGATCGGTTCGGCGCCACGAACGGGCAGCACCTCCGTACTCGGTCACACGTTCGGTTGTTGATGAAGACGACGTCCACCTCCCCGTTCCAGCGGGCAGCGGAAGTAGTAGCTCCTCTTGAATCCGACAGCACGATGGCGTGGTGTCGGTGGCGGTGTAGAAGTCCAGCGGAGCTTCGCTAAGCTACGCGGGCAATATGAAGTGGAGGAGCAAAGCTAGGGTTTGGGAGGGGGTGGCCGGCCACTCAAGGGGGGCGGCCAAGCTATGGTCTTGGGGGTGGCCGGACCCCTCCCTTGGCCCCTCATTATATAGGTGGATCCCAAGTGTTGGTGTCCAAGTCTTCGAATAAGACCCGAAACCAAAACCTTCCATAGGAGGGGAAACCTAGCCCAACTAGGACTCCCACCCAAAGGTGGGATTCCCACCTCCCATGTGGGGGTGGCCGGCCCCCTATGGTGGAGTCCACTTGGGACTCCACCCCATCTAGGGCTGGCCGGCCATGGAGGTGGAGTCCCTTGTGGACTCCACCTTCCTTGGTGGTTTCTTCCGGACTTTTCTAGAACCTTCTAGAACCTTCCATAGAACCTTCCGCGACATTTTATTTCACATAAAATGACATCCTATATATGAATCTTATTCTCCGGACCATTCCGGAACTCCTCGTGATGTCCGGGATCTCATCCGGGACTCCGAACAAATATTCGAACTCCATTCCATAATTCAAGTGCTACCATTTCAACATCCAACTTTAAGTGTGTCACCCTACGGTTCGAGAACTATGCGGACATGGTTGAGTACTCACTCCGACCAATAACCAACAGCGGGATCTGGAGATCCATAATGGCTCCCACATATTCAACGATGACTTTAGTGATCGAATGAACCATACACATATATTACCAATTCCCTTTGTCTCGCGATATTTTACTTGTCCGAGGTTTGATCTTCGGTATCACTCTATACCTTGTTCAACCTCGTCTCCTGACAAGTACTCTTTACTCGTACCGTGGTATGTGGTCTCTTATGAACTCATTCATATGCTTGCAAGACATTAGACGACATTCCACCGAGAGGGCCCAGAGTATATCTATCCGTCATCGGGATGGACAAATCCCACTGTTGATCCATATGCCTCAACTCATACTTTCCGGATACTTAATCCCACCTTTATAGCCACCCATTTACGCAGTGGTGTTTGGTGTAATCAAAGTACCTTTCCGGTATAAGTGATTTACATGATCTCATGGTCATAAGGACTAGGTAACTATGTATCGAAAGCTTATAGCAAATAACTTAATGACGAGATCTTATGCTACGCTTAATTGGGTGTGTCCATTATATCATTCACACAATGACATAACCTTGTTATTAATAACATCCAATGTTCATGATTATGAAACTAATCATCCATTAATCAACAAGCTAGTTTAAGAGGCATACTAGGGACTTCTTGTTTGTCTACATATCACACATGTACTAATGTTTCGGTTAATACAATTCTAGCATGATATATAAACATTTATCATAAACATAAAGATATAAATAATAACCACTTTATTATTGCCTCTAGGGCATATCTCCTTCATCCCCTCCTTCAGTCCTTCTAGTTCGGGACAATGTGAATATGAACTATGGTTTGTGATTTTGAGACTATGTCATATCAAGTTATGGACTATGTGAACTATCTCTGGTTGATGTTTGGCTGCAAAATATCATATCCGAGATTTTATAGCTGCAGAGTGCTATATCTATTATTATATATATGCTGAAATCCTGAATTTTCATATTTTTTTGTTAAGCGGTATTTTGAAAAATAGCACGCTATTAGCACGCTATAGCGTCTATAGCGTTTTTCTGAAGCCCACGCTATTTATGTTAGCGCGCTATTTTTTTCATTGGGTGTGAAACAAAGAACTAGTCGCAAAAAAAGTTGACTTGAGAATTACTTGGAATTTATTCATGTACAATCACAAAAAATCTGAGTCCAGCCCAGGTTATCACCTCGCGCGTGCCTAGATCAGTAGCAGCAGGCCAGCAGCCTCACAGATGCACCATCATTCCATTGGATATGGTGAAAGCCAAGAGTGGAAGCACATCATCCGCCTCCAGCTGCACCCTGTTAAATCCGCCTACTTGGAGCCGGCCAGCACCGAGGCCTGGAACGGCAGCTTGAGCCATGACAGTAGAGGGTACTCGTTTCCATTTTCAATAAGATACTGCGCAGGGTCAATCATGGTCCACCTCATCGTACAGAGACGACAACCTAAGCACGAGGCAGCATAGTCACCGTTGAAACCTGCGACAAAGGAGAAGATGCGGGAAGAGGCCCAAGCGACGAGCTACGTCCGATAGGAGGTGTTGGCCGGGTTTAATTGGTCAGGAACGCACAGGCATAAGAGTGGCGCAAGGAGCGCGTCCCTGAAGAAGGCGCTCGACTGGTCCTCGCCGGCGTGGTGGCGGCCGAGGTAGGCTGCGACCGAGGATACCGCCTCCGCCTCGCCGGCGTGGTGTCGGACGACTGGGACCATCGCGTCCGTGCGTTAGCGCGAGAGCTCGGCCCAGGGACGGAGACAAGGGGGGACGAGGGGGGGCGCTGCCCCCCCCCCCCTATGCTCATGATTTTCCTTTGAACACAAGGCATGTCAGCTCCTTATTTGTGTGATTTTAGCTAGTTCTGCCCCCCTCATACTAAGATTGCCCCCCTTATACCTCATTCCTGGCTCCGTCCCTGGCTCGGCCTCACCGTCGGATACTACAACCACAACCGGGAGGTCTTGGACATGCTCCATGAGGTTGCGCTCAGGCTGGTTGTGGCCGCAATTTGGGTTGGGACGGAGAAGGGACATAGTAGGGAGGAGCGGACAAAGAAAGTGTCCGGACAAGCGGCGTGCTGCCGCACAAAGCTGGCCGTAGGGGTCGCCTGGCTCTGTTCCGGTCACCTGTGCGGGTCGAGGCCTCGAGGGATTCACGAGCCCGGGAAAAATAAAAGATGTTTCGTTCGCTCGTGGTGAAAGACGCCCAACCGGTACCGCTTCAGAGAACTTGGCGGTGGCAGCCTATGTAATTTGGACGAAAAACAGGGACAAAAATAGACGGACCAACAAGAAACCTTATTTTTTTTATTATTAGGTATAGACTAGGAAATATGCCCGTGCGTTGCAACGAGAATAAAAATTCGGATGACACGGCTGCACCATCAATGTCAGCAGCAGACGTCACCAACTTCGGCTCATGAAGCGGACATTGTGATAGTGGTTGCATATCGTCTAATACGACCACCTGACCTTCTCTTGTGATCGTGGCTACGGTCGTGGTGGAGTGAGTTAGGCGTTAATGCTACAGACAACCGTGATGGGACCTTTTCTTCACAACACGATGGCAATAGGGTAGCGACATCAAGACGTTGGTTTGTGCCGCCAACTGAGTGTTCGACACCGCCACAACAGTACACTCATAAGAAAAGACCAGTGCAACAAAATTAAGTATACTTTACATATTAAAACTGTCATCAACTAAACACTGCAAGTGTAAAAGCAAATTAGATTCGGTCAAAAATAGAATTTGGAAACGCACAAACTACTTGAGCTACCTATCTTTGATCCAAAAAGAAAATCCCAAATACATCTAGCAGCAGGCCTCGAGTGCACGCACTGCACACTTCAGCATGCACGCACTGCAGTTATCAGCCTTGGCCAGTAGCCCCGCGGCGTACCAGGCAGCAGCGTGCACGTCCACGGCTATGCACGACGACCTGCCGCTCCTCGTGTCCTTGTCTCGTTCCTGTCGCTCACAACGCTGGGGAATCCCGGCCAGCAGCACCCCCCTGCGGAGGCGCCCTGTGTTCAGATTGGCGGTCAAGGCGTCGTAGCTCTGCAGAAATAACAGCACCACCGCCCACCGGCAGGCGTGCGCCACGGCGTCCATGTCGAAAGGTAGTAGCAGGCCAACGCCCCCTTGGTGTCATGCAGGCCGATTGACCATGGCGTGCCATCGCATATACGCCATGTGCAGTGCGGCATCACTCATATACCTTAATTAATTGTCCGGGGTTGTGCCGTCTTGTTTCTTCAGTCCGTCGACTCGCCTCCGCCGCCTCGTGGTCTACCGTTGGCCAAGTGCCTTGACGCCGCTCGCACAGTCGCATAGACATCCTCCCGTCGACGAATCTCAGACAATCTGGCGTGTGCGAGACGAAGATGGATTGTTGCTGATTGTCGCTTGGCTCATGGTCTAGAACAGGGGCACCACGATGCAAGCCTCACGTCACTGCAAGTCATGCGGATCACCGCCGTTGCGTGGCCGCGCGCACCAAGGCACGTAGATTTCTTCTTCGTGTGGCACCGGCAGTCGAAAACTCGAAATCCGCGAGCCGGCCAATCCCGATGACGTTGACTGACTTGTTGAAAGCAAAGAAGGCACCAGCTATGTCTGCTAGGGTTGCTCCACGCGCTGCAGCAGTAGTGTTTTGCTGATCATTGGTTTGTCCAATCGTCCATGAGGCCATGGCTGTCGAGAGCCGGAGACGACAGGGCGGCGGCTGGAATAGATCAAGGCGAGCACCGAGCATTGGGAGCGCGACAACGATGAGCAGACAAGGTTGGCGCCGGGTTCCAGTCGGCGAGGAGCGCGGCGAGTCCTTAACTCCTTCCATGGCGTGACTTTTTGCTCGGCACGGCCATCATTGTCGGCACAGCGGAATCAGATCAGAGCGTCGCGTAAGTACCGCGGATTCGATTCGTCCCGACTTGGAGCTTTCGATAGGCGCCTAGGCGTCGTCTATATGGACGTGCATGGCATGGGATCCTGTTTAATTCGATTGTATGATTCGTGTCCGTAGGTGTAGTGTTATTGGACTGGAACGTGGTAAGAAATAGAAAAGAATCTGACACCGCAAGGAAATCGATCGTAAGCCATATACACATCGATACGGTGTTGTATTGTATTTGAGGACAGGCTCGATTAATTAGTTCTTCGAGCCGGACTCTGCTTTAAAGACAAGAAGGTATTGGATTTGACTATTTGAGCCATACTCTGATGCGTTCCCTATTCGTACAGAACTCTTTCTGGCCGGTAGAGACTTGGTGAGACACGGGCGGAACTGAAAAAGTGATGTATGTACGTACTGTAAGAAAAATACAGCGGCCCAACCGTTCTTTCTTTTAACTTGCCGGTGGCAACTGCTGTAATTTAGCTGAAAATCAGGGGCAACAATAGACGGACCAACAAGAAGCCTTATTTTCTTTATTATTATGTACTAGCAAAAGTGCCCGTGCGTTGCACCGGGAGAAATGAATACTCAAACACTCCAAGCAACCATCTGCATTGACACTTCTCTTTTTATCACCATCACCTTATCTCCTATTTATGATGAACACAATATATTCAAAAAATATTATGAATACAGTAATACAGTAGACTTGTAATTATGTTGAACAGTGCCCTTAAATTTTATTAAGATATGAATCCAAATAAAATTATAGTTGTTACACGGTTCTGCAATTTAGTACGAAAAATGTCCATAGAACTGAAATTTTTCCGGACAATCTAGGTAGCACCATAATCGTAGCCTTACTTGGCATTTTCTCATCCAACATAGCATAGGCATTTTCTTTATATGCCTATTTATATTGTTCTCTAAACTATTTCAGTTTGGTTTGTATTAATATGGTGAACTCTAAAAATGTCCCTCTATAATGTCTCAACTCGTAAGTTTTTACTTTGTTTAACTAAATGTAGTTCAATAAAAAATGAATTAACTTACACCGGAAGAGATCCGGAGATTTATTTCTTTTTCAGTTAAAACAGAAAAACCTGACACACAAGTAGCAGCAAATAAAATATGAATGAGTTTGAGTTGGATTCAACCAAAATAAGCAAAATCAATGAAAATTAATTCCTTCCAGAAGCTTCCTTCGGTCATTGGTGTACTGCGAGCCAATGGATTAGCCACAAGATAACAGCCATGGGAGAACGTCCCACCTCTTTTTTTTTTTTATGCTTGTCGCTTGTTTTTTATCTCGAAATAGTTGAAATTTTCTTCTCTGCTAGTCTACTAAAATTGAGCAAGACTTTAATTTTCTTCTAAGTGATCGTACTGTCTTGGTCCCAAACTCGCAATTGCTGTTCGGATTCAGTTTTATTCCCAACCAAGTCTATTTCTTCTTCAGCTTCCTCTTATGTATCATTCTTCCCACAGCAACAATTTCGATCACCTGCACTTGTTGCCTGTTGGGACGCAAGGACGGCGACGGGAGAACAAACTTAGCGTGGCCAGGCACCATCGCCCTGATTTTGCTGCCTGCCATGTTGGCTAAGTACACTATAACGGCACGGACGGGTATCCAGTCTTCCACGCCAGCGAACGCAGGCGTTTAGAGAGGCGTCTGGTAGTTCTTTGTTCTGGAGACGGTTGTCCGAGGCCGATCACACCATGGAATCTAGCTCTCCCGTCTGCGGAGCCATGGCAAGGTCTGCGCTTGCATCGGGCGCCCAACGATATGTGATGCCGCTGCAGTTGTTGCTCGTGCTACCAATGTCGCGTCACCAAGGAGCAAAGAAGGCCACCGATTAAAGGCGAAATCGCGTGGGAGGCCGCATGTGGGAGGCGGAATCGCGGGGGAGGCGACATGTAGGGTGCCGGTTTGGAAGTGGTGCCGGATTATTCAAAAGATCAGGCCCTGCAAGAGATCGTCGACGAAGATCAGGCTCTATTAAAATTGAGCAAGACTTTAATTTTCTTCCAAGTGATCGTACTATCTTGGTCCCAAACTCGCAATTGCTGTTCGGATTCAGTTTTATCCCCAACCAAGTCTATTTGTTCTTGAGCTTCCTCGTGCACTTATGTATCATTCTTCCCACAGCAACGATTTCGATCACCTGCACTTGTTGCCTGTTGGGACGCAAGGACGGCGACGGGAGAACAAACCTAGCGTGGCCAGGCACCATCGCCCAGATTTCGCTGCCTGCCATGTTGGCTAAGTACACTATAACGGCACGGACGGGCATCCAGTCTTCCACGCTGGCGCACACAGGCGTTTAGAGAGGCGTCTGGTAGTTCTTTGTTCTGGAGACGGTTGTCCGAGGCCGATCACACCATGGAATCCAGCTCTCCCGTCCGCGGCGCCATGGCAAGGTTTGCGCTTGCATCGGGCGCCCAACGATATGTGATGCCGCTGCAGTTGTTGCTCGTGCTACCGATGTCGTGTCACCAAGGAGCAAAGACGGCCACCGATTAAAGGCGAAATCGCGTGGGAGGCCGCATGTGGGAGGCGGAATCGCGGGGGAGGCGGCATGTAGAGGGCCGGTTTGGAAGTGGTGCCGGATTATTCAAAAGATCAGGCCCTGCAAGAGATCGTCGACGAAGATCAGGCCCTCCTTTGCTTGTCGAGCGTTCATCAATCATCATGGCTTAGGGCAGCTAGCTATACGGTAGTTTTCGCCGTGCCCGATTTTTGTCGTCTGAATCTGACGTGTTTCCTCGATCGCAGGGTTATATATATGGAACCGGGGGTGGGCGCTAGTCAGCTAGGAAAGCTCAAACAAAATCGGCCTGGAGTTGTTTTCTTCAACGAAAGCTGGGACATACGTACTATGCAATTAGATTAGGACATGTCCGGGTTGGACTCTACTCGAGGGTCTCGCGGTGTCTCATACCGCGACGTCGACGAAAATTCGAAGGAAGGTGCGACATACCAAGACGTCTTGGATGGTGGACGAAAGCGCCTTTCGACGGACCAAACCACGGAAACGCTTCTCCCTTTATTATTAGGTATAGATTAGGAAAAGTGCCCGTGCGTTGCATCGGGAAAAACAAAAAATCAAACGCTCATATAAGCTATCAGCGATAACCATAGATAATCTCACTATTGAAAATTAGCTTTTCCTGACGGGAACACAATCGTTCTAATGTTTGGTTTTTGGCACCTAGTACGGCTCCCGGAGAGAGGTAACCGTGACCGATGCAGGGAGTTGAGCAGTAGGCTCGGCTGTAGTGGGTTATCGACGGTTGAAGTTGGTGTGATGCGACACTACGGTATCACTGAGGTGGCAATAACCGTGTGGGCGAACAAATTGACCGTTATTTTTACATATGCGGTGGCAACAGTTATAATTTGGATAGAAATTCAAGGGCAATAAAAACGAATGAACAAGAATATAAGGAAAATAATACATTGCTATTTGTCATAAAGAATATTGATAGAGTAAAATAAAAAAAATTCTTGATGGCACAAAATGGTCTCGACATGTTTCATGAGACGAGACGGAGCGAGTTATATAGTACAAATAACATTTATGTTTTTTTTTTTGAATTAGTAGTTTAGAGTATCTCATAATGACTTGGCCAACAATCTCTTTTCTTGGATACTTTTTTCGGCAGAAAAGAGAAATATTAACTATACTTGCTCGTATACACGGTTCACGGAAGTATCACAGTATTCCTCTACTTTTTATAACGCATATCTGACACGATGACATGGTCGCTACCAGCTTCTGTAAGTCAATCACTCCATTGAGACTATATCATAATTCAGAAGATAAATCAATCAATCCATCGGAGAGGTTAGCAGATCTTAACACTCGCGCATCACCATAGCAGCATATTCCTCTAGGTACTGAACCTCATGTTACGGGTATTACTTTCTTTACTTGTATTGAGACAGGAAACGAATTGAAAAGCTAATTGAATATTATCCGATGGTAGAAGAAATCCAGCAATTGTTCGCTTTTTATTGACAATGGTAATAGACCGTGTTGATGCCTGCTGACATGCATTAATCATGATGAATAGCTCCAAGAGGTTTTCATTAACAGGGGAGCAAAGCGCTTGATTTGGATCTGGGCAGCTGAGCGCTTGATTTGGATCTGGGTAGCTGCTGCACCAAGAACAGATCGCAGTCCAGTCTCTTGCAGTTGATCGACCACGATGCTGCTATATAGTATCGAATAAAAGGGTCTCTTATTTTTTGGGGAATAGGGGCAGAAGAGACAACTTGAATCCCACCTGCGCTAGAGGGCGATTGGCGGTGCCGGAGAAGACCCCCGACCTGGAGTCTGCCCCATACCGGCTTCACCGGCGCTGCCTCCACCTGCTTCCGGATGGGCTTGGGAAAATGCTTCCAGATTATTGCGGTGACCTTTGCCTCTCGCACCAGAACTGGCCTCGCGTCCGCGTCCGCGTCCGCCTCCGATGACGCTATGTTGTGCGGGGTCTTCCACTATTCCTGGCGGCGGAGGATCTCGGGCTGGAGGAGAACGACAGAGATAGGTTCGCTTACTTTTTTTTAATCGAAACGGGCCGAACCGTTTTTTATGGACTTCACTTGACGGTGGCATTTGGTGTAATAACAGCGAAAATTTGGGGCAGAAATAGACGAACGAACAAGAAACCTTATTTTCTTTGTTATTAGGTATAGACTAGGAAATATGCCCGTGCGTTGCTACGGTAAATAATGTAACTAAGAAAAAATTTAAACAATTAAAACAAACATAAATCAAAACCAGGCCATTGCGCGAAGCTCTTGAAAATGGGCGGAGCTAACAAAGACAAAGCCTAGACAGGTTATGACTCCAAGTAAATAAAGATAATATTTACACCATTTTTATGAGATCAGACGAACATTTTATTTCCAGCATCAATCAATAACTTGTTGCATCATTATTTGTAAAAGATAAAAAAATATACATATTATATTGCTCATTATGGGGGAGTCAAAATATGAAAATTAGAGTTGTGAAGAAACATGAATAATAAATTACCTCATATAACCAAGCAGTCGCTAATTCGGTGCAGCAATAAGCGTGCTCTTATGAATCAATTTGCGTACAAAGTACTACTTATTAAAGAATTAGTGTCTAAGGTAAATCTTTGCTATTTATGTCCGTGCACCTTAATCGAAAGGCAGGTCTAATTTTCTCCCTGAGATTATGACATAAATCCATCGCCAGTTCTAGCTCTCGAAGATTGTTCTGGCTTCAGCTTCTTGCCCAGATCCTCCCGTTGTGTATTATGTAGGTGGGATGGGGCACTCCTGGAAGAACCTGCACGACACCACAAGAACAACCGCATCCATGCGTGCACTTCTGTACTCTCAGGTCAAGTGTGTTTCCTTATTTTTCTCACCCGCTCCATGTGTCACCGGGGTGGACTCACCCGGCGGTGGGCTGTATGTCAGTCACCGCGTCGTTGTCTTCCTCCTCTCGGACCTACAGCATCCGGCACTGTTGATGAAATATGTTGGACATGCTGTTAGCCATGATTGCGAGCTCCGACGACACTGAGTTATCCCATATGACACTCCACCGACCATCAAGGCGCTGAGTCTCCTCTCTTCTGCATGCGTACGTTGAGTTGCCGAGTTGCCTTCTGGTGCTTCCAGCCGGATGCAGTCCATGCTAGATTTCTATGCTCGGTAGGTGCCATGTTCTTCGTGTTGTATACTTCTGAATTTTGATCTTCTGTTTTACTCTGCACGAATTTCGTAATTACGTCTAAATGCGCACGTAACCGTGGTTGTGGATGATTCCTCGTCGAGACGCGCTACGCGACCGTAGGTGATGGAGGCGGTGACGTGGAGATCGGCTTCAACGCTGGTGCTCGCGGTCGACCAGGAAGGCGGCCACGGCGCCCAACCTAGTTGATGAGCGAGAGTTAGGCCGAGTACGTGCATCGTGGTGCGGGGATCTCGTGCATCATCCACGCCTGCATGAATTAGCCGACCAGCCAGATCCCACCAGGTCCCCGATGCGCTTATTCGGTCTAGATGATTGCGCCTCACTCTTGGACCCGCCGAAGACGTGCTCGGCGGTAAACGATCGAACGTGTGGTATGCCCAACCACGGACTTACAGCTTGGATGCGAGTCTTTTTTATAACCGAACGAGCAAAGTGGACTTCACGCCGGGCACGATTGCTTGCAAGTCGTACGTGATACAGAAAATATACGAAGGCCGGATCGATTGCAAATCGTACGTGACACGGAGACGGTAAAAAGGCCGCTCCGAGCGCTGGGCCGGGCTGCCCACACCCAGAATAGATCGGTGTAACGGAAATTGCGTGGCTCTCAGTTTCCTCGTCAAACACGATTTCTCACCAGACACGAAAACAAAAGGACAGTTAGACGAACCGTTTTTTAACTTCCCGGTGGCAGGTGGTGTAATTTAGACGAAAATTAGGGGTAATAAAAGACGTACCGACAAGAAGCCTTATTTTCTTTATTATTAGGTAGGTATAGATATAGGGATGCACTATTTTGAATATTCTGAGCACCACCCAGGTTATAAGAGACGCGATCCGGAATAAACGTTCTGCCAAAAGGAAAAAAAAAGGAGTCCTTCCCCTGCAACCCGGTAATTCCTCCCAGCCTCCCACGATTCCCCCCACCACCACGCGCCGCCGCCGCCACCTCCCCGGAAACCGCTGCCGGAGCCTCCCTGGAGACCTGCCGCCGCCACGTGCCGCAGCGGCCACCTCCCCGGCAACCGCCGCCGGAGCTTCCCTCGAGAAATGCCGCCGCCTCCCCCGGCAACCACCGCCGCTCCGGGATCCCACATCGAGCTCCTTCATGGATGGCCGTCCACGCCCGTCGCCATGGCTACCTTCACCAGCGAATCCCCCCCGCTCTTCCTTCATCCGGCACAGCCCCAGATCCCTGCTGCCTCTCGCTCGCCGTCACACCAGCGTCATCCCGATGCCTCCTACCTTCTCCATCCTACTTCCTCTCATAGTGCCTCGAGATTCCCAGACCACCCTCGACCTGTCGCAGTGCCTCCGCGGTCCGCATGTCCACTGGCTTTGCGTGCCTTCACCTCTGCACTTTTTCAACTGCAGCGCCTGTACTTCCTCCCTGCAATGCCATGAAGCGGGCGCGAGCATGAGTTCTGGTGGCCATACGTCCCTTCTCCTGCCTATGTTCTATGCAGCAGCTGCGCCCAGTGCAAGAGTGGTGACTCCCCATGTTCGGTCGTGTTTGTGGCTTCGATTGTGCGGATGCTGATCGTATTTCGTGGACCTGCGTGGGATGCTGGGCAGGAACTCCATGAAGTTCGCATGTGAGCTCGTCATGCAGGAGCTACGAATCAATTTAGTATCCCTTCCAGAACCACCATTGCAGTATCATTTTTGAAGTTTCCTTGATCAGGAATGTGGTGTTGAATTTCGTGTGGTTTGCATGTGTGCAGTCAGGTGAGGAAGCACTTCAGGCCGGAGCTGTTGAACCACCTGAGCGAGATCGTGATCTTTGATCCCTTATCGCATGACCAGCTGAAGAAGTTGCTCGCCTGCAGATTTTGTCGAGGCTGTGCAGCACTGGACAAACAGCTTCATCTGACGCTGCAGACCCATCAGGTGATTCCCATTATGCCACATGGTCCCAGCTGACGCCTCCCTGTACTTCTCTCCCTGAAAATGAACAAAGCTGGTGTTGCCTCGGATTTATTTCCGAGTCAAATAAAGTAGTTGCCGCGGTCGAGTATGTCCTCTGTTTTTTATGCGAATAATCATCTTGAAAGTATAGCTTGCTATTTTCTCTAGTTTGCTTTCATGGAGTCTGCAAGTTTTTATCTCCTTCGTGTTCTCTGCCTTGCGCTATTCAGAGTGATGCTCGTTCGTAGCTAGCTGAAACAGCATGGCACCTGTCAAAGAAATAGCAAGCTGAAAGAAGTGATCTTGTGCGTCTATTATTTGCTCTTGGGCTATTTTGCTCCATGGTCGGGAATTTTGTGTGTGTTCTTTCGAATTTTGGAGCTATTTTGACTTTGAGCTGGACGACGACTAGCGTGCACTTCTGCACCCACACACGCACACGAAGCTACTGCTGTAGCTTTTTTAACAATCATTCTACTGTAGTTCTGTAGCTACCATCAAGATTATTTGCAAAAAGAATAGAGGAGCAGGCCATGGTAAAACGAAATGAGGAGAAAGGATAAGGATAGCATGTGTGTGGTGCAGAAAAAACACCAATTTTACTATAAAAACATCTGTTTCAGCAAATAGCAATTGAAGTTAGTCTGTGATCTTGGTCGTCCCACGAACTTCACTTAGTAGTCCCAGTAAGTTCAAATTAGTAGTCCCAGGAAATACACCTAGATGTCTACTATTTTTTGGGGCAAAATCGGCAGCAGCTGCAATTTTAAGAAAGTTCAGTTGCCTCAGCTGTTGCAGTACGAGCACATCGTCCATGCAGTACAAGTAAATTTCCTTCGCAAAAAAAATGACACTCCCTTTCTTAATTGCATCATTAGATTAATATCTTGATTGAACTGAAAAGATAAACCAAGGAGTCGTGGCCACGCCAATTAATCTGGCAACAACCTGCTTGCTACTATGTGACCTGAGAAATGTTCTTTTTGTTTTTGTGTAGGAAATAATGTCAAGCCAGTGAGAAAAATGAAGGACTGAGATATATGTGATGATGTTCCAATACGAATCAAAGACAAATATTTGTCACGTATCCTAGCTAGGGCAGCTTTTTTTTTGTGTGTAGCGCTCAGCCTTTTCCCAGTAGCAGTACTACTACGGCATCCTCTTTTCCGTAGAAGTATTATTATAGTACATGCATGAGCCAAATATACTCCCTCATTGCCAAAATGTAGTGCATATAAGAATTTTTTAAAGTCAAATGACATAAAATTTGACCAAGTATCTAGAAAAAAATATCAACATCTAGAATACCAAATTAATACCATTAGATTCCCCGTGATGTAATGTTGATAATTTTGTCAAAAAACTTGGTCAAAGTTAATATCTCTTACATTTTCAAAATCTTATACGCACTAAATTGTGGCAATGCGGGAGTACTGTGTTCTGATATAGGCGGGGATCTACAGCTGCAAACCGTCGCACATGATGAATAATATGCGGTGCCACCGCCAAGTATAGTCCATGAATGAAATGACTGAGAGCCGATCAATTTTTCGTATCTAAAAATAGCCTGCATACAGCTAGGTCCATGTATGTTAATACCCAGGAAGCGGAAAAATGTTAATACCAGGGAAATAGACATGCTCGGTTGTACAAGGATAATCATGTGATTTCTTATGTGTAGGGAATAAATTGACACCGGCATGAGGAAGATGGACGATGCTCTCTCTCATGCTACTTCTGCCAATGCCATCTCGCACTCTATATTGATGCTTGTGTTGCCTTTTCTCCGTTCTGCAAACTAAAAATGGGTAATGAATTTTTGATTGACATGTTCATCTTTGTAAGCAAGTGTATGCTCATGTCGGTTTGCAGAAGTACAAGATGAGGGACAAAGGGTAAACATCTTCGGTTCGACAAATTTGTAACCAGTTAAAGGTTTTGGGGTGCCAAAATTAAATATATTTTGTTGCCTGTGAATGATTGAAATGTATTAAAATAATAAGATAAATAAGTTTCAGCGGGGAGTATGAAAAGTTAGTATTCTATTTTCTGAACTGTAACTCGACTCTGGTGCGCCGCAACCCAAACTACCCATGTTATATCAAACTACTGCTTCGTTATATCAAACTAGCAAGACAGGGCGCGGCGGCACGCCGCGCCAGCGAGAGAACATTGGCGGTTGAATGCATATGTGACATTAACAATGTACTGAAATTTCATCAATCTATATCTGGTGCACACAATTATAAGTCGGAACCTATAGTTCGGTGGTAGATAATTAAGCAGTTAATGCGGCTTATCCCACACAAAATAACACATGCTCGTGCGGTCCTACACTTTTAAGGCTTATATGATCTATGATTTAGCCAGTTTGTCTAAAACAGGCTGCATAATCTAGTAGGCTGCATAGATAAGTAAACCTAGTGAAGCAATCACCCATATCTCTACAAAAAGCCTTATAGTACAGGCTATCCATTGTATCATGCTTTGGAGTCAACTATCCAATGAATGAATGACATGTTACCCTATGGCCATGACTTCCATCAGAATAACTGCAAGGACTGTTGTTTCAACATTTGTCACCGCCAGTGAAGCCAACACTCAGTTGCCGGGGTAAGCTTCTAAGTTCTGGCTCAATCAATGACACCAATGACCCGTGTGTTGGCAATGGCTCTATAACCCAAAGAAACTAAGTCTCGAACACCATTTCACCATCAACAACATAAACAAGAACTGGCCCATAGTTCTTATGAGGGAAAAAAAACAGGAGACCATCAAGTTATATAACAAAATGTAGACTGACCACCATTGGTTAACGACTTGATACATATGGGGCTAATTATTTGTTTCCAATCATCATATACTCGCTATATAGGATTGCATCCATATATTTTCTCTCCAAGCTCTATTACTCTGCTCTAGATTAGATGGTATTTTATCCCCAATCATAATATCATTATAATGGTGACAAAAAAAGTAATAAGTTTTGTGAGTACTAAATGTACAAATGCAAAAAAAAAGCAAATTATCAAACTCTCCGCCATGATCTTTCATCGTGTGCCTGAAGCTATAGCTTCCATCCTTACTATCTTGGCATATATTAACAGTCTGTAAAGTTTTGAAACAAAGGAGTGAAGCCCATAGTTGCCTGACCGGAAATGACAACATGTTACTAAATCCCAGTTCAACACTCCTGCCATCTATAGTTAAGCACTCTCATAATCAAGGGTTAAGCATTTTCCTCATATATGGTGCACTCTTGTTGGAAATATCTAATATACACGTGATCAACTTCGGCAAGATATTGTGGCAATATCCTAAGTTATTTTCCTCTAGACTTGAGCTCCTTGACTAATTACTTGTTTGGACAACCGGTTGTTGTTTCCTCTGACTGCACAAGAAGTTTGGCACTCTGAGATTATGTGTAACTATTAAGAGTAAAACTCTCAAAGTCAATAGTACTTAAAAAAAGAAATGCAAAGACAATGAAATGAAGGAAAAGATGACTTTGTAAATATTCAGACTCTTATCCGTGAGCCCAGGTGGAGCTCATCGGTATATATCATTACCCTCTAGTTGTTTTATAGGTTCAACTTTGTAAACCTGAATGGTAAAACATCGTTGCATCTACAGCTTAATTATCGTTAGTGGTTCCTATTTTCCCATTAGAGGACATTTTGACTACAGAAGTCATGAAGGAAGTGAAACATACTGCAGAAACACTCTTAAGCACACCCACTCGAACGTCCTTCAAAAGTTCAGCAACGTTTTCAAGTCTACTGCATTTCTCAAGCTCTTACATAAGGAAGTGGATATATAAGACACTCTTACGTATTAGCTGAAGAAGGGAGATAGGCATAAGAACCAGAAATAATCAAATTCAACTATATATTTGATTCCATGTCCATCTCATTATTAATAAAACCACAATAACTACTGACGGTAGCATGAATCAAAAAGGACGATGATGAGCATAAACTGCTCCACTTTCAAAACTACCTTCAGAGACACATATATGGCTATGCATTATCATTTGAAGAAAAACGGAGTTGTTTCTTTTTATATATCTCTAATGCATGTATTCGTGCAAAAAAAAACTGCTAATATTCATGTAAGGACAACAGAAGAATATGTTATGCCATTAGAACACACTTGTACTCTACTTAAAGCGTTTGTTCTTACAAGTATTATATGACTTCGTGTGTATTTTACAATGGATTGCATTTCAAGCTTGTAGAACCACCAGTCTACAACGTCACTGTAAAATAATTTAACAGCCCCATACACCAAAAGTGCTTATAAGAATATTTTAATGTAGTGCTCCTTGTAATGTCTTCTTGTGTTTCATTTATGCTAGCAAACAGTAAGCGAGCTTCTCTGTGACCTCTATCAGGAAACAAAAGACAACATATATATTGCAGCATGCCATCTCTATAGAAACTAAGAAGGGAGATGCAGAATAAAAAAAAACTAAGGAGAGAACAGGTCAACAACACCCATATAAAACTGGAAGAAACATAAGTATATCCCCCATAGAAGATTTCTTTTCACTCCTTGGTCCTAAAGTAGGTTAGTTAGTTTGCTTCTCTGAAACCACAGATGCGGAGAAACATAAATCCAAGTAAATGCTAAATTCTAATTCCTGTTTGCAATATGAACATCATACATTGCTATTCAAAATAAATTATTCACAACATTGAGTATATCTTAGTGATTACTATGTCATTTTAATGGATCTAAGCACTTAATTTCTGACACAATGAAGGTAAGAGAACTGATTACAATTGTCCACCTAGGAAGTTGTTTCAGCAAAGCAAATATGCAGGAAAAAAGAGCAGAGCTCGATCAGGGAAACAACCATCTAAAATCTGTAGATGTATAAATTTGTTCACAGTCTGGAAAAGTATAATAAACAGACCTAGCTTGAACTGTATATTATTTAATAAATGGTCATAAATCAGCATATTTTACAAATAAATGTAATCATGGTGTAGAGTATGCATGATTACATTTACATTGAGAGTTCATGCTTCAACACAACAATTCGAAAGAGAATAGGTACAGTGGTGGCAAACTTAATATAATCTTTTCTTTATGCTTGCAGATGTTCAAACAACCATTTTTATAAACTCTTATTTCCAATAAATAATTAAAAGGGGTGAAGGGGCAAAACACACAGGTGCGCACTAAGTCTTCAAATAACCTTTCCCCTAAATTTGTAGTAGCCTTTGTTGTTCAATTCAGTAGTGGTAACTAATAAAAAATGCAACGACGAACATAACTCACACTCTCTTGTATAACTCATCAAAACAGGCAACTATACTCCAAACAAAGAGAGAAGTTTTCAAAACTTATAGTTAGTTAACAACAGTGTTCAGTAGTAAATGGATCAAGGTTGACACTGTAATATCAATTATTTGCAAGGAAAAAAAACACATTGTAACAATGTTGTAATGCCCCAAGTGAATTATCACCTATCCTTTCGTTTTCTCGGGAAATAAGTAGCCATACGATAAATAGTGATGGAGCTTTCTATTCAGCTTCCTTTGAAAAAATGAAGAAAGAAGACTTTGACTACTCAATGGAAATCAAATAGTTCTGAAGAATAAGTACCTACATCCATCCTGAAAATGATGTGATGATGACTCAGTTTCCGTAACATGGCTCTGATGCCAATGAGTACAACATGAAGTTTAGCTCAGTTCTCGCATTGGAATTACTTCAGCCAGAAGACACCAGTTCAGAAAAATTATCAGAGAACTCGCTAGCTTCCAACATAAACCACTAATAAGTTCACACCCCCAACAATCGTTATGAGAAAAAGTTTCAGCATAAGCCACAGATACATAGCAAAACAATGACCTGGACCTTTTGATCTCCTCCGTGCGAGATGTATCCTGAAAATAAAAAAATACAACATTATTAGTTAGCCGGATGCACAACAATAGATATATCAGGACCATTGGCATGGCGCTTAACATGCACAATATTGTATAGATGAGACTAAAAACCTAAATTTTACATTCAGATGAATATAATCAGCCACACACACACGCACAATTTCATATATGAGACTCTTTACTCACTTGTTTGAGATATGCACAGGTAAGGTCAAGCTGAAAAAACTCGAATTGAATCATACATCCAACGGGTGTGAGTGAGAATTTTGCTTGCCCAAAAATTACCAACAAGAAGGTAAGCACCATTAAATTTTAAGAAAATCCAAAACCAAGAGCTCACTTTGGTAGAACAGGGTCTAATATATTACTACCCATGAATGGAAAAATCAGAAGTCCTGCACGGAGCTTATCGGGCGTCAGGCCAAGACAATAATAATTCGATCTAAAAGATAGAAATACTTTCTAGCGTGCCTTCTTTTTAGACATGTATGTGAGATCATTTTTGCATAGCAGGGTCCAAAATATACTACCCATGAGTTGATAAATCGAAATTCATGCACATAGCTTATCATTACCCCTAACACTATGTTGAGATACAATCATGTGTCTCCACAATTTGTCATTAGTTTGGTTGTAATGGATAGTAAATCTACTTTCCATATTTTCGGTGGCTGTGGGCTACTACTACTAACAACGCCATTGCTAGAATGGCTTGATGAAAGTAGCTGGCAAACTGAAATAACACACGGAAGCATCATTCAGCAGGACATACATGGTGAACACATAACATTGACTTTACCAAATAGGAAAAGTAGTAAAATCAATGGAATCTCTGGTGCCATAGTATGCTGAGGTTTCTCAGAAGGCTTCAAAACATCCAGGAGTGACTCAACTATTGGCGACATCGTTTAGAATCCATGTATGTAAACATGCATCTGATATGCTTGACTCCCCTGTAAAATTCACGACTATGCCTGCATAGAAGATACAGTTATGTTACAGGGCACGTCAACACTAAAAAATTATAAATGAAAGACAATTTATTTGGATAGTGGAGCAGTCAATTATTCTACTGCTGTTTTGTAGATCATATCACAAATTTACATAACAAGGGGCATCAAATTTAGACACCTCCAGACATGCAGATGTGGAGTATCATGAACACTGACATAGACCCAGAAGGAAATTAGGAAACAAAAATTCAGCTGTGAGGACTGACTTACCTTTTGTCCTCGTCAGGACTGGATGCCGGTGGTTAGCCTGCGCGATGCTATTCTTCTCACCTGGACTCCCGTCGCTCCTTGTACCGCCCGAAGCTGGCAGCGACGTGCCGACGGCAGAGGTAGCCGTGTAGCCGACGACGCACGAACGAAGGTCGGCACCCTCCCCTGCCCAGCCAGTACGCTCATTGACGGAGAGAGCGAGGAAGTGAGGCCGGAGAAAGAAAGGGGATGCAGAGGAAGGCGCGGTCACGCGCCGTACCTGCCCGATGACGCATCTAGCCGCTGGTGATTGGTCGTCGGTCGCGGATGAACTCGTGGTCGAGGTGGCTGCATCCGACCTCTCACTCTCCCTGCTTGCTGTCCCGCCTCCGCGCCGGAGGCGTCGCCGCCACCCAGCTGCCTCCCGAGGTCGCTCCGTATGCAGATCGGCGCGCGCCCCACCCGATGCCATGGCGCAGCCAACTGCCGATGGGGAATAGAGAAGGTGTGCCCCTCCCCCTGCTTGCTGGACCGCCTCCACACCGACGACGTCGCCGCCACCCAAGTGCCTCCCAAGGACGCGTCGCACGTCGATCGGCGCGCGCCCTGCCCCGATGCCATGGCGCCGCCGCCTAGTGTTGGGGAATAGAGAGGAGGAGGGTGTGGCTCGGCGTGCAGCAGCACTGGCTGTGGTCAGGGGAGGAAGGGGAGCAGGCCACCGTGGTTGCCAGGGGAGGGAGGGGAGCAGGCCACCGTGGCGGCCATGGAGGGGAAAGGAGAAAATGAGAGGCACGAGTGGAAAAGATGGGGCAGAAACTGGCTGGTCCGTTCGGGAACTGATGCAACCGCTTTGACTATCTATAGGCCACCGCTTTGACTATGTACAGAAAGGCTACAGCCACACACATAAGGATGAGGAAAACTATTTCTCAGCCTCTTTAAAAATGGTATAGAGCACCAAAAGTACACACTGTAAAACACCAGCGGTAATCAAACTATCTAAACCATACGTGTCAGCCCAACATTAATTCTAAAAAAAATCCAAAATTAGGAGAAAAAAGATGCTTGTTAAGGTTTAATATAGTAGTTATTACTCATGTTATTTGGAAAAAACATCGATGGGGGAAATTCAAATACTTGATGACAAGAAGTACATCCATTCGACATAAGCAGTACACCCACTTAATACATGAAGTACAAGAAAAACCGTCAAAATTCAAATGTAAAAAAACAAAATAACACCGTCATCCGCGAGGAAGTTCAAATACTTGACGACGAGAAGTACAATCATTCGGCATAAGCAGTACCCCAGTTAATATAGGAAGTACAAGAAAACCAACAAAATCCAAATGTAGAAAAAACAAAATAATCCCATCACTTGCGTGGAAGTTTATATACTTGACGACCATAAGTACAACCATTCGACATAAGCAGTACACCCTCTTATTACAGGAAGTACAACAAAACCGACAAAATCCAAATATAGAGAAAACCAAATAATACCGTCATTTGTGAGGAAGTACAGGCAATGATTCTGAGAAGTACACTTGAAGACTCTAGGAAGTACAAGCGGTAAGTACATGAACTAAAAGTGTTCAAAGAAAATACTCCCACATAAGTTCACATAGCAACGTTGTGAAGTTCAAAGATTAAGATCTGAGAAGAGCAGAACTCGTAAATAGAGTGTAGGGACAATCTAAAATAATCATTCTGAAACACACATCTTTAGTTTTTGTAAAACACACTAGTATCAAAACATTTCCAGGAAGTACACCCACGTGATTCGCGAGGAAGTTCAAATATTTGACGATGAGAAGTACAACCATTCGAACAAGCAATTACATCCACTTAATATAGGAAGTACATGCACTATCAGTACAACGACTTAGTATAGGAAGCACAAGAAAACCGACAAAATCCAATAGTAGAAAAAACAAAATAATCTCATCATCCGAGGAAATTTAAATACTTGACAGTGAGAAGTACAACCATTCAACATGAGGGGTACATACACTTATTATAGGAAGTACAAGAAACCCGACAAAAATCCAAATGAAAAAAACAAAATAATCTCGTCATCCGCGAGAAATTTCAAATACTTGACGATGAGAAGTACAACTATATATTCGACACGAGTAGTACAAGCCCTTATTATAGGAAGTACAAGAAAATTGGCAAAATCCAAATGTAGTAAAAACGAGATAATACCGTCACCCCCGAGGAAGTTCAAATAGTTGATGACGAGAATTACAAACATTCGACACGAGTAGTACAAGCACCTACTATAGGAAGTACAAGAAAACCAACAAAATCCAAATTAAAAAATGAAATAACCCCGTCACCGAAGAGGAAGTTCAAATAGTTGACGGAGATAAGTACAACCATTCAACACTAGACGTAAACCCACTAAATATTGGAAGTAGAATAAAACTAATAAAATATAAATGTAGGAAAAAACAAAATAATCCCGTCATCGCAAGGAAGTACAAGCAGTGATTCCGAGAAGTACAAGAGGAGACTACATGAAGTACAAGCGGTAATTATAGAAACTCCAAATTGTCCAAAGAAAAAAAATACTCCCACATAAGTTCACATAGCAACGTTGGGAAGTTCAAAAATTAAGATCCAGTATGTGCATAATCACTTAAATAGAGTGTAGGGACAATCTAAAATTATCATTCCAAAACACACATATTTAGTTATTGTAAAACACACTAATATCAAAACATTTCTAGGAAGTACAACCATGAAGGCCAAGAAGAAAAAGAACATGTCTCGGGAAGTTCAGATGCGCGTGGTTGTGTCGCACATTTTTTGTGGCCGTGGACCTCAAACAGACACCGTACGAGAAAATTATAGCCATTTGACTGAACACTTTCATGAAACCGCACCGAGAAGTACAACCACAATGCCCGATAAGTACAACTTCATGTCGAGGGAAGTTCAGTGCTCTATTTTTACGGGCCGGAATTCTATTGTGTAAATACCATCGATTTGATCACCGACCACTTCAATCATTATCACAAAAAGCTTTACCTGGTAGATTATGTGTCTAATTTTATTACCTAAAACATTTTACAATAAATAAATGGATCTAATCCATCAAATTCAAGTCGTTATCTCCCAAAGTATACCGGAAACATGACATCAAAACTTTTAAAATTAGTTTTAAACCATGTGGATTTGGCAAAATGGTAGATATGAAAAAGATGCAACCTTTTGACTCCTTTCCAACCGTATATGATTTCCATTCTTTAAATATACCGCAAGGAAATCGCGGGAAAATCATTCGGTGCCCGTCACATAAAACGGGCGGACAGTAATTCGAGTTGTTCTCTTAAAATGTTAGGAATTAGAGAAAACAACCCAAATGAGAATGTTGCGTCTACTCCATAGCTTTCCAACGCCTTTCATTGAATCATTCCGATAAGTGGTTGAAAAAAATCGTCCAACTTACTATCTGCATGTTTTTGAATACGTCCAAATTTCAGTATTTCAAAATTATTTATAAACCACGCAAAATTTGAGAAAACATAAAACATGAAAAAGTTGTGAAATTTCGTTATCTATCCAACAGTATATCATTTGCATAATTTGGATAAGCGATTTGAAAATCGAACTAAAGTTCATTTTATTGCCATATAGAAACGTTTTTGTATTTTCAAAATTAAATTTAAACCATACAAAATCTGCGAAAACTGTGAACATGAAAAACTTGCGGTTTTTCATTATCTATCCAACGGTATATCATTTGCACAATTCCGAAAAAGGGTGGAGAAAATCGTAGTATAATCAATGGCTCTAAAGACGTGGGAAGTTCACGTAAGTTCTGACAGAAAGGTCAACCCTGTTATTCGGGAAGTTCAAAACCCCTCGTGAAAAAATTGAGGGCAATGCACCCACTTAATATATGAAGTGCAACAAAAACGGCTAAATCCTAATGTAGAAAAAAATCCCGTCACGTGCATGGAAGTTTATATAATTGACGACGAGAAGTACAACCAATCGACACGAGCAGTACACCCACTTTATATAGGAAGTACAAGAAAACCAAAAAAAATACAAATGTAGAAAAAGCAAAATGATCCCATCATCTGCGAGGAAGTACGAGCAGTGATTCCTAAAAGTACAGGCGGGGACAACATGAAGTACAAGCGGTAATTACATGAATTAAAAGTCTTCAAATAAAATACCCCCACATAAGTTCACATAGCAAAAGCAATAATAATCCCATCACCCATAAGGAAGTTCATATACTTAAAAATGAGAAGTACAACCATTCAAGACGAGCAATACACCCACTTAATATAGGAAGTACAAGAAACCAGACAAAGTACAAATGTAGAAAAAACAAAATAATCCCGTCATCGGCAAGGAAGTACGAGCAGTGATTCCAAGAAGTACATGCGGAGACAATAGGAAGTACAAGCGGTAATTACATGAAGAAAATACCCCCACATAAGTTCACATAGCAACATTGTGAAGTTTGAATATTATGATCCGGGAAGTGCAGAATCTCTTAAATATAATATAGGGACAATCTAAAATTATCATTTCGATGCAAACATGCTGGTTTTTGTAAAGCACACTTGTATCAAAACATTTCCAGGAAGTACAATCACGAAGGCCAGGAAGTACAGGGACATGTCGTGGGAAGTTCAGATGCACGTGGTTGTGCTGAGCATTTTGTGTGGCTGTGGAACTCAAACAGACACCGTATGAGAAACTTATAGTCATTTTACTGAAAACTTTCGTGAAACAACACCGAGAAGTACAACCGCATTTCCCTAGAAGTGCAAGTTCGTGTCGAGGGAAGTTCAATGCTCTGTTTTTACGGGGCGGAAATCTATTGTTCAAATCTCATCGATTTGATCACCAACCACTTCAATCATTATCACCAAAAGCTTTATATGGTAGAGTATATGTCTAATTTCATTGCCTACAACATTTTACAACAAATAAATGGATCTAATCCATCAAATTCAAATCGTTATCTCTCAAAATATACCGGAAACATAATTTTAAAACTTCTAAAATTAGTTTTAAACCATTCAAATTTGGCAAAAATGGTAGATATAAAAAATATGCGCCATTTTGACACTTTTCCAACCATATATCATTTGCATTGTTTAAATATACCGCATGGAAATCGCGGGGAAAATCAATCGGTGCCCGTCACATAAAATGGGTGGACAGTATTTTGAGATATTCTCTTAAACTGTAAGGAAATAGAGTAGATTTTGAGAAAGTTGCGCCTAGTCCATAGCTTTCCAACGCCATATCATTTGCATCATTCCGACATACGGTTGAAATAAATCATCCAAATTACTGTCCGCTCATTTTTTGAGTACCTCCGAATTTCGGTATTTTCAAAACTATTCAAAAACTGTGAGGATTTCGAAAAAACATAAAACATGAAAAGGTTGCGCAATTTCATTATCTTTCCAACAGTATATCATTTGCACAGTTTCGATAAGCGATTCGAAAATCAAACTAAAAGTTCGTTTCTGGCCATATAGATCTGTTTTCGTATTTTCAAAATTAAATTTAAACTATGCAAAATCAGTGAAAAGTGTGAACATGAAAAAGTTGTGGTTTTTCATTATCTATTCAACGGTATATCATTTGCATAGTTCCGAAAAATGGTTGAGAAATATGAGGTATAATCAGTACCTCTAAAGAAACTGGGAAGTTCAGGTAAGTTCGACAGAAAGTTGAACCCTGTTATCTGGGAAGTACAACCTTGTGTCCAGGAATGTACAAGTCGGTGCTTAGAATATTTTTCTGCAACTGGTTGCAGAATAGTGCTGGTATGACATGTGGGACCCATGAGGCAGCAACATTGTCAACACCCGGATTTTTAAGTCTAGATGCCTATTATGTCATTCATCGCAATCCCAGGAATAATGTTGTTGCGAGGCATGATAGTTGAATATCATAGTCATCATTCATTACAAACAATATTGTCTTACAACTTGAATCACATGATCCATATTACACAAATAGTTGATCTATTGATCAACGAACAAACACAAGTTCATATCGGAAGCGTAAAGATAAATGGACTCTCTAGTCCACAGGCCAACGCTTGACGTCGGAAGACTCCTAGTTGTCGTAGGCGTCCTGCTGGTCGTTGATACGTCTCAAACGTATCTATAATTTCTTATGTTCCATGCTACTTTATTGATGATACTCACATGTTTTATACATACTTTATGTCATATTTATGCATTTTCCGGCACTAAACTATTAACAAGATGCCGAAGAGGCAGTTGCTGTTTTCTGCTGTTTTTGGTTTCAGAAATCCTAGTAAGGAAATATTCTCGGAATTGGACGAAATCAACCCCCAGGGGCTTATTTTTCCACGAAGCTTCCAGAACACCGAAAGGGAAACGAAGTGGGGCGACGAGGCGCCGCCACACTAGGGCGGCGCGGCCCAAGGGGGGCCTGCGCGGCCCTAGCATGTGGGCCCCTCGTCAACCTTCCGACTCCCCCCTTCCGCCTACTTAAAGTCTTCGTCGCGAATACCCCAGTACCGAGAGCCACGATACGGAAAACCTTCCAGAGACGCCGCCGCCGCCAATCCCATCTCGGGGGATTCAGGAGATCGCCTCCGGCACCCTGCCGGAGAGGGGAATCATCTCCCGGAGGACTCTTCACCGCCATGGTCGCCTCCGGAGTGATGAGTGAGTAGTTCACCCCTGGACTATGGGTCCATAGCAGTAGCTAGATGGTCGTCTTCTCCTAATTGTGCTATCATTGTTGGATCTTGTGAGCTGCCTAACATGATCAAGATCATCTATCTGTAATACTACATATTGCGTTTGTTGGGATCCGATGAATAATGAATGCTATGTTATGTTGATTATCAATCTATCATCTATGTGTTGTTTATGATCTTGCATGCTCTCCGTTATTAGTAGAGGCTCTGGCCAAGTCGTTACTTGTAACTCCAAGAGGGAGTATTTATGCTCGATAGTGGGTTCATGCCTCGATTAAATGCAGGACGATGTGAGAAAGTTCTAAGGTTGTGGATGTGCTGTTGCCACTAGGGATAAAACATCAATGCTATGTCTAAGGATGTATTTGTTGATTACATTACGCACCATACTTAATGCAATTGTCTGTTGTTCGCAACTTAATACTGGAGGGGGTTCGGATGATAACCTGAAGGTGGACTTTTTAGGCATAGATGCATGCTGGATAGCGGTCTATGTACTTTGTCGTAATGCCCAATTGAATTTCACACTACTCATCATAACATGTATGTGCATGGTCATGCCCTCTTTATTTGTCAATTGCCCAACTGTAATTTGTTCACCCAACATGCTATTTATCTTATGGGAGAGACACCACTAGTGAATTGTGGACCCCGGTCCATTCTTTTACATCGAATACAATCTACTGCAATACTCGTTCTACTGTTTTATGCAAACATCATCATCCACACTATACATCTAATCCTTTGTTACAGCAAGCTGGTGAGATTGACAACCTCACTGTTAAGTTGGGGCAAAATATCTTGGTTGTGTTGTGCAGGTTCCACGTTGGCGCCGGAATCCCTGGTGTTGCGCCGCACTACACTTAGCCGCCATCAACCTTCAACGTGCTTCTTGACTCCTACTGGTTCGATAACCTTGGTTTCTTACTGAGGGAAAAACTTGCCGCTGTACGCGTCATACCTTCCGCTTGGGGTTCCCAACGGACGTGTGCTTTACCGTCACAAGCAGCAGTCGTCACCTTGGTAGTTCTGTTCATCTTCATACTCTGGCCATTTGAATAGCCAGGGACAAAGCCGTGAGTACTTTAAGTACTCGCAAACTAATACTAGTGTAAGTGCTAACAATTTTAGTAAGGGGTGCTAAGCTCTAGTTTATTTGCATAAAGCCAATTTTAGTTCACAAGTATTTGAGAAAATGCTTATTCATGTGCTAACTAACTCAAGTGGGAACATTAGTGTCATTCCCACAACTCAAGTTGTGATTCAAAAACAAGTCACCATTCACCAATCATTTCACCAACATTTTCAAGAATCTGATACCGGAAATTGTATGGCCTTTCCAACCGTCCGTAACCGTGGACACGGCTATTCGAATAGGTTTACACTCTGCAGAGGTTGCACACTTGTGCCACAACATTTGATTTCATCCGTCGGGATAACCCCGAATCATCGTAACACAGTACGCGGATCATCAACCATAACCTTTCACTTACAAACCCTAGTATGAGCACCTCTCCCCATGAGCTTGGCCTCCCAGTGAAGACCAACTGTCAACCTGGGAACTACACAGGGCTTGGCCGTACAATTCACCTCAATTCACATCATTTCTCAACAACGGAGGCAGCCTCGGCATAACCCCTATGATGTGTGTTCAGAGGGAACCCATACTAAGATGCATAAGTTTCCAGTTAAGCCCTACCCATAATCAGGAATTGTGGGGGTACTCAAAATTGGAAAGGTATCGCATTCAAACCAATATCAGTTTTAATCAAAAATCACCATCTTCTGCAAGTCATATTCACCTTCAAAAATCATTCAATAGAATGACTCAGCATTCCAAGCTTTCAAATTCATTTCCAGTCACATGTTCCCATCTAGAGTAGTCAAGTTTTAGTATTTAGCACTAGCACTAATCATGAGGGGTGCTATCTTGCTTGGCTAGCTTTGAGACCAACTTTGCTACTCTAGTAATCTTTTTGACTTAGACCAAAGTTAACTATAAAAGTAACTCTTTAAATAAACAAGTAAAAACTTGTATGGTAAAATCTTGGGATTGGATTGTGGTAAGAAAGGTAAGACTAATGGTGCCTTGCCCCAAAGGGCTTTGCACTTTGCAAGAATATTAGCTTGCCTTGGTAGTGGTCAAGGTGCTCCTCTTCCTCCTCTTGGTAGAATCCTTCCTCTTCCTGGTATTCTCCGGTGCTAGCGTGTAAATTCGAATATGAGGTATAATCACTCAACAAGGTTCAATTGCTATACTAAGCACATCATTACTTCACACAAACTATTCTAAGCACACACTTAATACCATTAGGTGTATTGGTTTTCTTTATTGAGGAAAAATAATTTCCTCTCATTACATATGTAAATGATAGTTTCCATTTAGTGTTGGAGGAAATAATTTCCTCTCATTGAATCTTCTTAAGATTTAACTTCCTCCATAATCATGCATGAAATCATGTTGACCTAAGTCAACCATTCATCATCATCATTTGGGAAAATAATTTAAATGAGGTAGGATACCTCATACAATTTAACAATTCTAAATATGATTTAAAAATCACCAAGTATTTCATGTGAGAGTATTTGACCAGGGGTCCAACTTCATATGAAAGTACTTGGGACAAGATTTAAATGAAGTGAAACACTTCATATGATTTGCATAATAGTTTTGGACAATATCACTTAACTAAACTAGCCATATAGTCCTTTATTTAAACTAGGCCATGATCACCCAAAGTGACCACACCATATTTTCGCAGAAACAATTAGTGTAAGTGAAATGTGAGCTATTAGAGTTGGAATCAACTAAATATCATTTTTGGTTGATTTTTAAGATTTAATTGAATGTGCAAAAGTCCCTGAATTGTTCTTTTTGTCACATTATTTCTACAAAATATCTCGCAATGAGACCAGTGGGGTTTTGTAGATCTTTTCGGTAGCTTTCCAACAATATAAAGTTTGTTAAATTTGGCCAAGCCAATTTGAAACTATTCAATTTCAAAGACAGGGCCAGTATTGAATTTAAATAGAATCTGGAATTTCGAATTTAAACAAATGGGCTGAGCGGGAAAATCTAACGGGCCAGATTCAAACTTAACGGCCTGCCCAGCCCACCACGGTCCACAGACGCGTGGGCTGCCTGACAGCGTGGGACCCGCCTGTCAGCGGCTCACCACACCCGAATCGGTACGGGGCAGTGTGGCGTGTTGGATTAGAACGGCGATCAACGGCTCACAGGCATCGTCGTCTCCGACGAGATGCCGTGGCTTCGCCGGCGAGCCTAGGGGGTCAGAGGGAGTACCAGGGCTCCGGCAGTCGGCGGCGAGGTTCACGGTGACGTTGTCGACGGTGCTGAGGCGGCTGGTACAAGTGGCGTCGCTTGGGGAGGCTTGAATCGACGGCTGCAACCTCCGGGTACTGGCGGCGTCGAGCTTGCAATTCTGGCGGCTCTGGCGACGATTGGGTTAGCTACTGGTGTGAGGCGAAGCAGTGAAGAGAGGAGAGTGAGATGGCGTGCTTGGTTGAGTCGAGGGAGCGCCCTATTTATAGAATCGCGAGGGTGCCGCGGTTGCTGTGACGAGGTCGACATCGACGCGGGTGCTCCGGCGAGCTAGCGAGCTAGACGATGGCGGGGCACTGTGCTGCGTGTCCAGGCGGTTCTTTTGGTGGCGACAGCGCGGTCGGACGGTGCCTAAATCGGTCGGGTGGTCGAGGGGTACTGCGCGACAGAAGCGGGATGTGGTCGTCGTCTCCGGCGACGGCGGGCACGGGTCGGTGTCTTGCGCGTGTCCTGCGCGTTCGTGGTGGCACAGCGAGGCTGTTGGTGAAGAAAGGGGGGCCAGGAGTGGAGTGATGCGGCGAGGTGACTCGTGGCCAGTGATGCCCGTGGCGCGCGCGTGTGCGACACCAATGGCATGCCGATGCCGTTCTGGACGCATGCGTTCCGGCGGTGGTCGGTGTTCCCCTTGGCAATGGCGGTGCTAGGAAGGTGTAGGGAGGCCAGGTGGTGCTCTGTGGCGCGTTGGCCAGGGTTGGGGAGGAAGGAGAAGAGAGGGCGAGGGACATGGTGAGACATGGCCGGCATGGCCATGTCCTTGTCCTCCTAGAGCTCCTCCTAGGGTTTCTTTGCAGGCAAGAGAGAGAGGGGACCAGGGAACAAGGTAGAGCTCAAGTGGTGGCTTAAGGTTGGCCAAAACACTATTCCAAATAGTGTTTGAATTTATCCCTATTTGAAATTTGCCAAAATCTTGCCAAATTTGGTTGAGCTCAAATGGTTCCAAAATTTGAAAGTGGTTGGTTTGGTTTAGTTGTAAATGACCAGAGAAAAATACAAGTGGTGGTGGAATTTAAAAAAATCAAAGAAATGCAAAAAATGCAAAGTGTGAGATTGTTGCACTTGTTAAAAAGTCTCAACTTTGCATGAGCATAGTTTTTGATACAAGATGATTTTGGCATGGTGGTCTTTACCAAAGTTGTTCACCTTGATGTGCTCTTGGATGAGGTGCAAAGAATTGGGAGAGTTTAGTTTGAAAAACTTGAAATACAAGGGCTCAAAGTAGTGACCAGAATATAAATGGCAGATTTGACCACTATCATATGTGATCACAATTTGAGTTTGAATTTGATTTGATTTGTTTTTCTTTGATTCCAAAAGCTGTAGTAAGTGTTTAGTAACATAATTACAACTAATGGTGAAGGTCAAATTGGTCTAAGGTAAAGATTTGCAAAAATGGCATAAACCATATGTGAGGGTTTTAGGGTTTTTCTTATTTGATTTCTTTCTCTTTTTATTTTATTTGGTTTGTGATCTTCACTTGATCACTTTAGGGTTTTAGGGTTTAGCACATAAACACAATAACAATCATCATGGCATATCACTCAAAATGCACAAGTCCTATGCATGGCACTATATGCAAATAAAAGTTTTTGTTGGTTCTGAAATTTGGATCTCTGAAATTCTTCTTCTTCCTTTTATTGAAATTTGGGATGTTACAAACCCTTCCCCCTTACAAAAGATCTCGTCCCGAGATCTAAAAGAAAACTAGGTACTAAAGAGATCTGGGTACTCCTTCTTCATGAAGTCTTCACGTTCCCAAGTGGCTTCATCTTCGGTATGGTTGCTCCACTGAATCTTCAAAAACTTGATGCTTCGGGTGCGGGTGGTTCGGTAAGCTTCCTCCAGAATGCGAATCGGCACTTCACGGTACGTCAAGTCCTTGTCGATGTCGGTGATCGATGTTCTTGAACACTTCGGTCTTCTCGGGGACTTCTAGGCACTTCCGGAGTAGTGAGATGTGAAACACGTCGTGCACAGCCGACATTTCTTCTGGTAGCTCCAGTTGATAAGATACTTCGCCTCGGCGACTCAGAACTTTGAAGGGTCCGACATATCGGGGTGCGAGCTTTCCTTTCAGCTGGAATCTCTGCATTCCTTTCAGGGGGATACTTTGAGATAGACAAAATCTCCGATCTCGAAGGTCAACTCTCGACGTCTCTTGTCGGCGTAGCTCTTCTGTCTTGATTGCGCCGTCTTGAGGTACTCGCGGATCTTGTGTACTTTCTCTTCGGCTTCTTGGAGAACATCTGTTCCAAAGACTTGGCTTTCTCCGACTTCCGACTAATTCAGCGGGGTACGGCATTTCCTTCCGTACAAGGCTTCAAAGGGGGCCATTTGTAAGCTGGCTTGGTAGCTGTTGTTGTAAGAGAATTCTGCGTAATGCAGGCAGTCTTCCCACTTGGATCCATATTCCAGTATACATGCTCTCAGCATGTCTTCCAATATCTGGTTGACTCTTTCCGTCTGTCCATCGGTCTGCGGATGATAGGCGGTGCTGAAATTCAGATGGGTTCCTAGTCCTTCGTGCACTTTCTGCCAGAATCTTGAGGTGAATTGTGATCCTCTATCTGACACTATCGACTTCAGGGTTCCGTGCAGTGCGACTATTCTGGAGATGTATAGTTCCGCTAACTTTGGGCCTTGGTATGTGGTCTTGAAGGCAATGAAATGGGCTACTTTGGTCAGTCTATCGACAACTACCCATATCGAATCATTTCCTTTGCTAGATTTGGGCAAACCGGTCATAAAGTCCATTCCTACAGAGTCCCACTTCCATTCGGGAATCTGCAGTGGCTGCAGCAATCCTGCGGGTCGTTGATGTTCCGCCTTGACTCTCTGACAGATATCACACTTGGCGATGTAGCTTCCGATTTCTCTCTTCATTCCATGCCACCAGAATTGCTCCTTCAGATCTTGATACATCTTGGTACCTCCGGGATGAATTGAGTAAAGAGTGTCATGATCTTCCTTTAGGATGACTTGCTTCAACTCTGAGTCTGATGGAACACAAAGGCGTCCTTTGTACCAAAGAACTCCGGCTTCATCTACGGTGAATCCTGGTGCCTTTCCTGCGGCTCTCTGGTTCTTGATTCCATCAATGCTAGCGTTTCCTTTCTGGGCTTCCTTGATCTGGCTGATCAAGGTGGGTTGAAGCTCTATGCTGGCTAGGAATCCTTCACTAACAAGTTCCAGTCTAAACTGTTCAAACTCCTGAAACAGGCTGGGTTGCTCGATTGCGATCATGGAGTTCAACTGGCATGGCAGTCGACTCAAAGCATCCGCTACCACATTGGCCTTGCCGGGGTGGTAGTGAATCCCCATGTCGTAATCCTTGATCAATTATATCCATCTGCGCTGCCTCATATTCAGCTCTTTCTGGGTGAAGATATACTTCAGGCTCTTGTGGTCGGAGTAGATCTCGCATCGATTACCCATGAGGTAATGACGCCAAACTTTCAAGGCTAAGACTACGGCTGCAAGCTCTAAGTCGCGGGTTGGATAGTTCTGCTCATGTTGCTTCAGCTGTCTTGAAAGGTATGAAATCACTTTGCCTTCTTGCATAAGCACACATCCAAGACCAGTCTTGGAGGCGTCGCAATAGACGTCAAAGGGCTTGGTGATGTCCGGCATGATCAGGATTGGGGCTGAGGTCAGTCTACTCTTGAGTTGCTGGAAACTCTCTTCACATTTGTCAGTCCATTCGAACTTCTTGTCCTTCTTCAATAGTTGGGTCATTGGTCGAGCGATGCTCGAAAAGCCTTCTACAAATCTGCGGTAATATCCGGCTAATCAAAGAAAAGCGCGGACCTCGGTCTGGGTGGTTGGGGCTTGCCATTCTGTAACAGTTTTGATCTTGGCGGGATCTACGGCAATTCCTCCTGCAGACAAGATATGTCCCAGGAATCCTACTTCCTTCAACCAAAACTCACATTTGCTGAACTTGGCATACAACTGGTGGTGTCTAAGGGTTTCTAGGACAGTCTCCAAATGCTGTTCATGTTCCTCTTCGGACTTGGAGTAGATAAGAATGTCGTCGATGAAGACAACGACAAACTTGTCCAAAAAGTTCATGAAGATCTTATTCATGAGGTTCATGAAATAAGCTGGGGCATTGGTTAATCCAAACTACATGACATTGTACTCATACAACCCATATCTGGTGGTAAAGGCAGTCTTTGGGATATCGGTGGCACGGATCTTCAGCTGATGATAACCAGTCCTAAGATCAATCTTTGAGAACACTTTGGCACCGGTCAACTGATCGAATAGGTCTTCTATCTTGGGTAGGGGGTATTTGTTCTTGACGGTGACATCGTTAAGCTTACGGTAGTCCGTACATAGACGAGTGGCACCATCCTTCTTGTCCACAAACAAAACAGGTGATCTCCAGGGGGATGCACTAGGTCGAATCAAACCTTTGGCTAACATATCATCGATCTGCTTCTTCAGCTCCACAAGCTCTGTTGGGTTCATACTATAGGCTCTCTGCGCTATAGGTCCAGTTCCGGGGATTAACTCGATGATGAAATCGATATCCCGATCCGGGGGCATACCGGGTAGATCATCCGGAAACACATCAGGGTATCGACAAACGACCCTGATTTGATCCAGAGTTGTCTTGGCTACACTTTGGTTGCAGGTGAATTTTCTGGGTAGTCTTTCAGATACATGTTCTACTAGGATACCGGTGCTGCTAGTCATGGTGATGGCTTTTTTAGCACAGTCAATCAATCCATAGTGTTTTGACATCCAGTCCATTCCTACTACGACTTCCAAACCTTTGGTTCCCAGAATAACCAGATTGGCATAAAAATCTACTTCATGGATTCTGATGGTTACATTTTTGCAAAATTTTCTGGCTTTGGTGGTTGATCCTGGAATTTGAACTATCATAACATGCTTCAAACTGATAGGTTGAATTTTACTTGTGGATGCAAAGTCTTCGGTGACAAAAGAATGAGATGCTCCGGAATCAAACAACACTCTGGCAGGTACGGAGTTGACAGAAAACATACCCAGTACAACATCTGGTGCTTCCTGGGCTTCTTCGGCGTTCATGTGGAAGAGACGGCCGTTGCGGTTATTGGGGTTGTTGGGGACGAACTTCTTGCCGGTGGAGACACGGCGTTGCTGCTTAGCAGGTGCAGCGGTGTTGGCGGCATTCTTGGTTAACCTCTTGGGGCACTCGTTGGAGTAGTGTCCCACCACACCACACTCATAACAAGTGATGGTGGCCTTGTCCTTGGTTGCGACGGGGATGGCGTTGCTCCCAGTCCTTGGAGTGGTTGTTGTTGTTGTTGTTGTTGTTGTTGTTGTTGTTGTTGTTGTTGTTGTTGTTGTTGGGGGCTCTGGGCGGAGCGCGGTTGAAGTTGTTGTTGTTGTTGTTGTTGTTGTTGTTGTTGTTGCTGTTGTTGTGGTGGCCTCCTGGCCTGGAGTTTCTTCCACTTCGGTTCTGATAACCCGGACGTGAAGTCTGCATCTGGGGCTTGTTGTTGTTTCTCTGAGTGAAACCTCCGCTTGAGCTGGGGCGATACTTCGGGGCATTGCTAGGCCCACTCTGGTGCATCATGCGGCGTTTGCGGTTCTCGTTGGCTTGGTTCAGCTTGCCTTCCATCTGGATGGCGGAATCCACTAAGGCTTCAAGGTCGGCGAAGGGGATGTTGACGAGGACAGTCCGCATCTCATCATGCAGTCCGTTCAGGAATCTCTCCTGCCTCTTCTCGGTGGTGTCGGTTTCGTCGGGGGCGTACCTTGACAGTGTAAGGAATCTGTCGCGGTATTGTACCACCGTCATGCGTCCTTGCTTGAGTTCGCGGAGCTCATCCCTCATCTTCTTGATAAGACCCGGGGGCACATGGTACTTGCTAAACTTGAGCTTGAAGTCTGCCCAAGTCATGACCTGACCTCCGTTCATGGCACGGGTGCTAGTCCACCAGGCTCGGGCTGGTCCGGCAAGGTAATGGGTTGCGAACAGGACCTTCTCGTTGGCTTCCACTCCGGCTACTTCCAAGTTGTTCTCCATAGTCTGGAGCCAGTCGTCGGCATCAAGGGGTTCCTCGGTCTTGCTAAACACCGGTGATGAGATCTGAGATCTAGGGATTAGCCCGATCTCGCAATTTGACCCAAAATCCAAGGGGAAAAGGTGGGAGAGCGCGAGGAACACGAAGAACACGAGGAACACCGGTACTCACGCACACACACCAACCCGATACACCCGATACTTACCCCCGTGGCTCGATGGACCACGCCAATAGAATCACCCGGAAGAGGCACGCGGCAGAATTCCCGGTGAGAGATTGGTGTTGGAGAAGAAGAGATTGGTGAGGGAGAGAGAGTGGCTTGCACTAGAATCTCACTCAACAATATCCAAATCAACAACAAGGATGCCTTGATTACAAAGGGATGCTAACCCTAGGGAGACAAAGCTCAAAGTAGTGTTTAAGCTCAATTCAAGTCTAAGGGGTAAAGGAGGGGTCCAGGGTCCTTATATAGGCCTGCATGGCCAGCAGGGCAAAAAGGTACATAAATGGATAACTTAGGCAGTTTGGTGGAGAATTCCTGTCGGATCCGGTCCTGGGGCCGGTCAGACCGGACCTGGGACCGGATGGTCCGGTCGTGGGGCTGGTCGACCGGGTGCCAACCGGAAATGTCGCAGATCTCCGTCCGGTTGGCCCCCGGTATGACGCCCGGTCAGGATCGAGGGAAATCCGGTTTGGCGCCCGGTTGACCGGGCCTGGGACCGGATGGTCCGGTCGTGGGGCCGGTCGACCGGGTCCTAGGCTGGCCAGCTTCTTCTCTTCCTTCGAGCGCTTCGAGTGACGTCGGGTCCAGCTTCGTGCCCATCTTCATGTCCCGCTGCTCCTCTCCTTCCCTTGACCATGGTGTGTCCTCCTCTCCGGGGTCTTGATGCACCTTGTACCTAATGACACAAAGCACATCGGCATGAGGTAGCATTCCATCCAAAGGGGTACCGAGATCAAGGGTGGTGAGGAGCGAGTTCACCTTATCATGTAGCGCTTTAACTCGAGCCCGAGTCATCGGTCCACTTGGGGGACTTGTTGGTCTTGGTGTAGTGTCGTTGGTAAGCGGGGCTACATCATCTCCCCCCTTGGGAAAGAGTCGTTCTCGACTTGTGCTCCTCCTCATCTCCATGATAGGGTGACAAGTCCGAGATGTTGAACGTGTTGCTCACCAAGTACTTGGAGGTCGGGATGTCGATGACGTAGGCGTTGTTTTTGATGCGTTTGAGGACCTTGAAGGGGCCATCTCCTCTTGGCTTGAGCTTTGAGTTGCGCTCATGAGGGAATCTTTCCTTCCAGAGGTGGATCCAAACGAGGTCTCCTTCTTGAAATATTCTTTCCTTCTTCTTGGCGTTGAGGTGGTTGGCTTGACGAAGCACATGTTCTTGTATGGTCGCTCTTGTTTCTTCATGTAGTTTCTTCATGGCGGCGGTGCACTTGTCGAAGTCCATGTTCGTCCTCTCATGAAGAGGGAGTGGTAGTATGTCGAGTGCCGTGGGAGGGTCGAAGTCGTAGACGATCATGAAGGGGCTCCGTGATGTTGTCTTGTGCGTGGCTCGATTGTAGGTGAACTCCGCATGCGGAAGGCACTCTTCCCATGACTTCAAGTTTTTCTTCACGAGGATGCGTAGAAGAGTTGAGAGGCTTCTATTGACCACTTCCGTTTGTCCGTCCGTTTGCGGGTGGGAGGATGATGAGAATAAGAGCTTCACTCCAAACTTTGCCATGAGTGACTTCCATAGATAGCTCATGAACTTGACGTCTCAATCCGACACAATGCTTGCCGGTATTCCGTGTAGACGAACAATTTCCCTGAAAAACAATGAAGCAATGTGTGAAGCATCATCGGTCTTATGGCAAGGTATGAAATGTGCCATCTTAGAGAACCTATCCACTACCACAAAGATTGAATCATGACCATGTTTGGTGCGAGGAAACCCTAGTACAAAATCCATGCTAATATTGGTCCATGGTGCATATGGAATAGGCAATGGTGTGTAAAGACCATAAGGGTTGGTGGTGGACTTAGCTTGAAGGCATGTAGTGCAACGGTTGCATAGGAGCTCCACATCCCGCTTCATCTTTGGCCAATAGTAATGAGTGGATAACATCGCGAGTGTCTTGTCACGTCCAAAGTGTCCCATGAGACCACCTCCATGTGACTCTTGCAAAAGCAACTTTCTAAGAGAAGACTCGGGTATGCAAATCTTGTTAGCTTTAAACAAGTAGCCATCATGCAAATAGAAATCATCAAATCCTCGTTCAACGGAACACTTCTCAAATATCGGTGCAAAGAAAGAATCGGAAGGATAGAGTTCTTTGATCTCTTCAAGTCCCAAAACATGAAAATCCAAGCGAGTAAGCAAAAGGGTGTTTTTGCGGGAAAGAGCATCCGCCACTACATTGTCCTTGCCCTTCTTGTATTTGATTACATATGGGAAGGACTCAATGAACTCGACCCATTTTGCGTGTCATTTGTTCAAGTTGTGTTGGCTTTTCAAATACTCCAAAGACTCATGGTCGGAATTAATGATAAACTCTTTTGGCCAAAGATAGTGTTGCCAAACTTCAAGAACACGAACCAAAGCATAGAGCTCCTTGTCATAAATAGGATAGTTGAGGCGTGCGCCATCCAACTTCTCACTATAATATGCATCGGGTTTGCCCTCTTGCATAAGAACGCCACCAATACCAAGTCCACTCGCATCACACTCAATCTCAAAAGTTTTTGCAAAGTTTGGAAGGACAAGAAGGGGAGCTTCGGTAAGGAGTTTCTTCAACTCATCAAAAGCATTTTGTTGGGCCTTGCCCCAAACAAACGGAACATTCTTTTTGGTAAGTTCATTCAAAGGGCAAGCAATGGTGCTAAAATCTTTCACAAAGCGGCGGTAGAAACCGGCAAGTCCATGAAAACTTTGGACTTGACCAACATTTGTAGGAGTAGGCCAATTGTGGATGGCCTCCACCTTGGAAGAATCAACTTCAATCCCATTAGCGGAAACCACAAATCCAAGGAAAACCAACTTGTTTTGAGAAAAGGTGCACTTGGGGAGGTTGGCATAAAGCTTCTCATGACGCAAGATGCATAAGACCTCTCTCACATGTTGCACATGGTCCTCGAGATTTTTGCTGTAAATGAGAATATCATCAAAATAGACAACCACACTCTTGCCAATGAGAGGACGCAAGATGTGATTCATAAGACGCATAAAAGTGGATGGAGCATTGGATAGACCAAAAGGCATAATGAGCCATTCATAGAGACCAAGCTTGGTCTTGAATGCCGTTTTCCATTCATCACCAATTGCCATGCGAATTTGGTGGTAGCCACTACGCAAATCGACTTTAGAGAAAATCATGGCACCACTTAACTCATCAAGCATGTCATCTAAATGCGGAATGGGATGGCGGTAACGAACGGTAATGGCATTAATGGGGCGACAATCCATACACATTCGTTGCATCTCATCCGGTTTAGGCACAAGAATCACGGGAACCGCACAAGGACTAAGGCTTTCGCGAACATACCCTTTGGCGAGGAGATCTTGAATTTGGCGTTGTATCTCCTTTGTGTCTTCGGGGTTGGTGCGGTAGGCGGCACAGTTTGGGAGCGGAGCACCGGGTATGAGGTCGATGCGGTGCTCTATGCCTCGTAGCGGTGGAAGCCCATGAGGGAGCTCATCGGGGAAGACGTCTTGAAACTCCTTCAAAAGAGACAACAAAGACGAAGGAATGTTGGTTCAGTCGTTAGTCACCGACGATGGTCCCTTGAAAATGAGCACATAGTGCAATATGGTGGATGGGTTCTCTTGGACCTCTCTCCACTCACTCTTGGTGGCTAGTAGGACACTCTTTGTCTCGCTCATATATGGCTTGTGGCGCTCACTATCTTTTTGGTGGGTCGCTCCCTCTCCTCTCATCTCACTATGGTGGGTGCGGAGTTGTGCCCGCGCTAAAGCCTTCGCATTATCCGCGATGATTTGGCTAGGAGTCATCGGGCGTAACTCGAACTTCTTGTCCTTGACCTTGAAGGTGTATGCATTGGAGTGTCCATCATGTATAGCCTTCTTGTCAAATTGCCAAGGGCGGCCAAGTAACATGTGGCACACCGTCATGGGTACCACGTCACACTCAATAGTGTCTTCATAAGGTCCAATCTTGAAAGTGACGGTGACGGTATGTTGTATCTTGACGTTGCCCTTGTCGCTCAACCATTGGATATGGTAAGGATGAGGATGCTTGCGGAGGGTGAGGTTGAGCTTCTCACACAATTCGGTGCTTGCAAGGTTATGGCAACTTCCTCCATCGATGATGACCTTGATCGACTTGCCACCAATACCGGCACGGGTTTGGAAGATGTTGCACCGTTGGTCTTCCATAGCTTGAGGTTGAGTTGTTAGCACCCTTGTGACCACAAGTGAGGGACTTGGGTCATGCTCACATAAGAGAGGGTCTTCTCCACATTCTTCATCATAAGCTTCTTCATTTGCAACGACGGCTTGCACAAGGGCTTCGTATTCATCTTCACTTAGCGTCTCTATGTCACCGTTCTCCATAGTGATCATGACCTTGGTGTTCTTGCACTCAAACGATTTGTGGCCTTGGGTGCCACACTTGAAACAAGTGACATTAGAGGGTCCCGTAGAGGCCTTAGAGGAGGCGGTGGAGGACACCGTTTGCTTCATGCGACTTTGGATAGTCGGTTGCTTAGATGGTGTAGAGGACATGGCGGGCTTGACACTTGTTGTAGGAGTTGATGTAGCGAGCTTGGAGGCGAAGTATGACTTGGACTTGTAGTACTTGATGTCCTCATTCACTTGGCGTTCGGCCTTGGATGCTTGGTGGACCAACTCAACCATGTTGGAGTATGGTTGGAACTCCACAATCCTCTTGATGGGGTAGTTGAGGCCATTGAATAAACGAGCAATGGTTTGGTTCTCGGATTCTTGGATGTTGGCTCGCATCATAGTTAACTCCATCTCCTTGAAGAACTCCTCAACGGTCTTGGTGCCTTGCTTCAACTTTTGGAGCTTGTTGAAGAGGTCGGTCATGTATTGTGTTGGGACAAAGCGAGCTTGCATCTCTTCCTTCATCTCTTCCCAAGTGTCAATTGGAGGTTCACCCTTTTCTTCCCTTAGAGTGAGAACTTGTTCCCACCAAGTGTTGGCATAATCCTCAAACTCAAGAGACGCCATAGCCACTCTCTTGGCACCGGAGTAGTTGTGGATGCGGAATATCTTGTCAACCTTGAGTGCCCATGAGAGGTAGGCTTCGGCATCCTCTTCACCCTTGAACTTCGGCATGGTGAACTTGAGCCTTCCAAACATGTTCTCTTCATCCTCCAAGTTTCTTCGGCGAGGATGGATGCCTTCATCTCTTGTGGCTTGAGGTGGTATAGGAGGTCTTGCACAACCAAACATAGCATTGGGTTGGCGTTGAAGTTGGACACTAGCTTCACTTGGCTCACGGTGATGATGTTGTTGAAGATCTTGTCGAGGTTGTTGACGATGCTCATTGTTGGCCCTCTCATCTTGATCATGAGGTGGATCTCCTCTTCCACGTTGGTCATGGCGAGGGTGACGTCGGAGATCTCGCCGAGGTTGATCTTGAGGACCTTGGTCTTGGGGTTGGTCATCACGCCCATGGTGGGCATGGCGATCCGCTTGGTGACGATCTTGTTGGAGGACTTGGTCTTGTGGAGGACGTTCATGTGGACGAGCATGGCGATGGAATTCTCCTCGCCTAGAGTTGGAGTGAGAGTCTTCATGACGAACATGTGGGCGATGAGGTCGAGGATGGTCTTCATGCCTTGAGGTGGAGCTTGAGGACGAATGGCCACCATGAGAGTCGTAATCTTGTGACGAGCTTGATGATGATGAAGTAGAGCGGTATCGGCGATGACGACCCAAGTTGGTGATGGCGCGCTCGAGGCTATCCATACACCGCTCCATGTTCGCATCATTGGCCGCCATTTGACCATTCAAGTTGTCCGTAGCTTCGCGAAGTAGAGCCAAGTCTTGGTTCACAACGGAGAAGTTGTGTGCCACCTCGTCGTATTGTTCGTCGATGCGAGTCTCGAAGAGTGTGAGTTGCTCCTTGAACTCTTGGCGTTGCGTCCATAGGTTGTGTTGAGTAGCCAACCTCTCGGTGTTCCGGAGGACTTCTCCATCCCTTGGGTCATCTCCGTTCCTATCCATGATGGAAAGACAAGAACTATGTTGTGTATGTTAGTGGAAGGAGACTACCTCGCACTCTTACCAAGGTAAGATAGTATTGAGGCAATCAACCAAGCCAAAAGCAAGACCAAGTGTATCGGGTACACACGCAAAACCAAACGCAAAAGCTAGCAAATATGGTGTTAGGTGAGTATGGTGGAAAGCCAAAAGACGAAATCCAAGATCAAGTATGTTGTTAAAAGTGGGTGAGGTCCAAAAATCCAAATGTCAATGTGAAGATCACTATAAACACGGAAAAGTTGTGTAACGCACACACGAGATAAGCGGGGTTAGTGCAACCAAAAGTGAGTGGAAAAGTGTATGTAAGGGTGCTCGATGTCACACTAACACAAGGAGAGGCAAAGCTTCGATTGCAACGGAGAGACAACAAGATTCACACGTGGCCTCTCTTCTCTTCTCTCTTTTGCTTAAAAGCTTATGACTCTTTTGTATATGGTGGCACTTGCACTCTTTTGTATCTATGGTGGAACTTGTACTCTTTTGTATGTATGGTGTGACATGCGTACAGCACGCGACCGTTGGGAACCCCAAGTGGAAGGTGTGATGCGTACATCATTAAGTTTCCCTCAGTAAGAAACCAAGGTTTATCGAGCCAGTAGGAGTCAAGAAGCACGTTGAAGGTTGATGGCGGCGGAGTGTAGTGCGGCGCAACACCAGGGATTCCGGCGCCAACGTGGAACCTGCACAACACAACCAAAGTACTTTTCCCCAACGTAACAGTGAGGTTGTCAATCTCACCAGCTTGCTGTAACAAAGGATTAGATGTATAGTGTGGATGATGATGTTTGCAGAGAACAGTAGAACGAGTATTGCAGTAGATTGTATTCGATGTAAAAGAATGGACCGGGGTCCACAGTTCACTAGTGGTGTCTCTCCCATAAGATAAATAGCATGTTGGGTGAACAAATTACAGTTGGGCAATTGAAAAATAAAGAGGGCATGACCATGCACATACATGTTATGATGAGTAGTGTGAAATTCAATTGGGCATTACGACAAAGTACATAGACCGCTATCCAGCATGCATCTATGCCTAAAAAGTCCACCTTCAGGTTATCATCCGAACCCCCTCCAGTATTAAGTTGCAAACAACAGACAATTGCATTAAGTATGGTGCGTAATGTAATCAACAAATACATCCTTAGACATAGCATTGATGTTTTATCCCTAGTGGAAACAGCACATCCACAACCTTAGGGGTTCTTTGTCACTCCCAGTTTAATGGAGACATGAACCCACTATCGAGCATAAATACTCCCTCTTGGAGTTACAAGTATCAACTTGGCCAGAGCCTCTACTAGCAACGGAGAGCATGCAAGATCATAAACAACACATAGATGATAGATTGATAATCAACATAACATAGCATTCACTATTCATCGGATCCCAACAAACGCAACATGTAGCATTACAGATAGATGATCTTGATCATGTTAGGCAGCTCACAAGATCCAACAATGATAGCACAATTAGGAGAAGACGACCATCTAGCTACTGCTAAGGACCCATAGTCCAGGGGTGAACTACTCACACATCACTCCGAAGGCGACCATGGCGGTGAAGAGTCCTCTGGGAGATGATTCCCTCTCCGGCAGGGTGCCGGAGGCGATCTCCTGAATCCCCCGAGATGGGATTGGCGGCGGCGGCGTCTCTGGAAGGTTTTCCGTATCGTGGCTCTCGGTACTGGGGTTATTATCGACGAAGACTTATGTAGGCGGAAGGGTAGGTCAGGGGGCGCCACGAGGGCCCCACACGCCAGGGCCACGTGGCCCAAGCCTTGGCCGCGCCGCCCTGTTGTGTGGGTGCCTCGTCGCCCCACTTCGTATCTCCTCCGGACTTCTGGAAGCTTTGTGGAAAAATAAGATCCTGGGCATTGATTTCGTCCAATTCCGAGAATATTTCCTTACTAGGATTTCTGAAACCAAAAACAACAGAAAACAGCAACTGGCTCTTCGGCATCTTGTTAATAGGTTAGTGCCGGAAAATGCATAAATATGACATAAAGTATGTATAAAACATGTGAGTATCATCAATAAAGTATCATGGAACATAAGAAATTATAGATACGTTTGAGACGTATCAAGCATCCCCAAGCTTAGTTCCTACTCGTCCCGAGTAGGTAAACGATAACAAAGATAATTTCTGAAGTGACATGCCATCATAATCTTGATCAATACTATTGTAAGCACATGTAATGAATGCAGCGATTCGAAGCAACGGTAAAGACAATGGTTAAACAACTGAATCATATAGCAAATACTTTTCATGAATAGTACTTTCAAGACAAGCATCAATAAGTCTTGCATAAGAGTTAACTCATAAAGCAATAAATTCATAGTAAAGGCATTGAAGCAACGCAAAGGAAGATTAAGTTTCAGCGGTTGCTTTCAACTTGTAACATGTATACCTCATGGATATTGTCAACATAAAGTAATATAATAAGTTCAATATGCAAGTATGTAGGAATCAATGCACAGTTAACACAAGTGTTTGCTTCTTGAGATGGAAGGAAGTAGGTAAACTGACTCAACATAAAAGTAAAAGAATGGCCCTTCACAGAGGGAAGCATCGATTGCTATATTTGTGCTAGAGCTTTTATTTTGAAAACAAGAAACAATTTTGTCAACGGTAGTAATAAAGCATATGTGTTATGTAAATTATATCCTACAAGTTGCAAGCCTCATGCATAGATTACCAATAGTGCCCGCACCTTGTCCTAATTAGCTCGGATTACCTGGATTATGACTACAATACATATGTTTTAACAAAGTATCACAAAGGGGTACCTCTATGCCGCCTGTACAAAGGTCTAAGGAGAAAGCTCGCATTGGATTTCCCGCTTTTGATTATTCTCAACTTAGACATCCATACCGGGACAACATAGACAACAGATAATGGACTCCTCTTTAATGCATAAGCATTCAACAACAAATAATATTCTCATAAGAGATTGAGGATTGTTGTCCAAAACTGAAACTTCCACCATGGATCATGGCTTTAGTTAGCGGCCCAATGTTCTTCTCTAACAATATGCATGCTCAAACCATTCAACTCATGGTAAATCGCCCTTACTTCAGACAAGACGAACATGCATAGCAACTCACATGATATTCAACAAAGGGTAGTTGATGGCGTCCCCAGGAACATGGTTATCGCACAACAAGCAACTTAATAAGAAATAATACATAAGTACATATTCAATACCACAATAGTTTTTAGGCTATTTGTCCCATGAGCTATATATTGCAAAGACAAAGAATAGAAATTTAAAGGTAGCACTCAAGCAATTTACTTTGGAATGGCGGAGAAATACCATGTAGTAGGTAGGTATGGTGGACACAAATGGCATAGTTTTTGGCTCAAGGATTTGGATGCACGAGAAGTAATCCCTCTCAATACAAGGCTTAGGCTAGCAAGGCTATTTGAAACAAACACAAGTATGAACCGGTACAGCAAAACTCACATAATAAACATATTGTAAGCATTATAAGACTCTACACCGTCTTCCTTGTTGTTCAAACCCTCACTAGAAAATATCTAGACCTTAGAGAGACCAATCATGCAAACCAAATTTTAGCAAGCTCTATGTATTTCTTCACTAATAGGTGCAAAGTATATGATGCAAGAGCTTAAACATGAGCACAACAATTGCCAAGTATCAAATTATTCAAGACATTCTACCAATTACCACATGTAGCATTTTCCGTTTCCAACCATATAACATTTAACGAAGCAGTTCAACCTTCGCCATGAACATTATGAGTAAAGCCTAAGGACATATTTGTCCATATTTAACAGCGGAGCGTGTCTCTCTCCCACACAATGAATGCTAGGATCCAACTTTATTCAAACAAAACAAAACAAAAACATACAGACGCTCCAAGTAAAGCACATAAGATGTGATGGAATAAAAATATAGTTTCACTAGAGGAACCTGATAATATTGTCGATGAAGAAGGGGATGCCTTGGGCATCCCCAAGCTTAGATGCTTGAGTCTTCTTGAAATATGTAGGGATGAACCACCGGGGCATCCCCAAGCTTAGAGCTTTCACTCTCCTTGATCATATTGTATGATCCTCCTCTCTTGATCCTTGAAAACTTCCTCCACACCAAACTCAAAACAACTCATTAGAGGGTTAGTGCATAATCAAAATTCACATGTTCGGAGGTGACATAATCATTCTTAACACTTCCGGACATTGCACAAAGCTACTGAAAGTTAATGGAATAAAGAAATCCATCAAACATAGCAAAACAGGCAATGTGAAATAAACGGCAGAATCTGTCAAAACAGAACAGTCCGTAAAGACGAATTTTTAAGAGGCAACAGACTTGCTCAAATGAAAATGCTCAAATTGAATGAAAGTTGCGTACATATCTGAGGATCACTCACGTAAATTGGAAGAATTTTCTGAGTTACCTACAGAGAATTCAACCCAAATTCGTGACAGCAAGAAATCTGTTTCTGCGCAGTAATCCAAATCTAGTATGAACCTTACTATCAAAGACTTTACTTGGCACAACAATGCAACAAAATTAAGATAAGGAGAGGTTGCTACAGTAGTAACAACTTCCAAGACTCAAATATAAAACAAAAGTGCTGTAGTAAAATCATGGGTTGTCTCCCATAAGTGCTTTTCTTTAACGCCTTTCACCTAGGCGCAGAAAGTGTGAATCAAGTATTATCAAGAGATGATGCATCAACAGCGGGGTTTGGAGTTGTCTCAACTATGCATTGTATTTTGTATACGTAAGTTTCAGAGGCTCCCTTTTCATTAGTCTTAGGCTTGCTATTCTCATCAAATAAATTTTCAGGGACAAGTCAAGCATAATTATCTTCTAGAGCTTCATGCATTCCTAGGAGCTTGCAAGGTATTTGTGCTTTAATCTCCCCACCATCATTAACATTATTAGTGTACCTTATTCTATCCATGTCCATCTTTTCAAGTGTTCTTTTAAAATCAGTGAACAAACCAAGCCTCTTATGCTTAATAAAAACTTTTCTAGCTTCTTTAGCTATATCTTTAAATTCTCTATCAAGGACTTTTAAAACAAAATCTCTCTTTTCTCCCATCTCCATATCAGAAAGTGTAAGAAACATATGTTTTATTATGGGATTGAGATTAACAAATCTAGTTTCCAACATGTGTACTAAAAGGCAGAAGCACTTTCATAAGTAGGAGCAGCTTTTAATAATGGTATATCTTCAAAAATTTCATCCATGCTAACATGGGTGAAAAATGCTTCTATATTATCTCTTCCAATGATAGACCCTTCTCCTACATGTATATCTTTTAGAGTAAACTTAGGAGGAAACATGATGAAATAAGTAAAGTAGATGCAAGTAACTAATTTTTTTGAGTTTTTAATATGGAGAATGCAAACAAGATAGTAAATAAAGTAGAGCTAGCAACTAATTTTTTTGTATTTTGATATAATGCAGCAAACAAAGTAGTAAATAAAATAAAAGCAAGACAAAAACAAAGTAAAGAGATTGGAAGTGGAGACTCCCCTTGCAGCGTGTCTTGATCTCCCCGGCAACGGCGCCAGAAATTTAGCTTGACACGCGTACAACACGCAACCGTTGGGAACCCCAAGTGGAAGGTGTGATGCGTACAGTAGTAAGTTTCCCTCTGTAAGAAACCAAGGTTTATCGAACCAGTAGGAGTCAAGAAGCACGTTGAAGGTTGATGGCGGCGGAGTGTAGTGCGGCGCAACACCAGGGATTCCGGCGCCAACGTGGAACCTGCACAACACAACCAAAGTACTTTGCCCCAACGTAACAGTGAGGTTGTCAATCTCACCGGCTTGCTGTAACAAAGGATTAGATGTATAGTGTGGATGATGATGTTTGCAGAGAACAGTAGAACGAGTATTGGAGTAGATTGTATTCGATGTAAAAGAATGGACCGGGGTCCACAGTTCACTAGTGGTGTCTCTCCCATAAGATAAATAGCATGTTGGGTGAACAAATTACAGTTGGGCAATTGACAAATAAAGAGGGCATGACCATGCACATACATGTTATGATGAGTAGTGTGAAATTCAATTGGGCATTACGACAAAGTACATAGACCGCTATCCAGCATGCATCTATGCCTAAAAAGTCCACCTTCAGGTTATCATCCGAACCCCTCCAGTATTAAGTTGCAAACAACAGACAATTGCATTAAGTATGGTGCGTAATGTAATCAACAAATACATCCTTAGACATAGCATTGATGTTTTATCCCTAGTGGCAACAGCACATCCACAACCTTAGGGGTTGCTGTCACTATCCCAGATTTAATGGAGACATGAACCCACTATCGAGCATAAATACTCCCTCTTGGAGTTACAAGTATCAACTTGTCCAGAGCCTCTACTAGCAACGGAGAGCATGCAAGATCATAAACAACACATAGATGATAGATTGATAATCAACATAACATAGAATTCACTATTCATCGGATCCCAACAAACGCAACATGTAGCATTACAGATAGATGATCTTGATCATGTTAGGCAGCTCACAAGATCCAACAATGATAGCACAATTAGGAGAAGACGACCATCTAGCTACTGCTATGGACCCATAGTCCAGGGGTGAACTACTCACACATCACTCCGGAGGCGACCATGGCGGTGAAGAGTCCTCCGGGAGATGATTCCCCTCTCCGGCAGGGTGCCGGAGGCGATCTCCTGAATCCCCCGAGATGGGATTGGCGGTGGCGGTGTCTCTGGAAGGTTTTCCGTATCGTGGCTCTCGGTACTGGGGTTATTATCGACGAAGGCTTATGTAGGCGGAAGGGTAGGTCAGGGGGCGCCACGAGGGCCCCACACGCCAGGGCCACGCGGCCCAAGCCTTGGCCGCGCCGCCCTGTTGTGTGGGCGCCTCGTCGCCCCACTTCGTATCTCCTCCGGACTTCTGGAAGCTTCGTGGAAAAATAAGATCCTGGGCGTTGATTTCGTCCAATTCCGAGAATTATTCCTTACTAGGATTTCTGAAACCAAAAACAGCAGAAAACAACAACTGGCTCTTCGGCATCTTGTTAATAGGTTAGTGCCGGAAAATGCATAAATATGACATAAAGTATGTATAAAACATGTGAGTATCATCAATAAAGTAGCATGGAAGATAAGAAATTATAGATACGTTTGAGACGTATCATGGTGCGACTTGCACTCTTTTTTTGTGTTTTTGGGCTTTTTCACGCACTATGTTAGCGTTAGCCTTGCTTTTGCTATCTTGCCACACAAGTGTTTGCTTAGAAGATTTACTACACACTACACACACACCTCACAATCGGGGCCACGTGTAATGTCTAGCAACACTAAACAAGCAATGCTCGATAGGATAGATCGCAAAAGGAAGAGGGCTACAAGGGAAAACTGCAAGTTATACCTGCGATGTTGGTGGTGGTGGTGGTGGTAGCCGAAATCGAGCTCAAAGGAGGGCGCGGAGTGGCGCCCGGTCTGGGGGCCGGTTTGACCGGTCTCTGGACCGGCTGGTCCGGTTGGCGCCCGGTCGGCCGGGTGCTGGGCCGGCTCACCGGCTTTCTCAACCGGATTTCGCGGTTCTCTCTCTTGTTCTTCCCCAAACCAAAACCAAAAGATCGAATCGACGGGAAACGATGGAATTGGAGGCTAAAAGTTGGGGAAATAGTAGATCAAGCACAACAACACCGAATCCACGGACCAAAACCACTCAAAACGCAACCAAATCATAGATCGGTCCAAAGGCAATTTGGGGCTATTTTTGGGGATTTTTTGGAAAATTTTCTAGAAACAAAATCGGGTGGGTGGAGGGTCAAAATCGCGGTAACCAAAAGCGTCTGATACCATATGATGAGATCTGAGATCTAGGTATTGGCCCGATCTCGCGATTTGACCCAAAATCCAAGGGGAAAAGGTGGGTGAGCGTGAGGAACACGAAGAACACGAGGAACACCAGTATTCACGCACACACACCAACCCGATACACCCGATACTTACCCCGTGGCTCGATGGACCACACCAATAGAATCACCCGGAAGAGGCACGCGGCAGAATTCCCGGTGAGAGATTGGTGTTGTAGAAGAAGAGATTGGTGAGGGAGAGAGAGTGGCTTGCACTAGAATCTCACTCAACAATATCCAAATCAACAACAAGGATGCCTTGATTACAAAGGGATGCTAACCCTAGGGAGACAAAGCTCAAAGTAGTGTTTAAGCTCAATTCAAGTATAAGGGGTAAAGGAGGGGTCCAAGGTCCTTATATAGGCCTACATGGCCAGCAGGCGAAAAGGTACATAAATGGATAGCTTAGGCAGTTTGGTGGAGAATTCCCGTTGGATCCGGTCCTAGGGCCGGTCAGACCGGGCCTGGGACCGGATGGTCCGGTCGTGGGGCCGGTCGACCGGGCGCCAACCGGAAATGTCGCAGATCTCCGTCCGGTTGGCCCCTGGTACGACGCCCGGTCAAGACCGAGGGAAATCCGGTTTGGCGCCCGGTTGACCGGGCCTGGGACCGGATGGTCCGGTCGTGGGGCCGGCCGACCGGGTCCTGGGCCGGCCAGCTTCTTCTCTTCCTTCAAGCGCTTCGAGTGACGTCGGGTCCAGCTTCGTGCCCATCTTCATGTCCCGCTGCTCCTCTCCTTCCCTTGACCATGGTGTGTCCTCCTCTCCGGGGTCTTGATGCACCTTGTACCTAATGACACAAAGCACATCGGCATGAGGTAGCATTCCATCCAAAGGGGTACCGAGATCAAGGGTGGTGAGGAGCGAGTTCACCTTATCATGTAGCGCTTTAACTCGAGCCCGAGTCATCGGTCCACTTGGGGGACTTGTTGGTCTTGGTGTAGTGTCATCGGTAAGCGGGCTACATCAACCGGAGGGTTGGTGTTCTGGAAGTTCTTGAGCTAGGATCCGGGGTGGTCATGATTTCCATGGCCTTGGTTGACAAGGTTTTGCAGTGCGGTGATGTTAGCTCAGCGTTTAGCCCTGTCAGCCTCTCGATCTACCATCAGGGTTTGCAGCAGTTGCATCATGGAGTCGTTGTTGTTGCGATTGGGAGGGGCCATTTGAACATACCGAAGATCATGAGATAAGAGGGAAACTTCTATGGCTTATTTTGAGTAAGTTCAAAATTTTGAAACTTGAATTCTCTTGATGACAAACACAAACATTCATTCATTCAACATCACACATTACAAACTAACACTGCCCATGGTTTTAAGAACCATTTCTCATGCTACGATACAACGGGCGGGATACAACTCACACCTACATAAGTGATCAAGTGCAACTACTCCTCATCATCGACGTCGATGGGGACGAAGTCGTCTGGTCCAGCCTCTAGGAACTCGTAGTCCTCCTTCTCGGTGAACTCGTCCTCCTCAAAGTCGTCGTCATTGCTCAGGAAGGCTCCTCCTCCCTGAAGGTCGATACCTCCATCGTCTTCCTCCATCTCTCTCAGCTCGTCCTCCTGGGCCTTGACAGTGGCCTCCAAAGATGCTATCTTAGCGCGAAGGCGCACAATAGTAGCGTCCTTCTTGGCACGCTGCTGGCGAAGGGTCTTGAGGTCGCGGGCGAGTAGCTTGATCGCCTCACCCTGCTCGGTGATGTGAGCGTGGGTCTGGTTGGCGTAAGCGCGGGAGGCGTCCAGATCCTTCTGAGTCTGGTACAACATGAAGTCGAGGTACTCAGCATGGTGCCTCAACTCCGGGTGCGGCTGCAGCTCCATGGGCACTCCCATGGCATCACGCCTCACAAGATGCGCGAAGCGGGATGCGAGGATGCGCACCACATTCTGCCCGCAGAGGCGAGCAAGTGACTCCTGAAGGGCATGTGCAAGACCGTCAAGCCAGTTGCTCTCGCGGAAGGAGAAGAGGATCCTCTCCGAGGTGGGAGGCTCCATCTTGCCCCTCAAGTCAGCAGTGATGACCCACTGCAACTCTCCTCCGGGCTGGTCGTCCAACTGGATCCCGTGAAACTCGGGGTGTGGGCGTCCAAGGAAGTCCGAGAGGGCGTTGAGGTCGTGCTCGAAGATCAAGCTTCCACCATTCCCAAGCTGGTAGAACTTGTTGTTGATGGGTTCATTCGGCTCCATCTGAAAGCGAAATGGATAAGTAAGTTAGAGAGTGAACAAGTGTGGCAAAATTTTAAGTAGATTCAAACAAGAAAGAGCATGATTCATCAATTTTTGAAAACATCTCAAAGACAAGAGTGTGAATATATTTTCATAAATATTCTTTTCATTTGATTTCAAAGTTAAGTTTTTATGAACGCCCATTCTAACTAGGGTCTTCTAAGGTCAAACAATGGCTCTGATACCAACTTATCAACACCCGGATTTTTAAGTCCAGATGCCTATTATGTCATTCATCACAATCCCAGGAATAATGTTGTTGCGAGGCATAATAGTTGAATATCATAGTCATTATTCATTACAAACCATATTGTCTTACAACTTGAATCACATGATCCATATTACACAAATATTTGATCTATTGATCAACGAACAAACACAAGTTCATATCGGAAGCGTAAAGATAAATGGACTCTCTAGTCCACAGGCCAACGCTTGACGTCGGAAGACTCCTAGTTGTCGTAGGCGTCCTGCTGGTCGTCACCTTGGTAGTTCTGTTAATCTTCATACTCTGGCCATTTGAATAGCCAGGGACAAAGCCGTGAGTACTTTAAGTACTCGCAAACTAATACTAGTGTAAGTGCTAACAATTTTAGTAAGGGGTGCTAAGCTCTAGTTTATTTGCATAAAGCCAATTTTAGTTCACAAGTATTTGAGAAAAGACTTATTCATGTGCTAACTAACTCAAGTGGGAACATTAGTGTCATTCCCACAACTCAAGTTGTGATTCAAAAACAAGTCACCATTCACCAATCATTTCACCAACATTTTCAAGAATCTGATACCGGAAACTGTATGGCCTTTCCAACCGTCCGTAACCGTGGACACGGCTATTCGAATAGGTTTACACTCTGCAGAGGTTGCACACTTGTGCCACAATATTTGATTTCATCCGTCGGGATAACCCCGAATCATCGTAACACAGTACGCGGATCATGAACCATAACCTTTCACTTACAAACCCTAGTATGAGCACCTCTCCCCATGAGCTTGGCCTCCCAGTGAAGACCAACTCTCAACCTGCGAACTGCACAGGGCTTGGCCGTACAATTCACCTCAATTCACATCATTTCTCAACAACGGAGGCAGCCTCGGCATAACCCCTATGATGTGTGTTCAGAGGGAACCCATACTAAGATGCATAAATTTCCAGTTAAGCTCTACCCATAATCAGGTATTGTGGGGGTACTCAAAATTGGAAAGGTATCGCATTCAAACCAATATCAGTTTTAATCAAAAATCACCATCTTCTCCAAGTCATGTTCACCTTCAAAAATCATTCAATAGAATGACTCAGCATTCCAAGGTTTCAAATTTATTTCCATTCACATGTTCCCATCTAGAGTAGTCAAGTTTTAGTATTTAGCACTAGCACTAATCATGAGGGGTGCTATCTTGCTTGGATAGCTTTGAGACTAACTTTGCTACTCTAGTAATCTTTTTGACTTAGACCAAAGTTAACTATAAAAGTAACTCTTTAAATAAACAAGTAAAAACTTGTATGGTAAAAACTTGGGATTGGATTGTGGTAAGAAAGGTAAGACTAATGGTGCCTTGCCCCAAAGGGCTTTGCACTTTGCAAGAATATTAGCTTGCCCTGGTAGTGGTCAAGGTGCTCCTCTTCCTCCTCTTGGTAGAATCCTTCCTCTTCCTGGTATTCTCCGGTGCTAGCGTCTAAATTTGAATACGAGGTATAATCACTCAACAAGGTTCAATTGCTATACTAAGCACATCATTACTTCACACAAACTATTCTAAGCACACACTTAATACCATTAGGTGTATTGGTTTTCTTTATTGAGGAAAAATAATTTCCTCTCATTACATATGTAAATGATAGTTTCCATTTAGTGTTGGAGGAAATAATTTCCTCTCATTGAATCTTCTTAAGATTTAACTTCCTCCATAATCATGCATGAAATCATGTTGACCTAAGTCAATCATTCATCATCATCATTTGGGAAAATAATTAAATGAGGTAGGATACCTCATATAATTTAACAATTCTAAATATGATTTAAAAATCACCAAGTATTTCATGTGAGAGTATTTGACCAGGGGTCCAACTTCATATGAAAGTACTTGGGACAAGATTTAAATGAAGTGAAACACTTCATATGATTTGCATAATAGTTTTGGACAATATCACTTAACTAAACTAGCCATATAGTCCTTTATTTAAACTAGGCCATGATCACCCAAAGTGACCACACCATATTTTTGCATCAACAATTAGTGTAAGTGAAATGTGAGCTATTAGAGTTGGAATCAACTAAATATCATTTTTGGTTGATTTTTAAGATTTAATTGAATGTGCAAAAGTCCCTGACTTGTTCTTTTTGTCACATTATTTCTACAAAAGATCTCACAATGAGACCAGTGGGGTTTTGTTGATCTTTTCAGTACCTTTCCAACAATATAAAGTTTGTTAAATTTGGCAAATACAATTTGAAAATATTCAGTTTCAAAGACAGAGCCAGTATTGAATTTAAATAGAATCTGGAATTTCGAATTTAAACAAATGGGCTGAGCGGGAAAATCTAACGGGCCAGATTCAAACTTAACGGACTGCCCAGCCCACCACGGGCCACAAAGACGTGGGCTGCCTGACAGCGTGGGACCCGCCTGTCAGCGGTTCACCACACCCGAATCGGTACGGGGCAGTGTGGCGCGTTGGATTAGAACGGCGATCAATGACTCACAGGCATCGTCGTCTCCGACGAGATGCCGTGGCTTCGCCGGCGAGCCTAGGGGGTCGGAGGGAGTACCAGGGCTCCGGCGGTCGGCGGCGAGGTTCACGGTGATGTTGTCGATGGTGCTGAGGCGGCTGGTACAAGTGGCGTCGCTTGGGGAGGCTAGCGAGCTAGACGATGGCGGGCACTGTGCTGCGTGTCCAGGCGGTTCTTTGGGCGGCGACGGCACGGTCGGACGGTGCCTAAATCTGTCGGGTGGTCGAGGGGTACTGCGCGGCAGAAGCGGGATGTGGTCGTCATCTCCGGCGACGGCGGGCACGGGTCGGTGTCTTGCGTGTGTCCTGCGCGTTCGCGGTGGCACGGCGAGGCTATTGGTGAAGAAAGGGGGCCAGGAGTGGAGTGATGCGGCGAGGCGACTTGTGGCCAGTGATGCCCGTGGTGCGCGCGTGTGCGACGCCAACGGCATGCCGATGCCGTTCTGGATGCGTGCATTCCGGCGGTGGTCGGTGTTCCCCTTGGCCATGGCGGTGCTAGGCAGGTGTAGGGAGGCCAGGTGGTGCTCTGTGGCGCCATGGCCAGGGTTGGGGAGGAAGGAGAAGAGAGGGTGAGGGACATGGTGAGACATGGTCGGCATGGCCATGTCCTTGTCCTCCTAGAGCTCCTCCTAGGGTTTCTATGCAGGCAAGAGAGAGAGGGGACCAGGGAACAAGGTAGAGCTCAAGTGGTGGCTTAGGGTTAGCCAAAACACTATTCCAAATAGTGTTTGAATTTATCCCTATTTGAAATTTGCCAAAATCCTGCCAAATTTGGTTGAGCTCAAATGGTTCCAAACTTTTAAAGTGGTTGGTTTGGTTGAGTTGTAAATGACCAGAAACAAATACAAGTGGTGGTGGAATTTTAAAAAATCAAAGAAATGCAAAAAATGCAAAGTGTGAGATTGTTGCACTTGTTAAAAAGTCTCAACTTTGCATGAGCATAGTTTTTGATTCAAGATGATTTTTGCATGGTGGTCTTTACCAAAGTTGTTCACCTTGATGTGCTATTGGATGAGGTGCAAAGAATTGGGAAAGTTTAGTTTGAAAAACTTGAAATACAAGGGCTCAAAGTAGTGACCAGAATATAAATGGCAGATTTGACCACTATCATATGTGATCACAATTTGAGTTTGAATTTGATTTGTTTTTCTTTGATTCCAAAAGTTGTAATAAGTGTTTAGTAACATATTACAACTAATGGTGAAGGTCAAATTGGTCTAAGGTAAAGATTTGCAAAAATGGCATAAACCATATGTGAGGGTTTTAGGGTTTTTCTTATTTGATTTCTTTCTCTTTTTATTTTATTTGGTTTGTGATCTTCAGTTGATCACTTTAGGGTTTTAGGGTTTAGCACATAAACACAATAACAATCATCATGGCATATCACTCAAAATGCACAAGTCCTATCCATGGCACTATATGCAAATAAAAGTTTTTGTTGGTTCTGAAATTTGGATCTCTGAAATTCTTCTTCTTCCTTTTATTGAAATTTGGGATGTTACAAACATCCTCAATGTTTCCAAAGTAGCAGGGGATCGAAGAAAAAGGAAATAGCCAAAAATCAGAGGGTGAAAATAATCCAAGAAAAGAAACTTTTATTTTACATTGAGGATGACATGTGGGTCCTATTTTGCAGCAGCGGTCTCAACGTTTCAAATGCGGCTTGAGATCAAAAGAAAATGAAAGTAGCCAGAAATTAGGGGGTAAAAAAACTCCAAGAAAAGAAAGTTGATTGTACATAGAGGATGACATGCGGGTCCCAAGGCGGCAGGGGAATAAAAGAAAAAGGAAATACCCAAAAATCAGAGGGTGAAAAAATCCAAGAAAAAACTTTTATAGTTCATAGAGGATGACATGCGGGTACCATGAGGCAGCAGCGTCCTCAACGTTTCCAAGGTGGCACACAGGACCAAAAGAAAAAGGATATATCCCTGCTGTGCCTTTTGATCAAAAACTAATCCAAGATAAGGAAGATATCAATTGGGGCTGCATGGCCATCTGGGCCTTCGAACTATCCCTGCTAGACGCCTTTTGACTCGCAATTTCAGCCCACTCCAAAACAGGAATGTCCTATGCTCCGCAAAAACAAAACAAAAACAAGGAGATTCAACATATTAGTTTGTTTATGTAAAAATAAAGATTTAATTTATCCGTTTGCAATAACTAAGAGCGAAATACACTTTTTATTTTCTGCAAAATAATCAAGATATCACATGTTTCTTGTACGGGGAGGCTGACATCGGGACCCATGAGCCAGCAGCGTCGTCAAAGTTTTAAAGACGGCAGGGGATCGACAGAAAAAATAAACCAAAAATCAGTTGGTAAAAAATCGAAGAAAAGAAACATTTATCGTTCTGAGAGGATGACATGCGGGACCCATGAGGCAGCAGCATCCTCAACGTTTCCAAGGCGGCACGGGATCCAAAAAAGGCAAAATATCTAGAAATTAGGGGTAAAAATAACTCCTAGAAAATAAAGGTTTATCGTTCATAGAGGCTGACATATGGGACCCATTAGCCAGCAGAGTCCTCAAAGTTCAAAGGCGGCAGGGGATCAAAAGAAAAAGGAAGTAGCCAGAAATTAGGGGTCAAAAATAACTCCAACAAAGGAAACTTTTATTGTTCATAGAGGATGACATGCGGGACCCATGAGCCAGCAGCTTCCTCAACGTTTCAAAGGCGGCATCAGATCGAAAGAAAAAGGCAAGTGACCAAATATCAGGAGCCAAAAATAATCCAAGAAAAGAAGCTTTATTGTACATAGAGGATGACATGCAGGTCCCATTTTGCAGCAGCGGTCCCAACGTTTCAAATGCGGCTTGAGATCAAAAGAAAAAGAAAGTAGCCAGAAATTAGGGGGTAAAAAAACTCCAAGAAAAGAAAGTTGATTGTACATAGAGGATGACATGCGGGTCCCAAGGCGACAGCTTACTCAACGTTTCCAAGGCGGCAGGGGATCAAAAGAAAAAGGAAATACCCAAAAAATCAGAGGGTGAAAAAAATCCAAGAAAAGAAACTTTTATAGTACATAGAGGTTGACATGCGGGTCCCATTTTGTAGCCGCTGTCCCAACGTTTCCAAGGAAGGGGATCGAAAGAAAAAGGAAATAGCCAAATATCAGAAGGTGAAAAATAATCCAAGAAAAGTAACTTTTATTGTACATAGAGGATGAGCCAGCAGCGTCTTCAACGTTTTAAAGATGGCAGAGGATTGAAAGAAAAAATAAACCAAAAATCAGTTGGTAAAAAATCCAAAAAAAAACATTTATCGTTCTGAGAGGATGACATGCGGGACCCATGAGGCAGCAGCATCCTCAACGTTTCCAAGGCGACACATGATTTTAAAAAAGGCAAAATAGCCAGAAATTAGAGGTCAAAATAACTCCAAGAAAGGAAAGGTTTATTGTTCATAAAGTTGACATGTGGGACCCATGAGCCAGCAGAATCCACAAAGTTTCAAAGGCTGTAGGGGATCAAAAGAAAAAGGAAGTATCCAGAAATTAGGGGTCAAAAATAAATCCAAGAAAGGAAACTTTTATTGTTCGTAGAGGATGACATGCGGGACCCATGAGCCAGCAGCTTACTCAACGTTTCAAAGGCGGCATGAGATCAAAAGAAAAAGGCAAGTGACAAAATATCAGGAGCCAAAGATAATCCAAGAAAAGAAACTTTATTGTACATAGAGGATGACATGCAGGTCCCATTTAGCAGCAGCGGTCTCAACGTTTCAAATGCGGCTTGAGATCAAAGGAAAAAAAGAAAGTTGATTGTAGATAGAGGATGACATGCGGGTCCCATGAGTCAGCAGCTTACTCAACATTTCCAAGGCGGTAGGGGATCAAAAGAAAAAGGAAATAGCCAAAAATCAGAGGGTGAAAAAAATCCAAGAAAAGAAACTTTTCTAGTACATAGAGGATGACATGCGGGTCCCATGAGCCAGCACGTTCCTCAACATTTTCAAAGGAGGCATGAGATTGAAAGAAAAAGGCAAGTGACCAAAAATCAGAGAGTGAAAAATAATCCAAGAGAACAAACTTTTATTGTACATAGCGGATGACATGCGGGTCCCATTTTGCAGCAACGGTCCCAACGTTTCAAATGCGGCTTGAGATCAAAAGAAAAAGAAAGTATCCAGAAATTAGGGGGTCAAAAAATCCAAGAAAAGAAAGTTGATGGACATAGAGGATGACATGCGGGCCCCATGAGCCAGCAGCTTACTCAACGTTTCCAAGGCGGCAGGGGATCAAAAGAAAAAGGAAATAGCCAAAAATCATAGGGTGAAAAAAATCCAAGTAAATAAACTTTTATAGTACATAGAGGATGACATGCGGGTCCCATGAGCCAGCAGGTTCGTCAACGTTTCAAACGTGGCATGAGATCGAAAGAAAAAGGCAAGTGACCAAATATCAGGAGCCAAAAATAATAATCCAAGAAAAGTAATTTTTATTGTACATAGAGGATGACATGCGAGTCCCATTTTGCAGCAGCGGTCTCAGTGTTTCAAAGTCGGCATGAGATGGAAAGAAAAAGGCAAGTGATAAATATCAGGAGCCAAAAATAATCCAAGAAAAAAATTGTACATAGAGGATGACATGCGGGACCCATTTTGCAGCAGCGTTCTCAATGTTTCCAAGGCGGCACAGGACCAAAAAAAGGAAGTAGCCAGAAATCAGGGGGTCAAAAAAATCCAAGAAAAGAAAGATTTCAATTGGGCTGCATCTGGCTGTCTGGGCCTTCGAACTATCCTACTGGACGCCTTTGGACTCGTACAATTTCAGCCAACTCCAAAATAGGAAAGTCCTATGCTTCGCAAAAACTAAAAACGAGGAGATTCAACATATAAGTTTGTTTATTTAAAAATAAAGATTTATTTTTTCCATTTGCAATAGCTCAGAGCAAAATACACTGTTTATTGTCTCCAAAATAATCAAGATATCACATGTTTCTTGTATGGGGAGGCTGACATCTGGGACCCATGAGCTAGTAGCGTCATCAACGTTTTAAAGACGGCAGAGGATCAAAAGAAAAAATAAACCAAAAATCTGTTGGTAAAAAAAATCCAAAAAAAGAAACATTTATCGTTCTGAGAGGATGACATGCGAGACCCATGAGGCAGCAGCATCCTCAACGTTTCCAAGGCGGCACAGGATTTAAAAAAAGGCAAAATAGACAAAAATAAGAGGTCAAAATAACTCCAAGAAAGGAAAGGTTTATTGTTCATAGAGGCTGACATGTGGGACCCATGAGCCAGCAGAATCCTCAACGTTTCAAAGGCGACAGGGGATCAAAATAAAAAGGAAGTAGCCAAAAAAATAGGGGTAAAAAATAACTCCAAGAAAGGAAACTTTTATTGTTCGTAGAGGATGACATGCGGGACCCATGAGCCATCAGCTTACTCAATGTTTCAAAGGCGGCATGAGATCGAAAGAAAAAGGCAATTGACAAAATATCAGGAGCCAAAGATAATCCAAGAAAAGAAACTTTATTGTTCATAGAGGATGACATGCGGGTCCCATTTAGCAGCAGCGGTCTCAACATTTCAAATGCGGCTTGAGATCAAAAGAAAAAGAAAGTTGATTGTACATAGAGGATGACATGCGGGTCCCATGAGTCAGCAGCTTACTCAATGTTTCCAAGGCGGTAGGGGATCAAAAGAAAAAGGCAAAAGTGACCAAAAATCAGAGGGTGAAAAATAATCCAAGAAAAGAAACTTGTATTGTACATAGAGGATGACATGCGGGTCCCATTTTGCAGCAGCGGTCCCAACGTTTCAAATGCGGCTTGAGATCAAAAGAAACAGAAAGTAGCCAGAAATTAGGGGGTCAAAAAAATCCAAGAAAAGAAAGTTGATGGAGATAGAGGATGACATGCGAGTCCCATGAGCCAGCAGATTACTCAACGTTTCCAAGGCGGCAGGGGATCAAAAGAAAAAGGAAATAGCCAAAAATCAGAGGGTGAAAAATATCCAAGTAAATAAACTTTTATATTACATAGAGGATGACATGCGGGTCCCATGAGCCAACATGTTCCTCAACGTTTCAAACGTGGCATGAGATAGAAAGAAAAAGGCAAGTGACCAAATATCAGGAGCCAAAAATAATAATCCAAGAAAAGTAATTTTTATTGTACATATAGGATGACATGCGGGTCCCATTTTGCAGCAGCGGTCTCAGCGTTTCAAAGTCAGCATGAGATGGAAAGAAAAAGGCAAGTGATAAATATCAGGAGCCAAAAATAATCCAAGAAAAAAATTATTGTACATAGAGGATGACATGCGGGTCCCATTTTGTAGCAGCGTTCTCAATGTTTCCAAGGTGGCACAGGACCAAAAAAAAGGAAGTAGCCAGAAATCAGGGGGGTCAAAAAAATCCAAGAAAAGAAAGATTTCAATTGGGCTGCATCTGGCCGTCTGGGCCTTCGAACTATCCTACTGGACGCCTTTGGACTCGTACAATTTCAGCCCACCCCAAAACAGGAAAGTCCTATGCTTCGCAAAAACAAAAAACAAGGATATTCAACATATAAGTTTGTTTATTTAAAAATAGAGATTTATTTTTTCCGTTTGCAATAGCTTAGAGCGAAATACACTGTTTATTGTCTGCAAAATAATCAAGATATCACATGTTTCTTCTACGGGGAGGCTGACATCGGGGACCCATGAGCTAGCAGCGTCATCAACGTTTTAAAGACGCAGAGCATTGAAAGAAAAAATAAACCAAAATCTGTTGGTAAAAAAATCCAAAAAAGTAACATTTATCGTTATGAGAGGATGACATGCGGGACCCATGAGGCAGCAGCATCCTCAACGTTTCCAAGGCGACACATGATTTTAAAAAAGGCAAAATAGAAAGAAATTAGAGGTCAAAATAACTCCAAGAAAGGAAAGGTTTATTGTTCATAGAGGCTAACATGTGGGACCCATGAGCCAGCAGAATCCTCAACGTTTCAAAGGCGGCAGGGGATCAAAATAAAAAGGAAGTAGCCAAACAATAGGGGTAAAAAATAACTCCAAGAAAGGAAACTTTTGTTGTTCGTAGAGGATGACATGCGGGACCCATGAGCCATCAGCTTACTCAATGTTTCAAAGGCGGCATGAGATCAAAAGAAAAAGGCAAGTGACAAAATATCAGGAGCCAAAGATATTCCAAGAAAAGAAACTTTATTGTGTGTAGAGGATGACATGCGGGTCCCATTTAGCAGCAGCGGTCTCAACGTTTCAGATGCGGCTTGAGATCAAAAGAAAAATAAAGTTGATTGTACATAGAGGATGACATGCGGGTCCCATGAGTCAGCAGCTTACTCAACGTTTCCAAGGCGGCAGGGGATCAAAAGAAAAAGGCAAAAGTGACCAAAAATCAGAGGGTGAAAAAAAATCCAAGAAAAGAAACTTTTATTGTACATAGAGGATGACATGCGGGTCCCATTTTGCAGTAGCGGTCCCAATGTTTCAAATGCGGCTTGAGATTAAAAGAAAAAGAAAGTAGCCAGAAATTAGGGGGTCAAAAAAAACTCCAAGATAGGAAAGCTTTATCGTTCATACAGGCTGACATGTGGGACCTATGAGCCAGCAGCTTACTCAACATTTCAAATGCGGCAGGGGATCAAAAGAAAAAGGAAGTATCCAAAAATCAGAGGGTGAAAAAAACCAAGAAAATGAACTTTTATAGTACATAGAGGAGGACATGCGGGTCCCATGAGCCAGCTGGTTCCTCAACGTTTCAAACGTGGCATGAGATCGAAAGAAAAAGGCAAGTGACCAAATATCAGTAGCAAAACATAATTCAAGGAAAGAAACTTGATTGTACATAGAGGATGACATGCAAGTCCCATTTAGCAGCAGCGGTATCACCGTTTGAGATGCGGCACGGGAACGAAAGAAAAAGGCAAGTGACCAAATATGAAGTGCCAAAAAAACTCCAAGAAAAGAAAGTTGATTGCACATAGAGGATGACATGCGGTTCCCATTTATAAGAAGCGGTCTCAACGTTTCCAAGGCGGCACGGGATCAAAAGAAAAAGGAAGTAGCCAGAAATCAGGGGGTCAAAAAAATCCAAGAATAGAAAGAATTTTTGTTCATAGAGGATGACATGCGGGACCCATGATCCTGCATCGTAAACGGCTCAATCGGAGAGCGTTGAACGAGATGGTGCGATCAAGAAAAAAAACAATGCTAGAGAGGCTGCCATCTGGGCCATACATCCCTGGGCGGCGGGGTTTTGCGTTGACTCGGCCGGCGAACCCGAGAATTCGTGATGCACCACGTCCCGGGCCACCACACGCGACGTTCTGGACGTTTTCGTCGGGCTAGGTGGCCTCAAAAACGAGAAAAAAATTTGACATGCACCACGGAGAGACCAAAAATCGTCGGCCATGGTGCACCAGCAACCACGACGCGACTTCAACTTCGTCGGCCATGGCAACTTTTCTTGTACTGTTATGTCCTATAGTAAGTATTCCAGTTGATAAACAAGGTCTAGACATATTCAAACCAGAAAAAGCATGTACCTACCCCTAACCCTGAACTCTATCTTATGAAGTCAAGCCTGAAGATAAGTGGTTTTGGGTTTCAAACATGGAAATTTCAAAAACCTCCCAAAAGCTTCATTTTAGAGTGACTAAGAAGGATCTAGGATTACCTTTTCATTTTCACGTTTTAAACTTGTTTTTATCTTGGTCAGACCTAGGATTTGACCAAGATTCAAATGGGCATAAAAATTCAGAAAAAATAAAAAAATGAAAAAGCAAAGCACATAGTCTTCTTCTCTCATATAGTAAGCATTCAAGTTGATAACCAAGGTCTAGACATATTCAAACCAGACAATCATGTATCTACCCCTAACCCTAAACTTTGTCTTATGAAGTCAAGCATGAAGAGAAGTGGTTTTGGGTTTCAAACATGAAAATTTCAAAAATCTCCCAAAAGCTTCATTTTAGAGTGACTAAGAAGTGTCCAGGCTTACCTTTTCATTTTCACGTTTTAAACTTGTTTAAATCTTGGTCAAACCTTGGATTTGACCAAGATTCAAATGGGCATACAAATTCAGAGAAAATGAAAAACCAAAGCACATAGCCTTCTTATGTCATATAGTAAGCATTCAAGTTGATAAGCAAGGTCTAGACATATTCAAACCAGACAAATCATGTATCTAACCCTAACCCTAAACTCTATCAAAGTCAAGCATGAAGAGAAGTGGTTTTGGGTTTCAAACATAAAAATTTCAAGAACCTCCCAAAAGCTACATTTTAGAGTGACTAAGAAGGATCCAGGCTTACCTTTCCATTTTCATGTTTTAAACTTGTTTAAATCTTGGGCAAACCTAGGATTTGAGCAAGATTAAAAGTGGGCATAAAATTCAAAAAAAATCGAAAAATGAAAAACCAAAGCACATTGTCTTCTTATGTCATATATAAAGCATTCAAGTTGATAAACCGGGTCTAGACATATTCAAACCAAACAAATCATGTATCTACCCCCTAACCCTAAACTCTGTCTTATGAAGTGATACGTCTCAAACGTATCTATAATTTCTTATGTTCCATGCTAGTTTTATGACAATACTCACATGTTTTATATACACTTTATATCATTTTGATGCATTTACCGGCACTAACCTATTAACAAGATTCCGAAGCGCCAGTTCCTATTTTCTGTTGTTTTTGGTTTCAGAAATCCTACATAGGAAATAGTCTCGGAATTGGATGAAACAAAAGCCCACGGTCTTATTTTCCACGGAGCCTTCCAGAAGTCCGAAGAGGAGACGAAGAGGGGCGACGAGGCGAACACACCCTAGGGGGCACGGCCCCACCCCTGGCCGCGCCGCCCTATGGGGTGGGCCCCTCGAGCGTCCCCCGACTCTGCCCCTTCGCCTATATAATCTCTTCGTCGCGAAAACCCTAGTACCGAGAGCCGCGATACGAGAAAAGTTCCAGAGACGTCGCCGCCGTCAATCCCATCTCGGGGGATTCTGAAGATCACCTCCGGCACCCTGCCGGAGAAGGGAATCATCACCAGAGGGCTCTACATCACCATGCCTGCCTCCGGACTGATGCGTGAGTAGGTCATCCTTGGACTATGGGTCCATAGCAGTAGCTAGATTGTTGTCTTCTCCTCTTGTGCTATCATGTTTAGATCTTGTGAGCTGCCTATCATGATCCGGATCATCTATTTGTAATGCTACATGTTGTGTTTGTTGGGATCCGATGAATATGGAATACTATGTCAAGTTGATTATTGATCTATCATATATGTGTTGTTTATGATCTTGCATGCTCTCCGTTGCTAGTAGAGGCTCTGGCCAAGTTGATACTTGTGACTCCAAGAGGGAGTATTTATGCTCGATAGTGGGTTCATGCCTCCATTGAATCTGGGACAGTGATAGAAAGTTCTAAGGTTATCGATGTGCTGTTGCCACTATGGATAAAACATCAATGCTTTGTCTAAGGATATTTGTATTGTTTACATTACGCACAATACTTAATGCAATTATCTGTTGTTTGCAACTTAATACTGGAAGGGTGCGGATGCTAACCCGAAGGTGGTCCTTTTAGGCATAGATGCATGCTGGATAGCGGTCCATGTTCTTTGTTGTAATGCCCTAAGTAAATCTCATATAAGTCATCATGATATGTATGTGCATTAATATGCCATCTCTATTTGTCAATTGCCCAACTATAATTTGTTCACCCAACATGCTATTTATCTTATTGGAGAGACACCACTAGTGAACTGTGGACCCCGGTCCATTGTTTTACATCTGAAATACAATCTACTGCAATCATTGTTCTCTGCTGTTCTTTGCAAACAAACATCATTCTCCACACCATATGTTTAATCCTTTGTTTACAGCAAGACGGTGAGATTGACAACCTCACTGTTAAGTTGGGGCAAAGTATTTTGATTGTGTTGTGCAGGTTCCACGTTGGCGCCGGAACCCCTGGTGTTGCGCCGCACTACACTCCTCCACCAACAACCTTCACGTGGCCTTTATCTCCTACTGGTTCAATAACCTTGGTTTCTTACTGAGGGAAAACTTGCTACCGTACGCATCACACCTTTCTCTTGGTGTTCCCAACGGACGTGTGCTTTACCGTCACAAGCAACACATTTTCTGGCGCCGTTGCCGGGGAGATCAAGACACGCTGCAAGGGGAGTCTCTCACATCCAATCTCTTTACTTTGTTTATTGTCTTGCTTTACTTTATTTTATTTTCTGTCTTGTTTGCTTTCTTTATATCAAAAACACAAAAAAATTAGTTACTTGCATTTAATTTATTTACCTTTTGTTTATTTCATCATGCTTCCCCCTAAGTTCACTTTGAAAGATATATCAGTAGGGCATGGGTCTATCATTGGAAGAGATAATATAGAAGAATTTTTCACTCATGTTAGTACAGTTAAAGACTTTGAAGATAGATCCTTGGTAGAACTTGCTCCTACTTGTGAAATTGCTACTGCCTCTTTAGTGCACATGTTGGAAGCTAGATTTGTTAATCTTAATCCTATAATGCAACATATGTTTCTTACACTCTGTGATATGAAAGAAGGAAATATTATATATCAATTCCCTCTTAAGAAAGGTATGGAACACTTCCCTAGAAAGAGAATGAAGTTACCTTTTGATTCTATTATTAGAACAAATTATGATGTTGATGCTTCTTCTCTAGATGTTACTTGATTTACACTTTCTGCGCCTAGCTGAAAGGCGTTAAAGAAAAGCGCTTATGGGAGACAACCCATTATTTTATTTCTGCAATTTTTGTTTTATATTTGAGTCAAGGTGCTTGTTACTACTGTAGTAATACCTTTGTATCTTTACTTTATTGCATTGTTGTGCCAAGTAAAGTCTTTGATAGTAAGGTTGATACTAGATTTGGATTTATGCGCAGAAACAGATTTCTAGCTGTCACGAATTTGAGTAGATCTCTTTGTAGGAAACTCTAAAAAATCTGCGAAAATTCATGAGTAATCCTCAGATTTGTACGCAACTTTCATTCAATTTGAGCTTCTTCATCTGAGTATGTTAAGTGCTGTTGGGGGGATGACCCCCGGTATGCCAAAGGCATGCCAAACCGGATGGTTTGAGCCATCAAGATACCGGTTTACTGTTTGTACCGGAGCACAAAGATAAGTGTTTGGCAAAGTAAAGCCAGACCGGTATCCCCAAGAGGGGTATACCGGAACCGGATGAAGAAGACACCGGGCTACCGGTAAGAAGAGCATGTCGGCAAGACTGGTCAAAGATTCTCTTCAGAGCTAGAGGACAAGGATGAGCTAAGCAAAGTGGCTTTAATCGAAGCCCTGGCGCCAAAGAGAGGGATGACGCTGAAAGAAGCCGGAGGACGTCAGCGTCCCTGATTAAAGAAGACCCCGGCGTCATCCATGATTAAAGTTACTTTGTAAAGTAGTTTGTCCAGTCAAAGAGGCCATTAGGGTTTCTTGCTCTGTAAGCCACCCTCTCCCCTATATAAGGAGAGGGGGCACACCCGTATCCGAGATGATCGGTCTCTAGTTGAACCTTGTATCCAAATACCTGTAACCATGTTGAGATCAATGAAGATAGTGATCTAGAGCAGAGTTCTTCCCCTTGTGTTTCTTCTTGTATCCCTGCCTTTGGCTGTGTTTTTGAGGAAAGCATCCGGAAGTTCATCCCATCTAATCACAAACCCTCCCCCGAATCCTCTTGCGCCCATTCGGCCCCAACTTAAGCCATCCCATGGCATCTGCTCGTTCGCCACGACGACAGTTGGTGCCCACCATGGGGCATGAAGTGGCTCTTGCTGGAGTTCACATTCGGGCGGGCATCCTCGACGTCGCTGGCCAGCGTACGGTTTCCGCGCTGGTGCAGCGCATCTACGCCATGGACTTCATCAACGACAACGGCGGCATCTTCCCCAAGAACGGCCGCGTCATCGAGTTCGACAGCCACCACATCTACTTCGGCACCGTTCCCGTGCGCCAGCGCCCCTCGCCGGTGCTGGTGGCGCCGGATCCACCAAGGTGGCTACATGCTGGCCGCGCACCCGGCAGCGTGGAGGTGATGATGGCAGGCGTGGTCGGCGCTGGCAAAGAAGCTGTGGAAGAAGGTGCTGGGCGTGCGGTTTCAACCCGTGCGGCCAAGCCATCGCTGGAGCATGACGCAGGCGCTGCGGGAGCATCGTCCGCGCTACCGGAGACACCGCTCCAAGCGGCGATGAGCGTCCTCGCCACGCCCATCACGCAGAACATCGACCCGGCAGCGGCTCAGGCGGAGCTGGAGGCGCAGCGCCAGAAGATGCTCGAGACCGGCAAGGACGTCGTCAGGGCGCAGCGCGAGCTGAACCTAACCATACGTGACTACAACGCTGCCCATGGCTTTGCTTCTGTTAGCGCTCATGCTGCTAGGATACCGGAAAACCGGCTTAAGGCTAGCAATCTAGATCAGGATCTGCGTAAGGAAATTCATGCCGGCAAAAGTACTTCCGCGTCTGTGAGCATTGTAGAGAAGCATAAGTACAGTAGCCTCAATAAAACTATAAAAGCTGCTAAAGCTGCGGTACAGCTGTGCGAATCGCTTTCCGGGGACGCTCTGGCAAAGCAACAAGAGCGTGTCCGAGAGCTGCTTGAGACTATCGAGAAGCAAAACGCTGAGCAGCTTGCTAAGCTGAACAAGGCTGTGGCTTCAAAGTCCGCGCGTTCGACAAAGAAAGCCGGTAGCAAGTCCCATGGGCAGGCTTCGTCTCCCCGTCCGGACAGAAGAAGAGAAAAAGAGATGAATGCACAACAGATGACTGTGTACGATCCGGTTCTTGCCGGAAAACAACAAGCCGGGCAACATGATGCCGGTAGAAAAAGCCAAGGGGCAAATAGAGGCTACGCCAAAGAAGGCTATGCCGGAAACAATCATGCCGGTAGACACGAAAACGGGCAAAATTATCAAGCTGCAAGGGCAGCGTATGATGAGGAGGAAATGGATCCCCCAAGGTACCGGCAGGCAAGGGCCGCGGTGCCGGAATGTTATGATGAGGCTGATTCCACAAGACCGGCAGCATACCGGAACCTGTTGGGAGAACGCTTGGGAGAAAGATACCTGCCAGAACGGGATGCGAGGCACTGTCTGGACAGAGCATATTTGTCGGAAATAATCGAGGCAGAAGGTCCTCCGGGCCCAAAATGTTTTGGTCCAAGGATCATGAAAGAGGGGCCACCGGTTCGCAACTTCCAGTTGCCCCGTGACACAAAAACATACGATGGCACCACGAAGCCGGAAGACTGGCTCGCGGATTACGTGACCGCGGTATACGTCGTTGGTGGCGGAGGAAGCGTAGCAGGAGGAGGAAACCGGCGTTGGGCCGTGAGAATCATACCATCATTCTTGGTGGGACCGGCAAGAATCTGGCTGAACAACTTTCCGGCAGGAAGCATAAACGGTTGGTTGGACTTTGAGGAAGCTTTTGTGAGCAACTTCAGCAGCACCTACCGAAGGCCAAACAGGCCGCAGCAGCTCGCTCTGTGCATACAGCACCAGAAAGAAACAGACCGGGACTACCTGGCCCGGTGGAACACCACAAGGAACTCCTGTGAAGGGGTGATAGAGGTGCAAGCCATTGCTTGGTTCAGCAGTGGGTGTAGAAGAGGTTCGCCGTTGTGGCAAATGCTGCAGCGGAACATGCCGACAACGCTGGCGGAAATGATACGTGTGGCGGATAGCTATGCGTTGGGAGACCCAACGCAGCCGGCAGTACAACTTGAGCCGGAACAATCAAACCCTCCTCAGCAGCGCCAAGAGCAACACCCGGATAACCGGAACAACAAAAGAAGGGAAGATTTTCCGGATCGAAGGTACGGTCCGCAGCAAGTTGCTGCTGTACAAGAAAACTCTGAGGCCAGCGGCAGTCAGAGGCAAAGAACCGGATCACAGCCATGGGCGGGTCCAAAGAAACAGTGGGTCAAAAAGAAACCCTGGGCCAGAAAAAGAACTGGCAAGAACCCGCGAAGTACACCATGGAAGCTACCATGGACCAACCTTGCCGGTGGCACACACCGAATCCGGCTCACCCGTCAAATCACCTGACGAAGGACTGTACCTGGACCAAGTACTTGATGCTGAAGGGAGCAGCGAAAGATGCACAGGCACAAGGGTGCTCCACCGTGCAACCACCACCACAAGATATGCTACGGCAACAGTAGCTACCACCACCACCACCGCTTACCGGGGCAAACGACTTACCCGTACAGCCAAACCGGCAACAGTACCAGCAAGTTAACCAGGTGGGAGAAGGCAATGGCCAACCGCCTCCACCGGCACCTTTGGGCCGGAATGTTTACCATGACCCAGATATGTGCTGCGTTGTGTTCGTAACTGAGCCAACCGATAGACAGAGCTTACATCGCCGTTCTATGGAAGTGAACGCGGTGATGCCGGCAGTGCCAAACTACATGCTGTGGTCTGATCAAGAGATCTCGTGGTTGTTCAAGGATCACCCCAAGATCATGCCTAACCCGGGTGGCTATGCTCTTGTCTTGGACCCAATCATTGTCAACACCCGGAATTTTAAGTCCGGATGCCTATTATGTCATACATCGCAATCCCAGGAATATTGTTGTTGCGAGGCATAATAGTTAAGTATCACAGTCATCATTCATTACCAACCATAAGTCTTACAAATTTGGAATCACATGATCCATATTACACAAATAGTTGATCTATTGATCAACGAACAAACACAAATTCATGGTTCAACATAGCGGAAGCGTAAGATACAAGGACTCTCTAGTCCACAGGCCAACGCTTGACGTCGGAAGGCGCTTAGTTGTCATAGGCGTCCTGCTGGTCATCTCCTTGTTCCTCTTCATACTCTGGCCATTTGAATAGCCAGGGACAAAGCCGTGAGTACTTTAAGTACTCGCAAACTAATACTAATGTAAGTGCTAGACATTCCTAGTATGGTTTGCTAAGCTCTAGTTTATTTGCATAAAGCTAATTTTAGTTCGCAAAGTATGAGAAAAGCTTATTCAAGTACTAACTAACTCAAGTGGGAACATTAGTGTCATTCCCACCATTCAAGTGGTGATTTCAATTCAATTCACCACAAGTCATTTCACCATCATTTTCAAAGTTATGACGTCGGAAACTGTATGGCCTTTCCAACCGTCCGTAACCGTGGACGTGGCTATTCGAATAGGTTTACACTCTGCAGAGGTTGCACACTTGTGCCACAACATTTGATTTCATCCATCGGGATTACCCCGAATCATCGTAACACAGTACGCGGATCATCAACCATAACCTTTCACTTACAAATCCTAGTATGAGCACCTCTCCCCATGAGCTTGGCCTCCCAGTGAAGACCAACTGTCAACCTGGGAACTGCACAGGGCTTGGCCGTACAATTCACCTCAACTTCACATCATTTCTCAACAATGGAGGCAGCCTCAAGCGTAACCCCTATGACGTGTGTTCAGAGGGAACCCATACCAAGACACATAAACTTCCAGTTAAGCCCTACCCATAATCAGGTATTGTGGGGGTACTTAATAATTGGAAAGGTATCGCATTCAAACCAACATCATTGTTTATCAAAAATCACCATCTTCTCTTGGTCATATTCACCTTCAAAAATCATTCAATGGAATGCATCTTCATTCCAACGTTTCAAATTCATTTCAAATTCACATTGTTCCCATCTAGAGTAGTCAAGTTTTATTTCATTAGCACTAGCTCTAAATCATGAAGGGTGCTATCTTGCTTTGCTTGATTGAGACCCACTTCACTACTCTAGTAACCAACTTGTACTTTGACCAAAGTTAACTATAAAAGTAACTCATTGAGAAAACAAGTAAAAACTTGTAAGGTAAAAACTTGGGATAGGCTTATGTAAGATAAGATAAGAATCATGGTGCCTTGCCCCAAGGGGCTTTGCACATTGCAAGAATATTAGCTTGCCTTGGTAGTTCTCAAACTGTTCCTCCTCCTCCTCTTGGTAGCAACCTTCTTCTTGAGCGTACTCCGGTGCTACCGTCTAAATTTAAATACGAGTATAATTACTCACTAATTCAATGGCTATTACATACATCACATATAACACACAAACTATTCTATGCACACAAATAAATTAACTAGGGTGCATTGGTTGTGTGGTTTAAATAGAATTCACTTCTTTGTATTTAATATGTAAATGATAGTTTCCATAGTGTTTTTGAGAAATAATTTCCTCTCATTGAAATCTTCTTAAGATTTAATTTCTCCAACAATCATCTATGAACTCATATTGACCTAAGTCAAATGTTCATCATCATTATTTGGAGAAATGATTTAAATGAGGTAGGTCACCTCATATCATTTAATATCACTACATATGATTTAAATCTCAAGTAATTCATATAAGAGAGTTTGGGACCAGGGATCCAAACATCCCATGAATTCATGTGAGACAAGTTTAAATGAAGTATAAGACTCCACATAATTTACTTTAATAGTTTTGGACAATATCAACTAGTTAAACTAGTCAAATGATCCATTAATTAAACTAGGGCATGATCATGCTAAGTGACCACACCATTTTACTGCAGAAATAATTAGTGTTAGTGAAATGTGAGCTATTAGAGTTGGAATTAACTTAATATCTATTTTGATTGATTTTTAATAATTATTTGAATAGGGAAAAGTACCTTCCTTGTTATTTTTATCACATTAATTCTACAAAGAATCTGGTCATGGGACCAGTGGCATGTTGTAGATAATTTCTCTAGCTTTCCAACAATATAAAGTTCATCAAATTTGGTTTAGCCAATTTAATTCTATTGAATTTCAAAGTGGCAGCAGTATTGAAATTATTTGAAATTAACTAAATTGAGTTTGAATTAAAAAGGCCGGCGGGAAAAGCTACTGGGCCAAATCATTTAAATAGGCCCAAGGCCAGCCCAGCCACGGTCCAGTGCCGCGCGGGCTGCCTGACAGAGGGTCCCGCCTGTCAGCGGCTCATTTAACCCGAATCGGTAAGTTTCAATGTGGGGCGTAGGATTAGAAATAGATCGAACGGCTCGAGTTCATCGTCGTCCCCGGCGAGAGAGAAGTTCGCCGGCGGCTCAGGTAGGGGGTCGGAGGGCTAACCAGGGCTCCAGCGAGGGATGGCAGTATGCGTGGTGAACTTGTGGACGACGGCGGAGCTCCTGGTACCGGCGGCTCCTCCTGGAACAGCTCCAATCGACGGCGGCGACCTCCGGGTACTGGCGGCGTCGATCTTCAAATTGGAGCAGCTCCGACGATGATTCGATGGGTGGACTGGTGGTTGAGAAGCAGTGAGAGGTGGGGAGTCTGGTGGTGTGCTCCGTTGCTTCCAGGGAACGTGCTATTTATAGGATTGAGAGAGGGTGGCGGGGCAGTGATGCGGGCGACCATGGCGCGGCTTCTCCGGCGAGCTATCGAGCTAGGCGAGGGCGCAGGTGTGTTCGTGGCGTCACCACGGTCCTCTGGGTGGCGACAGCTAGGGTAGGCGGTGCCTAACGCGGTCGCAATGTTTCCGTGTCTGGCGGTGTCCGCGTCGGGGTTTCCTCTTTGTCTCCGGCGGCAGCAGGCACGGGTCGTGGTCGAGGTGTTGTCTGGCGGCGTCCAGGTGGCGAGTGGATGCTCAACTCGTTGCGAGCGGGTCCAGTGCGAGAGCGAGGTGGTGGCGCGGCGCGTGTACTGTGACGTCCGCGTGCATGCCCATGCGCGACGTCAGCGGCATGGTGAGCGCGCTCTGGGCGCGCGTCGTCCGGTCCGTGTCGTCCTCGAGCGTGACCATGGCGATGCTAGGGTGGCGTAGGAGGTGCGTTGGCGTGCTGTGGCGAGGCGGCCAAGGCAGGGATGCAAGGGGAGAGAGAGGTGGTCGTCGGGCTCGGCGACATGGCCGGCATGGCCATGCCCTAGCTGCTCTCCTCCTCTCCTTAGCATCACTATGCACCAATTAGGGTTTAAGGGGACCAGGGGACACAATGGTGTAGGTTAGGGAAATTTAGGTGGTGTAGAATCACTATTTGCAATAGTTGCAAATAGTGCCCGATTTTGTAAATTGCAAAAATATCCAAATTTGAAAATATTCAAATGGTGAATCTTTTTGAAATGTGAGTGTTGATATAAGTTGTATTTGACCAGAGAGGATTTGAGGTGGTGGTGGAAAAAGTAGAATTCAAGAATTGGCAAAAATGGCTAAGTGGAGAATGTTGCATATGTGAAAAAGTTGTGACTTTGGATGAGCATGGCTCATGATCCAAGATGATTTTGGCATGGTGATCTTTACCAAAGTTGTTCACCTTGATGTTGACTTTGAAATGGTGCAAAGAGTTAGCAAGAGTTGGTTTGGGAAAATTGAATGGCAAGGGCTCAAAAATGGTGATCAGACTATAATTGTCAATTTTGACCATTATCATATGTGAGCTAGATTTGTGTTTGAATTTCATTTGAATTGTGATTCTTTGATTCAAAAAGTTGTAATAAGTGTTTAATAACATTATTCAACTAACGGTGAAGACCAAATAGGTCTAGGGTCAAAATTTATAAAAATGCCATATGGCATATGTTAGGGTTTTTAGGGTTTTTCCAATTATTGGATTTTCTTCCTCTTTGATTTATTTGGTTGGTGATCTTCATATGATCATATTAGGGTTTTAGAGCATATCAAATACAAGTAATAACAATCATCATGGCATATCAATCAAATGCACAAGTCCTATGCATGGTACTATATGCAAATTAAAAAGTTTTTGTTGGTTTGAAATTTTGCTTTCTGGAATTCTCTAACTTTCTTTTTATTGAAATTTGGGGTGTTACAAACCCTTCCCCTTACAAAAGATCTCGTCCCGAGATCAAAAAGAAAGTTAGGTACTAAAGAGATCTGGGTACTCCTTCTTCATGAAGTCTTCGCGTTCCCATGTGGCTTCATCCTCGGTATGGTTGCTCCATTGGATCTTCAGAAACTTGATGCTTCGGGTGCGGGTGGTTCGGTAAGCTTCCTCCAGGATGCGAATTGGCACTTCGCGGTAAGTCAGATCCTTGTTGATATCCACCGATCGGTGATCGATGTTCTTGAACACTTCGGTCTTCTCCGGGACTTCAAGGCACTTCCGGAGGAGTGAGATGTGAAACACGTCGTGCACAGCCGACATCTCTTCGGGCAGCTCCAGTTGATAAGATACTTCTCCTCGGCGGCTGAGGACTTTGAAAGATCCGACATAGCAGGGTGCAAGCTTTCCTTTCAGTTGAAACCTTTGCATTCCTTTCAAGGGGGATACCTTGAGATAGACGAAGTCTCCGATCTCGAAGGTCATCTCCCGACGTCTCTTGTCGGCGTAGCTCTTCTGTCTCGATTGCACCGTCATGAGGTACTCGCGGATCTTGTGTACTTTCTCTTCGGCTTCACGAAGAACATCTGGGCCAAAAACTTGGCATACAACTTGTGCTGTCTAAGGGTTTCTAGGACAATCTCCAAATGCTGTTCATGTTCCTCTTCGGACTTGGAGTAGACAAGAATGTCATCGATGAAAACAACGACAAACTTGTCCAAAAAGTTCATGAAGATCTTATTCATGAGATTCATGAAATAAGCGGGGGCATTGGTCAGTCCAAACGACATGACGTTGTACTCATACAACCCATATCTGGTGGTAAAGGCAGTTTTTGGAATGTCGGTGGCTCGGATCTTCAGCTGATGATATCCAGTTCTAAGATCTATCTTGGAGAAAACTCTGGATCCGGTGAGTTGATCGAACAAGTCTTCTATCTTGGGTAGGGGGTATTTGTTTTTGATGGTGACATCGTTAAGCTTACGATAGTCCGTGCATAAACGATTTGCACCATCTTTCTTGTCCACAAACAAGACGGGGGATCTCCAGGGGGATGCACTTGGTCTAATAAGACCTTTGGCCAACATATCATCTATTTGCTTCTTCAGCTCCACAAGCTCGGTTGCGTTCATGCTGTAGGCTCTCTGGGCTATGGGTCCAGTTCCGGGGATTAACTCGATGATAAACTCGATATCCCTATCCGGGGCATACCGGGTAGATCATCCGGAAACACATCAGTGTAGCGACAAACGACCCTGATTTGATCCAGAGTTGGCTTGGATACACTTTGGTTGTAGGTGAATTTTCTGGGTAGTTTTTCAGAGACGTGCTCAACTACGATACCGGTGCTGCTAGTCATGGTGATGGCTTTCTTGGCACAGTCTATCAATCCATTGTGTTTTGACATCCAGTCCATTCCTAGGACAACTTCCAAACCTTTGGTTCCAAGAATGATGAGATTGGCATAGAAATCTACATCATGGATTTTGATTGGTACATTTTTGCAAAATTTTCTGGCTTTGGTGGTTGATCCGGGGATTTGAACTATCATAACATGCTTCAAGCTGAGGGGTTGAATTTTACTTGTTGATACAAAGTCTTCGGTGACAAAAGAATGAGATGCTCCGGAATCAAACAACACTCTGGCAGGGATGTGGTTGACAGAAAACATACCCAGTACAACATCTGGTGCTTCCTGGGCTTCTTCGGCGTTCATGTGGTAGAGGCGGCCGTTGCGGTTGTTGGGGTTGTTGGGGGCGAACTTCTTGTCGGTGGAGACACGGCGTTGCTGCTGAGCAGGTGCAGCGGTGTTGCCGGCGAGCTTGGCAAGACGCTTGGGACACTCGTTGGAGTAGTGCCCCACTACACCACACTCATAACAAGTGATAGTGGTCTTGTCCTGCTTGTTCACAACGGGCACGGCATTGCTTCCGGTTCTGGGAGCGTTGGTGTTGTTGTTGTTGTTGTTAGGGGCTCGGGGTGGAGCGCGGTTGTAGTTGTTGTTGTTGTTGTTGTAGTTGTTGTTGTAGCCTCCTGGCTTGGAGTTTCCTCCACTCCGGTTCTGATAACCGGGGCGCGAGTTCTGCATCTGGGGTTTGTTGTTTCTCGGAGTGAAACCTCCGCTTGAGCTAGGGCGAAACTTTTGGGGGTGGCTTGATCCACTCTGATTCGCCATGCGGCGCTTGCGGTTCTCATTGGCTTGGTTTAAATTGCCCTCCATCTGGATGGCAGAGTTGACAAGGGCTTCAAGGTCGGCGAAGGGGATGTTGATGAGGACAGTCTGCATATCATCATGCAGTCCGTTCAGGAATCTCTCCTTCCTCTTCTCAACGGTGTCGGTCTCATCAGGGGCATACCTCGATAGTGTGAGAAACTTGTCGCGGTATTCAACCACCGTCATGCGACCTTGTTTCAGTTCACAGAACTCATCCCTCATCTTCTTGATAAGACCCGGGGGTACATGGTACTTGCTGAACTTGAGTTTGAAATCCTCCCAAGTCATGAATTGTCCTCCGTTCATGGCACGGGTGCTTGTCCACCAAGCGCGGGCTGGTCCAGCGAGATAGTGAGTGGCGAACAAGACTTTCTCATTGGCTTCCACTCCGGCTACCTCCAGATTGTTCTCCATAGTCTGGAGCCAATCGTCGGCGTCGAGGGGCTCCTCGGTCTTGCTAAACACCGGGGGATTGGTGTTTTGGAAGTTCTTGAGCTTGGATCCGGGGTGGTCATGATTTCCATGGCCTTGGTTGGCGATGTTCTGCAAGGCGACAAGGTTGGCTTGGCGTTCGGCTCTTTCTGTTTCCCGGTCGGCAAGCATGGTCTGCAGCAGTTGCAACATCGCGTCGTTGGTGCGATTTGGAGGGGCCATCTGAAGATATAGAAGATCATGAGATAAGAGGGAACATTCTATGGTTCATTTTGGTTAAGTTTGAAAACAGTTTGAAAACTTGTAATCTTTTCATGACAAACATAACATTCATTCATTCATTCCACACATAGTACAAACTAGCACACACATACTCCGATGGTTTTAAGAACCATTCTCATGCTACGATACAAGGGACGGGATACAACTCACACCTACATAAGTGAGACTAGTGCAACTACTCCTCATCCTCGACATCGATCGGGACGTAGTCGTCGGGTCCTGCCTCCAGGAACTCGTAGTCCTCCTCCTCGGTGTTCTCGTCCTCCTCAAAGTCATTATCGTCGCTCAGGAAGGCGTCTCCTCCCTGAATGTCGATGCCTCCATCGTCATCCTCCAGCTGACGAATCTGATCCTCCTGGGCCTTGACAGTGGCCTCAAGTGACGCGATCCGGGCGCGAAGGCGACGAATCGTAGCGTCCTTCTTGGCATGCTGCTGGCGAAGGCTCTTGCGGTCGTTGTTGAGTAGCTTGATCACCTCACCCTGCTCGGTGATGTGAGCATGGGTCTGGTTTGCTTAAGCGCAAGTGGCATCGAGGTCCCTCTGAGTCTGGTAGAGCATGAAGTCCAGGTGCTCAGCATGGTGCCTCAACTCCGGGTGCGGCTGCAGCTCCATGGGCACTCCCGCAGCATCACGCCTCACAAGGTGGGCGTAGCGAGAGGCGAGGATGCGCACCACGTTCTGTCCACAGAGGCGCGCAAGTGCCTCTTGAAGGCCACGTGCGAGTCCGTCGAGCCAGTTGCTCTCGCGGAAGGAGAAGAGGATCCTCTCCGAAGTGGGAGGCTCCATCTTGCCCCTCAAGTCGGCAGTGATCACCCACTGCAACTCTCCTCCGGGCGTGTCGTCCAGCTGAACCCCGTGAAACTCGGGGTGTGGGCGCCCAAGGAAGTCAGAGACGGCGTTGAGGTCGTGCTCGAAGATCAAGCTCCCTCCGTTCCCAAGCTGATAAAACTTGGTGTTGATGGGTTCATTCGGCTCCATCTGAAAGAGAATTGGATGAGTAAGTTAGAGAGTGCAAAGTGTGGCAAAATTTTAAGTTGATTCAAATAAGATAGAACATGATTCATCAAATTTTGGCAAAGTCTCAAAGACAAGAGTGTAGTAAATTTTCACAAATATTTTCTTTCATTTGATTTCAAAGTTAAGTTTTTCAGAACGCCCATTCTAACTAAGGTCTTCTAAGGTCAAACAATGGCTCTGATACCAACTTGTCAACACCCGCAATTTTAAGTCCGGATGCCTATTATGTCATACATCGCAATCCCAGGAATATTGTTGTTGCGAGGCATAATAGTTAAGTATCACAGTCATCATTCATTACCAACCATAAGTCTTACAAATTTGGAATCACATGATCCATATTACACGAATAGTTGATCTATTGATCAACGAACAAACACAAATTCATGGTTCAACATAGCGGAAGCGTAAGATACAAGGACTCTCTAGTCCACAGGCCAACGCTTGACGTCGGAAGGCACTTAGTTGTCATAGGCGTCCTGCTGGTCATCTCCTTGTTCCTCTTCATACTCTGGCCATTTGAATAGCCAGGGACAAAGCCGTGAGTACTTTAAGTACTCGCAAACTAATACTAATGTAAGTGCTAGACATTCCTAGTATGGTTTGCTAAGCTCTAGTTTATTTGCATAAAGCTAATTTTAGTTCGCAAAGTATGAGAAAAGCTTATTCAAGTACTAACTAACTCAAGTGGGAACATTAGTGTCATTCCCACCATTCAAGTGGTGATTTCAATTCAATTCACCACAAGTCATTTCACCATCATTTTCAAAGTTATGACGTCGGAAACTGTATGGCCTTTCCAACCGTCCGTAACCGTGGACGTGGCTATTCGAATAGGTTTACACTCTGCAGAGGTTGCACACTTGTGCCACAACATTTGATTTCATCCATCGGGATTACCCCGAATCATCGTAACACAGTACGCGGATCATCAACCATAACCTTTCACTTACAAATCCTAGTATGAGCACCTCTCCCCATGAGCTTGGCCTCCCAGTGAAGACCAAGCATCAACTTTGGGAACTGCACAGGGCTTGGCCGTACAATTCACCTCAACTTCACATCATTTCTCAACAATGGAGGCAGCCTCAAGCGTAACCCCTATGACGTGTGTTCAGAGGGAACCCATACCAAGACACATAAACTTCCAGTTAAGCCCTACCCATAATCAGGTATTGTGGGGGTACTTAATAATTGGAAAGGTATCGCATTCAAACCAACATCATTGTTTATCAAAAATCACCATCTTCTCTTGGTCATATTCACCTTCAAAAATCATTCAATGGAATGCATCTTCATTCCAACGTTTCAAATTCATTTCAAATTCACATTGTTCCCATCTAGAGTAGTCAAGTTTTATTTCATTAGCACTAGCTCTAAATCATGAAGGGTGCTATCTTGCTTTGCTTGATTGAGACCCACTTCACTACTCTAGTAACCAACTTGTACTTTGACCAAAGTTAACTATAAAAGTAACTCATTGAGAAAACAAGTAAAAACTTGTAAGGTAAAAACTTGGGATAGGCTTATGTAAGATAAGATAAGAATCATGGTGCCTTGCCCCAAGGGGCTTTGCACATTGCAAGAATATTAGCTTGCCTTGGTAGTTCTCAAACTGTTCCTCCTCCTCCTCTTGGTAGCAACCTTCTTCTTCGGCGTACTCTCCGGTGCTACCGTCTAAATTTAAATACGAGTATAATTACTCACTAATTCAATGGCTATTACATACATCACATATAACACACAAACTATTCTATGCACACAAATAAATTAACTAGGGTGCATTGGTTGTGTGGTTTAAATAGAATTCACTTCTTTGTATTTAATATGTAAATGATAGTTTCCATAGTGTTTTTGAGAAATAATTTCCTCTCATTGAAATCTTCTTAAGATTTAATTTCTCCAACAATCATCTATGAACTCATATTGACCTAAGTCAAATGTTCATCATCATTATTTGGAGAAATGATTTAAATGAGGTAGGTCACCTCATATCATTTAATATCACTACATATGATTTAAATCTCAAGTAATTCATATAAGAGAGTTTGGGACCAGGGATCCAAACATCCCATGAATTCATGTGAGACAAGTTTAAATGAAGTATAAGACTCCACATAATTTACTTTAATAGTTTTGGACAATATCAACTAGTTAAACTAGTCAAATGATCCATTAATTAAACTAGGGCATGATCATGCTAAGTGACCACACCATTTTACTGCAGAAATAATTAGTGTTAGTGAAATGTGAGCTATTAGAGTTGGAATTAACTTAATATCTATTTTGATTGATTTTTAATAATTATTTGAATAGGGAAAAGTACCTTCCTTGTTATTTTTATCACATTAATTCTACAAAGAATCTGGTCATGGGACCAGTGGCATGTTGTAGATAATTTCTCTAGCTTTCCAACAATATAAAGTTCATCAAATTTGGTTTAGCCAATTTAATTCTATTGAATTTCAAAGTGGCAGCAGTATTGAAATTATTTGAAATTAACTAAATTGAGTTTGAATTAAAAAGGCCGGCGGGAAAAGCTACTGGGCCAAATCATTTAAATAGGCCCAAGGCCAGCCCAGCCACGGTCCAGTGCCGCGCGGGCTGCCTGACAGAGGGTCCCGCCTGTCAGCGGCTCATTTAACCCGAATCGGTAAGTTTCAATGTGGGGCGTAGGATTAGAAATAGATCGAACGGCTCGAGTTCATCGTCGTCCCCGGCGAGAGAGAAGTTCGCCGGCGGCTCAGGTAGGGGGTCGGAGGGCTAACCAGGGCTCCAGCGAGGGATGGCAGTATGCGTGGTGAACTTGTGGACGACGGCGGAGCTCCTGGTACCGGCGGCTCCTCCTGGAACAGCTCCAATCGACGGCGGCGACCTCCGGGTACTGGCGGCGTCGATCTTCAAATTGGAGCAGCTCCGACGATGATTCGATGGGTGGACTGGTGGTTGAGAAGCAGTGAGAGGTGGGGAGTCTGGTGGTGTGCTCCGTTGCTTCCAGGGAACGTGCTATTTATAGGATTGAGAGAGGGTGGCGGGGCAGTGATGCGGGCGACCATGGCGCGGCTTCTCCGGCGAGCTATCGAGCTAGGCGAGGGCGCAGGTGTGTTCGTGGCGTCGCCACGGTCCTCTGGGTGGCGACAGCTAGGGTAGGCGGTGCCTAACGCGGTCGCAATGTTTCCGTGTCTGGCGGTGTCCGCGTCGGGGTTTCCTCTTTGTCTCCGGCGGCAGCAGGCACGGGTCGTGGTCGAGGTGTTGTCTGGCGGCGTCCAGGTGGCGAGTGGATGCTCAACTCGTTGCGAGCGGGTCTAGTGCGAGAGCGAGGTGGTGGCGCGGCGCGTGTACTGTGACGTCCGCGCGCATGCCCATGCGCGACGTCAGCGGCATGGTGAGCGCGCTCTGGGCGCGCGTCGTCCGGTCCGTGTCGTCCTCGAGCGTGACCATGGCGATGCTAGGGTGGCGTAGGAGGTGCGTTGGCGTGCTGTGGCGAGGCGGCCAAGGCAGGGATGCAAGGGGAGAGAGAGGTGGTCGTCGGGCTTGGCGACATGGCCGGCATGGCCATGCCCTAGCTGCTCTCCTCCTCTCCTTAGCGTCACTATGCACCAATTAGGGTTTAAGGGGACCAGGGGACACAATGGTGTAGGTTAGGGAAATTTAGGTGGTGTAGAATCACTATTTGCAATAGTTGCAAATAGTGCCCGATTTTGTAAATTGCAAAAATATCCAAATTTGAAAATATTCAAATGGTGAATCTTTTTGAAATGTGAGTGTTGATATAAGTTGTATTTGACCAGAGAGGATTTGAGGTGGTGGTGGAAAAAGTAGAATTCAAGAATTGGCAAAAATGGCTAAGTGGAGAATGTTGCATATGTGAAAAAGTTGTGACTTTGGATGAGCATGGCTCATGATCCAAGATGATTTTGGCATGGTGATCTTTACCAAAGTTGTTCACCTTGATGTTGACTTTGAAATGGTGCAAAGAGTTAGCAAGAGTTGGTTTGGGAAAATTGAATGGCAAGGGCTCAAAAATGGTGATCAGACTATAATTGTCAATTTTGACCATTATCATATGTGAGCTAGATTTGTGTTTGAATTTCATTTGAATTGTGATTCTTTGATTCCAAAAGTTGTAATAAGTGTTTAATAACATTATTCAACTAACGGTGAAGACCAAATAGGTCTAGGGTCAAAATTTATAAAAATGCCATATGGCATATGTTAGGGTTTTTAGGGTTTTTCCAATTATTGGATTTTCTTCCTCTTTGATTTATTTGGTTGGTGATCTTCATATGATCATATTAGGGTTTTAGAGCATATCAAATACAAGTAATAACAATCATCATGGCATATCAATCAAATGCACAAGTCCTATGCATGGTACTATATGCAAATTAAAAAGTTTTTGTTGGTTTGAAATTTTGCTTTCTGGAATTCTCTAACTTTCTTTTTATTGAAATTTGGGGTGTTACAAACCCTTCCCCCTTACAAAAGATCTCGTCCCGAGATCAAAAAGAAAGTTAGGTACTAAAGAGATCTGGGTACTCCTTCTTCATGAAGTCTTCGCGTTCCCATGTGGCTTCATCCTCGGTATGGTTGCTCCATTGGATCTTCAGAAACTTGATGCTTCGGGTGCGGGTGGTTCGGTAAGCTTCCTCCAGGATGCGAATTGGCACTTCGCGGTAAGTCAGATCCTTGTTGATATCCACCGATCGGTGATCGATGTTCTTGAACACTTCGGTCTTCTCCGGGACTTCAAGGCACTTCCGGAGGAGTGAGATGTGAAACACGTCGTGCACAGCCGACATCTCTTCGGGCAGCTCCAGTTGATAAGATACTTCTCCTCGGCGGCTGAGGACTTTGAAAGATCCGACATAGCAGGGTGCAAGCTTTCCTTTCAGTTGAAACCTTTGCATTCCTTTCAAGGGGGATACCTTGAGATAGACGAAGTCTCCGATCTCGAAGGTCATCTCCCGACGTCTCTTGTCGGCGTAGCTCTTCTGTCTCGATTGCACCGTCATGAGGTACTCGCGGATCTTGTGTACTTTCTCTTCGGCTTCACGAAGAACATCTGGGCCAAAAACTTGGCATACAACTTGTGCTGTCTAAGGGTTTCTAGGACAATCTCCAAATGCTGTTCATGTTCCTCTTCGGACTTGGAGTAGACAAGAATGTCATCGATGAAAACAACGACAAACTTGTCCAAAAAGTTCATGAAGATCTTATTCATGAGATTCATGAAATAAGCGGGGGCATTGGTCAGTCCAAACGACATGACGTTGTACTCATACAACCCATATCTGGTGGTAAAGGCAGTTTTTGGAATGTCGGTGGCTCGGATCTTCAGCTGATGATATCCAGTTCTAAGATCTATCTTGGAGAAAACTCTGGATCCGGTGAGTTGATCGAACAAGTCTTCTATCTTGGGTAGGGGGTATTTGTTTTTGATGGTGACATCGTTAAGCTTACGATAGTCCGTGCATAAACGATTTGCACCATCTTTCTTGTCCACAAACAAGACGGGGGATCTCCAGGGGGATGCACTTGGTCTAATAAGACCTTTGGCCAACATATCATCTATTTGCTTCTTCAGCTCCACAAGCTCGGTTGCGTTCATGCTGTAGGCTCTCTGGGCTATGGGTCCAGTTCCGGGGATTAACTCGATGATAAACTCGATATCCCTATCCGGGGGCATACCGGGTAGATCATCCGGAAACACATCAGTGTAGCGACAAACGACCCTGATTTGATCCAGAGTTGGCTTGGATACACTTTGGTTGTAGGTGAATTTTCTGGGTAGTTTTTCAGAGACGTGCTCAACTACGATACCGGTGCTGCTAGTCATGGTGATGGCTTTCTTGGCACAGTCTATCAATCCATTGTGTTTTGACATCCAGTCCATTCCTAGGACAACTTCCAAACCTTTGGTTCCAAGAATGATGAGATTGGCATAGAAATCTACATCATGGATTTTGATTGGTACATTTTTGCAAAATTTTCTGGCTTTGGTGGTTGATCCGGGGATTTGAACTATCATAACATGCTTCAAGCTGAGGGGTTGAATTTTACTTGTTGATACAAAGTCTTCGGTGACAAAAGAATGAGATGCTCCGGAATCAAACAACACTCTGGCAGGGATGTGGTTGACAGAAAACATACCCAGTACAACATCTGGTGCTTCCTGGGCTTCTTCGGCGTTCATGTGGTAGAGGCGGCCGTTGCGGTTGTTGGGGTTGTTGGGGGCGAACTTCTTGTCGGTGGAGACACGGCGTTGCTGCTGAGCAGGTGCAGCGGTGTTGCCGGCGAGCTTGGCAAGACGCTTGGGACACTCGTTGGAGTAGTGCCCCACTACACCACACTCATAACAAGTGATAGTGGTCTTGTCCTGCTTGTTCGCAACGGGCACGGCATTGCTTCCGGTTCTGGGAGCGTTGGTGTTGTTGTTGTTGTTGTTAGGGGCTCGGGGTGGAGTGCGGTTGTAGTTGTTGTTGTTGTTGTTGTAGTTGTTGTTGTAGCCTCCTGGCTTGGAGTTTCCTCCACTCCGGTTCTGATAACCGGGGCGCGAGTTCTGCATCTGGGGTTTGTTGTTTCTCGGAGTGAAACCTCCGCTTGAGCTAGGGCGAAACTTTTGGGGGTGGCTTGATCCACTCTGATTCGCCATGCGGCGCTTGCGGTTCTCATTGGCTTGGTTTAAATTGCCCTCCATCTGGATGGCAGAGTTGACAAGGGCTTCAAGGTCGGCGAAGGGGATGTTGACGAGGACAGTCTGCATATCATCATGCAGTCCGTTCAGGAATCTCTCCTTCCTCTTCTCAACGGTGTCGGTCTCATCAGGGGCATACCTCGATAGTGTGAGAAACTTGTCGCGGTATTCAACCACCGTCATGCGACCTTGTTTCAGTTCACAGAACTCATCCCTCATCTTCTTGATAAGACCCGGGGGTACATGGTACTTGCTGAACTTGAGTTTGAAATCCTCCCAAGTCATGAATTGTCCTCCGTTCATGGCACGGGTGCTTGTCCACCAAGCGCGGGCTGGTCCAGCGAGATAGTGAGTGGCGAACAAGACTTTCTCATTGGCTTCCACTCCGGCTACCTCCAGATTGTTCTCCATAGTCTGGAGCCAATCGTCGGCGTCGAGGGGCTCCTCGGTCTTGCTAAACACCGGGGGATTGGTGTTTTGGAAGTTCTTGAGCTTGGATCCGGGGTGGTCATGATTTCCATGGCCTTGGTTGGCGATGTTCTGCAAGGCGACAAGGTTGGCTTGGCGTTCGGCTCTTTCTGTTTCCCGGTCGGCAAGCATGGTCTGCAGCAGTTGCAACATCGCGTCGTTGGTGCGATTTGGAGGGGCCATCTGAAGATATAGAAGATCATGAGATAAGAGGGAACATTCTATGGTTCATTTTGGTTAAGTTTGAAAACAGTTTGAAAACTTGTAATCTTTTCATGACAAACATAACATTCATTCATTCATTCCACACATAGTACAAACTAGCACACACATACTCCGATGGTTTTAAGAACCATTCTCATGCTACGATACAAGGGACGGGATACAACTCACACCTACATAAGTGAGACTAGTGCAACTACTCCTCATCCTCGACATCGATCGGGACGTAGTCGTCGGGTCCTGCCTCCAGGAACTCGTAGTCCTCCTCCTCGGTGTTCTCGTCCTCCTCAAAGTCATTATCGTCGCTCAGGAAGGCGTCTCCTCCCTGAATGTCGATGCCTCCATCGTCATCCTCCAGCTGACGAATCTGATCCTCCTGGGCCTTGACAGTGGCCTCAAGTGACGCGATCCGGGCGTGAAGGCGACGAATCGTAGCGTCCTTCTTGGCATGCTGCTGGCGAAGGCTCTTGCGGTCGTTGTTGAGTAGCTTGATCGCCTCACCCTGCTCGGTGATGTGAGCATGGGTCTGGTTTGCTTAAGCGCGAGTGGCATCGAGGTCCCTCTGAGTCTGGTAGAGCATGAAGTCCAGGTGCTCAGCATGGTGCCTCAACTCCGGGTGCGGCTGCAGCTCCATGGGCACTCCCGCAGCATCACGCCTCACAAGGTGGGCGTAGCGAGAGGCGAGGATGCGCACCACGTTCTGTCCACAGAGGCGCGCAAGTGCCTCTTGAAGGCCACGTGCGAGTCCGTCGAGCCAGTTGCTCTCGCGGAAGGAGAAGAGGATCCTCTCCGAAGTGGGAGGCTCCATCTTGCCCCTCAAGTCGGCAGTGATCACCCACTGCAACTCTCCTCCGGGCGTGTCGTCCAGCTGAACCCCGTGAAACTCGGGGTGTGGGCGCCCAAGGAAGTCAGAGACGGCGTTGAGGTCGTGCTCGAAGATCAAGCTCCCTCCGTTCCCAAGCTGATAAAACTTGGTGTTGATGGGTTCATTCGGCTCCATCTGAAAGAGAATTGGATGAGTAAGTTAGAGAGTGCAAAGTGTGGCAAAATTTTAAGTTGATTCAAATAAGATAGAACATGATTCATCAAATTTTGGCAAAGTCTCAAAGACAAGAGTGTAGTAAATTTTCACAAATATTTTCTTTCATTTGATTTCAAAGTTAAGTTTTTCAGAACGCCCATTCTAACTAAGGTCTTCTAAGGTCAAACAATGGCTCTGATACCAACTTGTCAACACCCGCAATTTTAAGTCCGGATGCCTATTATGTCATACATCGCAATCCCAGGAATATTGTTGTTGCGAGGCATAATAGTTAAGTATCACAGTCATCATTCATTACCAACCATAAGTCTTACAAATTTGGAATCACATGATCCATATTACACGAATAGTTGATCTATTGATCAACGAACAAACACAAATTCATGGTTCAACATAGCGGAAGCGTAAGATACAAGGACTCTCTAGTCCACAGGCCAACGCTTGACGTCGGAAGGCGCTTAGTTGTCATAGGCGTCCTGCTGGTCATCTCCTTGTTCCTCTTCATACTCTGGCCATTTGAATAGCCAGGGACAAAGCCGTGAGTACTTTAAGTACTCGCAAACTAATACTAATGTAAGTGCTAGACATTCCTAGTATGGTTTGCTAAGCTCTAGTTTATTTGCATAAAGCTAATTTTAGTTCGCAAAGTATGAGAAAAGCTTATTAAAGTACTAACTAACTCAAGTGGGAACATTAGTGTCATTCCCACCATTCAAGTGGTGATTTCAATTCAATTCACCACAAGTCATTTCACCATCATTTTCAAAGTTATGACGTCAGAAACTGTATGGCCTTTCCAACCGTCCGTAACCGTGGACGCGGCTATTCGAATAGGTTTACACTCTGCAGAGGTTGCACACTTGTGCCACAACATTTGATTTCATCCGTCGGGATTACCCCGAATCATCGTAACACAGTACGCGGATCATCAACCATAACCTTTCACTTACAAATCCTAGTATGAGCACCTCTCCCCATGAGCTTGGCCTCCCAGTGAAGACCAACTGTCAACCTGGGAACTGCACAGGGCTTGGCCGTACAATTCACCTCAACTTCACATCATTTCTCAACAACGGAGGCAGCCTCAAGCGTAACCCCTATGACGTGTGTTCAGAGGGAACCCATACTAAGACACATAAACTTCCAGTTAAGCCCTACCCATAATCAGGTATTGTGGGGGTACTTAATAATTGGAAAGGTATCGCATTCAAACCAACATCATTGTTTATCAAAAATCACCATCTTCTCTTGGTCATATTCACCTTCAAAAATCATTCAATGGAATGCATCTTCATTCCAAGGTTTCAAATTCATTTCAAATTCACATTGTTCCCATCTAGAGTAGTCAAGTTTTATTTCATTAGCACTAGCTCTAAATCATGAAGGGTGCTATCTTGCTTTGCTTGATTGAGACCCACTTCACTACTCTAGTAACCAACTTGTACTTTGACCAAAGTTAACTATAAAAGTAACTCATTGAGAAAACAAGTAAAAACTTGTAAGGTAGAAACTTGGGATAGGCTTATGTAAGATAAGATAAGAATCATGGTGCCTTGCCCCAAGGGGCTTTGCACTTTGCAAGAATATTAGCTTGCCTTGGTAGTTCTCAAACTGTTCCTCCTCCTCCTCTTGGTAGCAACCTTCTTCTTCGGCGTACTCTCCGGTGCTACCGTCTAAATTTAAATATGAGTATAATTACTCACTAATTCAATGGCTATTCCATACATCACATATAACACACAAACTATTCTATGCACACAAATAAATTAACTAGGGTGCATGGGTTGTGTGGTTTAAATAGAATTCACTTCTTTGTATTTAATATGTAAATGATAGTTTCCATAGGGTTTTTGAGAAATAATTTCCTCTCATTGATATCTTCTTAAGATTTAATTTCTCCAACAATCATCTATGAACTCATATTGACCTAAGTCAAATGTTCATCATCATTATTTGGAGAAATGATTTAAATGAGGTAGGTCACCTCATATCATTTAATATCACTACATATGATTTAAATCTCAAGTAATTCATATAAGAGAGTTTGGGACCAGGGATCCAAACATCCCATGAATTCATGTGAGACAAGTTTAAATGAAGTATAAGACTCCACATAATTTACTTTAATAGTTTTGGACAATATCAACTAGTTAAACTAGTCAAATGATCCATTAATTAAACTAGGGCATGATAATGCAAAGTGACCACACCATTTTATTGCAGAAATAATTAGTTTAAGTCAAATGTGAGCTATTAGAGTTGGAATTAACTTAATATCTATTTTGATTGATTTTTAATAATTATTTGAATAGGCAAAAGTCCTTGCCTTGTTATTTTTATCACATTAATTCTACAAAGAATCTGGTCATGAGACCAGTGGCATGTTGTAGATAATTTCTCTAGCTTTCCAACAATATAAAGTTCATCAAATTTGGTTTAGCCAATTTAATTCTATTGAATTTCAAAGTGGCAGCAGTATTGAAATTATTTGAAATTAACTAAATTGAGTTTGAATTAAAAAGGCCGGCCCAGCCACGGTCCAGTGCCGCGCGGGCTGCCTGATAGAGGGTCCCGCCTGTCAGCGGCTCATTTAACCCGAATCGGTAAGTTTCAATGTGGGGCGTAGGATTAGAAATAGATCGAACGGCTCGAGTTCATCGTCGTCCCCGGCAAGAGAGAAGTTCGCCGGCGGCTCAGGTAGGGGGTCGGAGGGCCAACCAGGGCTCCAGCGAGGGATGGCAGTATGCGTGGTGAAGTTGTGGATGACGGCGGAGCTCCTGGTACCGGCGGCTCCTCCTAGAACAGCTCCAATCGACGGCGGCGACCTCCGGGTACTGGCGGCGTCGATCTTCAAATTGGAGCAGCTCCGGCGATGATTCGATGGATGGAGTGGTGGTTGAGAAGCAGTGAGAGGTGGGGAGTCTGGTGGTGTGCTCCGTTGCTTCCAGGGAACGTGCTATTTATAGGATTGAGAGAGGGTGGCGGGGCAGTGATGCGAGCGACCATGGCGCGGCTTCTCCGGCGAGCTATCGAGCTAGGCGAGGGCGCAGGTGTGTTCGTGGCGTCGCCACGGTCCTCTGGGTGGCGACAGCTAGGGTAGGCGGTGCCTAACGCGGTCGCAATGTTTCCGTGTCTAGCGGTGTCCGCGTCGGGGTTTCCTCTTCGTCTCCGGTGGCGGCGGGCACGGGTCGTGGTCGAGGTGTTGTCTGGCGGCGTCCAGGTGGCGAGTGGATGCTCAACTCGTTGCGAGCGGGTCCAGGGCGAGAGCGAGGTGGTGGCGCGGCGCTTGTACTGTGACGTCCGTGCGCATGTCCATGCGCGACGTCAGCGGCATGGTGAGCGCGCTCTGGGCGCGCGTCGTCCGGTCCGTGTCGTCCTCGAGCATGACCATGGCGATGCTAGGGTGGCGTAGGAGGTGCGTTGGCGTGCTGTGGCGAGGCGGCCAAGGTAGGGATGCAAGGGGAGAGAGAGGTGGTCGTCGTGCTCGGCGACATGGCCGGCATGGCCATGCCCTAGCTGCTCTCCTCCTCTCCTTAGCATCACTATGCACCAATTAGGGTTTAAGGGGACCAGGGGACACAATGGTGTAGGTTAGGGAAATTTAGGTGGTGTAGAATCACTATTTGCAATAGTTGCAAATAGTGCCCGATTTTGTAAATTGCATAAATATCCAAATTTGAAAATATTCAAATGGTGAATCTTTTTGAAATGTGAGTGTTGATATAAGTTGTATTTGAACAGAGAGGATTTGAGGTGGTGGTGGAAAAAGTAGAATTCAAGAATTGGCAAAAATGGCTAAGTGGAGAATGTTGCATATGTGAAAAAGTTGTGACTTTGGATGAGCATGGCTCATGATCCAAGATGATTTTGGCATGGTGATCTTTACCAAAGTTGTTCACCTTGATGTTGACTTTGAAATGGTGCAAAGAGTTAGCAAGAGTTGGTTTGGGAAAATTGAATGGTAAGGGCTCAAAGTGGTGATCAGACTATAATTGTCAATTTTGACCATTATCATATGTGAGCTAGATTTGTGTTTGAATTTCATTTGAATTGTGATTCTTTGATTCCAAAAGTTGTAATAAGTGTTTAATAACATTATTCAACTAATGGTGAAGACCAAATAGGTCTAGGGTCAAAATTTATAAAAATGCCATATGGCATATGTTAGGGTTTTTAGGGTTTTTCCAATTATTGGATTTTCTTCCTCTTTGATTTATTTGGTTGGTGATCTTCATATGATCATATTAGGGTTTTAGAGCATATCAAATACAAGTAATAACAATCATCATGGCATATCAATCAAATGCACAAGTCCTATGCATGGTACTATATGCAAATTAAAAAGTTTTTGTTGGTTTAAAATTTTGCTTTCTGGAATTCTCTAACTTTCTTTTTATTGAAATTTGGGGTGTTACAATCATGCAAGGGCCAAACGCTCGAGTCAAGTTCAGCAAGGTGCTGATAGACAATGGGAGCAGCATAAACATCATGTACCGGCACACCATGAACATGCTGGGCATAACAGAAAACATGCTCCAGCCAACTCGTACGACTTTCCACGGAATCGTTCTGGGTCTGTCCTGCGCACCGGTGGGAAAGGTCCGGGTGGATGTGTCGTTTGGAGGACGTGGCAATTGCCGGGTTGAAAACCTTGAGTTTGAGGTGGTGGACTTAGATAGTCCTTACCATGCATTGCTGGGGAGACCGGCATTGGCTGCTTTCAAGGCCTCAACTCACACGGCGTATCTCAAGATGAAGATGCCGGCACCTCGTGGACCCTTAACTGTGGTGGGAAACTACAAAGTCTCACTGGAAACAGCTTCTGCCAGATCAAACCTGGCAGAATCGCTGGTGATCGCAGAGGAAAAGTGGAGGATGCAAACTGCGGTTGCGCTGGCTCAGTCTTCACAGCTGAGCTTAGCGGCAATGAGTGCAAACCTGGGCACACCGGCATTCAAGCCGACAAAAGAAACAAAGGACATTGTGCTGGACCCGGCTTACCCTGAGCACACCGTTCGTATCGGTGCCGGCATGAATGAGGTATAGGAAAGCGCGCTCGTCAGCTTCCTCCGTGAGAATCGGAATATCTTTGCCTGGTCTACTGATGACTTGGTAGGTGTTCCGAGGGAGCTGGCTGAGCACTCATTAAATGTCCAGAAAGACGCAAAGCCGGTAAGGCAGCCGCTGCGCCGGTTTGCTGAAGACAGGAGAAAGATCATAGGAGAAGAGGTGACAAAGTTACTGGTTGCCGGTTTCATCGTGGAAGTATTGCACACTGAGTGGCTTGCCAATCCGGTGCTGGTCGAGAAGAAGAAAGAAGAGAACCTGGAAGCAAAAGCTCCAAAGGTGTGGCGCATGTGCATCGACTACACCAACTTGAACAAAGCTTGCCCAAAAGACCCTTTCCCTTTACATCGGATCGATCAAGTAATTGATTCCACTGCAGGGTGTGAGCTATTGTCTTTCTTGGATGCATATTCCGGTTTCCACCAAATCCCCTTGAAAAAGGAAGATCAAACAAAAACTGCGTTCATTACCCCGCACGGGGCTTATTGCTATGTCACTATGCCTTTCGGTTTGCGCAACGCTGGTGCAACGTACCAGCGCTGTATGCAAAAATGCTTGTTTGACCAGATCGGAAAAAACATGCAAGTCTATGTGGACGATGTCGTGGTAAAAACCAAAGTAAAAGAAACCTTAATCAATGACCTCCGACAAACATTTGATAACTTGAGAAGATTCCGGATGGAACTCAATCCGGCAAAATGTACTTTCGGTGTCCCTACCGGCAAGCTGCTCGGTTTTCTCGTATCAAGCCGGGGCATTGAGGTCAATCCGGTAAAAATCCGGGCAATTGAAAGAATGACTATACCGCGCGATCTCAAGGACGTGCAAAAGATCACCGGTAGCTTAGCATCGCTAAGCCGGTTCATAAGCAGGTTGGGAGAAAAAGCTCTACCACTCTATGCTCTCATGAAGAAATCCGATACGTTCGTCTGGACCCCTCAGGAAGACGCGGCGTTTAAAGAGCTAAAAGCAATGCTGGCCATAGCACCCATACTAGCTTCACCTCTAGAAAGAGAGCCTATGCTATTGTATATAGCAGCAACAAACTGGGTTGTGAGTGTGGTGGTTGTAGTTGAAAGAGAAGAGGAAGGAAAAACCGTCCAGAGGCCGGTATACTACCTGAGCGAGGTGCTCTCCCTCTCAAAACAAAACTACCATCACTTCCAGAAAATGACCTATGGCGTGTACATGGCCGCCACCAAGCTTAAGCATTACTTTGAAGAGCACCCCATGAAAGTGGTGAGCGAGGCACCCATTTCCGATATCATGTGAAACAAAGATGCAAGCGGAAGGATTGCAAAGTGGGCAATCCAGATATCACCATACGTACCGGTGTACGAAAGGAGAGATGCCATAAAATCGCAAGCTTTGGCAGATTTCCTTGTTGATTGGGCGGAGATGCAATACAAGCCACCGGATCAAAGAATAGAGTACTGGAAGATGCACTTTGACGGGTCCAAACTCAAAGAGGGTCTAGGTGCCGGTGTGGTGCTTACCTCACCCAAGGGAGATCATCTCCGGTATGTTCTGCAAGTACATTTCAGGGCATCAAACAATGTCGCTGAGTACGAGGCTCTGATTCATGGGCTTAAAGTTGCAAAAGAAATCGGTGTGCACCGGATCATTTGCTATGGGGATTCAGATCACGTGGTGCAACAGTGTTCCGGAGATTGGGACGCAAAAGATGCAAACATGGCCTCGTACCGGTTTCACGTGCAAAAGATTGCCGGCTTCTTTGAGGGCTGTGAGTTTCACCATGTGCCACAAGCGGAAAATGAAGCCGCGGATGCTTTGTCCAAGTTGGGCTCATCTAGGCAAGAAATTCCTCCCGGAATAGCCTTGGCGCACTTAAGGGTACCATCGATCAAACCGAGCTCGGAGTCGGAATCAATTTTCGTACCGGAATCGCACAGTACCCATGGATATCGATGAAGGGAACCCCGGGACTGTTCCGTCAAGCTCCGGGACTGTTCCGGCAGACTCGGGGACTGCTCCGGTAAACTCGGGGACTGCTGCGGCTATACCAGAAGAAACAATGCTGGTGGATAACATGGAGATAGACGGACCGGTGTTTCTAGTTCGGGGGGCACCATCAAGGGTTAAACCTATTAAGGAATTCCTGATCAACGGCACCTTGCCGGATGACGAAAATGAATCCAGAAGGATCCAGAGGAGGTCCAAAGCATACACCATCATCAATGGTGAGGTGAACAAGAGAAGTGTTACCGGTTTCCTTCAAAGATGTGTGGAACCGGAAGAAGGAAAAGAAATGCTTGAAGAGATTCACCAGGGAGAATGTGGGCACCATGCTGCATCAAGGGCGCTGGTAGCAAAAGTACTCCGGCATGGGTTCTACTGGCCTACTTCTTTGGAAAATGCTGAGGATTTGGTAAGAAAATGCAATGGGTGCCAGAGGTACGCCAAGCAAAATCATACCCAGCGTCCGGTTTAAAAACTATAGCGCTAACATGGCCATTTGCTGTTTGGTGCCTTGATATGGTTGGCCCATTCAAGACTGCAAGAAGTAGTATGACTCACATCTTGGTCATGGTGGACAAGTTCACCAAGTGGCTAGAAGTGAAACCTACCGCAAAGTGTGATGGGCGCACAACGGTGAAGTTCTTAAAAGATGTCATCTTGCGGTATGGCTACCCACATAGCATCATCACAGACAATGGAACCAATTTTGCTCAAGGTGAGTTCAAAAGATTTTGTGAGGATAACAATATTCGGTTGGATCTGTGCTCGGTAGCACACCCACAAGGCAATGGCCAGGTGGAAAGAACAAACGCGTTGGTACTTTCCGGTATCAAACCAAGACTCATTGAAGCGGTGGAAAAGTCACCAGGTTGTTGGCTCGATGAGTTACCATCAGTGCTGTGGAGTATAAGAACAACTCCAAACCGGTCCACCGGATACACTCCATTCTTCATGGTTTACGGAGCAGAAGCGGTCATACCAACCGACATTTTCCATGACTCACCAAGAGTGCAGCTCTATACCGAGCAAGAGGTAAAAGAGGCCAGAGAAAATGATGTGGACTTGCTAGAAGAAGCAAGAGAATTGGCATTGGCAAGAACAGCCATTTACCAGCAAAACCTCAGACGCTATCAGAGCCGGAAGGTTAACCCGAGAGTATTCCGGGAAGGAGATCTGGTGCTATGCCTCGTGCAGCGCACTGAAGGCCGGCATAAGCTTTCACCCCCGTGGGAAGGTCCCTTTGTTGTGAGCAAGGCTCTCCACAATGATGCCTATTACTTAATCGATGCACAGGAGTGGAAAAAAGGAAAGGCGGACAGGTCCGGAGAGGAGAGCAAGCGTCCATGGAACGTAGCTCTGTTGCGTCCCTTCTACTCTTGAAGTTGTGGTGTAAGAAGTTCCTTTTTGTACCTTATATGCTATAAATAAAAGATGTCGGGACCTCGAATGAATCTCGGGGACTACCCCTAAAGTTGCATGCAATATGTTTATTTTTTCAGTTCACCGGTTGCTTAGTGAACATTTTTTCTTTCCGGTTTAGTAGCGTGCTAAACCTACTGGAGTCTTCAACTCTGCTGCTGTACGCAACCCGGCTTCATGGCAAGCAAGATAAACCGGTAGCAATTAAGCACGCGAACTGCGAAAAGAGAGAGTGGGAACGAACAATCCGGAAAAGTTTAACTAACCCCGGTTAAACCGGTTTTTTGCAAAAATTTCGAGTTATTTCTAAGTTCAAGAAAGTGCTTGTTTGGTAAAACAACTTTGTGCTCATACGCCAGAGAACGCGCAGAGAAGGCAGGCAGAGCCAAAGCAAAAGAGCCAAATGTGCATCGAATTGAATGCGGAAGCAATTTCGGAATCTTTGCAGTACAAGAAAAAGCAAATCAACAAGCAAACATGCTAAGGCAAACATAAGTTAATTAACTACCGGTATAGCGTACCGGCATAAACTGTTGTACCACAACCAAAAGAGAAATTAAGTTTATCTTACATCATAGACCCCGGCATACCGTGGTAGAATTTAACCGACAGTGTTTCAAAGTTGAGCAGGGCAAACAACCATATCACAGGCAAACAAGTAACAGCAGATACTTAGGCAACAGGGGCTTCAGGAGGAGCGTCTTCGGCATCAGGACCATCCAGAGGCGCGTCGCCGGCTCCGGCCTCCTCAGCGTCTTCACCTTCCTCCTCATCGCTCAAATAGTCCTTGACGTCTGGAGGAGGGGGGATGAAGGTGCGCATATCAGCGTACTCCGCGATGTGGTACGCTCGATCCTGCCGCTTCGCGGTGAGGATCGGGTCCAGATCGGTTTTAGCTTGTTCGCGCACTCCGGTGAGGGCGTCCAGGTCCAGCTCCGGGTACCAGGAGCAGGCAACGCGAAGCGCTGAGTCTGCTCCGGCACGGGCAGCAGAGCACTGCCACTCCCGGATCCTTCTGCCGGCACCCTTCAGGCGGTCGCTGATGAGGGAGAAGGTGTCTGGCACCACTTCTCCAGGCCAAAGAGTCCGGAAGAGCTGGGTGGCCACATCAGGAATGTCAGAGAGGTTCCGGTCTATGGCACGCATGTGCGAAACCCACGCGTTCAGCAACCAGGTGGTCATAGGGATCCCAGGGCGCACCCAGGTTCTCATATGCCTGTGCCATCCGGCGCTCTCCAACCCTCTTCACAGCAAACGCCTGGGAGTCCGGGAAGAGTCCTGCAAGGCCAAGAAGAGAAGTTAAGCATATGCTACCGGGAGAAATAATCTTATAAGCAGAAACCGGAAAGGAAAAAAGAGAAACTTACGGAGGGCAAGCGCGTCAGTCTGTGTAACCAGAAGGTCGTACTCCTTCTGTTCCGCCTCCAGCCGCGCGGCCTTCTCCTCGGCTGCCTTCTGCGCCTTGGCAGCCTCCTCCAGCTCAGCCTGCAACACCACATTAGCATTGCCAGCATCCTCCAGCGTCTCATGCAGCTTGGCCTCCGCAGCGGCTTCGGCGGCCTTCAGCGCCTTGTTATGGTCAAGACCAAGTTGGATAAGCTGATCCTTGAGCTCCTTGGAGATGGCTTGCTGGGCGCTCAGATCCTCATGATGCTGCCGGATGAGCTGGTCCTTCTCCTCTGAGACCCGGAAAGAAGTTGTTAGCAAAAGTTGAACTGATAAAGTGAAGAAGAAACAAGCCAACCGGAAAACAGGAAGCAGTACCTTGGACGGCAGCAAGCTGCGTCCTGAGGGCCTCAATAGAAGCTTCCGGGATGGCTGTTGAAGCAGAAGATCATAAGTGTTAAGAAGGAGAAAGTATGCCGGTAAAAAGATGCCAGAGGCGCAGAGGTTTACCTTGGCACTTGCTGTGTGCCTCAGCGAGGTCCCGGTGCTCCCAAAGAAGCTCCTCAAAGAGGATCTTCCGAGCGTCAGCCGTGGTCTTATCAAGAAAAAGATGTTAGTTAAGTTTCGCGCTAAGAGCAAAGATCTTAACCCGAAACTCGGGGACTGGCTATGCCGGTTTCACGCATTTCTAGTTAAGTTTCACGCTAAGAGCAAAGATCTTAACCCGAAACTCGGGGACTGGCTATGCCGGTTTCGCGCGTTTCTAGTTAAATTTCGCGCTAAGAGCAAAGATCTTAACCCGAAACTCGGGGACTGGCTATGCCGGTTTCGCGCGTTTCTACTTAAGTTTCGCGCTAAGAGCAAAGATCATAACCCGAAACTCGGGGACTGGCTATGCCGATTTCGCGCGTTTCTACTTAAGTTTCGCGCTAAGAACTACGCTCTCAACACAAAACTCGGGGACTGGGAAGATAGACAAGATTCAGCAAAAGAGAGAAACCGGCATAAGTTTAAAAGTTGAAGAGAAGGTAGAAAAGATCCGGAAGAAGAGAAACCGGCAAGAGTTGAAAAAGAGAGAAGTTGGTGGAACTTACCATCATGTTATTCGTGGCATCGAACCACGCACTGTCCAGCTCCTTGACGGCCCGACGCAGCCGCATAAAGTGCTCCTCTGAGCACCGAGTACAAGCAGGGTCAGGCGCCGGTAGCCGGTCCTTCCCCAGGCCGCGGGTCGCGGCGTTCCACTTCTCCGCGTAGGGCAGCAAGTGCCCCAGCTCCCGGCCTTCGCGCTGGAACTCGGTGATCCGGCCAAGCAGGCCGGTGGCCTTCTCGCCGGCAGCGCTAGCGGTGCGGGCGACATGCAGCACCAAGGGCTGCTGGCCGCCGGAGGGGGTGCTGGAGGCTGTTGCCTTCCCCTTGACGAGCGTCAAGGTCTTGGGCGGCGGCGGTGTTGACAAGGCCCCGGCTGGCTCGGTGCGGGGAGCTTCCGGTGGTGGAGTTGGCGCGGTCCTGGGAGAAGGGGGAGCGTCAGGCGCATCACCCGGGTTGGAGGAAGCCGGCGCGGCTCTGGAGGGGGAAGACGTCTTGGTCTTCTTCTTCTTCTTCTTTTCTAGGACGGGAGGAACCAGAGGTTCCGCCCGCCCGGCAGCTTCTTCTTTGGCGCCGATGTTGCTGGCGCCGATGTCTTGGTTCTCGGGAGGGGAGACAAGGTCCTCCTCCGCGCGGTGATCTGGCGGTGTAGGGGCCGCGCGCCCCGCACTTGTAGTGCCTCCCAGAGGGGAGGCAGAGGTGTTGCCGGCACCAGATGGTGCCGGGCTTGTATGAGGAGGAGGGGTTGAGGTCCTTGCGGATCCAGCAGAGCCCTCAGGCCTGGGGCCGAGCTTGAGCGCAGGGCTGAAAGAGAGGGAAAGAAAGGGTTAAAAAAAGCAACCGGAAAAGGACTCGGTAAAAACGAAACGAGCAAAGAAAACAAGAGGTTACCCGGAAGTGCTTGGATGCAGGGGCCTGGCTCGAGCCGGCATGTGAGGCCGGAGCCTTGTTCTTCTGGCCCTGGGCCATCAGCTTCTCCACAAACTCGTGGCCGGCCTCGGCCTGCAGGGGGGCGCGTGCTCGTGGATCTGCGGGTTGGAGCTAGCTGAGGGAACATTTACAGAGGGACAATATCAGAAGAGTATGAGAGAATAAAAAGAAAAGCTACCTCGAGCATGGTCAGGTCGTCGGCGGAGCCGGATGCCTCAGGTGGAGATTTACCGAGGCGCGAGGCTGGCGTCCGGCCCATCTTCAGGTCCTGCCAATGAATGTAGGGGTCCGGGTAGACTTTGTCGAGAGCGCGCTTCCGGCAAGGGCCTCGCCGATCTGAGTCAATGCGGGGGAAGCGGTCCTTGGCCTGAAAACAAAAGAAAAAAGGGTTAGCCACAGCATAAAAGTTACCGGTACAGCAACCCGGGTTACACAAACTCTTACTTCTTGAGTTGGAGGGTTAGTGGAACTGAGAGGCCGGAAGCCCCATTCCCAATCATCCGGCATGGCAGTCTGGCAGATCTGCCTAGCCTTGAGGACAATGTCCTTCTTGCTGAGAGCTAGGCCGGTGATCTTGGTAGGATCACCGGGACCATACATCTCGCTCATCTTGTGAGTGCGGCGCTTAAGAGGGAGCACCCGACGCGAGATGAAGGCGCGGATAATATCGTTGGAGCAGATGTTAGTCTCCTTCATCAGCTTCTCCATGAAGCGTATCACCCGGTTTGTTTCGATGTGATCTGTCTTCAGGTTATAGCTCCAGTTGATTTTTCTGGGCGACGCCGGATTATAAGGAGGCAGATTGATGAGATCTGCGGCGCCGTCGTTCTTCACATAGAAGAAGGTCCCTTGCCATAACCGGCAGGACTCGAGACCGGAAAACTTGAAGAAAGGGCTCCCTTGGCGGGAGCCGATGATGCAAGACCCGCATTGAACGGGGGGTTTGGGTTTAGGAATTTCCTTACCCTGAACGGAATTAATCTGTAGAGCAAAGAAACGGGCAAACGTCTCGCGAGTGGGACGAATGCCGATGTAAGCCTCCATGAAGGTGGCATAGCAAGAGAGGTAGAAAACGGCGTTGCCGGGAAGATGATGAGGTTGGAGTCGGTAAAAATCAAGAAAACTCCGGAAGAAATCGGAGGCGGGGAGGCCGAAGCCGCACTCGAAGTGAGCGAGAAAAACAACGTGTTCACCGGGTTCAAGCACCGGTTGAATCTCATCGCCAGGGAGCCGGCGGGATACTCCCTCCGGAATCCTTCTGGACCGGTAAAGCCAGTCAATATCGTACTGGCTAACGTTGGTGCCCATCCAGGCCCCGCGTGTGGTACCGGCAGGATCTACGCCGGAAGCTTGGCTAGAGCTACCGACTTCTTGGTCGCTACGGGCATCGATGTCCATCCGGACGAGATCGGAAGATAATCCGTCGGAGGATTGGCTATGCCGGCTACCAGAGGAAGAGGCAGAAGAAGAGGCAGAAGAAGAGGCAGAGGAAGACTCCTCACTAGACATGAGATTAGACGCGGAAAAACTCGAATCCCACGATTTACCCCCGCGCGAAGATCTATGAGTAAGAGAAAAAGCAAAAGAAAAGGAGAAGTAAATACACTACCGACCCAAGATCTAGAAAGCAAGCAAAAGAGGGGTAAAGGCAGATTGAGCCTAATCTGAGGCGGCGGAGTCGCAGAGGAAGTGGTTCGCCGGTGGAGTGGCGAGCTTGCGGTTGACAAGGAGGTCCGTCGACGGCGAGGTGAAGAAGAGCTTGAGGAAGCACAAATGCCGCGGCCGCGAGAGGGGCATCGCAGAGATTCTTCGCGCGATGAAGTCCGGCGAAGTCTGGCGAAGCAGCAGCAAGGGTTCACCGAGCGGAGAAGTTCGAGCGGCGAACGAAGCGGCGGAGGCGCAGAGGGAAAAGGACACTGTGCGCGAAGAAGTGGGGAATGCGAGAAGAGGAAGAAGAAGGGGCGGTTTCACCTAATAAAGGAAGAGAGAGAGGTGGGCCGAAAACCGCCGGGCTGCGGCGGTTCGCTCCGCGGGCCGCGATGGTTCGTTCCACGGGCCACCACGTGGCGCAGCGATACACGCGTAAAAACAGAAAGCCACAGGGAGGTGCACACGGATCCGGAACGGCGGCCAGGATCCACTGTGCAGCAGTTATTGCGCGCGCGGAAGCTGAAGGGAAGTGACCCCTGACACTGGCGTGTCAGTTACAGTGCGCATGTCACTGACAGGCGCGGGGCCCGAGAAATTCTCGACTTCGCCGAGGAGGTGTTTAATGACTAAGATGCCGGAGGACAAGATACCGGAGAATACTTTGCAGAGAGAGAAAACGTGAATCCGGGCAAAGATGCCGGATCCAAGCTAACCGCCAGAAAGTTTAAACCGGTATCCTAAGATATGTGAACCTGGCATGGTCTGTTGGATAGAATCCACCAGACTATACCAGCTTCGGGGACTAATGTTGGGGGGATGACCCCCGGCATGTGATGTCTACGGGAGCTTCTATTCTTGTAGACAGTGTTGGGCCTCCAAGAGCAGAGGGTTGTAGAACAGCAGCAAGTTTCCCTTAAGTGGATCACCCAAGGTTTATCGATCTCAGGGAGGGAGAGGTCAAAGATATCCCTCTCAAGCAACCCTGCAACCACAAAGCAAGAAGTCTCTTGTGTCCCCAACACACCTAATACACTTGTCAGATGTATAGGTGCACTAGTTCGGCGAAGAGATAGTGAGATGCAAGTAATATGGATGAGTGTGAGTGGTATTAGCAATCTGAATAAAATATGGCAGCGAGTAAACATGCAACAAAACAGTAAATAAACGGAGATTCGATGCTTGGAAGCAAGGCCCAGGGATCCTGCTTTCACTAGTGGACACTCTCAACAATGATCACATAATAGGACTACTCTACACCCTCTTGTTGGATGATGAACACCACTAATTGTGTAGGATTACACGAACCCTCAATGCCGGAGTTAACAAGCTCCACAATATTCAATGTTCATATTTAAATAACCTTAGAGTGCAAGATAGATCAACACGACCAAACCAAGTACTAACATAGCATGCACACTACTACCATCACACTATGAAAGGAGGAATAGATCACATCAATACCATCATAGTAATAGTTAACTTCATAATCTACAAGAGATCACAATCATAGCATACGCCAAGTACTACACGATGCACACACTGCCAACATTACACCGTGCAGGAGGAATAGACTACTTTAATAACATCACTAGAGTAGCACATAGATGATATTCAACTAGATCACAAAGAGAGAGAGATGAACCACATAGCTACAGCGGAGCCCTCAGCCCCGGGGGTGAATTACTCCCTCCTCATCATGGAGACAGCGATGGCGGTGAAGATGGCGGTGGAGACGGCGGTGGAGATGGCTCCGGGGGCAATTCCCCGTCCCGGCGGTGTGCCGGAACAGAGATTTCTATCCCCCGAATTGGAGTTTCGCGATGGCGGCGGCTCTGGATGGTTTTCTCTGGTTTCGTCGAACTGGGTCGAGGTTTTAGGTCAGGGACGACTAAATAGGCGAAGAGTCGGAGTCGGAGGGGCCATAGGGGGCCCACACACTAGGGGGGCACGGCCCCCCCTTGGCCGCGCCGCCCTGTGGGGTGGGGCCCTCCTGGCTCCCCTCTGGCCTTTCTCCGATGCTCTGGAAGCTTCCGGGAATTTTAAGATCTTCGGTGTTGATTTCGTCCGATTCCGAAAATATTTCCTTACTAGGATTTCTGAAACCAAAAACAGCAGAAAACAGCAACTGGCCCTTCGGCATCTCGTCAATAGGTTAGTTCCGGAAAACGCATAAAAACGATATAAAGTGTGCATAAAACATGTAGATATCATCAATAATGTGGCATGGAACATAAGAAATTATCGATACGTCGGAGACGTATCAGCATCCCCAAGCTTAGTTCCTGCTCGTCTCAAGCAGGTAAACGATAACAAAGATAATTTCTGGAGTGACATGCCATCATAACCTTGATCATACTATTGTAAGCACATGTAATGAATGCAGCGATCAAAAACAATGGTAAATGACATGAGTAAACAACTGAATCATAAAGCAAAGACTTTTCATGAATAGTACTTTCAAGACAAGCATCAATAAGTCTTGCATAAGAGTTAACTCATAAAGCAATAATTTAAAGTAAAGGAATTGAAGCAACACAAAGGAAGATTAAGTTTCAGCGGTTGCTTTCAACTTATAACATGTATATCTCATGGATAGTTGTCAATGCAAAGTAATATAACAAGTGCAATATGCAAGTATGTAGGAATCAATGCACAGTTCACACAAGTGTTTGCTTCTTGAGGTGGAGAGAAATAGGTGAACTGACTCAACAATAAAAGTAAAAGAATGGTCCTTCAAAGAGGAAAGCATCGATTGCTATATTTGTGCTAGATCTTTGGTTTTGAAAACAAGAAACAATTTTGTCAACGGTAGTAATAAAGCATATGTGTCATGTAAATTATATCTTACAAGTTGCAAGCCTCATGCATAGTATACTAATAGTGCCCGCACCTTGTCCTAATTAGCTCGGATTACCTGGATTATCATCGCAATACATATGTTTTAACCAAGTGTCACAAAGGGGTACCTATATGCCGCCTGTACAAAGGTCTAAGGAGAAAGCTCGCATTGGATCTCTCGCTATTGATTATTCTCAACTTAGACATCCATACCGGGACAACATAGACAACAGATAATGGACTCCTCTTTAATGCATAAGCATTCAACAACAATTAATTTTCTCATATGAGATTGATGATATTTGTCCAAAACTGAAACTTCCACCATGGATCATGGCTTTAGTTAGCGGCCCAATGTTCTTCTGTAACATTATGCATGCTCTAACCATTTTAGTGGTAAATCTCCCTTACTTCAGACAATACGAACATGCATAGCAACTCACATGATATTCAACAAAGAGTAGTTGATGGCGTCCCCAGGAACATGGTTATCGCACAACAAGCAGCTTAATAAGAGATAAAGTGCATAAGTACATATTCAATACCACAATAGTTTTTAGGCTATTTGTCCCATGAGCTATATATTGCAAAGGTAGAGGATAGAAATTTAAAGGTAGCACTCAAGCAATTTACTTTGGAATGGCGGAGAAATACCATGTAGTAGGTAGGTATGGTGGACACAAATGGCATAGTGGTTGGCTCAAGGATTTTGGATGCATGAGAAGTATTCCCTCTCGATACAAGGTTTAGGCTAGCAAGGTTATCTGAAACAAACACAAGGATGAACCGGTGCAGCAAAAATCACATAAAAGACATATTGTAAACATTATAAGACTCTACACCGTCTTCCTTGTTGTTCAAACCAATACTAAAAATTATCTAGACCTTAGAGAGACCAATTATGCAAACCAAATTTTAGCAAGTTCTATGTATTTCTTCATTAATAGGTGCAAAGTATATGATGCAAGAGCTTAAACATGAGCACAACAATTGCCAAGTATCACATTATTCAAGACATCATACCAATTACTACATGTAGCATTTCCCGTTTCCAACCATATAACAATTAACGAAGCAGTTTCAACCTTCGCCATGAACATTAAAAGCTAAGAACACATGTGTTCATATGAACCAGCGGAGCGTGTCTCTCTCCCACACAAGCATTTATTCAAACAAAAACAAAAATAGAAACAAATAGACGCTCCAAGTAAAGTACATAAGATGTGACCGAATAAAAATATAGTTTCAAGGGAGGAACCTGATAATTTGTTGATGAAGAAGGGGATGCCTTGGGCATCCCCAAGCTTAGATGCTTGAGTCTTCTTGAATTATGCAGGGATTAACCACCGGGGCATCCCCAAGCTTAGAGCTTTTACTCTTCTTGATCATATTGTATCATTCTCCTCTCTTGACCCTTGAAAACTTCCTCCACACCAAACTCGAAACAAACTCATTAGAGGGTTAGTGCATAATCAAAAACTCACATGTTCAGAGGTGACACAATCATTCTTAACACTTCTGGACATTGCTCAAAGCTACTGGAAGTTAATGGAACAAATAAATCTATCCCACATAGCAAAAGAGGCAATGCGAAATAAAAGGCAGAATCTGTCAAAACAGAACAGTCCGTAAAAACGAATTTTAAAGAGGCACCAGACTTGCTCAAATGAAAATTCTCAAATTGAATGAAAGTTTCGTACATATCTGAGGATCACTCACGTAAATTGGCATAATTTTCTGAGTTACCTGCAGAGAATTAGGCCCAGATTTGTGACAGCAAGAAATCTGTTTCTGCGCAGTAATCCAAATCTAGTATGAACCTTACCATCAAAGATTTTACTTGGCACAACAATTCAACAAAACTAAGATAAGGAGAGGTTGCTACAGTAGTAACAACTTCCAAGACTCAAATATAAAACAAAGTTACTGTAGCAAAATAAACACATGGGTTATCTCCCAAGAAGTTCTTTCTTTATAGCCATTATGATGGGCTCAATAATTTTAATGATGCACTCCCAAGAAATAAGAGTTGAGGCAAAAGAGAGCATCAAGAAGCAAATTCAAAACACATTTAAGTCTAACCCACTTCCTATGCAAAGGAATCTTGTACACAAATGAATTCATGAAGAACAAAGTGACAAGCATAAGAGGACAAAACACGAGTAACTTCAAGATTCTCAACATAAAGAGGGGAAACTTAATATTATTAAGATGCCTATAACCATGTTTCCCTCTCTCATAATAACTTTCAGTAGCATCATTGATGAAATCCACAATATACCCATCACTTAAAACATTCTTATCATGGTTCATATGCATAGAAGTATCATTAATTTTGGCATAAGAAGAGTTATTCTCATTAATAGTAATTGGAGCAAGATTATTATCAAGAATTTGAACAAGGTAAACAAGTTGCATATTAAGGGAATTGTTTTTGGCAATCCAATCATGACTATGACAAGTTTCATAAGGATAGTTATAACCTATATCATAGCATTCTTTATAATAATCATCAAAGGTCGGAGGCACAGTGTCATCATAAGAAATAGAAAAGTTATCTTTCACAGTCGGCTTATCCGTGACCATACCATCATTGTTATTAGAAGGAGATGTATCAAACACATAATAATCAGTAGCAAAAGGATTTTCAAACACCTCTTCCCCAAGCTTAGAGCTTTCTATATCATTATGGGAGGAAGCATGGATAGCACTGATACTATGGCAATTATTATCATTTTCAGAGTTAGTTTCCCAGAGATTTGCAATATCAAAAGTAGTGTGCTCATTCAAATCATGATCACTAATGTATGTAAAGGGCATAGGAATATCATTGTATTCAGATTCATTATCATAATAATCATTAGGAGCAACATACTTACGGTTACCTATCGTTATCTCATTCACGCGGGGATATGCCGTTACCTCTTTCTTTTTATTCCCCTTCTTCTTCTTCTTCTTCTTCTTCGTTCCCTTCTTCTTCTTCTCTTCCTTCTCCTCGTTCCCTTCTTGAGGAGGAAGAGGCTTGAAGGGTGGCTTGTCCGCATAACCTGATTTTCTTTCAGAAACAATAGAAGAAACTTGGGAGGATTCCTCCTTTTCATTAATTAGTTCAAAACACACAGGGGTCCTATCATATTTTGGCAAGGTGTCATCTTTTAAAATATTTTGTATGTAAGTATTTGTATGGCTATTATCAATGCAATAAGAAAAACACCCATGAAGGACATCATCAATATCAAGATCACTCATATGTAACAAAGAGATTTTTCTCGATAGCTCTTCACACCACAAAAATAAAGTAAGTTCATCATGCTGATTAGGAGTAATTTCATCATCACAATACAAATTTGCAGCACTCATGGGGTTCAAATTATCATTGGAGGAGCATTGAAAATTAAAATGACCCACTCTATGGCAAAGTTCACAAATAAAAGGATAGTCGGCACAAACCTTTTTACCAAGATCATCTAGAGCCCTAAACCACTTTCTAGTTTTTTCATTAATATGATGGATACAATATTCATCTTTGATTTGATTAATTCCACAAGGTCTATGCATTCCACAAAAATTAACATGCTTATAGGAAATAGCATTATTAGGAGTTTGAGAATGCTTATTGCAATCATTAACAACAATTTCATTCTTCATGCAAGCCTCTTTAAAAGGTTCATGATACTTATCAAAATTCTTCTTAGGCAATTCGAAATGAGAAGCAAAGGCTTTATAAAGATTTGCAGCAACTTGAGAGTCAAGACCATAAGTAGCACTCATATCTCGAAATTTATCAGTATCCATAAAAGCTTCAATGCATTCATAATCATAATTTATACCTGACTCTTTACCTTTGTTGTTCTCCCATCCTTCAGCGTTGTCCTCAATCCGATCAAGAAGATCCCACCTAGCTTCAACCTCCTTGCTTGTGAAAGATCCCTCCGAACAGGCATCCAGATAGTCCTTGTGTTGTCCTGAAGGCCTCGCATAAAAATTGTTAACAATAACATTACGGGGGAGCTTATGAATGGGACATTTGAGCATTAGTGACTTCAATCTCCCCCACGCTTGAGAAATACTCTCTCCATCATGAGGATAAAAGTTATAAATGTAATTCCTATCGATATGCACTTCATGAGGAGGATAAAATTTTGAATAAAAGAGAGATACATTTTCCTCCCAACCAAGAGAATGACTATTCTCCAACAATTTATACCAATGCGCCGCTTTACCAGACAGCGAAACAGACAATAGCTTCTTCCTTACTTCATCCATAGAGATACCTGCACACTTGAATAACCCGCATAATTCATGCAAAAACAGTAAATGATCTCCAGGATGGACAGTTCCATCCCCTTCATAGCGATTATCCATAACACGTTCAATAATTTTCATGGGTATCTTGAAAGAAGTACTTGCAGTAGGTGGTTTTAAAATATCGGAAGCATCATTAGAGCTATCGCATATGGGAGATAAAGCATTATCAGAGCAAAATATTTCTTCCAAAGCTGAAGAGCAAAAAAGATTATTTTTATATAAACTAGCTTCCCCAAGCTTAGACTTATCCATAGCATTAGCAGTGATTGCGTTCATACCAATAACATTGCTACTAGCATGCAAATGAGGTTCCATAGGTTCTTTAATTTTCGCATCACACAATTCATGTCTTAACTTAGGAAATAAATTAAAAAGCTCATAGTTGTATTCCATTATGCCTAACTAGTGTAAAACAAGAAACATAAAGATGCAATTGCAGGATCTAAAGGAAATAGCTTCGAGCACACACACAATGGTGCCAGAAAAGTACTGTTACCTGGAACCGGAGTATGAGTGCCTTTTACCTTTCCTCCCCGGCAACGGCGCCAGAAAAGTGCTTGATGTCTACGGGAGCTTCTATTCTTGTAGACAGTGTTGGGCCTCCAAGAGCAGAGGGTTGTAGAATAGCAGCAAGTTTCCCTTAAGTGGATCACCCAAGGTTTATCGATCTCAGGGAGGAAGAGGTCAAAGATATCCCTCTCAAGCAACCCTGCAACCACAAAGCAAGAAGTCTCTTGTGTCCCCAACACACCTAATACACTTGTCAGATGTATAGGTGCACTAGTTCGGCGAAGAGATAGTGAGATGCAAGTAATATGGATGAGTATGAGTGGTATTAGCAATCTGAATAAAATATGGCAGTGAGTAAACATGCAAGAAAACAGTAAACAAACGGAGATTCGATACTTGGAAGCAAGGCCCAGGGATCCTGCTTTCACTAGTGGACACTCTCAACAATGATCACATAATAGGACTACTCTACACCCTCTTGTTGGATGATGAACACCACTAATTGTGTAGGATTACACGAACCCTCAATGCCGGAGTTAACAAGCTCCACAATATTCAATGTTCATATTTAAATAACCTTAGAGTGCAAGATAGATCAACATGACCAAACCAAGTACTAACATAGCATGCACACTACTACCATCGCACTATGAAAGGAGGAATAGATCACATCAATAGCATCATAGTAATAGTTAACTTCATAATCTACAAGAGATCACAATCATAGCATACGCCAAGTACTACACGATGCACACACTGCCAACATTACACCGTGCAGGAGGAATAGACTACTTTAATAACATCACTAGAGTAGCACATAGATGATATTCAACTAGATCACAAAGAGAGAGAGATGAACCACATAGCTACAGCGGAGCCCTCAGCCCCGGGGGTGAATTACTCCCTCCTCATCATGGAGACAGCGATGGCGGTGAAGATGGCGGTGGAGACGGCGGTGGAGATGGCTCCGGGGGCAATTCCCCATCCCGGCGGCGTGCCGGAACAGAGACTTCTGTCCCCCGAATTGGAGTTTCGCGATGGCGGCGGCTCTGGATGGTTTTCTCTGGTTTCGTCGAACTGGCTCGAGGTTTTAGGTCGAGGGGGCTTAAATAGGCGAAGAGGCGGCGTCGGAGGGTCAACGAGGCGACGACACAATAGGGGGGCGCGGGCCCCCTCTTGGCCGCGCCAGGGTCATGTGTGGTGGGCCTGTGGCCCCCCTCCGGCCTCTCTCGGGTGTTCTGGATGCTTCCGGAGATTCTATGATGCTGGGCGTTGATTTCGTCCGATTCCGAGAATATTTCCTTACTAGGATTTCTGAAACCAAAAACAGCAGAAAACAGCAACTGGCCCTTCGGCATCTCGTCAATAGGTTAGTTCCGGAAAACGCATAAATATGACATAAAGTATGCATAAAACATGTAGATATCATCAATAATGTGGCATGGAACATAAGAAATTATCGATACGTCAGAGACGTATCAGACCCGCATGTCATCCTCTATGTACTATAAAACTTTCTCTTCTTGGATTTTTTGGCACATGATATTTGTTCACTTGCCTTTTTCTTTCGATCTCATGCCACGTTTAAAACGTTGAGGAACCTGCTGGCTCATGGGACCCGCATGTCATCCTCTATGTACAATCAAGTTTTTTTTTGAATTATTTTTGGCTCCTAATATTTGGTCACTTGCCTTTTTCTTTTGATCTCATGCCACGTTTGAAACGTTGAGGAACCTGCAGGCTCATGGGACCCGCATGTCATCCTCTATGTGCTATAAAAGTTTATCTTCTTGGATTTTTTTTTCACCCTCTGATTTTTGGATAGTTCCTTTTTCTTTTGATCCCCTGCCGCCTTGGAAACATTGAGTAAGCTGCTGACTCATGGGACCCGCATGTTATCCTCTATGTACAACCAACTTTCTTTTTCTTTTGATCTCAAGCCGCATTAGAAACATTGAGACCGCTGCTATTAAATGGGACCCGCATGTTATCCTCTATGCACAATAAAGTTTCTTTTCTTGGATTATCTTTGGCTCCTGATATTTTGTCACTTTCCTTTTATTTCGATCTCATGCCGCCTTTGAAACGTTGAGTAAGTTGCTGGCTCATGGGTCCCGCATGTCATCCTCTACGAACAATAAAAGTTTCCTTTCTTGGAGTTATTTCTGACCCCTAATTTTCTGGCTATTTGCCTTTTTCTTTTGATCTCCTGCCCCCTTTGAAACGCTGAGGACGCTGTTGGCAGCTCGGTCCCACATGTCATCCTCTATGAACAATAAAAGTTTTCTTTGATGGATTTATTTTGAACCCCTAATTAATTTCTGGATATTACCTTTTTTTTCTTTTGATCCCCTGCCGCCTTGGAATCGTTGAGGATGTTGCTGCCTCATGGGTCCGGCATGTCATCCTCTCAGAATGGTAAATGTTTCTTTTCTTGGATTTTGTTTACCAAATGATTTTTGGCTTATTTTTACTTTTGATCTCCTGCTGCCTTTAAAACATTGAGGACGCTGCTGGCTCACGGGTCCCATATGTCAGCCTCTATGAACAATAAACGCTAAGGATGATGCTGCCTCATGGGTCCTGCATGTCATCCTCTCAGAATGGTAAATGTTTCTTTTCTTGGATTTTGTTTACCAAATGATTTTTGGCTTATTTTTTCTATCGATCTCCTTCTGCCTTTAAAACGTTGTCGACTTTGCTGGCTCACGGGTCCCCGATTTCAGCCTCCCCATACAAGAAACATCTGATATCTTGATTATTTTGCAGACAATAAACAGTGTACTTCGCTCTGAGCTATTGCAAACAGATAAATTAAATCTTTATTTTTCATAAATAAACTTATATGTTGAATCTCCTTGTTTTTTGTTTTTGCGAAGCATAAGACATTCTTGTTTTTTTTTTGAGAAAAATCCGAACTTTCCTGTTTTGGAGTGGGCTGAAATTGTACAAGTCAAAAGGCCCAGCAGGTTAGTTCGAAGTCCCAGATGTCCAGATGCAGCCCAATTGAAATCTTTCTTTTCTTGGATTTTTTTCACCCCCTGATTTCTGGCTACTTCATTTTTCTTTTGTCCTGTGCCACCTTGGAAACATTGAGACCGCTGCTGCAAAATGGGTCCCGCATGTCATCCTCTATGGACAATAAAAGTTTCCTTTCTTTCGCAAAAAAATAAAAGTTTCCTTTCTTGGATTATTTTAGGTTCCTGATATTTGGTCATTTGCCTTTTTCTTTCGATCTCATGCCGCCTTTGAAACGTTGAGGAAGCTGCTGGCGCATGGGTCCCGCATGTCATCCTCTATGAACAATAAAAGTTTCCTTTCTTGAAGTTATTTTTCACCCCTAATTTCTTGCTAATTCCTTTTTCTTTTGATCCCCTACCGCCTTTGAAACGTTGAAGACTTTGCTGGCTCATGGGTCCCACATGTCAGCCTCTATGAACAATAAACATTTCCTTTCTTGGAGTTATTTTTTACACCTAATTTCTGGCTATTTGCCTTTTTTCTTTCGATCCCCAGTCGCCTTCGAAACGTAGAGGATGCTGCTGGCTCATGGGTCCCAGATGTCAGCCTCTATGAACAATAAACCTTTCCTTTGTTGGATTTATTTTTCACCCTCTGATTTTCGGCTATTTCCTTTTTCTTTTGATCCACTGCCGCCTAGGAAACGTTCAGTAAGCTGCTGACACATGGGGCCCGCATGTCATCCTCTATGTACAATCAACTTGCAAGATCTTGGAGCGAAAGAGCTTGTATTAATGGGACCGATATGTCATCCTCTATGTACAATAAACGTTTATTTTCTTGGATTATTTTTTTCTCATGATATTTGGTCACTTTCCTGTTTCTTTCGATCTCATGCCGCCTCTGAAACGTTGAGTAAGGTGCTGGCTCATGGGACCCACATGTCATCCTCTATGTACAGTAAAGTTTCTTTTCTTGGAATTTTTTACCCCCTAATTTTTGGTCACTTGCCTTTTTCTTTCGTTCATGTGCCGCCATTGAAACTGAGGACACTGCTGGCTCATGGGTCCCACATGTCAGCCTCTATGAACAATAAACCTTTGCTATGTTGGATTTATTTTTACCCCTAATTTCTGGCTATTTGTCTTTTTTCTTTTGATCCCCAGCGGCCTTTGAAAACGTTGAGGAACCTGCTGGCTCATGGGACCCGCATGTCATCCTCTATGTACTATAAAATTTTCTTTTCTTGGATTTTTTCACCCTCTGATTTTTGGCTATTTCCTTTTTCTTTTGATCCCTTGCCGCCTTGGAAACGTTGAGTAAGATGCTAACTCATGGGACCCGCATGTCATCCTCTATGTAGAATTAACCTTCTTTTTTTGGAGTTTTTTACCCCCTAATTTCTGGCTACTTTCTTTTTCTTTTCATCTCAAGCCGCATTTGAAACGTTGAGACCGCTGCTGCAAAACGCGACCTGCATGTCATCCTCTATGTACAATAAAGTTTCATTTCTTGGATTATTTTTGGCTCCTGATATTTGGTCACTTGACTTTTTCTTGCGATCTCATGCCGCCTTTGAAACGTTGAGTAAGCTGCTGGCTCATGGGTCCCGCATGTCATCCTCTACGAACAATAAAAGTTTCCTTTGTTGGAGTTATTTTTGACCCCTAGTTTCTGGGTACTTCCTTTTTCTTTTGATCCTCTGCCGCATTTGAAACGTTGAGGATTCTGCAGACTAATACAAGCTTTTTCGCTCCAAGATCTTGCAAGTTGATAGATTAAAACATGAAATTATTAGGATATGTTTTAAATTTCAAATCCACTTTATGAATTTTTAAAAATATCGTTATCCGTGTGGGTATAGAGCGATCAAGGATTTTCATATTGGGCATGATCAGTTTCAAAAATTGGAACCCAATAATTCAAAATAAATAAAAACAACTTTTATGTAGAATATCTGTGTTTTTTTTGCCAATCATAGGATCTGTGTTTCATTAGAAAAGGGCGGAAATTGCATGACCAGAAAGGCCCATTTGTAGTTATTGGGCTTCGACAGCCGGAGCAAGTAGGCCGATAACAATTACAATGTAGATGGTCATTGGCAACCCAAAAGTGAAATATTGGGCCCAACAGGGGAAGGTTGAACATTACTTTTTCTATTGGGAAGGTGGTACATGGGGTTATCCTGACAAAAAAAATGGAACATGAGTTACTGATGGTTGCCCATTTGTGCCTAATATGTTTGTTAGCAGGAGCTTTACCTTCCGCCACCGCCGCCATGCCTCGTTGCTGGTCGAGCTAGAGGTACGGCGGCATCTCGAGCTCGGGGTACCACAGCGTCCACGCGCGCCCCAAATTAAGGTACCTATTACGCGGAGATACGTACCGGCGAAGAGCACCCCTAGCCTCTTCCATGCTCAGGTTTAGAAATGTTTCTGGCTCTGTTCAACACGGGATCAAATTTGTCAACATGACCATTCTTATGGAGTAGCAACGAGTTGAATCTCTCAAAACTCTTTAAGTTCTACAATATAACAAATAATTGGTACTACCTTATATAAAATGATTACATATCCCTATTTTGGAAGCAAGCAATCACACACTTATAGTTTACTAGTCAGCTGCACGTGCTTTGCACGTTAAAAATCGGCAATTATAATGAATAAACCTGTAATTTTCACTTAAAATGCATTAAGGAGCATCAAATTTGACAAATCAAACCATGTCTTACTGAAAATTGACATGTCTTTCTCATGCAGAAATGTAAAATTATACATGTATGTGCGTTTATACAGGTTAAGTTTTGCACGTGTTATTTTTTGTAACTTTTTTGACTACCTTCAAAGCTCCAATCCTTCTTCATCATCTTTGTTGTACCACACTGATGCAAGTGAATGCGAGCTGCTCAACAGACGCGACTTCATGTCCGATGTGTGTACTATGCCTTCTCCATCTAGTGCTTATTACGCCTCTGTGCTAATTAATTCTATCCCAATGCCTACATCCAGCACAAACCTCTGTCATTGCAGCTGTGAGTCACCTCGAACATTGGAGCCCAATCAAAAGAGTGAGCTCAGTCTCAACCAGAGAGGCATGTGTCTCATGGTTAGCTATCTAAAACCGTGCCTATCATAGAGATCACCTCGCTGGTCTAGCAATGGCTGCTAGTAGCTGCTAGCATGAGCGAAGAGGATAAGGAAGAAAAGATTTAAAATATGGGGTGGGGCCAACAACCAGGAAAGATATCTATAGCTTTATGGATGTTTCTGGAATTGGCTAGAAAATAGTAGATGGCACTGTAGCAGCGAATCCCAAAGACCAAGGCCGTTGGATGATGTCTAATGAACGGCAGAACTGTGTTCAAGAAAAAAAAACGGCAGAACAAAATAGGCGAAATTAGCTTGAATTTTGATAATAAATGTTGGGCATTTTCGCTCGAACATGATGTACTACTACTATACTCAACGTTGGGTAGTCTCTGGACTAGTCTCTCTCGTCCACCAATTATTATTACTAATGCGGAAAGTTGAGGGCAGACCCTAGTCCCGAGCACTTCGCCCACTTCCCCTGGCCTCATCCCAGAGATCTCACACCAACCACCTCACCGTCGACTAGCCGCCAGTCTACATCCCTCCTAAGAATCCCCAATGGCAGTGACGCCCCTACTAGAGCGCTCCTCACGTGAGCGCATCATCGAGTCTGGCCCCCATGTCTTCCGTGCCTACCGTGTGTCGGCAAGCACGACCGACTTCTCCGTCGGCGAGCCGCCGGCCATGGGCGAGGCATCCCTGTACACTATGACAGTGCAGATATTCTTCTCGAGGACGTACGAGCTCAGGAGGATGGCTGCCCCCTCCCTGCCCCACTGGATGAGGACGATATCACCACTACACCCTGCGAAGAGGTGGTGCTGGATCTTGGCTTGCCTCCGAGGGAGCTGCGTAGTGGGGGCAATGTCGTGCGAACTATGCGTGAGATTCTTGCCCGTGTATGGCTGCTGAAGAACCTGAACCTCACGGAGGAGGAGTGGGACATCATCATGCCTTACGATGTTATGCACCTGATGTGGCAGCAGGCGTGTCATCGGGTCGGTGGCCTCCACTTCGACCTCACCCTTAGGGTGGACCACCGGCTCATCGTCAACTTGCCGGCGCTGCAAGACAGTTGGGTCCTAGTTGCGCCAGAGGACGGCCACTGTAGCATATGCATGCTAGGATTGTCGCAGAGCAAAACGGTGCGTCTCCGGGGATGCAAACACCTATTCCATATGAAGTGCATCTTCTCCTGGTTTGTAACGAACGTCTGCTGCCCTATCTACCGCGATAAAGTGCTGACCCATCTTATTTTCGATTTGTAGCATAGTATGAATAAAAACCCTGTAAGATAGGGATGCCATGCCAACTTGAATCCTATGTCAAGAGAAATTCTATTTGGTTGTGGTTATAAGATATTTTGCATTAGTTTGATCTATTATCATTCTATTTTCCTATGGGATATGACCCTATGAATCAAAATGCCTGGGATTACTTCCACACAATTAAGTTTGACAAACTTTTAGTAGGACAACAAACATAATTAGTCATCATGGGATTACAATCCAACAGATAATAGTCTTCAGGACTCATACATTTTCCAAATAGAAAAATCAAAACAAATCATGGTTCTTCATCTCACAGCATGATACAGAGACAAGAGTCTAATCATCATCATCATCATCATCATCATCATCATCACCTATGTCTTCATTCTGATATTCGTGCATGGTCTCATCCTGCTCGTCATGTCCATTCTCCTCCTGAGATTCACCAGGTAGCTTCAGTTTATCCATCTCTTTGTCGACTATACTAACCTCAACAGTGAAATCTACTTCTCCATCATGTGCAGGGATACCTGTATCCAACGAGGTTTCATCAATGTCAGCAACTTTAGTTTGCATACAACCAGCGAAATCATCTTGCTGGGCACCATTATTGGATCCGCATTCTCGTCCAAATCATATATGTTCCTTGCCACAAACTTTTGCACATATTGCCATCCTTTTCTAGATCTGTCTTCCAAGAAAAGTACCTTGGCCGCTTGAGGTACCAAAATATAAGGATCATCCTTGTACCACTGAGCAGTAGTATTGACTGATATGAAATGCCCATCATTTCTGGCACCTTTGCCCTTGTTTGGATCTTAGTTGTACCAATAACACTTAATTAGAACCACAGATCGGACAGTAACCTTATCACTATAGAACAACTAAATAACCTCTTCTATGTGACCATAATGGTCAAATGACTCTGATCTCTTCTTTCTGGTTGTCAAGTGATCTCCACTGGTTGTGATGCCACTATTTCGTGTCTTCAAATGTTGTTCACGCTCATAGGAGCTATAATGGACACCATTGGCATTGCAAGCTGCAGCTACCAACACCCTCTTATCTGGACCACGTGATAGGACAAGGAGATCAGCACTAACAGTGCCTGGATTCTCCGCATGGAGTTTCGAGATCTACAATTACAAAATAGACAAGAGGTCATCTCATGTGAAAACACATAGACAAGTCAGAGTGCAATTGAACATCTCACATGTTTCTCAAACCAGTCCTGAAACCCACTCCCACGTGCCAATAGCTTTCCATTCATTTCCATGTACAACCTGCAAAACATAGCCAAGTCAGCTGAATATATTTCATTTTGATACAAGTTCATAGTATATGCGAGGAACTGAGGATTTCGTTTGCATAGTACTCACTTAACATATTCATCAGCCTCTCTAGCATTATTCAGCACATACCAAGACAGTTGTTCAAATTCAGACTGCTCTAATGTTTTTTCGGTCCTCTTTCCTATTAGCTCAACACCATGATTAAAAACAGATCCTCCAACTTCCAAAATTCTGCGACCCCGGTTGAATCTGGTCTCAATATCAGGAATATATCTTGAGGCGAATGTATATGCTTCAATAGCAATATATGCCACTGCAATGCAAGCCTCCGGTCTAGCTTTGTTCCTAACTGTATTCTTGAAAGTGCACAGTCGATGTTCTATAGGGTACATCCATCCATACTGTACCGGACCTCTTAAAAGTGCCTCATCAGGTAGATGAACATCCAAATGCACCATCACATCAAAGAAGGCTAGAGGATATATCAGCTCCAGCTTGCACAGGATTACTGCTATGTCCACCTTAAGATGTTTTACAACAGCTCTGCATAGAGTTTTACTACATATTTCCCTAAAGAACTTTCCCAACTCTGCAATCACGTTGTACATATTTGGCTTCACTAAATCTTTAATGCCAATAGTTAAAAGCCTTTGCAGCAGGATGTGACAATCGTGAGTTTTCAACCCTTGGAGCTTGTTTCCTTCAACATTGAGACAATTTGCAATGTTGGAAGCAAATCCGAACGGGAACATCACACCTCGGAGGTACTCACAAAATAATCTCCTTTTAGGCATCGGCAATGTGAATTCCGCGCCTCGAAATTTATAATGTTTTTCCTTGCCTTTGTTCAATTTGTCATTACGATCCAGTTGCAAGTCCCTGTTAACATTCAATGTTGCACAATCAATCCTAGCATTGGAGCTATCTTTTGTCTTGGATGGAATGTTGAGTAATGTGCCGACAATGTTGTCACATATATTTTTCTCCATGTGCATGATATCAATATTATAACGAAGCTTCTTACCAGCCCAATACGGCAAGTCCCAAAGAGTGGCCCTGCGCTTAAAAAATATTCTCGGTCTATCATTTTCCATTTCCTTCCTCTTGGTACATGCTGCTATTTCACCTCCCATCTTCCTTTTGGTAGCTGCTAGACTCGGTTCATCTCCTCTCTTCTTCCTTTTTCTACCTGCTACTACTGTTGCTGCATCTTCTGTATTCTTCTCTGCTGTACCTGCTGTGGCGGCTGGTGGTTTTCCTGGTTTAACATTTCTGACCGCTTCTAGGTGCGCCTCCAACTCGTGACTCTTAAAGTGCTGAGGTTCAGTCTTTGTACAGGCATGATCACCAATAAATTGCAATTTTTTTATTTTTTCGGAAATTGTGATTCATTGGAAGGAAACAGCGATGGCCCATATAGCATATCTTGTTTATTATCATCACTGCCAGCTAATCTGTATCACAGTGAACAAATGCATTATAACTTGATGTTACTCTGCCTCACATAGTGCCCAAAAGCTAGATAATCATGGGTGCAATACAGTACAGCAGCACGTAATAGAATTTTTTTGTCTTTAGGTTGACACACATCCCGTGTAGGGACACCCTCCCATAATGTTTGCAGGTCTCTAATAAGAGGTTGCATGAACACATCAAAATCCTTCCCAGGAGATTTGAGACCTGGGATGAGTAAGGCCATCATACAGTTCGACCGATCGGTGCATGTCCAGGGAGCCTGGTTGTAAGGTGTAACTAGTACTGGCCACAGGCTATACGAGTTTCTCATGTTGCCAAATTGGTTGAATCCATCTGTAGCAAGGCCAAGTCTCAGGTTCCTTGGATCTGCAGCAAAATCTGGATGATCCAGGTCGAATTGCTTCCATTCATCGCCATCAGGAGGATGCCTCAGTAAATCAGGGTCGGGTGTGAGAATCTCTTTGTGCCATCTTGTTTCCTGAGATGTTTGTTCTGAAGCAAACAACCTTTGCAATCTTTGTACAAGTGGAAAGTATCTCAGAACCTTCCAAGGAATCTTTTTCTTAACACCAGCTCCATCATGTTTCCATCTTGATTCCTTACATACTGGACATTCATCGAGGTCTTTATACTCCATCCAAAATAGTGCACAGTTATTTTTGCAAAATTCAATCTTCTCATATCCAAGTCCCAGTACCTTGATGTACTGCTTCACCTCATCAAAGGATTTTGGCAGTCCAGCCCCAGGGAGTAGATCGTTGTATGTCTTCGCAACTGCATTGAAGGCTTTATTGGTAATCCCCAGGTATGAATTGTCATGAAGTAACTTCACAATTAATTCGAGTCTTGACACAACTGAACCAGGGGCCACTAAGCGCTTAGCATCTTCTATCAGGTCATGGAAAAGAGGCTTTTTGTGATAACCACAGGGTTGTTGGCTTGCATATGGATACAGATCCTGTAACAAATTAGCAGTAGCCTCATCCTGGACGAGATCATCGGGCAGATAACCATCAGAATAAAGAGGATAACACTACAAGAAATGGGATATTTGTTGACGAAAACCCTGGTGACAAAAATACATACCGTCATGGATGTGTCCTTATAGGTGACGAATTCATCTTCCGTCATGCATTTAAGGTAATGCTTGACGGTATGATTTTTCATCAACAAAAAATCGTCACCCATTACCCAACCGGGAAGGGCTTCCATCGTGTCTGTTAATAGGTGACGAAATCAAAAAGATCGTGGTGTATGTAAACCGTGATTTGCATATACAACGGACCCACATAGCAGGTAAATAATACTAAGTTACTTTATTATGTTATTAGTTTTATATATCATGTGTGACCCACTTGTCAGGAACATATTTAATTAAGTAAAAATTGTGTTTTGGAAGAATCGAACCAGGGCTTTGACGTGACCGATGCAGAGTGTTACCGCTAAGGTAGATATGGAGTTTTGATCTGGATCCGTAACTAGTCTATTCTACATATTTATTTCAATGGTGTGATGTAGATGTTACGACATAATAATTTCCTTATTAATATTTATGTCGGCCGCGGGTGCCTCGTTTAAGTCGCGCCGCTAGCAGACACGGCCTATCTTGGTGATCTTGCTAATAGTCAAATCGACTAGGGTTCTCGTCGAGGTGAGAAGAAATCCGTGAAGGCTCCATTGTGGAGGCGGCGAGACGCATCATCGGTGAGTTCTCCTGATTGTTCGCTAGGTCTAGATTTTTTAATCAGTTGTCTAGATCTGTTCTGAAGAACGTTGGCATATTCTTAACTGAATTGTAGGCAATGGATCGAAGTTGGATAACTGATGGCACCCAGAATTTCACAACAAAGTACATGGCAGGTGTTAGGGATTTCATCAAGTTTGAGCGAGAACACTTGGACAATACAGATGAACCAATCTTGTGCCCTTGCAAGGACTGCCTAAATTTGATACGTCAGGATATAAAAACAGTCGAGGAACACTGCAATTGTTCAGGTATGTCCATGACGTATACAAGATGGACTAGACATGGGGAAGGTTTTAGTGATGACGAAGGGTGGGATAGAAACGATGATGGTGCGTATGATAGTGACAATGATGAAGACGAAGACAGTGGTGATTGTTATGTTGATGATTCGTCTAGTATGATCGATGAACTGCAGAAGTCTGGAAATAAAGGTCCTAACCTGCCAAATATTTATGCTAATCTAATTGAGTCAGCCAAAAAAGAACTTCATGAGGGATGCACCACTTTCACTAGGTTGTCGTTCATTATTAAGCTCCTTCATGTCAAATCATACAGCCGGATAACAAACAGAGGATTTGATCTCTTACTTCACCTTTTACGTACAGCTTTGCCACGTGTGGACTTTCCCAAATCATATGCTGATGCTAAGAGTGTTCTTTCTGATGTTGGGCTTGGTTATGAGACAATTCATGTATGCAAGTTTGATTGTTCTTTATTTTGGGGAGATCACAAGGACGATACGCACTGCCATGTTTGTGGATTATCAAGATATAGAGACCCTACTGCAAAAAAGAAAATCCCTCACAAGGTGTTAAGGTACTTTCCTATAATTAAAAGGTTGCAGAGACTATTTGTTAAAAAGGAAATGTCGACACATACTAGATGGCACAAAGAGAAGAGGGTTGATGAGCCCAATGTACTGAGGCACCCTGCTGATGGTGAGGCATGGAAGCACTTTGATGCCAAGTTTCATTGGTTTGCTAAAGATCCTCGTAACATAAGACTAGGTTTTGCCACAGACGGCTTCAGTCCCTTTGGAAGTATGAGTAATCCTTACAGTATGTGGCCTGTTTTTGTCATTCCTTACAACTTCCCACCATGGATATGCATGGATCAATCGAATTACATGATGGCATTGCTAATCCAAGGAAAGTATTCCCAGGGAAAGATTTTCATGTATTTATGCAGCCACTGATAAAAGATATGATGCAGCTATGGAGTGGTGTGCAGACATTTGATGCATGCACAGAGGAATATTTCCCATTGCATGCTGCGATTCTTTGGTCTATTCATGATTATCCTGGATATGCCACTATGTCAGGCCGAAGCACAAGAGGATTTCATGCGTGTGTGCATTGCGATGAGAATCCTTGCTATGAATCTTTGAAAAACAAAATTGGATATATTGGGCATCGGTGATTTCTTGATAAAAGTCACCCATACAGGAGAAGCAGACTTTTCAATGATAAAACTGAGACTAGAGATCCACCAAGGAAGTACACACCCAAAGAGGTAGCTGAGAAGGTAGAAAGGGTTAAGGATTTTGAACATGGGAAAAATCCAATAATTAGTAGAAAGCGGAAGCGTGCAACTGTACCCGGTGAACCAACATGGCACCTGAAAGTCAGCTTACATCATCTACCGTGCTTGGCGAACTTAAGTTAGCTCACAACTTAGATGTGATGCATATTGAGAAGAACATATGTGACAATATTGTTGGTACACTACTTGAACTTGAGGGCAGGAATAAGGACACTGTTAGTGCTAGAATTGATTTGAAGAAATTCAAAATCTGGGAGAAGTATTGGTTGAAGAAAATTGTGAAGGATGATGATGATGCAGCAGTAACTTATGCGAAGCCCCCTGCACCGTGGACGCTTTTGAAGGAACAGAAGAGACATTTGTGTAGGTATTTGGCAAACACTAGGTTCCCAAATGGTTATTGCGCAAACTGGGGAAGATGTGTGAATATTGATGGTTGTAAGGTTACCGGTATGACGACGCATGATTGCCACATACTTCTGCAGCGAGTGTTGCCGGCTGGCCTCAAGGGAATTGCATCTAAGGAAATGTATGTGGCTATTGCAGAGCTAGGAAGATTTTTTAGGGAGTTGTGTGCCAAAACCCTGAAAGTTGATGTGCTGAATCGATTGAAGGTTGAAATTGTTGTGATCCTATGCAAACTTGAGAAGCTGTTCCCCCCAGCTTTTTTGATGTAATGGTGCACTTAGCTATTCATCTTCCTGACGAGGCTCTTTTGAGGGGTCCTGTTCATTATGGTTGGATGTATCCAGTTGAGAGAAGATTAGGTTATCTAAAGTCTACGGTCCGTAACAAAGCAAGGCCAGAAGGTTCTATCGCAGAGGGCTACATTGTTGATGAGTGTTTGATTTTTTGCTCTAGATTTTTCAAGGATGGCACGGAAACAAGATTTAACAAAGATGATAGGAACCAAGACACACGGAGAAAACCTGATCGTGACGAGATGGAATTATTTTCAGTTGGAGCTAAAGGTCTTGGGAAATCCATTTTGAAACATTTTTACAAGGAATTTGACAAAATGGTTTGGTATGTGCTGAACAACTGTGACGGTGTAGAACGTTATATCAAGTAAGTAGTTAGCTTCACTTTAATAACTACTTCTCAATGTTGTAGACATAATTGTCCTGTATTTCATATGTGTTTTTTCTATGTTTCAGTGAATTCCGACAAGAATTGGGAGGTAGGGGTGTGCGTGACATCAAGGAGACGGTTCAGAGAGAGTTTGCAGGTTGGTTTGCAAACCATGTGAGACAGTTGGACAATGCATCAGAAGATTTGAAGTCTCTAGCTGCTGGGCCAGACCGGCGTGTAGTAGTATACGCTGGTTGCAACGTAAAGGGTGCAAGGTTTCGCACGCTTACTCGGGATAAAGACCTGAAGACTCAAAATTCGGGCGTAGCGACTAAGGGATCTTTTGGTGATGCAGATGAGACCGAGTTCTATGGTGTTCTGCAAGAAGTTCTTGAACTGCAGTACGGGACTAACAAGCACGGTGACAGGTCCGTGTACTTGTTTCGTTGCGACTGGTTCGACCTTGCGGGCAGGGGTTCCAAGATAAAAGATGATGGTTATTTTAAAAGCGTTAACACTTCTGTCCTATGGTTCAAGAAATCACCATTCATATTGGCCAGTCAAGCTGAAACATGCTTCTATTTGGAGGATACAAAGTTTGGTGATCCGTGGAAAGTGGTGCAGAAGTTCAGCCATAGACACATGTACGACGTTCAAGAATTAGAAGATGGTAACGATGATGCATTTGTACGGAATGAAGACGCATACCAGGAGGATGAAGGTTCAGTCGACCATACATTTCATGATGTTGTCGACCTAGACGAGGAAGCAGAGGTGGAGGCAGAGGAGGATGATCATCGTGCTGATGAAGTTGTACATATTCATGATGCTCGTACAATTCGTGAACTAGAGAATGAGGAAGATAGTCCCAATGTTGACATGGATATGAGCGAAGATGAACAAGAGAATAAGGAAGATAGTCTCATATTGGAAGAGAACATACATGATGACGAGGGAAAAACTTCAGAAGAAGATAGTGATGTAGATTGATAGAAACATGTTATGCATACAACTATATGTTTTGTTCCAAACATTTGAAATGTTCTTATTTAGATGTTTATGATCTCGAACTTGTCATTCAATTATCCAGAAGGGTTTAAGAGCAAATTAATATAAGCTAAAATATGGGCAGATATAAGAAAAGCCAACATGTCGGTAACATAACTTTGACAATGGTTTTAATTAATCGACACTTGACACGATTACAACCAGCAACACGATATGACTAAATATTGTTTTAACAGAAGCAAAATCGACAATCGCATAAAGAGTCTTACAACTTAATCTATACCTAATAATAAAGGAGCTAAGGTTTCTGCCAAAAAGTTTCGTCAACGCTTTTTTGGGACCGTTTTACCCTCCCACCAAATCGCATATTACCAACAGTGCCACCGGTAAGTAAAATATACCGGTTCAATTCTTCTGTCGGTCACGAGCACGCGCGAGTACGGTGGAGCCACGCGGCAACACTGAGAGCGGTAGGCCGCATGTCGCTCTTGGGCCTGGCCTGATTCCTCTGTCCAAATCTATGATTTTCGGTTTCAACCTAACGCCCAAGCTGCGCGTGAAGAAAGGAAACAAACCCGGCGACCAACGCTGGCGATAAAAGGAAAGGAATCGCTGGTTCAAACTTAAAACGTGCAGTATTCAATCTCAGAGATTATAAACGTGCCGGGCAAGACACGATATTTTCTTGCCTTCTCCGTGCCTATAAATATGGGAGCCAGATTGATCAAATCGGCCTGTTTTCACGCTCAACTCTGACGGCGATCGACCGCCTTGAGATCATGCACGAGTCGGCGGCCTCATCGAGTACGGCGAGCCAGATTGATCAAATCGATCAAATTTTACGCTCAGCCCTGATGGCAATCGACCGCTTTGAGATCACGCACGAGCCGGCGGCCTCATGGACCGGCAACATGTACGTCGCCGCTGAAGAGGGACAAGGTGTATCGCGCTGCCCAGGCCATCTTTGGTATCACCGCGACGACATGATCCGCGGCGCGCCGGTGCCGTCTTTCCCGGTATCATAGCAGAGGACAACGAGCACGTAAGTAGCTCGAACTTTACAGGAGTTGTGGCTATATGCGGGTGTGCCTGCTGCGCTCCTCCAACTCGAGGATGTATGGCGGGAGCGTGATTACCGACCTCCGTGGTGTCCGATTGCGACGAGATTCGAGCCTCCTATTCTACAGTTTGGAGCCACCGGTGAGCTAGACTCGGCTCTAGCAGCGACGTCCGGCCAAGGGAAGGATAGGAGGACGCGTGGATAGAAAGTTCATGTAGCATGGCGGCGAGCAGCTGTCCGGCTGCACCATGGCTGGCAGCTCGTCCTTAACAGAGGGGAGAAGGCCGACGACCTGTCAGCCTGGCCTGTAGCGGAGGGTGTCGCCCTTGCTAGCGGTTCATGGTGTGTGGCCAGAGGTGACCGGTTGTTGCTTTCTCGGTGCTGGGTGCATCGGGAGGAGAGAGGAAAGTGCAGATGTGGCTACTTCGGTTAGATTTTGGTTGGTCTTGTGCCTGCTCTCCTGAATCCTGATTGAATTGGTATAGTGCATCAATTTCGATGCAAGGCAATGTCGTCGTCCGCCCTGCCAAGCAGATACATTGTCATGCGCCTGCGGTATCACGATTCACGGCCCCGGCGATCGCCAGTGTCGCAGTTGCCTTTGCTTTTCTCTACGGAGTTCGCACGGTAGTCAGTGTGCGCAAACTTGCCAAGTGCAGGTTAGTTCTATGCCATCATCATCGCTGGAAGATTGGACCTGCTGATCTGGATGAGCTTGCGGACAGACAACGTCCTCTGCCGTGTTGATCTGAATTAGGAGGTTCGGCACAATGTGAGCTTGACGCGGCCACTGCTTCAAGGGTAAACTAGGCAAACGAACACACAGCCCTACTTGTGTCAGAGGTGTTGTTCTTGGTGGTGGCTTTCAATTATAGTTTCATGTGCAAAGTATAAAGTTTATCAGTGTTTTACGATCAGCGATTTAGGTTTGTCTTCCTCATGTTAACTGCTTTTCTTTAAAAAATTGGAGACATGGTCATGATTAATAAGCAGATTATCCGCTCGATGAGTTGCAGAACAGCATCATACAAGCCTGCTGGCCATATACGAGGCACATAGTATCGTTGGTTAGCTTGGGCACGGCCAGTCGCGGACGCAGATGCATGTTTCTTGCGGCACCCTGAACGCGAGCTGTATGCTTGTGTCAACATTGGTTCTTTATAAATGTCCCATGAATTATTTATTGGTGGCGACACGCGGGATGATCAGGTTTAGTTAAAAAAAGGAAGGAGTCTTTTCCTAATGTTGATACTTTTTCCGATTTTGTTTGTTTATGATTTGCTTTATTTTTTAGTACTACTTGGATTCTCATCTATTTAATAATAGATTTCTTAGATGGCTATGTTTTAATAAAAAATAACCCGGTGCAACGCACGGGCATTTTTGCTAGTTTAAACCTAAAGGGGCTGCATAGTTGGACACACAGGCACCATGAATCACTGACTAGCTACTCCAGATCGATTTCAGGCACATGGGTAGCAAACAAGTAAACCCCTGCATTTCCCAGGTAAAGCAAGAACAGCATCTTGTCACCCATCTGAAGGTGCTTTTCCTTGTCCATGAACTCCTTCCACCCACTGACACAGAGACGACCATTGTCAGAAGAAATTGCGTAGGACGCACGCACCGAAGTACTGGGATGGCACACAATACTGATTGCACCATATTGTTCCATATCTTTAGGAACCAAACGGCCAGGGATTTTCTGTTCCAACAGTAGAGACATAGTTTAGTTAACACTTGTATGTAATGTAGCTCGCAAAGTTAATGAAATGATATGATCTACTGCTTACCACGTGTTTGTTGTAATTTTCGCTGTTTGTCCAATTCAGAGTATGCAGCATTGGGACAACTAGTGCTCCTTGATCATAATCTCCAGCATTGTGGTACTCAACAAGGTAGTCCAAGTTGTCCACCTGAAGAATGACGGTATGCATCATCCTCCAATTTATCATTGTTCCATCAGTACTACTGAGCGAGTCAACAATGTCACGCTTCGTACGGGACAACTGGTAGTAAGCTGCATAATTAAAATAACTGACATAAGATGGAATAATTAATATGATCAATCATTCTATCCAAAGGTGGAAAATTACCTGGATGGATTAGTGGTTCAGTTCCAGTTATTACAGGAGTATCCTGACCAGATGAGTTAACTCTGAAAATTAACTCCATGCCAACCTTAAAATTGTACACTCTAGCAAATTCGTTCCAAAATCTTCCGTCAGCTCTGTTGGTAACATTAACAACAAATGCATGGCCATCTTTGGTTTTAAGTGCAGCTTCAAAAGTTGTCCTGTGGGAGGTCTGGACACCATACTTCTTAAGGAAATACGGTCTATAGTAGCAAGGGATGACCTAAATTCAGTAGAGTTAATACAAAAGTAAGTTAACTATTCTGAAAATTCAATAAGATAGAAACATGTGAATGTTACACATCGTGTCATATTAGGACCTTGAAGAATCACGAATTGCATGTAGCTACTGTAAAATCTAATGATCAGGTAGAATTATGCGTCTACTCGGATAATCACCGAGTCTCAGATCTTGGACTTCTATCAGCACATATCTGAACTTCTATCAGCACATATCTGAACTTCTATCGGTATAGGACTGAACTACCGATACCTCTATCTCTAACAGCTACAACTATCGTAAAACTCATATGAACGTAAAAGTTATCACAACTATCCTAAAACTCAACCATAAATAAGCGGTTAATACATATGGTGACCAACAATTATTACACACATCTGAATAATAGTACTAAACTAGCAATAACTACTAGGATCACGTGTTAAACTTTGATGTGGCGGTGAATTAATAAAACATCTGAATGAATTTTAAACTTATAAGTGCATGTACCGTCTTCTCCTCAAAACCCTCTTGTAGTGTTTGCACGAAAAAACCTAACGCGACTCCCCCTCTGCCGCACATCCCCTTCTTGTCAAAGCAAACTGGACACTGCAAAACATATGAAGAAAGATTACAAATCGGAAACAACGATCGATCGCGAGATGTACATGTTATTTACGTACTCCACTAGTAGGCGCCATCCTTGGTCTCAACGCGGAGCGAGAGTCTTACAAGTCTCGCCGGCGAGGGACGTGGCGAGCTGTGGCAGCGAGAGACGTGGCGAGATCTGGCGGCGGCTGAAGGAGGTCGTGATATGATGGTCAGTTATATCGTGGAGTAAATTTCGGTAGGTCAAGAGGAGTGCAAATGGGCGGTGCTGGGTTTTGACGTGACAACACGATCGAATGCGCGTCAGCTGGACTAGACCCGCGTCAGTATGCTCTTCGTCTACCGTCTCAATATTCGCACGGAGTAATTAATGGGGATGATATTTATCCCCTTCCCCCTCCCCTACCGTCTCAATATTCGCACCGGATCCTGGTTTCCACACTTCTCGTCATCTCCGCTCCCACAGTATCTTCGTCTCCTGCCACCGCGTCGCCATGGACATGGATGAGCAGCAAATGTACTACTGGTCCAACACGCGCGCAGTCCACATCCACGACGGCCAGGACCTGGAGGTGGTCTACACCAACGACCCCTGGGAAGTGCGCCGCGTCCTCGACATGTACACGGAGTGGCTCAAGGAGGAAGAGCACAAGTTCGTCGGCCTCGACTTCGAGTACACCAACCATCGAGCCGAGGACGAGAAGAAGATCACCGTGGTTCAACTCTACATGCGTCGACATGTGCTGGTGTTCCACTACGCAGCGTAAGAACTAATCCCCTTTTTGAATCTTTCGATTGGGGTTTTTTAGTTGCTGCCGTTGTGTCTCTCTTTGACTCTCGTTAGACATTGTTCCCGAAAATCAGTACATTCCCGATCTAAATCTGCTACACATTGTTCCCGAAAAGCAGTACATTCCCGATCTAAATCTGCTACACATTGTTCCCGATTTATTAATTTGTTTCATCTTCGTCTCCTCTGTATGTTCTTGCATATTTGTAACTGATCTCTGACTAGTACATTACTTTGTTTACTGCAGTGCTGACTGGTGGGAGTCTCCGGCTATCTGCGATTTCTTTCGAGAAGGAATCACGTTTCCGAGTGTTTACATCCGTGGTGACAAGAGAGTTCTGTGTAGGACATGGCACATGGAGATTCCTTGTGAGTACTACGTCGATCTCCAGGACGAGTACTTCAAGTACACTGTTGATACGTCTCCAACGTATCTATAATTTCTGATGTTCCATGCTTGTTTTATGACAATACCAACATGTTTTGTTCACACTTTATATCATTTTTATGCGTTTTCCGGAACTAACCTATTGACGAGATGCCGAGAGGCCGATTCTTTGTTTCTGCTGTTTTTGGTTTCAGAAATCCTAGTAACGAAATATTCTCGAAATCGGACGAAATCAACGCCCAAGTTCCTATTTTCATCGGAAGCATCCAGAACACCCGGGAAGGACCGGAGGAGCCACAGGGGCCCCACACCACACCCCGGCGCGGCCAGGGGGGGCCGCGCCCCCCTATAGTGTGGGCCCCCCAGAGACCTTCCGACTCCGATTCTTCGCCTATTTAAGTCGTCGTGACCTAAAACTTCGATACCAATTGACGAAACTCCAGAAAGACTCCAGGGGCGCCGCCACCGTCACGAAACTCCAATTCGGGGGACAGAACTCTGTTCCGGCACCCTGCCGGAGCGGGGAAGTGCCCCCGGAAGGCTTCTCCATCGACGCCGCTGCCATCTCCACCGCCATCTTCATCACCGCTGCTACTCCCATGAGGAGGGAGTAGTTCTCCATCGAGGCTCGGGGCTGTACCAGTAGCTATGTGGTTAATCTCTCTCCATGTACTTCAATACAATGATCTCATGAGCTGCTTTACATGATTGAGATTCATATGAGTTTTGTATCACAATTCATCTATGTGCTACTCTAGTGATGTTATTAAAGTAGTTCTATTCCTCCTGCACGTGTGTAAAGGTGACTAGTGTGTGCACCGTGTGGTTCTTGTCGTAGGCTATGATCATGATCTCTTGTAGATTGTGGAGTTAATTATCATTATGATGGTATTGATGTGATCTATCTGGTTATATTGATCTATCTTACACTATAAGGTTACTTAAACATGAGCATTATTGTGGAGCTTGTTAACTCCGGCATTGAGGGTTCGTGTAATCCTACGCAATGTGTTCATCATCCAACAAAAGTGTAGAGTATGCATTTATCTATTCTGTTATGTGATCAATGTTGAGAGTGTCCACTAGTGAAAGTGTAATCCCTAGGCCTTGTTCCTAAATACTGCTGAGTTACTACTGCTTGTTTCTTGTTTCTTTGCGTTACTACTGCTGCAATACTACCACCATCAACTACACGCCGACAAGCTATTTTACGGCACCGTTACTCTTGCTCATATATATTCATACCACCTGTATTTCACTATCTCTTCGCCGAACTAGTGCACCTATTAGGTGTGTTGGGGACACAAGAGACTTCTTGCTTTGTGGTTGCGGGGTTGCATAAGAGGGATATCTTTGACCTCTTCCTCCCCGAGTTCGATAAACCTTGGGTGATCCACTTAACGGAAAACTTACATCTGTTCTACAAACCTCTGCTCTTGGAGGCCCAACACTGTCTACAGGAAAGGAGGGGAACGTAGACATCAAGCACTTTTAAGGCGCCGTTCTTGCAGGGAGGAAAGGTAAAAGGCACTCATACTTCGGTTCCAGGTAAAGTACTTTTCTGGCGCCATTGTGTTTGTGCTCGAAGCTATTTCCTTTAGATCCTGCAATTGCATCTTTTTGTTTCTTGTTTACACTAGTTAGGCATAATGGAAAACAACAAAAAAATTGGTGAGCTTTTTAATCTTTTTCCTGATTTAGAATTGTTTGATGCGAAAATTAAAAAACCTATGGAACCTTATTTGCATGCTAGTAGCGATGTTATTAGTATGAATGCAATTACTGCTAATACTATGGATAAGTCTAAGCTTGGGGAAGCTAGTTTATATAAGAATAATCTTTTTTGCTCCTCAGCTTTGGAAGAAATATTTTGCTCTGATAATGCTTTATCTCCCATATGCGATAACTCTAATGATGTTTCTGATATTTTAAATCCACCTGCTGAAAGTATTCCGTATAAAATACCTATGAAAATTATCGAATGTGTTATGGACAACCACTATAAAGGGGATGGAACTGTCCATCCTAGAGATCATTTACTGTTTTTGCACAAATTATGCGGGTTATTCAAGTGTGCAGGTATCTCTATGGATGAAGTGAGGAAGAAGATATTCTCTGTTTCGCTGTCTGGTAAAGCGGCGCATTGGTATAAATTATTGGAGAATAGACATTCTCTTGGTTGGGAGGAAATTGCATCTCTCTTTTATTCTAAATTTTATCCTCCGCATGAAGTGCATATTGATAGGAATTATATTTATAACTTTTATCCTCGTGATGGAGAGAGTATTTCTCAAGCGTGGGGGAGACTGAAGTCACTAATGCTCAAATGTCCCATTCATGAGCTCCCCCGTGATGTTATTGTTAACAATTTTTATGCGAGGCTTTCAGGACAACACAAGGACTATCTGGACGCGTGTTCGGAGGGATCTTTCACAAGCAAGGAGGTTGAAGCTAGGTGGGATCTTCTTGATCGGATTGAGGACAACGCCGAAGGATGGGAGAACGACAAAGGTAAAGAGTCGGTATAAATTATGATTATGAATGCATTGAAGCTTTTATGGATACCGATAAATTTCGAAATATGAGTGCTACTTATGGTCTTGACTCTCAAGTTGTTGCAAATCTTTATAAATCCTTTGCTTCTCATTTTGAACTGCCTAAGAAGAATTTTGATAAGTATCATGAACCTTTTAAAGAGGCTTGCATGAAGAATGAAATTGTTGTTAATTATTGCCATAAGCATGCTCAAACTCCTAAGAGTGCTATTTCCTATAAGCATGTTAATTTTTGTGGAATACATAGACCATGTGGAATTAATCAAATCAAAGATGAATATTGTATCCATCATGCTAATGAAAAAACTAGAAAGTGGTTTAGGGCTCTAGATGATCTTGGTAAAAAAGTTTGTGCCCTCTATCCTTTTATTTGTGAAGTTTGCCATGAAGTGGGTCATTTTAATTTTCAATGCTCCTCCAATGATAATTTGAACCCAATGAGTGCTGCAAATTTGTATTGTGATGATGAAATTTCTCCTAATCAGCATGATGAACTTACTTTATTTTTGGGGTGTGAAGAACTATCGAGAAAAATCTCTTTGTTACATATGAGTGATCTTGATATTGATGATGTCCTGCATGGGTGTTTTTCTTATTGCATTGATAATAGCCATACAAATACTTACATACAAAATATTTTAGAAGAAGACACCTTGCCAAAATATGATAGGACCGCTGTGTGTTTTCAACTAATTAATCAAAAGGAGGGATCCTCCCAAGTTTCTTCTATTGTTTCTGAAAGTAAATCAGGTTATGCGGACAAGCCACCCTTCAAGCCTCTTCCTCCTGAAGAAGGGAACGAGGAGAAGGAAGAGAAGAAGAAGAAGAAGAAGAAGAGAACGAAGAAGAAGAAGAAGAAGAAGGAGAATAAAAAGAAAGAGGTAACGGCGTATCCCCGCGTGAATGAGATAACGCTAGGTAACCGTAAGTATGTTGCTCCTAATGATTATTGTGATAATGAATCTGAATATGATGATCTTCCTATGCCCTTTACATACATTAGTAATCATGATTTGAATGAGCACACTACTTTTGATATTGCAAATCTCTGGGAAACTAATTCTGAAAATGATGATGATAATAATTGCCATAGTGTCAGTGCTATCCATGCTTCCTCCCATAATGATATAGAAAGCTCTAAGCTTGGGGAAGAGGTGTTTGAAAATCCTTTTGCTACTGATCATTATGTGTTTGATACATCTCCTTCTAATAACAATGATGGTATGGTCATAGATAAATCGACTGTGAAAGATAACTATTCTATTTCTTATGATGACACTGTGCCTCCGATCTTTGATGATTATTATAAAGAATGCTATGATATAGGTTATAACTACCCTTATGAAACTTGTCATAGTCATGATTGGGTTACCAAAAACAATTCTCTTAATATGCAACTTGTTTACCATGTTCAAATTCTTGATAATAATCTTGCTCCAATTACTATTAATGAGAATAACTCTTCTTATGCCAAAATTAATGATACTTCTATGCATATGAACCATGATAAGAATGTTTTAAGTGATGGGTATATTGTGGATTTCATCAATGATGCTACTGAAAGTTATTATGAGAGAGGAAAATATGGTTGCAAAAATTTTCATGTTACTAAAACACCTCTCTATGTGCTGAAATTTTTGAAGCTACACTTGTTTTATCTTCCTATGCTTGTTACTTTGCTCTTCATGAACTTGTTTGTGTACAAGATTCCTTTGCATAGGAAGCATGTTAGACTTAAATGTGTTTCTAATTTGCCTCTTGATGCTCTCTTTTGCTTCAACTACTATTTCTTATGAGTGCATCATTAAAACTGCTGAGCCCATCTTAATGGCTATAAAGAAAAGAACTTCTTGGGAGATAACCCATGTGTTATTTTGCTACAGTACTTTGTTTTATATTTGTGTCTTGGAAGTTGTTTACTACTGTAGCAACCTCTCCTTATCTTAGTTTTGTGTTTTGTTGTGCCAAGTGAAGCCTCTAATCGAAGGTTGATACTAGATTTGGATTTCTGCACAGAAATAGATTTCTATCTGTCACGAATCTGGGATTTTCTCTCTGTAGAAAAATCAGAAAAATATTCCAATTTACGTGCATGTTCCTCAGATATGTACGCAACTTTCATTAGTTTTGAGTTTTCTGATTTGAGCAACGGAAGTATTTATTAGAAATTCGTCTTTACGGACTGTTCTGTTTTGACAGATTCTGCCTTTTATTTCGCATTGCCTCTTTTGCTATGTGGGATGGATTTCTTTGTTCCATTAAACTCCAGTAGCTTTGAGCAATGTCCAGAAGTGTTAAGAATGATTGTGTCACCTCTGAACATGTGAGTTTTTGATTATGTACTAACCCCTCTAATGAAGTTTATGAGAAGTTTGGTGTGAAGGAATTTTTCAAGGGTCGAGAGAGGAGGATGATATACTATGATCAAGAAGAGTCAAAGCTCTAAGCTTGGGGATGCCCCCGTGGTTCATCCCTGCATATTTCAAGAAGACTCAAGCATCTAAGCTTGGGGATGCCCAAGGCATCCCCTTCTTCATCGACAAATTATCAGGTTCCTTCTCTTGAAACTATATTTTTATTCGGTCACATCTTATGTGCTTTACTTGGAGCGTCTGTATGCTTTTGTTTTTGTTTGTGTTTGAATAAATGCTTGTGTGGGAGAGAGACACGCTCCGCTGGTTCGTATGAACACATGTGTTCTTAGCTCATAATATTCATGGCGAAGGTTGAAACTGCTTCGTTAAATTATTATATGGTTGGAATTGGAAAATGCTACATGTAGAAATTGGTGTGATGTCTTGAATAATGTGATACTTGGCAATTGTTGTGCTCTTGTTTAAGCTCTTGCATCATATACCTTGCACCCATTAGTGAGGAAATACATAGAGCTTGTTAAAATTTGGGTTTGCATGAGTGGTTTCTCTAAGGTCTAGATAATTTCTAGTATTGAGTTTGAACAACAAGGAAGATGGTGTAGAGTCTTATAATGTTTTCAATATGTCTTTTATGTGAGTTTTGCTATACCGGTTCATCCTTGTGTTTGTTTCAAATAAGCCTTGCTAGCCTAAACCTTGTATCGAGAGGGAATACTTCTCATGCATCCAAATCCTTGAGCCAAACAACACTATGCCATTTGTGTCCACCATACCTACCTACTACATGGTATTTTCCGCCATTCCAAAGTAAATTGCTTGAGTGCTACCTTTAAAATTCCATCATTCACCTTTGCAATATATAGCTCATGGGACAAATAGCTTAAAAACTATTGTGGTATTGAATATGTAATTATGCACTTTATCTCTTATTAAGTTGCTTGTTGTGCGATAACCATGTTCACTGGGGACGCCATCAACTATTCATTGTTGAATTTCATGTGAGTTGCTATGCATGTCCGTCTTGTCTGAAGTAAGAGAGATCTACCACCCTATGGTTAAGCATGCATATTGTTAGAGAAGAACATTGGGCCGCTAACTAAAGCCATGATCCATGGTGGAAGTTTTAGTTTTGGACATATATCCTCAATCTCATATGAGAAAATTATTAATTGTTGTTACATGCTTATGCATAAAAGAGGAGTCCATTATCTGTTGTCTATGTTGTCCCGGTATGGATGTCTAAGTTGAGAATAATCAATAGCGAGAAATCCAATGCGAGCTTTCTCCTTAGACCTTTGTACAGGTGGCATAGAGGTACCCCTTTGTGACACTTGGTTAAAACATGTGCATTGTGATGATCCGGTAGTCCAAGCTAATTAGGACAAGGTGCGGGCACTATTAGTATACTATGCATGAGGCTTGCAACTTGTAAGATATAATTTACATGATACATATGCTTTATTACTACCGTTGACAAAATTGTTTCATGTTTTCAAAATAAAAGCTCTAGCACAAATATAGCAATCGATGCTTTCCTCTTTGAAGGACCATTCTTTTACTTTTATTGTTGAGTCAGTTCACCTATCTTTCTCCACCTCAAGAAGCAAACATTTGTGTGAACTGTGCATTGATTCTTATATACTTGCTTATTGCACTTGTTATATTGCTTTGCATTGACAACTATCCATGAGATATACATGTTACAAGTTGAAAGCAACCGCTGAAACTTAATCTTCCATTGTGTTGCTTCAATACCTTTACTAAGAATTTATTGCTTTATGAGTAACTCTTATGCAAGACTTATTGATTCTTGTCTTGAAAGTACTATTCATGAAAAGTCTTTGCTATATGATTCAATTGTTTACTCATTGCATTTACATTGTTTCGAATCGCTGCATTCATCTCATATGCTTTACAATGGTATGATTAAGATTATGTTGGTAGCATGTCACCTCAGAAATTATCTTTTATCGTTTACCTACTCGAGGACGAGTAGGAACTAAGCTTGGGGATGCTGATACGTCTCCAACGTATCTATAATTTCTGATGTTCCATGCTTGTTTTATGACAATACCAACATGTTTTGTTCACACTTTATATCATTTTTATGCGTTTTCCGGAACTAACCTATTGACGAGATGCCGAGAGGCCAGTTGCTGTTTTCTGCTGTTTTTGGTTTCAGAAATCCTAGTAACGAAATATTCTCGGAATCGGACGAAATCAAGACCCAGGTTCCTATTTTCACCGGAAGCATCCAGAACACCCGGGAAGGACCAGAGGGGAGCCCTGGGGCCCCACACCACACCCCGGTGCGGCCAGGGGGCCGCGCCCCCCTATAGTGTGGGCCCCCCAGAGACCTTCCGACTCCGATTCTTCGCCTATTTAAGCCGTCGTGACCTAAAACTTCGATACCAATTGACGAAACTCCAGAAAGACTCCAGGGGCGCCGCCACCGTCGCGAAACTCCAATTCGGGGGACAGAACTCTGTTCCGGCACCCTGCCGGAGCAGGGAAGTGCCCCCGGAAGGCTTCTCCATCGACACCGCTGCCATCTCCACCGCCATCTTCATCACCGCTGCTACTCCCATGAGGAGGGAGTAGTTCTCCATCGAGGCTCGGGGCTGTACCGGTAGCTATGTGGTTAATCTCTCTCCATGTACTTCAATACAATGATCTCATGAGCTGCTTTACATGATTGAGATTCATATGAGTTTTGTATCACAATTCATCTATGTGCTACTCTAGTGATGTTATTAAAGTAGTTCTATTCCTCCTGCACGTGTGTAAAGGTGACTAGTGTGTGCACCGTGTGGTTCTTGTCGTAGGCTATGATCATGATCTCTTGTAGATTGTGGAGTTAATTATCATTATGATGGTATTGATGTGATCTATCTGGTTATATTGATCTATCTTACACTATAAGGTTACTTAAACATGAGCATTATTGTGGAGCTTGTTAACTCCGGCATTGAGGGTTCGTGTAATCCTACGCAATGTGTTCATCATCCAACAAAAGTGTAGAGTATGCATTTATCTATTCTGTTATGTGATCAATGTTGAGAGTGTCCACTAGTGAAAGTGTAATCCCTAGGCCTTGTTCCTAAATACTGCTGAGTTACTACTGCTTGTTTCTTTGTTTCTTTGCGTTACTACTGCTGCAATACTACCACCATCAACTACACGCCAGACAAGCTATTTTTACGGCACCGTTGCTACTGCTCATATATATTCATACCACCTGTATTTCACTATCTCTTCGCCGAACTAGTGCACCTATTAGGTGTGTTGGGGACACAAGAGACTTCTTGCTTTGTGGTTGCAGGGTTGCATAAGAGGGATATCTTTGACCTCTTCCTCCCTGAGTTCGATAAACCTTGGGTGATCCACTTAAGGGAAAACTTGCTGCTGTTCTACAAACCTCTGCTCTTGGAGGCCCAACACTGTCTACAGGAAAGGAGGGGGAACGTAGACATCAACTGTTCATGCGAGGGCTAGCATGGCTACCATGGCAGCAAGACTCATTGATTCATGGTACGGTGATATGAAGAAGAAGTTCCACCACCATCGGCACAGACTGTGGGGGGACTTCCCACTTCCAAATATGAACATCGAGTATATAGCCATTGATGCTTGGGTCTCCTACGAGCTCTACCGCAAGATCGTGGTCGACAGATTCCTGGTGATGGTGGATTGATCATCTCTTGTGCTGCATGACCCCCTGATCTTTTGGTTTGGTCTCCCTCCTGCGTGAGGTGCTTTTGGCTAGTAGTCCGTTCTTTTGAAACTGTAAATATTTTGCCATGATATGTCAACAATTGTCCTGGGAGGTTTCAATTTTATGTTGTGTACATCCTAGTACTTCAAAGTGCTAGTAAACTAAATGTTCAGAGCAGGAGAGTTCTTCAAAATCAAAACATACCAGACGTAAAAATCACCAAAAATTGTGATTCAAATTTTCTTTATGACTTTTACTCATTTTCTGAAATTTTTCATCGAAAAAATCTCAAAGTGGTGAACAATAACATAAAATGGTGGCCCCATGGTGGAGATGTGTCGAACGAGGGGTTTTCGGATGAAAAGAGGGGGGAATGGCCAAAAACTGACCAAACCACCATGGATTGGGGCATGATTTGGCACCGTTGTGCACATTGTGATATGACACCTTGGTTGCTATGGGTTTTGATTTTTTGGAGTTGGTGGCATGGTGTCCCCATGGTGGACATGTGTCGAAAGAGGGGTTTTAGGACGAAAAGAGGAGGAAATCGCCAAAAACTCACCAAACCACCATGGCTTTGGGGCATGATTTGGCACCCTTGTGCACATTGTGATATGACACCTTGGTTGCTATGGGTTTTTATTTTTTGGAGTTGGTGGCATGGTGTCCCCATGGTGGACATGTGTCGAAAGAGGGGTTTTCGGACGAAAAGAGGGGGAAATCGCCAAAAACTCACCAAACCACCATGGATTTGGGGCATGATTTGGCACCCTTGTGCACATTGTGATATGACACCTTGGTTGCTATGGGTTTTGATTTTTTGGAGTTGGTGGCATGGTGTCCCCATGGTGGACATGTGTCGAACGAGGGGTTTTCGGACAAAAAGAGGGGGAAATCGCCAAAAACTGACCAAACCACCATGGATTGGGGCAATATTTGGCACCCTTGTGCACATTGTGATATGACACCTTGGTTTCTATTGGTTTTGATTTTTTGGAGTTGGTGGCATGGTGTCCCCATGGTGGACATGTGTCGAAAGAGGGGTTTTCGGACGAAAAGAGGGGGAAATGGCCAAAAACTCACCAAACCACCATGGATTGGTGCAATATTTAGCACCCTTGTGCACATTGTGATATGACACCTTGGTTGGTATGGGTTTTGATTTTTTGGAGTTGGTGGCATGGTGTCCCCATGGTGGACATGTGTCGAAAGAGGGGTTTTCGGACGAAAAGAGGGGGAAATCGCCAAAAACTCACCAAACCACCATGGATTTGGGGCATGATTTGGCACCCTTGTGCACATTGTGATATGACACCTTGTTTGCTATGGGTTTTGATTTTTTGGAGTTGGTGGCATGGTGTCCCCATGGTGGACATGTGTCGAAAGAGGGGTTTTCGGACGAAAAGAGGAGGAAATCGCCAAAAACTCACCAAACCACCATGGATTGTGGCATGATTTGGCACCCTTGTGCACATTGTGATATGACACCTTGGTTGATACGGGTTTTGATTATTTTGAATTTGGTGGCATGGTGTCCCCATGGTGGACATGTGTCGAAAGAGGGGTTTTCGGACGAAAAGAGGGGGAAATCGCCAAAAACTGACCAAACCACCATGGATTGGGGCATGATTTGGCACCCTTGTGCACATTGTGATATGAAACCTTGGTTGCTATGGGTTTTGATTTTTTGGAGTTGGTGGCATGGTGTCCCCATGGTGGACATGTGTCGAAAGAGGGGTTTTCGGACGAAAAGAGGGGGAAATCGCCAAAAACTGACCAAACCTACATGGATTGGGGCATGATTTGGCACCCTTGTTCACATTGTGATATGACACCTTGGTTGCTATGGGTTTTGATTTTTTGGAGTTGTTGGCATGGTGTCCCCATGGTGGACATGTGTCGAAAGAGGGGTTTTCGGACGAAAAGAGGGGGAAATCGCCAAAAACTGACCAAACCACCATGGATTGGGGCATGATTTGGCACCCTTGTGCACATTGTGATATGACACCTTGGTTGCTATGGGTTTTGATTTTTTGGAGTTGGTGGCATGGTGTCCCCATGGTGGACATGTGTCGAAAGAGGGGTTTTCGGACGAAAAGAGGGGGAAATCGCCAAAAACTCACCAAACCACCATGGATTGTAGCATGATTTGGCACCCTTGTGCACATTGTGATATGACACCTTGTTTGCTATGGGTTTTGATTTTTTGGAGTTGGTGGCATGGTGTCCCCATGGTGGACATGTGTCGAAAGAGGGGTTTTCGGACGAAAAGAGGGGGAAATCGCCAAAAAGTCACCAAACCACCATGGATTGTGGCATGATTTGGCACCCTTGTGCACAATGTGATATGACACCTTGGTTGCTATGGGTTTTGATTTTTTGGAGTTGGTGGCATGGTGTCCCCATGGTGGACATGTGTCGAAAGAGGGGTTTTCGGACGAAAAGAGGGGGAAATCGCCAAAAACTCACCAAACCACCATGGATTGGGGCAGATTTGGCACCCTTGTGGGACAAATGGATATGTAATCTACACAACTCTGGTGTAGCCAAACATTGGTAGTCGAAATTAACTCGAAACTTGCTTAGCTACAGAATAAAGCATCTACACAAATGCAGCGTGCATCAACATGAAAAAAGAGATAACATGTGCAGCAGTAATGCTTCTGCAACAGCAAACAACATATAAACATGACATAGTCTTAAACAACTGGGTATGATTGCCCAGGTTCCAAATAACAAAAGTAGAACATAGTCTTTGAAACATGACATAGTTTAACCATGAACCTCCAGGGGAACAACTAAACAGAAACTAAATTTAGTGGAGAACATGAGGGCCAACAGCTGGACCGACGAGCGGGATGAGGCTAGTCTTGACATAGTCCCTGAGGAACTTGCCAAAGGCAGCATGCTTTGCCTTGCTAGCAGGCTTGTGCTTGTGCTTGCTACCTTTTCCAACTCCTGTCGCGTGCTGGATCAGACACTCGACATCGTTCGGGAAAACCCTGCCGCAGAATGGGCAATTAGGCTTTCTGTTCCGACGGAAAGGGATCTGGCCAGTCTTCAGCTTCTTCAGAACGAAGCGGCTCTTCCGGTCCCGGTCCTCCTTGTCGCTGTCAACGTCCTCAGAGTCTTCCTGCGATTTTGAAAGTAAAGAAGAAGTGAGAGAAGGAAACTAACTGAAATACAATTCAAGCATTAAATATTTTTGTATGAACATTATTAAGAATTAATCATCATGTAGAATCAACATTTATGATCCAGATCCAACCATACATAATTACTTCACTAATATAAATAAGCACCAATTTAAACTGTTGTCACAAATTGTTCATGGGTAGTCCAATCATTATTTCAGTAATATAACTAAGCACCAATTTAAGAGAAAATGGTGATTATAAATTTCATGGATCAGGGATCAATCATTTGTTCCCTAAAGATGTACTGATTCATAAAACAATATGGATTCATGACGTCAATAAGCAGGAATTCAAGAAAAATGGTGGTCATAAATTACATGCATCTGATAATTCATTTGTTCCCCAAATAAAAATGATGTACACACTATGGTTTCATCGTATAAATAAGCACCAGTTTAAGACAAATGGTGATTATAAAATCCATGGACCAGATCAATTAATAGTACCTATAATATAATTCTTGAAATCATAATCACTCTGGTATGATTCATATTCGGATGAATTTAAGTTTGAAATGTAGTGAGCATTACACTAAGCAGGTATGATTCATCACACAAAAGGAATCATTACAGTTGAATCAAGATGTGCATCAAATCTTACAAATCTAGTAACTACAAACCATAAATCAGATGAGTAAGAACCCCAGAATCATCAATTTGTACAAGAAGTAGCAGACAGGGCAAATCAATCTACCCTATGAGCAAACCCTATGGTGAACAGTAAGATCAAGAAAAACAGGGGATCGATCGGAATAGTAGAGTACCTCGCTGCAGTTGTCGGAGGCCTCCTCTTCGAACTCGTCGCACTCTCTTGGGCCATATAGCTCGCGGTACTGCTTGGAGTGGCGGTAGAATGGGTCATTCGGATCGAAGCCCTGGTCATCTGCTTGTGCCGCGGGAGCGAGGACGTCTCCCTTGGCCTCATCAGCGACGGCGACCACGGCCAGTTAGGCGGAGCCCTCCACGGTCACGGCGCGGCGAAGAGCGGCTCCAGTTCCGGAAGAAGATCCCGCCTCCGCGCCGTCGACTACTACCGGAGCATCGCCTTCGCCTCTGTCGACGTTGACGACCGCACTCGCCTCCGGCTCGTCTCCGCGAACACGCTTCATCTTTGGGATCTTCGGTGGAAGGGGAGGTCGGTGGTGCGCTGGTGGAGGTGCAAGAAGGGTTTTTCGCTAGAGATTGGGGAATAGAAGTTGCGGGTGGGAGAGACGATGGGGCCTATGGATATACAGTAGGTGCTGCCGTTTGGGTTCCTCTGTCTGACGTGTGCGTGTGAAAACGTGGATTCCTGCATGTAGTCAGTCCACTTTCCCATTACTTTGACATGGGTCCCACGCATGACGGATGGGCAGGCACAGAATTTTCAGTATGGGTATTAAAAACTATAAAATATTTGAAATACAAATTAGTGATCACACATAGCCTCTTCTTGAGTTTAGGGGATGAACTTTTGAAAATTTTCAAACCAAACTGCCAAGATAGCATGCTAGCATCATTACCCACATGTTGATGCACCCTTATGCCAAATTTCAGTCCATTTCAAGTTAGCTACCTCAAAAAATGGTCAAGAACTACCCGTTCGAGGTAGACGGGCATAATCTTTCACTACGCACCTCACTTTTGTGAGTGCTTTGGTAGGGAAACAATTTTTTTTCTAGTTTGTTATTTTCCATGGAAAGTGTTAGCCACACATTGGCCAATACACAAGGTTTGGAAAGATTTCAACAAATTTTCAATTTTATATGAAAGTTTGAGTGTTTGGTCAAACCTAGGTTGACCTCATTGCACTAAGAGGTTGTCAAACCTTTTTCGAAGTGAAACTTCTGTTGTAGGGTAATGTGGTGACGCCAAATGAGACCAGCACGTGCTCCCAATTTTCCCAATGCCGAAAATGCCCTCACTTGTCTAAATTCACATCAAACTACACCAAACCTCACGAAAAATTTAAATTTGAATTTTCCACATGAGTGTCACAACATTTACTCAGTCCCACTAGTTACTGATGATTTTACATTGAATTTAGCATTTATTATGAGTTTTACTCGTTTTCTGTCATTTTTTAATTAAAAAAATAAACAAACACCTAAAATTGTCAGAAAAATCTGAAACTCCTCAGGCACACATACCTACCCTTCATGACCACTCACAAAAATTTGCAGCTCAATCTGAGTCTTTGAAGTGCAGCTTGCTTGAAAAAGAGCCCTTCACCGACATGATCGATGTGGGTCCACACATGGATCGACCCAACCAACATGAGGTTTCACAAGTGTTTTCAGACAAAATCTCACATGTGTGAACAATAACATGTATATGTGGGATGTGTTCTCACATATACCTCACATGCAAAAGGTTTTACAACTTAAGGTCGACGATTCGACCGTTATGCCGAAAATGCCCTCACTTGTGTAAATTCACATCAAACTACACCAAACCTCATGAAAAATTTAAATTTGAATTTTCCACATGAATGTCACAACATTTACTCAGTCCCACTAGTTACTGATGATTTTACATTGAATTTAGCATTTATTATGAGTTTTACTCGTTTTCTGTCATTTTTTAATTAAAAAAATAAACAAACACCTAAAATTGTCAGAAAAATCTGAAACTCCTCAGGCACACATACCTACCCTTCATGACCACTCACAAAAATTTGCAGCTCAATCTGAGTCTTTGAAGTGCAGTTTGCTTGAAAAAGAGCCCTTCACCGACATGATCGATGTGGGTCCACACATGGATCGACCCAACCAACATGAGGTTTCACAAGTGTTTTCAGACAAAATCTCACATGTGTGAACAATAACATGTATATGTGGGATGTGTTCTCACATATACCTCACATGCAAAAGGTTTTACAACTTCCGGGGTCGACGATTCGATCGTTATGCCGAAAATGCCCTCACTTGTGTAAATTCACATCAAACTACACCAAACCTCATGAAAAATTTAAATTTGAATTTTCCACATGAATGTCACAACATTTACTCAGTCCCACTAGTTACTGATGATTTTACATTGAATTTAGCATTTATTATGAGTTTTACTCATTTTCTATCATTTTTTAATTAAAATATACATGTACAGTTCCATTTTCAGAGTAATATTTTTTCTTTCACGGCAAAAACATGTTCCCTCCAAATTGTAGTACGCCGGCTGCCAAAACGCCCAAATTTTTTGTTCCCTCCACTCCTCCCGCGCACCCCACCTATCAAATATTTCGCCCTCCCTTATATACGTTGTGCCTCTCCCGCATGATTTACGAGCATCTTAACTCCCCACCCCCCCGACCTCATCCTCTCGTGCTCACCCCGATCCAGTGTCTTCGCCGGACGTTCTTCCATCTCGCATCTATCTCCCCGGCCGGTGGTCACCATGGCCGGCAGTCGTCGAAACGTCGGGGGGGAGGAAAATCGCGCACACACGCCGAAGAAGGCGCCCAGCTCGAAGAAACCCCGAGGTAAATCTGTCAGTGATCGGCTTGTTGTTGTGTTTTTCGGATGGTTCGATCGAGAGATCGGTTTTACATGTCTACCTCACCCGTTTGACCTATATCTAGATCTTGCATATTTGATAGATCCAATCCCGACATCATACGTCTAGGGTTTATCGTTTTTATTGCAGAGACAATCATTCCATGCTATGCAATCTTTGCCATCCCGCTGCTGTACAATCTTTTGCGTAGACAATTGTTTGCCGAAACACTTAACTGAACTAATTCCAGCCGTTGCTGAAAACAGCCTGACGAGCTACAGTGAACAACGACATTGCTTCAGACTTTTATTCCTCAGTTTCAGAGGGAAGCAGAGTTTGATCTAGAACAATTGTTTGCTGTTTTCTATGGATCTAGTTAGTTTGCACGTGTTTCCCAAATCAATGTGTCAATTAACTCTACATCTAGGAGGTTGATCAGGTCCAAAGGCTATCAACCAAACTACAAAACAATTGACCCATATCTAGGTGATCACAAAACATACTTCCTTTTAAATTCTTTTCTGATTCTAATTTTGTAACCTCAATGATGCTTTTGGTGCGCATGTGCGTTAGTAACTGAGACAAGGGATTAATCAGGTAGAAATGGTGCATCCTAATTACGACTTCAAACAAAAGTAGAGGGACTTGGCTGCATCCCATTGAAAATTATTTGTTACGAGTAGATATCTAAAAGCACATGATGTCCCTTAGCCTGGCATATGCCCCCTCTTATGTTTTGTTCATCCACATCTTACGTAGACTCTTATGTTTTCAATCATTTGCTGATGTACAATATTTTGCAAAGACAATTATTTGTTGTTTTCTATGGAATTGGCCCCCTCTTATGTTTTGTTCACGCTCCGCTCTTCCGATTATTTCAGCGCAGACAGAAAACCCTGTCAAGCCGGCATATGAGCTTGTCAAGGAGAAACAAATGCAAGAAAATGTAGAACGCATGGAAAAAGTTTTGGCTGAAAGATTTGGACCTGGCCACAAAAATCAGTAGGAATTCTCTAGTTTTGCACGTTCATTAGTGTATGGTGGGATACAAATAGGAACTAGTAACAATCTCAAGGACACAGACTGCAAAGAGAAGGAGGTCGAAGAGGACCCTTCGTACGAACCAAATCCAGAAGAGATAGCTACTGCTGAAGATGATCTTCATTCAGAAGAGGATCAGCCTGTCGGCAAAACTTCAGCTCAGGTCTGTGGAACTATGTCTGAACTATGATAGCAAATACGTACATGCTAAATGTTTCCTACTAATGTAGCCTCTACTTTGCTTGCAGATAGTTGCTTCTTCTGCAACAGTTGCACAGAAGAAGCGATCCAGACCTGAAGTTGCACCATCCAACATTGCAACAAGATCAATGGCAACAACTGAACCTGAAGCTGGGTCATCTGATGAGCCAACGGCCACTGCTGGTCAGAACACTGAAGGAGCACCCTCACCTAACCAGATCATGACATCTGGAGGCAGCAACTCATCTCCTGAGGACAATCAAATTGTAAACTTTCATGAAAGTTTGTAAAAACTAAACACTGTACCGCATATTTTCATATAAAAGAGAATCATTTCATATCTCTTATTTCAGAGACATTGACAACATCTGGCGGTAGTAAGAGAAAGAGAGGTGGACGCAGACCTACCATGGGCCATGGACTACATGAGTACACAAGAAGACATGGTGGCAATAAGATGCCAATTGAATTCTCTGCTGGTGTCAGGAGACCCAAGGATTATATCCAGTCAGCAAAGCTGAGCAGTGAGGTTGGTATTCACATCCGTGAGAAAATGCTGCTTGCAACACACTAGACACAGTACAAGAAAGATGAAAGTCTCAAGCATGTCATTCCTCATGCAATAAGTACAGTAGCGGTGAGTCCTGTACAATCTTGGTTTAACCTAATTAGTATGCTACATGATCAACTATCTAAGAATCTACTGATTAATGCATCACTATTTTGTAGGGAAAGTTTAGTATGGACAAAAATGATGAGGTGGCTCAAGATGTGTGCACTGATATGCTGCAAGTTAGTATTCGTCAGTTCCGATATAGGCTTAAAAAGGAGTATTGGCCGAAAATTAAAAATCTCACACTGGAGCAAGCATATCTGAAGAAGCCAGATCATGTAGAAGAGAAAAGCTGGAAAGAACTGGTGAAGAGATGGTTTGATGAGAAGTACCAGATACATAAACGTTATTCCTTTCAATAACAGCTACTGAATTCTTACATTTCTCTGATCTGGATAAATAAAATGCATGTACTGAACATAGGTAGTGTGTGTAAAAAATGGAAAGAACAGAGAAGCTGTGAAACAGTTCCATACCACTGGATCTCGAAGCTATGTTGCTCACTGGGAACTTATAGTAAGTGTTCTGAATTTCCCCATACAGTTCATACTTCTGTCATACACAGTGTACAATGGTAATGTGCATTCTACATTTTTTCAAGCGTATAGGCTAAAGCGGCAGGAAGAAGAAACCTCTCCAATTGAATTTTTTAGAATCACACACACTAACAAGGATAACATTATGAGTGCTGAAGCAAAAAGTGCATATGTAAGAAATATTTCATATTAGCACAATATAATATAATCCAGTTTTGTATGTTGTCCATGCAATGATTGTAATCTTTATGCAGGATAAAATGGTGGCAAAAAAAACAGCGCCACGCAATGAAGATGAACCTGATTTGACTGATTTGCAAATTGTTTAGCTAGTTCTGAGCGAGAAAAGCCCATCCACCACCTGCAATAGCACATTCCTACCAAGATTGGGCGTCACAACAAGCTCCAGGAAGTCTTCTGTCTCAGCTACACGCATCCGAGAGCTACAACAAAGACTGACAGATCAAGAGCAGAACTCCATATAGGCAGCTGAAAGGTACCACAGTGAGATGCAGGCAAGACTACAAGAACAAGATCAAAAATTTGAAGAGATCAGGAAGAAGCAGGAGGAAGAACTTGAAGCTCTGAAGAAAGCCCAAGAAGAAAAGACTCTGGCTTTTGAAAAGAGGCAGAGAGAAACGGATGCCGTGCTTAATTTGCTCTTGAGGACATCCCAGCCACCATCCATGTCTGAATCCCAGGGCAACTGATCTATTACACCACCGTCCTACAACATTATTAATCATAGGTGTCAACACCCGGATTTTTAAGTCCAGATGCCTATTATGCCATTCATCGCAATCCCAGGAATATTGTTTTTGCGAGACATAATAGATCTATATCACAACACATCATTCATTACATACCATAATCGTCTTATAAATAAAGGATCACAGGATCCAGAATTGGAATTCAACAGAAAGGAACTAATTTGAAAATGGCTAATTGGGCTAGGCGGGAAAGTAACTGGGCCGATTTGGTTTGAAAAGAGAAAACCCAGCCCAGCAGGGTTTCGTAGCCGCGGGCCAGCTGACATGTGAGGGGCCACCCGTCAGTGGCTTAAACTCACCGAAGCGGTAAGGGCTCACCTCGTCCGTTAGATTAGATGCGGATCGGGTGGTCGACAGTCGTCGTCGTCGACGGGGGAGGAGGCTTGCTGCGCCGGCGAGGTAGGGGGTCAGGGAGCGTCCTGGGCCGCCGGCGGTCGAGGGAGAGGTGCGAGGCGTCGTTGGCGAGGACGAAGAGGCGCCTGGTACAGCGGCGAGGCTCGGGGCGGCTCCAGTCGAGGTAGAGGGTCCGCGGGCTCCGGCGGGAACGAGCCTTCGATTGGGGCGGCTCCGGCGAGGTGGGGTTCAATTGGGTGGTCTAGGAGAGGCAGTGATGAGAGGGGAAGAGATTGGTGTGAGAGAGGAGTGCTCTAGTGGCCTCTATTTATAGTGGCGCGTGAGTGCTGTGGGTGCCCGTGGAGGTCGTCCATGGCGCCGGCGTTCTGAGGCGCGAAGGGTCAAGCTACGATGCGCGGCGTGTAGGCGACTGCTAAGGGGAGCTAGGGAGCGTGTTGGCGTGGCCAATGATGGACGGGAGCGTGCTGGCGTCGTTGAGGGCTTGCGGTACGGGCGCGGCAGGTTCTCGATGATGGCGACGGCGACAAGGCGGCCGCGGGCCAGTGATCATGTCCAGTAGGTAGCTGGTGCAGAGGGCCGTGCGCGTGCAAAGTGAGAGAGGGGTAGGAGGACGAGGGCGACGGGTCGACGGCGTGCTCTGGCGCGTCCAGAGACATGCCAAGGCGCGCTCACCGTGTGCCTGGCACGTTTTCTGGCGCGTCTGGGCGCGCGATGTTTGGCCAATGCCGTGCAAGCTTTTGGCCAGGGAGGGTACCAGCGTGCAGGGTGGAGTGAGAGGAGCAGCGTTGACATGGTGGGAGAGAGAGGAGGGGCTCAGATCGATCGAGTGTATGAGGGCCGGCATGGGACTTGGCATGAGCTTTCTCTCCCCTTTTCTCACTTTAATCAACCAAGGCAGTACATGTAGAGATGCAGGGGAAGTAGGGGAGTGATGATCATCACAAGTTAAAGGTGGTTTAGGCCAAAATCCAGTGGGTATAAGCATGTAACATGATTTCCAGATTATGCACACAAGGTGCTCGACACAATGGCCGCATGAAGCTTTTGTTCAAATTTTGGATTTCTTTTTGGTGGAGCTTAATCATATAAATAAAGGGTTGGAAAGGTGGTGGTGGTGTTCATTTTGGTGAAGATTTGCAAAGTTTCAAAAAGTGGATCATCTTCTCTTTATTTCAAAGTCCTCACTTGTCCATCTTATTCTGGTCAACCTGGTCAACTTCAGTAGAGATGGTCAACATGAAAGTTGTTGACCTTGACTTGGTCTTGGATGACATGGTCATAGTTGGCCACGTTTAGTTTAGGAAGATTCAAATACAGGGGGGTAAAGTAGTGAAGATTTTATAAATGGGTCATATGACCATTATCATATGTATGTCAAATTTGAAAATTCCCTTGATTTGAATCTGGTTTCTTTTATGCATTTGTGTTTGTTTTTGTTATATAAGAGTTTTAGAAACCATAAGGCAAGCAATGGTGGCCTTGGTTGAAGATTTGCAAAATGGGCCAAAGTGTACGTGAGTGAAATATGGAATTTTCTCACTATTTGGTTTCTCTTCATTTGATTTGACTTTGGTTGACTCTAATGTGATTCTTATTGGTTTAGAAACATTTTAAGACCATTGAATCCATTTCAAAAGGTCTTGATCAAAGATTTGCAAAAATGGCCATAACACATAAGAGGTGATGTGTCACTTTTCACTATTCTTGTAAATTGTTGATCTTGCTTTAATTGGGCATGGGTTAGGGTCAATTTAGGGTTATATGAAGTTTAGAAATGGTTGCACACCATTTGGTCAAGGTTTAAAGTCATAGGTCAAAAATTGGGTATTATGGCTATGTGTCACATATGCCTCTATGCATATGTTGCATTTGAGTTTTAATTTAACTTGGCTTGACCCAATTGGTGTTGTTGAGTGTTGAAATGGTATATGGAAGTGATCCAACCGTTCACAACAAGTCCTAGGGTCAATCTTCTCAAATTCACAAATTTGCTATTTTACTCTCATATGCCTCTATGGCATTTTTAGTTTCTTTTTATTTTCTTTGGAAACCACTTGGATTTGGTTTGATAAGCCTTAGGTAAGGTGTATGAAGGTTTTCCAAACCTCTAAGCAAAGTAGAAAAGCTTAGGGTAAAGTTTTATAAATATAGCCATAGGCACATATGCCTCTTTCTTATTTACTTTTCCTTTTATTTTATTATAACTAGGATGGTGAAAAGAGGGGTGAGGTTTAGGGTTTAAGATTATTTCAAACTACTATAACAAGCAATCATGGCAATAGCACAAGAATTAAGCAAGATCACTATGTATCATACTCTATTTAATGAAAGTTTTTGTTGGTTCCAAAATTTGGAACTAGGGAAATTCATTTGTTTTATTTTGAAATTCTTGGGATGTTACAAACCCTTCCCCCTTAAACAAATCTCGTCCCGAGATTTTAAGAAAAGTTAGGTTCCTAAGAGGGATTGAGCATTTTATTAACAGGAGGACATACTTGGCATGGTCTGGGGTGCTTCCTGAGCTTCAGTGGCAGTCATGTGGTAGAGACGGCCGTTGTTGTTGTTCTGGTTCCTTCTACCTGCGAAGCGGCGCTGTTGCTGAGCAGGTGCTGCGGTATTGGCGGCAATCCTGGCAAGCTTTTTGGGGAACTCATTGGAGAAGTGACCCACAACTCCACATTCATAGCAGTTGACGGTGGACTTGTCTTTGGGGATTACGGGGGTAGCGTTGCTTCCAGTCCTTGGGGCAGTAATGGTGTTGTTGTTGTTTCCATTGTTGTTGTTGCTGTTGTGGTGGTTGTTGTTGTTGTGGCTGTTGTTGTGGCTGTTGTTGTTGTTGTTGCCTCCAGGCTTCGGGGGTCCTCCGTTGTTGTTGTGGTTGTTGGGGCGATAATTCTGGGTAGGGGGCTTATTGTATATTGGGTTGAATCCTCCAGAGGAGTTGTTGCGGTACTTCTGGGTATGGTGGGGTCCATTCTGGTTCATCATTCTGCGCTTGCGGTTCTCATTGGCCTGATGCAGCTTTCCTTCCATCTGTATGGCTGAGTCTACCAGGGCTTCTAAGTCAGCGAACGGAATGTTCACTAACACAGTCTGCATTTCGTCGTGTAGTCCGTTCAGAAATCTTTCCTTTCTCTTCTCATTGGTGTCAGTCTCATCCGGGGCGTACCTTGACAGAGTGAGAAACCTGTCGCGGTATTCCACCACGGACATCCTTCCTTGCTTGAGTTCACGGAACTCGTCTCTCATCTTCTTGATCAGTCCTTGGGGCACATGGTATTTGCTGAATTTCAGCTTGAAGTCTTCCCATGTCATCATCTGCCCCGCATTCATTGCACGGGCACTTGTCCACCGAGCTCGGCAGGTCCTGACAGGTAGTGGGTGGCGAACAGTACTTTTTCTGCGGCTTCAACTCCCGCAACTTCGAGGTTGTTCTCCATGGTCTGGAGCCAGTCATCAGCATCAAGGGGCTCTTCAGTCTTGTTGAACATCGGTGGGTTGGTATGCTGAAAGTTCTTCAGCTTCGATCCAGGGTGATCATTGTTTCCATGGCCGTTGCTGTTCTGAGCGAGCTGTTGCAGTGCAGCAATGTTGGCTTGGCGTTCAGCTCTCTCGACTTCTCGGTCTGCCATCATCGTCTGCAGCAGTTGCATCATGGCATCCTGGGTGCCATTGCGGGTTGGTGGGGCCATCTAAACATTGATGTAGATGATAAGATAAGAGGGAAATTTCTATGGTTTGTTTTGTTAAAGTTTTTAAAAAAGTTCATAATATTGAAAATTTGAGTAGTGTTGCGGGGGTAAAAACCAACAACACTTTTTCATTCATACCAAGCATCATACCTTACAAAGCTAACACACCGTTGGTTTGAAGAACCATTCATCGCTCTACGATACAAGGGGATCCTGATACAACTCACACCTACTTAAGTGCTGGGGTAATACTACTCTTCCGGGTGGGTTCTTCTTCTTCACGGTTGATGTGCTTGGCGAGAGGCGAGGGCGTTGTCCAAATCCCTGCGGGTTTTGTACTTCCTGAAGTCCTGATGTGCTACATAGGGGTTCATCTCCGGGGATGGGGGCATTGTCATTGGTCTTCCCATGGAGTCATGTCTTGGGTAGTAGATGAAGCGAGTGTTCTTGATCTTGTCCTCATTTTGTCCACACAGACGAGAAATTGCTTCTTGCATAGCTCTGACTAGTCCCTCCTTCCAAGTGTTTCCCGTTACAGAAAACCAGATGGTTTCCCATACCGGGGCATCATGCCTTCTTCTTAGATCAGTAGAAACGTCCCACCGAGGTGGTTCTCCTAACTGAGCTTTGATGGGTATTCCGAAGAATTCGGGATACGGGTGTCCTAGATATTCAACCAGTTGCTTCAAATCCTTTTCGAACCGCAGTTCTCCTCCGTGACCAAGCTGATAGCACTCCCAATTGTACTCCATCTGTGAAGAATTATGATGAGTAAGTTAGAGAAGTGTGTCAAATTTTTAGGTAATGGTATAAGAAGAATAGAGCATAACTTTCTTATTTGAAAAAGATCTCAATGATAAGAGGGAGAATAAGTTTTCTTAAATAGTCATTTCATTTGTTTTGAAACTAAAATTTTCAGACGTCCATTCTAACTAGGGTCTCCTAAGGTCAACAATGGCTCTGATACCAACTTGTCAACACCCGGATTTTTAAGTCCAGATGCCTATTATGCCATTCATCGCAATCCCAGGAATATTGTTTTTGCGAGACATAATAGATTGATATCACAACACATCATTCATTACATACCATAATCGTCTTATAAATAAAGGATCACAGGATCCAGAATTGGAATTCAACAGAAAGGAACTAATTTGAAAATGGCTAAGTGGGCTAGGCGGAAAGTAACTGGGCCGATTTGGTTTGAAAAGAGAAAACCCAGCCCAGCAGCGTTTCGCGGCCGCGGGCCAGCTGACATGTGAGGGGCCACCCGTCAGTGGCTTAAACTCACCGAAGCGGTAAGGGCTCACCTCGTCCGTTAGATTAGATGCGGATCGGGTGGTCGACAGTCGTCGTCGTCGACGGGGGAGGAGGCTTGCTGCGCCGGCGAGGTAGTGGGTCGGGGAGCGTCCTGGGCCGCCGGCGGTCGAGGGAGAGGTGCGAGGCATCGTTGGCGAGGACGAAGAGGCGCCTGGTACAGCGGCGAGGCTCGGGGCGGCTCCAGTCGAGGTAGAGGGTCCGCGGGCTCCGGCGGGAACGAGCCTTCGATTGGGGCGGCTCCGGCGAGGTGGGGTTCAATTGGGTGGTCTAGGAGAGGCAGTGATGAGAGGGGAAGAGATTGGTGTGAGAGAGGAGTGCTCTGGTGGCCTCTATTTATAGTGGCGCGTGAGTGCTGTGGGTGCCCGTGGAGGTCGTCCATGGCGCCGGCGTTCTGAGGCGCGAAGGGTCAAGCTACGATGCGCGGCGTGTAGGCGACTGCTAAGGGGAGCTAGGGAGCGTGTTGGCGTGGCCAATGATGGACGGGAGCGTGCTGGCGTCATTGAGGGCTTGCGGTACGGGCGCGGCAGGTTCTCGATGATGGCGATGGCGACAAGGCGGCCGCGGGCCAGTGATCATGTCCAGTAGGTAGCTGGTGCAAAGGGCCGTGCGCGTGCAAAGTGAGAGAGGGGTAGGAGGACGAGGGCGACGGGTCGACGGGGTGCTCTGGCGCGTCCAGAGACATGCCAGGGCGCGCTCACCGTGTGCCTGGCACATTTTCTGGCGCGTCTGGGCGCGCGATGTTTGGCCAATGCCGTGCAAGCTTTTGGCCAGGGAGGGTACCAGCGTGCAGGGTGGAGTGAGAGGAGCAGCGTTGACATGGTGGGAGAGAGAGGAGGGGCTCAGATCGATCGAGTGTATGAGGGCCGGCATGGGACTTGGCATGAGCTTTCTCTCCCCTTTTCTCACTTTAATCAACCAAGGCAGTACATGTAGAGATGCAGGGGAAGTAGGGGAGTGATGATCATCACAAGTTAAAGGTGGTTTAGGCCAAAATCCAGTGGGTATAAGCATGTAACATGATTTCCAGATTATGCACACAAGGTGCTCGACACAATGGCCGCATGAAGCTTTTGTTCAAATTTTGGATTTCTTTTTGGTGGAGCTTAATCATATAAATAAAGGGTTGGAAAGGTGGTGGTGGTGTTCATTTTGGTGAAGATTTGCAAAGTTTCAAAAAGTGGATCATCTTCTCTTTATTTCAAAGTCCTCACTTGTCCATCTTATTCTGGTCAACCTGGTCAACTTCAGTAGAGATGGTCAACATGAAAGTTGTTGACCTTGACTTGGTCTTGGATGACATGGTCATAGTTGACCAAGTTTAGTTTAGGAAGATTCAGATACAGGGGGGTAAAGTAGTGAAGATTTTATAAATGGGTCATATGACCATTATCATATGTATGTCAAATTTGAAAATTCCCTTGATTTGAATCTGGTTTCTTTTATGCATTTGTGTTTGTTTTTGTTATATAAGAGTTTTAGAAACCATAAGGCAAGCAATGGTGGCCTTGGTTGAAGATTTGCAAAATGGGCCAAAGTGTATGTGAGTGAAATATGGAATTTTCTCACTATTTGGTTTCTCTTCATTTGATTTGACTTTGGTTGACTCTAATGTGATTCTTATTGGTTTAGAAACATTTTAAGACCATTGAATCCATTTCAAAAGGTCTTGATCAAAGATTTGCAAAAATGGCCATAACACATAAGAGGTGATGTGTCACTTTTCACTATTCTTGTAAATTGTTGATCTTGCTTTAATTGGGCATGGGTTAGGGTCAATTTAGGGTTATATGAAGTTTAGAAATGGTTGCACACCATTTGGTCAAGGTTTAAAGTCATAGGTCAAAAATTGGGTATTATGGCTATGTGTCACATATGCCTCTATGCATATGTTGCATTTGAGTTTTAATTTAACTTGGCTTGACCCAATTGGTGTTGTTGAGTGTTGAAATGGTATATGGAAGTGATCCAACCATTCACAACAAGTCCTAGGGTCAATCTTCTCAAATTCACAAATTTGCTATTTTACTCTCATATGCCTCTATGGCATTTTTAGTTTCTTTTTATTTTCTTTGGAAACCACTTGGATTTGGTTTGATAAGCCTTAGGTAAGGTGTATGAAGGTTTTCCAAACCTCTAAGCAAAGTAGAAAAGCTTAGGGTAAAGTTTTATAAATATAGCCATAGGCACATATGCCTCTTTCTTATTTACTTTTCCTTTTATTTTATTTTAACTAGGATGGTGAAAAGAGGGGTGAGGTTTAGGGTTTAAGATTATTTCAAACTACTATAACAAGCAATCATGGCAATAGCACAAGAATTAAGCAAGATCACTATGTATCATACTCTATTTAATGAAAGTTTTTGTTGGTTCCAAAATTTGGAACTAGGGAAATTCATTTGTTTTATTTTGAAATTCTTGGGATGTTACAATAGGTCTTTTAATTTCTTTGTGTTCCAATTGTGATTTTTCTTATGAATCTTTCGGTCTGTGAGAGACATATATACTTCTTGTGCCACCATTTATGCATGATATTTATTGTCTATTTTTTCATATTTCGCCAGTTTTTTTGTTTCCCAAATTTCGCAAATAATTCAAATACTCTCAAATTTTGTCAAATTCAAAAGGTGATGGAAAATGTCACAACGTCACTATTAAATGAAACCACGTGGCACCAATTTCTGGTCCCACTTGTCAGAATTTGTGGGTCCCACCAGTCAGCATTATTGGGACCCATATGTCGGCAACAACCTGGTCCCACTTTTCTGAATTTTGTGGATCCCACCGGTCAGAATATTGAGGGTCCAGCTTGTCATAATATTTTGTGGGTCCCACCATGTCAGCGCCGTCGGACCATGTTGCCAGAAGCCAAATGGGACCCACATGTAAGGCCACGTATGCTTTTTTTTGACCAATCAAAAACTTCCCAAGATTTAGATATTGACGAAAGTTGCAATTTTTCGTGACAAACCTGTCTGTCAACAATAAACCTTCGATGTTGACGAATTTGCAGGTCGTCACCATCAAACATTTGACGTTGACGAAAAAAATGCATACCGTCACCCCCGATATTTTATGACGGAGCTTCCTTGACGAACCCCATGACGATCAAATTTCGTCACCGCGAAGTAATCCTTGACGAAAACTGGCCTTCAAATGACGAAAGTGATTTGTCAAAAAAAATGTTTTCCTTTGTAGTGTAAATAATGTCAGGCTGATCATAGTGTTCACCATGGTTAATCCACCTGATATATGTCTTGTCCATCCCATGAACGAATAAATGATCTGAGACTACATGTTGAGGCTTGGACCCAATATTCAAACATACGCGGCATGGACAAATCACTTCCTTTGTCGTGTCGCCGTCGGTAAAATCACTAACGTGCTTCATGAAGTCTTCAATACCACTCCAATATGTTGCTGTGTTTAATGAGTGAAATAATATCCAAGTTCTGTCCATCTGTTGAGGAGATAGATGGTCAGAGAAGCGATAAGCTATTTCAACAAACATGTCACGTACGAATGTAAGCAAACATACCTGAGCAAACAGGTCGAATATAAAACTATAAATGCTACATTATTTGAGCCGATTTCAGCAAACGAACTGAGTGCAAAACTATGGCTACCTAGCGAACAGATCTTATTTTTAGGCTGACCAGTGGGTTTCCCACTTTGTATTTTTTTCTTTTTATTAATAAAAAGAGGGAAATATGTACAAAAGTTGCTGGAGAGCAGCAACTAAAAGGATCATAGATCCCAAACAGCAAAATATATATAAAATGTTCTACCCATGATATTATTTCATCTTTGCCTTATGAACAAGGAGAGCAATTTCATCCTTGAATCTCTTGTGCCATCTGTAAATGCTTGGGGGGGCGAACAGATCTATCCAAGGCAATACAATACCAATGCAGTCTTTCTTCTTTTTTGCCGTAATTCCGCCGATCTATTAGCAGTGCAAAGAAGCCAAAAGTAATAAGACTACAAACATGTCCATAGACCACCAGGGCCGTACCTGAGAATACGGAGGCCCTGAGCAAAACAAGAAATAGAGGACCTCAACATGATCATTGGCAACTAAAATGATTTTATATATACTACTCACTCCATTTCAATAAACAATGCACCCTTGTTTTTCGTATTTTATCTTTGACAAAATATTAATCTATATCTCTATTTAAAAAGGATGTTTCAATTTTATGTAGATATACATGTATTTAGATGAGTTTAGTTTGTAGATACATGCAAGTTTTGACGAAGTTGAAACATATTTTTCAGGATGAAGTACATAAAAAATATTTGATATAAAACTGGTATCATTAGAAAGTATTTTCCAACACGATTCTAACAATGTTGCTTATGTATTATATGATCGTGATATTGTTGTCCTATTTATTCGGTAAAGGTTCACATTGAAATGTGTGTGCGTCTTATTTATAGGAATGGAGGTAGTATGTGGTAAAATAAATTAAAAGAATTGCATCATGTGAAAAAGCAATCTAAGAATTCAAAAGTGCTAAATTTTAGTCAAAACATGGCATCTTTCAAAAATGAATCTTCAATTAGTTCTTCATAAAAATCATTGAGACAAAATCTTAATATTCATTGGAAGAATAACTGAATTAGTTGCACTCGCGATGAAAGAGAAAGAGAAGATACGGGTAAGAGCAAGTACAATAAGGTACAGTCTTTTTTTGTTTGTTTGGGTTGCTCATCAAGCTTATCGCTCGATACAATAAGGTACAGACAGTCAGCTGGCTATAAGAAATAAAATATTATACTACCTCCATACCGGATTAATGGGCAATTACGCATTTCGAGAAACAAGTTTAACTATAAATTTGGTCTACAAAATATGAGATATATGCCACAAAAATTATACCGTTGGATTCGTATTCAAAAAATGTTTTCAATAATATAATTTTTGTGATGTATATCTTATATTTTATTGACCAAATTAGTAGTCAAACTTGTCTCTCGAAGTGCGTAATTGCCCATTAATCCGATATGGAGGTAGTATCTTGGTTTAGTTGGAGGAGTGAGAATAGGAGAGAGAAGTGGGCTCTAATGCAAAAGCCAGTTCTAGCACGTGCTCCTACGCACTTTATGAGAGTGAAAGGTGGGCCATGATTTTGATAAAGTAGTAGATTTTAGAGTCAACTATTGTACATGGTGGCTATAAGCTAGCTATAGATGACATGGCAAACCACTATAGCCAGCTGCTGGCTACACTATAGCCAGCTGTTGGCTACACTATTGTTCTTTCTTTGCGGGTGGCTACACTATTGTTCTTGCTCTAAGACTGCTCATAGTGGGACTAACATAGCTAGTAACATCACACATCTCAAGGCATTTTGGTGACTGATAACCCACAAGTATAGGGGATCGCAATAGTCTTCGAGGGAAGTAAAACCCAAATTTATTGATTCGACACAAGGGGAGGTAAAGAATACTTATAAGCCTTAACAACTGAGTTGTCAATTCAGCTGCACCTAGAAAATCACTAGTAACAGGGGTGATGTGAAAGTAGCAGTAATATGAGAGCAATAGTAACAGTAACACAGCAGCAGTAATAGTAACAAAGAGGCGATGGCACCAGAAAATAGTTGATACTACTTCCAATGACATATAGAACGAGTATATGATGATGAGAGATGGACCGGGGTTCCCAGCGATCTACACTAGTCGTAACTCTCCAATAAGTGACAAGTGTTGGGTGAACAAATTACAGTTGGGCAATTGATAGGATTCAAAGCATTAAGACAGAACATCAAGATTATTAATTATGTAGGCATGTTTTCCATATATAGTCGTACGTGCTCGCAATGAGAAACTTGCACAACATCTTTTGTCCTACCAGCCGGTGGCAGCCGGGCCTCAAGGGAATCTATTGGATATTAAGGTACTCCTTTTAATAGAGTACCGGAGCAAAGCATTAACACTCCGTGAAAACATGTGTCCCTCACATCACCGCCATCCCCTCCGGTTGTCCCGATTCTTGTCACTTCGGGGCCTTTGGTTCCGGACAGCGACATGTGCATACAACTTGTAGATACAATCTAAGCAATAAGTATAGAGCTTAAATCTAAGATCATGCCACTCGGGCCCTAGTGACAAGCATTAAGCATAACAAGATTGCAGCAACAATAACTTCACAAACTTTATAGATAGACTAATCATAATGTATCATCCATCGGATCCCAACAAACACAACACCGATTACATCAGATGGATCTCAATCATGTAAGGCAGCTCATGAGATCATTGTATTGAAGTACATGGGATAGAGAGTACCAACTAGCTACTGCTAGAACCCGTAGTCCATGGGGGAACTACTCACGGAGCATGATGGAGGAGGTGGCATCGATGGAGATGGCTTCCGGGGGCACTTCCCCGCCCCGGCAGGGTGCCGGAACAGAGACTTCTGTCCCCCGAATTGGAGATTCGCGATGGCGGCGGCGCCCCTGGAGTCTTTCTGGAGTTTCGTCAATTGGTACTGCGTTTTTAGGTCGAAAGGGGTTAAATAGGCGAAGAGGCGGCGCAGGAGGGTCGACAGGGTGGCCTCCCCATAGGGGGGCGCGGCCAGGGTCTGGCCCGTGCGGCCCACCCCTCTGGTGGCCCCCTGGCTCTCCTCCGACTCTTCTTCGGTGTTCTTGATGCTTCCGGGAAAAATAGGATGTTTGGCGTTGATTTCGTCCAATTCCGAGAATATTGCCCGAACAGCCTTTCTGGAACCAAAAACAGTAGAAAACAGGAACTGGCACTGTGGCATCTTGTTAATAGGTTAGTTCCGGAAAACGCATAAAAACATTATAAAGTGCGAGCAAAACATGTAAGTATTGTCATAAAACAAGCATGGAACATCAGAAATTATGGATACGTTGTAGACGTATCAGCATCCCCAATCTTAGTTCCTACTCGTCCTCGAGTAGGTAAACGATAAAAAGAATAATTTCTGTAGTGACATGCTACTTACATAACCTTGATCATACTATTACAAAGCATATGAAATGAATGAAGTGACTCAAGGCAATAATCTATAGTTGCTAACAAATAGATAACATATAGCAAAACTTTTCATGAAGAGTACTTTCAAGACAAGCATCAAAAGCCTTGCATAAGAGTTAACTCATAAAGCAATAAATTCAAAGTAAAGGCACCGAAGCAACACAAAGGAAGATATAAGTTTCAGCGGTTGCTTTCAACTTTCAACATGCATATCTCATGGATAATTGTCAACATAAAGTAATATGATGAATGCAAATAAGCAAGTATGTAAGAATCAATGCACAGTTGACACAAGTGTTTGCTTCTAAGATGGAAGGAAGTAGGTAAACTGACTCAACATAAAGTAAAAGAAAGGCCCTTCGCAGAGGGAAGCATTGATTACTATATTTGTGCTAGAGCTTTGGTTTTGAAAACATAAAGAGAGCATAAAAGTAAAATTTTGAGAGGTGTTTGTTGTTGTCAACGAATGGTAGTGGGCACTCTAACCCCCTTGCCAGACAAACCTTTAAAGAGCGGCTCCCATGTTATTTTATTTTTGTGTGGCACTCCTTCCAACCTTTCTTTCACAAACCATGGCTAACCGAATCCTCGGGTGCCTGCCAACAATCTCATACCATGAAGGAGTGCCCTTTTTATTTTAGTTTTATTATGATGACACTCCTCCCAACCTTTGCTTACACAAGCCATGGCTAACCGAATCCTTCGGGTGCGGTCCAACAATCACATACCATGGAGGAGTGTCTATTTAGTTTGATTAATTTGGGACTAGGAATCCCATTGCCAGCTCTTTTTGCAAAATTATTGGATAAGTGGATGAAGCCACTAGTCCATTGGTGAAAGTTGCCCAACAAGATTGAAAGATAAAACACTACATACTTCCTCATGAGCTATAAAACATTGACACAAATTGAGAAGCATTTTGAATTGTTTAAAGGTAGCACTCAAGCAATTTACTTTGGAATGGCAGGAAATACCACATAGTAGGTAGGTATGGTGGACACAAATGGCATAGTGGTTGGCTCAAGGATTTTGGATGCATGAGAAGTATTCCCTCTCAGTACAAGGCTTAGGCTAGCAAGGCTATTTGAAGCAAACACAAGTATGAACCAGTACAGCAAAACTTACATAAAAACATATCGCAAGCATTATAATACTCTACATTGTCTTCCTTGTTGCTCAAACACTTTTACCAGAAAATATCTAGACCTTAAGAGAGACCAATCATGCAAACCAATTTCAACAAGCTCTACAGTAGTTCTCCACTAATAGGTTTAAACTACATGAAAAAAAACTTAATCATGATCTACTTGAGAGCTCAAAACAATTGCCAAGTGTCAAATTATCCAAGACATTATGAGGCATTTTCTGTTTCCAACCAAATAACCATAAGTATTGTAGCTTCCAACTTTTATCATTGAACATTAAAAGTAAAACAAAGAACAAGTGTTCATATGAAAAAGTGGAGCATGTCTCTCTCCCACACAAGGATTGCTAGGATCCACTTTATTCAAACAAAACGAAAATAAAAGCACACAGACGCTCCAAGTAAAGCACATATGATGTGACCGAATAAAAATATAGTTTCAATAGAAGAAACCTGATAAGTTGATGAAGAAGGGGATGCCTTGGGCATCCCCAAGCTTAGACGCTTGAGTCTTCTTGAAATATGCAGGGATGAACCACGGGGGCATCCCCAAGCTTAGACTTTTCACTCTTCTTGATCATATATCATCCTCCTCTCTTGACCCTTGAAAACTTCCTTCACACCAAACTTCTCATAAACTTCATTAGAGGGGTTAGTACTCAAAAAAACTTGAATCCACCTTGGTCCTATAGTGACACATTGCAAGAACTCAATAAAACATTAGCTACAGCTCTCCACGTCTAGAAAGCCTTGCTTAAAGTCCACAAGAGACAATGCAAAAAACAGAGACAGAATCTGCCAAAACAGAACAGCCAGTAAAGACGAATTTTAAAGAAATACTTTCGTTGCTCAAATCAGAAAACTCAAAACTAATGAAAGTTGCGTACATATCTGAGGAACACGCACGTAAATTGGCATATTTTTCTGAGTTACCTACAGAGAAAACAGCCCAGATTCGTGACAGATAGAAATCTGTTTCTGCGCAGAAATCCAAATCTAGTATCAACCTTCGATTAGAGGCTTCACTTGGCACAACAAAACACAAAACTAAGATAAGGAGAGGTTGCTACAGTAGTAAACAACTTCCAAGACACAAATATAAAACAAAGTACTGTAGCAAAATAAACACATGGGTTATCTCCCAAGGAGTTCTTTCTTTATAGCCATTAAGATGGGCTCAGCAGTTTTAAAGATGCACTCGCAAGAAATAAGAGTTGAAGGAAAAGAGAGCATCAAGAGGCAAATTCAAAACAAATTTAAACCTAACATGCTTCCTATGCATAGGAATCTTGTACACAAATAAATTTATGAAGAACAAAGTGACAAGCATAAGAAGATAAAACAAGAGTAACTTCAACAATTTCAGCATATAGAGAGGTGTTTTAGCACCATGAAAATTTCTACAACCATATTTTTCTCTCTCATAATAATTTTCAGTAGCTTCATGAACAAACTCAACAATATAACTATTACATGCAGCATACTTTTCATGATTTCCAAACACATAATTTTTATCAAGTTCAAAAATAGTGGAATTAAATCTTCCAAATCCACTTTTATCAATAATATAACATGATGATTGATCAATCTCAAGAGATATGGGACTCATAGATAATGTCAAGACTTCTCCAATCCCATTTTCATTAGTAGTACAATTAATATTATCAAGTAACATAGGACCATCATCTAGAGATTTATCATAAACATTTGCTAAGCAAAATTCTTTAGTACCATGCATTTCGACATCAGGCACAAACAAAGCATTATCATAAGATTTATCAAAGTAGCATGGATTATCATAAATAACAGTAGCATAATTATTCTCACAAGTTTTACTCATAGGTGCTATTTCAAGAGAATCCACATGAACATAACATTCAACCTCTTTCGGTAAGCATGGAGGACAATCAAATAATGTAAGAGATAAAGAGTTACTCTCATTAGAAGGTTGGCATGGGTAGATAATCCATTCTTCCTCCTTTTGTTCATCACTCTCCTCTTCTTTTTCATCCAATGAGCTTTCAGGTTCATCAATTTCCTCTTCTTTTTCATCCAATGAGCTTTCAGGTTCATCAATTTCTTCTTCCACCGGTTCCTGCAAATTGTGAGCGCATTCTTGTGCATTAATGAGTCTCTCTTTATAATCGATGATATAAGGATTACCACTGTAGCATTCTATGCAAGAATTAAGGATACAAGAGACATAATCTTTAAGGTCCTTACAAGCAACACAAGTTTCATAATTCTTAACCATGAAGGATTCTATCTCGGAGGCTCCCATAAATAAGACAAATTGTTCTACCTCTTCGAACCCATAATGAATATAGCAATTCCGATTATAGTTCTTAATTAAAAATTCCTCACTAAAGCCACATTGAAATTTAAGATGTTTAGTGTCCTCTTTAGAGCAACAATTTATATCATGGCGTTTAAGCAAGATTTTAGCAATTGTATTCAATTTTTCTATCATAGCACTCATTACGTTACCAGTTCTTGATTCTCTATAATTATTATAACATTCTGTGAGCCCCAAATAGGTTGTAGGTTCTCCCATAACAGCAGTTTTTAATTTTTAGATTTTTCAAATTTTTATGGATTTTTGGGTATAAAATAAAACAAGACAAAAAGAAACTAAGCAAAAGTAAACTAAACAAAATAATACTAGACAGAAATAAACTAGGCACAAATAAACTAGGCAAAAGTAAACTAAGCAAAACAAAATAAAATAAAACAGAGAGAGAGGTAGAGTGTACTCCCCAGGTGAACTTATGAGTAGAGCTATGCCTCCCCGGCAACGGCGCCAGAAAACAGTCTTGATAACCCACAAGTATAGGGGATCGCAATAGTCTTCGAGGGAAGTAAAACCCAAATTTATTGATTCGACACATGGGGAGGTAAAGAATACTTATAAGCCTTAACAACTGAGTTGTCAATTCAGCTGCACCTGGAAAAGCACTAGTAACAGGGGTGATGTGAAAGTAGCAGTAATATGAGAGCAATAGTAACAGTAACACAGCAGCAGTAATAGTAACAAAGAGGCGATGGCACCAGAAAATAGTTGATACTACTTCCAATGACATATAGAACGAGTATATGATGATGAGAGATGGACCGGGGTTCCCAGCGATCTACACTAGTGGTAACTCTCCAATAAGTGACAAGTGTTGGGTGAACAAATTACAGTTGGGCAATTGATAGGATTCAAAGCATTAAGACAGAACATCAAGATTATTAATTATGTAGGCATGTTTTCCATATATAGTCGTACGTGCTCGCAATGAGAAACTTGCACAACATCTTTTGTCCTACCAGCCGGTGGCAGCCGGGCCTCAAGGGAATCTACTGGATATTAAGGTACTCCTTTTAATAGAGTACCGGAGCAAAGCATTAACACTCCGTGAAAACATGTGTCCCTCACATCACCGCCATCCCCTCCGGTTGTCCCGATTCTTGTCACTTCGGGGCCTTTGGTTCCGGACAGCGACATGTGCATACAACTTGTAGATACAATCTAAGCAATAAGTATAGAGCTTAAATCTAAGATCATGCCACTCGGGCCCTAGTGACAAGCATTAAGCATAACAAGATTGCAGCAATAATAACTTCACAAACTTTATAGATAGACTAATCATAATGTATCATCCATCGGATCCCAACAAACACAACACCGATTACATCAGATGGATCTCAATCATGTAAGGCAGCTCATGAGATCATTGTATTGAAGTACATGGGATAGAGAGTACCAACTAGCTACTGCTAGAACCCGTAGTCCATGGGGGAACTACTCACGGAGCATGATGGAGGCGGTGGCGTCGATGGAGATGGCTTCCGGGGGCACTTCCCCGTCCCGGCAGGGTGCCGGAACAGAGACTTCTGTCCCCCGAATTGGAGTTTCGCGATGGCGGCGGCGCCCCTGGAGTCTTTCTGGAGTTTCATCAATTGGTACTGCGTTTTTAGGTCGAAAGGGGTTAAATAGGTGAAGAGGCGGCGCAGGAGGGTCGACAGGGTGGCCTCCCCATAGGGGGGTGCGGCCAGGGTCTGGCCCGCGTGGCCCACCCCTCTGGTGGCCCCCTGGCTCTCCTCCGACTCTTCTTCGGTGTTCTGGATGCTTCCGGGAAAAATAGGATGTTTGGCGTTGATTTCGTCCAATTCCGAGAATATTGCCCGAACAACCTTTCTGGAACCAAAAACAGCAGAAAACAGGAACTGGCACTGTGGCATCTTGTTAATAGGTTAGTTCCGGAAAACGCATAAAAACACTATAAAGTGCGAGCAAAACATGTAAGTATTGTCATAAAACAAGCATGGAACATCAGAAATTATGGATACGTTGGAGACGTGTCAGTGACATGGCATGCGAATAAATGAAGAAAGAGAGTGAGGTGGTAACTAGCTATGTTACCATAACATCACACACCCCAAGGAAAAATCAGTCTACAACATAATAAATGACACAATGCATGACACCACATATAAGTTACTACCCACTATGAAGGTAGTAACCTAGACTAGTAACATGGCATATGTAACTAGTCTAAGTTACTCCCCACTATGAGCAGCTTAAAGAGGCATGGGTGGCTTGGGGGGCTTTCGACTTAATGCGATTGCAAATATCCTAAGCACAACTACTGCCTTAGGCTGGCCATAGTGCTAAGTATCATGTAGTAGTATCATGCATATGATACTTGTTTATGATACTATCTCTATAGTGGGTGGTATCATGGAGTACTATCATAGATATGCTATGTTTGTTATTTTTTAGAATCTCGGTGCAAATTTGTGTACAAGATTTGTTAGGCATTAACTTTTCTCATAATATGCGCTATGATACGGAATCCACCTATGTTACTCTAATCTTCTCTCTCATCCTTAATTAGTTGCCACATCAGCATTTTATGGGACCAATATGCAGGATACTATTACTACGTACTAGCTAAGATACTAGCAGTCTAGCACTATGGCATGCCTGCGGTACGGCCATGTAGACCACAAGCACGAAGCGACGACTACATACATTGGCAATGGGAAGCAGTACAGTGTACAGTACCAGCGAATTCGAAAAAATAGGTGAATTGGAAAACAATGTCAAATAAACACATCGAGAGGAAACAATATCAACTAATCGATTTGAGCGAACTAATGAGGGTTGGGCGACTGACTTCGATTGAGCGATAATGAGTCCTACTTGGACGCAGCTTCACTGACGTTCAGGTCAAAATTCAAGCGGTGACTTTGTTTTGTTGGGTTAATTGGTTCTATGCCTAATGACCCACAAGTATAGGGGGTGTATCGTAGTATTTTCGATAAATAAGAGTGTCGAACCCAACGAGGAGCAGAAGGTGTTGACAAGCAGTTTCGATGAAGGATTCACTGTAAATGCTCACAGACAAGTATTGAGGGGGTTTTGATATAGCAGATGAATAAAGTACGAGTAAGTAAAATGCAAGAGTAATAATTGCAGCGAGTGGCCCAATCCTTTTTAGCATAAAGGACAAGCCAGTTTGTTTACTTATAATGACCAAACGTTCTTGAGGACACACGGGAATTAAGTCTAGTGCTTTCGCTTCATATAGCTGATTAATCTTCATTGTTTTGATAAGTGTTGTGTGGGTGAACCTATGCTAATGCACCGCCCTTTCTAGGACTAATACATACTTGTGATTATACCCCTTGCAAGCATCCGCAACTACAAGAAAGTAATTAAGATAAATCTAACCACAGCCTTAAACTCTGAGATCCTGCTATCCCTCCTGCATCGATATACCAACGGGGGTTTAGGTTTCTGTCACTCCGGCAACCCCGCAATTGGCAAACGAATACAAGATGTATTACCCTAGGCCCAGAAGGTGAAGTATCATGTAGTCGACGTTCACATGACACCACTAGAAGAATAACACCACAACTTAAATATCATAACAATGAATATTACCCAACATAATTCACTACTAACATTTAGACTTCACCCATGTCCTCAAGAACTAAACGAACTACTCACGAGACATCATATGGAAACATGATCAGAGGTGATATGATGATGAATAACAATCTGAACATAAACCTTGGTTCAATGGTTTCACTCAATAGCATCAATAACAAGTACAAATCAATACCGGGAGAGTTTCCCCTATCAAACAATCAAGATCCAACCCTAATTGTTACATCGGTGATGATGTGCAGCGGTGGAGATAGCGGTGATGATGATGGAGATGATGGTGATGATGATGGAGATGATGTCCAGCTCGATGACGGTGACGATGGCGTCGATTTCACCCTCCGGGAGGGAATTTCCCCGGTAGTTTACAACCTGCCGGAGAGCTCTTTTCTCTCTCTGGTGTTTTCCGCCCCGCAGAGGCGGCTGTGACTCTTCCCGACTATCCTCTGGAGCTTAGGTTTTCGGGACGAAGAAGTACGCAAAGGAGAGGAGGCCAGAGGGGGCTGTGGGCCCCCTCCCCACAAGGCGGCGCGGCCAGCCCTGGGCCCGCGCCGGCCTATGGGGGGGCCCATGGCGGCCCTCCTCGGCTCCTCCTTTTGGCTACCTCCGTCTTCTGGAAAAATAAGATTTTCCATATAATTTCCGTCAATTGTTGATCTTCCGAAATATTGCGTTCTGACGGTGCTTTTTCCAGCAGAATCCTGACTCCGGTGCGCGATTCTCCAATAATCATGAAACATGCAAAATAGATGAAATAACATAAGTATCATCTCCAAATATGAAATATATCAATGAATAACAGTGAATTATGATATAAAATAGTGATGCAAAATGGACGTATCAACTCCCCCAAGCTTAGACTTCGCTTGTCCCCAAGCGAAACTGAACTCGGTAAACAGGACCACATGTTTATGGAGTGAAGAGTCGATAAACCAAATATGGACAAGAAGCATCATATTAATTCACACAAGACATTATAGTGAACAACTTCCTCACATAATTCAACTTGAAACAAGTAGAAGGTAATCACAAATAAAGGTGCATAAGAAATCATAATTGGTGATGGCAAACTTCGTTCTTGGTCAGAGAACAATTAACAGATTGTACTTATCTATCGAGCGGCGCTCTTATGTTAAAGCTTATATGGCACAACTTGCATACTCAATCATAATAATCTCCTCATAATCATTGATAACTTTCAAAGCTATATTCATTCAGATAAAACTTGTACTAAACAAGGAAGAGTAAAAGGCATGATTAAACAGATCACAATATAAATAGTTTGATCACAACAACTCAATTGCTTCCTTAAGATGGAGGGAAATAGGTTTACTGACTCAACATAAAGTAAAAGACAGGCCCTTCACAGAGGGAAGCAGGGATTAAATCATGTGCTAGAGCTTTTTCAGTTTTGAAACCATAAAGAGAGCATAAAAGTAAAATTTTGAGAGGTGTTTGTTGTTGTCAACGAATGGTAGTGGGCACTCTAACCCCCTTGCCAGACAAACTCTCGAAGAGCGGCTCCCATAAAATTTTATTTTTGGTTGACACTCCTTCCAACCTTTGCCTTCACAAACCATGGCTGACCGAATCCTCGGGTGCCTTCCAATCATTCACATACCTTGAAGGAGTGTCTATTTATTTTAGTTTTATTAGAGATGACACTCCTCCCAACCTTTGCTTTCTCAAGCCATGGCTAACCGAATCCTCGGGTGCCTTCCAACAATCACATACCATGGAGGAGTGTCTATTTGCAAAATTATGAAGGTTAATTAATTGGGGCTGGGAACCCCATTGCCAGCTCTTTTTGCAAAATTATTGGATAAGTGGATGAAGCCACTAGTCCATTGGTGAAAGTTGCCCAACAGGATTGAAAGATAAAACACCACATACTTCCTCATGAGCTATAAAACATTGACACAAATAAGAGGTAATAAATTTTGAATTGTTTAAAGGTAGCACACGAAGTATTTACTTGGAATGGCAGAAAATACCACGTAGTAGGTAGTTATGGTGGACACTGATGGCATAGGTTTGGGTTAAGGTTTGGATGCACGAGAAGCATTCCCTCTCAGTACAGGTCTTTGGCTAGCAAGGTTGATTAGCAAGCATAAGAGTTGAGGGAAACAAACAAATATACATGTGATAGGAACAATCATGCATCTTCCTTGTAAGCACAAACAATTTTAACTTCAGAATAATAAGCTAAGAGCTAACAAGAAAGAAAGACAATGAAACAACATATCTACATGTATTTCCTCTTTTCTACTTAAACCTCAAAGTGTTGTTGTTATTGACCAATGCTAAGTTTGCCAAAACCAAATAGATTTACTCAATGCTCCCAAAGTGATACCAATACTAACAACAAGATCAATCATATAATATAGATTGCAAACTAAAATAAGATGTGTAATATGTAAATGATAAAACTTCTCATTAATATTCCATAACGATAACTCACACCAAGGGATACATAGACAACCAACCAAAGGAGAGATACTTCCACACTGCAACCCATCTCATATGATAACTTCCCTACTCATGATATGACACTACTTGATAGTAAAAAGTAAAATATAGTGATGATGTGATACCGCGACACTCCCCCAAGCTTGGAACAAACCAAGGGGATGCCAATACCGATGATGAATTACTCCTTTGGCGGTGGTGGTGATGATGGGACAACCTCAATGGAAGTGAGGAACCGCTCTAACATTCGGTAATTCTCCTCCTGAAGTATCTCCACTTCCCTTATCAGAGCACGGTATTGATCACAAAACTCATCGGTAACCCGTAAAGCTTCTTCCAAAATAGGGAAAGAGTCGAGGCGAGGAGCAGGTGGTAAGGGTCCCTGCAAGTTATGAGAAAAGGAACGTCGAGCGTCAATAGATCCCACCAAGATTTGCTTACTCCCAACAGCTTGTTGCTCTTGTTTTGACGACATCTTCTTCACTTCTTCCTCCGAAAGCCCCTTGCCCTTGTTGTTGGAGACCATGGTGCTTCTAGATCAAAGACAGATCCTGGCAGAAACAGATAGAAACAAAACACGTTGAGAAAACGATATACGGACCTCCAGGGGTCCGGGGGATTATATAGCAGGGATTTTTACGACAAAAGGAAAGTACCAGGTCGAACCAGAGTCGGAGAGGAGCAACGAGGGGCTCTCCTCATAGGGCTGCGCGGCTAGGCTGGGGCCGCGCCGGCCTATGGGGGCACGCCCTCGTGCGTCTCCTCCACTCCGTTTCGATCTCGTAATTTTTTCATATTTTCCAAAAACAGTAAAAACATTGTTCGGAAAGTTAAACGTGGACTTTTATTACCAGTACTGTTACCTATTCAAAGTCGAACTCTGCCGGACGGTCAATTTGACCTTTGATGTAAGCTTCCGGAGTCACCACTCGAATAACATCAACATCTTCATTATAAGAATCTCCAGAGATATAATGCTTGAGTTTTGTCCATTCACCACTTGTGTGGCATCGCCTTGGAGAGAGCTAATTTTAATTGCTCCTGGACGATACACCTCCACAATGACATATGGTCCTTCCCATTTTGAGAGTAATTTCCCTGCAAAAAACCTGAGATGAGACCGATACAATAGGACTTTATCCCCAACATTAAATTCTCTTTTGATAATTCTTCTATCATGCCATTTCTTAACTTTCTCTTTAAAGAGTTTAGCATTTTCATAAGCTTCACTTCTCCATTCATCTAGAGAACTCAATTGTAGCAATCTCTTCTTACCGGCAAGTTTAGGATCTTTATTTAATTCTCTTACAGCCCAATAAGCTTTGTGCTCTATTTCTAAAGGTAAATGACAAGCTTTTCCATAAACCATTTTATAAGGTGACATCCCCATAGGATTTTTATAAGCAGTTCTATAAGCCCATAGTGCTTCCTTCAATTTACTAGCCCAGTTCTTTCTAGATTTATTAACAGTCTTTTGCAAGATAGATTTAATCTCTCTATTTGATAATTCTACTTGCCCACTAGTTTGAGGATGATAAGCGGAAGCAATCCTATGATTAATACCATATTTAGCAAGAGTTTTTCTAAAACCACCATGAATAAAATTAGAACCTCCATCAGTCATGAGATATCTAGGAACTCCAAATCTAGGAAAAATAATATCTAAAAGCATTCTTAAAGAGGTCTCACCATCAGCACTTTTTGTGGGTATGGCTTCCACCCATTTAGTAACATAATCAACAGCAACAAGTATATGAGTGTTACCTTCTGAAGAGGGGAAAGGTCCCATGAAGTCAAATCCCCAACAATCGAATGGTTCAATAACAGGAGTATAATTCATAGGCATTTCATTGCGTCTGGAGATATTACCAACCTTTGACATTCATCACAAGATAAAATAAACTTTCTTGCATCTTTGAAGAGAGTTGGCCAATAAAAACCTGATTGTAGAACCTTTTGCGCGGTTCTATCTCCGGCGTGATGTCCTCCATAAGCACTACCATGACATTTACTCAATATCCCTTGTTGTTCATATTCGGGAACACATCTTCGCAGAATACCATCCACTCCTTCTTTATATAAGTGTGGGTCATCCCAAAAATAATGCCTCAAGTCATAAAAGAATTTCCTCCTTTGCTGAGCTGAAAAGGTTGGAGGCAAGTACTTGGAAACAATAAAGTTAGCATAATCAGCATACCAAGGACTGTCTCGCGAGCTCACCTTTATTACAGCCAATTGTTCATTTGGAAAACTATCATTAACAGGAATAGGATCATAAGCAATATTTTCCAATCTAGACAAATTATCAGCAACAGGATTATCAGCACCTTTCCTATCTATAATATGGAAATCAAATTCTTGCAACAGAAGCACCCAGCTAATAAGCCTTGGCTTAGCATCTTTCTTTTGCATAAGGTATCTAATTGCAGCATGATAAGTATGAATTGTAACTTTTGAATCAACAATATAAGATCTAAACTTGTCACAAGCAAAGACTACAGCTAACAATTCCTTTTTAGTTGTAGCATAATTTCTTTGAGCAGCATCAAGAGTTTTACTAGCATAATGAATAATATTTAATTTTTTATCTACTCGCTGTCCTAGAACAGCGCCTACAGCAACCACTAGCATCACACATAATTTCAAAAGGTAAGTTCCAATCAGGAGGTTCAACTATAGGAGTAGTTGTTAAGGCTTTCTTTAGAGTTTCAAAAGCTTCCTTACAATCATCATCAAAAACAAAAGGTACATCTTTTTGAAGAAGATTAGTAAGAGGCTTTGAAATCTTAGAAATGTCTTTAATAAATCTCCTATAAAACCCAGCATGACCAAGAACACTACGAATAACTTAACATCCCTGGGATAGGGCATCTTCTCAATTGCTTCAACTTTAGCTCTATCAACTTCAATACCTCTCTCGGAAATTTTATGTCCCAATACAATTCCTTCATTAACCATAAAGTGGCATTTCTCCCAATTAAGAACAAGGTTAGTTTCTTCACATCTCTGCAAAACTTTATCGAGGTTTCACAAGCAATTGTCAAAAGAATTCCCATAGATAGAAAAATCATCCATGAATACCTCTACAATATTCTCGCAAAAGCCATGAAAAATAGCAAACATGCATCTTTGAAAAGTAGCAGGAGCATTACATAAACCAAAAGGCATACGTCTATAAGCATAAGTTCCATAGGGACAAGTGAAAGTGGTTTTCTCTTGATCCTTAGTTTTAACAGCAATTTGTGAAAACCCAGAATAACCATCAAGAAAGCAAAAATGAGTATTTTTAGATAACCTTTCTAACATTTGATCAATAAAAGGTAAAGGGTAATGATCTTTCTTAGTAACTTTATTAACTTTTCGATAATCAATGCACATTCTATACCCTACAACTACTCTTTGAGGCATGAGCTCATCATTATTATTAGGCACAACAGTCATTCCTCCTTTCTTAGGAACACAATGCACAGGACTAACCCATCTGCTATAAGCAATAGGATATATAATACCAGCTTCAAGAAGTTTTAATACCTCATTCCTTACCACATCCTTCATCTTAGGAATTAGACGACGCTGATGTTCAACAAAAGGCTTTGCATCATCTTCCATATTAATGTCATGTTGGCAAATAGAGGGAGAAATCCCCTTCAAGTCATCAAGAGTGTAGCCAATAGCTCCTCGGTGTTTCTTCAATATTTCCAATAACCTTTCTTCCTCGAACTCTGAAAGCTTAGAACTAATAATAACAGGATATATTTTCTTATCATCTATATGAGAATATTTAAGATTATCACGCAGTGGTTTTAAATCAAAAACAGGATCTTCCTTTGGTGGTGGTGTTGTACCTAGATCTTCTACCGGTAAATCATGCTTAACAATAGGTTGACGAAGGAAAATTTCATTAAGCTCATTTCTTTCTTCCCTAAAGACTTCACTCTCACTATCCTCCAAATGTTGCTGCAAAGGATTATTAGGAGCAAGAGCAATAGATGCACATTGTTCAACTCTAAAATCATTATTAGGCAAATCAGCTTTATAAGGAGTTTTGGCAAATTTAGAGAAATTAAACTCATAAGATTCACTAGCAAATTTAGTAACAATTTTCTCTTTCTTGCAATCTATAACAGCTCCACAAGTATTTAGAAAAGGTCTACCAAAAATGATAGGACAATACTTACTAGCAGCAGAACCAAGTACCAAAAAGTCAGCAGGATATTTAATCTTACCACATAGAACTTCCACATCTCGAATAATACCAATTGGAGAGATAGTTCCTCTATTAGCTAGCCGAATAACCACATCAATATCTTAAAGTTCACAAGAACCAATTTCATGCATGATCTCCGTGTAAAGCTCATAAGGAATAGCACTAATACTTGCACCTATATCGCATAAACATAATAACAATGATCACCAATTCTAACAGATAGCATAGGAACACTAGTTTTCCTAGACTTATTAGGATGTGAAACAATATTAGAAGCATCTTCACTAAAAATAATATGACCATCTTCCACATTTTCAGTCACAAGATCTTTAACTATTGCAATAGCAGGTTCAACCTTTATTTGCTCTTTAGGTTCTATAGGTTTCTTTTCACTTTTATTAACAGCACTATTTATAACAGAATACTCCTTCATTTTAGCAGGGAAAGGAGTTTTTTCAATATAAGCTTCAGGAAGGATATGATCAAGAGTTTCAACTACAACACATTTATTTATAGATGAATCAATTTTATCTTTATACGGTTCATGATACTTATCAAAATTCTTCCTAGGCAATTCAAAATGAGAGGCAAAAGCTTTATAAAGATTTGCAACGACTTGAGAATCAAGACCATAAGTAGCACTCATATTACGAAATTTATCAGTATCCATAAAAGTTTTAGTGCATTTATAATCATAGTTTATACCTGACTCTCTATCTTTGTCGTTCTCCCATCCTTCAGTATTCTCCTGAATCCGCTCGAGAAGGTCCCTTTTAAACTCTTCTTTGTTGCGTGTAAATGATCCAGAACAAGAAGTATCCAGCAAGGTCTTATCTTGAAAAGAAAGTCTTGCATAGAAATTATCGATGATAATATTACCAGGAAGCTCATGAATGGGGCATTTGAGCATTAAAGACTTCAATCTCCCCCACGCTTGGGCAATACTCTCTCCATCATGAGGCCAGAAATTATATATGCGGTTCCGGTCTTTGTGAATTTCACTTGGAGGATAGAATTTCGAATAAAATAGGGGCACAATATCATTCCATTCAAGAGAATCCCCATTCTTCAGTAATTTATACCAATGCGCCGCTTTACCAGACAACTATATAGAGAATAGTTTCTTCCTAACTTCATCCATAGCAATACTTGCACACTTGAATAAACCGCATAACTCATGTAAGAACAGTAAATGATCTCCAGGATGGACAGTTCCATCCCCTTCATAGCGGTTATCCACAACACGTTCAATAATTTTCATAGGTATTTTGTATGGAACCTCTTTCTCACCTGGCGCCTCATCCACTACCTTTGCAGTAGTAGTAGATTTTCCAAATAAAAATTCAAGAGAAGATATCTCCATAATGAATTATAGCAGCAGGCAGAAATAAAATCAGCACGAACAGTAAAAGTTTCCCTTACCAATTCCACTTACCAATAGCGCTTCACTCCCCGGCAACGGCGCCAGAAAATAGTCTTGATGACCCACAAGTATAGGGGGTGTATCATAGTATTTTCGATAAATAAGAGTGTCGAACCCAACGAGGAGCAGAAGGTGTTGACAAGCAGTTTCGATGAAGGATTCACTGTAAATGCTCACAGACAAGTATTCAGGGGGTTTTGATATAGCAGATGAATAAAGTACGAGTAAGTAAAATGCGAGAGTAATAATTGCAGCGAGTGGCCCAATCCTTTTTAGCACAGAGGACAAGCCGGTTTGTTTACTTATAATGACCAAACGTTCTTGAGGACACACGGGAATTTAGTCTAGTGCTTTCGCTTCATATAGCTGATTAATCTTCATTGTTTTGATAAGTGTTGTGTGGGTGAATCTATGCTAATGCACCGCCCTTACTAGGACTAATACATACTTGTGATTATACCCCTTGCAAGCATCCGCAACTACAAGAAAGTAGTTAAGATAAATCTAACCACAGCCTTAAACTCTGAGATCCTGCTATCCCTCCTGCATCGATATACCAACGGGGGTTTAGGTTTCTGTCACTCCGGCAACCCCGCAATTGGCAAACGAATATAAGATGTATTCCCCTAGGCCCAAAAGGTGAAGTATCATGTAGTCGACGTTCACATGACACCACTAGAAGAATAACACCACAACTTAAATATCATAACATTGAATATTACCCAACATAATTCACTACTAACATTTAGACTTCACCCATGTCCTCAAGAACTAAACGAACTACTCACGAGACATCATATGGAACATGATCAGAGGTGATATGATGATGAATAACAATCTGAACATAAACCTTGGTTCAATGGTTTCACTCAATAGCATCAATAACAAGTAGAAATCAATACCGGGAGAGTTTTCCCTATCAAAACATCAAGATCCAACCCTAATTGTTACAGCGGTGACGATGTGCAGCGGTGGAGATGGCGGTGATGATGATGGAGATGATGGTGATGATGATGGAGATGATGTCCAGCTCGATGACGGTGACGATGGCGTCGATTTCCCCCTCCGGGAGGGAATTTCCCCGGCAGATTTCAGCCTGCCGGAGAGCTCTTTTCTCTGTGGTGTTTTCCGCCCCGCAGAGGCGGCTGTGACTCTTCCCGACTATCCTCCGGAGCTTAGGTTTTCGGGACGAAGAAGTACGCGAAGGAGAGGAGGCCAGAGGGGGCTGTGGGCCCCCTCCCCACAAGGCGGCGCGGCCAGCCCTGGGCCCGCGCCGGCCTATGGGGGGGCCATGGTGGCCCTCCTCGGCTCCTCCTTTTGGCTACCTCCGTCTTCTGGAAAAATAAGATTTTCCATATAATTTCCGTCAATTGTTGATCTTCCAAAATATTGCATTCTGACGGTGCTTTTTCCAGCAGAATCCTGACTCCGGTGCGCGATTCTCCAATAATCATGAAACATGCAAAATAAATGAAATAACATAAGTATCATCTCCAAATATGAAATATATCAATGAATAACAGTGAATTATGATATAAAATAGTGATGCAAAATGGACGTATCAATGTCACTCCCCAATTCACAAGTTGTGTTTGTGCCATTACAAAAACTGAAGTTGTGTCTATGCCACTCTCAATTCTCAATACCCTTTTCTATGCCATTTTCAGGAATACAACATCATATACTGCCTATGTATCCAGTATTTGTACCCTATACTACAGTTTGTACATACTCTCACAGATAATCTGGACCGTACTTTGAACCTATGTTTAATGGATCATATGTGCCCAGAAATGGCTCATATTAGAATAGTAGACTCATATTAGTGTTCTTGACATTCTGTAAAATTTTCAGATTTTTCGAATATGTTTGAATTTTTGGACAAAATTTTACCAATTTCTAGACAGAACAGAAAATGTCAGTTTTTTATGCAAATCTACACATAAATGGCTCAAATTAAAACAGTATACTCGTTTCAGTGCTTTTGATTTCCTGTAATTTTTTAGATTTTTCTGAGAAGTTCTATTGTTTGCCAGAAATTGAAAATTTTGGATATTTTTTGTGCCCGAAACACCCAAAAGGCGCTCCAAATCTGAACACAGGATTATTTTTGTCGATACGAAAGTATAAACTGAAATATGACTATTTGCTGAACCGTTTTCATGTTGTATTGTTGAAAATGGCATAGAAGGGGTATTGAGAATTGAGAGTGGCATAAACACAACTTCAGTTTTTGTAATGGCATAAACACAACTTGTGAATTGAGGAGTGGCATAGAACCAATTAACCCTTGTTTCAATAACAGCCATCAAAAGCCGATCGAACGCACGAGAATGGATCCAAAATTTACCCATTTTAAGTTTCACGAGAAAATTTTAAACTTAAAATTCGTACTGCCTAGAAGATTTTGAAACAAAAATCTAGTAAATCTTATATGTTGGGTTATGCATTCTGGGGGATGTTCGTCAGATTCAGCCATATTGTTTATTAATAAACCTCATTTTATGTTTTACAACCAACTTTAAACTTAAAATTCAAACTGTCCAGAAAAAAGAACAACATTCCTGTTAATCTTATATATTTCTTCTGCATTCTGGGAAAGATTGGTCGGATTCGAAAAAAAGTTTGGGAATAAACATTGTTTTAGTCCGGAAACGACTAATTGTTGAGTGATTTTTGGTTAGATACATTCATGTGCGTTCGATTGGCTTTGGATGGCTGATATTGAACCAAAGTCAACGCTGGACTTTTGACCTGAACGTCACTGGAGCTTCGACGCAACTACACTGACGTTCAGGTCAAAAGTCCAGCCGTGACTTCAGGAATGGATCCAACCAATAATCACTCAACCGCTAGAATTTTGACCTGAAAGTCACTGAAGCTGCATCCATATTTGCCCAACAGGTTGCGCACGAAGTAAACCAACATATCTGAGCAAACAGGTGGAATATAAAACTATATAACTAAATGCCACGTTATTTGAGCCGATTTCAGCAAACCAACTGAGGTCTATTTTTTAGGCTGGACAGTGGATTCCTCCCTGTGTATTTTTTCACTGTAATAAAAAAGAGGGAAAAGATTACTGGAGAGCAGAAACTAAAAGGATCGTAGATCCCAAACATGAAAATTTAGCTAAAAATGTTCTACCCATGATGATAATCCATGATATGATTTCCTCTTTGCCTTGCGAACAAGGACAGCCATTTCATCCTTGAATCTCTTGCAGCTTCTGTAAATGCTTGGGGGCGAACAGATGAATCGAAAGCAATATAATAACAACAAATTCTTTCTTATTTTTGGCCGTAAGTCAACCGATGTATTAGCAGTGCAAATAACCCAGAAGTAATAAGATTACAAACATGCCCATAGAGGACTGGCGCCAAGCGACGACTACAGACATTGGGCAATGGTGAGCAGTATAGTGTACAGTATGAAAGAATTCAAGCAAATAGGTAAAGCAGAAAACAATGTCAAACAAACACATCGAGAGGAAAACAATATCAACCGATCGATTCGAACGAACTAATGAACTTATAAGGGCTGGGCGACGGCGACTGACTTCGATTGAACTATAATGAGTCGTACTTGCCTAGGCCTGAAGATAGCATGCATACCGTGAGGATCTACCAGCTGACCGCGCCTGCCGGTGCGGCTGGAGAAGAACGTCACCACCAGTAGTCGCTGGCTGACGCGGCTGATAGACAGCGTGGGGAAGTTTTGGTGCGCGGCCTGGTTCACCGACGGTGTGTCTAGAGAAGAAAAGGGCGCCGAAGGAGGTGTCTAGAGAAGAACAAGGTGGGCTGGGTGCTGGGTTAAAGGCGAGAGTTTGAAATATTGGGCGCACGTTCGAAAGTTTAGGTGCGCGAGGGAGGTGTCTGCTGGTGTAAATTTCCCCGTCCTCTTCTTTTTTGGGCTAAAAAGATCTATTTATCTATAATATTTATCTATACCTCTATCTATCTACATGTTTTTTATTACTGTATTTCTTTTCTATTCTATACATAAGCTTTTGAATTTGAATTTTTTCACTCTGTCAGCCTTCCGGCCAATGCTCATTTGAAGTAATTGAAGCCGTTGATTTGCAATCTACCGCTCATCATACAAGGACTCTTCAGATCTAACGGTTGTGAATGCATGGATTCGTCACCCATCCTTCCCTTGGACTGGCGATGCTGAAAGCCTGAAACACTGGAACCCTCTAGATACTTCGGGATACCTCACTGCTCCAGATTATTAAACAGGCCTTTTCCGACATGGGAAGTCAAAAGTTGGGGGCTCCATGCAGTACATATGAATAATCGCTAGCTGCCTGGTCTAGAAGCAGACTAGAGTAAATCATCAATTCATCAAATCAATTGGTGTATAATTCTTTTAGGAGCTAAGACACCGGCATGAACCATTTTCAAGCGTTTAAATTCCTCCTACCTGAAAAATGATTCTTTCGATTGACACCAACAAGAGAAATCTTTTAGAAAGAGTGACACAATTTTGAAATAAAAGAAACAAAATTGCAAATGTCTATTCTAACTAGATATGTTGATATTTCTAAATAGTACCAAAGCAATACTTATTCTAAGCTGGGCAAAGTTTAGCACTCAACTTCTGAAATGCGCGAGTATTATTAATATTAATAATGATACTACTATATTGCTTAATAAGGTAATTAAGCTCGACGATTTTTCTGGTTTGAATATGTATAGACCTTGTTTATCAACTTAATTGAATGCTTACTATATGACATAAGAAGACTACGTGCCTTGGTTTTTCATTTATTTTCATTTATTTTGATTTATTTTGAATATTTATGCCCATTTGAATCTTGGTCAAATCCTAGGTTTGACCATGATTTAAACAAGTTTAAAACATGAATATGAAAAATTAAGCATCTATCCTTCTTAGTTACTCCAAAATGTAGCTCTTGGGAGGGTTTATGAAATTTCCATGTTTGAAACCAAAAACCACATCTCTTCATGCTTACCTTCATAAGTCAGAGTTTAGGGTTAGGGGGTAGATACATGATTTTTCTAGTTTGAATATGCATAGACCGTGTTTATCAACTTGAATGCTTACTATATGAAATACGAAGACTATGTGCTTTGGTTTTTCATTTTTTGATCATTTTTTGAATTTTTATACCCATTTGAATCTTGGTCAAATCATAGGTTTGACCAAGATTTAAACAAGTTAAAAACATGAGTATGAAAAAGTAAGCCTCTATCCATCTTAGTCAATCCAAAATGAAGCTCTTTTGGGAGGGTTTTTGAAATTTCCATGTTTGAAACCAAAAACCACTTCTCTTGATGCTTGACTTCATAAGACAGAGTTCAGGGTTAGGGGGTAGATACATGATTTTCCTGGTTTGAATATGTGTAGACCATGTTTATCACCTTAATTGAATGCTTACTATATGACATAAGAAGACCTTGGTTTTTAATATTTCTATTTTTTTTTTTGATTTTTTATGCCCATTTGAATCTTGATCAAATCCTAGGTTTGACCCAGATTTCAACAAGTTTAAAACATGAACTAGATGAAAAGGCGAGCTTCGCCTCGCCATCTATAGTAGGTCTTGATATCCTCCTCGATCTGCCCTAGTTTTTTTATCTTTTTGATATCTTGCATTCCTTGGTGCAAACTTCATTTTTTGTATCTGCTGCCCTATAGATCTTATGTATATTTTGGTGTTGTAGCATGCTTGGGTAGTTGGGTTGATATGAAACGGTCCTTAGGTGACATCCTCCTTGATCTTCCCCAATTCAGAGTGAGAAAGGACCAAACCATAGGACATTGTTGCATTGCTTATCCCCACTCAGCAGTTCTTCATGTAGAATGTCATAGCATTGTCAGAAACATTTTATAAAGTAGCCATGAATTTAAATCGGTTCCATTGCCTAAAAACAAGACCATAACGGTTGGTAGTACTGCCGCATGAAGAAACCCTGGTTAACTTTGAGACGAAGTTTTAGAATCTCAAGAAAAATGCATGTTGGAGTTCACAGGAACTGAAACATCTTATATCCATCACTCACCATTGTTTACCCATAATCCAAATTACCTCAATCAGTGAGGCTAAATAACCAAAAATAAAAATAGTAATTGTGCCTATATACAATATTCGCTAATGCAACTTAAATCATGAATATTAAAAGAAAAATAAATATTGAGCACAAAAATGTTTGCATTTATCCAACCAAGACAAGGAAACGTTTGGTACAACCTTACATGATATATTTTGACATATCGCATAATAGATCTAGTCAATATACACTGGTTCAAATCTAGACCAAAGTTGTGGAAAACCTTTCTGTTCTATTGGTCAATAAAGGTATTAACTTGCTGCATCTCTCCTAAGGATCAAGGGAGCAGAACTTTGAGGGAAGGAAGTTACAAAACGCTAATAGAGCAAGAGTACATATAGCCTATAAATTCACCAAGACCATCAAAAGCCACAAGAGTAAAGAGCAAAACATTACTTCTCACCATTGCCTGTACTAAATATCATGCTAACTCTGTCCAACCAAACACTTAACTGAAAATGTAAAGTGTGCAGAATCTTGTTGAACACAAAAACACAAACTTTTAGGTTTGGGAAAACACATGGTACATGGACCTAGGGGTCCTTAGAATTTTTTAATAGCGTCATAAATGATAACATCGATAGATGATATGGGACACAGAGCACCCCAACATCGGGGCGAAGACATCCTCAAAAAATTCAAAGTAAACACATGGAACACAAGCTTCATTCACTTCACCAGCTACTCACCATCGAATGGTGCCGACAGATTCTACCTAGGGTGTCATGCTTGGTAGAAGCTGATATGCGCTTACCTCCATCCATGAAGGCGATGATCGAGCAACTGCAAACCGAACAAAGGTATATTATTGCTACTCAACCATGAAAAAATATTATTTCTTAAAATGTTAAGTTGCATGATATATGTACAAAATGAGGTTATGCATGTATACCAAATTAACACGTTTGTATTGACACTCGTGGACTTGTGGTACGAAGAGTTACTAATGTGCTATCATCAGTTCAACAGATTAATGCAAAATACCATAATTATAAAGAAAAGCGCAAACCGCAGATCATCTGATAGCAGCTTATCTTCGCTAGGAGTGTTCAAACAAACAAAAATCTCATATGAAGTTGGACTACCGACAACACAAAATGAATGCTTCAAATAATTGTTTCCGTTTTGGTGAAATTAAGATTTCACCACCAGTGCACAAACGGTGGTGAAATTTCGACATATTGGTACATAGACTTGCACATTTAATTATGCATATGTCTCCACAATGAATATGGACCAAATAGGACGCATTCATGGTAACTCTATCTAAGTTAATTGGAAAGGTCAATATTATTAGCATATTCACTATAAAATTAGAACCAAGAAAGTGAAAAGGTAATATTTGAATCGCTTACTTGCAGAGGTGCACTATGGGTAGCTAATTAGAGGCCCCCAAAACGCATGACATGGACATACTTCAGGTGTGCACCTCTTCTTTTCACCTGAGACTGTTCTCATTCAAGAAGCAATGAGACTCTACTGGAAGTGCTAGTGAAAAACTCCAGATGGTCTATCAAATGCAGAAAAAGAAACATGCTACTAACGCGAAGCAGAATCTAATTTTATTTTGACTCCTACCAAAAGATAATTGTTAAATACTTGAAATCATAGAAGTGATCATTATGTACTATCAAAACATGCACTTAATTATTTATTTAACATGTGATTGGATTAACTTTTTCTGGAAAGGGTTGATCTGAATTTTCCATCTCCTACATATACCATAATAAATGGTTTGCAAGCACCAACACTCTGACCCACATGGTTTATGCAATAATTACTGACTGTTTTAAATCAATCTGAACGACAAAGTAAGTAAGTAAACTAAAAGCAATTTTTTTGGATATTACAATGAAGACGAAAGTACTTGATCTATATGTATAGCCATATAGAATAACAAAAAATAAAGCTTTATGTAACAACTGAGAGGTAACATTCATAAGTTAGATGACACACCAAAAGTTCTATGGGCAGCAGCTAGCAGGTAAGATACATACAGCCCAAAACCCAGAATCAGCACAACAGTCCCTCGATATCTTTTCCACCTGTACAATAAGCAAATAAACCACCCATACCTATTTTAGATAAGATTCACGAATATATTAGGAGAATTTAATATCTAAAGCACTCATTTACCAATACATGAGGGAAATTCGGGATATAAGTAGGAAGAAAAAGTCACAGAGTTAACGTAGGATTAAGGTTTCATATCCTCATGGCTGATTCGATTTGGCCTGTAACTGCTGCATGAAACCTCAATACTGAAAACGGTTATCTTCTCTTTAAATATTTTAATAGCTGCTCTAAGAGAATAATACAAACAACATGAAGGAACTACATGAGAACATATTAAGTTGCTTTGTCAGTGCCAAACTAACTATAAACATTTTGATCTGCAACTAAGCTAACTCGTTTGTTGATCTTTTACATCAACTGTTACACCGATCCAGTAGTGGAAACATTGATGTAAAAGAAATGAAAAGGGCATTACAGGAATGTTAGCAACCTGTGAATGCGTCGCCCGATACGACGGTTGTGCTGCTCGTGGCCATGCTGACGACGGTGGCGCTTGGTAAGCATTGGATGGAGGCAGGGTTGATCATGGTGGGCTGATGTGAATAAGTCAATGAGTCATACCTAGAAGGCCCAAGACGCGACGAACCTCACTGGATCCGGTCGCCGGGAGTCGCAAGTATTCCTGTCGTCGATCTGCAGTGAAGCCGCCGCCATGTGGACGTGGAACCGGTGGGTGCAGAAGACATGTCAGCGGCACGCGCAACGGATGCGGGCTCGAGTGCAGGGAGGCTGGAGGGCAGTCAGGGTCGCGCTCCGACAGCAGGCGTGCTGGGCGGGGGGCTATGCGTGCAGGTGGATGCAAAACCTCAAGTTCACCCCAACATGCTAGATGTGAAGACACAGGAATCCTATCCAAGTTGTACCAGCAGAGGAAACAACCAGCACTCAATCCGACACAAGAAAAATAGAAGTAGAAGAAACTAAGAGATTTAGATGATAACACCTGTAGCATGTGTTGAATCGCCGTAAAGTTCACATGGCTCCCTATGGTATAAGGCCGAAGAGGCTAAAATCATACATTTTTCGGAATACTTAAGCCTTCTAAATACTTCGAATTCCAGAAACTCACCGAGTCATTGTTGCAGGTTTCCAACCCCGGGCATATCGCAGACAAGCAGACATGAGGTGGTTGCATCTAAGACTAAGCATGTTCATGGTTTGGTGTCAAACCAGCTAAACCATGTGCCCAGCCCACGCCGTACCAGCTACACCGCCTATACCAGATTCAACTGGTTTCAGGATCGAAACCGCGAGCATAAAACTGTAAGATGGTTTGAGACGGGCTGAACCTGACAACCATTCAAGCCGTGCACACACAAACCGCCATGTCCTGGTGCTGCTCTCCTTGGGGCATTGGGGGTTGCCATTAGCAGCGACAAAGGGCCTGCCAGCAGGCTACCGGGAAGGTGCACAGCCGGGCTGTGGAAGCCGGTGCACTCAACCATGTATGGCGGCCGTGACAGGTTCGACAGGAGAGGCTGCTCGTGCTGGTACAAAGACATAGCGGCGCAAGGGTACCGCCTGCAGATGGTGACCATGAGCTCGGCGCTGCTCAACGGCGGCTCGACGTGCACGCGTTGCTACTTCTGCCACTCTCGGACGGCGACTCTGAGCAGCTGGTCGTCAGCTTTGATGCCGCCTGCCACCGTGCTTCCATGCTGCGGGAACCGACGCTGGCGAAGCAAGCCGTGGGGCGTGCGCTGCTAGCTAGTAGAGTCGTTGTTGTGGAAGGCGCGGCGCATGGCCGCCGCCTCCCGTACGATTCCGGCGCCGCTGTCTCAGCCGCCGTCCCGGTTCTCTCCCGGCCTTCCGTCGCCGCTGACCCGGCCGCCGTCCCAGTTCTCTCCCGGTCAACGCTGTCCCGTCCGTCCGCCGCTGCCCCGCCCACCGCTGGTCCTCTCCTGGCCAAGTGGATCCGCCGATAGGCAATGGGTCATGAAACCGCATATGGAAGGACATGGGAGTGAGAGAAACCTTCCAAGTCGATCTCGGTGGAGTTGCTGCCGTTGATAGGTGGATCCCCGGCCGCGCATGAAGATCAGGGAGACGGGGCGCCGGGCGCTGGTCGCCGAGTGGAAACAAGGAGAGCCGTCCAACATGTCCCTGGAGGCACCACAGCCAGCGCAGGTCGCGGTGCTACTCCAGTACTCCAGCGGCCCTTGCTGCCCGCTAGCTCCGACACGCCATCCTCTCAAACTCTCATCTGCGCTTTCCCAGATCCGTGTGGTTTTAGAAAGAGAAAGAGGAGGAACCGAGACCACACCGAGGCAGAACGCGTGCAGGGGCTCGCACAAACAAGTCTTTTCACCGAGTTATGATGTACCCGTCTCTGTAAATTATGGGCCTGCTAGTACGATGGGACCTAATGACAGACAGTAAAGAGACGCAGGGTAAAGTGATGAAAATTTCACCGACCAAAAAAAGTGTACGCCCATTGACAAGGTATTAACTTGTCAATGCCTACGGGTTGTAGACTAGGGTTTAGTTGGAAGTAGAGGGCAAGTAGATCTCGAAGGTTTCAGCCGAAAAGTACTCGACGATTATGAAAAGTAGGGTTTTAGAGACAATGATTCAATGATTTCTTTGTCCCTCGACTCCCCCTTATATAGGAGGCGGAGCCGAGGGATTCGTATCGTACAAGTTACAGAGTCCGGGAGGGTTTCTAACTCATCCCGCAAGATTACAAATAATGCTTCCTATTACAACTCTAGCTTTCCTTAATAATATCTTGAGCTTCCGAATCTTCTTATTCTTCGGGTAGTGGGCCTTCAATAAACCCCGGGTACTATCTTCGGCAGGCCCATTGGGGATGCCTATGTCAGTAGCCCCCGAGATTTTGCTTGAATCGTAGAGTCAGGGAAAATCTCGACTGTTTATTTTTACTCAACAACTTAAAACTTTTCTATATTTCTTCACATAAATTTCTATATTGTACAGGGATAATGGTAGTTGGGGCTAGTTCATCTGATGGATCAGGTACTAGTTAACTGCTCTAGTGGCAATCCGCAAAACCTACTTCAAGATCACGTCCCTGGACATGATCTCGGGATACTGGTGTAAACTTCGACAGGTGCCGCTTAAGGTCTTACCATTCTGTCGAGTCTTAGTCATATTTATCGGGTACCTAACGCGTCCGTTAGGATTTTTCTTCGTATCTGTTGATACGGATAAAAGTAGCAAACCGACGTCAGAGACGGCGCCACGCCTCACAGAACGGATCTGGGGTCTTACCTTCGCAAAGTTTTGCGGCATTCAGAAATTGACCGCAACTTTGGCGTTTTGAGAATATATTGTCGAGTGCTTATTCGGCTGTTTGAATGGCACATTTTATTGAGTCAAAGATGACTTATATTGCTCTCCCGATGGGAGTATATGCAGAGTTATTTATAACTCGAAATATACTCTTTTGCTCTTCTATCTTTCTTCTTTTCATTCTTTCTTTCTTTTTTATAATTTCATCGGGCACGCGAACAGCGCTCCCGATGGGAGTAGCCCCCGAGGCTACAGCCAAGAACTTGTGCTTGGGTGTAGGCTCCACGTCTTATGCCGCTATATTTTCTTTCTCTCCCGAAGTTTTACAATTTCTCGGGTGCGCGAACAGCGCTCCCGATGGGAGTAGCCCCCGAGGCTATGAGCAAATATTTGTATTTGATCATAGGCTCTCGCCATTTCTATTTTGTCTTTCTTGATCTTTTCATTTTTCAAAAGTAGCCCCCGAGCGTTTGATCAAAAACTTGTATTTGATCAAAGGCTCGCCACTATTTTTCCATGTCGCCTTTTTTTATGAAACTGTTGAGGCGATTTTTTTCCTGCAAAGGTGACGTTATTGCTGACGATAGCCACGATTTCGAGTCCGAAAATCGCGAGAAGTTTTCGCCCGCTGCCTTGCGGGCCCAAAGTAACCATTATCTTGACACGTCGTGCAGGTGGGGGACACACGTCCTCCGCTTTTCCTGGCGCACGTACCGTAACTTCTCCAATGTTAAAATACTTTTTTACCCCTGTTTCCACGTGGTTATCATCTGCCGCACACTTTTTCCATCCAACGGTCCGCCGCTTCACCGCACCTCTATATAAGATCCTCTTCTTCTTCCTCGAGCACTTCCGCTCGCGCCGTTCCCCTGCTTTCATCTGCAAAACTTCCTCCTGCGCCCCACAACTCCCTGAGCTCATCCTCTCCAAGCTGCATTCCCGCGCCATTGTTGATGCCACCTCGTCGGTTCATCAGACACAGCACGCTGGAGTCGTCAATGGCTGCCGTAGATCTAGGAAGCGCGGAGTGGGAAAGGTCCAAAATTTCCACCTAGGACATCAATCTCCTGAAGAAGCTGGGGATCAGCAAGAAGCCGAAGGCGCTGTGCTTCCCTAGTGAAGAAAGCTACCCAACCCCTCCAATGGGGTATCGGGTAAGTTTCATCGACCATCTCATCCGCGGTCTCTCCTCCCCCATTCATCCTTTCCTCCGCGGACTGCTTTTCGTTTATGGTCTGCAACTTCACCACCTCACGCCAAATTCTATCCTCCACATCTCCATTTTCATCACCCTCTGCGAGGCCTTCCTTTGCGTCCAGCCTAACTGGGCGCTATGGAAGCGCATTTTCTTTTGTCGCCGTAATGGCTCTCCCAACGTCGCCTATAATATAGGTGGCGTTGTTATTTCCGTTCGCCCCACAGTCGACTACTTCGACGTCAAACTCCCTGACTCAGTTCAGGGGTGGCGCAAGAAGTGGTTGTACATTCAGGAAGAAAACCATGGATGTGCTGAAGACAACATCCCTCCCTTCGATGGTGCCGAGAAAATCCTTCGCCGCTGCTCTTGGGATGCAGAGGCTACCGAAGAAGAAAAAATGTCGACAGAGGCCCTGATGACTCGTATCCATGAGTTGCAAAATACTCGCGGCAAGGAGCTGTCAGGTATTCAGATCACAGCGTATTTTCTTAGAACCAGGGTGCAGCCTCTTCAAGCTCGCAAATACCCTCTCTGGAAGTACGCTGGCGACAAGGACGTAGATCGGTTGTCGGCGGATTTAGAGGTCAAGGACTTAGAAAAGCTTGTCCGAAAAATCTCCTCCCTCAGCAAAAAAGATCCTGTCCCTTCTTCTTGTCGTGTAAAACCTTACAGCGCCACCAATGCGCTTCCCAAGGTAAACTTTGTCGATTGATTTGTTATTGCCTTGCTATCTTTTTTTGTAACTCCTTTCTTGACACCTTGCCCTGTTTTTTATATAGAACCATCCAAATCTTGTCTCGCTTCCTCCCCTTCCTGAAGGTGGAGAAGTCAAGGAAAGGGCCGTTGTCACCGACGACAACCAGGATGCCCCCTCTTTTGTGAATGAACCCGTAGATTCTCAAAAATCTGCGGGATCTTCTGAAGGCACTGCATCGGCACAGTCTCCTCCTCCTGCTGTTTCTCCAAAGAACAAAAGGAAAAGGGACGATGTCGAAGATTCCGGCACCTCCAAAGCCGAAGAAGTTGCTCCTTCACGCCAGAAGGCAGCTTACGATCCATACCTTGAGTTCCTCATCAGCTCGTAAGACACCTTTTATTTCCCTTTATTTTTGTACTCGAAGTTTTTTGTCTATCTTGCTTTTTATGCTGCCGACATTGAATCGCAGTGATGATGAGGAAGAAGTACTAGCTGTTGATGTGGCTGCTCGAATGAGTACGTCACACACTCTGGTTGTTTCAGAGACGCCAATCGAAGGAGAGGAATCCTAGCCTCCTCAACAAAATGTCGGCGCTCCTACTCCTCCTTCAAGCCCTCCTGTCCCTTCACCAAAAAGGACAAGGGTTGAAACAATCCCGGAGCCTACCCTCCAATTGGGTAGCTCCTCCATATTTTTCCCAAACCGACGTTTTCTTTCTTTGTCTTTCTCTGACAGCCTATGATCAAAGAGCTTGTTCGCATCGGTGCCCAATTCATTGGGTACCGTGAGTATGCCAGCAAGACTGAAGGTAATAATTCTTTGCTAGCCCTTGTTTATAACTTCTTGCTCCTGTTTTGTCGCAATTTTGACGATTCTTAGCTATTTTGCCAGAAAAACTTGCGGAAGCCAACAAGCTTGTCGACACACTTGCTCAAAATTTAGAGCAAAGTGAAGCGGCTCGCAAGAAGGCTGAACTTGATGCTAGCAAAGCTAAAGCGGAGGCTGATAAAGCCAAGGCAGAAGCTGCTGGTGTCAAAGATCTGCAGAAAAGACTTGATGATGTCGAAACTGCTTTGAACGAGTACAAAGCCGCACAGGCTACTCGTGAAGAGGCGATCATCAAGCGCTTGAACACGCAGAGTCAGCGTTTTGTCGGTAATTTTGTCGATCCATTCTATTTTTCTTAGACTTGCTTTTCTTTACTTGCTGTCGACCGACATATATTTTCTGCGACAGGTAAAACAAACCAAGAATTTGAGCTTGAAGATCCCAACAACGATCCTCTCGTTGACGCACTCTTTATCCTTGAGTTTCATGGAACCGAAGCTCGCGAAGGCATTGGACATGCTGACTCAGGATTGTTGCGGCTGTTCCCCTACTTCTTCCCGAAGAAAGAGGAACCCAAGACTTTCCTTGCTCTTGCCAAGGACTTCAACCCACCAGAGGATCTTGGACTGAAGATGCGCCAGGAGAACATGAAGATTGCTGTCGAAAACACTGTTGCTTTGGTCGCTGATAGCCAACAAACTATTGACTGGGCGAAAGTAGGCGACACGGAGCAGATAGAGCAAACAAAATGGCGATCGCTGATTAAGGCGGCAAAGCCCAACACGAAGAAAATCCTGGCCTATCTTGGAATCAAGCCATCTTCAACTCCTAGCTCATCAAAGCCGGAGGTCTAGTTGAATGCCCCTTCTTTTTATTTTTTCTGTTTCTTTAGCTATTGTCGCCATATTAGCTTTGGCGACAATTACCTTAGTAGTCCCTTTTGAAGAACCCCTTCTGTAATATCCATGTAAATTTCATGAAGATCAATGGAATTCTGTCTTGCGCAATCGTTTGATGTTTAAAATTTTCTTTTCCAGTTGATATTCGATAACTACTCCGCCAATCCTTGTTCTGCCGATACTTCGCCTGCTTCTTCATTCTCGAAGAAAACCCTTACCGAAGATTTTTCCAATCAACATTTGTCGCAAGATTTGCAAGAACTTCGCCAACAACTCCAATCCATGAAGAAACAAACTCTTGCGATGATGGAGCAATCTCGACAAGCATCCGAGAGAGAGAAAGTTGCTCTTCAATAGGCGAAAGAAGCCATTGCTGCAAAGGATGCTGCTGTTGCTGAGGCTACCGAAGCTTCTTCTCGAGAAAATTATATGCTTTAGCGAATGACTGACGCCATCCTGGACATGACAGGTATGTTTCCTGTTCATAATCATGCTGGACGTTGTTTTCGCTACTTTTTCCTTCCTCGACAATTTATTTGCTGTACCAGGCTCATTTTTGGATACTGCTGCCGAAGATCAACGTGTTGAAGCTCGAGCAAATGTTTTGCTCAGACTGGCTGCACAACATGGTTCTAATTTTTGGGTTACCCCTGAGCGTACCCGCCAAATTGTCAGATTCCAAGATCGCGCGGCTCAGGTCCGTGACTTCCTTGACTTCTGTACGAAGACTTTGTTTTTGGTTTATGGAACCATGTTCCCTCGCAACAAGATGCCAGAAACTCTTCCTGCTTTAATGGAAAAATTTCGAGATGCTCCTCGAATCCATGGCTTTGTGCGGGCTCAACTCTCTGCTGGCGCAAGATTTGCTATGATGATGATAAAAAATTTCTATCCAAAATTGCCCATGAATCAAATTGTTCCCACGTGCCTGGCCAAGATGTGGAAGAAAAAGAGGAATATGGGCAAGATTGATGATCTGGTGACTCCTGTAGCCGAAGATATGATGGATGAACTACTTCGGATAGCTATGCCGAGCATAGTACTCGTCCTTCCAATGAGCGAATAACCATAGACCATGTGCTAGGTATCCATTGAGGGTTTTCTCCTTTTTCTTGCTGTAGTTTCACCATTGATATGTCTTTGTGTATTTGAAAACATGATCTATATTGTAAAGCTATCAATTCTGAAAATATGTATTGTTTCTATTTTTGATCGTTGAGCCCCCGAGCCTTTTGGCTGGAATTTATGCTGCTTTGTTATCCCGAAGATTTTTCTCTTGTTACAAGGAGATATATATATTTTGCTCTCAATGGGTTACGAGCCCCCGAGTGTCTTGGTGGCGAAGTTCTATATTTTTGTTGCGAGGTTTTCAGACCAAAGCAATAGGGTTTTGACGAGTATACTATATTTGTAGTTGTTAGCTCCCGACGTCCTATTTAGCGAGGTATTCTTGTACCAAAGCGAAATATTTCGGTAAGTCTATTTTATCTATATTGTGTATATTTTGTAACTTGAAATCATTGAGCCCCCGAGCGTGTCGAAGAATAAGAAGTATATCTCCACTATCTTTATTATATTGCAGCACCGCGAGCCCGCCTCATTAAAAACCTTTCCGGCCCCACTCGGTGCCCCGAAAAGGAAAAGAGTGCGTCTGAAAACTCGCGGGTGTTTCAGTACATTGTATATTTACAGAGGAGGACTATATTTCGACTCTAGGCGTAGAACCACCCGAGCTGCGCCACGTTCCAGGGGTTTTTCTCGGGAACCCCTGTCTTCTTGTCCTTGATCCTGTATGCACCTCCTTCGATTACTTCTGTGACGATGTAAGGGCCTAGCCAAGGCGACTCGAGCTTTTCAGTACTTTTTTGATTTAACCGTAAGACCAAATCTTCGACCTGGAAAGATCTTGGCCTTAACCGTCGACTGTGGTAGTTTTTGAGGTCCTGCTGGTATTTGGTGACTCGTGAAAGTACTTCATCTCGAGCTTCATCGAGTGCGTCTACGTCGTCCTCCAAAGCTTTTCTTGAAGTTTCCTCGTCATACTCTGTCACTCTTGGAGAATCATGCTCTATCTCAATTGGCGATCGCCTCAGCTCCGTGGACGAGGAAGAACGGAGTTTCTTGTGTCGCCGTATTTGGTGTTGTTCGGATGCTCCATAAAACACTTGGCAATTCTTCTGGCCAGGTATGTCGAGCCTTTTCAAGCGGTCCTAGCAAGCGCTTTTTGATACCATTGCAGATGATGCCATTGGCTTTCTCGACTTGGCCATTGGTTTGCGGATGCCCAACTGACGCAAAGTGCAATTTAATGCCTACTTCTGCGCAGTACTCCTTGAATTCCTTGGACGTAAAGTTGGTACCGTTGTCTGTGACAACGCTATGAGGCACTCTGAACCGAAAAACGAGGCCTTTCACAAACTTTATTGCTGATGCTGCATCTGGTGAATTTATTGGCTTCGCTTCTACCCACTTTGTGAATTTGTCGACAGCAACCAACAGGTACTCATATCCTCCTGGCGAAGCTTTGTGCAACTTGCCCACTATATCGAGGCCCCATTGGGCAAAGGGCCACGACAATGGTATTGGCATCAGCTCTGCCGCCGAAGAGTGAGGTTTTGCGGCGAATCTTTGGCACGCGTCGCAGGTTCTTACTATCTCTTTTGCATCCTCGATTGCTGTCAACCAGTAAAATCCTGCCCGAAAAACCTTGGCTGCAATAGCTCTGCTGCTCGCGTGGTGACCACATATTCCTTCATGCACATCCTTTAGGATTATCCTTCCTTCTTCGGGTGTGACGCACCTTTGCAGGACGCCTGAAATACTTCGCTTGTATAACTCCCCTTTGACCACTGTGAAAGCTTCGGACCGTCGAATAATTCGCCTTGCCACAACTGGATCGTCGGGTATTTCTTTCCTAAGGATATACGATATGTACGCTTGCATCCAAGGAACTTCTACCATCATCACAAGCTCTTGGTCTTCTTCGTCCTCCCCGGCCTCTTTGAGGGGCGCCGAAGTTTTTTCTTCCTTTGCTTTTTTCTGCGCCTTCTTCGGCTTTGTGGATCTCTCCGCTATTTCTTCCCAAAATACACCTGGTGGGATTGGGAGGCACTGCGACCTGATGTTTGCGAGAACGTCGGCTTCATGATTGCTCAACCTACTGATGTGATTTACCTCGCATCCATCAAACAGCTTCTCAAGCTCATTGTACACCTCCTTGTATGCTATCATGCTATCATTGACTGCATCACATTGGTTCATAACTTGCTGAGCCACCAATTGTGAGTCGCCAAAGATTTTTAGTCGAGTTGCGCCGCAAGCTTTCGCCATCTTCATCCCGTGTATGAGAGCTTCGTATTCTGATTCATTGTTGGATGCGTTTGGGAACGTCATCCGCAGGACATACTTTAACTTGTCGCCTTCAGGTGATATAAGTATCACTCCTGCGCCAGCTCCTTCTACTCTCTTGGATCCATCAAAGTTCATAGTCCAAGTTCTCGACAAATCTGGGGGTCCCGTGTTTTGCAGCTCCATCCACTCTGCAATAAAATCTGGCAAAACTTGAGACTTGATTGCCTTTCTTTTTTCATACGTGATGTCCCGAGGGGAAAGTTCTATTCCCAAAAGGGAGACACGCCCTGTAGCTTCTGGATTGTTCAGTATATTTGAGAGAGGTGCTTCATTGACTACTATTATTGGGTGTGCCAAAAAATAGTGGCGCAACTTTCTTGCCGTTGTAATCACTCCATATGCTAGTTTCTGGTACTGCGGGTACCGCTATTTGGAAGGCGATAAAACTTCACTGATGAAATATACCGGCCTTTGCACTCCATGGAGTTTCCCTTCATCTTCTCTTTCGACGACTAGCACCGTGCTAACCACCTGGGGTGTGGCTGCAATGTATAGCAGGAGAGGTTCCTTTTCCTTCGGTGCCACCAAGATTGGTGGTGTCGAGATTGTGCGTTTCAAATCCTCGAAAGCTCTATCGGCTTCTTCGTTCCACTGGAATTTCTCCCCTTGCTTTATTAAAGTGTAAAACGGTAACGCTTTTTCTCCCAGCCTGGCGACGAATCTGCTTAAAGCTGCGACTCGCCCAGTTAATTGCTGTATTTCTTTCAACTTTGTTGGCTTCCTCATTGTTACGATAGCTTGTATTTTGTCGGGATTTGCTTCAATCCCTCTTGCTGAAACTAGAAACCCAAGAAGTTCTCCTGCTGGGACGCCGAAGGAACACTTTGTCGGGTTCAGCTTGAGGCAGAATTTATCGAGGTTGTCAAAGGTTTCCTTGAGATCTTCGATCAGCGTCGTCCCCTTTTTTGACGTTATGACGACATCGTCGATGTATACTTGCACATTTTTTCCAATATGCGTCGCCAAACACTTCTGCATCATCCTCGGATATGTTGCCCCCGCGTTTTTCAAACCAAAGGGCATTGTTCTATAGCAAAACACGCCGTAAGGTGTGATGAATGCTGTTTTTACTTCGTCTTCTTCTTTTAACCTGATCTGGTTGTAACCAGAATATGCGTCCAAAAAGGAAAGACGTTCACATCCTGCCGTGGAGTCGATAATTTGGTCGATCCTCGGGAGGGGAAAGTGATCCTTTGGACAATGTTTATTGAGACACGTAAAGTCGACGCACATGCGAAGGACCTTAGTGTTTTTCTTCGGCACCAACACTGGATTTGCTACCCATGTGGCCTCTGTGTGCAGCTCCTTGATAAAACCAGCTTCTCTTAGTCGATCAATTTCTGACAACATAGCCTTGTGGTTTGGTTCCGAAAAACGTCGCAAAGGTTGTTTGATTGGTCTCGCTAGTGGATCCAAGTTTAGGTGGTGCTCGCCAAGTTCCCTGGGTACTCCTGGCATGTCAGCTGGACACCATGCGAAGATTTTCCAGTTCTCACGGAGGAACTCGACGAGCGCGCTTTCCTATGCGAGGTCCATGTCGTTTGCGATGGATGTCGTCTTTTTCGGGTCTGTCGGGTGAATCTGCACCTCCTTAGAATTTTTCTCAGTATTGAAAGTTGATTCTTTATTTGGCCTTCCAACGTCTGGCAGCACGTCGTAGTCAGTCATGAGCCTTGACGCCAAATACTCAGCTTGCATGCCGAAAGTTTCTGATATTCGATGAAAATCCTTATCACATTTGTCGGCTAGGGCGAAGCTTCCTTTGACTGTGATTGGTCCCTTAGGTCCAGGCATTCTCCACAACAGGTTCGTGTAATGTGGTACCGCCATAAATCTAGCATATGCTGGTCGTCCCAACAGAGCGTGGTACTGTGATGGGAAATCCACGACTTCAAACTGCAACTTCTCGATTCTGTAATTTTCTCGGGTCCCAAACTGAACGTCGAGATAAATCTTCCCCAGCGGATAGCTTGGCTTTTCTGGTGTGATACCATGGAATCTCGTGTCTGTTGGCTTCAGGTTTGCTAGGGATATGTTCATCTTCCTTAATGTATCTGCGTACATAAGGTTTAAGCTGCTACCACCATCTATAAACACGCGAGATACGTTGAATCCTGCGATGACCACTGGTAGTATGAGTGCTGACTGCCCTGGTCGAGGAACTTGCTGTGGATGGTCCGCTATGGTGAAGCCAATGTCTTGCCCTGACCAATTAAGGTATTCGACTGTTGGTGGAGGCACTTTTTCTGCCATGAACACCTGCCGCGAGATTACTTTCTGAGTTCTATTGGATGGCCTTCCCTTCTGAATCATCGAGACCGCTCCGTTAGAGTTAGGATCCACGTAAGGCGGTGGTGGAGGTGCTGCCGCTATTCTGAGCTGATGTCGACTGTCGTCCGTAATCGCGGGAGGAGGTGGCAAGTGAATCTCACTCCTGGGTTCTCGAGGATTTCTCTGTGCTGCCTGAGCATTAGCATGCCCTGCATACCTTAGCATTGCCTGGAAATTGCGACAATCTTTCTGCAGATGTCCTGACTGTCTTTTTCCGTTGCTGTCGAGGAAAAAATGCATCTGACACGGCCCGTTCATCATCTCTTCGGGAGACACGAAAGGTCTCTGGAACCTTGGCCTGCTATTTTGTCTATTGTTTCGAGAGTCATCTCTATTGTCGCCTCGTTGCTCGTTGCTTCTCTGGTACTCATCTCTGTTGTTTCCTCCTGCGCTTGCTCGGAAACCAGCCGAGATTTTTCCTGGAGCATCATAGCTCGAGTACTGCCAAGGAAATCGTCGCCTTGGTTGATAATTTCTACCGCGGTCTTCCTCTGGCGACTTATGCCGTTTGTTGTGAACAGCATCTTCTCCATCTGCCCATCTATTTGCTATTTCCATTAACGCGGATACTGTCTTTGGATTGGTCCTCCCCAAATCCTCGACAAAATCTCCACGCCTGATTCCTGCGACAAACGCATCTATTGCTCGCTCGTCAGATATATTTTCTGCCGAGTTTTTGATGATATTCCACCTTTGAATATATTTTCTTATAGGCTCGTCTGGCTTTTGTCGACACGCTCTTAGCTCCTCTAATGACGCAGGTTTTTTACATGTGGACCGGAAGTTCTTGACGAACATGTCCTCGAAGGTTTCCCAGCTGTCGATAGATCCTAGAGGAAGTTTCTTTATCCAAGATCGTGCGGCTCCACTCAGATGCACCTAGATGCTTTGCATAGCTGTTGCTCTGGTTCCTCCTGTGAGCTTCACCGTCTCGAGATAGTCGATTAGCCAATCCTCTGGATCTTTAAGGCCGTCGAATTTGTTGAAGTTATCTGGTAATTTGAATCCTGAAGGGACTCGAGTTTTTCGAACTCTCCTTGTGAAGCATGGCAACCCACACATATCCTCGTCGTTTAGCTCTGGGGACTGCCGATGTTCCCTTCTGCTTTGTCGCGCTCTGTCGACTCTTGCATGTGCTGCCGTGTCCCTTGCTCCACTTGGTCCTTCGGGAGCTGCTGCTGTTGCTGCCGCAGGTCGTGGACTATTTTGCCTTGCTGTTCCTTCGGGAGGTGTTGACACAAACGCCGTCCCCATGGCTCCAACTCCTGCCATTGCCATGTTATACAATGCCTCCCCTGGATCTCCTGGGGGTGGTCTGGATGCAAGGATGAAAGCTTGTGTCGCCATATACCCAGCTTCTGGTGTCTTGGGTATGATGTTTCCTCTTGTGTCTATCGACATAAAAGACATGTCGAGGTTTTGAACCAAGTGCTCTCTTTCTCCTTCAGGTACGTTTTGCAACCTTGATCTTGCTCTGTTCCGAGCTTCCCTGTGGCTATCACCCGAAGTTCTAGATTGTCGACTCAGCTCTGCCCTTCGCCTACTTGATGCAGAGGCTACCTCTTTTCTTCTGTTTAGCTCAGCTGTCTGTTTTTCCAATTCCCTTGCAGCTCGTGCGAGCCTATATTGATATGCTTGTAATAATTCTGGCGTGGCTGTGGTAGCCATTGGCTCTGAGCCATCCATAGCCCTTGCGGCTCTATCCCATGCTTCTCGCGGGAGTCGAACTCTGTCTCGCGGCTGTGGCCCGATATATTTATTGCCTAGGCCTCATCGCAAATCAGAGGGATCGACGTATGGATTTCCCAAATCGTCGAAAGCCTCAGATGTTTCCTCCTGATCATGACTTGGCTCTCCGATGACATAAATCTGGTGATACTTTGTATTCAGATCTATGTTGGGTTTGGTGACACCATCATGAAGATTGGCGAAGACCTTGCCCACTGTAGTAGATTTGTCGATGAAGTCGTAGCTGTCGACACTGCTTGAGCCATCGCTTATATAGGAGTCCGCAGATGACTCAAACGACATGTCGCTGAAGATCTTGGCAAGTTTTTCTCTTGCCCTGGTGCTGATGAAGCATGACGACGAAGTTTCTACCTCTCCTGATTCGGTTGACGATGTATAGCTTGAAAAATCGGAATCGACCGCCGACGATCCCGACGAAATCGGAATTTCGACACGATACGATCCCTCTTTCTCGACGCGAAAGTGAAATCTTCAACGTCATCTCCATAGGCTCCTCCAGATACGCATACGCATCCAAACGGGAGGGCGGGTGAGGAACAAAATCGACAAGACCAGTTGCGATCTGTTTACCTCGATCCATCGCGTTGCTTGCGGTTGATGAAGTCGACGATCTTGAACGTGCCATCGAAATCATATCCTTGACGCCTCTAGTTCCCACAGACGGCGCCAATTGACAAGGTATTAACTTGTCAATGCCTACGGGTTGTAGACTAGGGTTTAGTTGGGAGTAGAGGGCAAGTAGATCTCGAAGGTTTCAGCCGAAAAGTACTCGACGATTATGAAAACTAGGGTTTTAGAGACAATGATTCAATGATTTCTTTGTCACTCGACTCCCCCTTATATAGGAGGCGGAGCCGAGGGATTCGTATCGTACAAGTTACAGAGTCCGGGAGGGTTTCTAACTCATCCCGCAAGATTACAAATAATGCTTCCTATTACAACTCTAGCTTTCCTTAATAATATCTTGAGCTTCCGAATCTTCTTATTCTTCGGGTAGTGGGCCTTCAGTAAACCCCAGGTACTATCTTCGGCAGGCCCATTGCTTTAGCTATGGATCCAACGGCTGAAATAGCTGACACAAAAGTGCCCTGAGCATGCAGCGTTTGCAACAAGATTACATGTTGTAACTAATATGAAAAAGTAAGCATGTATGCTTCTTAGTCACTCCAAAATGAAGCTCTTGGGAGGGTTTTCGAAATTTTCATGTTTGAAACCAAAAACCACATCTCTTCATATGCTTGACTTCATAAGGCAGAGTTTAGGGTTAGGGGGTAGATACATGATTTTTCTGGTTTGAATATATCTAGACCTTGTTTATCAACTTAACTGAATGCGTACTATATGACATAAGAAGACTATGTGCCTTGGTTTTTCATTTATTTTGAATTTTTATGCCCATTTGTATCTTGGTCAAATCCTAGGTTTGACCATGATTTAAACAAGTTTAAAACATGAATATGAAAAATTAAGCATCTATCCTTCTTAGTCACTCCAAAATGTAGCTCTTGGGAGGGTTTTTGAAATTTCCATGTTTGAAACCCAAAACCACTTCTCTTCATGCTTGACTTCATTAGACAAAGTTTAGGGTTATGGGGTAGATACATTATTTTTCTGATTTGAATATGTCTAGACCTTGTTTATCAACTTCAATGCTTACTATATGACATACGAAGACTATGTGCTTTGGTTTTTCATTTTTTTGATTATTTTTTGAATTTTTATACCCATTTGAATCTTGGTCAAATCATAGGTTTGACCAAGATTTAAAGAAGTTAAAAAGATGAGTATGAAAAAGTAAGCCTCTATCCATCTTAGTCACTCCAAAATGAAGCTCTTGGGAGGGTTTTCGAAATTTTCATGTTTGAAACCAAAAACCACATCTCTTCATATGCTTGACTTCATAAGGCAGAGTTTAGGGTTAGGGGGTAGATACATGATTTTTCTGGTTTGAATATATCTAGACCTTGTTTATCAACTTAACTGAATGCGTACTATATGACATAAGAAGACTATGTGCCTTGGTTTTTCATTTATTTTGAATTTTTATGCCCATTTGTATCTTGGTCAAATCCTAGGTTTGACCATGATTTAAACAAGTTTAAAACATGAATATGAAAAATTAAGCATCTATCCTTCTTAGTCACTCCAAAATGTAGCTCTTGGGAGGGTTTTTGAAATTTCCATGTTTGAAACCCAAAACCACTTCTCTTCATGCTTGACTTCATTAGACAAAGTTTAGGGTTATGGGGTAGATACATTATTTTTCTGATTTGAATATGTCTAGACCTTGTTTATCAACTTCAATGCTTACTATATGACATACGAAGACTATGTGCTTTGGTTTTTCATTTTTTTGATTATTTTTTGAATTTTTATACCCATTTGAATCTTGGTCAAATCATAGGTTTGACCAAGATTTAAAGAAGTTAAAAAGATGAGTATGAAAAAGTAAGCCTCTATCCATCTTAGTCACTCCAAAATGAAGCTCTTGGGAGGGTTTTTGAAATTTCCATGTTTGAAACCCAAAACCACATCTCTTCATGCTTGACTTCATCAGACAGAGTTTAGGGTTAGGGGGTAGATACATGATTTTTTTGGTTTGAATATGTCTAGACCTTGTTTATCAACTTAATTGAATGCTTACTATATGACATAAGAAGACTATGTGCCTTGGTTTTTCACTTATTTTGATTTATTTTGAATTTTTATGCCCATTTGTATCTTGGTCAAATCCTAGGTTATGATTTAAACAAGTTTAAACATGAATATGAAAAATTAAGCATCTATCCTTCTTAGTCACTCCAAAATGTAGCTCTTGGGAGGGTTTTTGAAATTTCCATGTTTGAAACCAAAAACCACATCTCTTCATGCTTGACTTCATAAGTCAGAGTTTAGGGATAGGGGATAGATACATGATTTTTCTGGTTGAATATGTCTAAACTTTGTTTATCAACTTGAATGCTTACTATATGACATACGAAGACTATTTGCTAACGAAGGGAGTAAGCACTCTAGCTTTGAAAAATACCAAACGATGCATACCAAAATGATTTTTTAGAGGAATACTAGGTCGGATTATTTAATTTTATATTAGCAGGCCAAAATCGAACCATGTAGTTGGATTTTATGAAATTGATCCGTAGTACTGGGCAAAACCCTAGTTTAGCTTATTTAATAATAGATTCGTAGGTCAATTTTTGTACGTTTTTATTATTATTACTAGGCAGCACATGTGTTTGCCCGTCCAGTGAAACTCTTTCATTTCATTTTTCTTTTCCGTAAGGTCGGGAGTCGGAGGAAGAGGGATCACAGGGGAGGAGACGAAGGGAGAGCAGTCACGGGGCCCCACTTATTTATGGTGTCTACCATTTTTCGGTTGATGTTGACTGTTGTGCAGGGTTGTCAGTGCGTAGGGGGTGCGAGCGAGGCCGAGAATGAGAGAGATTTTTTTTTGTTAGAGGAACAACCGAACGATCCTGAAGGACCCAGATTTCCAATACGCATCAGAGAGCAGTTTACAGCAAGACACAAAATAAATAGGAAATTACATCTAAATCCCTAAGATTTACATGGTAGACCCCAGGCTGAAAGCAAGAAATGTGATCGGGTCCTTAACAGCCACCGTCCGGATTGATCCTCGTTGCAGCCGGGCACGAACTACTTGGCGCGACGAAATCGCCATGGCTACAGAGCCTGCACACCATGGCCTCCGAGCTGAGCTAGAAACACCCTGCCAAAACCGGCAGCCAATGGAGGTGGATAATTGGAGAGATGGAGAGAGAGAGAGAGAGAGTCTTGATGCCTCTCTCTTGACAAAGAAGATGGCTGGGAGTTTGCCTACCTAGCGTATGTGACTTGTGCTCACTAAAGTATGGGATCTCACGCATGGGAACCACACGTAAGTGACAGACTTGTTGCTCTAATAACTCGGGTGATTATTATACTGTATTAGTACATAGTTTCCTATGTGCCTTGGTTTTTCATTTTTTGATTTTTTTAAAAAAATTATGCAATTTTTTGAATCTTGGTCAAATCCTAGATTTGACCATGATTTAAACAAGTTTGAAGCATGAATATGAAAAAGTAAGCATGTATCCTTCGTAGTCACTCCAAAATGAAGCTCTTGAGAGGTTTTTTGAAATTTCCATGTTTGAAACCAAAACCACATCTCGCTTCATGCTTGACTTCATAAGACATAGTTTAGGGTTAGGGGTCTAGCTTGATACATGATTTTTCTGGTTTGAATATGTCAAGACCTTGTTTATCAACTTACTTGAATGCTTACTATATGACATAAGAAGACTATGTGCATTGGTTTATCATTTTATTGATTTTTTCTGAATTTTTATCCCCATTTGTTGAATCTTGGTCAAATCCTAGGTTTGACCAAGATTTAGACAAGTTTAAAACATGTATATGAAAAAGTAAGCCTGTATCGATCCTTCTTAGTCACTCTAAAATGAAGCTCGTGGGGGGAGGTTTTTGAAATTTCCATGATTTTTCTGGTTTGAATTTCTCCTATAAATGTTCAAACACTACCCGGCCAGCCAGGGGGTCTGAGAGGGGCAAAACAATCTGGTTCGTTCATTTCACCAGCCACAATCCCACTTTTCACCACAGCCGTCGGATGCGGTAAATTTTCTTTTACATGCCATAGCTCGTTCACGGTCTATGACGTCTGGGCCCGTTTTTGTGCGGGACCGACAGCCAGAGGCAGCAGCGGGCGCTCCTCCGTGTAGCTCGTTTCATTTGTTGTTCCGTGGAGTGGTGAAAACCCTAGATCGGGATTGGCCTCTCCTCCCCCCAGTCATCGCCTCCTCTCTCCTCTCCAATCAGCTCTCCAAATCGAAGCGACCGCGACACGCGCACGGCAGGAGGAGGCGCCATGGGTTGATGCAGCGGACAGCGGCCGCAGGGGCGCGACGGCAGCCGCTGTTGGTGGACGACGGTGGTCTCAGGCGTCATGGAGGAGGGAGGCGGCGCAGTGGGGAAGCAGCGACGGGAGAAGGGCGAGCAGACGGCGCCGGACGGGACGGCCGCCGTGGCGGGCGAGAGGAGGCGCTGCAGGAGCGGGTCCTGGAGGAGGGCGCCGGCGGCGCCAGTGGAGTCCCGCTGGTGGCTTCCTCTCATCTCCCCGCGGCGGTTGGCGGTGCAAAGAAGGGCGACAATCCGCGGGAGCTCGCCGCGCCGGTGCAGCACTCGCCTATGCCCCCTCATTCTCAGCGTGTTCTCGTCTCCGTCACACAAGTGAGCTCATGCTTCCTCTCTCTGTCTCTTGTCGATTGTATATGGTAGTGTGCCGGTGTTGTTGCCGTTGTGGGCTACTTCCTGATGTGTGTGTGCTTCTGCAAGATGAAGGACATGGATCTGTGTTCTGCTAGATGTGTGTTGTGTGTTGTTGCCATTGTGGGCTACTACTAGATGTGTGTCTATCTGGATTCAAGTTCAATACATGGATCTGATGTATGTTTGTCATGGATATAATTCCACATGGTCTGTAGGATAGATGATGACACCAGCAATGCCTCCAATGGAGGCTTCAAGCAGGTCACATGTACGTTGCTTCTCTTCCCAGTGCAAGTTGAGAAGAGGAAGATTCAAGGAGCAGCGTGTTTAGGATAATTGGAACAGAGATCCTAATGATATCATCACTTAAATGTTATCTGAAGCGGCCCAAAGTGAGAGTTATCAGATTGTGGAGCTCTTTATTAGAAATCTCACCACCTGCAGTTGTAGCAGCTAATGAATGTGCTATCAGGTAACAATCTATACTTTAGAATATCTTCCTCAGTTTTTTTCTGTAGCCCCTTTATTAGTTCATATATGTGATGATTCAAGGAGATGAAGAATGTCGTTGCATAGTCTATATTAACCTTGTCACATAGCTTAACTTGTGTGGTCTCAATTGCATGGGCGGTTATATTCATTAATAACTAATAATTGTTTTGTTTCGGACTTTTGGTAGATACTTGGATGATTACAATTGTAAACCATGTCTTACCACCTCTTATTGTTTTGCGGTTCATGTTCTTATACCAAATATTTGATGATCTTGTTTTTTTGATAATGGTGTTGCCTTTTTGCTATTGATAGGTTATATATGAAGCAAGATTTGGCAATCAAAAATTGTATCAACCACAAAATATCATCAGAAAGTAACTAGGAGGTCTCCACAAAGTGATTGTCTTTCTCCATCGATGTTCATTATGTTCTGAGAAAAAATGGATGATTATGGGTGAGGTATCAAGCTCGGCAGATGAAGGAGGTTTGAGGCCATGTAGATCAGTGAGTGTTTCTACTTTCAGGTTGTTGATTCCTTTGTACTGTTGTTTTAAGAGGCCGGAAAAAATAAGAGTCTTGCCAGCCTTGACCTCCGATGTTTTTCCAGGAGCGGTACAAGTCGTTGTGCCTATCTCAGCAACTTGGTGTGGCTGAGAATCTTGCACCTGGCATAAATGCTTCTCGAGTAGGTGAACTCTCCTTTCCCTATCCCACCGCTCTCATTTATTATTGTTTCATATTTTTGTATGAATTTGTGAGGAGCTATCAGTTTGTATAACTGCGATATATGGATATTTTTGTATATTCTTGGCTATCAGTTTGTATGGATTGATAACTGCGATATATGGATCAATCATTTTATTTGCCTATTAAATACTTAAGAAGGGTTGGTTATTCTTTCTTCTAGGATCAATATGCGGATTGACATTCAAGTTACTCTAGGATCTCTTGCTAATGAAACTCCGGCCTTTCCCCTGTGCCTGATCACATACATTATATTTATGTGTGTTGACAGGTTGCCTTCATATCATTTCCCGAGAGTCTACTACTGCATTTTAGATGTATTTCAGAGACAATAGCAGCCCCAGAAACAAGGACGCGAGAGACCAATGAGGAAAAAGGTTGTTGAGGGGGCAGCTTTTTGGTTTGTTTGTGTTTACACGAGGACAACCGCACTACCACCAATGTTGAATGCCATCAGTACTTCATAGTTAGTTATGGGTGCATCAGTATAAAAGTATTCATATGTATTGGAGTAGTATTTGCAGCAGCAACAATAGTCATTTAAATATTTTAGTTCGCAAAACTTTGTGTAGTACAATAATTAGGCAACCTGAGAAATGATTCACTTTATTCTTTTGCTTTCATGTAGATTTAACTGGTCGAGGCATCTAAAATACACCAATTTGAATATTTCATCTCAATTCGAAATAATCTTTATCCATGGGCATGAAACCCTCAATAAAAACTGGATATATATCACTGCTAATTATGTGAACCTTAATTTACACACAGAATTACACGCCAACTTGTTTGGGACTGAAAGGCTTGGTTGGTTGGTGGTTGGTTGTTTATACGGTTAGTGTAGAGATGGGTGATACTTAAAAATTGCATTATGGTCAAACAGTTTACTGCTTGAATCATGCTTGCACTAAATCTGCTTCACCATTCATAGGTGTCGCATGTGTGGTTGTTCAAGGATGTCATTTGAATGTTTCTCTGTCACGATGAGTGTTTGAAAGATCGTCTTGGTTCGGTAGTCACTTAGAATTTCTCTGTATTGTATTCTCCTGATCGCAATTACTTCCTATAAATGTTCCTAGAGTACCCGGCCAACCAGGCCACTCCAAGGGGGCAGATCCATCTGGTGCGTCCGTTTCCACCACATAGTCAAGTTTTACCCCCGCAGTGAATTACCACCATTGGATTTGTCCGTTTCCACCATTTGTCGGTAATCATATTCTTTTCCATATGGTCGGTAATGAAGATAATGATGTGGTCGGTAATCTTATTTTTTTCCATAGATCAGTCCAACTAGAGACAATGCTGAACATATGAGTGGTTGAAAAGGTCTTATTAAGCACCCGAATTTGAGCAGAATGGAGATGTTGATGTTGTGTTCAGTGGTTCATAGGTAACTGTATCTGACTTTGTCTTTATTCTAATTGCGATTGAGCTGCATAATATCACCGGATATTGCATGATCTGTTCTTAATTTTAACTTGGTGGAAACGTGAAAATGTATATAAGATGCATATTGTATGTTAATGTGTAGTGCCATTTTGTATATTGATTGCAAGCGCACATAATAGTTTGTTTTTCCTCTTTGCATCTATTATTTTCATAAAATATTTGATGTGCTAAAACAATAATGTGGAGAGAAGTCGTTTCTCCAATGAAAAATAATATGTACATAATTGATATGTTTGCTTCCCACATTTGCTTGTGGCCCTAATTTAGGATGATGTTCATTGGAAACCTGATAGAGTAGAATTACATTATCGTGTAAATCAGCTGTCAATTGCTACATCTTCAGTTTATGATGTATCTAGGGTGTATATAATTGAAATTTATTTTCAGTTGTATATTTTACTTTATAAGGCGCTATTTTTTGTTTTTCTGAAACCTACTGTATGTTATGCAGCTCAAAAAGCTGATTTCAGATCTTCCTTGTGAGGTACTTCAGAAAGTATGTGTTCACATACGAGATGCAGCCCTATGCCCATAGCTTTGTTTATGATATTTGATTTTGTGACATGTTTGTCCTTTTTAGGTATTGGTCGAGGTGCGTGGAATTTTATGAAATGATTTCCTAGGCATCAACAAAAGGACTTGTGCAATGGTGTAAGTTCCGACTGGCTCTGAATTCTGAATGCTTACAGTATGACACTATCAAATCTCAGGTTTTTGTACACAGTGAGCTGTTGTAGGTAACGGGTTTGGTGTTGAAATCGGCGTTGATTTATGTGATGTTTCATTCGTGTAGGATGCCAATGATGCACAATGAGGAGATGGTTGGGCCTTGTGGCATGCTTATGGCAGCAGCTCCCCTTGCCAGCAAACTCGCCATCTCTTTCCCTAGGTATACCAGCTTTGGCCATCTTTTTCAATGTATTACTTGGTTGATATGCTTCTGGACATTACTTTTTGAAGTGAGGATTGTTTAATTGACTTTCGTATGCATATAATAATCCTAAAGAAAATCCATGCGAGTGCGTTTATTGTGTTCCTTTTATGTTTTGCTTGCTTTGACAAGGATGCTTTCTTTTATAGATTTTTTCCTTCATGAGAATGAGTGGGCAGCCCGTATGACCTGATGAGAGAAATTCACGCAGGAGTAGTTTGCTTTCTGTAGCAATAACTTCTTTGTGGTGTTTGGTCTTTAATTCTTATTTATCATATATGATGGCTTGAGGTTTGCTAATCCATGATTTGATCCAGAAATTTACTTACATATATCTATGGGATGTCACAGACGAGGGAGGAGCAGACTCACCGGCTCAGACGGCGGTTTTGGCACTGGCGGACTCCTCCACGAGTAAGGCCCTCCTCTTCCTCTCAATGCATCTTCCTTTCTCAAGTCCCTCTCACTTTCTCTCTCTGTCCACAGATCGGGCCACATGTGAGATGGCGGGGCGTGGTCTGCGTGACTCCATGAGATCCATGGACATCGGCTCTTCGTCCGGCGTGGGGATGTGCAATGGCTTGGTGACAGAAATCATGTGTTGCAGGCCAGCGGGCAGAGGAGGGAACCCTCTGCTACGGTCACAGTCGGTGTGGTATGGCTCCTTATCTACATCACAATCCCCTACGTCTGTTCTACTTCCCTTCAGGTAATTTGTTATCTTCTGTGCTCTGTGATGGCCATTTCTTATGCTTGGACTTGCAGGGAGATTGGAGCCAGCTCTCACTCATGTATTATAGAACTGCATGTGTGTATATATATATATATATATATATATATATATATATATATGTGTGTGTGTGTGTGTGTGTGTGTGTGTGTGTGTGTGTGTATTATCTATTTTTTTAGTTTTCTGGTCATTTGATTTGATCAGTTTGTTATTCAGCTCATTAAAACTGTTGCTTCTGATGATGATTGGTTGATGTTTTTTGCATCTTAAGAATCACAAGAAGGTGATCTGGAGGAGGGAGGTGATCATTACTTGAACATTGGCAGTACCACACCCACCGTCTCCTCTCTCTATTCCTTAAACATTTTTTTGGGTTTAAAACTGCTTCTGTCCAATGGTGGTGAAACTTAAGTAACTTGTGATAAGAAGAAGAAATATATTACTAACCACCTCCTGCTTCTGTCCAATTCGTGATTGTGCTATAGCCATTGGATATGTGTTATCCTTGGAAGATGGTCCTTTTGAATACCTTTTAAATTCCTCTGAAAATAGAGTATTTTGAAATGGCTTTTGGTTCTTTAACATATTTGAAATTTTATCATATTTCAGAAATATCAGAGCTTACCTGGAAAAAGGTATGAAGAAATTGATGGCAATTGATCCCCGGTTGGTAAGTAGGTCTACAGGAACAGCAAATTTCATGTGTGCTAATTTGTTTTTAGCTGTGCCTACAATACAATGCTCAAATAGTTATCATGTATATACATCTCGAGCAGAGACTGGATCATCGATTCTTACATGTTAGCTACTGGAGGCTTTATCAGTTTTTATATCTGCTGGTGGTCTTCGGCCTCAGTCCATGCTAAAACATAGAACAATACAGGAAAGTAGAACGAAACAGATCAACTACACTAGGCAAATAGATTGCAGATCGAGCATGTTGTTTCTCTTTCCATGTGTCACAATGCATTAGAGCATAAAGGTTTGCGTACTTTGCAAAATAAAGCAAATATAATGAGAAGCTTGGGCAGTTGCTTAAACACTTATCAAATTTGAAAATCATTAAGAATTTGCAAAACTGCTCTGATATTGATTTAGTTTTGAGAAGAGATAAATGTTGATAGGTGCTGCTACTTTGCTAAAATATAATGATATGATTTTACTTGTATTTAGACTGCTATATTTAGTGTGTATACAATGCTCAAGCAGTGTTCCAGAAATTGCTGCCATGCGCCAATTGGGCCAGTTTAGGTCCCACTTTATGTTAAACCAGCAATGTTCGTGTGGCTTAGATATTGCATTCTCAGTCAGTTTTATTTAAAACACCAGTTGAGCATGTGAGTCAAATGAATTGGTTTGTCAACACTGAATTATAGAAACAACACCTGAAAAGTTATTATAGGATGAACATAGTTTCGTTATTTCCCTTACTGATCTACTTGAGTTACTACACTTGTTTTGCGTTTTTAGCCTCTTCTATAAACGGCCCAGTTCATTTCCAGGTTGTGATATAGTAGTTTGTTAACTTAAAACGGCCAGTTGGTGTTATCAGGACTTTTACTTAGTCTGGAGTTATATGTTTGGTTATCCGTGGCGTCGGATGCTCACCATATGTGGCATATGTTTTAAATTAGCAAAATTCATTAGTACAACCAAATCAAAATAGTCTTGAAGATATACTACAAATATTTACGTTCTTGTCCACCAGGTCACTAAATGTGGTACGAATGCAGTTTCTTTAATCCTGCTCTATCTAATTTTTCAGGTCACTGAAACCAAATCATGCATTTGAGTCGCTCAGTCGATGGAGGACGAGCCAGAAACAGAAAACACTGTCGCAGAGGTAGATTTAATCCATTCGTATACATATGTTAACTTCAATTTGCCTATCATGTAGGGATTTTGAGGTATTATTTTGTGCTATTGATGATAATCCATTGTATTACAATTAATCTGTGTTGTAGAAGCTTTAGCTGATCTGGTTTTGTATCTTTCGAAATAGATTTGAAGAGGTTGCACATATTCTATTTCAGGTACTTATAGCAAATACAGAATGGACCAATATTCGAAAAGAGCACAAGACTTGAGGATTTGAGCATGCTTGTAGGCCAGAAGCATCACCTTCAGACTTTGTCACTTGTTGACAGTCTAAAATTGACCCTGAACTAATATGGGCACTTGCTAAGCAAGACATCAAAGACCAGCACCAGCTGAAGGTTCTACCCCAACTTATATAAATTGTCTGTTTTAGTATATTTTGTTAACTTCCATGTAATATGTAAACCATTGAAGTTAGATGTTAATCACACCATGTTTGGCATGCAGATGAAATAGAAAATGCAGCCGTTAAAGGCACCAACGAAGGAAAACCCATCTTGGTACCACTTCTCCTGAATTTTCGGAATTATTACTGTATTGTTACATTTTCGCATACTATCCTTTAGTGTGCATAAGGGACTACCAAAGTAGAACATGAATTTTGGTTACTATGTATAATGCACCAGTACTATCTTTAGACAAATGCTGCACCCCTTGCTTTCCGCTGCCCGTCTTGTCCGAGTCCGAGTTTGGAGCAACACCGATTGCATTACAGGTTGATTTTACTGCTAACGCCTCGGTCACTCCTCTTTAGTTAGTGTTGCCCTGGACATAGTGACATGGCCACTTGCACCGTCTCCACTATGGGGGCATAAAGCAATCAGCACACAAGTAGGCCTCTTTATTTTGTAATTAAAAGAGCGGCAGTAGTGTAGAAATTAGCACATAGGTTGCATGTGGGTTCTGAGGACATGAGACCAGCTGCAGTAGTGTAGCAGTTTCCTGTTTATTCATTTTGTTCATGACAATGGAAAAACTGGGGCTCATTCCTGCGTTTTGAGTGATGACAGTGTATTTAAGGAGTATTTTTCATGTGCCATTAGGTCAAGTTAAATAATGGGAGCAGGTCACGCTTAAATATTATCATCACTCCCTTCAGTTGGGAGAGTGACTATTATTTGTGGCCCTATAACTGAATTCAGGTAGCATATGTTTATGTATTTATGTAGAGAATATCTAAATGATTGGTTATATATGAGATTATCTATACAAAGTTTGATTACTCTACCTTATTACAGACCCAATTAAAAAATGTCGATTGGGTTTTGTTGTCAGTTCTCTTTACCTATATATATGGCAGGTCTATCAACTCTTCATATTTTTGTTTACTTGGGAACTTTGTGGCTTTGTCATGTTATTAGAAATGGTTGTTTCATACCTAATGCGATGCTAATTTCCGAGAAACCTGTATATTATGTTGGCACGTTCTATTATTTTACTCGGTACATCACCTTGCTATGTACATTCAAATAAGTTCCTTCTATTATGATTTCGGCTGCACAACCTATTGATCAATATTGGAAATTAGAAAGCATGAACTTTCATATTCTGCAGCTTTGAAATATTTGTTATTAGCACTACCCTTTTATCATTGCCGTGGGCTAGGCCTTCAAATCAAATGTACATCTTTTAGCAGGCACACAAACATCTTAATACATGACAAGGTCATATAAGTACATTTTATTCCTTTATAGTTTCACAGTGGACAATTCTTTTTTTTTGTCCTGGACAGTATGTTATTTGTCTTTGAGCCATTCATTTGTTTTGTTGGTTCCTCAATTTGTTGTATTATTTCAAAGATGTGTGTTTTAAGTTCTACTTGTATTTTTTGCAGAAGAGTATGTAGCGAGGTTATTCGTCAAAAGTATTTACAAACCATGGCACATCTAATTGTAAGCCCCTTGACCTGGCTGGGATCACAGCCCCACAGATCTTTTTCATCGTACTCTGGTCTTTATCGTAGCCTACCGGAAATAGGGCGTATATTGCCACAGAGGCAAGTGTGCCAAAAATTATGGTTGTCATGGTACTGTTAATCTCGCTAATTTAGGCTGTTCTGCTCTTGGCCGTCGGCGCTCCTGGCCTCCCAACCAGGATTCTCTTCCCTCGCCAACAAAGACTCTGGGAGGCCAGTGAAGCTAGAGCGAAGTGGTCGATATGTGGCGTAGCTTTTCACCAACGGCATGCTCTTGTTCAGCTCGAAGGTTGAGACCTTCCTCCTCTCACCGGTTTGCTTTGGTTAGTAGAACAAACTACACGACACATGCTTGTTCAAATACTTCTCTCACGGATTATCATCTCTGTTTATACTTGTTCAAATGTTTTTTATGTATAGATTTGAATATGATAACAGAGGTCAGGTACAACCTCATAATTTTAGTTTTCATCAATCCTGCTGTGTTGGCATGGTAGGTTGGTAGCGGCTTAAGAAGTTCAAGCAATTGCCCTATATTTGTACGAGTAGGCCAGAGTACATATCAGTAAAAGCAATATAATATTTATGAGCCGGTTTTAGGTGTGGTAGCCAACTATCAGTAAAAGTAGTAGATATTTGTTTACCGCTCTTTACCTTGAATAGTTAGATGTATTTCAGACATAATCTTTTTTATCTTGTTAGGTTCCAGTGCATTTTGTTACCCTAATATTTTCATGAACCATCAATCCTACATCAACCGGTGCATTTTGTCCTAGCAGGGCCCTCATTTTTCCCCTTGACCCCAGCCTCCCTCTTTTTGGCATAAAGTCATAGTTATTATCATAACTTTAATGCAATATGTACTGCAGATTTAATCCAGCTGACATAGGGTTCTTACTCTTCCATTTTAGGTTCATTGAACAACCTGCCGACACATGGTTGTTACTCTTCCATGTTAGGTTCAGTGAACAATTTGTGTGTGATCATGAATTAACCCTTCAGAATTTTAAGATGCAGGCACAACCTCAAATGCACATGATTGTACTACGGCACGGCCTTGATTGAATGTCCTGGCAGAATTATTAACTTTCATATTTTGTGTGTAATAAGACCTGCTTGTTGTGCTCACTCGCTTACGTTTTAGGTTCTCATGCTACATTAGGTGTTCTCAAGGAAAAATACTCATATGATAGTGTCTCGAAAGTATGTATATCTGTCAGTGTTATATATATTACAGTTCATACCTAAGTTGTGCATGAAGTGATATTTCTTGAGCAAAAGTTACCTGACTGTATTTATTACAGTGTATTTGACATATAAGGAACCTGAGCACAAAATCAAATGTCTGATATGTGGCATGCATCTAAGGTTGTTAGATGTTTCCATTTTTAGTTCCATAGATGAGAAGACGCGACTCAGAACGTACTCCTTGGACAGACAGACGCGCGGCCGGGCCGCTTCAGTGCCGCCTGCAGCCTTGGGCAAGCTGATACTATCACCATCGCAGGGCGGCGTGGGCTTGAGGTTCCACTCGAGATCGACCGGATTTTGTAGTCAGTCGAGTTGTATTGTTCCGAACTTGTGAGGTTGTTAACTTTCAGAGAAGATGTAAACTGGTATGAGTTTCAGAATTATATGGCCATATCCTCTGTAATTTTATCCCAAAGCTGCTAATGTACGAGTTTCAGATTTTTGTGCACTACCCAGGCTAGATGGAATGGTGTTCAGTTAGAGAAGATAGATGATCTTGCTTGGTAGCTTATCATATGTACTGTCCCTTTTGGTTTTGCTTGTTGATCTTCAGATAGTATTTTTGCTGGCAGACCTTCTATAAACAAGATGGTATATGCCGTTGCCATGCTCTATAAAGAAAAGGAATTCCATGTTTGTGCATGTGGTATTCTCGAAACTATAGTTCTCTCTTATTTAGCACAAACTTGATGTTTCAGGCATTATCTTCTATGGTTTACCACAGTAGTAAAAAATGTTGTTTGCATAATAGTTATTTGTCACAGTTTCCCCTGTGTGGAAGTTGTAACTAACGACTACGGGTCCATTTTTGGCTGAGATTTCGGTTTTGGCAGTGGGATGTATCTAGCTAGCATGTACATCTTGAATCAAAATGGCAGGTACATCTTGACATGGTCGTTTATCCCAGGCGTGATTTGAGGAAGATGCATGGTTTTCCATCTTGAATCAATGTTGAGTTTTCTGCTCTTGCAAATGAATATTTCCCTGCATGATTGGAGGAAGATGCACGGTTTTGTGACTATGAAAATTTATTGTTTATTTTGGTTTAGTCCATTGCTTATTTCGGTTTATTTCTGACAAAACTTCATAACGTGCAGACATCCACGTGATAGATTGATGATTTAGTTTAGCATATGTTCCTTACCAATGTGGTTCCGGTAAAGCCTAACAAGTTATAGAAATTGTGAAATATTTAATATCAATGGACAATAGCAGAAGATGGGAAAACATAATCTCATGGCAAAAATGGAAGGCGAATCTAATAGAACCGTGAATACTCTCTGCATTAACTTTTTATGACCAATACATGAAAGATCGTCTTACAACTATTTTGGTATGAAACATCCTGTATAATTTTGTAAAATTTATAGGGATAAGAAATAAACGCCATATTTGATGCGTATATAGCAACTCAAGACATGATCAATCACCAAAAATATAGATTTAAGTACTGAAATAAATTATTTATTAAATTACCGTCCTATATGTCAGCATCCATTGGCATATTAATACGCTTTCATTTGCACTTGCGCGATAGTGCAACGGGTCATCTAGTATGTCTAGACCTTCTTTATGAACTTGAATGCTTAACATACAAAGACTACGTGCTTTGGTATTTGATTTTTTTTGAATTTTTATGCCCATTTGAATCTTGGTCAAATCCTAGGCTTGACCATGACTTAAACAAGTTTAAAATATGCATGAATATGAAAAAGTAAGCATGTATCCTTCTTAGTCACTCAAAAATGAAGCTCTTGGGAGGGTTTTTGAAATTTCCATGTTGAAACCAATAACCACTTCTCTTCACCATACATGCTTGATCGACTTCATAAGACATAGTTTAGGTTTAGGGGGTAGATACATGATTTTCTGGTTTAATATGTCTAGATCATATTTATCAACTTTATTGAATGCTTACTATATGACATAAGAAGATCTCGGTTTTTCATTTTTTTTGATTCTTTTCCAATTTTTATGCCCATTTGAATCTTGGTCAAATCCTAGGTTTGACCAAGATTTGAACAAGTTTCAAAGTTGAATATGAAAAAGTAAGCATGTATGCTTCTTAGTCACTCCAAAGTGAATCTCTTGGGAGGGTTTTCGAAATTTCCATGTTTGAAACCAAAAACCACATCTCTTCATGCTCGACTTCATAAGGCAAAGTTTAGGGTTAGGGGGTAGATACATGATTTTTCTTGTTTGAATATGTATAGATCATGTTTATCAACATGAATGCTTACTATATGACATACGAAGACTATGTGCTTTGGTTTTTTCATTTTTTGATTAATTTTTGAATTTTTATACCCATTTGAATCTTGGTCAAATCATAGGCGGGTTTGACCAAGATTTAAACAAGTTAAAAACATGAGTATGAAAAAGTAAGCCTCTATCCATCTTAGTCACTCCAAAATGAAGCTCTTTTGGGAGGGTTTTTGGAATTTCCATGTTTCAAACCAAAAACCACTTCTCTGCATGCTTGACTTCATAAGACAGAGTTTAGGGTTAGGGGTAGATACATGATTTTCCTGGTTTGAATATGTGTAGACCATGTTTATCACCTTAATTGAATGCTTACTATATGACATAAGAAGACCTTGGTTTTTAATTTTTTGATATTTTTAAATTTTTATGCCCATTTGAATCTTGATCAAATCCTAGGCTTGACCAAGATTTCAACAAGTTTAAAACTTGAATATGAAAAGTAAGCATGTATGCTTCTTAGTCACTCCAAAATGAAGCTCGATCTTGGGAGGGTTTTCGAAATTTCCATGTTTGAAACCAAAAACCACATCTCTTCATATGTTTGACTTCACAAGGCAGAGTTTAGGGTTAGGGGGTAGATACATGATTTTTCTGGTTTGAATATGTCTAGACCTTGTTTATCAACTTAACTGAATGCTTACTATATGACATAAGAAGACCTCGGTTTTTCATTTTTTGATTTTTTTTGAATTTTTATGCCCATGTGAATCTTGGTCAAATCCTAGGTTTGACCAAGATTTGAACAAGTTTAAAACTTGAATATGAAAAATTAAGCATGTATGCTTCTTAGTCACTCCAAAATGTAGCTCTTGGGAGGGTTTTTGAAATTTTCATGTTTGAAACCAAAAACCACTTCTCTTCATGCTTGCCTTCATAAGACAGAGTTTAGGGTTAATTTGGGGGCAGATACATGATTTTCCTGGTTTGAATATGTGTAGACCTTGTTTATCAACTTAATTGAATGCTTACTATATGACATAAGAAGACTACGTTCCCTGGTTTTTCATTTATTTTGATTTATTTTGAATTTTTATGCCGATTTGAATCTTCGTCAAATCCTAGGTTTGAACATGATTTAAACAAGTTTAAAACATGAATATGGAAAATTAAGCATCTATCCTTCTTAGTCACTCCAAAATGTAGCTCTTGGGGGGTTTTTGAAATTTCCATGTTTGAAACCCAAAACCACTTCTCTTCATGCTTGACTTCATAAGACAAAGTTTAGGGTTATGGGGTAGATACATTATTTTTCTGGTTTGAATATGTCTAGACCTTGTTTATCAACTTGAATGCTTACTATATGACATACGAAGACTATGTGCTTTAGTTTTTCATTTTTTCGATTTTTTTTTATTTTTTATACCCATTTGAATCTTGGTCAAATCATAGGTTTGACCAAGATTTAAACAAGTTTAAAACATGAGTATGAACAAAGTAAGCCTCTATCCATCTTAGTCACTCCAAAATGAAGCTCTTGGGAGGTTTTTTGAAATTTCCATGTTTGAAACCAAAAACCACTTCTCTTCATGCTTGGCTTCATAAGACAGAGTTTAGGGTTAATTAGGGGGCAAATACATGATTTTCCTGGTTTGAATATGTGTAGACCTTGTTTATCAACTTAATTGAATGCTTACTATATGACATAATAAGACTACGTGCCTTGGTTTTTCATTTATTTTGATTTATTTTGAATTTTTATGCCCATTTGAATCTTGGTCAGATCCTAGGTTTGACCATGATTTAAACAAGTTTAAAACATGAATATGAAAAATTAAGCATCTATCCTTCTTAGTCACTCCAAAATGTAGCTCTTGGGAGGGTTTTTGAAATTTCCATGTTTGAAACCAAAAACCACATCTCTTCATGCTTGACTTCATAAGTCAGAGTTTAGGGATAGGGGGTAGATACATGATTTTTCTGGTTGAATATGTCTAAACCTTGTTTATAAACTTGAATGCTTACTCTATGACATACGAAGACTATTTGCTAACGTAGGGAGTAAGCACTCTAGCTATGAAAAGTACCAAACGATGCATACCAAAATGATTTTTTATAGGAATACTAGTTCAGATTATTTAATTTTATATTAGCAGGCCAAAATCGAACCCCGTAGTTGGATTTTATGAAATTGATCTGTAGTACTGGGCAAAACCCTAGTTTAGCTTATTTAATAATAGATTTGTAGGTCGATTTTTTTACATTTTTATTATTATTACTAGGCAGCACATGTGTTTGCCCGTCCAGTGAAACTCTTTCATTTCATTTTTCTTTTCCGCAAGGTCGGGAGTCGGAGGAAGAGTGATCACACGGGAGGAGACGAAGGGAGAGCAGTCATGGGGCCCCACTTATTTATGGTGTCTACCATTTTTCGGGTGATGTTGACTGTTTTGCAGGGTTGTCCGTGCGCAGGGGGTGCGAGCGAGCGAGGCCGAGAATGAGAGAGATTTTTTTGTTAGAGGGACAACCGAACAACCCTGAAGGACCCAGATTTCCAATACGCATCAGAGAGCAGTTTACAGCAGGACACAAAATAAATAGGAAATTACGTCTAAATCCCTAAGATTTACATGGTAGACCCCAGGCTGAAAGCAAGAAATGCGATCGGGTCCTTAACAGCTACCGTTTGGATTGATCCTCTTCGCAGCCGGGCACGAACCACTTGGCACGACCAAATCGCCATGGCTACAGAGCCTGCACACCATGGCCTCCGAACTGAGCTAGAAACGCCCTGCCAAAACCGGCAGCCAACGGAGGTGGATAATTGGAGAGATGGAGAGAGAGAGTCTTGATGCCTCTCTCTTGACAAAGAAGATGGCTGGAAGTTTGCCTACCTAGCTTATGTGACTTGTGCTCATTGAAGTGTGGGACCTCACGCATGGGAACCACACGTAAGTGACAGACTTGTTGCTCTAATAACTCGGGTGATTATTATACTGTATTAGTACAAAGTTTCCTATGTGCCTTGGTTTTTCATTTTTTGATTTTTTTAAAAGAATTATGCCCATTTTTTGAATCTTGGTCGAATCCTAGGTTTGACCATGATTTAAACAAGTTTGAAACATGATTATGAAACAGTAAGCATGTATCCTTCATAGTCACTCCAAAATGAAGCTCTTGAGAGGGTTTTTGAAATTTCCATGTTTGAAACCAAAACCACTTCTCTCTTCATGCTTGACTTCATAAGACGGAGTTTAGGGTTAGGGGTCTATCTTGATACATGATTTTTTTGGTTTGAATATGTCTAGACCTTGTTTATCAACTTAATTGAATGCTTACTACATGACATAAGAAGACTATGTACATTGGGTTTTCATTTTATTGATTTTTTTTGAATTTTTATCCCCATTTGTTGAATCTTGGTCAAATCCGATTTGACCAAGATTTAGACAAGTTTAAAACATGAATATAAAAAATTAAGCATGTATCCTTCGTAGTCACTCCAAATGAAGCTCTTGTGAGTGTTTTTGAAATTTCCATGCTTGAAACCAAAAAACCACTTCTCTTCATGCTTGACTTCATAAGACATAGTTTAGGGTTAGGGGTAGCTAGATACATGATTTCTCTGGTTTGAATATGTGTAGACCTTGTTTATTAACTTAATTGAATGCTTACTATATGACATAAGAAGACTATGTGCCTTGGTTTTTCATTTTTTGAATAATTTTTAAAAAATTATGCCCATTTTTTGAATCTTGGTCAAATCCTAGGTTTTACCATGATTTAAACAAGTTTGAAACATGAATATGAAAAAGTAAGCATGTATCCTTCGTAGTCAATCCAAAATGAAGCTATTGAGAGGGTTTCTGAAATTTCCATGTTTGAAACCAAAAACCATTTCTCTCTTCATGCTTGACTTCATTAGACAGAGTTTAGGCTTAGGGGTCTAGCTTGATACATGATTTTTCTGGTTTGAATATGTCTAGACCTTGTTTATCAACTTAATTGAATGCTTACTATATGACATAAGAAGACTATGTGCATCGGTTTTTCATTTGATTGATTTTTTTTGAATTTTTATCCCCATTTGTTGAATCTTGGTCAAATCCTAGGTTTGACAAAGATTTAGACAAGTTTAAAACATGAATATGAAAAATTAAGCCTATATCGATCCTTCTTAGTCACTCCAAAATGTTTGAAACCAAAAACCACTTCTCTTCATGCATGCTTGACTTCATAAGACAGAGTTTAGCTAGCTAGGGTTAGGGGGTAGCTAGATACATGATTTTCCTGGTTTGAATAGGTCTAGACCTTGTTTATCAACTTATTTGAATGCTTACTATATGACATAAGAAGACTATGTGCCTTGGTTTTTGATTTTTTTTGAATTTTATGCCTATTTGAATCTTGGTCAAATCCTAGGTTTGACCATGATTTAAACAAGTTTAAAACATGAATATGAAAAATTAAGCATCTATCCTTCTTAGTCACTCCATAATGTAGCTCTTGGGAGGGTTCTTGAAATTTCAATGTTTGAAACCAAAAACAACTTATCTTCATGCATGCCTGACTTCATAATTAAGACATAGTTTAGGCTTAGAGGGTAGATACATGATTTTCCTGGTTTGAATATGTCTAGACCTTGTTTATCCACTTAATTGAATGCTTACTATATGACATATATAAGAAGACTATGTGCCTTGGTTTTTCATTTATTTTGATTTATTTTGAATTTTTATACGTATTTGAATCTTGGTCAAATCCTAGGTTTGACCAGTTTCAATCATGAATATGTAAAATTAAGCATCTATCCTTCTTAGTCACTCCAAAATGTAGATCTTGGGAGGGTTTTTGAAATTCCCATGTTTGAAACCAAAAACCACTTCTCTTCATGCATGCTTGACTTCATAAGACATAGTTTAGGGTTAGGGGTAGGTAGATACATGATTTTTCTGGTTTGAATATGTCTAGACCTTGTTTATCAACTTAATTGAATGCTTACTATATGTCACATAAGAAGAATATGTGCATTGGTTTTTCATTTTATTTATTTTTTTTTTTGAATTTTTATCCCCATTTGTTGAATCTTGGTTAAATCCTCGGTTTGACCAAGATTTAAACAAGTTTAAAACATGATTATGAAAAAGTAAGCCTGTATCGATCCTTCTTAGTCACTCCAAAATGAAGCTCATTGGAGGGTCTTCGAAATTTCCATGTTTTTTCTGGTTTGAATATGTCTAGATCTTGTTTATCAACTTGAATGCTTACTATATGACATACAAAGACTATGTGCTTTAGGTTTTGAATTTGTTTTTGAATTTTTATGCCCATTTGAATCTTGGTCAAATCCTAGGTTTTACCATGACTTAAACAAGTTTAAAACATGAATATGAAAAAGTAAGCATGCATCCTTCGTTCCTTCTTAGTCACTCCAAAATGAAGCTCTTGGTAGGGTTTTTGAAATTTCCATGTTTGAAAATAAAAACGACTTCTCTTCAACATGCATGCTTGACTTCATAAGACAGAGTTTAAGGTTAGGGGGTAGATACATGATTTTTCAGGTTTAATATGTCTAGACCTTGTTTATCAACTTAATTGAATGCTTACTATATGACATAAGAAGACCTTGGTTTTTCAATTTTTTTGAATTTTATGCCCGTTTGAATCTTGGTCAAATCCTAGGTCTGACCAAGATTTGGACAAGTTTAAAACATGAATATGAAAAGGTAATCATGAATGCTTCTTAGTCACTCCAAAATGATGCTCTTGGGAGGGTTTTCGGAATTTCCATGTTTGAAACCCAAAACCACATCTCTTCATGCTTGACTTCTTAAGACAGAGTTTAGGGTTAGGGGGTAGATACATGATTTTTCTGGTTTGAATATGTCTACACCTTGTTTATCAACTTAATTGAATGCTTACTACATGACATAAGAAGACTATGTGCATTGGTTTTTCATTTTATTGATTTTTTTTTTGAATTTTATCCCCATTTGTTGAATCTTGGTCAAATCCTAGGTTTGACCAAGATTTAGACAAGTTCAAAACATGAATATGAAAAAGTAAGCATGTATCCTTCATAGTCACTCCAAAATGAAGCTCTTGTGAGGGTTTTTGAAATTTCCGTGCTTGAAACAAAAAACCACTTCTCTTCATGCTTGACTTCATAAGAGATAGTTTAGGGATAGGGGTAGCTAGATACATGATTTCTCTGGTTTGAATATGTCTAGACCTTGTTTATCGACTTAATTGAATGCTTACTACATGACATAAGAAGAATATGGGCATTGGTTTTTCATTTTATTAATTTTTTTCTGAATTTTTATCCCCATTTGTTTAATCTTGGACAAATCCTAGGTTTGACCATGATTTAAACAAGTTTGAAACATGAATATGAAAAAGTAAGCATGTATCCTTCGTAGTCACTCCAAAATGTATCTCTTGAGAGGGTTTTTGAAATTTCCATGTTTGAAACCAAAAACCACTTCTCTCTTCATAAGACAGAGTTTAGGGTTAGGGGTCTAGCTTGATAGATGATTTTTCTGGTTTGAATATGTCTAGACCTTGTTTATCAATTTAATTTAATTATTACTACATGACATAAGAAGACTATGTGCATTGGTTTTTCATTTTATTGATATTTTTTGAATTTTTATCCCCATTTGTCGAATCTTGGTCAAATCATAGGTTTGACCAAGATTTAGACAGGTTTAAAACATGAATATGAAAAAGTAAGCGTGTATCCTTCGTAGTCACTCTAAAATGAAGCTCTTGTGAGGGTTTTCGAAATTTCCATGCTTGAAACCAAAAACCACTTCTCTTCATGCTTGAATTCATAAGACATAGTTTAGGGTTAGGGGTAGCTAGATACATGATTTCTCTGCTTTTAATATGTCTAGACCTTGTTTATCAACTTAATTGAATGCTTACTATATCACTACTACTATTAAAAGAGAGAGAGCGGCAGATCCAAATCATCTGGACCATCTAATCATCTCATTTAACGGTCCAGATTAGCGCTAAAACATGTGTTAGACGCTCCCGTCCCAAATCAAACTGCCATTTATCCCAAACGAAGACACCGCCCTGCACGACCTGCAACCGACGTGATTTCGGCGCCGCCGCACCGCAGGCGTCGGACCGCATCCCACATAACCGACCTCCGCGTCACCCGCCGCCGCGCGCACTTCCCTTGCCGACACCCGCCTGCCCGACGGGATTTGGGCTGCACGCCGCCGACCAGTCAATGCCGCCGCCCGTCAACCAGCCTACCACGGCTTGCCCGACGGGATTTGGGCAGGGCTGGACGCCGTAGCATCCACTGCATCTGCAGTCCGCCGCACTGCAGTTCATCTGCACCGAGCTCAACCGCGCCCAGCTCCTCCAAAACCAGCCCGTCCGTGCCCTCCTTCTCCAATCCTTGAAGGTATTTGTTTATTTCCTTGCCCCAGTTGATAAATAAAGCCAATGCATCTGGATCTCCATCGGGGAAGCATATCTCTTATAGACTTAACCAAAAACGCTGGAGATATAACTCGGGATCATAAACTGCAGAGTGGTACAAATGATTCCAAATCAAATATTACTAATGTGGACGAACCTCAACTACCTGCATCTTCCTCTATTTTTTGAACTCTGCATCTTCTTTGATGGCTGTGTGTCACTCCTCTGAACCACATTACCAACACACGGGATATGATAATTTCATTTACACGAATCCTGTTATATTGAATAACCTCTTGGCTCTTGCTAATGATAACTATGATACATCTTCTTTGCCAGGTGCAGCATTTAGGGCTGCAAATCTTCTCAGTAATGATGCTCATATGCCACCAACTGAGCTAGCAGGGATCTGAACATAATGGAGAAGGTTGGTATGCATGACTTAATGATCTGTTTCATTTCTCTAAACCCCGGCCTTACAAAACAACAACTTTAATTTATTATGTTTCTTATTCGCAATAAATAAATATATTATTATGCTCTTGCTGCCTGTTATACCTGTGGTTCTTTGTGTCGATTCTACACCAAAATGTGATACTCCTACGTCTATATAAGGTGAGCTACTAATTAGGTTGTGTGCAACAGAACAGAGTCTGATGGGATCAGGGGAGCCTTGTTTTCTACACCATAATACTATTCCTGCAATCACGTAGACACATTTGCTTCTGCTTGATATGTTTAAGAGGCTCGCATTTCTTTGTGTTGTGAAGTTTACCTTAACCCACTCTTGATACATAAAATAAGCTGGGTAGCAAATTTATTCAAATTCGTAACTATTGAGAAGTGAAGACATCTAGAAGGAGAAACAAAATGATGAAGAGCTCCCGGTTCCCATTTAAAAAGCTAAATAAAATCTGGCATCTACAACAAGATCTATCAGCTTTGAATGCAACATACACAACCTTTATACTTCCAGCAGCACCAGCAGCAACAATAATTCATAGCGTTTTTTTCCAAGGTACATCAAACCCCCAAAAATATATACTAAGCTTATATCCTTTTAGGCATGTGTTGTTATTGTTGAACTGTTGATAAGTGTACCATTAACTTTAACAATGACAGCATTGTTCTGCCATAAGGAAAGACCTCCATTGAGCAAATTAATTATTTTGTTTTTCTGTATTACTTTTCAGAACCTTGAAGCTAAAATACAGTTCGGTCCGTTTTACACGCAAACAAAAAAATACAGTTCAAATGAGAAGAAACGTACCAACCATGGAGAGCTAGACATGCGATACAGGCTATATAGGTAGCTGCTTCTGCAAAGTGCAAGTATGGAACCACTGTTTCATGCTCCCAATAGTTTATGTTCATGTTTCCTACAATTTGTATCTTCAGATCTCACTCACTTCATGCCAAGGCATAATTAATTATATTCGTGTTATCTCTGCCAAGAAAAGTTGCACTTATAATATTTCTGCCACTTCTTCCCGATGCTATTGCTCTTGTTATAGAATTGATTACACAAATTATTTCCACTGTCCGACATAGAACATGTGGTATTTTTTTCTTAATGGAAATAGGTGGTGTTCTTTTCTTTTCATTTTTGAACGGGAACATGAGAAACATATCAATGCATTGATATGCTCCTAGATTCATTATACAGAATTCTAAGTTGCAATGAGTAAGTTCTATACAAGAATACAAATTTACTTAAAAGGTATTTTTGTATTTATTCAGCTGTTGTACCATTCATTTTGTTCCTCATTGTGTTCTTAATTTTCAGGAAAAGGAATTAACACTTTTTACCACTCAGGGTGTATGTGCACAACCCACATTGTTTGCAGGTCAGAGCACGAGCAATTTTTTGTTCATCCCATGGGAATTTGTATCGAGATGTCTTATGCAACTACACTTTTTATTTATATTGATACTACTTTCAGAAATGTTTCAATAGACCAAACATAATAATCTGTTTGGCGTTGCATCCATTTTTCGAGTGGCTGGCTGTGTGATGTCCAACAGAATTTGTTCCCCTGAGTGTCAAACAATGTCTGAACATGATTTCAAACAACTAAAGAGGGTGAAATTCTATTGAATTCATGGTGATCTCCTGATCCTTTTTTACATGTCCTAATAACTTACAATTGTTTGTAAACATAATGAAACTTAAATATGAAAATTTCAATTGAGTTATGTGTATTAGTCGACACGTGCATTGCACGTGCTCCATTACTAGTGACATAAGAAGACTATGTGCCTTGGTTTTTCATTTTTTTATTTTTTTTAAAAAATTATGCCCATTTTTTGAATCTTGGTCAAATCCTAGGTTTGACCATGATTTAAACAAGTTTGAAACATGAATATGAAAAAGTAAGCATGTATCCTTCGTAATCACTCCAAAATGAAGCTCTTGAGAGGGTTTTTGAAACATGAATATGAAAAAGTAAGCATGTATCCTTCGTAATCACTCCAAAATGAAGTTCTTGAGAGGGTTTTTGAAATTTCCATGTTTGAAACCAAAAACCACTTCTCTCTTCATGCTTGACTTTATAAGACAGAGTTTAGGGTTAGGGGTCTAGCTTGATATATGATTTTTCTGGTTTGAATATGTCTAGACCTTGTTTATCAACTTAATTGAATGCTTACTATATGACATAAGAAGACTATGTGCATTGGTTTTTCATTTGATTGATTTTTTTTTGAATTTTTATCCCCGTCTGTTGAATCTTGGTCAAATCCTAGGTTTGACCAAGATTTAGACAAGTTTAAAACATGAATATGAAAAATTAAGCCTGTATCGATCCTTCTTAGTCACTCCAAAAGTTTGAAACCAAAAACCACTTCTCTTCATGCATGCTTGATGATGACTCACAAGTATAGGGGATCGCAACAGTCTTCGAGGGAAGTAAAACCCAATTTATTGATTCGACACAAGGGGAGCCAAAGAATATTTGTAAGCCTTAACAACGGAGTTGTCAATTCAGCTGCACCTGGAAACAGACTTGCTCGCAATAGTTTATCAGTAGCAACAATTTTATTGCAGTAGCAGTAGTGAAATATAAGCAGCAGTGTAATAAAGATAGCAATAGTGATTATAGTAAACAGCAGGATTAAAATATTGTAGGCATAGGGATGGATGAACGGGCGCTGCATGGATAAGATAACTCATGTAATAATCAATACAAGGCATTTGCAGATAATAATAAAACATTATCCAAGTACTAAATAACCATAGGCATATGTTCCGTATATAGTCGTACGTGCTCGCAATGAGAAACTTGCACAACATCTTTTGTCCTACCAGCCGGTGGCAGCCGGGCCTCTAGGGAAACTACTGGTAATTAAGGTACTCCTTTTAATAGAGTACCGGAGCAAAGCATTAACACTCCGTGAACACATGTGATCCTCATATTACAGCCTTCCCCTCCGGTTATCCCAATTTCTGTCACTTCGGGGCCTCGGGTTCCGGACAGCAATATGTGTATACAACTTGCAGGTAAGATCATAAAACAATGAATATCATCATGAATCAATAACATGTTCAGATCTGAAATCATGGCACTCGGGCCCTAAGTGACAAGCATTAAGCATAACAAGTTGCAACAATATCATAAAAGTACCAACAACGGATACTAGGCACCATGCCCTAACAATCTTATGGCTATTACATGAACAATCTCATCCAATCCCTACCATGCCCTTCAGCCTACAGCGGGGATTTACTCACACATGGATGGGGAAAACATGGATGGTCGATGGAGAGGCGTCGGTGGCAATGATGGCGATGATCTCCTCCAATTCCCCGTCCCGGCAGGGTGCCAGAACGGAGTTTCTAATCCCAAAATAGGGTTTTCGATGGCGGCGGAGTTCTGGATGTCTTCTGGAAAATTGGTCGAACCCTCGTGCGTTTTTAGGTCAAGGGCTTTAAGTAGTCCAGAGGGGAGCGCCTGGGGCTGGCCGAGGCGGCGTCCCCATGTGGCGGCGCGGCCATGGGCCCACCGCGCTGCCATGTGGCGTGCGCGCCTCGTGGCCCCCCTCCGTCTCGTCTTCTGGCTCCATGGGTCTTCTGTGAAAATAGGCCCATTGCAATTATTTCCGGGATTTTCTTGAAAGTTAATTTTCTGCACAAAAATAAGACACCAGGGCAATTCTGCTGAAAACGGCGTTAGTCCGTGTTAGTTGTATCCAAAATACACAAATTAGAAGCAAAACAATAGCAAAAGTGTTCGGGGAAGTAGATACGTTTTGCACGTATCAACTCCCCCCAAGCTTAGCTTATTGCTTGTCCTCAAGCAATTCAGTTAACAACTGAGTGCGATAAAAGAACTTTCACGAACACATTTGCTCATGTGATGTAAATATTCTCATAATATGGATGAGTACTTAGGCAATTCATAATAAGATAAATGCAAATAAAGTCATCTAATAGTTATGTCAATCATGAAAAAGATACCAACAAACTAATAATAAACATCATGAAACATATCTATCAGCAGGATTGCAATGCTCAAAAAAAGATATGATAAAGTGGTATCTCGCTTGCCCGTATTTGTACAGCAAAACATAAATTCCCAGGCACCTCTGAAATTCATGGGAAGACTAGAAGTAAAGATTATCAAAGATAAAAGTATCAAAGTTATACCATAGTTAACCATATTCTGGGACAAACATATTACACTAAGAATGACAATTATGCTCTCAAGAAGGTGCTCAAAGAAAGGATGGTGACTCAACATAAAAGTAAAAGATTGACCCTTCGCAGAGGGAAGCAGGGATTAACATGTGCTAGAGCTTTTCATTTTTAAAACAGAAGTAAAATTGTTTTGAGAGGTGTTTTTTGTTTTCAACGAATGGTAGTGGGCACTCTAACTACCTTGTCAACCATACTTTCAAGAGCGGCTCCCATGAAGGACGTTCTCTCTACCAGCAAGGTAGATCATCCCTCTTCTCTTTTGTTTACACATGTATTTTAGTTTCATTATCGATGACACTCCTCCCAACCTTTGCTTACACAAGCCATGGCTAACCGAATCCTCGAGTGCCTTCCAACATTCACATACCATGGAGGAGTGTCTATTTAAAAAATTAAGGTGCTTACTGATAAATCAGGGCAAAACATGTGAAGAGAATTATTAATGAAAGTTGTAATTAATTGGGGCTGGGCACCCCGTTGCCAGCTCTTTTTGCAAAATTATTGGTGTAACAACCCAACTTTTGTGACTTGATTAAAATTTTGGAGTACAAATTTTTGGGCCAACAAAAACTTTTTCTATCTTCAAATTTTGCATGCATATAGTTGATCTTGCATTGATTGTAGGATGTGGGTGTTTGTTACTTGTGGAAATTACATTGTGTGTCAATCACTAAAAAAAACCTAAAACCCTTCTGCATGTGAACCTCTTTTATTTCTTGTTTGAATTAATTAAATCAAGACACAAACCCTTATGCATGTGATCATCCCCACATGTGATCATCCAAGATCAGGACCATCTCCATTTTTCCCTCCACCAATTCTCTTTTATTCTTTTTCCAATTTCCATTCTACAAATTCTCCAAGCAAGAACCCCTATGTCTCATCCCATATTTTGACTCAACTTGATTTGGGCCATGCCCTAGTGTGTGGACCAAATTCTCAAACTAATAAAAATATGGGGGATGGACATGCCGGCCATCACACACCCCCATTACCTTGCATCCCTCTCTCTATCTCTCCTTTTCTCCTCACCCTCCGAAAACACCTGCATGGCGGACAGAATTTCGTCTCCATCTAGCCTCTCTCCACTCTCTCACTCCTCACACACTAATCACCTACGGGTGACTGCTTTTGGCCTCATGTGTGTGAGAGGGAAAATTGGAGAGATATGTGGCCGGGGCTAGTTGGTGTCTTTGCCTCCATGTGATCTCCAAGCAGATGCAAACAAGACCAAGATGCATGCACGTCTGCACCACCCCTCCTGCTCCCTCCCTACTCTTTCTAGCCTCACTCACATCCTCTCATGTTCTTGGAACATTGCGGGTAGAAATATGCAAGGCCTCCCCTCTCTCTGCTGAGCATGCACATGAGGCCAGAAGGTTGTCGACGCTCCCCTGCACGCTTCTTTCAGTCCTAAACCCACCAGGCCTCCCTACCCTCGCTCACCCTTGCTGACACGCCGCGGTGACCACCCGTGGTGACCGTGCACGTCTGCATGGGCTCGGCCACGGTGGACACCCCACCCTCTCGCGCTGCTGACCCTGGACGACGGAGCTGGAACGCCCAGAGAGTTCACGAGCCTCAGTGACAAGCCCCACGCCGTCCTCTCACCTCCCTCTGGACGACACCGACCTCGCCACCTGCCGGCATTCCGTCAAACACGTCGCAGATGGATGCGACCTCTCCTCCTCGTGACCCTCTCGTGGCACCGCGACACTGCCATCACTCCAAGAACCCCTGTCACGGCACAGACACGCAGCGCCACCGCCCCTTTCATCCAATGGCGGGCAGCCGCCTCTCTTCCTCCCATGCCGACCACGGTGCACGGTGCGCGGCGCAGCCGAGATAAAAAGGGCACTAGCCCTCTATTCCTTCCTCCTTTTCGCCACAAACCCCGCAAAGCACCACCACGGCATGCACGATCGAGCGTGGGGAGGCTAAGTTTCTCCTGCGACTCGAGTTCCTGCTCGACGCCGTCGGACGCCTCCGTTTTGGTGTGGGCCGCCGTCGCCTCCGGCACCCCTTTTTCTTTCTCTCTGCGCCTCCGCACTCCCCTCCTCTAGCTCTCCCTCACCGTGCTCTCCTTTTCTTCCCAGGGAGCCCCGTACTGGACGCTGTCCCAAACAGCCGGTTCGCCGCCGCCGACGACCGCCGGAGTCAGGGGCTGCTGTTTTGGCTGCCGCCATGTCTGTTCGGAAGGGCAACCTCCGCCGCACCTGACGCGCCCACTGTCGCTGTTTTCTGCGCCTCGAGGTGAGCTAGCGCAGCTCCAGACCACCGCTAGGGTTTCCCCGTCGCTGTCAAACTCCGACGCCTGTAACCTCGGCCGTCGCCATCTCTGCAGGTGTTGCCGCCGGAGAAAGGCTTCTGTGACACGGCGGCGACCCACCGCACCCTCTCCATCGACCCCGACCCCTCCGGCGAGCACCCTGGATGTCGCAGCCTCTCGCCATCGTTTTCACACTCATCGCCGCCGTCGTCTGGGAGTTCTCATCGATCGTATGTGGCGCATCTGGAGCGTCTCCCAAGCTCCTGCGCCAACCCCACGTCACCGCCACAACGTCGCCGTCGTCACCCTCGAGCCCGAGGTGAGCCCCTTCTCTCCCGCCTGCCCGTTCCGGTCGAGTATCGCGGCAGCGCTGCCATCCTTCGTGTGTCTGAGAAGAAAAACTCCCAGGATCGGAGAAACACTCCCAGGATCGTTGGATCCAGATTCTGCGGCCTCATGCAGGCTCGCTTGCATGCACGGCCAGCAGCCGCAGGCCCCGCGCACTGACGAGGCAAAGGCCATGTACCGCGGTTCAAACCGCAGCCTCCCGTGCGGCTGCGGATGAGCTGGGCCACCCAGCGCCAGATCTCAGCCGATCTGGGCCGTGCCGCCGATCCCCGGCCCATTTACCCTTATCAATTTAATTGAGATAAATCTGCTAGTAAATATGGCTGCAGTTTTTGAAATTCTATAAATTCCTAGTTTGTTCAAAAATTTCCATTTAAGTTTATGTGTGCACCTTTACAAAATCTTAACCATGTACAATTGCATGCATGCGATTTAGTCTTGTATATTTGTGCTGATAAATAAAATCCTAAAATGTTACTGTAAGAGCATTTTAATTAGTATGATTCTTGTATAGACCCTTTTTGCATGAGGTAAATTTTTTTGAGCTGTAGATGTGAGTACCTTTCTTTTGGCACTGGTCCCACTGGCAGAAGCTTGATGGCTATTGTTTGGTTGACAAATTAAATACCAACCAGAGAGCTTTTCTGTGATTTCTAATTTGAAAAATACAAATGGTTTTGGAGCAAACACAAAGGCTACTGGTAGATATCATTATAGGGTACTTTTGTGCCAAAGGAAATATTTTTAAGAGTGGCATTTTAATTCTGGGGATGTTATTACTGAAACAGTATACCTTTTCAGTATTTGATTTTTGTAAATTATTATAAAAATCAGGAAAATGCCAAACCAGTGGGGTTGGATCACATTTAACATTATATATCTAGTGGTATGATTGGTTTTGGTTGTTGATGCTCTGATACTGGTGTTCCTAGCTATTTGTGTGCTCTGGTTCCTGTCTCATTTAAATTGTCTAAATTATTTTAAAAATTATTTTCAAGTGATTCTTGTGCAAGTGTGTTATAAATTTTGATAGCTTACAGTAGGTATGCTCCATGAAATTTTATGACTTTCAGAAAGATTTAGGACATTTAAATGGTTCCTAAGTCATTTCTGGTTTTATAAAAATCATAACTTTTGTATTAAAAACCCTAAATTAGAGAATCCACTTTCAGTAGCTTGTATTTGCAAACCTTTACATACTGTGATTTTACCAAATTTTTGTGTGAACTATTCTGGAATAGTTTGTTGATTTGGAGTGTTGCTTGTTTCTTTTTATTTTGCGACGCTAGATTCGAACGCCGCCGGAACCATAGGAGGAGGTGAATTTGGAGGATTTGAGGAAGAAGGCCAGGGATACTTTGCTGATCAAGGCAAGCCACCTCTTGATGCATACCTTGTCCTAAATATCTCGCTCTTGCATTATTACAAGTTTTTATAAATTGCATGGTTTTATTTATTCATGTGAGTGGTTCCGACACTCGAAGATTTATTATTCCACCCTTATGGGTGCAGCCCTCGTGTTACCTACTGATCACACACTTTCTAGTGATATGGTGCGTAGCACCTTATCATCCTTGTTGCCGCTTTTCAAAGAAAAGTTGGACTATAGGTCGGGAGCACTCTTTAAAAAGATTTGTGAAAATGTTTTCACGAAAGAAGTGTTTCGAAAACCTTGGAATGGGGTAGACCTGCCCAAGTGTGAGTTTATGAAAAGGAAAAGGTTTTCGGGAAGAAAAGTTGCTGGAGGCAAGTGGAGAATTTTTTTTCGAAAAACCTTGGTGACTGAGTACCTAACCGGACCTAGCCAGTACAACCACATTACCCCTTAGTGGGAGAGGGCGTAGCGTAGTAGTTTGTCTCGCCTTAGTTTGAGTCCTGCAAGTGTAGTGGTAGTCCGACCATGGACGCTTCGACCGGGGTTCTTCCCATGAGAAGGGACGCAACCCATTTGCCTGTTTAGGTACGCGGGGTACAACTTATGAGCTCCCATTGAAAGATGCCTAAGTGGTTGGATGGCATTTCGGAGGGTCGAGTGTGCTGGGGACCTTGCTACTCCTGTACAGCCCTCGAACTCTGGTGTTGGGAGGTACAACTCATTCGGCATGTCTTAGGCTAAGGCGAGCAAGCGAAAAACTGCGATCGGGAGCTTGTCATGGCATATGTTGGTATGCGGAGATGATGCCCACACGATAAGTATTCGGATCTTGTGGGGAAAGTGTACAACCTCTGCAGAGTGTAAAACTATTCAAATAGCCGTGTCCGCGGTTATGGACGTGGGAATGGAAGCTGCTTGGCATTAAAGGAAGGTTTTGGTTTATAAAAGTGTTTTCTCAAAAATGTTTTGGGAAAGGAGTACCACTGGGACTGGTGGAAATGTACCTGGGAGGTACGGTGGAAAGTTGGAAAAGTTGTTTTAGCCATATGAGATGGCTGGGTAGGAAAATGGGTCTTCCTTACTGCTGTCTACTGCTGGCTTCTTTTCCTGTAGACAGTGTTGGGCCTCCAAGAGCAGAGGTTTGTAGAACAGCAGCAAGTTTTCCCTTAAGTGAATCACCCAAGGTTTATCGAACTCAGGGAGGAAGAGGTCAAAGATATCCCTCTCAAGCAACCCTGCAATCACGATACAAGAAGTCTCTTGTGTCCCCAACACACCTAATACACTTGTCAGATGTATAGGTGCACTAGTTCGGTGAAGAGATAGTGAAATACAAGTAATATGGATGAATATGAGTGGTAATAGCAATCTGAAATAAATATGGAAGCGAGTAAACATGCAGCAAAACAGTAAATAAACGGAGATTCGATGTTTGGAAACAAGTCCTAGGGATCCTTCATTCACTAGTGGACACTCTCAACATTGCAATCATAAAGGAATATAAATAAGCACTTCACTATGCTAATCTGAATTACTCTCTGGCAGGATAACGAACACTAATTCATCATGTAGGCAAACCTTAAAGATGTATTCCCAAGTACTAATAAACACCCCACACTGTCATTGTGAGAATTCATAGGAGGTACTAACACACCACAATTTCAGAAAGACATCAAACTCAAATCATAACCCAGTGAACAAGTATTCTGTGAAATATAGCCTAAGAGACTCACACGGTGCACACACTGTCACCTTTACACACGTGAGACAAGGAGTCTCCGGAGATCACTGACACGCGTACAGCACGCGTCCGTTGGGAACCCCAAGAGGAAGGTGTAATGCGTACAGCGGCAAGTTTTCCCTCAGTATGAAACCAAGGTTTATCGAACCAGTAGGAGCCAAGAAGCACGTTGAAGGTTGATGGCGGCGAGATGTAGTGCGGCGCAACACCAGGGATTCCGGCGCCAACGTGGAACCTGCACAACACAAACCAAGTACTTTGCCCCAACGAAACATCGAGTTTGTCAATCTCACCGGCTTGCTGTAACAAAGGATTAGATGTATAGTGTGGATGATGATTGTTTGCAGAAAAACAGTAGAACAGTATTGCAGTAGATTGTATTTCAGTAAAGAGAATTGGACCGGGGTCCACAGTTCACTAGAGGTGTCTCTCCCACGAGATAAACAGCATGTTGGGTGAACAAATTACAGTTGGGCAATTGACAAATAAAGAGGGCATGACCATGCACATACATATTATGATGAGTATAGTGAGATTTAATTGGGCATTACGACAAAGTACATAGACCGCTATCCAGCATGCATCTATGCCTAAAAAGTCCACCTTCAGGTTATCATCCGAACCCCCTCCAGTATTAAGTTGCTAACAACAGACAATTGCATTAAGTATTGCGCGTAATGTAATCAGTAACTACATCCTCGAACATAGCACCAATGTTTTATCCCTAGTGGCAACAGCACATCCATAATCTTAGAGATTTCTGTCACTTCCCCAGATTCACGGAGACATGAACCCACTATCGAGCATAAATAATCCCTCTTGGAGTTACAAGCATCTACTTGGCCAGAGCATCTACTAGTAACGGAGAGCATGCAAGATCATAAACAACACATAGATATAAATTGATAATCAACATAACATGGTATTCTCTATTCATCGGATCCCAACAAACACAACATATAGAATTACAGATAGATGATCTTGATCATGTTCGGCAGCTCACAAGACCCGACAATTAAGCACAATGAGGAGAAGACAACCATCTAGCTACTGCTATGGACCCATAGTCCAGGGGTAGACTACTCACACATCACTCCGGAGGCGACCATGGCGGCGTAGAGTCCTCCGGGAGATGATTCCCCTCTCCGGCAGGGTGCCGGAGGCGATCTCCTGAATCCCCCGAGATGGGATTGGCGGCGGCGGCGTCTCTGGAAGGTTTTCCGTATCGTGGCTCTCGTTACTGGGGGTTTCGCGACGAAGGCTATTTGTAGGCGGAAGGGCAGGTCGAGGGGCGTCACGAGGGGCCCAGATGACAGGGCCGCGCAGCCAAGACCTAGGCCGCGCCGCCCTGTAGTCTGGCCGCCTCGTAGCCCCACTTCGTTGACTCTTCGGTCTTCTGGAAGCTTCGTGGCAAAATATGACCCTGGGCGTTGATTTCGTCCAATTCCGAGAATATTTCCTTACTAGGATTTCTGAAACCAAAAACAGCAGAAAACAGCAACTGGCACTTCGGCATCTTGTTAATAGGTTAGTTCCAGAAAATGCACAAATATGACATAAAGTGTGCATAAAACATGTAGATATCATCAATAATGTGGCATGGAACATAAGAAATTATCGATACGTCGGAGACGTATCAGCATCCCCAAGCTTAGTTCCTGCTCGTCCCGAGCAGGTAAACGATAAACAAAGATAATTTCTGGAGTGACATGCCATCATAACCTTGATCATACAAGTGAATCATATAGCAAAGACTTTTCATGAATAGTACTTCAAGACAAGCATCAATAAGTCTTGCATAAGAGTTAACTCATAAAGCAATAATTCAAAGTAAAGGCATTGAAGCAACACAAAGGAAGATGAAGTTTCAGCGGTTGCTTTCAACTTGTAACATGTATATCTCATGGATATTTTCAACATAGAGTAATATAACAAGTGCAATATGCAAGTATGTAGGAATCAATGCACAGTTCACAAAAGTGTTTGCTTCTTGAGGTGGAGAGAAATAGGTGAACTGACTCAACAATAAAAGTAAAAGAATGGTCCTTCAAAGAGGAAAGCATCGATTGCTATATTTGTGCTAGAGCTTTGATTTTGAAAACAAGAAACAATTTTGTCAACGGTAGTAATAAAGCATATGTGTTATGTAAATTATATCTTACAAGTTGCAAGCCTCATGCATAGTATACTAATGGTGCTCGCACCTTGTCCTAATTAGCTTGGACTACCGGGATCATCGCAATGCACATGTTTTAACCAAATGTCACAAAGGGGTACCTCTATGCCGCCTGTACAAAGGTCTAAGGAGAAAGCTCGCATCGGATTTCTCGCTATTGATTATTCTCAACTTAGACATCCATACCGGGACAACATAGACAACAGATAATGGACACCTCTTTTATGCATAAGCATGTAACAACAATTAATTTTCTCATATGAGATTGAGGATATATGTCCAAAACTGAAACTTCCACCATGGATCATGGCTTTAGTTAGCGGCCCAATGTTCTTCTCTAACAATATGCATGCTCTAACCATAAGGTGGTAGATCGCCCTTACTTCAGACAAGACGAACATGCATAGCAACTCACATGATATTCATCAAAGAGTAGTTGATGGCGTCCCCAGTGAACATGGTTATCGCACAACGAGCAACTTAATCTATACCTAATAATAAAGGGAGAAGTGTTTCCCTGGTTTGGTCCGTCACAATGCGCTTTGGTCCGTCGTTCAATACGTCTTCGTCCGTCCAACCTTTCCTTTTCTGATGTTGCACACCGCACGCAAAGTCACAAACAGAGTTCAGGACGAATACGTGTGGGACTATGATACGCGTACAACACGCGTCCGTTGGGAACCCCAAGAGGAAGGTGTGATGCGTACAGCGGCAAGTTTTCCCTCAGTATGAAACCAAGGTTTATCGAACCAGTAGGAGCCAAGAAGCACGTTGAAGGTTGATGGCGACGGGATGTAGTGCGGCGCAACACCAGGGATTCCGGCGCCAACGTGGAACCTGCACAACACAACCAAAGTACTTTGCCCCAACGAAACAGTGAGGTTGTCAATCTCACCGGCTTGCTGTAACAAAGGATTAGATGTATAGTGTGGATGATGATTGTTTGCAGAAAATAGTAGAACAGTAGTGCGGTAGATTGTATTTCAGTATAGAGAATTGGACCGGGGTCCACAGTTCACTAGAGGTGTCTCTCCCATAAGATAAACAGCATGTTGGGTGAACAAATTACAGTTGGGCAATTGACAAATAAAGAGGGCATGACCATGCACATACATATTATGATGAGTATTGTGAGATTTAATTGGGCATTACGACAAAGTACATAGACCGCTATCCAGCATGCATCTATGCCTAAATAGTCCACCTTCAGGTTATCATCCGAACCCCCTCCAGTATTAAGTTGCTAACAACAGACAATTGCATTAAGTATTGCGCGTAATGTAATCAGTGACTATATCCTCGAACATAGCACTAATGTTTTATCCCTAGTGGCAACAGCACATCCATAATCTTAGAGATTTCTGTCACTTCCCCAGATTCACGGAGACATGAACCCACTATCGAGCATAAATACTCCCTCTTGGAGTTACAAGCATCTACTTGGCCAGAGCATCTACTAGTAACGGAGAGCATGCAAGATCATAAACAACACATAGACATAACTTTGATAATCAACATAACAAGTATTCTCTATTCATCGGATCCCAACAAACGCAACATATAGAATTACAGATAGATGATCTTGATCATGTTAGGCAGCTCACAAGATTCGACAATGAAGCACAATGGGGAGAAGACAACCATCTAGCTACTGCTATGGACCCATAGTCCAGGGGTAGACTACTCACACATCACTCCGGAGGCGACCATGGCGGCGTAGAGTCCTCCTGGAGATGATTCCCCTCTCCGGCAGGGTGCTGGAGGCGATCTCCTGAATCCCCCGAGATGGGATTGGCGGCGGCGGCGTCTCTGGAAGGTTTTCCGTATCGTGGCTCTCGGTACTGGGGGTTTCGCGACGGAGGCTTTAAGTAGGCGGAAGGGCAGGTCAGGAGGCGGCACGAGGGCCCCACACTACAGGTCGGCGCGGCCAAGGGGCAGGCCGCGCCGCCCTAGGGTGTGGGCGCCTCGTGGCCCCACTTCGTCTCCTCTTCGGTCTTCTGGAAGCTTCGTGGCAAAATAGGACCCTGGGCGTTGATTTCGTCCAATTCCGAGAATATTTCGTTACTAGGATTTCTGAAACCAAAAACAGCAGAAAACAGCAACTGGCACTTGGCATCTTGTTAATAGGTTAGTTCCAGAAAATGCACGAATATGACATAAAGTGTGCATAAAACATGTAGATAACATCAATAATGTGGCATGGAACATAAGAAATTATCGATACGTCGGAGACGTATCAGCATCCCCAAGCTTAGTTCTGCTCGTCCAGCAGTGTAAAACGATAACAAAGATAATTTCTGGAGTGACATGCCATCATAACCTTGATCATACTATTTGTAAAGCATATGTAGTGAATGCAGCGATCAAAACAATGTATATGACATGAGTAAACAAGTGAATCATATAGCAAAGACTTTTCATGAATAGTACTTCAAGACAAGCATCAATAAGTCTTGCATAAGAGTTAACTCATAAAGCAATAATTCATAGTAAAGGCATTGAAGCAACACAAAGGAAGATGAAGTTTCAGCGGTTGCTTTCAACTTGTAACATGTATATCTCATGGATATTGTCATCATAGAGTAATATAATAAGTGCAATATGCAAGTATGTAGGAATCAATGCACAGTTCACACAAGTGTTTGCTTCTTGAGGTGGAGAGAAATAGGTGAACTGACTCAACATAAAAGTAAAAGAATGGTCCTCCAAAGAGGAAAGCATCGATTGCTATATTTGTGCTAGAGCTTTGATTTTGAAAACATGAAACAATTTTGTCAACGGTAGTAATAAAGCATATGTAGCATTTAAATTATATCTTACAAGTTACAAGCCTCATGCATAGTATACTAATAGTGCCTGCACCTTGTCCTAATTAGCTTGGACTACCGGGTCATCACAATGCACATGTTTTAACCAAGTGTCACAATGGGGTACCTCCATGCCGCCTGTACAAAGGTCTAAGGAGAAAGCTCGCATTGGATTTCTCGCTATTGATTATTCTCAACTTAGACATCCATACCGGGACAACATAGACAACAGATAATGGACTCCTCTTTTATGCATAAGCATGTAACAACAATTAATTTTCTCATATGAGATTGAGGATATTGTCCAAAACTAAAACTTCCACCATGGATCATGGCTTTAGTTAGCGGCCCAATGTTCTTCTCTAACAATATGCATGCTTAACCATAGGGTGGTAGATCTCTCTTACTTCAGACAAGACGGACATGCATAGCAACTCACATGAAATTCAACAAAGAGTAGTTGATGGCGTCCCCAGTGAACATGGTTATCGCACAACAAGCAACTTAATAAGAGATAAAGTGCATAAGTACATATTCAATACCACAATAGTTTTTAAGCTATTTGTCCCATGAGCTATATATTGCAAAGGTGAATGATGGAATTTTAAAGGTAGCACTCAAGCAATTTACTTTGGAATGGCAGAAAATACCATGTAGTAGGTAGGTATGGTGGACACAAATGGCATAGTGGTTGGCTCAAGTATTTTGGATGCATGAGAGGTATTCCCTCTCGATACAAGGTTTAGGCTAGCAAGGCTTATTTGAAACAAACACAAGGATGAACCGGTGCAGCAAAACTCACATAAAAGACATATTGTAAACATTATAAGACTCTACACCGTCTTCCTTGTTGTTCAAACTCAATACTAGAAATTATCTAGACCTTAGAGAGACCAAATATGCAAACCAAATTTTAGCATGCTCTATGTATTTCTTCATTAATGGGTGCAAAGTATATGATGCAAGAGCTTAAACATGAGCACAACAATTGCCAAGTATCACATTATCCAAGACATTATAGCAATTTACTACATGTATCATTTTCTAATTCCAACCATATAACAATTTAACGAAGAAGAAACTTCGCCATGAATACTATGAGTAGAGCCTAAGGACATACTTGTCCATATGCTACAGAGGAGCGTGTCTCTCTCCCACAAAGTGAATGCTAGGATCCATTTTATTCAAACAAAAACAAACCGACGCTCCAAGCAAAGCACATAAGATGTGATGGAATAAAAATATAGTTTCAGGGGAGGAACCTGATAATGTTGTCGATGAAGAAGGGGATGCCTTGGGCATCCCCAAGCTTAGACGCTTGAGTCTTCTTAGAATATGCAGGGGTGAACCACCGGGGCATCCCCAAGCTTAGAGCTTTCACTCTCCTTGATCATGTTGCATCATACTCCTCTCTTGATCCTTGAAAACTTCCTCCACACCAAACTTAGAACAACTCATTAGAGGATTAGTGGACAATAAAAATTAACATGTTTAGAGGTGACTCAATCATTCTTAACACTTCTGGACATTTCATAAAGCTACTGGACATTAATGGATCGAAGAAATTCATCCAACATAGCAAAAGAGGCAATGCGAAATAAAAGGCAGAATCTGTCAAAACAGAACAGTTCGTATTGACGAATTTTATTGAGGCACCAGACTTGCTCAAATGAAAATTCTCAAATTGAATGAAAGTTGCGTACATATCTGAGGATCACTCACGTAAATTGGCATAATTTTCTGAGTTACCTACAGAGAAAACAGCCCAGATTCGTGACAGCAAAGAAATCTGTTTCTGCGCAGTAATCCAAATCTAGTATGAACTTTACTATCAACGACTTTACTTGGCACAACAAAACACTAAACTAAGATAAGGAGAGGTTGCTACAGTACTAAACAACTTCCAAGACACAAAATAAAAACAAAGTATTGTAGTAAAAACCATGGGTTGTCTCCCATAAGCGCTTTTCTTTAACGCCTTTCAGCTAGGAGCAGAAAGTGTGTATCAAGTATTATCGGAGGGTGGTGCATCATCCTTACCTTGGGCTTTACCCTTACCTTTCTTGTTGTTTTTCTTTCTCTTTGATTTAGGAAATGTATGATTCCCCCCCGGTATAGAGGTGAAATCCAGGATGCCTTCTCCCACATCTATGACTGCTCCCAATAGTTTTAGCAGGGATCTTCCGAGTGTGATTTTTCCTGTCCCTACACATTCAATAACAAGATAATCAATGGATATTGTTCTTCCAAGAATGGTTGTATGCACACCTGCGGCTATTCCCTTAGGAATTATAACAGAGTTATCAATGAGAGTTATTTCTTCTCCTCCTTCATCAACTCCCCAAAGTTTCAAAGCTTTATAAATGCTCTCAGGTATAAGGCAAAATTCAGACATAATATCACAGTTAGCACGAAGAGTTTGATCACCGATAACAATTTTAACAGTAGGATCCCATAATGAAGGTTTAGAGTTCACTAAAACTTGTTCAAGACGATTATGAACATGGTGATAGTTGTCATCCAGGCGAGATGTACTTATCTCGAGATTGTTTAATCTATTATAAATGCTAATAAGGGCTGAATCAAAGTTATTAGCTGAATCATGTGATGCAACCAACTTCTTTATGGCATTAAAAGCTTGATCCCCATTGCAATGAAGGAAATCTCCTCCCACTAAAGTATCCAAAGCATATCTATAGCGAATCATAAGACCAAAATAAAAATTACTAAGGAGCAAACTTAGAGTCATTTGAGGTTCAGTTTTACGATAAGAAGTAAAAATTCTAGACCAAGCATTTTTAAAACTCTCCTCATCCCCTTGTTTAAAAGTGAAGACTAATTCTTCAGGCGAAGAAGTAACAGGTTCAGAGCTAGACATGGTAACAAAAGTAACTAATTTTTTTGTATTTTTAATATAGAGTGCAAGACAGTAAATAAAGCAAACTAGATAAAGTAAATGCAAGTAACTAATTTTTTTGTGTTTTTGATATAGCAAACAAGATAGCAAATAAAGTAAAACTAGCAACTAATTTTTTTGTGTTTTGATTTAGTGCAGCAAACAAAGTAGTAAATAAAACTAAGCAAGACAAAAAAACAAAGTAAAGAGATTGGGATGTGGAGACTCCCCTTGCAGCGTGTCTTGATCTCCTCGGCAACGGCGCCAGAAAAAGAGCTTGATACGCGTACAACACGCGTCCGTTGGGAACCCCAAGAGGAAGGTGTGATGCGTACAGCAGCAAGTTTTCCCTCAGTATGAAACCAAGGTTTATCGAACCAGTAGGAGCCAAGAAGCACGTTGAAGGTTGATGGCGGCGGGATGTAGTGCGGCGCAACACCAGGGATTCTGGCGCCAACGTGGAACCTGCACAACACAACCAAAGTACTTTGCCCCAACGAAACAAAGTGAGGTTGTCAATCTCACCGGCTTGCTGTAACAAAGGATTAGATGTATAGTGTGGATGATGATTGTTTGCGTAAAACAGAGAACAAAGATTGGCAAGAGATTGTATTTCAGATGGAGAATTGGACCGGGGTCCACAGTTCACTAGAGGTGTCTCTCCCATAAGATAAACAGCATGTTGGGTGAACAAATTACAGTTGGGCAATTGACAAATAAAGAGGGCATGACCATGCACATACATATTATGATGAGTATTGTGAGATTTAATTGGGCATTACGACAAAGTACATAGACCGCTATCCAGCATGCATCTATGCCTAAAAAGTCCACCTTCAGGTTATCATCCGAACCCCCTCCAGTATTAAGTTGCTAACAACAGACAATTGCATTAAGTATTGCGCGTAATGTAATCAGTGACTATATCCTCGAACATAGCACTAATGTTTTATCCCTAGTGGCAACAGCACATCCATGATCTTAGAGATTTCTGTCACTTCCCCAGATTCACGGAGACATGAACCCACTATCGAGCATAAATACTCCCTCTTGGAGTTACAAGCATCTACTTGGCCAGAGCATCTACTAGTAACGGAGAGCATGCAAGATCATAAACAACACATAGACATAACTTTGATAATCAACATAACAAGTATTCTCTATTCATCGGATCCCAACAAACGCAACATATAGAATTACAGATAGATGATCTTGATCATGTTAGGCAGCTCACAAGATCCGACAATGAAGCACAATGGGGAGAAGACAACCATCTAGCTACTGCTATGGACCCATAGTCCAGGGGTAGACTACTCACACATCACTCCGGAGGCGACCATGGCGGCGTAGAGTCCTCCGGGAGATGATTTCCCTCTCCGGCAGGGTGCCGGAGGCGATCTCCTGAATCCCCCGAGATGGGATTGGCGGCGGCAGCGTCTCTGGAAGGTTTTCCGTATCGTGGCTCTCGGTACTGGGGGTTTCGCGACGGAGGCTTTAAGTAGGCGGAAGGGCAGGTCAGGAGGCGGCACGAGGGCCCCACACTATAGGTCAGCGCGGCCAAGGGGCAGGCCGCACCGCCCTAGGGTGTGGGCGCCTCGTGGCCCCACTTCGTCTCCTCTTCGGTCTTCTGGAAGCTTCGTGGCAAAATAGGACCCTGGGCGTTGATTCGTCCAATTCCGAGAATATTTCGTTACTAGGATTTCTGAAACCAAAAACAGCAGAAAACAGCAACTGGCACTTCGGCATCTTGTTAATAGGTTAGTTCCAGAAAATGCACGAATATGACATAAAGTGTGCATAAAACATGTAGATAACATCAATAATGTGGCATGGAACATAAGAAATTATTGATACATCGGAGACGTATCAGACTACGACTCCGAGCTTGACATGACATGAGGGTTGAGTCCTACCCCGCTTTTCGATTATATAAGGAATCGTGTGGCAACTACCAAGGATTGTTCCGTGATTTGGTGAAGCAGCACAGAGGCAGCGATCGCGCGGCAACTATGGACGATTCTTCCGCGACCTCGCGAGCCAGCGCAGAGGCGCGATTTCTTTGCGTGCGGAAACCGGAGTCAGCGACGCTCGCCCATATTGGTATGGACGTGATCAAGCGGGCGCACCATAGATCGCCGCGAGCGCAAGATGCCGGCTAGGCGGACCGGCGAAGCTCCGCCAACAAGGCGGAGCAGAAGAAGTCGGTTGGGAGGAGAGCGGGCTTGTGGCCGAGCTACTCTGTGCCATGGTCGAGGGCTCGAGGCCACATATCCGTATCGTAATGAAACTCCGATGCTATTCTTCCGTTGGGCCATGTATCTAATCTAACCGTCGCCACAGGGTCCTTGGACGGCCATGCCGCACCATCCTCGTCAGGTTTTTGCTATGAAAGTGGAGACCGGCCGTTCGCACCTGAAACCGCCGGCCTCGAGCTCGTCCACCCGCCGGGCCTTGATCTGGTCGCAGGATAGAGGTTTGACTTCCATGGCTACCTGCGGGAGGTCTTGATCACGGCCATGATGGTCGCCCGTTTCTCGAAAAGAAAGGCCATGGCAGCATTGATGTCAATAGTTTGATGATGATTTCATGGCCTGATGGCATGATGATTTCGTTGAGCTTCGACGCGAGCTCGCCGGCTCTGATTGACTAAACAGGGGACACACGTAAGCAGTAGTCTCAGTTTCCTTTTGTGAAATCAATCGAAGAAGGAAGCTCTAGGCTAATTAAGACGTCAATCTTCAATTCTTTGGTCACAAGAGCTAGGGGTGAGCTGCCGTTATTCAGGGTACTATATACTGTAATGTGACGTGCCATAAGAAAATTTGTTCATAATTTGATGGCAGATTAAAAACTTTGGCAGCAGGGCTGCAGGGGCGGAGTATTTTTGTTCTCAGAACACGCAACGAGTTTCTTAATTATGTTGCTAATTTTCTATTTTTAGGAGAGTTTTGTCCACCACTTAATTTTGGTTTTACGGGTTATGCATGAGTTTCCTATAAATTATTTATGCTATTAGGTTCCCATAAACTATCTACTATTCGAGATAATAGGTATTTAAACTCGTGATGTATAAATAAGAACATAATTTTCTGAATCTCCGTGGTGTAGATTTTTTTTTCCCGTTGCAACGCACGGGTATTTTTGCTAGTAAGAGATAAAGTGCATAAGTACATATTCAATACCACAATAGTTTTTAGGCTATTTGTCCCATGAGCTATATATTGTAAAGGTAGAGGAATGGAAATTTTAAAGGTAGCACTCAAGCAATTTACTTTGGAATGGCGGAGAAATACCATGTAGTAGGTAGGTATGGTGTACACAAATGGCATAGTGGTTGGCTCAAGTATTTTGGATGCATGAGAAGTATTCCCTCTCGATACAAGGTTTAGGCTAGCAAGGCTATTTGAAACAAACACAAGGATGAAGCGGTGCAGCAAAACTCACATAAAAGACATATTGTAAACATTACAAGACTCTACACCGTCTTCCTTGTTGTTCAAACTCAATACTAGAAATTATCTAGACCTTAGAGAGACCAAATATGCAAACCACATTTTAGCATGCTCTATGTATTTCTTCATTAATGGGTGCAAAGTATATGATGCAAGAGCTTAAACATGAGCACAACAATTGCCAAGTATCACATTATCCAAGACATTTTAGCAATTACTACATGTATCATTTTCCAATTCCAACCATATAACAATTTAACGAAGAAGAAACTTCGCCATGAATACTATGAGTAGAACCTATGGACATAATTGTCCATATGCAACAGCGGAGCGTGTCTCTATCCCACACAAAGAATGCTAGGATCCATTTTATTCAAACAAAACAAAAACAAAAACAAACCGACGCTCCAAGCAAAGCACATAAGCTGTGATGGAATAAAAATATAGTTTCAGGGGAGGAACCTGATAATGTTGTCGATGAAGAAGGGGATTCCTTGGGCATCCCCAAGCTTAGACGCTTGAGTCTTCTTGATATATGCAGGGGTGAACCACCGGGGCATCCCCAAGCTTAGAGCTTTCACTCTCCTTGATCATGTTGTATCATCCTCCTCTCTTGATCCTTGAAAACTTCCTCCACACCAAACTTAGAACAACTCATTAGAGGGTTAGTGCACAATCAAAATATACATGTTCAGAGGTGAAATAATCATTCTTAACACTTCTGGACATTGCACAAAGCTACTGAAAGTCAATGGAATCGAAATATCCATCGAACATAACAAAACTGGCAATGCGAAATAAAAGGCAGAATCTGTCAAAACAGAACAGTTCGTATTGACGAATTTAATTGAGGCACCAGACTTGCTCAAATGAAAATGCTCAAATTGAATGAAAGTTGCGTACATATCTGAGGATCACTCACATAAATTGGCATAATTTTCTGAGTTACCTACAGAGAATTTTGCCCAGATTCGTGACAGCAAAGAAATCTGTTTCTGCGCAGTAATCCAAATCTAGTATGAACTTTACTATCAACGACTTTACTTGGCACAACAAAACACTAAACTAAGATAAGGAGAGGTTGCTACAGTAGTAAACAACTTCCAAGACTCAAAATAAAAATAAAGGTACTGTAGTAAAAACATGGGTTGTCTCCCATAAGCGCTTTTCTTTAACGCCTTTCAGCTAGGCGCAGAAAGTGTGTATCACGTATTATCAAGAGACGAAGTGTCAACATCATAATTTGTTCTAATAATAGAATCAAAAGGTAACTTCATTCTCTTTCTAGGGAAGTGTTTGTCGCGACCCCGGAGGTCAGGGCTAGACAAACCCAGATATCACATCTGGCATAAGCCTAACCTAGATCTCTAGGGCCTACAGGGTGAGAATCGGTAACACAACAGTGACTCTACGACTGAAAACAAATATATTACAACTCTTAGCAGAGTTAAGATCCAAATTTATTACACGCAGAGGTCACTGACCACAATTCAACAAGCAACGGAAAGCAAATTATGTTATCTAGATAACAAGACTGCAAAGGGCCTAAGAGGCCATAACATAAGGCGACGTCCCAGCCCATAAGTCTCAGGCTGCCGCCTGAGGAACTCCGAACTACTCGTCGATGTCGAGGTAGAAGCCACCATCCGTTGGAAGAATTTCCTCTGAAACAAAGCATGCAAGGCTGAGTACAGGGACTCAGCAAGACTTAGTACAACCTGTTAGCAAAGCGGGTATGCGAGGCTTTATGTGGAGCTTATTTTGCAGAAAGCCAGTTTTCCTTTGTAAACAGGAGGGAGCAGAAGCTCGTCTATTCAGACCATTTTCAAAAGGGGTAAGAGAGCGATATCAACTCTAGCTCTAAGATCATCATGTTGAATCCACCGAATCTTCATCATCACCTGAACCTATCACCTAGGATCACCCCCTCGACACCCTGAGAAGGGATCCTTATCACACATTGACATCAAGTTTTACGATTAGGTTCAAGTTGTCTATGATCACAGAATCCATCACCAAGTCGTCCATAACCGTGGACACGGCTTTTCGAAAAGATTTACCCTGCAGGGGTGTACAACTTTACCCACACGCGCCGACCGACTCTTAATGCCAGAACGTTAGCACACTTCCTTGGTGTGCCGGCAGAGGGTGGTCGACCAAAACCTTTCCCTTACTTCGCCTATTCCATGAGTCAAACTAACTGGGGAGCTCCGTCATCGTAGGTAGCCATTCTCCGAGGTGGTCCCGGTCATTGTGCGCAGGGGATCCAGTTCAATGCCTCCAGCATCCTTCACCCCGGCCACGCCCTGTATGATGCACTTTGAAAACCTTTTCCACCTTTCCCCCATGCGTATGGCAAACGGAACTCGCAAACTAATTGACTCATGGGTAAGCTAGGTAAGTTCGGGCCAAGGGGTTCCCATGGGCCCCGTGTGGCTGTACGCTCAGTCTTGGTTCCGAAGGCGAGAACTCAGGTCCTAGTATCGGCGAGAACGAGTCAAATCACCACATCCCCATGTGGCGGCCCATCCAAGCCTTTAGCATGTTTATTAACATCATCACTGATCTTACCACGTCATCCTGTCAAACTAGGTTCATTCGTAGCTCTGATTCATCAACCGGATGGATCAGACTTCAACAGCTAAGCATGGCTAAGCATAACACATATACGGCTCTAACGATGCAAATAAGCTCAGACCTAGTTTTGCTGGGAGCGGTGGATCAGTAACTCTGGGCTACAAGGATGGAATATGCACACATAGGATATCTAGAACTGCCGATAAAACATATTTGAAGCGGATGCAATATGTAAGAACCAGAAGTAAAGCATTTCGAAACCATATATGAACCAGGTTAGGGCTTGCCTTGTCCCTCGTTGTTCTGACGCTGCTCTTCGGTGGCGTTGATCTCAGGCTCGCGTTCGGTCCCTATCGAGAAGAACCAAATACCGGAAAGGAAGAGCACAATCAAGACATGGTATAATGCAATGCACATACAATGTGATGACATGTCATATTAAAGGGATTTGGGTAACCCTAGGTGCATCGATGGAAAATAAAGGGGTTCGGCATCGATCCCGACATATGAGAGGGGTCAATTTAGGGTTTCTACTAAGGCTCACAATTAATTGGTTCAAGCATGTATGAAACATGGATAAACAATTAGGATTTGTTTTTCTGATCATTTTGATATATAATTTTATATTTTTCTGATTTAAAATGAATTACTTATGAATTTCCAAAATTTAATTCATTTTAAATCAATTTTAGAAAATTATATAAATAATAAAAGTTGGACCCACATGTCATAACTTTATTCTTTTCCAAACATTTCCTAAATTATTAAAATCCTGACAGATGGGGTCCACCTGTCATAATATTTCCTATTAAAAAAATACAGAAATTAAATACAGAAAATAGAAAAAGCTATTAATGACGTCACGCTGACGTCATGCCGACGCCGCCGGCGCCATGGCTCCCTGTGAGCTCTGGTCGGCTTGCAATCCGGCGATTCGGCCACTAATCGAGCGCGTGCGAGTGGGGGACAGGTTCCTGGCGATGCGGGCGACCGAATGGAGGCGGCGCCGCCGGCTATTGGCCGCCGGAGCACGGCCGGCGGCGAGCTCGAGCGGGGGCCGTGGACAGAGGCACGGGGGCCGCGGCGCTACGAGCGAGGGGGAGAAGGGCGAGGGCACGGGAGGTTCAGGAGCTCACCCTCGTCGCGATGGCGGGGTCGGCGGTGGCCGGGGACGCTCGCCGGCGCCGGAATCGGCGGTGGCCGGCCGTCCCTGCAAGGGTTAGGGTTAGCTCTTGGAGCTGCGGGGGAGCGCGGGAGAGGGGAGAAATGGGGGCTAGGGTTCGGGGCGGCGGCGGAGGAGGTACTTATGGCCGGCAGGGGGCGGCGGCGGCGATCTTGGCGCGCCGGCGCCATCGGGCGGCCGTGCTGCTGCCAGCACCTGCTTCGTTTCGCGGGGAGGACGATGACGTTTTTGCAGAAAACCCCCTGTGGGGTGTTGGGCTGCGGTGGTGTGCGGCTGGGCCGACTTGGGCTTCGGCCAGGGAGAGAAAAGAGAGAAAGGGGATGGGCTGCGCCCAGGGAAGAGAGAGGGGAGGTTTCTCTCTCTTTTTTTTTCCTTTTCTTTTTCTGGTTTTCTATTTCTAAACCAAATTCAAATCTGTTTTTGAATAGAGTTTGAAAACTCAAAAATTGTCCAAGAATAATAAATGCACATGGCTCATTGAATAACAACAAAGCCATGTTGTCTATTTTATAAAAACTTGAGAGATTTTGAATGGAGAAGAAAAGAGAAGGATTTGCATAATTAGAAAATTGAGATGCAAATTTTGCTCAAATGCAATCTAAATGCATGAAATGCACATGATCACTCCTTTATTTAGATATACAAGGTTGGGATGTTACAACTCTACCCCCCTTACAAGAATCTCGTCCTCGAGATTCCTATATTTTAGAAAAGAAGGAAGGGTACTCAGATCGTAAACGATCTTCTCGTTCCCAGGTTGCTTCTTGCTCAGAATGATTAGACCACTGAACTTTCAGAAACTTGATGCTCTGACGTCGAGTTTTACGCTCGGCTTCATCAAGGATACGAACAGGATGTTCTCGATAAGTTAGATCCTCTTGAAGGTCAAGAGTCTCGTGATCAACACCACGGATAGGATCTTTGAAGCAACGCTTGAGTTGGGACACATGGAAGACATCATGAACTTCAGGAAAATTGGAAGGTAACTCCAACTTGTAGGAAACATTACCCCGCTTGGCACGGACGCGGAAAGGACCAACATAGCGAGGAGCTAGTTTTCCTTTTATACCGAAACGACGGACACCCTTAAGAGGAGTGACCCGAAGATAAGCTTGATCACCAATTTCATACTTCACTTCTTGATGATGGCGATCATAATAGCTCTTTTGACGTGACTGAGCAGTTTTCAGACGCTCGCGAATGATGCGAACTTGATCTTCTGCTTCGTTGATTATATCTGGTCCAAAGAACTTTCTTTCTCCAGTTTCGGACCAGTTCAAAGGAGTTCTACACCTTCTGCCATACAAAGCTTCAAAAGGTGCCATGCCCAGGCTAGATTGGAAGCTGTTGTTATAGGTGAACTCGGCAAATGGAAGGCACTTTTCCCAATCTTTACCGAAGGATATAACACAGGCCCTGAGCATGTCTTCAAGAATTTGATTCACTCTTTCGGTTTGACCACCGGTTTGAGGATGATAGGCTGTGCTGAAGGAAAGACGAGTTCCCATAGCTTGTTGAAAGCTAGACCAGAACTTTGAGGTGAAAAGACTTCCACGATCAGAGACGATCTTCTTAGGAACACCATGAAGAGTGACTATCCGTGAGATATATAGATCTGCTAGTTGACTAGCTTTTATGTCTTCTCGGATAGGAAGGAAGTGAGCAACCTTGGATAAACGGTCAATGACTACCCATATAGCATCTCTTCCATTTTTGGTCTTGGGGAGACCGGTAATGAAATCCATGCCAATTTCATCCCATTTCCACTCTGGAATTGATAGAGGTTGCATAGTGCCAGCAGGTCTTTGATGTTCAGCTTTTACGTGACGACAAACGTCGCATTCAGCAACAAACTTAGCAATCTCTTGCTTCATCCCGGACCACCAGAATCTTTGGCGAAGATCCCGATACATCTTGGTACTACCAGGATGGATGGAGAGTGGTGATTCATGAGCTTCTTTAAGGATTAACTCCTTGAGATCCGATTTATCCGGCACGACTAGACGCTTACCGAAATAAACGGTACCTTGATCATCAATGGAGAAACATTTAGCAACTCCGCTAGTAATGTTCTTCTTGATCTCGGTAATGCCAGAATCTTGCTTCTGAGCCTTATTGATCTGGTCTTCAAGAGAGGGCTTCACCTCAAGATTAGCAAGGAATCCACTAGGAACAATCTCAAGGTTGAGTTTTGCAAGTTCCTCATAGAGAGAAGGTTGCGCTTGCTTAACCATCAGATTGTTGCAATAGGACTTCCGACTTAGCGCATCAGCAACGACATTGGCTTTGCCGGGTTTATAGTTGAGACCCAAGTCATAATCTTTTATGACTTCTAGCCATCTTCTCTGTCTGTTATTCAGATCCGGCTGGGTGAAAAGATACTTCAGACTTTGATGATCTGAGTACAACTCGCAACGATTACCATAAAGGTAAGGTCGCCATTGCTTAAGAGCATGGATCACAGCTGCAAGCTCGAGATCGTGAGTAGGATAATTGAGCTCATGTGGTTTCAACTGTCGAGAGGCATAGGCCACCACATGGCCATCTTGCATCAACACACATCCGAGCCCTTGGAGAGAGGCATCGCAATAGAAAACGAAGTCTTTGCTTGTGTCCGGAAGGACGAGCACAGGAGCAGTAGTCAGCTTGGTTTTCAAAACCTGGAAACTTTCTTCAGCCTTTTCTGACCATTCGAACTTCTTATCTTTCTTGAGAAGATCGGTCATTGGCTTGGCAATCTTGGAGAAATTTTCAATGAATCGGCGGTAATAACCCGCCAGACCGAGAAAACTTCGAATCTCCTTAGCTGACTTAGGTGTATTCCAGTCAAGAACGGCTTGAACTTTATCTGGAATGACTGCAACACCTTTTACAGAGATAACATGACCAAGGAATATGAGCTCTTTTAACCAGAACTCACATTTTGAGAATTTGGCATAGAGACGGTGCTCACGAAGTTTGGTTAGCACCAGACGGAGATGTTCCTCATGTTCATCTTCAGTTTTGGAGTAGATCAGAATATCATCGATGTAGACCACGACGAACTTGTCAAGATACTCTATGAAAACAGAGTTCATGAGCCGCATAAAAGTGGCTGGAGCATTTGTGAGGCCAAAGGACATGACAGTGTACTCGTAAAGACCATAACGAGTTGTGAACGCTGTCTTTGGAATGTCCTCCTTGCGGATTTTGATTTGATGGTACCCTGATCTCAAATCCATCTTTGAGAAGATCGTGGCACCGGACAACTGATCAAAAAGATCATTGATTATCGGAAGAGGGTATTTGTTCTTGATTGTCACTGCATTGAGCGGACGGTAATCAACAACCAGCCGCGGAATGTTGGTATCTCTCTTCTTGACAAAGAGGGCAGGGCAACCCCAGGAAGAAGTACTGGGTTGTATGAAGTTCTTCTCTTCTAACTCCTCTAACTGCTTCTTCAGTTCAACCAACTCTTCCGGAGGCATACGATATGGTCTCCGGGAAACAGGGGCAGTTCTGGGAACCAACTCAATGACAAAGTCCACACTTCGATCAGGTGGCATGCCAGGTAACTCTTCAGAAAAGACATCTGGAAAGTCACGGACCACCCAGACATCGGAGATTTCTGGTTTAGGTAGGGCTTCAATGGCATACAACTCGGCTTCAGGGGTAAACCTTGCCAACGGAGGTATTGCGGATGGAGCCCAGTACAGAACACTTTTTCCAGAAAGATTGGTCAGCACAATAGACCTAGCTGCGCAATCAATGACTGCCTTATGCTTTACTAGCCAATCCATGCCCAAGATGATATCAATGTCAGTTGACTTGAGGGCAATGAGAGAGGTGGGGAACCACACTGGCCCTATACTGATTATGACCTCACGGGTAATCCAAATGGTTTGCCAACGAGACCCAGGAGTTGTGATCTCTAGAGGGGAGGGCATTGTCTCAAAGGGTATATCATGCTTTCTTGCAAACTCTTGAGATATGAATGTATGCGATGCTCCGGAATCAAACAGAACTGTAGCTAGGATTGAGTTTATATAGAGCGTACCCATTAGGACGCTTGGATCCTCTTCAGCCTCATGAGCAGAGACATGGGTCAGACGGGCACGACCAGAGGAATATTTGTCATCCTTCTTGGGCTGAGAATATCCACGACCAGCTGGCTTATGGGGGCACTCCTTTGAGTAGTGGCCAGGCTGACCACAAGAGTAGCAAGCACCACTAGGCACAGTACCCATGGCAGGACGATAGCTTGAACCACCAGAGGGTGGCTTAGAGTTATTGCCAGAAGACCTTGGTGCATAGGGAGCACGAGGTACAACACTGTAAGGAATCCAGACTCGGCGCTTCTTGTTGTGAGAGGAAGACGCACGAGAATCACCTTCTTCAAGCTTCTTGGATTTTTCCATATCCTTCCTTCCGTTCTCCATCAGAAGAGCACGGTTATGCAGGTCTTGGAATGACTGGAAGGTGAAAGGCAGCATCTCATAGCGAAGCTCAGGGTTAAGTCCCTTGCGGAATGCATCTTGCTTATCAAAGATCATCAACCACATCACGGGGTGCATAGCGAGACAGCTGAGTGAACTCACGTCCATATGTCTCCACATCCAGCCTTCCCCGAGAAAAGTCTAGGAATTCCCTCCTTTTGATGTCCATGACAGCCTTGGGGATATAGGCTGCACGGAAAGCTGTGACAAACTCCTCCTGTGTAACATCATGTCCTGGCGCTTGAAGAGCCAGAAAACCTTCCCACCAAGAACCAGCGGCACCTTCTAACTGGTAGGTGGCGAAGTTCACGCGTTCACCTGGTGGAACATGAAGAGCGTTGAATTTGCGCTCGATGGTGCGAAGCCAATCATCAGCATCAAGAGGCTCCTTGGGGTGGGTGAAGACAGGAGGTAGTGCACGGATGAAGTCACCAAGTGTGACACAGTTGTCGGGACGACGTTCTGTGTTTTGAGCTACACGCTCCAGGAGTTGTTCATTCCTCAGGCGGTTGGTCTCAATGTTGTTAAGAACCTGCGCCATTGTGGGAGGTGGCGGCAGTTCTGGTTCAGCATTGTTTTGTCCACGTCGGTTACGACCACGACCACGACCAGCCATCCTGAAGAGAAAGACAAAGACCATGAGAAACAAATTCCTTGGAAAGGATTCAACGGAATGATAACATTCACTGAATGGAAGGAACAAGATTCATATCAACTGAGGTAACTTTAGGAACACTGAGCTAAGCAACCAAGTACGGAGTACTTTTTAGAGAAAACAACCCAAACCCGTAGATCCTATAAGTTTGGAAATAACAGGGTAGAGGTAAACCTTTTCAATCAAAACAAGGTAAGAGGACTCAGCATTATAGTGACACCAGATAAGGAGTAAAAAGAGTCCTATTCAGATTTTTGCAAATGTTTTTAGGTTTCAAATAGTTTTCACAACTACTAGACTCAACATCGACCAGTCGAAAGGGTTTCCTATAGGCAGTCCTGCTCTGATACCAAAACTTGTCGCGACCCCGGAGGTCAGGGCTAGACAAACCCAGATATCACATCTGGCATAAGCCTAACCTAGATCTCTAGGGCCTACAGGGTGAGAATCGGTAACACAACAGTGACTCTACGACTGAAAACAAATATATTACAACTCTTAGCATAGTTAAGATCCAAATTTATTACACGCAGAGGTCACTGACCATAATTCAACAAGCAACGGAAAGCAAATTATGTTATCTAGATAACAAGACTGCAAAGGGCCTAAGAGGCCATAACATAAGGCGACGTCCCAGCCCATAAGTCTCAGGCTGCCGCCTGAGGAACTCCGAACTACTCGTCGACGTCGAGGTAGAAGCCACCATCCGTTGGAAGAATTTCCTCTGAAACAAAGCATGCAAGGCTGAGTACAGGGACTCAGCAAGACTTAGTACAACCTGTTAGCAAAGCGGGTATGCGAGGCTTTATGTGGAGCTTATTTTGCAGAAAGCCCGTTTTCCTTTGTAAACAGGAGGGAGCAGAAGCTCGTCTATTCAGACCATTTTCAAAAGGTGTAAGAGAGCGATATCAACTCTAGCTCTAAGATCATCATGTTGAATCCACCGAATCTTCAACAACACCTGAACCTATCACCTAGGATCACCCCCTCGACACCCTGAGAAGGGATCCTTATCACACATTGACATCAAGTTTTACGATTAGGTTCAAGTTGTCTATGATCACATAATCCATCACCAAGTCGTCCATAACTGTGGACACGGCTTTTCGAAAAGATTTACCCTGCAGGGGTGTACAACTTTACCCACACGCGCTGACCGACTCTTAATGCCAGAATGTTAGCACACTTCCTTGGTGTGCCGGCAGAGGGTGGTCGACCAAAACCTTTCCCTTACTTCACCTATTCCATGAGTCAAACTAACTGGGGAGCTCCGTCATCGTAGGTAGCCATTCTCCGAGGCGGTCCCGGTCATTGTGCGCAGGGGATCCAGTTCAATGCCTCCAGCATCCTTCACCCCGGCCACGCCCTGTATGATGCACTTTGAAAACCTTTTCCACCTTTCCCCCATGCGTATGGCAAACGGAACTCGCAAACTAATTGAATCATGGGTAAGCTAGGTAAGTTCGGGCCAAGGGGTTCCCATGGGCTCCGTGTGGCTGTACGCTCAGTCTTGGTTCCGAAGGCGAGAACTCAGGTCCTAGTATCGGCGAGAACGAGTCAAATCACCACATCCCCATGTGGCGGCCCATCCAAGCCTTTAGCATGTTTATTAACATCATCACTGATCTTACCACGTCATCCTGTCAAACTAGGTTCATTCGTAGCTCTGATTCATCAACCGGATGGATCAGACTTCAACAGCTAAGCATGGCTAAGCATAACACATATACGGCTCTAACGATGCGAATAAGCTCAGACCTAGTTTTGCTGGGAGCGGTGGATCAGTAACTCTGGGCTACAAGGATGGAATATGCACACATAGGATATCTAGAACTGCCGATAAAACATATTTGAAGCGGATGCAATATGTAAGAACCAGAAGTAAAGCATTTCGAAACCATATATGAACCAGGTTAGGGCTTGCCTTGTCCCTCGTTGTTCTGACGCTGCTCTTCGGTGGCGTTGATCTCAGGCTCGCGTTCGGTCCCTATCGAGAAGAACCAAATACCGGAAAGGAAGAGCACAATCAAGACATGGTATAATGCAATGCACATACAATGTGATGACATGTCATATTAAAGGGATTTGGGTAACCCTAGGTGCATCGATGGAAAATAAAGGGGTTCGGCATCGATCCCGACATATGAGAGGGGTCAATTTAGGGTTTCTACTAAGGCTCACAATTAATTGGTTCAAGCATGTATGAAACATGGATAAACAATTAGGATTTGTTTTTCTGATCATTTTGATATATAATTTTATATTTTTCTGATTTAAAATGAATTACTTATGAATTTCCAAAATTTAATTCATTTTAAATCAATTTCAGAAAATTATATAAATAATAAAAGTTGGACCCACATGTCATAAATTTATTCTTTTCCAAACATTTCCTAAATTATTAAAATCCTGACAGATGGGGTCCACCTGTCATAATATTTCCTATTAAAAAAAATACAGAAATTAAATACAGAAAATAGAAAAAGCTATTAATGACGTCACGCTGACGTCATGCTGACGTCAGCGGCGCCATGGCTCCCTGTGAGCTCTGGTCGGCTTGCAATCCGGCGATTCGGCCACTAATCGAGCGCGTGCGAGTGGGGGACAGGTTCCTGGCGATGCGGGCGACCGAATGGAGGCGGCGCCGCCGGCTATTGGCCGCCGGAGCACGGCCGGCGGCGAGCTCGAGCGGGGGCCGTGGACAGAGGCACGGCGCCGCGGCGCTACAGAGCGAGGGGGAGAAGGGCGAGGGCACGGGGAGGTTCAGGAGCTCACCCTCATCGCGATGGCGGGGTCGGCGGTGGCCGGGGACGCTCGCCGGCGCCGGAATCGGCGGTGGCCGGCCGTCCCTGCAAGGGTTAGGGTTAGCTCTTGGAGCTGCGGGGGAGCGCGGGAGAGGGGAGAAATGGGGGCTAGGGTTCAGGGAGGCGGCGGAGGAGGTACTTATGGCCGGCAGGGGGCGGCGGCGGCGATCTTGGCGCGCCGGCGCCATCGGGCGGCCGTGCTGCTGCCAGCACCTGCTTCGTTTCGCGGGGAGGACGATGACGTTTTTGCAGAAAACCCCCTGTGGGGTGTTGGGCTGCGGTGGTGTGCGGCTGGGCCGACTTGGGCTTCGGCCAGGGAGAGAAAAGAGAGAAAGGGGATGGGCTGCGCCCAGGGAAGAGAGAGGGGAGGTTTCTCTCTCTCTTTTTTTTTCCTTTTCTTTTTCTGGTTTTCTATTTCTAAACCAAATTCAAATCTGTTTTTGAATAGAGTTTGAAAACTCAAAAATTGTCCAAGAATAATAAATGCACATGGCTCATTGAATAACAACAAAGCCATGTTGTCTATTTTATAAAAACTTGAGAGATTTTGAATGGAGAAGAAAAGAGAAGGATTTGCATAATTAGAAAATTGAGCTGCAAATTTTGCTCAAATGCAATCTAAATGCATGAAATGCACATGATCACTCCTTTATTTAGATATACAAGGTTGGGATGTTACAGTGTTCCATACCTTTCTTGAGAGGAAACTGATATTTTATATTACCTTCCTTCATATCAATGATAGCACCAACAGTTCGAAGAAAAGGTCTTCCCAATATGATGGGACAAGATGCATTGCATTCAATATCCAAGACAACAAAATCAACGGGGACAAGGTTATTATTAACGGTAATGCGAACATTATCAACTTTCCCCAAAGGTTTCTTTGTAGAATGATCAGCAAGATTAACATCCAAATAACAATTTTTCAGCGGTGGCAAGTCAAGCATATTATAAATTTTCTTAGGCATAACGGAAATACTTGCACCAAGATCACATAAAGCATTACAATCAAAATCTTTAACCTTCATCTTAATGATGGGCTCCCAACCATCCTCTAGCTTTCTAGGAATAGAAGCTTCGCGTTCTAATTTCTCTTCTCTAGCTTTTATGAGAGCATTTGTAATATGTTGCGTGAAAGCCAAATTTATAGCACTAGCATTGGGACTTTTAGCAAGTTTTGCAAGAACTTTATAACTTCAGAGATGTGGCAATCATCAAAATTCAAACCATTATAATCTAAAGCAATGGGATCATCATCCCCAGTGTTGGAAAAAATTTCAGCAGTTTTATCACAGGCAGTTTCAGCAGTTTTAGCAGTTTCAGGCAGTTTTTCGCGCTTTGCATTAGAAGTAGAAACATTGCTAACACCAATTCTTTTATTATTATTAGTAGGAGGTGCAGCAACTTGTGTAGCATTAGCATTACTAGTGGTGGTAATAGTCCAAACTTTAGCTATATTATCTTCTTTTTCATTTTCTTCTCTTTCCCACCTAGCACGCAATTCGGCCATCAATCTTATATTCTCATTAATTCTAACTTGGATGGAATTTGCTGTAGTAACAATTTTATTATGATGATTCTCATTAGGCATAACTTTCGATTTCAAAAGATCAACATCAGCAGCAAGACTATCGACTTTAGAAGCAAGTATATCAATTTTCCCAAGCTTTTCTTCAACAGATTTGTTAAAAGCAGTTTGTGTACTAATAAATTCTTTAAGCATGGCTTCAAGTCCAGGGGGTGAATTCCTATTATTGTTGTAAGAATTCCCATAAGAATTACTATAGCCGTTGCCATTATTAAAAGGATATGGCCTATAGTTGTTACTAGAATTGTTCCGGTAAGCATTGTTGTTGAAATTATTATTTTTAATGAATTTTACATCAACATGTTCTTCTTGTGCAACTAATGAAGCTAACGGAACATTATTAGGATCAACATTAGTCCTATCATTCACAAGCATAGACATAATAGCATCAATCTTATCACTCAAGGAAGAGGTTTCTTCGACAGAATTTACCTTCTTACCTTGTGGAGCTCTTTCCGTGTGCCATTCAGAGTAGTTGATCATCATATTATCAAGAAGCTTTGTTGCTTCACCAAGAGTGATGGACATAAAGGTACCTCCAGCAGCTGAATCCAATAGGTTCCGCGAAGAAAAATTCAGTCCTGCATAAAAGGTTTGGATGATCATCCAAGTAGTCAGTCCATGGGTTGGGCAATTTTTAACCAAAGATTTCATTCTTTCCCATGCTTGTGCAACATGCTCAGTATCTAATTGTTTAAAATTCATTATGCTACTCCTCAAAGATATAATTTTAGCAGGGGGATAATATCTACCAATAAAAGCATCCTTGCATTTAGTCCATGAATCAATACTATTCTTAGGCAGAGATAGCAACCAATCTTTAGCTCTTCCTCTTAATGAGAAAGGGAACAATTTTAATTTTATAATGTCACCATCTACATCTTTATATTTTTGCATTTCACAAAGTTCAACAAAATTATTAAGATGGGCAGCAGCACCATCAGAACTAACACCAGAAAATTGCTCTCGCATAACAAGATTTAGTAAAGCAGGTTTAATTTCAAAGAATTCTGCTGTAGTAGCAGGTGGAGCAATAGGTGTGCATAAGAAATCATTATTATTTGTGGTTGTGAAGTCACACAACTTAGTATTTTCAGGAGTACCCATTTTAGCAGTAGTAAATAAAGCAAACTAGATAAAGTAAATGCAAGTAACTAATTTTTTTGTGTTTTCGATATAGCAAACAAGATAGCAAGTAAAGTAAAACTAGCAACTAATTTTTTTGTATTTTGATTTAGTGCAGCAAACAAAGTAGTAAATAAAACTAAGCAAGACAAAAACAAAGTAAAGAGATTGGGATGTGGAGACTCCCCTTGCAGCGTGTCTTGATCTCCCCGGCAACGGCGCCAGAAAAAGAGCTTGACACGTGTACAGCACGCGTCCGTTGGGAACCCCAAGAGGAAGGTGTGATGCGTACAGCGGCAAGTTTTCCCTCAGTATGAAACCAAGATTTATCGAACCAGTAGGAGCCAAGAAGCACGTTGAAGGTTGATGGCGGCGAGATGTAGTGCGGCGCAACACCAGGGATTCCGGCGCCAACGTGGAACCTGCACAACACAAACCAAGTACTTTGCCCCAACGAAACAGCGAGGTTGTCAATCTCACCGGCTTGCTGTAACAAAGGATTAGATGTATAGTGTGGATGATGATTGTTTGCAGAAAAATAGTAGAACAGTATTGCAGTAGATTGTATTTCAGTAAAGAGAATTGGACCGGGGTCCACAGTTCACTAGAGGTGTCTCTCCCATAAGATAAACAGCATGTTGGGTGAACAAATTACAGTTGGGCAATTGACAAATAAAGAGGGCATGACCATGCACATACATATTATGATGAGTATAGTGATATTTAATTGGTCATTACGACAAAGTACATAGACCGCTATCCAGCATGCATCTATGCCTAAAAAGTCCACCTTCAGGTTATCATCCGAACCCCCTCCAGTATTAAGTTGCTAACAACAGACAATTGCATTAAGTATTGCGCGTAATGTAATCAGTAACTACATCCTCGAACATAGCACCAATGTTTTATCCCTAGTGGCAACAAGCACATCCATAATCTTAGAGATTTGTCACTTCCCAGTTCACGGAGACATGAACCCACTATCGAGCATAAATACTCCCTCTTGGAGTTACAAGCATCTACTTGGCCAGAGCATCTACTAGTAACGGAGAGCATGCAAGATCATAAACAACACATAGATATAAATTGATAATCAACATAACATGGTATTCTCTATTCATCGGATCCCAACAAACACAACATATAGAATTACAGATAGATGATCTTGATCATGTTCGGCAGCTCACAAGACCCGACAATTAAGCACAATGAGGAGAAGACAACCATCTAGCTACTGCTATGGACCCATAGTCCAGGGGTAGACTACTCACACATCACTCCGGAGGCGACCATGGCGGCGTAGAGTCCTCCGGGAGATGATTCCCCTCTCCGGCAGGGTGCCGGAGGCGATCTCCTGAATCCCCCGAGATGGGATTGGCGGCGGCGGCGTCTCTGGAAGGTTTTCCGTATCGTGGCTCTCGTTACTGGGGGTTTCACGATGAAGGCTATTTGTAGGCGGAAGGGCAGGTCGAGGGGCGTCACAAGGGGCCCAGATGACAGGGCCGCGCGGCCAAGACCTAGGCTGCGCCGCCCTGTAGTCTGGCCGCCTCGTGGCCCCACTTCGTTGACTCTTCGGTCTTCTGGAAGCTTCGTGGCAAAATAGGACCCTGGGCGTTGATTTCGTCCAATTCCGAGAATATTTCCTTACTAGGATTTCTGAAACCAAAAACAGCAGAAAACAAAGAATCGGCACTTCGGCATCTTGTTAATAGGTTAGTTCCAGAAAATGCACAAATATGACATAAAGTGTGCATAAAACATGTAGATATCATCAATAATGTGGCATGGAACATAAGAAATTATCGATACGTCGGAGACGTATCAGCATCCCCAAGCTTAGTTTCTGCTCGTCCCGAGCAGGTAAACGATAAACAAAGATAATTTCTGGAGTACATAACGACATCTAGATTATAAAGCTTATCATATGGATCTCAATCATGTAGGCAGCTCATGAGATCATTGTATTGAAGTACATGGGAGAGAGATTAACCACGTAGCTACCGGTAGAGCCCTCAGCCTCGGGGGAGAACTACTCCCTCCTCATCATAGGAGACAGCAGCGGCGATGAAGATGGCGGTGGTGTCGATGGAGATGTCTTCCGGGGGCACTTCCCCGTCCCGGCGGCGTGCCGAAACAGAGACTTCTGTCCCCCGAATCTTGGCTTCGCGATGGCGGCGGCTCTGGAACTTTTCTCGTATCGTGGCTTATCGGTATAGAAGTTTTAGGTCACTAGGGCTTAAATAGGCAAAGAGGCGGAGTCGGAAGGGCCCTGGGGGGCCCACACAGTAGGGGGGCGCCCCCCCTTGGCCGCGCCGCCTTGTGGGGTGGGGCCCCCCTGGCTCCCCTCTGGCCCCTCTTCGGTGCTCTGGAAGCTTCCGGGAAAAATAAGACTCTGGGTGTTGATTTCGTCCAATTTCGAGAATATTTCCTTTGTAGGATTTCTGAAACCAAAAACAGCAGAAAACAGGAACTGGCACTTCGGCATCTTGTTAACAGGTTAGTTCCGGAAAATGCATCAAAACGATATAAAGTGTGAACAAAACATATAGGTATTGTCATAAAACAAGCACGGAACATCGGAAATTATAGATACGTTGGAGACGTATCAACATCCCCAAGCTTAGTTCCTACTCGCCCTCGAGTAGGTAAACGATAACAAGAATAATTTCTGAAGTGACATGCTACTTACATAATCTTGATCATACTATTGTAAAGCATATGAGATGAATGAAGTGATTCAAAGCAATGGTAAAGATAATGATTAAACACTAGATCATATAGCAAAGACTTTTCATGAATAGTACTTTCAAGACAAGCATCAATAAGACTTGCATAGGAGTTAACTCATAAAGCAATAGATTCAAAGTAAAGGCATCGAAGCAACACAAAGGAAGATATAAGTTTCAGCAGTTGCTTTCAACTTTCAACATGCATATCTCATGGATAATTGTCAATACAAAGTAATATGATGAATGCAAATAAGCAAGTATGGAAGAATCAATGCACAGTTAACACAAGTGTTGTAATGTCCCAGGTTTGGAGATGATCGAGGGGTAGATTTTATAAAGGGATGTGCATTGCATGGTAAATTCTGGGGAAATTTCGCGTTTTTAAACAAAAACTGCATCGGAGGGGGACAAGTTTCTCTCTCGACACCTTACAGGGTTTGGGTTTCGAGAGTGCGACAAACTTGTTTCTCATCTAACTAAACTAGGGTTTTGAGAAGAGAGGGGAGAGTTCGCATCACAACTTAAGTTGCATGATTGAATTCAAACCTAAGTTGAATTTGAATTTCAAATTCAAACATCAAATAAATAACTCATAAATTAATTATAAGGGAATTCATTAAGTAAATAATAAGGATACAAAGTATAAATAATACACATAATAATTAAAGCTCATTAGACAAAACCTTGAGCTTTATTGATCATCACACAATTTACATTGTCATTACAATATTCATAAAGAAAATAAATGAATAATACAACACATTACAAGAATTGCTTAAATAGAAAAAGAAAAAGAAGATTACAATCAATGACCTATCCTAAACTACAAGTCTAGTTTCATAAGATGCTTGAGCCTGATGATCTTCATCTTCACTTGATTATCCTCTTGATTCCCTGCACACAACAAAGCAAAGCAACAATTATGCCAAGTGGCATTGCCACTTGGCAGGTTAGAAAGAAAATGGCAACAGAGAGGATATGCTCATAGCTCTGCCGAGTTGATCTACTCACAGTCAAGTACCAAGCCAGGTACCAAGCACTTGGTACACACACACAAACCAAACCGCTCACTGTGCAAGGTGCATGCTCAACAAAGACACACAGGCCAGTGAGTCACCACAAGCTGCAGGCCTTGTTGTCGACCAGAGAGGAAGGAGAAGGCCACATAAAAGCCTCCACAGTAAACCCTAAGTCATATCCATCGACAGGCTACACTGGGTAAGTCCACCAGAAACCAAGAACTCAAGAACAGGAAGAATAGCACTGCTGTTCAACCTGCTCACACCATCACAACATCAATTCAAGCACCACAGGCTTGCAAGGAGGAGCAGGGCAAGCATAAGCTCAACACTGAAGAAATCCTCTACACCAACAAACAATCTAGGAGCTGGAGTGAGGTATAAACCAAATCAACCTGAGCAAAACCAAGTTTTGCTCATAAATAAGCATACAATGCATCACAGGAACACAGAAGGGTAGAATACCCTGTTTGTGTCATCATTTGGCTGCAAAGCCATTTGGTGCAAGCAAATATGGGTAAAGACCATTAGGCAATCATCCTATGGGAACAGCAGTTATGCAAATCAATGCATAACTGAAGAAATCCAGCAAAAGATGAAGTCACATCTAGCCTAGCCCACACACTTAGCACCTACAGCTATTTATGCCATCAGACTATAGACAATTACTTGTCTATATGCTTTGTCAACATCAAAAGGTCACTGGAAGTCCAATATTGGATCAAGCCAGTGAACAGCTATTTCATTCCAGCCAGCAATCACAAACCATGGCAAATCACAGAGAGGGGAGTAACCAGGACAGCATCACAAGTGCTGCCAGGGCCACCTCAACCCTGAGCCAGCACAAGAACCTACACATCATTATCCATTTGGATTCAGTAGAGGGCTAGGGTACACAACTGAGTGTTGGCATCCATCTAGCCCTGTCACAGTTAATAGGATGATCACAACTGCAAAGCAGCTCACATCACTTATCCACTTCAGTAAAATTAAGGCAATACAGATAAGTGAACAAAACAAATAAATCAAAGCACCAGGGCTTTGCTGATGATCCAATGGATCATTGCAAGCAACAGCTGCTGCTTAAGTAAGCACCAGCACACACCAGGACCAGCCTGTGTGATACACACACATCACAGGTTGAATAGAAGTGAAGCACTGAAGAAACACAGTAGCTTATACAAGCAACTGATGATCCTATGATCATCAGAAGCTTGCTAGAGCATGCCAGGGCATGCTTGGGCATCACTGGCATCAACACATGAATCATATAAATTAAATAGCCACAATTAAGCAATAATTGAATCACAGATAATTATATAAACCATTTTTATGATTGTATCCAGAAGCATATCATCAAGGAATTGATGTATATGGACCACAATTAAGCAAGGCTGAGCCTATCATGAGCCAACAATCTCTAATCATCACCCAAGCAGCACTGGTACTTGCTAAAACAACAAGAATCACTCACAGTAGTGAGCCAGGGAAGCATAATAACATGAACAAAAGCACAGAGCAAGAATCTAGCAAGAATGGCAAGCACTGGCATGGCCAGGGCAACAATGGCCAAGGCCAGTAGAGCCAGTAACCTGAACAGCACAGCAACAGATGCACATCAGTAGGGCTAGCACAACAGCTAGCACAGCAGCACAAGTAGCATAGCAGCAGCACAACAGCATAGCAGCACCAGCAGAACAGCAGCAGCATCACGGCATGGCCGCACCTCTACGAGGAAGGGCAAGCCAGTGATCAAGCTAGACGGAGACAAGGAGGAGAATGAGTAGAACAGGCACAGGAGAGAGAGAGCAAGAGGAGGCGCACATACCGGGGCAAGCAGACGAGCAGATGCGGCCATGGCGGCCACGGCGGCGCGCGCCGAGTGCTCGGTAGCACCTGGCCAGGCCAGGCCATGCGCCGACAAGCGCCGTAGCGCCCCACACCACCGTGGCGAGGCCCACGGCGGCGCCACCGCGCCTGGAGCCCAGTGAGCAGCGGGATCACCACGATTCCGTAACCCTAGCCGCCGCGAGGGAGGTCGAAGATGAGCTGGAGCAGCACCCGCTCCAGATCGACGTGGATGAAGATGACCGCCGTCGTGAGGCGCGTCGATTGCGCATCATGGCGGGGGCCAGTTCTGGCGGAGCTCGCCGGAATCGAGCGGCGACGGCGGAGGCGACGCGAATCGCCAGAGGGGGATTAGGGTTAGGGTTCGGTCGCGCGTGAGAGGAAGAGAGGGGAATGGGGCTGGTCGAGCCGGACCAGGCCGGTCGGTTCGACCTAACGCACTGGGTTGCACCGACAGGTGGGCCCAGGGGCATTTTTGCCATTTCACAATTCAATTAAAATGCATAAACTTTGGAAAGGCACAATAAATACTTAATAACTCTAAAAAAATAATTAAAAATATGAAAATAGATCAGCATAAAATTCTCTATCATAATAAAATACAAAGGGGAATTTTTGAAGACAATTAAGAATAAGTCTTCATTTGATGATTTAAATAATCATTTAAATCACACATATAATTTTCAATAATAAAAATAAGTCCATTAATGCATTTGGACTTTAAAAACACCTTGACAACATTTCAAGGTTGTATATTACTTTAAATCCAGTATCCCCAAATTATTCTTAGTAATAACTTCCTACATGAAATAATAACGACATCGGAAGGGGGGACAAACCCTAAAACTGGAACCATGCATAATTGCTTCTTTAACCATTGCCCTTATCGGACAATGATGCTATTTTTCAGAACCAGAGGACAAGGGTCAGTCCACACCATCCAACTGCAAAACTTTGCAGTGTTCAGGCAAGTTCATCACTTGCTCATGTCATTCGAGTATTTCTATCAAATTACTTGCAAAGTATTATGGTTATCACTATTGCATAAAAATCAAAACCACTACTTTCATAACTATGAATATGACTATGTGGTGGGCAATGGAACCATGGATTGTGTTGATATGGTGGAGGTTCCATTGCAAGGGTTTATATCCATCTAGGATTTAACAACAAATGTCGCCAGTGATTCTTGTGCCGTAATAACCGTGTTAACCATAAGATCTGAAATGGGACGGACTAGTCAATCGTATTTCCACCTCTTGTACATCAACGGATGCGCTTACCGTAGCAGTTGTATCTTGCGGAGCAACTTGTGGGTGGGGAACCCATTCTAAGTCCCCACGGTTATGCTGTGCATACCGTAGCGGTTGCGGCTTGCAGAACAACTTGAGGGTGGGGATCCCACTCTAATTCCCCACGGTAATGTGGTCTATGATGGGTTGCAGCTACCGGCGAAGGAGTTTGGTTCGATCCCAGACTGTTGTCGTGGTCGGGGTCCGTCCTTAAATGGTGTAAGTGGACCGACGAGGACCCAGGGTCGGGGTTTGCAACAACGGGTGGGTGTGCGAGGTAGCGGAGGAATATGATTGGCTATGACCTTATACCGGGCATCACACCGAAGGAAGTGTGAACGGGAAAGCTACCCGGTTGGCACCAAGGTTAAGATCTCTTATGGGTAAAGCAACACCCCTCTGCATAGTGTAAAGAACTGTGACCTGTCACTCCCTGTTCCGGGATGAGGAACTGCGAACACGGCCGGAAAGGAGCTCCATGAAGTTCTAGTAAACCGGTGAAGGCTGACGGACATAGCTCTTTGGAATAAAAGCAATCTCTTGAAGAAATGTTTATCAAAACTTGCATTGGTATTAGACTTTCTGGTCTAATATTGTAGCTAGAGCTTTAAACACCTCTTATCTATAATGAACTTGTTGAGTACGCTCGTACTCATACCACTCTTAAATCCCATGCTTAGATTGTCTGAATCGTCTGGAGGAGGACTACGACAACAATGAAGGAGCCGAGATCATCGGCTATGAAGAACCAGACCTCTCTGGAGGTATAGAAGGCGTAGACTACCTCATCGTCTACGGATCCGGGGAGGCTTCCGGAGGAGATCAAGCCTAGAGATATCCAGTAGTAGTAGTAACCGAGCAGCCCGAACTCTTAGTATTTAGCTGCTCGAGGAAATAAATGTATAACTTAATGAGACTCTTATATTGTAAGCTATGTTGGGTTCGCCTCGAACCCAGGAGTATTCCTCTTAGGACCCAAGAGGAACTCCGAGATGACATGTGTATGATAGTTGTAATAATAAATGAATGAGTTATGGACCTGCTATGTTCTGTTGTACTACTCTGAGAGATGTAATATTTGCGGAATGGTACTTCGTGAATGTTATATCAACGACTGGCATACTACAACATGCAGTGGTATGCAGGGTCACCACAAGTGTTTGCTTCTAAGATAGAAAGAAGTAGGTAAACTGACTCAACATAAAGTAGAAGAAAGGCCCTTCAAAGAGGGAAGCATTTTTTGAAGGTGAAGAAGAGGGAAGCATGGATTGATATATTTGTGCTAGAGCTTTTATTTTGAAAACATAGAAACAATTTTGTCAACGGTAGTAATAAAGCATATGTGTTATATATAAGATATCCTATAAGTTGCAAGCCTCATGCATAGATTACCAATAGTGCCCGCACCTTGTCCTAATTAGCTTGGATTTACATGGATTATCATTGCATAACATATGTTTTAACCAAGTATCACAAAGGGGTATGTCAACACCCGGCTTTTTAAGTCCGGATGCCTATTATGTCATACATCGCAATCCCAGGAAATTGTTGTTGCGAGGCATAATAGTTAAGTATCACAATCATCATTCATTACAAACCATAGTGTCTTACAAATTGGAATCACATGATCCATATTACACAAATAGTTGATCTAATGATCAACGAACAAACACAAGTTCATAGCGGAAGCGTAAGATACAAGGACTCTCTAGTCCACAGGCCAACGCTTGACGTTTAGAAGCTCCTAGTTGTGGTAGACGTCCTGCTCATCGTCATCCTCGTACTGCTACTCGGCTTCATATTCTGGCCATTTGAATAGCCAGGGACAAAGCCGTGAGTACTTTAAGTACTCGCAATCTAATACTAAAGTAAGTACTAACATTACTATTGAGAGTGTTCTAAGCTCTAAGTTTATTTGCATAAAGCCAATTTTAGTTAATAAACATTTTCGTAAACAACTCCTCATATGCTAACTAACTCAAGTGGGAACATTAGTGTCATTCCCACAACTCTGTTGTGATGCAATTTCAAGTCACCGTTCAAGTTCAAGTTCAAAAACACCAGCCACATAGATGTAAAATTCTGATGACGGAAACAGAATGGCCTTTCCAATTGTCCATATCCGCGGACGCGGCTATTCGAATAGTTCTACACTCTGCAGAGGTTGCACACTTGTGCCACAACATTGTATTTCATCCGTCAGGGATAAAACCCTGAATAATCGTAACTCAGTACGCGGATCATCAACCGTTAACCTTTGACTTACACACCCTAGTATAGGCACCTCTCCCCATGAGCTTGGCCTCCCGGTGAAAACCAACTGTTAACCCGGGAACTGCACAGGGCTTGGCCGTACAATTCACCTCAATTCACATCATTTCTCAACAACGGAGGCAGCCTCAAGTGTAACCCCTATGACGTGTGTTCAAAGGGAACCCATACTAAGACACATAAATTTCCAGCTAAGCCTTACCCATAATCAGGTGTTGTGGGGGTACTTAATATTGGTAAGGTATCGCATCCAACTCAATCACCAGTTTTAGTCATTTTCCCCAAGTCAAGTTCATGTCATATTCACCTTCAAAATCTCTCAATGGAAATGATTCATCATTCCAAGGTTTTCAACATCATCATTTCATAAACACATGTTCCCATCTAGAGTAGTCATTTTTAATTTAGCACTAGCATCTAGGTATGAGGGGTGCTAAGTACTTTGCTTTGCTTCTAGGCTAACTTTGATACTCTTGTACTAATCCAATTCTAATCAAGTGAATCATAATTCAAAAGTACTTTGATTAAAACAAAAGTAAATAAAGCTTGTAAAGTAAAACTGGGAAATAGGATCATAAGCATAAAGTAAATGGGGTAATGCCTTGCTCATGGTGAGCTTTGCACTTTGCAAGAGTATTATCTTGCCTTGGTTGGGGAATTGGTCAAAGTGGTCTTCTTCTCCTTGGAAGTAGACCTCCTCCTCCTCCTGGTACTCCTCGGTACTAGCGTCTAAAATATGAATACGGAGTACACAATCATCACACCAAACTAATGTACTAAACTAGGCACACTCATGAGCTACACACTTTAAACTAGCATCATACCCAAATATGGAGTTGGTGGGTTTGTTCTTCTTATCATTTAAGAAAAATAATTTCCTCTCATACTAATCTTAAATGTTAATTTGACTTATTCAGAGAAATAATTTCCTCTCATTATCTTATTAAGATTTAATTTCTCTTATGCATAATATGTGACCTAGGTTGACCCAAGTCAACCTCTTCCCATTTATCATTTTGAGAGAATGATTTAAATGAGGTGAGCACCTCATACAATTTAATTCTAGCATAGCCAAGATTTAATATCACCAACAATTCCTATGAGACCTAAATGACCAGAGTCTCTACTTCATTTGGAATTTGGTGGTGACAAGATTTAAATGAGAGACAACTCTCTCATAAGATTTCTTAATAGTTTTGGACAATATCTTTGACTACAAATAGCCATAAAGTCATTTAAATCAACTAAGCCATGATCATTCAAAGTAAGCATGGCATATTTTTGTAGAAACAATTAGTATAAGTGAAATGTGAAATATTGGAGGTGGAATTAACTGAAAAGCATTTATGGTTGATTTTTAAGAATTATTATAAGGAAGAGAAGTCCCTGCCTTGTTTATTTTGTCATTTTAATTCTACAATAGATCTAGGGTTCTATCCAGTGGCATTGGGTAGATAATTTCCTAAGGTTTCCAAAAATATAAAATTTGCAAATTTTGGCCTAGTGGATTTTTCCCTATTAAATTTCAAAGATTGCATCAGATTGGGGTATTTCTTCATTTTTCAATTTTGAATTCAAAACTTGGGCTGGCGGGAGATCTTAACGGGCTAGGCAGAGAGAGAGGGAGTTGGGCCGGCCCAGCTTTGCAGCGGGCCAGCTGACATGGTGGGGGCCACCTGTCAGCGGGTTTTGGCCAGCGAAACGGTACGCGCGTGTCTGCGCCGTGCGATTAGAAGGAGATCGCACGGTCGAGGGAGGCCTTCGTCTCCGGCGAGAGGGGACTCACTGGCGACGGTGGTAGGGGGTCGGCGAGCTCGTCGGAGCTCCGGCGGTCATCGGCGATGTGCGCAGCAACGTTGGAGTGGATGAGGAAGCGCCTGGAAGCAGTTGCGTCGCCTGAGGTGGCCTCCTGCTCCGGCTTGCTCCGTGTACTGGCGGCGGCGGCGAGCTTGCGATTGGAGGCCTCCGGCGACTAATTGGTGAAATTGAGGAGGCGAGGAGAGCTGTGAGGATGAGTGGAGGAGGATGGTGTGCTCAGATCAGTGGGAGGGGTCCTCCTTTTATAGTGGCGAGGCAGTACCGAAGGGCGGAGCTAGGTCGTCGACGGCGTCGTCGTTCCAGGGCTTCGAAGGGGCAAGGGATGGGCTGGTCTGGTTGCTGGTGTCCTGGCGAGGCTGACGCGCGTGATGGCGGTGAAGACGAGGGTCTACAGCGGCGGTGAGCTTGATGGGAGCGCGCAGGTCATGGCGGCCGGTCGTGGACGCGGTCGTCGTCTGCGGCGTTCCCGCGGGCTAGTGGGCGTGTCCAGGCGATGCAGGGTGATGTCGCGCGTCGACTGGCGCTGAGAGGAGAGGTCGAGGTGGCGCAGGGGCTCCGGGCAGCTGGCGCTCTGGCGCGTCCGACACGGACGCCATGCGCGCTCTGGCGCGGCATGGGCATGTCCTGGGCACGTCTGGGCACCTCGATTTCTATATGTTGCGATGCAAATTTTTGACGGGGCAAGGTCTGGTCGTGCTCAACTGAGTGAGAGGGAGAGGATTGACAAGGTGTGGCATGTTGGAAGTGAGAGGTGAGGGAGATGGCACGATGGTGGCATGCCATGCCACGGCATGGCATGGTCTAGCCAAGTTGAGCCTCTCCAGTGCTGGGCAAGTGGTGGAGGTGATGCTCTGAGGTGAGAGGAGGGTCCAGGGGTGCAGAGAGGGCAGGGTTGGACCAAGTCCAAGGTAAAAATTTCAGTATGGGCTCATGTTTCACCCCTGCCTGCAAGGTGTTTGTGAAAATGGCCGAAAGAAAATAATTCTTGAATTTTGAAAATATTTTTGGTGGGTTGTAAACATATTTCAAAAGGAGTAGAATGGTGGTGGTTGGGTTCAATTTGGAGTTGGTTTGCAAAATCCCAAAATGCATATGATCTTGCATATGTGAGTTTGTTCCAACTTTGCTTGATTCTCATTTAGATTTGATAAGGAAATTGGGGTGGTGGTTTTGGGCAAAGTTGAAGTGCTTGATGTTGTCTTGGATGAGGTGCAAAGAGTTGACAAAGTGTAGAAGTGAAAAGTTAAAAACCAGGGGCTCAAAGTGAGCCTCGGGCTAAAAAATGGCACATATGACCATAATCACATGTGAGCTCCAATTTGATTCAAATTTGATTTGAATTGAGTTTGTTTGATTCCAAAGTTGTTAATAAGTGTTTAGTAACCATTTACAACGAATGGTGCAAAACAAAAAGGCCTAGACCAAAGATTTGTAAAAATGGCATAGGCCATATGTGAGTGTGAAGTGGATTTTTAGAATTCCTTTTCTATTTTATTTTTATTTGACTTTGGTTGATCAAGTGATCATTGTTAGGGTTTTAGAATGAGAGTAACACTTAAACAAGCATCATGGCAAAAGCACACTCAAATAACTTAATAAGGTGAGCTAATATGCATAGTCCTATATGATGAGAAAAAGTTTTTGTTGGCTCTGATTTTTGGATTCTTGAATTCTCTTTCTTGTTCCTTTTATTGAAACTTGGGATGTTACAAACCCTTCCCCCTTACAAAAGATCTCGTCCCAAGATCTAGAGAAAACTAGGTACTAAAGAGATCTGGGTATTCCTTCTTCATGTCTTCCTCGCGTTCCCAAGTTGCTTCTTCTTCGGTGTGATTACTCCATTGTATCTTCAGGAACTTGATACTTCTGGTGCGGGTGGTCCTGAATGCTTCTTCAATGATGCGAATCGGCACTTCGGGGTAGGTTAGATCCTTGTTGATATCAATGGCTCTGTGGTCGATGTTCTTGAATACTTCGGTCTTCTCCGGCACTTCTAGGCACTTCCGAAGCAGTGAGATGTGAAACACATTGTGTATGGCGGACATCTCTTTCGGCAGTTCCAGCTGATATGAGACTTCTCCTCGGCGACTCAGAATCTTGAATGGTCCGACATATCTGGGGGCAAGCTTTCCTTTGAGTTGGAATCTCTGCATTCCTTTGAGGGTGAGACTTTGAGATACACAAAATCTCCGATCTCGAAGGTCATCTCTCGGCGTCTCTTGTCGGTGTAGCTCTTCTGTCTTGACTGGGCGGTCTTGAGGTATTCGCGGATCTTGTGCACCTTCTCTTCGGCTTCGCGGAGCACATCGGGGCCGAAGACTTGACTATCTCCGACTTCCGACCAGTTCGGAGGGGTACGGCATTTCCTTCCGTACAGGGCTTCAAAGGGGGCCATCTGTAAGCTGGCTTGATAGCTATTGTTGTAGGAGAATTCTGCATATGGTAGGCAGTCTTCCCATTTGGATCCGTACTCTAGCACACAGGCTCTCAACATATCTTCTAGTATCTGGTTGACTCTCTTAGTCTGTCCGTCAGTCTGTGGGTGGTAAGCTGTGCTGAAATTCAGATGGGTTCCTAGTCCTTCATGCACTTTCTGCCAAAATCTTGAGGTGAATTGCGATCCTCTATCTGACACAATTGACTTCGGTGTTCCGTGCAGGCTGACTATTCTGGATATGTATAACTCAGCTAGCTTTGGGCCTTGGTATGTGGTCTTGACGGGGATGAAATGTGCCACTTTGGTCAACCTATCGATGACTACCCAAATGGAGTCATTTCCTCGGCTAGATTTGGGCAATCCTGTGATAAAGTCCATACCGACAGAATCCCATTTCCACTCCGGAATCTGTAATGGTTGCAACAGTCCTGTGGGGCGTTGATGTTCTGCCTTGACTCGTTGACAGATATCACACTTGGCGATGTAGCTTCCTATCTCTCGCTTCATTCTGTGCCACCAGAATTGTTCCTTCAAGTCTTGGTACATCTTGGTTCCTCCGGGATGAATGGAATACAGTGTATCATGAGCTTCCTTCAAAATGACTTGCTTCAACTCTGAATCTGACGGTACACACAAGCGTTCGTTGTACCAAAGAACTCCTTCTTCATCTACGGTGAATCCTGGTGCCTTTCCTGCAGCTATCTGGTTCTTGATTCTGTCAAGGCTGGCATTTCCCTTCTGGGCTTCCTTTATCTGGCTCATCAAAGTGGGTTGGAGCTCAATGCTGGCGAGGAATCCTTCGCTCACTAGCTCTAGTCTGAAGTGTTCAAACTCTTGATACAGGCTTGGTTGCTCTATTGCGATCATGGAGTTTAACTGACACGACAGTCTGCTCAAAGCATCCGCTACCACATTGGCCTTGCCGGGGTGGTAGTGAGTTTCCATGTCGTAATCTTTGATTAACTCAATCCATCTGCGCTGTCTCATGTTCAGCTCCTTCTGGGTGAAGATGTACTTCAGGCTCTTGTGATCTGAATATATCTCGCATCGATTACCCATGAGGTAATGACGCCAAACCTTCAGGGCTAACACTACGGCTGCTAACTCCAAGTCATGAGTTGGATAGTTCTGTTCATGCTGCTTCAGTTGCCTTGATAGGTAAGATATCACTTTGCCTTCTTGCATCAACACACATCCAAGACCAGTCTTGGATGCATCACAATAGACATCAAATGGCTTGGTGACATCGGGCATGATCAATATTGGGGCTGTGGTTAATCTGAGCTTGAGTAGCTGAAAGCTTTCTTCACATTTGTCATTCCAGTCAAATTTCCTGTCCTTCTTCAGCAGTTGAGTCATTGGTCTTGCGATGCTTGAAAATCCTTCAACAAATCGGCGGTAATATCCCGCTAATCCCAGAAAGGCTCGGACTTCAGTCTGGGTGGTTGGGGCTTTCCATTCCTCAACGGTTTTGATTTTTGCGGGATCTACAGCGATTCCTCCCGCAGACAAGATGTGTCCCAGGAATCCTACTTCCTTCAACCAAAACTCGCATTTGCTAAATTTGGCGTACAACTGATGCTGCCTAAGGGTTTCTAGAACCACTTCCAAATGTTGTTCATGTTCTTCTTCTGATTTGGAGTAGATAAGGATGTCGTCGATGAAGACAACGACAAACTTATCCAGGAATTCCATAAAGATCTTATTCATGAGATTCATGAAGTAAGCGGGGGCATTGGTCAGTCCAAAGGACATGACATTGTACTCATACAGTCCATATCTGGTGGTAAAGGCAGTCTTGGGAATATCTGTTGCTCGGATCTTCAGTTGATGGTAACCTGTCCTCAGATCAATCTTCGAGAATACTTGGGCACCGGTTAGCTGGTCAAACAGGTCTTCTATCTTCGGCAAGGGATATTTGTTCTTGATGGTGACATCGTTAAGCTTACGATAATCCGTAACCAAACGAGTGGCACCGTCTTTTTTATCCACAAACAAAACTGGTGATCTCCAAGGCGACGCACTGGGTCGAATCAGACCTTTGTTAGCATATCATCCAGTTGCTTCTTCAGTTCCACTAACTCTGCGGGGTTCATGCTATAAGCTCTCTGGGCTATAGGTCCCGTTCCAGGGATTAACTCGACGATAAACTCGATATCCCGATCCGGGGGCATACCGGGTAGATCATCCGGAAACACATCAGGGTATCGACAAACGACCCTGATTTGATCCAGAGTTGGTCTAGCTACACTTTGGTTGCAGGTGAAATTTCTGGGTAGCTTTTCAGACAAGTGTTCTATTATTATTCCTGCGCTACTAGTCATGGTGATGGCCTTCTTGGCGCAGTCTATCAATCCATGATGTTTCGCCATCCAATCCATACCCAGGACTACTTCCAATCCTTTTGTTCCCAGAACAATCAAGTTTGCATAAAAGTCTATTTCATGGATTCTGATGGGTACATCTTTGCAAAATTTTCTAGCTTTAGTTGTTGATCCAGGTATTTGAACTACCATGACATGTTTCAAGCTAATTGGTTGAATCTTACTAGTGCACACAAAATCTTCTGTAACGAACGAATGCGATGCTCCAGAATCAAACAACACTCTTGCTGGTATTGAGTTAACAGAGAACATACCCAGCACCACGTCAGGTGCTTCCTGGGCTTCCTCAGCATTCATGTGGTAGAGGCGACCTCCGCGGTTGTTCGGGTTGTTGGGGGCGAACTTCTTGCCGGTGGAGACACGGCGTTGCTGCTGAGCTGGTGGTGCGGGGTTGCCTGCGAGCTTGGCGAGCCTCTTGGGACACTCATTGGAGTAATGCCCCACTACACCACACTCATAGCAAGTGATGGTGGTCTTGTCCTGCTTGTTCGCGACGGGGATTGCATTGCTCCCTGTCCTTGGTGCGGTGTTGGTGTTGTGGTTGCTGTTGTTGTTGTTGGGGGCTCTCGGCGGAGCGCGGTTGTAGTAGTTGTTGTTGTTGTAGTTGCTGTTGTTGTTGTTGTTGTAGTGGCCTCCTGGCCTCGAGTTTCCTCCACTCCGGTTCTGATAACCGGGGCGTGAGTTCTGCATCGGTGGCTTGTTGTTCCTCGAAGGGAAACCTCCGCCTGAGCTAGGGCGATACTTCTGGGGGTGGCTTGATCCACTCTGGTTCATCATGCGGCGCTTGCGGTTCTCGCTGGCTTGGTGCAGTTTGCCCTCCATTTAGATGGCGGAGTCAACAAGGGCTTCGAGGTCGGCGAAGGGGATGTTGATCAACACAGTCTGCATCTCATCATACAGTCCGTTCAGGAACCTTTCCTTCCTCTTCTCCGTGGTGTCGGTCTCATCCGGGGCGTACCTTGACAGTGTGAGAAACTTGTCGCGATATTCCACCACGGACATCCGGCCTTGCTTCAGTTCACGGAACTCATCTCTCATCTTCTTTATCAGACCCGGGGGCACATGGTACTTGCTGAACTTGAGCTTGAAATCAGTCCAAGTCATAAATTTTCCCGCGTTCATGGCACGGGTGCTTGTCCACCAAGCTCTTGCTGGTCCTGCTAAGTAGTGCGTGGCAAACAGCACTTTCTCATTCTCTTCAACTCCAGCTACTTCTAGATTGTTCTCCATAGTTTGGAGCCAATCATCTGCATCAAGTGGTTCCTCAGTCTTGCTGAAAACTGGCGGGTTGGTATTCTGGAAGTTCTTGAGCTTGGATCCTGGAGGATCATGGTGGCCTTGATTGTTGTTGGCAAGCTGTTGAAGTGCTGCAAGGTTAGCTTGTCTTTTGGCTCTTTCGGCTTCTCTACCTTCCAGCATCGTTTGCAACATCTGCATCATTGCATCTTGAGTCGCGTTGCGAACCGGAGGGGCCATCTGAGCATTGAGATAGATCATGAGATAAGAGGGAAAATCTCTATGGCTTGTTTTGTGTTTTAAGTTCAAAAAGGTTTAAATCTTGAGTTTTTTCATGATAACATAAACATACATTCATTCATGACAAACAACACACATTACAAGCTAACACACTAAGGGTTTTAAGAACCCTTCTTCTCCAAGCTACGATACATGGGGCGGAATACAACTCACACCTACGATAGTGCATAAGTGAACTACTCCTCATCCTCATCCACATCTATGGCAACATGGTCATCTTCTCCAGCGTCGAGGAACTCGTAGTCTTCCTCCTCGGTGTTCTCATCATCCTCAAAGTCGTCGTCGTCACTCAGGAAAGCACTTCCTCCCTGAATGTCATCTCCATCTTCCTCCATCTTCTTCATCTGTTCCTCCTGGTCCTTGACAGTGGCCTCAAGCGCTGCTATCTTTGCACGGAGGCGGGTGATGGTGGCATCCTTCTTTGCCCGCTGCTGGCGGAGAGTCTTGCGGTCGTTGTTGAGGAGCTTGATGGCTTCACCTTGCTAGATGATGTGGGCGTGAGTCTGGTTGGCGTACTCACGCACGTGGTCGAGGTCCTGCTGAGTGTGGTACAGGATGAAGTCCAGGTGCTCCACATGGTGTTTCAGCTCCGGGTGGGGAGACATGTCCATGGGTTCTCCAGCGGAGTTACGCCTCGCGAGATGAGAAAAGCGAGGGCTCCTGAGTGCCTCCCCGCTCATCCCGCACAAGCGTGCGAGTGCCTCCTGAAGTGCGCGGGCGAGTCCGTCCAGCCAGTTGCTCTCCCTGAAGGAGAAGAGGATCCTCTCCGAAGTGGGAGTCTCCATCTTGCCCCTCAAGTCAGCGGTGATGATCCACTGCAACTCGCTTCCTGGCTGGTCATTGACCTGCACTCCATGGAACTCCGGGTGCGGGCGACCAAGGTGGTCGGAAAGGGCGTTGAGGTCGTGCTCAAAGACCAAGCTTCCCCCGTTCCCGAGCTGGTAAAACTTCGTGTTCATGGGCTCCATCTGAAAGTGAAGGATTAAGTTAGAGAAGTGAACAAGTGTGGCAAAATTTTAGTTATATTTCTAAGGAAGAGCATGACTCCTTATTTTTCCAAAAGGCACAAAGAGAAGGCAAAGACTAAGTTTTTCAGAAATACTTCATTCATTTTTTTGAAACTAATCTTTCAGAACGTCCAGTTCTAACTAGGGTTTCCTAAGGTCAAACAATGGCTCTGATACCAACTTGTCAACACCCGGCTTTTTAAGTCCGGATGCCTATTATGGCATACATCGCAATCCCAGGAAATTGTTGTTGCGAGGCATAATAGTTAAGTATCACAGTCATCATTCATTACAAACCATAGTGTCTTACAAATTGGAATCACATGATCCATATTACACAAATAGTTGATCTAATGATCAACGAACAAACACAAGTTCATAGCGGAAGCGTAAGATACAAGGACTCTCTAGTCCACAGGCCAACGCTTGACGTTTAGAAGCTCCTAGTTGTGGTAGACGTCCTGCTGATCGTCATCCTCGTACTGCTACTCGGCTTCATATTCTGGCCATTTGAATAGCCAGGGACAAAGCCGTGAGTACTTTAAGTACTCGCAATCTAATACAAAAGTAAGTACTAACATTACTATTGAGAGTGTTCTAAGCTCTAAGTTTATTTGCATAAAGCCAATTTTAGTTAATAAACATTTTCGTAAACAACTCCTCATGTGCTAACTAACTCAAGTGGGAACATTAGTGTCATTCCCACAACTCTGTTGTGATGCAATTTCAAGTCACCGTTCAAGTTCAAGTTCAAAAACACCAGCCACATAGATGTAAAATTCTGATGACGGAAACAGAATGGCCTTTCCAATTGACCATATCCGCGGACGCGGCTATTCGAATAGTTCTACACTCTGCAGAGGTTGCACACTTGTGCCACAACATTGGATTTCATCCGTCAGGGATAAAACCCCGAATAATCGTAACTCAGTACGCGGATCATCAACCGTTAACCTTTCACTTACACACCCTAGTATAGGCACCTCTCCCCATGAGCTTGGCCTCCCGGTGAAAACCAACTGTTAACCCGGGAACTGCACAGGGCTTGGCCGTACAATTCACCTCAATTCACATCATTTCTCAACAACGGAGGCAGCCTCAAGCGTAACCCCTATGACGTGTGTTCAGAAGGAACCCATACTAAGACACATAAATTTCCAGCTAAGCCTTACCCATAATCAGGTGCTGTGGGGGTACTTAATATTGGTAAGGTATCGCATCCAACTCAATCATCAGTTTTAGTCATTTTCCCCAAGTCAAGTTCATGTCATATTCACCTTCAAAATCTCTCAATGGAAATGATTCATCATTCCAAGGTTTTCAACATCATCATTTCATAAACACATGTTCCCATCTAGAGTAGTCATTTTTAATTTAGCACTAGCATCTAGGTATGAGGGGTGCTAAGTACTTTGCTTTGCTTCTAGGCTAACTTTGATACTCTTGTACTAATCCAATTCTAATCAAGTGAATCATAATTCAAAAGTACTTTGATTAAAACAAAAGTAAATAAAGCTTGTAAAGTAAAATTGGGAAATAGGATCATAAGCATAAAGTAAATGGGGTAATGCCTTGCTCATGGTGAGCTTTGCACTTTGCAAGAGTATTATCTTGCCTTGGTTGGGGAATTGGTCAAAGTGGTCTTCTTCTCCTTGGAAGTAGACCTCCTCCTCCTCCTGGTACTCCTCGGTACTAGCGTCTAAAATACGAATACGGAGTACACAATCATCACACCAAACTAATGTACTAAACTAGGCACACTCATGAGCTACACACTTTAAACTAGCATCATACCCAAATATGGAGTTGGTGGGTTTGTTCTTCTTATCATTTAAGAAAAATAATTTCCTCTCATACTAATCTTAAATGTTAATTTGACTTATTCAGAGAAATAATTTCCTCTCATTATCTTATTAAGATTTAATTTCTCTTATGCATAATATGTGACCTAGGTTGACCCAAGTCAACCTCTTCACATTTATCATTTTGAGAGAATGATTTAAATGAGGTGAGCACCTCATACAATTTAATTCTAGCATAGCCAAGATTTAATATCACCAACAATTCCTATGAGACCTAAATGACCAGAGTCTCTACTTCATTTGGAATTTGGTGGTGACAAGATTTAAATGAGAGACAACTCTCTCATAAGATTTCTTAATAGTTTTGGACAATATCTTTGACTAGAAATAGCCATAAAGTCATTTAAATCAACTAAGCCATGATCATTCAAAGTAAGCATGGCATATTTTTGTAGAAACAATTAGTATAAGTGAAATGTGAAATATTGGAGGTGGAATTAACTGAAAAGCATTTATGGTTGATTTTTAAGAATTATTATAAGGCAGAGAAGTCCCTGCCTTGTTTATTTTTTCATTTTAATTCTACAATAGATCTAGGGTTCTATCCAGTGGCATTGGGTAGATAATTTCCTAAGGTTTCCAAAAATATAAAATTTGCAAATTTTGGCCTAGTGGATTTTTCCCTATTAAATTTCAAAGATTGCATCAGATTGGGGTATTTCTCCATTTTTCAATTTTGAATTCAAAACTTGGGCTGGCGGGAGATCTTAACGGGCTAGGCAGAGAGAGAGGGAGTTGGGCCGGCCCAGCTTCGCAGCGGGCCAGCTGACATGGTGGGGGCCACCTGTCAGCGGGTTTTGGCCAGCGAAACGGTACGCGCGTGTCTGCGCCGTGCGATTAGAAGGAGATCGCACGGTCGAGGGAGACCTTCGTCTCCGGCGAGAGGGGACTCACTGGCGACGGCGGTAGGGGGTCGGCGAGCTCGTCGGAGCTCCGGCGGTCGTCGGCGATGTGCGCAGCAACGTTGGAGTGGATGAGGAAGCGCCTGGAAGCAGTTGCGTCGCCTGAGGTGGCCTCCTGCTCCGGCTTGCTCCGTGTACTGGCGGCGGCGGCGAGCTTGCGATTGGAGGCCTCCGGCGACTAATTGGTGAAATTGAGGAGGCGAGGAGAGCTGTGAGGATGAGTGGAGGAGGATGGTGTGCTCAGATCAGTGGGAGGGGTCCTCCTTTTATAGTGGTGAGGCAGTACCGAAGGGCGGAGCTAGGTCGTCGACGGCGTCATCGTTCCAGGGCTTCGAAGGGGCAAGGGATGGGCTGGTCTGGTTGCTGGTGTCCTGGCGAGGCTGACGCGCGTGATGGCGGTGAAGACGAGGGTCCACAGCGGCGGTGAGCTTGACGGGAGCGCGCAGGTCATGGCGGCCGGTCGTGGACGCGGTCGTCGTCTGCGGCGTTCCCGCGGGCTAGTGGGCGTGTCCAGGCGATGCAGGGTGATGTTGCGTGTCGACTGGCGCTGAGAGGAGAGGTCGAGGTGGCGCAGGGGCTCCGGGCAGCTGGCGCTCTGGCGCGTCCGACGCGGACGCCATGCGCGCTCTGGCGCGGCATGGGCATGTCCTGGGCGCGTCTGGGCGCCTCGATTTCTATATGTTGCGATGCAAATTTTTGACGGGGCAAGGTCTGGTCATGCTCAACTGAGTGAGAGGGAGAGGATTGACAAGGTGTGGCATGTTGGAAGTGAGAGGTGAGGGAGATGGCACGATGGTGGCATGCCATGCCACGGCATGGCATGGTCTAGCCAAGTTGAGCCTCTCCAGTGCTGGGCAAGTGGTGGAGGTGATGCTCTGAGGTGAGCGGAGGGTCCAGGGGTGCAGAGAGGGCAGGGTTGGACCAAGTCCAAGGTAAAAAATTCAGTATGGGCTCATGTTTCACCCCTGCCTGCAAGGTGTTTGTGAAAATGGCCGAAAGAAAATAATTCTTGTATTTTGAAAATATTTTTGGTGGGTTGTAAACATATTTCAAAAGGAGTAGAATGGTGGTGGTTGGGTTCAATTTGGAGTTGGTTTGCAAAATCCCAAAATGCATATGATCTTGCATATGTGAGTTTGTTCCAACTTTGCTTGATTCTCATTTAGATTTGATAAGGAAATTGGGGTGGTGGTTTTGGGCAAAGTTGAAGTGCTTGATGTTGTCTTGGATGAGGTGCAAAGAGTTGACAAAGTGTCGAAGTGAAAAGTTAAAAACCAGGGGCTCAAAGTGAGCCTCGGGCTAAAAAATGGCACATATGACCATAATCACATGTGAGCTCCAATTTGATTCAAATTTGATTTGAATTGAGTTTGTTTGATTCCAAAGTTGTTAATAAGTGTTTAGTAACCATTTACAACGAATGGTGCAAAACAAAAAGGCCTAGACCAAAGATTTGTAAAAATGGCATAGGCCATATGTGAGTGTGAAGTGGATTTTTAGAATTCCTTTTCTATTTTATTTTTATTTGACTTTGGTTGATCAAGTGATCATTGTTAGGGTTTTAGAATGAGAGTAACACTTAAACAAGCATCATGGCAAAAGCACACTCAAATAACTTAATAAGGTGAGCTAATATGCATAGTCCTATATGATGAGAAAAAGTTTTTGTTGGCTCTGATTTTTGGATTCTTGAATTCTCTTTCTTGTTCCTTTTATTGAAACTTGGGATGTTACAGGGTACCTCTATGCCGCCTGTACAAAGGTCTAAGGAGAAAGGTCGCATTGGATTTCTCGCTTTTGATTATTCTCAACTTAGACATCCATACCGGGACAACATAGACAACAGATAATGGACTCCTCTTTAATGCATAAGCATTCAACACAGATAATATTCTCATATGAGATTGAGGATTGTTGTCCAAACTGAAACTTCCACCATGTATCATGGCTTTAGTTAGCGGCTCAATGTTCTTCTCTAACAATATGCATACTCAAACCATTCAACTCATGATGAATCACCCTTACTTCAGACAAGACGAACATGCATAGCAACTCACATGATATTCAACAATGGTGAAATAGTTGATGGCGTCCCCAGAAACATGGTTACCGCTCAACAAGCAACTTATAAGAAATAAGATACATAAGTACATATTCAATACCACAATAGTTTTTAAGCTATTTTTTCCATGAGCTATATATTGCAAAGACAAAGGAATGGAATTTTAAAGGTAGCACTCAAGCAATTTACTTTGGAATGGCAGAAAAATACCATGTAGTAGGTAGGTATGGTGGACACAAATGGCATAGTTTTTGGCTCAAGGATTTTGGATGCACGAGAAGTAATCCCTCTCAACACAAGGCTTTGGCTAGCAAGGTTGTTTGGAGCAAACACAAGTATGAACCGGTACAGCAAAACTTACATAAGAACATATTGCAAGTATTATAAGACTCTACACTGTCTTCCTTGTTGTTCAAACACTTCACCAGAAAATATCTAGACTTTAGAGAGACCAATCATGCAAACCAAATTTTAACAAGCTCTATGTAGTTCTTCATTAATAGGTGCAAAGTACTTGATGCAAGAGCTTAAACATGATCTATATGAGCACAACAATTTCCAAGTATCAAATTATTCAAGATATTATACCAATTACCACATGTAGCAATTTCTGTTTCCAACCATATAACAATTAACGAAGCAGTTTCAACCTTCGCCATGAACATTAAGAATAAAGCTAAGAACACCAGTGTTCATATAAACAAGCGGAGCGTGTCTCTCTCCCACACAAGCATGAATTTATTCAGAGAATGAAAATAACAAAACAAAAATAAAAGCACACAGACGCTCCAAGTAAAGTACATAAGATGTGACGGAATAAAAATATAGTTTCACTAGAGGTGACCTGATAAGTTGTCGATGAAGAAGGGGATGCCTTGGGCATCCCCAAGCTTAGACGCTTGAGTCTTCTTGAAATATGCAGGGATGAACCACGGGGGCATCCCCAAGCTTAGACTTTTCACTCTTCTTAATCATATATCATCCTCCTCTCTTAATCCTTGAAAACTTCCTCCACACCAAACTCAAAACAAACTCATTAGAGGGTTAGTGCATAATCAAAAATTCACATATTCAGAGGTGACACAATCATTCTTAACACTTCTGGACATTGCCTAAAGCTACTGAAAGTTAATGGAACAAAGAAATCCATCAAACATAGCAAAACAGGCAATGCGAAATAAAAGGCAGAATCTGTCAAAACAGAACAGTCCGTAAAGACGAATTTGTCTGGGGCACTTAACTTGCTCAGATGAAAATGCTCAAATTGAATGAAAGTTGCGTACATATCTGAGGATCACTCACGTAAATTGGCAGATTTTTCTGAGTTGCCTACAGAGAATACTACTCAAATTCGTGACAGCAAGAAATCTGTTTCTTTGCAGTAATCCAAATCTAGTATCAACCTTACTATCAAAGAATTTACTTGGCACAATAATGCATTAAAATAAAGATAAGGAGAGGTTGCTACAGTAGTAACAACTTCCAAGACTCAAATATAAAAAAAATTTGCTGTAGTAAAATAAACACATGGGTTATCTCCCAAGAAGTGCTTTCTTTATAGCCATTAAGATGGGCTCAGTAATTTTAATGATGCACTCGCAAGAAATAAGAGTTGAAGCAAAAGAGAGCATCAAGAAGCAAATATGAAACACTTTTAAGTCTAACCCACTTCCTATGAAAAGGAATCTTGTAAATAAACAAGTCAATGAAGAACAAAGTGAATAGCATAGGAAGATAAAACACGAGTAACTTCAACATTCTCAACATAAAGAGGGGAAACTTAATATTATTAAGATGCATATAACCATGTTTCCCTCTCTCATAATAACTTTCAGTAGTATCATGAACAAACTCAACAATATAACTATCACATAAAGCATTCTTATCATGAGTCTCATGCATAAAATAATTACTACTCCCAACATAAGCATAGTCATTCTTATTAATTGTAGTGGGAGCAAATTCAACAAGGTAGCTATCATTATCACCATAATCATCAAATATAGGAGGCATAGTATAATCATAATTAACTTTATCCTCCATAGTAGGTGGACTAAAAATATGATAGTGATCATTGTAATCATCATAAATGGGAGGCAAAGTATCATCAAAGTAAATTTTCTCCTCAAAACTTGGGGGACTAAAAATATCATGCTCATCAAAACCAGCTTCCCCAAGCTTAAATTCTTCCATAGCATTATCAACAATGGTGTTCATACTAATAACATTGCTACTAGCATGCAAATAAAGTTCCATAGGTTTTTTAATTTTCGCATCACACAATTTATGCCTTAACTCAGGAAATAGATTAAAAAGCTCATTGTTATTTTCCATTATGCCTAACTAGTGAACAAGAAACAAAAAGATGCAATTGCAGGATCTAAAGGAAATTGCCTCGAGCACTCACACACTGGCAACAATGCTAGGAAATAGCTTAGTAGTCGGAGGATGTGAATACCTTTTACCTTACCTCCCCGGCAACGGTGCCAGAAAATAGCTTACTGTCTACTGCTGGCTTCTTTTCCTGTAGACAGTGTTGGGCCTCCAAGAGCAGAGGTTTGTAGAACAGCAGCAAGTTTTCCCTTAAGTGAATCACCCAAGGTTTATCGAACTCAGGGAGGAAGAGGTCAAAGATATCCCTCTCAAGCAACCCTGCAATCACGATACAAGAAGTCTCTTGTGTCCCCAACACACCTAATACACTTGTCAGATGTATAGGTGCACTAGTTCGGCGAAGAGATAGTGAAATACAAGTAATATGGATGAATATGAGTGGTAATGGCAATCTGAAATAAATATGGCAGCGAGTAAACATGCAGCTAAACAGTAAATAAACGGAGATTCGATGTTTGGAAACAAGGCCTAGGGATCCTACTTTCACTAGTGGACACTCTCAACATTGCAATCATAAAGGAATATAAATAAGCACTTCACTATGCTAATCTGAATTACTCTCTGGCAGGATAACAAACACTAATTCATCATGTAGGCAAACCTTAAAGATGTATTCCCAAGTACTAATAAACACCCCACGTTGTCACTGTGAGCATTCATAGGAGGTACTAACACACCACAATTTCATAGAGACATCCAACTCAAATCATAACCCAGTGAACAAGTATTCTGTGAAATATAGCCTAAGAGACCCACACGGTGCACACACTGTCACCTTTACACACGTGGGACAAGGAGTCTCCGGAGATCACATAAGTAAAATCCACTTGAATAGCATAACGACATCTAGATTACAAAGCTTATCATATGGAACTCAATCATGTAAAGCAGCTCATGAGATCATTGTATTGAAGTACATGGGAGAGAGATTAACCACATAGCTACCGGTAGAGCCCTCAGCCTCGGGGGAGAACTACTCCCTCCTCATCATAGGAGACAGCAGCGGCGATGAAGATGGTGGTGGTGTCGATGGAGATGCCTTCCAGGGACACTTCCCCGTCCCGGCGGCGTGCCGGAACAGAGACTTCTGTCCCCCGAATCTTGGCTTCGTGATGGCGGCGGCTCTAAAACTTTTCTCATATCGTGGCTTATCGGTATCGAAGTTTTAGGTCACCAGGGCTTAAATAGGCGAAGAGGCAGAGTTGGAAGGGCCCTGGGGGGCCCACATAGTAGGGGGCGCCCCCCTGGCCACGCCGCCTTGTGGGGTGGGCCCCCTGGCTCCCCTCTGACCCCTCTTCGGTGCTCTGGAAGCTTCCGGGAAAAATAAGACTCTGGGCGTTGATTTCGTCCAATTCCGAGAATATTTCCTTTGTAGGATTTCTGAAACCAAAAACAGCAGAAAACAGGAACTGGCACTTCGGCATCTTGTTAATAGGTTAGTTCCGTAAAATGCATCAAAACGATATAAAGTGTGAACAAAACATATAGGTATTGTCATAAAACAAGCATGGAACATCAGAAATTATAGATACGTTGGAGACGTATCACTTACCTATTAGTCTTCAAAAAGAAAACTTGTTTTCAAAAGTTTTTCAACAAAGATATAGAGATGTCATACTCTCGAGAGGAACCACCTCTCTCTCCTTGTCGCCCTAGTTTAGTGCATGTTCCTTGCTACTGCCATACTGCATATCCTTTATTTCTCTCTAAGGTGGTTTGCGAGTACATTCAAAAGTACTCATTGGCATTGTTGTCCAGGCTATTTACTTGGCCAGACTTTGAAGATGAGTATTACAAAGAAGAAGAGTACGACGCCGAAGACGCGAACTAGGACGCTCTCCCAGTCAGCCGCCTTTAGGGTAAAGGCCCGACTTGGGTTCCACCGCTGTTTGGAGTCAAGATGTTTCCGCTGTTGTTCGTTGAATTACGGCCTTGATGGCCGATGTTGTAAGACTTCCGTAATACTTTTAATTCGGTACTGTAATGGATGTTGTAATATGGTATTAGTTCGGTTATGTATTCACGATGGAATGATCTTGGGATCGTGAAATTGTATGCATAACAGGAGTTTCGGACTGGTAAGTCCGGGGCCCCACAATTGGATAAGCGGATGTATATGCCACTAGTCCATTGGTGAAAGTCTGACTGACAAGATTGAAAGATAAAACACCACATACTTCCTCATGAGCTATAAAACATCGACACAAATTGAAAAGTACTTTGAAGGTTTTAAAGGTAGCACATGATAATTTACTTGGAATGGTTTGAAATGCCATGCATAGGTATTTATGGTGGACACTTTGGAATAACTTGGTTTTCAGGGATTTGGAAGCACGAGCAACATTCCCGCTCAGTACAAGTGAAGGATAGCAATAGACTAGGAAGCGACAATCAAGAGAGCAATAACTGTCATAATCATGCTTGCGACAAAATAAAATTAACGGAGGCATGAAAGTGATACAAGAACTCTGAAGCAAAGTAAATCATCGAGGCTGAATTGACATTTTGTTTTTCAGTCATATACATGCGTGAGCATGTGGCAAGGCAATTCAAATGAATTATTCAGAGGAGGATACCACAATGTCATACCTATTTATGAATAAAATAATGCAAGCAAATATTTATGACATGCTACTCATTATTAATAAATTGGAGCTAATCATGAGAGATCATGAACTACTAGACTTTCATTAAATGACATATACCTCACATGAACCAACCAAGCATGCTCACATGGATGAGTATATGTACAAAAATGAAAACAAATAAAGTTCATACCAGCCTCTCACCACAGTCGAGTTGTCGTAGATCGTCATTATTGCCTTTCACTTGTGTGGCTTGAATAATATGAAGTGAAAACCAAGCTCCAACCACCGGAGACCGCTGAACTCCATAATAAACTTTACAAAACCGAAGAAGAACAACAAATATTTTTGGTGTTTTTGAATTGGAAACAAGAACAAAAGAAAATAGGCAAACAAAGCAAAATCTTTTTGGATTTTTGAATAGCAACCCGAATTTAAAAACTAAGAAAACTAATACTAAATACTAAATAAATAAATATAGAGAAACAACAGAAATATTTTTGGTCTTTTCGTGTTTTGGAAAACAGAAATAAACAACAAGCAACAAAAAGAAAGAAAGAAAATCGAAACATGGATGTACAAAGTACCGACAAGATATGATATGTAGATGAGTGAGATGTTGGTGTACCTCCAACCAAGCTTAGGCTTTAGGCCTAAGTGGAGATCAACCCCACGGTGCCCATGAGGTGGCGCCTCCGTAATATGATGAAGGAGGATCCTGTCCTTGGTACAAGCTAGAGGACGCACCAGGATACGTGACGGTGTACCCGTCAGAGGGCTCGGCGTCCTCGGAGTCGTGCTGCTGGTGAAAGCCAAGTATCCTCAGCTGCTCATCCACCTCCTCCTTGGAGCGCGACCAGGGCCTCCTGCGAACACTGAACAAATCGGCCTGCGGCAAAGGGATTTCCCTCTCATCCCCGTCAATAAACAACATTCTATAGACAATATTTTCGAGATTAGAGTTAGTTGTGACAAATCGGTGACCCTTCATAGCAGCAATATCAAGCTAAATAGGAATTAATTTATCATCACTAGGATCAACAGAAAGACCTAGATATGCAACAATACGTGAAGCAATAATTCCTCCATAAATAGGTCCCTTATTAGATAAGCGATGAGCAATGAGAGCACCAAGATGATAAGGTGTACTTCCAGTAAGTGCAGCAACCAGAAAAGCAAGATGATAACTAGAAATGTTGCTAGTGTTCTCCCTACCAAGAATGCTACTAGCAAGATAGTAAGTGAAATATCTAATGGCAGGGAGCTAAATGTTCCTTATCTTGCCGCGCTGAATGGTACGGTCATCATCGTTGGTAACTTCTCGATAGAGTTCCATCAAAGCTATGGGACGGTTCTCGATCTTCTTCGCTGTACCTATAGGAGTAATGTCCAATGCAGCACAAAAATCACCCAACTTCATAGCAATAGGCATATTATAAATCTTAAATTTAACCGATGGTGTGAAAGGTGTGTTGTTGAATTTAAAGCTTTCAACAAAGATTTTAGTTAGCATATGATATGTCTCCAACGTATCGATAATTTCTTATGTTCCATGCTTGTTTTATGACAATACCTACATGTTTTATACATACTTTATGTCATATTTATGCATTTTCCGGCACTAACCTATTAACAAGATGCCGAAGAGCCAGTTGTTGTTTTCTGCTGTTTTTGGTTTCAGAAATCCTAGTAAGGAAATATTCTCAGAATTGGACGAAATCAACGCCCAGGGGCTTATTTTTCCACGAAGCTTCCAGAACACCGAAAGGGAAACGAAGTGGGACGACGAGGCGCCGCCACACTAGGGCGGCGCAGCCCAAGGGGTGCCCGCGCGGCCCTAGCGTGTGGCCCCCTCGTCAGCCCTCCGACTCCGCCCTTCCGCCTACTTAAAGTCTTCGTCGCGAATACCCCAGTACTGAGAGCCACGATACGGAAAACCTTCCAGAGACGCCGCCGCCGCCAATCCCATCTCGGGGGATTCAGGAGATCGCCTCCGGCACCCTGCCGGAGAGGGGAATCATCTCCCGGAGGACTCTTCACCGCCATGGTCGCCTCCGGAGTGATGTGTGAGTAGTTCACCCCTGGACTATCGGTCCATAGCAGTAGCTAGATGGTCGTCTTCTCCTAATTGTGCTATCATGGTTGGATCTTGTGAGCTGCCTAACATGATCAAGATCTAATGCTACATGTTGCGTTTGTTGGGATCCGATGAATATTGAATGCTATGTTATGTTGATTATCAATATATCATCTATGTGTTGTTTATGATCTTGCATGCTCTCCGTTATTAGTAGAGGCTCTGGCCAAGTCATTACTTGTAACTCCAAGAGGGAGTATTTATGCTCGATAGTGGGTTCATGCCTCCATTAAATTTGGGACAGTGACAGAAAGTTCTAAGGTTGTGGATGTGCTGTTGCCACTAGGGATAAAACATCAATGCTATGTCTAAGGATGTATTTGTTGATTACATTATGCACCATACTTAATGCAATTGTCTGTTGTTTGCAACTTAATACTGGAAGGGGTTCGGATGATAACCTGAAGGTGGGCTTTTTAGGCATAGATGCATGCTGGATAGCGGTCTATGTACTTTGTCGTAATGACAAATTGAATCTCACACTACTCATCATAACATGTATGTGCATGGTCATGCCATCTTTATTTGTCAATTGCCCAACTGTAATTTGTTCACCCAACATGCTATTTATCTTATGGGAGAGACACCACTAGTGAACTGTGGACCCCGGTCCATTCTTTTACATCGAATACAATCTACTGCAAATACTCGTTCTACTGTTTTCTGCAAACATCATCTTCCACACTATACATCTAATCATTTCTTACAGCAAGCCGGTGAGTTTGACAACCTCACTGTCACGTTGGGGCAAAGTACTTTGGTTGTGTTGTGCAGGTTCCACGTTGGCGCCGGAATCCCTTGTGTGGCGCCGCACTACACTCCGCCGCCATCAACATTCAACGTGCTTCTTGGCTCCTACTGGTTCGATAAACCTTGGTTTCTTACTGAGGGAAAACTTGTCGCTGTACGCATCACACCTCCCTCTTGGGGTTCCCAACGGACGCGTGCTGTACGCGTGTCAAGCTCTTTTTCTGGCGCCGTTACCGGGGAGATCAGACACGCTGCAAGGGGAGTCTCCACTTCCAATATCTTTACTTTGTTTTTGTCTTGCTTTACTTTTATTTACTTCTTTGTTTGCCGCATTATATCAAAACACAAAAAAATTAGTTGCTAGCTTTACTTTATTTACTGTCTTGTTTGCGTTCTCCATATTAAAAACACAAGAAAATTAGTTACTTGAATTTACTTTATCTAGTTTGCTTTATTTACTATTGCTAAAATGGGTACTCCTGAAAATACTAAGTTGTGTGACTTCACAAACACAAATAATAATGATTTCTTATGCACACCCATTGCTCCACCTGCTACTACAGCAGAATTCTTTGAAATTAAACCTGCTTTACGAAATCTTGTTATGAGAGAGCAATTTTCTGGTGTTAGTTCTGATGATGCTGCTGCCCATCTTAATAATTTTGTTGAACTCTGTGAAATGCAAAAATATAAGGATGTAGATGGTGACATTATAAAATTAAAATTGTTTCCTTTCTCATTAAGAGGAAGAGCTAAAGATTGGTTGCTATCTCTGCCTAAGAATAGTATTGATTCATGGACTAAATGCAAGGATGCTTTCATTGGTAGATATTATCCTCCAGCTAAAATTATATCTTTGAGAAGTAGCATAATGAATTTTAAACAATTGGATAATGAGCATGTTGCCCAAGCATGGGAAAGAATGAAATCTTTGGTTAAAAATTGCCCAACCCATGGACTGACTACTTGGATGATCATCCAAACCTTTTATGCAGGATTGAATTTTTCCTCGCGGAACCTATTGGATTCAGCTGCTGGAGGTACTTTTATGTCCATCACTCTAGGCGTCGCAACAAAGCTTCTTGATAATATGATGATTAATTACTCTGAATGGCACACGGAAAGAGCTCCACAAGGTAAGAAGGTAATTTATGTCGAGGAAACTCCTCCTCGAGTGATAAGATTGATGCTATTATGTCTATGCTTGTGAATGTTAGGACAAATGTTGATCCTAATAATGTCCCGTTAGCTTCATTGGTTGCCCAAGAAGAACATGTTGATGTGAACTTCATTAAAAATAATAATTTCAACAACAATGCTTATCGGAATAATTCTAGTAACAACTATAGGCCATATCCTTATAATAATGATAACGGTTATGGTAATTCTTATGGGAATTCTTACAACAATAATAGGAATACACCCCCTGGACTTGAAGCCATGCTTAAAGAATTTATTAGTACACAAACTGCTTTTAACAAATCTGTTGAAGAAAAGCCTGGGAAAATTGATATTCCTGCTTCTAAAGTCGATAGTCTTGTTGCTGATGTTGATCTTTTAAAATTGAAAGTTATGCCTAATGAAGATAAAGATATTAAGTCATTTTCTACAGCAAATGCCATCCAAGTTAGAATTAATGAGAATATAAGATTGATGGCCGAATTGCGTGCTAGGTGGGAAAAAGAAGAAAATGCTAAAGATATCAATATAGCTAAAGTTTGGACTATTACCACCACTAGCAATGCTAATGCTTCACATGTTGCTACACCTCCTACTATTAATGGTAAAATAATTGGTGTTGGCAATGTTTCTACTTCTAATGCAAAGCGTGAAAAACTGCCTGAAATTGCTAAAACTGCTGAAACTTCTTGTGATAAAACTGCTAAAAAAAATTCACATATTTGGGACAATGATCCCATTGCTTTAGATCATAATGGTTTAGATTTTGATGATTGTCACATCTCTGAAGTTATAAATTTCTTACAAAAACTTGCAAAAAGTCCTAATGCTAGTGCTATAAATTTGGCCTTTACAAAACATATTACAAATGCTCTCATAAAAGCTAGAGAAGAGAAATTAAATCGTGAAACTTCTATTTCTAGGAAGTTAGAAGATGGTTGGGAGCCCATCACTAAGATGAAGGTCAATGATTTTTATTGTAATGCCTTATGTGATCTTGGTGCAAGTATTTCCGTTATGCCTATGAAAATCTATAATATGCTTGACTTGCCACCATTGAAAAATTGTTATTTGGATGTTAATCTTGCTGATAATTCTACAAAGAAACCTTTGGGGAGGGTTGATAATGTTCGCATTACGGTTAACAATAACCTTATCCCCGTTGATTTTGTTGTGTTGGATATTGAATGCAATGCATCTTGTCCCATTATATTGGGAAGACCTTTTCTTCGAACTGTTGGTGCTATTATTGATATGAAGGAAGGTAATATTAAATATCAATTTCCTCTCAAGAAAGGTATGGAATACTTCCCTAGAAATAGAATGAAGTTACCTTTTGATTCTATCATTAGAACAAATTATGATGTTGATGCTTCGTCTCTTGATGTTACTTGATACACACTTTCTGCGCCTAGCTGAAAGGCGTTAAAGAAAAACGCTTACGGGAGACAACCCATGATTTTACTTCTGCATTTTTGTTTTATATTTGAGTCTTGGAAGTTGTTACTACTATAGAAACCTCTCCTTATCTTAATTTTATTGCATTGTTGTGCCAAGTAAAGTCTTTGATAGTAAGGTTCTATTAGATTTGGATTACTGCGCAGAAACAGATTTCTTGCTGTCACGAATTTGAGCAGTAGTCTCTGTAGGTAACTCAGAAAAATCTGCCAATTTACGTAAGTAATCCTCAGATATGTATGCAACTTTCATTCAATTTGAGAATTTTCATTTGAGCAAGTCTGGTGCACCTATAAAATTCGTCTTTATGGACTGTTCTGTTTTGACAGATTCTGCCTTTTATTTCGCATTGTCTGTTTTACTATGTTTGATGGATTTCTTTATTCCATTAACTTTCAGTAGCTTTGTGCAATGTCCAGAAGTGTTAAGAATGATTATGTCACCTCTGAACATGTGAATTTTGATTATGCACTAACCCTCTAATGAGTTGTTTTGAGTTTGGTGTGGAGGAAGTTTTCAAGGATCAAGAGAGGAGGATGATACAATATGATCAAGGAGAGTGAAAGCTCTAAGCTTGGGGATGCCCCCGTGGTTCATCCCTGCATATTTCAAGAAGACTCAAGCATCTAAGCTTGGGGATGCCAAGGCATCCCCTTCTTCATCGACAACATTATCAGGTTCCTCTAGTGAAACTACATTTTTATTCCATCACATCTTATGTGCTTTACTTGGAGCGTCTGTATGTTTTTGTTTTTGTTTTGTTTGAATAAAGTTGGATCCTAGCATTCATTCTGTAGGAGAGAGACACGCTCCGCTGTTGCATATGGACAAATATGTCCTTAGCTTTACTCATAATGTTCATGGCGAAGGTTAAAACTGCTTCGTTAATTGTTATATGGTTGGAAACGGGAAATGCTACATGTAGTAATTGGTAGAATGTCTTGAATAATTTGATACTTGGCAATTGTTGTGCTCATAAGGATCATGTTTGAGCTCTTGCATCATATACTTTGCACCTATTAGTGAAGAAATACATAGAGCTTGCTAAAATTTGGTTTGCATGATTGGTCTCTCTAAGGTCTAGATATTTTCTAGTAAGGGTTTGAACAACAAGGAAGACAGTGTAGAGTCTTATAATGCTTGCAATATGTTCTTATGTAAGTTTTGCTGTACCGGTTCATACTTGTGTTTGCTTCAAACAACCTTGCTAGCCTAAGCCTTGTACTGAGAGGGAATACTTCTCGTGCATCCAAATCCTTGAGCCAAAAACTATGCCATTCGTGTCCACCATAACTACCTACTACATGGTATTTTCTGCCATTCCAGAGTAAATTGCTTTAGTGCTATCTTTAAACAATTCAAAATTTATCATCCCTTATTTGTGTCAATGTTTTATAGCTCATGAGGAAGTATGTGGTGTTTATCTTTCAATCTTGTTGGGCAACTTTCACCAATGGACTAGTGGCTTCATCCGCTTATCCAATAATTTTGCAAAAAGAGCTGGCAATGGGGTTCCCAGCCCCAATTAATTAACCTTCATAATTTTACAAAAAATAGACATTCCTCCATGGTATGTGAAAGATTGGACGGCACCCGAGGATTAGGTTAGCCATGGCTTGAGAAAGCAAAGGTGGGGAGGAGTGTCTTCTAAATAAAACTAAAATAAAAAGGCACTCCTTCATGGTATGAGATTGTTGGCAGGCACCCGAGGATTCGGTTAGCCATGGTTTGTGTAAGCAAAGGTTGGAAGGAGTGCCACCCAAAAATAAAAATTTCATGGGAACCGCTCTTTGAAAGTCTGTCTGGCAAGGGGGTTAGAGTGCCCACTACCATTCGTTGACAACAACAAACACCTCTCAAAACTTTACTTTTATGCTCTCTTTATGTTTTCAAAATAAAAGCTCTAGCACAAACATAGCAATCCATGCTTCCCTCTGCGAAGGGCCATTCTTTTACTTTTATGTTGAGTCAGTTTACCTATTTCCTTCCACCTTAGAAGCAAACACTTGTGTTAACTGTGCATTGATTCTTACATACTTGCATATTTGCATTCATCATATTACTTTGTATTGACAACTATCCATGAGATATACATGTTACAAGTTGAAAGCAACCGCTGAAACTTAATCTTCCTTTTTGTTGCTTCAATGCCTTTACTATGAATTTATTGCTTTATGAGTTAACTCTTATGCAAGACTTATTGATGCTTGTCTCGAAAATACTATTCATGAAAAGTCTTTGCTATATGATTCAGTTGTTTACTCATTGTCTTTACCATTGCTTCGAATCGCTGCATTCATTACATGTGCTTACAATAGTATTGATCAAGATTATGATGGCATGTCACTTCAGAAATTATCTTTGTTATCGTTTACCTACTCGGGACGAGTAGGAACTAAGCTTGGGGATGCTGATACGTCTCCAACGTATCGATAATTTCTTATGTTCCATGCTTGTTTTATGACAATACCTACATGTTTTATACATACTTTATGTCATATTTATGCATTTTCCGGCACTAACCTATTAACAAGATGCCGAAGAGCCAGTTGTTGTTTTCTGCTGTTTTTGGTTTCAGAAATCCTAGTAAGGAAATATTCTCGGAATTGGACGAAATCAACGCCCAGGGGCTTATTTTTCCACGGAGCTTCCAGAACACCGAAAGGGAAACGAAGTGGGGCGACGAGGCGCCGCCACACTAGGGCGGCGCGGCCCAAGGGGGGCCTGCGCGGCCCTAGCGTGTGGCCCCCTTGTCAGCCCTCCGACTCCGCCCTTCGGCCTACTTAAAGTCTTCGTCGCGAATACCCCAGTACCGAGAGCCACGATACGGAAAACCTTCCAGAGACGCCGCCGCCGCCAATCCCATCTCGGGGGATTCAGGAGATCGCCTCCGGCACCCTGCCGGAGAGGGGAATCATCTCCCGGAGGACTCTTCACCGCCATGGTCGCCTCCGGAGTGATTTGTGAGTAGTTCACCCCTGGACTATGGGTCCATAGCAGTAGCTAGATGGTCGTCTTCTCCTGATTGTGCTATCATGGTTGGATCTTGTGAGCTGCATAACATGATCAAGATCATCTATTTTTAATGCTACATGTTGCGTTTGTTGGGATCCGATGAATATTGAATGCTATGTTATGTTGATTATCAATCTATCATCTATGTGTTTTTTATGATCTTGCATGCTCTCCGTTATTAGTAGAGGCTCTGGCCAAGTCATTACTTGTAACTCCAAGAGGGAGTATTTATGCTCGATAGTGGGTTCATGCCTCCATTAAATCTGGGACAGTGACAGAAAGTTCTAAGGTTGTGGATGTGCTGTTGCCACTAGGGATAAAACATCAATGCTATGTCTAAGGATGTATTTGTTGATTACATTACGCACCATACTTAATGCAATTGTCTGTTGTTTGCAACTTAATACTGGAAGGGGTTCGGATGATAACCTGAAGGTGGAGTTTTTAGGCATAGATGCATGCTGGATAGCGGTCTATGTACTTTGTCGTAATGCCCAATTGAATCTCACACTACTCATCATAACATGTATGTGCATGGTCATGCCATCTTTATTTGTCAATTGCCCAACTGTAATTTGTTCACCCAACATGCTATTTATCTTATGGGAGAGACACCACTAGTGAACTGTGGACCCCGGTCCATTCTTTTACATCGAATACAATCTACTGCAAATACTCGTTCTACTGTTTTCTGCAAACATCATCTTCCACACTATACATCTAATCCTTTGTTACAGCAAGCCGGTGAGATTGACAACCTCACTGTCACGTTGGGGCAAAGTACTTTGGTTGTATTGTGCAGGTTCCACGTTGGCGCCGGAATCCCTGGTGTTGCGCCGCACTACACTCCGCCGCCATCAACCTTCAACGTGCTTCTTGGCTCCTACTGGTTCGATAAACCTTGGTTTCTTACTGAGGGAAAACTTGCCGTTGTACGCATCACACCTTCCTCTTGGGGTTCCCAACGGACGCGTGCTGTACGCGTGTCAGCATATAAAATTGATCACTCTCATCTTCCTAGGTAGACAAGCCCACCCTATTAATGAGAAACAAGAAGTCATCAAGTAGCCCTGCATTACGCAAAAAGTCAGTGCACGGAAAAGATGAAGCATTAGGAATCCCATTGTCCTCTCCATCTTCAAAGCTAGGTGCAATGACATCCTCATCATAGGATCGCCTAACGCGAGTAGCTGCCCTTGAAGGCCTTGCTACTCTTGGCGTATCCCTCTCAAACACTTCTCCAAAGGTGTGGTTATGCATTTTCCTTTTCTGAAATTTTTCAACAAACATTATAAAAGTTGATTTTGAGACATATAAATGAGGCAAACTACTATAGGAACTTGATAGAGTACTAAACATGCATCAAAACTAATTTTTACAACTTAGAACAAGTATGCAAACTCACTTAACATGTCACCTACAGCAGCAAAATACTCAAGATATACTCGACTAAACGAAATTCTATTTGGATAATCGGAGGAGTCACATACCGGAGAACAAATGCTCCAAATATCAGCAGCATAGATGGGCCGAGCAAGGAGATCGAAAGTCTCGAGCAAGAACATCACGAAACTCAGTTTTGAACAATGGTGGTGTGTTTTCCCATGGAAGAGAGTGGAGTGGTAGGTGGATGAGTGAGTGGAGGGCCATGTGGGGCCCACACCACAGGGCGGCGCGCCCCCCATGCTGGTCGCGCCAGCACATGGCGTGCAGCCCTTGGGTGCCCTACTGGTCAGCCCCAGGCACTCCCAGGTTGCAATTTAAAAAATAGGACCAGTGGTATATTTTTTGTAAATTTTTGAAAACTTCTAAAAATGCACATTTCTGGGTGTTAAAATAACTGTTTCAGGGCAGAAAAAGATTTTCAAAATTTTAAACAACTAAAGCATCTTGCAAAACAAGTAGTACTACAGAAAGTAAAACAAGTGTGGAGAAAGAAAGAAATGTTGTTTAGCTCTTCCATGCATTTAAAATGTACTTGTTAACAAGGTTGATCAAGTCTTGCCACCAAATAAATTTTACATGACATAAGAAGAAATAAACCTCAAATCAATCATGTTACCTTATATTGTATTGATATGGACCCAATCATAATTTTTGATATCCTTCTTTAGGCTCATATATAGGACAATCAATAACTCCCACTTTGATAGTTCTCAAATTAGAAATTGTATTAACTCCATATACTTTATCAATCTTCTTGGGAAAATAAACAGTATGTTCCTTTTCATCAATATTGAAAGTAACATTTCCTTTATTGCAATCAATAATAGCCCCTGCAGTGTTAAGAAAAGGTCTTCCAAGAATAATAGACATATTATCATCTTCAGGCATTTCCAACGCAACAAAATCAGTTAATATTAAGCAATTATTACCAACTTGAACACGAACATCCTCACATATACCAACAGGAACAGTAGTAGATTTATCGGCCATTTGCAAAGAGATATCAGTTGGTATCAACTTATCTAAATAAAGTCTCTTGTAAAGAGAAAAAGGAATAACACTAACTCTTGCTCCCAAATCACATAGAGCAGTTCTAACATAATTATTCTTGATGGAACAAGGGATAGTTGGTATACCTGGTCTCCCAGCTTCTTTGGAACCTTGCCATTGAAAGAGTAATTAGCAAGCATAGTGGAAATATCCTCATTAGGAATTTTCCTTTTATTAGAGACAATATCTTTCATATACTTTGAATAAGGAGGTAATTTAATAGCATCAGTCAAAGGGATTTGCAAGAACAAAGGTTTCATCCAATCACAAAATTTATTATAGTGTTCTTCCTCCTTTGATTTTAGTTTCTTAACAGGAAAAGGCATTTGCTTTTGAACCCAAGGTTCTCTTTCATTAAACTGTTTCTTAGCAATGAAATCTTCTTTAGTGTACTTTTTATTTTTAGCATGCTTTTCAGGTTCATCTTCAACCTCTTCTTTATCAGAAACATCATTCTTAGCATTATCTTTATCATGTTCATTACCACTTTCAGCTTCAGCATCATAAATAGAAATACTATTAGGATCATTAACAGGTTCAGAAGATTCTAGAACAGTTTTATGTTTCTTCTTCTTTTTCTTAGAAGGAGCACTAGTTTCTTTAGTTCGTTGAGAATCTTGTTCAACTCTTTTGGGATGCCCCTCAGGATATAGAGGATCCTGAGTATAAACACCACCTCTAGTTGTTACTTCATAAGCATGTTTTTCTTTAGAAGTATTTTTTAACAAGTCATTTTGCTCTTTACTGAGTTGATCAATTTGAGTTTGAACCATATGAAAATGTTTAACAAGCATCTTAACATCATTGGAGGTTCTCTCCACAATATCATGCAATTTACTAATAGCTTGAGAATTTTCCATTAAATGATTCTCTACTCTCATATTAAAGTTATCTTGCTTAACAACACAATTATCAAATTCATCTAAACATTGATCATGAGGTTTTGAGTAAGGAATGTCTCCTTTATCAAAGCGTTGAAGAGAACGTACCTCAATTGTGGATGAAGGGGGAGTTATCTTACATAAATCTTCTATGGGAGGTAAATTCTTCACATCTTCAGATTTAATACCTTTCTCTTTAAGAGATTTCTTGGATTCCCTCATATCTTCATCATTTAATTCAATCATACCCCTCTTCTTCAATATTGGTGTTGGGATTGGTTCAGGTGTAGTCCAATCCTCATGATTTTGGCTTATTCTAGCCATTAATTCTTCATCTTCGTCTGGAGTTCTTTTCCTGAAAACACAACCAGCACAACTATCCAGGTATTCCCTAGACTCAATGGTTAGTCCACTATAAAATATATCAAGTAAGTCATGCTTTTCCAAATCATGTCCAGGCCGAGCTCTAAGAAGAGAGCAAAACCTTTCCCAAGCTTCAGGCAATTTCTCTCCATCTTCCTGATCAAAACAATAAATTTTCTGCAAAGCAATATGTTGAGCACTAGCAGGAAAATATTTTCGAAAGAAAACATCAAGAAAACCACTTGGACTATCAATAGAATCAGGAGGCAAACTATTATACCAAGTTTTAGCATCATCCTTCAATGAGAAAGGAAAAAAATTTAGCAACAAAATAAGTACGCCTCTTGATATCATCAGAAAACAAGCTACTCAAAGTAGAAAGCTCATTGATATGCTCTACAGCACTTTCTTTTTCAGTACCACAAAAACGTGTTTTCTCAACAATAGATATATGAGAAAAATCAAGAGAAAAATCATAATCCTTATCCTTAATGTTTATAGGAGATGTGGCAAATTTAGGACCAGGAGATAGTTTATATCTAACAGCATGTCGTGCAAGAAGCTTTTTAATGTTACTTGCACCAGTAGTAGCATTACATTTATCAATAAAATCATCATCAAGTTCCACATAATCTTCATCGGGATCATCACTAAATTGTTCAACAGACTCAGGTGAATTAACAGGTGTAACAGTATTTTCATTAGGAATTTCAGTATTTTCAATTTGTCTAGACCTAGCAATTGTAGTATCTAGAAAAGGACCTAATGAACCATTAACATCAAGAACAGTAGAAGCATCATCAAAATTATCAAAGCAATTTTCAGATTCAGCAGAAGTACCAACATGTCAAGCTTGTGGTGGTGAAACAAGTTGACTTATCACAGATGGTGAATCAAGAGCAGCAGAGGTACTCAGAGTTGTACCTTTTCTTGTAGTGGATGGTAATATGGCGACTTTAGTATCGCGAGGTTTACCCATGATGGAGGATTTGCAGCGAACAATATCAATTAAGGTGAATTTGCAAATAAAGCTATGCTCCTCGGCAACGGTGCCAGAAAATAGTCTTGATGACCCACAAGTATAGGGGATCGCAACAGTCTTCGAGGGAAGTAAAACCCAATTTATTGATTCGACACAAGGGGAGCCAAAAAATATTTGTAAGCCTTAACAGCGGAGTTGTCAATTCAGCTGCACCTGGAAACAGACTTGCTCGCAATAGTTTATCCGTAGCAACCGTTTTATAGCAGTAGCAGTAGTGAAATGTAAGCAGCAGTGTAATAAAGACAGCAGTAGTGATTATAGTAAACAACAGGATTAAAATACTGTAGGCATAGGGATGGATGAACGGGCGCTGCATGGATAAGATAACTCATGTAATAATAAAGACAAGGCATTTGCAGATAATAATAAAACAGTATCCAAGTACTAAATAACCATAGGCATGTGTTCCGTATATAGTCGTGCGTGCTCGCAATGAGAAACTTGCACAACATCTTTTGTCCTACCAGCCGGTGGCAGCCGGGCCTCTAGGGAAACTACTGGTAATTAAGGTACTCCTTTTAATAGAGTACCGGAGCAAAGCATTAACACTCCGTGAACACATGTGATCCTCATATCACAGCCTTCCCCTCCGGTTATCCCAATTTCTGTCACTTTGGGGCCTCGGGTTCCGGACAACAATATGTGTATACAACTTGCAGGTAAGATCATAAAACAATGAATATCATCATGAATCAATAAATGTTCAGATCTGAAATCATGGCACTCGGGCCCTAAGTGACAAGCATTAAGCATAACAAGTTGCAACAATATCATAAAATTACCAACAACGGATACTAGGCACCATGCCCTAACAATCTTATGGATATTACATGAATAATCTCATCCAATCCCTACCATTCCCTTCAGCCTACAGCGGGGATTTACTCACACATGGATGGGGAAACATGGATGGTCGATGGAGAGGCGTCGGTGGCGATGATGGCGATGATCTCCTCCAATTCCCCGTCCCGACAGGGTGCCAGAACGGAGTTTCTGATCCCGAAATAGGGTTTTCGATGGCGGTGGAGTTCTGGATGTCTTCTGGAAAATTGGTCGAACCCCCGTGCGTTTTTAGGTCAAGGGCTTTAAGTAGTCCAGAGGAGAGCGCCTGGGCTGGCCGAGGCAGCGTCCCCATGTGGCGGCGCAGCCATGGGCCCACCGCGCCGCCATGTGGCGTGCGCGCCTCGTGGCCCCCCTCCGTCTCGTCTTCTGGCTCCGTGGGTATTCTGTGAAAATAGGCCCATTGCAATTATTTTCGGGGATTTTCCTGAAAGTTGATTTTCTGCACAAAAATAAGACACCAGGGCAATTCTGCTGAAAACAGCGTTAGTCCGTGTTAGTTGTATCCAAAATACACAAATTAGAGGCAAAACAATAGAAAAAAGCATTCGGGAAAGTAGATACGTTTTGGACGTATCACTTGACTTCATAAGACAGAGTTTAGCTAGCTAGGGTTAGGGGGTCGCAAGATACATGATTTTCCTAGTTTGAATATGTCTAGACCTTGTTTATCAACTTATTTGAATGCATACTATATGAGATAAGAAGACTATGTGCCTTGGTTTTTGATTTTTTTTGAATATTATGCCTATTTGAATCTTGGTCAAATCCTTGGTTTGACCATGATTTAAACAATTTTAAAACATGAATATGAAAAATTAAGCATATATCCTTCTTAGTCACTCCATAATGTAGCTCTTGGGAGGGTTTTTGAAATTTCAATGTTTGAAACCAAAAACAACTTCTCTTCCTGCATGCCTGACTTCGTAATTAAGACATAGTTTAGGGTTAGGGGTAGATACATGATTTTCCTGGTTTGAATATGTCTAGACCTTGTTTATCCACTTAATTGAATGCTTACTATATGACATATATAAGAAGACAATGTGCCTTGGTTTTTCATTTATTTTGATTTATTTTGAATTTTTATGCCTATTTGAATCTTGGTAAAATCCTAGGTTTGACCAGTTTCAATCATGAATATGAAAAATTAAGCATCTATCCTTCTTAGTCACTCCAAAATGTAGATCTTGGGAGGGTTTTTTAAATTCCCATGTTTGAAACCAAAAACCACTTCTCTTCATGCATGCTTGACTTCATAAGACATAGTTTACGGTTAGGGTTAGGTAGATACATGATTTTTCTGGTTTGAATATGTCTAGACCTTGTTTATCAACTTAATTGAATTATTACTATATGTGACATAAGAAGAATATGTGCATTGGTTTTTCATTTTATTGATTTTTTTTTGAATTTTTATCCCCATTTGTTGAATCTTGGTCAAATTCTCGGTTTGACCAAGATTTAAACAAGTTCAAAACATGATTATGAAAAAGTAAACCTGTATCGATCCTTCTTAGTTACTCCAAAATGAAGCTCATGGGAGGGTCTTTGAAATTTCCATGTTTTGCTGGTTTGAATATGCCTAGACATTGTTTATTAACTTGAATGCTTATTATATGACATACAAAGACTATGTGCTTTATGTTTTGAATTTGTTTTTGAATTTTTATGCCCATTTGAATCTTGGTCAAATCCTAGGTTTGACCATGACTTAAACAAGTTTAAAACATGGATATGAAAAAATAAGCATGTATCCTTCATTCCTTCTTAGTCACTCCAAAATGAAGCTCTTGGGAGGGTTTTTGAAATTTCCATGTTTGAAACCAAAAACCACTTCTCTTCAACATGCATGCTTGACTTCATAAGACAGAGTTTAAGGTTAGGGGGTAGATACATGATTTTTCAGGTTTAATATGTCTAGACCTTGTTTATCAACTTAATTGAATGCTTACTATATAATCAGAGTTTAGGGATAGGGGTAGATACATGGTTTTTCTGGTTGAATATGTCTAAACCTTGTTTATCAACTTGAATGCTTACTATATGACATACGAAGACTATTTGCTAACGGAGGGAGTAAGCACTCTAACTATGAAAAGTACCAAATGATGCATACTAAAATGATTTTTTAGAGGAATATTAGTTCGGATTATTTAATTTTATATTAGCAGGCCAAAATCGAACCCCGTAGTTGGATTTTCAGAAATTGATTAGGTCGATTTGTTTTACGTTTTTATTATTATTACTAGGCAGCACATGTGTTTGCCCGTCCAGTGAAACTCTTTCATTTCATTTTTCTTTTCCGCAAGGTCAGGATTCGGAGGAAGAGGGATCACACGGGAGAGGAAGAAGGGAGAGCAGTCACGGGGCCCCACTTATTTATGGTGTCTACCATTTTTCGGGTGATGTTGGCTGTTGTGCAGGGTTTTCAGAGCGCAGGGGGTGCGAGCGAGCGAGGCCAAGAATGAGAGATATGTTTTTTTTGTCAGAGGGACAACCGAACGATCCTGAAGGACCCAGATTTCCAATACGCATCAAAGCGTAGTTTACAGCAGGACACAAAATAAACAGGAAATTACGTCTAAATCCCTAAGATTTACATTGTAGAACCCATGCTAAAAGCAAGAAATGCGATCGGGTCCTTAACAGCCACCGTCCGGATTGATCCTCGTCGCAGCCGGGCACGAACCACTTGGCGCGACCAAATCACCATGGCTACAGAGCCTGCACACCATGGCCTACGAGCTGAGCTAGAAACGCCCTGCCAAAACCGGCAGCCAACGGAGGTGGATAATTGGAGAGATGGAGAGAGAGAGAGAGAGTTTTGATGCCTCTCTCTTGACAAAGAAGATGGCTGGGAGTTTGCCTACCTAGCGTACGTGACTTGTGCTCACTGAAGTGTGGGACCTGATGCATGGGAACCACACGTAAGTGACAAACTTGTTGCTCTAATAACTCGAGTGATTATTATACTGTATCAGTACATAGTTTCCTATGTGCCTTGGTTTTTCATTTTTTTGATTTTTTTAAAAAGATTTGACCACGATTTAAACAAGTTTGAAACATGAATATGAAAAAGTAAGCATGTATCCTTCGTAGTCACCCCAAAATGAAGCTTTTGAGAGGGTATTTGAAATTTCCATGTTTGAAACCAAAAACCACTTCTCTCTTCATGCTTTACTTCATAAGACAGAGTTTAGGGTTAGGGGTCTAGCTTGATACATGATTTTTTGTCAACACCCGGGTTTTTAAATCCAGATGCCTATTATGTCGTACATCGCAATCCCAGGAATAATGTTTTTGCGAGACATAATAGTAAGTAGCATAGAGTCATCATTTATTACAACACATATTGTCTTACAACCATAGATCACATGATCCAATATTACACAAATATATTGTTCAACAACACAAATAGTAGCGGAAGTGAAGTAGTAGTGGACTATCTATTCCACAGGCAACGCTTGACGTTAGAAGACGGTCCTAGTTATCGTAGACGTCCTGCTGTCCGTCATCCTGATACTGTTGCTCTCCTTCAAAGTCTGGCATTTGAATAGCCAGGGCAAAGCCATGAGTACTTTAAAGTACTCGCAAACTAACACTAGGGTAATTACTTATTGAGTGTAGTAAGGGGGTGCTAAGCTCTAGGTTTATTTGCATAAAGCCAAGTTTTAGTTTGATAAACATTTAGTAAAGCCTTATCATGTACTAGACTAACTCAAGTGGGAACATTAGTGTCATTCCCACAACTTATTTTGATTCACCTCAATGTCACCTTTCAATTCATCATTCCTTTTTAAGATCAAAATTATGATAACGGAGATAGTATGGCCTTTCCAATCGTCCGTAACCATGGACACGGCTATTCGAATAGGTTTAACACTCTGCAGAGGTTGTACTCTTGTGCCACCACTTTTGATTACATCCGTCGAGGATAACCCCGAATCATCGTAACACAGTACGCGGATCATCAACCATAACCTTTCACTTATATATGCTAGTATGAGCACCTCTCCCCATGAGCTTGGCCTCCCGGTGAAAACCGCAGTTAACCCGAGAACTGCACAGGGCTTGGGCCGTACATTCACCTCATATTATCATCGTTCCCCACTTAACGGAGGCAGCCTCGGCGTAACCCCTATGATGCTTGTTTAGAGGGAACCCATACTAAAATACACAAGTTTCTAGTTAAGCCCTACCCATAATCAGGTATTGTGGGGGTACTTGTATAATTGGAAGGGTATCGCATTCAACCCAATCATCAGTTTTATCAAAAATCACCATCTTCTCTTGGTCATATTCACCTTCAACTTTACATCTCTCAAAGTTATTTCACTTCACCATGTTCCCATCTAGAGTAGTCAATTTTATTTGATTAGCACTAGCAACTATTTCATGAGGGGTGCTATCTAGCTTTGATTTGTTCTAAGCTAACTCCAAGTATTGTTCTACTCTAGACCAAGTGAATCATAAATCAAAAAGTACTTTGAAAGTAAATAAGCAAAATAATTGCAAGGTAAAAACATGGGATAGGTAAGACATTAAACAAAGGGTGATGGTGCCTTGCTCTTGTAGAGCTATGCACTTTGTGTTTAGCAAGGGTTAGCTTGCCTTGAGCAGGGTAGTTGTCAAAGTTCTCCTCTTCTTCCTGGGAGTAGGCTTCCTCCTCTTGATACTCCTCGTTACTAGCGTCTATATACGAATACGATGTATAAATACTAAACCAAGCTCACATACTAGTCTAAAACACACCAAAGATTCACACACTAATCTTAGCATCATATTACTCATGGCATGGTGGATTAAATGGATTGGTTCTTATTTAAGAGAAAAATAATTTCCTCTCATTGTTATTATTTCTTTAATTTGCTATTTAGATCTTTAGGGAAAATAATTTCCTCTCATTAAATCTTATTAAGATTTAATCTCCTCATATAATAATCAGGTATGTAATATAGGTTGACCAAGGTCAACATCCCATATCTATTATATGTGAGTATAATTTAATTGAAGTGTTATACTTCACACAGTTTAATACTAACATTTAAATGAATTAAAATCTCTAAGTAATAATTATCAGAGGTTCATTAGCCTAAGGTCATTCCCTCTGGTTGTATTACTTAGGATCAAGATTTAAATGAGAGAGTAGCTCTCATACTATTTGTTGAATTTGAATTTCAAGATTTAATGCACTAGTAATGGCTACATAGCCACTATTTTGATCTAGTCCATGATCATACAAATAACCTGTCTATATTATTGCATAATCAATTAGAGGACATCAATTGTGAATTATGAGAGTTGGAATTAACTCAAAATCAATTATGGTTGAATTTCAAATAAAGTTTGAATTTACAAAAGTCCCTGTCTTGTTATTTTTCTCAGATTAATTCTACTTTGAAATTGGAGGTGGGACCAGTGGCATTAGTTAGATAATTTCATGGCCTTTCCAACGGTATAAAGTTTGCTAGATTTGGTTTGGTAGATTTCAAACTATTCGAATTTTACTAAAGCATCTGCAGCACATTTGAATAATTATTAAATCCATTTTTGAATTCGTGGGCTAGGCGGGAAACAATACTGGGCCGAAACTGATTTGAATCGCACAGCGCAGCCCAACAAGCAACTGGTGCGCTTGGGCCGCCCTGACGAGGTGGGGGCCACCCGTCAGTGGCTTTTAAAACAGCGAAGCGGTACGCAGAGCTAGCTTGTGCAGGGGTGGCGTAGGATGCTCGAGCGCGTGGCGTCCTGGCGCGGCCAGAGCGCGGTCACCGCGTGCACGGGCGTGTACTGGCACGTTTTGGACGAGCTCGCTCCGGCCAATGCCGTGGCTTGGCGATGCTTGGTTGTGTACGGTGAGGTTCCTTGAGCTGCAGAGAGGCTCCAGGACAAGGAGATGGGGCGAGATGGTGGCCAGAGAGAAAGTGAGGAGTGGTGGCCAAAGGTGGCCGGCATGGTATGGTGGTGAGCTCCTCTCTCCATCTTTCCACTTTAATCAGCCAGGGCAGGTACCAAACTTGATGCAGGGCATGCAGGAGGGTATAATGATCACAAGTTAAAGGGGTTTAGGCAAGAAACCAGAGGGTAATAGAGTGTAACACAAATCTGGATTCATGTCTGCCAAGTGTTCGGCACAATGCTCGCATGAATATTTTTGATGAATTTTGGAAATCTTTTTGGTACAACTCAATCATATAATTAATGTGTTGGAATGGTGGTGGTTGTGTTCATTTTGGAGTTGTTTTGCAAAGTTTCAAATTTGAGGCCATCTTCTCTTTGTTTCAACATCACCACTTGTCGAAATCATTCTGGTCAACCTAGTCAACTTTATCCATGGTGGTCAACATGAAAGTTACTCACCTTGACATGGTCTTGGATGACATAGCATTGGTTGACCAAGTTTAGTTTAGGAATAGAAAGATAAGGAGGGGCAAAGTGGTGAAGAAAATATTTTGGTGACATATGACCATTATCATATGTGTGAAGGTTTTGAGATTTCCTTTGGTTTGATTCTTCTTTCATTGATGCAATTGTGTTTGTTTATCATATCTAAGCATTCTACAAGCAAGAGAGCAAGCAATTATGGCCTTTGATGAAGATTTACAATTTGGCCTAAGGTGTATGTGAGTGAGAAGAGAGTTGTTTTCCATTTCTTCTATTTTTCTCAAATGAGGGTTAGATGATTCTTGGTTTAGGGTTTAAGCACACTTGATCAACATACTAACACACATCATGGCAATTGCACAAAAGAAAATCACTCATATGCATGAAACTATATGTGGCACTATATGCATAGAAAAAGTTTTTGTTAATTGCAAATTTTGAGTTTGGGAAATTTTCTTTCTTGATTACTATTGTTGAAACTTGGGATGTTACAAACCCTTCCCCCTTACAAAAGATCTCGTCCCGAGATCTGAGAGAAAACTAGGTACTAAAGAGATCTAGGTACTCAGTCCTCATGAAGTCTTCTCTCTCCCAAGTGGCTTCTTCCTCGGTGTGATTACTCCATTGGATCTTCAGAAACTTGATACTTCGGGTACGGGTGGTTCTGAAAGCTTCTTCCAAGATGCGAATAGGTACTTTGCGGTATGTCAGATCTGAGTTGATATCCACAGCTCGATGATCGATGTTCTTGAAAACCTCGGTCTTCTCAGGTACCTCTAAGCACTTCCGGAGTAACGAGATGTGAAACACATTGTGTACCGCTGACATTTCTTCCGGTAACTCCAGTTGATAGGATACTTCTCCTCGGTGACTCAGGACTTTGAAGGGTCCGACATATCGGGGTGCAAGCTTTCCTCTAAGCTGGAATCTATGCATTCCTTTAAGGGGGACACTTTGAGATATACGAAATCTCCGATCTCGAAGGTCATCTCTCGGCGTCTCTTGTCGGCGTAGCTCTTCTGTCTTGATTGGGCTGTCTTGAGGTACTCGTGGATCTGTGAACCTTCTCTTCAGCTTCTCGGAGAATATCTGGTCCAAAGACTTGACTCTCTCCTACTTCCGACCAATTCAGAGGGGTACGGCACCTCCTTCCGTACAGTGCTTCAAAGGGGGCCATCTGCAAGCTAGCTTGATAGCTGTTGTTGTACGAGAATTCTGTGTACGGCAAGCAGTCTTCCCAATTAGATCCATACTCTAGCACACATGCTCTCAACATATCTTCCAGTATCTGGTTGACTCGTTCAGTCTGTCCATCTGTCTGCGGGTGATAGGCGGTGCTGAAATTCAGACGAGTTCCGAGTCCTTCATGTACTTTCTGCCAGAATCTGGAGGTGAATTGGGATCCTCTATCGGATACTATTGACTTCGGGGTTCCGTGCAAGCTGACTATCCGTGAGATATATAACTCTGCAAGTCTTGGTCCTTGATAGGTGGTCTTGACAGGGATGAAGTGGGCGACTTTGGTCAGTCTGTCGACCACTACCGAGATGGAATCATTCCCTTTACTAGATTTGGGCAGTCCGGTGATGAAGTCCATTCCTACGGAATCCCACTTCCATTCGGGAATCTGTAGGGGTTGCAACAGTCCTGCGGGGCGTTGGTGTTCTGCTTTGACTCTTTGACAGATGTCACATTTGGCGATGTAGCTTCCAATTTCTCTCTTCATTCCATGCCACCAGAATTGTTCCTTCAAATCCTGGTACATCTTGGTTCCTCCTGGGTGAATGGAGTAAAGGGTGTCATGAGCTTCTTTCAGGATAACTTGCTTCAACTCTGAGTCTAACGGCACGCAAAGGCGTCCGTTGTACCATAGCACTCCTTCTTCATCCGCGGTGAATCCCGGTGCTTTTCCCGCAGCTATTTGGCTTTTTATCCCGTCAATGCTAGCATTTCCTTTCTGAGCTTCCTTGATCTGACTAATCAGGGTGGGTTGGAGTTCAATGCTGGCTAGATAGCCTTCACTAACCAGTTCAAGTCTAAACTGTTCAAACTCTTGAAACAGGCTAGGTTGCTCACTTGCTAACATGGAGTTCAACTGACACGGCAGTCTACTCAGAGCATCCGCTACCACATTGGCCTTGCCGGGGTGATAGTGGATTTCCATGTCGTAATCCTTGATTAACTCTATCCATCTGCGCTGCCTCATATTCAGCTCCTTCTGCGTGAAGATATACTTCAAGCTCTTGTGATCGGAGTAAACCTCGCATCGATTACCCATGAGGTAATGACGCCATACTTTCAGTGCTAAAACCACGGCTGCTAGTTCTAAGTCATGGGTTGGATAGTTCTGTTCATGCTGCTTCAGTTGTCTTGACAGGTAAGATATCACCTTTCGTTCTTGCATCAGCACACATCCAAGACCAATCTTGGAGGCGTCACAGTACACATCAAATGGCTTGGTAATGTCCAGCATAACCAGTATTGGGGCTGAGGTCAATCTGCTCTTGAGCTGTTGAAAGCTCTCTTCACACTTGTCAGTCCACTCGAACTTCTTGTCCTTCTTCAACAATTGAGTCATCGGTCTTGCTATGCTCGAGAATCCTTCAACGAATCGGCGGTAATATCCCGCCAATCCGAGAAATGCACGGACTTCGGTCTGAGTGGTTGGGGCTCTCCATTCTTCAACGGTCTTGATTTTTGCGGGGTCAACGACAATTCCTCCGGCAGACAAGATATGACCCAGGAATCCTACTTCTTTCAACCAAAACTCACACTTGCTGAACTTGGCATACAACTGATGCTCCCGAAGGGTATCTAGGACCACTTCCAAATGTTGCTCATGTTCTTCTTCGGATTTGGAGTAGATGAGGATGTCGTCGATGAAGACAACGACAAACTTGTCTAGGAAGTTGATACGCGTTCAACACGCGTCCGTTGGGAACCCCAAGAGGAAGGTGTGATGCGTACAGCAGCAAGTTTTCCCTCAGTATGAAACCAAGGTTTATCGAACCAGTAGGAGCCAAGAAGCACGTTGAAGGTTGATGGCGGCGGGATGTAGTGCGGCGCAACACCAGGGATTCCGGCGCCAACGTGGAACCTGCACAACACAACCAAAGTACTTTGCCCCAACGAAACAGTGAGGTTGTCAATCTCACCGGCTTGCTGTAACAAAGGATTAGATGTATAGTGTGGATGATGATTGTTTGCAGAAAACAGTAGAACAGTATTGCAGTAGATTGTATTTCAGTATAGAGAATTGGATCGGGGTCCACAGTTCACTAGAGGTGTCTCTCCCATAAGATAAACAGCATGTTGGGTGAACAAATTACAGTTGGGCAATTGACAAATAAAGAGGGCATGACCATGCACATACATATTATGATGAGTATTGTGAGATTTAATTGGGCATTACGACAAAGTACATAGACCGCTATCCAGCATGCATCTATGCCTAAAAAGTCCACCTTCAGGTTATCATCCGAACCCCCTCCAGTATTAAGTTGCTAACAACAGACAATTGCATTAAGTATTGCGCGTAATGTAATCAGTGACTATATCCTCGAACATAGCACTAATGTTTTATCCCTAGTGGCAACAGCACATCCATAATCTTAGAGATTTCTGTCACTTCCCCAGATTCACGGAGACATGAACCCACTATCGAGCATAAATACTCCCTCTTGGAGTTACAAGCATCTACTTGGCCAGAGCATCTACTAGTAACGGAGAGCATGCAAGATCATAAACAACACATAGACATAACTTTGATAATCAACATAACAAGTATTCTCTATTCATCGGATCCCAACAAACGCAACATATAGAATTACAGATAGATGATCTTGATCATGTTAGGCAGCTCACAAGATCCGACAATGAAGCACAATGGGGAGAAGACAACCATCTAGCTACTGCTATGGACCCATAGTCCAGGGGTAGACTACTCACACATCACTCCGGAGGTGACCATGGCGGCGTAGAGTCCTCCGGGAGATGATTCCCCTCTCCGGCAGGGTGCCGGAGGCGATCTCCTGAATCCCCCGAGATGGGATTGGCGGCGGCAGCGTCTCTGGAAGGTTTTCCGTATCGTGGCTCTCGGTACTGGGGGTTTCGCGACGGAGGCTTTAAGTAGGCGGAAGGGCAGGTCAGGAGGCGGCACGAGGGGCCCACACCACAGGGCCGCGCGGCTAGGGGCCAGGCCGCGCCGCCCTAAGGTGTGGCCACCTCGTGGCCCCACTTCATCTCCTCTTCGGTCTTCTGGAAGCTTCGTGGCAAAATAGGACCCTGGGCGTTGATTTCGTCCAATTCCGAGAATATTTCGTTACTAGGATTTCTGAAACCAAAAACAGCAGAAAACAAAGAATCGGCACTTCGGCATCTTGTTAATAGGTTAGTTCCAGAAAATGCACGAATATGACATAAAGTGTGCATAAAACATGTAGATATCATCAATAATGTGGCATGGAACATAAGAAATTATCGATACGTCGGAGACGTATCAGCATCCCCAAGCTTAGTTCTGCTCGTCCCGAGTAGGTAAAACGATAACAAAGATAATTTCTGGAGTGACATGCCATCATAACCTTGATCATACTATTTGTAAAGCATATGTGGTGAATGCAGCGATCAAAACAATGTATATGACATGAGTAAACAAGTGAATCATATAGCAAAGACTTTTCATGAATAGTACTTCAAGACAAGCATCAATAAGTCTTGCATAAGAGTTAACTCATAAAGCAATAATTCATAGTAAAGGCATTGAAGCAACACAAAGGAAGATGAAGTTTCAGCGGTTTCTTTCAACTTGTAACATGTATATCTCATGGATAATTGTCAACATAGAGTAATATAATAAGTGCAATATGCAAGTATGTAGGAATCAATGCAAAGTTCACACAAGTGTTTGCTTCTTGAGGTGGAGAGAAATAGGTGAACTGACTCAACAATAAAAGTAAAAGAATGGTCCTCCATAGAGGAAAAGCATCGATTGCTATATTTGTGCTAGAGCTTTGATTTTGAAAACATGAAACAATTTTGTCAACGGTAGTAATAAAGCATATGTATCATGTAAATTATATCTTACAAGTTGCAAGCCTCATGCATAATATACCAATAGTGCCCGCACCTTGTCCTAATTAGCTTGGACTACCGGGTCATCGCAATGCACATGTTTTAACCAAGTGTCACAATGGGGTACCTCCATGCCGCCTGTACAAAGGTCTAAGGAGAAAGCTCGCATTGGATTTCTCGCTATTGATTATTCTCAACTTAGACATCCATACCGGGACAACATAGACAACAGATAATGGACTCCTCTTTTATGCATAAGCATTTAACAACAATTAATTTTCTCATATGAGATTGAGGATATTGTCCAAAACTGAAACTTCCACCATGGATCATGGCTTTAGTTAGCGGCCCAATGTTCTTCTCTAACAATATGCATGCTTGACCATAGGGTGGTAGATCTCTCTTACTTCAGACAAGACGGACATGCATAGCAACTCACATGAAATTCAACAAAGAGTAGTTGATGGCGTCCCCAGTGAACATGGTTATCGCACAACAAGCAACTTAATAAGAGATAAAGTGCATAAGTACATATTCAATACCACAATAGTTTTTAAGCTATTTGTCCCATGAGCTATATATTGCAAAGGTGAATGATGGAATTTTAAAGGTAGCACTCAAGCAATTTACTTTGGAATGGCAGAAAATACCATGTAGTAGGTAGGTATGGTGGACACAAATGGCATAGTGGTTGGCTCAAGTATTTGGGATGCATGAGAAGTATTCCCTCTCGATACAAGGTTTAGGCTAGCAAGGCTTATTTGAAACAAACACAAGGATGAACCGGTGCAGCAAAACTCACATAAAAGACACATTGTAAACATTATAAGACTCTACACCGTCTTCCTTGTTGTTCAAACTCAATACTAGAAATTATCTAGACCTTAGAGAAACCAAATATGCAAACCAAATCTTAGCATGATCTATGTATTTCTTCATTAATGGGTGCAAAGTATATGATGCAAGAGCTTAAACATGAGCACAACAATTGCCAAGTATCACATTATCCAAGACATTATAGCAATTTACTACACGTATCATTTTCCAATTCCAACCATATAACAATTTAACGAAGAAGAAACTTCGCCATGAATACTATGAGTAGAAACTAAGGACATACCTGTCCATATGCTACAGCAGAGCGTGCCTCTCTCCCACAAAGTGAATGCTAGGATCCATTTTATTCAAACAAAACAAAAACAAAAACAAACCGACGCTCCAAGCAAAGCACATAAGATGTGATGGAATAAAAATATAGTTTCAGGGGAGGAACCTGATAATGTTGTCGATGAAGAAGGGGATGCCTTGGGCATCCCCAAGCTTAGACGCTTGAGTCTTCTTGATATATGCAGGGGTGAACCACCGGGGCATCCCCAAGCTTAGAGCTTTCACTCTCCTTGATCATGTTGCATCATACTCCTCTCTTGATCCTTGAAAACTTCCTCCACACCAAACTTAGAACAACTCATTAGAGGGTTAGTGACAATAAAAATTAACATGTTCAGAGGTGACACAATCATTCTTAACACTTCTGGACATTGCATAAAGCTACTGGACATTAATGGATCAAAGAAATTCATCCAACATAGCAAAAGAGGCAATGCGAAATAAAAGGCAGAATCTATCAAAACAGAACAGTTCGTATTGACGAATTTTATCGAGGCACCAGACTTGCTCAAATGAAAATGCTCAAATTGAATGAAAGTTGCGTACGTATCTGAGGATCACTCACGTAAATTGGCATAATTTTCTGAGTTACCTACAGAGAATTTAGCCCAGATTCGTGACAGCAAAGAAATCTGTTTCTGCGCAGTAATCCAAATCTAGTATGAACTTTACTATCAACGACTTTACTTGGCACAACAAAACACTAAACTAAGATAAGGAGAGGTTGCTACAGTACTAAACAACTTCCAAGACACAAAATAAAAACAAAGTACTGTAGTAAAAACCATGGGTTGTCTCCCATAAGCGCTTTTCTTTAACGCCTTTCAGCTAGGCGCAGAAAGTGTGTATCAAGTATTATCGGAGAGTGGTGCATCGTTATTATGAGCTCTCCCATCCGTAGTGGCACTAAGGGCTTTGTCAATTTTAGGCCTATAATAATACTTCTTTGGTTTAGGCACTTTAGAGACATACATAAACTTTTGCTCCTTACCCACATAAGCTTTCTCCTTATATTTAAGAGAAGAAAATGTTGAACCCAAGGTTCCCATAGCTTTTTCAAGTTCGTCAATCCTATTGCTTTGATTGTCATGGACAACACAAGTTCCTAGGACACTAATTCTTTCATCAATTCCTCCTAAGGATTTATCAAGTTCATCAGTTTTATCAAGTAACATTTCCAATTTAGCTTCAATACTTGGAAAAATTTTCTCTAAGGTTTCCAATTTTTTCATAACATCTTCAAGAGAGATTTCAGTTTTAACTTCATCAACAGGGGGTATTCCAAATAGACTCTCAATAATGCAGCTAGCTTCTAATGCAGGAGTACTTAGGAAGTTACCTTTCGCGAGACTATCAAGAACATACCTATTCCAGCTAGAGATACCAACATAAAAATTCCTGAGTAAGATAGTGGTGGAGTGTTTCTTAATGCACCTATTATGGGCATCACTAATTCTATACCAAGCATCTCTTAAACATTCTCCCCCTCGTTGCTTAAACGTACGAACTTCAACTTCAGGATTACTCATTTTAGTAGTAGTAAATAAAGCAAACTAGATAAAGTAAATGCAAGTAACTAATTTTTTTTGTGTTTTTGATATAGCAAACAAGATAGCAAATAAAGTAAAACTAGCAACTAATTTTTTTGTGTTTTGATTTAGTGCAGCAAACAAAGTAGTAAATAAAACTAAGCAAGACAAAAACAAAGTAAAGAGATTGGGAAGTGGAGACTCCCCTTGCAGCGTGTCTTGATCTCCCCGGCAACGGCGCCAGAAAAAGAGCTTGATACGCGTTCAACACGCGTCCGTTGGGAACCCCAAGAGGAAGGTGTGATGCGTACAGCGGCAAGTTTTCCCTCAGTATGAAACCAAGGTTTATCGAACCAGTAGGAGCCAAGAAGCATGTTGAAGGTTGATGGCGGCGGGATGTAGTGCGGCGCAACACCAGGGATTCCGGCGCCAACGTGGAACCTGCACAACACAACCAAAGTACTTTGCCCCAACGAAACAGTGAGGTTGTCAATCTCACCGGCTTGCTGTAACAAAGGATTAGATGTATAGTGTGGATGATGATTGTTTGCAGAAAATAGTAGAACAGTATTGCAGTAGATTGTATTTCAGTATAGAGAATTGGACCGGGGTCCACAGTTCACTAGAGGTGTCTCTCCCATAAGATAAACAGCATGTTGGGTGAACAAATTACAGTTGGGCAATTGACAAATAAAGAGGGCATGACCATGCACATACATATTATGATGAGTATTGTGAGATTTAATTGGGCATTACGACAAAGTACATAGACCGCTATCCAGCATGCATCTATGCCTAAAAAGTCCACCTTCAGGTTATCATCCGAACCCCCTCCAGTATTAAGTTGCTAACAACAGACAATTGCATTAAGTATTGCGCGTAATGTAATCAGTGACTATATCCTCGAACATAGCACTAATGTTTTATCCCTAGTGGCAACAGCACATCCATAATCTTAGAGATTTCTGTCACTTCCCCAGATTCACGGAGACATGAACCCACTATCGAGCATAAATACTCCCTCTTGGAGTTACAAGCATCTACTTGGCCAGAGCATCTACTAGTAACGGAGAGCATGCAAGATCATAAACAACACATAGACATAACTTTGATAATCAACATAACAAGTATTCTCTATTCATCAGATCCCAACAAACGCAACATATAGAATTACAGATAGATGATCTTGATCATGTTAGGCAGCTCACAAGATCCGACAATGAAACACAATGGGGAGAAGACAACCATCTAGCTACTGCTATGGACCCATAGTCCAGGGGTAGACTACTCACACATCACTCCGGAGGCGACCATGGCAGCGTAGAGTCCTCCGGGAGATGATTCCCCTCTCCGGCAGGGTGCCGAAGGCGATCTCCTGAATCCCCCGAGATGGGATTGGCGGCGGCGGCGTCTCTGGAAGGTTTTCCGTATCGTGGCTCTCGGTACCGGGGGTTTCGCGACGGAGGCTTTAAGTAGGCGGAAGGGCAGGTCAGGAGGCGGCACGAGGGGCCCACACCACAGGGCCACGCGGCCAGGGGCCAGGCCGCGCCGCCCTAGGGTGTGGCCACCTCGTGGCCCCACTTCGTCTCCTCTTCGGTCTTCTGGAAGCTTCGTGGCAAAATAGGACCCTGGGCGTTGATTTCGTCCAATTCCGAGAATATTTCGTTACTAGGATTTCTGAAACAAAAAACAGCAGAAAACAGCAACTGGCACTTCGGCATCTTGTTAATAGGTTAGTTCCAGAAAATGCACGAATATGACATAAAGTGTGCATAAAACATGTAGATATCATCAATAATGTGGCATGGAACATAAGAAATTATCGATACGTCGGAGACGTATCAGAAGTTCATAAAGATCTTATTCATGAGATTCATGAAATAAGCGGGGGCATTGGTCAATCCAAATGACATGACATTGTACTCATACAATCCATATCTGGTGGTAAAGGCAGTTTTGGGGATATCGGTGGCACGAATCTTCAGTTGATGGTATCCTATCCTCAGATCAATCTTCGAGAATACTTGAGCACCGGTCAGCTGGTCAAACAGATATTCTACCTTGGGCAACGGATACTTGTTCTTGATGGTGATATTGTTAAGCTTACGATAGTCCGTAACCAAACGAGTGGCACCGTCCTTCTTATCCACAAACAAAACTGGTGATCTCCATGGCGACGCACTTGGTTGAATCAGACCTTTGAATATCATATCATCCAGTTGCTTCTTCAGTTCCAATAACTCTGCCGGGTTCATGCTATAGGCTCTCTGGGCGATAGGTCCGGTTCCAGGGATTAACTCGATGATAAACTCGATATCCCGATCTGGGGGCATACCGGGTAGATCATCCGGAAACACATCAGGGTATCGACAAACGACCCTGATCTGATCCAAGGTGGGTTTGGCTAGACTTTGGTTGCAGGTAAACTTTCTGGGCATTCTCTCAGATATGTGTTCGACTATTATTCCGGTGCTACTAGTCATGGTGATGGCCTTCTTGGCACAATCAATCAGTCCATGATGTTTCGCTATCCAGTCCATTCCCAGGACTACTTCCAAACCTTTGGCTCCCAGAACAATCAAATTTGCATAAAAATCTATTTCATGAATTCTGATAGGCACATCTTTGCAAATTTTTCTAGCTTTAGTTGTTGACCCAGGTATTTGAACTATCTGTTGTCGTCAGAAACCCACCGACGGGCAGCAACGGGCAACACCGTAGAGCCGGGAACAACCTAGAGCTGCGGCTGGCTGAGGTCCCTCCGAGCGACGGCCCGCAAAGCCTTCTGGTCACACGTCCGATGCTGATTGCAAGGGCGTGCCACCTGACCTATACCTGGTCAGGAAGGTGATGGAGATGCCTCGCTTAGTTTCCTCCATGGCATACACGTAAACATTAAATACGAGCCTCGATCGGCTCTCAGGTTATCCTGTGAATCGGCTCAAGGAGCCGATCCACCCATGATTCGTACGGGGTGCACGAATATATGGTGGTCCTGCTTGATCAAGATAAAGCTAATGAGATCTACGACGATTTAGGGTTTTCACCGCATAATCGGATCATCCTACTCCAGGTTGGGCCTCGCGGCCACGCACGGTGATCGTAAGCCGATCCTAAACAAGGCCTAAAAACCAACACGAAGTTGATCCCCGGAACATCCTGTTTAGGACTAGCGAACGACACCCTACGTGCCGCTGGATCCTCCCCCCCTTTGTAAGGCCTAACTATTGCAGATATTAAACTAATCCTTGTAGAACAAGGAGCAATCGTAATGGATCAGATCTACTAAATAATGATCAAGCGGGGTGCCGCCCCCACACCTAAGATAGGTGTGAGGGCGGCTAGACATGCAAGGGTTGCACTACGATAGCATGTTATGCGAAGAACTATGCTAACCCTAACACATCTATGATAACTACGTTGCTCGCCATCAACAAGGCTTCAGTACGAGCAACGCATGAACAACGTGGAGCTTGTGCTGCCTAGATCGCAAGATGCGATCTAGGCAGCATGTCGCTTACCGGTAGAAACCCTCGAGACGAAGGAGTTGGCGATGCGCCGAGATTGATTTGTTTGGTTGAACGTTGGTTGTTGTTTATTCCATAAACCCTAGATACATATTTATAGTCCAGGGGACTTTCTAATTTAGGCGTGCACCTAACCGTGCACGGGTAAAATCCTATCTAAGATACGATCTATTACATTACAGATATATGGGCAATCTAGCCCAACTTTGCATATAAGGCCGATCTACGTATTTTCTCCGTATATAATCTTCAAGCCCATCTTGATCGTGGCCCACCTCTGACTTGGTCAAATTCTGGTGATAACACATGCCCCCCTGGTTTTGGAATTATCAATTCCAAAATCACTCCGTTTTTTTTTTCTTCGTCGGGTCATGTTATGGCAGAACCGTTGCAGTATCCTTTACCATGATGTCTTGTCTCCTCAACTTCTTGCAAAACTTGATAACTTTAGCACCATTTCCTTGGAAACCGCAATGGCTTTAAATCCCCATTAGGCTTCTCCTTATTAAACTGTGCCGATTGACTAGCCTCCTTCATCCCCTTCCTCTGTTCTCGCTATCGGCACTAAAAAACCCTCTTTCCCTGTAGCAATGTCTTCTTCCCTCTCCGTCTCCTCCGACCTTTCTTTCCAATCTTCTTCCCCAAACGAGCCAATGTCGGAGCTCGAGTGGGACTTCCATCTCATGTCAGACGGCGACATGCCCCTGACCGATGAGGAGGGCGACCTCCACCTCCTCGTTGAAGGGGAACTGAAGAGCGAAAACGAGGATGACCTCTCCTCCTGGAGGAATCCCACTTCCTATGATAAGGAAGTGGAAGATGAGGATGCGGAGGAAGAAGAGGAGGAAGATGACTCCTCCTCCTCCACTGGATACCTGCCGGCGAAGCGCCTCCGTGTTTGGGCAGATAGTGAAGATGACGATGATGACGCAGAGGAAGAAGCTCCGGTCGAGGGCTGGAGCAGCAGTGACGAGGAGTTCTCCGGAAGCAGCGCCGGTGACAGCTACGATGCCGACGACGAGGGCAGCGAGGATTAGTGACATAACATCAGTAGTATGCGAGCAATCGGCTCTTCTTTTGTTCCTCTTTGAGCAATCGGCTCTTCATTGTAAAAAACCCTCCTTTGTTAATGAAGAAGCATTTCCAGTCAATTGTTTTGCCGATAGTCAAAGTCACACAATCTCCAAAAAGAGCCGATGGCATCGCATCGGCCTCTATCATAAAAACACGAGTAACGTCGACCTAGCCGCCCTTCCAAATGGTAACCTGTGACCTCCATCTGAAAAGGCAAACTCAGATCCCCAAATCGCCGCCTGAGCAGTTCCAACCCACAACCACCTACACAGATCTCGACCGCGCCGCCCCCAGCTCCTTCAACGCATCCCATGGCGGAATCATCCAATACCGATACCACGGCTTCCGGACTGAAGGTAATCCTCAACCTCCTCTCGCCGTTCGACTTGACATGGGATTAATGGCAAACACCTGAATTAATGTCTCGCTCCGCTACTAATTTAGGTTTCAGACATTCTTCTGCCACATCCTTCTCTCGCAAATTCGATGTGCCTCGGTCCTCGTTCTTCTGAGAGTCCTGCCCTGTTAATTTCGTGCGAAGCTAACAGAATCCCCTTTGTGAGCCAGAACCTAGATCTGACTTCCTGGGCCGACTGTCTGTGAGCCTGGCCTAATCCTCCTGAGGGTTGGGTGGCATGGTACAATAGAGTATCAAAAACCCACTATGCCACTTGGGAAACCATAGGGATAGCCGATGCCCTGTCATTATCATTATCTCCTCTTGAGAAGAATGAAAACATCCTGAAAACCATCGGCTACTTCTGGTCTGATGCACTGAACTGCTTCATGTTTGGTCATGGCCCTATGACACCGACCCAGCTGGATGTGGCCATGATCACAGGGCTAGACATTGCATCCCCCAGCCCTTCTGCATTCAAACTGCCAAAAGTCCCTTTCACTCTCTCCTCTAAAAAAGAGTGTACCAGCTGGGGCGCCTATCTCAATCGTTATATGAAAACCAAAGGCCCCGTGACAGAGAGGGAGCACACAGCCTTCCTGAATTTCTGGCTGGAGCACTTCATATTCTGCGGCCCATCACTTGCTCCCACCAAGAATTACCTCTCCCTGGCCTATGAACTTGCTAAAGGCACCCAACTCGGCCTAGGCAAACTATTTCTTGGAGAGATTTATCGATCCCTTCAACTGATGTCTGTCAAACTGTTCTCTCGCAAGACAGTTAAAACTGGCGGCCCCTGGTGGTTCATTCAGCTGTGGGCCCAACTATACTTTCAAAACCAAATCCCAGACTTCCCATCGCTGACCACCTGCACCTTTCCGGATGTAAATGGAAAGGAAATTCGATGCACCAGCTACGGCCAAGCCCTGTATGGTCTCCCGGGCAGCAGGCTGATCCCCAAGGAAGCAGCAGGGTGGTTTAAGATTTTCTTCCAAGGTTTGGACAACCCCCTGTTCCACCCTTATACTGAATCGGCAAATTTTGAAAACCCAGTCTCTTTCCGATTGGATGACTTTGCCGATGACGCCAGCACACAGCACTTGTACTCCCTCATGATTCGTCCTTGCTTCCTCCCTGTTGGCATGAGTACCTCGAACCGGATCATCAAGCCCGGTTATGAGTGTTATCAACCAGTAGTAGCAGCCCGACAGCTTGGTCTCGGACAGGTGCCTCCACACTTCTTCTTACACCACCTGACAGCAAGTAGGGCTGAACTGCCTGACATCCTCACTGCCCAAAGGTGTTATACCTTCTTTGACGCTTTGGCCATCCCAACTCCCCACAACCTCCGTTTCTCCTTCACTACCGATGGTTTTGAAACTTGGTGGTCTATGTGGAAGACCCACGTCTTCAGGAGGGCTCTAGGACCGCTGCTGAGAGAGCTTGACGCCGAATATGACATCCCTGCAGACCAGGTACCATCACTTAAGCATTTCTTGTAACCGCACCATGGTGATCGTCTGTGACCTGACTCTTTCTCCTGGCAGCAACAAGATGGTCCGGCTCCCACACAAGCCGACAGTTCCCCTTTTGTATTCCTTCCTCCGGCACCAGTGGTTCTCTTCTGCCAGAGTTCGCCACCCCTGAAGAAAGTCATAATGCAGAGTCAGCCGATTTCACCGAAATCGGCTCCCAAGAGTAAAGCATCTTCGGGGCCAGTTGCCCCCCGAGCCTCGATTCAGGCGAGGACGGCAGTGAGGAAGGTGGCTGCCAGGAAAACCCTGAAGCGTAAGGCTCCTGCCCAAGAAAGCCCACGTGTAAGTTGCCTCAGACCCCGTCCATATTTATCTGCCTTCAAGAATTTTTTACGATGCGCTCATATTCCCTTTCTACAGACTTCCACCGAAGAAACCTCCAGCAGGGCCGAAGATTCCAGTCAGGGGGACTCGAGCTCGGGCAATTCTGAGAGGTCCACCACCCAGAGCTAGACGGCTTCACCAGCGCCGGCTTCTAAGAAAAGGTTGATCACTGAACCTCCTGCTCCCCAAGCCCCGACCAGATCGGGGTCACGCACGAAGCGCCGCTGCGTCAAAAGGGCTCGTAAGGACCCACGAGCCTCTCCATCAAGCCAGGAGGTCTCAAACGTAATCATCTCCCCGGTCATACTTCATGTTTTCCCGTCGTCATGGGTGGATCGGCTAATCACTTCCTCTTGCAGGCCGAAGAAACTTCTAGCGGAGACGTTGAAGAGATACCGATGCCGTCCGCCACCCTGGACCTAGCCACCTCGGCGATCGCGGCTGCCCAAGTGGCTGACCCATCTCAGTCCACAGAAAAGCCGATCGTCACGACATCGGCTGTTCCTCCTACAATGGGAGAGGTATGCCCCTCCTCCTTGGCTCCATCAATTTCTTCATTGCATGCTAACTCACTTTGTTTGCCCTATCAGGGTTGTGATCTCTCGAGCTTGCTGACGTTCGATCCAGAATCCATCGAACCCACTCCTCCCAAGGCAAGCGGAGAGCCGAGTCCTAGTACGGTCCATGGTCCGCTCCAGCGTCTCAAAGACTTGCTTTCTGCCTCAACTGAGACTCTGATTGAAAATTCCGAGGAAGCCAAAGGCATCCTCGAGGACATCCAGCCCCATCTCCCTATGACACTGCAAGTGAAGCTCGGGCCCGCTGTTACCCTGTCGGTCTTTAAGTCAAGGGTGCAATCGGCTCGACAAAGGATTACTCTTCGCCGCTCCCAGCTTTCGCTGAGAGCCGATATTGCCGAAAAGTGTCGACGGCTCAACGAAAAGAAGGCTGCTCTGGACGCCAAGACGGACACTTCTGCCAATCGTGCCGAACTCGAGACCCTGCGCAAGGAGCTGGAGATTCTTGAAGAGAGGGTAAGGGTGACCAAACAGCTCATCCAGGACAAGGAAGCCCTTATTGCCCGTTCTCAAGACGAAGCAAAAGACCTCACAGCCGATCTGAAGACCGATCTGGCTGAAATTCGTACCCTGAGCAATCAGCTGGTGACGGGTAAGGACGAGGATGACGAGGCTGAGATCGCTGAGGCGGATCGCATCCGTGCTGATGCCCTTCTCGCCCTAGGCGTATTTCTTCAGTAGGGCCTTCAGAGACAGATGATGTTTCGCTGAAATGGATCTTTCTGTACTTGCTACATCTGTACTTGCAAAGTGTTTTTTTTATTGGCCGATTTTCCATTGGCTCCTAACATTCCTTGCCCATGCGTCTGTCTGCTGATCATGCGCCTCCCCCGAGCCGAATCTGTCAGGTGACTGCAGATATCGGCTCTGTATCATGCCAAAGCACTGTATTTGCACGTCGGCTCCGTTGGGATTCGTGTAGCCGACGTGGCCGCCGTTCATTAGATCACCGTTGAACCCAAGCCGACCGTGTGGTGAGGATAATTTTAGCCGATTCGCTGGATCGAAGCGTTCCCTGAAGGCTTTGTAATATCCTTACATAGATCTTCGGGGGTCAACCCCAATGTTATTACTACACGGCCTTCGTCACGTCGATGCGCTTGTGTCCCACCGGGCGTGCCAGAATGTGTTGTCGTCAGAAACCCACCGACGGGCAGCGACGGGCAACACCGTAGAGCCGGGAACAACCTAGAGCTGCGGCTGGCTGAGGTCCCTCCGAGCGACGGCCCGCAAAGCCTTCTGGTCACACGTCCGATGCTGATTGCAAGGGCGTGCCACCTGACCTATACCTGGTCAGGAAGGTGATGGAGATGCCTCGCTTAGTTTCCTGCATGGCATACACGTAAACATTAAATATGAGCCTCGATCGGCTCTCAGGTTATCCTGTGAATCGGCTCAAGGAGCCGATCCACCCATGATTCGTACGGGGTGCACGAATATATGGTGGTCCTGCTTGATCAAGATAAAGCTAATGAGATCTACGACGATTTAGGGTTTTCACCGCATAATCGGATCATCCTACTCCAGGTTGGGCCTCGCGGCCACGCACGGTGATCGTAAGCCGATCCTAAACAAGGCCTAAAAACCAACATGAAGTTGATCCCCGGAACATCCTGTTTAGGACTAGCGAACGACACCCTACGTGCCGCTAGATCCTCCCCCCCTTTGTAAGGCCTAACTATTGCAGATATTAAACTAATCCTTGTAGAACAAGGAGCAATCGTAACGGATCAGATCTACTAAATAATGATCAAGCGGGGTGCCGCCCCCACACCTAAGATAGGTGCGAGGGCGGCTAGACATGCAAGGGTTGCACTACGATAGCATGTTACGCGAAGAACTATGCTAACCCTAACACATCTATGATAACTACGTTGCTCGCCATCAACAAGGCTTCAGTACGAGCAACGCATGAACAACGTGGAGCTTGTGCTGCCTAGATCGCAAGATGCGATCTAGGCAGCATGTCGCTTACCGGTAGAAACCCTCGAGACGAAGGAGTTGGCGATGCGCCGAGATTGATTTGTTTGGTTGAACATTGGTTGTTGTTTATTCCATAAACCCTAGATACATATTTATAGTCCAGGGGACTTTCTAATTTAGGCGTGCACCTAACCGTGCACGGGTAAAATCCTATCTAAGATACGATCTATTACATTACAGATATATGGGCAATCTAGCCCAACTTTGCATATAAGGCCGATCTACGTATTTTCTCCGTATATAATCTTCAAGCCCATCTTGATCGTGGCCCACCTCTGACTTGGTCAAATTCTGGTGATAACACTATCATGACATGCTTCAAACTGATGGGTTGAATCTTACTAGTGCATGCAAAATCTTCGGTAACAAACAAATGCGATGCTCCAGAATCAAACAGCACTCTTGCAGGTATTGAGTTAACAGAGAACATACCCAGCACAACATCTGGGGCTTCCTGAGCTTCTTCCGCATTCATGTGGTAGAGGCGGCCATTGCGGTTGTTCGGGTTGTTGGGGGCGAACTTCTTGTTGTTGGTGACACGGCGTTGCTGTTGAGCAGGGCCAGAGGTGTTGGCGGCAGTCTTGGCTAGCTTCTTGGGGCACTCGTAGGAGAAGTGCCTCGCCACTCCGCACTCGTAACAGTTGTAGGTGGACTTGTCCTTGGGGGTGATGGGAACAGCGTTGCTCCCAGTCCTTGGAGCGGTGTTGGAGTTGTTGTTGGGGGCGCGGGGTGGAGCGCGGTTGAAGTTGTTGTTGTTGTTGTTGTAGTGGCCTCCTGGCCTGGGGTTTCCTCCACTCCGGTTTTGATAACTCGGACGTGGATTCTGCATCGGGGGCTTGTTGTTTCTTGGGGCGAACCCTCCACTTGAGCTGGGGCGATACTTGTGGGTATTGCTGGGCCCACTTTGATTCATCATCCGGCGCTTGCGGTTCTCATTGGCTTGGTGTATCTTCCCCTCCATTTGAATGGCGGAGTCAACGAGGGCTTCCAGGTCAGCAAAGGGGATGTTGATCAGTACAGTCTGCATCTCATCATGCAGTCCATTCAGAAACCTCTCCTTCCTCTTCTCGACGGTATCCGTCTCATCCAGGGCGTACCTTGACAAAGTGACGAATTTGTCGCGGTATTCCACCACGGTCATCCTGCCTTGCTTCAGTTCCCTGAACTCATCCCTCATCTTCTTGATCTGGCCTGGGGGCACATGATACTTGCTAAACTTGAGTTTGAAATCTTCCCAAGTCATCATTTGCCCCGCATTCAATGCGCGAGCACTTGTCCACCAGGCACGTGCAGGTCCAGCCAGATAGTGGGTGGTGAACAACACCTTCTCGTTGTCCTCAACTCCGGCAACCTCGAGATTGTTCTCCATGGTTTGGAGCCAATCATCAGCATCGAGGGGTTCCTCCGTCTTGCTGAACACCGGTGGGTTGGTGTTTTGGAAGTTCTTCAGCTTCAACCCTGGGTGGTCGTGGTTTCCGTGGCCTTGATTGCCCTGAGCAATCTGTTGAAGTGCAGCTAAGTTGGCTTGCCGTTCAGCTCTCTCAGCCTCTCTATCAGCCAACATCTGTTGCAACATCTGCAGCATTGCCTCCTGAGTCATGTTGCGGGTTGGGGGTGCCATCTGAACAGTGATAGGGATCATGAGACGAGAGGGAAATTTCTATGGCTCATTTTGGATAAAATTTCACAAAGTTTAAAACTTGATTCATAAAATAATAATAATAATATTACACACACACAAACATAGTCATGGAGGTAGCAAATATTACAAGCCAACAAATCCGGAGGGTTTGAAGAACCCTTTCAACAATCTACGATACATGGGGCGGATACAAAGGACCGATACATATCACGGGACGCAAGTGCTCAGACGGGACTACTCGCCATCGACGTTGATCGGGTAGACGTTGTCTACCCCGGCAGCAAGGTGCTCGTGGCCATCCTCGTAAGGGTGGAACTCCAGGTCGTCATCTTCCTCCTCCTCGTAGTCGTCATCGTTGCTGACGTAGGAGTAGCCATCCCCCTGGATGTTCTCCCCTTCACCTTCGCACTCCAGCTCCTGGATCTGCTCGGCTTGGGTCGCGATGGTCGCCTTCAGTGTGGCGATCCTGGCCTTGAGGCGGTTGATGGCGTAGTCCTTCTTCTGGTTGAGGCGGCAGAGAGCCCGGCGCTCCCCGATGATGACCTTGATGGTCTCCGCCTGCTGCGCAAACTGAAGGTGGGTGTGGTTGGCATACTCGCGGGAGTTGTCCAAGTCGATGCGGGTCTCATTCAACATAAAGTCGAGATGATCCACTTGGTGGTGCAGTTGCGGGTGCGACGGCAGGTTCATGGGCACCCCAAGAGAGTTGTGCCTTGCATAGTGCACAAAGCGACTACTCTCGAGGTCCATGAAGTTTTGCCCGCACAGACGTGCGAGCCCCTCCTGAAGTCCACGGGCGAGACCGTCCGCCCAGTTGTTCTCCCGGAAGGAGAACTGGATCCTCTGGCTCATTGGGAGTGTGAACCTTCCACGGAGGTCCACCATGATAACCCATTGGGGCTGACCACCGGGCTGGTCATTCACCATTCCACCAAAGATCTCCGGGGGTGGGCGTCCGAGGAATTCCGAGAGGGAGAAGAGATCCCTCTCGAAAATGATCTCTCCACCATTCCCCAACTGATAGAACTCAGTCTGGAGGAAAGGCTGCGCGGGGATGATGGGCTCCATCTGTAGAGGGATTAGATGAGTAAGTTAGAGAAGTGCAAGTGTTCCAAATTTTAATTCACTCATAAGAAAGAGCATGAATTTAAAGTTTGCCAAAGATTATTCAAGATAAGAGGGTGAATAAAGTTTTCATAACTAGTCAATTCATGGAATTTGAAACTAATTTTTTTGAACGTCCATTCTAACTAGGGTCTCCTAAGGTCAAACAATGGCTCTGATACCAACTTGTCAACACCCGGGTTTTTAAGTCCAGATGCCTATTATGCCGTACATCGCAATCCCATGAATAATGTTTTTGCGAGACATAATAGTAAGTAGCATAGAGTCATCATTTATTACAACACATATTGTCTTACAACCATAGATCACATGATCCAATATTACACAAATATATTGTTCAACAACACAAATAGTAGCGGAAGCGAAGTAGTAGTGGACTATCTATTCCATAGGCAACGCTTGATGTTAGAAGACGGTCCTAGTTATCGTAGACGTCCTGCTGTCCGTCATCCTGATACTGTTGCTCTCCTTCAAAGTCTGGCATTTGAATAGCCAGGGCAAAGCCATGAGTACTTTAAAGTACTCGCAAACTAACACTAGGGTAATTACTTATTGAGTGTAGTAAGGGGTGCTAAGCTCTAGGTTTATTTGCATAAAGCCAAGTTTTAGTTTGATAAACATTTAGTAAAGCCTTATCATGTACTAGACTAACTCAAGTGGGAACATTAGTGTCATTCCCACAACTTATTTTGATTCACCTCAATGTCACCTTTCAATTCATCATTCCTTTTTAAGATCAAAATTATGATAACGGAGATAGTATGGCCTTTCCAATCGTCCGTAACCATGGACACGGCTATTCTAATAGGTTTAACACTCTGCAGAGGTTGTACTCTTGTGCCACAACTTTTGATTACATCCGTCGAGGATAACCCCGAATCATCGTAACACAGTACGCGGATCATCAACCATAACCTTTCACTTATATATGCTAGTATGAGCACCTCTCCCCATGAGCTTGGCCTCCCGGTGAAAACCGCAGTTAACCCGGGAACTGCACAGGGCTTGGGCCGTACATTCACCTCATATTATCATCGTTCCCCACTTAACGGAGGCAGCCTCGGCGTAACCCCTATGATGCTTGTTTAGAGGGAACCCATACTAAAATACACAAGTTTCTAGTTAAGCCCTACCCATAATCAGGTATTGTGGGGGTACTTGTATAATTGGAAGGGTATCGCATTCAACCCAATCATCAGTTTTATCAAAAATCACCATCTTCTCTTGGTCATATTCACCTTCAACTTTACATCTCTCAAAGTTATTTCACTTCACCATGTTCCCATCTAGAGTAGTCAATTTTATTTGATTAGCACTAGCAACTATTTCATGAGGGGTGCTATCTAGCTTTGATTTGTTCTAAGCTAACTCCAAGTATTGTTCTACTCTAGACCAAGTGAATCATAAATCAAAAAGTACTTTGAAAGTAAATAAGCAAAATAATTGCAAGGTAAAAACATGGGATAGGTAAGACATTAAACAAAGGGTGATGGTGCCTTGCTCTTGTAGAGCTATGCACTTTGTGTTTAGCAAGGGTTAGCTTGCCTTGAGCAGGGTAGTTGTCAAAGTTCTCCTCTTCTTCCTGGGAGTAAGCTTCCTCCTCTTGATACTCCTCGTTACTAGCGTCTATATACGAATACGAGGTATAAATACTAAACCAAGCTCACATACTAGTCTAAAACACACCAAAGATTCACACACTAATCTTAGCATCATATTACTCATGGCATGGTGGATTAAATGGGTTGGTTCTTATTTAAGAGAAAAATAATTTCCTCTCATTGTTCTTATTTCTTTAATTTGCTATTTAGATCTTTAGGGAAAATAATTTCCTCTCATTAAATCTTATTAAGATTTAATCTCCTCATATAATAATTAGGTATGAAATATAGGTTGACCAAGGTCAACATCCCATATCTATTATATGTGAGTATAATTTAATTGAAGTGTTATACTTCACATAGTTTAATACTAACATTTAAATGAATTAAAATCTCTAAGTAATAATTATCAGAGGTTCATTAGCCTAAGGTCATTCCCTCTGGTTGTATTACTTAGGATCAAGATTTAAATGAGAGAGTAGCTCTCATACTATTTGTTGAATTTTAATTTCAAGATTTATTGCACTAGTAATGGCTACATAGCCACTATTTTGATCTAGTCCATGATCATACAAATAACCTTTCTATATTATTGCATAATCAATTATAGGACATCAATTGTGAATTATGAGAGTTGGAATTAACTCAAAATCAATTATGGTTGAATTTTAAATAAAGTTTGAATTTACAAAAGTCCCTGTCTTGTTTTTTTTCTCAGATTAATTCTACTTTGAAATTGGAGGTGGGACCAGTGGCATTAGTTAGATAATTTCATGGGCTTTCCAATGGTATAAATTTTGCTAGATTTGGTTTGGTAGATTTCAAACTATTCAAATTTTACTAAAGCATCTGCAGCACATTTGAATAATTATTAAATCCATTTTTGAATTCGTGGGCTAGGCGGGAAACACTACTGGGCTGAAACTGATTTAATTCGCACAGCGCAGCCCAACAAGCAACTGGTGCGCTTGGGCCACCCTGACGAGGTGGGGGCCACCCGTCAGTGGCTTTTAAAACGGCGAAGCGGTACGCGCGAGATGAGCCGTTGGATTAGAACAGAAATCGACGGCGTGTGAGCGTCGTCGTCTCCGACGAGCGACGGGCTCACTGGCGGCGAGCCTAGGGGGTGGGAGGAGGTACCAGGCCGTCGGAGAGGAAGGGCAGGCTGCTCGGTGAAGTGGAAGAAGATGGGGAAGCGCCTGGTGCAGCGGCGGAGCTCGGCGAGGCTCCAGGCGATGCAGAGCTTCCGCGGGCTCCGGCGGCTTCGAGCTCGCGATTCGAGCTACTCCAGCGAGGTGAGGTGAAATTGACTGGGGGAGGAGGATCAGTGGTGAGAGGGGAGCAGGTTGTGTGAAGAAATGGGGAGCTGAGGTCCTCTATTTATAGCGGGAGTGAGGTGGCCGTGGGGTGCTGTGGAGGAGCGGCCATGGCGTGGCGTTTCCGGTGATCCAAGGGCCAAGTGAAGGACGGTTATGGCTAGCCCTCGTCCTGGCGATGCTCAACATGCAGCGGGGCAGAGAAAAGGGCGACGGGATTGCTCACGAGCTTGCAGTTAGTGCGGCAGAGCGTGCGGCAAGATTCCGACAAGGACGATGGCGATGGAGCAGGGGCAGGCTATCGGCGGTGTCTAGCGTGTAGAGGGCGGGGAGGCGATGCTCGACGCAGAGCTAGCTTGTGCAGGGGTGGCGTAGGATGCTCGAGCGCGTGGCGTCCTGGCGTGGCCAGAGCGCGGTCACCGCGTGCACGGGCGTGTACTGGCACGTTTTGGACGAGCTCGTTCCGGCCAATGCCGTGGCTTGGCGATGCTTGGATGTGTACGGTGAGGTTCCTTGAGCTGCAGAGAGGCTCCAGGACAAGGAGATGGGGCGAGATGGTGGCCAGAGAGAAAGTGAGGAGTGGTGGCCAAAGGTGGCCGGCATGGTACGGTGGTGAGCTCCTCTCTCCATCTTTCCACTTTAATCGGCCAGGGCAGGTACCAAACTTGATGCAGGGGATGCAGGAGGGTATAATGATCACAAGTTAAAGGGGTTTAGGCAAGAAACCAGAGGGTAATAGAGTGTAACACAAATCTGGATTCGTGTCTGCCAAGTGTTCGGCACAATGCCCGCATGAATATTTTTGATGAATTTTGGAAATCTTTTTGGTACAACTCAATCATATAATTAATGTGTTGGAATGGTGGTGGTTGTGTTCATTTTGGAGTTGTTTTGCAAAGTTTCAAATTTGAGGCCATCTTCTCTTTGTTTCAACATCACCACTTGTCAAAATCATTCTGGTCAACCTAGTCAACTTTAGCCATGGTGGTCAACATGAAAGTTACTCACCTTGACATGGTCTTGGATGACATAGCATTGGTTGACCAAGTTTAGTTTAGGAATAGAAAGATAAGGAGGGGCAAAGTGGTGAAGAAAATATTTTGGTGACATATGACCATTATCATATGTGTGAAGGTTTTGAGATTTCCTTTGGTTTGATTCTTGTTTCATTGATGCAATTGTGTTTGTTTATCATATCTAAGCATTCTACAATCAAGAGAGCAAGCAATTATGGCCTTTGATGAAGATTTACAATTTGGCCTAAGGTGTATGTGAATGAGAAGAGAGTTGTTTTCCATTTCTTCTATTTTTCTCAAATCAGGGTTAGATGATTCTTGGTTTAGGGTTTAAGCACACTTGATCAACATACTAACACATATCATGGCAATTGCACAAAAGAAAATCACTCATATGCATGAAACTATATGTGGCACTATATGCATAGAAAAAGTTTTTGTTAATTGCAAATTTTGAGTTTGGGAAATTTTCTTTCTTGATTACTATTGTTGAAACTTGGGATGTTACATTTTTCTGGTTTGAATGTCTAGACCTTGTTTATCAACTTAATTGAATGCTTACGACGTGACATAAGAAGACTATGTGCATTGGTTTTTCATTTTATTGATTTGTTTTTGAATTTTTATCCCCATTTGCTGAATCTTGGTCAAATCCTAGGTTTGACCAAGATTTTGACAAGTTTAAAACATGAATATAAAAAATTAAGCATGTATCCTTCGTAGTCACTCCAAAATGAAGCTCTTGTGAGTGTTTTTGAAATTTCCATGCTTGAAACCAAAAACCACTTCTCTTCATGCTTGACTTCATAAGACATAGTTTAGGGTTAGGGGTAGCTAGATACATGATTTCTCTGGTTTGAATATGTCTAGACCTTGTTTATCAACTTAATTGAATGCTTACTATATGACATAAGAAGACTATGTGCCTTGGTTTTTCATTTTTTGAATAATTTTTAAAAAATTATGCCCATTTTTTGAATCTTGGTCAAATCCTAGGTTTGACCATGATTTAAACAAGTTTGAAACATGAATATGAAAAAGTAAGCATGTATCCTTCGTAGTCACTCCAAAATGAAGCTCTTGAGAGGGTTTTTGAAATTACCATGTTTGAAACCAAAAACCACTTCTCTCTTCATAAGACAGAGTTTAGGGTTAGGGGTCTAGCTTGATACATGATTTTTCTGGTTTGAAACCAAAAAACCACGTACTTCTCTTCATGCTTGACTTCATAAGACAGAGTTTGGGGTTAGGGGTAGCTTGATACATGATTTTTTTGTTTTGAATACGTCTAGACCTTGTTTATCAACTTACTTGAATGCTTACTATAAGACATAAGAAGACTATGTGCCTTGGTTTTTCATTTTTTGATTTTTTTAAAAATTATGCCCATTTTTTGAATCTTGGTCAAATCCTAGGTTTGACCATGATTTAAACAAGTTTGAAACATGAATATGAAAAAGTAAGCATGTATCCTTCGTAGTCACTCCAAAATGAAGCTCTTGAGAGGGTTTTTGAAATTTCCATGTTTGAAACCAAAAACCACTTATCTCCTCATAAGACAGAGTTTAGGGTTAGGGGTCTAGCTTGATACATGATTTTTCTGGTTTGAATATGTGTAGACCTTATTTATCAACTTAATTGAATGCTTACTACATGACATAAGAAGACTATGTGCAGTGGTTTTTCATTTTATTGATTTTTTTTGAATTTTTATCCCCATTTGTTGAATCTTGGTCAAATCCTAGGTTTGACCAAGATTTAGACAAGTTTAAAACATGAATATGAAAAATTAAGCATATATCCTACGTAGTCACTCCAAAATGAAGCTCTTGTGAGGGTTTTTGAAATTTCCATGCTTGAAACCAAAAATCACTTCTCTTCATGCTTGACTTCATAAGACATAGTTTAGGGTTAGGGGTAGCTAGATACATGATTTCTCTGGTTTGAATATGTCTAAACCTTGTTTAACAACTTAATTGAATGCTTACTATATGACATAAGAAGACTATGTGCCTTGGTTTTTCATTTTTTGATTTTTTTAAAAAATTATGCCCATTTTTTAATCTTGGTCAAATCCTAGGTTTGACCATGATTTAAACAAGTTTGAAACATGAATATGAAAAAGTCAGCATGTATCCTTCGTAGTCACTCCAAAATGAAGCTCTTGAGAGGGTTTTTGAAATTTCCATGTTTGAAACCAAAAACCCCTTCTCTCTTCATAAGACAGAGTTTAGGGTTAGGGGTCTAGCTTGATACATGATTTTTCTGGTTTGAATATGTCTAGACCTTGTTTATCAACTTAATTGAATGCTTACTACATGACATAAGAAGACTATGTGCAGTGGTTTTTCATTTTATTTATTTTTTTTGAATTTTTATCCCCATTTGTTGAATCTTGGTCAAATCCTAGGTTTGACCAAGATTTAGACAAGTTTAAAACATGAATATGAAAAAGTAAGCATGTATCCTTCGTAGTCACTCCAAAATGAAGCTCTTGTGAGGATTTTTTAAATTTCCATGCTTGAAACCAAAAACCACTTCTCTTCATGCTTGACTTCATAAGACATAGTTTAGGGTTAGGGGTAGCTAGATACATGATTTCTCTGGTTTGAATATGTCTAGTCCTTGTTTATCAACTTAATTGAATGCTTACTATATGACATAAGAAGACTATGTGCCTTGGTTTTTCATTTTTTTGATTTTTTTAAAAAATTATGCCCATTTTTTAATCTTGGTCAAATCCTAGGTTTGACCATGATTTAAACAAGTTTGAAACATGAATATGAAAAAGTAAGCATGTATCCTTCGTAGTTACTCCAAAATGAAGCTCTTGAGAGGGTTTTTCAAATTTCCATGTTTGAAACCAAAAACCACTTCTCTCTTCATGCTTGACTTCATAAGACATAGTTTAGGGTTAGGGGTCTAGCTTGATACATGATTTTTCTGGTTTGAATATGTCTAGACCTTGTTTATCAACTTAATTGAATGCTTACTATATGAACTAAGAAGACTATGTGCATTGGTTTTTCATTTTATTGATTTTTTTTTTGAATTTTTATCCCCATTTGTTGAATCTTGCTCAAATCCTAGGTTTGACCAAGATTTAGACAAGTTTAAAACATTAATATGAAAAATTAAGCCTGTATCGATCCTTCTTAGTCACTACAAAATATTTGAAACCAAAAACCACTTCTCTTCATGCAAGCTTGACTTCATAAGACAGAGTTTAGCTAGCTAGGGTTAGGGGTAGCTAGATACATAATTTTCCTGGTTTGAATATGTCTAGACCTTGTTTAGCAACTTATTTGAATGCTTACTATATGACATAAGAAGACTATGTGCCTTGGTTTTTGATTTTTTTAATTTTATGCCTATTTGAATCTTGGTCAAATCCTAGGTTTGACCATGATTTAAACGAGTTTAAAACATTAATATGAAAAATTAAGCATCTATCCTTCTTAGTCACTCCATAATGTAACTCTTGGGAGGGTTTTTGAAATTTCAATGGTTGAAACCAAAAACAACTTCTCTTCATGCATGCCTGACTTCATAATTAAGACATAGTTTAGGGTTAGGGGGTAGATACATGATTTTCCTGGTTTGAATATGTCTAGACCTTGTTTATCCATTTAATTGAATGCTTACTATGTGACATATATAAGAAGACTATGTGCCTTGGTTTTTCATTTATTTTGATTTATTTTGAATTTTTTGCCTATTTGAATCTTGGTCAAATCCTAGGTTTGACTAGTTTCAATCATGAATATGAAAAATTAAGCATCTATCCTTCTTAGTCACTCTAAAATGTAGATCTTGGGAGGGTTTTTGAAATTGCCATGTTTGAAACCAAAAACCACTTCTCTTCATGCATGCTTGACTTCATAAGACATAGTTTAGGGTTAGGGGTAGGTAGATACATGACTTTTCTGGTTTGAATATGTCTAGACCTTGTTTATCAACTTAATTAATTGAATGCTTACTATATGTGACATAAGAAGAATATGTGCATTGGTTTTTCATTTTATTGATTTTTTTGAATTTTTATCCCCATTTGTTGAATCTTTGTCAAATCCTAGGTTTGACCAAGATTTAAACAAGTTTAAAACATGATTATGAAAAAGTAAGCTTGTATCGATCCTTCTTAGTCACTCCAAAATGAAGCTCATGGGAGGGTCTTTGAAATTTCCATCTTTTTTCTGGTTTGAATATGTCTATACCTTGTTTATCAATTAACTTGAATGCTTACTATATGACATACAAAGACTATGTGCTATGGGTTTTGAATTTGTTTTTGAATTTTTATGCCCAGTTGAATCTTGGTCAAATCCTAGGTTTGACCATGACTTAAACAAGTTTAAAACATGAATATGAAAAAGTAAGCATGTATCCTTCATTCCTTCTTAGTCACTCCAAAATGAAGCTCTTGGAAGGGTTTTTGAAATTTCCATGTTTGAAACCAAAAACCACTTCTCTTCAACATGCATGCTTGACTTCATAAGACAGAGTTTAAGGTTAGGGGGTAGATACATGATTTTTTAGGTTTAATATGTCTTGACCTTGTTTATCAACTTAATTGAATGCTTACTATATGACATAAGAAGACCTTGGTTTTTCAAAAAAAATTTGAATTTTATGCCCGTTTGAATCTTGGTCAAATCCTAGGTTTGACCAAGATTTGGACAAGTTCAAAACATGAATATGAAAAGGAAATCATGTATGCTTCTTAGTCACTACAAAATGAAGCTCTTGGGAGGGTTTTCGAAATTTCCATGTTTGAAACCTAAAACCACATCTCTTCATGCTTGACTTCATAAGACATAGTTTAGGGTTAGGGGTAGATGCATGATTTTTCTGGTTTGAATATGTCTAGAGCTTGTTTATCAACTTAATTGAATGCTTACTATATGACATAAAAAGACTATGTGCCTTGGTTTTTCATTTATTTTGATTTATTTTGAATTTTTATGCCCATTTGAATCTTGGTCAAATCCTAGGTTTGACCTTAATCATGAATATGAAAAATTAAGCATCTATCATTCTTAGTCACTCCAAAATGTAGCTCTTGGGAGGGTTTTTGAAATTTCCATGTTTGAAACCAAAAACCAGATCTCTTCATGCATGCTTGACTTCATAAGACAGAGATTAGGGTTTGGGGGTAGACAGCACGCGCCGACGCGTGGACGTAGTTTATTCTCTGTCCCCCTGACATGCACTTGCCAGTGTCTTCAACAGTCTGACACGAGCAGTGTAGCTTTTATGGAGCCCAGCGGAGAGGGGCACCATTTCTCGAGCGGTAGCGAGGTGAATCTGGGGCTAAAAAGAAGACCTTTTTTCTTCTCCATGAAGTCAAAGAAAAAATACCCCTTTTTCACCTTGTGCGACATGAGTAGCAGTTCGACCGGGGGAGTACTGTTATCGGGTCTGGTCGTCGCCCTCCTCCTCCCCACCTCATTTCCTCCACTGTTTCACATATTTTAGCTTCTATTTATGCGGTGCCGTGGAGGTGGGGGTCTGGTCATCACCCTCCTCCTACCCACCTCATTTCCTCCACTATCTCGCAACTACTTGATCTACTACTCCTATCCATATACATGTCACTGAAATGGATGTATTTGTAGATACATCCATTTTAGTGGCAGTTAATATGGACCGGAGGAAGTACTAATAATATGAGGTATGTTTTTGAGTTGGGCCTGTTTAGTAGAGTTTCATTTGAGAGTTTACATCTTTCTACCCACCATTTTATCGAGCAGAGTTAATATGGACCGGAGGAAGTACTAATAATATGAGACTGTGCTTGTCTTTTGTACCCACCATTTTATCGAGCAGGGTTAATGCAAGATCCATAGCAGACTAGCTTGTCATGACATTTTTTTTGGCGGAGTGCATCTTCTCATGGCGAGCTAGCGACTTTCCCCACTAGAGTTTTTTTTGTTGAACTACATTTTTTGGATTTTCCCATATTATTTGCGCACAACTATGAGCCGCCCGCAATTCAGCACCATATTTTGGTGCCATATATTGGCGGGATTTTCTAGTTCAATTGTTTTGTACTAGGATATTAGCAGGATGCTATCTTCTAGGGCTTTCATTTCCCCTATATCCAGCCCCACCCACGGACAAGCAAGGGCCTCTCTCCCTACCTCGCTCCTAGTCCGTCTCGCTCCCTCTCAATCCTCCATCTGTAGCCGACATCCACCGCGCCAGAGCCAGCTCAGCGACACCGTCAACCACACTCCGTCCGCTTCGTCGGATCTGCTTCCCCGACTCACTGGTTCATCGCACCGGCCGGCGAGATCGGTACACAAAGCGCCACCATGATCCACCGAACCAAACCGAACGGCCAACACGCCACCTCCCCAGTCGACCAAGGTTGAACACATTGTCCGGCAGCTTTTGTTATGTATTATATTTCCGAGACTAGTGTATTGCTTGTTTCCACTGCTTGTTATTAGCATCTGTTTTTTTTGTAATGCCTGCTAGATATTCCACTCGAGAATGCCTACGAAGAATCTCAGAGGCAAAATATCTTGCGGAATAACATAATTGCAGCCTTGATCAGCATACCGTTGATTGGGACAAAATCACCGCACCCCAAGTCGTTGCCGAGATTTTTCACCCGTGTGATGTGCCGCCAAAAGGACGATCCCGTGGGGCTGCTGCTGAAGAAGGTATTTAGCCGCACTGCTCAAATTTCATATGTGTTGTTTGCTGATTGATTTGATGAACTTTGATTTGCAGCAGCTAGCCACTGCTCATGTTCCTGACAAAGACAGTGAGCGCGCCAGTGATGCAGACATTGGTAGAAAGGAGGAGGGATTTGGTCCTATTGTTCTAACAAGCAATCATTTGAGGGGCCGCCTAGGATCAGCACATCTGGTTCCTCCTGAGCTCAGCATTAAGGAGGTAATTTTATAATAGTGTTTGAAACATGACATAATCTAATGTACTGAAAGATATCAAACTGTCAAGAGGAGTGGAGTGGTATAGATGGTAGTGATATAGATATAGATTTCAGATTTCCTAATTTTTTCTTCAAAATAGGGTCGCCCCGGCCTCTGCATCCAAATGATGCACCCACCCTTTTATTGCAATGTTTTAGACTCCAACATTTAAGGATTAGAAACTCATGGGTTGCTCAAAGTGGTGACATGAATCAACCAACATATTTACTTTTAATCTGTTGATTGATTTTATGCATGGCAAATCGCAGAAGCAAGTGACTGCTCATGTCCCTACCAAGCAGCATTGTAGCACAGATGTCCAGAGTTCCACTGATGCAAACGTTTGTAGGAACAAAACAGAAGGATGTGGCACTGGGGAAGCTAAGATTAGGCGTCTTCAAAAGGACTTGGATGTGGCCACTTGGCGGAACAAAGAAATGAACCGAGGATGGAATTCTACAATTCAAGATGGCCTACATGCTGTTGCTGACCTGCAGAAGCTAGTGGCTGGCAACTTGGTTACCGCTTTGGCTGATGCAGATGTCCATGAGATCAACTGGACGATCTTGGAACAGGTGAAAGCACGAGCAGAAACTCTGCACTCATCTTTGCAGGTAGATGATTTTCAAAGGGTGATGCAAGAGCCGCTATATGAATAGATTGTTGTTTCAGTTGATGATGACTCTGGTTCTTCTGTTTACTTATGTGCTGGTAATACTTAGGGGAACTAGCTTGTACAAGTAATTTTTTCCCATAAAGTTTTACAGGTAAATGGCACATTCTTCGCATGTTTGACCAATTAAGTTAAAAAGCTTCACAAAATCCTCCTATCATGTAGGCGAGCTTGCATTGGCTTCCAACCCAAGTGACTATTGACTGCAATGTTTGGGTTTTCCAAGAGGGGTTGATGGTTTTGCAATGGGAAGGAAAAGAGAACAGTAGCAGAGCATGTGGCGGTGAGGTGATGCAGCTTAATGGATGGAGTGACGACGTGAACTCCTTCAATTAGTTTGTCTCGTGTCGCCAGCTGGGCATCGGTGCTGGACGCGGCCCTGCTATTCTTCTATGCTCGTAGTGGAGGCGTAGCGAGGAGATGTAAGTATGTCAGATTCGTCGCCGGAGCCGACCTGCTTGGACTAGTTCTTTCGCGCATTTTTTCTATGGTGCTTGTGGTAAGTGAGGCTATCCGACAGAAATCATGTGATGCGTAAATATTCTCAGTATCTTTCTATGTTATGCGCAATCTAAATCCCAAATTCACATCCCTTAAACGGCCCAATTAAGCGAAATCACGTATGTGTCGGCCCGCAAAATCCTAAAGCGCCTATCATGCCGGCATATAAAGAGCAACTAAACGGGCTGGCCCACTTACTTATTGGGCCAGCCCACTTGCTTTAAGGTGGACCCCACCAACTAACTGGGCCGGCCCTGTAACAGAAAAGTGGGCCCACGGGCTTATTGGGCCAGCCCATTTGGTAACTGGGTCAGCCCGTTAGCAGGAAGTTGGCCCCACAAACTTATTGGGCCGGCCCGCTAACTCGTTGGGCCAGCCCACCTGCTTTACGGTGGACCCCACATACTAACTGGGTCGGCCCGTTAGCACGATAGTGGCCCCCACAAGCTTATTGGGCCGGCCCACTAATTTGTTGGGACAGCCCAATTGATTCTGTGGTGGACCCCACTTACTATTTGGGCCGGCCCGTCAATAGGAAATTGGGCCCCACATGTTTATTGGGCTGACCCGCTAACCTGTTGGGCCAGCCCACTTGCTTTATAGTGGACCTCACTTACTAACTGGGCCGGTCCGGTTACATGAAAGTGAGCCCCACCTGCTTATTGGGCCGGCCCACCATCTTGTTGGGCCAGCCCACTTGCTATATGGTGGACCCCACATACTACATGGGTCGGCCCTTTTACAGGAAAGTGGGACCCACCTGTGTTTTTTGGGCCGGTCCACTAGCTTATTGGGCCAGCCCATTTGATCTATGGTGGACCCCACTTAGTAAATGGGCCGGCCCGATAACAGGAAAGCGGGACCCACGTGCTAATTGGGCTGGCCCACTAACTTCTTGGGCCGGCCCACTTGCTTTATGGTGGACCCCACGTGCTAAATGGCCCAGCCCGGTAACAGGGATGTGGTCCCCACATGTCTAGTGGGTCGGCCCTTTTCCTGTTGACCGGTCAAACGAGTGCATTTGGCCCGGCCCACATGCTTAGTGGGCCGGCCCATATAAATTTTGACCAGTAAACCTTAGAGGTTAGGCCCGGCCCACGTAACTAATGGACCAACCCAGCTGTATAGTTGACCGGTCAAACTAAGTCACTGGCCCGGCCAGCAAACTAAATGGGCCGGCCCGCTTAAGGCCTGGCAGGCCTCGTGTGGGTCTACCATCTACCACAGGGTTTCTGCCGGTTAACGCCGTCAACTGCCAGTTAACGGTGTCTGCCACGTGTCAGTTTGCATGACATCAGCAGTCAACGGGCTCCCGAAAACACATCTGCAACGGTCCGATTTTCCGCGACGGAAGGGCGCCTGAACGCGACGGACCGACAGAAACGTGGTAGGACTTTGCCTGACGCAGTTTGGACCACAAAACCTATATCGTCGGGTTAGGCCCATAGGCGACGAAAAATGGCCCTTAGTTGACGATTTTGGGACGTTGTCTATTTGAACTTTTCTTGTAGTGTAAGAAGGATCCATGCTTACATTTTCATTTTCATGTTGTAAACTTGTTTAAATCTTGGTCAAACCTAGGATTTAACCAAGATTCAAATGCGCATAAAAACTCATAAAAATAATGAAAAAATGAAAAACCAAAGCACATATCCTTCTTATGTCATATAGTAAGCATTCAAGTTGATAAACAAGATCTAGACATATTCAAACCAGAAAAAGCATGTATCTACCCCCTAACCCTAAACTCTGTCTTATGAAGTCAAACATGAAGAGAAGTGGTTTTGGGTTTCAAACATGGAAATTTCAAAAACCTCCCAAAAGCTTCATTTTAGAGTGACTAAGAAGGATCCATGCTTACCTTTTCATTTTCATGTTTTAAACTTGTTTAAATCTTGGTCAAACCTAGGATTTGAGCAAGATTAAAATGGGCATAAAATTCAAAAAAAAATCAGAAAAATGAAAAACCAAAGCATATTGTCTTCTTATGTCATATAGTAAGCATTCAAGTTGATAAACAAGGTCTAGACATATTCAAACCAAACAAATCATGTATCTACCCCCTAACCCTAAACTCTGTCTTATGAAGTCAAGCATGAAGAGAAGTGGTTTTGGGTTTCAAACAAGGAAATTTCAAAAACTTCCCAATAGCTTCATTTTACAGTGACTAAGAAGGATCCAGGCTTACCTTTTCATTTTCAAGTTTTAAACTTGTTAAATCTTGGTCAAACCTAGGATTTGACCAAGATTCAAATGGGCATAAAAATTCAGAAAAAGTGAAAAACCAAAGCACACAGCCTTCTTATGTCATATAGTAAGCATTCAAGTTGATAAGCAAGGCTAGACATATTCAAACCAGACAAATCATGTATCTAACCCTAACCCTAAACTCTATCAAAGTCAAGCATGAAGAGAAGTGGTTTCGGGTTTCAAACATAAAAAAATTTAAGAACCTCCCAAAAGCTTCATTTTAGAGTGACTAAGAAGGATCGAGGCTTACCTTTCCATTTTCATGTTTTAAACTTGTTTAAATCTTGGTCAAACCAAGGATTTGAGCAAGATTAAAATGGGCATAAAATAAAAAAACAGAAAAATGAAAAACCAAAGCACATTGTCTTCTTATGTCATGTAGCAAGCATTCAAGTTGATAAACAAGGTCTAGACATATTCAAACAAAACAAATCATGCATCTACCCCCTAACCCTAAACTCTGTCTTATGAAGTCAAGCATGAAGAGAAGTGGGTTTGGGTATCAAACATGGAAATTTCAAAAACCTCCCAATAGCTTCATTTTACAGTGACTAAGAAGGATCCAGGCTTACCTTTTTCATTTTCTTGTTTTAAACTTGTTTAAATCTTGGTCAAACCTAGGATTTGACCAAGATTCAAATGGGCATAAAAAATCAAAAAAAAAACAAAGCACATAGCCTTCTTATGTCATATAGTAAGCATTCAAGTTGATAAACAAGGTCTAGACATATTCAAACAAGAAAAAGCATGTATCTACCCCTAACCCTAAACTCTGTCTTATGAAGTCAAGCTTGAAGATAAGTTGTTTTGGGTTTCAAACATGGAAATTTCAAAAACCTCCCAAAAGCTTCATTTTAGAGTGACTAAGAAGGATCCAGGCTTACCTTTTCCTTTTCATGTTTTAAAATTGTTTAAATCTTGGTCAAACCTCTGATTTTACCAAGATTCGAATGGCCATAAAAATTAAAAAAATTAAAAAAACAAAAAATCAATGCACATAGCCTTCTTATGTCATATATCAAACATTCAAGAGAATAAACAAGGTCTAGACATATTCAAACCAGAAAGAGCATGTATCTACCCGCTAACCCTAAACTATGTCTTATGAAGTCAAGCATGAAGAGAAGTGGTTTTGGGTTTCAAACATTGAAATTCCAAAACCCACCCAAAAGCTTCATTTTAGAGTGACTAAGAAGTATCCAGACTTACCTTTTCATTTTCATGTTTTAAACTTGTTTACATCTTGGTCAAACCTAGGATTTTACCAAGATCCAAGTGGGCATAAAAATTCAGAAAAAAATGAAAAACCAAAGCACATAACCTTCTTATGTCATATAGTAAGAATTCAAGTTGATAAACAAGGTCTAGACAGATTCCAACTAGAAAAAGTATGTATCTACCCCTAACCCTAAACTCTGTCTTATGAAGTCAAGCATGAAGAGAAGTGGTTTTGGGTTTGAAACATGGAAATTTCAAAAACCTCCCAAAATATTCATTTTAGAGTGACTAAGAAGGATCCAGGCTTACCTTTTCATTTACATTTTTTAAACTTGTTTATATCTTGGTCAAACCTAGGATTTGACCAAGAATCAAATGGGCATAAAAGTTCAGAAAAAAACAAAAAGAAAAACCAAAGAACATAGTCTTCTTCTGTCATATAGTAAGCATTCAAGATGATAAACAAGGTCTAGACATATTCAAACCAGACAATCATGTATCTACCCCTAACCCTAAACTCTGTCTGATGAAGTCAGGCATGAAGAGAAATGGTATTGGCTTCAAACATTGAAATTTCAAAAACCTCCCAAAAGCTTCATTTTAGAGTGACTAAGAAGGATCCATGCTTACCTTTTCATTTTCATGTTTTAAACTTGTTTAAATCTTCGGCAAACCGATTTAACCAAGATTCAAATGGGCATAAAAATTCAGAAAAAAATGAAAAACCAAAGCACATAGCCTTCTTATGTCATATAGTAAGCATTCAAGTTGATAAGCAAGGTCTAGACATATTCAAACCAGACAAATCATGTATCTAACCCTAACCTAAACTCTATCGAAGTCAAGCATGAAGAGAAGTGGTTTTGGGTGTCAAACATAACAATTTCAAGAACCTCCCAAAAACTTCATTTTAGAGTGACTAAGAAGGAACCAGGCTTACCTTTCCATTTTCATGTTTTAAACTTGTTTAAATCTTGGTCAAACCTAGGATTTGAGCAAGATTAAAATGGGCATAAAATACAAAAAAAACCAGAAAAATGAAAAACCAAAGCACATTGTCTTCTTATGTCATATAGCAAGCATTCAAGTTTATAAACAAGGTCTGGACATATTCAAACCAAACAAGTCATGTATCTACCCCCTAACCCTAAACTTCGTCTTATGAAGTCAAGCATGAAGAGAAGTGGTTTTGGGTTTCAAATATGGAAATTTCAAGAACCTCCCAAAAGCATCATTTTAGAGTGACTAAGAAGGATCCGGGCTTATCTTTTCATTTTCATGTTTTAAACTTGTTTAAATCTTAGTCAAACCTAGGATTTGACCAAGATTCAACTGGCCATAAAAATTCAGAAAAAATCAAAAAAAAACGAAAGCACATAGCCTTCTTATGTCATATATGATAAACAAGGTCTAGACATATTCAAACCAGAAAAAGCATGTATGTACCCCTAAACCTAAACTCTATCTTATGAAGTCAAGCATGAAGATAAGTGGTTTTGGGTTTCAAACAAGGAAATTTCAAAAACCTACCAAAAGATTCATTTTAGAGTGACTAAGAAGGTTCCAGGCTTACATTTCCATTTTCATGTTTTAAAACTGTTTAAATCTTGGTCAAACCTATGATTTTACCAAGATTCGAATGGGCATAAAAATTAAAAAAAAATTCAAAAAAACGGAAAAATCAAAGCACATAGCCTTCATATATCATATAGTAAGCATTCAAGAGTATAAACAAGGTCTAGACATATTCAAACCAGAAAAAGCATGTATCTACCCCCTAACCCTAAACTATGTCTTATGAAGTGAAGCATGAAGAGAAGTGGTTTTGGGTTTCAAACATGGAAATTTCAAAAACCTCCCAAAAGCTTCATTTTAGAGTGACTAAGAAGTATCCAGGCTTACCTTTTCATTTACATGTTTTAAACTTGTTTAAATCTTGGTCAATCCTAGGATTTTACCAAGATTCAAATGGGCATAAAAATTCAGAAAAAAATGAAAAACCAAAGCACATAGCCTTCTTATATCATATAGTAAGTATTCAAGTTGATAAACAAGGTCCAGACATATTTAAACCAGAAAACGCATGTATCTACCCCTAACCCTAAACTCTGTCTTATGAAGTTAAGCCTGAAGAGAAGTGGTTTTGGGTTTCAAACATGGAAATTTTAAAAACCTCCCAAAAGCTTCATTTTAGAGTGACTGAGAAGGATCCAGGCTTACCTTTTCATTTTCATGTTTTAAACTTGTTTATATCTTGGTCAAACCTAGGATTTGACCAAGATTCAAATGGGCATAAAAATTCAGAAAAAAATAAAAAAAAATGAAAAACCAAAGCACATAGTCTTCTTCTCTCATATAGTAAGCATTCAATTTGATAAACAAGGTCTAGACATATTTAAACCAGACAATCATGTATCTACCCCTAACCCTAAACTATGTCTTATGAAGTCAAGCATGAAGAGAAGTGGTTTTGGGTTTCAAACATGGAAATTTCAAAAACCTCCCAAAAGCTTCATTTTATAGTGACTAAGAAGGATCCATGCTTACCTTTTCATTTTCATGTTTTAAACTTGTTTAAATCTTGGTCAAACCTAGGATTTAACCAAGATTCAAATGGGCATAAAAAATCAAAAAATGAAAAACCAAAGCACATAGCCTGCTTATGTTATATAGTAAGCATTCAAGTTGATCAACAAGGTCTAGACATATTCAAACCAGAAAAAGCATTTATCTACCCCCTAACCCTAAACCATGTCTTATGAAGTCAAGCATGAAGAGAAGTGGTTTTGGGTTTCAAACATGGAAATTTCAAAAACCTCCCAAAAGATTCATTTTAGAGTGACTAAGAAGTATCCAGGCTTACCTTTTCATTTTCATGTTTTAAACTTGTTTAAATCTTGGTCAAACCTAGGATTTTACCAAGATTCAAATGGGCATAAAAATACAGAAAAAAATGAAAAACAAAAGCACATAGCCTTCTTATGTCATATAGTAAGTATTCAAGTTGATAAACAAGGTCCAGACATATTCAAACCAGAAAACGCATGTATCTACCCCTAACCCTAAACTCTGTCTTGTGAAGTCAAGCCTGAAGAGAAGTGGTTTTGGGTTTCAAACATGGAAATTTCAAAAACTTCCCAAAAGCTTCATTTTAGAGTGACTAAGAAGGATCCAGGCTTACCTTTTCATTTTCATGTTTTAAACTTGTTTATATCTTAGTCAAACCTAGGATTTGACGAAGATTTAAATGGGCATAAAAATTCAGAAAAAATATAAAAAAATGAAAAACCAAAGCACATAGTCTTATTCTCTCATATAGTAAGCATTCAAGTTTATAAAAAAGGTCTAGACATATTCAAACCAGACTATCATGTATCTACCCCTAACCGTAAACTATGTCTTATGAAGTCAAGCATGAAGAGAAGTAGTTTTGGGTTTCAAACATGGAAATTTCAAAAACCTCCCAAAAGCGTCATTTTAGAGTGACTAAGAAGGATCCATGCTTACCTTTTCGTTTTCATATTTTAAACTTGTTCAAATCTTGCTCAAACCTAGGATTTAACCAAGATTCAAATGGGCATAAAAATTCAAAAAATGAAAAACCAAAGGACATAGCCTTCTTATGTCATATAGTAAGCACTCAACTTGATAAACAAGGTCTAGACATATTCAAACCAGAAAAAGCAGGTATCTACCCCCTAACCCTAAACTCTGTCTTATGAAGTCAAACATGAAGAGAAGTGGTTTTGGGTTTCAAACATGGAAATTTCAAAAACCTCCCAAAAGCTTCATTTTAGAGTGACTAAGAAGTGTCCAGGCTTACCTTTTCATTTTCATGTTTTAAACTTGTTTAAATCTTGGTCAAACCTTGGATTTGACCAAGATTCAAATGGGCATAAAAATTTAGAAAAAATGAAAAACCAAAGCACATAGCCTTATTATGTCATATAGTAATCATTCAAGTTGATCAGCAAGTTCTAGACATATTCAAATCAGACAAATCATGTATCTAACCCTAACCCTAAACTCTATCGAAATCAAGCATGAAGAGAAGTGGTTTTGGGTTTTAAACATAAAAATTTCAAGAACCTCCCAAAAGCTTCATTCTAGAGTGACTAAGATGGATCCAGGCTTACCTTTCAATTTTCATGTTTTAAACTTGTTTAAATCTTGGTCAACCTAGGATTTGAGCAAGATTAAAATGGGCATAAAATTCAAAAAAATTCATAAAATGAAAAACCAAAGCACATTGTCTTCTTATGTCATATAGCAAGCATTCATGTTTATAAACAAGGTCTGGACATATTCAAACCAAACAAATCATGTATCTACCCCCTAACCCTAAACTTTGTCTTATGAAGTCAAGCATGAAGAGAAGTGGTATTGGGTTTCAAACATGGAAATTTCAAGAACCTCCCAAAAGCATCATTTTAGAGTGACTAAGAAGGATCCGGGCTTATCTTTTCATTTTCATGTTTTAAACTTGTTTAAATCTTAGTCAAGCCTAGGATTTGACCAAGATTCAACTGGGCATAAAAATTCAGAAAAAATCAAAAAAAAAACCAAAGGACATAGCCTTCTTATGTCATATAGTAAGCATTCAAGTTGATAAACAAGGTCTAGACATATTCAAACTAGAAAAAGCATGTATCTACCCCTAACCCTAAACTTTGTCTTATGAAGTCAAGCATGAAGAGAAGTGGTTTTGGGTTTCAAACATGGAAATTTCAAAAAACCTCCCAAAAGCTTCATTTTAGAGTGACTAAGAAGGATCCAGGCTTACCTTTTCATTTTACTGATTTAAACTCATTTAAATCTTGGTCAAACCTATGATTTGACCAAGATTCAAATGGGCATAGAAATTCGGAAAAAATCAAAAAAATAAAAAACCAAAGCACATAGTCTTCTTCTGTCATATAGTAAGCAGTCAAGTTGATAAACAAGGTCTAGACATATTCAAACCAGACAAATCATGTATCTACCCCCTAACCTTAAATTCTGTCTTATCAAGTCAAGCATGAAGAGAAGTGGTTTTGGGTTTCAAACATGGAAATTTGAAAAACCTCCTAATAGCTTCATTTTAGAGTGACTAAGAAGTATCCAGGCTTACCTTTTCATTTTCATGTTTTAAACTTGTTTAAATCTTGGTCAAACCTAGGATTTTACCAAGATTCAAATGGGCATAAAAATACAGAAAAAAATGAAAAACAAAAGCACATAGCCTTCTTATGTCATATAGTAAGTATTCAAGTTGATAAACACGGTCCAGACATATTCAAACCAGAAAATACATGTATCTACCCCTAACCCTAAACTCTGTCTTGTGAAGTCAAGCCTGAAGAGAAGTGGTTTTTGGTTTCAAACATGGAAATTTCAAAAACTTCCCAAAAGCTTCATTTTAGAGTGACTAAGAAGGATCCAGGGTTACCTTTTCATTTTCATGTTTTAAACTTGTTTATATCTTAGTCAAACCTAGGATTTGACGAAGATTTAAGTGGGCATAAAAATTCAGAAAAAATATAAAAAAATGAAAAACCAAAGCACATAGTCTTCTTCTCTCATATAGTAAGCATTAAAGTTTATAAACAAGGTCTAGACATATTCAAACAAGACTATCATGTATCTACCCCTAACCGTAAAGTATGTCTTATGAAGTCAAGCATGAAGAGAAGTGGTTTTGGGTTTCAAACATGGAAATTTCAAAAACCTCCCAAAAGTGTCATTTTAGAGTGACTAAGAAGGATCCATGCTTACCTTTTCGTTTTCATGTTTTAAACTTGTTCAAATCTTGCTCAAACCTAGGATTTAAACAAGATTCAAATGGGCATAAAAATTCAAAAAATGAAAAACCAAAGGACATAGCCTTCTTATGTCATATAGTAAGCACTCAACTTGATAAACAAGGTCTAGACATATTCAAACCAGAAAAAGCAGGTATCTACCCCCTAACCCTAAACTCTGTCTTATGAAGTCAAATATGAAGAGAAGTGGTTTTGGGTTTCAAACATGGAAATTTCAAAAACCTCCCAAAAGCTTCATTTTAGAGTGACTAAGAAGTGTCCAGGCTTACCTTTTCATTTTCATGTTTTAAACTTGTTTAAATCTTGGTCAAACCTTGGATTTGACCAAGATTCAAATGGGCATAAAAATTCAGAAAAAATGAAAAACCAAAGCACATAGCCTTCTAATGTCATATAGTAAGCATTCAAGTTGATAAGCAAGGTCTAGACATATTCAAATCAGACAAATCAAGTATCTAACCCTAACCCTAAACTCTATCGAAATCAAGCATGAAGAGAAATGGTTTTGGGTTTCAAACATAAAAATTTCAAGAACCTCCCAAAAGCTTCATTCTAGAGTGACTAAGATGGATCCAGGCTTACCTTTCAATTTTCATGTTTTAAAATTGTTTAAATCTTGGTCAACCTAGGATTTGAGCAAGATTAAAATGGGCATAAAATTAAAAAAAAATCATAAAAATGAAAAACCAAAGCACATTGTCTTCTTATGTCATATAGCAAGCATTAAAGTGTATAAACAAGGTCTGGACATATTCAAACCAAACAAATCATGTATCTACCCCCTAACCCTAAACTTTGTCTTATGAAGTCAAGCATGAAGAGAAGTGGTTTTGGGTTTCAAACATGGAAATTTCAAGAACCTCCCAAAAGCATCATTTTAGAGTGACTAAGAAGGATCCGGGCTTATCTTTTCATTTTCATGTTTTAAACTTGTTTAAATCTTAGTCAAACCTAGGATTTGACCAAGATTCAACTGGCCATAAAAATTCAGAAAAAATCAAAAAAAAAAACGAAAGCACATAGCCTTCTTATGTCATATAGTAAGCATTCAAGTTGATAAACAAGGTCTAGACATATTCAAACCAGAAAAAGCATGTATGTACCCCTAAACCTAAACTCTATCTTATGAAGTCAAGCATGAAGATAAGTGGTTTTGGGTTTCAAACAAGGAAATTTCAAAAACCTGCCAAAAGATTCATTTTAGAGTGACTAAGAAAGATCCAGGCTTACATTTTCATTTTCATGTTTTAAAACTGTTTAAATCTTGGTCAAACCTATGATTTTACCAAGATTCGAATGGGCATAAAAATTAAAAAAAATTCAAAAAATCAAAGCACATAGTCTTCTTCTGTCATATAGTAAGCAGTCAAGTTGATAAACAAGGTCTAGACATATTCAAACCAGACAAATCATGTATCTACCCCCTAACCTTAAATTCTGTCTTATGAAGTCAAGCATGAAGAGAAGTGGTTTTGGGTTTCAAACATGAAAATTTGAAAAACCTCCCAATAGCTTCATTTTAGAGTGACTAAGAAGGATCTAGGCTTACCTTTTCATTTTCATGTTTTAAACTTGTTTATATATTGGTCAAACCTAGGATTTGACCAAGATTGAAACGGGCATAAAAATTCAAAAAAATCAAAAAAAATGAAAAACCAAAGCACATAGTCTTCTTCTGTCATATAGTAAGCATTCAAGTTGATAAACAAGGTCTAGACATATTCAAACCGGACAATCATGTATCTAACCCTAACCCTAAACTTTGTCTTATGAAGTCAAGCATGAAGAGAAGTGGTTTTTGGTTTCAGGCATTGAAATTTCAAAAACCTCCCAAAAGCTTTATTTTAGAGTGACTAAGAAGGATCTATGCTTACCTTTTCATTTTCATGTTTTAATCTTTTTTAAATCTTGGTCAAACCTAGGATTTAACAAAGATTCAAATGGGCATAAAAATTCAAAAAAAATCAAAAAATTAGAAACCAAAGCACATAGCCTTCTTATGTCATATAGTAAGCATTCAAGTTGATAAACAAGGTCTAGACATATACAAAACAGAAAAAGCATGTATCTACCCCCTAACCCTAAACTCTGTCTTATTAAGTCAAACATGAAGAGAAGTGGTTTTGGTTTTCAAGCATGGAAATTTCAAAAACCTCCCAAAAGCTTCATTTTAGAGTGACTAAGACTTATCCAGGCTTACCTTTTCATTTTCATGTTTTAAACTTGTTTAAATCTTGGTCAAACCTAGGATTTGACCAAGATTAGGATTTGACCTAGATTCAAATTGGCATAAAATTTCAGAAAAAATGAAAAACCAAAGCACATAGCCTTCTTATGTCATATAGTAAGCATTCAAGTTGATAAGCAAGGTCTAGACATATTCAAACCAAACAAATCATGTATCTAACCCTAACCCTAAACTCTATCGAAGTCAAGCATGAAGAGAAGTGGTTTTGGGTCTCAAACATAAAAATTTCAAGAACCTCCCAAAAGCTTCATTTTAGAGTGACTAAGAAGGACCCAGGCTTATCTTTCCATTTTCATGTTTTAAACTTGTTTAAATCTTGGTCAAACCTAGGATTTGAGCAAGATTAAAATGGGCATAAAATTCAAAAAAATGAAAAACCAAATCACATTGTCTTCTTACATCTTTGCATTGAGTAGGCATTAGTGGCAAGTTGAGAGGTAAACATAGTCAAGTTCTTGACTTAGCTAAAGGTTTGAACGCGAGAAAATATGGCATATTTCACAACCATCAGCCCAACAGGCCCAGAACACACCCGGGTGAAGCCGGCGAAGAGACGTGGCAGCACAACAAGCAAAGTGCCCCAGACCACCCGCATATCCAACAGATCTTAGTCGGGCCCTATCATGCCCAGATTTGGGCCCACAAGCTTAGGTCCAGCCGTCACCACGCCCGCTGCCGCAGTCGCCCACCCGCCAGGGTTGTGGCAGCGCCGGCCGAGGCCGAGGATAGCGCTGCTCCACCGTGAGGAAGGGAGCCGCTCGTTGGGTCCGGATCCGAGGAGGAGGAGAACCGCCACCGCTGACACCACATGGGCTTTGCCCGGCAGCCCGGGGCACTCCATCCGCCTAGGGGGGAGGGGGCGACGGGAGCGAGGCTAGGGTTTCCTACATGTTATCTTCAAAGGTGTGTCTCCCAGGGCCAGGGTTTGTTTTGTTGCCGCGGCAACAAAGACGTGGCGTTGATGCGGTGCTTCCACGGCAGAGTTGACTGATCGTCCTGACGTGGCTATGAAAATAAGTCAACATCTGTAAAGATCCTTCACAATTTCACATCAACACACATATAATCTATACAGTCAATCCACCAATTTTTTCCTTCAAAAGGAAAATGCTTAACTCATTCGAAAATCATCTGTCTTCACAGAATAAATGTCTCCCACGGGAGCTCGTCTCATCACCATTTCAAGCGCTAAACACAATTAAAAAGCTTAAAGCAATGGTGTTCCAAGGAGTGATATTTTGGAACATGGAACATATGCTCCTGTATTTTGAAGTGCATCTTCACATGCTACACGCTCACAAAGTCGTTTCGTAAAAAGACGATTTGTCATGTGACTGCGTGAAAAAAATCAGTTCTAAAAATAATGTTTTGCACAAGATAAATTTTCTTTTTTTTACATAAATCATAAAAATATTGGTTTTTTCTTGAAACTTGACAAATGCACATATATTGTGGAGATGTACATGTAAATTTTTTTGTCAAAAATTTTCAACACTTCGAAACATGATTTTTTGGTAGAGGAAGTACACCCAGTAGCGGAATTTAATTTCCGACGGTTTATCACGTAGTAAAACCTACAAAACTGTTGATACTCCGTATTTGAAACAAAACAGTGTTCGCTATCCAAACAGTATACAGAACTACTACTATACATACATTATTACAACAACCATCATAACTCAACAAGAGTTAGCCTATACTTTTCATTTTTGCACTGCAGCTCAAAATAAATATATAGCAACAAAGAACTTATCAACAAGGACACACGAATCCAAAATCACTGAAGCAGCACAACACCGCAAACTGAAATCAATCGTCCAGCTGGTCACTCGTGCTCGTGATCGACCATAGGCCCTTGAACATCGCGGCCGACTGGAGGGAGAAGTCTGACACAACACGGAACAGCTCTGGCAGGTTCGTCCGGAGGAGGCTAAGGGACTTCTCCCTGACTACTCTGCATTGCTTCGTGTACTGCTCTTCCAGGTCTTTCAGACCAAGCTCCAACCTCTCCACGGTGGCTTTCCGCTCCACCAGGGGGTCAGCGCGCGTTCCGTCGGAGTTGCCGGCCTCAGGAGGAATGCCTGCTCTTTTCTCCATGTATTTCTGTGCCCAGTCTTCGAAATGCCTCTTCTTCTTCTCATGTTCCCTCCTGGTCTCCTGAATCTTTACCCTCAGTTTTATTTCGTCATCCTGGTGGACCAGGATTGTATGTATAACTTCCCCAAAAGTGTGTATGGCCTTCTTCGTAGCATCATCAGGGAGCTTCTCAAGGATATCGTGCCAAGCGTGCAGCAGCCTCTTGATTGGAGGCGTCGTCTCAACCGGTTGTGACGAGTTAGGCTTCAGGTTGGTATCGATGGGAATCACATTCAGCTTGATCCAGCTGTAGAGGTTCCCTACGTACTCCTTCTGATATCTCATGAACTTGTCATACTGTGAGCACCACTCCTGCACAATGTGCCAGAGCTGCACAGTCCGTTCGTTATGTTGCTCACTTGTTTCCCTTAAAGCAACTGAGATGTCAAACGATTTGAGCTCTGAGATGATCTTGAACTGCGCTTTGTGGTGCGCGTACATTGCATCCCACATATGCCACATCCTGCCAGTGTGAAAACAACACAATTAAATCTTCAGTTTATATGGTATTTAGAATTTTTAATAAACCAACGAGTGACTCACTAACAATCCATCTGTGAGGGTACTGGTGCTATGGATGAAACTTCTCCATGCAAGATTGTTTTCACACAATATGTGAGTGCTATTCTAGCCTATATATAAAGTTTTATGTGCTTTATAGTATATGTGGATCCGCAGAAAATGTTTATCAGTTGTGATTTACCTGATTCAAGAAAGAAAGAAACTAAAAGTTCAAACACACCGAGAACTATACTGATGAGCTACTTCAATAGCTTTACGTCCGCTATCCCGATCATGATTTCCTCAGGGGAAAGTAAAGGCCCTTCCCCCTTTGCAAGGCTGTGGGCGAGGAGGGATTCAAACCCCCGACACCGTGGTTCGTAGCCACGTGCTCTAATCCTCTGAGGCCCACCTGTGTCTCCAGTGGATCTCTTCCCGGGGGTACCCCTTCATTTCGGGTTAAGAAGGTGGAAAGCGCCTTTCTCTCTATAAAAACAGCACGTTCCAAGGCGTGGAGTGGGAGAGAGGGGATGTGATGATTGAGGTTTTGAATAAGACGACCTTTGCATTTTATATTTGGATATTTTTCGTATTTCAAAATAGTGAAAAGGTAAAATAAGAGGTGTTAAGCTTTTTATCATTCTGGCATCGAGCTATTGGCTTACCAGTAAATCATAAAACCCCTCCGTCCAGAAAAGGATGCCGAAGATTTGTCTACATACGCATGATCTGCGACATCCTTTCCAGGGCGGAGGGAGTAATAAACAAAAAAACAATGTACACGTTGATACTTTTAGTATGATCTCTTGAAAGCAGAACAGAGCAGCTAGACAGTACCTAATTACCAGATCGCCTAACTCAAACAGAATAAAAGGGGTATAAAGTAGAAAATCTCATGGCCAGGATTATCAGTAACAATCATAAACATGCAAACTAGAATAGAATAAATGAAGTCAAATTTGTAACATAAAAAAGGCCTTACCCTTTCACAAGTTCAAGAAGTTTTGGATACAGTTGTTGATCTCTCAGCCGGTTAATTTCTGCAATTGTGGACTCCATTGTTTGCAAATCAACTATATATTTTGTATGCAAGTGACTAGCAGCAGATTTAGCCCTCTCAAGTGATGAAGAACTGGCACCACGCTGCTTCTTCTTGTTCAGAGCAGCTAGCTTTTGTTGATATTCCATTTTAATAACCTCGAACTCCTGCATCAATGACAAACTCGTCAGATGTATGAAAAAATCTTAATAATGAATGACACCATGCATAGCTCAAATGGTTTTAGCACCGAGTACGGTCGTGGGTTATCATGATATAATGATCTTTATACCAGATGGTCATGGCATCGCCGAGAATGAAAAAAAATATGTGGTGAAAATATTATGACATGATGAACGGTAGTTAGTTGAAAAATCTTATCATGAGTAAAGGAACTGAAACAATTGAGAAGCTGAAGATAACGTTTGGAAGATGAAATTGCATGCCATATATATCGTTTTATACACCAAACAGAACATGAAAAACATCAATAAAACCCAACAGGTAAAACCATTTTTGTATCTTTAGAACTACTAGCACATTTTTACCTTCACTTCATGGGATAGCTTTTTCTCCCAAGCAAGAAGCTTCTCGAGAATGGTAGCATGCGTTTCCCATTCGTCATCGTCTAAATCATTCTTCACTTGTTCAGGTTGTGGTATCCCTTTAAATGAGCGATTCCAAGTGATAACTTGCATCACTCTAGCAGAATGATCCACAAATCCTAATAAGATGAGACAGAAGTAAATAAAAGTTAGTCGTTCTCTTCAAAGTATTGTACTGTACATGAACATGTATATAGTAATCTGTGCTTGCGGAACATAACTCAAGTGGTTCCTGAAAAACAAGCAATACAAAAACAAGCAACACAGGGACTGCTCAACTGAATGTCAGAGGCAATGATGAAGTACAGACAATCTATACCTAATAACAAAGGAGCTAAGGTTTCTGCCAAAAAGTGGTTTCTGCCAAAATGTTTCGTCAACAACATTTTTTTGGACCGTTTTGCCCTCCCACCAAAATACATAATACGGCAAAATGCCATGGTACCGGTTCGGTTTCGTTTATTTTTCTTCTCCCTTGGCGCTGCGGTCTACTCCACGCCCGACGCTCCTAGCCCCTCCATTCCCCTCGTCCACGGACAAGGTCTCTGCGCTGCGGGTTTTAATGACAAAAATTCTTATCTTTTGCAGGTTGTTTATCGCGCTACGGCTTTGCTCCGTTCATGGTCGCCACTCCAACGTTTGGAGGATCGCGACCTCTGTACGGAGGTGTCTACATTATTGGAGAACACGGCGAAGGAGTTTATTTCCCAACACGGGTGGCAACATAATAGGCGTCTTCAGGCTAATTAGGTTGTCCGGGACTATCTAGTGTTTTACTTTTTTCGACTTGGAACATTCTTATTTTCATCCTTTTGTTTCTTTGAACGGCTGTGTGCATCTTAGTTATGCAGAGGCTGGGTGTAATGCTTAAAATTCTTTGAGTAATGAAGCACCCTTTATCGAAAAAAAAACTAACCATCTTTAGTTGAGTAGGCAGAAACATGAAATTCTCGCAAGAACAAGCTGCTAGAGTGAGAGACACCTACTCATTTTTTACTGGTTACTACAAAATTGTTTGCAATAACTAAATTGGGGCAAACAATCAGAGACTTGATATATTTCTTTGCATGCACTGACTAGAGAAAATGAGAGACAGAATTGTTGATAATATTTTTTTTATGTTTGTGTTGATTATTTGTTGCTGTATTTATGTTGATTATTTGTAGATGGAAGAAAATGGAAGAAAAACTTAATTCTGGTAATAAAAATCTTTGCGACTGAATATATTAAATAAAGTCAACCCGTAGCTTCTTCCCGGAAAGGAATTTTTGTTTTGTATGTTAAAATCAATATATCTTTCTCTTCCGCAGCAACGCGGGAATTGTCCTAGTTATCTATATCTATACCTAATAATAAAGAAAATAAGGCTTCTTGCGAATTTTTCGTTCAACTTGCCATTGCCCCTGTTTGTCAATCAAAATTACAGCTCCTGCCAGCACTGAGTAAATACGTTTGGTCCCTCTCCCTCGCTCGTGAAAAAAATAAGGCAGTCGCCCTTCCTACGTCTCATGCGCCCCCTTCGCTTTGTCCCGGTAAAGCCGCCTGGGCGTAAGGCCCAACAAGGAACAACACCGGACGGGTACGTTTCGAACTATGCTGGCACACAGACTCCGCTTAGAGCACGAGCCCATGGGCAGCCCGACGTGCACTCCGTTTTGACAAGCTGAAGTCAATATTCGATCCGTGTCGCCTGTGCTCGAGCTTCTCGCCGGAAATTGTCTTTGTTCCACTGCCCGTGGTTGATATTGCCACTGTCTCACCGCTCTGCCGACATCGCCTGAAATCGTCTTGTTTTGTTCTATCCGTTTGGTTCGAGTTTGTCAGGAGTTCAATCCGGGGACGAAAGCTGCCCCCTGGTGGACAGTCCCTACTTCGGCGCCGCGACCGACAACGACGGCTGGGCCTGCCTCTTGCCCGCGTCCTTCCGCTGCTTGCCGATGGGGAGCTGGCCCGTGCTGTTGCTGTTCCTCTTCCTCCGTCTGTCCGGCATCCCTATCCTCCTCCAAGACAAACTCGTGCTGTGGAATATACATCCGATTCTGCAACACGTGAGCATATTTGGTTCAATCGATCGATCACGGTTTCCTGTATTAATCGCTAATCAATTAGTTGGTACTTGTGCACAGATTATGTGGTTAGACAGAGACCAGCGCTAGATGTTACATGTTATCAGGGAGGGAGCTTTTCATGGTGTGGCGTGACACTTCGCATTATTAGAGCTGGATCACTCGCAAAGACTCTAGGCCCTGCCCCCTGCCTGCCATGGCAGCATGCTCGCTGCCGGGACAGTCGTCGAACACCGCCGCCTCCTTAATGATGTAGCCCTACCCAAGGTCGATACTACATCAAGACCGATAAGCCCTCCTCGTGGCCCAATGACACGAGCTCGAGCCAAAGCACTACACCAAGAGGTGAATTCGCTCCTTTCCACGTATGCATTTGATACCCCTTTGGATGGCGTGCTACTTCATGCAAGTGCTCTATGTGTCATCAGGTACCAAGCTCACCAAGGAACTGAAGGAGAAGAAGGAACGCTGTTAACGCCCCAAGGAACTGAAGAAGAAGAAGGATCGCTGTCAAACGGAGAAGACTGCCCAGGGACGGCACTGCCGCCACCACCAGGCCGGCACTGCCGCCCAGAGCACCCCGGCAGTGCCGGCCAAATCAAGACCGCTGCCGAGCACCCGAAGACCGCCCACAGGAGCACCGGCATCGCCGGCCACGCTGGCATCGCTTGCCACCTGCAAGCACGCATCGCTGGCCTCCTCGACGCCCACTGCATCTGGACCATTCGTTTAAATCCTGTGGCTGTGTACTTTTCATAAATGACTAAGTTACCCCTCCTCAGATCAGGGCTCTATATATAGGGCTCCTCCAGCCACGAATTAGGGTTAGAGATGAACTAAGAAGAAACTTGAGCTTTGCTCTTACCCATGTGGGAAACCCTAGATCTTTGATCTTGTATCCACCCGGGCTCCTTATCGACTCGTGAAGATCTCTTTGGTGACTTCAACCGTTTGTTTGATCTTTTGCTTGCACTTCTACCTATTTGGTCTTTTGCTTGCACTTCTATCAACCTTCCGGTCTTTTCACCCTTCTAGATCTCTCGGGCTTCGATTTGTCGATCTCTTTGCGAGACTTCTACCGGAAGGTCTTTTCTCGCAACCTCTATCGAGTTGGTGGTTCGGGCCAACGAGGGAAATCCGATTTGTGTGCGTGTGTGTGTTGTATCCCCACGATTTCCCTACGTGTTCTTCGTGTTCATCGCGTTCATCCACCTCCCCCACGAATTCCACCCAAATCCGTGAAGATCGGGCACATCCTTGGGCTTAGCCCTTATCATATGGTATCAAGAGCTCTTTGGTTGCCACGGATTTGACCCCCACAACCCCCAATTCCATCAATTTCGCCCAAAAAAAATTCCCAAAAAATAGCCCCTAATTGGCCTTGGATCGATCTCGCGATTTGTTGAGTTATTTGTGGTTTTGTTCCAATAGAAACTTGTTTTTGGTGTTGATCTACAATTCCCCCAACCTTTCCCACCAGTTTGTGCCAATTTTCCCACGAAATCGAAGATTTTCGGGTCAGTTTTTCCGCCAAATCGACGAACAGCCGCTGAGGCCGGCACTGCCGCCCCCCAGACGCCGGCACTGCCGCTGAGGCCGGCACTGCCGCCCCCCCCAGACGCCGGCACTGCCGCTGGCCCCGAAATTTTTCACACTTTCTTCGTTTTCGTTTTGGCATTTCCCATTTGTGTTTGGTCTTCGGTGTTGAGTGACATTTCAGCTACCACAAGCTTCCGCAACATCGACAACGACGACGGCACCCCGAGGATTCAAGCGGTTCATTTGACACCTCCACCACCATAGCAAGTTCAAGCTCGTCGACCACCATCATCAAGTGGTATAACTTGCTCCTAACTTGTAGCCCTAGCCTCTTTTGCGGTACCTTTCCTATCGAGAGTGGCTTTCTAGTGTTGCGAAGCATTGCGCAAGCGTCCCGACCGTGAGGGTGTGCGTGTGTTGAGCAAAGCTACGAAGCAAGCTCGTGTGAAAAGATAAGCAAAAGAAGTGTGCCATACTTACATAGATAGTAGTATCCTTACATAGTGAGAAAAAGAAAGAAAAATACAAAAAGAAAAAGTGTGTGAGTGACACCTATACACAAAAGAGTCCAAAGCTTTTAAGCAAAAGAGAGAAAAGAGAAGAGAGGCGTCTTGCGCAAATCTTGTTGCTTCTCAATTTTGCAACCAAGCCACGGTCTCTCTTGCGTTAGCGTGACACCGAGCTAGTAGTCTTCGTTAGGACCATTTTGTTATTGCTCATTTTCCAAGTCGCGCTAACCCCATTTTGTCCCGCGCGTGTGTTCCTCCTTGTGTATGCCTTTTGTGATCACCGCCTTTGACTTGTGACTTTTGGATCTTACCCACTTTTGACAATAGACTTTTCGTTTGGTTCTTCCATTTGGCTTTCCACATCCATACCTAACACCATATAGAGTTTTGGTTTTGTGTGTGTGCATACATATCGGTTGCCCTCCGCCTTGAAACACCTTTTCGATTTTGGTTTGCAAGTTTTGACACTTTTGGTAGTCTTTCCTAACCACCCACCACATAGTTCTTGTTTTAGTTGTAACCATGTCTAGTGGAGAAGGGAACCAACTACCGATGACGCGGCACCAACATTGGATAGCTACTCAAGTCCACGCCAAGCTCAATCAATTTGAAGCCATGCTCAAGGATACCAATGTCCGCTATGAAGAAAGAGCTCAAGTGCAAAGGATTGACCTCAACAACCAAGTTCAAGACCTCAATGAGAAGATTGAAACTCAAGGCAACGAGTTGAAGGCAACATTCGCCATACAAGGTCAAGAGACAAGGGAAATGAAGACGGCGTTGGACAATATCCTTCATACAATCAACCGTCAAGAAGATAGAAGACACCACTCAAGGTCTTCGCGCTCTCATAGTTCAAGGTCAAGAGCTCCTACACCGTCTCGCCATGATTCCAATGAAGACCCACGCCACCATAATGTGGATGTTCAAGTGCTTCACCAACAAGCTCACGAAGCGGAGCAAGCTCGACTCCGACTTGTCCAAGAACGTCAACGCCTTGAAGAAGAGCGCCTTCTACAAGAGAATCTCCATGCTCAATTCCAACAAGAGCAAGAACGCCTTCGACATGATCAAGAGCTAGTTCGAGCAAGGGAACAAGAGCGTCTCCGCAATGAACAACAAGCACTTGAAGAACAAGAGCGGCAACGACAAGTACAAGAAGCTCAAGCTAGAAGGCAACGACTTCATCAAGAAGAAGAGAGGCAAGCGCGTCAAGAGCACCAAATCATCAATGTTGTTCAACCTCAACGCCCTCAAGGTCAAGATAATCGCCGCCATCATGATGATCGACCTCATGCTAGAAGACCACCTCCAAGGGCAAGAAATGAGGAATCAAGTCATCACCAAGCATCAAGTGAAGAAAGTGTGATGCCTCGACGCTCCCGCAACAATGATGATCAAGATGAAGGTCATGGCAGACCACCTCCTCGTCAACAACATAGCAACAACAATAGAGATGCTCAAGGTCCACAACATCTACCTCAACAACGTCAAGAAATTGGTGAAGAAAGGCCACCTCCTAGACGCAATGACCGCAATGAAGAGGAAATCTTTGGGAAGCTCAAGTTCATCATGCCTAAGTTCCATGGAGAGGAAGACGCCGATGCATACTTATCTTGGGTACTCAAGGTTGACAAGATTTTCCGCATACACAACTTCTCCGAAGCAAAGAAAGTGGCTATGGCATCACTTGAGTTTGAAGGATATGCAAATGTTTGGTGGGAAGAAGTGAACAAGAAGCGTGACAAGGAAGATCTAGAGCCCATTGACACATGGGAAGAGATGCAAGAAGTCATGCACAAACGCTTTGTGCCCAACCACCATAAACGCGACCTCTTCAACAAACTTACTCAACTCAAGCAAAGCTACAAGTCCGTTGAGGAATACTACAAGGAGATGCACATGACCATGATGAGTGCCAATGTGGATGAGCGAGAAGAGCAAACAATGGCAAGATTCTTGAATGGATTGAACATTGTCAAGAGGATAGTGGAGTTCTTGCCTTACACCAACATGGTTGAGTTGCTTCATCAAGCTACAAGAGCCGAGCGCCAAGTGCGAGAAGACATAGCAAGTGCAAAAACAAAGTCCTTCGCCACGAGAAATGCAACAAACACCTCCTCAAGCATCAAAAACACAAGTGCTATTGCTTCAAAGGATCCTCCCAAGCAAACGAAGAGTGCCTTCAAGACAACAAGCTTCAAGCCGGATCAATCAACTATGTCCTCCAAAGCTTCCACGGGATCTAGTAACATCACTTGCTTCAAGTGTGGTGCTCAAGGACATAAATCCTTTGAATGCAAGAACACAAGAGTTATGATAACTCGAGATGATGGAGATGTGGAGTATTTGAGTGAAGGTGAATATGAAGCCTTGGTACAAGCCGCAACCAATCATGAAGAGGATGACTTGGAAGACCAAGAGCAAGTCCTATGTGTGCATGATGCAAGCCCATCTCTTCTGGTGACCAAAGTGTTGACAACCCATGCACTCCCCAATGAAGATCAAAGGTGCAACATCTTCCAAACAAGAGCCGGAATCAATGGCAAGTCAATAAAGGTTATCATCAATGGAGGGAATTGCCACAATCTTGCAAGCACCGAACTATGCTCCAAGCTCAACCCCACACTCCGGAAACACCCCCACCCTTACCATGTGCAATGGCTAAGTGACAATGGAAACGTCAAGATACAACACACCGTCTCCGTATCCTTCAAGATTGGCGCCTATGACGGTGTGACACATGCTACTTGGTCGCCCTTGGCAATATGACAAAAGAGCAACCCATGATGGCTACACAAATGCCTATAGCTTCAAGGTTGGCGACAAGACATTCATCCTACGCCCAATGACTCCTAACCAAGTAATTGCGGACAATGCAAAGGCTTTAGCGAGGGCTAAGGAAGCTACCATCACTAGTGAGATGAGTGGTGAGAGAGTGACCCACCAAAAAGAAAGTGAGCGCCACAAGCCATATATGAGTGAGATGAAGAGTGTCCTCATAGCTACCAAGAGTGAGATGCGAGAAGTGCACCACAACCCATCCACCAAATTGCACTTTGGGCTCATTTGCAAGGGACCATCATCGGAGACTAACAACTTAACAACACTTCCTTCGTCTTTGTTGTCTCTTTTGAAGGAGTTCCAAGATGTCTTCCCCGACGAGCTTCCTCATGGACTTCCACCGCTTAGAGGGATTGAGCACCGCATCGACCTCATACCCGGCGCCCCTCTACCAAACCGCGCCGCCTACCGCACCAACCCCGAAGACACAAAGGAGATCCAACGCCAAATACAAGACCTCCTCGAAAAAGGGTATGTTCGTGAAAGCTTAAGCCCTTGTGCGGTTCCCGTGATTCTTGTTCCTAAACCGGATGAGACGCAACGAATGTGTATGGATTGTCGCCCCATCAATGCCATTACCGTTCGATACCGCCATCCCATTCCGCGTTTAGATGACATGCTTGATGAATTGAGTGGTGCCACGATTTTCTCTAAGATTGATTTGCGTAGTGGCTACCACCAAATTCGCATGGCAATAGGTGATGAATGGAAGACGGCATTCAAGACAAAACTTGGTCTCTATGAATGGCTTGTCATGCCATTTGGTCTTTCAAATGCTCCATCTACTTTCATGCGTCTCATGAATCACTCATTTATAGCAAAAATCTCGAGAACCATGTGCAACATGTGAGAGAAGTCTTATGCATCTTGCGTCATGAGAAGCTTTATGCAAACCTTCCCAAGTGCACCTTTGCTCAAAACAAGTTGGTTTTTCTTGGATTTGTGGTTTCCGCCAATGGTATTGAAGTTGATTCTTCAAAGGTTGAGGCCATCCACAATTGGCCCACTCCTACCAATGTTGGTCAAGTTCGAAGTTTTCATGGACTTGCCGGTTTCTATAGACGCTTTGTGAAAGATTTTAGCACCACAGCTTGCCCTTTGAATGAGCTTACGAAAAAGAATGTTCCATTTGTGTTGGGCAAGGTCCAACAAAAAGCTTTTGATGAGTTGAAAAAGAGACTTACCGAGGCTCCACTACTTGTTCTTCCGGACTTTTCCAAAACTTTTGAAATTGAATGTGATGCGAGTGGACTCGGTATTGGTGGAGTTCTTATGCAAGATGGAAAATCCGTGGCATACTATAGCGAGAAGTTGGATGGCGCACGCCTCAACTATCCTATATATGACAAGGAACTTTATGCTTTGGTTCGTGTTCTTGAAGTTTGGCAACACTATCTTTGGCCAAAAGAGTTTGTTATCCACTCCGACCATGAGTCTTTGAAATATTTGAAAAGTCAACACAATTTGAACAAATGTCATGCAAAATGGGTTGAGTTCATTGAGTCCTTTCCATATGTAATCAAATACAAGAAGGGCAAGGACAATGTTGTTGCGGATGCTCTTTCCCGCAAGCTTACCCTTTTACTCACTCGCTTGGATGTCCATGTTTTGGGTCTTGATGAAATCAAAGACTTATATGCCTCCGATACTTTCTTTGGCCCAATCTTTCCAAAGTGTTCTAGCGATAAGGGCATCGACGATTTCTATTTGCACCAAGGATTCTTGTTCAAGGGCAACAAACTTTGTATTCCCATGTCTTCGCTTCGCCTTTTGCTCTTACAAGAATCGCATGGTGGTGGTCTTATGAGACACTTTGGACGAGACAAGACGCTCTCCATACTATCTACCCATTACTATTGGCCAAGAATGAAGCGAGATGTGGAGCGCCTATGCAACCGTTGCACGACATGCTTACAAGCTAAGTCAACATCCAACTCTTATGGTCTTTACACACCGTTGCCTATTCCTTATGCTCCTTGGTCCGATATAAGCATGGACTTTGTACTAGGATTACCTCGAACTAAATATGATCATGATTCAATTTTTGTAGTGGTTGATAGATTCTCCAAAATGGCTCATTTTATACCATGCTCTCGAACGGATGATGCTTCACATATTGCCTCCTTGTTTTTTAGGGAAATTGTGAGACTCCACGGTGTACCAAGAAGCATTGTGTCGGACCGAGATGTCAAGTTCATGAGTTACCTTTGGAAGACACTAATGACCAAGTTCAACGTCAAGCTTTTGTTCTCGTCATCATCGCACCCACAAACCGATGGGCAAACCGAAGTGGTGGACCGAAGCCTCTCCACTCTACTACGAGTCATTGTCAAGAAGAATTTGAAGTCGTGGGAAGATTGCATCCCGCATGCGGAGTTTGCCTACAACCGCGCCAAGCACTCTACAACAATGAGAAGCCCATTCATGGTTGTCTACGGGTTTGAACCACCTACGGCGATTGACCTCCTTCCTCTTCCGCTACATGAGCAAGTAAACATGAACATCGACAAGCGAGCACAATACATGAAGAAGCTACATGAAGATACAAGGGCAACAATCGAGCAACAAGTTCTTCGTCAAGCAACACGCCTCAACATGAAGAAAAAGGCACGGATCTTCAATGAAGGGGACCTAGTGTGGATACATCTTCGCAAGGACCGTTTCCATCAAGAAAGAAACTCCAAGCTCAAGCCCCGAGGCGATGGTCCTTTCAAGGTCCTCAAGCGCATCAACAACAACGCCTACGTCATCGACATACCAACATCCAAGTACTTGGTGAGCAACACATTCAATGTGTCCGACCTCTCACCATATCATGAAGATGAAGAGAACATAGAGTCGAGGACGACTCTTTCCCAAGGGGGGGAGATGATGTAGCCCTACCCAAGGTCGATACTACATCAAGACCGACAAGCCCTCCTCGTGGCCCAATGACACGAGCTCGAGCCAAAGCACTACACCAAGAGGTGAATTCGCTCCTTTCCACGTATGCATTTGATACCCCTTTGGATGGCGTGCTACTTCATGCAAGTGCTCTATGTGTCATCAGGTACCAAGCTCACCAAGGAACTGAAGGAGAAGAAGGAACGCTGTTAACGCCCCAAGGAACTGAAGAAGAAGAAGGATCGCTGTCAAACGGAGAAGATCGCCAGTGGACGGCACTGCCGCCACCACCGAGGCCGCACTGCCGCCTGTAGCACCCGGCGGTGCCGGCCAAATCAGCGGCACCGAAGCACCGCCGCCGCCCCAAGATCGCCGCTTCGAGTACGGCATCTGGCCACGCTGCACCGCGCTTCAAGCACCAAAGATCGCCGGCCTCCTCGACGCCCACTGCATCTGGACCATTCGTTTAAATCATGTGGCTGTGTACTTTTCATAAATGACTAAGTTACCCCTCCTCAGATCTGGGCTCTATATATAGGGCTCCTCCAGCCACGAATTAGGGTTAGAGATGAACTAAGAAGAAACTTGAGCTTTGTTATTACCCATGTGGGAAACCCTAGATCTTTGATCTTGTATCCACCCGGGCTCCTTATCGACTCGTGAAGATCTCTTTGGTGACTTCTACCGTTTGTTTGATCTTTTGCTTGCACTTCTACCTATTTGGTCTTTTGCTTGCACTTCTATCAATCTTCCGGTCTTTTCACCCTTCTAGATCTCTCGGGCTTCGATTTGTCGATCTCTTTGCGGGACTTCTACCGGAAGGTCTTTTCTCGCAACCTCTATCGAGTTGGTGGTTCGGGCCAACGACGGAAAACCGATTTGTGTGCGTGTGTGTGTTGTATCCCCACGATTCCCCTACGTGTTCTTCGTGTTCATCGCGTTCATCCACCTCCCCCACGAATTCCACCCAAATCCGTGAAGATCGGGCGCATCCTTGGGCTTAGCCCTTATCACTCAAGATCTACACTAGTAGAGTCGCTGGATGGCCGGGCTGTTGATGCCTAGCATGGCACTCTCTGCCGGGAGAGTCACCGGACAACGAGACACGGAGACCGGCCAGAGGAATTTATCCTGGGAGCTTCGTGTGACACTCGGGGCCAATCAGAAGAATATGCGTGATGGCGGCACCTGATCGGGAGCGCGGCGGCACACCGCTGCAGGTTGAGCCATCGACGAAGGTGTACCCGGGCCGCCACATATGACCAACGAGGGCGGTACGAGGCAACCAAGCATATGGTTACTCAAAGCGGAGCTTTGGCTGCCACAGTTCACCCGAAACATCTGTTATAATTGCTACAAGTAGAAATTCACTGCCGAAGAAAGAAAATTTGGGCCCCCCTATAGAATCGGGCGTATCTTAGTGCTCCAGAGCTCTATGCATCTCTAACATCACATGGTGTGGACAAATCGACCAGGTCCATAGCTCTACACATTCGGGTATGAACACCAACAAAATCACTTTGGTATGGACAACTATTTAAGGATCTGTATTGTGTGCCAAGTGCAGAGTTGAATACGATGAGGTGAACACTGGGCATAGATCAAACGAAACCAAGGATTCTCATACACAAAATGCAAAGCAAGTTAAAGGAGGTTTCTTTTGAGGTTTTACTAGGAGGTTTCCTCTTTATGATCTCGAAGTCTCATATGTTGTTTTTGTGCTGAACAAAATTGTTGTTGCCGAGTATAGGGAGAGACAAATGTTGTCATTGCACAATGTGTGTGTTTCAATATTTGCAAATAAGATATTTGATAGATCAACATTTATCGTCAAAAGGGTAGGACAATTTCTTTGATTTTCTAAAAGAAAAAAAGAGGAAGTTACCTTTAAAAGAAAAAAGGAGGAAGGTAGAATTGGTACTTTCTACATGCCGTCATGTTTGCAACCCTTGTTTAAACTATGATAATTGTTGGATCGGTATGTTCGGCTATTTTGCTTATTCGGTAGCAACTCACGGGCATATTTCCCAGTCAAGTACTAATCAACTAGGACTAAACGTAGACCCCAAAAAATCATAGTATCTCTGAATCTATGCCTCAAGCACACGCTATGATGTTTTTGTTTTTAATATTGAATGTTTCGTAAGCTGTCCATCTATGGGAATGCCATAAAAAAGAGATTTATATTTTGTGAAGCTGTCGAAGTGTCCATCTATGAGAATGACATAAAAGAAAGCTCGAATATTATAGTGGAACGAATTCTTGGTCTGACCAAGTGGATGAGAGGAGCAAGCGCGTGGTACCTCGCGTCTCGGCGAAGTTGGAGTGGTAGTGCATCCGTGCCGCCTCTAGCATCTTGGACACCTCGTGCGCACTGTCGGATGCCTTGAGGAAGTGATCGTCGAGGTCCCGCAGGATATCGCCGAGCCTTGCAGCCTGCGGCGGGACCAGCACCACCGTCCTGCCTTTCTTGCCCTCGGTTCTCCTCGCGGCCTTCTGCGTCAACGCCCGCCGCGCCACGGGCTCCACCGCTGGCTTCTTTCCCTCGGCCACTTCTTCAGCAGCCGTCGATGGCGCTGGCGGTCGAGGCGGAAGCTGAGCCTGTTCCTCTGGATCGGGCGGCGGTGGCGGCGGCGCAGCGGCCTCCGCCCGCTCAGCTTCCCACGAGGCGGCTGCGCTGGATCCCAGCGTGAGCGGCGGGATAGATATGCCGTCCCGGGGCCCGAAAATGAACTCATCCCAGGAACCCGCCTTGTGCCCCGCGTCCGGAGGCAGGGAGGGCGGGGCGCGTGTGGGAGGGGCTGGTGCGTCGGAGGCGGAGGAGGAGGCGGCTGCAGCTGGGCCTCCTCCTCCGGACGGCGCGGGTCCTCGCCCTCGTCGTCCTCCTCCATGATTGGCGCCTCGCCGGATGGTTTCTTCTTGATCGCCGGCTGGAGGGGCAGGTCGGGCGCGCTCATGGACCTGACGAGCGCCGGCGAGTCCTCTGGCGGGCCCGGCGGCGGCGGCGGCGGGAGCGCGAGCGCGGCGGCCTGGGCGCCGGCGCCGCCGGAGGAGGACATGACCGCGGCGGCCGAGGCGGAGTGGCGCAGCGCGCCCTCGTGCGCCTCGCCGCTGGCGTAGTCGGAGAGCGCGGCCCCGACGTTCCTGAGCGCGGCGGCGTGGGCCGCGTGCGCCCCTGACAGCCCATGCCGCGCCTCGACGGCCGCCCGCAGCAGGTTCTTCTGCTCCCGGCACCGCGCCACCGCGCCCTCCGCGTCCTCCTTGGACTGCCCGCACCCCATCGCGTTCTCCTTGGCTTGGAGTTGGAGTGGAGAGGAAGAGGCCGCTGTGGCTACGTATGTGTGCGCGCGCGGGGGCGGGGCGCTTTGCTCTGCTCTGCTCTGGTTTCCTTGGCGCGGGGGGTTTGCGTGAAGGGGATTCCCATTCTTTTTGGGGGTGCACGGGCAGATGCTTTTGTGCTTTGGAATAAAGCAGGCGGGCTCCACAGGAAAGGAGGCACGGCAGACCTACGGTCGTCGTCGCCGCCGCGGACTGGATCGGATCACTGCGGAGGGCCACGGCGGTGCACGACACGTTGGATAAATCGCCAACATATTTTCCCTTGAGATCTTCTGCAGTACCCCCACTGTGTGTTTGTGGTGTGAGAGTGAAACCATGGAGAAAACTTGTTGGTGTCTTTCTTTGGATAGAACCACAAGAGTTGTTTGTTGTTGCAATTAACACCATATCTTACTATAATTATTTACATGGAACAAATTTATACTATTATATTAGAATTGGTCGTAGGTCATATAACGCGTTTGGTGAAAGAGATTGGGATCATTTTTTCCATCCAATTATTTTCAACATCTCCACATCAACGTCCACAGTTAGATTAAAGCAAAATCATTGCTTTCCTTCCTGTACTACATTGCTTCCTAATTGTCAGATCCGAAGAGATTATTGCTTTCCTAATTCCTTAAAAACATAGAAAATGATTACGGTTAATCTCCTTCCATCCAGGCAACCTCCACCCCCTCCCGGCGTGTTTGGATCCTCTACAGTTGTGTTGTTACTGTATACGTGATGTAGCCATGTAAATCTGCCATCAACTCTGATCCAAAGGTCCTCCTTAGTCCTTCCTCTTTTTTATTGATCGAAAAAACTCTGCACCCACACGCGACGATGCCGGAGACTGGGAGCTTGCTAGCCTCGTAGTAGAGCTACAGCCCTATGGGAGTGGTGCAGAACATCATCAAGGAGACGCCGTTCCTAAAAACCCAGCTTCTACCATTGTTCGCTGAAACATAGTCGCATGGAAAATAAATCTTGCTGCCTAATTAGCGGTGGAGAAATTCATGCTCGATCCATGAGCTGCAAATGCTTTCTTCAGTTCTTCAATCGGGTACCATATTACTTAGCATCGATCAAAAAACCTGCGTATTCGGTGAACTTGCACTTTGTTCTTCGACTCGTCCAGGAGGCGGGCGAGAACGACCTCCCACGGCGCCATTATAGTGCGCGTCGATTTCAAATTACGATTGCGCCGTCAATTGAGCTTGCTGGCCGGCCGGCCAGCTTGAGGAGCCAAAGGACCACCGTCTTCGACGGCATTACTGGCATCAACGCAGAGCTTTTTTTTAATTAATAAGAATTGAGAGCAGAGGAACGAGAGCCCTTGAATCAGATTGGACGGCAGATTTACAAGACTACAACACCTGTACAGTAACAAAGCAACTGTAGAGGGAGCCGAGCGATGGACCCCAACTCCCATTCATCTATGACGACAAGGAATGAACGAAGGAGAAGACCTTGCGATCTCGAGGCCGATCTAGACGGATATGCCATGAGCGGGGCTAGAACAAGCAGGTTGAGGTGGCCGGCAAAGATCGGTGACTCCTTCATGCCGCTCCATTTCCATGTCCTCCAGTAAGAAGGGTGCTCTCCTTGTTTCGTTCCCCTCAGGAGTGGACTGCGAGGTGACGATGCCGTATATCGAGGCCCTGCGACCACGGCGCCCGCTGCATCGACGAGTCGCCATCGGTTCGTTGCGCCGCCACAACATACGTCACGATGATCTCCGCCACCGGCCACGCGGTCTTTCGTCGTGGTGAACAGACATATGCCATGGGATGGCTTAACTTGGGGCCAAATGGACGCTAGAGGATTCGGGGGAGGGTTTTTGTTATGGATGGAGAGGTTTCCGGATGGATTCCTCAAGAACTTGGTCTTGGCCGAAGGAAGAAGAAGATGAACTCAAGTACAAGAACAACACTAGATCTCTCTATTTCTTCATCACAAGTGCTTACAAGTTTCTCAGTACAAGATTCCTAATGTCTCTGGTCGTGCCCGCGAAGGGCTGTGCCCCCTCTCCTTATATAGGGGAGAGGGTGGCTTACAAGGGAAGGAACCCCAGAAACCCTAATGGGATCTTTGACTAGACAAACTACTTTACAAAGCTACTTTGGCTACCGGTGATGCCGGTTTGCCTTTAATCAGAAGCCGTGACATCCTCCGGCACCTTTTACGTCATCCTCTGCCTTTGGCGTCATGGCTTCGATTAAAGTTGAAGTGCTTCGCTCATCTTTGTCTTCTAGCTCAGGAGAGCATCTTTGACTGGTCTCTGCCGACGTGCTACAGTGTAGCCTGTTCCGGTTATTCCGGTATGCTCTCAGCAAGTTCCGGTATCCCCTCCTTGGGATACCGGTATGATTCTCTCGAACCAACTTGCGCTTATCCGGAACAAACTTTAAACCGGTACTTTGATGGCCTAAACCATCCGGTTTGGCATGCCTTTGGCATACCGGGGTCATCCCCAACATTAGTCCCCGAGTCGGTATAGTCCGGTGGATCCTATCCAACGGACCATGCCAGGTTTTCCTTTCTCAAGGTACCGGTTTAACCCTTCCGAAATTCGGATCAAACTCTTCGGCGTCCTTGCCGAACTTATGCGTCTATACCGGTCTTCTCCGCATCCCTTGTCATTAATCCTCTCCTCGACGAAGTCGAGAATATCTCGAGTACCGTGTCCGTCGGTGACATGCGCACCGTGCCTGGCGCGCGACAGTGTCTGTGGTCATTCCGGTTCGTCTTCTGTGCCAGCATTTATGACACCGCACCGGATCCGCGCGGCCGTTCCGGATCCGTGTGGCCTTCCCTGTGTCTTTTATTTTTCGTGCGTGTACCCGCGCACCACGTGGCGGCCCAAGAACCGAACCGCCGTGGCCCAGCGATTTTCGGCCCACTACGCGCTCTCCCTATTTAAGGGGGGAGCGGTTCCTCCTTCTTCTTCTCGCATTCGCCCCTTTCTCCTTGCGCTCTTAGCTTCCTCGCCCTCGTGTTTCCGCCGTCGCCGTTCTCCGCCGAAACATCTTGCTCCGACGAAGTCCGGCCGTTGCTCGTGCCGCACAGGGACTCTCCGCCGCAGGTGAGGATCCTCGAAGATCTTCGCTGCCGTAGCCTCGGTTCCCGCAGCTCCTCTCGCGCGCCACGCCGCTGGCCTTCTCCGACGACCTCAAGCCCGTCGCTCCTCCGGCAATCCTCTTCGCCAACGTCTCCGCCGCCTATGGTTAGTCTCTATATCCCAATATCTTCTTACTTGTCTTGGCATTTCAGTTCTTGGGGCGCTAGGATATTTATCTCCGCTTTTCCTTGCTTTTTTCCCTTTTTCGTAGATCTTCGTACGAGGCTAGGACTCGGGAAAGTTGTTTGTGAGTAGCATCCGACATCTTTATTCGATGTCAACCGATCTTTATCTTTCCGAGTCTACCGGCAGCAGCCCACCACGACGAAGCCTCCGATGGTCTTACGACAGATCTCGCCCGTAGCGAGGCCGGTACCGTAGCTCTGTTCCTCGCTACCGGTAACCAAGGGGAAGCCGGCAGCTCCGGCCAAGGCGCCGGAGTAGATCCGGACTCCTACACGAGGGAGCCTGGATGGGCTCGATACGTCTCAAAAGTATCTATAATTTCTTATGTTCCATGCTACTTTATTGATGATACTCACATGTTTTATACATACTTTATGTCATATTTATGCATTTTCCGGACTAACCTATTAACAAGATGCCGAAGAGCCATTCTTTGTTTCATTGTTTTTGGTTTCGTAAATCCTAGTAAGGAAATATTCTTGGAATTGGACGAAATCAACGCCTAGGGTCTTATTTTTCCACGAAGCTTCCGTAAGACCGGAGGAGATACGAAGTGGGGCCACGAGGCGGCGACACGACAGGTCGCGCGGCCAGGTCTGGGGCCGCGCCGCCCTGGCGTGTGGGCCCCTCGTGACGTTCCCTGACCTACCCTTCCGCCTACATATAGCCTTCGTCGAGAAAACCCCAGTACCGAGAGCCACAATACGGAAAACCTTCCATAGACGCCGCCGCCGCCAATCCCATCTCGGGGGATTCAGGAGATCGCATCCGGCACCTTGCCGAAGAGGGGAATCATCTCCCGGAGGACTCTTCATCGCCATGATCGCCTCCGGATTGATGTGTGAGTAGTTCACCCCTGGACTATGGGTCCATAGCGGTAGCTAGATGGTTGTCTTCTCCTCATTGTGCTATCATTGTTAGATCTTGTGAGCTGCCTAACATGATCAAGATCATCTATTTGTAATGCTACATGTTGCGTTTGTTGGGATCCGATGAATATGGAATACTATGTTATGTTGATTATCAATCTATCATCTATGTGTTGTTTATGATCTTGCATGCTCTCCGTTGCTAGTAGATGCTCTGGCCAAGTCGTTACTTGTAACTCCAAGAGGGAGTATTTATGCTCGATAGTGGGTGCATGCCTCCATTAAATATGGGACAGTGACAGAAAGTTCTAAGGTTGTGGATGTGTTGTTGCCACTAAGGATAAAATATCAATGCTTTGTCTAAGGATATTTGTGTTGATTACATTACGCACCATACTTAATGCAATTGTCTGTTATTTGCAACTTAATACTGGAAGGGGTGCGGATGCTAACCTGAAGGTGGACTTTTTAGGCATAGATGCATGCTGGATAGCGGTCTATGTACTTTGTCATAATGCCCAATTAAATCTCACACTACTCATCATAATATGTATGTGCATTGTCATGCCATCTTTATTTGTCAATTGCCCAACTGTAATTTGTTCACCCAACATGCTATTTCTTATCGGAGAGACACCACTAGTGAACCGTGGACCCCGGTCCATTCTTTTACATCGAATACAATCGACTGCAATACTCGTTCATCGTTTCTCTGTAAACATCATCATCCACACTATACATCTAATCCTTTGTTACAGCAAGCCGGTGAGATTAACAACCTCACTGTTAAGTTGGGGCAAAGTATTTTGGTTGTGTTGTGCAGGTTCCACGTTGCGCCGGAATCCCTGGTGTTGCGCTGCACTACACTCCGCCACCATCAACCTTCAACGTGCTTCTTGACTCCTACTGGTTCGATAAACCTTGGTTTCTTACTGAGGGAAACTTGCTGCTGTACGCATCACACCTTCCACTTGGGGTTCCCAACGGGCGTGTGCTTTACGCGTCAACAAGCTAAATTTGGTCTTTTGCTTGCACTTCTATCAACCTTCCGGTCTTTTCACCCTTCTAGATCTCTCGGGCTTCGATTTGTCGATCTCTTTGCGAGACTTCTACCGGAAGGTCTTTTCTCGCAACCTCTATCGAGTTGGTGGTTCGGGCCAACGAGGGAAATCCGATTTGTGTGCGTGTGTGTGTTGTATCCCCACGATTTCCCTACGTGTTCTTCGTGTTCATCGCGTTCATCCACCTCCCCCACGAATTCCACCCAAATCCGTGAAGATCGGGCACATCCTTGGGCTTAGCCCTTATCATATGGTATCAAGAGCTCTTTGGTTGCCACGGATTTGACCCCCACAACCCCCAATTCCATCAATTTCGCCCAAAAAAATTCCCAAAAAATAGCCCCTAATTGGCCTTGGATCGATCTCGCGATTTGTTGAGTTATTTGTGGTTTTGTTCCAATAGAAACTTGTTTTTGGTGTTGATCTACAATTCCCCCAACCTTTCCCACCAGTTTGTGCCAATTTTCCCACGAAATCGAAGATTTTCGGGTCAGTTTTTCCGCCAAATCGACGAACAGCCGCTGAGGCCGGCACTGCCGCCCCGGTACGCCTAAGATCGTTGGCCGAGGCTTTGATCGCGCTTCTGTGACGCCCAGATCGCCATTGCCCCGAAATTTTTCACACTTTCTTCGTTTTCGTTTTGGCATTTCCCATTTGTGTTTGGTCTTCGGTGTTGAGTGACATTTCAGCTACCACAAGCTTCCGCAACATCGACAACGACGACGGCACCCCGAGGATTCAAGCGGTTCATTTGACACCTCCACCACCATAGCAAGTTCAAGCTCGTCGACCACCATCATCAAGTGGTATAACTTGCTCCTAACTTGTAGCCCTAGCCTCTTTTGCGGTACCTTTCCTATCGAGAGTGGCTTTCTAGTGTTGCGAAGCATTGCGCAAGCGTCCCGACCGTGAGGGTGTGCGTGTGTTGAGCAAAGCTACGAAGCAAGCTCGTGTGAAAAGATAAGCAAAAGAAGTGTGCCATACTTACATAGATAGTAGTATCCTTACATAGTGAGAAAAAGAAAGAAAAATACAAAAAGAAAAAGTGTGTGAGTGACACCTATACACAAAAGAGTCCAAAGCTTTTAAGCAAAAGAGAGAAAAGAGAAGAGAGGCGTCTTGCGCAAATCTTGTTGCTTCTCAATTTTGCAACCAAGCCACGGTCTCTCTTGCGTTAGCGTGACACCGAGCTAGTAGTCTTCGTTAGGACCATTTTGTTATTGCTCATTTTCCAAGTCGCGCTAACCCCATTTTGTCCCGCGCGTGTGTTCCTCCTTGTGTATGCCTTTTGTGATCACCGCCTTTGACTTGTGACTTTTGGATCTTACCCACTTTTGACAATAGACTTTTCGTTTGGTTCTTCCATTTGGCTTTCCACATCCATACCTAACACCATATAGAGTTTTGGTTTTGTGTGTGTGCATACATATCGGTTGCCCTCCGCCTTGAAACACCTTTTCGATTTTGGTTTGCAAGTTTTGACACTTTTGGTAGTCTTTCCTAACCACCCACCACATAGTTCTTGTTTTAGTTGTAACCATGTCTAGTGGAGAAGGGAACCAACTACCGATGACGCGGCACCAACATTGGATAGCTACTCAAGCCGTCCACGCCAAGCTCAATCAATTTGAAGCCATGCTCAAGGATACCAATGTCCGCTATGAAGAAAGAGCTCAAGTGCAAAGGATTGACCTCAACAACCAAGTTCAAGACCTCAATGAGAAGATTGAAACTCAAGGCAACGAGTTGAAGGCAACATTCGCCATACAAGGTCAAGAGACAAGGGAAATGAAGACGGCGTTGGACAATATCCTTCATACAATCAACCGTCAAGAAGATAGAAGACACCACTCAAGGTCTTCGCGCTCTCATAGTTCAAGGTCAAGAGCTCCTACACCGTCTCGCCATGATTCCAATGAAGACCCACGCCACCATAATGTGGATGTTCAAGTGCTTCACCAACAAGCTCACGAAGCGGAGCAAGCTCGACTCCGACTTGTCCAAGAACGTCAACGCCTTGAAGAAGAGCGCCTTCTACAAGAGAATCTCCATGCTCAATTCCAACAAGAGCAAGAACGCCTTCGACATGATCAAGAGCTAGTTCGAGCAAGGGAACAAGAGCGTCTCCGCAATGAACAACAAGCACTTGAAGAACAAGAGCGGCAACGACAAGTACAAGAAGCTCAAGCTAGAAGGCAACGACTTCATCAAGAAGAAGAGAGGCAAGCGCGTCAAGAGCACCAAATCATCAATGTTGTTCAACCTCAACGCCCTCAAGGTCAAGATAATCGCCGCCATCATGATGATCGACCTCATGCTAGAAGACCACCTCCAAGGGCAAGAAATGAGGAATCAAGTCATCACCAAGCATCAAGTGAAGAAAGTGTGATGCCTCGACGCTCCCGCAACAATGATGATCAAGATGAAGGTCATGGCAGACCACCTCCTCGTCAACAACATAGCAACAACAATAGAGATGCTCAAGGTCCACAACATCTACCTCAACAACGTCAAGAAATTGGTGAAGAAAGGCCACCTCCTAGACGCAATGACCGCAATGAAGAGGAAATCTTTGGGAAGCTCAAGTTCACCATGCCTAAGTTCCATGGAGAGGAAGACGCCGATGCATACTTATCTTGGGTACTCAAGGTTGACAAGATTTTCCGCATACACAACTTCTCCGAAGCAAAGAAAGTGGCTATGGCATCACTTGAGTTTGAAGGATATGCAAATGTTTGGTGGGAAGAAGTGAACAAGAAGCGTGACAAGGAAGATCTAGAGCCCATTGACACATGGGAAGAGATGCAAGAAGTCATGCACAAACGCTTTGTGCCCAACCACCATAAACGCGACCTCTTCAACAAACTTACTCAACTCAAGCAAAGCTACAAGTCCGTTGAGGAATACTACAAGGAGATGCACATGACCATGATGAGTGCCAATGTGGATGAGCGAGAAGAGCAAACAATGGCAAGATTCTTGAATGGATTGAACATTGTCAAGAGGATAGTGGAGTTCTTGCCTTACACCAACATGGTTGAGTTGCTTCATCAAGCTACAAGAGCCGAGCGCCAAGTGCGAGAAGACATAGCAAGTGCAAAAACAAAGTCCTTCGCCACGAGAAATGCAACAAACACCTCCTCAAGCATCAAAAACACAAGTGCTATTGCTTCAAAGGATCCTCCCAAGCAAACGAAGAGTGCCTTCAAGACAACAAGCTTCAAGCCGGATCAATCAACTATGTCCTCCAAAGCTTCCACGGGATCTAGTAACATCACTTGCTTCAAGTGTGGTGCTCAAGGACATAAATCCTTTGAATGCAAGAACACAAGAGTTATGATAACTCGAGATGATGGAGATGTGGAGTATTTGAGTGAAGGTGAATATGAAGCCTTGGTACAAGCCGCAACCAATCATGAAGAGGATGACTTGGAAGACCAAGAGCAAGTCCTATGTGTGCATGATGCAAGCCCATCTCTTCTGGTGACCAAAGTGTTGACAACCCATGCACTCCCCAATGAAGATCAAAGGTGCAACATCTTCCAAACAAGAGCCTAATCAATGGCAAGTCAATAAAGGTTATCATCAATGGAGGGAATTGCCACAATCTTGCAAGCACCGAACTATGCTCCAAGCTCAACCCCACACTCCGGAAACACCCCCACCCTTACCATGTGCAATGGCTAAGTGACAATGGAAACGTCAAGATACAACACACCGTCTCCGTATCCTTCAAGATTGGCGCCTATGACGGTGTGACACATGCTACTTGGTCGCCCTTGGCAATATGACAAAAGAGCAACCCATGATGGCTACACAAATGCCTATAGCTTCAAGGTTGGCGACAAGACATTCATCCTACGCCCAATGACTCCTAACCAAGTAATTGCGGACAATGCAAAGGCTTTAGCGAGGGCTAAGGAAGCTACCATCACTAGTGAGATGAGTGGTGAGAGAGTGACCCACCAAAAAGAAAGTGAGCGCCACAAGCCATATATGAGTGAGATGAAGAGTGTCCTCATAGCTACCAAGAGTGAGATGCGAGAAGTGCACCACAACCCATCCACCAAATTGCACTTTGGGCTCATTTGCAAGGGACCATCATCGGAGACTAACAACTTAACAACACTTCCTTCGTCTTTGTTGTCTCTTTTGAAGGAGTTCCAAGATGTCTTCCCCGACGAGCTTCCTCATGGACTTCCACCGCTTAGAGGGATTGAGCACCGCATCGACCTCATACCCGGCGCCCCTCTACCAAACCGCGCCGCCTACCGCACCAACCCCGAAGACACAAAGGAGATCCAACGCCAAATACAAGACCTCCTCGAAAAAGGGTATGTTCGTGAAAGCTTAAGCCCTTGTGCGGTTCCCGTGATTCTTGTTCCTAAACCGGATGAGACGCAACGAATGTGTATGGATTGTCGCCCCATCAATGCCATTACCGTTCGATACCGCCATCCCATTCCGCGTTTAGATGACATGCTTGATGAATTGAGTGGTGCCACGATTTTCTCTAAGATTGATTTGCGTAGTGGCTACCACCAAATTCGCATGGCAATAGGTGATGAATGGAAGACGGCATTCAAGACAAAACTTGGTCTCTATGAATGGCTTGTCATGCCATTTGGTCTTTCAAATGCTCCATCTACTTTCATGCGTCTCATGAATCACATCTTGCGACTTCTCATTGGCAAGAGTGTGGTTGTCTATTTCGATGATATTCTCATTTATAGCAAAAATCTCGAGAACCATGTGCAACATGTGAGAGAAGTCTTATGCATCTTGCGTCATGAGAAGCTTTATGCAAACCTTCCCAAGTGCACCTTTGCTCAAAACAAGTTGGTTTTTCTTGGATTTGTGGTTTCCGCCAATGGTATTGAAGTTGATTCTTCAAAGGTTGAGGCCATCCACAATTGGCCCACTCCTACCAATGTTGGTCAAGTTCGAAGTTTTCATGGACTTGCCGGTTTCTATAGACGCTTTGTGAAAGATTTTAGCACCACAGCTTGCCCTTTGAATGAGCTTACGAAAAAGAATGTTCCATTTGTGTTGGGCAAGGTCCAACAAAAAGCTTTTGATGAGTTGAAAAAGAGACTTACCGAGGCTCCACTACTTGTTCTTCCGGACTTTTCCAAAACTTTTGAAATTGAATGTGATGCGAGTGGACTCGGTATTGGTGGAGTTCTTATGCAAGATGGAAAATCCGTGGCATACTATAGCGAGAAGTTGGATGGCGCACGCCTCAACTATCCTATATATGACAAGGAACTTTATGCTTTGGTTCGTGTTCTTGAAGTTTGGCAACACTATCTTTGGCCAAAAGAGTTTGTTATCCACTCCGACCATGAGTCTTTGAAATATTTGAAAAGTCAACACAATTTGAACAAATGTCATGCAAAATGGGTTGAGTTCATTGAGTCCTTTCCATATGTAATCAAATACAAGAAGGGCAAGGACAATGTTGTTGCGGATGCTCTTTCCCGCAAGCTTACCCTTTTACTCACTCGCTTGGATGTCCATGTTTTGGGTCTTGATGAAATCAAAGACTTATATGCCTCCGATACTTTCTTTGGCCCAATCTTTCCAAAGTGTTCTAGCGATAAGGGCATCGACGATTTCTATTTGCACCAAGGATTCTTGTTCAAGGGCAACAAACTTTGTATTCCCATGTCTTCGCTTCGCCTTTTGCTCTTACAAGAATCGCATGGTGGTGGTCTTATGAGACACTTTGGACGAGACAAGACGCTCTCCATACTATCTACCCATTACTATTGGCCAAGAATGAAGCGAGATGTGGAGCGCCTATGCAACCGTTGCACGACATGCTTACAAGCTAAGTCAACATCCAACTCTTATGGTCTTTACACACCGTTGCCTATTCCTTATGCTCCTTGGTCCGATATAAGCATGGACTTTGTACTAGGATTACCTCGAACTAAATATGATCATGATTCAATTTTTGTAGTGGTTGATAGATTCTCCAAAATGGCTCATTTTATACCATGCTCTCGAACGGATGATGCTTCACATATTGCCTCCTTGTTTTTTAGGGAAATTGTGAGACTCCACGGTGTACCAAGAAGCATTGTGTCGGACCGAGATGTCAAGTTCATGAGTTACCTTTGGAAGACACTAATGACCAAGTTCAACGTCAAGCTTTTGTTCTCGTCATCATCGCACCCACAAACCGATGGGCAAACCGAAGTGGTGGACCGAAGCCTCTCCACTCTACTACGAGTCATTGTCAAGAAGAATTTGAAGTCGTGGGAAGATTGCATCCCGCATGCGGAGTTTGCCTACAACCGCGCCAAGCACTCTACAACAATGAGAAGCCCATTCATGGTTGTCTACGGGTTTGAACCACCTACGGCGATTGACCTCCTTCCTCTTCCGCTACATGAGCAAGTAAACATGAACATCGACAAGCGAGCACAATACATGAAGAAGCTACATGAAGATACAAGGGCAACAATCGAGCAACAAGTTCTTCGTCAAGCAACACGCCTCAACATGAAGAAAAAGGCACGGATCTTCAATGAAGGGGACCTAGTGTGGATACATCTTCGCAAGGACCGTTTCCATCAAGAAAGAAACTCCAAGCTCAAGCCCCGAGGCGATGGTCCTTTCAAGGTCCTCAAGCGCATCAACAACAACGCCTACGTCATCGACATACCAACATCCAAGTACTTGGTGAGCAACACATTCAATGTGTCCGACCTCTCACCATATCATGAAGATGAAGAGAACATAGAGTCGAGGACGACTCTTTCCCAAGGGGGGGAGATGATGTAGCCCTACCCAAGGTCGATACTACATCAAGACCGACAAGCCCTCCTCGTGGCCCAATGACACGAGCTCGAGCCAAAGCACTACACCAAGAGGTGAATTCGCTCCTTTCCACGTATGCATTTGATACCCCTTTGGATGGCGTGCTACTTCATGCAAGTGCTCTATGTGTCATCGTGTACCAAGCTCACCAAGGAATCAAGGAGAAGAAGGAACGCCGTTAACGCCCCAAGGAATCGAAGAAGAAGAAGGATCGGCTGTCAAACGGAGAAGATCGCCTGTGGACGGCTCGCCACCACCGGCAAGATCGCCGCTCAGAGCACTCGGCAGCCGGCCAAATCAGCGGCTGCATCGCGGCCGAAGCACTCCCAAGATCGCGCTTCGAGTACGCAAGATCGCTGCCACGCCGCATCGCTGCCTAAGCACCAAAGATCGCCGGCCTCCTCGACGCCCACTGCATCTGGACCATTCGTTTAAATCATGTGGCTGTGTACTTTTCATAAATGACTAAGTTACCCCTCCTCAGATCTGGGCTCTATATATAGGGCTCCTCCAGCCACGAATTAGGGTTAGAGATGAACTAAGAAGAAACTTGAGCTTTGTTATTACCCATGTGGGAAACCCTAGATCTTTGATCTTGTATCCACCCGGGCTCCTTATCGACTCGTGAAGATCTCTTTGGTGACTTCTACCGTTTGTTTGATCTTTTGCTTGCACTTCTACCTATTTGGTCTTTTGCTTGCACTTCTATCAATCTTCCGGTCTTTTCACCCTTCTAGATCTCTCGGGCTTCGATTTGTCGATCTCTTTGCGGGACTTCTACCGGAAGGTCTTTTCTCGCAACCTCTATCGAGTTGGTGGTTCGGGCCAACGACGGAAAACCGATATGTGTGCGTGTGTGTGTTGTATCCCCACGATTCCCCTACGTGTTCTTCGTGTTCATCGCGTTCATCCACCTCCCCCACGAATTCCACCCAAATCCGTGAAGATCGGGCGCATCCTTGGGCTTAGCCCTTATCACTCAAGATCTACACTAGTAGAGTCGCTGGATGGCCGGGCTGTTGATGCCTAGCATGGCACTCTCTGCCGGGAGAGTCACCGGACAACAGGACACGGAGACCGGCCAGAGGAATTTATCCTGGGAGCTTCGTGTGACACTCGGGGCCAATCAGAAGAATATGCGTGATGGCGGCACCTGATCGGGAGCGCGGCGGCACACCGCTGCAGGTTGAGCCATCGACGAAGGTGTACCCGGGCCGCCACATATGACCAACGAGGGCGGTACGAGGCAACCAAGCATATGGTTACTCAAAGCGGAGCTTTGGCTGCCACAGTTCACCCGAAACATCTGTTATAATTGCTACAAGTAGAAATTCACTGCCGAAGAAAGAAAATTTGGGCCCCCCTATAGAATCGGGCGTATCTTAGTGCTCCAGAGCTCTATGCATCTCTAACATCACATGGTGTGGACAAATCGACCAGGTCCATAGCTCTACACATTCGGGTATGAACACCAACAAAATCACTTTGGTATGGACAACTATTTAAGGATCTGTATTGTGTGCCAAGTGCAGAGTTGAATACGATGAGGTGAACACTGGGCATAGATCAAACGAAACCAAGGATTCTCATACACAAAATGCAAAGCAAGTTAAAGGAGGTTTCTTTTGAGGTTTTACTAGGAGGTTTCCTCTTTATGATCTCGAAGTCTCATATGTTGTTTTTGTGCTGAACAAAATTGTTGTTGCCGAGTATAGGGAGAGACAAATGTTGTCATTGCACAATGTGTGTGTTTCAATATTTGCAAATAAGATATTTGATAGATCAACATTTATCGTCAAAAGGGTAGGACAATTTCTTTGATTTTCTAAAAGAAAAAAAGAGGAAGTTACCTTTAAAAGAAAAAAGGAGGAAGGTAGAATTGGTACTTTCTACATGCCGTCATGTTTGCAACCCTTGTTTAAACTATGATAATTGTTGGATCGGTATGTTCGGCTATTTTGCTTATTCGGTAGCAACTCACGGGCATATTTCCCAGTCAAGTACTAATCAACTAGGACTAAACGTAGACCCCAAAAAATCATAGTATCTCTGAATCTATGCCTCAAGCACACGCTATGATGTTTTTGTTTTTAATATTGAATGTTTCGTAAGCTGTCCATCTATGGGAATGCCATAAAAAAGAGATTTATATTTTGTGAAGCTGTCGAAGTGTCCATCTATGAGAATGACATAAAAGAAAGCTCGAATATTATAGTGGAACGAATTCTTGGTCTGACCAAGTGGATGAGAGGAGCAAGCGCGTGGTACCTCGCGTCTCGGCGAAGTTGGAGTGGTAGTGCATCCGTGCCGCCTCTAGCATCTTGGACACCTCGTGCGCACTGTCGGATGCCTTGAGGAAGTGATCGTCGAGGTCCCGCAGGATATCGCCGAGCCTTGCAGCCTGCGGCGGGACCAGCACCACCGTCCTGCCTTTCTTGCCCTCGGTTCTCCTCGCGGCCTTCTGCGTCAACGCCCGCCGCGCCACGGGCTCCACCGCTGGCTTCTTTCCCTCGGCCACTTCTTCAGCAGCCGTCGATGGCGCTGGCGGTCGAGGCGGAAGCTGAGCCTGTTCCTCTGGATCGGGCGGCGGTGGCGGCGGCGCAGCGGCCTCCGCCCGCTCAGCTTCCCACGAGGCGGCTGCGCTGGATCCCAGCGTGAGCGGCGGGATAGATATGCCGTCCCGGGGCCCGAAAATGAACTCATCCCAGGAACCCGCCTTGTGCCCCGCGTCCGGAGGCAGGGAGGGCGGGGCGCGTGTGGGAGGGGGCTGGTGCGTCGGAGGCGGAGGAGGAGGCGGCTGCAGCTGGGCCTCCTCCTCCGGACGGCGCGGGTCCTCGCCCTCGTCGTCCTCCTCCATGATTGGCGCCTCGCCGGATGGTTTCTTCTTGATCGCCGGCTGGAGGGGCAGGTCGGGCGCGCTCATGGACCTGACGAGCGCCGGCGAGTCCTCTGGCGGGCCCGGCGGCGGCGGCGGCGGCGGGAGCGCGAGCGCGGCGGCCTGGGCGCCGGCGCCGCCGGAGGAGGACATGACCGCGGCGGCCGAGGCGGAGTGGCGCAGCGCGCCCTCGTGCGCCTCGCCGCTGGCGTAGTCGGAGAGCGCGGCCCCGACGTTCCTGAGCGCGGCGGCGTGGGCCGCGTGCGCCCCTGACAGCCCATGCCGCGCCTCGACGGCCGCCCGCAGCAGGTTCTTCTGCTCCCGGCACCGCGCCACCGCGCCCTCCGCGTCCTCCTTGGACTGCCCGCACCCCATCGCGTTCTCCTTGGCTTGGAGTTGGAGTGGAGAGGAAGAGGCCGCTGTGGCTACGTATGTGTGCGCGCGCGGGGGCGGGGCGCTTTGCTCTGCTCTGCTCTGGTTTCCTTGGCGCGGGGGGTTTGCGTGAAGGGGATTCCCATTCTTTTTGGGGGTGCACGGGCAGATGCTTTTGTGCTTTGGAATAAAGCAGGCGGGCTCCACAGGAAAGGAGGCACGGCAGACCTACGGTCGTCGTCGCCGCCGCGGACTGGATCGGATCACTGCGGAGGGCCACGGCGGTGCACGACACGTTGGATAAATCGCCAACATATTTTCCCTTGAGATCTTCTGCAGTACCCCCACTGTGTGTTTGTGGTGTGAGAGTGAAACCATGGAGAAAACTTGTTGGTGTCTTTCTTTGGATAGAACCACAAGAGTTGTTTGTTGTTGCAATTAACACCATATCTTACTATAATTATTTACATGGAACAAATTTATACTATTATATTAGAATTGGTCGTAGGTCATATAACGCGTTTGGTGAAAGAGATTGGGATCATTTTTTCCATCCAATTATTTTCAACATCTCCACATCAACGTCCACAGTTAGATTAAAGCAAAATCATTGCTTTCCTTCATGTACTACATTGCTTCCTAATTGTCAGATCCGAAGAGATTATTGCTTTCCTAATTCCTTAAAAACATAGAAAATGATTACGGTTAATCTCCTTCCATCCAGGCAACCTCCACCCCCTCCCGGCGTGTTTGGATCCTCTACAGTTGTGTTGTTACTGTATACGTGATGTAGCCATGTAAATCTGCCATCAACTCTGATCCAAAGGTCCTCCTTAGTCCTTCCTCTTTTTTATTGACTGAAAAAAACTCTGCACCCACACGCGACGATGCCGGAGACTGGGAGCTTGCTAGCCTCGTAGTAGAGCTACAGCCCTATGGGAGTGGTGCAGAACATCATCAAGGAGACGCCGTTCCTAAAAACCCAGCTTCTACCATTGTTCGCTGAAACATAGTCGCATGGAAAATAAATCTTGCTGCCTAATTAGCGGTGGAGAAATTCATGCTCGATCCATGAGCTGCAAATGCTTTCTTCAGTTCTTCAATCGGGTACCATATTACTTAGCATCGATCAAAAAACTGTTGCAGATTCGGTAACTTGCACTTTGTTCTTCGACTCGTCCAGGAGGCGGGCGAGAACGACCTCCCACGGCGCCATTATAGTGCGCGTCGATTTCAGCTGCACAGTTGCGCCGTCAATTGAGCTTGCTGGCCGGCCGGCCAGCTTGAGGAGCCAAAGGACCACCGTCTTCGACGGCATTACTGGCATCAACGCAGAGCTTTTTTTTAATTAATAAGAATTGAGAGCAGAGGAACGAGAGCCCTTGAATCAGATTGGACGGCAGATTTACAAGACTACAACACCTGTACAGTAACAAAGCAACTGTAGAGGGAGCCGAGCGATGGACCCCAACTCCCATTCATCTATGACGACAAGGAATGAACGAAGGAGAAGACCTTGCGATCTCGAGGCCGATCTAGACGGATATGCCATGAGCGGGGCTAGAACAAGCAGGTTGAGGTGGCCGGCAAAGATCGGTGACTCCTTCATGCCGCTCCATTTCCATGTCCTCCAGTAAGAAGGGTGCTCTCCTTGTTTCGTTCCCCTCAGGAGTGGACTGCGAGGTGACGATGCCGTATATCGAGGCCCTGCGACCACGGCGCCCGCTGCATCGACGAGTCGCCATCGGTTCGTTGCGCCGCCACAACATACGTCACGATGATCTCCGCCACCGGCCACGCGGTCTTTCGTCGTGGTGAACAGACATATGCCATGGGATGGCTTAACTTGGGGCCAAATGGACGCTAGAGGATTCGGGGGAGGGTTTTTGTTATGGATGGAGAGGTTTCCGGATGGATTCCTCAAGAACTTGGTCTTGGCCGAAGGAAGAAGAAGATGAACTCAAGTACAAGAACAACACTAGATCTCTCTATTTCTTCATCACAAGTGCTTACAAGTTTCTCAGTACAAGATTCCTAATGTCTCTGGTCGTGCCCGCGAAGGGCTGTGCCCCCTCTCCTTATATAGGGGAGAGGGTGGCTTACAAGGGAAGGAACCCCAGAAACCCTAATGGGATCTTTGACTAGACAAACTACTTTACAAAGCTACTTTGGCTACCGGTGATGCCGGTTTGCCTTTAATCAGAAGCCGTGACATCCTCCGGCACCTTTTACGTCATCCTCTGCCTTTGGCGTCATGGCTTCGATTAAAGTTGAAGTGCTTCGCTCATCTTTGTCTTCTAGCTCAGGAGAGCATCTTTGACTGGTCTCTGCCGACGTGCTACAGTGTAGCCTGTTCCGGTTATTCCGGTATGCTCTCAGCAAGTTCCGGTATCCCCTCCTTGGGATACCGGTATGATTCTCTGAACCAACTTGCGCTATCTGGAACAAACTTTAAACCGGTACTTTGATGGCCTAAACCATCCGGTTTGGCATGCCTTTGGCATACCGGGGGTCATCCCCCCAACATTAGTCCCCGAAGCTGGTATAGTCCGGTGGATCCTATCCAACGGACCATGCCAGGTTTTCCTTTCTCAAGGTACCGGTTTAACCCTTCCGAAATTCGGATCAAACTCTTCGGCGTCCTTGCCGAACTTATGCGTCTATACCGGTCTTCTCCGGCATCCCTTGTCATTAATCCTCTCCTCGACGAAGTCGAGAATATCTCGAGTACCGTGTCTGTCAGTGACATGCGCACTGTGCCTGGCGCGCGACAGTGTCTGTGGTCATTCCGGTTCGTCTTCTGTGCCAGCATTTATGACACCGCACCGGATCCGCGCGGCCGTTCCGGATCCGTGTGGCCTTCCCTGTGTCTTTTATTTTTCGTGCGTGTACCCGCGCACCACGTGGCGGCCCAAGAACCGAACCGCCGTGGCCCAGCGATTTTCGGCCCACTACGCGCTCTCCCTATTTAAGGGGGGAGCGGTTCCTCCTTCTTCTTCTCGCATTCGCCCCTTTCTCCTTGCGCTCTTAGCTTCCTGCCCCCTGTGTTTCCGCCGTCGCCGTTCTCCGCCGAAACACTGCTCCGACGAAGTCCAGCCGTTGCTCGTGCTGCACAGGGGACTCTCCGCCGCAGTGAGGATCCTCGAAGATCTTCGCCTGCCGTAGCCTCGGGTTCCCGCAGGCTCCCTCTGCGCGCCTACGCCGCTGGCCTTCTCCGACGACCTCAAGCCCGTCGCTCCTCCGGCAATCCTCTTCGCCAACGTCTCCGCCGCCTATGGTTAGTCTCTATATCCCAATATCTTCTTACTTGTCTTGGCATTTCAGTTCTTGGGGCGCTAGGATATTTATCTCCGCTTTTCCTTGCTTTTTTCCCTTTTTCGTAGATCTTCGTACGAGGCTAGGACTCGGGAAAGTTGTTTGTGAGTAGCATCCGACATCTTTATTCAGATGTCAACCGATCTTTATCTTTCCGAGTCTACCGGCAGCAGCCACCACGACGAAGCCTCCGATGGTCTTACGACAGATCTCGCCCAGAGCGAGGCTGGTACCGGTAGCTCTGTTCCTGCTACTGGTAACCAAGGGGAAGCCGGCAGCTCCAGCCAAGGCGCCGGAGTAGATCTGGACTCCTACACGAGGGGAGCCTGGATGGGCTCTGATACGTCTCAAAAGTATCTATAATTTCTTATGTTCCATGCTACTTTATTGATGATACTCACATGTTTTATACATACTTTATGTCATATTTATGCATTTTTCGGCACTAACCTATTAACAAGATGCCGAAGAGCCAGTTGCTGTTTTCTGCTGTTTTTGGTTTCAGAAATCCTAGTAAGGAAATATTCTTGGAATTGGACGAAATCAACGCCTAGGGTCTTATTTTTCCACGAAGCTTCCAGAAGACCGGAGGAGATACGAAGTGGGGCCACGAGGCGGCGACACAGCAGGGTCGCGCGGCCAGGGCTGGGGCCGCGCCGCCCTGGCGTGTGGGCCCCTCGTGACGTTCCCTGACCTACCCTTCCGCCTACATATAGCCTTCGTCGAGAAAACCCCAGTACCGAGAGCCACAATACGGAAAACCTTCCATAGACGCCGCCGCCGCCAATCCCATCTCGGGGGATTCAGGAGATCGCATCCGGCACCTTGCCGAAGAGGGGAATCATCTCCCGGAGGACTCTTCATCGCCATGATCGCCTCCGGATTGATGTGTGAGTAGTTCACCCCTGGACTATGGGTCCATAGCAGTAGCTAGATGGTTGTCTTCTCCTCATTGTGCTATCATTGTTAGATCTTGTGAGCTGCCTAACATGATCAAGATCATCTATTTGTAATGCTACATGTTGCGTTTGTTGGGATCCGATGAATATGGAATACTATGTTATGTTGATTATCAATCTATCATCTATGTGTTGTTTATGATCTTGCATGCTCTCCGTTGCTAGTAGATGCTCTGGCCAAGTCGTTACTTGTAACTCCAAGAGGGAGTATTTATGCTCGATAGTGGGTGCATGCCTCCATTAAATATGGGACAGTGACAGAAAGTTCTAAGGTTGTGGATGTGTTGTTGCCACTAAGGATAAAATATCAATGCTTTGTCTAAGGATATTTGTGTTGATTACATTACGCACCATACTTAATGCAATTGTCTGTTATTTGCAACTTAATACTGGAAGGGGTGCGGATGCTAACCTGAAGGTGGACTTTTTAGGCATAGATGCATGCTGGATAGCGGTCTATGTACTTTGTCATAATGCCCAATTAAATCTCACACTACTCATCATAATATGTATGTGCATTGTCATGCCATCTTTATTTGTCAATTGCCCAACTGTAATTTGTTCACCCAACATGCTATTTCTTATCGGAGAGACACCACTAGTGAACCGTGGACCCCGGTCCATTCTTTTACATCGAATACAATCGACTGCAATACTCGTTCTTACTGTTCTCTGTAAACATCATCATCCACACTATACATCTAATCCTTTGTTACAGCAAGCCGGTGAGATTAACAACCTCACTGTTAAGTTGGGGCAAAGTATTTTGGTTGTGTTGTGCAGGTTCCACGTTGCGCCGGAATCCCTGGTGTTGCGCTGCACTACACTCCGCCACCATCAACCTTCAACGTGCTTCTTGACTCCTACTGGTTCGATAAACCTTGGTTTCTTACTGAGGGAAACTTGCTGCTGTACGCATCACACCTTCCACTTGGGGTTCCCAACGGGCGTGTGCTTTACGCGTCAACAAGCTAAATTTCTGGCGCCGTTGCCGGGGAGATCAAGACACGCTGCAAGGGGAGTCTCCACTTCCAATCTCTTTACTTTGTGTATTGTCTTGCTTTACTTTATTTACTACTTTTTTTGCTGCATTATATCAAAATACAAAAAAATTAGTTACTTGCTTTACTTTATTTACTATCTTGTTTGCGTTCTCAATATTAAAAACACAAAAAAATTAGTTACTTGCATTTACTTTATCTAGTTTGCTTTATTTACTATTGCTAAAATGAGTACTCCTGAAAATACTAAGTTGTGTGACTTCACTAGCACAAATAATAATGATTTCTTATGCACACCTATTGCTCCACCTGCTACTACAGCAGAATTCTTTGAAATTAAACCTGCTTTACTAAAGCTTGTTATGAGAGAGCAATTTTCTGGTGTTAGTTCTGATGATGTTGCTGCCCATCTTAAAAATTTTGTTGAACTATGTTAAATGCAAAAATATAAGGATGTAGATGGTGACATTATAAAATTAAAATTGTTTCCTTTCTCATTAAGAGGAAGGGCTAAAGATTGGTTGCTATCTTTGCCTAAGAATAGTATTGATTCATGGACTAAATGTAAGGATGCTTTCATTGGTAGATATTATCCTCTAGCTAAAATTATATCTTTGAGAAGTAGCATAATGAATTTTAAGCAATTGGATAATGAGCATGTTGCTGAAGCATGGGAAAGAATGAAATCTTTGGTCAAGAATTGCCCAACCCATGGACTGACTACTTGGATGATCATCCAAACCTTTTATGCAGGATTGAATTTTTCTTCGCGGAACTTATTGGATTCAGCTGCTGGAGGTACTTTTATGTCCATCACTCTAGGCGCCGCAACAAAGCTTCTTTATGATATGATGATTAATTACTCTGAATGGCACACGGAAAGAGCTCCACAAGGTAAGAAGATAAATTCTGTTGAAGAAACCTCCTCCTTGAGTGATAAGATTGATGCTATTATGTCTATGCTTGTGAATGGTAGAACTAATGTTGATCCTAATAATGTTCCGTTAGCTTCATTGGTTGCCCAAGAAGAACATGTTGATGTGAACTTCATTAAATAAAAATTTCAACTACAATGCTTATCGGAACAATTCTAGTAACAACTATAGGCCATATCCTTCTCATAATAGTAATGGTTATGGTAATTCTTATGGGAATTCTTACAACAATAATAGGAATACACCCCCTGGTCTTGAAGCCATGCTTAAAGAATTTATTAGTACACAAACTGCTTTTAATAAATCTGTTGAAGAAAAGCTTGGTAAAATTGATATTCTTGCTTCTAACGTTGATAGTCTTGCTACTGATGTTGATCTTTTAAAATTGAAAGTTATGCCTAATGAAAATAAAGATATTAAGTCATTTGCTACAGCAAACGTCATCCAAGTTAGAATTAATGAGAATATTAGATTGATGGCTGAATTGCGTGCTAGGTGGGAAAAAGAAGAAAATGCTAAAGAGAATAATATAGATAAAGTTTGGACTATTACCACCACTAGTAATGAAAATGCTTCACATGTTGCTACACCTCCTACCATCAATGGTAAAATAATTGGTGTTGGCAATGTTTCTACTCCTAATGCAAAGCTTGCAAAACTGCCTGAAACTGCTAAAACTGCTGAAACTGCCTGTGATAAAACTGCTGAAATTTTTTCACATATTGGGGACAATGATCCCATTGCTTTAGATCATGATGGTTTAGATTTTGATGATTGTCACATCTCTGAAGTTATAAAGTTCTTACAAAAACTTGCTAAAAGTCCTAATGCTAGTGCTATAAATTTGGCCTTTACAAAACATATTACAAATGCTCTCATAAAATCTAGAGAAGAGAAATTAAATCGTGAAACTTCTATTCCTAGGAAGTTAGAGGATGGTTGGGAGCCCATCATTAAGATGAAGGTCAATGATTTTGATTGTAATGCTTTATGTGATCTTGGTGCAAGTATTTCTGTTATGCCTAAGAAAATCTATAATATGCTTGACTTGCCACCATTGAAAAATTGTTATTTGGATGTTAATCTTGCTGATAATTCTACAAAGAAACCTTTGGGGAGGAGTGATAATGTTCGCATTACGGTTAACAATAACCTTGACCCCGTTGATTTTGTTGTCTTGGATATTGAATGCAATGCATCTTGTCCCATTATATTGGGAAGACCTTTTCTTCGAACTGTTGGTGCTATTATTGATATGAAGGAAGGTAATATTAAATATCAATTTCCTCTCAAGAAAGGTATGGAACACTTCCCTAGAAAGAGAATGAAGTTACCTTTTGATTCTATCATTAGAACAAATTATGATGTTGATGCTTCATCTCTTGATAATACTTGATTCACACTTTCTGCGCCTAGCTGAAAGGCGTTAAAGAAAAGCGCTTATGGGAGACAACCCATGATTTTACTTATGCACTTTTATTTTATATTTGAGTCTTGGAAGTTGTTACTACTGTAGCAACCTCTCCTTGTCTTTATTTTATTGCATTTTTGTGCCAAGTAAAGTCTTTGATAGTAAGGTTCATACTAGATTTGGATTACTGCGCAGAAACAGATTTCTTGCTGTCACGAATTTGAGTAGTATTCTCTGTAGGTAAATCAGAAAAATCTGCCAATTTACGTGAGTAATCCTCAGATATGTACGCAACTTTTATTCAATTTGAGCATTTTCATTTGAGCAAGTCTAGTGCCCCTGAAAAATTCGTCTTTACAGACTGTTCTGTTTTTGACAGATTCTGCCTTTTATTTTGCATTGCCTGTTTTGCTATGTTTGATGGATTTCTTTATTCCATTAACTTTCAGTAGCTTTGTGCAATGTCCAGAAGTGTTAAGAATGATTATGTCACCTCTGAACATGTGAATTTTTGATTATGCACTAACCCTCTAATGAGTTGTTTTGAGTTTGGTGTGGAGGAAGTTTTCAAGGATCAAGAGAGGAGGATGATACAATATGATCAAGGAGAGTGAAAGCTCTAAGCTTGGGGATGCCCCCGTGGTTCATCCCTGCATATTTCAAGAAGACTCAAGCATCTAAGCTTGGGGATGCCCAAGGCATCCCCTTCTTCATCGACAAATTATCAGGTCACCTCTAGTGAAACTATATTTTTATTCTGTCACATCTTATGTGCTTTACTTGGAGCGTCTGTATGTTCTTGTTTTTTGTTTTGTTTGAATAAATTGGATCCTAGCATTCATTGTGTGGGAGAGACACGCTTCGCTGTTGCATATGAACACATATGTTCTTAGCTTTATTCTTAATGTTCATGGCGAAGGTTGAAACTGCTTCGTTAATTGTTATATGGTTGGAAACAGAAAATGCTACATGTGGTAATTGGTATAATGTCTTGAATAATTTGATACTTGGCAATTGTTGTGCTCATGTTTAAGCTCTTGCATCATATACTTTGCACCTATTAGTGAAGAAATACTGTAGAGCTTGTTGACATTTGGTTTGCATGATTGGTCTCTCTAAAGTCTAGATATTTTCTAGTAAGGATTTGAGCAACAAGGAGGACAGTGTAGAGTCTTATAATGCTTGCAATATGTTCCTATGTGAGTTTTGTTGTACCAGTTCATACTTGTGTTTGCTTCAAACAACCTTGCTAGCCTAAGCCTTGTATTGAGAGGGAATACTTCTCATGCGTCCAAAATCCTTGAGCCAAAAACTATGCCATTTGTGTCCACCATACCTACCTACTACATGGTATTTCTCTGCCATTCCAAAGTAAATTGCTTGAGTGCTACCTTTAAACAATTCAAAAGTTATTACCTCTTATTTGTGTCAATTTTTTATAGCTCATGAGGAAGTATGTGGTGTTTATCTTTCAATCTTGTTGGGCAACTTTCACCAATGGACTAGTGGCTTCATCCGCTTATCCAATAATTTTGCAAAAAGAGCTGGCAATGGGGTTCCCAGCCCCAATTAATTAACTTTCATAATTTTACAAATAGACACTCCTCCATGGTAATTGTTGGATGGCACCCGAGGATTCGGTTAACCATGGCTTGAGAAAGCAAAGGTGGGGAGGAGTGTCATCTAAATAAAACTAAAATAAAAGACACTCCTTCATGGTATGAGATTGTTGGAAGGCACCCGAGGATTCGGTTAGCCATGGTTTGTGAAAGCAAAGTTTGGAAGGAGTGTCACTGTTGCCTGCCAAAACCCACCGGCGAGCAGCGACGGGCAACACGGAGAGCCGGGAGGCTCCCAGGACTGCTGGTGGGTCCTGGTCCCTCGGGCGACGGCCCGCAATGCTCCGGCACACGTCCAAGCTGGTGCAAGGGCGTGCCACCTGACCTATACCTGGTCAGGAAGGTGATGGATTGCTTCGACTAGTTTCCTGCATGGCATACACGTAAACATTAAATACGAGCCTCGATCGGCTCTCAGGTTATCCTGTGAATCGGCTCAGGGAGCCGATCCACCCATGATTCGCATTGGATCTACGATAACATGGTGGTCCTGCTTGATCAATACTAAGCTAAAATGATCTACGACGATTTAGGGTTTTCACCACCTAACCGGAACTTCCTACACGTAGTTGAGCCTGGCAGACACGAAAGATAACAGAAAACCAACCCTAGAAAAGGCCTAAAAACCAACATGGAGTTGATCCTCGGAACATCCCTTCTAGGATCAGTAAGCCGTACCTTACGCACTACTGGATCATTCAACCCGTTTGCAAGGCCTAACCATATGGATATCAAACTAATCCTCGAAGAACAAGGAACAACCGTAACAGATCGAATCTACTAAATAAAGACTAAGCAAGGTGCTACCCTTACACCTAAGATGGGTGCAAGGGCAGCTAGATATCCAGGGGTAGCATGATTAAGCAAATACATCAAGAAAGTACCGATGCTAACCCTAACATATCTATGATAACGGTGTTGCTCGCCATCAAAAGGGCTTCAGTACGAGCAACACATGAACAACGAATAAACAAGATACTGCCTAGATCGCAATCAGCATAGCGCTTACCCGGAAGAAACCCTCGAAACAAGGGGTGGCGATGTGCCTAGATTGGTTTGTTGTGAATGTGATCGTCCTCTTTCTCAATAAACCTAGATACATATTTATAGTCCGTAGACTTTCTAACTTGGGAATAAACCCAACCGTGTACGAGCTAAACTCTATCTCTTAATTCTAACCGACACGTAACCTACTATAATTTACAGATACACGGGCAATCTAGCCCAAACTCTTGTACAAGGCCAATTCATGAATATTTTCCGTGTATATTCTCCAAGCCCATCTCAATCACGGCCCACCTCCTGACCTGGTTAAAATCTGGTGATAACACATGCCCCCTGGTTTTGGCAATGATAATTCCAAAACCACTCTGTTTTTTTTCTTCGTAGGGTCATGTCGTAGCAGAGCAGAACCGTCGCAGTATCCTTTCATCATGATGCCTTGCCTTCTCAACTTCTCTGCACGATTTGACAGTTTTTTGGCACCACTTCCTCGGAAACCGCTGTAGCATTAAATCTCCACTATATCCCCTTTATTTAACCGCGCCGAGCAGTTCGCCTCTTCATCCTCTTGCTCTGTACTAGCCATCGGCAAAAGAACCCCTTCCTCTATAGCCATGTCTTCCTCTTCCTCCGCTGCCTCATCGGGTCTCTCCTCCCTATCCTCCTCCTCGCGTGAGCCGACGCCGGAGTGGGACTCCCTGGCGGCGTACGACCTCCGCGCCCCAGAGAAGTGGGTCAAGGAGGACCACGATTCCTCCGTCTGGTCCGAGGATGACAAGTCCTTGACCGACGGAGACGACGACCTCCAGTTCCTCGCCGATGGGGAGCTGGAGGCGGAGAGCGAAGATGACTTCTTCTCCTGGGATGACTTCACCTCCTCCGACGAGGAGGAGGAAGAGGAGGACGATGCCTCCTCCGATGAGCCGCCGGCGAAACGCTTCCGCGCCGGGTCGGAGGACGACGACGATGATGATGATGAGGAGGAAGAAGCCCCTGCCGAGGGCTACGGCAGCAGCGACGAGGACGTCGCCGACAGCAGCGCCGACGGCAGCTACGACGGCGACGACGAGGGCAGCGACGGCCCATAGAGTAGCATCTACTAGTATAGGACTAGTAGTAGTAGTAGATTGGTCAGTAGACCTTTCTTTTGTTCCTCCTTTCTTGAGCAATCGGCTCTTCTATGTAAGAAATCCCCTTTATCAATGAAAAAATGCTTTCAATTGATTTTGCCGATAGTCAAAGTAAGTCAACGCTCAAAGAGCCGATGGCAGCACATCGGCCTTTACCATAAAACACGAGTAAGGCCAAATCAGTTGCCTATTCAAACGGTAACCTGCAACCTTCGTCTGAGAGAGTAAACTCAGATCCCCAAATCGCCGCTCGGACAGATCCAACTCCCGGCCGCGCGAATCTCAGACCTCAACCGCGCCAACTCAACTCCGCAGCGAATCCAATGGCAGAATCATCCAGCGCCAACGCTACGGTCTCTGGCCTGAAGGTAATCCTCAACCGCTCCTCGCCATCCGAGCATAATGTTAAAATTAACGGCAAACACCTGAATTAATGTCTCGTTCCGTTATTAATTTTAGGTATCAGACATTCTGCTGCCGCATCCTTCTCTTCCAAATTCTCTCTGTCTTGGCCCTCGTTCTACCGAGAGTCCTGCCCATTTGATTTCTTGCGAGGCCAATAGGATTCCCTTTGTCAACCAGAACTTAGATCTAACTTCCTGGGCCGACTGCTTACGAGCCTGGCCTAATCCTCCTGAAGATTGGGTTTCATGGTACAACAGAGTATCTAAAACTCACCAAGCCACATGGGAAACTATAGGAATAGCCGATGCTTTATCATTATCACTGTCTCCTCTTGAGAAACATGAAAACCTTCTGAAAACCATCGGCTTCTTTTGGTCTGATGCTCTGAACTGCTTCATGTTGGCCATGGCCCCATGACACCAACTCTGCTAGATGTGGCCATGATAACTGGTTTAGACATTGCATCCCCAAGTCCTTCTGCTTTCATGCTGCAAAAGGTCCCTTTTACACTCTCCTCCAAAACAGAGTGCACAAACTGGGGTGCCTATCTTAGACGCCACATGAAAAACAAAGGCCCTGTAACAGATAAGGAACACACGGCCTTCCTGAATTTCTAGTTGGAACATTTCATCTTCTGTGGCCCTTCACTTGCCCCAACCAAGAACTATCTCTCTCTGGCCTATGAACTTGCCAAAGGCACCCAACTTGGCATCGGTAAACTGTTCCTTGGAGAAGCCTATCGATATCTCCAACTGATGTCTGTCAACCTGTTTTCACAAAAGACAGTCAAAACAGGAGGCCCCTGGTGGTTTATTCAGTTATGGGCTCAACTGTATTTCCAGAACCAGATCCCAAATTCTCCACCTTTGACCACTTGCACCTTCCCAGATGCTAATGGGAAACAAATCCGATGCACTAGCTACGGCCAAGCTCTCTATAGCCTTCCAGGCAGCAAACTGACCCCCAAGGAAGCATCAGAGTGGTTCAGGATTTTCTTCCAAGGCCTGGACAATCCTCTGTTCTTCCCTTACGCTGAATCTGGAAATTTTGAAAATCCAGTCACCTTCAGGCTAGACAGCTTTGCCGATGACCCCAGCACTCGGCACTTGTATTCGATTATGATCCGTCCTTGCTTCCTTCCGGTTGGCATGAGCACCTCCAACAGGATCATCAAGCCTGGTTATGAGTCTTATCAGCCGGTCGTAGTAGCCCGGCAGTTTGGTCTTGGGCAGGTGTCTCCACACTTCTTCCTCCACCACCTGACAGAGAGCAGAGCTGAGTTGCCCGATGTCCTTACTGGCCAGAGGTGCTACTCTTTCTTTGATGCTCTGGCTATCCCAATCCCTCACAACCTCTCTTTCACTTCATCAACCAACGGTTTTGAGGCCTGGTGGTCTATGTGGAAGACTCATGCCTTCAGAAGAGCTCTGGTACCATTGCTGAAGCAACTTGATACTGAATATGATATCCCTGCAGAACAGGTACCACCACTCACAAATTTTCTTGCAGTGGCTCACAATAATCTTTTGTAACCTTGCTCTGTCTCTTTGCAGCAACAAGATGGTCCAGAACCTGCACATGATGACGGCTCCCCCTTCAAGTTCCTCCCACCAGCTCCAGTGGTCCTTTTCTGCAAAAGCTCTCCTCCTCTGAAGAAGGTCGTGATGCAGAGCCAGCCGATTTCACCAAAATCGGCTCCCAAGAGCAAAGTGTCTTCCGGGCCAACTGCCCCCCGAGCCTCAACCCAGGCGAGAACAGCAGTAAGGAAAGTAGCTGCCAGGAAGACCTTGAAGCGCCAAACCCCTACTCCGGCTCAAGAAAGTTTGCACGTAAGCTGATCCATGCTTTGACCGATTTCATCTACCCTTATGGATATGCTTGTGCTTACTAACTCTTCTTTCACAGGCCTCCACTGAAGACAACTCCAGCGAGGAGACACAGTCCAATCGAAGGGATTCGAGCTCGGGGAACTCCGGGAAAACCACCACGCAGAGCCAGCCAGATTTGCCACCATCGGCTTCCAAGAAGAGGTCAGTTACTGAACTTGTTGCCCCCCAAGCTCCAACCAAAGTACGCACAAAGAGCCAATGCATCAAGAGAGCTTGAAAGGAACCGCAAGCCCCTGCATCAAATCAAGAGGCTTCAAATGTAATTACACTCCATGCTTTCCTCGGCTCATATTTCCTGCTGACCCTTCGCTGCTCGCGTTGGCTAACCACTTCCTTTGCAGACTGATGACACCTCTAGTGGGGAAGTTGAGGAGGTACTGATGCCATCCGCCACCCTGGACCTAGCAACCTCTAGAAGTGTAGCTGACAAGGTTGCCAACTTGGCCAAGCCCACATCAGAAACACAAGAGCCGATCCTCTCATCATCGGCTGTTCCTCTGGTCTTAGGAGAGGTACACTCCTTTCCCTTGGCTCTACCCTTCTCTTTTGCTGTACACTGACGATGTCCTTGTTGTTTGTCAGGATTACGACCTCTCAAACTTGCTAGCGTTCGACCCTGAATCCATCGAACCAGCTACTTCTAGGGCAAGTGAAGAACCAGGACCCAGCGCTACCCATGGTCAACTCCAGCGCCTCAAAGCCCTGCTCTCCTCCTCAATTGAGACATTGGTTGAAAACCCCGAGGAAGTGAAGAGCATTCTTGAAGACGTCCAGCCCCATCTCCCGGTACCGTTGCAGGTGAAGCTCTGGCCAGTGGTGACTCTGTCTGTCTTCAGGTCAAGGGTGAAGTTGGCTCGTCAGAGAATCGACCTACGCCACGCCCAGCTTCCGTTGAAAGCGGATATTGCAAACAAATGTCAGCGGCTTAATGAGAAAAAGTCAGCCTTGGACGCCAAAACTGACACCTCTGTCAGCACTGCTGAACTTGAGGCCTTGCGAAAGGAGTTGGAGGACCTTGAAGAGAGGGTCCGGGCAACCAAACAGCTCATCCATGATAAGGAAGCCCACATTGCACGCTCCCAAGAGGAAGCAGAAGGCCTCAGAGCTGAACTGAAGACTGATCTGGCCGAAATACGTGCCCTAAACAGACAGCTGGTGATAGGCAAAGACGAAGACGATGAGGCCGAGATCGCCGAGGTGGATCGTGTTCGTGCTGTCGCGCTCCATGCTCTCGAGGCATTCCTTCAGTAGAACCCCTCTATGTAACCTGATAACTGCTCATATGAGCTTGTACCTCTAGAGTCGATGTCTATGCATCGGCTTTTTAGTCTGAAGTCGATGTCTGTGCATCGGCTGTACTTGTGTCTCGTTGCTTAAAAAAATTTGAACTGGCCGATTTCATGCATCGGCCCCCACATTTCACTGTCCAACATCCCACATGTTTGGGAGGTATTTCTTGAGATGTTGACCCTTGACAGATACTGGGAATTTGACAGATACTGGCCTTGTATCTTATCTGTTTAGGTGCCCCCCCGAGCCGGATCTTTCAAGTAATTGAAGATATCAGCTCTCCAGTCATCTGGTTCCAGGAACTGTACCTGAACATCGGCTCCTTCTAACCCAGGCATCTCTGTGTAATCCCATGTAAAGTAATCTGGGTACTCTTTCAATAGAGCTATCATCAGGCTCCTCAGATGCGGATCTAACTTTTTGCTGATAAAAGTTGGTCGTGGCTTATCCCCAGGACCAATGTCAACCTCTTCTAGCTCATCAGCTGATGTAAACCCATACCCTAGCTTTCCGTCGCCTGCTAGATCAACGTTGAACACAGGCAAAACGTATGGCGAGGATAACATGGGCCGATTGCTGGAATCGGCCCCCATTTTGATCGCACTGCTCAAAGAAGGTTTACAACTTGTTCGTGCTCTACTACGGGAAGAAGTCCCGTTACTAGGACTACGTGGCATGCTTGATTTGAGATCATTAGCTTTTATTTTTTGGGGCCGATCGCAGGGATCAGCCTTGCCACGTACGTCCATTGACTTTGTTCTTGCTACTCTGTCAGGCCGGTGGATAAGACCAGCCTCACCCCATTTTTTGAAACTTCGATGCGCTCACAGCCGTCCAAACTGACTCCAGAGAGTGGCTCTTGGTCTTCCGCTTCCCAAATGTTCATGCCGGCTGTTGAGATCTCGACTGAGTTATCTGCCTGGACGACCTCTACTTCATCTCCATCCCACTGTATCAAGCATTGGTGCATTGTAGATGGAATGCAGCAGTTGGCGTGAATCCAATCCCTCCCTAACAGGACAGCGTAGGTGCTTTTGCTGTCGATGATGAAGAATGACGTAGGGATGGTTTTTCGGCCTACGGTTAGATCCATGTTCAGAACGCCTTGTGCTTCTGATGCTTGGCCGTTGAAGTCGCTTAGTATGACGTTGGTTTTGATCAGATCCTCTGTAGAGCGTCCCAAACGTCGTAGCATGGAGTACGACATTATATTGACTGCCGCTCCGGTGTCAACCAACATCTTGCCGACAAGCTGCCCATTGATGTAACCTTTTAGGTATAAGGCCTTCAAATGTTTGTAGCCCTTCTCTTGTGGCTTTTCAAAGATAATCGGCCGTGGACCACAATCGAACTGAGCTACTGACGCTTCTTCTGTTCTTGGAGCGCAAACTTCTGCCGGAAGGATGAACACCATATTTGTGCCAGCCGATGTCTTATCATCGGCTTTCATTTGCTTGGGGTGCCACTCTTTCTTCTGTGTACGACCCTCCACGTCCAAAGTTTGCTGGATTTTCACGGCCAGATCGGGCCGCGCTTTTCTCAACGTGTGGAGGTATTGTCTCTCGGCTTCCTCCAAGCTACGTAGACGCTGCACCCTACGCTTTTGGGAGTGACTAAGTCCATCAGGGCACCACCTTGGCCGGTGGTATCTCTCTTCTTCTTCTTCTGATTCATCTTCATCTTCTAGCTCCTCTAAATCTTCCACCCGAGATGACTCAGCTTGTTTGTGCCGAGACGGGAGAGGCCCTAGACGTTGGAATACTGACACATCGCTTACATCCTTTTTCTTCTGTCTACACACCGGGCAGTTGTCGATTGTAGGCAATCGGCTCATTCCTGAATCCCAGTAATGCTTAAAGAAAGGACAATCCCAGTGCCTGTCCATGTCTTCTTGCTCCCTTGAACTTTCCTTAGCGCGGCGTTCATATCCTTCATCGTCTCTATCATCCCGACGATACTTTCTGTTGCTTACGCTAGACCGACGATCTCTTTCGTCGGCTGTGTCATACCTCCGGCGTCGGTCATACTGACGCTCATATTTGTTAAGAAGGTGCTCGGAGAGTGGTCGTTGATACCGCACACTTCTCACTTGTTCCTCGGTGACGTACCGTTTGTCAGCATATCGGGGCCGGTCACTTGGGCCGGCCTCCTCCTTGTCCTTGCCACGAGAACGACTGCTCTCTTCTTTGTCCCTACCATGGTGGTATACAAGCCCTGCCATGTTAATACTGAACGAGAAATCTGGCTGGCGCCTCACGGAGTGACTGCACTCCACCATGTTGACGGCAGGAAACGGGTGCGTGTCCACTTTCATGGCATACTGACCAAAGATCAGACGGCCTTGTTCTATCGCCATTTGGATTTGCTGACGCAACACTTTGTAGTCGCCGGTGGTATGGGTGAACGAGTTATGCCACTTGCAGTATGGTCTTCCGTTCAGCTCTTGCACCGTAGGGATCTTGTGGCCTTCGGGTAACTTCAACTGTTTCTCCTTAAGCAGTAAATCAAATATCTGCTCAACCTTGCTTACGTCGAAGTCAAACCCTTTTGTAGGCCCTTGTGGCTTCACCCATTTGCAAGACACGGGGTTTGCCCCCCGAGCCCATTCAGCCACAGCTACTTCCTGGTCTTCTGCAGAGTCTTCAGCTTCTCCTGTCTCAACCAGGCTTATAGGGCGTTTGAACTTGTCTTGATACAATTCAGGGTGGCGCTGTTCATACAAAGACAATTTCTGAACAATATGCGCCAGTGAAGTGTATTCCGCTTGGCAAGCAAGATCCTTGATCGGCGCTGCGAGGCCCAACACTGCCAGATCGACTGCTTCTCTCTCATTCAAACGAGCCGAATAACATCGGTTCCTGACAGTCCTGAAACGCCGAATGTATTCAGACACCGTTTCTCCACTCTTTTGACGCACTTGCACCAGATCGGCGACGCCAGCCTCGGAAGCTTCTGAGTGATATTGCATGTGAAACTGCTCTTCCAGCTGCTTCCATGTCCGGATTGAATCTGGTGGCAATGAGGTGTACCACCCAAAAGCTGGTCCTGTGAGGGATTGTGCGAAAAACCTCACACGCAACTGGTCTGATGCGGAGATCATGCCCAGCTGTGCCAAATATCGGCTCACATGCTCAATCGAACTAGAGCTGTCTGACCCACTGAACTTTGAGAACTCAGGGAGCCGATACTTGGGTGGCAGTGGTATCAAATCATATTCGTTGGGGTACGGCTTGGAATAGCCGATTGCCCTCCTTTTTGGCACCATGCCGAACTGATCTCTCAAGATTGCACTGATTTGATCCACTGTAGGAGCTGCAGGGGCCGAGCTTTGATGACTCGTTGCAGTGGCATACTTAGCTAGCCACGCCTGTTTATCGGCCTCCACTCCGCATCCCTCCCCGCCGCTCCGTAAATTCCTCCTACTGCTCCGGAAATTCCTCCCGTCAGAATCTGTTCGTACGCGCTGTGTTAGTGCAATCCGGCACGTACGTGCACATGTATCCGTGGGGGATTTCTTTAGGCGGTTCCAGCAGGAACTGGTAATCAGTAGGATCGCCTCCAATCTTGTAGACGACGTACGCCGGTGAACCCGGCGGCTCTGGAGCTGCTAGCGCGAAAGGCAGCTGTGGTCTGGTCTGGAACGGTATTTCTCCCTGGTGAGTCCCTAAGGTAGGTCCTGACGGGGAGTATTGATGCTTCATGATTTCCTGAACCACGCGTACTGTGACGCGCTCGAAAGCGTTTACTAGGCTCTCAGAATGACGGTGTAGCGAATGAGCTACCATGTAGTTAACTTCCTGGCGTAGAGCTCTGGTGCGTTCTTCTGAAGCGGTAGACAGATCCACCCCATCGAGAGCGCCTTCAGCTGAGAACCCTTTCCACTTAATGCCACGTGTACGGGTTTTCTCGAAAGAGCCGATGAGGTCGACTTCGAAGAGAGCTTTAAGCTCATCGTATTTCTTCTTGTGCTCCTCTGTCAGCTCTTCGTACGTAACCGGTGCGTCCGCCATCTCAGTTGCAGGTGTTAACGTAGTTGCTGTAGAATGTCCCACCGGGCGTGCCAGAATGTGTTGCCTGCCAAAACCCACCGGCGAGCAGCGACGGGCAACACGGAGAGCCGGGAGGCTCCCAGGACTGCTGGTGGGTCCTGGTCCCTCGGGCGACGGCCCGCAATGGTCCAGCACACGTCCAAGCTGGTGCAAGGGCGTGCCACCTGACCTATACCTGGTCAGGAAGGTGATGGATTGCTTCGACTAGTTTCCTGCATGGCATACACGTAAACATTAAATACGAGCCTCGATCGGCTCTCAGGTTATCCTGTGAATCGGCTCAGGGAGCCGATCCACCCATGATTCGCATTGGATCTACGATAACATGGTGGTCCTGCTTGATCAATACTAAGCTAAAACGATCTACGAGGATTTAGGGTTTTCACCACATAACCGGAACGTCCTACACGTAGTTGAGCCTGGTAGACACGAAAGATAACAGAAAACCAACCCTAGAATAGGCCTAAAAACCAACATGGAGTTGATCCTCGGAACATCCCTTCTAGGATCAGTAAGCCGTACCTTACGCACTACTGGATCATTCAACCCGTTTGCAAGGACTAACCATATGGATATCAAACTAATCCTTGAAGAACAAGGAACAACCGTAACGGATTGAATCTACTAAATAAAGACTAAGCAAGGTGCTGCCCTTACACCTAAGATGGGTGCAAGGGCAGCTAGATATCTAGGGGTAGCATGATTAAGCAAATACATCAAGAAAGTACCGATGCTAACCCTAACATATCTATGATAACGGTGTTGCTCGCCATCAAAAGGGCTTCCGTACGAGCAACACATGAACAACGAATAAACAAGATACTGCCTAGATCGCAAGATGCGATCTAGGCAGCATAGCGCTTACCCGGAAGAAACCCTCGAAACAAGGGGTGGCGATGCGCCTAGATTGGTTTGTTGTGAACGTGATCGTCCTCTTTCTCAATAACCCTAGATACATATTTATAGTCTGTAGACTTTCTAACTTGGGAATAACCCAACCGTGTACGAGCTAAACTCTATCTCTTAATTCTAACTGACACGTAACCTACTATAATTTACAGATACACGGGAAATCTAGCCCAAACTCTTGTACAAGGCCGATTCATGAATATTTTCCGTGTATATTCTCCAAGCCCATCTCAATCACGGCCCACCTCCTGACCTGGTTAAAATCTGGTGATAACAGTCACCCAAAAATAAAAAAATTCATGGGAGCCGCTCTTTGAAAGTCTGTCTGGCAAGGGGGTTAGAGTACCCACTACCATTCGTTGACAACAACAAACACCTCTCAAAGCTTTACTTTTATGCTCTCTCTATGTTTTCAAAATAAAAGCTCTAGCACAAAAATAGCAATCCATGCTTCCCTCTGCGAAGGGCCATTCTTTTACTTTTATGTTGAGTCAGTTTACCCATTTCCTTCCATCTTAGAAGCAAACACTTGTGTTAACTGTGCATTGATTCTTACATGCTTGCATATTTGCATTCATCATATTACTTTGTATTGACAATTATCCCTGAGATATACATGTTACAAGTTGAAAGCAACTGCTGAAACTTAAATCTTCCTTTGTGTTGCCTCAATGCCTTTACTTTGAATCTATTGCTTTATGAGTTAACTCTTATGCAAGACTTATTGATGCTTGTCTTGAAAGTACTATTCATGAAAAGTCTTTGCTATATGGTTCAGTTGTTTAACCATTATCTTTACCATTGCTTTGGATCGCTGCATTCATTACATATGCTTACAATAGTATTGATCGAGATTATGATAGCATGTCACTTTAGAAATTATCTTTGTTATTGTTTACCTACTCGAGGACGAGTAGGAACTAAGCTTGGGGATGCTTGATACGTCTCAAACGTATCTATAATTTCTTATGTTCCATGCTACTTTATTGATGATACTCACATGTTTTATACATACTTTATGTCATATTTATGCATTTTCCGGCACTAACCTATTAACAAGATGCCGAAGAGCCTGTTGATGTTTTCTGCTGTTTTTAGTTTCAGAAATCCTAGTAAGGAAATATTCTCGGAATTGGACGAAATCAACGCCCATGGTCTTATTTTTCCACGAAGCTTCCAGAAGACCGGGGGAGATACGAAGTGGGGCCACGAGGCGGCGACACAGCAGGGCCGCGCCGCCCTGGCGTGTGGGCCCCTCGTGACGCCCCCTGACCTACCCTTCCGCCTACATATAGCCTTCGTCGAGAAAACCCCAGTACCGAGAGCCACGATACGGAAAACCTTCCAGAGACGCCGCCGCCAATCCCATCTCGGGGGATTCAGGAGATCGCCTCCGGCACCCTGCTGGAGAGGGGAATCATCTCCCAGAGGACTCTTCATCGCCATGATCGCCTCCGGATTGATGTGTGAGTAGTTCACCCCTGGACTATGGGTCCATAGCAGTAGCTAGATGATTGTCTTCTCCTAATTGTGCTATCATTGTTAGATCTTGTGAGCTGCCTAACATGATCAAGATCATCTATTTGTAATGCTACATGTTGCGTTTCTTGGGATTCGATGAATATGGAATACTATGTTATGTTGATTATCAATCTATCATCTATGTGTTGTTTATGATCTTGCATGCTCTCCGTTGCTAGTAGAGGCTCTGGCTGACAAGGGATTAACTTGTCAATGCCTACGGGTTGTAGACTAGGGTTTAGTTGGAAGTAGAGGGCAAGTAGATCTCGAAGGTTTCAGCCGAAAAGTACTCGACGATTATGAAAACTAGGGTTTGAGAGACAATGATTCGATGCTTTCTTTGTCCCTCGACTCCCCCTTATATAGGAGGTGGAGCCGAGGGTTTCGTATTGTACAAGTTACAAAGTCCGGGAAGGTTTCTAACTCATCCCGCAAGATTACAAATAATGCTTCCTATTACAACTTTAGCTTTTCTTAACAATATCTTGGGCTTTCGAATCTTCTTATTCTTCGAGTAGTGGGCCTTCAGTAAACCCCGTGTACTATCTTCGGCAGGCCCATTGGGGATGCCTATGTCAGTAGCCCCCGAGATTTTGCTTGAATCGTAGAGTCGGGGAAAATCTCCACTGTTTATTTTTACTCGACAACTTAAAACTTCTCTATATTTTTTTATATGAATTTCTATATTGTACAGGGATAATGGTAGTTGGGGCTAGTTCATCTGACGGATCAGGTACTAGTTAACTGCTCTAGTGGCAATCCGCAAAAACCTACTTCAAGATCACGTCCCTGGACATGATCTCGGGATACTGGTGTAAACTTCGACAGGTGCCGCTTAAGGTCTTACCATTCTGTCGAGTCCCAGTCATATTTATCGGGTACCTAACGCGTCCGTTAGTATTTTTCTTTGTATCTGTTGATACGGATAAAAGTAGCAAACCGACGTCAGAGACGGCGCCACGCCACATAGAACGGATCTGGGGTCTTACCTTCGCAAAGTTTTGCGGCATTCAGAATTTGTTCGCAACTTTGGCGTTCTGAGAATATATTGTCGAGTGCTTATTCGGCTGTTGGAATGGCACATTTTATTGAGTCAACGGATGACTTATATTGCTCTCCCGATGGGAGTATATGTAGAGTTATGTATATAACTCGAAATATGCTCACTTTTCCTTCTTCTTTTTCTCCATCTCTCTTTTTTTTTATAATTTCATCGGGCACGCGAACAGCGTTCCCGATGGGAGTAGCCCCCGAGGCTACAACCAAGGACTTGTGCTTGGGTGTAGGCTCCACGTCTTATGTCGCTATATTTTCTCATGTCACATATTTTGTCCAAATTTCTCGGGTGCGCGAACAGCGCTCCCGATGGGAGTAGCCCCCGAGGCTATGAGCAAATATTTGTATTTGATCATAGGATCATGCCATTTCTATTTTGTCTTTCTTGATCTTTTCATTTTTTCAAAGTAGCCCCCGAGCATTTGATCAAAAACTTGTATTTGATCAAAGGCTCTCCAACATTTTTTCCCTGTCGCCTTTTTTATAAAGTTATTGAGTCGAATTTTTCTCCTTCTAAGGTGACGCTATTTCTGACGATAGCCACGGTTGCAAGTCCTGAAATCGCGAGAAGTCCTCTCCCACTGCCTTGCGGGCCCAAATTACTCATTATCTTGACACGTCGTGCAAGTGGGGGACACACGTCCTCCGCTTTTCCTGGCGCACGTACTGTAACTTCTCCAGTGTTAAAGTACTTTTTTACCCCTGTTCCACGTGGTCATCATCTGGCACATACTTTTTCCATCCAACGGTCCGCCGCTTCGCCGCACCTCTATATAAGATGCCCTTCTTCTTCCTCGAGCACTTCCGCTCGCGCCGTTCTCCTGCTCTCCTCTGCAAAACCTCCTCCTGCGCCCACAACTCCCTGAGCTCATCTTCTCCCAAACTGCATTCCTGCGCCATTGTTCATGCCACCGCGTAGATTGACCAGACACAGCACACCGGAATCGACGATGGCCTCTGCGGATCTGGGAAGCGCCGAGTGGGAGAGATCTAAAATCTCCACCCAAGACATCAACCTCCTGAAGAAACTGGGGATCAGCAAGAATCCCAAAGCGCTGTGCTTCCCCAGCGAAGAAAGCTACCCAACCCCTCCAATGGAGTATGGGGTTAGTTTTGTCGACCATCTCATCCGCGGCCTTTCTGCCCCCATTCACCCTTTCCTTCGAGGGTTGCTTTTTGTTTATGGTCTGCAACTTCATCACCTCACGCCCAATTCGATCCTCCACATTTCCATTTTTATCACCCTCCGCGAAGCCTTCCTTGGCGTCCAGCCCAACTGGGCGCTATGGAAGCGCATTTTCTTTTGTCGCCGCAATGGCTCTCCCAATGTCGCCTATAACATAGGCGGCGTTGTTATCTGCGTTCGCCCCGATGTCGAGTATTTCGACGTCAAATTCCCTGATTCAGTTCAAGGGTGGTGCAAGAAGTGGCTGTACATCCATGAGGAGAACAATGGATGTGCTGAAGACAATATTCCTCCTTTTGACGGTGCCAAGAAAATCTATCGTCGCCGCTCTTGGGACGCAGAGGCTACCGAAGAGGAAAAAACAGCGACAGAGGCATTGATGACTCGCATCCACGAGTTGCAAAACACTCGCGGCAAAGAGCTATCAGGTATCCAAATCACAACCTATTTCCTTAGAATCCGAGTGCAGCCTCTTCAGGCTCGCAAATACCCTCTCTGGAAGTATGCTGGCGACAAGGATGCGGATCGGTTGTCGGTGAATTTAGAGGTCAAGGACTTAGAGAAACTTGTCCGAAAAATCTCCTCCCTCAGCAAAAAAGATCCTGTCCCTTCTTCTTGTCGCGTAAAACCATACAGCGCCACCAATGCGCTCCCCGAGGTAACTTTTGTTCGACTTTACTTATTTTGATTTGCCATCCTTTGCATAATTCTTTTGTTGACATCCTCCCTTGTTTTCACATAGAACCATCCAGATCTTGTCTCGCTACCTCCCCTTCCTGAAGGTGGAGAAGTCGAAGAACGAGCTGTTGTCCTTGAAGACAACCAAGATGCTCCTGCCCCTGAGAGTGAACCCGCAGGTTCTCGAAAATCTGCGGGATCTTCTGAAAAGGAAGCTGAATCCGAGGGTACCACCTCAGCAGAGTTTCCTCCTCCTGCTGTTTCCCCAAAGAACAAAAGGAAAAGGGCTGATGTCGAAGATTCCGGCACCTCCAAAGCCGAAGAAGCTGCTCCTTCACGTCAGAAGGTAGCTTTTGATCCATACCTTGAGGCCCTCATCAGCTCGTAAGTCACCTTTTACTTCCCCTTATTTTTGTAGTCGAAGATTTTTGTCTACCTTGCTTTTTATGCTGCCACCATTTAATCGTAGTGGTGACGAGGAAGAAGTACCAGCTTTTGATGCGACTGCTCGAACGAGTATGTCGCACACTCTAGTTGTTTCTGAGGTGCAAGTGGAAGGAGAAGAATCTTCGCCTCCTCAACAAAACCTCGACGCTCCTACTCCTCCTTCAAGCCCCCTTGTCCCTTCACCAAAAAGGACAAGGGTTGAAACAATCACGGAGCCTGCCCTACAATTGGGCAGCTCCTCGAGTCCTCTTCTAGATGATGTAAGCCTTTAATTTCTTGTTGTCATTGTCTATATTTCCTCTGTTTGCTTCTTTGTGCCATCATATTTTTCCCATACCGACGTTCTCTTTCTTTATCCTTCTTTGATAGCCTATGATCAAAGAACTTATTCGCATTGGTGCCCAATTCATTGGGTACCGTGAGTATGCTAGCAAAACTGAAGGTATTGACTCCTTGCTTGCCTTTGTTCATGACTTTTTACTCCTGTTTTACCGCTATTTTGACTATTTTTAACTATTTTGGCAGAAAAACTTGCGGAGGCCAACAAACTTGCCGACACGCTGTTGACTGCCAAAACCCACCGGCGGGCAGCGATGGTCAACACTGTAGAGCCGGGAACAACCTAGAGCTGCGGCTGGCTGAGGTCCCTCCGAGCGACGGCCTGCAAAGCCTTCTGGTCACACACCCGATGCTGATGCAAGGGCGTGCCACCTGACCTATACCTGGTCAGGAAGGTGATGGAGATGCCTCGCTTAGTTTCCTGCATGGCATACACGTAAACATTAAATACGAGCCTCGATCGGCTCTCAGGTTATCCTGTGAATCGGCTCAAGGAGCCGATCCACCCATGATTCGTACGGGGTGCATGAATATATGGTGGTCCTGCTTGATCAAGATAAAGCTAATTAGATCTACGACGATTTAGGGTTTTCACCGCATAATCGGATCATCCTACTCCAGGTTGGGCCTCGCGGCCACGCACGGTGATCGTAAGCCGATCCTAAACAAGGCCTAAAAACCAACACGAAGTTGATCCCCGGAACATCCTGTTTAGGACTAGCGAACGACACCCTACGTGCCGCTGGATCCCCCCCCTTTGTAAGGCCTAACTATTGCAGATATTAAACTAATCCTTGTAGAACAAGGAGCAATCGTAACGGATCAGATCTACTAAATAATGATCAAGCGGGGTGCCGCCCCCATACCTAAGATAGGTATGAGGGCGGCTAGACATGCAAGGGTTGCACTACGATAGCATATTACGCGAAGAACTATGCTAACCCTAACACATCTATGATAACTACATTGCTCGCCATCAACAAGGCTTCAGTACGAGCAACGCATGAACAACGTGGAGCTTGTGCTGCCTAGATCGCAAGATGCGATCTAGGCAGCATGTCGCTTACCGGTAGAAACCCTCGAGACGAAGGAGTTGGCGATGCGCCGAGATTGATTTGTTTGGGTGAACGTTGGTTGTTGTTTATTCCATAAACCCTAGATACATATTTATAGTCCAAGGGACTTTCTAATTCAGGTGTGCACCTAACCGTGCACGGGTAAAACTCTATTTTCTAATCTAAGATGCGATCTACTATAATTACAGATACAAGGGCAAACTAGCCCAAACTCAGCATAACAGGCCGATTCACGTAATTCTACCATGTATATTCTTCAAATCCATCTTGATCGCGGCCCACCTCTGACTCGGTCAAATTCTGGTGATAACACATGCCCCCCTGGTTTTGGAATTGGTAATTCCAAAATCACTCTGCTTTCCTTCGTCGGGTCATGTCGTGGCAGAACCGTTGCAGTGTCCTTCATCATGATGCCTTGCCTTCTCAACTTCTCCGCATGACCTGGCAGTTTTTTTTTTCTTAGGCACCACTTCCTCGGAAACTGCTGTGGCATTGAATTTCCACTATATCCCCTTTTATTTAACCGCTATGAACAGTTCTCCTCTGCATCTCCTTCGCATTAGCACTCCAAAAACCCTCCTGCGCCACCATGTCTTCTTCCTCCTCTGCTCCATCGGACCTTTCCAGCCAGTCCTCCCCTTCCCGGGAGCCGACGCCGGAGCCGACCCAGGAGGAAGTCCACGCGGCGAACACCCGCCGCGCCATCGAAGCTGGGGAGGAGTCCAGCCACGACTTCTCCGTCTGGTCTGAGGACGATAAGTCCTTGACCGACGGGGAAAGCGACCTCCGCTTCCTCGCCAACGGGGAAACGGAGGAGGAGGAGGAGAGCGATGACGATCGCTTCTCCTACGACTTCACCTCTTCCGAGGAGGAGGAGGAGCCGGAAGAGGAGGAGGAGGACACCTCCTCTGACGAGCCGCCGGCCAAGCGGTTCTGCCCCTGGCCGGGCAACCTCAGCGACTTCGACAGCGACGACGACGCTGATGAAGAGGACGAGGACAACGAGGGCCCGGTCGGCGGCCATTGGAGCGACGACGAGCCCACCGGAAGCAGCGCCGACAGCGGCGGCGACGGCGACGACGAGGGCAGTGACGGCCCGTAGATAGGACCTCTAGTATAGGGCCAGTAGTAGTAGATGGGGCAATGTATCCCCTAGTATTTCCTTTTGAGAGCAATCAGCTCTTTATGTAAGAAATCTCGTCTATCCATGAAGAACTTTTCCCCAATTTGATTTTGCCGATTTCCTTTGAGTTTAATTTAGCCGATTCCCTCTCATGCCGACCTTGCCGATTCGCCTCCTTTGCCAATGCGTAATGAGCCGATAGCAACGCATCAGTCCTTTACAATTCTCCCTTCAACAGATGATTTTGAAATCTGGTGGATAATGTAGAATCTTTAGGGAAGCCTTTGAATTCTTCCAACCAAACCTCATGGTCTTCTTTAGCACTCATCATCTGTGAAGAAGATTGCAACGAAAGATCAGCCGATGGTATCCCAATCGGCTTCTGAACAGAGTATCCACCAGGCCTGCTGCCCCCCGAGCCTTACTCGGGCGAGAATGTCAGAGAGGATGCGCCAAAGCCGATCACCTTTCTTCCTCAGACAGCCGATATACCCCTTCTGTCAACACAGCTGAACTAGTATCAAAGGTTGGAAATCCTTGACAAGAAGGTTCAGGAACCCGGATCGGCTCGAAACAGCTGAAGAAGTTCTCATTGTTTTACTCCTCGAAGAAGCAGAAGGCACCACCGCTGGCCTGGATTTGGTGGAGATTCGATAAACCTCGCATAATTCCACTAGAGTCGATGGCTGCGCATCGGCTGCTTCTCAATTCTAAAGTCGATGCCCTTGCATCGGCTGTCCAAATTTTTTTTTTACTGGCCGATTTTCTCCTATCGGCCCCCAATATTTCATTGCACACATGTCCTCCTGCATCTGTTCCCAAGTTCATCGTGTTTAGGTGCCCCCCGAGCCGAATCTGTCAGGGCATGGCAGATATCGGCTCTGTAATTCATACGTCGGCTCCGGTAGGAACAAGGACGAACGCAACCAGAACATGTGGTGAGGATAATTTTGGCCGATTGCTGGGATCGGCCTCCATGATGATTGAAGCATTGACTGAAGGTTCTGTAATGTCCCTTCAAAGATTTTTGGGGCCGATCACAGGGATCAGCCTCGCCATGTTTGATCATCACTTCGCTTCAGCTACATGGTCAGGCCAGTGGATAAAACCAGCTTAACCCTTCCCTTCGTCACGTCGATGCGCTCGCAGTCGTCCAAATTGATACCTGAGAGGGGTTCTTGGCCTACTGCTTCCCATGCGTTCATGCCAGCCGTTGAAATTTCGGCTGAGTCATCGGCCTGGACGACCTCTACCTCATCTCCATCCCACTGTATTATGCATTGGTGCATCGTGGAGGGAATGCAGCAGTTGGCGTGGATCCAATCTCTTTCTAGCAGAACAGCATAAGTGCTCGTGCTATCGACGATGAAGAACGTTGTAGGGATAGTTTTCCTTCCTACGGTCAGATCCACGTTCAGAACACCTTGTGCATCATAGAATCGTGGAGCACTAAGCTCCGTCGGAAGGACGAGCACCATGTTCGTGCCAGCCGATGTCTCATCATCGGCTTTCCTTTGCTTGGGGCGCCACTCCATTTTCCGTGGACGACCCTCTTCATCCAGGGTCCGCTGAACTTTCGCAGCCAGATCAGGCCGTGCCTTCCTTAGCGTATGCAGGTATAACCTTTCGGCTTCCTCCAGGCCGCGCAATCGCTGAACCCTGCGCTTTTGTGAATGGCTGAGTCCGTCAGGGCACCACCTTGGACGGTGGTACCTGTCTTCTTCTTCTTCTTGTCCCTCGTCTTCGGAATCCTCGAGATCTGCCCAACGAGGGGACTCAGCGCGTTTGCTCTGTGGCGGGAGAGGCCCTAAGCGCTCGAATACAGACACGTTGGTTGCCTCCTTCTTCTTCTATTTGCATTCTGGGCAATTGCCGATTGTGGGCAATCGGCTCATTCCTGAATCCCAGCAGTGTCTGAAAAAGGGGCAGTCCCAGTGCCTGGCGTTGTCATCTTGCTCCCTTGATTGTTCCGTGGCACAGCGCTCGTGCTCCTCCTCATCGCGATCGTGCCGACGATGTCTTCTGGCTTCTCTGGCCAAACGATCTCTTTCATCATCATAGCTGGACCGTCGGCGTTGGTCATACTGACTCACATACTTGTTGAGGAGGTGATCAGAGAGGGGTCGCTGATATCTTATGTTCTTCACTTCTCCCTCTGTGACGTAGCGCTTGCCATCATGACGGAGCCGATCGCGTGGAGCGGCTTCCTCTGTGTCCTTGCTACGAGAGCAGCTGCCCTCGTCTCCATCTTTGCCAGAGTGGTTCCCAGGTCCTACCATGTTGATGCTGAACGAGGATCCTGGCTGGCAACCTTCAGGGTAAGTGCACTCCACCATGTTTACGGCGGGAAAGGGCTGGGTGTCGACCTTCATGGCGTACTGGTTGAAAATTAGTCGCCCTTTTTCTATCGCCGCTTGGATGTGCTGACGCCATACCCTGCAGTCGTTGGTGGCCTGGGAGAGCGAGTTGTGCCATTTGCAGTATGGCTTTCCGTTCAGCTCTTGCACTGTGGGGAATTTGAGACCTTCAGGAATCGTCAACTGTTTCTCCTTGAGCAGGAGGTCGAAGATTTGCTCAGTCTTAGTCACGTCAAAATCAAATCCCCTGGGTGGGCCTGGTGGCTTTACCCATTTGCAGGACACGGGGGTTCCTCCCCGAGTCCATTCAGCCACTGCTACCTCTTGGTCTCCCGCAGGAACTTCGTCTTCCTCTGCATCGACCAGGACTACTGCACGCTTGAACTTGTCTTGGTACAGGTCCGGGTGGCGCTGTTCATATGCCGATAGTTTCTGAACCATGTGCGCCAGTGAGGGATAATCTGCTTGGGAGGCCATGTCATTGAGCTGTGTTGCAAGGCCTGCTACTGCCAACTCGACTGCTTCTTTTTCAGTTATACGAACCGAATAACATCGGTTCCTAAGATTCCTGAAGCGCTGGATGTATTCTGTCACAGTTTCTCCGCGCTTCTGACGTAGTTGTGCTAGATCGGCAATGCCAGACTCGGAAGCCTCTGAATGGTACTGCATATGGAACTGCTCTTCCAATTGCTTCCAAGTCCGGATGGAGTCTGGTGGCAAAGAGGTGTACCATCCAAAAGCCGATCCCGTGAGGGACTATGAGAAGAGCCTCACGCGTAGCTGATCCGACACTGAAGCCGGTCCTAGTTGTGCCAAATATCGGCCGACGTGCTCGATGGAGCTGGAACCATCTGATCCACTGAATTTGGAGAAATCAGGGAGCCGATATTTAGGTGGCAGCGGGATCATCTCGTAGTCGTCGGGGTACGGCTTGGAATAGCCGATTGCCCTTCTTTTCGGCACCATGCCGAACTGGTCTCTCAGTATAGTACTGATCTGATCCGCTGTGCTGGCTGCAGGAGTTGAACTCTGAAGATTCGCCGGGGTGGCGTACTTAGCCAGCCATGTTTGCTTTTCCAGCTCTGAGCCAACTGCAGGAGCTGAGCTCTGGAGGTTCGTCGGGGTTGCGTACTTAGTTAGCCACGTCTGCTTCTCAAGCTCTGTTGCTGACGTTCCTCCTGTTTTCCCAGAAGTCCCTGATGTTGTGGCCTGGTTTGTGAGTGCCCAGTTGCCACAATCTGGCACATACGTGCACGCGTACCCGTGAGGGATCTCCTTAGGCGCCTTGTGCAAGAACTGGTAGTCACTAGGGTCACCACCAATCTTGTAGACGACGAATGCCGGTGTAGCCGGCACTTCTGGTGCCGCCAACGCATATGGCAGCGGTGGACGGGACTGGAGCGGCAACTCTCCTTGATGTGTCCCGAGAGCTGGTCCTGACGGCGAGTACTGGTGCCTCATGATCTCCTGGATCACGCGAAGAGCGACACGCTCCAACGTATTGACTAGGTTTTCAGAGTGACGGTGTAGCGAGTGAGCCACCAAGTAGTTGATCTCCTGCCGCAGGGACCTGGTGCGTTCCTCCGACGGGGCAGAGAGGTCTATCCCATCGAGTGCACCTTGTGGTGAGAACCCCTTCCATCTGATGCCATGGGAACGGGTTCTCTGAAAAGAGCCGATGAGGTCGGCTTCGAGGGTGACTTTGATCTCGTCATACCTCTTCTTGAGCTCGTCGGGCAGCTCCTCGTAGGTGACTGGCGTGCCGTCCGCCATCTCAGATGTAGATGGCGATGTGGTTGATGTAGAAGCTCGTCCCACCGGGCGTGCCAAAATGTGTTGACTGCCAAAACCCACCGGCGGGCAGCGACGGTCAACACTGTAGAGCCGGGAACAACCTAGAGCTGCGGCTGGCTGAGGTCCCTCCGAGCGACGGCCCGCAAAGCCTTCTGGTCACACACCCGATGCTGATGCAAGGGCGTGCCACCTGACCTATACCTGGTCAGGAAGGTGATGGAGATGCCTCGCTTAGTTTCCTGCATGGCATACACGTAAACATTAAATACGAGCCTCGATCGGCTCTCAGGTTATCCTGTGAATCGGCTCAAGGAGCCGATCCACCCATGATTCGTACGGGGTGCACGAATATATGGTGGTCCTGCTTGATCAAGATAAAGCTAATTAGATCTACGACGATTTAGGGTTTTCACCGCATAATCGGATCATCCTACTCCAGGTTGGGCCTCGCGGCCACGCACGGTGATCGTAAGCCGATCCTAAACAAGGCCTAAAAACCAACACGAAGTTGATCCCCGGAACATCCTGTTTAGGACTAGCGAACGACACCCTACGTGCCGCTGGATCCTCCCCCCCTTTGTAAGGCCTAACTATTGCAGATATTAAACTAATCCTTGTAGAACAAGGAGCAATCGTAACGGATCAGATCTACTAAATAATGATCAAGCGACATGCAAGGGTTGCACTACGATAGCATATTACGCGAAGAACTATGCTAACCCTAACACATCTATGATAACTACGTTGCTCGCCATCAACAAGGCTTCAGTACGAGCAACGCATGAACAACGTGGAGCTTGTGCTGCCTAGATCGCAAGATGCGATCTAGGCAGCATGTCGCTTACCGGTAGAAACCCTCGAGACGAAGGAGTTGGCGATGCGCCGAGATTGATTTGTTTGGGTGAACGTTGGTTGTTGTTTATTCCATAAACCCTAGATACATATTTATAGTCCAAGGGACTTTCTAATTCAGGTGTGCACCTAACCGTGCACGGGTAAAACTCTATTTTCTAATCTAAGATGCGATCTACTATAATTACAGATACAAGGGCAAACTAGCCCAAACTCAGCATAACAGGCCGATTCACGTAATTCTACCATGTATATTCTTCAAATCCATCTTGATCGCGGCCCACCTCTGACTCGGTCAAATTCTGGTGATAACACACGCTTGCTCAGAAATTAGAGCAAAGTGAGGTGGCTCGCAAGAAGGCCGAACTTGATGCTGGCAAAGCTAAAGCAGAGGCTGAGAAGGCCAAGGCAGAAGCTGCTGGTGTCGAAGATCTGCAGAAAAGGCTTCATGATGCCGAAACTTCTTTGAACGAGCATAAGGCCGCACAGGCTGCTCGTGAAAAAGCGATCATCAAGCGCTTGAACTCGCAGAATCAGCGCTTTGTCAGTAAGTTTGTCGATCTATTTTGTCCTCTTTAGACTTACTTTTCTTTACTTGCTTGTCGACCAACATATATTTTCTTCGACAGGTAAAACAAACTAAGAATTTGAGCTTGAAGATCCCGACAACGATCCTCTTCTCGACGCACTCTCTGTCCTTGAGTTTCATGGAACAGAAACTCGTGAAGGCATTGAACAGGCTGACGCAGGGTTGTCACGGCTGTTCCCCTACTTCTTCCCGAAGAAAACGGAACCCAAGACTTTTCTTGCTCTTGCCAAGGACTTCAATCCACCAGAAGATCTTGGACTGAAGATGCGCCAAGAAAACATGAAGATTGCTGTCGAAAGCACTGTCGCCTTGGTTGCTGACAGCCAGCAAACTATCGACTGGACGAAGGTGGGCGACACAGAAGAGATGGAGACCACGAAGTGGCGAGCACTGATCAGGGCGGCAAAGCCCAACACGAAGAAGATCTTGGCCTATCTCGGGATCAAGCCAACTTCGACTCCTAGCTCGTCGAAGCCGGAGGTCTAGTTGAATGCCCCTTCTTTTTCTTTTTTTGTTTTTCCTGTTTCTTTTGCCGTTGTCGCCACAATAGCTTTGGCGATAATTGTCCTAGTAATCCTTTTGAAGAACTCCTGTAATATCCTTGTAAATTGCCTGAAGATCAATGGAATTCTTATCTTGCGCGATCATTTGATGCTGAAATTTTCTTTTCCAGTTGATATTTGATAACTACTCCGCCAATCCTTGTCCTGCCGATACTTCGCCTGCTTCTTCTTTCTCGAAGAAAACTCTTGTCGATGATAACCTTATCGAAGGTTCTTCAAGTAAACACTTGCCGCAAGATTTGCAAGAACTTCGCCAACAACTTCAATCCATGAAGAAACAAACTCTGGCAATGATGGAACAGTCTCGAAAAGCGTCCGAAAGAGAGAAGATTGCTCTTCAACAAGCGAAAGAAGCCATAGCTTCCAAGGACGCCGCTGTTTCGGAAGCTGAGAAAGCAACGACTCGAGAAAATAGTATGCTCGAGCTAATGACTGAAGCTAGTGTGGATATGTTAGGTATGTTTTTCCAACTTAGCACTGCTTCTGCTTTTTGCTGTACCTCTCCTTAAATTTCTTGCTCTGTCGCTCAATAGGTTCGGTTCTCGACGCTGCTGCTGAAGATGAGAGAGTGAATGTGAGAACGAATCTCCTCGTCAATCTTTCACTTAACCATGGCTGTCTGTTCTGGGCCACTCCCGAGCGAACACAACAGATTGTCAGGTTTCAAGATCGCGCATGTCAGGTTCACGAATTTCTTAACTTCTGCACGAGAACCTTGACCCTTGTTTACAAAACTCTGTTCTCTCGAGACGAGGCTCCCGAAACTCTTCTTGGATTGATGGAGAAATTCAGAGATGCCCCCCGTATTCATAACTTTGTGCGAGCTCAGTTAACTGCTGGGGCAAGATTCGCCATGATCGTGATACATATTTGCCATCCCAAATTGGACCTGACGAAGATTGTTGCTGACTGCTTGGCCAAGAAATCGCGGCGAAAAAATAACATTGACTCAATCAATGAGATGGTGACTCCTGTGGCTGAAGCGATGATGGATGAACTTCTTCGGATGGATTCAGAATTCTTCGTCAAGGGGACCTATGCTGAGCACAAGACAGCCAATGGTTTATCCATAGATAGTATACTAGGACTTGACTGATTTGTACTATATTGCGAGGAGTTATGTCTATATTTTTTGTCGAACCCTTTTGTATTGATGAAGTTGTTTATATCGCATGGTGTAGGCTATGTTGTGAAGCCCCCGAGCCTTTGGCTGGAGCTTTATACTATTTTGTTATCTCGAAGATTTTTCTTTGCTGAGAGAATACATATATCTTACTGTCGATGGGTTATGAGCCCTCGAGTATCTTGGAGTCGACATTCTATATTTTTGTTGCGAGGTTTTCAGACCAAAGCAATAGAATTTGAACGAGTATACTATATTTATGGGTGTTACCCCCTAGTTTTCTATTTGGCGAGGTATTCTGTACCAAGGCGAAATATTTTTGTAAATCTAGTTCATCTATATTGTGTATATTTTGTAACCTTGAAGGCATTTAGCCCCCGAGTATGTTGAAAAACAAGAAGTATATCTCCACTATCTTTATTATATTGCAGCACCGCGAGCCCGCCTCATTAAAAACCTTTCCAGCCCCACTCGGTGCCCTGAAAAGGAAAACAGTGCGTCCGAAAACTCGCGGGCGTTTCAGTACATTGTATTTTTACAGAGTAGGACTATATTTCGACTCTAGGCGTAGAATCGCCTGAGCTGCGCCACGTTCCAGGGGTTTTTCTCGGGAACCCCTATCTTCTTGTCCTTGATCCTGTATGCGCCTCCTTCGATTACTTCCGTGATGACGTAAGGGCCAAGCCATGGCGATTCGAGCTTTTCAGTACTTTTTTGATTTAGCCGTAGGACCAAATCTCCGACCTGGAAAGATCTTGGCCTTAACCTTCGACTGTGATAGTTTTTGAGGTCCTGCTGGTACTTGGTGACTCGTGAAAGTACTTCATCTCGAGCTTCATCGAGTGCATCTACGTCGTCCTCCAAAGCCTTTCTTGAAGTTTCCTCGTCATACTCTGTCACTCTTGGAGAATCATGCTCTATCTCAATTGGCAGTACTGCCTCAGCTCCGTGGACGAGGAAGAACGGAGTTTCTTGTGTCGCCGTATTTGGTGTTGTTCGGATACTCCACAAAACACTTGGCAATTCTTCTGGCCAAGTATGTCGAGCCTTTTCAAGTGGTCCCAGCAGACGCTTTTTGATACCGTTGCAGACGATACCATTGGCTTTCTCGACTTGGCCATTGGTTTGCAGGTGCCCAACTGATGCGAAGTGCAATTTGATGCCCACTTCCGCGCAGTATTCCTTGAACTCCTTGGACGTAAAGTTACTACCATTGTCTGTTACGATGCTGTGAGGTACTCCAAATCGAAAAACGATGCCCTTTACGAATTTGACTACTGATTCTCCATCTGGTGAATTTATCGGCTTTGCTTCTATCCACTTGGTGAATTTATCGACAGCAACCAACATGTACTCGTATCCTCCTGACGAAGCTTTGTGCAACTTTCCCACCACATCGAGTCCCCATTGGGCAAATGGCCAGGACAATGGTATTGGCATCAGCTCTGCCGCCGGAGAGTGGGGTTTTGCGGCAAATCTTTGGCACGCGTCGCAGGTTCGTACTATCTCTTTTGCATCCTCTATTGTTGACAACCAGTAAAATCCAGCCCGAAAGACCTTGGCTGCAATAGCTCGACTGCTTGCGTGATGACCACATATTCCTTCGTGCACGTCCTTTAGGATGATTCTTCCTTCTTCGGGTGTGACGCACCTCAGCAGCACGCCCGAAATACTTCGTTTGTATAACTCACCTTTGACTACTGTGAAGGCTTTGGATCGTCGAATAACTCGCCTTGCTTCAACTGGATCTTCGGGTATTTCTTTCCTTAGGATATACGATATGTACGCTTGCATCCATGGAACTTCTACCATCATCACCAGCTCCTGTTCCTCTTCTTCGTCTAGAGCTTCTTTGAGAGGCGCCGAAGTTTTCTCCTCCTTCGTTTTCTTCTGCGCCTTCTTTGGCTTTGTGGATCTCTCAGCTATTTCTTCCCAAAACACTCCTGGCGGTATTGCAAGGCACTGCGGCCCGATGTTTGCAAGAACATCGGCTTCGTCGTTGCTCAGCCTGCTGATGTGATTTACTTCGCATCCATCAAACAGTTTCTCGAGTTCATTGTATACCTCCTTGTATGCCACCATACTGTCGTTGACTGCATCACATTGGTTCATAACCTGCTGAGCTACCAATTGTGAGTCGCCGAAGATCTTTAGTCGAGTTGCGCCGCAAGCTTTCGCCATCTTCATCCCGTGTATAAGGGCTTCATATTCTGCTTCATTATTAGATGCGTTTGGGAACGTCATCCGTAGGACGTACTTTAATTTGTCGCCTTCAGGTGACATGAGTATCACCCCTGCACCAGCTCCTTCTACTCTCTTGGAGCCATCGAAGTTCATGGTCCAGGTTCTCGACAAATATGGGGGTCCTGTATTTTGTAGTTCCATCCACTCTGCAATGAAATCTGGCAGAATTTGCGACTTGATTGCTTTTCATTTTTCATACGAGATGTCCCGAGGGGAGAGTTCTATGCCCCAAAGGGAGACACGCCCTGTAGCTTCTGGATTGTTCAGTATATTTGAAAGAGGTGCTTCATTGACCACTATTATCGGGTGTGCCGAAAAATAATGGCGCAACTTTCTTGCTGTTGTGATTACTCCATATGCCAGCTTCTGGTACTGTGGGTACCTCTGTTTAGAAGGCGATAAAACTTCACTGATGAAATATACCGGCCTTTGTACTCCGTGGAGTTTTCCTTCTTCCTCTCTTTCAACGACTAGGACCGTGCTAAGCACCTGAGATGTGGCTGCGATGTATAGCAGGAGAGGTTCTTTCTCTTTCGGCGCCACCAAGATTGGTGGTGTCGAGATTGTGCGTTTTAAATCCTCGAAGGCTCTGTCGGCTTCTTCATTCCACTGGAACTTCTCTCCTTGCTTTATTAAAGCGTAGAATGGTAACGCTTTTTCTCCCAGCCTGGCTACGAATCTGCTTAAAGCTGCGACTCGCCCAGTTAGCTGCTGTATTTCTTTCAACTTTGTTGGCTTCCTCATTGTTACGATAGCTTGTATTTTATCGGGATTTGCTTCAATCCCTCTTGCTGAAACTAGAAACCCAAGAAGTTCTCCTGCTGGGACGCCGAAGGAACACTTCGTCGGGTTCAATTTGAGGCAGAATTTGTCGAGGTTGTCGAAAGTTTCCTTCAGATCCTCGATTAACGTCGTCCCCTTCTTTGATGTTATGACGACATCATCGATGTATACTTGTACGTTTTTCCCAATCTGTGTCGCCAAACACTTCTGCATCATCCTCTGGTATGTTGCTCCCGCGTTTTTCAAGCCGAAAGGCATTGTTCTGTAGCAAAATACGCCGTACGGTGTGATGAATGCTGTTTTGACCTCATCTTCTTCTTTCAATCTGATCTGGTTATAACCAGAATATGCATCCAAGAAGGAAAGACGTTCACATCCTGCCGTGGAGTCGATAATTTGATCGATCCTCGGGAGGGGAAAGTGATCCTTTGGACAATGTTTATTGAGACACGTAAAATCGACGCACATGCGAAGGACTTTAGTGTTTTTCTTCGGCACCAACACTGGGTTTGCTACCCATGTGGCCTCGGTATGCAGTTCCTTGATAAAACCAGCTTCTCTTAGTCGATCGATTTCTGACAGCATAGCCTTGCGGTTTGGTTCTGAAAAACGCCGCAAAGGTTGTTTGATTGGTCTCGCTAGTGGATCCAAGTTTAGGTGGTGCTCGGCAAGTTCCCTGGGTACTCCTGGCATGTCAGCTGGACACCATGCGAAGATTTTCCAGTTCTCATGGAGGAACTCGACGAGCGCGCTTTCCTATGCGAGGTCCATGTCGTTTGCGATGGATGTCGTCTTTTTCTGGTCTGTCGGGTGAATCTGCACCTCCTTAGAATTTTTCTCAGTGTTAAAAGTTGATTCTTTATTTGGCCTTCCAACATCTGGTAGCACGTCGTAGTCAGTCGTGAGCCTTGATGCCATATACTCGGCTTGCATCCCGAAAGTTTCTGACAGTCGATGAAAATCCTTATCACACTTATCGGCTAGGGCAAAACTTCCTTTGACTTTGATTGGTCCCTTAGGTCCAGGCATCCTCCACAACAGGTATGTGTAATGTGGTACCGCCATAAACCTAGCGTATGCTGGTCGTCCCAACAAAGCGTGATACTGTGATGGGAAATCTACGACTTCAAACTCCAGTCTCTCGATTCTGTAGTTTTCTCGGGTCCCAAACTGAACATCGAGATTAATCTTCCCCAGCGGATAACTTGGCTTCTCTGGTGTGATACCGTGGAATCTCGTGTCTGTTGGTTTCAGGTTTGCTAGGGATATGTTCATCTTCCTTAATGTATATGCATACATAAGGTTTAAACTGCTGCCGCCGTCTATGAACACTCGAGATACGTTGAATCCTGCAATTACTGCTGGTAAGATGAGTGCTGATTGCCCTAGTCGAGGAACTTGCTGTGGATGATCCGCTATTGTGAAGCCAATATCTTGCCCTGTCCAATTAAGATACTCGACTGTTGGTGGAGGCATCTTCTCTGCCATGAACACCTGTCGCGAGATTACTTTTTGAGCTCTATTGGATGGCCTGCCTTTCTGAATCATCGAGACCGCCCCATTGGAATTGGGATCAACATAAGGCGGTGGTGCAGGTGCTGCCGCAATTCTGAGCTGGTGTCGATTATCGTCCGTAATTGCGGGAGGGGGTGGTAGGTGAATTTCACTCCTGGGCCCCTGAGGATTTCTGGGTGCTGCCTGAGCATTGGCATGCCCGGCCCACCTTAACATTGCCTGAAAATTTCGGCAATCCTTCTGCAAGTGTCCCGACTGTCTTTTTCCGTTGTTGTCAAGATAAAAATGCATTTGACACGGCCCGTTCATCATCTCCTCGGGAGACACGAAAGGCCTCTGAAACCTCGACCCGGTGTTCTTCCTGTTGTTTCGAGAGTCATCTCTATTGTCGCCTCGCTGCTCGTTGCTCCTCTGGTAATCATCTCTATTGTTTCCTCCAGCGCTTGCTCGGAAGCCAGCCGAAATTTGCCCAGGTGCATCATAACCCGAGTATTGCCGAGGAAATCGTCGCCTATTTTGATAATTTTGGCCGCGGTCCTCCTCTGGTGACCTATGCCGTTTGTTGTGAACATCATCTTCTCCATCTACCCATCTGTTTGCTATCTCCATCAATGCTGATACTGTCTTTGGATTGGTTCTCCCCAAATCTTCGACAAAATCCCCTCGCCTGATTCCTGCGACAAATGCATCTATCACTCTCTCGTCAGATATATTTTCTGCCGAGTTTTTTATGATATTCCACCTCTGGATATATTTTCTCATTGATTCGTCTGGCTTCTGTCGACATGCCCGCAATTCCTCTAGCGATGCAGGTTTTTTGCAGGTGGACCGGAAATTGTTGACAAATATGTCCTCGAAGCTATCCCAGCTGTCGATAGATCCTGGAGGAAGCTTCTTGATCCAAGATCGCGCAGCTCCACTTAGATGCACCTGGATGCTTTGCATAGCTGTTGCTCTGGTCCCTCCAGTGAGCTTCACCGTCTCGAGGTAATCAACTAGCCAATCCTCTGGATCTTGCAGGCCGTCGAATTTCTTGAAGTTATCAGGCAACTTAAATCCCGAAGGGACTCGAGTTTTTTGTACTCTCCTCGTGAAGCATGGCAAGCCGCACATATCCTCATCGTTTAGTTCTGGGGAGTGCCGATGTTCCCTTCTGCTTTGCCGTGCTCTATCCACCCTTGCTTGTGCTGCCGTGTCTCTTGCTCCACTTGTTCCTTCAGGAGTCGCTGTTGCTGCTGCCGCAGGTCATGGACTATTTTGCCTTGCTGTTCCTTCGGGAGGTGTTGATAAACACGCCGTTCCCATGGCTCCAACTCCTGCCATTGCCATGTTGTACAGTGCCTCCCTTGGATCTCCTGGAGGTGGCCTGGACGCAAGGATAAAGGCTTGTGTCGCCATATACCCAGCTTCTGGTGTCTTGGGGATAATACTCCCTCTTGTGTCTATCGACATAAAAGACATGTCGAGGTTTTGAACCAAGTGCTCTCTTTCTCCTTCGGGTATATGTTGCAACCTTGACCTTGCTCTGTTTCGAGCTTCCCTGTGGCTATCTCCCGAGGTTCCAGATTGTCGACTCAGCTCTGCCCTTCGCCTGCTTGACGTAGAGGCTGCCTCTTTTCTTCTGTTCAGGGCAGCTGTCTGTTTTTCCAACTCCCTCGCGGCCCATGCGAGCCTATATTGATATGCTTGCAATTCTTCTGGTGTGGATGTTGTAGCCATTGGTTCTGAGCCATCCATAGCTCTTGCGGCTCTGTCCCATGCTGCTTGCGGGAGTTGAACTCTATCACGAGGTTCAGACCCGATATATTTGTTGCCTAGACCTCGTCGTAAATCAGAGGGATCGACATATGGATTTCCCAAATCGTCAAAAGCCTCAGATGTTTCTTCCTGATTACGGCTTGGTTCTCCGATGACGTAAATCTGATGGTATTTTGTATTCAGATCTATGCTAGGTTTGGTGACACCATCATAAAGATTGGTGAAGACCTTGCCCACTGTGGCGGACTTGTCGATGAGGTCGAAACTGTCGACACTGCTCAAGTCATCGCTTATATAGGAGTCCGCAGATGACTCGAAGGACATGTCGCTGAAGATCTTGGCGAGCTTTTCGCTTGCCCTGGTGCTGATGAAGCGTGGCGATGAAGTCTCCTCTTCGCCTGACTCGGTCGACGATGTTGAGCTTGAAAAATCGGAATCGACCGCCGAAAATCCCGACGAGATCGGAACTTCGAGACGATATGTTCCCTCTTTCTCGACTCGAAAGTGGAATTTTCCGAACGTCATCTCCATAGGCTCCTCCAGATACGCATATGCATCCAAACGGGAGGGCGGGTGAGGAACAAAATCGACAAGACCAGTTGCGATCTGTTTACCTCGATCCATTGCGTTGCTTGCAGTTGATGAAGTCGACGATCTTGAACGTGCCATCGAGTCCAGATCCTTGACGCCTCTAATTCCCACAGACGGCGCCAATTGACAAGGGATTAACTTGTCAATGCCTACGGGTTGTAGACTAGGGTTTAGTTGGAAGTAGAGGGCAAGTAGATCTCGAAGGTTTTAGCCGAAAAGTACTCGACGATTATGAAAACTAGGGTTTGAGAGACAATGATTCGATGCTTTCTTTGTCCCTCGACTCCCCCTTATATAGGAGGTGGAGCCGAGGGTTTCGTATTGTACAAGTTACAAAGTCCGGGAAGGTTTCTAACTCATCCCGCAAGATTACAAATAATGCTTACTATTACAACTTTAGCTTTCCTTAACAATATCTTGGGCTTCCGAATCTTCTTATTCTTCGAGTAGTGGGCCTTCAGTAAACCCCGGGTACTATCTTCGGCAGGCCCATTGGGGATGCCTATGTCACTGGCCAAGTCGTTACTTGTAACTCCAAGACGGAGTATTTATGCTCGATAGTGGGTTCATGCCTCCATTAAATCTGGGACAGTGCCAGAAAGTTCTAAGGTTGTGGATGTGCTGTTACCACTAGGGATAAAACATCAATGCTTTGTCTAAGGATATTTGTGTTGATTACATTACGCACCATACTTAATTGCAATTGTCTGTTGTTTACAACTTAATACTGGAAGGGGTGCGGATGCTAACCTGAAGGTGGACTTTTTAGGCATAGATGCATGCTGGATAGCGGTCTATGTACTTTGTCGTAATGCCCAATTAAATCTCACACTACTCATCATAATATGTATGTGCATTGTCATGCCATCTTTATTTGTCAATTGCCCAACTGTAATTTGTTCACCCAACATGCTATTTCTTATCGGAGAGACACCACTAGTGAACTGTGGACCCCGGTCCATTCTTTTACATCGAATACAATCGACTGCAATACTCGTTCTTACTGTTCTCTGTAAACATCATCATCCACACTATACATCTAATCCTTTGTTACAGCAAGCCGGTGAGATTGACAACCTCACTGTTAAGTTGGGGCAAAGTATTTTGGTTGTGTTGTGCAGGTTCCACGTTGGCGCCGGAATCCCTGGTGTTGCGCCGCACTACACTCCGCCACCATCAACCTTCAACGTGCTTCTTGACTCCTACTGGTTCGATAAACCTTGGTTTCTTACTGAGGGAAACTTGCTGCTGTACGCATCACACCTTCCACTTGGGGTCCAACGGGCGTGTGCTTTACGCGTCAACAGGCTCCGATGTGACCCAGGCGGATATTGATTGGCTCTACCGCTCCCGGAGGATTCCGGAAGAGGTTTGGTGCCGGATCCCTGGTGAGGAGCGCCAGCCAGAGCCTGAGCCGGGTGAAATCGTGGTCTTCACCGCTCATTTTGAACGCGGCTTAGGCCTTCCAGCGTCGGACTTCTTCCGACGCTTTCTAGATTTTTATGAACTCCTGCCCCACCATCTTCCTGGCAATGCTATCTTCTATCTATCTTCTTCCACCACCTTCATGGAGGGATACTGCGGTATCACTCCTTCTGTAGATAACTTCTCTTTCTTTTACTATCTTCGGAAGAACTCTATACAAGATAGGGAACTTCCTCCGCCTAAACCCTTTGTCCGGTGTGGGGGCTGCATCTTGTCTCCCCGCTCCGGAAGCAACTTCTACAAACTCTCCGGTCTGGACTCTGTCCGGACCTGGCAGAGGACTTTTTTCTACGTCCGGAACGGCGGTCCGGAAGACTTCATTAATCTTCCGGCATATGTTCCCGGGCCGCCCTCCATGAAGAACTGGCTCCACAATCCGAGGGATGACAGAGTCCATCCGGATCGCCGGCTTCATCGACATCAACCGGGAAGAGACCAACCTCTGTGCGGAGCATCTGGTCCGCGTCTTCCTCGCGCGCCGGGTGCTGCCCCTTCAGCGGCGTGCCCACAAGATCAGCGAGATGTCGGGGCCAATGGACCCGACAAGGATCACAACCCATCGGCTTAGCCGTACCGACTTGGTCCTTAAGGCCAAGCAGATCTGCCAGAACCCGCTAAGTTCTAGCGGGGGATATGGGCTGGCCCCCTATAGCCGCCGCAACTCTCCTCCGCGGCGAGTAAGGCCTTGAGATCTTCAGAAAGCTTCTCCGGATATCACCGCATGTATTCCGTTCTAATGTGTTGTTTTTGTTTCAGAACTTTCGCCGGATCGGCCAGGAGCATCCAGCTTCCTACACGCCGGATCGGATCTTTCAGGACGACCTCGACGCCAATCCCTACGTGAGGGGAAGGCAGCAGATGGGTCGCACCCACACCCCTCATCCCGGTAAGTACTCCGGTTCGAATGACGAGGTTGTTATACTTGAGGCATTGTGCTCCTTCGCTTTCTCATCCGCTATTTTTTCTATAGACCTTCCCTCAGCAGGCTCCGAGGGCCGGAAGAACAAGGCGCCCGCTACCGAGGCCGGCTCAAGCCATGCTCCTCCTGCCAAGCGCTCCCGGCAGGAAGTCGTCGGTGGGAGGAAGGTTACCGCCAAGCATCACCGGAAGATGCCAGTTGCCTCTGGGTAAGTTTCCATCTCTTTCGCTTCGCGGTTCTTTTTCCGGTTGCTCTTCCTCAACATCATTTTCTCTTTTATCTTTTCAGGCCTACCCTCAAGATAACTAAGAGCGCCTCTGGCATGAAGCCGGAGAGCTCTGAGGATTCGCCCATGGCCTCACCTCCTCCTCAACCAAGTCTGGTACCATATGGTGCCGGCAAACCTTCTGCCTCCCCTCTGGGGGGCAGCACAAGTACGGGGCGCGCGGCCCCTAAACCTCCACAGCACCGCTCGGAGGGGAAACCTGTTTCTCCTCCTAGGACCCAAGATACCGGCGCTAGCAACATCGGCGCCGGTGCTGAAGACGCCGGGCAGGGGGAACCTCTAGTTCCTCCTATCCCAAAGAAGAAGAAGAAGAAGAATACTGCTTCCTCTCCCTCCAAGGCCGCGCCGGACTCTTCCGGGCCGGCCAGCTCCTCTCTGGCCAAGGAAGCTCCTGGGGCTTCTGCGCGGTCTAAGACTCCAACGCCTCCACCGGCCGCTTCTACTGGCGGGCCCGCTCCTGCGCCTTCTTCGCTGGTGTTGCACACCAGCCGCACCTCCGTCGTGGCCGGAGAATCGCTGGGCCGGATCACCGAGCTAACCCGCGGAGGAGTGGAACTGGGGTATCTCGCTGATTACGCCCATAAGTGGAATCAGGCGGATCTGCCCCCTGCTACCTGCGGCCTGGGGAAGGATAGGCTGCCGGTTGCGGACCCTGCCGGCCCCCGGAGCACCGCCCAGCACTTTGGCCGGTTGCAGCGCGCTATCAAAGAATTTGACACCGCGTGGCACGACGCCAACAACAATGTGGTGGTAAGTTGCACAAACTCAATTTCTTTTACATCCTTGCCGGTTTTTACTTTTTCCGAATTATATATCTTCCCAGTCCCCGAGTTTCGGGTTGAGAGCGCAGCTCTCAGCGCGAAACTTTGTTAAGAACTCACGAAAAACCGGCATAGCCAGTCCCCGAGTTTCGGGTTGAGAGCGCAACACTTAGCGCGAAACTTTTCTCCTTGCCGGCACATTTCTTACCGAAAACCTTTTCAACTAAACAGAGCACGGCGAACACAACGAAACAGCTCTTTGAGGAGCTGCTATGGGAGCACCGGGAGCTTTCGGAAGCCCACAGCCAATGCAAAGGTTAGTCCTTGCTCATCTGGCTTCTTTTTACCGGTTGTTTTTCCCTTTAGGTACTTATAAAATTTTCTACACTTCAGCTGTCCCGGAAGCCACCATCGAGGCCTTGTCCTCCCAGGTTGCCGCGCTCCAAGGTATCATTTCTTTTCCGGTCGCCCTGCATCTTTCCATTTTACCGGAGTTATTTTTCTACTAACGCTTCCCCTTCCGGCCTGCAGCTGAAAAGGAGCGGCTCGCCAAGGAGCATTAGCAAGCTCTGGATGTTCAGAGGAACAACTTCTCTGAGCTGAAGGCACAGCTCAGGGCGGTCGAATCCCGGCATTCCCAGGAGCTCGAGAAGGTCCGGGCGGCAGCGGAGGTCAAGCTGAACGAATCCTTGGAGGAGTTCACGAACTCCACCGCGGTGTTGCGGGCTGAGCTGGAGGAGCGGACCAAGGCTCAGGAGGATCAGAGCAAGGCACGGGAGCTAGCTGAAAACCAGGTTGCCGCCCTCATGACGGAGCAGAAAGACTACGACCGGTTGGTCGTGCAAACCGACACGCTGCTCCTCAGTAAGCCTTTCTTCTTTCCCTTTACTGCTTATAAGCTTATGTCATCCGGTAGTGTGTCCTTATCCTCTTTATTTTCTTGTAGGGATCTTTCCGGACTCCCAGGAGTACGCCGTCCGGAAGGTAGAGGAGCGCAGGACGGAGCTGTCTTTCCGCGACCGGGAGCTTCCCTGGGATGCGTATGACCACCTGGTCGCGCTCTCCTCCCGTGTCCAGCACATGCGCGCCGTGGACTGGCACTTGGTCGATCTGCCAGATCATGCCAAGGAGATCTGCAAGGTGCTATGGCCTGAGGAGGCTGTGCCGGAGAGCGTAACGCTTATCTCTGACCGTCTAAAGGACGCCTGCCGGAGGATCCGGGAATGGAGATGCTCTGCGGCTCGTGCCGGAGCAGATGCGGCCCTGCGCGTTGCCTGCTCCTGGTATGAAGACCTGGATCTGGATGCCTTTCACGCCGTTCGTGACGAAGCACCCACAGACATGGATCCGGCCTTGACCGCCAAGCGCCAGGATCGTGCCTACCGGATTGCGGAGTTCGCCCCCTTCCGCACCTTCATTCCTCCCCCTCCTGAAGTCAAAGATGCGCTCTCTGATGACGAGGAAGACATCGAGGAGGAGGAGGAAGAAGAAGCCGGAGAAGGCGCTGCTCCCCCGGAAGCTCCTGAGGCCGGTGCTCAGCTCCCTGTTTCCTGAACTTGTTATCTCATGCCCTGTTACATCTGTTGCCCTAAAAACTTTCAAACTTGTTAAATTCTACCCCGGTATGCCGGGGTTTATGATGTAAGATAAAACTTAGCATTTCTTTTGCTCTGTGCTACAACAATTATGCTTATGCCGTATCTGTTTACCGGTAAGTATTTAAGTTAAGTTTTATGTGCTCACTTAGCATTTTGCATATCGTTTGTTTTGATCTTGCACTGTGAAGATTCCAGAATTTTTCGGCATCCAATCCGATGCACACTTGGTTCTTTTGCTTTGCCTCTGCCTACCTCTCTGGGTTTTTTGGCGTACGAGTCACAAAGTTCTTTTGCCAAGCAAGCATTTTCTTGAACTTAGAAAAAAACTCGAAATTTTTCACAAAAAACCGGTATAACCGGGGTTAGTTAAACTTTTCCGAATTGATTGTCCCCATTCATCCTCTTCGTGTTTCACGTGCTTAGTTCCTACCGGTTCATCTTGCTTGCCATGAAGCCGGTCTGCGGACAACAGCATAGTCGAAGACTCCGGTAGGTTTAGCACGTTACTAAACCGGAAAGAAAAATGTTCACCAAGCAACAGGTAAACTGAAAAAATAAACACATTGCATGCAATTTTCGGTAGAGGCAGTCCCCGAGATTCATTCGAGGTGTCGGCATCTTTATTCATAGCATTTAAGGTACAAAAAAGGAACTTCTTACAGCACAACTTCAGGAATAGAAAGGACGCAGTAGTGCTATGTTCCATGGGCGCTTGGTTTCTTCTCCAGACCTGTCCGCCTTGCCTTTCTTCGATTCCTGTGCGTCGATTAAGTAGTAGGCGTCATTGTGCAGAGCCTTGCTCACAACGAAAGTGATGTAGCCCCGCTCACCGACGTCGCTACACCAAGACCAACAAGTCCCCCAAGTGGACCGATGACACGAGCCCGAGTCAAAGCTCTACATGATGAGGTGAACTCGCTCCTCACCACCCTTGATCTTGGTACCCCTTTGGATGGATTGCTACCTCATGCCGACGTGCTATGTGTCATTAGGTACAAGGCGCATCAAGACCCCGGAGAGGAGGACAAGCCAAGGTCAAGGGAGGGAGAGAAGTAGCTGGACATGGAGATGATCATGAAGCCGAAGCCGACGTCGCTCGAAGCGCTCCAAGGAAGAGACGGACGCTGGACGGTCCAGGACCCGGTCAGACCGGACCCACAACCGGACGCCCCGGTCACAGGCCCTGTCAACCGGGCGCAAACCGGCGCAGCTCCCTCGTACCGGACGACGACCGGACCCAGGACCGGAAACTTCGCAGATTTCCGGTTTGCGCCCGGTCAACCGGACCCATGACCGGACAGCCCGGTCACAGGCCCGGTAAGACCGGACCCAAACCGGATCTGACGGGAATGACCCACCAAACTGCCTTAACTTATCCATTCGCGTACCTGTTCGCCCTTGCTGGCCATGTGCGCCTATATAAGTAGCTTGGACCCCTCCTTTACCCCTTAGACTTGTTTTGAACTCAAACCTACCTTTGAGCTTACTCTCCCTTGGGTATCATCCCTCTGTAATCAAGGCACCTTGGTTGTTGATTTCGATCTTGTTGAGTGAGATTCTAGTACAAGTTACTCTCTCTCCCTCACCAAGCTCTTCTTCTCCAACCCCAATCTCTCTCCGGGAAATCTGCCGCGCGCCTCTTCCTCGGAGATTCTATTGGCGTGGTCCATCGAGCCACGGAGGTAAACATCGGGTGTATCGGGTTGGTGTGCGTGCGTGAGTCTCGGAGTTCCTCGTGTTCGTCGTGTTCTTCGTGTTCCTCGCGTTCTCCCATCTCTCCCCTTGGTTTCGAAGTCAATCCGCGAGATCGGGCCACACACGGGGTCTTAGACCTCATCATATGGTATCAGCAGCTCTAGGTTACCGCGGATTTGACCTTCCACCCACCCGATTTCGTTCCTAGAAAATTTCCCAAAAAAATCCCCAAAAATAGCCCCAATTTGCCTCTTGACCGATCTGTGATTTGGTTGCGTTTTGAGTGGTTTTGGTCCGTGGATCTGGTGTTGTTGTGCTTGATCTACTATTTCCCCAACTTTGAGCCTCCAATTCCATCGTTTCCCGTCGATTTGCTCTTTTGGTTTTGGTTTGGGGAAGAACAGGAGAGAGAAAGCTCCAAATCGCGAAACCCGGTTTCGAACCCGGTCAACTGGACCCCAGACTGGACGAGCCAGCCCAGAACCCGGTCGACCGGGCGGCAACCGGACCAGCCGGTCTTCAGTCCGGTCCAACCGGACCCCAGACCGGGCGCATCTTCGCGCCCTCCTTCGAGCTTGTTTTCCGGCGACCACCACCACCACCACCACCACCATCATCGCAGGTATAACTTGCAACTTTCCCCCTTGTAACCCCTCTTCCTTTTGCGTTCTATCCCATCGAGCATTGCTTGTCTAGTGTTGCGAGACATTGCACGTGGCCCCGCATTGTGAGGTGTGTGTGTCGCGTTGAGTAAGGCATCCAAGCAAACACTCGTGTGGCAAGATAGCAAAAGCGAGGCTAACGCTAACATAGTGCGTGAAAAAGCCCCAAAAACACAAAAAGAGTGCGAGTAGCACCATACATCCATACATCCATACATACAAAAGTGTCCAAGTGCCACCAAAGATACAAACGAGTGCAAGTGCCACCATATACAAAAGAGAAAAAGCTTTTAAGCAAAGAGAGATAGGAGAAGAGAGGCCGCATGTGAATCTTGTTGTCTCTTCCTTTGCAACCGAAGCTTTGGCTCTCCTTGTGTTAGTGTGACACCGAGCACTTATACATACACTTTTCCGCTCACTTTTGGTTGCACTAACCCCGCTTATCTCGTGTGTGTGTTCCACAACTTTTTCCGTGTTTATAGTGATCTTCACATTGACATTTGGATTTTTGGACCTCACCCACTTTTAACAACATACTCGATCTTGGATTTGTCTTTTGGCTTTCCACAACACTCGCCTAACACCATATTTGCTAGCTTTTGCGTGTGGTTTTGCGTGTGTTCCCGATACACTTGATCTTACTTTTGACTTGGTGGATTGCCTCAATACTATCTTACCTTGGTAAGAGTGCGAGGTAGTCTCCTTCCACTAACATACACAACATAGTTCTTGTCTTTCCATCATGGATAGGAACGGAGATACCACAAGGGATGAAGAGATCCTCCGCAACACCGAGAGGTTGGCTACTCAACACAACCTATGGATGCAACGACAAGAGTTCAAGGAGCAACTCACCCTCTTCGAGACGCGCATCGATGAGCAATACGATGAGGTGGCTCACAACTTCTCCGCCGTGAACCAAGACTTGGCTCTTCTTCGTGAAGCTACGGACAACTTGAATGGCCAAATGGCGGCCAATGATGCCAACATGGAGCGGCGCATGGATAGCCTCGAGCGCGCCATCACCAACTTGGGTCGTCATCGTCGACACCGCTCTACTTCATCATCCTCAAGCTCGCCACAAGATTACTACTCTCATGGTGGCCTTTCGTCCTCAAGCTCGTCCTCAAGGCATGAAGACCATCATCGACCTCATCGCCCACAAGCTCGTCATGAAGACTCTCGCTCCAACTCTAGGCGCGGAGAAATCCATCGCCATGCTCGCCCACATGAGCGTCCTCCACAAGACCAAGTCCTTCAACAAGATCGTCACCAAGCGGATCGCCATGCCCACCATGTGCGTGACGGCCAACCCCAAGACCAAGGTCCTCAAGAGCCACCCCGACGAGACCTCCGGCGCCATCCTCGCCATGATCAACGTGGAAGAGGAGATCCACCACATGATCAAGATGAGAGGGCCAACAATGAGCCTCGTCAACAACCTCGACAAGATCTTCAACAACATCACCGTGAACCAAGTGAAGCTAGTGTTCAACTTCAACGCCGACCCAATGCTATGGTTGGTCGTGCAAGACTTCCTATCCCACCTCAAGCCGCAAGAGATGAAGGCATCCGTCCTCGCCGAAGAACCTTGGAGGATGAAGAAAACATGTTTGGAAGACTCAAGTTCACCATACCGAAGTTCAAGGGTGAAGAAGATGCCGAGGCATATCTCTCATGGGCACTCAAGGTTGACAAGATATTCCGCATCCACAACTACTCCGGTGCCAAGAAAGTGGCTATGGCATCGCTTGAGTTTGAAGATTACGCCAACACTTGGTGGGAGCAAGTACTCACTCTTCGGGAAGAAAAGGGTGAACCTCCTATTGACACTTGGGAAGAGATGAAGAAAGAGATGCATGCTCGCTTTGTCCCCACGCACTACATGACCGACCTCTTCAACAAGCTCCAAAAGTTGAAGCAAGGCACCAAGACCGTTGAGGAGTTCTACAAGGAGATGGAGCTCACTATGATGCGAGCCAACATCCAAGAGTCCGAGGAACAAACCATTGCTCGCTTCTTCAATGGCCTCACTTACCCCATCAAGAGGATCGTCGAGTTCCAACCCTACTCCAACATGGTTGAGTTGGTCCACCAAGCATCGAAGGCCGAGCGCCAAGTGATTGAGGACATCAAGTACTCCAAGGCCAAGACCTACTTCTCCTCCAAGCTCGCTACATCAACTCCTCCTACTACATCAACTCCTCATGCTACAAGTGCCAAGGCCGACGTGTCATCTACAACATCCAAGAAACCGACTATCCAAAGTCGCATGAAGCAAACGGTCTCCTCCACCGCCTCCTCTAAGGCATCCACGGGACCCTCTAGTGTCACTTGCTTCAAGTGTGGCACCCAAGGTCACAAATCATTTGAGTGCAAGAACACCAAGGTTATGATCACTATGGAGAATGGTGACATCGAGACGCTAGATGAAGATGAATACGAAGCCCTTGTGCAAGCCGCCGTGGAAAGTGAAGAAGCTTATGAGCAAGAAAGTGGAGAAGATCCTCTCTTATGTGAACATGACCCAAGTCCCTCACTTGTGGTCACAAGGGTTCTAACAACACAACCTCAAGCTATGGAAGACCAACGGTGCAACATCTTCCAAACCCGTGCCGGAATTGGTGGCAAGTCGATCAAGGTCATCATAGATGGTGGAAGTTGCCATAACCTTGCTAGCACCGAGTTGTGTGAGAAGCTCAACCTCACTCTCCGCAAGCATCCTCACCCTTACCATATCCAATGGTTGAGTGACAAGGGCAATGTCAAGATACAACATACCGTCACCGTCACCTTCAAGATTGGACCATATGAGGACACTATCGAGTGTGACGTGGTACCCATGACGGTGTGCCACATGTTACTTGGTCGCCCTTGGCAATTTGACAAGAAGGCTATACATGATGGACTCTCCAACACATACACCTTCAAGGTCAACGACAAGAAGTTCGAGTTGCGCCCGATGACTCCTAGCCAAATCATCGCGGATAATGCGAAGGCTTTAGCGAGGGCACGACTCCGCACCCACCATAGTGAGATGAGAGGAGAGGGAGCGACCCACAACAAAGATAGTGAGCGCCACAAGCCATATATGAGTGAGTCCAAGAGTGTCCTTCTAGCCACCAAGAGTGAGTGGAGAGAGCTCCAAGAGAACCCATCCACCATATTGCACTATGTGCTCATATGCAAGGGACCCTCGTCGGCGACTAACGACTTAACCAACATTCCTCCGCCTTTGTTGTCTCTTTTGCAGGAATTTCAAGACGTCTTCCCCGACGAGCTCCCTCATGGACTACCACCACTCCGAGGCATAGAACACCACATCGACCTCATACCCGGCGCTCCGCTTCCAAACCGTGCCGCCTACCGCACCAACCCCGAAGAGACAAAGGAGATCCAACGCCAAATTCAAGATCTCCTCGCCAAAGGGTATGTCCGCGAAAGCCTTAGCCCTTGTGCGGTTCCCGTGATTCTTGTGCCTAAACCGGATGAGACGCAACGGATGTGTATGGATTGTCGCCCCATCAATGCCATTACCGTCAGTTACCGCCATCCCATTCCGCGTTTAGATGACATGCTTGATGAACTTAGTGGTGCCACGATTTTCTCTAAAGTCGATTTGCGTAGTGGTTACCATCAAATCCGCATGGCCATTGGTGATGAATGGAAAACGGCATTCAAGACCAAACTCGGTCTCTATGAGTGGCTCGTTATGCCTTTCGGTCTTTCCAATGCTCCATCTACTTTCATGCGCCTCATGAATCACATCTTGCGTCCTCTAATTGGCAAGAGTGTGGTTGTCTATTTCGATGATATTCTCATTTATAGCAAAAGTCTCGAGGACCATGTGCAACATGTGAGAGAGGTCTTGTGCATCTTGCGTCATGAAAAGCTTTATGCTAACCTCCCCAAGTGCACCTTTGCTCAAAACAAATTGGTTTTCCTTGGCTTTGTGGTTTCCGCTAATGGGATTGAAGTTGATTCTTCCAAGGTAGAGGCCATCCACAATTGGCCTACTCCTACAAATGTTGGTCAAGTCCGAAGTTTTCATGGACTTGCCGGGTTTTACCGCCGCTTTGTGAAAGATTTTAGCACCATTGCTTGCCCTTTGAATGAGCTTACCAAGAAGAATGTTCCGTTTGTTTGGGGCAAGGCCCAACAAAATGCTTTTGATGAGTTGAAGAAACGCCTTACCGAAGCTCCCCTTCTTGTTCTTCCAAATTTTGCAAAAACTTTTGAGATTGAGTGTGATGCAAGTGGGCTTGGTATTGGTGGTGTTCTTATGCAAGAGGGCAAACCCGTGGCATACTATAGTGAGAAGTTAGATGGCGCACGCCTCAACTATCCTATATATGACAAGGAGCTCTATGCTTTGGTTCGTGTTCTTGAAGTTTGGCAACACTATCTTTGGCCAAAAGAGTTTATCATTAATTCCAACCATGAGTCCTTGAAATATTTGAAAAGCCAACACAACTTGAACAAATGACATGCAAAATGGGTCGAGTTCATTGAGTCCTTCCCATATGTGATCAAATACAAGAAGGGCAAGGACAATGTTGTGGCGGATGCTCTTTCCCGCAAAAACAACCTTTTGCTTACTCGTTTGGATGTCCATGTTTTGGGACTTGAAGAGATCAAAGAACTCTATCCTTCCGATTCTTTCTTTGCTCCAATTTTTGAGAAATGCTCCGTTGAGCGAGGAGTGGATGATTTCTATTTGCATGATGGCTACTTGTATAAAGCTAACAAGATTTGCATTCCCGAGTCTTCGCTTCGAAAATTGCTTTTGCAAGAGTCACATGGAGGTGGTCTTATGGGTCACTTTGGCCGTGACAAGACACTTGCGATGCTATCCACTCATTACTATTGGCCAAAGATGAAGCGAGATGTGGAGCGCCTTTGCCGCCGGTGCACAACATGCTTACAAGCTAAGTCCACTTCCAACCCTTATGGTCTTTACACCCCATTGCCTATTCCTCATGCACCATGGACCGATATTAGCATGGATTTCGTTCTAGGCTTGCCTCGCACTAAGCATGGTCATGATTCTATATTCGTGGTAGTGGATAGATTCTCTAAGATGGCTCATTTCATACCTTGTCATAAGAGCGACGATGCTTCACACATTGCTTCATTGTTTTTCAGGGAAATTGTCCACCTACATGGAGTACCGCAAAGCATTGTGTCGGATCGAGACGTCAAGTTCATGAGTTATCTTTGGAAGTCGCTCATGGCAAAGTTTGGAGTGAAGCTCCTATTCTCATCATCCTCGCACCCGCAAACGGACGGCCAAACGGAAGTGGTCAATCGAAGCCTCTCCACCCTCCTACGCATCCTCGTGAAAAAGAACTTGAAGTCATGGGAGGAGTGCCTTCCTCACGCGGAGTTCGCCTACAACCGCGCCAAGCACAAGACTACGTCAAGGAGCCCCTTCATGGTCGTCTATGGCTTCGAACCTTACACGGCACTCGACATACTTCCGCTACCCCTTCATGAGCGCATCAACATGGACTTCGACAAGCGCACCGCCGCCGTCAAGAAACTACATGAAGAAACAAGAGCGACCATACAAGAACATGTGCTTCGTCAAGCAAACCGCATCAACGCCAAGAAGAAGGAAAGGATATTTCAAGAAGGAGACCTCGTTTGGATCCACCTCCGGAAGGAAAGGTTCCCTCATGAGCGCAACTCCAAGCTCAAGCCAAGAGGAGATGGCCCCTTCAAGGTCCTCAAACGCGTCAACAACAACGCTTATGTCATCAACATACCGACATCAAAGTACTTGGTGAGCAACACGTTCAACGTCTCGGACTTGTCGCCCTATCATGGAAATGAAGAGGTGCAAGAGTCGAGGACGACTCTTTCCCAAGGGGGGGAGATGATGTAGCCCCGCTCACCGACGTCGCTACACCAAGACCAACAAGTCCCCCAAGTGGACCGATGACACGAGCCCGAGTCAAAGCTCTACATGATGAGGTGAACTCGCTCCTCACCACCCTTGATCTTGGTACCCCTTTGGATGGGTTGCTACCTCATGCCGACGTGCTATGTGTCATTAGGTACAAGGCGCATCAAGACCCCGGAGAGGAGGACAAGCCAAGGTCAAGGGAGGGAGAGAAGCAGCTGGACATGGAGATGATCATGAAGCCGAAGCCGACGTCGCTCGAAGCGCTCCAAGGAAGAGACGGACGCTGGCCGGTCCAGGACCCGGTCAGACCGGACCCACAACCGGACGCCCCGGTCACAGGCTTGGTCAACCGGGCGCAAACCGGCGCAGCTCCCTCGTACCGGACGACGACCGGACCCAGGACCGAAAACTTCGCAGATTTCCGGTTTGCGCCCGGTCAACCGGACCCATGACCGGACAGCCCGGTCACAGGCCCGGTCAGACCGGACCCAAACCGGATCTGCCGGGAATGACCCACCAAACTGCCTTAACTTATCCATTCGCGTACCTGTTCGCCCTTGCTGGCCATGTGTGCCTATATAAGTAGCTTGGACCCCTCCTTTACCCCTTAGACTTGTTTTGAACTCAAACCTACCTTTGAGCTTAGTCTCCCTTGGGTATCATCCCTCTGTAATCAAGGCACCTTGGTTGTTGATTTGGATCTTGTTGAGTGAGATTCTAGTACAAGTTACTCTCTCTCCCTCACCAAGCTCTTCTTCTCCAACCCCAATCTCTCTCCGGGAATTCTGCCGCGCGCCTCTTCCTCGGAGATTCTATTGGCGTGGTCCATCGAGCCACGGAGGTAAACATCAGGTGTATCGGGTTGGTGTGCGTGCGTGAGTCTCGGAGTTCCTCGTGTTCGTCGTGTTCTTCGTGTTCCTCGCGTTCTCCCATCTCTCCCCTTGGTTTCGAAGTCAATCCGCGAGATCGGGCCACACACGGGGTCTTAGACCTCATCAGAAAGGTCCTTCCCATGGGGGTGAGAGCTTGTGGCGTCCCTCAGTGCGCTGCACTAGGCGTAACACCAGATCTCCCTCCCGGAACACCCTCGGGTTAACCTTCCGGCTATGATGGCGTCTGAGGTTCTGCTGGTATATGGCTGTTCTTGCCAAAGCCAGCTCTCTTGCTTCCTCTAGCAAGTCCACATCATTTTCTCGGGCCTCTTTTACCTCTTCTTCGGTACAGAGTTGAACCCTTGGTGAATCGTGAATGATATCAGTTGGGATTACAGCTTCTGCCCCATAAACCATGAAAAATGGAGTGTATCCGGTAGACCGATTCGGTGTCGTCCGGATGCTCCACAACACAGATGGTAGCTCATCTAGCCAACATCCTGGTGACTTTTCAAGCGGTTCAATCAGCCTTGGCTTGATACCGGAAAGCACCAGAGCGTTTGTCCTTTCAACCTGGCCATTGCCTTGCGGGTGTGCGACGGAGCACAAGTCCAACCGGATATTGTTATCCTCACAAAACCTTTTGAACTCACCTTGAGAAAAGTTTGTGCCATTGTCAGTGATGATGCTATGCGGGTATCCATACCGCAAGATCACATCTTTTAAGAATTTCACAGCCGTATGCCCATCACACTTTGCGATAGGCTTCACTTCCAACCATTTGGTGAACTTATCCACCATTACCAACACATGTGTCATGTTGCCCCTTGCGGTTTTAAATGGACCTACCATGTCAAGGCACCAGACAATAAATGGCCATGTCAATGGTATAGTTTTGAGGCCGGATGCTGGGGTATGATTTTGCTTGGCGTACCGCTGGCAGCCGTTGCATTTTCGTACCAAGTCCTCAGCGTTCTCCAAAGCGGTGGGCCAATAGAACCCATGCCGGAACACTTTTGCCACTAAGGCCCTTGAAGAGGCATGGTGCCCACATTCTCCTTGGTGAATCTCCACCAACATTTTTTCCCCTCTTCCGGTTCCACACATCTCTGGAGGACACCGGTAACACTCCTTTTGTACACCTCACCGTTGATGATAGTGTATGCCTTGGACCTTCTCTGGATCCTTCTCGACTCATTTTCGTCAACCGGCAAGGTGCCGTTGACCAGGAATTCCATAATAGGTTCAACCCAAGTTGGCGTTTCCCAGACTTGGAACACCGGTACGTCTACCTCCATATTGTCCACCAGCATAGCTTCTTCCGGCTTAGACATCTCAGTCCCCGGGTCTGCCTGAACAGTCCCCGGGTTTACCGGAATAGTCCCTGGGTTTCCATCGTCAATATCCATTGGCACAACATGTGATTCCGGTACAAAAATCGACTCTGACTCCAGACTCGGTTTGATTGACGGAGTCCTTAGGTGAACCAAAGCTACTCCGGGAGGAATTTCCTGCCGGGAGGAGCCTAGCTTGGAGAGAGTATCCGCAGCTTCGTTTTCTGCGCGCGGCACATGGTGAAACTCACAACCTTCGAAGAATCCGTCAATCTTTTGCACGTGAAACTAGTATGAGGCCATGTTGGCATCTTTTGCGTCCCAATCTCCGGAACACTGCTGCACCACAAGATCTGTATTACCATAGCAAATGATCCGGTGCGCACCGATTTCTTTCGCGACCTTGAGCCCATGGATCAAAGCTTCGTACTCAGCAACATTGTTCGATGCTCGGAAGTGCACTTGTAAAACATACCGGAGGTGATCTCCCTTAGGCAAAGTGAGCACCACACCGGCGCCCAGACCCTCCTTGAGCTTGGATCCATCAAAGTGCATCTTCTAGTACTCTACCTTGTGTTCTGGCGGTTTGTATTGCATTTCCGCCCAATCAACCAAGAAATCAGCTAAAGCTTGTGATTTTATGGCGTCCCTTCTTTCGTAGTCTGGTACATATGGTGATACCTGAATTGCCCATTTGGCAATCTTGCCACTAGCATCTTTGGTTCCCATGATATCAGAAATTGGTGCCTCGCTTACTACTTTCATGGGATGCTCTTCAAAGTAGTGCTTGAGCTTTGTGGCGGCCATGTACACTCCATAAGTCATTTTCTGGAAGTGAGGGTAGTTTTGTTTTGAGAGGGAGAGCACCTCACTCATGTAGTATACCGGTCTCTGCACGGTTTTTCCTTCCTCTTCTCTTTCGACCACAACTACCACACTCACAACCCGGTTTGTTGCTGCTATGTACAACAGCATGGGTTCTCTTTCTAGAGGCGAAGCCAATATTGGCGCAGTGGCTAGCATTGTTTTCAGCTCTTTAAATGTCACGTCTGCCTGAGGGGTCCAGACAAAGGTATCGGATTTTTTCATCAAAGCATAGAGCGGTAGGGCCTTTTCTCCCAATCTGCTTACGAACCGGCTTAGCGATGCCAAGCTTCCGGTAAACTTTTGCACATCTTTGAGCTCTTGCGGTATAGCCATTCTTTCTATGGCCCGGATTTTTACCGGATTAACCTCAATGCCCCGGCTGGACACGAGAAAGCCAAGCAACTTGCCGGCTGGCACACCGAAGGTGCATTTTGCTGGGTTGAGTTTCATCCGGAACCTTCTCAGGTTATCAAACGTTTGCCTTAAATCATTGATCAAGGTTTCCTTGACCTTCGTTTTTATCACAATGTCATCCACATAGACTTGCACATTTTTACCGATTTGATCAAACAAACACTTTTGCATGCAGCGCTAGTACGTTGCACCAGCGTTGCGCAAACCGAAAGGCATAGTAACATAGCAATAAGCCCCATGCGGGGTGATAAACGCAGTTTTTATTTGATCTTCCTTTTTCAAGGGAATTTGGTGGAAACCGGAATAGGCATCCAGCAACGACAGCAGTTCACATCCAGCAGTGGAATCAATCACTTGATCGATCCGGGGTAAAGGGGAAGGATCTTTCGGACAAGCCTTGTTCAAGTTGGTGTAGTCGATGCACATGCGCCACACCTTTGGAGCTTTTGCCTCAAGGTTCTCCTCTTTTTTCTTCTCGACCAGCACCGGATTGGCTAGCCACTCAGTATGCAGTACCTCCACGATGAAACCGGCAACTAACAACTTTGTCACCTCTTCTCCAATGATTTTTCTCCTATCTTCAGCAAACCGGCGTAACGGCTGCCTTACCGGCTTCACATCCTTCCGGACGTTCAGAGAGTGCTCAGCCAACTCCCTCGGAACACCTACCAAGTCATCAGTAGACCAAGCGAAGATATTCCGATTCTCACGGAGGAAGTTGACGAGCGCACTTTCCTATGCCTCACTGAGACCGGCACCGATACGAACGGTGCGCTCAGGGTAAGCCGGGTCCAGCACAATGTCTTTTGTCTCCTTCGTTGGCTTGAACGTTGGTGCGCCAAGGTTGGCACTCATTGCAGCTAAGCTCAACTGTGAGGACTGAGCCAGCGCAACCGCAGTTTGCATTCTCCTTTTTTCTTCTGCGACTACCAACGATTCAGCCAGGTTTGATCTGGCGGAAGCGGTTTCCAGTGAGACTTTGTAGTTTCCCACAACGGTTAGGGGTCCAGATGGTGCCGGCATCTTCATCTTGAGATACGCCGTATGAGTTGAGGCCATGAACGAGGCCAACGCCGGTCTCCCCAGCAACGCATGGTAAGGACTGTCTAGATCCACCACTTCGAACAGAACATTTTCCACCCGGAAATTGTCACGTCCTCCAAACGACATATCCACCCAGACTTTTCCCATGGGCGAGCAGGACAAACCCGGGACGATCCCATGGAACGTAGTGTGGGTTGGTTGCAGCATGTTTTCAGTGATTCCCAGCGTACGCATGGTGTGCCGGTACATAATGTTTATGCTGCTTCCATTGTCAATCAGCACCTTGCTGAACCGCACTCGAGCCGTAGGCCCATGCATGATAGGGTCCACAACAAGAGCATAACCACCCGGATTAGGCATGATTTTCGGATGATCCTTGAACGACCAGGTGATTTCCTGATCTGACCACAGCATGTACCTTGGTACTGCCGGCATCACTGCATTCACCTCCATGGAGCGGCGGTATAAGCTTTACTTGTCAGTTGGCTCAGTAACGAACACAACACAGCACATGTCCGGGTCCTGGTACACGTTCCGGCCCAAAGGTGCCGGCGGTGGCGGTTGGCCATTGCCGTCAGCCACCTGATGAACTTGCTGATGTTGCTGCCGGTTTGGCTGAGGCTGCACCGGTATAGCATTTGCTCCAGTAAGCGATGGTGGTGGTGGCAAGGGATGCTGATGCAGCATATCTTGCGACGGTGGTAGTATCGTGGTACAGCCCCGTGCTTGCGCATCTTTTACTGCACCTTTTAGCATCAGGTACTTAGTCCAGGAACAATCCTTCGTCAAATGGTTAGACGGATTAGCCGGATTTGGTGTGTGCCACCGACAAGGTTGGTCCATGGCTGCTTCCATGGTATATTTTGCATGTTCTTGCCAGTTCTTTTTCTGGCCCCAGGGTTTCTTTTCAACCCATTATTTCTTAGGACCCGCCCACGGCTGCGATCCGGTTTTTTGCCTCTGGCTGCCGCTGGCACCAGAATTCTCTTGCACAGCAGCAACTTGTTGCGGACCGTATCTTCGATCCGGGAAATCTTCCCTTCTTTTGATGTGCCGGTTATCCCGGTATTGATCTTGGCATGGTTGGCTTGTTTGTGCTGGCTCTGCCTGCACTGTCGGCTGCATTGGGTCTCCCAATGCATAGCTATCCGCCATGCGTATCATTTCTGCCAAAGTTGTTGGCATGTTCCTCTGCAGCTTTTGCCACAAAGGTGAACCTCTTCTGCACCCATTGCAAAACCAAGCTGTTTCGTTTGCACGCTGCGTGCACAGAGCAAGCTGTTGCGGCCTGTTTGGCCTCCGGTAGGTACTGCTGAAGTTGCTCATCTCATATATAGTGGAGTCGCTCATCTCACATATAGTGGAGTCCCTCATCTTCATGGCAATGGCGTCGTCGATGTCCGAGCAACCTAGCAAATAGGAAGACAACACAAGAGGAGTAGAGGTTAAGTTGTTAGAAATCGAAACATCCTCACTCGACTCATGGTGTGTATCTCTCTTGCTCTCAAGGTGTTTGAAGTATGCGTTGCACTCGGCTTTTTCTTTGGGTGTCATTTGGGCTTCTCGAGCATCTAGCTCGGCGAAGTATGCTCTCATCTCGGCTTGCTCTAGTGGGGTCATCATGTATATATCTCACTAGGAAGGTGTATATGTATGTGGTGGAAGGAAAACTACACAAGTATCTCACCTATCAAGAAAGTATCGGAAAAGTGGTTCAAGTCAAGAGCAAAGTCAAAATTGTACCGGGGTTACTCACACACAGACTCAAAGCACATGCAAAAGGCTAAGAACTCTATATGTGGTGGGTATGGAGTGGATAGCAAACGAAAAAAGATCAACGGAAAAGTCTATTGTCAAATGTGGGTAAGATCCAAAGTCAAATGTCAAAAGTGGTGATCTATGTCAAGGAAACACGGAAACACACACAACGGAGAACAATGGGGTTAATGCGACCAAGGAAGTGAGCTAAGTAACAAGATGGTCCTAACGAAGACTATAAGCTCGGTATCACGCCAACACAAGAGAGACGGTAGCTCGGTTGCATAAGAGTGAAGCAACAAGATTTGCACAAATGCCACTCTTCTCTTTTCTCTCTTAGTGCGCACAAGCTTTGCACTTCTCGGTATCGGTTACACAGACTCTTTTCTATATTTCTCTTTTTTTCCCTTTTTTTTCTCTATGCTTAGAAGCTTTTTTTTCTATGTATGTATATGTCACACTTTTTCTTCTTTTGTGTATCTTCCACACCGAGCTTGCTTCGGAGCTTCGCTCAATACAACGCACACAACAACCCTCTCACGATCGTGACACTTGTGCAATGCTTCGCAACACTCGAAAAGCTAGTCTCAATGGGATAGGTACGCAAAGGAAGAAATGGGACTACAAGAGGTACGGGGGCAAGTTATACCTATTGACGTTAGGCGGTGTCAAGCACACAAACTTGCGATGATGGTGATGACGATGGTGTCGAAGTTGCGCCGGAATCCGGGGTGCCGATGCCGTCGTCGCGGTGTTGATGTATGCGCGGAAGCGGTTCTCACGGACCAAAAGGCACTCAAAATCGGAAACTGGGCAAATTAAGTCAATGCCCGAAAACTTGGGTCAAAATGAGCGGTCAAAAGTTGGGCTCCAAAAATCGTCAAAAATTAGAGGTGGACTATGTAGAATATTTGAAGGATGTGTTAAAATTTGGAGTCAAACGGGCTCCGGAAAGTTGTGCGCAAAAAGATGTGTCAAAATTGGGCAAAAACTGTATCAAACTGTGTGGGAACATGTAGGGGCGGCACTGCCGGGGTGTGAGGAGCAGCGCTGCCGGAGTGCTGAGGCCGGTACTGCCGGTGAAGCAAGAATTGAATGTGAAAATCGAGCAAGGCGTGGAGCAGCTGAGTTATGCGATTGCTTGCGCGCAGATGTGAGGATGGCTGGGGCTTGCGTGAACGTATACTGCTGCGACTGTGGCGCGTTGCGGGTGGAGCTGCAGGAGGCTGGAGAGCAAGGTGCGGGCGAGGCAGGGCGGGTTGGCCGGGCGGCGCGCCGGCGCGGTGCAGGCGCTGTGAGGAGCTGCAGCAGTAGGCTGGGCCTGGGGCGTGCGCTGCAGGGGCGCGAGCTGGATGTTCGGCGTGCGGGGAAGATGCAGCGGGCGTGGGCGGAGCAGGCCGGCCGGCCGGCGGTGAAGTGGTTGCTGCGCGCGGGGCGGATTGGCGCGTGAGCGGCGGGGCTGCTCAGTGGTGCGGCAGCAGCTCGAGCGGGAGTGGAGGCGGCCGGGGTACAAGCGCCTGGTGGTTGATCAGCTGTGGGTGCAGCAGGGTGCGGTGGCCGTGGGGCAGCAGCAGTGGGGCTGCTGGTCGGCGGCGCGTGCAAGGCGAGAAGCTTGGGCCACGGTGGAGGCCAGGAGATGCTCGCGCGGGGGCGGCTCAGAACGGATCTGGCGAGCGGCTCGGAGAGCGCGCTGGTGGTGGGGCCGAGCGGTGGTAGGGTACTGTGCGGGGTCAATGCGTGGAAGGAGCTCGATCTGTTTGTGCTGCGAAGAACAGCAACGAAGAACACCACGGAAATATGGTCAGAAATTCTCAGATTTTTCCCGATGTTAAACGAATTGAAGCACAAAAATTGGGGGAAACATAGATCAACCACAATAACACAAGATCTGTGGAACAAAACCACAAACAACTCAACAAATTCTGAGATCTAAATTCGAGCTATTTTTTTGGGACAAATTTTTTGGGAAATTTTTAGGGCGAAATTGGTGAAATTGGAGGGTCAAATTCGTGACAACCTTTGCTTTGATACCATATGAACAAGCCCTAAGGGCTCGGTTGTGGCCCGATCTCACGAATTGACCAAGAACAAGAGGGGTGAGGGATGAACACAGAGAACACGGCGAAGAACACGACGAACGCACGCAACACAACCCGATACAATTCCGGTTTACTCCCGATAGCCCGAACCACTATCACGATAGGATCCCTCAAGGAGAGACACGAGGTAGAATCCCCGAGAGAAAGACCGATATACGATCTATGGAGTCACACATGTGAGAGACCGCGGTAGAATCACAAGTGCGAAAGATAAATCATATAAGGAGTGCCTTGATACAACTCATAGATTTGTGTCTAAGAGAGGAGGGGGTTTCCCTAATCCCGGAGGGATGGTGGAGGCATAAGCCAAGTTCTCACTGAAGCTATGTCTAACCTAATGAATTAGGGGAGGTGGGAGCCTATATATAGGGAGCCACTAAGGAGGGGTAGTTTAGGGAAACAAAGGGGTACATGGCCTTGGCCCGAATTGACTTGTGGCAGGCGTCTTCTCTCCTAGGCGACCTCGGACGCTCTTCTTTCTTCTTCTTCTCTTCCATGCCTCCGTGAACTCGGCCTTGAGTGTGGTTCTTGACGTTGACGCACATGATGAAGCGAAGACCGTAGGTTGGGCTGCATCAATAGTGCATATGAACGAAGTTGTGAGCTAAAAGATCTGTCATGGTTTGACCACTTTTTCAGACTGGAGAGCATACGGTCAGGTCAGACCCTCACCAAATTATCAACATATACAGATTATAATGATATGAGGGTTGTGCTCGGATAAATTTGTGTACATCTCTCGAAGACTTTGTACTATTTGATATGGCATCATTGGGTAGCAATGTAGCAGCGCTTATACTATGTCCACAACTCACTTGTATAAAATAAAGCCAATATTTATGACCAGGTCCACATTATTTGTTGCTCCTCCTTTACCCATTTGGTTTAAAGATCAAGTTGTCAATGCCGGGTTTACTGAAGTATAATGATGATTTTATCGAAGTGGAGTGACTACTTATCAAAATGTTGACCTAACGGTCGAAGAAAGCCGGGAAAATATGGTAGATCCATCCTTGCCGTCCGCCGCCACCCCCAAAACCGAAGAAGGCAATGAGCCGTCGGAAGGAGGGTGCGCACAGGACTCACCGGCCACCACATGAACCACAGCCTACGGGGTCACCCCAGGCGACCAACACCATGGCAGGCACGGAGCCGAGATCCAACCATTGTGCTGCCCGCGTGGCCACAACGGCCGTCTCCTCCACCGCGAGATCCTGGGACCACCCCCCCGGCGCCCAGCTCGCTCCGACGCTGCACCGGCGACCAGCACCTTCGACGAGCCCGGCACGAAGATCTCTACCACACATCTATGCCTCCATGGCAGCTCACCCCCACAGCCTTCGGCGGCAAGGACGCTGCCGCCACCGCTTCATAAGAAGAGGGAAGGGCGGCAGCGGCGGTGGGATGTGGCCGGATAGGGGAGCCCACGGGCGGCGGCTAGGGTTTCCCCATGTCGCCCCATGCGGGAGCGACATGGGGTCGGGGTCCTTGGATTTTTCTTCTGACCAAATACAGGGGGCCTTACTGCAATGAGGTCTCGACTTTGTCACATGCCCCTTTGTTTCAATTTGTTCTCCATCTCAGATTTTCGATGTTTGGCCTCATCAATTTGTTTCTGTAAATGAGTAATCTAGGTATCTCAATTCTGGATCAAGGACTGGAACTTCTTTACCATGATCTCATATGTATTTAACAAGTTCTTCTGGTCTTGTATTTTAGAAAACAAGCGTGAATCTTATGGTGATGCTGCTATTGGTTTAGGATTTTTTTCTCTCTGTGAGTATGCTTAGAGTTATGAAAGCCTCGTGAGATCATCTATGACTAGCTTATCAGCAGTTAGAATCTTGTCCAGGTCATATGGGGTGTGAGACTCCTGCAGCTGAATGTATACTGCTTTAAAGAATGGGATACTAGATTTTGGAACAAACGAATGATATTACAGCCAGAGTCTTTCGTGGTGGTGTCATATACTTGGGAGTTTTTTTACTATATAAACACTTTGGGTGTGTCCCAACTATACTTCGCCAATTAACCATACCAGTCTGTATTTAGACCTGGTGATAATACTTTTGTAAAGCACGCCGCTTCATTGTTGAAACAAGCACACATTGAGACATTGAAAAAAGCATATGTCCATTCATATTTTTTAAAGGTGAAATGATAAGAATCTTCTTTATTGAAACCCTTTGATTGGTTACGAGTTTCCCTTGCCTCCCGGGTCGCTCGCGCGGGTCACTCCGAGACGACCACGAAACCCTAAAAGAGCGTGTCGCGACCCTACCTGGCCAGCACAGGCGGTGGCGGCGGCGGCTGTCGAGGGTACTCCTCGGTAATGCCCTCCGGTTGGGGCTTAGGGTTGATGGAATCCTGTAGACTGACACGAGACATCGGTTCACAGACAAGCGGGGAGAGCGATTTACCCAGGTTCGGGGCCCTCGATGAGGTAAAACCCTTACGTCCTGCCTGTCTGATCCTGATTATGAGAATATTGGGTTACAATGGGTTGCCGAAGGGTTCGGCTGAGATCTCGTCGAGAGGCTAAGTGCTACGGCGACCTAGCTCTAGACTTCTGGTGGCTAAGATTGCTATGATTGATCGTGTCCCTCGGCAGCCCTCTCCTGGACTTTATATAGGAGGCCAGGTCTCAAGAGGTCCAACCGGGTATGACTAGGTTTACAGTAGTCCTAGCTCTAAACTTTCCTTGTTCGGCTCCTTCCTTGTCTTGTCTGCTGACACGCGTACAGCACGCGACCGTTGGGAACCCACAGTGGAAGGTGTGATACGTACAGCAGTAAGTTTCCCTCAGTAAGAAACTAAGGTTTATCGAACCAGTAGGAGTCAAGAAGCACGTTGAAGGTTGATGGCGGCGGAGTGTAGTGCGGCGCAACGCCAGGGATTCCGGCGCCAACGTGGAACCTGCACAACACAACCAAAGTACTTTGCCCCAACGTAACAGTGAGGTTTTCAATCTCACCGGCTTGCTGTAACAAAGCATTAGATGTATAGTGTGGATGATGATGTTTGCAGAAAACAGTAGAACGAGTATTGCAGTAGATTGTATTCGATGTAAAAGAATGGACCGGGGTACACAGTTCACTAGTGGTGTCTCTCCGATAAGAATAAGCATGTTGGGTGAACAAATTACAGTTGGGCAATTGACAAATAAAGATGGCATGACAATGCACATATATGTTATGATGAGTAGTGTGAGATTCAATTGGGCATTACGACAAAGTACATATACCGCTATCCAGCATGCATCTATGCCTAAAAAGTCCACCTTCAGGTTATCATCCGAACCCCCTCCAGTATTAAGTTGCAAACACCAGACAATTGCATTAAGTATGGTGCGTAATGTAATCAACAAATACATCCTTAGACATAGCATTGATGTTTTATCCCTAGTGGCAACAACACATCCACAACCTTAGAACTTTCTGTCACTGTCCCAGATTTAATGGAGGCATGAACCCACTATCGAGCACAAATACTCCCTCTTGGAGTTACAAGTAACGACTTGGCCAGAGCCTCTACTAATAACGGAGAGCATGCAAGATCATAAACAACACATAGATGATAGATTGATAATCAACATAACATATCATTCATTATTCATCGGATCCCAACAAACGCAACATGTAGCATTACAAATAGATGATCTTGATCATGTTAGGCAGCTCACAAGATCCAACAATGATAGCACAATTAGGAGAAGATGACCATCTAGCTACTGCTATGGACCCATAGTCCAGGGGTGAACTACTCAGTCATCACTCCGGAGGTGACCATGGCGGTGAAGAGTCCTCCGGGAGATGATTCCCCTCCCCGGCAGGGTGCCGGAGGCGATCTCCTGAATCCCTCGAGATGGGATTGGCGGCGGCGTCTCTAAAAGGTTTTCCGTATCGTGGCTCTCGGTATTGGAACTATTATCGACGAAGGCTTAAGTAGGCGGAAGGGTAGGTCAGGGGGCGACGCGAGGGACCCACACAGTAGGGCCGCGCGGCCAGGGCTTGGGCCGTGCCGCCCTAGCGTGGCATCGCCTCGTCGCCCCACTTCGTTTCCCTTTCGGTGTTCTGGAAGCTTCGTGTAAAAATAAGATCCTGGGCGTTGATTTCGTCCAATTCCGAGAATATTTTCTTACTAGGATTTCTGAAACCAAAAACAGCAGAAAACAGCAACTGGCTCTTCGGCATCTCGTTAATAGGTTAGTGCCGGAAAATGCATAAATATGACATAAAGTATGTATAAAACATGTAGGTATTGTCATAAAACAAGCGTGGAACATAAGAAATTATCGATACGTTGGAGACGTATCAGCATCCCCAAGCTTAGTTCCTACTCGTCCTCGAGTAGGTAAACGATAACAAAGATAATTTCTGAAGTGACATGCTATCATAATCTTGATCAATACTATTGTAAGCATATGTAATGAATGCAGCGATCCAAAGCAATGGTAAAGACAATGGTTAAACAACCGAATCATATAGCAAAGACTTTTCATGAATAGTACTTTCAAGACAAGCATCAATAAGTCTTGCATAAGAGTTAACTCATAAAGCAATAAATTCACAGTAAAGGCATTGAAGCAACACAAAGGAAGATTAAGTTTCAACTGTTGCTTTCAACTTGTAACATGTATATCTCATGGATATTGACAACATAAAGTAATATAATAAGTGCAAATATGCAAGTATGTAAGAATCAATGCACAGTTAACACAAGTGTTTGCTTCTTGAGATGGAAGGAAGTGGGTAAACTGACTCAACATAAAAGTAGAAGAATGGCCCTTCGCAGAGGGAAGCATTGATTGCTATATTTGTGCTAGAGCTTTTTGTTTTGAAAACAAGAAACAATTTTGTCAACGGTAGTAATAAAGCATATGCATTATGTAAATTATATCCTACAAGTTGCAAGCCTCATGCATAGATTACCAATAGTGCCCGCACCTTGTCCTAATTAGCTCGGATTACCTGGATTATCACTGCAATACATATGTTTTAACCAAGTATCACAAATGGGTACCTCTATGCCGCCTGTACAAAGGTCTAAGGAGAAAGCTCGCATTGGATTTCTCGCTTTTGATTATTCTCAACTTAGACATCCATACCGGGACAACATAGACAACAGATAATGGACTCCTCTTTAATGCATAAGCATTCAACAACAGATAATATTCTCATAAGAGATTGAGGATTGTTGTCCAAACTGAAACTTCCACCATGGATCATGGCTTTAGTTAGCGGCCCAATGTTCTTCTCTAACAATATGCATGCTCAAACCATTCAACTCATGGTAAATCGCCCTTACTTCAGACAAGACGAATATGCATAGCAACTCACATGATATTCAACAAAGGGTAGTTGATGGCGTCCCCAGGAACATGGTTATCGCACAACAAGCAACTTAATAAGAAATAAGATACATAAGTACATATTCAATACCACAATAGTTTTTAGGCTATTTGTCCCATGAGCTATATATTGCAAAGACAAAGGATAGAAATTTAAAGGTAGCACTCAAGCAATTTACTTTGGAATGGCAGAGAAATACCATGTAGTAGGTAGGTATGGTGGACACAAATGGCATAGTTTTTGGCTCAAGGATTTGGATGCACGAGAGGTAATCCCTCTCAATACAAGGCTTAGGCTAGCAAGGTTATTTGAAGCAAACACAAGTATGAACTGGTACAGCAAAACTCACATAAAAACATATTGCAAGCATTATAAGACTCTACACTGTCTTCCTTGTTGTTCAAACCCTTACTAGAAAATATCTAGACCTTAGAGAGACCAATCATGCAAACCAAATTTTAGCAAGCTCTATGTATTTCTTCACTAATAGGTGCAAAGTATATGATGCAAGAGCTTAAACATAATCCTTATGAGCACAACAATTGCCAAGTATCAAATTATTCAAGACATTCTACCAATTACCACATGTAGCATTTCCCGTTTCCAACCATATTACAATTAACGAAGCAGTTTCAACCTTCGCCATGAACATTATGAGTAAAGCCTAAGGACATATTTGTCCATATGCAACAGCGGAGCGTGTCTCTCTCCCACACAATGAATGCTAGGATCCAACTTTATTCAAACAAACAAAAACAAAAACATACAGACGCTCCAAGTAAAGCACATAAGATGTGATGGAATAAAAATATAGTTTCACTAGAGGAACCTGATAATGTTGTCGATGAAGAAGGGGATGCCTTGGGCATCCCCAAGCTTAGATGCTTGAGTCTTCTTGAAATATGCAGGGATGAACCACCGGGGGAATCCCCAAGCTTAGAGCTTTCACTCTCCTTGATCATATTGTATCATCCTCCTCTCTTGATCCTTGAAAACTTCCTCCACACCAAACTCAAAACAACTCATTAGAGGGTTAGTGCATAATCAAAATTCACATGTTCAGAGGTGACATAATCATTCTTAACACTTCTGGACATTGCACAAAGCTACTGAAAGTTAATGGAATAAAGAAATCCATCAACCATAGCAAAACAGGCAATGCGAAATAAAAGGCAGAATTTGTCAAAATAGAACAGTCCATAAAGACGAGTTTTTAAGGTGCACCAGACTTGCTCAGATGAAAATTCTCAAACTGAATGAAAGTTGCGTACATATCTGAGGATCACTCATGTAAATTGGCAGAATTTTCTGAGTTACCTACAGAGAATTCAACCCAAATTCGTGACAGCAAGAAATCTGTTTCTGCGCAGTAATCCAAATCTAGTATGAACCTTACCATCAAAGATTTTACTTGGCACAACAATGCAATAAAATAAGGAGAGGTTTCTACAGTAGTAACAACTTCCAAGACTCAAATATAAAACAAAAGTGCAGAAGTAAAATCATGGGTTGTCTCCCATAAGCGCTTTTCTTTAACGCCTTTCAGCTAGGCGCAGAAAGTGTGTATCAAGTATTATCAAGAGATGAAGCATCAATATCATAATTTGTTCTAATGATAGAATCAAAAGGTAACTTCATTCTCTTTCTAGGGAAGTGTTCCGTACCTTTCTTGAGAGGAAATTGATATTTAATATTGCCTTCCTTCATATCAATAATAGCACCAACAGTTCGAAGAAAAGGTCTTCCCAATATAATGGGACAAGATGCATTGCATTCAATATCCAAGACAACAAAATTGACGGGGACAAGGTTATTGTTAACCGTAATGCGAACATTATCAACCCTTCCCAAAGGTTTCTTTGTAGAATTATCAGCAAGATTAACATCCAAATAACAATTTTTCAATGGTGGCAAGTCAAGCATATTATAGATTTTCCTAGGCATAACGGAAATACTTGCACCAAGATCACATAAAGCATTACAATCAAAATCATTGACCTTCATCTTAATGATGGGCTCCCAACCATCTTCTAACTTCCTAGGAATAGAAGTTTCAAGTTTTAGTTTCTCTTCTCTAGCTTTTATGAGAGCATTTGTAATATGTTTTGTAAAGGCCAAATTTATAGCACTAGCATTAGGACTTTTAGCAAGTTTTTGTAAGAACTTTATAACTTCAGAGATGTGACAATCATCAAAATATAAACCATTATGATCTAAAGCAATGGGATCATTATCCCCAACATTAGAAAAAATTTCAGCAGTTTTTTCACAGGCAGTTTCAGCAGTTTTAGCAGTTTCAGGCAGTTTTTCACGCTTTGCATTAGAAGTAGAAACATTGCCAACACCAATTCTTTTACCATTAATAGTAGGAGGTGTAGCAACATATGAAGCATTAGCATTACTAGTGGTGGTAATAGTCCAAACTTTAGCTACATTGTTATCTTTAGCATTTTCTTCTTTTTCCCACCTGGCACGCAATTCGGCCATCAATCTTATATTCTCATTAATTCTAACTTGGATGGCATTTGCTGTAGCAAATGACTTAATATCTTTATTTTCATTAGGCATAACTTTCGATTTCAAAAGATCAACATCAGCAGCAAGACTATCAACTTTAGAAGCAAGTATATCAATTTTCCCAAGCTTTTCTTCAATAGATTTATTAAAAGGAGTTTGTGTACTAATAAATTCTTTAAGCATGGCTTCAAGTCTAGGGGGTGTATTCCTATTATTGTTGTAAGAATTCCCATAAGAATTACCATAACCATTACCATTATTATAAGGATATGGCCTATAGTTGTTACTAGAATTATTCCGATAAGCATTGTTGTTGAAATTATTATTTTTAATGAAGTTCACATCAACATGTTCTTCTTGAGCAACCAATGAAGCTAACGGAACATTATTAGGATCAACATTTGTCCTACCATTCACAAGCATAGACATAATAGCATCAATCTTATCACTTAAGGAGGAGGTTTCTTCGACAGAATTTACCTTCTTACCTTGTGGAGCTCTTTCCGTGTGCCATTCAGAGTAATTAATCATCATATTATCAAGAAGCTTTGTTGCGTCGCCTAGAGTGATGGACATAAAAGTACCTCCAGCAGCTGAATCCAATAGGTTCCGCGAAGAAAAATTCAGTCCTACATAAAAGGTTTGGATGATCATCCAAGTAGTCAGTCCATGGGTTGGGCAATTTTTAACCAAAGATTTCATTCTTTCCCATGCTTGAGCAACATGCTCATTATCCAATTGTTTAAAATTCATTATGCTACTTCTCAAAGATATAATTTTAGCAGGAGGATAATATCTACCAATGAAAGCATCCTTACATTTAGTCCATGAATCAATACTATTCTTAGGCAAAGATAGCAACCAATCTTTAGCTCTTCCTCTTAATGAGAAAGGAAACAATTTTAATTTTATAATGTCTCCATATACATCCTTATACTTTTACATTTCACATAGTTCAACAAAATTATTAAGATGGGCAGCAGCATCATCAGAACTAACACCAGAAAATTGCTCTCTCATAACAAGATTTAGTAAAGCAGGTTTAATTTCAAAGAATTCAGCTGTAGTATCAGGTGGAGCAATAGGTGTGCATAAGAAATCGTTATTATTTGTGGTTGTGAAGTCACACAACTTAGTATTTTCAGGAGTACCCATTTTAGCAACAATAAATAAAGCAAACTAGATAAAGTAAATGCAAGTAACTAATTTTTTGTGTTTTTAATATGGAGATTGCAAACAAGATAGTAAATAAAGTAAAGCTAGCAACTATTTTTTTTGTGTTTTGTTATAATGCAGCAAACAAAGAAGTAAATAAAAATAAAGCAAGACAAAAACAAAGTAAAGAGATTGGAAGTGGAGACTCCCCTTGCAGCGTGTCTTGATCTCCCCGGCAACGGCGCCAGAAAAAGAGCTTGACACGCGTATAGCACGCGACCGTTGGGAACCCCAAGTGGAAGGTGTGATGTGTACAGCAGTAAGTTTCCCTCGGTAAGAAACCAAGGTTTATCGAACCAGTAGGAGTCAAGAAGCACGTTGAAGGTTGATGGCGGCGGAGTGTAGTGCGGCGCAACACCAGGGATTCCGGCGCCAACGTGGAACCTGCACAGCACAACCAAAGTACTTTGCCCCAACGTAACAGTGAGGTTGTCAATCTCACCGGCTTGCTGTAACAAAGGATTAGATGTATAGTGTGGATGATGATGTTTGCAGAAAACAGTAGAACAAGTATTGCAGTAGATTGTATTCGATGTAAAAGAATGGACCGGGGTCCACAGTTCACTAGTGGTGTCTCTCCGATAAGAATAAGCATGTTGGGTGAACAAATTACAGTTGGGCAATTGACAAATAAAGATGGCATGACAATGCACATACAGGTTATGATGAGTAGTGTGAGATTCAATTGGGCATTACGACAAAGTACATAGACCGCTATCCAGCATGCATCTACGCCTAAAAAGTCCACCTTCAGGTTATCATCCGAACCCCCTCCAGTATTAAGTTGCAAACAACAGACAACTGCATTAAGTATGGTGCGTAATGTAATCAACAAATACATCCTTAGACATAGCATTGATGTTTTATCCCTAGTGGCAACATCACATCCACAACCTTAGAACTTTCTGTCACTGTCCCAGATTTAATGGAGGCATGAACCCACTATCAAGCATAAATACTCCCTCTTGGAGTTACAAGTAACGACTTGGCCAGAGCCTCTACTAATAACGGAGAGCATGCAAGATCATAAACAACACATAGATGATAGATTGATAATCAACATAACATAGCATTCATTATTCATCGGATCCCAACAAACGCAACATGTAGTATTACAGATAGATGATCTTGATCATGTTAGGCAGCTCACAAGATCCAACAATGATAGCACAATTAGGAGAAGACGACCATCTAGCTACTGCTATAGACCCATAGTCCAGGGGTGAACTACTCACTCATCACTCCGGAGGTGACCATGGCGGTGAAGAGTCCTCCGGGAGATGATTCCCCTCTCCGGCAGGGTGCCGGAGGCAATCTCCTGAATCCCCCGAAATGGGATTGGCGGCGGCGGCATCTCTGGAAGGTTTTCCGTATTGTGGCTCTCGGTACTGGAACTATTATCGACGAAGGCTTAAGTAGGCGGAAGGGTAGGTCAGGGGGCGACGCGAGGGACCCACACAGTAGGGCCGCGCGGCCAGGGCTTGGGCCGCGCCGCCCTAGCGTGGCGTCGCCTCGTCGCCCCACTTCATTTCCCTTTCAGTGTTTTGGAAGCTTCGTGGAAAAATAAGATTCTGGGCGTTGATTTCGTCCAATTCCGAGAATATTTCCTTACTAGGATTTCTGAAACCAAAAACAGCAGAAAACAGCAACTGGCTCTTCGGCATCTCGTTAATAGGTTAGTGCCAGAAAATGCATAAATATGACATAAAGTATGTATAAAGCATGTAGGTATTGTCATAAAACAAGCATGGAACATAAGAAATTATCGATACGTTGGAGACGTATCATCTGCCAAGGAATCTTCTGCTGCGCCATCCAAGTGGCCCGCCTTGCCATCGAGTACCTTCATGGGCCTCCAATTGGGTTGTACGGGATAGGGCAATGTCGGTTACCCGAAGGGTAATGCCCATGTCAGTAGCCCCCGAGTGTCTAGCCGAAGATAGTTCGGGTAGAGACTAAAGCATGCCTCCACCTAATGTTCTTCTCTTGATTGTTCTTGTCCATCTTGTATCAACATCATCTTCTTCTATCGGGTGCGCGTCCAGCGCTCCCGGTGGGAGTAGCCCCAGAGTCTAGGTACGGATGCTTGCAATCCGTGCGTAGACTCAAGTTGTACCACCCGAACGTTTTGCTCTGCCGAAGTTTTTCTGCAAGTCTTCATGGGTCATCCGATACATTTGTATCAAGGCTTGTATTCTTCAGTAAGTTTTCAACGCGCAATGGATAATGAGTAACGTGCCCAACTTTTGCTGGCTAACTGCCGATGGCAAAACAACGTCACCCTACGCAGAATCAAGTCCCCGGGCATGATCCTGGAGTGCAAAAAAGTTCTATCGGGTGCGCGTCCAGCGCTCCCGATGGGAGTAGCCCCCGAGTCTGGACATGGGCGCTTGCAACTGGGTGCAGACTCGGGCTGAGCATTCCATCTTTTTCTTCAATTGTTTCTTCACATGAATATCTTCGAGTCCTCAGGTTATCGGGTGCGCGACCAGCGCTCCCGATGGGAGTAGCCCCCGAGTCTAGGTGCGGATGCTCGCAATCCGTACATAGACTCAAGTCCATCATCCGATATCTTCTATATTTCCTCGAATGCTTCGAGCGATCCTCACGACGTCACTGATGACGTTATTGACACTTTGATTTTGACTGATAAGACGCGACCCGTTGGGCCCATCCCACCTCTGCCTGGCTCTGTTTTTAAGTAATATCCTCCTTTCTCGTACGGTTACCAAGGCGCCTCCTCGATTCCCGCAATCAACGATGGAGAGAGGTTCCTCTTAATGAACTGGAAGCAACGACACGTGCCCACGCAGTCCTCAAGTTCTCCCCTACTTAAAATCTCTCAGGACAAAATCTTTAGCATTCTCTCATATCATCGTAGCGTCCTCCTGTTCTTCTTCCACCTTTCTCTTTCATAACCGCCGCGCCACCATCACCGTTTTTAGATCTTCCCCAGATCTTGTGATGGTGAAGAAGAAGAACCTCGCTACCGCCGCCAGCTCCACGAGCGGTGGCACCGCCGCCAAGGCCTCCTCGAATCTTCCAAAGAGGAGCGCTCCAGATGCTCCTCCCCCAGCTCCAGCGCTGCCAGCGCCGCCAAGCTCGGTAGCCGCAGCCAAACCTGGAGATTGGCTAGCGTCCTCCATCACAAAGCGTGATGATAAAAGGGCCTGAAGCCTTGGGCTAATCTCCTCCGATGAGGGGATTGTGATTCTCCCAGGTGCGATCTCTCGGCCCAATCCTCCTGCTGGTTTTACCGTGATGTTCTTGTCGTTCTTGTATCGGGGTCTCTCGCTTCCTGCTCACGAGTTCCTTCATCGTCTTATGCGGACTTACGAAATCCAACTGTGGCAACTCACCCCTAACTCAATCCTCCACGTTGCTGTGTTCATCACCCTTTGCAAGGCGTTCTTGGGCATCGAGCCTTACTTTGGGTTGTGGAAGAAAATTTTCTTCGTAAAGAGATACAGCAGTAGCAATGGACCCTTTGTCATTGGGGGAGTGGAGTTTGTTGTCCGTTCAGAAGTCAACTATTTTCTTGAAGCCAAGCCTAAGAATTCTTGCTTTGCCGACGTCCTTGAAGCCAAGCCTAAGAATTCTTGGAAGAACATCCTCTCTCCCGACGAAAGGACAGCAGCCGATGAGTTATTTTCCAAATTCCTTCGGATCAAAGAAGCTGATGGCCAAACCATGATTGGCACAGAGGTGGCCGCAGTGTTCTTGAAACGTCGAGTCCAGCCAGTCATGGCCAGGGTTCGTCCGATGTGGTTGTATTCGGGTCCAAAGGATGAAACCAGGATCAACATCGCTGAACTATCGGAAAAGGAGCTGGTTGATGAAGTTCGTCTCCTCACTCTCTTTAGTCAGGAAGACTCGATCCCGTTGATATCTTCTTATTCTCCTCTTGATGCCGATCATCCGCTGACAGAGGTAAATTTTCCTTCTCATACTCTGATGACCCACAAGTATAGGGGATCGCAACAGTCTTCGAGGGAAGTAAAACCCAATTTATTGATTCGACACAAGGGGAGACAAAGAATACTTGAAAGACTTAACAGCGGAGTTGTCAATTCAGCTGCACCTGGAAACAGACTTGCTCGCAAGAGTTTATCAGTAGTAACAGTTTTATAGCAGTAGCAGTAGTGAAATAACAGCAGCAGAGTAACAAAGACAGCAGCAGTGATTATAGTAAACAGCAGGATTAAAATACTGTAGGCACGGGGATGGATGACGGGCGTTGCATGGATGAGAGAAACTCATGTAACAATCATAGCAGGGCATTTGCAGATAATAATAAAACGGTGTCCAAGTACTAAGCAATCAATAGGCATGTGTTCCAATTATAGTCGTACGTGCTCGCAATGAGAAACTTGCACAACATCTTTTGTCCTACCAGCCGGTGGCAGCCGGGCCTTAAGGGAAACTACTGGATATTAAGGTACTCCTTTTAATAGAGTACCGGAGCAAAGCATTAACACTCCGTGAACACATGTGATCCTCACATCACTACCATTCCCTCCGGTTGTCCCGATTTCTGTCACTTCGGGGCCATCGGTTCCGGACAGCGACATGTGTATACAACTTGCAGGTAAGATCAATAAACAATGAATATCATGATGAAACAATAACATGTTCAGATCTGAGATCATGGCACTCGGGCCCTAGTGACAAGCATTAAGCATAACAAGTTGCAACAATATCATCAAAGTACCAATTACGGACACTAGGCACTATGCCCTAACAATCTTATGCTATTACATGACCAATCTCATCCAATCCCTACCATCCCCTTCGGCCTACAGCGGGGGAATTACTCACACATGGATGGGGGAAACATGGCTGGTTGATGTAGAGGCATTGGCGGTGATGATGGTGATGATCTCCTCCAATTCCCCGTCCCGGCGGAGTGCCAGAACGGAGACTTCTGGCTCCCACGACGGAGTTTCGCGATGTGGCGGCGTTCTGGTGGGTTTCTGGCGACTTCGACTCCCCTCCGTGCGTTTTTAGGTCGAGGCCAATAAGTAGTCCGAAGGAGGGCGTCGGAGGCCGGCCGAGGGGGCCACACCATAGGGCCGCGCGGGCCCCCCCTAGGCCGCGCCGCCTTATGGTGTGGGTCCCTCGGGCCTCCACCTTACTTGACCTTCTGGCTCCGTCAGTATTCTGGGAAAATAGGGCCTTCTGCATAAATTCCGAGGATTTTCCCGAAAGTTGGATTTCTGCACAAAAACGAGACACCAGAACAGTTCTGCTGAAAACAGCGTTAGTCCGTGTTAGTTGTATCCAAAATACACAAATTAGAGGCAAAACAATAGCAAAAGTGTTCGGGAAAGTAGATACATTTTGGACGTATCAACTCCCCCCAAGCTTAGCTTATTGCTTGTCCTCAAGCAATTCAGTTAACAACTGAGCGATAAAAGAACTTTCACGAACACATTTGCTCATATGATGTATATATTCTCATGCTATGGCTAATACTTAAGCAGTTCATAATGAAATACATGCAAATAAGATCATCTAACAGCTATGTCAATCATGGAGAGGTACCAACAATTAATAATAAGCATCATGAATCATGTATATAAGCAGGATTGCAATGTTCATAAGAGAGTATGATAAAGTGGTATCTCGCTTGCCTGTATTTGATTGGCAAAACATAAATGCCCGGGCACCTCCGGAGTTCATAGAAAGACTAGAAGTAGTGATTGTCAAAGATAAAAGCATCAAAGTTATACCACAATCAATCATATTTTGAGACAAGCATATTATACTAAGAATGACAGTTGTGCTCTCAAGATAGTGCTCAAAGAAATAATGGAGACACAACATAAAAGTAAAAGATTGACCCTTCGCAGAGGGAAGCAGGGATTAACATGCGCTAGAGCTTTTCATTTTTGAAATCAGGAGTAAGATTATTTTGAGAGGTGTTTGTTGTTGTCAACGAATGGTAATGGGTACACTAACTACCTCGCCAACCGGACTCCCAAGAGCGGCTCCCATGAATTATTTGCATATTTATGTGGCACTCCTTCCAACCTTTCTTACACAAACCATGGCTAACCGAATCCTCGGGTGCCTACCAACAATCTCATACCATGAAGGAGTGCCTTTTTATTTTAGTTTTATTATGATGATGACACTCCCCCCAACCTTTGCTTACACAAGCCACGGCTAACCGAATCCTTCGGGTGCCGTCCAACAATCACAAACCATGGAGGAGTGTCTATTTAAGTTAATTAATTCGGGACTGGGAATCCCATTGCCAGCTCTTTTTGCAAAATTATTGGATAAGCGGATGTGCCACTAGTCCATATGAGAGTCCGTCAAAAGTAAATGACAAGGTTGAAAGCTAAACACCACATACTTCCTCATGAGCTATGAAACATAAACACAAATTGAGAAGCATTTTGAAGGTTTTTAAAGGTAGCGCATGAGAATTTACTTGGAATGGTTTGAAATGCCATGCATAGGTATTTATAGTGGACACTCTGGAATAACTTGGTTTTCATGTGTTTGGAAGCACGAGCAGCGTTCCCGCTCAGTACAAGTGAAGGCTAGCAAAAGACTAGGGAGCGACAAATCAAGAGAGCAGTAACTGTCATAATCATGCTTGCGGCAAAATAAATTAACTGAGGCATAAAAGTGATACAAGAACTCTGAAGCAATATAAATCATCAAGGCTTAATTGACTTTTTGTTCAGTCATATGCATGCGTGAGCATGTGCCAAGTCGATATAAATGAATTATTCAGAGGAGGATACCACAATGCCATACTTACTTATGAATAAAACAATGCAAGCAAACATCCATGACATGCTACTCATATTAATAGATTGGAGCTAAACATGAGAGATCATAAACTACTAGACTTTCTCAAATAACATATACCTCACATGAACCAACCAAGCATGCTCACATGGATGAGTATATGTACAAAAATGAAAACAAATAGAGTTCATACCAGCCTCTCAGCACAATCAGATTGTCGTAGATCGTCATTATTGCCTTTTCACTTGTATAGCTTGGATAATATGAAATGAAAACCACGCTCCAGCCACCGAAGACCATTGAACTCATAATGAACTTTACAAACCAAAGAAGAACAGCAAATATTTTTGGTGTTTTCGAATTGCAAACAAGAACAAAAGGAAACAAGCAAACAAAGCAAAATCTTTTTGGGTTTTCTTATAGCAAACTAGCAATAGCAAATAAAGCGAAACAAATGCAAGAAACCAAAGCAAACAAATGGTGAAGAGAAACAACAGAAATATTTTTGGTCTTTTTATGTTTTGGGAAAGAAACAAAGCAAAAACAAGAAATAGCGAACTAAAAGAAACACAGAAAAGCGAGATGGCAGAAATCTGCCAAAACCTGACAGCAGTACAGAAATCGATTTTTACAAAAATCTTACGTTGCTCAGCTCGAAAAGTGTTCAACAAATGAAAGTTAGATAACAACCTGGGGAACCTGCACAAAAATTGGCAGCTCAAAATAACGTTCTGGCTGTGCGCACGAATTTTTCTAGTAACAGTCCAGAATCTGTTTTCAGGCAGCACTTCCCCAAATATCATCTCCCTCTCATTAGAAAACCACTCAAAGAGACTAAACAAGTATGTACAAGTATCCAGCAATCATAATATGCAAAGAATGAGTGATGCCGGTATACCTCCCCCCAAGCTTAGGCTTTTGGCCTAAGTGGAGTTCAATCCCATCGAGACCATGAGGTAGTATGTCCGTAGTACGACGAAGATGGATCGTACTCCGGGCATGTGCTAGAAGAAGCACCCGGATACGTGACGGTGTAGTCGTGGGAGGCCTCGGCGTCCTCGGAGTCATGCTGCTGGTGGAAGTCTTGTATCTTCATATGTTCATCCACCTCCTCCTTAGTGCACGACCATGATTGCCTGTCAATACTGAACAAACCTGGTTGGGGAAGAGGGATTTCCTTCTCATCCCCGTCAGCAAACAACATTCTATAGACCATATTATCTAAAGTAGAATCAGTGGTAACAAAATGATGACTCTTCATAGCAGCAATATCGAGTCTCCTAGGGGCCAATAGCACATCATTAGGATCAAGAAGAAACCTTAGATATGTTAAAACACGCAGTGCAATAGTTCCTCCAAAAATAGGCCCTCTATTAGACAGGCGGCGAGCAATAAGAGAACCAAGGTGATAAGATGTCCGACAAGTAAGTGCAATATTCAAGAAAGCAAGATGGTAACTAGAAATATTGCTAGTGTTCTCCCTACCAAGAATGCTAGTAGCAATGTAATATGCAAAATACTTAATGGCGGGGAGTTGAATGTTCCTTATCTTGCCACGCTGAATGGTGCGACAATCATCATCGGTAATCCCTCGATAGAGCTCCAACAAGTCCCGGGGGTTGTCATCAATCCTACTTGCTGTACCTAAAGGGGCAATATCCAATGCACGACAAAAATCTTCCAATTCCATAGTAACAGGATTACCATAGATCTTGAATGCAACTGTCGGCTCATATTGCTTGTTGTGGAACTTGAAGCTCTCGACGAAGATTTTGGTGAGCATGTAGTATTGCTCCCTTTCATCTCCCACATAGGTGGCTAAGCCCGCCCTGTTGACAAGGGTGAAGAAATCCTCCAATATCCCTGCATTTCTCAGAAAATCATAGCATGGAAAAGATGAAGCGTTAGGAGCCCCGTTGTCCTCTTCGGGCGCGAAGCTAGGCGCGATGATATCCTCATTGTACGATCGCCTAAGCCGGGTGGCGGCCCTAGAAGGCCTCCCGGTGCTGGTTGTTCCTTTCTTGAACAACTCTCCAAAGTTGAACTTCTTCATCTCTTCTCTGAAATTTTCAACAAGTGATATAAAATTTGATTTGGTGACATATAATTGAGGGAAACTACCATAGGAACTTGCTAGAGTACTAATCATGCATCAAAACTAGTTTATACAACTTAGAACAAGCATGCAAGCTCACTAAACATGTTACCTACAGCAGCAAAATATTCAAGATATACTCAACCAAACAAAATTCTACTTGGATAGGCGGAGGAGTCACATACCAGAGAGCAAATGTGCCAAATTTCAGACAGAAATCTGGGCTGAGCAAAGAGATCGAAAAATCCTGAGCTCTTGAGCAAAAACACGAGTGAGAGGAACCTGGTGCGAGTTTTTTCGGGAGAGAGAAGATGCTGGGAGAAAGAGATGAGATGGTGGGGCAAGGAGGGGCCCACACCACAGGGTGGCGCGCCCCCCTCCTTGGCCGCGCCGGCCTGTGGTGTGGCACCCTGTGGTGCCCCACAGGTCATCCTCTGGTGCTCCCAGGTGCCTCGTCGAAAAATAGGACCAACGGTATAATTTTTGTGAATTTTTGAAAACTTTGAAAAATGCACATTTCTGGGTATTAAGTTTATTATTACTGGCCAGGAAATTTTTTGAAATCTCCAATTAACTAAGGAACTTTACAAATTAAAAATGCTACAGCAACTAGAGCAAGTGGAGGAAGAAAGAGATGTTGTTTACCTCCTCTATGCATATAAAAAGTATTTGTTAACAAGGTTGATCAAGTCTTGCCACCAAATAAATTTTACATAGCATAAGAAGAAATAAACCTCAAATCAATCATGTTACCTTGAATTGTATTGATATGGATCCAATCACGAGAGTTTGATATTCTTCTTTAGGCTCATATATAGGACAATCAATAGTTCCCACTTTGATAGTTCTCACATTAGAAATAGTATTAACCCCACACGCTTTCTCAATCCTCTTGGGAAAATAAACGGTATGTTCCCTATCATCAACATTGAAAGTAACCTTTCCTTTATTGCAATCAATAACAGCCCCTGCGGTGTTAAGAAAAGGTCTCCCAAGAATAATAGACATATTATCATCTTCAGGCATTTCCAACACAACAAAATCAGTTAATATCAAGCAGTTAGTAGTAACTTGAACAGGAACATCCTCACATATACCAACAGGAATAGCAGTAGATTTATCAGCCATTTGTAAAGATATATCAGTAGGTATCAACTTATCTAAATAAAGTCTCTTATAAAGAGAAAAAGGCATAACACTAACACCGGCTCCCAAATCACATAGAGCAGTTTTAACATAATTATTCTTAATAGAACAAGGAATAGTAGGTATACCTGGATCGCCCAACTTCTTTGGAACTTTGCCATTGAAAGAGTAATTAGCAAGCATAGTGGAAATTTCCTCATTGGGGATTTTCCTTTTGTTAGTAACAATATCTTTCATATACTTTGAATAAGGAGGCAATTTAATAGCATCAGTCAAAGGGATTTGCAAGAATAAAGGTTTCATCCAATCGCAAAATTTATTATAGTGTTCTTCTTCCTTTGATTTTAATTTCTTAGCAGGAAAAGGCATTTGCTTTTGCACCCAAGGTTCTCTTTCATTACCATGTTTCTCAGCAATAAAATCTTCTTTAGTGTACTTTTTATTTTTAGCATGCTTTTCAGGTTCATCTTCAACCTCTTCTTTATCAGAAGCATCCTTCTTATCATTATCTTTATCATGTTCATTACCACTTTCAGTTTCAGCATCAGAAATAGAAATACTATTAGGATCATTAGCAGGTTCAGAGGATTCTACAACATTTTTATGTTTCTTCTTCTTTTTCTTCTTAGAAGGAGCACTAGGTTCAATGCGTTGAGAATCTTGTTCAATTCTTTTGGGATGCCCTTCAGGATATAGAGGATCCTGGGTAGAGACACCACCTCTAGTTGTTACTTCATAAGCATGTTTTTCTTTAGAATTATTCCCCAACAAGTCATTTTGCACTTTAGTGAGTTGATCAATTTGAGTTTGAATCATATGAAAATGTTTAACAAGCATCTTAACATCATTGGAGGTTCTCTCTACAATATCATGCAATTCACTAATAGCTCGAGAATTTTCCATTAAATGATTCTCTACTCTCATATTAAAATTTTCTTGCTTAACAATATAATTATCAAACTCATCTAAGCATTGTGCAGGGGGTTTCGAATACGGAATATCTTCCCTAGTAAAGCGTTGAAGGGAGTTTACCTCAATCATGGATGAAGGAGGAATTATCTCACATATATCTTCTATGGGAGGAAGATTCTTCACATCTTCAGATTTAATACCTTTCTCCTTGAGAGACTTCTTGGCTTCCCTCATATCTTCATCATTCAATTTAATTAAACCCCTCTTCTTTAATATTGGCGTTGGAGTTGGTTCAGGCGTAGTCCAATCATCATGATTCCGGCCTATTTTAGCCAATAATTCTTCAGCATCGTCTGGAGTTCTTTTCCTGAAAACACAACCAGCACAACTATCCAGGTATGCCCTAGACTCAATGGTTAGTCCACTATAAAATATATCAAGTAAATCATGCTTTTCCAAATCATGATCAGGCCGAGCTCTAATAAGAGAGCAAAATCTCGCCCAAGCCTCAGGCAATTTCTCTCCATCTTCCTGGTCAAAATTATAAATTCTCTGCAAAGCAATATGTTGAGCACTAGCAGGAAAGTATTTACGGAAGAAAACATCAAGCAATTCTTTTGGACTTTTAATAGAATTAGGTGGCAAACTATTATACCAAGTTTTAGCGTCGTCCTTTAATGAGAATGGAAAGATTTTAGCAACAAAGTAAGTACGCATCTTGACATCATCAGAAAACAAGCTACTTAGAGTAGATAACTCAATCATATGTTCAACATCACTTTCTTTTTCAGTACCACAAAAGGGTGTTTTCTCAACAATAGCTATATGAGATAAATCAAGAGAAAAATCATAATCTTTATCCTTAATGTTTATAGGAGATGTAGCAAACTTAGGATCAGGAGACAGTTTATATCTAACAGCATGTTCTGCAAGCAACTTTTTAATTTTTCTTGCATCAGTAGTAGAATTGCATTTTTCAATAAAATCATCATTAAGCTCCACATAATCTTCATCAGGATCATCACTAAAATAATCAAGTTCAGGTGAATTAACAGGTGTAGTAGCATTAGGAGTTTCAGTATTTTCAATTTGTCTAGACCTAGCAATCATAGCATCTAGAAAGGATCCCAATGAACCACTATCATCAAGCACAGCAGAAATATTATCAATATTATGAGAGTTTTCAGATTCAGCAGAAGTACCCGCATGTGAAGCATGTGGCGGTGAAACAAGTTTATCAATCACAGATGGTGAATCAAGTGTAGCGGAGGTACTCAGAATTGTACCTTTTCTTGTAGTGGATGGTAATATGGCGATCTTAGAATCGCGAGGTTTACCCATGATGGAGAATTTGCAGCGAACAATATCAATCCAAGTGAACTTCCAAATAAAGCTATGCTCCCCGGCAACGGCGCCAGAAAATAGTCTTGATGACCCACAAGTATAGGGGATCGCAACAGTCTTCGAGGGAAGTAAAACCCAATTTATTGATTCCACACAAGGGGAGACAAAGAATACTTGAAAGCCTTAACAGCGGAGTTGTCAATTCAGCTGCACCTGGAAACAGACTTGCTCGCAAGAGTTTATCAGTAGTAACAGTTTTATAGCGATGTGATAGTGAAATAACAGCAGCAGAGTAACAAAGACAGCAGCAGTGATTATAGTAAACAGCAGGATTAAAATACTGTAGGCACGGGGACGGATGACGGGCGTTGCATGGATGAGAGAAACTCATGTAACAATCATAGCAGGGCATTTGCAGATAATAATAAAACGGTGTCCAAGTACTAAGCAATCAATAGGCATGTGTTCCAATTATAGTCGTACGTGCTCGCAATGAGAAACTTGCACAACATCTTTTGTCCTACCAGCCGGTGGCAGCCGGGCCTCAAGGGAAACTACTGGATATTAAGGTACTCCTTTTAACAGAGTACCGGAGCAAAGCATTAACACTCCGTGAACACATGTGATCCTCACATCACTACCATTCCCTCCGGTTGTCCCGATTTCTGTCACTTCGGGGCCATCGGTTCCGGACAGCGACATGTGTATACAACTTGCAGGTAAGATCAATAAACAATGAATATCATGATGAAACAATAACATGTTCAGATCTGAGATCATGGCACTCGGGCCCTAGTGACAAGCATTAAGCATAACAAGTTGCAACAATATCATCAAAGTACCAATTACGGACACTAGGCACTATGCCCTAACAATCTTATGCTATTACATGACCAATCTCATCCAATCCCTACCATCCCCTTCGGCCTACAGCGGGGGAATTACTCACACATGGATGGGGGAAACATGGCTGGTTGATGTAGAGGCGTTGGCGGTGATGATGGCGATGATCTCCTCCAATTCCCCGTCCCGGCGGAGTGCCAGAACGGAGACTTCTGGCTCCCGCGACGGAGTTTCGTGATGTGGCGGCGTTCTGGAGGGTTTCTGGCGACTTCGACTCCCCTCCGTGCATTTTTAGGTCGAGGCCAATAAGTAGTCCGAAGGAGGGCGTCGGAGGCCGGCCGAGGGGGCCACACCATAGGGCCGCGCGGGCCCCCCCTAGGCCGCGCCGCCTTATGGTGTGGGGCCCTCGGGCCTCCACCTTACTTGACCTTCTGGCTCCGTCAGTATTCTGGGAAAATAGGGCCTTCTGCATAAATTCCGAGGATTTTCCCGAAAGTTGGATTTCTGCACAAAAACGAGGCACCAGAACAGTTCTGCTGAAAACAGCGTTAGTCCGTGTTAGTTGTATCCAAAATACACAAATTAGAGGCAAAACAATAGCAAAAGTGTTCGGGAAAGTAGATACGTTTAGGACGTATCATACTCTTATTACCCTGTTTCACTTTGTCGACACAACTACTATTGTTCTTATTTGTTCTTTTCTTCGGCAGATCTGATGGTGTGTAACTCACACGTTCGTTGGGAACCCCAAGAGGAAGGTATGATGCGCACAGCAGCAAGTTTTCCCTCAGAAAGAAACCAAGGTTTATCGAACCAGGAGGAGCCAAGAAGGACGTTGAAGGTTGATGGCGGCGGGATGTAGTGCGGCGCAACACCAGGGATTCCGGCGCCAACGTGGAACCTGCACAACACAACCAAAGTACTTTGCCCCAACGAAACAGTGAGGTTGTCAATCTCACCGGCTTGCTGTAACAAAGGATTAACCGTATTGTGTGGAAGATGATTGTTTGCAGAAAACAGTAGAACAAGTATTGCAGTAGATTGTATTTCAGTATAGAGAATTGGACCGGGGTCCACAGTTCACTAGAGGTGTCTCTCCCATAAGATAAACAGCATGTTGGGTGAACAAATTACAGTTGGGCAATTGACAAACAAAGAGGGCATGACCATGCACATACATATTATGATGAGTATAGTGAGATTTAATTGGGCATTACGACAAAGTACATAGACCGCCATCCAGCATGCATCTATGCCTAAAAAGTCCACCTTCAGGTTATCATCCGAACCCCCTCCAGTATTAAGTTGCTAACAACAGACAATTGCATTAAGTATTGCGCGTAATGTAACTAGTAACTACATCCTTGAACATATCACTAATGTTTTATCCCTAGTGGCAACAGCACATCCACAACCTTAGAACTTTCTATCACTGTCCCAGATATCAATGGAGGCATGAACCCACTATCGAGCATAAATACTCCCTCTTGGAGTTACAAGCATCTACTTGGCCAGAGCATCTACTAGTAACGGAGAGCATGCAAGATCATAAACAACACATAGACATAACTTTGATAATCAACATAACAAGTATTCTCTATTCATCGGATCCCAACAAACGCAACATATAGAATTACAGATAGATGATCTTGATCATGTTAGGCAGCTCACAAGATCCGACAATGAAGCACAATGGGGAGAAGACAACCATCTAGCTACTGCTATGGACCCATAGTCCAGGGGTAGACTACTCACACATCACTCCGGAGGCGACCATGGCGGCGTAGAGTCCTCCGGGAGATGATTCCCCTCTCCGGCAGGGTGCCGGAGGCGATCTCCTGGATCCCCCGAGATGGGATCAGCGGCGGCGGCGTCTCTGGAAGGTTTTCCGTATCGTGGCTCTCGGTACTGGGGGTTTCGCGATGGAGGCTTTAAGTAGGCGGAAGGGCAAGTCAGGAGGGGGCACGAGGGCCCCACACCACAGGGCCGCGCGGCCAAGGGGGGGGCCACGCCGCCCTAGGGTGTGGCCACCTCGTGGCCCCACTTCGTCTCCTCTTCGGACTTCTGGAAGCTTCGTGGCAAAATAGGACCCTGGGCGTTGATTTCGTCCAATTCCGAGAATATTTCGTTACTAGGATTTCTGAAACCAAAAACAGCAGAAAACAAAGAATCGGCACTTCGGCATCTTGTTAATAGGTTAGTTCCAGAAAATGCACGAATATGACATAAAGTGTGCATAAAACATGTAGATAACATCAATAATGTGGCATGGAACATAAGAAATTATCGATACGTCGGAGACGTATCAAGATCCCCATAGTTTCTGAAAACTTGCATGATTTACCGAATGACACTTCCGAGGGAAGAGGTTCCTCAGCCCCTGTCGACTTTCATACTGCCGAGTACATGAGCTCAAAGAACGAACACGATGACCCGATAGATTCTGAGGCTATCTACACCGACTTTCCTCCCCCAGCCAATGATACCTGCGACACAACGGGATCAGTGCGCGATGACGACGCTGATCATGATGCCTTTGTTAATGCAGCTGTGGAGGAGGCCAGAGCTTCACCCGCGAAGAGATCAACCGGCAGCTTTGCCGACGAGGATGATCTCTTTGACCCGTAAGTGCCTTTTTCCTAGAATTCGTATTTTGCCTTTATCATTCGCATTTCTTTCATAATTCTTGCCAACCATTCCCTTTCGTAGTGACGAAGGTTTCATCGAGCCTCCATCTAAGAAAGCCAAATCTGGCGCCGTTCTGCCGGATGTCGCAGCTTCCGAAGCTTCGGCTCCTACTGCAGCCCCCGCGGCCCACGTATCGACTGCTTCCTCCCTTTCTAGGGGGAAGGATATTCCTTCGACTGCTGCCGCCACGACCCCTCCTTCAGGAAAACCTGTAAGTCTTTCTCGATCACAAACGCGAATTTCCCTGAATGTGCCTTGATTAATGATTCTTCGTCAAACATCTGTTTTTTCCCCTTTCCTTAAGGATATGCGGGGCATTATATCTTCTTTGGAGGCCTTTGCCTCCCAATTTACTTCCCTGGAAGCAGACAAGGTTCGGCTGCAGAAGGAAGTTAAATCTTCTTCGTCAAAATTGGAAGGCGCAATCAAAATAGCCGCCGCAGCTCACCAAGAAGTCGACTCCCTGAAGGATGAACTCGGCAGGCTGAAGGAGAAGCTGAAGGAGGAAGAAGCGTCTAGGCTGGTCGCTGATACGTCTCCAACGTATCTATAATTTCTGATGTTCCATGCTTGTTTTATGACAATACCTACATGTTTTATACATACTTTATGTCATATTTATGCATTTTCCGGAACTAACCTATTGACAAGATGCCGAAGTGCCAGTTCCTGTTTTCTGCTGTTTTTGGTTTCAGAAATCCTAGTAAGGAAATATTCTCGGAATTGGACGAAATCAACGCCCAGCATCTTATAATTCCACGAAGCTTCCAGAACACCCGAGAGGGACCAGAGGAGAGCCACAGGCCCACCACACAGGGTGGCGGCGCGGCCCAGAGGGGGGGCGCGCCCCCTATTGTGTGGCGCCCCCGTCAGCCTTACGACTCCGCCTCTTCACCTATTAGAAGCCCCCTGACCTAAATCTTCGATAAAAAATAAGCCACGGTACGAGAAACCTTCTAGAGCCGCCGCCATCGGGAAGCCAAGATCTGGGGGACAGGAGTCTCTGTTCCGGCACGCTGCCGGGACGGGGAAGTGCCCCCGGAAGGCATCTCCATCGACACCACCGCCATCTTCATCACCGCTGCTGTCTCCCATGAGGAGGGAGTAGTTCTCCATCGAGGCTAAGGGTTGTGCCGATAGCTATGTGGTTAATCTCTCTCCCATGTACTTCAATACAATGATCTCATGAGCTGCCTTACATGATTGAGATTCATATGATGAGCTTTGTATCACTATTAATCTATGTGCTACTCTAGTGATGTTATTAAAGTACTCTATTCCTCCTCCATGATGTAATGGTGACAGTGTGTGCATCATGTAGTATTTGGCGTAGTTTATGATTGTGATCTCTTGTAGATTATGAAGTTAACTATTACTATGATGGTATTGATGTGATCTATTCCTCCTTTCATAGTACGATGGTGACAGTGTGCATGCTATGTTAGTACTTGGTATAATTGCGTTGGTCTATCATGCACTCTAAGGTTATTTAAATATGAACATCGAATGTTGTGGAGCTTGTTAACTCCGACATTGAGGTGCTCCTGTAGCCCTACACGATTAGTGGTGTTCATCATCCAACAAGAGAGTGTAGAGTGGTTTTATTATGTGATCAATGTTGAGAGTGTCCGCTAGTGAAAGTATGATCCCTAGGCCTTGTCTCCGAATAGAAAAGTCACACCACAAAGATTCCTATCTCCCACGTCAACTGCACGCCAACAAGCATTTTCTAGCGCCGTTGTCACTGTTTGTTTACTGTTCCACTGCATGTTTACTCGCTGCCATATTTTATTCAGATTGCTATTACCACTCATATACATCCATATTACTTGCATTTTACTATCTCTTCGCCGAACTAGTGCACCTATACATCTGACAAGTGTATTGGGTGTGTTGGGGACACAAGAGACTTCTTGTATCGTAATTGCAGGGTTGCTTGAGAGGGATATCTTTGACCTCTTCATCCCTGAGTTCGATAAACCTTGGGTGATCCACTTAAGGGAAAACTTGCTGCTGCTCTACAAACCTCTGCTCTTGGAGGCCCAACACTGTCTACAGGAAAAGAAGCGTGAGTAGACATCAAGCTATTTTCTGGCGCCGTTGCCGAGGAGGAAAGGTAAAAGGCACTCACACTCCGGTCCCAGGTAACTAAGTTATTTTCTGGTATCGTTGTAAGTGCTCGAAGCTATTTCCTTTAGATCCTGCAATTGCATCTTTTTGTTTCTTGTTTTTATTTTTCACTAGTTAGGCATAATGGAAAGCAACATGGAGCTTTTTAATCTATTTCCTGAGTTAAGACATGGATGGTTTGATGCGAAAATTAAAAAACCTATGGAACATATTAGTATGAACGCTTTGAACACCATTGTTGCTAATGATATGGAAAATTCTAAGCTTGGGGAAGCTGGTTTTGATGAGCATGGTATTTTTAGTCCCCCAAGCATTGAGGAGAAAATTTTCTTTGATGATACTTTTCCTCCTATTTATGATGATTATAATGATAATAATCTTTTGGTGCCACCTACTATGGAGAGTAAATTTTATTATGATGATACTATGCCTCCTACACTTGATGAGAATAATAATGATAGCTACTTTGTTGAATTTGCTCCCACTACAATTAATAAGAATGACTATGCTTATGTTGGGAGTAGTAATTATTTTATGCATGAGACTCATGATAATAATGTTTCATTTGATAGTTATATTGTTGAATTTGTTCATGATGCTACTGAAAATCTTTATGAGAGAGAAAAATATGGTTGTAGAAATTTTCATGTTACTAAAACACCCCTCTTTATGTTGAGAATCTTGAAGTTACACTTGTTTTGTCTACCTATGCTATTCACTTTGTTCTTCATGAATTTGTTTATTTACAAGATTCCTTTTCATAGGAAGTGGGTTAGGCTTAAATTTGTTTTGAATTTGCTTTTTGATCCTCTCTTTTGCTTCAACTCTTATTTCTTGCGAGTGCATCATTAAAATTGCTGAGCCCATCTTAATGGCTATAAAGAAAGAACTTCTTGGGAGATAAGACATGTCTTTATTTTGCTACTGTTTTGTTGAGTCTTGGAAGTTGTTACTACTGTAGCAACCTCTCCTTATCTTACTTTATTGCATTGTTGTGCTAAGTAAAGTCTTTGATAGTAAGGTTCATACTAGATTTGGATTACTGCACAGAAACAGATTCCTGCCTATCACGAATTTGGGCAGTGTTCTCTGTAGGTAACTTAGAAAAATCTGCCAATTTACGTGAGTGATCCTCAGATATGTACGCAACTTTCATTCAATTTGAGCATTTTCATCTGAGCAAGTCTGGTGCCTCAAAAAAATTCGTCTTTACGGACTGTTCTGTTTTGACAGATTCTGCCTTTTATTTCGCATTGCCTCTTTTGCTGTGTTGGATGGATTTCTTTGTTCCATTAACTTCCAGTAGATTTGAGCAATGTCCAGAAGTGTTAAGAATGATTGTGTCACCTCTGAATATGTGAATTTTTGATTATGCACTAACCCTCTAATGAGTTGTTTTGAGTTTGGTGTGGAGGAAGTTTTCAAGGGTCAAGAGAGGAGGATGATATATGATTAAGAAGAGTGAAAAGTTTAAGCTTGGGGATGCCCCCGTGGTTCATCCCTGCATATTTCAAGAAGACTCAAGCATCTAAGCTTGGGGATGCCCAAGGCATCCCCTTCTTCATCGACAACATTATCAGGTTCCTCTAGTGAAACTATATTTTTATTCCGTCACATCTTATGTGCTTTACTTGGAGCGTCTGTATGTTTTTGTTTTGTTTTGTTTGAGTAAAGTTGGATCCTAGCATTCATTGTGTGGGAGAGAGACACGCTCCGCTGTTGCATATGGACAAATATGTCCTTAGCTTTACTCATAATGTTCATGGCGAAGGTTGAAACTGCTTCGTTAATTGTTACATGGTTGGAAACAGAAAATGCTACATGTGGTAATTGGTATAATGTCTTGAATAATTTGATACTTGGCAATTGTTGTGCTCATGTTTAATCTCTTGCATCATATACTTTGCACCTATTAGTGAAGAAATACTGTAGAGCTTGTTGACATTTGGTTTGCATGATTGGTCTCTCTAAAGTCTAGATATTTTCTAGTAAGGGTTTGAATAACAAGGAAGACAGTGTAGAGTCTTATAATGCTTGCAATATGTTTTTATGTGAGTTTTGCTGTACCGGTTCATACTTGTGTTTGCTTCAAATAACCTTGCTAGCCTAAGCCTTGTATTGAGAGGGATTACTTCTCGTGCATCCAAATCCTTGAGCCAAAAACTATGCCATTTGTGTCCACCATACCTACCTACTACATGGTATTTCTCTGCCATTCCAAAGTAAATTGCTTGAGTGCTATCTTTAAACACTTCAAAAGCTATTACCTCTTATTTGTGTCAATGTTTTATAGCTCATGAGGAAGTATGTGGTGTTTATCTTTCAATCTTGTTGGGCAACTTTCACCAATGGACTAGTGGCTTCATCCGCTTATCCAATAATTTTGCAAAAAGAGCTGGCAATGGGATTCCCAGTCCCAAATTAATTAACCTTCATAATTTTACAAAAATAGACACTCCTCCATGGTATGTGATTGTTGGACGGCACCCGAGGATTCGGTTAGCCATGGCTTGAGAAAGCAAAGGTGGGGAGGAGTGTCATCTAAATAAAACTAAAATAAAAAGGCACTCCTTCATGGTATGAGATTGTTGGCAGGCACCCGAGGATTCGGTTAGCCATGGTTTGTGAAAGCAAGGTTGGAAGGAGTGCCACCCAAAAATAAAAATGTTTCATGGGAGCCGCTCTTTAAAGGTTTGTCTGGCAAGGGGGTTAGAGTGCCCATTACCATTCGTTGACAACAACAAACACCTCTGGAAACTTTACTTTTATGCTCTCTATGTTTTCAAAATGAAAGCTCTAGCACAAATATAGCAATCAATGCTTCCCTCTGCGAAGGGCCATTCTTTTACTTTTATGTTGAGTCAGTTTACCCATTTCCTTCCACCTTAGAAGCAAACACTTGTGTTAACTGTGCATTGATTCTTACATACTTGCATATTTGCATTCATCATATTACTTTATGTTGACAACTATCCATGAGATATACATGTTACAAGTTGAAAGCAACCGCTGAAACTTAATCTTCCTTTGTGTTGCTTCAATGCCTTTACTATGAATTTATTGCTTTATGAGTTAACTCTTATGCAAGACTTATTGATGCTTGTCTTGAAAGTACTATTCATGAAAAGTCTTTGCTATATGATTTAGTTGTTTAACCATTGTCTTTACCATTGCTTTGAATCACTTCATTCATCTCATATGCTTTACAATAGTATGATCAAGATTATGTTGGTAGCATGTCACTTCAGAAATTATCTTTGTTATCATTTACCTACTCGGGGACGAGTAGGAACTAAGCTTGGGGATGCTGATACGTCTCCAACGTATCTATAATTTCTGATGTTCCATGCTTGTTTTATGACAATACCTACATGTTTTATACATACTTTATGTTATATTTATGCATTTTCCGGAACTAACCTATTGACAAGATGCCGAAGTGCCAGTTCCTGTTTTCTGCTGTTTTTGGTTTCAGAAATCCTAGTAAGGAAATATTCTCGGAATTGGACGAAATCAAAGCCCAGCATCTTATAATTCCACGAAGCTTCCAGAACACCCGAGAGGGACCAGAGGAGAGCCACATGCCCACCACACAGGGTGGCGGCGCGGCCCAGAGGGGGGGCGCGCCCCCTATTGTGTGGCGCCCCCGTCAGCCTTCCGACTCCGCCTCTTCGCCTATAAGAAGCCCCCTGACCTAAATCTTTGATAAAAAAATAAGCCACGGTACGAGAAACCTTCCAGAGCCGCCGCCATCGCGAAGCCAAGATTTGGGGGACAGGAGTCTCTGTTCCGGCACGCTGCCGGGACGGGGATGTGCCCCCGGAAGGCATCTCCATCGACACCACCGCCATCTTCATCACCGCTGCTGTCTCCCATGAGGAGGGAGTAGTTCTCCATCGAGGCTAAGGGCTGTACCGGTAGCTATGTGGTTAATCTCTCTCCCATGTACTTCAATACAATGATCTCATGAGCTGCCTTACATGATTGAGATTCATATCATGAGCTATTAATCTATGTGCTACTCTAGTGATGTTATTAAAGTACTCTATTCCTCCTCCATGATGTAATGGTGACAGTGTGTGCATCATGTAGTACTTGGCATAGTTTATGATTGTGATCTCTTGTAGATTATGAAGTTAACTATTACTATGATGGTATTGATGTGATCTATTCCTCCTTTCATAGTATGATGGTGACAGTGTGCATGCTATGTTAGTACTTGGTATAATTGCGTTGGTCTATCATGCACTCTAAGGTTATTTAAATATGAACATCGAATGTTGTGGAGCTTGTTAACTCCGGCATTGAGGTGCTCTTGTAGCCCTACACAATTAGTGGTGTTCATCATCCAACAAGAGAGTGTAGAGTGGTTTTATTATGTGATCAATGTTGAGAGTGCCCACTAGTGAAAGTATGATCCCTAGGCCTTGTCTCCGAATAGAAAAGTCACACCACAAAGATTCCTATCTCCCACGTCAACTGCACGCCAACAAGCATTTTCTGGCGTCGTTGTCACTGTTTTTTTACTGTTCCACTGCATGTTTACTCGCTGCCATATTTTATTCAGATTGCTATTACCACTCATATACATCCATATTACTTGCATTTAACTATCTCTTCGCCGAACTAGTGCACCTATACATCTGACAAGTGTATTGGGTGTGTTGGGGACACAAGAGACTTCTTGTATCGTAATTGCAGGGTTGCTTGAGAGGGATATCTTTGACCTCTTCCTCCCTGAGTTCGATAAACCTTGGGTGATCCACTTAAGGGAAAACTTGCTGCTGTTCTACAAACCTCTGCTCTTGGAGGCCCAACACTGTCTACAGGAAAAGAAGTGTGAGTAGACATCAGTCGCCGAAGCTCGGGCGGCTGAAAAAGATGATCTTCTTCGCCAGTCTTCCTTGGCTTTGCTTGGTAATTCCTTTTATGCTTCCCTATCGATTATCACTTTGCAAATTCAATCCTTTGATAGTAATCTTTCCCATTTCATTCCCTTGCAGAGGCCGCTGACATCCCTGCCGATGCCTTGGATAAAATTCCAAACAACTCTTCGACAAACAGCGTGTCAATGACTCTTGCCGCACATCAGCTTACACAGGAGCTCCTTGATAAGGGCAAAGGTGCCATGGCGCAGATGCACTCGATGATCTTCCCCAAGATCAGTCAAGACAAGACTCTGGGGCAGCTGATCGATGCCTTCGCAGTCGACACCAAGGAGGTTATCGAGGTATTCAAACGTACTTCGCGTACCTACAGTGCCCTCCTAGCCTTCCAACTTATGATGGGTGATGTCTACGCATGCTTCTATTCCTGTAGACAGTGTTGGGCCTCCAAGAGCAGAGGTTTGTAGAACAGCAGCATGTTTCCCTTAAGTGAATCACCCAAGGTTTATCGAACTCAGGGAGGAAGAGGTCAAAGATATCCCTCTCAAGCAACCCTGCAATCACGATACAAGAAGTCTCTTGTGTCCCCAACACACCCAATACACTTGTCAGATGTATAGGTGCACTAGTTCGGTGAAGAGATAGTGAAATACAAGTGGTATGGATGAATATGAGTAGTAATAGCAATCTGAAATAAATATGGCAGCGAGTAAACATGTAGTGGAACAGTAAATAAACGGAGATTCAATGCTTAGAAATAAGGCCTAGGGATCCTACTTTCACTAGTGGACACTCTCAACATTGATCACATAACTGAAACTAATCTACACTCTCTTGTTGGATGACAAACACCATTCATTGTGTAGGGCTACAAGAGCACCTCAATACCGGAGTTAACAAGCTCCACAACATTCGATGTTCATATTTAAGTAACCTTAGAGTGCATGATAGACCAACGCAATTATACCGAGTACTAACATAGCATGCACACCGTCACCGTCAGGCTATCATAGTAATAGTTAACTTCATAATCTACAAGAGATCACAATCATAGCTTATACCAAGTACTACATGATGCACACACTGTCAACATTACATCATGGAGGAGGAATAGACTACTTTAATAACATCACTAGAGTAGCACATAGATGATATTCAACTAGATCTCAAAGAGAGACAACCACATAGCTACAGTAGAGCCCTCAGCCTCGGGGGAGAACTACTCCCTCCTCATCATGGGAGTCAGCAGCGACAATGAAGATGGCAGTGGTGTCGATGGAGATGCCTTCCGGGGGCACTTCCCCGTCCCGGCGGCGTGCCGGAACAGAGACTTATGTCCCCCGAATCTTGGCTTTGCGATGGCGGCGGCTCTGGAAGGTTTTCCGTGTCGTGGCTTATTCCTCTAGGGTTTTTGCGACGGAGTCCTTAAGTAGGCGGAAGGGCACACAATAGGGGGGCGCGCCCCACCCCTTGGCTGCACCGCCCTGGCGTGTGGGGCCCCCTGGCTCCCCTCTGGTCTCTCTCCGGTGTTCTGGAAGCTTCGTGGAAAAATAAAATACTGGGCGTTGATTTCGTCCAATTCCGAGAATATTTCCTTACTAGGATTTCTGAAACCAAAAACCGCAGAAAACAGGAACTGGCACTTCGGCATATCGTCAATAGGTTAGTTCCGGAAAATGCATAATAATGACATAAAGTGTGTATAAAACATGTGTGTATCATCATAAAAGTAGCATGGAACATACGAAATTATAGATACGTTGGAGATGTATCAGCATCCCCAAGCTTAGTTCCTACTCGTCCTCGAATAGGTAAACGATAACAAAGATAATTTCTTAAGTGACATGATATCATAATCTTGATCATACTATTGTAAAGCATATGAGATGAATGCAGCGATTCGAAGCAATGGTAAAGACAATGAGTAAACAACTGAATCATATAACAAAGACTTTTCATGAATAGTACTTTCAAGACAAGCATCAATAAGTCTTGCATAAGAGTTAACTCATAACGCAATAAATTCAAAGTAAGGCATTGAAGCAACACAAAGGAAGATATAAGTTTCAGCAGTTGCTTTCAACTTTCAACATACATATCTCATGGATAATTGTCAACATAAAGTAGAATAATAAGTGCAATAAGCAAGCATGTAAGAATCAATGCACAATTGACACAAGTGTTTGCTTCTAAGATGGAAGGAAATAGGTAAACTAACTCAACATAAAAGTAAAAGAATGGCCCTTCGCAGAGGGAAGCAGGGATAAATCATGTGCTAGAGCTTTTCAAGTTTTGAAATCATAAAAAGAGCATAAAATTAAAATTTTGAGAGGTGTTTGTTGTTGTCAACGAATGGTAGTGGGTACTCTAACCCCCTTGCCAGACAGACTTTGAAAGAGCGGCTCCCATGAAATTTTTATTTTTGGGTGACACTCCTTCCAACCTTTGCTTTCACAAACCATGGCTAACCAAATCCTCGGGTGCCTTCCATCAATCTCATACCATGAAGGAGTGTCTATTTATTTTAGTTTTATTTAGAGATGACACTCCTCCCCACCTTTGCTTTCTCAAGCCATGGCTAACCGAATCCTCGGGTGCCTTCCAACAATCACATACCATGGAGGAGTGTTGATGTCTACGCCCCCTCCTTTTCCTGTAGACAGTGTTGGGCCTCCAAGAGCAGAGGTTTGTAGAACAGCAGCAAGTTTCCCTTAAGTGGATCACCCAAGGTTTATCGATCTCAGGGAGGAAGAGGTCAAAGATATCCCTCTCATGCAACCCTGCAACCACAAAGCAAGAAGTCTCTTGTGTCCCCAACACACCTAATAGGTGCACTAGTTCGGCGAAGAGATAGTGAAATACAGGTGGTATGAATAAGTATGTGCAGTAGCAACGGCACCAGAAAAGTGCTTTGCCCAGGACAGTAAACAAGCAGTAGTAACGCAGCAGTAGTAACGCAGTAAAACAGTAAACAAGCAGCGATAGCAGTATTTAGGAACAAGGCCTAGGGATCATACTTTCACTAGTGGACACTCTCAACATTGATCACATAACATAATAGATAAATGCATACTCTACACCCTCTTGTTGGATGATGAACACCACTAACTGTGTAGGATTACACGAACCCTCAATGCCGGAGTTAACAAGCTCCACAATATTCAATGTTCATATTTAAATAACCTTAGAGTGCACGACAGATCAACACAACTAAACCAAGTACTAACGTATCATGCACACTGTCACCTTCACGCTACGAAAGGAGGCATAGATCACATCAATACCATCATAGCAATAGTTAACTTCATAATCTACAAGAGATCACAATCATAGCCTACGCCAAGTACTAACACGGATGCACACACTGTCACCATTACACCGTGCAGAAGGAATAAACTACTTTAATAACATCACTAGAGTAGCACATAGATAAATTGTGATACAAAACACATTGCAATCATAAAGAGATATAAATAAGCACTTCACTATGCCATTCATAAAAGTGAATAAGTATTCTGTGAAATATAGCCTAAGAGACCCACACGGTGCACACACTGTCACCTTTACACACGTGGGACAAGGAGTCTCCGGAGATCACATAAGTAAAATTCACTTGACTAGCATAATGACATCTAGATTACAAGCATCATCATATGAATCTCAATCATGTAAGGCAGCTCATGAGATTATTGTATTGAAGTACATAGGAGAGAGATGAACCACATAGCTACCGGTACAGCCCCGAGCCTCGATGGAGAACTACTCCCTCCTCATGGGAGACAGCAGCGTTGATGAAGATGGCGGTGGTGTCGATGGAGGAGCCTTCCGGGGGCACTTCCCCGTCCCGGCGGCATGCCGGAACAGAGACTCCTGTCCCCCAGATCTTGGCTTCGCGATGGCGGCGGCTCTGGATGGTTTCTCGTACTGTGGCTTTTCCGTGTCGAGGTTTTAGGTCGAGGACCCTTAAATAGGTGAAGAGGCGGCGTCAGAAGGTCAACGAGGCGACGACACCATAGGGGGGCGCGGGCCACCCCCAGGCCGCGCCGGCCTATGGTCTGGTGGGCCTGTGGCCCCCCTCTGACGACTCTCGGGTGTTCTGGATGCTTCCGGGCAAAATAGGACCCTGGGCGTTGATTTCGTCCAATTCCGAGAATATTTCCTTACTAGGATTTCTGAAACCAAAAACAGCAGAAAACAGCAACTGGCCCTTCGGCATCTCGTCAATAGGTTAGTTCCGGAAAACGCATAAATATGACATAAAGTGTGCATAAAACATGTAGATATCATCAACAATGTGGCATGGAACATAAGAAATTATCGATACGTCGGAGACGTATCAGCATCCCCAAGCTTAGTTCCTGCTCGTCCCGAGCAGGTAAACGATAACAAAGATAATTTCTGGAGTGACATGCCATCATAAACTTGATCATACTATTGTAAACACATGTAATGAATGCAGCAATCCAAGACAATGGTAGATGACATAAGTAAACAAATGAATCATATAGCAAAGACTTTTCATGAATAGTACTTTAAGACAAGCATCAATAAGTCTTGCATAAGAGTTGACTCATAAAGCAATAATTCGTAGTAGAAGCATTGAAGCAACACAAAGGAAGATTAAGTTTCAGCGGTTGCTTTCAACTTGTAACATGTATATCTCATGGATATTGTCAACATAGAGTAGTATAATAAGTGCAATATGCAAGTATGTAGGAATCAATGCACAGTTCACACAAGTGTTTGCTTCTTGAGGTGGAGAGAAATAGGTGAACTGACTCAACATAAAAGTAAAAGAATGGTCCTTCAAAGAGGAAAGCATCGATTGCTATATTTGTGCTAGAGCTTTGATTTTGAAAACATATAGAGAGCAATAAAAGTAAAATTTTGAGAGGTGTTTGTTGTTGTCAACGAATGGTAGTGGGCACTCTAACCCCCTTGCCAGACAAACCTTCAAAGAGCGGCTCCCATTTTATTTTATTTTTGTGTGGCACTCCTTCCAAGCTTTCTTTCACAAACCATGGCTAACCGAATCCTTCGGGTGCCTGCCAACAATCTCATACCATGAAGGAGTGCCTTTTTATTTTAGTTTTATTATGATGACACTCCTCCCCACCTTTGCTTTCTCAAGCCATGGCTAACCGAATCCTTCGGGTGCCGTCCAACAAACACATACCATGGAGGAGTGTCTATTTTTATTAATTAATTTGGGACTGGGAATCCCATTGCCAGCTCTTTTTGCAAAATTATTGGATAAGCGGATGAAGCCACTAGTCCATTGGTGAAAGTTGCCCAACAAGATTGAAAGATAAACACCACATACTTCCTCATGAGCTATAAAACATTGATACAAATCAGAGGTAATAAATTTTGAATTGTTTAAAGGTAGCACTCAAGCAATTTACTTTGGAATGGCGGAGAAATACCATGTAGTAGGTAGGTATGGTGGACACAAATGGCATAGTGGTTGGCTCAAGGATTTGGATGCATGAGAAGTAATCCTTCTCGATACAAGGTTTAGGCTAGCAAGGTTATTTGAAACAAACACAAGGATGAAGCGGTGCAGCAAAACTCACATAAAAGACATATTGTAAACATTATAAGACTCTACACCGTCTTCCTTGTTGTTCAAACTCAATACTAGAAATTATCTAGACCTTAGAGAGACCAATTATGCAAACCAAATTTTAGCATGCTCTATGTATTTCTTCATTAATAGGTGCAAAGTATATGATGCAAGAGCTTAAACATGAGCACAACAATTGCCAAGTATCAAATTATTCAAGACATCATACCAATTACTACATGTAGCATTTTCCGTTTCCAACCATATAACAATTAACGAAGCAGTTTCAACCTTCGCCGTGAACATTAAAAGGTAAGAACACATGTGTTCATATGAACCAGCGGAGCGTGTCTCTCTCCCACACAAGTATTTATTCAAACAAAAACAAAAACAAAAGCACACAGACGCTCCAAGTAAAGTACATAAGATGTGACCGAATAAAAATATAGTTTCAAGAGAAGGAACCTGATAATTTGTCGATGAAGGAGGGGATGCCTTGGGCATCCCCAAGCTTAGACGCTTGAGTCTTCTTGATATATGCAGGGGTGAACCACCGGGGCATCCCCAAGCTTAGACTTTTCACTCTTCTTGATCGTAGTATATCATCCTCCTCTCTTGACCCTTGAAAACTTCCTCCACACCAAACTCAAAACAACTCATTAGAGGGTTAGTGCATAATAAAAAATTCACATGTTCAGAGGTGACACAATCATTCTTAACACTTCTGGACATTGCTCAAAGCTACTGGAAGTCAATGGAACAAAGAAATCCATCCCACATAGCAAAAGAAACAATGCGAAATAAAAGGCAGAATCTGTCAAAACAGAACAGTCCGTAAGGACGAATTTTACTGAGGCACCATACTTGCTCAAATGAAAATGCTCAAATTGAATGAAAGTTGCGTACATATCTGAGGATCACTCACGTAAATTGGCATAATTTTCTGAGTTACCTACAGAGAATTTTGCCCAGATTCGTGACAGCAAAGAAATCTGTTTCTGCGCAATAATCCAAATCTATTATGAACCTTACTATGAACGACTTTACTTGGCACAACAAAACACAAAACTAAGATAAGGAGAGGTTGCTACAGTAGTAAACAACTTCCAAGACTCAAATATAAAACAAAATTACTGTAGTGAAATAAACACATGGGTTATCTCCCAAGAAGTGCTTTCTTTATAGCCATTAAGATGGGCTCAGCAGTTTTAATGATGCACTCGCAAGAAATAGTATTTGAAGCAAAAGAGAGCATCAAGAGGCAAATTCAAAACACATTTAAGTCTAACATGGTTCCTATGAAAAGGAATCTTGTACATAAACAAGTTCATGAAGAGCAAAGTGACAAGCATAGGAAGATAAAACAAGTGTAGTTTCAAAAATTTTAGCACATAGAGAGGTGTTTTAGTAACATGAAAATTTCTACAACCATATTTTCCTCTCTCATAATAACTTTCAGTAGCATCATGAGCAAACTCAACAATATAACTATCACATAAAGCATTCTTATCATGAGTCTCATGCATAAAATTATTACTCTCCACATAAGCATAAGCAATTCTATTAGTTGTAGTGGGAGCAAATTCAACAAAGTAGCTATCATTATTATTCTCATCATCAAATATAGGAGGCATATTGTAATCATAATCAAATTTATCCTCCATAACAGGTGGCACCAAAAGACCACTATCATTATAATCATCATAAATAGGAGGCAAAGTATCATCAAAGTAAATTTTCTCCTCCACGCCCGGGGGACTAAAAAGATCATGCTCATCAAAGCCAGCTTCCCCAAGCTTAGAATTTTCCATAGCATTAGCAACAATAGTGTTCAAAGCATTCATATTAATAACATTCCCATTAGCATGCATATAAAGTTCCATGGGTTTTTTAATTCTCTCTTCAAACACATCATGTCCTAATTCAAGATAAAGTTCATAAAGATCTCTCATATTTTTGTTGTTTTCCATTATGCCTAACTAGTGTAAACAAGAAACAAAAAGATGCAATTGCAGGATCTAAAGGAAATAGCTTCGAGCACACACACAACAGCGCCAGAAAAGTACTGTTACCTGGAACCGGAGTATGAGTGCCTTTTACCTTTCCTCCCCGGCAACGGCGCCAGAAAATAGCTTGATGTCTACGCCCCCTCCTTTTCCTGTAGACAGTGTTGGGCCTCCAAGAGCAGAGGTTTGTAGAACAGCAGCAAGTTTCCCTTAAGTGGATCACCCAAGGTTTATCGATCTCAGGGAGGAAGAGGTCAAAGATATCCCTCTCATGCAACCCTGCAACCACAAAGCAAGAAGTCTCTTGTGTCCCTAACACACCTAATAGGTGCACTAGTTCGGCGACGAGATAGTGAAATACAGGTGGTATGAATAAGTATGAGCAGTAGCAACGGCACCAGAAAAGTGCTTTGCCCAGGACAGTAAACAAGCAGTAGTAACGCAGCAGTAGTAACGCAGTAAAACAGTAAACAAGCAGCGATAGCAGTATTTAGGAACAAGGCCTAGGGATCATACTTTCACTAGTGGACACTCTCAACATTGATCACATAACAGAATAGATAAATGCATACTCTACACCCTCTTGTTGGATGATGAACACCACTAACTGTGTAGGATTACACGAACCCTCAATGCCGGAGTTAACAAGCTCCACAATATTCAATGTTCATATTTAAATAACCTTAGAGTGCACGACAGATCAACACAACTAAACCAAGTACTAACGTAGCATGCACACTGTCACCTTCACGCTACGAAAGGAGGCATAGATCACATCAATACCATCATAGCAATAGTTAACTTCATAATCTACAAGAGATCACAATCATAGCCTACGCCAACTACTAACACGGATGCACATACTGTCACCATTACACCGTGCAGAAGGAATAAACTACTTTAATAACATCACTAGAGTAGCACATAGATAAATTGTGATACAAAACACATTGCAATCATAAAGAGATATAAATAAGCACTTCACTATGCCATTCATAACAGTGAATAAGTATTCTGTGAAATATAGCCTAAGAGACCCACACGGTGCACACACTGTCACCTTTACACACGTGGGACAAGGAGTCTCCGGAGATCACATAAGTAAAATTCACTTGACTAGCATAATGACATCTAGATTACAAGCATCATCATATGAATCTCAATCATGTAAGGCAGCTCATGAGATTATTGTATTGAAGTACATAGGAGAGAGATGAACCACATAGCTACCGGTACAGCCCCGAGCCTCGATGGAGAACTACTCCCTCCTCATGGGAGACAGCAGCATTGATGAAGATGTCGGTGGTGTCGATGGAGGAGCCTTCCGGGGGCACTTCCCCGTCCCGGCGGCGTGCCGGAACAGAGACTCCTGTCCCCCAGATCTTGGCTTCGCGATGGCGGCGGCTCTGGATGGTTTCTCGTACCGTGGCTTTTCCGTGTCGAGGTTTTAGGTCGAGGACCCTTAAATAGGCGAAGAGGCGGCGTCAGAAGGTCAACGAGGCGACGACACCATAGGGGGCGCGGGCCACCCCCAGGCCGCGCCGGCCTATGGTCTGGTGGGCCTGTGGCCCCCCTCTGACGACTCTCGGGTGTTCTGGATGCTTCCGGGCAAAATAGGACCCTGGGCGTTGATTTCGTCCAATTCCGAGAATATTTCCTTACTAGGATTTCTGAAACCAAAAACAGCAGAAAACAGCAACTGGCCCTTCGGCATCTCGTCAATAGGTTAGTTCCGGAAAACGCATAAATATGACATAAAGTGTGCATAAAACATGTAGATATCATCAACAATGTGGCATGGAACATAAGAAATTATCGATACGTCGGAGACGTATCAAGTGTCTATTTGTAAAATTATGAAAGTTAATTAATTGGGGCTGGGAACCCCATTGCCAGCTCTTTTTGCAAAATTATTGGATAAGCGGATGAAGCCACTAGTCCATTGGTGAAAGTTGCCCAACAAGATTGAAAGATAAAACACCACATACTTCCTCATGAGCTATAAAACATTGACACAAATAAGAGATAATAAATTTTGAATTGTTTAAAGGTAGCACACGGAATATTTAATTAGAATGGCAGAAAATACCATGTAGTAGGTAGGTATGGTGGACACAAATGGCATAGTTTTTGGCTCAAGGATTTGGATGCACGAGAAGTATTCTCTCTCAATACAAGGCTTAGGCTAGCAAGGTTATTTAAAGCAAACACAAGTATGAACCGGTACAGCAAAACTTACATAAGAACATATTGGAAGCACTATAAGACTCTACACTGTCTTCCTTGTTGTTCAAACCCTCACCGGAAAATATCTAGACTTTAGAGAGACCAATCATGCAAACCAAATGTCAACAAGCTCTACATCATTTCTTCATTAATAGGTGCAAAGTATATGATGCAAGAGCTTAAACATGATCTATTTGAGCACAACAATTGCCAAGTATCAAATTATTCAAGACATTATACCAATTACCACATGTAGCATTTTCTGTTTCCAACCATATAACAATGAACGAAGCAGTTTCAACCTTCACCATGAACATTAAAAGTAAAGCTAAGAACACATGTGTTCATATGAACGAGTGGAGCGTGTCTCTCTCCCACATTAGCATGAATTTATTCAGAGAATGAAAATAACAAAACGAAAATAAAAGCACACAGACTCTCCAAGTAAAGTACATAAGATGTGACGGAATAAAAATATAGTTTCAATAGAAGAAACCTGATAAATTGTTGATGAAGAAGGGGATGCCTTGGGCATCCCCAAGCTTAGACGCTTGAGTTTTCTTGAAATATGCAGGGATGAACCACGGGGGCATCCCCAAGCTTAGACTTTTCACTCTTCTTGATCATATATCATCCTCCTCTCTTGACCCTTGAAAACTTCCTCCACACCAAACTCGAAACAAACTCATTAGAGGGTTAGTGCATAATCAAAAATTCACATGTTCAGAGGTGACACAATCATTCTTAACACTTCTGGACATTGCACAAAGCTACTGAAAGTTAATGGAACAAAGAAATCCATCCAACACAGCAAAAGAGGCAATGCGAAATAAAAGGCAGAATCTGTCAAAACAGAACAGTCCGTAAAGACGAATTTTTCGGGGCACTTAACTTGCTCAGATGAAAATGCTCAAATTGAATGAAAGTTGCGTACATATCTGAGGATCACGCACGTAAATTGGCAGATTTTTCTGAGTTACCTACAGAGAACCCTGCCCAAATTCGTGACAGCAAGAAATCTGTTTCTGCGCAGTAATCCAAATCTAGTATCAACCTTACTATCAAAGACTTTACTTGGCACAACAATGCAATAAAATAAAGATAAGGAGAGGTTGCTACAGTAGTAACAACTTACAAGACACAATATAAAACGAAGTTTCTGTAGTAAAATAAAAACATGGGTTATCTCCCAAGAAGTGCTTTCTTTATAGCCATTAAGATGGGCTCAGTAATTTTAATGATGCTCACATAAGAACGAGAGTTGAAGCAAAAGGAGCATCAAAAAGCAAATTCAAAACAAATTTAAGCCTAACCCACTTCCTATGAAAAGGAATCTTGTAAATAAACAAATTCATGAAGCATAATGCAACAAGCATAGAAAGACTAGACAGCGCAACTTCAAGATTTTCAGCAAAAAAAGAGGTGTTTTAGTAACATGAAAACTTCTACAACTATATTTTCCTCTCTCATAAATATTTTCAGTAGCATCATGAACAAACTCAACAATATAACTATCAAATGAAACATTCTTATCATGAGCTACATGCATAAAATTATTACTACTCCCAACATAAGCATAGTCATTCTTATTAATTATAGTGGGAGCAAATTCAACAAAGTAGCTATCATTATTATTCTCATCAAGTGTAGGAGGCATAGTATAATCATAATAAAATTTATCCTCCATAGTAGGTGGCACCAAAATACCACTATCATTATAATCATCATAAATAGGAGGCAAAGTATCATCAAAGAAAATGTTCTCCTCAATGCTTGGGGGACTAAAAATATCATGCTCATCAAAACCAGCTTCCCCAAGCTTAGATTCTTCCATAGCATTATCAACAATGGTGTTCAAAGCGTTCATACTAATATCATTGCTACTAGCATGCAAATAAGGTTCCATAGGTTTTTTAATTTTCGCATCAAACAATCCATGTCTTAACTCAGGAAATAGATTAAAAAGCTCACTGTTATTTTCCATTATGCCTAACTAGTGAACAAGAAACAAAAAGATGCAATTGCAGGATCTAAAGGAAATAGCTTCGAATACTCACACACCGGCAACAATGCTAGGAAATAGCTTAGTAGTCGGAGCATGTGAATACCTTTTACCTTACCTCCCCGGCAACGGCGCCAGAAAATAGCTTGATGTCTACGCACGCTTCTATTCCTGTAGACATTGTTGGGCCTCCAAGAGCAGAGGTTTGTAGAACAGCAGCAAGTTTCCCTTAAGTGAATCACCCAAGGTTTATCAAACTCAGGGAGGAAGAGGTCAAAGATATCCCTCTCAAGCAACCCTGCAATCACGATACAAGAAGTCTCTTGTGTCCCCAACACACCCAATACACTTGTCAGATGTATAGGTGCACTAGTTCGGCGAAGATATAGTGAAATACAAGTGGTATGGATGAATATGAGTAGTAATAGCAATCTGAAATAAATATAGCAGCGAGTAAACATGCAGTGGAACAGTAAATAAACGGAGATTCGATGCTTAGAAATAAGGCCTAGGGATCCTACTTTCACTAGTGGACACTCTCAACATTGATCACATAACTGAAACTACTCTACACTCTCTTGTTGGATGACAAACACCATTCATTGTGTAGGGCTACAAGAGCACCTCAATGCCGGAGTTAAAAAGGTCCACAACATTCGATGTTCATATTTAAGTAACCTTAGAGTGCATGATAGACCAACGCAATTATACCGAGTACTAACAAAGCATGCACACCGTCACCGTCAGGCTATGAAAGGGGGAATAGATCACATCAATACTATCATAGTAATAGTTAACTTCATAATCTACAAGAGATCACAATCATAGCTTATACCAAGTACTACATGATGCACACACTGTCAACATTACATCATGGAGGAGGAATAGACTACTTTAATAACATCACTAGAGTAGCACATAGATGATATTCAACTAAATCACAAAGAGAGAGATGAACCACATAGCTACGGTAGAGCCCTCAGCCTCGGGGGAGAACTACTCCCTCCTCATCATGGGAGTCAGCAGCGGCGATGAAGATGGCGGTGGTGTCGATGGAGATGCCTTCCGGGGGTACTTCCCCGTCCCGGCGGCGTGCCGGAACAGAGACTTCTGTCCCCCGAATCTTGGCTTCATGATGGCGGCAGCTCTGGAAGGTTTTTCGTGTCGTGGCTTATTCCTCTAGGGTTTTTGCGACGGAGTCCTTAAGTAGGCGGAAGGGCAGCCTCGGAGGGGCCTGGTGGGGCCACACAATAGGGAGGCGCGCCCCACCCCTTGGTCGCGCCGCCCTGGCGTGTGGGGCCCCCTGGCTCCCCTCTGGTCTCTCTCCGGTGTTCTGGAAGCTTCGTGGAAAAATAAGATACTGGGAGTTGATTTCGTCCAATTCCGAGAATATTTCCTTACTAGGATTTCTGAAACCAAAAACAGCAGAAAACAGGAACTGACACTTCGGCATCTCGTCAATAGGTTAGTTCCGGAAAATGCATAATAATGATATAAAGTGTGTATAAAACATGTGTGTATCATCATAAAAGTAGCATGGAACATAAGAAATTATAGATACGTTGGAGACGTATCAATGGGTCATGGCTTCAAGGCCGATATCGAAGAGATGTCTAGGGAGCTGCCGAAAGAGCAGGATGGGCAGTTCATTGATTTAAGCATCTTCAAAACGTCTGCTCTTAAATGTGCACGCTGGCTCCTTGAGCTGGTTTCATCAAAGAAAACATCGGCTGGCCCAAGTTTATCGACCCAGACCCAAGCCCCTTGATTCTTGTAACAAACTCCTTTTTGAATTGATGTGAAACAATGTTATGTTGCAAAACCTGTGGTTGTAATAAATTCTGTGCTGGCAATGTTGCTAGTACACTCTTGTTATGGCACTTTTACTTGCACTCTCCCGATGGGAGTGACTTCCAATGCTGAACCGATGTGATCCGTACCTTTGATGCTTTTTTTGCAGGTTTTCCCCGTGCCTGCGTTTGTCGATGATTCTTCGGGTGTTCTTTCTGAAGATGATCGAATCCAGCGTATGAAGGATCGGATCGCGCAGCTGGAAAAGGACTTGCACAATACCTATGCCTTGGCTGCCATTATCAAGAAGAAGGGTGAGATTGCAGCCGACGTAGAGCGTTATGCTCTTACTGAGCTGCATAAGGCCACCGAAAGTTTGAACTGTAAGTTCCCTATTCCTTGTGCTCGTTTCTCTTTGTCAAAAATGCATTTTCTGATCTTCCATTGATTCCTTTGCTAGTTATAGCTCTGAACCGTGCTGAAGAGAACAAGCGGATCCAAGAGCGCGTGAACGCATTAACCCAGCTGTCATCAGCCGAGGAGATTTTCTGGAGGGAGCACTCGAAAGCTTCGGCTGTCGTACAGTTCCAAGATCGGGTCCAGCAGGTCCACCACTTCTTCGACAAGTGCTACAAAGCCCTGAGAGTAATTTGGAGGACGATGTTCCCCTTGAACGCGGTCCCTCCTACATTGTTGACTCTGATGTCTGAATTTGGGAACACCAAGAAAATTCGAGACTTGGTGCGAGCTCAAGTTTTTGCAGGGGCCAGATTTACACTTGCCCTTGTCCTGGCGCGTTATCCTTCGGCAAATCTGCTGACTATTGCTAATGCGGTTGGTGATTTGGAGACACTGTACCCGAAGGTAATGTTGCCTGCCAATATAATTTTCGACAAGCTTGAGGAGAGTTCAAAGGTACCTGAGGAAAAAGAAACTCCGCAAGAGTAGTTCAGGGTCAAGTTTTATTCTAAAAATGTAATTTGGCTACTTTGTCCAAGAGTTTGGATTGTAAAGTTGGACTTATTTTTCGGTAGGTACATGTATATGCACTTTTACCGTATCAATGTCGTTGCCAAATTTTGAAGGAGAAAATCTTAATTGCCCGTTTAAGCGTATGCGTATTCATTGGTCAGCAAATTATGTCAGTGATCAGCTAGTGTTGCAGGTCTTGCTAAACCTGTTGTATGTGCAACTTTGCTTTCAACCGATGTATGTTCTTGGTAGCAGCTCCCGAATGTATCGGGAGCACTAACTGTGCCGATGAGCCCGTTGTTCTTTGATATTTCCATAAGTAAAATATCGAACGTGGGTTGTTTTATACGTATTTCCAGACTCTTGCTATTTACGGCGCTCGTAGAGGCATCTATAGCAGAGGGAAGAAGGCAACATCCTTGTTTGTTTTGCATCCCTCAACACTCATAGTTTCAGAGGCTTTTTTGGAGCACAATATTTTACCGCGTATTTCGTTGCACCATCGTTTGCCGAGAGGCGTAAGCAAGATTCACGATGATGCGGTTCGGGCGCTCCGAATTACTGCAATGCTTTTCAAGGAATCAAAACTTAAGTTTTCATTAATAAAGTAAGCACGGGACTAAGGGGCGAAAAAAGAGAGGCCCTGTGGTAAAGAAACTAAATACTATTCATCCGCCTAAGCAAGGAAAGGGTTCTTCTTATCTTCCGGCTTGTCCACCACGTTAGCGGTTTTCAAAGCGTCGTTGACTTCACTAGGGGTCTCGACGACGACTGCCAGTGTCTTGCTTTCTCCTATAACTGCTGTGCCATCAACTGCCGAAGGTTTGACTATCGAGACTTCTGGGTCAAGGTCGGCTGGCTTCTTCTTCGTTTCCCTGACGCGTTTTTCTTCCATATTATCGCGTGGCGATGACTTGGACGGGAGGTCAAGGATTTCCTGTTTTAACCCAAACTTCGCAGCAATCCTCTGAAAGTCGCGATCACAATTGTCCGAGCGTGGGAGAAACTTCCATAGACTGTGATGTTTGTCCCGTTGCTCCCAGGCATTTTCAGCTTGAGGTAAGCGTAGTGCGGTACAGCCATGAACTTGGCATAAGCTGGTCTTCCGAGTATAGCGTGGTACTATGATTCCCAGTTCACGACTTCAAACTCGATCTTTTCCTTCCAGAAGTTGTCGGGTTTGCCAAAGACGACGTTCAGGTAAACTTTGCCAAGAGAGTACGCCGGTGTAGTGGGGAGAATCCCATGAAAAAAGGTGTCAGTATCTTCTAGCATTCTCATGGTGATCCCCATACTTTTGATTGTGTCAAGGAATATCAGGTTTAGTCCACTTCCACCATCCATGAAGACTTTGCTCATCTTGAACCCCCCGATTTGCGCCTCGACTACTAAGGCAGCGTGTCCTGGTTTTGGTATGGTCATCGGGTGATCTGCTCGGCTGAACGTAATGTTCTGAGAGGACCACTCGACATACTCAAGGATGTTCGCCATGATACTTTCTGCCAGATTGATTTCTCGGGTGAGCTTCTTCATTTCTCTTCTTGAAACACCTGTCCTGTGGATCATGCTCATCTGCCCACGTGGTGGTGGAAACGCATCATTTGGTTGGTGAGGCTGAGCCTGCTGGACCTGGTGCTATGGTGGTGGGGGTGGTGGTGGCGGCTGTGGCTGCTGCTGGATGAGTTTCTGCATTTCAATGAACTGCCTACAATCTCTGAGCAAGTGGCTTGACTTTGTTTTGTTGTCCTTGGAGTCGACGTACGAGTGGAAGTAGCAAGGAGCGTTTATCTGTTCGGCGAAGGGCAACTCGGGAGTCCTCTGTGGTCGTGGTTTGTAGTTGCCGCGGTTTCCAGAGTTTTTCCGACTGCCGTCCTACCGATCGTCCTGCCGATCAGAGTATCCTGCGGCTACTAGGTTACTATCATCATAACTGCGGTTTTTTCCGTTTCTTATGGCGATCTCTTCGTCCACCCGAGTCATGCTTCGGCTGGTCGTCGTCTTCGTCGTCACTGCGCTGTCGCGGCCTTCGTACGTTGTCCTCGCCATCAGCCCAGCTGTTGGCGATTTCCATTAACTTGGTTATGGTTTTTGGCTTTTTGCGCCCGAGTTCCTCTATGTAACTTTCACGTCGGATGCCGTCGCTGAAAGCATCGATTTCTCTGTCGACAGAGACATCTTCGGCAGCGTTTTAGAGTTTGGTGAATCTCCAGATGTATGCGCGCATCGATTCCTTCTGCTTTTGCTGGCAGTGCCGTAATTCCTCAATCCCGACAGGCCTTTTGTATGTTGCTTGGAAATTGGCGACGAAAGCATCTACTAGGTTGTCCCATGATTTGATGGAGCCCTTCAGCAGGCCTCTTAGCCAAGCTCGCGCTGAATCCTTCAGGTAAAGCTGCAAGCATTGCATTGCTGCTATCTGATTTCCCTTGTGCATAATCAAAGTCTGCAAGTAGTCGTCTATCCAGGACCTCGGCTCCTGCTGTCCATCGTATTTGGCGGTGTCAGTAGGGGTGGGCTTGAACTTCTTGGGAGGCATCGCCTCACGGATTTTGTAGCTTAGGCAATCGGCTCCCCTTAACTCGTCGTCGTTCTCCTGGCTTTCATCCAAAGAATCACTGTCATATTCCTCCCTGGCGGCGCGTCGCCGTCTCACTTTGTCGATTCTACTCTGGGTGATCTCATCTCTCGCACGATGTTTTGAGCCGCTGGCCTGTAACGTGGTTTTCTCCTTCCGCGGGACCAGGTTGTCTCCTAATATTGCGAGACTTTCTAGGGCACCCCGATGGGATTGGGCCATAGAACCTTCAGGGCGCTGATTGATGAGGTATGCTGCGAGATTGGCGGTCGCTCCCGCGACGGTTTTTGGCCGTGGCATGCCCGCGGTGTCCGTGGTCATAAAGGACTTGGTCAGATTCGACGTTATTTCTCTGGCGTCGTCTTCCGAAAGTCTGGATAACCTTGATCGGTGCTTGCCTGCTCCTTGAGTGCTTCGAGAGGCGCTTCCTCGCGAGCCCCTCCGTCGTTCACTAGATTGGTCTGCAGCAGATAGGCGTCTCTCGAGAGAGGCTTGCTCTTTCGATAGGCGTTCCCGGTTTTTCTCCAGTATAGAGCGATAAGCGTTGAGGGTTCCAACCGAAGTCCCTTCGGGGAGTGGTGTGTTGTTAAGCATGGCTGCCTTGGCTGCTACCCACTCTTCCTCTACGATGGTGTAATCGTTGTTGTTGTTACTGGCGCTGTTTCCAAAACTTGCTCGTCTGCTGGAGCGGGGGGTGTGATTTCCATCTCCCCTGTTCCTTGTGTTTCCTATATTATTGGCGACATAAACCTGGTGGTGTGCCGTTTTCCGGGTGGCACCTTGGACAATGCTGTCGACACTATCCTCTCCCGATGAATACTGGGCGTTGCAGATGAACGGTGTGTCGCTTGATCCTAGCCCGTGCATGGTATCACAGTTCAAGCAGTAGTACGAGGTCATCTCCGAAGATGTGGGATTATCGGATCCAACCGACATTGAAGACGTTGAACGGGGACTTGACGAAGACGAGTTCGTTGAGTCCGTCAGACCAGCCGAAAGGTCGACTGACGATGACGTGCCTGGACTTGCCGATCTGGAGGCGAGTGGTTCTAGCAGTCGAAGGACTCCTTCCGAGTTGACATTGTAGTGGACGCTGCCGAAGGTCATCTCCATGTTTCCTTGTAGATCAGAAAAGGTCGAGCGAAAAGAGTCACTGTGTGGGGTGAATTCTTAGGAGCCGAATCGAATCGGGCTTCCTAGACTTGGCGATGATGGCGTCGATGAAGCTGCTGATGACATGACTGGATTTACCGATGACCGATCTTGTGCCGACAGGGTTCCCACAGATGGCGCCAATTGTCGAGGGTACTCCTCGGCAATGCCCTCCGATTGGGGCTTAGGGTTGATGGAATCCTGTAGGTTGACACGAGACATCGGTTCACAGACAAGCGGGGAGAGCGATTTACCCAGGTTTGGGGCCCTCAATTGTAACATCCCAAATTTCAATAAGAAGAAGAAGATTTCCAGAGATCCAAAATTCAGAGCCAACAAAAACTTTTATTTCCATATAGTGCCATGCATAGGACTTGTGCATTTGAGTGATATGCCATGATGATTTTTATTGTGTAATTGTGCTAAACCCTAAAACCCTAAAGTGATCAAGTGAAGATCACAAAAAATAAAAGAGAAAGAAATCAAATAAGAAAACCCTAAAACCCTCACATATGGTTTATGCCATTTTTGCAAATCTTTACCCTAGACCATTTTGGTCTTCACCATTAGTTGTATGATGTTACTAAACACTTTTTACAACTTTTGGAATCAAAGCAACACAAATGAAATCAAATTCAAACTCAAATTGGGATCACATATGATAATGGTCAAATCTGCCATTTATAATCCGGTCCCTACTTTGAGCCCTTGCAATTCAAGTTTTTCAAACTAAACTTTCCAAATTATTTGCACCTCATCCAAGAGCACATCAAGGTGAACAACTTTGGTAAAGACCACCATGCTCAATTCATCTTGGATCAAATTCTGTGCTCATGCAAAGTTGAGACTTTTTAATATGTGGAACAATCTCACTTTGTGCAAATTTGCAATTGTTTGATTTTTTAAAATTCCACCACCACACATGGTTGTCTCTGGTCACTTACAACTCAACCAAACCCACCACTTTCAATTTTTGAATGCATTTGAACTCAACCAAAATTTGCAAGAAATTGAATTGGGCAATTATGGAACAATTCAAAAACACTATTTGCATACTGTTTGGCCTAACCCTACTGCCCCATTTCACTCCAACCTGTCCCCTGGTTCCCTCTGTCTCACACCACAACATAGGAACCCTAGGAGGGCAAGCATAGCTTGCATGGCATGGCCATGCCGGCCCATGCCACACCATGCCGCACCCCCTCTCTTCTCCTTCCTCCTCCACACTGGCCCTGCTGCCCAAACACGCCACCGTGCCTCCCTACACCTTCCTAGCACCACCGTTGTCGAGGAGGACGTAGAAGCTCGCCGGATTTCGCGCGCCCAAAATCTTCTAGGATGCCAATGACGTCGCAGCGCGCACGCCACGCGCCGCCTCGCCATCACGTGCAAGCCCTGGACCCCCTGTGAGCAGGTTGAGCATCGCCGTGCCACCGAGGACGCGCCAGACACGCTCGCAAAGCCAACCCGTGCCCGCCGCCGCCGGAGACGAGAACAAAACCCCGCAGCAGCCGCGGCACACACGGAAGAAATGCGACCCAACCAGACGCCGCCCGACCGCGCTGTCGCCGCCAAACGCATCGCCTGGATACGCAGAACAGTTCCGCGCCCGCGCCTAGCTCGCTAGCTCACCGGAACCGCCGCGCCATGGTCGACTTCCTCACCGCCTCGCAGCACCCTCGCGCCTCTATAAATAGGGAGTTCCCTGGACCAAACCAAGCACACCAGCTCACTCCCCACCCTTCACTGCCTCGCCTCCCACCGTTAGCTAGCTCGATCATCGCCGGAGTCACCACAATCGCAAGCTCGGAGCCGCGGAAGCCAGGAGAACATCACCGTCGATTCAGGCCGCCCCAAGCTCCACCACTGCTACAGGCTGCTTCACCGTCGTCGACAACCTCGCCCTGAACCTCGCCGCCGACCGCTGGAGCTCTGGTTAGCCCTCCGACCCCCTAGCGCCGCCGCGCCAGTGGCTTGATCTCGTCGGAGAAGACAACGTTGCTCGTCCGTCCGATCTTGATCTAATCCAACGCACCGCACTGCCCCGTACCGATTCAGGTTTAAATAGACGCTGACGGGTGGCCCCCACCTCGTCAGACGGCCCACGCGCACTGGATGCGTTGCTGGGCCGAGTTTCTCTGTTTTTGAATCGTTTCGGCCCAAATGAGTTTCCCGCCGGCCCTTTTATTCAAAATCAGTTTAATTGATTTCAATTCAAATTCAATATTGGCCCTGACTTTGAAATTCAATAGAATCTTTTTGGCTTGGCCAAATTTAGCAAATTTGATATTGTTGGAAAGCTACTGAAAAGATATACAACTTGCCACTGGTCTCACTGTGAGATCTTTTGTAGAAATAAAGTGACAAAAAGATTAAGTCAGGGACTTTTACACATTCAAATAAATCTTAAAAATCAACCAAAATTGATATTTCTTTAATTCCAACTCTAATAGCTCACATTTAACTTACACTAATGGTTTCTGCAAAAATATGGTGTGGTCACTTTGAATGATCATGCCCTAGTTTAAATAAAGGACTATATGGCTAGTTTACTTAAGTGATATTGTCCAAAATTATTATGCAAATCATATGAAGTATTTTACTTCATTTAAATCTTATCCCAAGTACTTTCATATGAAGTTTGGACCACCGGTCAAATAGTCTCACATGAAATACTTGGAGATATTAAATCATTTTTAGAATTGTTAAATAGTATGAGGTACTCTACCTCATTTAAATCATTTTCTCAAATGATGATGATGAATTGTTGACTTAGGTCAACATGATTTCATGTATGATTGTTTGAGAAATTAAATCATAAGAATATTCAATGAGAGGAAATTATTCCTCAAGAACTAAATGGAAACTATCATTTACATATGTAATGAGAGGAAATTATTTTCCTCAAGCAAGACAACCAATGCACCAAATTGTATTAAGTGTGTGAATAGAATAGTTTGTGTGAATGCATGTGATGCTTAGAATAGCTATTGAATTTGTTGAGTAATTATACCTCGTATTCAAATTTAGACGCTAGCACCGGAGAATACCTGGAAGAAGAAGGCTGCTACCAAGAGGAGGAAGAGGAGAACTTTGACCACTACCAAGGCAAGCTAATATTCTTGCAAAGTGCAAAGCCCTTTTGGGGAAAGGCACCATTAGTCTTATTTTTCTTACCACAAGCCTATCCCAAGTTTTTACCTTACAAGTTTTTACTTGTTTATTTAAAGAGTTACTTTTATAGTTAACTTTGGTCTAAGTTAAAGAAGGTTACTTGAGTAGCAAAGTTAGTCTCAAGCTAGCCAAGCAAGATAGCACCCCTCTTGATTAGTGCTAGTGCTAAATATTAAAACTTGACTACTCTAGATGGGAACATGTGACTTGAACTAAATTTGAAACCTTGGAATGATGAGTCATTCCATTGAATGATTTTTGAAGGTGAATATGACTTGGAGAAGATGGTGATTTTTGATAAACCTGATATTGGTTTGGATGCGATACCTTTCCAATTTTTGAGTACCCCCACAATACCTGATTATGGGTAGGGCTTAACTGGAAATTTATACATCTTAGTATGGGTTCCCTCTGAACACACATCATAGGGGTTATGCTTGAGGCTGCCTCCATTGTTGAGAAATGATGTGAATTGAGGTGAATCATACGGCCAAGCCCTGTGCAGTTCCCAGGTTGACAGTTGGTCTTCACTGGGAGGCCAAGCTCATGGGCAGAGGTGCTCATACTAGGGTTTGTAAGTGAAAGGTTATGGTTGATGATCCGCGTACTGTGTTACGATGATTCGGGGTAATCCTGACGGATGAAATCAAATGTTGTGGCACAAGTGTGCAACCTCTGCAGAGTGTAAACCTATTCGAATAGCCGTGTCCACGGTTACGGACGGTTGGAAAGGTCATACAGTTTCCGGTGTCAGATTCTTGAAATTTTTGGTGAAATGAATGGTGGATGGTGACTTGTGGTGAATCACAACTTGAGTTGTGGGAATGACACTAATGTTCCCACTTGAGTTAGTTAGCACTTGAATAAGTCTTTTCTCAAATACTTGTGAACTAAAATTGGCTTTATGCAAATAAACTAGAGCTTAGCACCCCTTACTAGAATTATTAGCACTTACACTAGTATTAGTTTGCGAGTACTTAAAGTACTCACGGCTTTGTCCCTGGCTATTCAAATGGCCAGAGTATGAAGAGGAACAGAACTATCAAGGAGATGACCAGCAGGACGCCGACGACAACTAGGAGTCTTCCGACATCAAGCGTTGGCCTGTGGACTAGAGAGTCCATTTATCCTTACGCTTCCGCTATGAACTTGTGTTTGTTCGTTGATCAATAGATCAACTATTCGTGTAATATGGATCATGTGATTCAAGTTGTAAGACAATATGGTTTGTAATGAATGATGACTATGATACTTAACTATTATGCCTCGCAACAACAATATTCCTGGGATTGCGATGAATGACATAATAGGCATCTGGACTTAAAAATCCGGGAGTTGACATCGATGAGGTAAAACCCTTACGTCCTGCCTGTCTGATCCTGATTATGAGAATATTGGGTTACAATGGGGTGCCGAAGGGTTCGGCTGAGATCTCGTCGAGAGGCTAAGTGCTACAGCGACCTAGCTCTAGACTTCTGGTGGCTAAGATTGCTATGATTGATCGTGTCCCTCGGCAACCCCTCTCCTGGCCTTTATATAGGAGTCTAGGTCTCAAGAGGTCCAACCGGGTACGACTAGGTTTACAGTAGTCCTAGCTCTAAACTTTCCTTGTTCGGCTCCTTCCTTGTCTTGTCTGCCAAAGAATCTTCTGCTGCGCCATCCAAGTGGCCCGCCTTGCCATCGAGTACCTTCATGGGCCTCCAATTAGGTTGTACGGGATAGGGCAATGTCGGTTACCCAAAGGGTAATGCCCACGTCAGCGGCGCCCAGCCGCCAAAGGCGGTGGGCTGTGTGGCGCACCCCTACGAAATCCCTTTGCGCGGAGGGGCATCGTCGCACGCACCGGGAGGTGGCGCGGTGATGGAGCAGCGGATGATGGCCTGATGGCACGACAAGGCGATGCCAGAGGCTGTGCGGCGGTAGTGTTGACAGTTAAGTAACTAAACTTATCTCCAGTACTTGAAAAAAGCAAACTAAACAAGCAAATTAAATCTTAACCGTCCATACGCATCCATCCCATGCCATTTCCTTTTTTTTTCTTTTCTTTTCTTGCTTTGCTTTGCATTTTATTTTATTACTTTTCTTTCTTGCAAGTTATGATTTGTGTATGTATTGAAAAATGAAATTTGAGAACCCGTGGCAACGCACGGGCATTTGTACTAGTTAATAAAAAAATCTTATTAGAACAGTCCCACAAATATCTCAGCATAGTTGTGAATTAAGGTTTTTTAGATCTAGAGTTGAATATCCATGATCAGTTATACTAGTAATAGAGATGTAGATTATTATTCCTTCAGAGATAAAGATTTAGGTGATAACATTCTAATTATTTCGCCCTGTTTATATGTTGGTTTCTGATTTATGAATATGTTATTTTGGTTCATCGACATGTGCATCATACCTCATTTATTTTTACTCTCTTTAGACTTAGATTAATCAAGAATGGGAACACAACCTTAGCCTGCCATTCAAATCCTGGGAAGCACTGTCTGCAAGAGCTTAGTTGAAAGACCATGTTATTGTTATTTTAGCATGAGTTTCGAAATTTTTGGTTGTACTGTAGCTACTGTTTCATATGTTTCACTTGCCACTAAAAATATCAATTGTTATTAATAATGTTTTGGCAATTTTTTGTTTAGCGTTGTGGATCATATAGCATGCTCTCAGTCCCACATTATACCTTTATTATTTCGTTTTATGATCGGTGTGTTTGATTTCACATATATTGGCAACGAGGAATTGCCTTTGTGATTTATTACTTGGAGTAGAGGCATCATATAGGGGGTACAGGTGAAGTTCAAAGTCTTACCTTTCAAAGTGGAAATCTAAGGTCTGATCTTAATTGATTGTGCCTAGCAATGACCTTGTTGAAGACATTATTTTCTGAGTAAAGACTTTCTTCAGGGTGAAACCCTAAGATCTTTTATCGGGAGATGACGGCGCGTGTGCACTATTTTCTTCTTGGAGGCGTCATCTTTGGAGGAGCTCACTAGTAGAAAAAGAGGCTTCCGTCCAGCCCCATTAGTCGCCAAAATATAGGAACCACGACTAATGGGGTCTTTAGTCGCGGTTCGGGAGGCGAACCGCGACTAAAGACCTAGGCCCAGCACGCTCGATGGCCAGCTGGTGGACGGGAGGGGCTTTAGTCGCGGTTGGCCAGGCCAACCGTGACTAAAGGTCCGAAGGCCTGGCCCGAAGGCCTTTAGTCGTGGTTGGCCAGGCCAACCGGGACTAAAGGCCCATCCCTATAAAAGGACCTCAGCTCACTGCACTTAGCCATTTGGTGCCACTTCTCTTCACAAACTTCACAAGGGGGTGTTAGGTTTGCTTTTGGTTCCTCTTATGCACACAAGGTGTTTGATGAAATGCCCCAAGAGCATGAAACAAACATGATATGAAGTGTCCGAGCCACACTTGAGCTTCCTCATTTATTTTGTCCTCCTCGATCACGGTTAGCAACTTGAACCTTTCATGTGTCATTGAAAAAATATGCATGTGTGTAGTTCATTGTTTAATTTCTATTGTTTGTAGCTAGTTAGTTTAACAAATGCATGATGGTTAATTATATATTTTATATTATAATAATGCAGATGAATCGGCAATGGATGTACGGTAACCGACTCTCCGGCGAGTTCATTACGGGTTTGAAAGATTTCCTCGTAGTGGCTAATGCGAACAAGCAGGGGGGTTTTGTTATCTGTCCATGTGTTGCCTGTAAGAATCAGAAGGGTTACTCTTCCTCAAGAGACGTTCACCTGCACCTGCTTCGGCAGGGTTTCATGCCAAGCTATAATTGTTGGAGCAAGCATGGAGAAAGAGGGGTTATAATGGAAGAAGATGAAGAAGGGGATGATTTCATCGATGACAACTATCTTGATCATTTCGGTGATACTTTCATGGAGGATGCTGAAGGTGGGGAAGGTGAAGAAGAGGCACGTGATGAGCCCGCTGATGATCTTGGTCGGACCATTGCTGATGCACGGAGAGGCTGCGAAACTGAAAAGGAGAGGAAGAATTTGGATCGCATGTTAGAGGATCACAAAAAGTCGCTGTACCCCGGATGCGATAATGGTCTGAAAAAGCTGGGCTGCACACTGGATTTGCTGAAATGGAAGGCACAGGAAGGTCTATCTGACTCGGGATTTGAAAATTTGCTGAAAATGATGAAGAATATGTTTCCAAAGAACAACGAGTTGCCCGCCAGTACGTACGAAGCAAAGAAGGCTGTCTGCCCTCTAGGTTTAGAGGTTCTGAAGATACATGCATGCATTAACGACTGCATCCTCTACCACGGTGAATACGAGAATTTGAATGAATGCCCAGTATGCACTGCATTGCGTTATAAGATCAGAGGCGATGACCCTGGTGATGATGTTGAGGGCGAGAAACCCAGGAAGAGGGTTCCCGCCAAGGTGATGTGGTATGCTCCTATAATACCACGGTTGAAACGTCTGTTCAGGAACAAAGAGCATGCCAAGTTGTTGCGATGGCACAAAGAGGACCGTAAGTCGGACGGGGAGTTGAGACACCCCACAGATGGAACGCAATGGAGAAAGATCGACAGAGAGTTTAAAGATTTTGCAGCTGACGCAAGGAACATAAGATTTGGTCTAAGTACAGATGGCATGAATCCTTTTGGCGAGCAGAGCTCCAGCCATAGCACCTGGCCCGTGACTCTATGCATCTACAAACTTCCTCCTTGGTTGTGCATGAAGCGGAAGTTCATTATGATGCCAGTGCTCATCCAAGGTCCGAAGCAACCCGACAATGACATCGATGTGTACCTAAGGCCATTAGTTGATGAACTTTTACAGTTGTGGGGCAGACCTGGTGTACGTGTGTGGGATGAGCACAAAGAAGAGGAATTTGACCTATGAGCATTTCTTTCGTAACCATCAACGATTGGCCTGCTCTTAGTAACCTATCGGGACAGACAAATAAGGGATACAATGCATGCACGCACTGCTTACATGAGACTGAAAGTGTGTATTTGCCAAATTGTAAGAAGAACGTGTACCTGGGGCATCGTCGATTTCTTCACCGACATCATAACGTAAGAAAGAAAGGCAAGCATTTCAACGGCAAGGCAGATCACCGGCCGAAGCCTGCGGAACATACTGGTGCGGAGGTATTTGATATGGTCAAGGACTTGAAAGTCATCTTTGGAAAGGGTCCTGGCGGATAATTAGTTCCGCAGGGAGCTGACGGGCACGCACCCATGTGGAAGAAGAAATCTATATTTTGGGAGCTAGAATATTGGAAAGTCCTAGATGTCCGCTCTGCAATTGACGTGATGCATGTTACGAAGAATATTTGCGTGAACCTGCTAAGCTTCTTGGGCGTGTATGGGAAGACAAATGATACAAAGGAAGCACGGCAGGACCAGCAACGTTTGAAAGACCCTGATGACCGGCATCCGGAAAGGTTTCAAGGTCGTGCCAGCTACGCTCTTACCAAAGAAGAGAAGGTCATATTTTTTGAATGCATGAGCAGTATGAAGGTCCCGTCTGGATTCTCGTCGAATATAAAGGGAATAATAAACATGGCGGACAAAAAGTTCCAAAACCTGAAGTCTCACGACTGCCACGTGATTATGACGCAATTGCTTCCGATTGCTTTGAGGGGGCTCCTACCGGAAAATGTTCGAGTAGCCATTGTGAAGCTATGTGCATTCCTCAATGCAATCTCTCAGAAGGTAATCAATCTAGAAGATCTACCACGGCTACAGAACGATGAGGTCCAATGTCTTGTCAGTTTCGAGTTGGTGTTCCCGCCATCCTTCTTCAATATTATGACGCACCTCCTGGTTCACCTAGTCGAAGAGATTTCCATCCTCGGTCCTGTATTTCTACACAATATGTTCCCCTTTGAGAGGTTCATGGGAGTATTAAAGAAATATGTTCGTAACCGTGCTAGGCCAGAAGGAAGCATTTCCAAGGGCTCTGGAAATGAGGAGGTAATTGAGTTTTGTGTTGACTTTGTTCCTGACCTTAAGCCGATTGGTCTTCCTCGATCGCGGCACGAGGGGAGACTAAGTGGAAAAGGCACGATCGGAAGGAAATCAACGATATGTATGGACGGCCATTCTATGACTGAAGCACACCACACAGTTCTGACCAATTCCAGCTTGGTGGCTCCGTACTTTGAGAAACACAAGAATATTTTACGCTCGGACAACCCGGGGAAGCCTGAATCTTGGATTAGGAAGGCCCACATGGAGACTTTCGGCAGTTGGTTGAGAAAACATTTAAACAATGATGTTGGAGATCAGCTGTACATGTTGGCCAAGACACCATCTTCGACTATAACGACTTTCCAAGGGTACGAGATAAATGGGAATACATTTTACACGATCGCCCAAGATAAAAAGAGCACCAACCAAAATAGTGGTGTCCGCTTTGATGCAGCAACCGAGAATGGGCAAAAGGTCACATATTATGGTTAGAGAGAGGAGATATGGGAACTTGACTATGGACCCTCCTTTAAGGTCCCTTTGTTCCGGTGCAAATGGTTCAAGCTAACAGGAGGCGGGGTAAAGGTGGACCAGCAATACAGAATGACTGTAATGTCCCAGGTTTAGAGACGATCGAGGGTAGATTTTAGAAAGGGATGTGCATTGCATCGTAAATTCTGGGGAAATTTCGCGCTTTTAAAACAAAACTGCATCGAAGGGGGACAAGTTTCTCTCTCGACACCTGACAGGGTTAGGGTTTCGAGAGTGCGACAAACTTGCTCTTATTCAACTAAACTAGGGTTTTGGAGAAGAAAGAAGGGATATTGCATCACAAACTTAAGTTGCATGATTGAATTCAATTTTAAGTTGCATGATTGAATTCAAACCTAAAGTTGAATTTGAATTTCAAATTCAAACATTAAATTGATATCTCATAATTCAAACTTGAGATAATTCAATAAACAATTATCAGTAATCAAGAATATAAATAGTACAACAATTATATAAAGCTCATTAAGGAAAATTGGAGCTTTATTTATAATCACACATGATACATTGTCATTTACAATATTCAGAATAGAAATATGAAATATTACAACACATTACATAAATTGGCAAAATAGAAAAAGAAAATAAAAGAAAAGTACAAGGTCAGATTCTATCCTAAACACTACAAAGTAATCTTCATTTAATCTTGGACTTGATGATCTTCATGTCCATTTGATCATCATCTTGATCCCTGCATAAAACACAAATCAAACATAGCATTATGCCAAGTGGCATTGCCACTTGGCAGGTTAGCAAAAACAATGTAATGGAGAGGATATGATCAAAGATCAGCCGAGCTGATCCATTCCAGAGCCCAAGTACCAAGCACACACACACACAGGCAGCTCACACTGCTTGTGTGCATGCTAAACAGCACACCAAGAGTGCTGCATGCAGTCCACACACACATAGCCAGGGGAGGAGCACCAAGACAGCATGGCTGTCGACCAGAGAGGCATGGAGAGGGCCAGTATAAAGACTTTACACCAGCAAACCCTAGCCATTCCATCGACAGGACTTCCCAGGGTAAGAACACCAAGAACAGATAGAACAGGAAGAACACCAAGCTTTCCCAACCAGCCAAACTATCCAAAACAGCTCCACTAGAACTATTGTAGAACAAGGCACAAGCAGGAAATCAAGCACTGGCTAACCAGGAGGAGCAGGGCAAGCTCACATCACAATCCTGAAGCCAAATCATCTACACCAACACCCATTTCTAGGAGCTGGAGTGAGGTATACCAATAAATCATGAGCAAGCAAGGTTTTGCTCATATAAATCCATCACATGCACAAGTCACAGAAGCAAAAGAGGGTAGAACCCTGTTTGTGTCATCATCTGGCTGTCTAGCCATTTGGTGCAAGCAAACATAGGGAAAGCCAGGAGGAAACCCAACCAAGGGAACACTGGTTATACCAAACTAGTGGTTTAACCAAAGAAATCCAGCATGGATAGGAACCTAAGTAGACAGCCCAACTCACCTAGCACAAAATGGTTCACTAACCATCAGACAGATAGACTATCAAGTGTCTATTCATGTTTGTCAACATCAAAAGCATCTGGCAACTAAATATGGTCAAGCCAGAGAGCAATTGTCCATACACATCAAGCCAACAAGGGGTGGGAGCTTCCTGAACAGCAAAGAGTTGCTGTTGAGGCCACCTCAACCACAAAACCATCCAACAAAGCCACCCATCATCACCCAGAGGGTTCAGAGTGAGCTAGGGTTCCCAACAAATGGTTGGCATCCCTCTAGCTCAAGAAAATCAATGAAAAGAATCATCACTTAATTACAGTTCATCCAATTATCCATGTGATCAAGCCAGACTAGACAGATAATTGAAATACACAAGCAACCAGTGGTATAGACACTTGCAAATGATCTAGAGGATCACTGCAAGCAACAGAAGACACTTGATCAGGCAAAGCCTGCACCAGCACAAGGCATGGTGATACACAGTCACCAGGATAAGCACCAGACAGGCACAGGCAGTAAGTAAAGCAAGCAATAAACAAGCAGCTGATGATCACTTAATCACCAGAGCTTGCTAAAGCATGCTAGGACCAACTCTAGCATCAATACATTGACCATATGAATTAAACAGACATATTTCATAATGAATTGCATCACAGATAAGCAAATGAGCTAAACACAATTGTATCCAAAAGCACACCATCACTGGATGGTGCTGCCTAGCCAACAAACATGTTCAATTGAGCATTTCCATGTATTATAGCACAAGGGATCGCACACCAGGAGCACTGGCTCTTGCAAAATTGCAAGTATTACACACAGTAATTAAGCCAGGGCAAGTAATTGAATACACTTGATGATCTAGGAGAAGTAGCATGAAGAACAGAGTCACAGGGATAGTTTCAAGCAAGAAATGCAAGCATAAGCAAGCACATGGCTTTGGAAAAATTGCATAGAAGCATGCATAGCAAAGGTAGCACAACTTACGCTAGGCCATGGAGAGTAGAGCAGCAGCCACTAGTTCACAATTGCAGCAGCAGAGAGCACAGCCATAGCAGCTAGCATCACCCAGCAGCAGCAACAGCAGCACAAGCACAGGCATGGCCACAGAAGCAATGGCCATGGCAAGCAGAACGCAGCAGTAAGCACAGCAGCAGTAGCCAGTAGCATACCACAGCAGCAGCAGCACGGCATGGCGGCATCTCCAACAGGAGGAGGAGCCATGGCTAGAGCGAGAACAAGAAGAAGTAAGGCAGGCAAAAGAGAGAGGGAGGCGCACACACCTGGAGCAGAAGCACCGCAGCGTGCCCATGGCGGCACGGCGGCGCAGGCCGACCACGGCAATGCCAGGCCGCAGCCAGGCCAGGCGTCGCCGGGCACAGATGCCCCAGCACCACCACGGCGAGGTACACGGCCGCGCCAACGCGTGCGGTTCGCCGGCGAGCAAAGAATCGCCGCGGAACCCCACGGCCGTATCGCAGATGCGTTGGGGCGAACGATGGCGGCGGTGAAACGCAGATCGACGTGGACCAACAGGTGCGCCATCGAGCGGCCGTTCTTTTGCGACCGATCTCGCCGGCGGAGATGGCCGGAGGCGACCGAAAGAATTCGGCGGTGGTGGAGGCGATTTTGGTGTCACGGGAGCCCGAAAGGGGATTAGGGTTACGGAGAGGAGGAAGACGACGCGACTGGGTCGGTTGGACCGAGCCCAGTGGGCTGGTCCAACCTAACCAGCTCGGCCACCTGACAGGTGGGCCCAAGGGGCAATTCAGTCTTTTCACAAGTTCATTTAAAACCAGAAACTTTGAAATTAAATAGAAAATTGATAAGAGCTCTAAAAAAATAATTAAAAATATGAAAACTGCTCAGCATAAAATTCTCTATCATAATAAAATATAAAAATGAATTTTTGAAGACAACTAAGATTAAATCCTAATTTGATGATTATAATAATCATTCAAATCACACTTTATATTTTCAATAATGAAAATAAGTCCATAAATTCTTTTGGACTTTAAAAACACCTTGACAACATTTCAAGGTAGTATTTTACCCTAAACAGAGTATCCCTAAATTATTCTTAGTATTTACCTCTCACATAAAATGATAAGACACCGGAAGGGGGGAACAAACCCTAAAAATGGAAAGCATGCATAATTGCTTCTTTAACCATTGCCCTTATCGGACAATGATGCTATTTTTCAGCAACAGAGGACAAGGGTCAGTCCACACCATCCAACTGCAACACTTTTCAGTGTTCAGGCAAGTTCATCACTTGCTCATGTCATTTGAGTATCTTTATCAAATTACTTGCAAAGTACTATGATTATCACTATTGCATAAAAACCAAAACCACTATTTTCATAACTATGAATATGACTATGTGGTTGGCAATGGAACCATGGATTGTGTTGATATGGTGGAGGTTCCATTGCAAGGGTTTATATCCATCTAGGATTAAACAACAAATGTCGTCCAGTGATTCTTGTGCCGTAATACCCGTGTTAACCATAAGATCTGGAGTGGGACGGAATAGTCAATCGTATTTCCACCTCTTGTACATCAATGGACGCGCTTTACCGTAGCACACTTGTCATCTGTCGGGGCAAGCGGTAGGCTGGGGAAGCCATTGAAGTCCCCACGGCTTTGTCCGTAGCACACTTGTCGCCGAAGTGCAAGCGGTAGGTTGGGGAAGCCATCTAAGTCCCCACGGTATTGCGGTCTATGAGGGGTTGCATCTGCCGGCGAAGGAGTTTGGTTCGATCCCAGACTGTCATCGTGGTCGGGGTCCACCCTGAAATACGGGAATAATGGGACCGGCGAGGACCCAGGGTCGGGGGTGCAGCAAAGGGTGGGTGTGCAAGGTAGCGGAGGAATATGATTGGCTATGACCTTATACCGGGCCTCACACCGAAGGAAGTGTGGACGGGAAAGCTGCCCGGTTGGCACCAAGGTTAAGATCTCTTATGGGTAAAGCAACACACCTCTACAGAGTGTAAAGAACCGTGACCTATCACTCCCTGTTCCGGGATATGGAACTGCGAACGCGGCTGGAAAGGAGCTCCATGAAGTTCTAGTAAACCGGTGAAGGCTGACGGACATAGTTCTTCTGAATAAAAGCAACCTTTTGAAGAAATGTTTATCAAAACCTGCATTGGTATTAGACTTTCTGGTCTAATATCTTAGCTAGTGCATCAAACACCTCTTTTCTACAATGAACTTGTTGAGTACGCTCGTACTCATCCCACTCTTAAATCCCCTGCTTAGATTGTCTGAATCATCTGGAGGGGGACAACGACAACCCTGAAGGAGCCGAGATCATCGGCTACGAAGAACCAGACCTCTCTGGAGGTGTCAAAGGTGTAGACTACCTCATAGTCTACGGAGCCGGGGAGGGTTCCGGAGGAGAGCACGTATAGACCTACCTAGTAGTACAAGTATCCGAGCAGTACGAACTCTTAGTACTTAACTTGTCGAGGGAATAAATATATAACCTAGTGAGACTTCTATATTATAAGTTAAGTTGGGTTCGTCTCTGTCAACACCCGGATTTTTAAGTCCAGATGCCTGTTATGCCATACATCGCAATCCCAGGAATATTGTTGTTGCGAGACATAACAGTTGAATATCATAAGTCATCATTCATTACATACCATAGTCGTCTTACAAATAGAGATCACATGATCCATATTGCACAAATAGTTGATCTATCAATCAACATACACCAAGTTCATAGTTTCATGGCGGAAGCGTAAATAGAAGGGACTCTCTAGTCCACAGGCCAACGTCTGACGTCAGAAGATTCCCTAGTTGTCGTAGGCGTCCTGCTGGTCGTCATCTTGATAGTTCTGCTGCTCTTCCTAGTCTGGCCATTTGAATAGCCAGGGACACAGCCGTGAGTACTTTAAAGTACTCACAAACTAATACTAATGTAAGTGCTAACAATTCTAGTAAGGGGGTGCTAAGCTCTAGTTTATTTTGCATAAAGCCAATTTTAGTTCACAAATATTTTTTTAAACACTCTTCCTGTGCTAACTAACTCAAGTGGGAACATTAGTGTCATTCCCACAACTCCGTTGTGATTCAAAGTCAATGTCACCTTTCAGGTTCAAATTCACAAGTCACCCTTCACCATTCATAATTTTCGAAAAGTTCTGATGACGGAACAGTATGGCCTTTCCAACTGTCCCTAACCGAGGACGCGGCTATTCGAATAGGTTTAACTCTGCAGAGGTTGTACACTTGTGCCACAACAATTGCAATAGCTCGTCAGGGGTAACTGGCCCTGATTTATCGTACGCAGTACGCGAACTACCAATCATAACCTTTCATTTACCTACCCTAGTATAGGCACCTCTCCCCATGAGCTTGGCCTCCCAGTGAAGACAGACGGTCAGCCTGGGAACTGCACAAGGCTTGGGCCGGACATTCACCTCATTTCGCATCATATCATATCCTTTCTATTGTGGTAGAGGCAGCTTTTGGCATAACCCAGATGACGCTTGTTTAGAGGGAACCCATACTAGGACACACAAACTTCCGGTTAAGCCCTACCCAGATTCAGGTATTGTGGGGGCACTTGTAAAATTGGAATGGTATCGCATCCGAACCCAACCATCAGTGTTTTTGTAAACTTCACCAAGTCATTTACCAGTCATACTCACCTCCAACATCCTTCAATAGAATGACTCATCATTCCAAGGTTTTCAAAGTCATTTCACACACACTTGTTCCCATCTAGTCTAGTCCTCTTTAATTTAGCACTAGCATCTAAGTATGATGGGGTGCTAAGTACTTTATTTTGCTTCTAGGCTAACTATGATACTCTTGTACTAATCCAATACTAACCAAGTGGATCATAAATCAAAAAGGTACTTTGATAAACCGAAGTAAATAAAGCTTGTAAGGTAAAACTGGGAAATAGGATTGTAAGCATAAAGTAAAATAGGATAATGCATTGCTCATAGTGAGCTTTGCACTTTGCAAGAGTATTGTCTTGCAACCAAACTGGTTTGCATCAATCTAGCTTGCATTTGTAAAAGCTTGCTAACTTTACTACTCTAGTAAACTTCTTTACTTTGACCAAAGTTAACTATAAAAGCAACTTATTGAGGAAAAACAAGTAAAAGCTTGTAGTGTATAAACTTGGGATAGGCTTATATAAGAAAATAGAAGATTCATGGTGCCTTGCCCCAAGGGGCTTTGCACTTTGCAAGAATATTAGCTTGCAATAATATCAGCTTGCATGGGTATTGGCTTGCCTTGGTTGAAGTGAGGGTCCAAGTTCTCTTCTCCTTCCTTTTTGTAGAAGTCCTCCTCTTCCTGATGGTCTCTGGTACTAGCGTCTAAAATACGAATGCGGGGTACACAATCATCATACCAAACTTACATACTAAACTAAGCACACACAAGTTCTACACAACTTAAACTAGCATCACACGCTACTATTAAGGGGGTGGATGTGTTTCCTCTTATTTAAGAAAAATAATTTCCTCTCATACTAACTTAGGTGTTACTTTCAATTACTTAGAGAAATAATTTCCTCTCATTATCTTATTAAGATTTAATTTCTCTCATGAACAATATATGACCTAGGTTGACCAAAGTCAACCTCTTCATACTCATCATGTAAGAAAATGATTTAAATGAGGTTCCATACCTCATACAATTTAATACTAACATGGTAGTGATTTAATGTCATCAAATACTCAATATGAGATCATATAGACCATGGCTCATACCTCATGTTGAATTACTTGAGACCAAGATTTAAATGAGAGGAAAACCTCTCATATGATTTAACACCTAGTTGTAGCTAGGTTAACAACTACCATTGAGGTGATTTAACATCATTAACAATTCATTGGCTATTCTAACATTACTTGTACTCACACCAATTATTCTATTCACACAAATACTACAATTAGGGTGCATTGGTTGTGTTGCTTGAGGAAGATAATTCCCTCTCCTTACATATGTGAAAGATAGTTTCTATCTAGTGTTTGAGAAATACTTTTCTCTCATTGAAAACTTCTTAAGATTTAATTTCTCAAACAATCATACATGAAGTCATGTTGACCCAAGTCACCCATTCATCATCCTCATTTGAGAAATAGATTTAAATGAGGTAGAGTACCTCATACCATTTAATAACACTACAAATGATTTAAATCTCCAAGTAATTCATATCAGTGAGTTTGGCCAGGGGTCCAAACATCACATGAATTCATTTGAGACAAGATTTAAATGAAGTATAAGACCTCATATGAATTACTTAATAGTTTTGGACAATATCAACTAGTTAAACTAGCCATATTATCCCCTACTTAAACTAGGGCATGATCATGTAAAGTGACCACACCATTTTCTTGCATAAACAATTAGTGTAAGTCAAATGTGAGCTATTGGAGTTGGAATTGACTCAGTATCTATTTTGTTTGATTTTTAAGAATTATTCTAAGGCAGAAAAGTCCCTGTATTGTTTATTTTGCTACATTAATTCTTCAAATAATTTTGAGATGGGACCAGTGGCATTTGATAGATAATTTCACTAGCTTTCCAACGGTATAAGATTCATCAAATTTGGTCTAGTAGATTTGGAGTTATTCAATTTTAAACACTGCATCAGTTTGCAATTTGTCTAAAAAGAATTAAACTAATTTCGAATTTAAACGGGGCGGGAAACGAAGTGGGCTGATTTAGTTTGAAACGTGGCACAGAGGAGTTGGGCCGGCCCAGCTAACGCTACGGGCCTACTGACAGCAGGACCCACCCGTCAGTGAGCCTTACTCACCGAATCGGTATGGAGGATCGGGGGACGTAGGATCAGAGGAAGATCGTGCGGCCGAGCGTCATCGTCGTCATCGACGAGAGGGGAGGTGCTGGCGGCCACGGCAGGGGGTCGGCGGCGAGCTGGGACTCCGGCGAGGATCAGCGACGGTGCAGGGCGGCGTTGTTGAGGACGAGGAAGCAGATGGCGCAGACGGCGGCTCGAATGGTGGCCTGAATCGACGGCGGCGATTTCAGGTCCGCCGCGGGCTCCGGCGTTCGATTGGGTGGCTCCGGTGGCTAATCAACGAGGAGAAGAGGTCGAGGAGGATCAGTGAGAAGAGGGGAGTTGAGTGGTGTGAGAAATGGAGGAGGAGGAGCTCTCCTTTTATAGGGGCGAGTTGGCCGTGAGGGGTGCGGCAAGGGTGACAGAATCGCGGCGGCTCCGGCGAGGGAATCGGGTCGGCGAGGTAGGCGCTAGCTAGGTGAGGTCGAGGTGGTGCTAGGACACTTGCTAGCTAGGTGGGGGATGGTCTGGTGGCGACGCATTGCGTCCAGGTCTGCGGCGGCGTTCGCGGGAAAACGGCGACGGTGTCGATGGTGACAGGCGGCGCGAGGACACGGGACCATGTCTGGTGGGTTGGCGCGGCGACGGCGAAGCTCAACGTGCAGCTAGGGGGTCCAGGGGAGGTGTGCTGCGGCGAGGCGACTCGTGGCCAGGGCATGTCCACGGGCGCGCGCACGACGTCCTCGGCATGGCCCTAGGCGCTCTGGGCACGACGTGTGCCGCCAGTGGGGTCCTCTTCTCCGGCGATGGTGGCTATGGTTGGATGCAGGGGAGCAAAGGGGGTCCAGGGGACATGATGGCAGGTGTGGTGGTGAGAGGAGAGGGGGGATGGTGTCCATGGTGACCATGGCCGGCATGGCCATGGCATGCATGCTTGGGTAGCTCCTCCTAGGGTTGCTGTGCATGGAGAGAGTGAGAGGGGACAAGAGATCAAGGTGGAGTGATTTGGGGCAGGGTAGGGTTAGCTAGGACACTATTTGACATAGTGTCAAATAGTTCCCTATTTGCATTTCCCAAATTTTGTCCAAATTTGGTTGAGCTCCAATAGTTTTAAAAACTGAGAGTGGTTGGTTTGGTTGAGTTGTAAATGACCAGAGACAACTATGTGTGGTGGTGGAATTTAAAAATTCAAAGAATGGCAAAATTTGATAAGTGGGAGATTGTTCCCCGTAACAAAAAGTGCCAACTTTGGATGAGCATAATTATTGATCAAAGCTGATTTTGGCATGGTGGTCTTTACAAAAAGTGTTCACCTTGATGTTGACTTTGAAATGGTGCAAAGAGTTAGCAAGAGTTAGTTGAGAAAACTGAATGGCAATGGCTCAAAGTAGGGATCAGACTAAAATTGGCAGATTTGACCAATATCACATGTGATCCCCAATTGAGTTTGAATTTGATTTGAATTGTGTTTCTTTGATTCCAAAAGTTGTAATAAGTGTTTAGTATCATATTACAACTAATGGTGAAGGCCAAAATGGTCTAGGGTCAAAATTTATAAAAATGGCATAAGCCATATGTGAGGGTTTTGTGAAATTCTAACTTTTATTCTTTTATTCCTCTTTGCTTCAATTTGACAAGAGTGAGGTTTATTTGGGGTTAGATTGAGTTAGGTGAAAGGTTCCAACCATTTTGAGGTAATGGAGGTGGCTAGGTCAAGATTGGATAATTTGGCTCAAGGTGTATGTGAGTGAAAAATGGAGTTATCTCACTATTTGATTTCTCTCCATTTGATTTGACTTTTCTTGACTCAAATGTGATTCTTATTAGTTTAGACACATTTTCAAACCATTGAAGCTATTTCAAATGGTCTTGCTCAAAGATTTGTAAAATTGGCCATAATGCAGGAGAGGTGACATGTCAATTTTTCTTATTCTTGTAAGGTGCTCCCCTTGCTTTACTTGAGCAAGGTTGAGGGTCAATTTAGGGTTAGATTGGGTTCAGAGATGGTTTCACACCATTTGGTTAGGGTAGAAGTGCATAGGACAAGAATTGGTGAAAATGGCTATGTGTCACATCTGCTTCTATGCATAGGTGGCATTTGATTTTTAATTTGACTAGGCTTGACCCAATTGATGTTGTTGAGTGGTGAAATGGTATATAGGAGTGATCCAACCATTCACTACAAGTCTTAGGGTCAAGATCCTTAATTTCACAAATTTGATATTTTGCTCTCATATGCCTCTATGGCATTCTTACTTTCTTTTTTTACAGTCCTTGGTTTCACTTTGGATTGGGTTGGAGAAGTACTAGATAAGGTTTAAGAAGGTTTTCCAATCCTCTAAATAAAGTAGAAAGGCCTAGGGTAAAGTTTTACAAAATAGCCATAGGCATATATGCCTCTTTCTTAAATAAGATTTTCCCTTTTGTTTTATTTCTCAAAGATTGATGACAAGAAGGATGAGGTTTAGGGTTTGAGTAAGTTTTGCAATGGTTCACCACCATTTAGCAAAATAAGAAAAGGTAGGGTTCAAGATTTACATATTAAGGCTATATGCCCACCTATGGCTTTTTCTTTAGTTTAAGTTTCTCAAAAAGATCCAAAGGATAGTTGAGGAGGTTAGGGTTTAGGGTTTATCTTATTTGATTTCTTTCTCTTTTAGTTTTATTTGGTTTGTGATCTTCACTTGATCACTTCAGGGTTTTAGGGTTTATCACATAAGCATAATAACACTCATCATGGCAAAAACACAAGTACTAGGTATGAGCACTAAGCATAGCACTTTGTCTAAGAAAAGTTTTTGTTGGTTCTCATTTTTGGAAAAAGGAAATTCATTTTCTCTTTATTTTGAAATTTGGGGTGTTACAAACCCTTCCCCCTTAAACAAATCTCGTCCCGAGATTTTAAGGAGAGTTAGGTTCCTAAGAGAGATTGGGTGATATGATTTAGCAGGAAACATACCTGGCATGTTCTGAGGTGCTTCTTGCGCTTCGGTGGCAGTCATGTTGTAGTAGCGACCGTTGCGGTTGTTCGGGTAGTTTGGAGCATACTTTCTTCTGGTTGCGATACGGCGCTGCTGCTGTGCAGGTGCAGCGGTGTTGGCGGCAATCTTGGCAAGCTTCTTGGGGCATTCATTGGAGTAATGACCCACAGTTCGACATTCATAGCAGGTTACCGTTGACTTGTCTTTTTGGGCAATGGGTACAGCATTGCTTCCAGTCCTTGGGGCGTTGTTGGCGGCTTTCATCGGGCACTTATTAGAGTAATGACCAGTAACACCACATTCATAGCAAGTCACATTGGACTTGCCTCTGGGGGCATGGTTGGGTATTGGGATGAGCTGTTCCAGTGATGCTATCTTTACGCGAAGGCGAGCAATGAGGTAGTCCTTCTTGGCGTGCTGATGGCGAAGTGCCTTGCGCTCCATTGCAAGAATGTTGATGGTGTCAGTCATCTTGGCGTTCTCAGTGTGCATCTGGTTGGCCTGGGCACGGGAGTTGTTGCGGGTAGGAGGGGCCATCTGAACAATGGGGTAGATGATAAGATAAGAGGGAAGTTTCTATGGTTTGTTTGAGTTAAAGTTCAAAAAGTTCATAACTTGAAAACTTGAGTAGTGTTGAGGGGGGTATAACCAACAACACTTTTTCATTCATACCAAACATCACACATTACAAATCTAACACACCGTTGGTTTGAAGAACCATTCATTCGCTCTACGATACAAGGGGATCCTGATACCACTCACACCTACTTAAGTGCTGGGGTGATACTACTCTTCCGGGTGGATTCTTCTTCTTCATGGGTGAGGTGCTTGGCGAGAGGCGAGGGCATTGTCCAAATCCCTGCGGGTTTTGTACTGCCTGAAGTCCTGATGTGCTACATCGGGGTTCAGCTCCGGGGTTGGGGGCATGATCATCAGTCTTCCCATGGAGTCATGTCTTGGGTAGTAAATGAAGCGAGTGTTCTTGATCTTGTCCTCATTTTGTCCACACAGACGGGAAATGGCTTCTTGCATAGCTTTGACTAGTCCTTCCTTCCAAGTGCTTCCCGTTACAGAAATCCAGATGGTTTCCCATACCGGGGCATCAAGCTTCCTTCGTAGATCAGTAGAAACGTCCCACCGAGGTGGTTCTCCTAACTGAGTTTTGAGGGGTATTCCGAAGAATTCGGGATACGGGTGTCCTAGATATTCCACTAGTTGCTTCAACTCCTTTTCGAACCTTAGGTCGCCTCCGGGACCAAGCTGATAGGACTCCCATTGGTACTTCATCTGTGAGCAATTAGGATAAGTAAGTTAAGGAAGTAGCCAAGTGTGCAACATTTTAGGTAGGCTTGTAAAGAAAGTAAAGTATAGATTTCTCATTTTTGCAAAAGATCTCAAGGATAAGAGTAAGAACAAGTTTTCACAAGTATTCACTTCATTGGTTTTTGAAACTAAGTTTTTCAGACGTCCATTCTAACTAGGGTCTCCTAAGGTCAAACAATGGCTCTGATACCAACTTGTCAACACCCGGATTTTTAAGTCCAGATGCCTGTTATGCCATACATCGCAATCCCAGGAATATTGTTGTTGCGAGACATAACAGTTGAATATCATAAGTCATCATTCATTACATACCATAGTCGTCTTACAAATAGAGATCACATGATCCATATTGAACAAATAGTTGATCTATCGATCAACATACACCAAGTTCATAGTTTCATGGCGGAAGCGTAAATAGAAGGGACTCTCTAGTCCACAGGCCAACGTCTAACGTCAGAAGATTCCCTAGTTGTCGTAGGTGTCCTGCTGGTCGTCATCTTGATAGTTCTGCTCCTCTTCCTAGTCTGGCCATTTGAATAGCCAGGGACACAGCCGTGAGTACTTTAAAGTACTCGCAAACTAATACTAATGTAAGTGCTAACAATTCTAGTAAGGGGGTGCTAAGCTCTAGTTTATTTTGCATAAAGCCAATTTTAGTTCACAAATATTTTTGTAAACACTCTTCCTGTGCTAACTAACTCAAGTGGGAACATTAGTGTCATTCCCACAACTCCGTTGTGATTCAAAGTCAATGTCACCTTTCAGGTTCAAATTCACAAGTCACCCTTCACCATTCATAATTTTCGAAAAGTTCTGATGACGGAACAGTATGGCCTTTCCAACTGTCCCTAACCGAGGACGCATAACTCTGCAGAGGTTGTACACTTGTGCCACAACAATTGCAATAGCTTGTCAGGGGTAACTGGCCCTGATTTATCGTACGCAGTACGCGAACTACCAATCATAACCTTTCATTTACCTACCCTAGTATAGGCACCTCTCCCCATGAGCTTGGCCTCCCAGTGAAGACAGACGGTCAGCCTGGGAACTGCACAGGGCTTGGGCCGGACATTCACCTCATTTCGCATCATATCATATCCTTTCTATTGTGGTAGAGGCAGCTTTTGGCATAACCCCGATGACGCTTGTTTAGAGGGAACCCATACTAGGACACACAAACTTCCGGTTAAGCCCTACCCAGATTCAGGTATTGTGGGGGTACTTGTAAAATTGGAATGGTATCGCATCCGAACCCAACCATCAGTGTTTTTGTAAACTTCACCAAGTCATTTACCAGTCATACTCACCTCCAACATCCTTCAATAGAATGACTCATCATTCCAAGGTTTTCAAAGTCATTTCACACACACTTGTTCCCATCTAGTCTAGTCCTCTTTAATTTAGCACTAGCATCTAAGTATGATGGGGTGCTAAGTACTTTATTTTGCTTCTAGGCTAACTTTGATACTCTTGTACTAATCCAATACTAACCAAGTGGATCATAAATCAAAAAGGTACTTTGATAAACCGAAGTAAATAAAGCTTGTAAGGTAAAACTGGGAAATAGGATTGTAAGCATAAAGTAAAATAGGATAATGCATTGCTCATAGTGAGCTTTGCACTTTGCAAGAGTATTGTCTTGCAACCAAACTGGTTTGCATCAATCTAGCTTGCATTTGTAAAAGCTTGCTAACTTTACTACTCTAGTAAACTTCTTTACTTTGACCAAAGTTAACTATAAAAGCAACTTATTGAGGAAAAACAAGTAAAAGCTTGTAGTGTATAAACTTGGGATAGGCTTATATAAGAAAAGGGAAGATTCATGGTGCCTTGCCCCAAGGGGCTTTGCACTTTGCAAGAATATTAGCTTGCAATAATATCAGCTTGCATGGGTATTGGCTTGCCTTGGTTGAAGTGAGGGTCCAAGTTCTCTTCTCCTTCCTTTTTGTAGAAGTCCTCCTCTTCCTGATGGTCTCCGGTACTAGCATCTAAAATACGAATGCGGGGTACACAATCATCATACCAAACTTACATACTAAACTAAGCACACACAAGTTCTACACAACTTAAACTAGCATCACACGCTACTATTAAGGGGTGGATGTGTTTCCTCTTATTTAAGAAAAATAATTTCCTCTCATACTAACTTAGGTGTTACTTTCAATTACTTAGAGAAATAATTTCCTCTCATTATCTTATTAAGATTTAATTTCTCTCATGAACAATATATGACCTAGGTTGACCAAAGTCAACCTCTTCATACTCATCATGTAAGAAAATGATTTAAATGAGGTTCCATACCTCATACAATTTAATACTAACATGGTAGTGATTTAATGTCATCAAATACTCAATATGAGATCATATAGACCATGGCTCATACCTCATGTTGAATTACTTGAGACCAAGATTTAAATGAGAGGAAAACCTCTCATATGATTTAACACCTAGTTGTAGCTAGGTTAACAACTACCATTGAGGTGATTTAACATCATTAACAATTCATTGGCTATTCTAACATTACTTGTACTCACACCAATTATTCTATTCACACAAATACTACAATTAGGGTGCATTGGTTGTGTTGCTTGAGGAAGATAATTCCCTCTCCTTACATATGTGAAAGATAGTTTCTATCTAGTGTTTGAGAAATACTTTTCTCTCATTGAAAACTTCTTAAGATTTAATTTCTCAAACAATCATACATGAAGTCATGTTGACCCAAGTCACCCATTCATCATCCTCATTTGAGAAATAGATTTAAATGAGGTAGAGTACCTCATACCATTTAATAACACTACAAATGATTTAAATCTCCAAGTAATTCATATCAGTGAGTTTGGCCAGGGGTCCAAACATCACATGAATTCATTTGAGACAAGATTTAAATGAAGTATAAGACCTCATATGAATTACTTAATAGTTTTGGACAATATCAACTAGTTAAACTAGCCATATTATCCCCTACTTAAACTAGGGCATGATCATGTAAAGTGACCACACCATTTTCTTGCATAAACAATTAGTGTAAGTCAAATGTGAGCTATTGGAGTTGGAATTGACTCAGTATCTATTTTGTTTGATTTTTAAGAATTATTCTAAGGCAGAAAAGTCCCTGTATTGTTTATTTTGCTACATTAATTCTTCAAATAATTTTGAGATGGGACCAGTGGCATTTGATAGATAATTTCACTAGCTTTCCAACGGTATAAGATTCATCAAATTTGGTCCAGTAGATTTGGAGTTATTCAATTTTAAACACTGCATCAGTTTGCAATTTGTCTAAAAAGAATTAAACTAATTTCGAATTTAAACGGGGCGGGAAACGAAGTGGGCTGATTTAGTTTGAAACGCGGCACAGAGGAGTTGGGCCGGCCCAGCTAACGCTGCGGGCCTGCTGACAGCAGGACCCACCCGTCAGTGAGCCTTACTCACCGAATCGGTATGGAGGATCGGGGGACGTAGGATCAGAGGAAGATCGTGTGGCCGAGCGTCGTCGTCGTCATCGACGAGAGGGGAGGTGCTGGCGGCCATGGCAGGGGGTCGGCGGCGAGCTGGGACTCCGGCGAGGATCAGCGACGGTGCAGGGCGGCGTTGTCGAGGACGAGGAAGCAGATGGCGCAGACGGCGGCTCGAATGGTGGCCTGAATCGACGGCGGCGATCTCAGGTCCGCCGCGGGCTCCGGCGTTCGATTGGGCGGCTCCGGTGGCTAATCAACGAGGAGAAGAGGTCGAGGAGGATCAGTGAGAAGAGGGGAGTTTAGTGGTGTGAGAAATGGAGGAGGAGGAGCTCTCCTTTTATAGGGGCGAGTTGGCCGTGAGGGGTGCGGCAAGGGTGACAGAATCGCGGCGGCTCCGGCGAGGGAATCGGGTCGGCGAGGTAGGCGCTAGCTAGGTGAGGTCGAGGCGGTGCTAGGACGCTTGCTAGCTAGGTGGGGGACGGTCTGGTGGCGACGCATTGCGTCCAGGTCTGCGGCGGCGTTCGCGGGAAAACGGCGACGGTGTCGACGGCGACAGGCGGCGCGAGGACACGGGACCATGTCTGGTGGGTTGGCGCGGCGACGGCGAAGCTCAACGTGCAGCTAGGGGGTCCAGGGGAGGTGTGCTGCGGCGAGGCGACTCGTGGCCAGGGCATGTCCACGGGTGCGCGCACGACGTCCTCGGCATGGCCCTGGGCGCTCTGGGCACGACATGTGCCACCAGTGGGGTCCTCTTCTCCGGCGATGGTGGCTATGGTTGGATGCAGGGGAGCAAAGGGGTCCAGGGGACATGATGGCAGGGTGTGGTGGTGAGAGGAGAGGGGGGATGGTGTCCATGGTGACCATGGCCGGCATGGCCATGGCATGCATGCTTGGGTAGCTCCTCCTAGGGTTGCTGTGCATGGAGAGAGTGAGAGGGGACAAGAGATCAAGGTGGAGTGATTTGGGGCAGGGTAGGGTTAGCTAGGACACTATTTGACATAGTGTCAAATAGTTCCCTATTTGCATTTCCCAAATTTTGTCCAAATTTGGTTGAGCTCCAATAGTTTTAAAAACTGAGAGTGGTTGGTTTGGTTGAGTTGTAAATGACCAGAGACAACTATATGTGGTGGTGGAATTTAAAAATTCAAAGAATGGCAAAATTTGATAAGTGGGAGATTGTTCCCCATAACAAAAAGTGCCAACTTTGGATGAGCATAATTATTGATCAAAGATGATTTTGGCATGGTGGTCTTTACAAAAAGTGTTCACCTTGATGTTGACTTTGAAATGGTGCAAAGAGTTAGCAAGAGTTAGTTTGAGAAAACTGAATGGCAATGGCTCAAACTAGGGATCAGACTAAAATTGGCAGATTTGACCATTATCACATGTGATCCCCAATTGAGTTTGAATTTGATTTGAATTGTGTTTCTTTGATTCCAAAAGTTGTAATAAGTGTTTAGTATCATATTACAACTAATGGTGAAGGCCAAAATGGTCTAGGGTCAAAATTTATAAAAATGGCATAAGCCATATGTGAGGGTTTTGTGAAATTCTAACTTTTATTCTTTTATTCCTCTTTGCTTCAATTTTACAAGAGTGAGGTTTATTTGGGGTTAGATTGAGTTAGGTGAAAGGTTCCAACCATTTTGAGGTAATGGAGGTGGCTAGGTCAAGATTGGATAATTTGGCTCAAGGTGTATGTGAGTGAAAAATGGAGTTATCTCACTATTTGATTTCTCTCCATTTGATTTGACTTTTCTTGACTCAAATGTGATTCTTATTAGTTTAGACACATTTTCAAACCATTGAAGCTATTTCAAATGGTCTTGCTCAAAGATTTGTAAAATTGGCCATAATGCAGGAGAGGTGACATGTCAATTTTTCTTATTCTTGTAAGGTGCTCCCCTTGCTTTACTTGAGCAAGGTTGAGGGTCAATTTAGGGTTAGATTGGGTTCAGAGATGGTTTCACACCATTTGGTTAGGGTAGAAGTGCATAGGACAAGAATTGGTGAAAATGGCTATGTGTCACATCTGCTTCTATGCATAGGTGGCATTTGATTTTTAATTTGACTAGGCTTGACCCAATTGATGTTGTTGAGTGGTGAAATGGTATATAGGAGTGATCCAACCATTCACTACAAGTCTTAGGGTCAAGATCCTTAATTTCACAAATTTGATATTTTGCTCTCATATGCCTCTATGGCATTCTTACTTTCTTTTTTTACAGTCCTTGGTTTCACTTTGGATTGGGTTGGAGAAGTACTAGATAAGGTTTAAGAAGGTTTTCCAATCCTCTAAATAAAGTAGAAAGGCCTAGGGTAAAGTTTTACAAAATAGCCATAGGCATATATGCCTCTTTCTTAAATAAGATTTTTCCCTTTTGTTTTATTTCTCAAAGATTGATGACAAGAAGGATGAGGTTTAGGGTTTGAGTAAGTTTTGCAATGGTTCACCACCATTTAGCAAAATAAGAAAAGGTAGGGTTCAAGATTTACATATTAAGGCTATATGCCCACCTATGGCTTTTTCTTTAGTTTAAGTTTCTCAAAAAGATCCAAAGGATAGTTGAGGAGGTTAGGGTTTAGGGTTTATCTTATTTGATTTCTTTCTCTTTTAGTTTTATTTGGTTTGTGATCTTCACTTGATCACTTCAGGGTTTTAGGGTTTATCACATAAGCATAATAACACTCATCATGGCAAAAAACACAAGTACTAGGTATGAGCACTAAGCATAGCACTTTGTCTAAGAAAAGTTTTTGTTGGTTCTCATTTTTGGAAAAAGGAAATTCATTTTCTCTTTATTTTGAAATTTGGGGCGTTACAGTCTCGAACCCAGGAGTATCCCTCTTAGGACCCAAGAGGAGCTCCGAGAGGTTATGTATATTATGCTTGTAATAATTAATGAATGAGTTATGGACCTGCTATGTTCTGTTGTACTACTCTGAGGGATGTAATATTTGCGGAATGGTACTTCGTGAATGTTATATCAACGACTGGCATACTACAACATGCAGTGGTATGCAGGGTCACCACAGTTGGTATCAGAGCAAAAGCTTTGACCTTAGGTTGGAACCTAGTAAATGGGACCGAACGTTAGGAGTCAAATAGGATTAGTAAAGAATTCTCTAAAAATATGGTGTATATTCAATTGAGAATACAACAATCATATCTTTTAGTGCGATAATTCTTTATTATCTCTATTATGATGCATGATTACTAATCTTATATTCTTTCTATTTCTACAGCCAACTATGGCAAGTTCACGTTCGGGATGAAACGTGAAAGTGATGGATTCAACACTGAGTGAATATGAAGGAGGACTCGCAGATATTCTTCGTGCCATGTTACTTGAATTTGGGTGTGATCCCCAGATCCAAGTAAAGAAATACATGTACTATGACGGTACTGTATTGGCAAAGTGTAGGGTAGGACTAAGACTTCCAGAATCCCTAGGAATGAGCATAGTAATGCCAGCAGGTGAGGCTAGAACTACCCAAACAGACTATCATATAGCCATTATGAGAGCCATCACTGATATCCGGGAGCATAAGACGAAAGAGCTTATGGGTTCCGAATTCTCACACATTCCTCATATGGAGGAGGAAGATGATCCTATGCTTAACCACTTCAAATTTGCAAAACGCAAACCAGCAGAAGCCGCTAAGTACATGGACAATAGCCGCAACTTACTGTCATTGTTCTTTCAGTTGAACCGACATCTGTCGGGGGCAATTGATACAATGCTAGAGGAGTTCACTGAACCCAAGGAGGAGACTAAGGGGAAGGAAACCATGGAGAATGAGGTGCACAAACCAGTTTACTCGGCTGGTGACTACATTAGTATTGACCACCCTGAACTAGAAACTACACCCATTACACCTAGGTACTATCCTAGTAGTTCCTATAGAGGTTATGAGGGTGGAGAGGAATTCGGAAACAATCAGCATTTCGAGACTCCTATAGAGAACTCAACTGGTTGGCGTTGGGGGTCAGACACCGGAAACTCTGGCAATTCAGTCAGAAATAATGCGGAGATGAATGAGGACGCCACAACCCAGTTCCAGGGAAATCAGTATAATAGGGGTGACTATGAGGAGTACCCTATACTGATCGAGTCAGATACTGATGGAGGTAATACCCTATGGCGGAGTCACAGGGGAGTATACCCGATGGGTGGATTATGATGTTTTGAATAATCAATTCATGAACACAGATTTCTCCCTCAGATCATCCTCTGATTCCGACTACCAGCCAACGGGAAGACCCTACGTTCCAGATTCTGTCAGGAGGACGACACGTTCGACCGGATGGAAGCCTGGGATGTACCGGGAGTGAAGTACGACTAGAGACCACCAAGGGAGGCGAGACTATAATACACAAGTACCACGTGTATTATAGTATGTAATATTTGTAGAAATTTGTACATATACTTCAATAAGTGAGTTTGCATACTCACAACGTCACTGAGTATTGTAATAAGACCACTTAAGTATGTATATACATGGTATATGTTTTGTATGATTTGGATTTGCTTCTTGATTTCCATTGCGTGACTAGTTCTGTGCACAAAGTTGAGCTCAGAAAACTTGTGCATGGAGTAATTATGAGTATCACCTTATGTTGCAGAACTAGGGGGAAATGTCAGGACCGGTAGGTGAGGAGAGTGAAGCGCAGCGCATGGAGCGCGAGGCTAAGCAAAAGGAAGAGGCTGATGAAGCAGCCAGAAATCAGTTTCCACCACCACCACCACCCATGACACAGCAGAACTTCCTCCAATACATGCAAATGTTGGAGGAAAGGAAACATATAACGTTGGAGCAGCAGAACAAGTTCTTCTAGGAGCTGCTGCAACAGAACAGGGTGGAGAGACCCGAGAACCAGGGAGTCACCTTGTCAGACTTCCAGAACACTAAGCCTATATCTTTCGCATACGCGCCCGAGCCAATGGACGCGGAGGACTGGCTGATGGACACGGAGCGAAAGCTCAACACCGTTGGATGCAATGACCTGGAGAAGGTCAAATATGCAACACACTTGTTGTGTGGACCTGCCGCATCTTGGTGGGACAATATAGTAGCCGTATATCCGGCTGAAAAGGTATTCACCTGGGAGGAGTTCAAGTGAAAGTTCAGGGAATCCAATGTCCCTGAAAGCATTGTAGAGTTGAAGCGTCGAGAATTTGAAAGTCTCGAGTAGAAGGACAAGGCCATCCAGACTTATGTCAGGGAGTTTTCGAAGCTGTCCCGGTACGCTGTTGAGGAGGTCAACACCGAGGACAAGAAGAAAAAGAGGTTCATGCGGGGATTGAATCCCCAGTTCAAGGTTCAGCTTAGGATGATGAGGGCAACTGAGTTCCAAGAGTTTTGTGGATGCAGCCATCACTCCTGAAGATGACTTCAAGTAGCTGCAAGAGGAGAAGAGGAAAAAGGCCAAGTTTGAGCCTAAGAGGTTTGTCAGTAACAAGCCAAATACCAGCTTGAGTTTCAAGCCAAGGTACAACAACAACAATAACAACAACAACAACCAGAGGAGGAATCAAGGATTCCAGCCTGCAAACTTGGTATTATGCCGAAGCTGTGGGAAAACAGGACACCTTTCCAAGGATTGCAGGAAGCCAAGGATAATCTGCTTTGGTTGCCGTGAGGAGGGGCACATGCTTAGGGATTGCCCTAAGAACAAGTCAGGAGGAGGAGGAAGCCGAGGAGGAAAAGCTGGAGGGAACTGGAAGAACAAGAAACCCTTCGGCAAGTTAAACTGCACCAGCTTGGAGGAGGTGGTTAACTTCGATCAGGCAGTGATAGGTATGCTCCAGATACTCACTCATCCTGGCAAAGTAATTTTTGATACTGGTGCAACTACATCATTCATTTCTCAACAATTCATCATCAAACATGGGATTAGTTGCACTAAGTTAGATACACCCATAACCATACTTTCCGCGGGGGGAACGATAGTAGTAACCCATACCAAACAAAAACAAGTCATCATGATCAATAAATGCGCGTTTGACGCAGACCTGTTCATTTTACCGATGAAGGACATTGATGTCATTCTTGGTATGAACTGGTGAGAAGCCAACAGAGCATTGATCGACTGTGTTAATAAGACTGTGTCTTTGAAAAGCCCCGATGGAAGTAGAATGATCTACCAAGGAGACAAGCATACACAGATCGAAGTCGAGCTGCAGCTGAATAGCATGAAGGAGGTAAAGTTGGAAGATATACCTGTAGTAAATGAATTCCAGGATGTGTTTCCTAAGGAATTACCTGGAATGCCACCAGATAGGGAGATAGAATTCACTATCGACCTAATTCCAGGAACAGCTCCGATTGCTAAAGCACCATATAAGATGGGGCCTAAGGAGTTGAAAGAACTTAAGGAGCAATTGGATGACTTGGAACAGAAAGGATTCATACAAGAGAGTGTTTCACCATGGGGATTGATGTGGCTTTAGTGAGGAATTTTTAATTAAGAACTATAATCAGAATAGCTATATTCATTGAAACTATATTTTTATTCGGTCACATCATATGTGCTTTACTTGGAGCGTCTGTGTGATTTTATTTTTGTTTTTGTTTGAATAAGATCGGATCCTAGCAATCCTTGTTTGGGAGAGAGACACGCTCCGCTTTTTCATATGAACACTTGTTCTTCGTTTTACTTTTAATGTTCAATGATAAAAGTTGGAAGCTACAATACTTATTGTTATTTGGTTGGAAACAGAAAAATGCCTCATATTGTCTTGGATAATTTGACACTTGGCAATTGTTTTGAGCTCTCAAGTAGATCATGATTAATCTCTTGCATCATGTAGTTTAAACCTATTAGTGGAGAACTACCGTAGAGCTTGTTGAAATTGGTTTGCATGATTGGTCTCTCTTAAGGTCTAGATATTTTCTGGTGAAAGTGTTTGAGCAACAAGGAAGACAGTGTAGAGTATTATAATGCTTGCAATATGTTCTTATGTAAGTTTTGCTGTACCGGTTCATACTTATGTTTGCTTCAAACAACCTTGCTAGCCTAAGCCTTGTATCGAGAGGGAATACTTCTCATGCATCCAAAATCCTTTAGCCAACCACTATGCCATTTGTGTCCACCATACCTACCTACTACATGGTATTTCTCCGCCATTCCAAAGTAAATTGCTTGAGTGCCACCTTTAAACAATTCAAAATGCTTCTCAATTTGTGTCAATGTTTTATAGCTCATGAGGAAGTATGTGGTGTTTATCTTTCAATCTTGTTGGGCAACTTTCACCAATGGACTAGTGGCTTCATCCGCTTATCCAATAATTTTGCAAAAAGCTGGCAATGGGATTCCCAGTCCCAAATTAATTAACAAAAATAGACACTCCTCCATGGTATGTGATTGTTGGATGGCACCCGAAGGATTCGGTTAGCCATGGCTTGAGAAAGCAAAGGTGGGGAGGAGTGTCATCATAATAAAACTAAAATAAAAGGGCACTCCTTCATGGTATGAGATTGTTGGCAGGCACCCGAGGATTCGGTTAGCCATGGTTTGTGAAAGAAAGGTTGGAAGGAGTGCCACACAAAAATAAAAATAAAATGGGAGCCGCTCTTTGAAGGTTTGTCTGGCAAGGGGGTTAGAGTGCCCACTACCATTCGTTGACAACAACAAACACCTCTCAAAACTTTACTTTTATGCTCTCTTTATGTTTTCAAAACCAAAGCTCTAGCACAAATATAGCAATCAATGCTTCCCTCTGCGAAGGGCCTTTCTTTTACTTTATGTTGAGTCAGTTTACCTACTTCCTTCCATCTTAGAAGCAAACACTTGTGTCAACTGTGCATTGATTCTTACATACTTGCTTATTTGCATTCATCATATTACTTTATGTTGACAATTATCCATAAGATATGCATGTTGAAAGTTGAAAGCAACCGCTGAAACTTATATCTTCCTTTGTGTTGCTTCGATGCCTTTACTTTGAATCTATTGCTTTATGAGTTAACTCTTATGCAAGACTTATGATGCTTGTCTTGAAAGTACTCTTCATGAAAAGTTTTGCTATATGTTATCTATTTGATAGCAACTATAGATTATTGCCTTGAGTCACTTCATTCATTTCATATGCTCTGTAATAGTATGATCAAGGTTATGTAAGTAGCATGTCACTACAGAAATTATTCTCTTTATCGTTTACCTACTCGAGGACGAGTAGGAACTAAGCTTGGGGATGCTGATACGTCTCCAATGTATCCATAATTTCTGATGTTCCATGCTTGTTTTATGACAAAACTTACATGTTTTGCTCGCACTTTATGATGATTTTATGCGTTTTCCGGAACTAACCTATTAACAAGATGCCACAGTGCCAGTTCCTGTTTTCTGCTGTTTTTGGTTCCAGAAAGGCTGTTCGGGCAATATTCTCGGATTTGGACGAAATCAACGCCAAAGATCTTATTTTTCCCGGAAGCATCCAGAACACCGAAGGAGAGTCGGAGGAGAGCCAGGGGGCCACCACACAGGTGGGCCGCGCGGGCTACACCCTGGCCGCGCCGGCCTGGTGTGGGGCCACCCTGTCGCCCCTCCTGCGCCGCCTCTTCGCCTATATAAGTCCTTTCGACCTAAAAACGCGATACGAATTGACGAAACTCCAGAAAGACTCCAGGGGCGCCACCGCCATCGTGAAACTCCAATTCGGGGGACAGAAGTCTCTGTTCCGGAACCCTGTCGGGACGGGGAAGTGCCCCCGGAAGCCATCTCCATCAACGCCATCGCCTCCATCATGCTCCGTGAGTAGTTCCCCCATGGACTACGGGTTCTAGCAGTAGATAGTCGGTATTCTCTCCTCCATGTACTTCAATACAATGATCTCATGAGCTGCCTTACATGATTGATATCCATCTGATGTAATCGGTGTTGTGTTTGTTGGGATCCGATGGATGATACATTATGATTAGTCTATCTATAAAGTTTGTGAAGTTATTGTTGCTGCAATCTTGTTATTCTTAATGCTTGTCACTAGGGCCCGAGTGGCATGATCCTAGATTTGAGCTTTATAATTATTGCTTAGATTGTATCTACAAGTTGTATGCACATGTCGCTGTCCGGAACCAATGGCCCCGAAGTGACAAGAATCGGGACAACCTGAGGGGATGGCGGTGATGTGAGGATCACATGTTTTCACCAAGTGTTAATTCTTTGCTCCGGTACTCTATTAAAAGGAGTACCTTAATATCCAGTAGATTCCCTTGAGGCCCGGCTGCCACCGGCTGGTAGGACAAAAGATGTTGTACAAGTTTCTCATTGCGAGCATGTATGACTATATATGGAAAACATGCCTACATGATTAATGAATTGATGTTCTTTCTTAATGCTTTATCAATCCTGTCAATTGCCCAACTGTAATTTGTTCACCCAACACTTGTCACTTATTGGATAGTTACCACTAGTGTAGATCGCTGGGAACCCCGGTCCATCTCTCATCATTATATACTCGTTCTATATGTCATTGGAAGTAGTATCAACTATTTTCTGGTGCCATCGCCTATGTGTTACTATTATTGCTGCTGTGTTACTGTTACTATTACTCTCATATCACTGCTACTTTCACATCACCCCTGTTACTAGTGCTTTTCCAGGTGCAGCTGAATTGACAACTCAGTTGTTAAGGCTTATAAGTATTCTTTACCTCCCCTTGTGTCGAATCAATAAATTTGGGTTTTACTTCCCTCGAAGACTATTGCGATCCCCTATACTTGTGGGTCATCAAGACTGTTTTCTGGCGCCGTTGCCGGGGAGGCATAGCTCTACTCATAAGTTCACCTGGGGAGTACACTCTACCTCTCTCTCTGTTTTTATTTTGTTTTGCTTAGTTTACTTTTATCTAGTTTATTTGTGCTTAGTTTATTTCTGTCTAGTATTACTTTGCTTAGTTTCTTTTTGTCTTGTTTTATTTTTCTCATATACCCAAAAATCCATAAAAATTTGAAAAACCTAAAAATTAAAAACTGCTGTTATGGGAGAACCCATAACCTACTTGGAGCTAATAGAATATTATAATAATTATAGAGAATCAAGAACTGGTAAAGTAATGAGTGCTGTGATAGAAAAATTGAATACAATTGCTAAAATCTTGCTTAAACGCCATGATATAAACCGTTGCTCTCAATAGGACACTAAACATCTTAAATTTCAATGTGGCTTTAGTGAGGAATTTTTAATTAAGAACTATAATCGGAATAGCTATATTTATTTTGGGTTTGAAGAGGTAGAACAATTTGTCATATTTATGGGAGCTTCTGAGATAGAATCCTTAATGGCTAAAAATTATGAAACTTGTGTTGTTTGTAAGGACCTTAAAGATTATGTCTCTTCTATCCTTAATTTTTGCAATGAAAGTTACGGTGATAATCCTTATATCATTGATTATAAAGAGAGACTCATTAATGCACAAGAATGCACTCACAATTTGCAGGAACCCGTGGAAGAAGAAATTTATGAACCTGAAAGCTCATTGGATGAAAAAGAGGAGGAAATTGATGAACCTGAAAGCTCATTGGATGAAAAAGAAGATGAGAGTGATGAACAAAAGGAGGAAGAATGGATTAGCTACCCATGCCAACCTTCTAATGAGAGTAACTCTTTATCTCTTACACTATTTGATTGTCCTCCATGCTTACCGAAAGAGGTTGAATGTTATGTTCCTGTGGATTCTCTTGAAATATTACCTATGAGTAAAACTTGTGAGAATAATTATGCTACTGTTATCTATGATAATCCATGCTACTTTGATAAATCTTATGATAATGCTTTGTTTGTGCCTGATGTCGAAATGCATGGTACTAAAGAATTTTGCTTAGCAAATGTTTATGATAAAGCTCTAGATGATGGTCCTATGTTACTTGATAATATTAATTGTACTACTAATGAAAATGGGATTGGAGAGTTCTTGACTTTATCTATGAGTCCCATATCTCTTGAGATTGATCAATCATCTTTACTATTAAATTCCTATGCGACCGTACGTCGTACGTTGCTGACTGTTTTGCACTTTAGCCCCTCGGTAACTGAAACATCAACCCACGCTGCAGACTTTTCCCTTCCCTAGCGACTTTTCCTCGATCCTAATCCAATCCCTCGAGACCATCGGAACGCCGCCGCCCCGGGCCTCCTCTACCGAGGTCCGAGAAGATTAGCTGCCGCTGGCCTCCTCCACCGTGAGCGGGACCCCTTAATCCACCTCCTGCACGTCATATCCGCCGGGGCTGTCGCCGCCTCGAGCTGAGCGAGGCTAGGCCGCGTGCTCGCTCTATCTGAGCTCGGTAGCCACTAGCCACCATGGAGCTGCACCCATGCGACGGAAACTCCGGGGGGCACGGAGCTGCAGCCATGCCAAGGATGCTCGCCGGCAACACGACAGTGGCTCGGCGGTGGAGGGCGACGAGCGGCATCTGGTCTGGCACTACGATTGGCTGATCGGCTGATGGGCGCTGGACTGTTCGTCCGTTCGTGTAGGTCCAGACGGCGGCGCGGGAGCTCCTTCCAGGGGCACAGGCGAGGTGCTATTTCCAGGGGCAGGCGAGGTGCGCGGGAGCTAGCGGCCTCAGAACTCAGAAGCGCATCTCAGTCCTCTTTCTCCAATGATTCTTTCGGTGTAGCAGTGGCAACGCCTTCATCTCCTATGAGCTTTGATGCAATCCTTCCTTCACAAGAGCAGCCATGTATCCCCGATTCCCCGTAATGAGAACTGGTTGATGGATCATCAGATTACTCTGCTACCCTTGCCCTTTTCATGGAAGAGCGGTGATAATCTGAACTCTGAAGTGCCTCTCCCCTGCACTTCTGAAGCAGAACAAATCCTATTCTGCAAGGTAATGATGTGCTGAAAATTTATAAGAATACTAGCTCTAACATTATTCTAATATATTATGCAAATAATAAATTTATCTAGATTAAATCAATCAATACATTTACATCATTAAGTTGATATCCTGTCATTTTCAATATTAATCGATGATATGATTTCCACTGTTACCCGTCTATAACTATACATGCAAATCGACGACAAGTATTTTCAAACGGAGGGAGTACTAAAAAAAATCAATCAATACATTACATCATTAATTTGATGTCGTGTGATTTTCAGTATTAATCGATGATATCATTTCCACCGTTACCCGTCTATAACTAATGTTCTATTAATTTCGCAACTGATGGTACAAAAAACACTTTAATTAAAGATTACATATTATTTCAGATCGATTGATCATAGAGGTTTAGATATATTGAAGATTTTATATAGTTTTATGCGGCACCGTAGCAACGCACGGGCTCTGTGCTAGTCTTGTTATATTATTGATAAAAGTGTGTTTGGAAGTTTTGATCCCACTATTTTTGAGCTTGATAAAAATTATGTGTTTGTGGATCATGAAAAGTATGCTGCATGTGATAGTTATATTGTTGAGTTTGTTCATGAAGCTACTGAAAATTGTTATGAGAGAGGAAAATATGGTTGTAGAAATTTGCATGGTACTAAAACACCTCTCTACACGCTGAAAATTTTGAAGTTACTCTTGTTTTATCTTCTTATGCTTGTCAATTTGTTCTTCATGAATTTATTTGTGTACAAGATTCCTATGCAAAGGAAGTGGGTTAGACTTAAATGTGTTTTGAACTTGCTTTTTGATGCTCTCTTTTGCTTCAATTCTTATTTCTCACGAGTGCATCATTAAAACTGCTGAGCCCATCTTAATGGCTATAAAGAAAGAACTTCTTGGGAGATAACCCATGTGTTTATTTTGCTACTGTTTTGTTGTGTTTTGGAAGTTGTTACTACTGTAGCAACCTCTCCATATCTTTATTTTATTGCAATGTTGTGCCAAGTGAAGCCTCTAATCGAAGGTTGATACTAGATTTGGATTTCTGCGCAGAAACAGATTTCTATCTGTCACGAATCTGGGCTGTTTTCTCTGTAGGTAACTCAGAAAAATCTGCCAATTTATGTGCGTGTTCCTCAGATATGTACGCAACTTTCATTAGTTTTGAGTTTTTCTGATTTGAGCAACGGAAGTACCTCTTTAAAATTCGTCTTTACTGGCTGTTCTGTTTTGGCAGATTCTGTCTCTGTTTTTTGCATTGTCTCGTGTGGACTTTAAGCAAGGCTTTCTAGACGTGGAGAGCTGTAGCTAATTTTTTATTGAGTTCTTGCAATGTGTCACTACAGGACCAAAGTGTATTCAAGTTTTTTGAGTACTAACCCCTCTAATGAAGTTTATGAGAAGTTTGGTGTGAAGGAAGTTTTCAAGGGTCAAGAGAGGAGAATGATATATGATCAAGAAGCGTGAAAAGTCTAAGCTTGGGGATGCCCCCGTGGTTCATCCCTGCATATTTCAAGAAGACTCAAGCGTCTAAGCTTGGGGATGCCCAAGGCATCCCCTTCTTCGTCAACTTATCAGGTTTCTTCTATTGAAACTATATTTTTATTCGGTCACATCATACGTGCTTTACTTGGAGCGTCTGTGTGCTTTTATTTTTGTTTTTGTTTGAATAAGATCGGATCCTAGCAATCCTTGTTTGGGAGAGAGACACGCTCCGCTTTTTCATATGAACACTTGTTCTTCATTTTACTTTTAATGTTCAATGATAAAAGTTGGAAGCTACAATACTTATTGTTATTTGGTTGGAAACAGAAAAATGCTCATATTGTCTTGGATAATTTGACACTTGGCAATTGTTTTGAGCTCTCAAGTAGATCATGATTAATCTCTTGCATCATGTAGTTTAAACCTATTAGTGGAGAACTACCGTAGAGCTTGTTGAAATTGGTTTGCATGATTGGTCTCTCTTAAGGTCTAGATATTTTCTAGTGAAAGTGTTTGAGCAACAAGGAAGACAGTGTAGAGTATTATAACGCTTGCAATATGTTCTTATGTAAGTTTTGTTGTACCGGTTCATACTTATGTTTGCTTCAAACAACCTTGCTAGCCTAAGCCTTGTATCGAGAGGGAATACTTCTCATGCATCCAAAATCCTTGAGCCAACCACTATGCCATTTGTGTCCACCATACCTACCTACTACATGGTATTTCTCCGCCATTCCAAAGTAAATTGCTTGAGTGCTACCTTTAAACAATTCAAAATGCTTCTCAATTTGTGTCAATGTTTTATAGCTCATGAGGAAGTATGTGGTGTTTATCTTTCAATCTTGTTGGGCAACTTTCACCAATGGACTAGTGGCTTCATCCGCTTATCCAATAATTTTGCAAAAAGAGCTGGCAATGGGATTCCCAGTCCCAAATTAATTAACAAAAATAGACACTCCTCCATGGTATGTGATTGTTGGACGGCACCCGAAGGATTCAGTTAGCCATGGCTTGAGAAAGCAAAGTTGGGGAGGAGTGTCATCATAATAAAACTAAAATAAAAGGGCACTCCTTCATGGTATGAGATTGTTGGCAGGCACCCGAGGATTCGGTTAGCCATGGTTTGTGAAAGAAAGGTTGGAATGAGTGCCACACAAAAATAAAAATAAAATGGGAGCCGCTCTTTGAAGGTTTGTCTGGCAAGGGGGTTAGAGTGCCCACTACCATTCGTTGACAACAACAAACACCTCTCAAAACTTTACTTTTATGCTCTCATTATGTTTTCAAAACCAAAGCTCTAGCACAAATATAGCAATCAACGCTTCCCTCTGCGAAGGGCCTTTCTTTTACTTTATGTTGAGTCAGTTTACCTACTTCCTTCCATCTTAGAAGCAAACACTTGTGTCAACTGTGCATTGATTCTTACATACTTGCTTATTTGCATTCATCATATTACTTTATGTTGACAATTATCCATAAGATATGCATGTTGAAAGTTGAAAGCAACCGCTGAAACTTATATCTTCCTTTGTGTTGCTTCGATGCCTTTACTTTGAATCTATTGCTTTATGAGTTAACTCTTATGCAAGACTTTTGATGCTTGTCTTGAAAGTACTCTTCATGAAAAGTTTTGCTATATGTTATCTATTTGATAGCAACTATAAATTATTGCCTTGAGTCACTTCATTCATTTCATATGCTTTGTAATAGTATGATCAAGGTTATGTAAGTAGCATGTCACTACAGAAATTATTCTTTTTATCGTTTACCTACTCGAGGACGAGTAGGAACTAAGCTTGGGGATGCTGATACGTCTCCAACGTATCCATAATTTCTGATGTTCCATGCTTGTTTTATGACAATACTTACATGTTTTGCTCGCACTTTATGATGATTTTATGCGTTTTCCGGAACTAACCTATTAACAAGATGCCATATTGCCAGTTCCTGTTTTCTGCTGTTTTTGGTTCCAGAAAGGCTGTTCGGGCAATATTATCGGAATTGGACGAAATAAACGCCAAAGATCTTATTTTTCCCGGAAGCATCCAGAACACCGAAGGAGAGTCGGAGGAGAGCCAGGGGGCCACCACACAGGTGGGCCGCGCGGGCTACACCCTTGCCGCGCCAGCCTGGTGTGGGGCCACCCTGTCGCCCCTCCTGCGCCGCCTCTTCGCCTATATAAGTCCTTTCGACCTAAAAACGTGATACGAATTGACGAAACTCCAGAAAGACTCCAGGGGCGCCGCCGCCATCGCGAAACTCCAATTCGGGGGACAAAAGTCTCTGTTCCGGCACCCTGCCAGGACGGGGAAGTGCCCCCAGAAGCCATCTCCATCAACGCCATCTCCTCCATCATGCTCCGTGAGTAGTTCCCCCATGGACTACGGGTTCTAGCAGTAGCTAGTCGGTATTCTCTCCTCCATGTACTTCAATACAATGATCTCATGAGCTGCCTTACATGATTGAGATCCATCTGATGTAATCGGTGTTGTGTTTGTTGGGATCCGATGGATGATACATTATGATTAGTCTATCTATAAAGTTTGTGAAGTTATTGTTGCTGCAATCTTGTTATTCTTAATGCTTGTCACTAGGGCCCGAGTGGCATGATCCTAGATTTGAGCTTTATAATTATTGCTTAGATTGTATCTACAAGTTGTATGCACATGTCACTGTCCGGAACCAATGGCCCCGAAGTGACAAGAATCGGGACAACCGGAGGGGATGGCGGTGATGTGAGGATCACATGTTTTCACCAAGTGTTAATGCTTTGCTCCGGTACTCTATTAAAAGGAGTACCTTAATATCCAGTAGATTCCCTTGAGGCCCGGCTGCCACCGGCTGGTAGGACAAAAGATGTTGTACAAGTTTCTCATTGCGAGCACGTATGACTATATATGGAAAACATGCCTACATGATTAATGAATTGATGTTCTTTCTTAATGCTTTATCAATCCTGTCAATTGCCCAACTGTAATTTGTTCACCCAACACTTGTCACTTATTGGAGAGTTACCACTAGTGTAGATCGCTGGGAACCCCGGTCCATCTCTCATCATTATATACTCGTTCTATATGTCATTGGAAGTAGTATCAACTATTTTCCGGTGCCATCGCCTCTGTGTTACTATTATTGCTGCTGTGTTACTGTTACTATTGCTCTCATATCACTGCTACTTTCACATCACCCCTGTTACTAGTGCTTTTCAAGGTGCAGCTGAATTGACAACTCAGTTGTTAAGGCTTATAAGTATTCTTTACCTCCCCTTGTGTCGAATCAATAAATTTGGGTTTTACTTCCCTCGAAGACTATTGCGATCCCCTATACTTGTGGGTCATCAGGGATCACTTGTGATCTTCGTGGATAAAAGAGATGGAGGTAGAAGGATGTGCGGAGGCTACAGGAATTTGAACAATGTCACAATCAAGAACAAGTACCCACTTCCTAGAATACAAGATCTATTTGATCAAGTTAGAGGCGTGGGAGTCTTTTCCAAAATTGATCTAAGGTCTGGTTATCATCAGATAAAGATCAAGAAGGAAAACGTTCCAAAAACCGCCTTTGTCTCAAGGTATGAACATCATGAATACCTTGTAGTGCCTTTTGGATTAACCAATGCCCCAGCAATCTTCATGAATCTTATGAATAAGATCTTCATGCCATATTTAGACAAGTTTGTCATCGTATTCATCGATGATATCTTGATATACTCCAAAGATAAAACTAAACATGCTGAACATCAACTCTATGCCAAGTTCAGCAAGTGTGAATGTTGGCTAGATCAAGTGGAGTTTCTTGGTCATGTCATTAGCAAAGATGGAATAGCTGTTAACCCGAGCAAGGTAGCAGCAGTTTTAGATTGGGAAGCACCCAAGACTGTCAAGGAAATCCGAGGATTCCTAGGAATGACAGGATACTATCGGAGATTCATTGAAGGATTCTCCAAGATAGCAGGACCTATGACGAAGCTGTTAAGAAAGAACACACCATTCGTGTGGTCGGAGGAGTGTGAGAAGAGTTTTCAAACTCTGAAGGAGAAACTCACCACAGCACCGGTGTTAGCAGTTCCTGAAGTTGGCAAGGATTACACCGTGTACTGTGACACATCCAAACATGGATTGGGTTGCGTACTCATGCAGGATCGGAAAGTGATATCTTATGGATCAAGGCAACTCAGACCTCATGAAGTGAACTATCCAACACATGACTTAGAACTAGCAGCAGTCGTATTTGCACTTAAAACATGGAGACATTTTCTCTATGGAGCCAAGTGTGAGCTCTATACGGATCATAAGAGACTCAAGTGCTTCTTTACTCAGAAGGAACTCAATATGAGGCAGAAAAGATGGCTAGAACTAATCAAGGATTATGATTTGACTATCAATTATACTCCAGGAAAGGCTAATGTTGTAGCAGATGCTCTGAGTAGGAAGAGCACTGGAGGAGTGGAACAAGAGTTATCACCGGAGTTGAGGAAGGAAATAAGCCAAGCCCAAATACAACTTTGGGAGAAAGAGGCTCATGAAGGGCTATCGGCTTTACAAGTAGCTGATGAGCTAAATGTTAACTTAAAGAATGAAATAATGATGGGTCAGTTGGACGATCCATTCATCGTAGAGGAGATGAGAAGGATTGATGAAGGAAGACCATCAGAATTTCACCGAGGAGAATCAGGATCACTATGGTTTCAGAAGAGGATTTGCGTTCCGGATATTGCTGAGATCAAGGAAGTAATACTCCGGGAAGCCCATCAAACACCATACTCCATACATCCGGGAAGTACGAAGATGTACATGGATCTTAAAGAATTATTCTGGTGGAATAACATGAAGAGAGAGAGATAGCACAATACGTGGCGGAATGCCATACCTGCCAAAGAGTGAAGGCTGAACATCAGAGTCCGGCAGGAAAGTTACAACCGTTACCAATCCCAGAATGGAAATGGGAAGAGATAGGAATGGATTTCATCACCGGACTACCCATGACCAATAAAAAGAAGGACATGCTATGGGTAATCTTGGACCGGTTGACGAAAAGTGCACACTTCTTAGCGGTAAAGCAGCAGGATAAAGGAGAGAAACTCATCGATCTTTAGATCAAAGAGATCGTGAGTAAACATGGAGTACCCAAGAAGATCGTGTTGGATCGAGGATCCGTGTTCACGTCAGCATTTTGGAAGCAACTACATGAAGCTTTAGGATCCAAGTTGGACTATAGTACCGCCTATCATCCTCAGACAGGTGGACAAATAGAGAGAACTAACCAGATCCTAGAGGATATGCTTAGGGCTTGTGCCCTAGACTTCGGAGGATCATGGGAAGAACACTTGCCACTAGCAGATTTTTCATACAATAATAGCTATCAAAGCAGCATCAAGATGGCACCGTTTGAAGCTCTGTACGGAAGGAAGTGTAGATCACCCATATGCTGGCATGAAGCTGGAGCAAGCAAAGAGTTCAATCCTGACTATGTCAAGGAAAAGCAACAAATCATTGACATTATAAGAGATAGGCTTAAAATAGCTCAAAGTCGACAAAAGAGTTATGCCGATCAGAAGAGAAGGACATGGGAGCCACAAGTTGGAGACATGGTATATCTCAAGGTGAGCCCGATGAAAGGTCTTCAGAGATTTGGAGTAAAGGGAAAGTTAAGCCCTAGATACATCGGACCTTTCAAAATTTTGAGTCAGAACCGAGGGTTAGCCTTTGAATTGGAACTACCGGGAAGGTTAGCTCAAGTTCACAATGTATTCCATGTGTCGCAACTCAGGAAATGCTTAAAGACCCCGGATGAGCCAGTATCACATGATGAGCTCGAGTTACAGCCAGATTTGACATACATCGAGAAGCCAGCGAAGATTCTCGAGGAGAACTGGAAACAACTCAGGAATCGAGCTATTAAGTACTGCAAGATACAATGGAAGCATCACCCTGAGAGGGAAGCCACCTGGGAAAAGGAAGAAGACCTGAGGAAAACATACCCCGAACTCTTCAGGTATTACAACCACAACTTCGGGATGAAGTTTTCTTTAAGGGGGAAAGGCTGTAATGTCCCAGGTTTAGAGACGATCGAGGGGTAGATTTTAGAAAGGGATGTGCATTGCATCGTAAATTCTGGGGAAATTTCGCGCTTTTAAAACAAAACTGCATCGAAGGGGGACAAATTTCTCTCTCAACACCTTACAGGGTTAGGGTTTCGAGAGTGCGACAAACTTGTTCTTATTCAACTAAACTAGGGTTTTGGAGAAGAAAGAAGGGATATTGCATCACAAACTTAAGTTGCATGATTGAATTCAATTTTAAGTTGCATGATTGAATTCAAACCTAAAGTTGAATTTGAATTTCAAATTCAAACATTAAATTGATATCTCATAATTCAAACTTGAGATAATTCAATAAACAATTATAAGTAATCAAGAATATAAATAGTACAACAATTATATAAAGCTCATTAAGGAAAATTGGAGCTTTATTGATAATCACACATGATACATTGTCATTTACAATATTCAGAATAGAAATATGAAATATTACAACACATTACATAAATTGGCAAAATAGAAAAAGAAAATAAAAGAAAAGTACAAGGTCAGATTCTATCCTAAACACTACAAAGTAATCTTCATTTAATCTTGGACTTGATGATCTTCATGTCTATTTGATCATCATCTTGATCCCTGCATAAAACACAAATCAAACATAGCATTATGCCTAGTGGCATTGCCACTTGGCAGGTTAGCAAAAACAATGTAATGGAGAGGATATGATCAAAGATCAGCCGAGCTGATCCATTCCAGAGCCCAAGTAGCAAGCACACACACACAGGCAGCTCACATTGCATGTGTGCATGCTAAACATCACACCAAGAGTGCTGCATGCACTCCACACACACATAGCCAGGGGAGGAGCACCAGCACAGCATGGCTGTCGACCAGAGAGGCATGGAGAGGGCCAGTATAAAGACTTTACACCAGCAAACCCTAGCCATTCCATCGACAGGACTTCCCAGGGTAAGAACACCAAGAACAGATAGAACAGGAAGAACACCAAGCTTTCCCAACCAGCCAAACTATCCAAAACAGCTCCACTAGAACTGTTGTAGAACAAGGCACAAGCAGGAAATCAAGCATTGGCTAACCAGGAGGAGCAGGGCAAGCTCACATCACAATCCTGAAGCCAAATCCTCTACACCAACACCCATTTCTAGGAGCTGGAGTGAGGTATACCAATAAATCATGAGCAAGCAAGGTTTTGCTCATATAAATCCATCATATGCACAAGTCACAGAAGCAAAAGAGGGTAGAACCCTGTTTGTGTCATCATCTGGCTGTCTAGCCATTTGGTGCAAGCAAACATAGGGAAAGCCAGGAGGAAACCCAACCAAGGGAACACTGGTTATACCAAACTAGTGGTTTAACCAAAGAAATCCAGCATGGATAGGAACCTAAGTAGCCAGCCCAACTCACCTAGCACAAAATGGTTCACTAACCATCAGACAGATAGACTATCAAGTGTCTATTCATGTTTGTCAACATCAAAAGCATCTGGCAACCAAATATGGTCAGGCCAGAGAGCAATTGTCCATACACATCAAGCCAACAAGGGGTGGGAGCTTCCTGAACAGCAAAGAGTTGCTGTTGAGGCCACCTCAACCACAAAACCATCCAACAAAGCCACCCATCATCACCCAGAGGGTTCAGAGTGAGCTAGGGTTCCCAACAAATGGTTGGCATCCCTCTAGCTCAAGAAAATCAATGAAAAGAATCATCACTGAATTACAGTTCATCCAGTTATCCATGTGATCAAGCCAGACTAGATAGATAATTGAAATACACAAGCAACCAGTGGTATAGACACTTGCAAATGATCCAGAGGATCACTGCAAGCAACAGCATACACTTGATCAGGCAAAGCCTGCACCAGCACAAGGCATGGTGATACACAGTCACCAGGATAAGCACCAGACAGGCACATGCAGTAAGTAAAGCAAGCAATAAACAAGCAGCTGATGATCACTTGATCACCAGAGCTTGCTAAAGCATGCTAGAACCAACTCTAGCATCAATACATTGACTATATGAATTAAACAGACATATTTCATAATGAATTGCATCACAGATAAGCAAATGAGCTAAACACAATTGTATCCAAAAGCACACCATCACTGGATGGTGCTGCCTAGCAAACAAACAGGTTCAATGGAGCATTTCCATGTATTATAGCACAAGGGATAGCACACCAGGAGCACTGGCTCTTGCAAAATTGCAAGTATTACACACAGTAATTAAGCCAGGGCAAGTAATTGAATACACTTGATGATCTAGCAGAAGTAGCATCAAGAACAGAGTCAAAGGGATAGTTTCAAGCAAGAAATGCAAGCATAAGCAAGCACATGGCTTTGGAAAAATTGCATAGAAGCATGCATAGCAAAGGTAGCACAGCTTAAGCTAGGCCATGGAGAGTAGAGCAGCAGCCACTAGTTCACAATTGCAGCAGCAGAGAGCACAGCCATAGCAGCTAGCATCACCCAGCAGCAGCAACAACATCACAAGCACGGGCATGGCCACAGAAGCAATGGCCATGGCAAGCAGAGCGCAGCAGTAAGCACAGCTGCAGTAGCCAGTAGCATACCACAGCAGCAGCAGCAACATGGCATGGCGGCATCTCCAACAGGAGGAGGAGCCATGGCTAGAGCGAGAACAAGAAGAAGTAAGGCAGGCAAAAGAGAGAGGGAGGCGCACACACCTGGAGCAGAAGCACCGCAGCGTGCCCATGGTGGCACGGCGGCACAGGCCGACCACGGCAGCGCCAGGCCGCAGCCAGGCCAGGCGTCGCCGGGCACAGATGCCCCAGCACCACCACGGCGAGGCACACGGCCGCGCCAACGCGTGCGGTTCGCTGGCGAGCAAAGAATCGCCGCGGAACCCCACGGCCGTATCGCAGATGCGTTGGGGGCGAACGATGGCAGCGGCGAAACGCAGATCGACGCGGATCAATAGGTGCGCTGTCGAGCGGCCGTTCTTTTGCGACCGATCTCGCCGGCGGAGATGGCCGGAGGCGACCGAAAGAATTCGGCGGCGGTGGAGGCGATTTTGGTGTCGCGGGAGCCCGAAAGGGGATTAGGGTTACGGAGAGGAGGAAGACGACGCGACTGGGTCGGTTGGACCGAGCCCAGTGGGCTGGTCCAACCTAACCAGCTCGGCCACCTGACAGGTGGGCCCAAGGGGCAATTCAGTCTTTTCACAATTTCATTTAAAACCAGAAACTTTGAAATTAAATAGAAAATTGATAATAGCTCTAAAAAATAATTAAAAATATGAAAACTGCTCAGCATAAAATTCTCTATCATAATAAAATATAAAAATGAATTTTTGAAGAAAACTAAGATTAAATCCTAATTTGATGATTATAATAATCATTCAAATCACACTTTATATTTTCAATAATGAAAATAAGTCCATAAATTCTTTTGGACTTTAAAAACACCTTGACAACATTTCAAGGTAGTATTTTACCCTAAACAGAGTATCCCTAAATTATTCTTAGTATATACCTCTCACATAAAATGATAAGACACCGGAAGGGGGAACAAACCCTAAAAATGGAAAGCATGCATAATTGCTTCTTTAACCATTGCCCTTATCGGACAATGATGCTATTTTTCAGCAACAGAGGACAAGGGTCAGTCCACACCATCCAACTGCAACACTTTGCAGTGTTCAGGCAAGTTCATCACTTGCTCATGTCATTTGAGTATCTTTATCAAATTACTTGCAAAGTACTATGATTATCACTATTGCATAAAAACCAAAACCACTATTTTCATAACTATGATTATGACTATGTGATGAGGTCTAAGACCCTGTTTGTGGCCCGATCTTGCGAATTGACCCGGAATCGAAACGGGAAAAGAGGAAGAACACGAAGAACACGACGCACGCGATGAACACGAGGACACACGCACGCACACCAACCCGATACAATCGATGCTTACCCTCGTGGCTCGATGGACCACGCCGAATAGAATCACCCACGGAAGATACCGCGGTAGAATTCCGAGGTGAGAGACCGGTGTTGGAGACGGAGATCGGTGAGGGAGAGAGAGTGCACCACACTAGAATCTCACTCACATATCCAATCAACAACAAGGGTGGCCTTGATTACAGAGGGATGATACCCTAGGGAGACAAAGCTCAAGAATCTACTCTAAGCCAAATCTTGTCTAACCCTAACAAATGGGGATACAGGAGATACAAATAGCTCAGATCTGAGTCAAGGGTAGTTTGGGCAAAGGTTACTTAAGTTACAGCCGTTGGATGGCGAAGCAACGGTTCAGATTTGGGTCACTTCACGCGCGGGCGGTACCTCGGGCGGAGGCTCCGGCCATGGTACCGGAAACATCATCGAAATGGGTTGAAGTGTACTGTGGGACTCGCGCGCGAGCGGTACCTTGGGCGGTACCTCGGCCGGAGGTACCGGCCAGGCCTTGGGTGGAGGCTCCGGCCTGGGGTACCGGTCCCCATCCTCTCCCGCGAGGCGTCCTGGCCCTGGAGGGGCCGGCCAGCATGTGCCCGGTAGTACCGACCATGCATGGCCGGTAGTACCGGCCCTGGGCACTCCCGCACGTGGCCACCTCCAGGTGGAGATACCGGCCATGGAGGCCCTGGAGGCTCCGGCCTCTCCTTGGTGGAGGCTCCGGCCTCCACTTCCTCTTCTTCTTTTCTTATTTCTTCTTCTTCTATTCTCCTCCCTTTCTTCTTCCTTCTCCCTTGCACCAAGTGAGTGGCTCCTCCTCTCCGGATCCTTGACGAGGCTCGTACCTAGTAACACATGACATATCAGGATGAGGTAGCACTCCATCCAAGGTTGTATCGAGATCGAGTGTAGAGAGGATTGAGTTCACCTTGACATATAAAGCGTAGGTTCGGGTTGTCGGTCCACTTGGGGGATTCCGTGGCCATGGTGTAGCGTCGTCGTTAGGCGGGGCTACATCATCTCCCCCCCTTGGGGAAGAGTCGTCCTCGACTCTTGTTCCTCCTCATCTCCATGTTGTGGCGAGAGGTCCGAGATGGTAAACGTCTTGCTCACCAAGTACTTGGGAGTTTGTTTGTTGATGAAGCGTTCGACGAAGAACTTGGGGAAAAACAACTTGCGAAGGGAAAGCTTGTGGATGCCAATTTGGTGATCGGCGAACAAGAGGCTCTCAATCAAATACGAAGCATCAAGTCGTTTCTCCAAGAGGCATTTGGCAAAAATGGGAACCAAAAGAGTGTCGATGTATCCAAAATTTGGTGGGGCAAAAGTTTGTGCATGTAAAAGTTTGGTTTGTAAAGTGTCAAAAATGTGATGTGTAGCATTGTCCCACACAAATGGAACAATCAAAAGGCAAGTATCGGCGGCAAAATTTTGGGCAAAATTGTTATGTGCGATGGCAAAGGGGTGGAAGCTTCTAGCTTGGGAAAGTATGGTTGGCGTGAGCCAAGTATGGGTATCCTCAAGTGTCAAAGCATCCATGTCAAATGCCAAAGATGAAACGAGAAATCCAAAGAAGAGCAACTTTATGAGTGACATGTGGCACAAGATGCATAAGGTGTCTCTCACATGTATGACATGGTCCTTGAGATTCGCGGAGTGTATGATGATAATATCAAGACATACAACAATCATTGTGCCAACAAGATGTTTCACGATATGTTGCAAAAGAAGCAAAAGAGGTGACGAGGCATTGGACCAAACCGGAAGCTCGACAAGACAAGCCGGAAACACACGAGGGCGAAGGCGTTTGGGAACATACCCTTTGGCGTGAATCCCATGGGTTGAATCATGTATCTCGTCCGTGTTGGGGTAGCTCTCAATTGCGCGTTTCGTGAGCTCATGCTCCGTAGCGGTGGAAGTTGTCATTCGGGTACCTATACACACAAAAGAGAAAACAAAAAGCGTGTGTGCATGGTAGAGGAACACATCATCCATCATGATGTTCCATGTCTTGTGCACATCACCATTAGTGTCAATCAAGATAGTATGAAATGCATGGCGATGGTGCATATGGCAAGAAGGTGCATTCATGGCATGTGGTATCTCATGGACAATGAAATAAGCATTTTTGCATACCAAGCATAAGAAAGAGCAATTGTTCACAATCTTGGATGCAAGGATCATGGAGTAGTGCAAACATTTTGGGCAAAGCATGTTCAACATGTTATCATTTTTGTCGACAACCCTATGTAAAGAGCAAGTGTTCATCAAGGGTGGCACAACACAAGTATTATCATAATCATTATCATTGCAAGCAAGCGAGGAAAAAGTGAAGCTCTCATAGCATGGCATGGTCATGGTATCACACGCAATCAATTCCACATGATCAACCATGTTATCAAGCAAAGCATCGCATGGGAATATGAAAGTAGCATGTGAAGTAGCAAATGGATCATCGAGATCATGCATGCACTCAAAAGTCATCATGTCCACTAGTGGGATCATGGCATCATCAACACCTATGTTGTTACCTTTGTAGGCCGACTCATTTGAAGTAGGTGTTGTGGAAGTAGGAGGATCCATATGGTTGACATGTCCGTCTTGAAGCAAGCATGGTGGGATATCATCATCTTCATGCACCATGTACATCTTCTCCATGATCGGGAACTCGTCCTCCGTGGAACCTAGTGCAACATAAGAAGACACAAACGAGGGAGAGGTTAATGTGTTAGCAAATGCGATGTGCTCCATGGACCTATCATCTACCTCTCTCAACTCACTTAGTGTATCACTCATGTCCTCCAAACGGAAGCACTCAAACTCACATATGGGGTGGAAGTCACTCAACTCACTATCACTCTCACTCAAGTGGGCTAAGTGGCTCTCATGCTCACATGGGATTGGTACCAACTCATCAATGAAGCATAGGGGAGTAGGCTCGACTTTCTCATCTCCATGCGCCTCCTTGGTTGAAGGGAAATTCCCATGCTCAACCATCTCAACTCCATCGCCTCCCAAGTCGTCCTCTATCGGTGGCGCCGTAGTGTTGTGGAGAGCTAGGCTCGGATCCACATCATCCTTGCGATGGCCTTGGAGGTCTTCATCTTGAAGTGTGGGCGCCGTAGGCTTCTTGGTGGCTTGGGCTTGTAGCTCGTCGAAGTAGAGCGTCTTGGCGCTTGGATTTGTGCATTGCCATGCCTCGTGACCCGTGGCCTTGCATACCTCACATAGGAGATTGGGACATTCCCGTGGGCGGTGGCCTTGTTGCTTGCACTTGTAGCATCGGAGTCCATAGGCATGTGACGAGCTAGGGGCCATTGTGGTGGTGGCGCAAGAGGTGGAAGTGGCCATATGAGGAAGGTATGCGCGATGTGCACTTGCCATCCTTGGAGTGGTGGACACCCTATCATGGTGTTTGTCGCCTTCATGTCGAGGCTCTCGTCTTCGTGCATCATCAGCATGGCTTGAGTGGTGTCGTCGAAGACTCGTGGAAGATGTTGGTCGATGGCGATCATGAAGTGGCTTGTGGCGGCGAAGCACATGTGGTGATGCATGTCGATGTAGACCATGAGGTGGTAGTGGTCGACGACTATCATGAGATGGTGTGTGTCGATGACGATCCTCGACACGCCTAGATGATGGCTCATGCGACTTGGCATGTTGCTTGTGGCGCCTTATGGAGCTTGAAGGAGAGTGTCGATGACGATCATGTTGGGGACGCTCTTGATGCTCCATATGATGTACTTGAGGTCGACGATCTTGTGCATAAGCACTCTCATGGTGGCGCCTTGTGGAGCTCGGAGAAGTGTGTCGATGACGCTCATGATGGGGACGCTCTTGGCGATCCATATGATGGTGCCATCGTGGAGGTCCTCCATCTTCATATGTAGCTCCATTGGCCAAGTAGGGGTATGTGGGAGCATCGGCGTTGTTCATGGTGGAGTCGAGGTGAAGCTCCATCACGGTGTCGATGTCGTAGGCGTGGCGATGCTCCACCATGTCATCCATGCTTGGTGAGCCATTGTCGATGTAGAGCTCGTCGAAGTCGTCCTCAAGGTGGCGCTCCACCATTTCGTCCATGCTTGAGGAGCCATTGTCGATGTAGAGCTCCTCGATGTCGGTCATGTCGGTGATGCTCGCGGAGCCATAGTCGGTGTCGAGCTCCACATGTTCCTCCACATCCGCGGTGCTTGAAGAGGTATCATCCTCGAAGTGTGATGTCTACGTTCCCCCTCCTTTCCTGTAGACAGTGTTGGGCCTCCAAGAGCAGAGGTTTGTAGAACAGCAGCAAGTTTTCCCTTAAGTGGATACCCAAGGTTTATCGAACTCAGGGAGGAAGAGGTCAAAGATATCCCTCTCATGCAACCCTGCAACCACAAAGCAAGAAGTCTCTTGTGTCCCCAACACACCTAATAGGTGCACTAGTTCGGCGAAGAGATAGTGAAATACAGGTGGTATGAATAAGTATGAGCAGTAGCAACGGTGCCAGAAAAGTGCTTGGCGCGTAATTGATGGTGGTGGTATTGCAGCAGTAGTAACACAGTAAAACAGTAAACAAGCAGTAGTAACTCAGCAGTATTTAGGAACAAGGCCTAGGGATTACACTTTCACTAGTGGACACTCTCAACATTGATCACATAACAGAACAGATAAATGCATACTCTACACTTTTGTTGGATGATGAACACATTGCGTAGGATTACACGAACCCTCAATGCCGGAGTTAACAAGCTCCACAATAATGCTCATGTTTAAGTAACCTTTAGTGTAAGATAGATCAACAGACTAAACCGAGTACTAGCATAGCATGCACACTGTCACCTTCATGCATATGTAGGAGGAATAGATCACATCAATAATATCATAGCAATAGTTAACTCCATAATCTACAAGAGATCATGATCATAGCACAAACCAAGTACTAACACGGTGCACACCTTTGTCACCATTACACACGTGCAGGAGGAATAGAACTACTTTAATAACACATCACTAGAGTAGCACATAGATAGTAGTGATACAAAACTCATATGAATCTCAATCATGTAAAGCAGCTCATGAGATCATTGTATTGAAGTACATAGAGAGAGATTAACCACATAGCTACCGGTACAGCCCCGAGCCTCGATGGAGAACTACTCCCTCCTCATGGGAGCAGCAGCGGTGATGAAGATGGCGGTGGAGATGGCAGCGGTGTCGATGGAGAAGCCTTCCGGGGGCACTTCCCCGCTCCGGCAGGTGCCGGAACAGAGATCCTGTCCCCAGGATCTTGGCTTCGCGATGGCGGCGGCTCACGGAAGGTTTTCGTGGGTTTCGTCAATCGGTGTAGGGTTTTCTGATCCAGGGGCTTTTTATAGGCGGAGAGGCGGCGCAGGAAGGTCGAAGGGGGGCCCACACACTAGGGGGGCGCGCCCCCCCCCCTAGGCCGCGCCGGGGTGTGGTGTGGTGGCCCTGCCTCCCTTCTCTGGCGGTTCTCGTGTGTTCTGGATGCTTCCGGGTAAAATAGGAACCTGGGCGTTGATTTCGTCCGATTCCGAGAATATTTCGTTACTAGGATTTCTGAAACCAAAAACAGCAGAAAACAGGAACTGGCACTTCGGCATCTTGTTAATAGGTTAGTTCCAGAAAATGCACGAATATGACATAAAGTGTGCATAAAACATGTAGATAACATCAATAATGTGGCATGGAACATAAGAAATTATCGATACGTCGGAGACGTATCAGCATCCCCAAGCTTAGTTCTGCTCGTCCCGAGCAGGTAAAACGATAACACAGATAATTTCTGGAGTGACATGCCATCATAACCTTGATCATACTATTTGTAAAGCATATGTAGTGAATGCAGCGATCAAAACAATGTATATGACATGAGTAAACAAGTGAATCATATAGCAAAGACTTTTCATGAATAGCACTTCAAGACAAGCATCAATAAGTCTTGCACAAGAGTTAACTCATAAAGCAATAATTCAAAGTAGAGATATTGAAACAACACAAAAGAAGATTAAGTTTCAGCGGTTGCTTTCAACTTGTAACATGTATATCTCATGGATATTGTCAACATAGAGTAACATAATAAGTGCAATAAGCAAGTATGTAGGAATCAATGCACAGTTCACACAAGTGTTTGCTTCTTGAGATGGAGAGAAATAGGTGAACTGACTCAACATAAAAGTAAAAGAATGGTCCTTCAAAGAGGAAAGCATCGATTGCTATATTTGTGCTAGAGCTTTGGTTTTGAAAACATATAGAGAGCATAAAAATAAAGTTTTGAGAGGTGTATGTTGTTGTCAACAAATGGTAGCGGGTACTCTAACCCCCTTGCCAGACAAACCTTCAAAGAGCGGCTCCCATTTTATTTTATTTTTGGATGGCACTCCTTCCAACCTTTCTTTCACAAACCATGGCTAACCGAATCCTCGGGTGCCTGCCAACAATCTCATACCATGAAGGAGTACCTTTTTATTTTAGTTTTATTATGATGACACTCCTCCCAACCTTTGCTTACACAAGCCATGGCTAACCGAATCCTTCGGGTGCCGTCCAACAATCACATACCATGGAGGAGTGTCTATTTTTGTTTGATTAATTTGGGACTGGGAATCCCATTGCCAGCTCTTTTTGCAAAATTATTGGATAAGCGGATGAAGCCACTAGTCCATTGGTGAAAGTTGCCCAACAAGATTGAAAGATAAACACCACATACTTCCTCATGAGCTATAAAACATTGACACAAATCAGAGGTGATAAATTTTGAATTGTTTAAAGGTAGCACTCAAGCAATTTACTTTGGAATGGCAGGAAATACCATGTAGTAGGTAGGTATGGTGGACACAAATGGCATAGTGGTTGGCTCAAGTATTTTGGATGCATGAGAAGTATTCCCTCTCGATACAAGGTTTAGGCTAGCAAAGTTTATTTGAAACAAACACAAGGATGAACCGGTGTAGCAAAACTTACATAAAAGACATATTGAAAACATTATAAGACTCTACACCGTCTTCCTTGTTGTTCAAACTCAATACTAGAAATTATCTAGACCTTAGAGGGACCAATTATGCAAACCAAATTTTAGCATGCTCTATGTATTTCTTCATTAATGGGTGCGAAGCATATGATGCAAGAGCTTAATCATGAGCACAACAATTGCCAAGTATCACATTACCCAAGACATTATAGCAATTACTACATGTAGCATTTTCCAATTCCAACCATATAACAATTTAACGAAGAAGAAACTTCGCCATGAATACTAAAAGCTAAGAACACATGTGTTCATATGCAACAGCGGAGCGTGTCTCTCTCCCACACAAGCATGATGTAATCCAATTTATTCAAACACAAACAAAAATAAAAGCATACAGACGCTCCAAGCAAAGCACATAAGATGTGACCGAATAAAAATATAGTTTCAAGAGAAGGAACCTGATAATTTGTCGATGAAGAAGGGGATGCCTTGGGCATCCCCAAGCTTAGATGCTTGAGTCTTCTTGAAATATGCAGGGATGAACCACCGGGTGCATCCCCAAGCTTAGAGCTTTCACTCTCCTTGATCATGTTGCATCATACTCCTCTCTTGACCCTTGAAAACTTCCTCCACACCAAACTCGAAACAACTCATTAGAGGGTTAGTGCACAATATAAATTGACATATTCAGAGGTGACACAATCATTCTTAACACTTCTGGACATTGCATAATGCTACTGGACATTAGTGGATCAAAGAAATTCATCCAACATAGCAAAAGAGGCAATGCGAAATAAAAGGCAGAATCTGTCAAAACAGAACAGTTCGTATTGACGAATTTTAAAATGGCACCAGACTTGCTCAAATGAAAATGCTCAAATTGAATGAAAGTTGCGTACATATCTGAGGATCATGCACGTAAATTGGCTTAATTTTCTGAGCTACCTACAGGGAGGTGGACCCAGATTCGTGACAGCAAAGAAATCTGGAACTGTGCAGTAATCCAAATCTAGTACTTACTTTTCTATCAACGGCTTAACTTGGCACAACAAAACACTAAACTAAGATAAGGAGAGGTTGCTACAGTAGTAAACAACTTCCAAGACACAAATATAAAACAAAGTACTGTAGCAAAATAACACATGGGTTATCTCCCAAGAAGTTCTTTCTTTATAGCCATTAAGATGGGCTCAGCAGTTTTAATGATGCACTCGCAAGAGATAGTATGTGAAGCAAAAGAGAGCATCCAGAGGCAAATTCAAGACACATTTAAGTCTAACATGCTTCCTATGCATAAGAATCTTGTAAATAAACAAGTTCATGAAGAGCAAAGTAACAAGCATAGGAAGATAAAACAAGTATAGCTTCAAAAATTTCAGCACATAGAGAGGTATTTTAGTAACATGAAAATTTCTACAACCATATTTTCCTCTCTCATAATAACTTTCAGTAGCAACATGAGAAAACTCAACAATATAACCATCACATAAAGCATTCTTATCATGAGTCTCATGCATAAAATTATTACTCTCCACATAATCAATTTTATTAGTTGTAGTGGGAGCAAATTCAACAAAGTAGCTATCATTATTATTCTCATCAAGTGTAGGAGGCATAGTATAATCACAACAAAATTTACTCTCCATAGTAGGTGGCACCAAAAGACCACTATCATTATCATCATAAATAGGAGGCAAAGTATCATCAAAGAAAATTTTCTCCTCAATGCTTGGGGGACTAAAAATATCATGAAAACCAGCTTCCCCAAGCTTAGAACTTTCTATATTATTGTCAACAATGGTGTTCAAAGCGTTCATACTAATATTACTACCAGCATGCAAAGAAGATTTCATAGGTTTTTTAATTTTCGCATCAAACAATCCATGTTTTAAATCAGGAAATAGAACAAGAAGCTCACTGTTGTCCATTATGCCAAACTAGTGTAAACAAGAAACAAAAAGATGCAATTGCAGGATCTAAAGGAAATAGCTTCGAGCACACACACGACGGCAACAGAAAAATACTTTACAGGACCGTAGTATGAGAGCCTTTTACCTTTCCTCCCCGGCAACGGCGCGGAAAAATGTGCTTGATGTCTACGTTCCCCCTCCTTTCCTGTAGACAGTGTTGGGCCTCCAAGAGCAGAGGTTTGTAGAACAGCAGCAAGTTTTCCCTTAAGTGGATACCCAAGGTTTATCGAACTCAGGGAGGAAGAGGTCAAAGATATCCCTCTCATGCAACCCTGCAACCACAAAGCAAGAAGTCTCTTGTGTCCCCAACACACCTAATAGGTGCACTAGTTCGGCGAAGAGATAGTGAAATACAGGTGGTATGAATAAGTATGAGCAGTAGCAACGGTGCCAGAAAAGTGCTTGGCGCGTAATTGATGGTGGTGGTATTGCAGCAGTAGTAACACAGTAAACAAGAAACAAGCGGTAGTAACTCAGCGGTATTTAGGAACAAGGCCTAGGGATTACACTTTCACTAGTGGACACTCTCAACATTGATCACATAACGAGCAGATAAATGCATACTCTACACTTTTGTTGGATGATGAACACATTGCGTAGGATTACACGAACCCTCAATGCCGGAGTTAACAAGCTCCACAATAATGCTCATGTTTAAGTAACCTTTAGTGTAAGATAGATCAACAGACTAAACCGAGTACTAGCATAGCATGCACACTGTCACCTTCATGCATATGTAGGAGGAATAGATCACATCAATAATATCATAGCAATAGTTAACTCCATAATCTACAAGAGATCATGATCATAGCACAAACCAAGTACTAACACGGTGCACACACTGTCACCATTACACACGTGCAGGAGGAATAGAACTACTTTAATAACACATCACTAGAGTAGCACATAGATAGTAGTGATACAAAACTCATATGAATCTCAATCATGTAAAGCAGCTCATGAGATCATTGTATTGAAGTACATAGAGAGAGATTAACCACATAGCTACCGGTACAGCCCCGAGCCTCGATGGAGAACTACTCCCTCCTCATGGGAGCAGCAGCGGTGATGAAGATGGCGGTGGAGATGGCAGCGGTGTCGATGGAGAAGCCTTCCGGGGGCACTTCCCCGCTCCGGCAGGGTGCCGGAACAGAGATCCTGTCCCCCAGATCTTGGCTTCGCGATGGCGGCGGCTCTGGAAGGTTTTCGTGGGTTTCGTCAATCGGTGTAGGGTTTTCTGATCCAGGGGCTTTTTATAGGCGGAGAGGCGGCGCAGGAAGGTCGAAGGGGGGCCCACACCCTAGGGGGGCGCGCCCCCCCCCCTAGGCCGCGCCGGGGTGTGGTGTGGTGGCCCTGCCTCCCTTCTCTGGCGGTTCTCGTGTGTTCTGGATGCTTCCGGGTAAAATAGGAACCTGGGCGTTGATTTCGTCCGATTCCGAGAATATTTCGTTACTAGGATTTCTGAAACCAAAAACAGCAGAAAACAGAGCGGCACTTCGGCATCTTGTTAATAGGTTAGTTCCAGAAAATGCACGAATATGACATAAAGTGTGCATAAAACATGTAGATAACATCAATAATGTGGCATGGAACATAAGAAATTATCGATACGTCGGAGACGTATCAGCATCCCCAAGCTTAGTTCTGCTCGTCCCGAGCAGGTAAAACGATAACACAGATAATTTCTGGAGTGACATGCCATCATAACCTTGATCATACTATTTGTAAAGCATATGTAGTGAATGCAGCGATCAAAACAATGTATATGACATGAGTAAACAAGTGAATCATATAGCAAAGACTTTTCATGAATAGCACTTCAAGACAAGCATCAATAAGTCTTGCACAAGAGTTAACTCATAAAGCAATAATTCAAAGTAGAGATATTGAAACAACACAAAAGAAGATTAAGTTTCAGCGGTTGCTTTCAACTTGTAACATGTATATCTCATGGATATTGTCAACATAGAGTAACATAATAAGTGCAATAAGCAAGTATGTAGGAATCAATGCACAGTTCACACAAGTGTTTGCTTCTTGAGATGGAGAGAAATAGGTGAACTGACTCAACATAAAAGTAAAAGAATGGTCCTTCAAAGAGGAAAGCATCGATTGCTATATTTGTGCTAGAGCTTTGGTTTTGAAAACATATAGAGAGCATAAAAATAAAGTTTTGAGAGGTGTATGTTGTTGTCAACAAATGGTAGCGGGTACTCTAACCCCCTTGCCAGACAAACCTTCAAAGAGCGGCTCCCATTTTATTTTATTTTTGGATGGCACTCCTTCCAACCTTTCTTTCACAAACCATGGCTAACCGAATCCTCGGGTGCCTGCCAACAATCTCATACCATGAAGGAGTACCTTTTTATTTTAGTTTTATTATGATGACACTCCTCCCAACCTTTGCTTACACAAGCCATGGCTAACCGAATCCTTCGGGTGCCGTCCAACAATCACATACCATGGAGGAGTGTCTATTTTTGTTTGATTAATTTGGGACTGGGAATCCCATTGCCAGCTCTTTTTGCAAAATTATTGGATAAGCGGATGAAGCCACTAGTCCATTGGTGAAAGTTGCCCAACAAGATTGAAAGATAAACACCACATACTTCCTCATGAGCTATAAAACATTGACACAAATCAGAGGTGATAAATTTTGAATTGTTTAAAGGTAGCACTCAAGCAATTTACTTTGGAATGGCAGGAAATACCATGTAGTAGGTAGGTATGGTGGACACAAATGGCATAGTGGTTGGCTCAAGTATTTTGGATGCATGAGAAGTATTCCCTCTCGATACAAGGTTTAGGCTAGCAAAGTTTATTTGAAACAAACACAAGGATGAACCGGTGTAGCAAAACTTACATAAAAGACATATTGAAAACATTATAAGACTCTACACCGTCTTCCTTGTTGTTCAAACTCAATACTAGAAATTATCTAGACCTTAGAGGGACCAATTATGCAAACCAAATTTTAGCATGCTCTATGTATTTCTTCATTAATGGGTGCGAAGCATATGATGCAAGAGCTTAATCATGAGCACAACAATTGCCAAGTATCACATTACCCAAGACATTATAGCAATTACTACATGTAGCATTTTCCAATTCCAACCATATAACAATTTAACGAAGAAGAAACTTCGCCATGAATACTAAAAGCTAAGAACACATGTGTTCATATGCAACAGCGGAGCGTGTCTCTCTCCCACACAAGCATGATGTAATCCAATTTATTCAAACACAAACAAAAATAAAAGCATACAGACGCTCCAAGCAAAGCACATAAGATGTGACCGAATAAAAATATAGTTTCAAGAGAAGGAACCTGATAATTTGTCGATGAAGAAGGGGATGCCTTGGGCATCCCCAAGCTTAGATGCTTGAGTCTTCTTGAAATATGCAGGGATGAACCACCGGGTGCATCCCCAAGCTTAGAGCTTTCACTCTCCTTGATCATGTTGCATCATACTCCTCTCTTGACCCTTGAAAACTTCCTCCACACCAAACTCGAAACAACTCATTAGAGGGTTAGTGCACAATATAAATTGACATATTCAGAGGTGACACAATCATTCTTAACACTTCTGGACATTGCATAATGCTACTGGACATTAGTGGATCAAAGAAATTCATCCAACATAGCAAAAGAGGCAATGCGAAATAAAAGGCAGAATCTGTCAAAACAGAACAGTTCGTATTGACGAATTTTAAAATGGCACCAGACTTGCTCAAATGAAAATGCTCAAATTGAATGAAAGTTGCGTACATATCTGAGGATCATGCACGTAAATTGGCTTAATTTTCTGAGCTACCTACAGGGAGGTGGACCCAGATTCGTGACAGCAAAGAAATCTGGAACTGTGCAGTAATCCAAATCTAGTACTTACTTTTCTATCAACGGCTTAACTTGGCACAACAAAACACTAAACTAAGATAAGGAGAGGTTGCTACAGTAGTAAACAACTTCCAAGACACAAATATAAAACAAAGTACTGTAGCAAAATAACACATGGGTTATCTCCCAAGAAGTTCTTTCTTTATAGCCATTAAGATGGGCTCAGCAGTTTTAATGATGCACTCATAAGAGATAGTATGTGAAGCAAAAGAGAGCATCCAGAGGCAAATTCAAGACACATTTAAGTCTAACATGCTTCCTATGCATAAGAATCTTGTAAATAAACAAGTTCATGAAGAGCAAAGTAACAAGCATAGGAAGATAAAACAAGTATAGCTTCAAAAATTTCAGCACATAGAGAGGTATTTTAGTAACATGAAAATTTCTACAACCATATTTTCCTCTCTCATAATAACTTTCAGTAGCAACATGAGAAAACTCAACAATATAACCATCACATAAAGCATTCTTATCATGAGTCTCATGCATAAAATTATTACTCTCCACATAATCAATTTTATTAGTTGTAGTGGGAGCAAATTCAACAAAGTAGCTATCATTATTATTCTCATCAAGTGTAGGAGGCATAGTATAATCACAACAAAATTTACTCTCCATAGTAGGTGGCACCAAAAGACCACTATCATTATCATCATAAATAGGAGGCAAAGTATCATCAAAGAAAATTTTCTCCTCAATGCTTGGGGGACTAAAAATATCATGAAAACCAGCTTCCCCAAGCTTAGAACTTTCTATATTATTGTCAACAATGGTGTTCAAAGCGTTCATACTAATATTACTACCAGCATGCAAAGAAGATTTCATAGGTTTTTTAATTTTCGCATCAAACAATCCATGTTTTAAATCAGGAAATAGAACAAGAAGCTCACTGTTGTCCATTATGCCAAACTAGTGTAAACAAGAAACAAAAAGATGCAATTGCAGGATCTAAAGGAAATAGCTTCGAGCACACACACGACGGCAACAGAAAAATACTTTACCTGGGACCGTAGTATGAGAGCCTTTTACCTTTCCTCCCCGGCAACGGCGCCAGAAAATGTGCTTGATGTCTACGTTCCCCCTCCTTTCCTGTAGACAGTGTTGGGCCTCCAAGAGCAGAGGTTTGTAGAACAGCAGCAAGTTTTCCCTTAAGTGGATACCCAAGGTTTATCGAACTCAGGGAGGAAGAGGTCAAAGATATCCCTCTCATGCAACCCTGCAACCACAAAGCAAGAAGTCTCTTGTGTCCCCAACACACCTAATAGGTGCACTAGTTCGGCGAAGAGATAGTGAAATACAGGTGGTATGAATAAGTATGAGCAGTAGCAACGGTGCCAGAAAAGTGCTTGGCGCGTAATTGATGGTGGTGGTATTGCAGCAGTAGTAACACAGTAAAACAGTAAACAAGCAGTAGTAACTCAGCAGTATTTAGGAACAAGGCCTAGGGATTACACTTTCACTAGTGGACACTCTCAACATTGATCACATAACAGAACAGATAAATGCATACTCTACACTTTTGTTGGATGATGAACACATTGCGTAGGATTACACGAACCCTCAATGCCGGAGTTAACAAGCTCCACAATAATGCTCATGTTTAAGTAACCTTTAGTGTAAGATAGATCAACAGACTAAACCGAGTACTAGCATAGCATGCACACTGTCACCTTCATGCATATGTAGGAGGAATAGATCACATCAATAATATCATAGCAATAGTTAACTCCATAATCTACAAGAGATCATGATCATAGCACAAACCAAGTACTAACACGGTGCACACACTGTCACCATTACACACGTGCAGGAGGAATAGAACTACTTTAATAACACATCACTAGAGTAGCACATAGATAGTAGTGATACAAAACTCATATGAATCTCAATCATGTAAAGCAGCTCATGAGATCATTGTATTGAAGTACATAGAGAGAGATTAACCACATAGCTACCGGTACAGCCCCGAGCCTCGATGGAGAACTACTCCCTCCTCATGGGAGCAGCAGCGGTGATGAAGATGGCGGTGGAGATGGCAGCGGTGTCGATGGAGAAGCCTTCCGGGGGCACTTCCCCGCTCCGGCAGGGTGCCGGAACAGAGATCCTGTCCCCCAGATCTTGGCTTCGCGATGGCGGCGGCTCTGGAAGGTTTTCGTGGGTTTCGTCAATCGGTGTAGGGTTTTCTGATCCAGGGGCTTTTTATAGGCGGAGAGGCGGCGCAGGAAGGTCGAAGGGGGGCCCACACCCTAGGGGGGCACGCCCCCCCCCCCTAGGCCGCGCCGGGGTGTGGTGTGGTGGCCCTGCCTCCCTTCTCTGGCGGTTCTCGTGTGTTCTGGATGCTTCCGGGTAAAATAGGAACCTGGGCGTTGATTTCGTCCGATTCCGAGAATATTTCGTTACTAGGATTTCTGAAACCAAAAACAGCAGAAATCAGGAACTGGCACTTCGGCATCTTGTTAATAGGTTAGTTCCAGAAAATGCACGAATATGACATAAAGTGTGCATAAAACATGTAGATAACATCAATAATGTGGCATGGAACATAAGAAATTATCGATACGTCGGAGACGTATCAAAGTGCTCCGCGTACTCCTCCGTATCTTCTTCTTCGCTATCCATGTTAGCACGACAAGATCTATATGGTGGGTGTTAGTGGAAGAACACTACCTCGCAACCTTACCGTGGTATGATAAGATCGGGGTGATCCAACAAAACCGAGAGTTAGAACAATTGTATCGGGTACTCACACAAAAGCACACGCAAAAGCTAGCAAATATGGTGTTAGGTGAGTATGGTGGAAAGCCAAAAGACAAAATCCAAGATCGAGTATGTTGTTAAAAGTGGGTGAGGTCCAAAAATCCAAATGTCAATGTGAAGATCACTATAAACACGGAAAAGATATGGAACACACACACGAGATAAACGGGGTTAGTGCGACCAAGGAATGAGCGGAAAAGTGTAAGAAGCCCTTAAGCAAGGGTGGTCGGTGTCACACTAACACAAGAAGAGATCAAAGCTTTGGTTGCAAATGAAGAGACAACAAGATTTACACGCGGCCTCTCTTCTCTTATCTCTCTTTTGCTTAAAAGCTTTTTCTCTTTTGTATATGGTGGCACTTGCACTCTTTTGTATCTATGGTGGCACTTTGTACACTTTTGTATGTATGATGGCACTTGCACTCTTTTTGTGCTTTTCTTTCTTTTTCACGCTCTATGTTAGCGTTAGCTCACTTTTGCTATCTTGCCACACGAGTTTTTCTTAGAAGCTTGACTCCACACTACGCACACATCTCACAATCGGGGCCAAGTGCAATGTCTCGCAACACTCAATAAGCAATGCTCGATAGGATAGGTCGCAAAAGGAAGAGGGGTTACAAGGTGGGGAGCAAGTTATACCTAGATGAAAATGTTAGGCGGTGTCAGAACACACAACTTGCGATGATGGCGGTGGTGTCAAGAGGACGTTTGCAAGTTCGGGGTGCCGAGGATGTCGTCGCTTGCTTCGGAGCTGCGGGTTAGTTTCACAAACAAGGCACTCAAACCGGAACAAGCAAACACAAGTTAGGAGAAAAGTCGGGTCAAAATAGCTTGGCGTCGATGGCGGTGGCATGCCGGTGGTGATATCGGTGAGCTCGCGTCGGCGGTGGTGGTGGTGGGGCAGCGGCGATGTTTGCCGGTGGTATGCCGATGGCTGTATCGGTGAGCTTGCGGTGGCGGCGGTGGTGGTGGTTTGCCGCGGCGGTGTTTCCCGATGGTTTGGGGGGGTGGCGGTGCTTGCCGGTGATTAAGGGGGGTGGCGGTGTTTGCCGATGATTAAGGGGGGTGGCGGTGCTTGCCGGCTGCGGAGAGGAGTGGTGGTGGCCGGCGGTGGTGGGGTGGAGATGGTGGTGGTGGCCGGCTTGGTGGAGGATGAGCGGTAGTGGAGGGTGGAGCCTCCACCCGGAGGTACCGCTCGTGCACGGGTGGAGCCTCCACCCGGAGGTACCGCTCACACCTTTTTCTTCCCTGGGAGCTCACGCGAGGCCACCTTTCTCTTTCCTGTTCTTCCCCAAATCCAAATCCAATTGACCCAAAACTCGAAAATCGAAGGAATTTGTGGATAGAAAGTGGGGGAATTAGTAGATCAACACTAGAGACACCATATCCATGGACCAAAACCACTCAAAACGCAACCAAATCATAGATCGGTCAAAAGGCAATTTAGGGCTATTTTTGGGGATTTTTGGGGAAAATTTTTAGGGACGAAATTGGGTGGGTGGGGGGTCAAATTCGCGGAAACCAAAGGCTGCTGATACCATATGATGAGGTCTAAGACCCTGTTTGTGGCCCGATCTTGCGTATTGACCCGGAATCGAAAGAGGAAAAGAGGAAGAACACGAAGAACACGACGAACGCGATGAACACGAGGACACACGCACGCACACCAACCCGATACAATCGATGCTTACCCTCGTGGCTTGATGGACCACGCCGAATAGAATCACCCACGGAAGAAACCGTGGTAGAATTCCGAGGTGAGAGACCAGTATTGGAGACGGAGATCGGTGAGGGAGAGAGAGTGCACCACACTAGAATCTCACTCACATATCCAATCAACAACAAGGGTGGCCTTGATTACAGAGGGATGATACCCTAGGGAGACAAAGCTCAAGAATCTACTCTAAGCCAAATCTTGTCTAACCCTAACAAATGGGGATACGGGAGATACATATAGCTCAGATCTGAGTCAAGGGTAGTTTGGGCAAAGGTTACTTAAGTTACAGCCGTTGGATGGCGAAGCAACGGTTCAGATTTGGGTCACTTCGCGCGCGGGCGGTACCTCGGGCGGAGGCTCCGGCCATGGTACCGGAAACATCATCAAAATGGGTTGAAGTGTACTGTGGGACTCGCGCGCGAGCGGTACCTTGGGCGGTACCTCGGCCGGAGGTACCGGCCAGGCCTTGGGTGGAGGCTCCGGCCTGGGGTACCGGTCCCCATCCTCTCCCGCGAGGCGTCCTGGCCCTAGAGGGGCCGGCCAGCATGTGCCCGGTAGTACCGGCCATGCATGGCCGGTAGTACCGGCCCTGGGCACTCTCGCGCGTGGCCACCTCCAGGTGGAGGCACCGGCCATGGAGGCCCTGGAGGCTCCGGCCTCTCCTTGGTGGAGGCTCCGGCCTCCACTTCCTCTTCTTCTTTTCTTCTTTCTTCTTCTTCTCTTCTCCTCCCTTTCTTCTTCCTTCTCCCTTGCACCAAGTGAGTGGCTCCTCCTCTCCGGATCCTTGACGAGGATCGTACCTAGTAACACATGACATATCGGGATGAGGTAGCACTCCATCCAAGGTTGTATCGAGATCGAGTGTAGAGAGGATTGAGTTCACCTTGACATATAAAGCGTAGGTTCGGGTTGTCGGTCCACTTGGGGGATTCCGTGGCCATGGTGTAGCGTTGTCGTTAGGCGGGGCTACATCACTATGTGGTTGGCAATGGAACCATGGATTGTGTTGATATGGTGGAGGTTCCATTGCAAGGGTTTATATCCATCTAGGATTAAACAACAAATGTCGTCCAGTGATTCTTGTGCCGTATTACCAGTGTTAACCATAAGATCTGGAGTGGGACGGAATAGTCAATCGTATTTCCACCTCTTGTACATCAACGGACGTGCTTTACCGTAGCACACTTGTCATCTGTCGGGGCAAGCGGTAGGCTGGGGAAGCCATTGAAGTCCCCACGGCTTTGTCCGTAGCACACTTGTCACCAAAGTGCAAGCGGTAGGTTGGGGAAGCCATCTAAGTCCCCACGGTATTGCGGTCTATGAGGGGTTGCATCTGCCGGCGAAGGAGTTTGGTTCGGGGGTGCAGCAAAGGGTGGGTGTGCGAGGTAGCGGAGGAATATGATTGGCTATGACCTTATACCGGGCCTCACACCGAAGGAAGTGTGGACGGGAAAGCTGCCCGGTTGGCACCAAGGTTAAGATCTCTTATGGGTAAAGCAACACACCTCTACAGAGTGTAAAGAACCGTGACCTGTCACTCCCTGTTCCGGGATATGGAACTGCGAACACGGCCGGAAAGGAGCTCCATGAAGTTCTAGTAAACAGGTGAAGGCTGACGGACATAGTTCTTCTGAATAAAAGCAACCTTTTGAAGAAATATTTATCAAAACCTGCATTGGTATTAGACTTTCTGGTCTAATATCTTAGCTAGTGCATCAAACACCTCTTTTCTATAATGAACTTGTTGAGTACGCTCGTACTCATCCCACTCTTAAATCCCCTGCTTATATTGTCTGAATCGTCTGGAGGAGGACAACGACAACCCTGAAGGAGCCAAGATCATCGGCTATGAAGAACCAGACCTCTCTGGAGGTGTCGAAGGTGAAGACTACCTCATAGTCTACGGAGCCGGGGAGGGTTCCGGAGGAGAGCACGTATAGACCTACCTAGTAGTACAAGTATCCGAGCAGTACGTACTCTTAGTACTTAACTGCTCGAGGGAATAAATGTATAACCTAGTGAGACTTCTATATTATAAGTTAAGTTGGGTTCATCTCGAACCTAGGAGTATCCCTCTTAGGACCCAAGAGGAGCTCCGAGATGATATGTATATTATGCTTGTAATAATTAATGAATGAGTTATGGACCTGCTATGTTCTGTTGTACTACTCTGAGGGATGTAATATTTGCGGAATGGTACTTCGTGAATGTTATATCAACGACTGGCATACTACAACATGCAGTGGTATGCAGGGTCACCACAATGACAATGGTGGATTTCAACAATCTTGGTTACCTTGACGAACCATTCGTCCTAGCCAAAGATGTCGCTCAGGTTTTCTATGTGAAGGACATGAGTAGCAAACCGAGGAAACTGAAAGATAAGAAAACGATCAGTACATCATGCGATGATCCAAAGCACCACATTGTTCTTTCTGGGAAAAGAAACATCGTGGGAGTGGAGGACAAGACAGACATGTCAGAAGATTATAATATGTTTGGTGAAATTCCGCCCTTCAAAGTGAAAACCAACACAAGCATTAAGTTAAATGATGAGGATGCTCCATGGATACGGCCCAATCGTAAGCAAGCAGGGACACAAGGGAAGAAATGATGTGTAATAATTTATTGTACCAAACTTTGTTGAATGGATCATGTGAATTATATTATCTGTGATGTGTTTGGTGTCCATTTTTGAATGATTCGATTGATTCGAGATACCACCGATGATACATGAAATTTGGAGTGACTTAGTCATACTCCTGCCTAGGCGTATAATATGCATACAGGAAGCTGCAGGATGATCCATATGGACGCGTCTGCCAATCAGGTTATCATCGATGAGATAGAAATAAGAACGCATCCATGCATGATGGGAAAAGAACTAGAGGAGCTGTAATTGCATGGGATTTGGTGGATCTAGCATTGCCGAAATTGATTGGCCATGCCATAAATACCACTGATGATACATCAAATTTGGAGTGACTTAGTCATACTCCTGCCTAGGCGTATAATATGCATACTCGTAGTCTTCATAGTCGCCGCCATTGTACTGGTAGTCGTCGCCTTCTAAGTTGCCGCCGTCGTCGTCGCTGCCATCGTCGTCGCTGTTGTCGTCGTCGCTGTCGTCGGGCGGCGCTTGTGGCTCGAACTGAGGGTAGCGCAGGCGGGGGATATCGCCGGCCGTAATGTAGTCCATGACGCTCTGTAGAGTCCGGCCGTACCACCATAGCCGACGGCCGGCCTCATGGAAGTTCCCAGGAGGCGGACCGTCCTCCTCATACCTGGCGAGCGCCTTGTCATGCCGATTGATGAAGAAGGCGTGCCAAGTATGCTGATTATCGAGATGCCAGCGGGGATTCATCCGCTGCTCCGGCGTGAGGTCGAGGTAGTAGTGGTTCGTGATGGCCGCCCGGCGCGCAGTACGCTGAGGGACGGGAGGGACCGGCATGCCTCCGGCACTTAGGCTCCAGCCGGCGGGGACACGGTAGCCCAGTGGGCAAGGGTAGTTCGAGGCGCAAAGCTCCTCCACCTGCTGGTAGGTTAGACTGGGTGCGGTGGAAGCCATGAGAGAGTGATGATAGATTGTAGAGATGTGATAATGCTGGCCAAGATGGGCTACATATATGTAGTGAGAAATGGCGGGAAAAATGGGAGCGGGAAGACAGGAGGCGGGAAGAAAGTGGCGGGAAGAAAGAGGCGGGAAGACAGGGAAGAAATGGCGGGAAGAAGAGGAATCCAGAGCTGGTCATCTAACCTTTAGTCCCGGCTGGTGGGTGCAATCGGGACTAAAGGTGGTTTTGTATCATCTAACAAAACTGTCGGTGGAATAAGGACATCTGGATAAGCTTTAGTCCCGGCTGGTGGGTGCAACCGGGACTAAATGTGGTTTTTGTGTCATCTAAGAACTGTCGGTGCGATAAGGAGGTTTGGGTAAGCTTTAGTCCCGGCTGGAGGGTGCAACCGTGACTAAAGCTGTCGGCAGGATAAGGACGCGTGGGTGGACGCACTGCTCGATGAGATAAAGCATGTAGCGCACAACGCCCTATCGGAGGAACAAGACAAAGCAGAAGCGGCGCCGTGCCTATAAAAGGAGCATCGATACGCCTTGGCAAGCAGACCAACAAGCCAACCTAGCAGGTAGGGAGAGTTTCATCCCCATGGATGGAGTAAAGGGTTGGAAAATCTCCCGTGGCGCAACTTCTCGAAGATGTCGTCGGTGCACACGCCCTACGGCATCTTCGGAAGTTGCTCCTCAGGAAAATTTTCCTGCAAGCCCGTGAAAGACTCCATCTGCTCTAACAGTGTTGGGTAAAGGGTTCGAAAATCTCCCGTGGCGTAGCTTCTTGAAGATGTCGTCGGTGCACACGCCCTACGACATCTTCGGAAGTTGCTCCTCGGGAAAATTTTCCTGCAAGCCCATGAAAGACTCCATCTCCTCTAACAGTGTTGGGTAAAGGGTTGGAAAATCTCCCGTGGCACAGCTTCTCGAAGATGTCGTTGGTTTACACGCCCTACAGCATCTTCGGAAGTTGCGCCTCGGAATTTTTTCCTGCAAGCCCATGAAAGACAGAGGCGTGAAGAAATGGCGGGAAGACATAGGCGGGAAAGAACTGGCGGGAAGACAGGCCAGGAAGAACTTGTGGGAAGACAGAGGTGGCTAGGAAGAACTGATGGGAAGCGGGGGCGGGAAGACAGATGAGGGAAGAAATTGGTTTTTTTTATTTTTTTGATATATTATTTGTATTTTTTACATTTTGAAATGAATTAGTTCTATTTTCTGATTTTTTTGATATATTATTTGTATTTTTAACATTTTGAAATGAATTAGTTCTATTTTCTGATTTTTTATATATTATTTGTATATATAAGATTTTGAAATGAATTATTTTATTTTTCTGAATTTTTTGATATATTATTTGTATTTTTAAAATTTTGAAATGAATTAGTTTTATTTTTCTGAATTTTTTGATATATTATTTGTATTTTTAAAATTTTGAATTGAAAAGAAATTTGAAAAAGACCTTTAGTCGCGGTTTGCCTGACCAACCGCGACTAAAGGGTCCTTCCGCGGGAAACGCCCGAATTCGGCAAAAATGCCTTTAGTCGCGGTTGGGGTAAAGGGTACCCTTTAGTCGCGGTTGACCACACCAACCGCGACTAAAGGCACATCCCTATAAATATCGCTGCGCGATTCAGTTCCCTTCTTCCTCCTCGAAACCGCCAGGCTGCCGCTGCGCGCTCGTCGACCTCGCCGCCTCTGCCACCGACGCCCGCGCCCGTGACCGCCGCCATGTCGATCTCTCCGTCGTCCGCGCCGACCGCCTCTCGTCCCCGTACGTCTCGCCGCGCCACCGCCTAACTCTCCGTCGTCCGCGCCGACCGCCGGCCGCGCGCGCGCCGTGACCGCCGCCACGCCCGTGGACCGCCGCCGCGCGCGCACCGGCGCCGCGCGCGCCCGTGACCGCCGCCATGCCCGTGACCGCCGCCGCGCCGTTGACCACCGCCGCGCACGCACCGCGCGCCGCCGCGCCCGTGACAGAGAGAGGAGGCCGGAAAGAGAGAGGAGACGGAGGGGCTGGGCCGGCCCCATTTTTTTTTGTTCTTGTGTTAATTAACAAAAAAAAGTACAAACAAAAAAATAAAATTAACAAAAAAAACAATTTTAAAAATGTTAAAAATGTTAAAAAGTTTTGACATAAATTTTATGCCCTCGTACGTCGGCCGCCGTCGCCTCCCCCTGCATTTCCCGCGTGCGTTTGGGCCCGGCGCCCGCTACCGTGTGTGTCGTTGCGCGCCGTCGTCGCCGCCGCCACTCGCGCGCTGAGAGAGAGGAGGAGAGCGCCGGCATTCTTTATGTGCCGGCATCATAAACGGCATCATAAACGGCGACATAACTAACCTTTAATCGCCATCGACACGCTCAACAACGTCCTCCTCCGCCTCCCTCTCCGTGACGCCGTCATCTGCCGCCCTGTCTCGCGCTCTTCCGCGACACCCTCTCCCACCCCTTCCTCGCCTCCTCCTACGTAGTACCCTCACTCCGCCTCCTCCTGCTCCGCCTTCTACCCCCGGCGTTGGGGTGTCCCTATATATACCGGCGCGGAACGGCCGCGCCGATCACCCAGTCCATTAGCAGAGGTGAGCGGCGGTCTCTCGGTCATGCTGTCACTGCCAGGCGAGGTCGATCGTCTGCATATACACATCTAATACGCATCCCCCCTCTCGCCTCCCTCGTCGCCCTCTCTCTTTATATGTAGAAGAGATGTGATAATGCTGGCCAAGTTGTACTCAGACTCCCCTTTTGCCACCGCCCCTTCGCCACCGCCACCGCCCCCTTCTATCTATCTATACCTAATAATAAAGAAAATAACGTTTGCGTGGTTTGGTCCTTCATAATACGCTTTGGTCCGTCATAATGCGCTTTTGTCCGTTGCCCCTCCGGCCCGCTCACGATTTGTTCACGTGTAAAAGGAAAGCCTTGCCATCCGTTGTTCTTGTTCTATAAGGAAACCGATCGTTATCAATAAAGAAAACAATGATCGGAGCGGTCAGATAGAGTCCAGATGGGTTCCAAGAAACGCACAATCGAGCGATGATAGACAAAGACACAAAGTCCAGAACTCCATATATAATTTTAGTCGTGGCCCAAACCTGCCCTTGCTCCGGAAGTTTGGATAGTATACGCCGTCTGCCCGTGCTTCCAGTCCGTCTCCTACACGTCATGTGGCGGTTCGTTTTCATTTTAGACGGGCTAGATGGCGCACGTCGTCGCTTGGGAGGTTCATATCGTAATCGTATCGTATACATCATCCGACCCGTTCGTCTCTTCCGTCTCTTACATGTCACGTGGTGACTCTTTTTATAGCGGGCTGTGGCCGCACTTCATCTGCGCACCAAGGCGTAATGGAAGCTGTCTCTGTTCCGAGGAGGCCTGGAGAACCGGCCCTAGCTAGATATCCGATCGATCGATCGATCACGCAGACTAAGAGAAGAAAGATTCGGCAGCACCTACATGGATGACTAGAAGGTAGTCGGCGCGACGACGCCTCCTGGTCCGTCATCTCCGTCGCAAGCTGGCTACGATCGATCATGCAGACGCCACGACTAAAGAATCGACGGCGCGTGGATGATTGGAAGTCCACGAGACGCGCCTCCGGGTCGGTCATCTCTGTCCTACGCCGGTTACAACTGGAAGAAAGGAAGTTGAGAGCAGATCACTGCTAGCTCTGCCGCCACTGCTATCTAGCGGCCGATTGCCCAGCCGATTCGATTTGGTCCGAGAAAGAGTCGCCAAGCCCTACCTGTGTTCATCTCTCTACAACTCCCTCACCGGCAACGCGTGTTGCAGGCGATGAGAAACATCAGTCGGCACTCCCGATCCTGTCGGTGGCCGTCAAACCGACGCGACGGCAAGTAAAAGAGGAAGATGGCGCCAACATGTGGTTCCCTAGGAGAAGAGGGTGGCCGGGTTCGTGCGGTGGCGAGGGTGGTGCAGTAGCCGAGTTACGAAAGACCGCGTATGAGCGGCTCATACGTGACCTGCGAGACAAACTTTGCAACTATTGTCAGCTAAGTACACTACACCTTCCCGTGCGCACATCTGCTTGTGAATTTTGGTTGGACACTGGAAGCCCTACGAGTATAGACTACTTCTCCGGATTTGCTGAAAAGGGTGTCTTGAGCCTTGTAAGTTCAGCACCCCAGCCTGCCTTTCCATTAGAGATTTTCTCAAGGAAAGTGTCATGTGGAGGATGGAAGACGGGAGATGGTAAACAAGTCTCTATGTTGCATGACCGGCCAGTGCCCGCTGCATACTTATATCGGGTATAGTGTCGTCGGGTGCATAATATCAGAAGATGGGTCTGCTTGGAAAGAATCTACGTGCTTTTTCTTTACTAGGTATATTGCTAAATGTATTACAAACTGGTGAATATTTTGCTTCGTGCCCTCATGAGAAGATATGATTCTACACAGTGCAGTCAGCTTACAACTTTGCCCGAATTGCTAGATTTTGACTAGACAGAAGTGCCAATGGGGTAAGTGTTGCATGGATTCCCCAAACAGCATAAAAATAGTCTAATGGCGTTTTGCTTGAAATTATGTTTTCACCGGTGTTCAGTTGTAGCTTTGATCAACTCCCACGTGCTATGATTGTTGGTTTTTTAATCGAGGGAAGATGCAATGGATCATACCTTCCTATTATTCCTATTATGTAAATTTCCAGCTCAAGTTTGGAGCAATATTAAGACATAATTCGAATCTGAACCTTCAATCTTTCATCAGTTTCGGGAAATGACTCATTCGGTTCACGTGGATATAATTATACAACATTATTTCAAGATGGAAATATCAATGAGGTGTGAGCCATTGTAGTCAGTTTACAAATGGGCTCCACCCCTCGAGGGATTGGCTAAGGTGAACAATGTTGCATCTTCTCTTTTCTGGCAGATGCTCTTTCGACAAAGCTTACAATTTACAATTGGCTAAAGCTATGGAACTTTGGGTATGACAAGGTTGTCTCATGCTCTTGGCTCTAATTGCTTGTCATTCGTCTAAAAGATCAACTTTTGCATGCTTGATGAGATGATTATAGGAGTGATCGTTCGTGTTAAAACATTACAAGTAAAATATGTAGAAAGTAGTTTTATTTTTTTATACCAGATAAATATATATAATAATATATTTTAAATAAAAAGTCTTTAAACATATTTATATTGCTTAGAGAATAGCATTGTTTTTTCACAAACTACCTATTGTATTGTGCACCTACAAATCATGGAGACGTGTGTGAGTATATAGTCACCTGTAACTTTTGTTGACAATATTTTAATAATATATCCCGTTGCAACGTACGGGCAATTTTCCTAGTACCTAATAATAAAGAAAGAAGTGTTTCCGTGGTTTCGTCCGTCGTAAGGCGCTTTCGTCCAATTGGTTATGCGCCTTCGTCCGTCGGAGTTGGTTCATTCATTATTTGACTCGGTCGATCAAATCTGGATTGTTCGCACGTGGTGTCCAAAAGAAAAAAAAGACTATTAGAACGACCCACAAAAGAATTTGGATCGGAGACCACATTGTCTGCTAACGACTAGGGCCACAGAGTCCAGATGACTACGTAAATTAGCCTCGATTGCTAATATTTCATCGTCGGTACACTTCGTATCGTAGGCGCCAATTCAGATGAGCAGCTGAGTCTGCCTCGAACACGATCCCAGAACCAGAAGTAAGCGGAGTCCGTCTTCAACCCGTTCGATCATGTCCTCAAATAAAAACTCTAGATCTGATTGCTTTGCCACCTCCCAAACCCCACGCTAGACCGATCAAGAAGCTGGCCGGAGGCTTGTCATGGTGAGTGCTAACGATTACGTGGACGATGTCCGGCTCGCCATGGGCGCCACCAGCCCGTCGCGCCGTCGGTGTACAGCGATTGCTGTCGGTAGCACGGCCAACGTCCTCATGGTCGAGGTTAGCGAGCTGGAGCCGAACGACTGTCAGGCGTGGGTCAAGGCGTAATTGGCCAAGCTCTCTGTGTCGGCGACTCCTAAACTGGGACGACATGATCAGCAGGTCAATGCGTAGTTGGTTGCGCGCTCTGCGTCGGGGGCTCCTGAAACGGGACGATATGATCAAAGGGAGAGCCAGGTCTAATTTATTGGCGACTAGATGGCCATCAGCTCTAGCTTAGCATGCAGAACCGTTCCATGCGTATTTGCACCATTGAAGACTATGGCATATGCGTCTACCCGTCCACACTATTGACTGCTCAAGGAGGCCACGTCGCCGGTGGCTTGGTCCAATTGCCTCTTCCAGCGGTCCAGCCTCCAATCTGTCGCCATGCTCAACACCACTGGATATCTCCTCCGGTCTTAGCTCGATGTTTTCGTCCGAAGTAGAGGCTGCACCCCTGCCAGCAAGCTTGCCGTTAAACTTGGACAATGCTGAGATCGTACCTCCTGCCGGGGGAGCTCGCCATCACATGAAACACATGCAGGCCATAACCCAGAACTAGGTGCCGTGTCCTCAATAGCGCAGCCCCGCGCCGCTTCGACGAAATGTAACATTCCATAGTGATATGCGCTGCCTTTGATTGGCGTATCGTAGCCTCTGCTATTCTTCGCTGCTGTACACCAGGTGAATCCCACCTCATGTCGCTTAATTGATTGAATCCTAAAACAACTGGTATAATATGTGATCACCATAGGCATCCAATCTGGAACTCTAGCTAATTTCCAACAATCAATCAACCAAGAAAAAAGTATTAAGTAGCCGTAGATGCACGGATGTTGGCCATGTTACATATTGGGCACAACATGCTAACAAGGAACTCAAAACTCCGAAAAATAGGAAATTACAATTGCAGTTCAATTAAGGAAGCAGATGTTCCAGAGGAAAAAAATAAATGTGCCATTATATGGCAAGAAAATAACTTGGAATTGTTGTGGCATTGTTAGATATTATTCTGTAAATTTGATTGCATCTGTGTCTGCTAAATAAATCTAAAGTGATTCTGCTTTGGAGATAAATCTGGAGGCAATTGACATGCTACTAATAATGTAAGAGTACACGTCTTAAAAGGCAATATCGGCATATCTTCCGGTCCGACAATTTTCTTATTACGTTTTCCCGGTGCAACGCACAGGTATTTTTGCTAGTCTTTACTTAATTAATTAGTTTTTACTACATGTTTTCAGGACTGACATATGACGGATGATAGAGCTGACCCAATTATGGCCAACTATGATCCGGAAGCTGAAGAACACATAGGGCATCATAAACGGCGATGTTCCTTTTGTGCCGACCGAACAAGATGAAGAAGAGGATGTATCTTCTTATCTGAACCTTGACGGTGAAGATGAAGGTCATCAGCGAGGTGATGACGATGGAGGTCAACCGTCGACAAACGACAATCTTCAATTGCAAGTAGCAACCACCTCCGGCGAGGTATATATATACATTGAGCCTCTGGTGATACAAACTTACTGATTTGAATAAATATGTGTACTAACGCGCGCGGCTCTCTTTCTTATTTTAGCCCTCGGCCGGATCGTCGAAACAATCGAGTACGTCGTCAAAGCGTGGCACAACCAAGATGCTGAAACAAGGAGAAACATATACCATCGAGGTTGTCAGTAGTGCAACCGGCAAGCCGCTGGAGCCCCAAAAGAACTCCACCAAGTTTATCAACCAATGCGGAGCCGTTGTTAGAGACAACGTCCCGATCACCATTCAGGAGTGGAATGAGCCAAAGAAGGCACGTCTTGGTTTCAGTTTTGTCGACAAGAGAACAAAAAAAGATTGCTGGAAAAAGCTTATGGAACATTTCGTTCTACCTCCGGAATACAACAAATTCGATGAATTCGGTAACAAGATTCCGGAAAACAAGGAGAGGAGGAGGCTAGTCAAATAGTTCGCTCTTCATAAGATGGCCGACGCATTCTGGAAATTCAAGCAAAATCTAGCCCGTGACTATGTCAACAAGAACAAGACTCCGGATTTCAAAGGACAATATGAGAAACTGAAAGATGATTGGCTAGAATTTGTGAGGCAAAAGAAATCGGAGCAGTTCATTGAAATATCGAAAAAATAAGGAAAATGCGGCTAAGAAGGAGTACAATCATATTATGGGGCCAGGAGGGTATCGCCTTTCGGAGCCTAAGTGGGAGAAGATGGAGAACGACCTGAGGGCGCGAGGAATCCCTCTAGGTACGGAGGGATGGGACCCAAGGGCCAAAAGCTGGTGGTACGGGCATGGGGGAACGCTACACCCGGAGACAGGGGCGTGTGTTCACCGGAACAAAACATTTAAACCCACCCAAGCCCTTATTGACGCAATGAGGGATGCTCAACAGGGGAAGATCAAGTTCAACAGAGAGAACAACGCGCTGACAAAAGCCCTCGGGAATCCTGAACACGGAGGACGTGTACGAGGCATGGGGGCCATTCCGTGGAAAGTAGGGTTCTCCCAGGACGATGACCCGTACGGTTACAGAAGCCGTAAGAGAAAGATGGATCGGGATGCAAATGTTGTGGCGCGGTTGGCATAGGAATTCGATGAGATGAAGAAAACCATGAATATACTAGTACAAGAAAGATCGGTAGCTGGGACGCATGAAGATCATCCAGCGGATCTCGGAAGCCAGCAGCGGAGAAGCAGCGTGGCTTCCATGGAGGCCCCGCCGGCTACTGCTAATGCACCGACGATCAATATTACTGCACCGGAGCCTCCTCGCTACCCCATGGACGTTGTAAAGGAGATGAAAGAATGCCATCTGCATTATCCAATTGGGAACATTTCCATGAAGGTAGCCATCGGCAGTGCTTTACCATGTTTACCTGGAGCACTCCACCACAACAACCCCATTCAAGATGGCTATGCTCGTGTCACGGTGGAGGACATAGTCCCAGGGTTTGAGGACCTGGAGATTGACTATGCTAGACCCGAAGGGGAGAGAAGACTTGGAGGTGTCAAGCGCCAGTTCATTCTATGGAAAAAGAAGTTTATCAAGTTTCCAGGCGAGGCGCCAAGGCCAACAAGTCCACCCCCCTCCGGTGGTGGTGGCAGTGGCGGCGGTGGTGATGGTGGTGGTTCACCTACACCTCCTTCACGTCAGCCGACGCCGCCCCCCAGTCCACAACCTCTGGCGGGTAGTCAGCCGCCACCCCCCAGTCCTCGTCCGGCGGGTGATCAGACGCCGCCCCCCAATCCACCTCCGGCGAAGAAGCAGAAGCAGTCCTGGACTATTAACCCAGATCCTTATGTACCTAAGAACACAAAGGTACCGGAGCCATCACTGAAGCCTCTCCCCACAAGGCCTTGGGAACGTAGTGCCGAGGAAACTGACGCGGCCGCGGCTGCTCAGTATGAGAAATGGAAGGCGGATACGAAGGAGAAAAGAGAGCTTGAGCCCAAGCCAGTATTTTCTGACAAGGAAAAGAAGTGGGCTAAGTCATTTTTGAGCACACCGTCCCAAGCCGCAAAGAATCTGCCTGATGACTATGCACGTGAACTTCGTAGGCAAGCACTCATGTTGAAGAAGAAGAAAGACTTGGCGAAGAAGTAGGAGAAGAAAGCCTTGGAGGAGGCCGAGAAAGAATTAGAAAGTAAAAAAAGCGGGAAACGAGATGCCCAACTTGGGGAACAAAGTAAACAATCGATCCCCCGCTCATAGTGAAAGCCGTCTGTCCGGATGCTGAACTAATGGACCCCACAATCATAGCAGCTGCGGCAGCACAGGGAATTACTGTAACGGGTGCCAGAGAACAAGCGGCCCAGATCGGTATGACTCTTCGTGCAGTGTTAGGCCTTGAGGAGGCGCCAATGAGTGAGGTAGAAATTACATATGTGCCGAATGGGCCTCTCGTCGAGCCTGCGCAGGAAGAGGATCTACCTCCACAAATGCAAAATCTGCTACGTTGGTACAAGGGTTACATAAGAAACAACGCCGCCAAAGAATATATTTATGCGGAAGTTAGACATGAGCATCACTTCAAACATTACTATGTAACAGTTCATCTGAGTGAATTGTTCCAGCTGTTCAATCTGCGCGAGCTCGACAAATCTATCATCAGTTGCTACGTTCTGTAAGTGATTTATTTCTACCCCATCTTCGTTCATTGCCTGCACTATATATTTTTATATATATATATATATATATATATATATATATATATATATATATATATATATATATTGTCCTAACCATATTGTTGTGTACGCTATTATGCAGAATGAAGATTAGGGAATGCAGAATAAGGAACATCCATGTTGTTGGGTTCATTGACCCACAAATCGTTAATGGATATGTGTTAGAAAAACACCCCGCCGACGTGGAGCAAGACCTGTGGCTTTTTCTTACAAAGCAGCAACTCAAAAGTGAAATTCTATTTTCTTTCCATTTGGGTGAGTGTTTCTGTCTTGAGCATATTCTCTTTTGTTTACTCCATGCATGGTATGTGGCTAATCGATGAGTTATGCATGACTGTGCATGTATCGTGTCCGTAGGTTCCATTGGATTCTGCTAGTAATTAAATTTCACACCTCCTAAGTTCTCATCATCGACTCTCTGAATATGGATCAAAAGCTTTGGGTCGACATGAGAAGAATGATGCAAAAGTAATTATTTTCATTCATTTGCGCTCTATATCGATCGGCCTATTTCGTTCATTTCCTAATATCAAGTAACTAATAACTCTCTTGTTCATTTCATTTTCTTTACCTCGTAGGGTTTGGAGACGGTTCGCAGATGAAAAGGTCGGTGAATTCAAAAAAGAGTTAGAATTTAAAAGGTCAGTGACTGGGGATATTCAGCCACCGGGGACCAATCTATGTGGATACTATGTTTGTGAGATGATCCGGAGATACACCTCTGAGCGACAACCGTCTGATAACAACGTCAAGAGGAATAACCTCCGGAAGACGCTTAGTCCAGAAGCTCGCTTCCGACCACTTTAAGAGGAACTAGCAGGATGGTTCATGAGGGAAGTCTTCCATCCTAAAGGAGAACACTATTACGAGGACATAGAACTGTGGATGAAGTAAATTATGTATGGAAACTTGTTCAAAATTGTATATGGTCATCCGATATTGAATATATATTGTATATTCCTCTTGAATTTTCTTAGTTCTAATTTCAAATTTGTTTGAAATTGAACATTCATATGCATGTATATAGTACCATAGAATATGTGTAGTGAAACTTATTGAAAATTAAAATAAAACACAAAATAAAATATAAAAGAAATAAAACAATTACAAACTAAAAAGAAACCAGATTTAGGGGGGGGGGGGGGCTAAAACCCTAAACCTGCGGAGGCCTTTAGTCACGGTTGGCCAAGAGAACCGCGACTAAAGGTCCTCCGTCCCGACGGACTGCTGGCGGCCACGTGGACGTGCCTTTAGTCGCGGTTCGTAAGCAACCACGACTAAAGAGGGGGCCTTTAGTCGCGCTTCATTAGTCCTGGTCGCAACCGCGACTAATGGCAGTTGCGAACCGGGACTAAAACCCTTTTTTCTACCAGTGTCTGGACTTCTGGTGTTGTCTTGTTGGTGGTAGTGTTGCTGCTACAAGGAATAGATCACCGTAGCAGGACTTTTATTTTATTGTAATTCTTATTTTTTCGGTTGTGTGCATCTATAATGCAGCTAGGGTATCGCGTTGTTACGATATTCCCTTTATCAAAAAAGAAAAAAATATCTTCTTCTGTAGTTCTCATATTTTCCTGTGTATTTCTTGTGTCTAAATCTTCCATCTAGAAAGTTACTCAGGAAACTATCCTTATTTTTTTTTCCTTTCCATCGTTTTGTCTAAGTATCTCAACATATGCTAACCGAGTCATTATTTCGATGATGCTTTTGCTGCTACTCCATTACGGCACACGTTGACCATTTTCAACGTGGAGCCTAGTTTCTGTCAAAACTGATCCCAGGCTCGAATCCCCCTAGGCGCGGGTTAAGCCAATCTTTTTGCCCAGCCACGCTGGCATGCCTACGTGGCCGCGGACCCCACTGGTCAGCGACCCTGACTAGCCCAGCTCTGTGAAAAACTTCTTCCGCCCAAAAATCTGTCACAGAATTGAAATTCAAAATTCCTTTTCAAATTCTGTTTGCTCTCAGCCCTTTTTCAATCATTTAATTTTTGCACTTTTCGAATTCCTAATTCAACAAATGATATATCCATTTTCATCAGAAAAGTGAGAGGTTTTCAAATCTTGCATTCTCATGCAACATTGGCATCATCTCTGAATTGTCCCAAATTAAAATTGCAAATTGAACTAAGTGTTATGTGAGGGTGTTTATCATTTCATGTGAATTATGAGCACCCCACTTAATTTTGCCTTGCAAACATCACCTTGCCATGCCATCATGCATCATATTGCGCATTGCATTTACTTGTATTGATTTTTTTGCTATACTTTCCTTGTATGTGCTATTTGGTTCTTCTCGAGTAGACACCGACGTAGAGCAGTACGAGCAGGAGTACGAGTTCCCCCAGGAGGATCGTGTCGGTGCTTCTACCTCTGATCTGACAGGCGAGCCCACCCCTTCACCTATTTTACATCTACATGCTCTTTTGATCTATTGCTATCCTTATGTTGCGATTCTGTTGTGTCACGTGTCCTATCCACCTGTTACCTATATCTCCGAGATACACCTCCTCGCCCTACCTATTGTTTGTTGAATGCCAGCTTTGCGAGTCGTAGGCGAGTTTAGGGTTTTGTTGATATCTTGAAATGTTCGGGATATCTTGTTGGGATGTTGACACATGTACCACCTTTTCAAAATGATGATGATAACTTTTGCTACAACTTAAAATTGCTAAGGGATATAATATTGCAGAGGCATCGGTGAGCCCCTTTGCGAAAGCATCGGATTTTTGCCTCGCTTGTGTCCCCTAGGACCCGAGTTCTTGTTATCTGTTTCTAAGACTGAGCGCGCTAACCACTCGTGGGAGGATTTATCGGGATCCCCCATCACCCATTACCATTTCTCAAGTCTGTTGAAAAGGGGGCCACAACCTTGGTTTTATTTGCCTATGCCATGTATGCCATGTTTTACTTACTGTTGCCTTCGGGTGTTTACTTCCTTTTGCCTTCGGGTGTTTATTTCTGTACTGTACCCCGCGGGACGTTTAGCGAAAGCGTGTGGTTCGCACGCCTAGCCACCGTCGCAAACCGTGAGTCCGCATCGGAGTACGGCCGAACTTCGTTTCGGGTAGCTTAGTCGGGTGGCCCCCCTAGGCATTCTTGTTGATCTGGGAACGGTCTTGTTGTGAGACTCCGCCGTAATTAAGCGGGTTCGAGCATGCGTGTATGGTAACATTGGTGCACCCCTGCAGGGTTAAATCTTGTCGATTAGCCGTGTTCGCGGTTATGGACGACTTGGAGCTGTTTAACTCGATCATAGAACAACTTACACCTAATGATGTCGCTAATAGTTTGCTAATTACTTGCGTAGTAAGTTAGCCCTATTATAATGGAATAGATATAAAATTGTCAACTGTGTGAGTGTCTTGTTAGTACCTCTTGGCTAAGGGGGATCGCACTGGCTGGGTTGTTGTTTGCAGAGTATAGAACTGCTAGATTATGCGCTCTCTCACCTTCTCTATTTGACGGAAGTTGTAGCGTGTCTCTATTGGTTAGTGCTTTGCTGCTGCTAAACTCCACATATAGCCGAGCGAAATTTACACCGCCCACCAGCAAGCATAGCTGGTCTTGTCTCGCAAGTACGTGCCATTTGGTACTTACCCTCGTTTTATCCCTCCTTTTTCGGAACACGCTTTTCGACAAACAGGTACGACAGATGATGATCAGTATGCAGGAGGCTACTTTGTCGAGTTCTCGGACGATGACTTCGTTGCGTAGCAGGATCGTTTCTAAGGCAGCAGCCTGTGGCATGTTGGTTATGGGAACACCGCTTGATTATCTTCAGGACTCTTAGTCCCATATGGTTCTTGTCTATACCCAGACTATTTGGCTATCTTATGTATGATGTAATGTTGGGACATGTGTCCTCTGAGTGTCATTTGGATCTTGCTCATTAGAGCGTTGCTATATATATGAACCTTTATTTCCATCTTTTGTGTCATACATAGTCATGTTGTGATATTCAAGCTGTATTCTACCCTCGTAGCCTGTGCACAGTGTGTGTATGTGTGAAGTGCACAGGAAGGTGAAGCACTCAGGCTTGGAAAGGCTAACGTGAGCCTTTGAGGTGGGTGTTGTGTGCATGGGCGTGTTGAACTGTTGCTTGGCCTACCCATAAGCTTGGGAATGCGAGGCGACCTCACGGTCCTTTGTAGTGACCTCATGCACGTAAACCCCTCTTACTTGCGCGCTCTGGGTTTCCTACTCCTGGGGCTTACAACTACCCTATCACAGGTTTCTTAATTTCTCTGTCAACTAGTACACCTATAAGCACTCAATGCGCAAGGGTTTCATTTTTGAGGTTTTCTTCATTCTCATTTATTTATTTCAAAACCAGGTAAAAATGGTCGACATGATTATCCATGCAAAGGTGTCGAATATTGCTAGGCAGCACATGTGTTTGCCCATCCAGTGAAACTCGGAGGAAGAGGGATCACACGGAAGGAGATGAAGGGAGAGAAGTGAGGGGGCTCTCTTATTTATGGTGTCTGACCTTTTTCGGTTCATGTTGACTGTTGTTCAGGGTTTGTCAGTGCGCAGGAGGTGCGAGCGAGCGAGGCCGATAATGACAGAGATGTTTTTTCTTTTTTTGAGAGAGAGAGGGACAACCGAAGGATCCTGAAGGACTCAGACTTCCAATACGCACCAGAGCACAGTTTACAACAAGACACGGAATAAATAGGAAATTTCATCTAAATCCCTAACTTTTACATGGAAGACCCCACGGTGAAAGCAAGAAATGCGATCGGGTCCTTAACAGCCACCGCCCAGATTGATCCTCGTCGCAGCCGGGGACGAACCACTTAGCGCGACCAAATCGCCTTGGCTACAGTGCGTGCACACCATGGCCTCCGAGCTGAGCTAGAAACGCCCTGCCAAAACCGGCAGCCAGCGGAGGTGGATAACTGGATAGAGAGAGGGAGAGAGAGGGGGAGTCTTGATGCGTCTTCTCTTGACAAAGAAGATGGGAGTTTGCCTACCTACCGCACATGACTTGTGCTCACTGAAGTGTGGGACCTCACGCATGGAAACCACACGTAAGTGACAGACCTGTTGGTGTAATAACTCGGGTGATCATTATACTGTATTAGTACAAAGTTTCCTATGTGGATTCAAGGGTAGGAAAGCCAAGTTAACTCATTTACATGACATTATTTTTTCCATGAAGCCAAGTTAACTAATCTATCAATTGGTACATTTTGGTTATATTCGAAATTTTACTTGAAACTTGTTGGTCATGCCATTTTACTACTCGCCTAACACTTTTTCCGCGCATGAAGGGAGGGGGTGGGCAGTATGCTACCCTGAATTTGTGTGACCCCCAAAAACTAGCAAATACGAGAGAGGCATCCAAAGAAACACACTCGTCCCCTACCCCCACCCCTCCCCACTAAATTTGAAATCAAGCCAAACAAAAAAGGCAATCGAAAAGCATGGATTGTTCATCTTTTTCTATATAGTTAGGTTTAGGGTTTATAGAGATGCACATATTTTCATTTCACTTTTGTGATGTACAATAATACATAGGTAAGATACCAAGCATGACCTTTGTTAGAATAACCTTTAACGTGTTCTCTCACCTTTAGATTCAAATGGGCATAAACATCCATAAAAAATCAAAAAAATGAAATACCAAAGCACATAGCCTTCTTATGTCATATAGTAAGAATTCAAGTTGATAAATAAGGTCTAGACATATTCAAAATAGACAAATCATGTACCTACGCCTAACCCTAAACTCTATCTTATGAAGTCAAGCATGAAGAGAAGTGGTTTTGGGTTTCAAACATGGAAATTTCAAAAACCTCCCAAAAACTTCATCTTAGAGTGACTAAGAAGGATCCATGCTTACCTTTTCATTTTCATGCTTTAAATTAACTTGTTTAAATCTTGGTCAAGCCTAGGATTTGACCAAGATTCAAATGGGCATAAACATTCAGAAAAAAAAAACAAAAAATGAAATACTAACGCACATATAGTCTTCTTATGTCATATAGTAAGCATTCAAGTTGATCAACAAGCAGCATGTCTAGACATATTCAAACCTGACAAATCATGTATCTATCCCCTAACCCTAAACTCTGTCTTATGTAGTCAACCATGAAGAGAAGTGGTTTTGGGTTTCAAACATTGAGATTTCAAGAACCCTCCCAAGAGTTACATTTTGGAGTGACTTAAGAATGATAGATGCTTACTTTTTCATTTTCATGTTTTAAACTTGTTTAAATCTTGGTCAAACCTAGGATTTGACCAAGATTCAAATGTGCATAAACATTCATAAAAAATCAAAAAATGAAAAACCAAAGCACATAGCCTTCTTATGTCATATATAATATATAGTAAGCATTCAAGTTGATGAACAAGGTCTAGACATATTCAAAACAGAAAAAAGCATGTATCTACCCCCTAACCCTTAACTCTGTCTTATGAAGTCAAGCATGAAGAGAAGTGGTTTTGGGTTTCAAACATGGAAATTTCAAAAACTTCCCGAAAGCTTAATTTTAGAGTGACTAAGAAGGATCTAAGCTTACCTTTTCATTATCAGGATTTATGCTTGTTTAAATCTTGGTCAAACATAGGATTTGAGCAAGATTCAAATGGGCATAAACATTCAGAAAAAATAAAAATAAAAAACCAACGCACATATAGTCTTCTTATGTCATATAGTAAGCATTCAAGTTGATAAACAATCATGTCTAGACATATTCAAACCCGACAAATCATGTATCTACCCCCTAAAACCCTAAACTAGCTTTGTCTTATGAAGTCAAGCATGAAGAGAAATGGTTTTGGGTTTCAAACATGGAAATTTCAAGAACCCCCCCAAAGCTTCATTATAGATTGACTAAGAAGGATCCAGGATTACCTTTTCATTTCCATGTTTTAAACTTGTTTAAATCTTGGTCAAACCTAGGATTTGACCAAGATTCAAATGGGCATAAAAATTCAAAAAAATTCAGAAAAATGAAAAACCAAAGCACATAGCCTTCTTATGTCATATATAGTAAGCATTCAACTTGATGAGCATGGCCGGTTTAGACATATTCATAACATAAAAAGCATGTATATATCTACCCCCGAACGCTTAACTCTATCTTAATTATGAAGTCAAGCATGAAGAGAAGTGGTTTTTGGGTTTCAGACATGGAAATTTTAAAAACTTCTCAAAAGCTTAATTTTAGAGTGACTAAGAAGGATCCAAGCTTACCTTTTCAATTTCATGTTTTAAGCTTGTTTAAATATTGGTCGAACCTAGGGTATTTGACCAAGATTCAAATGGGTATAAAAATTCAGGAAAAATAAAAAAAATGAAAAACCAAAGCACATAGTCTTCTTACGTCATATATATATAGTAAGCATATTCAAGTAGATAAACAAGGTCTAGACATATTGAAAGTAGACAAATCCTGTATCTACATCTAACCCTAAAGTGTGTCTTATGAAGTCAAGCATGAAGTGAAATAGTTTTGGGTTTCAAAAATGGCAAGATGAACCACCATGCCCAGTTTGGGCGCATTATAACAAACTATGCCACAAATATGGCCATAACTATATGTCATTTGTTGGCTTGAAAACCATGAATATTCATACACATGATAGTCCGTCTTGTGAAGACATTTTGTTTTTTACTACGTTATCACAATTTTCTATGTATAGTATCTAAAAATGATTTTTGGGGATTTATAGGACGAAGTTATTACACACCTACATTTCAAATTGGAATTACTTTCAATAAATCAGCATAAAGTTATTTAAATGTGTGAAACTAGCTAGAAAGCACTAAAAACGTAAAGAGTTGGGAATTTTCACTAATATGTGGCCTAATTTATCTAAAAAATGTAGAGGCGCCATTTTCATTCGTATCTTATGTACCCCATTCACAAAATAAACCTATTTTGTCATGTAGAAAATGAAAAATGATTTTTTATACCGAAAAGTTGAAAAGTCTAGTCAGCAACATTGTTGGGAATGGCAAGAAGCACCACCATGCCCAATTTGGGCACATTATAAAAAACTATGCCACAAATATGGCCAGAACTATGCCATTTGTTGGCTTGAAAACCATGAATCTTCATACATGATAGTCCGTTTTGTGAAGACATTTTGTTTTTTACTACCCTATCACAGGTTTCTTATTTTCCCTGTCAACTAGTACACCTATAAGAACTCAATCTGGAAGGGTTTCATTTTTGAGGTTTTCTTCATTTTCATTTATTTATTTCAAAACCAGGTAAAAATGGTCGACATGATTATCCATGCAAAGGGGTCGAATATTTCTAGGCAGCACATGTGTTTGCCTGTCTAGTGAAACTCGGAGGAAGAGGGATCACACGGAAGGAGACAAAGGGAGAGATGTGAGGGGGGCCCTCTTATTTATGGTGTCTGACCTTTTTCGGGTCATGTTGACTGTTGTTCAGGGTTTGACAGTGCGCAGGAGGTGCGAGCGAGCGAGGCCGATAATGAGAGAGATGTTTTTTTTTTTTTTTTTGAGAGAGAGGGACAACCGAAGGATCCTGAATGACTCAGACTTCCAATACGCACCAGAGCACAGTTTACAACAAGACACGGAATAAACAGGAAATTTCATCTAAATCCCTAACTTTTACATGGAAGACCCCACGGTGAAAGCAAGAAATGCGATCGGGTCCTTAACAGTCACCGCCCAGATTGATCCTCATCGCAGCCGGGGAAGAACCACTTAGCGCGACCAAATCGCCATGGCTACAGTGCGTGCACACCATGGCCTCCGAGCTGAGCTACAAACACCCTGCGAAAACCGGCAGCCAGTGGAGGTGGATAAGTGGATAGAGAGAGAGAGAGGGGGAGTCTTGATGCGTCTTCTCTTGACAAAGAAGATGGAAGTTTGCCTACCTACCGCACATGACTTGTGCTCATTGAAGTGTGGGACCTCACGCATGGAACCACACGTAAGTGACAGACCTGTTGGTGTAATAACTCGGGTGACCATTATACTGTATTAGTACAAAGTTTCCGATGTGGATTCAAGGATAGGAAAGCCAAGTTAACTCATTTACATGACATTATTTTTTCCATGAAGCCAAGTTAACTCATCTATCAATTGGTACATTTTGGTTATATTCGAAATTTTACTTGAAACTTGTTGGTCATGCCATTTTACTACTCGCCTAACACTTTTTCCGCGCATGAAGGGAGGGGTGTGGGCAGTATGCTACCCTGAATTTGTGTGACCCCCAAAAACTAGCAAATACGAGAGAGGCATCCAAAAAAACACACTCGTCCCCTAACCCCACCCCCTCCCCACTAAATTCAAAATCAAGCCAAACAAAAAAGGCAATCGAAAAGCATGGATTGTTCATCTTTTTCTATATAGTTAGGTCTAGGGTTTAGGGTTTAGGGTTTATAGAGATGTGATACGTCTCTAACGTATCGATAATTTCTTATGTTCCATGCTTGTTTTATGACATTACCTAGATGTTTTGTTCACACTTTATGTCATATTTATGCGTTTTCCGGAACTAACCTATTGACGAGATGCCGAAGTGCCAGTTCTTGTTTTCTGCTACTTTTGGTTTCAGAAATCCTAGTAAGGAAATTTTCTCGGAATTGGACGAAATCAACGCCCAGCATCTTATAATTCCACGAAGCTTCCAGAACACCCGAGAGGGACCAGATGAGAGCCACAGGCCCACCACACAGGGTGGCGGCGCGGCCCAAGGGGGGCGCGCCCCCCTATTGTGTGGAGCCACCGCAGCCCTTCCTACTCCGACTCTTCGCCTATAAGAAGCCCCCTGACCTAAAAACTTCGGAGAATAAGCCACGGGACGAGAAACCTTCCAGAGCCGCCGCCATCGCGAAGCCAAGATCTGGGGGACAGGATTCTCTGTTCTGGCACGCCGCCGGGACGGGGAAGTGCCCCCGGAAGGCATCTCCATCGACACCACCGCCATCTTCATCCCCGCTGCTGTCTCCCATGAGGAGGGAGTAGTTCTCCCTCGAGGCTAAGGGCTGTGCCGGTAGCTATGTGGTTAATCTCTCTCCCATGTACTTCAATACAATGATCTCATGAGCTGCCTTACATGATTGAGATTCATATGATGAGCTTTGTATCACTATTAATCTATGTGCTACTCTAGTGATGTTATTAAAGTACTCTATTCCTCCTCCATGATGTAATGGTGACAGTGTGTGCATCATGTAGTACTTGGCGTAGTTTATGATTGTGATCTCTTGTAGATTATGAAGTTAACTATTACTATGATGGTATTGATATGATATTTTCCTCCTTTCATAGTATGATGGTGACACTGTGCATGCTATGTTAGTACTTGGTATAATTGCGTTGGTCTATCATGCACTCTAAGGTTATTTAAATATGAACATCGAATGTTGTGGAGCTTGTTAACTCCGGCATTGAGGTGCTCTTGTAGCCCTACACAATTAATGGTGTTCATCATCTAACAAGAGAGTGTAGAGAAAGTAGCATTTATTTATTCAGTTATGTGATCAATGTTGAGAGTGTCCACTAGTAAAAGTATGATCCCTAGGCCTTGTTTCCAAATACTGCAATCATCGCTTATTTACTGTTCTACTGCATCTGTACTTCCTGCTTTATTACCACCATCAACTGCACGCCAGCAAGCTATTTTCTGGCACCGTTATGACTGCTCATATTCATTCATACCACTTGTATTTTACTATCTCTTCGCCGAACTAGTGCACCTATACATCTGACAAGTGTATTAGGTGTGTTGGGGACACAAGAGACTTCTTGTATCGTGATTGCAGGGTTGCTTGAGAGGGATATCTTTGTTCTCTTCCTCCCTGAGTTCGATAAACCTTCGGTGATCCACTTAAGGGAAAACTTGCTGCTGTTCTACAAACCTCTGCTCTTGGAGGCCCAACACTGTCTACAGGAAAAGAAGCGTGAGTAGACATCAAGATGCACATATTTTCATTTCACATTTTTGATGTACAATAATACATAGGTAAGATACCAAGCATGACCTTTGTTAGAATAACCTTTAACGTGTTCTCTCACCTTTAGATTCAAATGGGCATAAACATCCAGAAAAAATCAAAAAAAATGAAAAAAACAAAGCACATAGTCTTCTTATGTCATATAGTAAGAATTGAAGTTAATAAACAAGGTCTAGACATATTCAAACCAGACAAATCATGTATCTACACCTAACCCTAAACTTTTTCTTATGAAGTCAAGCATGCATGAAGAGAAATGGTTTTGGGTTTCAAACATGGAAATTTCAAGAACCCCCCAAAAGCTTCATTTTAGAGTGACTAAGAAGGATCCAGGCTTACTTTTTCATTTTCATGTTTTAAACTTGTTTAAATCCTGGTCAAAACTAGCTAGGATTTGACCAAGATTCAAATGGACATAAAAAATAAAAATAAAAGCACATAGCCTTTTATGTCATATAATGAGCATTCAAGTTGATAAACATGGTCTAGACATATTAAAACTAGAAAATTCATGTATATATACCCTGGCCCTAACCCTAAACTCTGTCTTATGAAGTCAAGCATGAAGAGAAGTGGCTTTGGGTTTCAAAGATGAAAATTTCAAAAACCTCCCAAAAGCTTCATTTAAGAGTGACTAAGAAGGATCCATGCTTACCTTTTCATTTCATGTTTTTAACTTGTTTAAATCTTGGTCAAACCTCTAGCTAGTATTTGACCAAGATTCAAATGGGCATAAAATTCATAAAAAATAGAAAAATGAAAAACCAAAGCACATAGCCTTCTTATGTCATATAGTAAGAATTCAAGTTGATGAATAAGGTCTAGAAATATTCAAACTAGACAAATCATGTATCTACCCCTAACCCTAAACTCTGTCTTATGAAGTCAAGCATGAAGAGAAGTGGTTTTGGGTTTCAAACATGGAAATTTCAAAAACCTCCCAAAAACTTCATCTTAGAGTGACTAAGAAGGATCCATGCTTACCTTTTCATTTTCATGCTTTCAATTAACTTGTTTAAATCTTGGTCAAACCTAGGATTTGACCAAGATTCAAATGGGCATAAACATTCAGAAATAACAAAAAATGAAAAACCAATGCACATATTGTCTTCTTATGTCATATAGTAAGCATTCAAGTTGATCAACAAGCAGCATGTCTAGACATATTCAAACCCGACAAATCAAGTATCTACCCCCTAACCCTAAACTCTGTCTTATGAAGTCAACCAAGAAGAGAAGTGGGTTTGGGTTTCAAACTTTGAGACTTCAATAACCCCCCAAAAGCTTCATTTTAGAATTACTAAGAAGGATCCAGGCTTACCTTTTCATTTTCATGTTTTAAACTTGTTTAAATCTTGGTCAACCTAGGATTTGACCAAGATTCAAATGGGCATAAACATTCAGAAAAAATAAAAAAAAATGAAAAACCAAAGCACATAGCCTTCTTATGTCATATCTAATATATAGTAAGCATTCAAGTTGATGAACAAGGTCTAGACATATTCAAAACAGAAAAAGCATGTATCTACACCCTAACCATTAACTATATCTTATGAAGTCAACCATGAAGAGAAGTGGTTTTGGGTTTCAAACATGGAAATTTCAAAAACTTCCCAAAAGCTTAATTTTAGAGTGACTAAGAAGGATCCAAGCTTACCTTTTTGTTTTCATATTTTATACTTGTTTAAATCCTGGTCAAACCTAGTATTTGATCAAGATTCAAATGGGCATAAAATTCAAAAAAATCAGAAAAAATGAAAAACCAAAGCACATAGTCTTCTTATGTCATATAGTAAGAATTCAAGTTGATAAACAAGGTCTATACATATTCAAACTAGACAAATCATGTATCTACCCCTAACACTAAACTCTGTCTTATGAAGTCAAGCATGAAGAGAGGTGGTTTTGGGTTTCAAACATGGAAATTTCAAAAACCTCCCAAAAGCTTCATTTTAGAGTGACTAATTAAGAAGGATCCATGCTTATCTTTTCATTTTCAGATTTTAAACTTGTTTACATCTTTGTCAAATCTAGGATTTGACCAAGATTCAAATGGGCATGAAAATTCAGGAAAAAACCAAAAGAATGATAAACCAAAGCACATAGCATTCTTATGTCATATAGTAAGCATTAAAGTTGATAAACAAGGTCTAGACATATTCAAACCAGAAAATCATGTATATATCTGCCCCTAACCGTAAACTCTGTCTTATAAGTCAATCATGAAGAGAAGTGGTTTTGGGTTTCAAACATGAAAATTTCAAGAACATCCCAAAAGCTGCTTAATTTTAGAGTCACTAAGAAGGATCCAAGCTTAACTTTTCGTTTTCATATTTTATACTTATTTAAATCCTAGTCAAACCTAGGATTTTACCAAGATTCAAATGGGCATAAAATTCAAAATAGTTAGAAGAATGAAAAACAAAAGCACGTAGTCTTCTTATGTCATATAGTAAGCATTCAAGTTGATAAACAAGGTTTAGACATGTTCAAACCAGACAAATCATGTATCTATACGTACCCCCTAACCATAAACTCGGTCGATCTTATGAAGTCTAGCATGAAGAGAAGTCGTATTGGTTTCAAACATGGAAATTTCAAGAACCTCCCAAAAGATTCATTTTAGAGTGACTAAAAAGGATCCAGGCTTGCCTTTTCATTTTCATTTTTTAAAATTGTTTAAATCTTGGTCAAACCTATTAGCTAGTATTTGACCAAGATTCAAATGGGCATAAAATAAAAAAAACAGAAAAATAAAAAACCAAAGCACGTAGCCTTCTTATGTCATATATAGTAAGCATTCAAGTTGATAAAAAAAGGTCTAGACACATTCAAAACAGAAAAAGCATGTATCTACCCCCTAACCCTTAACTTTGTCTTATGAAGTCAAGCATGAAGAGAAGTGGTTTTGGGTTTCAAATATGGAAATTTCAAAAACTTCCCAAAGCTTAATTTTAGAGTGACTAGGACGGATCCAGGCTTACCTTTTCATTTTCATGTTTTAAGTTTGTTTAAATCTTGGTCAGACCTAGGATTTGACCAAGATTCAATGAGCATAAAAATTAAGAAAAAATCAAAAAAAAAACCAAAGCACATAGTCTTCTTACGTAAGCGTTCAAGCTGATAAACAAGGTATAGACATATTCAAACCAGACAAATCATGTATCTACCCCAACCCTAAACTATGCTTTTTGGGGATTTCTTCGACGAAGTTATAACATACCTACATTTCGAATTGGAATTACTTTCAATAAATCAACATAAAGTCATTTAAATGTGCGAAAATAGCTAGAAAACACTAAAACCGTAAAAGTTGGGAATTGGCACTAAAATATGGCGTGATTTATCTTAAAAATGTAGAGGTTCCATTTTGACACGTATCTTATGTACCCCATTCACAAAATAAACATATTTTGTCATCTAGAAAATGAAAAAATATTTTTATACCGAAAAGTTGAAAAGTCTGGTCATCAACATTGTTGGGAATGGCAAGATGCACCACCATGCCCAATTTGGGCACATTGTAACAAACTATGCCACAAATCTGGCCATAACTATATCATTTGTCTTGCAAACCATGAATCTTCATACACGATAGTCCGCTTTGTGAAGACATTTTGTTTTTCACTACCCTATCACATGTTTCTTATTTTCCCTGTCAACTAACACATACAAGCACACTCTATGCGGAAGGGTTTCATTATTGAGGTTTTCTTCATTTTAATTTATTTATTTCAAAACCAGGTCAAAATGGTCGACATGATTATCCTTGCAAAGGGGTTGAATATTTCAGTACTATCCCTGGTTTCTATATATAGTAAGTAATATGTATCTAAAAATGATTTGTGGGGACTTGTAGGACCAAGTTATAACACACCTACAGTTCAAATTTTACTTACTTTCAATAAATCAGCATAAAGTCATTTAAATGTGCGAAACTAGCTAGAAAGCACTAAAAACCGTAAATTTGGAAATTGTCAATAAAATATGGCCTAATTTATTTTAAAAATGTAGATGCGCCATTTTGACCCATATCTTATCTACCCCATGCACAAAATAAACAAAATTTATCATCTAGAAAATGAAAAACGATTTTTTATACCGAAAACTTGAAAAGTCTAGTCATCAATATTGTTAGAAATGGCAAGATGCACCACCATGCCCAATTAGGGAACACTATAACAAACAATGTTGTCCAGGGAGAATCAAACTTGGTAATATGAACTATGAGATTGAACAAAACGTTATATTTGGTTTACCCTTTGAACCTTCTAACTTACCACAACATTGACTTCTTATTTTTATTTACAAATAGATATTTTAATATCCCATTGTTGTGCAATAATATATGTTTTTATCTCAAATCAATTGGCATTTGATTTTAAAAAACTACCATAATAATTCATGAGAAAGTGTTGAACAAGTTTCAGAATGTAATTTTATACTTGATATGACCAATAATAGACTTAAATTAAATTGGATTTCAAAGTTTAGATTTTATAAGCGAATAAAGTTTCATGTTGCAGACTATGTATTAGCTTGACGGGCACCCTTAGAATAAAGTAGGTCGGTCACTTACGTGTGGTTCCCATGCGTGTAGGTCCCACACATCAGTGAGCACAAGTCACATGCGGTAGGTAGGAAAACTCCCATCAATCTTCTTTGTCAAGTAAGGACACATCTTCAAGACTCTCTCTCTCCCTCCCTTTTGTCGCTGAAAAAAACAATATTAGACTGTCGTGGTATCGTCACGGCATATGCCATAGGGTGGCTAATCGATGTGGTTCCTGAGAGATCTCACGGCGGTATCCGGATGCGGGTATGGGGACGAGCGACACGGCGACGTACCCAGGTTCGAGGCCCTCCGATGGAGGTAAAACCTCTACTCCTGCTATGAGTGTATATGATGATCACACAATACAATGGTGCTCCTAGAGCTGTGTCCGGCTGCTCCTGGGAGGCTAAGGAAGACTGAAGTCTCTCTCACAGGGCAGCGCTAAGGGTGGAATGAAGTAAGAATGATCGATCCCCTGCACGAGAGGGGGTAGTGCGGCTTATATAGGCACCGGCACTTTACATATAAGACCCTATAGTTTACTGGCCGGCTTGGCCGGCTCCGGCTTCCGCTCCTTCCCGAGGCGGTGACGTCAGGAGCCGTTGAGGCGTCGTGGCCTGTCCCATCCGGCTGCCACGGTCAGCGGTATGGAGAGGAAGTGTTCCTGTCGCCGTCAGCCACTGTAGCCAGTACGGATCGTCGTAAGCCATGATGGCCTGTCCGGCGCGTGGCACTATTGCTCCACAGTGCCCCGCGCTTTACGGAAGATGAAGTCAGCGTGGACTTCGGGAACCCGGATCACCAACCCGGTTCCTTCCAGTGCAAGACTCGCCAGCCTCGAGTCGGTCTGAGGTACAAACCCCCAGTCAGATATGGCTTGTAGAAGCCGGCCCAGCTACAGCATTGGTGGCCGTAGCTAGGCCGGCTAGGACCTAGAGCCAGCCGGCTTCCGGACCAGCCGGCCACGGAGCCAGCCGGCTGCACCTCAGCCGGCCTTTGCCGCGAGCCGGCCAGTGGCCAGCCGGCTGCTCCGTGTCCATTGCCCTACCCGGGGTCTTCCCCCCGACATTAGCCCCCGAAGCTGGCAAGGTCCTGCGTTTAGAAGGACCTAGGCAGGTTTTCCTGGCTTCTCGAATATACTTGACGGCACTTGGAGGGGCCAACTGAGAATTTCCATTCAGCCGGCTGCGCCCTCATCCGGCTCGTTCCTGCCGGCTGCTTCTAGTCGGCCGCTATTTACACTTATGTAGCTTTTGCTCTCTCGCAAGTTTTGATGGCGTCTCCGCCTTGCTGATGGCTTTTGGTCCGAGTTGAACTTATTGTCCGGCTCCGGCTTGCGGCGCACCGGAGTCTCCGCCGCCTCGGGTCCTGCACCCGACTTGACCGGTCTGACGCCTGGCTCTTCGGTCGGTTCGTCTGGTCACATCAATGTCTCCTCCGGATCCGGTGCGGTAGTGGGGGACGTGGTGTGGCCGTTTTCGGTAACCGCTGTGGTCGTGGGCGGAGTTACGGCGCAGTAAATCCAGGGACGTGGCCCACGTTCGCCACTTGGAGGCCAACCGCCCGCGGCAGGAGGTTATAAATGCCACGGGGGAGGCATCGAGGCGGCCACTTGCCCCTTTCTTCCTCCTCGCGCTCCCGCTCCGCTCCTTCTCTTCGTTCGAGCTCTTCACTGCTCCGACGCGGTTCCTCCATCATTTCCCTGGCGAACTCCGGCGGGCAGCTGCCCCGACGTTCTACCACCGGGCCGCCGCCGCCACTTCACCAATCCGGCGCCACGGGGCCGCGCGTTTCCACGGAGCGTCCTCAGCCGCCGTTGTCACCGCCGCCGTCGCAAGGCTCTTCGTCGCCCTTTCGCCTCTCGTGGTCATCTTCGTCTTCTGCCTCGACAATGGCCTCCCCTAGCGGATCGTGGAGGGGCTCGTACATGCGGGAGGATGACATCGAGCGGCTGGTGCGCCTCCGGCGGATCCCGCGGTCGGTGGTCACGCGGGTGCCCGGCGAGGAGACGGAGCCCGCGCCGGAGCCCGGCGAGCGCGTCGTCTTTGGCGCGCACCTCGATCGCGGGCTGGGCCTGCCGGCTTCCACATTCTTCCGGCAGTTCCTCGACAACTTCGGCCTGCAGCCGCACCACCTGCCGGCCAACGCGTGCGTCCTGCTCAGCTGCTTCGTGGCGTTCATGGAGGCCTACGCCGGCTTGTGGCCGGACATCGACTTCTGGAGCCGGCTGTTCTACTTGAAGGCGCAAACCACCGAGGGCCGCCTGCGGGCCTGCGGCGCCGCCTCGATCTACACTCGGCCCGGTACGCCTTTCCCCAAAATCCCCACCGTTGACTCGGTGAAGAACTGTCAAATGTCGTTCTTCTATGTGCGCAACGAGGGGCAGCTCGTCGACCGGATCAACCTGCCGGAGTACAATCCGGCTCCTCCAGTCGGCCGGATCAACTGGAGCTACAACGCCCGCACGGCGGACCCGGACGCTGAAGTGAATCAGCTCTGGGACTTCCTGGGGGCGGCCGTCTCCAACGGGCTGACCGCCGAGGACCTCCTCTGCACCATCGCCGAGCGCCGGGTGCTGCCGCTCCAAATGCGCACCCACAAAATCGGGCATATGTCCGGCCGGTTCGACCCGAACCGGACGTCCAAGGCGCTGCTCTCCAAGGCCCAGGTGGCCAGCCGGGTGAATAACATCACCAAGGCGAACGTGGCAGACGACTGGAGCTACGGGCTGGCGCCCCACGACAGGGACCACCTACCCGAGCAGGTAAGCTTTGTGTTTTCACCGGCTTGCGGCTGCGAGGCCGACTTCCTTTTGCTTTTGCCGACTTCTGGCTTGTTGTTTGCTCATGTTTTCTATCTTTCTAGCTCTTTGAGCGCCAGAACGCCGAGGATGGCGACCTGGCGACGAGGAGGTGGACGCCGGATCACGTCGATCCGGCTGACCAAGCCGGCGACCAGGCCGGCGACGATGACCTGCTGCAGGCGCCTGATCTAGGCGGCCAGGGGGAGCACAATCCGCCCCCTTCACCGGAGCAGCAGGAGGACGAGGAGCCGGCGACGTCCGCCACGGGGCCAATCCCCGCCGTGCCTCTGCGCACGAGGCCACCAAGCACCACGGCGACTTCGGCGCCCAAGGGCAAGAAACGAGCCGGCGACCTCCGCTCGACTGCCGCCTTGGAGGCGAAGGCGAAGAAGCTCCGCCGGCTGCAGCCGAAGAAGGTTCCGGAGCAGGCCGGGTGAGTTCTCTTTGTTCTTTCTTGTTTGATTCCTTTTCTTTCCTTACTCTTTATGCTTATCTTCTCTTTGTTTATCCGGCTAGGGCGCCCATCAAGTTTGCCCAGGGCGGCGGCTCCCGGCAGACTCCGCGTGTTGCGTCGCCGCCTCCGCGCCAGAGGAGGGAGCCGACGCCGCAGCCTTCCTCGCGCGCACCTACGCCGCCGCCGCCTGCGGGTACTCCGCCTCCCGCAGGGGCGCCCTCCTTCGCCGTGCCGCTGGCCTCAGCGCCTGATCGTCGCACGCGGGCTGAGCCGACGCGGCAGCCGACGCTGGATGACATGTTCCCGCGCCGGACACGTCTTCTGGACCCGGCCGCTGGGGCCGGGCGGGGCATGCCGCCTTCAACCGGAGCCGGAGCCGGCAGAGCTGCACCGTCCGCGACTGGAGCCGGAGCCGGCAGGGCTGCGCCGCCTACGACCGGAGCCGGCACCAGGCCATGCGTGGTGGTGCTGGATGAGAGCCCGGAGGGGGCACCCCAGGCGCCGGAGGCGGCTGCGCCGGCTGGGCCAGCTGCTGCGCCCGGAGCGTCGCCACCGCCGGAGCCGACGATAGAGGAGCCGGCCAGGCAGGAGCCGGCAAGGGATGAGCCGGCGCGCACGGAGGGCGCCGACTCGTGCGCGCTGGTGAGGACGGGAGCTTCATCAGCGCTGCAGCAGGGCCTGCACGTGGCCAAGGGCGTACTGCTTCTGCAGGTGCCGTCCGCCTCCGACTCCAGCCTTGGCTCGGCTGGCACTATGGAGCAGGCGTGGCTCCGCGCCGACTCCTATGAGGTGAGCAGCCGGGAGGGGAACCCCGGCCAAGCATCGGTGGAGATGTTCTTCTCCAGCCTGCAGGCCAACCTCAAGGCCAGGGCTGCTGAGGCCGCGGCCAACGTCGCCAAGGTGGAGGAAGCCGGCAAGGTAAGCTTCATCGGTTTTTTGATTTGGTTATCATCCTGGTAGCCCTCCGAGGCATGGGCCGGCTGCTCGGAGCCGGCACGGGTTTCGCCTATCTGACTGACTTTCTTTTTTCCTTAGGCTGTGATGGATCGGCGCACCACTCTGTACAACCGCGCCGTTACCCATTACCACAAGGCCAAGCTGGACCGGGCCGACTTGGCCCGCGAGCTGGAAACCGTCAAGGGTAAGATTTTGCTTCTTTCGACTCGATGTCTTCTTTCTTTTTAGTCTTGGTTGGCTGATGTTTCTTTCCGGCTGCCTTGCAGTTGAAGCCGCCAAGGTCCCGCGGCTGGAGGCGGATCTCCGGGCTGCTCGCGCCCAGTGCGCCGAGAGCGAGGAGGCGGGCCGATCTGCCACCGCCAAGCTCAAGCTGGCTGAGCAGGAGCTGACGCGGCTGCGCCTGCTGGAGCAGAACCACCTCACTGAGCTCAACTCCCTTAGGACGGCGGAGAAGGAGAAGGTGGAGGATCTGAGCCGGCGGCTGACGGAGGTGGAGAAGCAGCGGCTTGCGCTGCAGGAGGAGGTTACCACCAAGTCCACAGAGCTGACGGCCACCGCCAAGCGCTGGATGGACGAGATTGGCGCGCTTGATCGCGGCTTGTCAGGTGAGTGCATCTCTGTTCCTTTCCCTTTGCCGGCTTTCGGCTGTCGGCTGTTGGCTTTCGCTGGCAGCCGGCAGCAGAAACTTCTGATTTCTTCGCTATCTCCATCTTCGGGCTGGTGGCAGTCGGTTCTTGCCGGCTGCCGCCAGGCTTTTCCTTTTGCCTTAGGACTTCGAAAATTTGCATTTTTCAGCTTATTTCGGCTTCGATGATTTCTGACTTGCTTCTTCTTGCAGCGGCCTTCCCGGAGACGCAGGACGCAGCTTTGGCAGCTGTTGGCGTTGCGCGCGAGTCCAGGAGGCGGGAGACCGGCGAGGGCAGCTCGGAGTTCTTCACCATGGAGGACTACATGGCGTCCATGGCTGCCCGCGTCGAGCCCATCACCAAGCTTGGCTGGGAGCTCCGGAAGGCGGCTGAAGAGCTGGTGCCGATGCTGTGGCCTGAGGAGGCGGTGCCGCAAGATATCTCCCATCTCACCTCCTTGATGGAGCGGGCGCCGGATCGCTTCCTCGACTGGAAGGAGTTGGCCACGCGCGCTGGTGCCGACATGGCGCTGTCCTTCGTCCTCTCTTGGTACAACGAGGTGGACCTGGGGCAGCTCGAGTTCCGGCGAGCCGGCGTGGAGGACAAGCTCCCAGCCGAACACAAGGCCGCCTGTCTTGCCCGAGCCAGCGCCATCGCCGACTTCATCGACAAGGGCGCCTTCGTCGCGGACCCGAACCCTCCTCCATCCGATGAGGACTACATGGAGGATGAGGAGGCGGAAGACGCGCCCGAGGACGACCCGGCAGCCGGCTCCGCTGACGCCCCTCCGGCTTAGTTTACCTGCTTTTCAGTTGTTCTTTTGCCAAGACAATTTATTAAATCCCCGGGATGCCGGGTGCACATGTATGAGTATTATCGCCCTTTAATTATGTCACACTTTAATGTGTTTGTTAATCATTTGTGTGCCGAGTTGCTTTCTTTCGACTCGTTCGCTTTTCCCATCCGCCCCACTCTTTGGCTGTGCTCTTGCCGGTCGTACGTCCGACTTGCGATCCGTCGCCGGATCAAGAGCGGGCCGCTGGGTGAGGCCGATAGTATTTCGGTCGAACGAGCTGAATTCGGCAATCCGGCACTTTTATGAAAAGTTGCAAGTCAACTCGCTTTTACTCTTTCCCTTAGTCGTTTTTCGCGTGCCGGCTCCCTAGGCCTTACTCCCGCCAGCCGGACAGCCGGGTTGCGGTCTGTAGCTGGATCGGAAGCTGGCTGTCGGAAACCGGATCACGTTACTCAGCCGACCGCGTGAGAGGGTTCAAGCCAATTGGCGAAACAAGGTAGAGTACGCGAAAAACTTGTCGGAAACGGCGCTCTTGGCGCGTGCTTTTTCATAGCTTATAAAAGGGATACAAGGGATACATACATTCCTGCTCTCATGTGTAAAATGGGCGGAGTAAGTTGACATTCCAGGGACGTTTAGTCTCCTCGTCAGCCTTGTCCGGCTTGTTTTTCTTAGCCTCTTGGGCATCTATGAGATAGTAGGAATCATTGCCTACTGCTTTGCTCACGATGAAGGGACCCTCCCATGGGGATGACAGTTTATGCTGTCCGGCTGTCCGCTGGATCAGCCGGAGCACTAGGTCTCCTTCTCGGAATGCTAAGGGCTGGACCTTCCGGCTGTGATAGCGTCGGAGGCTCTGCTGGTAGATAGTAGATCTAGATGCAGCCAGCAGCCGGGCCTCTTCGACCAGGTCAACTCCGTCTTCGCGAGCTTCTTTGGCTTCGGCTTCTGTGTAGAGCTTGATCCTTGGTGCGTCGTGCTCGATATCAGTTGGCAGGACGGCTTCGGCCCCGTATACGAGGAAAAATGGTGTGAAGCCGACTGAGCGGTTTGTCGTTGTGCGCAGGCTCCACAGCACATTGGGCAATTCTTCAATCCAGCAGCCGGCTGCTCGCTCAAGCGGCTCCACCAGGCGGGGCCGGATGCCGGCTAGGACTAAGCCGTTAGCCTTTTCCACTTGTCCGTTGGACTCTGGGTGCGCCACAGAAGATAGGGCCATCCGGATCCCTGTTTCCCCGCAATAGCGAGAGAAGATGCCTTGGGAGAAGTTGCTGCCGTTGTCAGTGATGATGCTGTGGGGGTAGCCGAATCTCACAATGATTTCCTTGAGGAATGTGACGGCTGTGGAGCCATCCAGCTTCTTGATTGGCTTGGCTTCGATCCACTTGGTGAATTTGTCAATCATCACCAAGAGGTGTGTCATGCCACCTCGCGCCGTTCTGAATGGGCCTACCATGTCCAAGCCCCATACGGCAAATGGCCATGTGATGGGGATGGTTTTCAAGGCGGAGGCCGGCTGGTGTCTCTTTTTTGCGAAGCGCTGACAGCCGTTGCACTTCTTCACCAACTCTTCTGCGTCTCTGAGCGCAGTCGGCCAGTAGAAGCCGTGCCGGAAGGCTTTGGCCACTATGGCTCTGGATGAGGCGTGATGTCCGCACTCTCCTTGGTGGATTTCCCGTAGGAGTTCAATCCCTTCAGCCGGCTCGACGCACCGCTGGAACACCCCACTTACGCTACGTTTGTACAGCTGGTGGTTGATGATTGTGTAGGCCTTGGCCCTTCTCTCAATCTGCCTGGCCTGGACTCTATCATCAGGCAGCACACCGTCGGTGAGGTAGGAGAGGAATTCTTGTGCCCATGAAGGTACGCATCTTATCTCGTATAGGCTGACCAACAGGGCCTCCTGCGTGGGAGCTTCCGGATTCGACTGCATGGTCGCCGGGTTCGGCTTGCTAGCCGGCGGGTTCGGCTTGCTAGCCCCCGAGTTTGGCAATGAAGCCCCCGGGTTGGACTGAGAAGTCCCCGGGTTCGGCATGGTAGCCAGCGGGTCCGGCTTGTTAGCCCCCGACTTGGGCGATGAAGCCCCCGGGTTCGGCTGAGTAGCCCCCGGGTCAGCCGACACGAATATTGAATCCGAATCCGGTGACGGTATGATGGACGGCTTCTTGAGAACCGCCAAGGCGATGCCCGGCGGAATGGCTTGCCGGGTTGAGCCGATCTTGGACAAGGCGTCAGCCGCCTCGTTGCTTGCTCGTGGCACATGGTGGAATTCGCAGCCGTCGAAGAAGCCAGATAACTGCTGGACATGGAAGCGGTATGAGGCCATGTTGGCGTCTTTCGCGTCCCAGTCGCCAGATGCTTGCTGTATGACCAAGTCGGAGTCGCCGAAGCAGAGTATGCGACGCACGCCAATCTCCTTGGCTAGCTTCAGCCCGTGAATGAGCGCTTCATACTCCGCCACATTGTTGGATGCGGCGAAGTGGATCTGCAGGACGTAGTCCAGCCGGTCTCCCTTGGGAGAGGTGATGACGATGCCGGCTCCCAAACCGTTGCGCATCTTCGAGCCGTCGAAGTGCATCTTCCAGTGTGTGGAATCTGGCACAGGCGGCAGGTATTGCATCTCAGCCCAGTCGACGAAGAAGTCCGCGAGGATCTGCGACTTGATGGCTGTGCGTGGCTCGTAGAGGATGGTGTGGGCGGCTAGTTCTAGGGCCCACTTGGCAACCCGGCCGTTGGCATCCTTGCTGCCGATGATTTCCGCCAAGGGCGCTGTGGCAACCACCTTGATGGGGTGCTCTTGGAAGTAGTGCTTGAGCTTCTTGGCCGCCATGTAGACGCCGTAGGTGACCTTCTGGTAGTGGGGGTAGTTTTGCTTCGACTGGGAGAGCACCTCGCTAAGGTAATAGACTGGGCGCTGAACCAGCTGCTCTCTGTTGGCTTCTTTGTGCTCCACCACCAGGACAACGCTAACCACTCGATTGGTGGCTGCGATGTACAACAGCATCGGCTCCATTGAAGCCGGCGTTGCAAGGATTGGCGCGGTTGAGAGCACGCGCTTCAAGTCACGGAAGGCTTCATCCGCCTGCGGTGACCAGACGAATTTGTCCGCCTTCTTCATCAATTGATACAGGGGCAGTGCCTTCTCCCCCAGCCGGCTGACGAAGCGGCTCAAGGAAGCCAGGCAGCCAGCGAACTTCTGGACGTCCTTGAGGCACTGCGGCAGTTCCATCTTCTCCAGGGCACTGATCTTGTCCGGGTTGGCTTTGATCCCTCGCTGAGAGACGAGGTAGCCAAGGAGCTGGCCAGACGGCACGCCGAATGTGCACTTGGCCGGGTTGAGCTTCATCCGAAATCTTCTCAGATTGGTGAAGGTTTCTCTCAGGTCATCAAGGAGGGTAGTCGTCTCCTTGGTCTTTACAACGACATCATCCACATATGCGTGAACGTTTCTGCCGATTTGATCCTGCAAGCATTTTTGCATGCACCTTTGGTAGGTGCCGCCTGCATTTTTCAAGCCGAACGGCATAGTCGTGTAGCAGTAAGCCCCATACGGGGTAATGAACGAAGTCTTTATTTGATCAGCCGGATTCAAAGGAATCTGGTGGTAGCCTGAATAGGCATCTAGGAAAGACAACAGTTCACAGCCGGCAGTCGAGTCTATAACTTGATCTATGCGCGGCAGGGGGAAGGGGTCCTTCGGGCATGCCTTGTTGAGGCTGGTGTAGTCGATACACATGCGCCAGGAGCCGTTCTTCTTCAAAACCAGGACCGGGTTCGCCAACCAGTCCGGGTGCAGCACTTCCATGATGAAGCCGGCAGCTAGGAGCCGGGCGATTTCTTCACCGATGGCCTTCCTTCGTTCTTCGGCGAAGCGCCTGAGAGGCTGCTTCACCGGCTTGGCTTCGGGCCGGACGTGGAGGTGGTGCTCAGCCAACTCCCTCGGCACACCCGGCATGTCTCTTGGAGTCCATGCGAAGATGTCCCGATTCTCACGGAGGAAGCTGGTGAGGTCGCTTTCCTATTTCTTGCTCAAGCCGGCACCGATGGTGACGTACTTGTCCGGCTGCGCCGGATCCAGCAGAATCTTCTTGGTGTTGTCGGCCGGCTGGAAGTGAGTCGTCCCAGCCAGGTTGCCTGCAGCCGGCATGTCTGTCTGCGCGGCCTTGGCGAGGGCGACGGCGTCGTGGATGAGCTGCTTCTCGGTGGCGATGACCAGCGTCTGGGCCATCTTGGAGCTCTGCGTGGCGCGGTCCATGGAGCGGCAATAGTCGCCGGCTATGGTGATGGCCCCCTTGGGGCCAGGCAGCTTCATCTTCAGGTATCCGTAGTGAGGTACCGCCATGAACTTGGTCAGGGCTGGCCTGCCCAGGAGCGCGTGGTAGGGACTCACGAGGTCCACCACCTCGAACTCGATTCTCTCGGTGCGGAAGTGGTCCGGCTTCCCGAACATCACCTCCAGCGTGATCCGGCTGATCGGCTGGCAGCAGTGGCCTGGCACGATGCCATGGAAGACGGTGGGGGTGGGGCGCAACTCGGCCTCCTGGATGCCCAGCTTGCGGGCGGTGTCGCGGTAGAGGATGTTGATGCTACTGCCGCCGTCGATGAGGACGCGCGAAAAACGCACGCTGCGCCGGGTTGTGCCGATGGTGGGGTCGAGGACCATGGCGTAGCTGCCCGGCTTCGGCAGGACAGCCGGTGTGTCGCGGCGATCAAAAGTGATGGCCTGCTCTGACCAGTTTAGGTACTGGGGGACCGGCGGTATGACCGCGTTGACCTCGAGGGAACGGCTCTGCTGGCTCGTCTTGTCCTCGGGCTCGGAGGTGAAGATGATGTAGGTAGCATCTTCGGCCAAATATCGGCCGCCATGGTGCACTTGGTTAGCCTCGTGGTGCTCGAGGTTGGCGTTCTCTGCGCCGGCTTGGCCACCCGGCCCGCCGGCTGGTGGAGGCGGGGGTGGAGGCGGGAGGGGTTCACCGCTTGTCAGCCGCTTCATGAAGTGGCAGTCGCGGGTGGTGTGGTTGGAGGGGTTCTTGCCGCTGTGGTACTTGCACGGCGAGTCGAGCATCTGCTCGAAGGTGTACTTCGGCTTCCACTGCCGGTCTTGCTTCTGGCGGCGGCTGCCGCCTGCCGCGTTGTCTGCCACGGCGGCTACGTGGGCGGAGCCGTACCGGCGGTCCGGCTGGTCGCTGTGACGCTTGCCGCGGTAGTTGTCTCGCCGGCTGCCGTGCGAGGCGCCCTCGGCCGGCTTGTTGTTGTCCCTACTGGCGGGGGCCGGCGAAATCTCAGCCGGCGCCTTGCCGGCTTCCTCGGCCAGCGCGTACTTGTCGGCGATGGCCATCAAGGCGGCCATCGACTTGGGGTCGCTGCGGCGCAGCTTGTGCCACAACATGGTGTTGGGCCGACAGCCTCCCATGAAGAAGCTGATGGCCTGGATCTCGTGCACGCCCTCGCAGGAGTTGCGCATCTCGCACCAGCGCGTCAGGTACGCGCGATCCGTCTCGTCGGGGCCCTGCTTGCGCATCTCAAGCTGCTGGGGCCGACCCGGCCGGCGGTAAGTGCCGGTGAAGTTGCTGATGAAGGCCGCTTCGAAGTCCAGCCAGCCGTTTATGCTACCGGCTGGCAGGTTGTTGAGCCATGTGCGGGCGGAGCCGACCAGCATGAGGGGGGAGTAGCGCACAGCCCAGTGCTTGTTGCCTTTGGCGATGCCGACTGCGGTGGAGTAGTCCTGCAGCCAGTCCTCCGGCTTGGCGGTGCTGTCGTACTTGGGGGTGTCGCGGGGGAGCGTGAAGCCCTCGAGCGTGGGCTCGTTGGCGATGCGGGGCCCGAAGCACTTTGGGCCGGCTGGAGCTTCTTCTTCAGCGATGCGGGATTCGACCAGCCGGTCAAGGCGTTCTCGGGTGTCGGCGGGCTCGATGCGCGGGCCCAACCGGGAGTGTGCCGGCTGGCGTGCGCCGCTTGCTTCTGGAGCCGGCCGGTGCTAACGGCGGGGCTCGGAGTCTTGCTCCTGGTTCCGGCTCGGAGGCCGGCTGCGGCTGCTGCCGCCTGGCTGGTGGCTCGGCCGGCTCGAGCTTGCGTGGGTGGCTCGGGAGTCATGGTGCCGGCTTGGTGCTGGGGAGGCGGACTCGGCCGTGTCCCTGGCGCCTTCCCTGTCGTTGCCTGCAGCTCCACGAGCGTGAGAAGCTCTGGGGGCGTTGACATACCTGGGGTCGGCCGCCTGCCTGGTGGCTGCGTTGAGCAGCTCAGTCACCCGCTTGGTCTGGCGGCGTAACTCTTCGCCTTCGAGGCGGTTCAGCTCTTCTGCGGCGGCTTGTGCCGCGCACATGTTCTTGTCGGGGGTGTTGTAGATGGGTAGCTCCGCGGACGGAGCCGGCGAAGGAGCGCCGTCGCGGGCGATCTCGGCGCCAAGGTCGCGGCCCGTGCGGCGGATGTGGCCGGCTCGGCTTGGCTCGTCGCCGCCTGGAGTGAGGCCGTGGGCTCGGTTGTACTCGCGCTGGGTAATCTCCATCTGGCGCTTAGCAGCAGCCAGTTCTTCGGTTTGCTTGAGGAGGAGCTGGCGGTGTGCCTCCAAATCCGCCTCGATGGCGGTGGGGTCGCCGCCAGGCGTGAGCGGGGTGCTCAGCTTCGCCCGGACTTCGTCCAGCCGGGACGGTGGCGGTGGCGCCTTCGCGCCCGAGCCGGAGGCGTTGGGGTCGATGTTGCGCTCCAGGTTGGGGCCGCGGGTGCGCGGGTTCTTGGTGGGGAGCTCATCGCCAGCCATCATGACTTGCACGACGGCGGGGCTAGCGGGAGCGCTGCTGCCGGCTCGCGGAGGAGGGCTAGCGCAGCGCAGCACCTGCCGCGGGTAGCGCGGCGGTGCGATGGTGGCGACGTAGACGTCGTGGCAGCCGAAGGAGATGACGCTGCCGCCGGCTGGGAAGGGCCGGTCGGCGAAGCAGCCAGCGTTGTCGCTGACGCAGTCGAGGGAGCCGAATCTCCAGATCAAGCCTGAAGCGACTCGCTCGCCGGTGGTGATGGTGAGGCCCGTCCGGATGAAGACACCGGCCGAGGATGCTGAAGGCCCCACGGTGGGCGCCAAATGTCGTGGTATCGTCACGGCATATGCCATAGGGTGGCTAATCGATGTGGTTCCTGAGAGATCTCACGGCGGTATCCGGATGCGGGTATGGGGACGAGCGACACGGTGACGTACCCAGGTTCGAGGCCCTCCGATGGAGGTAAAACCTCTACTCCTGCTATGAGTGTATATGATGATCACACAATACAATGGTGCTCCTAGAGCTGTGTCCGGCTGCTCCTGGGAGGCTAAGGAAGACTGAAGTCTCTCTCACAGGGCAGCGCTAAGGGTGGAATGAAGTAAGAATGATCGATCCCCTGCACGAGAGGGGGTAGTGCGGCTTATATAGGCACCGACACTTTACATATAAGACCCTATAGTTTACTGGCCGGCTTGGCCGGCTCCGGCTTCCGCTCCTTCCCGAGGCGGTGACGTCAGGAGCCGTTGAGGCGTCGTGGCCTGTCCCATCCGGCTGCCACGGTCAGCGGTATGGAGAGGAAGTGTTCCTGTCACCGTCAGCCACTGTAGCCAGTACGGATCGTCGTAAGCCATGATGGCCTGTCCGGCGCGTGGCACTATTGCTCCACAGTGCCCCGCGCTTTACGGAAGATGAAGTCAGCGTGGACTTCGGGAACCCGGATCACCAACCTGGTTCCTTCCAGTGCAAGACTCGCCAGCCTCGAGTCGGTCTGAGGTACAAACCCCCAGTCGGATATGGCTTGTCGAAGCCGGCCCAGCTACAGCATTGGTGGCCGTAGCTAGGCCGGCTAGGACCTAGAGCCAGCCGGCTTCCGGACCAGTCGGCCACGGCGCCAGCCGGCTGCACCTCAGCCGGCCTTTGCCGCGAGCCGGCCAGTGGCCAGCCGGCTGCTCCGTGTCCATTGCCCTACCCGGGGTCTTCCCCCCGACATAGACGGGAGCGTAGCCTACACTGCAGGTCTACAGAACTGAAACCCTGTGTGCCAGTCAACATCACTCACCGAAAAAAGTGAAGCATTTCTTTTCACCATAAATAACAGCGGCCCCGTGAAGCACTGCTCTCCCTTTCTCTTTCTCCTTCCGTGTGATCCCTCTTCCACCTTTTATCCTTTGGATGAAACTCCACTTATTGTTGTCATTGTTGCACAGAACACTAACTTAACCTGTTCTTTTGCACATATCACCAACTCATGTATTTGTTGCACAAAGGTCTAAATCTGTGGCTAAGCTACTTTACTCTAAATCTGATGACCGGGACCTAGAAGGTAGTGGTAATATCCATTGTCATTGTGTAGTGTGTTTTTAGAACTCTAAAAGAATATGAAAATATTTTAGCAATTGAAATAATATAAATTAACTAATATGGGATAGTCATGAAATATATTTTCTACTATACGGCCAATAGCAAGTGTCATGAAATATATTCATTGTAAACTTAGTGATAATCACTCGAGTTTGATATGAATGGCCTAGCTAGCTATGGACATCTCCCACTATATATGTTATCCACACGACCAACCAACAAGCAAAAGGTATTCCATGAGGAAAGTTTCTTATGGGTGACTTTCATCTCTGCCGCAAAACACGCGCCGAAATTTTTGGCGCGTCCCATTTTCAAGCTACCTCAAAACCTGCATTTTGCCCGTCGGCCTATAAATATCGGTCCATAGAGGATATTTCCCTATAGAGCACAATTCGAACACCACATCTTTATCATGCTTCTACCAGACACACTCCCACGACGACGGCCGTGCCCCACCGCCCCTCCTCACCATCACTGCCTCCTCACTGGCCACCTTAGTGACCGACCATGTTTTACCGGCTCCCTTGCTGTCTAGCAAGCCGGATTAGCTTCCTCAACGCAGACGTTGACCGCGTCATATCTGCTCCGGATCTGCTTCCCCGACTCTGTAGTCCACCTCACCGAAGATCGAGATTGGCAAAAAACGCGGCCCCAAAGTCGACCACCCCCAACCAAAGAGTAAATCCGCCCTGGCCTCAGACGAAGGTTGATGAATACTTTACATGTCCTCTTTTGTTATATGCATTTGATTTTTGACACTAGTTTTCATTGCTTTCTTGCAATGCATTCTTGCTGATATTAGATCAGTGTAGATAGTTTTTTGCCGCGTAGCTATATGAGATCTTAACCTTACATCTGCTGATCAATAGGAAGATTGAGGTTATGTCCGATTTCGTTATGCATTTCTTTTCCGAGAATCACTTCTGTGTGATATGTTTTGGGGTTTTGAAGTATGCATTTTACGAAGGTTATGATAGCAGTCAAGCTAGCAGAGTAATTTGTTGACAGTATTAAACTGCTTGTATTTTTTTTTATCTCGGAACTCTGCTGATCGTAACCTTACATCTGCTGATGGAGAGGCAGAGCTTATGTCCGCTTTCGTTACGCATTTCTTTTCCAAATATCACTTCTGTGCGGTACTTTTTCGTGGTTTGAAGTATACTACCTCCACCCCAAACCTGAAGGCTTATTTATAAAAGTCAAACCAAGTAAAGTTTGACCAAACTTTCAGAACAATCTATCAAGAAATATAATATTTTGTAGATACCGTACGAAAATATATTTGTTATCTATTTAATTATATTAAATTTGTATTTTGCATGTTAATGATTTTTGGTAAAAACTTCGGGATGGTGGTAGTACGTTTTACAAAGGTTATGATAGCAGTCAAGCTAGCAGAGCAATTTATTGATAGTATTAAACTGCCTGTATTTTTTTTATTTGCAACTCTGTGTGCGCCATGTGGAATTGCATGCTCTAGCCAGTTCATCCAATGAGGTTTTATCACTTAACACCAGAAGTTCGGGATTTTTTATCATAGAACCACAACCCTAGAAATTTGTATCACAAAACACCAACATTTGGGGTAATTGTTTTGCAGAATACATGATCTCTGTTTGATAGCCCATTAGTGACTTCAGGGTTCAGGCCACCGTCAGTTTAAGAGTGACAGTAGGAGAAAGACAATTAGACTTTATTTTGTGGTATTTGCTGTTAAACGCTAAATACAAAGCTGTTTGTCAACACTAGTTGTTAAATCTTATGTCCAGACAGTTCAAAAAAAATCTTATGTCCAGGGTAGTTGTATTGGTACACATTATCAAAACTTTATGCTGGTACAGAATATATTACCCAAATGTCATGTTCATGTGTGGTTATAATTTCAATGAATATTTGTCATATGGTAATTCATTTGTGTGTAGCATATGTAACAAGTGTGACTCATATTCTCATTTCCACAGAGTGTCTACAAAATTTCACACAAAAATTCATTTGTTTGTAGCAAACATGCTCACGTACTGTAAATTGGTGTCACACTGTAGGTTCATGCTCTTGTCCAGCCAACTAATGACAAATAATGTGTTATGTGAAATAATTTCCCCAAATGTTGGTGTTTTGTGATTAAAAAAATCCCCAACTTGTGGTGCTAAGTGATAAAACCACTCATTCAATAGACCGAGCCTTAGGCATGTATCATTATATATTTTTTTAGGAAGGCTGCAAATATTTATTTCGAATACTGCATTGCTACTTGCTAGGATTTGAACTCAGGACCTTGTCTGATACCATTTCGAATTGCATGCTCATGCCAGTTCATCCAATAGACCGATCTGTTGGAACTTGGAAGACCCTAAGCAATTATATTAAGCACACGCCATTCCATATGGTTAACCACTGGCATGAAATGACACTTATATGTGTTTGAGTCTATATGTGGATTGCTTAGCCCTTTCCATCAGTTCGGACTTTTGGTTGCGTTGGCTACTGCATGAAGCTTGACATTCATACTTATCCTAAAAATTGTTGCTGCTGCCCTCTGTTGCCCAACATAAATTATTTTTGAGCCATAATTTGTTTGCCCTTTCCATCAATCCGGACTTCCGGTTGCGTTGGCTAGTGCATGAAGCTTGACAATATGAACGTCAATTATTTTTGAGCCATAGTTTGTTTATCATTACACCTTTTGAGAAGTCTCGCTGCTACTATTAATTTGTTCTTATATGCACAGTTCCATGATAAATATCATCTGCATTTCTCGCCAATGCATGTTAGCTCTTCCACTCGAGAATGAGTACGAAGAGCAACAGAGGCAAACTATCCTGCATAATATCCGAGTTGCAGCCTCGTTGGGCCTAACACTACATCCTTCTACAAGGTCTAGTGCAAAAATGCCACCCACCTCCCTCACAAAGGATACAGAACATTCCTATGATTCAGAATTTGATCCTGCTGATTGTGATGGCGAGCTGACTCAGGAAGATGCCCTGGTCGACTATCCTCTGCAACACAACGAGGTGAGTTTTCTCTTTCCTGTCATCGAATTATTTGTTCCAACTTCCATCTGTTGTATCCCAGTCCTACCAAATATGTTACCCATGCCATGTTCAATCTCATTACTACAATTTGTCCTGCTTAGTTAACGCATCATATATGTTTTGGCATATGTTGCCTGACTGTTTTTCCATTCCATCTGCATATCATCATCATATAATATTGTACATTGAAATATCATTTATGTGTTACAGGCATCTGCAGATTCGGGCAAGAACTTTTCAAGAACGAACAGGAGGAAGAACACTCAACAACCTCAGGCTGATACCGAAGGATGGGTGATAGTGCGTAATAAAAAAACGGTTAAGAAGGTCGTGCAGCTCCTCCTATTACAAGGTCTAACAAGACACTGACACGAGGTGGCGAACAGGCCAAGAATTATAACAATAAAAGGTCTCGTAAAAACCACAAACCATCGAATCAGACAGAAGTAGCCCCAACATGTACCAGCCCACAAATTCCACAACCACCATTTGCCAATACTGTTTCTCAGCAACAATTGCCAACAGAACCAGTTTCCACAACAAATTCTAGCCAACAATTGGCACCACCAGGAGTGGTGGTAGGTAATAATGGCCAAGGACACATGATGCTAGTCCCAGATGATACAGCCTCAAATGTCCAAACAGTGCTGCCACAACACCAGCAAACTGTTGATGATCTCCCTCCGACCCTTAGTCCTGCGAAAGACAACTCCTCTCCCGATGATGAGACCCACGCAAAAAAAGGTAATACTTTTTTCAAGACTTGTAGTTTAATGCTCCCTTATGTATCTATATACCATGATAGCTTGATGTAATGCTTAACTTGGTAGGTTCGCCACGATCAATAAAAATGAGGGGGCCAACGGTAGGAAGAAAACTTGCAGCTAAGATTTCTGGAATGGGTTCAAGATTTCACATCACATCTATTGTAGGTGGCAGAAGGCCACTTCATCCGCATGAATCTTCATATCTTGTATCACATGTTGGCTATTTTATCAGGAATGAACTTCCTACCTTCCCATTGTGGAAGCAGCACGTTGACACCCCTTCACAATTCGAGAGTTTAGTGCATAATTTACATGTAAGTCATGCTTCTCCTGGTACTGATAAATTATTCCACATTGATCTGTCCCATTTCTTGTAGCTTACTGTTGTTTGTATGCTATATAACTCACCAATCATTCCACCGTTGTGAGCAGTTAAGGTTTGAATTCGATGAGGATAATGAGGATGTAAAGTTTGTCATCGCTTCCATATTCAAAGAATTGTTGCGCCAACACTGCTATAAGCTTAAGGCGACATACTTCACTGGCCAGATTACTGCCAATGTTCAAACAACGTCTCCTGCACCCTGTATGACTGACGAGCAGTGGGGAGATCTTGTCAAGCACTGGTCTGATCCAAAGAATGTGGTATGGCTTATGAGGACCGTGAAACCAGATTAAATTCCGAATACTTATTTTGCGCCAGTGTCTCACTAGTCTCCTTTTGCAGACGTTGTCTAAAAGGAACCAGGCTAACCGCTTGAAACAACGTTTACCAAGCCGTACAGGATCTCGTCACTTGGTTGGGCATCTCTGGCAAAAAGTAATGCCCCGCTGGTCTGTACTGCTACATATGTTACTCGTAAATTGTGTAGAACTCCGTGTACATTTTATATTTCCATCCTCCATTTCAACCACGTTATTTGATTTCTATATGATTGTACAAAAATGCAGAAAGTAGATCATGCAAACAACATGCAACCAGACACAGAGATGGCTCTGGCAGAGCAGTTCGAGGCATGCCAGAAGAACAAACATAATGTGATAGGACAACTCGCAGAAAGTGTTATTGTAATTCTTCTTTATGATTTAAATTTTTTAACGACACACTTGCCAATTTGTAGGAGCAATAATGGGCATGCCAATATGATCTTGTAGGCGTTTTTGTGAAAATGCATTTGATGTGTAATCAGGTATACCAATTTGTAGGATTAGAAGTAGTTCATGCACATTAAATCTACCGTCTGCATGTTTCTCTGTAATAACTTTTATTTTTACACGACTGAAAACTTTTCAGGCAAATATGAAATTGGAGATGGCAAAACCCGGGAAAGACGGTATGGAAAAAACTCTAGAAGAATGTATGGAGACATTTACCTTTTGTACTTAAAAATAAAGATATCACCAAAAACACTTTCCTGCGAAATGCTGGGTTTTTGCAGTACAAGTCCATGTCCAAGTCCAAGTGTTTCTCTGCACAAGTTCTGGAGGAACAACTCCAAATAGAACGAGCTGCAGCAGATGTGTTAAGAAACCAAGTTGACATGTTGAGATCGAGATCAGAAGCATGTGATGCCCTACTGCAGGAGGCCAATCAAGTTCGTTATAATCTCTCAAAGACTAATAAAATGCCATAGATAATTGGAGATTAACACTGACATTGACATGTGAGTACCTTGGTATTGTGAAATGTTTCCTGAGACTGAGGCACTGTTCCTATTTTGTTGGTGGATGCATTTATCTGTGGCTGGGGTCAACTTGGTAGTTGTTCCTGTGGATGTTTTATAAATTGGTTGCCTAGCCTTTTCAATCAGTTCGAACTTAAATGGTATTTTTTTGACACCTGAACCGTAGGAAAAAATCCCTACGGTGTAAACTTAATATATATTAAGAATAAGTACAACTTAAATGGTATTAGAGCCAAGGTCTCGAGTTTGAATTGTTGACGGTGTGGTTCAATTCATCCTTAAATTGTTGGTGCCGCATTGGCCCTTGTAAAGCTTCATGTGCCTACCTCCGAATCCAGTCTTGAATTTCTCTTGTCACACACGAGGATGGCTGTTAATGTGTGTATAAGTGGGTTGCAAAGCCCCCTTTATATAAGGATGCAAGTTTCCGTATTGTGTTGTGCCTTTGGGACTCAGCCTGCACTTCTGACTTTTGGTTGCGTTGGCTACTGCATAAGTTTAATATAGTTCCATGTTGTTTTTGTTGAGATCTATAAGTGGATTGCCTAGCCCTTTCCATCATTTCAGACCTGTGGTGTGCTATTCTGTTTTCCACGTGTTAGACCTCCTCTTCTTAACAAGATTCCATGAGTAGGAGGCACTATGATTTTATTTTTTTCGCATGAATTTACTCAATTAGATAGCTTAATCCCATTTGTTGACTCTCTGTTGACCATCCACTTGAGGGTAAAACTGAGTATATTGCACTAGCCAGTATTACTACTCGAGGGGAAAACTGAGTACATATATTTTTCTAGTGTAAGGCTCGATGGTAGAACTGAGTACACGTAACGGTGCAGACGTGCAGTACCACGGACGCGTGTGGCGGTGCGCAGCGGTTAGGCGGTGCGCGTGTTGAGACCAAACGTCTAGCTTTTTTGAGAAACTGCCGAGAACAACCGCCACGTTGCCTGTACAGAGCCCCTCTGTCCCTCCCTCTGCACACAGTCTCATTCTCACTCACGCATGCAACTACGCCTCTCACGTCCCATCAGCTTCTCCAAATTGAAGGAAAAAACACCAACCGCCCTACACGCGTTCCCTGCAGGCGATGGACAAGAAGAATGCGCCGGCGGCCGTCGCCTCTGAGGGCGGCGCATCCAAACGCGGCGCCTCCGTGAACTGCGCCTCTCTCAGGGCTGACGGACCACTTCACAAGATCGGGGACTGCTTACTGGCGAACGAGGAGTACATGGACACCTACTCTGCTTTGAGGCAAGTTTGTAGAAATTGGCGCTCAGGTTTACCTCAGCCCGACGTGCACCTGCACGAATGGATCATGGTAGAACACGGCCTTCCACGCGCTGCTGATTTCACCTTCCACCACCTCCGCACATCCCGCTACATCACCATCGATCTAACGGAAGTTCATGCAAGGTTCAAATTCCTCCATATCTATAGAGTTAATCTATTTTTATTTTCAATCGTAAACATTTAGTGTTGAATGTTATCTTCATCAATATATTTTAGATACTACTTCGTCGGCTTTTGCCGTGGCGTCATCGTGCTTGCCCAGAAGAACCAGTCGCACAAGATATGGCTTCTGAACCCACTCACAAAGACATTGAATACTATGTTTGAGGCGCATATGCCATATGTTATTCTGAAGTCCCCGACTATGGTCTTCGTTTCCAAAGATTACCCAGCGGAAATTGCTTGGGTCGATGAGAGCACTCCAACTAAGGGTATAGATGAAGATTGGGGAGAAGGAAGATTTTCGATCGAGCACCATTCTCTACGTTGCATTACCCCGTTCAATGGTGAATTGTATGCAATAGCTGTGAACAATTTTGAGTTCGGAAAATTAGTGTGCACCAACAATGTCCAGTTGGAGCAGCGCGCGAGCACTGTCAACATGGATACACTATTTTCATTTCCAGAACTTGGAAATAACAAGTTCTGCCTTGTGAAGTCGGATGGTGCTCTACTGCTTGTGTTGTTGGACAACAAACATTTGGAGGAAGGTCAACCATTGGTGTACCGTGTGGACACTAAGAGCCGCTCTCTCCATGCTGTCAATAACATTGGCAGTCGTGCCTTCTTCGTCCATTATATCCGGTGTATCTCCGTCGACACGAGAGTCCACCCGACACTTCAACCTGGATGCATCTACTACGCAGATTTGGGTTATATCAGAGAGTACTTTGATGATATAAAGGCCTAGGATGAGTGGCCAATACATGTGGATAGATTAGGAAACTACGGTATGAGAAATGAACAAAGGCCATACCGTTTGGAGGATGTATTGGCTGCACACTGCAGACGGAAGGAGTTCAATGAATATTTCCTTCAGATCAGAGAATGGAGTGATGAAGAAATATATGCTGAATGAAGAACAGATTCATTCATCCTGGGGTATCCTAATCTTCATGTTGGACATACATTGCGTCTTGTATTATTTTCAGATTAGTTTGTCCTGAACATTAACATTGTTATTGGCTGCTTTTGGCTGTTGTATGCAATTTATGTATTATACTTAGTTTTCTGGTTTTATTATGCTGCTGTGAATTTATCTTATACTAGCTTCTAGATTTGACTGATTTTGTTTGTAATGATGATGGTTTGATGTGGCTGCTGGCCTTGACTGCCGGAGCAGAGCAATTAGTACTTAACCAGGTGTACCGTCTTTATTTTAGTATTATATTATATTACTTGACCATAGCCATATTCAAAATCAAATCTCAGTTGGGCGGCAAAATCTCCCGCTAATCCTAAAATATTTCAGACGTGTTTTTGAATGGGATAAGAAGATATATCACGATGATAGTAACTGGTATTTAATGTGATGATGATTTGATTTTTCACTCGGCCTTGAACAGAGGTACTAGTACGGTCTCGCAATTTTTTATCATTACACTTGGACCTTAGCCAAATTCAAAATCTCATAGCGGCAAAACTTCCCGCCCACAAAATACAAAAATTTCACACGCTTCCAAATTCCCATTCTACCCCTGTGGAGATGACAGCAAAGTCTGTTAGTGGGGGGTCTGCCCGTCATTTTTTGGATCACCACCTCCCTAGCCCGGAAACCCTCCCAAAAAAAATTCATTTCCCTCAGACCACCCACCGGAACTTCCCAATTCCCTCTCTCTCCCACCTCCACGACCACCGCACTGGAACATCCCCGCCGGACTTCCCTGGCCTACCCGAGGCCTCGCGATCCTCGTCATCCGGCTGCCTGCCGGAGCCACTTCATCGACGATGTCATCAACCGGACCGGATCATCCCCACCGAACCTCGAAACCATATACTCATCCAGCAGTCTACCGCAGTCGCTTCAGCTGCGGTATCGTCCACCCCACCTCTGCCGCTTCGCCGGATCCGTCGTCCACCGCATCGGATCTTGCTCACCGACACCGCTGTGCATGAACCGGATCTGCTTCAACGGCGCCGTGCATGATCTAAACTATTCTACTGTCGCTTTTCTATTGCTTGCATGCAAGTTCTTGTTTAATCTTGGGGGAACCTGTTTGTGCTAACGACGCGCCGTTACGTTTTTGTAGATGAGATGAGTAACCATGAAGTGTAATGACCGTCTCTCCAACCCCAAGTGGCACATGTAGTGTACTTCATCACCGGATCTATCAACCCCAGGAAGATCTGCTGTGACTCCCACATAGTGCTTCTCCTAATATAAGTCCCTTGTTTTAGCGCCATGTTCTGGGTTAAGATGCTTGTTTGTCTGAAGCTCTTTTAGTTCATTCCTAGCTATGACCGTAACACCTTGCTATTTTCTAGTTCATTGCTAACTTTAAGCGATTGAACATTTTGGTTTGCATTCTCTGCTCTGTAGATGTAGCCATCATAACTTATATCTTGCTCAGTCGTTGTTACAAAAATTACAGGCTGCTACTATTTTGTTCATGCCAATCTTGTTCTCCCTGAACATGTTGGTTTGCATCCCCTGTACTACAGTTGATGCCATTGTTATTTCTATCTACTTCATCGTAAGCTAACAAAGTAACTGCCTTCTATTAGTTCCTGCATGCTATCACTCTGCCATCCTGCAAGTTCACAGGTTTATATTCTGTTTCTGGTCCATCCTAAGCCATAGCATTAACTATCATCTATGTGTTGCTCATTACAACTTTATATCCCGAAACAAATTGATTTGTTTCCCTCATCTACAAGTTTATGAGTGATGACATTATAACTCTTATCTGTTTTATTCCTAGCTATTATAGTAACATCCTGCTATTATTTAGATCATGGCCAATTTTAAGTAATTGCACATGTTGGTTCGCATTCCCCGCTCTATAGCTTTTGGCATCGTAACTTCTATATTTGGTTTACATTCCCTGCTCTGTAGATCTAGCCATCATAAATTTATCTTGCGCAGTCGTTGTTACAAAAATTATGGCCTGCTACTATGTTGTTTGTGCCAATTTTTTACTCCATGAACATGTTTGCTTGCAATCCCTGTACTACAGGTGATGCCATTGTTTTTTATCTAGTTCATTGTAAGCTTACAAAGTAATGACTTAGTTTGGCATGCTATCACTCCGCTATCTAGCCTGTAGCACAAATAAACTTGTCATACTACTAGATAATAATTTTGTGTGCCATCTTGTTCTTCAAAAGCTGCATTATTGACTTGTTTCTCTGACTTGGCATGACGCTCACATATGGAATGCTGAACATATTGGTTTGCATTCCCTCTTATACAAGTTCACATGTGATCCCACTATATTCTGTATCTAGTCCATCCTAAGCTCCAGCATTAACTATCATCTATGTGTTGCTCATTACAAGTTTATATCCCGAAACATCTTGATTTGCATCTCCTTCACTATATGTTCAGGATTATTATTTAGTTCATGGTCAATTTAAAGTAATTGCACTTGGCACATGTTGGTTCACATTCCCTCCTCTTTAGCTTTTGCCATCGTAACTTCTATATTTGGTTTACATTCCCTGCTCTATAGTTGTAGCCATCATAACTTCATCTTGCTCAGTCGTTGTTACAAAATTTATAGCCTGCTACTATGTTGTTCATGCCAATTTTGTACTCCCTGAACATGTTGGTTTGCATGGGACTCGACAGTAGTAAGTCTGTTGTTTCATTCTAACGTGCTCTGTTATATTGGCTATTGGTATGCGGCATGCACTCTTTGTTTGCTTATTGTGCGCATTACAATGATGTTGTTATAACGATGAAATGATGAGTTCTAAATTCTTTGGCAAACAATATTGTAGTGTCTTTGCCTTTCCATTGTTGTTGTCTTAACTTGTAATGTCTTTGTTTCAGATATAGGTGCTCTATGGACAACTTAAAAGATTGTCGAATCGCTTCATTGTATTGCTAGGTTTAATTACCATTCAATTTCTCTGGGTTTTGTAATATTTTTTCAAAGCCTTGCAGATGATGTAATATTTAGTTAGTTTTTATAGTTCTTTCGCGCATTTTTTCAATGGTGCTTGTGGTAAGTGAGGCTATCCGACAGAAATCATGTGCTGCGTAAATATTCTCAGTATCTAAATCACAAATTCCCGTCCCTTAAACATCCCAATTAAGCGAAATCACATATGTGCCGGCCCGCAAAATCCTAAAGCGCCTATTATGCCGGCATATAAACAGCAACTAAGCGGGCTAGCCCACTTACTTATTGGGCCTACCCACTTGATTTAAGGTGGACCCCACCCACTAATTGGGCCGGCCCACTGATGGCGCGTGATGCACACGTCCGTTGGGAACCCCAAGAGGAAGGTGTGATGCGCACAGCAGCAAGTTTTTCCCTCAGTAAGAAACCAAGGTTATCGAACCAGTAGGAGATGAAGGCCACGTGAAGGTTGTTGGTGAAGGAGTGTAGTGCGGCGCAACACCAGGGATTCCGGCGCCAACGTGGAACCTGCACAGCACAATCAAAATACTTTGCCCCAACTTAACAGTGAGGTTGTCAATCTCACCGGCTTGCTGTAAACAAACGATTAAACGTATGGTGTGGAGAATGATGTTTGTTTGCAAAGAACAACAGAGAACAATGATTGCAGTAGGTTGTATTTCAGATGTAAAAGAATGGACCGGGGTCCACAGTTCACTAGTGGTGTCTCTCCAATAAGATAAATAGCATGTTGGGTGAACAAATTACAGTTGGGCAATTGACAAATAGAGAGGGCATAAAAATGCACATACATATCATGATGACTACTATGAGATTTACTTAGGGCATTACGACAAAGAACATAGACCGCTATCCAGCATGCATCTATGCCTAAAAAGTCCACCTTCGGGTTAGCATCCGCACCCCTTCCAGTATTAAGTTGCAAACAACAGACAATTGCATTAAGTATTGTGCGTAATGTAAACAATACAATTATCCTTAGACAAAGCATTGATGTTTTATCCCTAGTGGCAACAGCACATCCACAACCTTAGGGGTTGCTGTCACTCCCCCAGATTCAATGGAGACATGAACCCACTATCGAGCATAAATACTTCCTCTTGGTGTCACAAGTATCAACTTGGCCAGAGCCTCTACTAGCAACAGAGAGCATGCAAGATCAAAAACACATATATGATAGATCGATAATCAACTTGACATAGTATTCCATATTCATCGGATCCCAACAAACACAACATGTAGCATTAGAAATAGATGATCTTGATCATGATAGGCAGCTCACAAGATCTAACATGATAGCACAAGAGGAGAAGACAACCATCTAGCTACTGCTATGGACCCATAGTCCAAGGATGAACTACTCACGCATCAGTCTGGAGGCAGGCATGGTGATGTAGAGCACTCCGGTGATGATTCCCCTCTCCGGCAGGGTGCTGGAGGCGATCTTCAGAATCCCCCGAGATGGGATTGATGGCAGCGGCGTCTCAGTAACTTTTCTCGTATCGTGGCCCTCGGTACTAGGGTTTTCGCGACGGAGAGAATATATAGGCGAAGGGGCTGAGTCGGGGGGACGCCCGAGGGGCCCACCCCATATGGCGGCGCGGCCAGGGGTGGTACCGCGCCCCCCTATGGTGTGGCCGCCTCATCGCCCCTATTCGTCTCCTCTTCGGTGTTCTGGAAGGCTCCGTGGAAAATAAGACCGTGGGCTTTTGTTTCGTCCAATTCCGAGAATATTTCCTGTGTAGGATGTCTGAAACCAAAAACAGCAGAAAACAGGAACTGGTGCTTCAGCATCTTGTTAATAGGTTAGTACCAGAAAATGCATCAAAATGACATAAAGTGTATATAAAACATGTGAGTATTGTCATAAAACTAGCATGGAACATAAGAAATTATAGATACGTTTGAGACGTATCAAGCATCCCCAATCTTAGTTCCTACTCGCCCTCGAGTAGGTAAACGATAACAAGGATAATTTCTGAAGTGACATGCTACTATCATAATCTTGATCAATACTATGGTAAAGCATATGAGATGAATGACGTGATTCAAAGCAATGGTCTATAGTTTGTTAACAAATAGATAATGACTAAACAACTGAATCATATAGCAAAGACTTTTCATGAATAGTACTTTCAAGACGAGCATCAACAAGTCTTGCATAAGAGTCAACTCATAAAGCAATAGATTCTTAATAGAAGGTTTTGAAGCAACACAAAGGAAGATTTAAGTTTTAGCAGTTGCTTTCAACTTTCAACATGTATATCTCATGGATAATTGTCAACACAAAGTAATATGATGAGTGCAAATAAGCAAGTATGTAAGAATCAATGCACACAGTTGACACAACTGTTTGCTTCTAAGATAGAAAGAAGTAGGTAAACTGACTCAACATAAAGTAAAAGAAAGGCCCTTCGCAGAGGGAAGCAGGGATTACTCATGTGCTAGAGCTTTTTATTTTGAAAACATGGAAACAATTTTGTCAACGGTAGTAATAATTCATATGTGTTATGCATAAAACCTCCTATAAGTTGCAAGCCTCATGCATCGAATACTAATAGTGCCCGCTCCTTGTCCTAATTAGCTTGGATTTCCATGGACTATCATTGCATTACATATGTTTCAACCAAGTGTCACAAAGGGGTACCTCTATGCCACCTGTACAAAGGTCCAAGGAGATAGATCGCATTTGATCTCTCAATTTTGATAGATCTCAACTTGAGGACATCCATACCGGGACAACATAGAAAACAAATAATGGACTCCTCTTTTATGCTTTAAGCATTCAACAACAGATAATATTCTCATAAGAGATTTGAGGATTAATATCCAAGCTGAAACTTCCACCATGATACATGGTTTTGGTTGGCAGCCCAAAGTTCTTCTCTAACAATATGCATACTCAAACCATTTAACTCATGGCAAATCTCCCTTACTTCAGACAAGACGAAGATGCATAGCAACTCACATGATATTCAAAAAAGGTGTGACAGGTTGATGGCGTCCCAGAAACATGGTTACCGCTCAAAAAGCAACTTATAAAAACTAAGATACATAAGCGACATATTCATTACTACAATAGTTTTTAGGCTACTTTCCCATGAGCTATGTATTGCAAAGACAAGGAATGAATTTTTTTAAAGGTAGCATGCAAGCAATTTACTTTGGAATGGCAGAAAAATACCACATAGTAGGTAGTTATGGTGGACACAAATGGCATAAGTTTTGGCTCAAGGTTTTGGATGCACGAGAAGCATTCCCTCTCAGTACAAGGCTTTGGCTAGCAAGGTTGTTTGAAGCAAACACAAGTATGAACCGGTACAGCAAAACTTACATAAGAACATATTGCAAGCATTATAAGACTCTACACTGTCTTCCTTGTTACTCAAACACTTTTACCAGAAAATATCTAGACTTCAGAGAGACCAATCATGCAAACCAAATTTCAACAAGCTCTACGGTAGTTCTCCACTAATAGTTTTAAACCACATGATGCAAGAGCTTAAATATGATCTACTTGAGAGATCAAAACAATTGCCAAGTATCAAATTATTCAAGACAGCATATCAATTACCACATGAAGCATTTTCTGTTTCCAACCAAATAGCAATAAATGAAGCGGCTTTCAACTTTCGCCATGAACATTAAAAGTAAAACTAAGAACACCAGTGTTCAATATGAAAAAGCAGAGCGTGTCTCTCTCCCACACAAGGAATGCTAGGATCCGAATTTATTAAAACATAAACAAAAATAAAAGCACACAGACGCTCCAAGTAAAGCACATAAGATGTGACGGAATAAAAATATAGTTTCACTAGAGGTGACCTGATAAGTGGTTGATGAAGAAGGGGATGCCTTGGGCATCCCCAAGCTTAGATGCTTGAGTCTTCTTGAAATATGCAGGGATGAACCACGGGGGCATCCCCAAGCTTAGACTTTTCACTGTTCTTGATCGTATTATATCATCCTCCTCTCTTGATCCTTGAAAACTTCCTTCACACCAAACTCAAAACAATCTCATTAGAGGGTTAGTGCATAATAAAAAATTCACATGTTCAGCGAGGACACAATCATTCCCAACACTTCTGGAAATTACCCAAGGCTACTGAAATTTAATGGAGCAAAGAAATCCACTCAAACACAGTAAAGGAGGCAATGTGAAATAAAAGGCAAAATCTGTCAAAACAGAATAGTCCGTAAAGACGAATTTTTTCGAGGCACTTAACATGCTGAGATGAAGAAGATCAAATTGAATGAAAGTTGCGTACATATCTGAGGATTACTCATGAATTTTTACAGAATTTTTAGATTCTCCTACAGAGAGAACAGCTCAAATTCGTGACAGCTAAAAATCTGTTTCTGCGTAGAAATCCAAATCTAGTATCAACTTTCTATCAAACACTTTACTTGGCACAACAATGCAATAAAGTAAAGATACAAAGGTATTGCTACAGTAGTAACAAGCACCTTGACTCAAATATAAAACAAAATTGCAGAAAATAAAATAATGGGTTGTCTCCCATAAGCGCTTTTCTTTAACGCCTTTCAGCTAGGCGCAGAAAATGTAAATCAAGTAACATCAAGAGAAGAAGCATCAACAGAGGAGTTGGGGGTTTTCTCATCAATGCATTGTATCTTATCTATGTAAGTTTCAGAAAATCCTCTTTCATTACTTTTAGGCTTACTATCCTCCTCAAATAAATTTTCAGGAACAATCCAATCAAAATTCTTTTCTAGTGCCTCATGCATTCCTATGAGCTTATAAGGTATTGGTACTTTAGTCTCCCCCTCACAATTGGCTTCATTAGTGTACTTTAGCCTATATTTTTCCACATTTTCAAGGGTACTTTCAAAATTGGTATAAAAGCCAAGCATCTTATGTTGAATAAAGACTTTTCTAGCTTCTCTAGCTACATCACCAAATTCTTTAAGAACGGTTCTAAAACAAAAAAATTCTTCTCTCCTTCTTCCATATCACAGAGTGTAAGAAACATATGTTGCATTATAGGATTAAGATTAACAAATCTAGCTTCCAACATGTGCACTAAAGAGGCAGTAGAAATTTCATAATTAGGAGCAAGTTCCACCAAGTATCTATCTTCAAAATCTTTAACCTTACTAACATGAGTGAAAAATTCTTCTATATTATCTCTTCCAATGATAGACCCACGCCCGACTGATATATCTTTCAACGTGAACTTAGGGAGAAGCGTGATGAAATAAACTAAGGTAAACTGATAAATAAAGTAAATGCAAGTAACTAATTTTTTTGTGTTTTTGATATAAAGAAAGCAAACAAGACAGAAAATAAAGTAAAGCAAGACAATAAACAAAGTAAAGAGATTGGGTGTGAGAGAATCCCCTTGCAGCGTGTCTTGATCTCCCCGGCAACGGCGCCAGAAAAATAGCTTGATGGCGCATGATGCACACGTCTGTTGTGAACCCCAAGAGGAAGGTGTTGTGCGCACAGCAACAAATTTTTCCCTCAGTAAGAAACCAAGGTTATCGAACCAGTAAGAGATGAAGGCCACGTGAAGGTTGTTGGTGAAGGAGTGTAGTGCGGCGCAACACCAGGGATTCCTGCGCCAACGTGGAACCTGCACAACACAATCAAAATACTTTGCCCCAACTTAACATTGAGGTTGTAAATCTCACCGGCTTGCTGTAAACAAAGGATTAAATGTATTGTGTGGAGAATGATGTTTGTTTGCAAAGAACAACAGAGAACAATGATTGCAGTAGGTTGTATTTCAGATGTAAAAGAATGGACCGGGGTCCACACTTCACTAGTGGTGTCTCTCCAATAAGATAAATAGCATATTGGGTGAACAAATTACAGTTCGGAAATTGACAAATAGAGAGGGCATAACAATGCACATACATATCATGATGACTACTATGAGATTTACTTAGGGCATTACGACAAAGAACATAGACCGCTATCCAGCATGCATCTATGCCTAAAAAGTCCACCTTCAGGTTAGCATCCGCACCCCTTCCAGTATTAAGTTGCAAACAACAGACAGTTGCATTAAGTACTGTGCGTAATGTAAACAATACAAATATCCTTAGACAAAGCATTGATGTTTTATCCCTAGTGGCAACAGCACATCCACAACCTTAGGGGTTGCTGTCACTCCCCCAGATTCAATGGAGACATGAACCCACTATCGAGCATAAATACTTCCTCTTGGTGTCACAAGTATCAACTTGGCCAGAGCCTCTACTAGCAACGGAGAGCATGCAAGATCATAAACAACACATATATGATAGATCGATAATCAACTTGACATAGTATTCCATATTCATCGGATCCCAACAAACACAACATGTAGCATTAGAAATAGATGATCTTGATCATGATAGGTAGCTCACAAGATCTAACATGATAGCACAAGAGGAGAAGACAACCATCTAGCTACTGCTATGGACCCATAGTCCAAGGATGAACTACTCACGCATCAGTCCGGAGGCAGGCATGGTGATGTAGAGCCCTCCGGTGATGATTCCCCTCTCCGGCAGGGTGCCGGAGGCGATCTTCAGAATCCCCCGAGATGGGATTGATGGCAGCGGCGTCTCAGTAACTTTTCTCATATCGTGGCTCTCGGTACTAGGGTTTTCGCGACGGAGAGAATATATAGGCGAAGGGGCAGAGTCGGGGGGACGCCCGAGGGGCCCACCCCATATGGCGGCGCGGCCAGGGGTGGTACCGCGCCCCCCTATGGTGTGGCCGCCTCGTCGCCCCTATTCGTCTCCTCTTCGGTGTTCTGGAAGGCTCCGTGGAAAATAAGACCGTGGGCTTTTGTTTCGTCCAATTCCGAGAATATTTCCTGTGTAGGATGTCTGAAACCAAAAACAGCAGAAAACAGGAACTGGTGCTTCAGCATCTTGTTAATAGGTTAGTACCGGAAAATGCATCAAAATGACATAAAGTGTATATATAACATGTGAGTATTGTCATAAAACTAGCATGGAACATAAGAAATTATAGATACGTTTGAGACGTATCAAGCATCCCCAATCTTAGTTCCTACTCGCCCTCGAGTAGGTAAACGATAACAAGGATAATTTTTGAAGTGACATGCTACTATCATAATCTTGATCAATACAATGGTAAAGCATATGAGATGAATGACGTGATTCAAAGCAATGGTCTATAGTTTGTTAACAAATAGATAATGACTAAACAACTAAATCATATAGCAAAGACTTTTCATGAATAGTACTATCAAGACGAGCATCAACAAGTCTTTCATAAGAGTTAACTCATAAAGCAATAGATTCTTAATAGAAGGTTTTGAAGCAACACAAAGGAAGATTTAAGTTTTAGCAGTTGCTTTCAACTTTCAACATGTATATCTCATGGATAATTGTCAACACAAAGTAATATGATGAGTGCAAATAAGCAAGTATGTAAGAATCAATGCACACAGTTGACACAAGTGTTTTCTTCTAAGATAGAAAGAAGTAGGTAAACTGACTCAACATAAAGTAAAAGAAAGGCCCTTCGCAGAGGGAAGCAGGGATTACTCATGTGCTAGAGCTTTTTATTTTGAAAACATGGAAACAATTTTGTCAACGGTAGTAATAATTCATATGTGTTATGCATAAAACCTCCTATAAGTTGCAAGCCTCATGCATCAAATATTAATAGTGCCCGCTCCTTGTCCTAATTAGCTCGGATTTCCATGGACTATCATTGCATTACATATGTTTCAACCAAGTGTCACAAAGGGGTACCTCTATGCCACCTGTACAAAGGTCCAAGGAGATAGATCGCATTTGATCTCTCAATTTTGATAGATCTCAACTTGAGGACATCCATACCGGGACAACATAGAAAACAAATAATGGACTCCTCTTTTATGCTTTAAGCATTCAACAACAGATAATATTCTCATAAGAGATTTGAGGATTAATGTCCAAGCTGAAACTTCCACCATGATACATGGTTTTGGTTGGCGGCCCAAAGTTCTTCTCTAACAATATGCATACTCAAACCATTTAACTCATGGCAAATCTCTCTTACTTCTGACAAGACGAAGATGCATAGCAACTCACATGATATTCAAAAAAGGTGTGACAGGTTGATGGCGTCCCCAGAAACATGGTTACCGCTCAACAAGCAACTTATAAGAACTAAGATACATAAGCGACATATTCATTACTACAATAGTTTTTAGGCTACTTTCCCATGAGCTATGTATTGCAAAGACAAGGAATGAATTTTTTTAAAGGTAGCATGCAAGCAATTTACTTTGGAATGGCAGAAAAATACCACATAGTAGGTAGTTATGGTGGACACAAATGGCATAAGTTTTGGCTCAAGGTTTTGGATGCACGAGAAGCATTCCCTCTCAGTACAAGGCTTTGGCTAGCAAGGTTGTTTGAAGCAAACACAAGTATGAACCGGTACAGCAAAACTTACATAAGAACATATTGCAAGCATTATAAGACTCTACACTGTCTTCCTTGTTATTCAAACACTTTTACCAGAAAATATCTAGACTTCAGAGAGACCAATCATGCAAACCAAATTTCAACAAGCTCTACGGTAGTTCTCCACTAATAGTTTTAAACCACATGATGCAAGAGCTTAAATATGATCTACTTGAGAGATCAAAACAATTGCCAAGTATCAAATTATTCAAGACAGCATATCAATTACCACATGAAGCATTTTCTGTTTCCAACCAAATAGCAATAAATGAAGCGGCTTTCAACTTTCGCCATGAACATTAAAAGTAAAACTAAGAACACCAGTGTTCAATATGAAAAAGCAGAGCGTGTCTCTCTCCCACACAAGGAATGCTAGGATCCAAATTTATTAAAACATAAACAAAAATAAAAGCACACAGACGCTCCAAGTAAAGCACATAAGATGTGACGGAATAAAAATATAGTTTCACTAGAGGTGACCTGATAAGTGGTTGATGAAGAAGGGGATGCCTTGGGCATCCCCAAGCTTAGATGCTTGAGTCTTCTTGAAATATGCAGGGATGAACCACGGGGGCATCCCCAAGCTTAGACTTTTCACTGTTCTTGATCGTATTATATCATCCTCCTCTCTTGATCCTTGAAAACTTCCTTCACACCAAACTCAAAACAATCTCATTAGAGGGTTAGTGCATAATAAAAAATTCACATGTTCAGCGAGGACACAATCATTCCCAACACTTCTGGAAATTACCCAAGGCTACTGAAATTTAATGGAGCAAAGAAATCCACTCAAACACAGTAAAGGAGGCAATGTGAAATAGAAGGCAAAATCTGTCAAAACAGAATAGTCCGTAAAGACGAATTTTTTCGAGGCACTTAACATGCTGAGATGAAGAAGCTCAAATTGAATGAAAGTTGCGTACATATCTGAGGATTACTCATGCAGAATTTTTAGATTCTCCTACAGAGAGAACAGCTCAAATTCGTGACAGCTAAAAATCTGTTTCTGCGCAGAAATCCAAATCTAGTATCAACTTTCTATCAAACACTTTACTTGGCACAACAATGTAATAAAGTAAAGATACAAAGGTATTGCTACAGTAGTAACAAGCACCTTGACTCAAATATAAAACAAAATTGCAGAAAATAAAATAATGGGTTGTCTCCCATAAGCGTTTTTCTTTAACGCCTTTCAGCTAGGCGCAGAAAATGTAAATCAAGTAACATCAAGAGAAGAAGCATCAACAGAGGAGTTGGGGGTTTTCTCATCAATGCATTGTATCTTATCTATGTAAGTTTCAGAAAATCCTCTTTCATTACTTTTAGGCTTACTATCCTCCTCAAATAAATTTTCAGGAACAATCCAATCAAAATTATTTTCTAGTGCCTCATGCATTCCTATGAGCTTATAAGGTATTGGTACTTTAGTCTCCCCCTCACAATTGGCTTCATTAGTGTACTTTAGCCTATATTTTTCCACATTTTCAAGGGTACTTTCAAAATTGTTATAAAAGCCAAGCATCTTATGTTGAATAAAGACTTTTCTAGCTTCTCTAGCTACATCACCAAATTCTTTAAGAACGGTTCTAAAACAAAAAAAATCTTCTCTCCTTCTTCCATATCACAGAGTGTAAGAAACATATGTTGCATTATAGGATTAAGATTAACAAATCTAGCTTCCAACATGTGCACTAAAGAGGCAGTAGCAATTTCATAATTAGGAGCAAGTTCCACCAAGTATCTATCTTCAAAATCTTTAACCTTACTAACATGAGTGAAAAATTCTTCTATATTATCTCTTCCAATGATAGACCCACTCCCTACTGATATATCTTTCAACGTGAACTTAGGGAGAAGCATGATGAAATAAACTAAGGTAAACTGATAAATAAAGTAAATGCAAGTAACTAATTTTTTTGTGTTTTTGATATAAAGAAAGCAAACAAGACATAAAATAAAGTAAAGCAAGACAATAAACAAAGTAAAGAGATTGGGTGTGAGAGAATCCCCTTGCAGCGTGTCTTGATCTCCCCGGCAACGGCGCCAGAAAAATAGCTTGATGGCGCGTGATGCACACGTCCGTTGTGAACCCCAAGAGGAAGGTGTTGTGCGCACAGCAACAAATTTTTCCCTCAGTAAGAAACCAAGGTTATCGATCCAGTAAGAGATGAAGGCCACGTGAAGGTTGTTGGTGAAGGAGTGTAGTGCGGCGCAACACCAGGGATTCCTGCGCCAACGTGGAACCTGCACAACACAATCAAAATACTTTGCCCCAACTTAACATTGATGTTGTAAATCTCACCGGCTTGCTGTAAACAAAGGATTAAATGTATGGTGTGGAGAATGATGTTTGTTTGCAAAGAACAACAGAGAACAATGATTGCAGTAGGTTGTATTTCAGATATAAAAGAATGGACCGGGGTCCACACTTCACTAGTGGTGCCTCTCCAATAAGATAAATAGCATATTGGGTGAACAAATTACAGTTGGGAAATTGACAAATAGAGAGGGCATAACAATGCACATGCATATCATGATGACTACTATGAGATTTACTTAGGGCATTAGGACAAAGAACATAGACCGCTATCCAGCATGCATCTATGCCTAAAAAGTCCACCTTCGGGTTAGCATCCGCACCCCTTCCAGTATTAAGTTGCAAACAACAGACAGTTGCATTAAGTACTGTGCGTAATGTAAACAATACAAATATCCTTAGACAAAGCATTGATGTTTTATCCCTAGTGGCAACAGCACATCCACAACCTTAGGGGTTGCTGTCACTCCCCCAGATTCAATGGAGACATGAACCCACTATCGAGCATAAATACTCCCTCTTGGTGTCACAAGTATCAACTTGGCCAGAGCCTCTACTAGCAACGGAGAGCATGCAAGATCATAAACAACACATATATGATAGATCGATAATCAACTTGACATAGTATTCCATATTCATCAGATCCCAACAAACACAACATGTAGCATTACAAATAGATGATCTTGATCATGATAGGCAGCTCACAAGATCTAAACATGATAGCACAAGAGGAGAAGACAACCATCTAGCTACTGCTATGGACCCATAGTCCAAGGATGAACTACTCACGCATTAGTCCGGAGGCGGGCATGGTGATGTAGAGCCCTCCGGTGATGATTCCCCTCTTCAGAATCCCCCGAGATGGGATTGACGGCGGCGGCGTCTCAGTAACTTTTCTCGTATCGTGGCTCTAGGTACTACAGTTTTCGCGACAGAGAGAATATATAGGCGAAGGGGCAGAGTCGGGGGACGCCCGAGGGGCCCACCCCATATGGCGGCGCAGCTAGGGGTGGGGCCACGCACCCCTATCGTGTGGCCGCCTCGTCGCCCCTCTTCGTCTCCTCTTCGGTGTTCTGGAAGGCTCCGTGGAAAATAAGACCGTGGGCTTTTGTTTCGTCCAATTCCGTGAATATTTCCCGTGTAGGATTTCTGAAACCAAAAACAGCAGAAAACAGGAACTGGTGCTTGGCATCTTGTTAATAGGTTAGTACCAGAAAATGCATCAAAATGATATAAAGTGTATATAAAACATGTGAGTATTGTCATAAAACTAGCATGGAACATAAAACTGGGCCGGCCCTATAACAGAAAAGTTGGCCCACGTGCTTATTGGGCCATACCATTTGGTAAATGGGCCGGCCCGTTAGAAGGAAAGTTGGCCCCACAAGCTTATTGGGCTGGCCCGCTAACTCGTTGGGCCAGCTCACCTAATTTGCGGTGGACCCCAGATACTAACTAGGCCGGCCTGTTAGCACGAAAGTGGCCCCCACAAGCTTATTGGGCCGGCCCACTAACTTGTGGGCCAGCCCAATTGCTTTTGTGGTGGACCCCACTTAATAACAGGGCCGGCCCGTCAGCAGGAAATTGGGCCCCACATGTTTATTGGGCCGGCCCGCCAACCTGTTGGGCTAGCCCACTTGCTCTATGGTGGACCCCACTTACTAACTGGGCCGGCTCAGTTACATGAATGTGGGCCCCACATACTAACTGGGCTGGCCCTTTAACAGGAAAGTGGGACCCACCTATTTTTTTGGGCCAGCCCACTAGCTTGTTGGGCCAGCCCACTTGATCTGTGGTGGACCCCACTTACTAAATGGGTCGGCCCGGTAGCAGAAAAATGGGAGCCACATGGTAAATGGGCCGGCCCAATACCTTTCTGGGCAGGCCCAATTGCTTCATGGTGGACCCCAGTTGTTAAATGGGCCGGCCCGATAACAGGAAAGTGGGCCCCACATGTCTAGTGGCCGGCCCGTTTGCCTGTTGACCGGTCAAACGATGGCATTTGGCCCGGCACGCGGGCTTAGTGGGCCGGCCCATTTAAATTTTGACCAGTCAACCTTAGAGGTTAAGCCCGGCCCACGTGCCTAATGGAACAGCCCAGTTATTTAGTTGACCGGTCAAACTAAGTCAGCTGGCCCAGCTCGGAAACTAAATGGGTCGGCCCGCTTAAGGCGTGGCAGGCCTCGTGTGGGCCTACCATCTACCACGGGGTTTCAGCCGGTTAACGTCGTTAACTGCCAGTTAACGGCGTCTTCCACGTGTCAGTTTGCATGACATCAGCAGTCAATGGGCTCCCGAAAACACATCTGCAACGGTCCTATTTTCCGTGGCGGAAGGGCGCCCGAACGCGACGGACCGACAAAAACATGGTAGGACTTTGCCTGACGTAGTTTGGACCACAGAACCCATATCGTCGGGTTAGGCCCATAGGCGACGAAAAATGGCCCTTCGCGGATGATTTTGGGACGTTGTCTATTTGAACTTTTCTTGTAGTGGATTCCAATATAAAGGCATGTGTCGCCATATATCCAGCTTCCGGTGTTTTTGGGGTGATGTACCCCCTCGTGTCTATCGACATAAAGGACACATCGAGGTTTTGGAACAAGTTCTCCCGTTCGTGCTTAGGCATGTTTGCCAGTCGAGATCTTCCTCTTGCACGGGCATCTCTGTGATTGTCTCCCGAAGTTCCTGATTGTCGACTCAGGTTGGCCCTGCACGCACTTGACGCAGAAGCTGCAGCTTTCCTTTCATCGGGTGCTATTATTTGTTTCTTGAGCTCTCGTCCGGCACGAGCGAGTTTATATTGATATGCTTCAAGCGCCTCCGGTGTGGTCGTGGTAGTCATCGACTCTGTGCCATCCATGGCTCTCTGAGCTCTATCCCAAGATGATTGCGACAATTGTATCTTCTCTCGCGGTGTGGACCCAATGTATTTGCTTCGTGTTCCGCGCCTGAGATCCGCGGGGTCGATGTTTGGGTTTCCCAAGTCATCGAAAGCCTTGGATGCTTCGTCCTCTTGTCGACTTGATTCCCCGATTACGAAGACTTGATGATATATTGTTGTGTTTTCATCTTCGGGGTCGGTGACACCGTCGTATAGATCGGTGAAGACCTCCCGGATAGAAGTAGATCTGTCGATGAGTCGAGGTTGTCTATGCTTTCTGAGTCGCTATCCAGATCGGAATCTGTAAAAAACCCAAAAGTCATGTAGCCGAATTGTTCGGCTAGGTCCCGCCAGCAGCGGGTTTGATGAATCTTGGCGGTAAAACTTCCTCGTCGCCTGACTCGATGAACGATGCTGATGATCCTAAAAAATCGGAATCAGCCACTAATAGTCCCGAAAAAATCGGTGCCGCGAAACGGTGCGATCCCTCTTTCCCAACGAGAAAGTGGAAGCTCCTGAACGTCATCTCCTTCGACTCCTCCATATCGGCATATGCATGCAAACGGGCGGGAGGGTGAGGAACAAAATCGATGAGATCAGGTTGGGCATGTTTACCTCCATCCATCACGTTGCTTGCTATCGATGATGCTTATGATGTTGATGATGCCATCGAGATCACCTCCTTGTCGCCTCCAATCCCCACAGACGGCGCCAATAGACAAGGGTTTAACTTGTCAATGCCAACAGATTGTATACTAGGGTTTCACGGAAAGTAGAGGGCAAGTAGATCTCGAAGGTTCAGCCGAAAAAGGTGCTCGACTATGAAAAACTAGGGTGTATGTTGACAATGGATTCAATCCCTTCTTTCTCATTCGGGTCCCCTTTATATAGGAGGTGGAGCCAAGGCTTTCGTGTCGCACAAGTTACAAACTCCGGGAGACTATTTGAGTCCTTCCCATACAATTACATGACTCTTAATTCCTAATGTAACTCAATGTTCCATATCGATGTTTATTGGGCTTCCGGGCTTTAAAAGCTTCGGGTCGTGGGCCTCCAGATATCCTCGGTTACCTTATTCGGCAGGCCCATTCGAGATGCCTATGTCACTCCCAGATCCAGATCCGGTATGTTTTGTAGCAAGGCCCTGCAAATTTTTGAATCTAATCCGGGGTCCCTAACCAGGCGAGTCAGCGCCCACGTGTCAGAGACTGTGGCTGTTTTCGCTCAGTGAGAAAAGTCTCACATCTTTTCTGTTTTATCAGAAATTTCCAGAAAATGTTCATATCTTGATAAATTCATATCTTTCAAACTATAATTTGAAATAAAATGTGTTTTATATGAAAATTGATTAGAAAATTATAATGAACCTGAATATGACATCCATATATATGTTTGCATCTTGCATCAAGTCGCGTCGTGGTAGTTATGCATGCTCACCTCACATATATGCGGAGTATTTCGGAATTCCATTTAGGTTTTCCCCACTTCATTCAATATTGAAGTAGCGCACCCCTGCCATGATATGCCATGCTAATCAACACTTATCTTTGATGGTAGAAAATGCAACTTCAATCCAAATTGTTTGTCTGGGGTTCTAACTCCAATTAAATTGGATAAGTTGCATCGCATCACAATTGCCATGTCATGCATATCATCTTGATCATGCTGGTTCTTCTTCCGTAGTAGTAAGACTTGCATCCGTTGTTTGTCCAGCATTTTTTTCTTCCCGGATATGATCACGAAGTGGTGATGTGAGATACGACAAGTCCTCCGGAGGTTCCTCGGCAATCTTTAACAGGCAAGCATTTCCTAAACTCCTATCTCTACATGAGTCGCTCACCTATTTTATTTTGCCTTCTCTCTTATGCTAGCCTTGAGTTGCGTTCTTGTCACGTGTCCTATCCACTTGTGACCTCAAGCAGCCCATATTGCCTCCGCCACCCTCCTACAGCTGTTGTTTGGTTATCGGGTCTGCCTTGCGAGTCGTAGTGCATGCTAGTGCTGTTTATATCTTGATACCATTATTGATATCTTATCGGGTTATCTATTGGGGCATCATGACACATGGGTTATGGATATACTTGTTGGAGATACTCATTCTTTATTTAATGTTAACAACTAAAATTTTAAGCAGAGGCATCTGTGACCCCCTTTGCAAAAGCATCGAAACATTGACTCACTAATGTCCCCTAGGACTCGAGTTCTTGTTATCTGTTCCGAGATTGAGCGCTCTACCCGTATGTGGGTATTACTACTGGGACCCCCTCACCCATTAACTTTTCTCAAGTCAGTTGAAAAGAGGGCCACAACCTTGGTTTTATTTGGCGCATGCATGTTTAAATATTGTTGCCTTCGGGTGTTTACTTCCTGTTGCCTTCGGGTATTTATATTCTGTATTGTACCCCGCAGAAAGTTTAGCGAAGCGTGTGGTTTGCATGCCCAGCCATTAACACAAACCCTGAGTCCTCTTCGGAGTATGGACGGACTTCGATACAGGTAGCTTAGTCGGGTGGCCCCCCTAGACTTTCTTGTTGAACTGGGAACGGTCTTGTTCTGAGACATCCACCTGTCGTAAGTGGGTCGAGCATGCGTATGGTTACATTTGGGTAACCCCTGCAGGGTGTACATCTTATCGATAAGCCGTGTCCGCGGTTATGGACGACTTGGAGCTGTTTAACTCGATCATAGAATAACTTACACCTTTATGTTGCTGCTAATAAATTATTAATAAATTGCATAGTAATTTAGCATTACTACAATGGTTACTTAATAAAACTTGTCCACCGCATGAGTGCCTTTGTAAGTACTTCCTTCGCGAGGGGGGGCACACATCGGTCGGGTTATGTTTGAAGATTATAGAACTGTTAGTTTATGCGCTCTCTCACCTTCTTTGATAGACGAATGTTGTAGAGTGTCTCTATAGGTTTTAGTGCTTGTGCGCTGCCGCTTAACCCAACCATATTGCCTATGACATCCTCTTGCATCCTCTAAGTCCCATGCGTGCCTCAAGTACAAATGACGACTGGTTGACGAATGCTTATACGTCTTGAAGTCTTGTTAAGTACGAACCCGTAATTATTGCTGCTTTGGGACATAACCGAGCAGGTATGAAGACATGTTCGATGAAGACGACGTTAGCAAGGTTACCCTTCCGGCTTGGCCTGGGCAGGGTTATGGACGCCAGCGGTTATCTTCAGGACTCTTAGTCCAATTCATATCTTGTCTGTACTCGGAGGTATTTGATTTTCAGTATGATTCGGATCTTCATGTTGTATATTGTATCTTGACTCGTTGGAGTCATTGTTGTAATATATGTATATTGTGGGCTCTATTGTAAACCGGTTGTAATGATACTACTCGTGGTAATTCCTCTGGCATCAGGTCTGTGATTCGTCGTGCATGTCGTGTCGGAGGGCGTATCTGGATCGATATCATGCGGATTTTGGCGGGATCACTGAAATCCTCATGGTACCCGTTTTGGGGAGTCACAAGTTGGTATCAGAGCTCAGGTTGATGGTACCCCACTAGTCCAACCTGTAGGATAACCTTGCCAACGGACGTTGTTGTGTCTAGTGTCAAAACTATTTTCTAAAATTCGTGGGATAGATCTAATTAACTCTGATTTTTCTCCATACCTCTATTATTTCTCATCTTACCTATGCGAGTTTTGAATCTTCTCTCATCTTCTTCTCTGAGTCTTAGGTTCCGACGCGGGATGGACGATCTCTGCCTTAACCTAATAGGTCCGATCTTCGAAGTACGCCAGAAGCGCATCATCATCAACGGAACAACGACTTCTTGTTAGTGGTGTCGACCGATCAGCATGGAGCAAGAACCCTTGTTAGCGGCGTCGAGGAGATCGACACGTCGACTGAAGATCCAATGGTTCACCTCTCTCCCCCGTACCTTGAGGTGGAACCTTGGGCGAGGTTCCTTGTTAGTGGTGTCGATTGTAACGGCCCTGGAAATACCCTATTAGATTCCGTTTGTTGTATTTCTTTTGTGCATCATCATATGCATCATGCACCATATCATCCATGTTTTTACTAAATAAAATTATTAGTTTATAAACCCTAAACTATTTTATTTTACCTCTCATATGGTTTAGTCAATAAAACCCTCCTCTCTCCTTTCATTTAACCAAACTCTAAAAAACCAACACCTTCAAACAAATAAAATTATTAATTCAACTATTTTGTTTTCTCTCCCTCCACCTCCGCATTCAAAATTCAAATCTGTTTGAACTATTTTAAATCAGCTTACAAAAAAATTTAAAAGAAAAGGAAAACGAAATTCTTAAAACAAAAACCCTAGCTAATCTAAACCTGGCCCTCCTCTGCTTTTCTTCTCTGTGGCCAAGTCCTTCCTGGCGGCCAAACTCCTTCCTTCCCTTCTCCCTCTGGCCTAGCTCGGCCCTTTCCTTCTCCCTTGACCCATACCGTTTCGACGAGGACCAGGTCGACTTCTTTTCCTTTCCCACGAGAGGAGCGTGTTAGTTCACATCATCGACGCCGATGTGGTCCTCCTCCCCTTCCCTTGCTTTCCAGGACCACACCAGCCTCTCACTTATCCTCCCCAGCAACTCTCCCCCTCGCTCACGACTCTCTCATCCTCCCTTCTTTCTTCTACTGCAAGCAAAACGAGAGAGGGGAAAGACCCCATCGCACCACCAAGCACCACCGCGAGTTCCCCGTCGTCGCCCAACCACCTCCGTCTGCCCCGAGTTGCACTGCCGCCCCCACGAGCTACACCTCCCTCTCCTCGTTCTCCTCATACCAGAAATCGACCGGGGTAGCCCTGAAATCGATGTCCACTGATACGTCTCCAACGTATCTATAATTTCTGATGTTCCATGCTAGTTTTATGACAATACTTACATGTTTTGTTCACACTTTATATCGTTTTGATGCATTTTCCGGAACTAACCTATTAACGAGATGCCGAAGTGCTAGTTCCTGTTTTCTGCTGTTTTTGGTTTCAGAAATCTTACACAGGGAATATTCTCGGAATTGGACGAAATCAAGGCCCACGATCTTATATTTCCACGAAGCTTCCAGAACACTGAAGAGGGACCAGAGGGGAGGCCCAGGGCCCCCATATGACATGGTGGCGCGACCAGAGGGGGGGCACGCCCCCTACTGTGTGGGCCCCCCAGGGCCCTTCCGACTTCGCCTCTTCGCCTATTTAAGCCCTGGTGACCTAAAACTTCGATACGAATAAGCCACGATACGAGAAAAGTTCCAGAGCCGCCGCCATCGCGAAGCCAAGATTCGGGGGACAGAAGTCTCTGTTCTGGCACGCCGCCGGGACGGTGAAGTGCCCCCGGAAGGCATCTCCATCGACACCACCGCCATCTTCATCACCGCTGCTGTCTCCCATGATGAGGAGGGAGTAGTTCTCCCCTGAGGCTAAGGGCTCTACCATAGCTATGTGGTTCATCTCTCTTTTTGTGATCTAGTTGAATATCATCTATGTGCTACTCTAGTGATGTTATTAAAGTAGTCTATTCCTCCTCCATGATGTAATGTTGACAGTGTAGTACTTGGTATAAGCTATGATTGTGATCTCTTGTAGATTATGAAGTTAATTATTACTATGATAGTATTGATGTGATCTATTCCCCCTTTCATAGCCTGACGGTGACGGTGTGCATGCTATGTTAGTACTCGGTTTAAATTGCAATGGTCTATCATGCACTCTAAAGGTTACTTAAATATGAACTTCGGATGTTGTGGAGCTTGTTAACTCCGGCTTGAGGGAGCTCTTGTAGCCCTACACAATGAATGGTGTTTGTTATCCAACAAGAGAGTGTAGAGTAGTTTCAGTTATGTGATCAATGTTGAGAGTGTCCACTAGTGAAAGTAGGATCCCTAGGCCTTATTTCCGAACATCGAATCTCCGTTTATTTACTGTTCTACTGCATGTTTACTCGCTGCCATATTTATTTCAGATTGTTATTACCACTCATATTCATCCATATTACTTGCATTTTACTATCTCTTCGCCGAACTAGTGCACTGATACGTCTCAAACGTATCTATAATTTCTTATGTTCCATGCTACTTTATTGATGATACTCACATGTTTTATACACACTTTATGTCATATTTATGCATTTTCCGGCACTAACCTATTAACAAGATGCCGAAGAGCCAGTTGTTGTTTTCTGCTGTTTTTGGTTTCAGAAATCCTAGTAAGGAAATATTCTCGGAATTGGATGAAATCAACGCCCATGGTCTTATTTTTCCACGAAGCATCCAGAAGTCCGAAAGAGAAACGAAGTGGGGCGACGAGGCGGCCACACAATAGGGCGGCGCGGCCCACCCCTTGGTCGCGCGGCCCTAGCGTGTGGGCCCCTCGTGACGCCCCCTGACCTACCCTTCCGCCTACATATAGCCTTCGTCGAGATAACCCCAGTACCGAGAGCCACGATACGGAAAACCTTCCAGAGACGCCGCCGCCGCCAATCCCATCTCGGGGGATTCAGGAGATCGCCTCCGGCACCCTGCCGGAAAGGGGAATCATCTCCCAGAGGACTCTTCATCGCCATGATCGCCTCCGGATTGATGCGTGAGTAGTTCACCCCTGGACTATGGGTCCATAGAAGTAGCTAGATGGTCGCCTTCTCCTCATTATGCTATCATTGTCGGATCTTGTGAGCTGCCTAACATGATCAAGATCATCTATCTGTAATGCTACATGTTGCGTTTGTTGGGATCCGATGAATATGGAATACTATGTTATGTTTATTATCAATCTATCATATATGTGTTGTTTATGATCTTGCATGCTCTCTGTTATTAGTAGAGGCTCTGGCCAAGTCATTACTTGTAACTCCAAGAGGGAGTATTTATGCTCGATAGTGGGTTCATGCCTCCATTAAATCTGGGATAGTGACAGAAAGTTCTAAGGTTGTGGATGTGCTGTTGCCACTAGGGATAAAACATCAATGCTTTGTCTAAGGATATTTGTGTTGATTACATTACGCACCATACTTAATGCCATTGTCTGCTGTTTGCAACTTAATACTGGAAGGGGTGCTGATGCTAACCTGAAGGTGGACTTTTTAGGCATAGATGCATGCTGGATAGCGGTCTATGTACTTTGTCGTAATGCCCAATTAAATCTCACACTACTCATCATAATATGTATGTGCATTGTCATGCCATCTTTATTTGTCAATTGCCCAACTGTAATTTGTTCACCCAACATGATATTTCTTATCGGAGAGACACCACTAGTGAACTGTGGACCCCGGTCCATTCTTTACATCGAATACAATCTACTGCAATACTCGTTCTTACTGTTCTTTGCAAACATCATCATCCACACCATACATCTAATCCTTTGTTACAGCAAGCAGGTGAGATTGACAACCTCACTGTTAAGTTGGGGCAAAGTATTTTGGTTCTGTTGTGCAGGTTCCACGTTGGCGCCGGAATCCCTGGTGTTGCGCCGCACTACACTCCGCCACCATCAACCTTCAACGTGCTTCTTGACTCCTACTGGTTCGATAACCTTGGTTTCTTTCTGAGGGAAAACTCGCCGCTGTACGCATCACAACTTCCAATCTCTTTACTTTGTTTTTGTCTTGCTTTATTTTTATTTACAACTTTGTTTGCTGCATTATATCAAAATACAAAAAAACTAGTTACTAGCTTTTCTTTATTTACTATCTTGTTTGCGTTCCGTATATTAAAGACACAAAAAAAATAAGTTACTTGCATTTACTTTATCTAGTTTGCTTTATTTACTATTGATAAAATGGGTACTCTTGAAAATACTAAGTTGTGTAACTTCACAAACACAAATAATAATGATTTCTTATGCACACCTATTGCTCCACCTGCTACTACAGCAGAATTCTTTGAAATTAAACCTGCTTTACTGAATCTTGTCATGAGAGAGCAATTTTCTGGTGTTAGTTCTGATGATGCTGCTGCCCATCTTAATAATTTTGTTGAACTATGTGAAATGCCAAAATATAAGGATGTAGATGGTGACATTATAAAATTAAAATTGTTTCCTTTCTCCTTAAGAGGAAGAGCTAAAGATTGGTTGCTATCTTTGCCTAAGAATAGTATTGATTCATGGACTAAATGTAAGGATGCTTTCATTGGTAGATATTATCCTCCTGCTAAAATTATATCTTTGAGAAGTAGCATAATGAATTTTAAGCAATTGGATAATGATCATGTTGCCCAAGCATGGGAAAGAATGAAATCTTTGGTTAAAAATTGCCCTACTCATGGACTGACTACTTGGATGATCATCCAAACCTTTTATGCAGGACTGAATTTTGCTTCGCGGAACCTATTGGATTCAGCTCCTGGAGGTACTTTTATGTCCATCACTCTAGGCGCCGCAACAAAGCTTCTTCATAATATGATGATTAATTACTCTGAATGGCACACGGAAAGAGCTCCACAAGGTAAGAAGGTAAATTCTGTCGAAGAAACCTCCTCCTTAAGTGATAAGATTGATGCTATTATGTCTATGCTTGTGAATGGTAGGACAAATGTTGATCCTAATAATGTTCCTTTAGCTTCATTGGTTGCGCAAGAAGAACATGTTGATGTGAACTTCTGTTGGCGTCCGAAACCCACCGGCGAGCTACGGCTGGCAACACGAAGAGCCGGGAACAACCTTAGGGCTGCGGCTGGCCCTGGTCCCTCCAAGCGACGGCCCGCAAAGCTCCTGGTACACACGTCCCGATGCTGGTGCAAGGGCGTGCCACCTGATCTATACCTGATCAGGAAGGTGATGGATTTGCTTCGCTTAGTTTCCTGCATGGCATACACGTAAACATTAAATACGAGCCTCGATCGGCTCTCAGGTTGTCCTGTGAATCGGCTCAAGGAGCTGATCCACCCATGACTCGTATGGGGTTTACGATTGCATGGTGGTCCTGCTTGATCAGAACAAAGCTAAAATGACCTACGACGATCTAGGGTTTTCACCGCATAATCGGAACATCCTACTCGTGATTGAGCCTGGCAGCCACGCACGGTGATCATAAACCGACCCTAGACAAGGCCTAAAAACCAACATTAAGTTGATCCCCGGAACATCTTGTATAGGGTTAGCAAACTACACCCTACGTGCCACTGGATCATTCAACCCGTTTGTAAGGCCTAACTATGCAGATATTAAACTAATCCTTGATGAATCAAGGAGCGATCATAACGGATCGGATCTACTAAACAATGATCAAGCAAGATGCCGCCCTTACACCTAAGAAAGGTGTAAGGACGGCTAGACGTCTAAGGGTTGCATGGACGAAAACATGTAGCACGGTAAAGCAATGCTAACCCTAACACATCTATGATAACTACGTTGCTCGCCATCAAAAAGGCTTCAGTACGAGCAACACATGGATAACGAATAAACGTATACTGCCTAGATCGCAAGATGCAATCTAGGCAGCATGATGCTTACCCGGAAGAAACCCTCGAAACAAGGGGCCGGCGATGCGCCAAGATTGGTTTGTGATGAACGTGATTGTTGTCTTTCTTGATAACCCTAGATACATATTTATAGTCCGTAGACTTTCTAACGTGGGAATAATCCCAACCGTGCACGAGCTAAACTCTAACTAACCGACACGTATCCTATTTATATTTACAGATACAAGGGCAAACTAGCCCAAACTTCGTGTACAAGGCCGGTTCGCGTATTCTTCCATGTATATTTCTTCAAGCCCAATCTTGATCGCGGCCCACCTCTGACTCGGTCAAATTCTGGTGATAACACATGCCCCCCTGGTTTTGGAATTGATAATTCCAAAATCACTCTGCTTTTTCTTCGTCGGGTCATGTCGTGGCAGAGCAAAACCGTCGCAGTATCCTTCATCATGATGCCCTGCCTTCTCAACTTCTCCGCGTGATTTGACCATTGTTTTCTTATTTTCTTTGGGCACCACCTCCTCGGAAACTGCTGTGGCATTGAATCTCCACTATATCCCCTTTATTTAACTGCGCCGAACAGTTCGCCTCTTCATCCCCTTCGCATTAGCACTCCAAAAGCCCTCCTCTGCCACCATGTCTTCTTCCTCCTCTGCCTCGTCGGGTCTTTCCACCCAGTCCTCCCCCTCCCGCGAGCCGACGCTGGAGTGGGACCCAGAGGAGGCCCACGAGGCCCACATTCGCCGTGCCATAGAAGACGGGGACGAGTCCAGTCACGACTTCCCTGTCTGGTCTGAGGACAACAAGTCCTCGACCGACGGGGAAAGTGACCTCCGCTTCCTTGCCGACGGGGAAACGGAGGAGGAGAGCGATGACGATCGCTTCTCCTGGGACGACTTCACCTCCTTCGAGGAGGAGGAGGAGGAGGAGGACGACGACACCTCCTCCGATGAACCGCTGGCCAAGCGCTTCTGCCCCTGGCCGGGGAACCTCAGCGACTTCGACAGCGATGATGATGCTGACGAGGAGGACGAGGACAACGAGGGCCTTGCCGGCGGCCGCGGCAGCAGCGACGACGAGTCAGCCGGGAGTAGCGCCGACAGCGGCGACGATGGCGACGACGAGGGCAGCGACGGCCCATAGATAGGACCCTTAGTATAGGATCAGCAGTAGTAGATGGGGCAATGTATCCCCTGGTACTTCCTTTTGAGAGCAATCAGCTTTTTATGTAAGGAATCCCGTTATCAATGAAGAATTTCCTTTAATTTGATTTTGCCGATTTCCTTTATGCTAATTTAGCCGATTTCCCCTCATACTGACTTTGCCGATTGTCAACTTAATCAACGCTCAATGAGCCGATGGCAACGCATCGGTCCCTCACAATCTATCCTTCATCTCTTCGACTGACGACTTTGAGATCTGGTGTATAATGTGGAAGACCCATGCCTTCAGGGGTGCCCTAGGACCGTTGCTGAAACAACTTGACGCTGAAGCTGATACTTCTGCAGAACAGGTGCCACTTGCTCGCAAATCTCCTCGCGATAGTTTCCAGTGATGCTTTATAACCCTGCTCTGTTTCTTTGCAGCAACAAGATGGCCCAGAGCCTGTCAATGATGATGGATCCCCTTTCAGATTCCTTTCAGCAGCTCTGGTGGTCTTCTCCTGCAACAATTCACCGCTTCTGAAGAAGGTTATGATGCAGGGCCAGCCGACGACACTCCAATCGGCTCCAAAAACAGAGTGTCTACCAGATCAGCTGCCCCCCGAGCCTCAGTTAAGGAGAGAACAGCGGCGAGGACACACAGTTCAGTCGAAGGGCCTCGAACTCAGGCAATTCTGAGACAGTCACCACGCAGAGCCAGCCAGACTTGCCACCGTCGGCTTCGAAGAAAAGGTCAGCCCCTGAACCTGCCGTTTCGCAAACTCCCACCAAAAAAGGGCAGGGCAGCTCCATCCTCTCCTCGGCTCATGTTGCATGCTGACCCCTTGTCGTTCTTATCGGCTAACCTCTTCCTCTGCAAACTGATGACACCTCCAGTGGGGATGTCGAGGAGGAACCCATGCCATCTGCCACTCTGGCCTTAGCAACTTCTATGAATGCAGTTGAGAAGGTGGCCAACTTGGCCAAACCGACAGCAGAAACACCAGAGCCGATCACCTCTTCTTCCGTTGAAAGCCGATATTGCAGACGAAATGCCAACGGCTTGATGAGCAAATGGCTGCCTTGTACGCCCAAACTGACACCTCTAACAGCACTGCTGAACTGGCGACCTTGCACAAAGGGTTGGAGGTCCTCGAAGAGAAGGTTCGGGCAACAAAACAGCTCATTGAAGCTGAGGAAGCTCTCATCGTTCACTCCCTCGAGGAAGCAGAAGGCCTCGGGGCTGAACTGAAAACCGACTTGGTCGAAAATCCGCGTCTTGAACACGTGGCTGGTAGATCCTGTGTAATTTGTACTAGAGTTGATGGCTGTGCATCGGCTTTGTTTCTTAGTTCTAAAGTCGATGTTTGTGCATCGGCTGTTCATCATGAGAATTTTTTTTTACTGGTCGATTTTTCTATCGGCCGCCAATATTTCACTGCACATGAATCGCACATGTTCATTAGATTAGGTGCCCCCCGAGCCGAATCTGTCAGGTTACTGCAGATATCGGCTATGCAGTTATCCAAAGAACTAGCCCTGAACATCGGTTCTGCAGACATGACCCATGCCGATTTCTTTGCACTCACAAGCTGATGTAAACCCGTACCGCAGCTTTCCGTCACCTGTTAGATCGACACTAAACATAGGGAAAACGTGTGGTAAAGATAATATGGGCCGATTGCTGGAATCGGCCCCCATCTTGATTGCATTGCTCAAAAGAGGTCTGCATCTTGTTCGTGCTTCACTATCACTACGTGACATGCTTGAGACAAGATCATTACTTTTTATTTTTTGGGGCCGATCACAAGGATCGGCCTTCCCATGTACGCTCATAGACTTTGCTCCTGTTACACGGTTAGGCCAGTGGATAAGACCAGCCTCACCCCGTTTTTTGACACGTCGATGTACTCGCAGTCGTCGAAAGTGATGCCTGAGAGTGGCTCTTGGGCTTCCGTCTCCCAAACGTTCATGCCAGCCGTTGAAATCTCGGCTGTATCGTCTGCCTGGACGACTTCTACCTCATCCCCATCCCACTGTATTAGGCATTGGTGCATCGTAGATGGAATGCAACAGTTGGCGTGGATCCAATCTCTCCCTAGCAGGATAGCGTAAGTGCTCTTGCTATCGACAATGAAGAATGTCGTAGGGATGGTCTTCCTTCCTACGGTCAGATCCACGTTCAGAACACCTTGTGCATCAGATGCTTGGCCATTGAAATCGCTCAGTGTAACGTTGGTCTTGATCAGATCTGAGCTAGAGCATCCCAACCGACGTAGCATGGAGTATGGCATGATGTTGACCGCCGCTCCGGTGTCCACCAGCATCCTATTGACAGGCTGTCCATTGATATAACCTCGTAAGTACAGGGCCTTCAGGTGTCTGTAGCTTCTTTCACGTGGCTTCTCAAAGATAACCGGCCGTGGGCCGCAGTCAAGTTGTGCCACAGGTGCTTCGTCTAATCCTGGAGCACAAAACTCCGCTGGAAGGATGAACACCATGTTTGTACTAGCCGATGTCTCATCATCGGCTTTCCTTTGCTTGGGGTGCCACTCCATCTTTTGTGGTCGACCCTCTTCGTCCAGGGTTCGTTGAATTTTCGCGGCCAGATCGGGCCGCGCCTTCCTTAGCGTGTGCAGGTATAACCTTTCGGCTTCCTCCAAGCCACGCGATCGGCCGAACCCTACGCCTTTGGGAATGGCTGAGTCCATCAGGGCACCACCTTGGCCGGTGGTACCTGTCCTCTTCTTCTTCGTAGTCATCTTCTAACTCCTCGAGGTCTTCTTCCCGAGAGGACTCAGTTTGCTTGTTCCTAGATGGGAGAGGCCCGAGACGTTTGAACACTAACACGTCTGTTGCACCCTTCTTCTTCTGTCTACATTCTGGGCAGTTGCCGATTGTAGGCAATCGGCTCATTCCCGAATCCCAGCAGTGCTTGAAGAAAGGACAGTCCCAGTGCTTGTCCACGTCGTCTTGTTCTCTTGACCTTTCCTTGGAGCGGCGCTCGTATCTCTCCTCATTGCGATCATGCCGACGATGTCTCCTGGCGTCCCTGCTAGCTAGACGATCCCTTTCATCGTCGCTGTTGTACCGCCGGCGCTGGTCGTACTGACTTACATATTTGTTGAGGAGATGATCAGAGAGAGGTCGTTGATATCGCACATTCTTTACTTCTCCCTCTGTGATGTAGCGTTTGCCATCGTGCCGGAGCCGATCGCGTGGAGCGGCTTCCTCTTTGTCCTTGCTGCGAGAGCGGCTGCCCTCGCCTTTGTCCTTACGCAGTGGTGCCCAGGCTCGACCATGTTAATGCTCAACGAGAAACCTGGCTGGCACCCTTCCGGGTAAGCGTACTCTACCGTGTTAACGGCGGGGAAGGGGTGTGTGTCGACTTTCATGGCGTACTGGTTGAAAATTAGACATCCTTGTTCTATCGCCATTTGGATCTGCTGATGCCACACCCTGCAGTCGTTGGTGGTATGGGAGAACGTGTTATGCCATTTGCAGTATGGCTTTCCGTTCAGCTCCTGTACCGTGGGGATTTTGAGGCCTTCGGGTAACTTCAGCTGCTTCTCCTTAAGTAAGAGGTCGAAAATTTGCTCAGCTTTAGTTACGTCAAAATCAAACCCTCTTGGAGGACCTTGTGGCTTAACCCATTTGCAGGACACGGGGGTTGCCCCCCGAGTCCATTCAGCCACTGCTACCTCTTGATCTCCCGCAGACCCTTCATCTTCCTCTGTCTCAACCAGGACTACTGCACGCTTGAACTTGTCCTGGTACAGCTCTGGGTGGCGCTGTTCATATAACGACAGTTTCTGAACCATGTGCGCCAGTGAAGGGTAGTCTGCTTGGGAAGCCATATCCTTGATCGGTGATGTGAGACCCACCACCGCCAACTCGACTGCTTCTTTTTCAGTCAAACGAGCCGAATAACATCGGTTCCTCACGGTCCTGAAGCGCTGGATGTACTCTGACACTGTTTCTCCGCGCTTCTGACATACTTGAGCTAGATCGGCTATGCCAGCCTCGGAAGCTTCTGAGTGATACTGCATGTGGAATTGTTCCTCCAACTGCTTCCAAGTCCGGATTGAATCTGGTGGTAGTGATGTGTACCATCCAAAAGCCGATCCTGTGAGGGACTGTGCGAAGAACCTCACGCGTAGTGCATTGATACGTCCCCGACGTATCCATAATTTCTGTCGTTCCATGCTTGTTTTATGACAATACTTACATGTTTTGCTTGCACTTTATAATGTTTTTATGCGTTTTCCGGAACTAACCTATTAACAAGATGCCACAGTGCCAGTTCCTGTTTTCTGCTGTTTTTGGTTCCAGAAAGGCTGTTCGGGCAATATTCTCGGAATTGGACGAAATCAACGCCAAACCTCCTATTTTCCCGGAAGGCTCCAGAACACCGAAGAAGAGTCAGAGGAGAGCCAGGGGGCCCTGATGTCTACGTTCCCCCTCCTTTCCTGTAGACAGTGTTGGGCCTCCAAGAGCAGAGGTTTGTAGAACAGCAGCAAGTTTTCCCTTAAGTGGATCACCCAAGGTTTATCGAACTCAGGGAGGAAGAGGTCAAAGATATCCCTCTCATGCAACCCTGCAACCACAAGGCAAGAAGTCTCTTGTGTCCCCAACACACCAAATAGGTGCACTAGTTCGGCGAAGAGATAGTGAAATACAGGTGGTATGAATAAGTATGAGCAAAGTAAGCAACTGTGCCGAAGAAAATAGCTTGCTGGCGTGTAGTTGATGGTGGTAGTATTGTAGCAGTAATGCTTAGCAGGTAAAACAGTAAACAAGCAGTAGTAACTCAGCAGTATTTAGGAACAAGGCCTAGGGATTAGACTTTCACTAGTGGACACTCTCAACATTGATCACATAACAGAATAGATAAATGCATACTCTACACTTTTGTTGGATGATGAACGCATTGCGTAGGATTACACGAACCCTCAATGCCGGAGTTAACAAGCTCCACAATTTGTTCATATTTAAGTAACCTTATAGTGTAAGATAGATCAACAGACTAAACCAAGTACTAACATAGCATGCACACTGTCACCTTCATGCATATGTAGGAGGAATAGATCACATCAATATTATCATAGCAATAGTTAACTTCGCAATCTACAAGAGATCATGATCATAGCATAAACCAAGTACTAACACGGTGCACACACTATCACCTTTACACACGTGTAGGAGGAATAGAACTACTTTAATAACTTTGCTAGAGTAGCACATAGATAAATTGTGATACAAACTCATATGAATCTCAATCATGTAAAGCAGCTCATGAGATTATTGTATTGAGGTACATGGGAGAGAGATGAACCACATAGCTACAGCGGAGCCCTCGGCTCCTCGGGGTGGATTACTCCCTCCTCATCATGGAGGCAGCGATGGCGGTGAAGATGGCGGTGAAGACGGCGGTGGAGATGGCTCCGGGGGCAATTCCCCGTCCGGCAGGGTGCCGGAACAGAGAGTTCTGTCCCCCGAATTGGAGTTTCGCGCGATGGCGGCGGCGCCTGGAGGTCTTTCTGGAGTTTCGTCTATTGGTACTGCGTTTTTAGGTCGAAAGGGCTTTTATAGGCGAAGAGGCGGCGCAGGGGGGCACCTGGGGGCGCCACACCCTAGGCCGGCGCGGCCTAGGCCTGGCCCGCGCCGCCATGTGGTGTGGTGGCCCCCTGGCCCCTCTCCGACTCTTCTTCGGTGTTCTGGATGCTTCCGGGAAAAATAGGAGGTTTGGCGTTGATTTCGTCCAATTCCGAGAATATTGCCCGAACAGCCTTTCTGGAACCAAAAACAGCAGAAAACAGGAACTGGCACTGTGGCATCTTGTTAATAGGTTAGTTCCGGAAAATGCATGAAAATGATATAAAGTGTGAACAAAACATGTTGGTATTGTCATAAAACAAGCATGGAACATCGGAAATTATAGATACGTTGGAGACGTATCAGGCCCCACACCATAGAGCCGCGCGGGCCAGACCCTGGCCGCGCGGGCCTAGGATGAGGCCACCCTGTCGACCCTCCTGCGCCGCCTCTTCACCTATAAAACCCCTTTCGACCTAAAAACGTAGTACCAATTGACGAAACTCCAGAAAGACTCCAGGGGCGCCGCCACCATCGCGAAACTCCAATTCGGGGGACAGAAGTCTCTGTTCCGGCACCCTGCCGGGACGGGGAAGTGCCCCCGGAAGCCATCTCCATCAACTCCATCGCCTCCATCATGCTCCGTGAGTAGTTCCCCCATGTACTACGGGTTCTAGAAGTAGCTAGTTGGTACTCTCTATCCCATGTACTTCAATACAATGATCTCATGAGCTGCCTTACATGATTGAGATCCATCTGATGTAATCGGTGTTGTGTTTGTTGGGATCCGATGGATTGTTACGTTATGATTAGTCTATCTATAAAGTTTGTGAAGTTATTGTTGCTGCAATCTTGTTGTGTTTAATGCTTGTCACTAGGGCCCGAGTGCCATGATCTTAGATTTAAGCTCTATATTGTTGCTTAGATTGTATCTACAAGTTGTATGCACATGTCACTGTCTGGAACCAATGGCCCCGAAGTGACAGAAATCGGGACAACCGGAGGGGATGGTAGTGATGTGAGGATCACATGTTTTCACGGTGTGTTAATGCTTTGCTCCGGTGCTCTATTAAAAGGAGTACCTTAATATACAGTAGTTTCCCTTGAGGCCCGGCTGCCACCGGCTGGTAGGACAAAAGATGTTGTGCAAGTTTCTCATTGCGAGCACGTACGACTATATACGGAAAACATGCCTACATAATTAATAAGCCTGATGTTCTATCTTAATGCTTTGATTCCTATCAATTGCCCAACTGTAATTTGTTCACCCAACACTTGTCACTTATTGGAGAGTTACCACTAGTGTAGATCGCTGAGAACCCCGGTCCATCTCTCATCATTATATACTCGTTCTATATGTCATTGGAAGTAGTATCAACTATCTTCTGGTGCCATTGCTCTCATATTGCTATTACTGCTGATGTGTTACTGTTACTACTGCTCTCATATTACTGCTACTTTCACATCACCCCTGTTACTAGTGCTTTTCCAGGTGCAGCTGAATTGACAACTCAGTTGTTAAGGCTTATAAGTATTCTTTACCTCCCCTTGTGTCGAATCAATAAATTTGGGTTATACTACCCTCGAAGACTGCCGCGATCCCCTATACTTGTGGGTTATCAAGACTGTTTTCTGGCGCCGTTGCCGGGGAGGCATAGCTCTACTCATAAGTTCACCTGGGGAGTACACTCTACCTCTCTCTCTATTTTATTTTATTTTGTTTTGCTTAGTTTACTTTTGCCTAGTTTATTTGTGCTTAGTTTATTTCTGTCTAGCATTATTTTGCTTAGTTTACTTTTGCTTAGTTTCTTTTTGTCCTGTTTTATTTGTCTCATATACCCAAAAATCCATAAAAATTTGAAAAACTAAAAAATTAAAAACTGCTGTTATGGGAGAACCTACAACCTACTTGGAGCTTATAGAATGTTATAATAATTATAGAGAATCAAGAACTGGTAAAATAATGAGTGCTATGATAGAGAAATTAAATACAATTGCTAGAATCTTGCTTAGACGCCATGATATAAACTGTTGCTCTCAACAGGATACTAAACATCTTAAATTTCAATGTGGCTTTAGTGAGGAATTTTTAATTAAGAACTATAATCGGAATTGCTATATTCATTATGGGTTCGAAGAGGTAGAACAATTTGTCTTATTTATGGGAGCCTCCGAGATAGAATCCTTCATGGTTGAGAATTATGAAACTTGTGCTATTTGTAAGGACCTTAAAGATTATGTCTCTACTATCCTTAATTCTTGCATAGAATGCTACAGTAGGAATCCTTATATCCTTGATTATAAAGAGAGACACATTAATGCACAAGAATGCACTCACAATTTGCAGGAACCGGTGGAAGAAGAAAGCTGAAGAGCACAAAGCTCATTGGATGAAAAAGAGGAGGAAATTGATGAACCTGAAAGCTCATTGGATGAAAAAGAAGAGGAGAGCGACGAACAAAAGGAGGAAGAATGGATTAGCTACCCATGCCAACCTTCTAATGAGAGTAACTCTTTATCTCTTACACTATTTGATTGTCCTCCATGCTTACCGAAAGAGGTTGAATGTTATGTTCCTGTGGATTCTCTTGAAATAGTACCTATGAGTAAAACTTGTGAGAATAATTATGCTACTATTATATATGATAATCCTTGCTACTTTGATAAATCTTATGATAATGCTTTGTTTGTGCCTGATGTCGAAATGCATGGTACTAAAGAATTTTGCTTAGCAAATGTTTATGATAAAGCTCTAGATGATGGTCCTATGTTACTTGATAATATTAATTGTACTACTAATGAAAATGGGATTGGAGAGTTATTGACTTTATCTATGAGTCCCATATCTATTGAGAATGATCAACTACCTTGTTATATTATTAATAAAAGTAAGTTTGAAAGTTTTAATTCCGCTATTCTTGAACTTGATAAAAATTATGTGCTTATGGATCATGGAAAGTATGATGCATGTGATAGTTATATTGTTGAGTTTGTTCATGAAGCTACTGAAAATTATTATGAGAGAGGAAAATATGGTTGTAGAAATTTGCATGGTACTAAAACACCTCTCTATGTGCTTAAAATTTTGAAGTTACTCTTGTTTTATCTTTTTATGCTTGTCACTTTGTTCTTCATGAATTTATTTGTGCACAAGATTCCTTTGCATAGGAAGCATGTTAGGCTTAAATGTGTTTTGGATTTTCCTCTTGATGCTCTCTTTTGCTTCAAATACTATTTCTTGCGAGTGCATCATTAAAACTGCTGAGCCCATCTTAATGGCTATAAAGAAAGCAACTTCTTGGGAGATAATCCATGTGTTATTTTGCTACAGTACTTTGTTTTATATTTGTGTCTTGGAAGTTGTTTACTACTGTAGCAACCTCTCCTTATCTTAGTTTTGTGTTTTGTTGTGCCAAGTGAAGCCTCTAATCGAAGGTTGATACTAGATTTGGATTTCTGCGCAGAAACAGATTTCTATCTGTCACGAATCTGGGCTGTTTTCTCTGTAGGTAACTCAGAAAAATATGCCAATTTACGTGCGTGTTCCTCAGATATGTACGCAACTTTCATTAGTTTTGAGTTTTCTGATTTGAGCAAGTCTGGTGGCTCAATAAAATTCGTCTTTACGGACTGTTCTGTTTTGACAGATTCTGCCTTTTATTTCGCATTGCCTCTTTTGCTATGTGGGATGGATTTCTTTGTTCCATTAAACTCCAGTAGCTTTGGGCAATGTCCAGAAGTGTTAAGAATGATTGTGTCACCTCTGAACATGTGAGTTTTTGATTATGCACTAACCCCTCTAATGAAGTTTATGAGAAGTTTGGTGTGAAGGAAGTTTTCAAGGGTCAAGAGAGGAGGATGATATATGATCAAGAAGAGTGAAAAGTCTAAGCTTGGGGATGCCCCCGTGGTTCATCCCTGCATATTTCAAGAATACTCAAGCGTCTAAGCTTGGGGATGCCCAAGGCATCCCCTTCTTCATCAACTTATCAGGTTCCTCCCCTGAAACTATATTTTTATTCGGTCACATCATATGTGTTTTACTTGGAGCGTCTGTGTGCTTTTATTTTTGTTTTTGTTTGAATAAGATCGGATCCTAGCAATCCTTGATTGGGAGAGAGACACGCTCCGCTTTTTCATATGAACACTTGTTCTTCGTTTTACTTCTAATGTTCAATGATAAAAGTTGGAAGCTACAATACTTATGGTTATTTGGTTGGAAAAAGAAAATGCCTCATATGTCTTGGATAATTTGACACTTGGCAATTGTTTTGAGCTCTCAAATAGATCATGATTAAGTTTTTTTTTTCTCATGTAGTTTAAACCTATTAGTGGAGAACTACCGTAAAGCTTGTTAAAATTGGTTTGCATAATTGATCTCTCTTAAGGTCTAGATATTTTCTGGTAAAAGTGTTTGAGCAACAAGGAAGACAGTGTAGAGTATTATAATGCTTGCAATATGTTTTTATGTAAGTTTTGCTGTACCGGTTCATACTTGTGTTTGCTTCAAACAACCTTGCTAGCCTAAGCCTTGTATCGAGAGGGAATACTTCTCATGCATCCAAAATCCTTGAGCCAACCACTATGCCATTTGTGTCCACCATACCTACCTACTATGTGGTATTTCCTGCCATTCCAAAGTAAATTGCTTGAGTGCTACCTTTAAACAATTCAAAATGCTTCTCAATTTGTGTTAATGTTTTATAGCTCATGAGGAAGTATGTGGTGTTTAGCTTTCAACCTTGTCATTTACTTTTGACGGACTCTCATATGGACTAGTGGCACATCCGCTTATCCAATAATTTTGCAAAAAGAGCTGGCAATGGGATTCCCAGTCCCAAATTAATTAACTTAAATAGACACTCCTCCATGGTTTGTGATTGTTGGACGGTACCCGAAGGATTCGGTTAGCCATGGCTTGTGTAAGCAAAGGTTGGGGGGAGTGTCATCATCATAATAAAACTAAAATAAAAAGGCACTCCTTCATGGTATGAGATTGTTGGCAGGTACCCGAGGATTCGGTTAGCCATGGTTTGTGAAAGAAAGGTTGGAAGGAGTGCCGCATAAACATAAAAATAATTCATGGGAGCCGCTCTTGGAAGTCCGGTTGGCGAGGTAGTTAGAGTGCCCACTACCATTCGTTGACAACAACAAACACCTCTCAAAACTTTACTTTTGTGCTCTCTTTATGTTTTCAAAACCAAAGCTCTAGCACAAATATAGCAATCAATGCTTCCCTCTGCGAAGGGCCATTCTTTTACTTTATGTAGAAAGTAGTTTTATTTTTTTATACCAGATAAATATATATAATAATATATTTTAAATAAAAAGTCTTTAAACATATTTATATTGCTTAGAGAATAGCATTGTTTTTTCACAAACTACCTATTGTATTGTGCACCTACAAATCATGGAGACGTGTGTGAGTATATAGTCACCTATAACTTTTGTTGACAATATTTTAATAATATATCCCGTTGCAACTCACGGGCAATTTTCCTAGTACCTAATAATAAAGAAAGAAGTGTTTCCGTGGTTTCGTCCGTCGTAAGGCGCTTTCGTCCAATTGGTTATGCGCCTTCGTCCGTCGGAGTTGGTTCATTCATTATTTGACTCGGTCGATCAAATCTGGATTGTTCGCACGTGGTGTCCAAAAGAAAAAAAAAAGACTATTAGAACGACCCACAAAAGAATTTGGATCGGAGACCACATTGTCTGCTAACGACTAGGGCCACAGAGTCCAGATGACTACGTAAATTAGCCTCGATTGCTAATATTTCATCGTCGGTACACTTCGTATCGTAGGCGCCAATTCAGACGAGCAGCTGAGTCTGCCTCGAACACGATCCCAGAACCAGAAGTAAGCGGAGTCCGTCTTCAACCCGTTCGATCATGTCCTCAAATAAAAACTCTAGATCTGATTGCTTTGCCACCTCCCAAACCCCACGCTAGACCGATCAAGAAGCTGGCCGGAGGCTTGTCATGGTGAGTGCTAACGATTACGTGGACGATGTCCGGCTTGCCATGGGCGCCACCAGCCCGTCGCGCCGTCGGTGTACAGCGATTGCTGTCGGTAGCACGGCCAACGTCCTCATGGTCGAGGTTAGCGAGCTGGAGCCGAACGACTGTCAGGCGTGGGTCAAGGCGTAATTGGCCAAGCTCTCTGTGTCGGTGACTCCTAAACTGGGACGACATGATCAGCAGGTCAATGCGTAGTTGGTTGCGCGCTCTGCGTCGGGGGCTCCTGAAACGGGACGATATGATCAAAGGGAGAGCCAGGTCTAATTTATTGGCGACTAGATGGCCATCAGCTCTAGCTTAGCATGCAGAACCGTTCCATGCGTATTTGCACCATTGAAGACTATGGCATGCGTCTACCCGTCCACACTATTGACTGCTCAAGGAGGCCACGTCGCCGGTGGCTTGGTCCAATTGCCTCTTCCAGCGGTCCAGCCTCCAATCTGTCGCCATGCTCAGCACCACTGGATATCTCCTCCGGTCTTAGCTCGATGTTTTCGTCCGAAGTAGAGGCTGCACCCCTGCCAGCAAGCTTGCCGTTAAACTTGGACAATGCTGAGATCGTACCTCCTGCCGGGGGAGCTCGCCATCACATGAAACACATGCAGGCCATAACCCAGAACTAGGTGCCGTGTCCTCAATAGCGCAGCCCCGCGCCGCTTCGACGAAATGTAACAGTCCATAGTGATATGCGCTGCCTTTGATTGGCGTATCGTAGCCTCTGCTATTCTTCGCTGCTGTACACCAGGTGAATCCCACCTCATGTCGCTTAATTGATTGAATCCTAAAACAACTGGTATAATATGTCATCACCATAGGCATCCAATCTGGAACTCTAGCTAATTTCCAACAATCAATCAACCAAGAAAAAAGTATTAAGTAGCCGTAGATGCACGGATGTTGGCCATGTTACATATTGGGCACAACATGCTAACAAGGAACTCAAAACTCCGAAAAATAGGAAATTACAATTGCAGTTCAATAAAGGAAGCAGATGTTCCAGAGGAAAAAAATAAATGTGCCATTATATGGCAAGAAAATAACTTGGAATTGTTGTGGCATTGTTAGATATTATTCTGTAAATTTGATTGCATCTGTGTCTGCTAAATCTATATCTATATATCTATATACCTAATAATAAAGGGAGAAGCGTTTCCGTGGTTCGGTCCGTTCGTCCGCTTTTTCCCTTGTCCGTCGTCCGTCGCTATGTCCGTCGTATGTCGCCGCACTATTGAGAGTTTGGCTGGAACACGTAGTACATCGCAGCATGAAGAGTTTGGCCAGAAACCGATAGTTCAGCCCCGATGCCTTCACAACAAACTGTGTCCCGTTCTGAAAGGAAAGGGAAGTTCAGAAACCAGCGTGCAGTAGTAGGGATGAGGTATCCATGTCCGGCTCCAAAACAGATGATTCCCGTATATATTCCAACAAGCAACACCACAAGCATCGATCCAGATCAAGTCAAAGTTGAAGCAACAAGGCGAACCGCACGTCAGCGCCAACGCCATGAGCGACTTTTTCTTCGGGTGTTGGTGTCCCCGGAGAAGCCAGCCCGGGGGCCATGTCCGCTGAGGAGAGTGCCGTCCCCAGCTGTGGGCTCCTTCGTGCCGGTACATGCAGGAGGTGCGGAAACGGCAGTGCTGTGGAGGCCGTCCGCTAGAATCTCCCGGCGTTGCTCCTCACGACAAAAGCCACCGCGGCTGCGCTAGAAGAGTGCTCCCGGCCGGTACGAGCCTCCATGTCGCACCCCCTGCGATGAGCCTCCACAGCAGCACAACAATAGCCTGAGGCCGTCGCTCGGTCCCATCTCAACAGCGGAGCGGCGTCCAACAGTACAATCGATCTTGCTTTTGCCATGGAGATTTGCAGCAGCGGCAGCAACGGGCCAAGTGGTGACCTTGGTGGCTTGGTCGCCAGGGCACAACGAGAAATTTCTCTTTCCTTTTCCGCCGACTGCGCATGCCTCTATCGACGTCGTCAAGAAGTATGCTATCGATGCTTCTAGCTGCCACTTTTCTTGCTAGGGTTCGGCCGGGGAGGAAGGCGTGGCGGTCGGCGCCGGCGGAAACCGGTGTTAGCGCGGCCGGGGATACCAACGGTACTTAACAGTCGAACATGAATTCTTTCCTGAATGTCTTGCCTGGCGACTAATAGCCGTTGTTGCCGTCACGGAACGACGGTCGTCGTCCCAAACCGCGAGGGGTGGACTGCTGGAGCAGGAACAGACAGTGGCCGTCGGAGCGAGAACAGCAGGCAACGACGTGCGCTGCATGGCAGCAGGGCGACATCCCAAACCGCGAGGGCTGAGGTGGGAGCAGAGAATGGCCGCCGGAGCAAGAATAGCCGGCAACACTGCTCGTCACACGGGGCAGCAGTCGGGTCTTCAGATCGAACCTTCGTGGGTGCACGTGGTGGCGCTCCAGTCGACTCATGTTACAGTCGAGTTGCAGCCACGCCCTCTCCAGGCGTCCCTGATACGCGATGCCCCCGCTGTCCTATAGGATGTGGGGTTCACCTATTCGTGAGCACTTATGTGGCATTGCAGTTGCTCGAGTTCCCCAATCCAATGTCCATGTTAGAATTTTTTTGGATGTTGAGCACGGGCAAGCAAAAGCTGCTACCTGTATTTCTACGTGGCTGGTGACAGTATACGCTATAGCATATTTCGAGGTGACAGTATACGCAATAAAGCAAACAGTCCGTGTACAACTACAAAGACATCTCCAGAAGTTCCATGGGACTTATGGTGCTGCTGATCCGGGCCCAATGGTGTAAGTAAAAATGGCATGGGAGGCGCCAAACATGATTATGCCAAGGTTATTGTGGGTGCTGCTTTTCTTGAATTAATATGCCGTGCATGAATGTTTGCCATTCGTGAGAAAAGGGTGAGGTTCTGGCATGTGTTGCTGGCAAGACAAAACTTATCCTTTATGCACTCCATACCAAAGCTTATGCTTGCTTAGAAGCAACAACCGATTATCGAACTTCCTCAAGTCGACGGCCTCTGATTATTCTGATTTTGGTGTCTTTCATTAAGCTAGGAGCTCGTGCATCCTCAATTTGGATTTTTGCCATTTCTCAATCCGGCTATAGGGCAACAATGTCGTTGTACGTGGACCGAGAATGCTACGGACTTTGTCTACAATCTGCTTCGCGCGCTACAAGTTCAATGGGAAGTCAAATTCCACTAAAAAAGCTTTTATTATAACATTAGAGAAGCGGAACCTCCAAGCTCAGACATCTCGAACTCAGAAACTACCCTTCTATCCCACCCTCTCCTGCTGATCCCTTTATGCGTACCTGAAGCCTGATCGTTTTTCTCGTAGACCGCTCCTGATTATTATTTGCATATTCAAATCTGAAGTTAATCGGCCATAGCAATGCACGAGAATTGTTAAACCTAAATTGTGTTCATTTAATTTAATCTAAACTGCCGTAGCAACGCACGGGTTTTGTACTAGTAAATCTAAAGTGATTCTGCTTTGGAGATAAATCTGGAGGTAATTCACATGCTACTAATAATGTAAGAGTACACGTCTTAAAAGGCAATATCGGCATATCTTCCGGTCCGACAATTTTCTTATTACGTTTTCCCGGTGCAACGCATGGGTATTTTTGCTAGTCTTTACTTAATTAATTAGTTTTTACTACATGTTTTCAGGACTGACATATGACGGATGATAGAGCTGACCCAATTATGGCCAACTATGATCCGGAAGCTGAAGAACACATAATGGGCATCATAAACGGCGATGTTCCTTTTGTGCCGACCGAACAAGATGAAGAAGAGGATGTATCTTCTTATCTGAACCTTGACGGTGAAGATGAAGGTCATCAGCGAGGTGATGACGATGGAGGTCAACCGTCGATAAACGACGATCTTCAATTGCAAGTAGCAACCACCTCCGGCGAGGTATATATATACATTGAGCCTCTGGTGATACAAACTTACTGATTTGAATAAATATGTGTACTAACGTGCGCGGCTCTCTTTCTTATTTTAGCCCTCGGCCGGATCGTCGAAACAATCGAGTACGTCGTCAAAGCGTGGCACAACCAAGATGCTGAAACAAGGAGAAACATATACCATCGAGGTTGTCAGTAGTGCAACCGGCAAGCCGCTGGAGCCCCAAAAGAACTCCACCAAGTTTATCAACCAATGCGGAGCCGTTGTTAGAGACAACGTCCCGATCACAGTCCAGGAGTGGAATGAGCCAAAGAAGGCACGTCTTGGTTTCAGTTTTGTCGACAAGAGAACAAAAAAAGATTGCTGGAAAAAGCTTATGGAACATTTCGTTCTACCTCCGGAATACAACAAATTCGATGAATTCGGTAACAAGATTCCGGAAAACAAGGAGAGGAGGAGGCTAGTCAAATAGTTCGCTCTTCATAAGATGGCCGACGCATTCCGGAAATTCAAGCAAAATCTAGCCCGTGACTATGTCAACAAGAACAAGACTCCGGATTTCAAAGGACAATATGAGAAACTGAAAGATGATTGGCTAGAATTTGTGAGGCAAAAGAAATCGGAGCAGTTCATTGAAATATCGAAAAAATAAGGAAAATGCGGCTAAGAAGGAGTACAATCATATTATGGGGCCAGGAGGGTATCGCCTTTCGGAGCCTAAGTGGGAGAAGATGGAGAACGACCTGAGGGCGCGAGGAATCCCTCTAGGTACGGAGGGATGGGACCCAAGGGCCAAAAGCTGGTGGTACGGGCATGGGGGAACGCTACACCCGGAGACAGGGGCGTGTGTTCACCGGAACAAAACATTTAAACCCACCCAAGCCCTTATTGACGCAATGAGGGATGCTCAACAGGGGAAGATCAAGTTCAACAGAGAGAACAACGCGCTGACAAAAGCCCTCGGGAATCCTGAACACGGAGGACGTGTACGAGGCATGGGGGCCATTCCGTGGAAAGTAGGGTTCTCCCAGGACGATGACCCGTACGGTTACAGAAGCCGTAAGAGAAAGATGGATCGGGATGCAAATGTTGTGGCGCGGTTGGCATAGGAATTCGATGAGATGAAGAAAACCATGAATATACTAGTACAAGAAAGATCGGTAGCTGCGACGCATGAAGATCATCCAGCGGATCTCGGAAGCCAGCAGCGGAGAAGCAGCGTGGCTTCCATGGAGGCCCCGCCGGCTACTGCTAATGCACCGACGATCAATATTACTGCACCGGAGCCTCCTTGCTACCCCATGGACGTTGTAAAGGAGATGAAAGAATGCCATCTGCATTATCCAATTGGGAACATGTCCATGAAGGTAGCCATCGGCAGTGCTTTACCATGTTTACCTGGAGCACTCCACCACAACAACCCCATTCAAGATGGCTATGCTCGTGTCACGGTGGAGGACATAGTCCCAGGGTTTGAGGACCTGGAGATTGACTATGCTAGACCCGAAGGGGAGAGAAGACTTGGAGGTGTCAAGCGCCAGTTCATTCTATGGAAAAAGAAGTTTATCAAGTTTCCAGGCGAGGCGCCAAGGCCAACAAGTCCACCCCCCTCCGGTGGTGGTGGCGGTGGCGGCGGTGGTGATGGTGGTGGTTCACCTACACCTCCTTCACGTCAGCCGACGCCGCCCCCCAGTCCACAACCTCTGGCGGGTAATCAGCCGCCACCCCCCAGTCCTCGTCCGGCGGGTGATCAGACGCCGCCCCCCAATCCACCTCCGGCGAAGAAGCAGAAGCAGTCCTGGACTATTAACCCACATCCTTATGTACCTAAGACCACAAAGGTACCGGAGCCATCACTGAAGCCTCTCCCCACAAGGCCTTGGGAACGTAGTGCCGAGGAAACTGACGCGGCCGCGGCTGCTCAGTATGAGAAATGGAAGGCGGATACGAAGGAGAAAAGAGAGCCTGAGCCCAAGCCAGTATTTTCTGACAAGGAAAAGAAGTGAGCTAAGTCATTTTTGAGCACACCGTCCCAAGCCGCAAAGAATCTGCCTGACGACTATGCACGTGAACTTCGTAGGCAAGCACTCATGTTGAAGAAGAAGAAAGACTTGGCGAAGAAGTAGGAGAAGAAAGCCTTGGAGGAGGCCGAGAAAGAATTAGAAAGTAAAAAAAGCGGGAAACGAGATGCCCAACTTGGGGAACAAAGTAAACAATCGATCCCCCGCTCATAGTGAAAGCCGTCTGTCCGGATGCTGAACTAATGGACCCCACAATCATAGCAGCTGCGGCAGCACAGGGAATTACTGTAACGGGTGCCAGAGAACAAGCGGCCCAGATCGGTATGACTCTTCGTGCAGTGTTAGGCCTTGAGGAGGCGCCAATGAGTGAGGTAGAAATTACATATGTGCCGAATGGGCCTCTCGTCGAGCCTGCGCAGGAAGAGGATCTACCTCCACAAATGCAAAATCTGCTACGTTGGTACAAGGGTTACATAAAAAACAACGCCGCCAAAGAATATATTTATGCGGAAGTTAGACATGAGCATCACTTCAAACATTACTATGTAACAGTTCATCTGAGTGAATTGTTCCAGCTGTTCAATCTGCGCGAGCTCGACAAATCTATCATCAGTTGCTACGTTCTGTAAGTGATTTATTTCTACCCCATCTTCGTTCATTGCCTGCACTATATATATATATATATATATATATATATATATATATATATATATATTGTCCTAACCATATTGTTGTGTACGCTATTATGCAGAATGAAGATTAGGGAATGCAGAATAAGGAACATCCATGATGTTGGGTTCATTGACCCACAAATCGTTAATGGATATGTGTTAGAAAAACACCCCGCCGACGTGGAGCAAGACCTGTGGCTTTTTCTTACAAAGCAGCAACTCAAAAGTGAAATTCTATTTTCTTTCCATTTGGGTGAGTGTTTCTGTCTTGAGCATATTCTCTTTTGTTTACTCCATGCATGGTATGTGGCTAATCGATGAGTTATGCATGACCGTGCATGTATCGTGTCCGTAGGTTCCATTGGATTCTGCTAGTAATTAAATTTCACACCTCCTAAGTTCTCGTCATCGACTCTCTGAATATAGATCAAAAGCTTTGGGTCGACATGAGAAGAATGATGCAAAAGTAATTATTTTCATTCATTTGCGCTCTATATCGATCGGCCTATTTCGTTCATTTCCTAATATCAAGTAACTAATAACTCTCTTGTTCATTTCATTTTCTTTACCTCGTAGGGTTTGGAGACGGTTCGCAGATGAAAAGGTCGGTGAATTCAAAAAAGAGTTAGAATTTAAAAGGTCAGTGACTGGGGATATTCAGCCACCGGGGACCAATCTATGTGGATACTATGTTTGTGAGATGATCCGGAGATACACCTCTGAGCGACAACCGTCTGATAACAACGTCAAGAGGAATAACCTCCGGAAGACGCTTAGTCCAGAAGCTCGCTTCCGACCACTTTAAGAGGAACTAGCAGGATGGTTCATGAGGGAAGTCTTCCATCCTAAAGGAGAACACTATTACGAGGACATAGAACTGTGGATGAAGTAAATTATGTATGGAAACTTGTTCAAAATTGTATATGGTCATCCGATATTGAATATATATTGTATATTCCTCTTGAATTTTCTTGGTTCTAATTTCAAATTTGTTTGAAATTGTACATTCATATGCATGTATATAGTACCATAGAATATGTGTACTGAAACTTATTGAAAATTAAAATAAAACACAAAATAAAATATAAAAGAAATAAAACAATTACAAACTAAAAAGAAACCAGATTTAGGGGGGGGGGGGCTAAAACCCTAAACCTGCGGAGGCCTTTAGTCACGGTTGGCCAAGAGAACCGCGACTAAAGGTCCTCCGTCCCGACGGACTGCTGGCGGCCACGTGGACGTGCCTTTAGTCGCGGTTCGTAAGCAACCACGACTAAAGAGGGGGCCTTTAGTCGCGCTTCATTAGTCCCGGTCGCAACCGCGACTAATGGCAGTTGCGAACCGGGACTAAAACCCCTTTTTCTACCAGTGTCTGGACTTCTGGTGTTGTCTTGTTGGTGGTAGTGTTGCTGCTACAAGGAATAGATCACCGTAGCAGGACTTTTATTTTATTGTAATTCTTATTTTTTCGGTTGTGTGCATCTATAATGCGGCTAGGGTATCGCGTTGTTACGATATTCCCTTTATCAAAAAAGAAAAAAATATCTTTTTCTGTAGTTCTCATATTTTCCTGTGTATTTCTTGTGTCTAAATCTTCCATCTAGAAAGTTACTCAGGAAACTATCCTTTTTTTTTTCTTTCCATCGTTTTGTCTAAGTATCTCAACATATGCTAACCGAGTCATTATTTCGATGATGCTTTTGCTGCTACTCCATTACGGCACACGTTGACCATTTTCAACGTGGAGCCTAGTTTCTGTCAAAACTGATCCCAGGCTCGAATCCCCCTAGGCGCGGGTTAAGCCAATCTTTTTGCCCAGCCACGCTGGCATGCCTACGTGGCCGCGGACCCCACTGGTCAGCGACCCTGACTAGCCCAGCTCTGTGAAAAACTTCTTCCGCCCAAAAATCTGTCACAGAATTGAAATTCAAAATTCCTTTTCAAATTCTGTTTGCTCTCAGCCCTTTTTCAATCATTTAATTTTTGCACTTTTCGAATTCCTAATTCAACAAATGATATATCCATTTTCATCAGAAAAGTGAGAGGTTTTCAAATCTTGCATTCTCATGCAACATTGGCTTCATCTCTGAATTGTCCCAAATTAAAATTGCAAATTGAACTAAGTATTATGTGAGGGTGTTTATCATTTCATGTGAATTATGAGCACCCCACTTAATTTTGCCTTGCAAACATCACCTTGCCATGCCATCATGCATCATATTGCGCATTGCATTTACTTGTATTGATTTTTTTGCTATACTTTCCTTGTATGTGCTATTTGGTTCTTTTCGAGTAGACACCGACGTAGAGCAGTACGAGCAGGAGTACGAGTTCCCCCAGGAGGATCGTGTCGGTGCTTCTACCTCTGATCTGACAGGCGAGCCCACCCCTTCACCTATTTTACATCTACATGCTCTTTTGATCTATTGATATCCTTATGTTGCGATTCTGTTGTGTCACGTGTCCTATCCACCTGTTACCTATATCTCCGAGATACACCTCCTCGCCCTACCTATTGTTTGTTGAATGCCAGCTTTGCGAGTCGTAGGCGAGTTTAGGGTTTTGTTGATATCTTGAAATGTTCGGGATATCTTGTTGGGATGTTGACACATGTACCACCTTTTCAAAATGATGATGATAACTTTTGCTACAACTTAAAATTGCTAAGGGATATAATATTGCAGAGGCATCGGTGAGCCCCTTTGCGAAAGCATCGGATTTTTGTCTCGCTTGTGTCCCCTAGGACCCGAGTTCTTGTTATCTGTTTCTAAGACTGAGCGCGCTAACCACTCGTGGGAGGATTTATCGGGACCCCCCATCACCCATTACCATTTCTCAAGTCTGTTGAAAAGGGGGCCACAACCTTGGTTTTATTTGCCTATGCCATGTATGCCATGTTTTACTTACTGTTGCCTTCGGGTGTTTACTTCCTTTTGCCTTCGGGTGTTTATTTCTGTACTGTACCCCGCGGGACGTTTAGCGAAAGCGTGTGGTTCGCACGCCTAGCCACCGTCGCAAACCGTGAGTCCGCATCGGAGTACGGCCGAACTTCGTTTCGGGTAGCTTAGTCGGGTGGCCCCCCTAGGCATTCTTGTTGATCTGGGAACGGTCTTGTTGTGAGACTCCGCCGTAATTAAGCGGGTTCGAGCATGCGTGTATGGTAACATTGGTGCACCCCTGCAGGGTTAAATCTTGTCGATTAGCCGTGTTCGCGGTTATGGACGACTTGGAGCTGTTTAACTCGATCATAGAACAACTTACACCTAATGATGTCGCTAATAGTTTGCTAATTACTTGCGTAGTAAGTTAGCCCTATTATAATGGAATAGATATAAAATTGTCAACTGTGTGAGTGTCTTGTTAGTACCTCTTGGCTAAGGGGGATCGCACTGGCTGGGTTGTTGTTTGCAGAGTATAGAACTGCTAGATTATGCGCTCTCTCACCTTCTCTATTTGACGGAAGTTGTAGCGTGTCTCTATTGGTTAGTGCTTTGCTGCTGCTAAACTCCACATATAGCCGAGCGAAATTTACACCGCCCACCAACAAGCATAGCTGGTCTTGTCTCGCAAGTACGTGCCATTTGGTACTTACCCTCGTTTTATCCCTCCTTTTTCGGAACACGCTTTTGGACAAACAGGTACGACAGATGATGATCAGTATGCAGGAGGCTACTTTGTCGAGTTCTCGGACGATGACTTCGTTGCGTAGCAGGATCGTTTCTAAGGCAGCAGCCTGTGGCATGTTGGTTATGGGAACACCGCTTGATTATCTTCAGGACTCTTAGTCCCATATGGTTCTTGTCTATACCCAGACTATTTGGCTATCTTATGTATGATGTAATGTTGGGACATGTGTCCTCTGAGTGTCATTTGGATCTTGCTCATTAGAGCGTTGCTATATATATGAACCTTTATTTCCATCTTTTGTGTCATACATAGTCATGTTGTGATATTCAAGCTGTATTCTACCCTCGTAGCCTGTGCACAGTGTGTGTATGTGTGAAGTGCACAGGAAGGTGAAGCACTCAGGCTTGGAAAGCCTAACGTGAGCCTTTGAGGTGGGTGTTGTGTGCATGGGCGTGTTGAGCTGTTGCTTGGCCTACCCATAAGCTTGGGAATGCGAGGCGACCTCACGGTCCTTTGTAGTGACCTCATGCACGTAAACCCCTCTTACTTGCGCGCTCTGGCTTTCCTACTCCTGGGGCTTACAACTACCCTATCACAGGTTTCTTAATTTCTCTGTCAACTAGTACACCTATAAGCACTCAATGCGCAAGGGTTTCATTTTTGAGGTTTTCTTCATTCTCATTTATTTATTTCAAAACCAGGTAAAAATGGTCGACATGATTATCCATGCAAAGGTGTCGAATATTGCTAGGCAGCACATGTGTTTGCCCATCCAGTGAAACTCGGAGGAAGAGGGATCACACGGAAGGAGACGAAGGGAGAGAAGTGAGGGGGCTCTCTTATTTATGGTGTCTGACCTTTTTCGGTTCATGTTGACTGTTGTTCAGGGTTTGTCAGTGCGCAGGAGGTGCGAGCGAGCGAGGCCTATAATGACAGAGATGTTTTTTCTTTTTTTGAGAGAGAGAGGGACAACCGAAGGATCCTGAAGGACTCAGACTTCCAATACGCACCAGAGCACAGTTTACAACAAGACACGGAATAAACAGGAAATTTCATCTAAATCCCTAACTTTTACATGGAAGACCCCACGGTGAAAGCAAGAAATGCGATCGGGTCCTTAACAGCCACCGCCCAGATTGATCCTCGTCGCAGCCGGGGACGAACCACTTAGCGCGACCAAATCGCCTTGGCTACAAATAAGGCAGCACACCATGGCCTCCGAGCTGAGCTAGAAACGCCCTGCCAAAACCGGCAGCCAGCGGAGGTGGATAACTGGATAGAGAGAGGGAGAGAGAGGGGGAGTCTTGATGCGTCTTCTCTTGACAAAGAAGATGGGAGTTTGCCTACCTACCGCACATGACTTGTGCTCACTGAAGTGTGGGACCTCACGCATGGGAACCACACGTAAGTGACAGACCTGTTGGTGTAATAACTCGGGTGATCATTATACTGTATTAGTACAAAGTTTCCTATGTGGATTCAAGGGTAGGAAAGCCAAGTTAACTCATTTACATGACATTATTTTTTCCATGAAGCCAAGTTAACTAATCTATCAATTGGTACATTTTGGTTATATTCGAAATTTTACTTGAAACTTGTTGGTCATGCCATTTTACTACTCGCCTAACACTTTTTCCGCGCATGAAGGGAGGGGGTGGGCAGTATGCTACCCTGAATTTGTGTGACCCCCAAAAACTAGCAAATACGAGAGAGGCATCCAAAGAAACACACTCGTCCCCTACCCTCACCCCTCCCCACTAAATTTGAAATCAAGCCAAACAAAAAAGGCAATCGAAAAGCATGGATTGTTCATCTTTTTCTATATAGTTAGGTTTAGGGTTTAAGGTTTAGGGTTTATAGAGATGCACATATTTTCATTTCACTTTTGTGATGTACAATAATACATAGGTAAGATACCAAGCATGACCTTTGTTAGAATAACCTTTAACGTGTTCTCTCACCTTTAGATTCAAATGGGCATAAACATCCATAAAAAATCAAAAAAATGAAATACCAAAGCACATAGCCTTCTTATGTCATATAGTAAGAATTCAAGTTGATAAATAAGGTCTAGACATATTCAAAATAGACAAATCATGTATCTACCCCTAACCCTAAACTCTATCTTATGAAGTCAAGCATGAAGAGAAGTGGTTTTGGGTTTCAAACATGGAAATTTCAAAAACCTCCCAAAAACTTCATCTTAGAGTGACTAAGAAGGATCCATGCTTACCTTTTCATTTTCATGCTTTAAATTAACTTGTTTAAATCTTGGTCAAGCCTAGGATTTGACCAAGATTCAAATGGGCATAAACATTCAGAAAAAAAAACAAAAAATGAAATACTAACGCACATATAGTCTTCTTATGTCATATAGTAAGCATTCAAGTTGATCAACAAGCAGCATGTCTAGACATATTCAAACCTGACAAATCATGTATCTATCCCCTAACCCTAAACTCTGTCTTATGTAGTCAACCATGAAGAGAAGTGGTTTTGGGTTTCAAACATTGAGATTTCAAGAACCCCCCAAAAGCTTCATTTTAGAATGACTAAGAAGGATCCAGGCTTACTTTTTCATTTTCATGTTTTAAACTTGTTTAAATCTTGGTCAAACCTAGGATTTGACCAAGATTCAAATGTGCATAAACATTCATAAAAAATCAAAAAATGAAAAACCAAAGCACATAGCCTTCTTATGTCATATATAATATATAGTAAGCATTCAAGTTGATGAACAAGGTCTAGACATATTCAAAACAGAAAAAAGCATGTATCTACCCCCTAACCCTTAACTCTGTCTTATGAAGTCAAGCATGAAGAGAAGTGGTTTTGGGTTTCAAACATGGAAATTTCAAAAACTTCCCGAAAGCTTAATTTTAGAGTGACTAAGAAGGATCTAAGCTTACCTTTTCATTATCAGGATTTATGCTTGTTTAAATCTTGGTCAAACATAGGATTTGAGCAAGATTCAAATGGGCATAAACATTCAGAAAAAATAAAAAATAAAAAACCAACGCACATATAGTCTTCTTATGTCATATAGTAAGCATTCAAGTTGATAAACAAGCATGTCTAGACATATTCAAACCCGACAAATCATGTATCTACCCCCTAAAACCCTAAACTAGCTTTGTCTTATGAAGTCAAGCATGAAGAGAAATGGTTTTGGGTTTCAAACATGGAAATTTCAAGAACCCCCCAAAGCTTCATTATAGATTGACTAAGAAGGATCCAGGATTACCTTTTCATTTCCATGTTTTAAACTTGTTTAAATCTTGGTCAAACCTAGGATTTGACCAAGATTCAAATGGGCATAAAAATTCAAAAAAATTCAGAAAAATGAAAAACCAAAGCACATAGCCTTCTTATGTCATATATAGTAAGCATTCAACTTGATGAGCATGGCCGGTTTAGACATATTCATAACATAAAAAGCATGTATATATCTACCCCCGAACACTTAACTCTATCTTAATTATGAAGTCAAGCATGAAGAGAAGTGGTTTTTGGGTTTCAGACATGGAAATTTTAAAAACTTCCCAAAAGCTTAATTTTAGAGTGACTAAGAAGGATCCAAGCTTACCTTTTCAATTTCATGTTTTAAGCTTGTTTAAATATTGGTCGAACCTAGGGTATTTGACCAAGATTCAAATGGGTATAAAAATTGGGGAAAAATAAAAAAAAATGAAAAACCAAAGCACATAGTCTTCTTACGTCATATATATATAGTAAGCATATTCAAGTAGATAAACAAGGTCTAGACATATTGAAAGTAGACAAATCCTGTATCTACATCTAACCCTAAAGTGTGTCTTATGAAGTCAAGCATGAAGTGAAATAGTTTTGGGTTTCAAAAATGGCAAGATGAACCACCATGCCCAGTTTGGGCGCATTATAACAAACTATGCCACAAATATGGCCATAACTATATGTCATTTGTTGGCTTGAAAACCATGAATATTCATACACACGATAGTCCGTCTTGTGAAGACATTTTGTTTTTTACTACGTTATCACAATTTTCTATGTATAGTATCTAAAAATGATTTTTGGGGATTTATAGGACGAAGTTATAACACACCTACATTTCAAATTGGAATTACTTTCAATAAATCAACATAAAGTTATTTAAATGTGTGAAACTAGCTAGAAAGCACTAAAACCGTAAAGAGTTGGGAATTTTCACTAATATATGGCCTAATTTATCTAAAAATGTAGAGGCGCCATTTTCATTCGTATCTTATGTACCCCATTCACAAAATAAACCTATTTTGTCATGTAGAAAATGAAAAATGATTTTTTATACCGAAAAGTTGAAAAGTCTAGTCAGCAACATTGTTGGGAATGGCAAGATGCACCACCATGCCCAATTTGGGCACATTATAACAAACTATGCCACAAATATGGCTAGAACTATGCCATTTGTTGGCTTGAAAACCATGAATCTTCATACATGATAGTCCGTTTTGTGAAGACATTTTGTTTTTTACTACCCTATCACAGGTTTCTTATTTTCCCTGTCAACTAGTACACCTATAAGAACTCAATCTGGAAGGGTTTCATTTTTGAGGTTTTCTTCATTTTCATTTATTTATTTCAAAACCAGGTAAAAATGGTCGACATGATTATCCATGCAAAGGGGTCGAATATTTCTAGGCAGCACATCTGTTTGCCTGTCTAGTGAAACTCGGAGGAAGAGGGATCACACGGAAGGAGACGAAGGGAGAGAAGTGAGGGGGGCCCTCTTATTTATGGTGTCTGACCTTTTTCGGGTCATGTTGACTGTTGTTCAGGGTTTGACAGTGCGCAGGAGGTGCGAGCGAGCGAGCGAGGCCGATAATGAGAGAGATGTTTTTCTTTTTTTTTGAGAGAGAGGGACAACCGAAGGATCCTGAATGACTCAGACTTCCAATACGCACCAGAGCACAGTTTACAACAAGACACGGAATAAATAGGAAATTTCATCTAAATCCCTAACTTTTACATGGAAGACCCCACGGTGAAAGCAAGAAATGCGATCGGGTCCTTAACAGTCACCGCCCAGATTGATCCTCATTGCAGCCGGGGAAGAACCACTTAGCGCGACCAAATCGCCATGGCTACAGTGCGTGCACACCATGGCCTCCGAGCTGAGCTACAAACACCCTGCCAAAACCGGCAGCCAGTGGAGGTGGATAACTGGATAGAGAGAGAGAGGGGGAGTCTTGATGTGTCTTCTCTTGACAAAGAAGATGGAAGTTTGCCTACCTACCGCACATGACTTCTGCTCATTGAAGTGTGGGACCTCACGCATGGATCCACACGTAAGTGACAGACCTGTTGGTGTAATAACTCGGGTGACCATTATACTGTATTAGTACAGAGTTTCCGATGTGGATTCAAGGGTAGGAAAGCCAAGTTAACTCATTTACATGACATTATTTTTTCCATGAAGCCAAGTTAACTCATCTATCAATTGGTACATTTTGGTTATATTCGAAATTTTACTTGAAACTTGTTGGTCATGCCATTTTACTACTCGCCTAACACTTTTTCCGCGCATGAAGGGAGGGGTGTGGGCAGTATGCTACCCTGAATTTGTGTGACCCCCAAAAACTAGCAAATACGAGAGAGGCATCCAAAGAAACACACTCGTCCCCTAACCCCACCCCCTCCCCACTAAATTCAAAATCAAGCCAAACAAAAAAGGCAATCGAAAAGCATGGATTGTTCATCTTTTTCTATATAGTTAGGTCTAGAGTTTAGGGTTTAGGGTTTATAGAGATGTGATACGTCTCCAACGTATCGATAATTTCTTATGTTCCATGCTTGTTTTATGACATTACCTAGATGTTTTGTTCACACTTTATGTCATATTTATGCGTTTTTCGGAACTAACCTATTGACTAGATGCCGAAGTGCCAGTTCTTGTTTTCTGCTGTTTTTGGTTTCAGAAATCCAAGTAAGGAAATTTTCTCGGAATTGGACGAAATCAACGCCCAGCATCTTATAATTCCACGAAGCTTCCAGAACACCCGAGAGGGACTAGATGAGAGCCACAGGCCCACCACACAGGGTGGCGGCGCGGCCCAAGGGGGGCGCGCCCCCCTATTGTGTGGAGCCACCGCAGCCCTTCCGACTCCGACTCTTCGCCTATAAGAAGCCCCCTGACCTAAAAACTTCGGAGAATAAGCCACGGGACGAGAAACCTTCCAGAGCCGCCGCCATCGCGAAGCCAAGATCTGGGGGACAGGATTCTCTGTTCTGGCATGCCGCCGGGACGGGGAAGTGCCCCTGGAAGGCATCTCCATCGACACCACCGCCATCTTCATCCCCGCTGCTGTCTCCCATGAGGAGGGAGTAGTTCTCCCTCGAGGCTAAGGGCTGTGCCGGTAGCTATGTGGTTAATCTCTCTCCCATGTACTTCAATACAATGATCTCATGAGCTGCCTTACATGATTGAGATTCATATGATGAGCTTTGTATCACTATTAATCTATGTGCTACTCTAGTGATGTTATTAAAGTACTCTATTCCTCCTCCATGATGTAATGGTGACAGTGTGTGCATCATGTAGTACTTGGCGTAGTTTATGATTGTGATCTCTTGTAGATTATGAAGTTAACTATTACTATGATGGTATTGATATGATCTTTTCCTCCTTTCATAGTATGATGGTGACACTGTGCATGCTATGTTAGTACTTGGTATAATTGCGTTGGTCTATCATGCACTCTAAGGTTATTTAAATATGAACATCGAATGTTGTGGAGCTTGTTAACTCCGGCATTGAGGTGCTCTTGTAGCCCTACACAATTAATGGTGTTCATCATCTAACAAGAGAGTGTAGAGAAAGTAGCATTTATTTATTCAGTTATGTGATCAATGTTGAGAGTGTCCACTAGTAAAAGTATGATCCCTAGGCCTTGTTTCCAAATACTGCAATCATCGCTTATTTACTGTTCTACTGCATCTGTACTTCCTGCTTTATTACCACCATCAACTGCACGCCAGCAAGCTATTTTCTGGCACCGTTATGACTGCTCATATTCATTCATACCACTTGTATTTTACTATCTCTTCGCCGAACTAGTGCACCTATACATCTGACAAGTGTATTAGGTGTGTTGGGGACACAAGAGACTTCTTGTATCGTGATTGCAGGGTTGCTTGAGAGGGATATCTTTGTCCTCTTCCTCCCTGAGTTCGATAAACCTTCGGTGATCCACTTAAGGGAAAACTTGCTGCTGTTCTACAAACCTCTGCTCTTGGAGGCCCAACACTGTCTACAGGAAAAGAAGCGTGAGTAGACATCAAGATGCACATATTTTCATTTCACATTTTTGATGTACAATAATACATAGGTAAGATACCAAGCATGACCTTTGTTAGAATAACCTTTAACGTGTTCTCTCACCTTTAGATTCAAATGGGCATAAACATCCAGAAAAAATCAAAAAAATGAAAAAAACAAAGCACATAGTCTTCTTATGTCATATAGTAAGAATTGAAGTTAATAAACAAGGTCTAGACATATTCAAACCAGACAAATCATGTATCTACACCTAACCCTAAACTTTTTCTTATGAAGTCAAGCATGCATGAAGAGAAATGGTTTTGGGTTTCAAACATGGAAATTTCAAGAACCCCCCAAAAGCTTCATTTTAGAGTGACTAAGAAGGATCCAGGCTTACTTTTTCATTTTCATGTTTTAAACTTGTTTAAATCCTGGTCAAAACTAGCTAGGATTTGACCAAGATTCAAATGGCCATAAAAAATAAAAATAAAAGCACATAGCCTTTTATGTCATATAATGAGCATTCAAGTTGATAAACATGGTCTAGACATATTAAAACTAGAAAATTCATGTATATATACCCTGGCCCTAACCCTAAACTCTGTCTTATGAAGTCAAGCATGAAGAAAAGTGGCTTTGGGTTTCAAAGATGAAAATTTCAAAAACCTCCCAAAAGCTTCATTTAAGAGTGACTAAGAAGGATCCATGCTTACCTTTTCATTTCATGTTTTTAACTTGTTTAAATCTTGGTCAAACCTCTAGCTAGTATTTGACCAAGATTCAAATGGGCATAAAATTCATAAAAAATAGAAAAATGAAAAACCAAAGCACATAGCCTTCTTATGTCATATAGTAAGAATTCAAGTTGATGAATAAGGTCTAGAAATATTCAAACTAGACAAATCATGTATCTACCCCTAACCCTAAACTCTGTCTTATGAAGTCAAGCATGAAGAGAAGTGGTTTTGGGTTTCAAACATGGAAATTTCAAAAACCTCCCAAAAACTTCATCTTAGACTGACTAAGAAGGATCCATGCTTACCTTTTCATTTTCATGCTTTCAATTAACTTGTTTAAATCTTGGTCAAACCTAGGATTTGACCAAGATTCAAATGGGCATAAACATTCAGAAATAACAAAAAATGAAAAACCAATGCACATATTGTCTTCTTATGTCATATAGTAAGCATTCAAGTTGATCAGCAAGCAGCATGTCTAGACATATTCAAACCCGACAAATCAAGTATCTACCCCCTAACCCTAAACTCTGTCTTATGAAGTCAACCAAGAAGAGAAGTGGGTTTGGGTTTCAAACTTTGAGACTTCAATAACCCCCTAAAAGCTTCATTTTAGAATTACTAAGAAGGATCCAGGCTTACCTTTTCATTTTCATGTTTTAAACTTGTTTAAATCTTGGTCAACCTAGGATTTGACCAAGATTCAAATGGGCATAAACATTCAGAAAAAATAAAAAAAAATGAAAAACCAAAGCACATAGCCTTCTTATGTCATATCTAATATATAGTAAGCATTCAAGTTGATGAACAAGGTCTAGACATATTCAAAACAGAAAAAAGCATGTATCTACACCCTAACCATTAACTATATCTTATGAAGTCAACCATGAAGAGAAGTGGTTTTGGGTTTCAAACATGGAAATTTCAAAAACTTCCCAAAAGCTTAATTTTAGAGTGACTAAGAAGGATCCAAGCTTACCTTTTTGTTTTCATATTTTATACTTGTTTAAATCCTGGTCAAACCTAGTATTTGATCAAGATTCAAATGGGCATAAAATTCAAAAAAATCAGAAAAAATGAAAAACCAAAGCACATAGTCTTCTTATGTCATATAGTAAGAATTCAAGTTGATAAACAAGGTCTATACATATTCAAACTAGACAAATCATGTATCTACCCCTAACACTAAACTCTGTCTTATGAAGTCAAGCATGAAGAGAAGTGGTTTTGGGTTTCAAACATGGAAATTTCAAAAACCTCCCAAAAGCTTCATTTTAGAGTGACTAATTAAGAAGGATCCATGCTTATCTTTTCATTTTCAGATTTTAAACTTGTTTACATCTTTGTCAAATCTAGGATTTGACCAAGATTCAAATGGGCATGAAAATTCAGGAAAAAACCAAAAGAATGATAAACCAAAGCACATAGCATTCTTATGTCATATAGTAAGCATTAAAGTTGATAAACAAGGTCTAGACATATTCAAACAAGAAAATCATGTATATATCTGCCCCTAACCGTAAACTCTGTCTTATAAGTCAATCATGAAGAGAAGTGGTTTTGGGTTTCAAACATGAAAATTTCAAGAACATCCCAAAAGCTGCTTAATTTTAGAGTCACTAAGAAGGATCCAAGCTTAACTTTTCGTTTTCATATTTTATACTTATTTAAATCCTAGTCAAACCTAGGATTTTACCAAGATTCAAATGGGCATAAAATTCAAATTAGTTAGAAGAATGAAAAACAAAAGCACATAGTCTTCTTATGTCATATAGTAAGCATTCAAGTTGATAAACAAGGTTTAGACATGTTCAAACCAGACAAATCATGTATCTATACGTACCCCCTAACCATAAACTCGGTCGATCTTATGAAGTCTAGCATGAAGAGAAGTCGTATTGGTTTCAAACATGGAAATTTCAAGAACCTCCCAAAAGATTCATTTTAGAGTGACTAAAAAGGATCCAGGCTTGCCTTTTCATTTTCATTTTTTAAAATTGTTTAAATCTTGGTCAAACCTATTAGCTAGTATTTGACCAAGATTCAAATGGGCATCAAATAAAAAAAATAGAAAAATAAAAAACCAAAGCACATAGCCTTCTTATGTCATATATAGTAAGCATTAAAGTTGATAAAAAAGGTCTAGACACATTCAAAACAGAAAAAGCATGTATCTACCCCCTAACCCTTAACTTTGTCTTATGAAGTCAAGCATGAAGAGAAGTGGTTTTGGGTTTCAAATATGGAAATTTCAAAAACTTCCCAAAGCTTAATTTTAGAGTGACTAGGACGGATCCAGGCTTACCTTTTCATTTTCATGTTTTAAGTTTGTTTAAATCTTGGTCAGACCTAGGATTTGACCAAGATTCAATGAGCATAAAAATTAAGAAAAAATCAAAAAAAAAACCAAAGCACATAGTCTTCTTACGTAAGCGTTCAAGCTGATAAACAAGGTATAGACATATTCAAACCAGACAAATCATGTATCTACCCCAACCCTAAACTATGCTTTTTGGGGATTTCTTCGACGAAGTTATAACATACCTACATTTCGAATTGGAATTACTTTCAATAAATCAACATAAAGTCATTTAAATGTGCGGAAATAGCTAGAAAACACTAAAACCATAAAAGTTGGGAATTGGCACTAAAATATGGCGTGATTTATCTTAAAAATGTAGAGGTTCCATTTTGACACGTATCTTATGTACCCCATTCACAAAATAAACATATTTTGTCATCTAGAAAATGAAAAAATATTTTTATACCGAAAAGTTGAAAAGTCTAGTCATCAACATTGTTGGGAATGGCAAGATGCACCACCATGCCCAATTTGGGCACATTGTAACAAACTATGCCACAAATCTGGCCATAACTATATCATTTATCTTGCAAACCATGAATCTTCATACACGATAGTCCGCTTTGTGAAGACATTTTGTTTTTCACTACCCTATCACATGTTTCTTATTTTCCCTGTCAACTAACACATACAAGCACACTCCATGCGGAAGGGTTTCATTATTGAGGTTTTTTTCATTTTAATTTATTTATTTCAAAACCAGGTCAAAATGGTCGACATGATTATCCTTGCAAAGGGGTTGAATATTTCAGTACTATCCCTGGTTTCTATATATAGTAAGTAATATGTATCTAAAAATGATTTGTGGGGACTTGTAGGACCAAGTGATAACACACCTACAGTTCAAATTTTACTTACTTTCAATAAATCAGCATAAAGTCATTTAAATGTGCGAAACTAGCTAGAAAGCACTAAAAACCGTAAATTTGGAAATTGTCAATAAAATATGGCCTAATTTATTTTAAAAATGTAGATGCGCCATTTTGACCCATATCTTATCTACCCCATGCACAAAATAAACAAAATTTATCATCTAGAAAATGAAAAACGATTTTTTATACCGAAAACTTGAAAAGTCTAGTCATCAATATTGTTAGAAATGGCAAGATGCACCACCATGCCCAATTAGGGAACACTATAACAAACAATGTTGTCCAGGGAGAATCAAACTTGGTAATATGAACTATGAGATTGAACAAAACATTATATTTGGTTTACCCTTTGAACCTTCTAACTTACCACAACATTGACTTCTTATTTTTATTTACAAATAGATATTTTAATATCCCATTGTTGTGCAATAATATATGTTTTTATCTCAAATCAATTAGCATTTGATTTTAAAAAACTACCATAATAATTCATGAGAAAGTGTTGAACAAGTTTCAGAATGTAATTTTATACTTGATATGACCAATAATAGACTTAAATTAAATTGGATTTCAAAGTTTAGATTTTATAAGCGAATAAAGTTTCATGTTGCAGACTATGTATTAGCTTGACGGGCACCCTTAGAATAAAGTAGGTCGGTCACTTACGTGTGGTTCCCATGCGTGTAGGTCCCACACATCAGTGAGCACAAGTCACATGCGGTAGGTAGGAAAACTCCCATCAATCTTCTTTGTCAAGTAAGGACACATCTTCAAGACTCTCTCTCTCCCTCCCTTTTGTCGCTGAAAAAAACAATATTAGACGGGAGCGTAGCCTACACTGCAGGTCTACAGAACTGAAACCCTGTGTGCCAGTCAACATCACTCACCGAAAAAAGTGAAGCATTTCTTTTCACCATAAATAACAGCGGCCCCGTGAAGCACTGCTCTCCCTTTCTCTTTCTCCTTCCGTGTGATCCCTCTTCCACCTTTTATCCTTTGGATGAAACTCCACTTATTGTTGTCATTGTTGCACAAAACACTAACTTAACCTGTTCTTTTGCACATATCACCAACTCATGTATTTGTTGCACAAAGGTCTAAATCTGTGGCTAAGCTACTTTACTCTAAATCTGATGACCGGGACCTAGAAGGTAGTGGTAATATCCATTGTCATTGTGTAGTGTGTTTTTAGAACTCTAAAAGAATATGAAAATATTTTAGCAATTGAAATAATATAAATTAACTAATATGGGATAGTCATGAAATATATTTTCTACTATACGGCCAATAGCAAGTGTCATGAAATATATTCATTGTAAACTTAGTGATAATCACTCGAGTTTGATATGAATGGCCTAGCTAGCTATGGACATCTCCCACTATATATGTTATCCACACGACCAACCAACAAGCAAAAGGTATTCCATGAGGAAAGTTTCTTATGGGTGACTTTCATCTCTGCCGCAAAACACGCGCCGAAATTTTTGGCGCGTCCCATTTTCAAGCTACCTCAAAACCTGCATTTTGCCCGTCGGCCTATAAATATCGGTCCACAGAGGATATTTCCCTATAGAGCACAATTCGAACACCACATCTTTATCATGCTTCTACCAGACACACTCCCACGACGGCGGCCGTGCCCCACCGCCCCTCCTCACCATCACTGCCTCCTCACCGGCCACCTTAGTGACCGACCATGTTTTACTGGCTCCCTTGCTGTCTAGCAAGCCGGATTAGCTTCCTCAACGCAGACGTTGACCGCGTCATATCTGCTCCGGATCTGCTTCCCCGACTCTGTAGTCCACCTCACCGAAGATCGAGATTGGCAAAAAACGCGGCCCCAAAGTCGACCACCCCCAACCAAAGAGTAAATCCGCCCTGGCCTCAGACGAAGGTTGATGAATACTTTACATGTCCGCTTTTGTTATATGCATTTGATTTTTGACACTAGTTTTCGTTGCTTTTGTGACGCCCCGGAACCGGTATCCTGAGGATTCCAGCGAACCCGCCGAAATCCGCACGATATCGATTCAGAGACGCCCTCCGACACGACGTGCGCGATGGATCACACACTTGATGCCAGAGGAATTAACACGAGCGGTAACATTACAACAGGATTACAATAGAGCCCACAAGATACATATATTACAACGACTCCAACGAGTCAAGATACAAATATACAATACAAAGATCCGAATCATACAGAAGATCGAATACGTCCGAGTACGGACAAGATACAAATTGGACTAAGAGTCCTGAAGATAACCAGTGGCGTCCATAACCCTGCCCAGGCCAAGCCGGAAGGGTAACCTTGCTAACGTCGTCAACTTGTACCTATCAAAGTCGGGCCATCGGTTGCCGACAAAAGGGAGGAAGCAAAAGAGAAAGGGGAAAAGGCGAGAGTAAGTACCAAGGAACGAACTCCGGCACGTACTTAGCGAGACTAGAAATGGCTATGCTCGCCGGGCGAGTATAATATATATATCGCCGGGGGCTATATGGTAGGTTTAGCGGCAGCAATACTATAACCAATAGAGACACGCTACAACATCCGTCTAATCAGATAAGATAAGAGAGCGCACAAGGTAACGGATAAATACTACACAAACATAACCCAGCCAATGCGATCCCCCTTCGCCAAGAGGTATTGCAAAGGCACACACACACTTTTAAAAGGGTTTTATTAGCAAATTATTAACAACAGGAAATAAGGTGTAAGTTGTTCTATGATCAAGCTATACAATTCCAAGTCGTCCATAACCGCGGACACGGCTTATCGATAAGATGTACACCCTGCAGGGGTTGCCCAAATGTAACCATACGCATGCTCGACCCACTTACGATAGGTGGATGTCTCACAACAAGACCGTTCCCAGTTCAACAAGAAAGTCTAGGGGGGCCACCCAACTAAGCTACCCGTGACGAAGTCCGGCCGTACTCCGATAAGGACTCAGAGGTTTGCGCCGGCGGCTAGGCGTGCAAACCACACGCTTCGCTAAACGTCCCGCAAGGTACAGTACAGAATATAAACACCCGAAGGCAACAGGAAGTAAACACCCGAAGGCAACAGTATATAAACATGCATGCGCCAAATAAAACCAAGGTTGTGGCCCCCTTTTCAACTGACTTGAGAAAAGGTAATGGGTGAGGGGGGGTCCCGATAAACGTCCCCACGCATGGGTAGAGCGCTCAATCTCGGAATAGATAACAAGAACTCGGGTCCTAGGGGACATTAGCGAGTCAAAGTTCCGATGCTTTCGCAAAGGGGCTCACAGATGCCTCTGCTTACAATTTTAGTTGTTAACAATAAAGTAAAGTGTGATTATCTCCAACAAAAGATATAGCATGTGCTAACCTCCCAACAACCCAACATATCCCGGTAACAGATCGAGATAAACAACAGATCCTAAACACGCCTACGACTCGCAAAGCTGGCAAACAACAAACAATAGGTAGGGCGAGGAGGTGTATCTCGGACATATAGGTAACAGGTGGATAGGACACATGACACAACAGAATCGCAACATAAGGATAGCAATAGATCAAAAGAGCATGTAAAAGTAAAATAGGTGAAGGGGTGGGCTCGCCTGTGAAAAGCTGCAGAAGAACTTGTCGTATCTCACAACCCCACTTCGAGATCCTATCCGGGAAGAAGCAAATGCTGGAACACACATCGGATGCAAATCTTACTACTACGACAGAAGAATCGGCATGCTCATGATATGGTATGCATGCATGACATGGCAAAGATGATGTGGCGATGCAACTTATCCAATTTAATCGGAATTGGATTCCGGACAAACAAATTAAGGTTGGGGTTTCATATCTACCGGCAAATTTAAGGGTTGATTAGCATGGCATCACATGGCAGGGGTGCGCTACTTCAAAGTTAAATGGAGCGGGGAAAACCTAGTTGGATATCCGAAATACTCCGCATATATGTTAGGTGAAATGCACAAACTACACGACGCGTCATGATGCGAGATGCTAACAGATGTATGGATGTCATATTCATGTTCAGCATATTTTTCTGATCAAAATTCATATAGAACACTTTTTATTTCGAGTTGTAGATTTAAAGATATGATTTTCACAAGATATAAGCGTTTTCTGCAATTTTCAGAAAAACAGGAAAAGGAAAACGGTTTTATACCGCAGGGGAAGCTAGCCACAGGGGCTGACAGATGGGCCAGGGTGCTGACGCGGCGCTGACTGGGCAGAAGGGGGCCCGGGTTGGATCTCCAGGGATGCAGGGGGCTGCTCGCAATATCTCCTGCAGAGGAGGACCGCGGGTTGATAAGGAAAAAGCTGCAGGGGTTTTCTGCAAAAGGAACAGATCCAGATCTGAGGAGGGTTTCTCACCCAGGGGAGATCTAGCCGATCTGGCTGACAGGTGGGACCGGGGGGGACGACGTGGATGCCACGCTGGCGAAGCGTGCGGGGCGCACGGAAGGTGTTCGATGCCACGCGCGTTCCAGACAGAGGCGGTTGATGCGTGTGGTTGGCACGTCCGTTGGGAACCCCAAGAGGAAGGTGTGATGCGCACAGCGGCAAGTTTCCCTCAGTAAGAAACCAAGGTTTAATCGGACCAGTAGGAGTCAAGAAGCACGTTGAAGGTTGATGGCGGCGAGATGTAGTGCGGCGCAACACCAGTGATTCCGGCGCCAACGTGGAACCTGCACAACACAACCAAAGTACTTTGCCCCAACGAAACAGTGAGGTTGTCAATCTCACCGGCTTGCTGTAACAAAGAGTTAACCGTATTGTGTGGAAGATGATTGTTTGCAGAAAACAGTAGAACAGTATTACGAGATTGTATTTCAGTAAAGAGAATTGGACCGGGGTCCACAGTTCACTAGAGGTGTCTCTCCCATAAGACGAACAGCATGTTGGGTGAACAAATTACAGTTGGGCAATTGACAAATAAAGAGAGCATGACCATGCACATACATATAATGATGAGTATAGTGAGATTTAATTGGGCATTACGACAAAGTACATAGACCGTCATCCAACTGCATCTATGCCTAAAAAGTCCACCTTCAGGTTATCATCCGAACCCCCTCCAGTATTAAGTTGCTAACAACAGACAATTGCATTAAGTATGGTGCGTAATGTAACTAGTGACTACATCCTTGAACATAGCACTAATGTTTTATCCCTAGTGGCAACAGCACAACACAACCTTAGAACTTTCATCACTGTCCTGTGTCAATGCGAGGCATGAACCCACTATCGAGCATAAGTACTCCCTCTTGGAGTTACAAGCATCTACTTGGCCAGAGCATCTACTAGTAACGGAGAGCATGCAAGATCATAAACAACACATAAGCATAACTTTGATAATCAACATAACAAGTATTCTCTATTCATCGGATCCCAACAAACGCAACATATAGAATTACAGATAGATGATCTTGATCAGTTTAGGCAGCTCACAAGATCCGACAATGATAGCACAATGGGGAGAAGACAACCATCTAGCTACTGCTATGGACCCATAGTCCAGGGGTAGACTACTCACACATCACACCGGAGGCGACCATGGCGGCGTAGAGTCCTCCGGGAGATGATTCCCCTCTCCGGCAGGGTGCCGGAGGCGATCTCCTGGATCCCCCGAGATGGGATCGGCGGCGGCGGCGTCTCTGGAAGGTTTTCCGTATCGTGGCTCTCGGTACTGGGGGTTTCGTCACGGAGACTTTTTATAGGCGGAAGGGCAGGTCAAGAGGCGGCACGGGGGCCCCACACCACAGGGCCGCGCGGCCAAGGGGGTGGATTACTCCCTCCTCATCATGGAGGCAGCGATGGCGGTGAAGATGGCGGTGAAGACGGCGGTGGAGATGGCTCCGGGGGCAATTCCCCGTCCCGGCAGGGTGCCGAAACAGAGTTCTGTCCCCCGAATTGGAGTTTCGCGATGGCGGCGGCGCCCGGAGTCTTTACGGAGTTTCGTCAATTGGTACTGCGTTTTTAGGTCGAAAGGGCTTTTATAGGCGAAGAGGCGGCGCAGGGGGGCACCTGGAGGCGCCACACCCTAGGCCGGCGCGGCCTAGGCCTGGCCCGCGCCGCCATGTGGTGTGGTGGCCCCCTGGCCCCTCTCCGACTCTTCTTCGGTGTTCTGGACGCTTCCGGGAAAAATAGGAGGTTTGGCGTTGATTTCGTCCAATTCCGAGAATATTGCCCGAACAGCCTTTCTGGAACCAAAAACAGCAGAAAACAGGAACTGGCACTGTGGCATCTTGTTAATAGGTTAGTTCCGGAAAATGCATGAAAATGATATAAAGTGTGAGCAAAACATGTTGGTATTGTCATAAAACAAGCATGGAACATCAGAAATTATAGATACGTTGGAGACGTATCAGCATCCCCAAGCTTAGTTCCTACTCGTCCTCGAGTAGGTAAACGAGAAAAGATAATTTCTGAGGTGACATGCTACCAACATAATCTTAATCATACTATTGTAAAGCATATGAGATGAATGCAGCGATTCGAAACAATGTAAATGCAATGAGTAAACAAGTGAATCATATAGCAAAGACTTTTCATGAATAGTACTTTCGAGACAAGCATCAATAAGTCTTGCATAAGAGTTACTCATAAAGCAATAAATTCATAGCAGAGACATTGAAGCAACACAATGGAAGATTAAGTTTCAGCGGTTGCTTTCAACTTGTAACAAGTATATCTCATGGATAGTTTTCAATGCAAAGCAATATAACAAATGCAATAAGCAAGTATATAAGAATCAATGCACAGTTCACACAAATGTTTGCTTCTTGAGGTGGAGAAAGATAGGTGAACTGACTCAACAATAAAAGTAAAAGAATGGTCCTTCAAAGAGGAAAGCATCGATTGCTATATTTGTGCTAGAGCTTTTATTTTGAAAACATGAAACAATTTTGTCAACGGTAGTAATAAAGCATATGTATCATGTAAATTATATCTTACAAGCTAATTAGCTTGGACTACCGGATCATCACAATGCACATGTTTTAACCAAGTGTCACAAAGAGGTACCTCTATGCCGCCTGTACAAAGGTCTAAGGAGAAAGCTCGCATTGGATTTCTCGCTACTGATTATTCTTCAACTTAGACATCCATACCGGGACAACATAGACAACAGATAATGGACTCCTCTTTTATGCATAAGCATATACCAACAATTAATAATTTTCTCATTTGAGATTTGAGGATTGTTGTCCAAAACTGAAACTTCCACCATGGAGCATGGCTTTAGTTAGCGGCCCAATGTTCTTCTCTAACATATGCATGCTTAACCATATGGTGGTAGATCTCTCTTACTTCAGACAAGACGGACATGCATAGCAACTCACATGAAATTCAACAATGAAAAGTTGATGGCGTCCCCAGTGAACATGGTTATCGCACAACAAGCAACTTAATAAGAGATAAAGTGCATAATTACATATTCAATACCACAATAGTTTTTAAGCTATTTGTCCCATGAGCTATATATTGCAAAGGTGAATGATGGAATTTTAAAGGTAGCACTCAAGCAATTTACTTTGGAATGGCGGAAAATACCATGTAGTATAGGTAGGTATGGTGGACACAAATGGCATAGTGGTTGGCTCAAGTATTTTGGATGCATGAGAAGTATTCCCTCTCGATACAAGGTTTAGGCTAGCAAGGCTTATTTGAAACAAACACAAGGATGAACCGGTGCAGCAAAACTCACATAAAAGACATATTGAAAACATTATAAGACTCTACACCGTCTTCCTTGTTGTTCAAACTCAATACTAGAAATTATCTAGACCTTAGAGAAACCAAATATGCAAACCAAATTTTAGCATGCTCTATGTATTTCTTCATTAATGGGTGCAAAGCATATGATGCAAGAGCTTAATCATGAGCACAACAATTGCCAAGTATCACATTACCCAAGACATTTATAGCAATTACTACATGTATCATTTTCCAATTCCAACCATATAACAATTTAACGAAGGAGAAACTTCGCCATGAATACTATGAGTAGAAACCAAGGACATACTTGTCCATATGCTACAGCGGAGCGTGTCTCTCTCCCATAAAGTGAATGCTAGGATCCATTTTATTCAAACAAAACAAAAAACAAAAACAAACCGACGCTCCAAGAAAAAGCACATAAGATGTGATGGAATAAAAATATAGTTTCAGGGAGGAACCTGATAATGTTGTCGATGAAGAAGGGGATGCCTTGGGCATCCCCAAGCTTAGACGCTTGAGTCTTCTTGATATATGCAGGGGTGAACCACCGGGTGCATCCCCAAGCTTAGAGCTTTCACTCTCCTTGATCATGTTGCATCATACTCCTCTCTTGATCCTTGAAAACTTCCTCCACACCAAACTTGAAACAACTCATTAGAGGGTTAGTGCACAATATAAATTGACATATTCAGAGGTGACACAATCATTCTTAACACTTCTGGACATTGCATAATGCTACTGGACATTAATGGATCAAAGAAATTCATCCAACATAGCGAAAGAGGCAATGCGAAATAAAAGGCAGAATCTGTCAAAACAGAACAGTTCGTATTTACGAATTTTAAAATGGCACCAGACTTGCTCAAATGAAAATGCTCAAATTGAATGAAAGTTGCGTACATATCTGAGGATCATGCACGTAAATTGGCTTAATTTTCTGAGCTACCTACAGGGAGGTGGACCCAGATTCGTGACAGCAAAGAAATCTGGAACTGTGCAGTAATCCAAATCTAGTACTTACTTTTCTATCAACGGCTTAACTTGGCACAACAAAACACAAAACTAAGATAAGGAGAGGTTGCTACAGTAGTAAACAACTTCCAAGACACAAAATAAAAACAAAGTACTGTAGGTAAAAACATGGGTTGTCTCCCACAAGCGCTTTTCTTTAACGCCTTTCAGCTAGGCGCAGAAAGTGTGTATCAAGTATTATCAAGAGACGAAGTGTCAACATCATAATTTGTTCTCATAATAGAATCAAAAGGTACCTTCATTCTCTTTCTAGGGAAGTGTTCCATACCTTTCTTGAGAGGAAATTGATATTTTATATTACCTTCCTTCATATCAATAATAGCACCAACAGTTCGAAAAAAAGGTCTTCCCAATATAATGGGACAAGATGCATTGCATTCAATATCCAAGACAACAAAATCAACAGGAACAAGGTTATTGTTAACGGTAATGCGAACATTATCAACTTTACCCAAAGGTTTCTTTGTAGAATGATCAGCAAGATTAACATCCAAATAACAATTTTTCAGCGGTGGCAAGTCAAGCATATTATAAATTTTCTTAGGCATAACAGAAATACTTGCACCAAGATCACATAAAGCATTACAATCAAAATCTTTAACCTTCATCTTAATGATGGGCTCCCAACCATCCTCTAGCTTTTTAGGAATAGAGGCTTCGCGCTCTAGTTTCTCTTCTCTAGCTTTTATAAGAGCATTTGTAATATGATGTGTAAAAGCCAAATTTATAGCACTAGCATTAGGACTTTTAGCAAGTTTTTGCAAGAACTTTATAACTTCAGAGATGTGGCAATCATCAAAATTCAAATCATTATAATCTAAAGCAATGGGATCATCATCCCCAACGTTGGAAAAAATTTCAGCAGCTTTATCAAAGGCAGTTTCAGCAGTTTTAGCAGTTTCAGGCAGTTTTTCGCGCTTTGCATTAGAAGTGGAAACATTGCTAACACCAATTATTTTATTATTAGTAGTAGGAGGTGCAGCAACATGTGTAGCATTAGCATTACTAGTGGTGGTAATAGTCCAAACTTTAGCTATATTCTTTTCTTTAGCTAGTTTTTCATTTTCTTCTCTATCCCACCTAGCACGCAGTTCAGCCATTAATCTTATATTCTCATTAATTCTAACTTGAATGGCATTTGCTGTAGTAACAATTTTATTATGATGATTCTCATTAGGCAAAACTTTTGATTTTAAAAGATCAACATCAGCAGCAAGACTATCGACTTTAGAAGCAAGTATATCAATTTTCCCAAGCTTTTCTTCAACAGATTTGTTAAAAGCAGTTTGTGTACTAATAAATTCTTTAAGCATGGCTTCAAGTCCAGGGGGTGAACTCCTATTATTGTTGTAAGAATTCCCATAAGAATTACCATAGCCGTTGCCATTATTATAAGGATATGGCCTATAGTTGTTACTAGAATTGTTCCGGTAAGCATTGTTGTTGAAATTATTATTTTTAATGAAGTTTACATCAACATGTTCTTCTTGTGCAACCAATGAAGCTAATGGAACATTATTAGGATCAATATTAGTCCTATCATTCACAAGCATAGACATAATAGCATCAATCTTATTACTCAAGGAAGAGGTTTCTTCTATTAATTTACCTTCTTACCTTGTGGAGCTCTTTCCGTGTGCCATTCAGAGTAATTGATCATCATATTATCAAGAAGCTTTGTTGCTTCACCAAGAGTGATGGACATAAAGGTACCTCCAGCAGCTGAATCCAATAAATTCCGTGAAGAAAAATTTAGTCCTGCATAGAAGGTTTGGATGATCATCCAAGTAGTCAGTCCATGGGTTGGGCAATTTTTAACCAAAGATTTCATTCTTTCCCAAGCTTGAGCAACATGTTCAGTATCTAATTGTTTAAAATTCATTATGCTACTCCTCAAAGATATAATTTTAGCAGGGGGATAATATCTACCAATAAAAGCATCCTTGCATTTAGTCCATGAATCAATACTATTCTTAGACAGAGATAGCAACCAATCTTTAGCTCTTCCTCTTAATGAGAAAGGGAACAATTTTAGTTTAATAATATCACCATCTACATCTTTATATTTTTGCATTTCACATAGTTCAACAAAATTATTAAGATGGGCAGCAGCATCATCAGAACTAACACCAGAAAATTGCTCTCGCATAACAAGATTCAGTAAAGCAGGTTTAATTTCAAAGAATTCTGCTGTAGTAGCAGGTGGAGCAATAGGTGTGCATAAGAAATCATTATTATTTGTGGTTGTGAAGTCACACAACTTAGTGTTTTCAGCGTTGGCCATTTTAGCAACAGTAAATAAAACAAACTAGATAAAGTAAATGCAAGTAAACTAATTTTTTGTGTTTTAGATATAGCAAACAAGATAGCAAATAAAGTAAAACTAGCAACTAATTTTTTGTATTTTGATTTAGTGCAGCAAACAAAGTAGTAAATAAAACTAAGCAAGACAAAAACAAAGTAAAGAGATTGAGAAGTGGAGACTCCCCTTGCAGCGTGTCTTGATCTCCCCGGCAACGGCGCCAGAAATTTGCTTGATGCGTGTGGTTGGCACGTCCGTTGGGAACCCCAAGAGGAAGGTGTGATGCGCACAGCGGCAAGTTTCCTCGCAAGAAACCAAGGTTTAATCGGACCAGTAGGAGTCAAGAAGCACGTTGAAGGTTGATGGCGGCGAGATGTAGTGCGGCGCAACACCAGTGATTCCGGCGCCAACGTGGAACCTGCACAACACAACCAAAGTACTTTGCCCCAACGAAACAGTGAGGTTGTCAATCTCACCGGCTTGCTGTAACAAAGAGTTAACCGTATTGTGTGGAAGATGATTGTTTGCAGAAAACAGTAGAACAGTATTGCGATGGGATTGTATTTCAGTAAAGAGAATTGGACCGGGGTCCACAGTTCACTAGAGGTGTCTCTCCCATAAGACGAACAGCATGTTGGGTGAACAAATTACAGTTGGGCAATTGACAAATAAAGAGAGCATGACCATGCACATACATATAATGATGAGTATAGTGAGATTTAATTGGGCATTATGACAAAGTACATAGACCGTCATCCAACTGCATCTATGCCTAAAAAGTCCACCTTCAGGTTATCATCCGAACCCCCTCCAGTATTAAGTTGCTAACAACAGACAATTGCATTAAGTATGGTGCGTAATGTAACTAGTGACTACATCCTTGAACATAGCACTAATGTTTTATCCCTAGTGGCAACAGCACAACACAACCTTAGAACTTTCTCATCCTTGTCCCGGTGTCAATGCAGGCATGAACCCACTATCGAGCATAAGTACTCCCTCTTGGAGTTACAAGCATCTACTTGGCCAGAGCATCTACTAGTAACGGAGAGCATGCAAGATCATAAACAACACATAAGCATAACTTTGATAATCAACATAACAAGTATTCTCTATTCATCGGATCCCAACAAACGCAACATATAGAATTACAGATAGATGATCTTGATCATGTTAGGCAGCTCACAAGATCCGACAATGATAGCACAATGGGGAGAAGACAACCATCTAGCTACTGCTATGGACCCATAGTCCAGGGGTAGACTACTCACACATCACACCGGAGGCGACCATGGCGGCGTAGAGTCCTCCGGGAGATGATTCCCCTCTCCGGCAGGGTGCCGGAGGCGATCTCCTGGATCCCCCGAGATGGGATCGGCGGCGGCGGCGTCTCTGGAAGGTTTTCCGTATCGTGGCTCTCGGTACTGGGGGTTTCGTCACGGAGACTTTTTATAGGCGGAAGGGCAGGTCAAGAGGCGGCACGGGGGCCCCACACCACAGGGCCGCGCAGCCAAGGAGGTGGATTACTCCCTCCTCATCATGGAGGCAGCGATGGCGGTGAAGATGGCGGTGAAGACGGCGGTGGAGATGGCTCCGGGGGCAATTCCCCGTCCCGGCAGGGTGCCGAAACAGAGTTCTGTCCCCCGAATTGGAGTTTCGCGATGGCGGCGGCGCCCCTGGAGTCTTTCTGGAGTTTCGTCAATTGGTACTGCGTTTTTAGGTCGAAAGGGCTTTTATAGGCGAAGAGGCGGCGCAGGGGGGCACCTGGAGGCGCCACACCCTAGGCCGGCGCGGCCTAGGCCTGGCCCGCGCCGCCATGTGGTGTGGTGGCCCCCTGGCCCCTCTCCGACTCTTCTTCGGTGTTCTGGACGCTTCCGGGAAAAATAGGAGGTTTGGCGTTGATTTCGTCCAATTCCGAGAATATTGCCCGAACAGCCTTTCTGGAACCAAAAACAGCAGAAAACAGGAACTGGCACTGTGGCATCTTGTTAATAGGTTAGTTCCGGAAAATGCATGAAAATGATATAAAGTGTGAGCAAAACATGTTGGTATTGTCATAAAACAAGCATGGAACATCGGAAATTATAGATACGTTGGAGACGTATCAGCGGTCACCGCGGGGTGGCGAGGATGCGCGCCGGCGTTGCGGAGGGCCCCCGGATGCGCGCGGTGGGGCGTCGGGGTCGCCTCGTCGGCGCGGACCAAGCGGAGGTGGTGGCGTAGTCGGGGACTCGCCGGAAGGCTGCCGGCGGCAAGCGGCTGCAAGGGAGGCGTCGGGCATCACGGTGAGGAGAAGAAACCGGAAGCAATGAAGGGGCAGAAGGTGTCCAGGAGATGCGCCATGTTACCAGGAAGTCTGTGGTGTGGTCGCCGGTGACGTAGGAGGACCACGGCGGCCGGAAATCGACGGTTTCTCGCCGGACTTGGAGACAGAAACGGCGAGCTCCCGCGCGATTGAAGTCACCCCGCTTCGATTCCTTGCGTGAGGAGGATCCTGGAGACGAGGCGCGTCGAACGGTAGCGTTGGCTTGGTGCGGGGAGGCTAGAGACGATGAAACACCGTGGAGGAGCTCACGGTGGTGCTCACAGAGAAAGAGAAAAGGAGAAGAGGGTTGGCGGCGCCGAGGGGAGGAAGAGGGGAAGGCTAGGGTTTGCTTCTGTGCGGATGGGATTTAAGAGGGGAGGGAGGAGCAGGTGAAGGTGGGCGCGGTGGTTGGCGATGGAGGACCACGGCCTCACGCCGTTCTCGTTCTCTCGTGACCTGGAAAGGGAAGACGACAGCAGTGACGGTGGCGTACCGTTTCGGTCCAGGCGGGCTGGGCCAGGCCGCAGGAGAGAGGAAAGGAGGGAGGCCAAAGAGAGAGATGGGCCACCGGGGAAGAGAGGGAGAGGGCTGCCGGCTGGGCCTTCCCAGGCCTGGCCGGTTGGGAGGTCTGCTCCCTTTTTATTTTTATTTTAAAACTGTTTTGTTTTTGTTTGTTTGTTTTCAAAACCATTTGTAAATAGATTTTAGTTGTGAAATTAAACAGAGAAAGGATGGGTATAATTTGAAATAAAAGAGGGGAGGAGTTTGAACAACAAAATAGGGTTTAATAAAAATAATTTTATTTTGTTAAAACATGGATGTGATGCATGCATGATGCCATGATGATGCACAAAATAAAAACACAAGCAAATCTACCCTGGGCCGTTACAATCGACACCACTAACAAGGAACCTCGCCCCGAGGTTCCACGTCAAGCCAAGGGGGAGTTGGTTAAACTATCGAGTCTTCTTGTACCATGTTGACAATCACCCGACCTCGAGGTGGAACCTTCTTCTGGCGAAGTGTTGATCTCCTCGACACCACTAACAAGAGTTCTTGCTCCATGCTGATCGGTCGACACCACTAACAAGAAGTCGTTGTTCCGCTATTGATGATGAGCTTCCGTCGGGTCCTCCGAAGATCGGACCTAATAGGTGAGGGGCAAAGTTCGTCCAACCCGCGTAGAGACCTAAGACTCAGAGAACTCAGATAAGAGAGAAGACTCAAAACTCGCGAAGATAAGATGAGAAAGAATAGAGGTAAGGAGAAAAATCAGATCTAATCAGAACTATCCAACGAATTTTAGAAAATAGGTTTTGACACTAGACACAACAACGTCCGTTGGCAAGGTTATCCTACAGGCTGGACTAGTGGGGTACCGTCAACCTGAGCTCTGATACCAACTTGTGAGGTACCGTCAACCTGAGCTCTGATACCAACTTGTGACGCCCCGGAACCGGTATCCTGAGGATTCCAGCGAACCCGCCGAAATCCGCACGATATCGATTCAGAGACGCCCTCCGACACGACGTGCGCGACGGATCACACACGTGATGCCAGAGGAATTAACACGAGCGGTAACATTACAACAGGATTACAATAGAGCCCACAAGATACATATATTACAACGACTCCAACGAGTCAAGATACAAATATACAATACAAAGATCCGAATCATACAGAAGATCGAATACGTCCGAGTACGGACAAGATACAAATTGGACTAAGAGTCCTGAAGATAACCAGTGGCGTCCATAACCCTGCCCAGGCCAAGCCGGAAGGGTAACCTTGCTAACGTCGTCAACTTGTACCTGTCAAAGTCGGGCCATCGGTTGCCGACAAAAGGGAGGAAGCAAAAGAGAAAGGGGAAAAGGCGAGAGTAAGTACCAAGGAACGAACTCCGGCACGTACTTAGCGAGACTAGAAATGGCTATGCTCGCCAGGCGAGTATAATATATATATCGCCGGGGGCTATATGGTAGGTTTAGCGGCAGCAATACTATAACCAATAGAGACACGCTACAACATCCGTCTAATCAGATAAGATAAGAGAGCGCACAAGGTAACAGATAAATAGTACACAAACATAACCCAGCCAATGCGATCCCCCTTCGCCAAGAGGTATTGCAAAGGCACACACACACTTTTAAAAGGGTTTTATTAGCAAATTATTAACAACAGGAAATAAGGTGTAAGTTGTTCTATGATCAAGCTATACAATTCCAAGTCGTCCATAACCGCGGACACGGCTTATCGATAAGATGTACACCCTGCAGGGGTTGCCCAAATGTAACCATAGGCATGCTCGACCCACTTACGACAGGTGGATGTCTCACAACAAGACCGTTCCCAGTTCAACAAGAAAGTCTAGGGGGGCCACCCAACTAAGCTACCCGTGACGAAGTCCGGCCGTACTCCGATACGGACTCAGAGGTTTGCGCCGGCGGCTAGGCGTGCAAACCACACGCTTCGCTAAACGTCCCGCAAGGTACAGTACAGAATATAAACACCCGAAGGCAACAGGAAGTAAACACCCGAAGGCAACAGTATATAAACATGCATGCGCCAAATAAAACCAAGGTTGTGGCCCCCTTTTCAACTGACTTGAGAAAAGGTAATGGGTGAGGGGGGGGTCCCAATAAACGTCCCCACGCATGGGTAGAGCGCTCAATCTCGGAACAGATAACAAGAACTCGGGTCCTAGGGGACATTAGCGAGTCAAAGTTCCGATGCTTTCGCAAAGGGGCTCACAGATGCCTCTGCTTACAATTTTAGTTGTTAACAATAAAGTAAAGTGTGATTATCTCCAACAAAAGATATAGCATGTGCTAACCTCCCAACAACCCAACATATCCCGGTAACAGATCGAGATAAACAACAGATCCTAAACACGCCTACGACTCGCAAAGCTGGCAAACAACAAACAATAGGTAGGGCGAGGAGGTGTATCTCGGACATATAGGTAACAGGTGGATAGGACACGTGACACAACAGAATCGCAACATAAGGATAGCAATAGATCAAAAGAGCATGTAAAAGTAAAATAGGTGAAGGGGTGGGCTCGCCTGTGAAAAGCTGCAGAAGAACTTGTCGTATCTCACAACACCACTTCGCGATCCTATCCGGGAAGAAGCAAATGCTGGAACACACATCGGATGCAAATCTTACTACTACGACAGAAGAATCGGCATGCTCATGATATGGTATGCATGCATGACATGGCAAAGATGATGTGGCGATGCAACTTATCCAATTTAATCGGAATTGGATTCCAGACAAACAAATTAAGGTTGGGGTTGCATATCTACCGGCAAATTTAAGGGTTGATTAGTGACATAGGCATGCCAAATGGGCCTGCCGAAGATAGTACCCGGGGTTTACTGGAGGCCCAATACCCGAAGAATAAGAAGATTCGGGAGCCCAAGATTTACTAAGGAAAGATAGAGTTGTAATAGGGAGTGTTGTTTGTAATCTGGCGAGATGAGTTAGAAACCGTCCCGGACTCTGTAAATTTGTATAGCACGAATCCCTCGGCTCCACCTCCTATATAAAGGGGGAGTCGAGGGACGAAGAATCAATCGAATCATTGTCTGCAAACCCTAGTTTTCATAGTCGTCGAGTACTTTTCGGCTGAAACCTTCGAGATCTACTTGCCCTCTACTTCTAACTAAACCCTAGCCTACAATCCATAGGCATTGACAAGTCAATCCCTTGTCAATTGGCGCCGTCTGTGGGAATTAGAGGCGTAAGGAGCTGATCTCGATGGCACGCTCAAGATCTTCGACATCGTCAACCGCAAGCAACACAATGGATCGAGGTAAACAGATCGCTACTGGTCTTGTCGATTTTGTTCCTCACCCACCCTCCCGTTTGGATGCATATGCGTATCTGGCGGAGCCCATGGAGATGACGTTCGGAAGGTTCCACTTTCGCGTCGAGAAGGAAGGATCGTATCGTGTCGAGATTCCGATTTCGTCGGGATCATCAGTGGCCGATTCCAATTTTTCAAGCTATGCATCGACAAACGAGTCAGGAGAAGAAGAAACCTCGGCGACACGCTACGTCAGCATCAGAGCAAGAGAGAAACTCGCCAAGATCTTCAACGACATATCGTTTGAGTCATCTGCGGACTCGTATATAAGCGATGGCTCAAGCGATGTCGACAGTCATGACTTCATCGACAAATCTCTCACAGTGGGCAAGGTCTTCATCAATCTCAACGATGATGTCACCAAACCCAACGTAGATCTGAGTACAAAGTATCATCAGATTTACGCCATTGAAGATCAAGAAGAGACATCTGAGGCTTTCGACAGTTTGGGAAATCCATACGTCGATCCCTCCAATCTGCGACAAGGCTTGGGCAACAAATACGTCGGGCCAGAGCCGCGAGATAGAGTTCAACTTTCACAAGCAGCGTGGGACAGAGCTGCGAGAGCTATGAACGGCACAGAACCAATGGCTACCACAGCCACACCAGAAGAATTGCAAGCATATCAATATAGGCTCGCACGAGCTGCCAGGGAATTGGAAAAACAGACAGCTGAGTTGAACAGGAGAAAGGAGGCAGCTTCTGCATCCAGCAGGAGAAGGGCAGATCTAAGTCGACAATCTAGAACTACGGGTGATAGCCATCGGGAGGCGCGGAACAGAGCAAGGTCAAGACTGCAACACATACCCGAAGCGGAAAGAGAACACTTGGTTCAAAACCTCGACATGTCCTTTATGTCGATAGATACAAGAGGAAACATCATCCCTAAGACACCAGAGGCTGGGTATATGGCGACACATGCTTTTATCCTTGCATCTAAACCACCTCCGGGTGACCCAAGGGAAACACTGTACAATATGGCGGTAGCAGGAGTTGGAGCTATGGGGACAGCGTTTATATCAACGCCTCCCGAAGGAGTGGCAAGGCAAAATAGTCCGCGACCCGCAGCAGCAACAGCGGCAGCACCTGAAGGGCCAAGTGGAGCAAGAGACACAGCAGCACAAGCAAGAGTCGACAGAGCGCGGCAAAGCAGAAGGGATCATCGGCAATCCCCAGAACTTAACGACGAAGATATGTGCGGCTTACCATGCTTCACGAGGAGAGTCCGAAAAACGCGAGTCCCCTCAGGATTCAAGTTACCCGATAATTTCAAGAAATTCGACGGCCTTCAAGATCCAGAGGATTGGCTAGTCGACTATCTGGAGACGGTGAAGCTGACAGGAGGAACTAGGGCAACAGCCATGCAAAGCATCCAGGTGCACCTGAGTGGTGCCGCACGATCATGGATAAAGAAACTCGCTCCAGGATCCATCGACAGCTGGGAAAGTTTCGAGGACGTGTTCGTCAAGAACTTCAGATCCACGTGCAAAAAACCCGCATCATTAGGAGTTGAGAGCGTGTCGACAAAAGCCAGATGAGCCAATGAGAAAGTACATCCAGAGGTGGAATATCATCAAAAACTCGGCAGAAAACATATCTGACGAGAGAGCAATAGATGCGTTTGTCGCAGGAGTCAGGCGTGGAGACTTTGTCGAGGATTTGGGAAGGACCAATCCAAGGACAGTATCCGCGTTAATGGAGATAGCAAATAAATGGGCAGATGGAGAAGACGCCGTCCACAACAAATGACACAGGTCGCCAGAGGAGGACCGTGGTCGAAACTATCAACCGAGGCGAAGATTTCCTCGGACGTACCAGAACTACGACGCTCCAGGACAAATTTCGGCAGGTTTTCGGACAAATACAGGAGGCAACAGAGATGATTACCAGAGAAGCAGTGAACAGCGAGGTGATAATAGGGATGATTCACGCAACAGGCAAAATAGTGGGCCGAGGTTTCCAAGACCTTTCGTGTCCCCCGAGGAAATGCTGAACGGACCGTGCCAGATGCACTTCTTCCTCGACAAGAACGGGAAAAGACAGTCGGGGCACCTGCAGAAGACTGTCGAAATTTTCAGGCAATGTTCAGATACGCAGAAAATGCTCACGCTCGAGCAGCACAGAGAAACCCTCGGGAGCCTAGGAGCGAGGTTCATCTACCCCCACCTCCCGCGATTACAGAGGACAATCGACACCAGCTAAGAATAGCGGCAGCACCTGCACCACCACCCTATGTTGATCCTAACTCCAACGGAGCAGTGTCGATGTTCCAGAAGGGAAGGCCGTCCAATAGAGCTCAAATAGTAATCTCTCGACAGGTGTTTATGGCGAGAAAATGCCTCCACCATCAGTTTAGTACCTTAATTGGTCAGGACAAGATATCGGCTTCACAATAGCAGATCATCCGCAGCAAGTTCCTCGACCAGGGCAGTCAGCACTTATTCTCGCCGGCGATTATCGCAGGATTTGATGTCTCTCGAGTGTTCATAGACGGCGGCAGCAGCTTGAACCTCATGTATGCAGATACATTGAGGAAGATGAACATATCCTTAGCAAACTTGAAACCAACAGACACAAGGTTCCACGGCATCACACCAGAGAAACCAAGTTATCCATTGGGAAAAATCAATCTCGATGTTCAATTTGGGACCCGAGAAAATTATAGAATCGAGAAGCTCGAATTTGAAGTCGTGGATTTTCCATCACAATACCACGCTCTGTTGGGACGACCAGCATATGCTAGATTTATGGCGGTACCACACTATACATACCTGTTGTGGAGGTTGCCCGGACCAAGAGGACCAATCACAGTCAAGGGAAGCTTTGCCTTAGCCGATAAGTGCGACAAGGATTTTCACAAAGTTGGCGAAACTTTCGGGATGCAAGCGAGTACTTGGCGTCAAAAAGCATGACTGATTACGACGTCTTGCCAGACGCTGGAAGGCCAAATAAAGAATCAACTTTCAACACAGAGAAAAATTCTAAGGAGGTGCGATTCACCCGACAGATCCAAAAAAGACGACATCTATCGCAAACGATATGGATATCGCATAGGAAAGCGCGCTCGTCAAGTTCCTCCGTGAGAACTGGAAAATCTTTGCATGGTGTCCAGCTGACATGCCAGGAGTACCCAGGGAACTTGCCGAGCACCACCTAAATTTGGATCCAACAGCGAAACCAATCAGACAACCTTTGCGGCGTTTTTCGGAACCAAACCGCAAAGCCATGCTTTCAGAAATAAATCGACTCGAAGAAGCTGGTTTTATCAGAGAAATATCTACAGTAAGCCACATGGGTAGCTAACCCGGTGATGGTGCCGAAGAAAAACACGACAGTCCTTCGCATGTGCGTCGACTTTACGTGTCTCAATAAACATTGTCCTAAGGATCACTTTCCCCTCCCAAGGATCGATCAAATTATCGACTCCACGGCAGGTTGCGAACGTCTTTCCTTCTTGGATGCATACTCTGGTTATAACCAGATCAGATTAAAAGAAGATGATGAAGCCAAGACAGCGTTTATTACACCTTACGGCGTGTTTTGCTACAAGACAATGCCCTTTGGTCTAAAAAATGCGGGAGCAACATATCAAAGGATGATGCAGAAGTGTTTAGCAACACAGATCGGGAAAAACGTGCAAGTATACATCGATGATGTCGTCATAACATCAAAAAAGGGGACAACATTGATCGAGGCTCTCAAAGAAACTATTGACAACCTCGACAAATTCTGCCTCAAAGCCCCGAACCCGACGAAGTGTTCTTTTGGCGTCCCAGCGGGAGAACTTCGGGGTTTCTAGTTTCGGCAAGAGGGATTGAAGCAAATCCCGACAAAATACAAGCCATAGTAACAATGAGAAAGCCAACAAAGTTGAAAGAAATACAGCAGCTAACTGGGCGAGTCGCAGCTTTGAGCAGGTTCGTCGCCAGGTTAGGAGAAAAAGCGTTACCATTTTATGCGCTGATAAAACAAGGAGATAAATTCCAGTGGAACGAAGAGGCCGACAGAGCTTTCGAGGATCTGAAGCGAAAAATCTCGACACCACCAATCCTGGTGGCTCCAAAGGAAAAGGAACCTCTCCTGCTGTATATTGCAGCCACGCCCCAAGTGGTTAGCACAGTATTAGTTGTCGAAAGAGAGGAAGAAGGGAAAATCCATGGAGTGCAGCGGCCAGTATACTTCGTGGAGCGAAGTCTTGTCACCTTCAAAACAAAGGTACCCTCGGTACCAAAAGCTAGCATATGGAGTGTTCACGACAGCACGAAAATTGCGCCACTATTTTTCGGCACACCCGATCATAGTGGTCAATGAAGCTCCCTTGTCAAATATCTTGAATAACCCGAAGCTACGGGTCGTGTCTCCCTTTGGGGAATAGAACTTTCCCCTCGGGACATCACGTATGAAAAAAGAAAAGCAATAAAGTCGCAAATACTGCCAGACTTCATCGCAGAATGGATGGAGTTGCAAAATACAGGACCTCCAGATTTATCGAGAACTTGGACCATGAACTTTGATGGGTCCAAGAGACTAGAAGGAGCTGGCGCAGGAGTAGTACTCATATCACCTGAAGGCGACAAATTGAAGTACATCCTCCGGATGACGTTCCTTAACGCATCTAACAATGAAGCAGAATATGAGGCTCTCATACACGGGATGAAGATGGCGAAAGCCTGCGGAGCAACTCGATTAAAAATCTTTGGCGACTCACAGTTGGTGGCTCAGCAAGTTATGAACCAATGTGATGCAATCAATGATAGCATGATGGCATACAAGGAGGTGTACAACGAGCTTGAGAAGTTATTCGATGGATGCGAAGTAAATCATATTAGCAGGTTGAGCAACGACGAAGCCGACGTTCTTGCAAACATCGGGTCACAGTGCCTTCCGGTCCCGCCAGGTGTATTACGGGAAGAGATAACAGAGAGATCCACTAAGCCAACAAAGTCAAAAAAGAAGGAGAAGAAACCCTCGGAGGCTGCCAAGGAAAAGCAAGAGGACGAAGAAGAGGATCAGGACTTGGTCATGGTGATACAGATACCGTGGATGCAGCCGTACATATCATACATCATGAGGAAAGAAATACCCGATGATCCAGTTGAAGCAAGGCGAGTAATTCGACGCTCCAAAGCTTTTACGGTGGTCAAGGGAGAATTGTATAAGCGAAGTATTTCAGGCGTTTTGCAAAGGTGCGTTACACCCGAAGAAGGAAGAATAATCCTGAAGGATGTACACGAAGGAATATGTGGCCACCACGCAAGTAGTCGAGCTATCGCAGCCAAGGTTTTCGGGCAGGATTCTTTGGTTGACAGCAATCGAGGACGCCAAGGACATAGTAAGAACTTGCGACGCATGTCAAAGGTTCGCCGCAAAACCTCACTCTCCAGCAGCGAGCTAGCACCAATACCATTGTCTTGGCCCTTTGCTCAATGGGGACTTGATATGGTGGGTAAGTTACACAAATCCTGGCCAGGAGGAAAGGAGTACATGCTAGTAGCCGTCGATAAGTTTACAAAGTGGATAGAAGCGAAGCCGATAAATTCACCAGATGGAGCATCCGCAGTAAAATTCGTAAAAGGCCTCGTCTTCAGATTTGGAGTGCCCCATAGCATCGTCACGTACAACGGCGATAACTTCACATCCCATGAATTCAAAGATTATTGCGAAGAGGTGGGTATCAAGCTGAACTTTGCGTCAGTTGCACATCCTCAAACCAATGGGCAAGTCGAGAAAGCCAATGGTATCATCTGCAATGGCATCAAGAAGCGCTTGTTAGGACCACTGGAAAAAGCTCGACATACCTGGCCAGAAGAACTACCAAGCGTGTTGTGGAGCATCCGAACAACACCAAACACGAACGCAGAAACTCCGTTTTCCTGGTTCACGGAGCAGACGATACCAATCGAGATAGAGCACAACTCTCCACGTGTCGCCGAATATGATGAAGAAACGTCGAGAAGAGCGCTAGAAGATGACGTCGATGCACTTGATGAAGCGCGAGATGAAGTATTATCTCGGGTAACTAAATATCAGCAGGACTTGAAAAATTACCACAGCCGACGATTGCGGCCAAGATCTTTTCAGGTGGGAGACCTAGTCCTTCGACTCACGCAAAAAAGTCATGAAAAACTCGAGTCACCGTGGCTTGGCCCTTACATCGTCACGGAAGTAATCGGAGGAGGAGCATACAGAATAAAGGACAAGAAGACAGGGGTGGAGGAGCCAAACCCCGGAACGTGGCGCAACTTAGGCGTTTTACGCCTAGAGTCAAAATATAGTCTTTGTAAAGCTTCAATGTACTGAAACGCCCGCGAGTTTTCAGACGCACTCTTTTCCTTTTTCGGGGCACCGAGTGGGGCCGGAGAAGGTTTTTAATGAGGCGGGCTCGCGGTGCTGCAATATAATAAAGATAGTGACAATATAACTTTTCTTCTTTATCGACATGACCAAAGTCTTTGCTCCGACGAATTTCAATATAGTTCATCGACAAAAGAAAAACCTTGCCTTGGTATTCAGATACCTCGTGAGTAAACAAAAATACAAAATAGTACTCAATAAAAAGCTCGGGGGATCATATTCGCCTTAAAAATATAAATGCCTTGGTTCAAAACCTCGCAAACATACAAATATAGTAAAGAGTCACCGAAACACTCGGGGGCTAAACAAACAGAGAAATATAATGATTGCTTTACAATATAGTCATGGATTACAAAGAAGAAATATCTACAAGAAGAAAATAACTAGTCTTGATTCAATATGTCATCAAGAGTAATTCTGTTTTCCTCAGGAGCGGCACCAAGAAAATCGGCATAATGGCCATCGGCAAAAAAGTCGGCATCCATCCGAAGCAGGTCCTCAATCATTTCTTCGGCTATAGGCGTAACCTTTGTGTTAATCCTGTCAATACCAACTCTCCGACGTTTTACCTTTTGATGAACCTTCTCGACAACCTGGGTAAGGTCAAGCTTCGAGTGGCAGATCTGGAGCATGATAAGAGCAAATCTAGCGCCAGCTACCAATTGAGCTTTGACAAAATCATGGATACTGTGCGCATCCTTGAACCTTTCCATCAATTCAGGAAGAGTTTTTGGTTGGACGTTCCGAGGAAACATGGAGTTGTAAACCATGGACAAGGACTTGGTACAGAAGTCAAGGAAATCGCGAGTTTGAGAGGCGCGATCTTGAAATCTGACAATTTGGCGGGTCCTCTCCGGGGTAGCCCAAAACAGAGAACCATGGTCCAGGGAAAGATTAACAAGGAGGGTTGTCCTAGCATTTACCCTCTCTTCTTCGGCAGCAGCATCAGTAAAGGCACCTATCAAAACAAAGAAGTGGAAACCTTTAAAAGACAGTAGCATGAAGACGGAAGATATCAGAGGATGAAACAGGCATACCCGACATATCTACACTGGCTTCATTCATTAATTCGAGCATGAAATTTTCTCGAATAGTCGCCTTTTCAGCCTCGGAAGCAGCAATTTCCTTAGCAGCTACGGCCTCGCGAGCTTGTTGAAGAGCAATTTTTTCGGCTTCAGATGACTTACGAGATTGCTCCATCATCACAAGTGTTTGCTTCTTCGCATACTGAAGTTGTTGCCGAAGTTCATCCAGTTCTTGCGACAAGGTATCGTCGACAGGAGCGGTATCACCAAAAGCTTTCCTCGCGCGGGAAGAAGAAGGCGAAACATTGGAAGGAGCAGAAGATGGAGTATAGTTATCAAATATCAACTGAAAAATAAACAAAACAACATCAAATAACAAGCAAAGATAGAAGTCTTCATTAATCTCTTGGAATAATTACAAGGGCATTACAGTGGAGTTAAGAAAGTACGTGTCGCCAAATGACTACTTTGGCGACAGAAGCAAAAGAAACAGAAAGAAAAACAGAGGCATGCAACTAGACCTCCGGCCTCGAGGAGCTAGGAGTTGAAGCTGGCTTGATCCCCAGATACGCCAAGATCTTCTTCGTGTTGGGCTTGGCCGCCTTGATCAGCGACCTCCATCTTGTTGCTCTATCTGGTGTCGCCAACCTTCATCCAATCAAGCGTCTGTTGGCTGTCAGCAACCAGGGCAACAGTACTCTCGATAGCAACCTTCATATTCTCCTGACGCATCTTCAATCCCAGGTCTTCCGAAGCATTAAACATCTTGGCGAGGTTAAGGAAAGTTGCGGGTTCTTCTTTCTTCGGGAAGAAATAAGGGAACAACGCTGACAATCCTGCATTAGCATTTGCCACGCCTTCACGAATTTCGCGCCCGTGAAACTCCAGAAGAGAAAGTGCGTCAAGGAGAGGATCGTTGACAGGATTATCCAGATCAAAATCCTGGTTTGTTTGGGCTGCCACACGAGACAAGACATCAGTCAACAACCAAGAAACAGGAAGTGCGATGAAATAAAAGGGATTGATAATATTACTCAGAGTACGTCGACTTTGCGACTTCAAACGCTTGAGGATTCCTTCGTCACGAGAAGCTTGTGCAGCTTTGTGCTCATCCAAGGCAGCTGTCGCATCCTCAAGTTTCTTCTGCAGTTCCTCGACACCAGCAGCTTTCGCCTTAGCTTCATCAGCTTCGACCTTGGCTTTGCTAGCAGCGAGTTCGGCTTTCTTGCGAGCCGCCTCACTTTGCTCAAGTTTTTGAGCCAGTGCGTCGGCGCGTTCGTTAGCCTCTGCAAGTTTCTCTGTCGAGATATGGAAAAAAGAGAGAAGAAAGATCAAAAAATCGCGGCAAGCAACAGGAGAGACAAATTAAGGAAAAACGACAAGTATGAAAGTCGTTACCTTCGGCTCTATTAGCATATTCACGGTACCCAATAAATTGGGAACCGATGCGGAGAAGATCCTTGATCATAGGCTGTTCAACGTGAACACAGTAAGAGAAACATCGGCAAGACAAAGAGACAAGGTGTGAAAAAATAAAATAATGAAAATGTAGATGTCGACAGACTTACATCATCTAAGAGCAGAGACGATGAACTGCCCAACTGAGGGGCAGGATCAACAATCTTTTCAACCCGTGCCCTTTTGGGTGAAGGGGCACGGGGGCTCGAAGGAGGAGTAGATGTATCAGCATTTTGTTGAGGAGGCGACGATTCCTCCCCTTCAACTGGTTTTTCTGAAATAACTAAAGTATGTGACGTGCTCGTTCGAGCAGCCACATCTAAAGTTGGTGTTTCTTCATCATCACTGTGACAAAATAGTGGCAGCATAAAAAGCAAGGCAAAATAAAATTCTTCAAATAAAAAAGGAAAAGAGCAAGGAACCTACGAGCTGATGATACTCTCGATGTATGGATCATAAGCTGCTTTTCGAGGTGCAGGGGCAGTTTCTTCGGGTTTCGAGGTCCCGGAATCTTCGGCATTGCTCCTTTTCCTTTTGCTCTTCGGAGAAACAGCAGGAGGAGGAGATTGCGCTGATGTTGTATCTTCAGAGGCAGCATCCTTCTCAGTAGATCCCGCAGATTTTCGAGAATCTGCGGGTTCATTCACAAAAGAGGGGGTCTCCTGGTTGACATCATCGACAACGGCTCTTTCTTCGACCTCTCCATCCTCAGGAAGAGGAGGAAGGGAAGCCATAGTAGGATGATTCTACAAGGAAATAGTAACAAAAGAGAATAAGTGAGATACCACTACAATAAGATACGAGGAACAGTTCAGAGCAAGATAGAACTTCGAGAAGACAAAATACCTCGGGAAGAGGATTGGAAGCACTGTATGGTTCCACTCGACAGGAGGAGGGAATAGGATCCTTCTTGCCTAATCGAGAAATTCTTCGAACCAATTTTTCCAAGTCCTTTACAGAAAGATCACCTGGAGATTCTGTTGGCGTCATTTTCACCAGAATACGTCCAAAGGGGATTTTTGCGAGCCTGAAGAGGCTGCACTCTAATCCTAAGGAAGTAGGCAGTAATTTGAACACCAGATAGCTCTTTGCCTCGAGTGTTTTGAAGATGACGGATACGAGCCATGAGCGCCTCTGTCGCCTTTTTCTCTTCTTCAGAAGCTTCGGCATCCCGAGGCAGCGACGCTGAATCACGGCACTTCCGTCAAAAGGAACTATGTTGTGCTCCACAGAATTGGCGCTTTCTTCGTGGATGTAGAGCCATTTTTGCGCCATCCTTGGACAGAATCAGGAAACTTGACGTCGAAATAATCGACATCAGTCCGAACACAGATAACAACGCCACCTATGTTATAAGTGACGTTGTGGGAGCCATTACGGCGGAGGCAGAAAATGCGCTTCCACAGAGCCCAATTGGGAGGGATTCCGAGGAAGCATTCGCAAAGTGTGATAAAAATAGAAATGTGAAGGATGGAATTGGGAGTCAACCGGTGCGATTGAATCCCATAAACGAAAAGAAGGCCGCGGAGGAAATCGTGGATTGGGGTTGAAAGGCCGCGGATCAGGTGATCAACAAAACTAACCCGATACTCCATTGGAGGCTTGGGGTAGCTTTCTTCGCTAGGAAAGCGGATGGCGTCCTCCTTCGTCATGAGGCCGAGCCTCTTCAGCGTGTTGATGTCTTGATTGGAGATTTTGGATCTCTCCCACTCAAGATCCTCGGCGGCCATCTTGGATTCCGGCGTGCTGTGGCGAGTCAGACGCGTGCGCGGTGGCATCAACGGCAGTGGGCAGAGCAATGTATGTGCGTACGGAAGATTGGAGAGAGTTGGGCGCAGGGGAAGTATTGCGAAGAGGAACAGGTAAGCGGCGCAAGCAAGGGGATGAACGGAGGTTGAAGAAGGGTTTATATAAGAATCGGGTGAAGCAGTGTGCCGTTGGATGAAGAAATCGTGTGGTGAGAATGGATCTTCTAGACACAAGGGCAAAACAGTATTTTTACTGAGATAGGCGTTACCGTACGTGCGCCAGGAAAAGCGGAGGACGTGTGTCCCCCACTTGCACGACGTGTCAACATGGTCGAAGCAATGGACCCACAGGGCAGAGAATTCACGACTATTCGAGAAGGATGAAGTAAATTTGATTAAGGGAAGTATGTCGACAAGAAAAATAAAAGAAAAGTGGCGACATAAAGAATTATTCAATACTTCGGGAGCCTTTGATCAAATACAAGTTTTTGCCCAAATGCTCGGGGGCTACTTCAGAAAAAAGTAAATTTTCGAGTATGACAAATATAGAAATTGCGGGAGCCTACAACCAAGCACAAGTCCTTGGTTGTAGCCTCGGGGGCTACTCCCATCGGGAACGCTGTTCGCGTACCCGATGAAATTACCAAAGGAAAAAATAAAAAAGCAAGAGAGTATATTTCGAGTTATAATTAACTCTACATATACTCCCATCGGGAGAGCAATATAAGTCATATTTGACTCGATAAAATGTGCCATTCCAACAGCCAGAAAAGCACTCGACAATATATTCTCAGAACGCCGAAGTTGCGATCAATTTCTGAATGCCGCAAATTTGCGAAGGTAAGACCCCAGAATCCGTTCTGCTGGGCGTGGCATCGCCAAAGACTGCGCTCTGCTACTTTTATCCGTATCAACAGATACGAAGAAAAATCCTAACGGACGCGTTAGGTACCCGATAAATTCGACTGGGACTCGACAGAATGGTAAGACCTTAAGCGGCACCTGTCGAAGTTTACACCAGTATCCCGAGATCATGTCCAGGGACGTGATTTTGAAGTAGGTTTTTGAGGATTGCCACTAGAGCAGTTAACTAGTACCTGATCCGTCAGATGAACTAGCCCCAACTACCATTATCCCTGTACAATATAGAATTTTATGTGAAGAAGTATAAAAAGTTAAAGCTTCCGAATAAAAATAAGTCAGAGATTTTCCCGACTCTACGATTCAAGCAAAATCTCGGGGCTAAGACATAGGCATGCCAAATGGGCCTGCCGAAGATAGTACCCGGGGTTTACTGGAGGCCCAATACCCGAAGAATAAGAAGATTCGGGAGCCCAAGATTTACTAAGGAAAGATAGAGTTGTAATAGGGAGTGTTGTTTGTAATCTGGCGAGATGAGTTAGAAACCGTCCCGGACTCTGTAAATTTGTATAGCACGAATCCCTCGGCTCCACCTCCTATATAAAGGGGGAGTCGAGGGACGAAGAATCAATCGAATCATTGTCTGCAAACCCTAGTTTTCATAGTCGTCGAGTACTTTTCGGCTGAAACCTTCGAGATCTACTTGCCCTCTACTTCTAACTAAACCCTAGCCTACAATCCATAGGCATTGACAAGTCAATCCCTTGTCAATTAGCATGGCATCACATGGCAGGGGTGCGCTACTTCAAAGTTAAATGGAGCGGGGAAAACCTAGTTGGATATCCAAAATACTCCACATATATGTTAGGTGAAATGCACAAACTACACGACGCGTCATGATGCGAGATGCTAACAGATGTATGGATGTCATATTCATGTTCAGCATATTTTTCTGATCAAAAATCATATAGAACACTTTTTATTTCGAGTTGTAGATTTAAAGATATGATTTTCACAAGATATAAGCGTTTTCTGCAATTTTCAGAAAAACAGGAAAAGGAAAACGGTTTTATACCGCAGGGGAAGCTAGCCACAGGGGCTGACAGATGGGCCAGGGTGCTGACGCGGCGCTGACTGGGCAGAAGGGGGCCCGGGTTGGATCTCCAGGGATGCAGGGGGCTGCTCGCAATATCTCCTGCAGAGGAGGACCGCGGGTTGATAAGGAAAAAGCTGCAGGGGTTTTCTGCAAAAGGAACAGATCCAGATCTGAGGAGGGTTTCTCACCCAGGGGAGATCTAGCCGATCTGGCTGACAGGTGGGACCGGGGGGGGACGACGTGGATGCCACGCTGGCGAAGCGTGCGGGGCGCACGGAAGGTGTTCGATGCCACGCGCGTTCCAGACAGAGGCGGTCACCGCGGGGTGGCGAGGATGCGCGCCGGCGTTGCGGAGGGCCCCCGGATGCGCGCGGTGGGGCGTCGGGGTCGCCTCGTCGGCGCGGACCAAGCGGAGGTGGTGGCGTAGTCGGGGACTCGCCGGAAGGCTGCCGGCGGCAAGCGGCTGCAAGGGAGGCGTCGGGCATCACGGTGAGGAGAAGAAACCGGAAGCAAAGAAGGGGCAGAAGGTGTCCAGGAGATGCGCCATGTTACCAGGAAGTCTGTGGTGTGGTCGCCGGTGACGTAGGAGGACCACAGCGGCCGGAAATCGACGGTTTCTCGCCGGACTTGGAGACAGAAACGGCGAGCTCCCGCGCGATTGAAGTCACCCCGCTTCGATTCCTTGCGTGAGGAGGATCCTGGAGACGAGGCGCGTCGAACGGTAGCGTTGGCTTGGTGCGGGGAGGCTAGAGACGACGAAACACCGTGGAGGAGCTCACGGTGGTGCTCACAGAGAAAGAGAAAAGGAGAAGAGGGTTGGCGGCGCCGAGGGGAGGAAGAGGGGAAGGCTAGGGTTTGCTTCTGTGCGGATGGGATTTAAGAGGGGAGGGAGGAGCAGGTGAAGGTGGGCGCGGTGGTTGGCGATGGAGGACCACGGCCTCACGCCGTTCTCGTTCTCTCGTGACCTGGAAAGGGAAGACGACAGCAGGGACGGTGGCGTACCGTTTCGGTCCAGGCGGGCTGGGCCAGGCCGCAGGAGAGAGGAAAGGAGGGAGGCCAAAGAGAGAGATGGGCCACCGGGGAAGAGAGGGAGAGGGCTGCCGGCTGGGCCTTCCCAGGCCTGGCCGGTTGGGAGGTCTGCTCCCTTTTTATTTTTATTTTAAAACTGTTTTGTTTTTGTTTGTTTGTTTTCAAAACCATTTGTAAATAGATTTTAGTTGTGAAATTAAACAGAGAAAGGATGGGTATAATTTGAAATAAAAGAGGGGAGGAGTTTGAACAACAAAATAGGGTTTAATAAAAATAATTTTATTTTGTTAAAACATGGATGTGATGCATGCATGATGCCATGATGATGCACAAAATAAAAACACAAGCAAATCTAATAGGGGTGCTACCCTGGGCCATTACAGCTTTCTTGCAATGCATTCTTGCTGATATTAGATCAGTCTAGATAGTTTTTTGCCGCGTAGCTATATGAGATCTTAACCTTACATCTGCTGATCAATAGGAAGATTGAGGTTATGTCCGATTTCGTTATGCATTTCTTTTCCGAGAATCACTTCTGTGTGATATGTTTTGGGGTTTTGAAGTATGCATTTTACGAAGGTTATGATAGCAGTCAAGCTAGCAGAGTAATTTGTTGATAGTATTAAACTGCCTGTATTTTTTTTATCTCGGAACTCTGCTGATCGTAACCTTACATCTGCTGATGGAGAGGCAGAGCTTATGTCCGCTTTCGTTACGCATTTCTTTTCCAAATATCACTTCTGTGCGGTACTTTTTCGTGGTTTGAAGTATACTACCTCCACCCCAAACCTGAAGGCTTATTTATAAAAGTCAAACCAAGTAAAGTTTGACCAAACTTTCAGAACAATCTATCAAGAAATATAATATATTGTAGATACCGTACGAAAATATATTTGTTATCTATTTAATTATATTAAATTTGTATTTTGCATGTTAATGATTTTTGGTAAAAACTTCGGGATGGTGGTAGTACGTTTTACAAAGGTTATGATAGCAGTCAAGCTAGCAGAGCAATTTATTGATAGTATTAAACTGCCTGTATTTTTTTTATTTGCAACTCTGTGTGCGCCATCTGGAATTGCATGCTCTAGCCAGTTCATCCAATGAGGTTTTATCACTTAACACCAGAAGTTCGGGATTTTTTTATCATAGAACCACAACCCTAGAAATTTGTATCACAAAACACCAACATTTGGGGTAATTGTTTTGCAGAATACATGATCTCTGTTTGATAGCCCATTAGTGACTTCAGGGTTCAGGCCACCGTCAGTTTAAGAGTGACAGTAGGAGAAAGACAATTAGACTTTATTTTGTGGTATTTGCTGTTAAACGCTAAATACAAAGCTGTTTGTCAACACTAGTTGTTAAATCTTATGTCCAGACAGTTCAAAAAAAATCTTATGTCCAGGGTAGTTGTATTGGTACACATTATCAAAACTTTATGCTGGTACAAAATATATTACCCAAATGTCATGTTCATGTGTGGTTATAATTTCAATGAATATTTGTCATATGGTAATTCATTTGTGTGTAGCATATGTAACAAGTGTGACTCATATTCTCATTTCCACAGAGTGTCTACAAAATTTCACACAAAAATTCATTTGTTTGTAGCAAACATGCTCACGTACTGTAAATTGGTGTCACACTGTAGGTTCATGCTCTTGTCCAACCAACTAATGACAAATAATGTGTTATGTGAAATAATTTCCCCAAATGTTGGTGTTTTGTGATTAAAAAAATCCCCAACTTGTGGTGCTAAGTGATAAAACCACTCATTCAATAGACCGAGCCTTAGGCATGTATCATTATATATTTTTTTAGGAAGGCTGCAAATATTTATTTCGAATACTGCATTGCTACTTGCTAGGATTTGAACTCAGGACCTTGTCTGATACCATTTCGAATTGCATGCTCATGCCAGTTCATCCAATAGACCGATCTGTTGGAACTTGGAAGACCCTAAACAATTATATTAAGCACACGCCATTCCATATGGTTAACCACTGGCATGAAATGACACTTATATGTGTTTGAGTCTATATGTGGATTGCTTAGCCGTTTCCATCAGTTCGGACTTTTGGTTGCGTTGGCTACTGTATGAAGCTTGACATTCATACTTATCCTAAAAATTGTTGCTGCTGCCCTCTGTTGCCCAACATAAATTATTTTTGAGCCATAATTTGTTTGCCCTTTCCATCAATCCGGACTTCCGGTTGCGTTGGCTAGTGCATGAAGCTTGACAATATGAACGTCAATTATTTTTGAGCCATAGTTTGTTTGTCATTACACCTTTTGAGAAGTCTCGCTGCTACTATTAATTTGTTCTTATATGCACAGTTCCATGATAAATATCATCTGCATTTCTCGCCAATGCATGTTAGCTCTTCCACTCGAGAATGAGTACGAAGAGCAACAGAGGCAAACTATCCTGCATAATATCCGAGTTGCAGCCTCGTTGGGCCTAACACTACATCCTTCTACAAGGTCTAGTGCAAAAACGCCACCCACCTCCCTCACAAAGGATACAGAACATTCCTATGATTCAGAATTTGATCCTGCTGATTGTGATGGCGAGCTGACTCAGGAAGATGCCCTGGTCGACTATCCTCTGCAACACAACGAGGTGAGTTTTCTCTGTCCTGTCATCGAATTATTTGTTCCAACTTCCATCTGTTGTATCCCAGTCCTACCAAATATGTTACCCATGACATGTTCAATCTCATTACTACAATTTGTCCTGCTTAGTTAACGCATCATATATGTTTTGGCATATGTTGCCTGACTGTTTTTCCATTCCATCTGCATATCATCATCATATAATATTGTACATTGAAATATCATTTATGTGTTACAGGCATCTGCAGATTCGGGCAAGAACTTTTCAAGAACGAACAGGAGGAAGAACACTCAACAACCTCAGGCTGATACCGAAGGATGGGTGATAGTGCGTAATAAAAAAATGGTTAAGAAGGTCGTGCAGCTCCTCCTATTACAAGGTCTAACAAGACACTGACACGAGGTGGCGAACAGGCCAAGAATTATAACAATAAAAGGTCTCGTAAAAACCACAAACCATCGAATCAGACAGAAGTAGCCCCAACATGTACCAGCCCACAAATTCCACAACCACCATTTGCCAATACTGTTTCTCAGCAACAATTGCCAACAGAACCAGTTTCCACAACAAATTCTAGCCAACAATTGGCACCACCAGGAGTGGTGGTAGGTAATAATGGCCAAGGACACATGATGCTAGTCCCAGATGATACAGCCTCAAATGTCCAAACAGTGCTGCCACAACACCAAAGAACCGTTGATGATCTCCTACGACCCTTAGTCCTGCGAAAGACAACTCCTCTCCCGATGATGAGACCCACGCAAAAAAAGGTAATACTTTTTTCAAGACTTGTAGTTTAATGCTCCCTTATGTATCTATATACCATGATAGCTTGATGTAATGCTTAACTTGGTAGGTTCGCCACGATCAATAAAAATGAGGGGGCCAACGGTAGGAAGAAAACTTGCAACTAAGATTTCTGGAATGGGTTCAAGATTTCACATCACATCTATTGTAGGTGGCAGAAGGCCACTTCATCCGCATGAATCTTCATATCTTGTATCACATGTTGGCTATTTTATCAGGAATGAACTTCCTACCTTCCCATTGTGGAAGCAGCACGTTGACACCCCTTCACAATTCGAGAGTTTAGTGCATAATTTACATGTAAGTCATGCTTCTCCTGGTACTGATAAATTATTCCACATTGATCTGTCCCATTTCTTGTAGCTTACTGTTGTTTGTATGCTATATAACTCACCAATCATTCCACTGTTGTGAGCAGTTAAGGTTTGAATTCAATGAGGATAATGAGGATGTAAAGTTTGTCATCGCTTCCATATTCAAAGAATTGTTGCGCCAACACTGCTATAAGCTTAAGGCGACATACTTCACTGGCCAGATTACTGCCAATGTTCAAACAACGTCTCCTGCACCCTGTATGACTGACGATCAGTGGGGAGATCTTGTCAAGCACTGGTCTGATCCAAAGAATGTGGTATGGCTTATGAGGACCGTGAAACCAGATTAAATTCCGAATACTTATTTTGCGCCAGTGTCTCACTAGTCTCCTTTTGCAGACGTTGTCTAAAAGGAACCAGGCTAACCGCTTGAAACAACGTTTACCAAGCCGTACAGGATCTCGTCACTTGGTTGGGCATCTCTGGCAAAAAGTAATGCCCCGCTGGTCTGTACTGCTACATATGTTACTCGTAAATTGTGTAGAACTCCGTGTGCATTTTATATTTCCATCCTCCATTTCAACCACGTTATTTGATTTCTATATGATTGTACAAAAATGCAGAAAGTAGATCATGCAAACAACATGCAACCAGACAAAGAGATGGCTCTGGCAGAGCAGTTCGAGGCATGCCAGAAGAACAAACATAATGTGATAGGACAACTCGCAGAAAGTGTTATTGTAATTCTTCTTTATGATTTAAATTTTTTAACGACACACTTGCCAATTTGTAGGAGCAATAATGGGCATGCCAATATGATCTTGTAGGCGTTTTTGTGAAAATGCATTTGATGTGTAATCAGGTATACCAATTTGTAGGATTAGAAGTAGTTCATGCACATTAAATCTACCGTCTGGATGTTTCTCTGTAATAACTTTTATTTTTACACGACTGAAAACTTTTCAGGCAAATATGAAATTGGAGATGGCAAAACCCAGGAAAGACGGTATGGAAAAAACTCTAGAAGAATGTATGGAGACATTTACCTTTTGTACTTAAAAATAAAGATATCACCAAAAACACTTTCCTGCGAAATGCTGGGTTTTTGCAGTACAAGTCCATGTCCAAGTCCAAGTGTTTCTCTGCACAAGTTCTGGAGGAACAACTCCAAATAGAACGAGCTGCAGCAGATGTGTTAAGAAACCAAGTTGACATGTTGAGATCGAGATCAGAAGCATGTGATGCCCTACTGCAGGAGGCCAATCAAGTTCGTTATAATCTCTCAAAGACTAATAAAATGCCATAGATAATTGGAGATTAACACTGACATTGACATGTGAGTACCTTGGTATTGTGAAATGTTTCCTGAGACTGAGGCACTGTTCCTATTTTGTTGGTGGATGCATTTATCTGTGGCTGGGGTCAACTTGGTAGTTGTTCCTGTGGATGTTTTATAAATTGGTTGCCTAGCCTTTTCAATCAGTTCGAACTTAAATGGTATTTTTTTGACACCTGAACCGTAGGAAAAAATCCCTATGGTGTAAACTTAATATATATTAAGAATAAGTACTACTTAAATGGTATTAGAGCCAAGGTCTCGAGTTTGAATTGTTGACGGTGTGGTTCAATTCATCCTTAAATTGTTGGTGCCGCATTGGCCCCTGTAAAGCTTCATGTGCCTACCTCCGAATCCAGTCTTGAATTTCTCTTGTCACACACGAGGATGGTTGTTAATGTGTGTATAAGTGGGTTGCAAAGCCCCCTTTATATAAGGATGCAAGTTTCCGTATTGTGTTGTGCCTTTGGGACTCAGCCTGCACTTCTGACTTTTGGTTGCGTTGGCTACTGCATAAGTTTAATATAGTTCCATGTTGTTTTTGTTGAGATCTATAAGTGGATTGCCTAGCCCTTTCCATCATTTCAGACCTGTGGTGTGCTATTCTGTTTTCCACGTGTTAGACCTCCTCTTCTTAACAAGATTCCATGAGTAGGAGGCACTATGATTTTATTTTTTTCGCATGAATTTACTCAATTAGATAGCTTAATCCCATTTGTTGACTCTCTGTTGACCAGCCACTTGAGGGTAAAACTGAGTATATTGCACTAGCCAGTATTACTACTCGAGGGGAAAACTGAGTACATATATTTTTCTAGTGTAAGGCTCGATGGTAGAACTGAGTACACGTAACGGTGCAGACGTGCAGTACCACGGACGCGTGTGGCGGTGCGCAGCGGTTAGGCGGTGCGCGTGTTGAGACCAAACGTCTAGCTTTTTTGAGAAACTGCCGAGAACAACCGCCACGTTGCCTGTATAGAGCCCCTCTGTCCCTCCCTCTGCACACAGTCTCATTCTCACTCACGCACGCAACTACGCCTCTCACGTCCCATCAGCTTCTCCAAATTGAAGGAAAAAACACCAACCGCCCTACACGCGTTCCCTGCAGGCGATGGACAAGAAGAATGCGCCGGCGGCCGTCACCTCCGAGGGCGGCGCATCCAAACGCGGCGCCTCCGTGAACTGCGCCTCTCTCAGGGCTGACGGACCACTTCACAAGATCGGGGACTGCTTACTGGCGAACGAGGAGTACATGGACACCTACTCTGCTTTGAGGCAAGTTTGTAGAAATTGGCGCTCAGGTTTACCTCAGCCCGACGTGCACCTGCACGAATGGATCATGGTAGAACACGGCCTTCCACGCGCTGCTGATTTCACCTTCCACCACCTCCGCACATCCCGCTACATCACCATCGATCTAACGGAAGTTCATGCAAGGTTCAAATTCCTCCATATCTATAGAGTTAATCTATTTTTATTTTCAATCGTAAACATTTAGTGTTGAATGTTATCTTCATCAATATATTTTAGATACTACTTCGTCGGCTTTTGCCGTGGCGTCATCGTGCTTGCCCAGAAGAACCAGTCGCACAAGATACAGCTTCTGAACCCACTCACAAAGACATTGAATACTATGTTTGAGGCGCATATGCCATATGTTATTCTGAAGTCCCCGACTATGGTCTTCGTTTCCAAAGATTACCCGGCAGAAATTGCTTGGGTCGATGAGAGCACTCCAACTAAGGGTATAGATGAAGATTGGGGAGAAGGAAGATTTTCGATCGAGCACCATTCTCTACGTTGCATTACCCCGTTCAATGGTGAATTGTATGCAATAGCTGTGAACAATTTTGAGTTCGGAAAATTAGTGTGCACCAACAATGTCCAGTTGGAGCAGCGCGCGAGCACTGTCAACATGGATACACTATTTTCATTTCCAGAACTTGGAAATAACAAGTTCTACCTTGTGAAGTCGGATGGTGCTCTGCTGCTTGTGTTGTTGGACAACAAACATTTGGAGGAAGGTCAACCATTGGTGTACCGTGTGGACACTAAGAGCCGCTCTCTCCATGCTGTCAATAACATTGGCAGTCGTGCCTTCTTCGTCCATTATATCCGGTGTATCTCCGTCGACACGAGAGTGCACCCGACACTTCGACCTGGATGCATCTACTACGCAGATTTGGGTTATATCAGAGAGTACTTTGATGATATAAAGGTCTAGGATGAGTGGCCAATACATGTGGATAGATTAGGAAACTACGGTATGAGAAATGAACAAAGGCCATACCGTTTGGAGGATGTATTGGCTGCACACTGCAGACGGAAGGAGTTCAATGAATATTTCCTTCAGATCAGAGAATGGAGTGATGAAGAAATATATGCTGAATGAAGAACAGATTCATTCATCCTGGGGTATCCTAATCTTCATGTTGGACATACATTGCGTCTTGTATTATTTTCAGATTAGTTTGTCCTGAACATTAACATTGTTATTGGCTGCTTTTGGCTGTTGTATGCAATTTATGTATTATACTTAGTTTTCTGGTTTTATTATGCTGCTGTGAATTTATCTTATACTAGCTTCTAGATTTGACTGATTTTGTTTGTAATGATGATGGTTTGATGTGGCTGCTGGCCTTGACTGCCGGAGCAGAGCAATTAGTACTTAACCAGGTGTACCGTCTTTATTTTAGTATTATATTATATTACTTGACCATAGCCATATTCAAAATCAAATCTCAGTTGGGCGGCAAAATCTCCCGCTAATCCTAAAATATTTCAGACGTGTTTTTGAATGGGATAAGAAGATATATCACGATGATAGTAACTGGTATTTAATGTGATGATGATTTGATTTTTCACTCGGCCTTGAACAGAGGTACTAGTACGGTCTCGCAATTTTTTATCATTAGACTTGGACCTTAGCCAAATTCAAAATCTCATAGCGGCAAAACTTCCCGCCCACAAAATACAAAAATTTCACACGCTTCCAAATTCCCATTCTACCCCTGTGGAGATGACAGCAAAGTCTGTTAGTGGGGGGTCTGCCCGTCATTTTTTGGATCACCACCTCCCTAGCCCGGAAACCCTCCCAAAAAAAATCCATTTCCCTCAGACCACCCACCGGAACTTCCCAATTCCCTCTCTCTCCCACCTCCACGACCACCGCACTGGAACATCCCCGCCGGACTTCCCTGGCCTACCCGAGGCCTCGCGATCCTCGTCATCCGGCTGCCTGCCGGAGCCACTTCATCGACGACGTCATCAACCGGACCGGATCATCCCCGCCGAACCTCGAAACCATATACTCATCCAGCAGTCTACCGCAGTCGCTTCAGCTGCGGTATCGTCCACCCCACCTCTGTCGCTTCGCCGGATCCGTCGTCCACCGCATCGGATCTTGCTCACCGACACCGCTGTGCATGAACCGGATCTGCTTCAACGGCGCCGTGCATGATCTAAACTCTTCTACTGTCGCTTTTCTATTGCTTGCATGCAAGTTCTTGTTTAATCTTGGGGGAACCTGTTTGTGCTAACGATGCGCCGTTACGTTTTTGTAGATGAGATGAGTAACCATGAAGTGTAATGACCGTCTCTCCAACCCCAAGTGGCACATGTAGTGTACTTCATCACCGGATCTATCAACCCCAGGAAGATCTGTTGTGACTCCCACATAGTGCTTCTCCTAATATAAGTCCCTTGTTTTAGCGCCATGTTCTGGGTTAAGATGCTTGTTTGTCTGAAGCTCTTTTAGTTCATTCCTAGCTATGACCGTAACACCTTGCTATTTTCTAGTTCATTGCTAACTTTAAGCGATTGAACATTTTGGTTTGCATTCTCTGCTCTGTAGATGTAGCCATCATAACTTATATCTTGCTCAGTCATTGTTACAAAAATTACAGGCTGCTACTATTTTGTTCATGCCAATCTTATTCTCCCTGAACATGTTGGTTTGCATTCCCTGTACTACAGTTGATGCCATTGTTATTTCTATCTACTTCATCATAAGCTAACAAAGTAACTGCCTTCTATTAGTTCCTGCATGCTATCACTCTGCCATCCTGCAAGTTCACAGGTTTATATTCTGTTTCTGGTCCATCCTAAGCCATAGCATTAACTATCATCTATGTGTTGCTCATTACAACTTTATATCTCAAAACAAATTGATTTGTTTCCCTCATCTACAAGTTTATGAGTGATGACATTATAACTCTTATCTATTTTATTCCTAGCTATTATAGTAACATCCTGCTATTATTTAGATCATGGCCAATTTTAAGTAATTGCACATGTTGGTTCGCATTCCCCGCTCTATAGCTTTTGGCATCGTAACTTCTATATTTGGTTTACATTCCCTGCTCTGTAGATCTAGCCATCATAAATTTATCTTGCGCAGTCGTTGTTACAAAAATTATGGCCTGCTACTATGTTGTTTGTGCCAATTTTTTACTCCATGAACATGTTTGCTTGCAATCCCTGTACTACAGGTGATGCCATTGTTTTTTATCTAGTTCATTGTAAGCTTACAAAGTAACGACTTAGTTTGGCATGCTATCACTCCGCTATCTAGCCTGTAGCACAAATAAACTTGTCATACTACTAGATAATAATTTTGTGTGCCATCTTGTTCTTCAAAAGCTGCATTATTGACTTGTTTCTCTGACTTGGCATGACGCTCACATATGGAATGCTGAACATATTGGTTTGCATTCCCTCTTATACAAGTTCACATGTGATCCCACTATATTCTGTATCTGGTCCATCCTAAGCTCCAGCATTAACTATCATCTATGTGTTGCTCATTACAAGTTTATATCCCGAAACATCTTGATTTGCATCTCCTTCACTATATGTTCAGGATTATTATTTAGTTCACGGTCAATTTAAAGTAATTGCACTTGGCACATGTTGGTTCACATTCCCTCCTCTTTAGCTTTTGCCATCGTAACTTCTATATTTGGTTTACATTCCCTGCTCTATAGTTGTAGCCATCATAACTTCATCTTGCTCAGTCGTTGTTACAAAATTTATAGCCTGCTACTATGTTGTTCATGCCAATTTTGTACTCCCTAAACATGTTGGTTTGCATGGGACTCGACAGTAGTAAGTCTGTTGTTTCATTCTAACGTGCTCTGTTATATTGGCTATTGGTATGCGGCATGCACTCTTTGTTTGCTTATTGTGCGCATTACAATGATCTTGTTATAACGATGAAATGATGAGTTCTAAATTCTTTGGCAAACAATATTGTAGTGTCTTTGCCTTTCCATTGTTGTTGTCTTAACTTGTAATGTCTTTGTTTCAGATATAGGTGCTCTATGGACAACTTAAAAGATTGTCGAATCGCTTCATTGTATTGCTAGGTTTAATTACCATTCAATTTCTCTGGGTTTTGTAATATTTTTTCAAAGCCTTGCAGATGACGTAATATTTAGTTAGTTTTTATAGTTCTTTCGCGCATTTTTTCAATGGTGCTTGTGGTAAGTGAGGCTATCCGACAGAAATCATGTGCTGCGTAAATATTCTCAGTATCTAAATCACAAATTCCCGTCCCTTAAACATCCCAATTAAGCGAAATCACATATGTGCCGGCCCGCAAAATCCTAAAGCGCCTATTATGCCGGCATATAAACAGCAACTAAGCGGGCTGGCCCACTTACTTATTGGGCCTGCCCACTTGATTTAAGGTGGACCCCACCCACTAATTGGGCCGGCCCACTGATGGCGCGTGATGCACACGTCCGTTGGGAACCCCAAGAGGAAGGTGTGATGCGCACAGCAGCAAGTTTTTCCCTCAGTAAGAAACCAAGGTTATCGAACCAGTAGGAGATGAAGGCCACGTGAAGGTTGTTGGTGAAGGAGTGTAGTGCGGCGCAACACCAGGGATTCCGGCGCCAACGTGGAACCTGCACAGCACAATCAAAATACTTTGCCCCAACTTAACAGTGAGGTTGTCAATCTCACCGGCTTGCTGTAAACAAAAGATTAAACGTATGGTGTGGAGAATGATGTTTGTTTACAAAGAACAACAGAGAACAATGATTGCAGTAGGTTGTATTTCAGATGTAAAAGAATGGACCGGGGTCCACAGTTCACTAGTGGTGTCTCTCCAATAAGATAAATAGCATGTTGGGTGAACAAATTACAGTTGGGCAATTGACAAATAGAGAGGGCATAAAAATGCACATACATATCATGATGACTACTATGAGATTTACTTAGGGCATTACGACAAAGAACATAGACCCCTATCAAGTATGCATCTATGCCTAAAAAGTCCACCTTCGGGTTAGCATCCGCACCCCTTCCAGTATTAAGTTGCAAACAACAGACAATTGCATTAAGTATTGTGCGTAATGTAAACAATACAATTATCCTTAGACAAAGCATTGATGTTTTATCCCTAGTGGCAACAGCACATCCACAACCTTAGGGGTTGCTGTCACTCCCCCAGATTCAATGGAGACATGAACCCACTATCGAGCATAAATACTTCCTCTTGGTGTCACAAGTATCAACTTGGCCAGAGCCTCTACTAGCAACGGAGAGCATGCAAGATCATAAAAAACACATATATGATAGATCGATAATCAACTTGACATAGTATTCCATATTCATCGGATCCCAACAAACACAACATGTAGCATTAGAAATAGATGATCTTGATCATGATAGGCAGCTCACAAGATCTAACATGATAGCACAAGAGGAGAAGACAACCATCTAGCTACTGCTATGGACCCATAGTCCAAGGATGAACTACTCACGCATCAGTTCGGAGGCAGGCATGGTGATGTAGAGCCCTCCGGTGATGATTCCCCTCTCCGGCAGGGTGCCGGAGGCGATCTTCAGAATCCCCCGAGATGGGATTGATGGCGGCGGCGTCTCAGTAACTTTCCTCGTATCGTGGCCCTCGGTACTAGGTTTTCGCGATGGAGAGAATATATAGGCGAAGGGGCAGAGTCGGGGGGACGCCCGAGGGGCCCACCCCATATGGCGGCGCGGCCAGGGGTGGTACCGCGCCCCCCTATGGTGTGGCCGCCTCGTCGCCCCTATTCGTCTCCTCTTCGGTGTTCTGGAAGGCTCCGTGGAAAATAAGACCGTGGGCTTTTGTTTCGTCCAATTCCGAGAATATTTCCTGTGTAGGATGTCTGAAACCAAAAACAGCAGAAAACAGGAACTGGTGCTTCAGCATCTTGTTAATAGGTTAGTACCGGAAAATGCATCAAAATGACATAAAGTGTATATAAAACATGTGAGTATTGTCATAAAACTAGCATGGAACATAAGAAATTATAGATACGTTTGAGACGTATCAAGCATCCCCAATCTTAGTTCCTACTCGCCCTCGAGTAGGTAAACGATAACAAGGATAATTTCTGAAGTGACATGCTACTATCATAATCTTGATCAATACTATGGTAAAGCATATGAGATGAATGACGTGATTCAAAGCAATGGTCTATAGTTTGTTAACAAATAGATAATGACTAAACAACTGAATCATATAGCAAAGACTTTTCATGAATAGTACTTTCAAGACGAGCATCAACAAGTCTTGCATAAGAGTCAACTCATAAAGCAATAGATTCTTAATAGAAGGTTTTGAAGCAACACAAAGGAAGATTTAAGTTTTAGCAGTTGCTTTCAACTTTCAACATGTATATCTCATGGATAATTGTCAACACAAAGTAATATGATGAGTGCAAATAAGCAAGTATGTAAGAATCAATGCACACAGTTGACACAACTGTTTGCTTCTAAGATAGAAAGAAGTAGGTAAACTGACTCAACATAAAGTAAAAGAAAGGCCCTTCGCAGAGGGAAGCAGGGATTACTCATGTGCTAGAGCTTTTTATTTTGAAAACATGGAAACAATTTTGTCAACGGTAGTAATAATTCATATGTGTTATGCATAAAACCTCCTATAAGTTGCAAGCCTCATGCATCAAATACTAATAGTGCCCGCTCCTTGTCCTAATTAGCTCGGATTTCCATGGACTATCATTGCATTACATATGTTTCAACCAAGTGTCACAAAGGGGTACCTCTATGCCACCTGTACAAAGGTCCAAGGAGATAGATCGCATTTGATCTCTCAATTTTGATAGATCTCAACTTGAGGACATCCATACTGGGACAACATAGAAAACAAATAATGGACTCCTCTTTTATGCTTTAAGCATTCAACAACAGATAATATTCTCATAAGAGATTTGAGGATTAATGTCCAAGCTGAAACTTCCACCATGATACATGGTATTGGTTGGCAGCCCAAAGTTCTTCTCTAACAATATGCATACTCAAACCATTTAACTCATGGCAAATCTCCCTTACTTCAGACAAGACGAAGATGCATAGCAACTCACATGATATTCAAAAAAGGTGTGACAGGTTGATGGCGTCCCCAGAAACATGGTTACCGCTCAAAAAGCAACTTATAAAAACTAAGATACATAAGCGACATATTCATTACTACAATAGTTTTTAGGCTACTTTCCCATGAGCTATGTATTGCAAAGACAAGGAATGAATTTTTTTAAAGGTAGCATGCAAGCAATTTACTTTGGAATGGCAGAAAAATACCACATAGTAGGTAGTTATGGTGGACACAAATGGCATAAGTTTTGGCTCAAGGTTTTGGATGCACGAGAAGCATTCCCTCTCAGTACAAGGCTTTGGCTAGCAAGGTTGTTTGAAGCAAACACAAGTATGAACCGGTACAGCAAAACTTACATAAGAACATATTGCAAGCATTATAAGACTCTACACTGTCTTCCTTGTTACTCAAACACTTTTACCAGAAAATATCTAGACTTCAGAGAGACCAATCACGCAAACCAAATTTCAACAAGCTCTACGGTAGTTCTCCACTAATAGTTTTAAACCACATGATGCAAGAGCTTAAATATGATCTACTTGAGAGATCAAAACAATTGCCAAGTATCAAATTATTCAAGACAGCATATCAATTACCACATGAAGCATTTTCTGTTTCCAACCAAATAGCAATAAATGAAGCGGCTTTCAACTTTCGCCATGAACATTAAAAGTAAAACTAAGAACACTAGTGTTCAATATGAAAAAAGCAGAGCGTGTCTCTCTCCCACACAAGGAATGCTAGGATCCGAATTTATTAAAACATAAACAAAAATAAAAGCACACAGACGCTCCAAGTAAAGCACATAAGATGTGACGGAATAAAAATATAGTTTCACTAGAGGTGACCTGATAAGTGGTTGATGAAGAAGGGGATGCCTTGGGCATCCCCAAGCTTAGATGCTTGAGTCTTCTTGAAATATGCAGGGATGAACCACGGGGGCATCCCCAAGCTTAGACTTTTCACTGTTCTTGATCGTATTATATCATCCTCCTCTCTTGATCCTTGAAAACTTCCTTCACACCAAACTCAAAACAATCTCATTAGAGGGTTAGTGCATAATCAAAAATTCACATGTTCAGCGAGGACACAATCATTCCCAACACTTCTGGAAATTACCCAAGGCTACTGAAATTTAATGGAGCAAAGAAATCCACTCAAACACAGTAAAGGAGGCAATGTGAAATAAAAGGCAAAATCTGTCAAAACAGAATAGTCCGTAAAGACGAATTTTTTCGAGGCACTTAACATGCTGAGATGAAGAAGATAAAATTGAATGAAAGTTGCGTACATATCTGAGGATTACTCATGAATTTTTACAGAATTTTTAGATTCTCCTACAGAGAGAACAACTCAAATTCGTGACAGCTAAAAATCTGTTTCTGCGTAGAAATCCAAATCTAGTATCAACTTTCTATCAAACACTTTACTTGGCACAACAATGCAATAAAGTAAAGATACAAAGGTATTGCTACAGTAGTAACAAGCACCTTGACTCAAATATAAAACAAAATTGCAGAAAATAAAATAATGGGTTGTCTCCCATAAGCGCTTTTCTTTAACGCCTTTCAGCTAGGCGCAGAAAATGTAAATCAAGTAACATCAAGAGAAGAAGCATCAACAGAGGAGTTGGGGGTTTTCTCATCAATGCATTGTATCTTATCTATGTAAGTTTCAAAAAATCTTCTTTCATTACTTTTAGGCTTACTATCCTCCTCAAATAAATTTTCAGGAACAATCCAATCAAAATTCTTTTCTAGTGCCTCATGCATTCCTATGAGCTTATAAGGTATTGGTACTTTAGTCTCCCCCTCACAATTGGCTTCATTAGTGTACTTTAGCCTATATTTTTCCACATTTTCAAGGGTACTTTCAAAATTGGTATAAAAGCCAAGCATCTTATGTTGAATAAAGACTTTTCTAGCTTCTCTAGCTACATCACCAAATTCTTTAAGAACGGTTCTAAAACAAAAAAATTCTTCTCTCCTTCTTCCATATCACAGAGTGTAAGAAACATATGTTGCATTATAGGATTAAGATTAACAAATCTAGCTTCCAACATGTGCACTAAAGAGGCAGTAGAAATTTCATAATTAGGAGCAAGTTCCACCAAGTATCTATCTTCAAAATCTTTAACCTTACTAACATGAGTGAAAAATTCTTCTATATTATCTCTTCCAATGATAGACCCACGCCCTACTGATATATCTTTCAACGTGAACTTAGGGAGAAGCATGATGAAATAAACTAAGGTAAACTGATAAATAAAGTAAATGCAAGTAACTAATTTTTTTGTGTTTTTGATATAAAGAAAGCAAACAAGACAGAAAATAAAGTAAAGCAAGACAATAAACAAAGTAAATAGATTGGGTGTGAGAGAATCCCCTTGCAGTGTGTCTTGATCTCCCCGGCAACGGCGCCAGAAAAATAGCTTGATGGCGCGTGATGCACACGTCCGTTGTGAACCCCAAGAGGAAGGTGTTGTGCGCACAGCAACAAATTTTTCCCTCAGTAAGAAACCAAGGTTATCGAACCAGTAAGAGATGAAGGCCACGTGAAGGTTGTTGGTGAAGGAGTGTAGTGCGGCGCAACACCAGGGATTCCTGCGCCAACGTGGAACCTGCACAACACAATCAAAATACTTTGCCCCAACTTAACATTGAGGTTGTAAATCTCACCGGCTTGCTGTAAACAAAGGATTAAATGTATTGTGTGGAGAATGATGTTTGTTTGCAAAGAACAACAGAGAACAATGATTGCAGTAGGTTGTATTTCAGATGTAAAAGAATGGACCGGGGTCCACACTTCACTAGTGGTGTCTCTCCAATAAGATAAATAGCATATTGGGTGAACAAATTACAGTTCGGAAATTGACAAATAGAGAGGGCATAACAATGCACATACATATCATGATGACTACTATGAGATTTACTTAGGGCATTACGACAAAGAACATAGACCGCTATCCAGCATGCATCTATGCCTAAAAAGTCCACCTTCAGGTTAGCATCCGCACCCCTTCCAGTATTAAGTTGCAAACAACAGACAGTTGCATTTAGTACTGTGCGTAATGTAAACAATACAAATATCCTTTGACAAAGCATTGATGTTTTATCCCTAGTGGCAACAGCACATCCACAACCTTAGGGGTTGCTATCACTCCCCCAGATTCAATGGAGACATGAACCCCCTATCGAGCATAAATACTTCCTCTTGGTGTCACAAGTATCAACTTGGCCAGAGCCTCTACTAGCAACGGAGAGCATGCAAGATCATAAACAACACATATATGATAGATCGATAATCAACTTGACATAGTATTGCATATTCATCGGATCCCAACAAACACAACATGTAGCATTAGAAATAGATGATCTTGATCATGATAGGCAGCTCACAAGATCTAACATGATAGCACAAGAGGAGAAGACAACCATCTAGCTACTGCTATGGACCCATAGTCCAAGGATGAACTACTCACGCATCAGTCCGGAGGCAGGCATGGTGATGTAGAGCCCTCCGGTGATGATTCCCCTCTCCGGCAGGGTGCCGGAGGCGATCTTCAGAATCCCCCGAGATGGGATTGATGGCGGCGGCGTCTCAGTAACTTTTCTCGTATCGTGGCTCTCGGTACTAGGGTTTTCGCGATGGAGAGAATATATAGGCGAAGGGGCAGAGTCGGGGGGACGCCCGAGGGGCCCACCCCATATGGCGGCGTGGCCAGGGGTGGCACCGCGCCCCCCTATGGTGTGGCTGCCTCGTCGCCCCTATTCGTCTCCTCTTCGGTGTTCTGGAAGGCTCCGTGGAAAATAAGACCGTGGGCTTTTGTTTCGTCCAATTCCGAGAATATTTCCTGTGTAGGATGTCTGAAACCAAAAACAGCAGAAAACAGGAACTGGTGCTTCAGCATCTTGTTAATAGGTTAGTACCGGAAAATGCATCAAAATGACATAAAGTGTATATATAACATGTGAGTATTGTCATAAAACTAGCATGGAACATAAGAAATTATAGATACGTTTGAGACGTATCAAGCATCCCCAATCTTAGTTCCTACTCGCCCTCGAGTAGGTAAACGATAACAAGGATAATTTCTGAAGTGACATGCTACTATCATAATCTTGATCAATACTATGGTAAAGCATATGAGATGAATGATGTGATTCAAAGCAATGGTCTATAGTTTGTTAACAAATAGATAATGACTAAACAACTAAATCATATAGCAAAGACTTTTCATGAATAGTACTATCAAGACGAGCATCAACAAGTCTTGCATAAGAGTTAACTCATAAAGCAATAGATTCTTAATAGAAGGTTTTGAAGCAACACAAAGGAAGATTTAAGTTTTAGCAGTTGCTTTCAACTTTCAACATGTATATCTCATGGATAATTGTCAACACAAAGTAATATGATGAGTGCAAATAAGCAAGTATGTAAGAATCAATGCACACAGTTGACACAAGTGTTTTCTTCTAAGATAGAAAGAAGTAGGTAAACTGACTCAACATAAAGTAAAAGAAAGGCCCTTCGCAGAGGGAAGCAGGGATTACTCATGTGCTAGAGCTTTTTATTTTGAAAACATGGAAACAATTTTGTCAACGGTAGTAATAATTCATATGTGTTATGCATAAAACCTCCTATAAGTTGCAAGCCTCATGCATCGAATACTAATAGTGCCCGCTCCTTGTCCTAATTAGCTCGGATTTCCATGGACTATCATTGCATTACATATGTTTCAACCAAGTGTCACAAAGGGGTACCTCTATGCCACCTGTACAAAGGTCCAAGGAGATAGATCGCATTTGATCTCTCAATTTTGATAGATCTCAACTTGAGGACATCCATACCGGGACAACATAGAAAACAAATAATGGACTCCTCTTTTATGCTTTAAGCATTCAACAACAGATAATATTCTCATAAGAGATTTGAGGATTAATGTCCAAGCTGAAACTTCCACCATGATACATGGTTTTGGTTGGCGGCCCAAAGTTCTTCTCTAACAATATGCATACTCAAACCATTTAACTCATGGCAAATCTCTCTTACTTCAGACAAGACGAAGATGCATAGCAACTCACATGATATTCAAAAAAGGTGTGACAGGTTGATGGCGTCCCCAGAAACATGGTTACCGCTCAACAAGCAACTTATAAGAACTAAGATACATAAGCGACATATTCATTACTACAATAGTTTTTAGGCTACTTTCCCATGAGCTATGTATTGCAAAGACAAGGAATGAATTTTTTTAAAGGTAGCATGCAAGCAATTTACTTTGGAATGGCAGAAAAATACCACATAGTAGGTAGTTATGGTGGACACAAATGGCATAAGTTTTGGCTCAAGGTTTTGGATGCACGAGAAGCATTCCCTCTCAGTACAAGGCTTTGGCTAGCAAGGTTGTTTGAAGCAAACAAAAGTATGAACCGGTACAGCAAAACTTACATAAGAACATATTGCAAGCATTATAAGACACTACACTGTCTTCCTTGTTGCTCAAACACTTTTACCAGAAAATATCTAGACTTTAGAGAGACCAATCATGCAAACCAAATTTCAACAAGCTCTACGGTAGTTCTCCACTAATAGTTTTAAACCACATGATGCAAGAGCTTAAATATGATCTACTTGAGAGCTCAAAACAATTGCCAAGTATCAAATTATTCAAGACAACATATCAATTACCACATGAAGCATTTTCTGTTTCCAACCAAATAGCAATAAATGAAGCGGCTTTCAACTTTCGCCATGAACATTAAAAGTAAAACTAAGAACACCAGTGTTCAATATGAAAAAGCAGAGCGTGTCTCTCTCCCACACAAGGAATGCTAGGATCCGAATTTATTAAAACATAAACAAAAATAAAAGCACACAGACGCTCCAAGTAAAGCACATAAGATGTGACGGAATAAAAATATAGTTTCACTAGAGGTGACATGATAAGTGGTTGATGAAGAAGGGGATGCCTTGGGCATCCCCAAGCTTAGATGCTTGAGTCTTCTTGAAATATGCAGGGATGAACCACGGGGGCATCCCCAAGCTTAGACTTTTCACTGTTCTTGATCGTATTATATCATCCTCCTCTCTTGATCCTTGAAAACTTCCTTCACACCAAACTCAAAACAATCTCATTAGAGGGTTAGTGCATAATCAAAAATTCACATGTTCAGCGAGGACACAATCATTCCCAACACTTCTGGAAATTACCCAAGGCTACTGAAATTTAATGGAGCAAAGAAATCCACTCAAACACAGTAAAGGAGGCAATGTGAAATAAAAGGCAAAATCTGTCAAAACAGAATAGTCCGTAAAGACAAATTTTTTCGAGGCACTTAACATGCTGAGATGAAGAAGCTCAAATTGAATGAAAGTTGCGTACATATCTGAGGATTACTCATGCAGAATTTTTAGATTCTCCTACAGAGAGAACAGCTCAAATTCGTGACAGCTAAAAATCTGTTTCTGCGCAGAAATCCAAATCTAGTATCAACTTTCTATCAAACACTTTACTTGGCACAACAATGCAATAAAGTAAAGATACAAAGGTATTGCTACAGTAGTAACAAGCACCTTGACTCAAATATAAAACAAAATTGCAGAAAATAAAATAATGGGTTGTCTCCCATAAGCATTTTTCTTTAACACCTTTCAGCTAGGCGCAGAAAATGTAAATCAAGTAACATCAAGAGAAGAAGCATCAACAGAGGAGTTGGGGGTTTTCTCATCAATGCATTGTATCTTATCTATGTAAGTTTCAGAAAATCCTCTTTCATTACTTTTAGGCTTACTATCCTCCTCAAATAAATTTTCAGGAACAATCCAATCAAAATTCTTTTCTAGTGCCTCATGCATTCCTATGAGCTTATAAGGTATTGGTACTTTAGTCTCCCCCTCACAATTGGCTTCATTAGTGTACTTTAGCCTATATTTTTCCACATTTTCAAGGGTACTTTCAAAATTGTTATAAAAGCCAAGCATCTTATGTTGAATAAAGACTTTTCTAGCTTCTCTAGCTACATCACCAAATTCTTTAAGAACGGTTCTAAAACAAAAAAAATCTTCTCTCCTTCTTCCATATCACAGAGTGTAAGAAACATATGTTGCATTATAGGATTAAGATTAACAAATCCAGCTTCCAACATGTGCACTAAAGAGGCAGTAGCAATTTCATAATTAGGAGCAAGTTCCACCAAGTATCTATCTTCAAAATCTTTAACCTTACTAACATGAGTGAAAAATTCTTCTATATTATCTCTTCCAATGATAGACCCACGCCCTACTGATATATCTTTCAACGTGAACTTAGGGAGAAGCAGGATGAAATAAACTAAGGTAAACTGATAAATAAAGTAAATGCAAGTAACTAATTTTTTTGTGTTTTTGATATAAAGAAAGCAAACAAGACATAACATAAAGTAAAGCAAGACAATAAACAAAGTAAAGAGATTGGGTGTGAGAGAATCCCCTTGCAGCGTGTCTTGATCTCCCCGGCAACGGCGCCAGAAAAATAGCTTGATGGCGCGTGATGCACACGTCCGTTGTGAACCCCAAGAGGAAGGTGTTGTGCGCACAGCAACAAATTTTTCCCTCAGTAAGAAACCAAGGTTATCGATCCAGTAAGAGATGAAGGCCACGTGAAGGTTGTTGGTGAAGGAGTGTAGTGCGGCGCAACACCAGGGATTCCTGCGCCAACGTGGAACCTGCACAACACAATCAAAATACTTTGCCCCAACTTAACATTGAGGTTGTAAATCTCACCGGCTTGCTGTAAACAAAGGATTAAATGTATGGTGTGGAGAATGATGTTTGTTTGCAAAGAACAACAGAGAACAATGATTGCAGTAGGTTGTATTTCAGATATAAAAGAATGGACCGGGGTCCACACTTCACTAGTGGTGCCTCTCCAATAAGATAAATAGCATATTGGGTGAACAAATTACAGTTGGGAAATTGACAAATAGAGAGGGCATAACAATGCACATACATATCATGATGACTACTATGAGATTTACTTAGGGCATTAGGACAAAGAACATAGACCGCTATCCAGCATGCATCTATGCCTAAAAAGTCCACCTTCGGGTTAGCATCCGCACCCCTTCCAGTATTAAGTTGCAAACAACAGACAGTTGCATTAAGTACTGTGCGTAATGTAAACAATACAAATATCCTTAGACAAAGCATTGATGTTTTATCCCTAGTGGCAACAGCACATCCACAACCTTAGGGGTTCATTGTCACTCCCAGATTCAATGGAGACATGAACCCACTATCGAGCATAAATACTCCCTCTTGGAGTCACAAGTATCAACTTGGCCAGAGCCTCTACTAGCAACGGAGAGCATGCAAGATCATAAACAACACATATATGATAGATCGATAATCAACTTGACATAGTATTCCATATTCATCGGATCCCAACAAACACAACATGTAGCATTACAAATAGATGATCTTGATCATGATAGGCAGCTCACAAGATCTAAACATGATAGCACAAGAGGAGAAGACAACCATCTAGCTACTGCTATGGACCCATAGTCCAAGGATGAACTACTCACGCATCAGTCCGGAGGCGGGCATGGTGATGTAGAGCCCTCCGGTGATGATTCCCCTCTTCAGAATCCCCCGAGATGGGATTGACGGCGGCGGCGTCTCAGTAACTTTTCTCATATCGTGGCTCTAGGTACTACGGTTTTCACGACGGAGAGAATATATAGGCGAAGGGGCAGAGTCGGGGGACGCTCGAGGGGCCCACCCCATATGGCGGCGCAGCTAGGGGTGGGGCCACGCACCCCTATGGTGTGGCCGCCTCGTCGCCCCTCTTCGTCTCCTCTTCGGTGTTCTGGAAGGCTCCGTGGAAAATAAGACCGTGGGCTTTTGTTTCGTCCAATTCCGTGAATATTTCCCGTGTAGGATTTCTGAAACCAAAAACAGCAGAAAACAGGAACTGGTGCTTGGCATCTTGTTAATAGGTTAGTACCAGAAAATGCATCAAAATGATATAAAGTGTATATAAAACATGTGAGTATTGTCATAAAACTAGCATGGAACATAAAACTGGGCCGGCCCTATAACAGAAAAGTTGGCCCACGTGCTTATTGGGCCATACCATTTGGTAAATGGGCCGGCCCGTTAGAAGGAAAGTTGGCCCACAAGCTTATTGGGCCGGCCCGCTAACTCGTTGGGCCAGCTCACCTGATTTGCGGTGGACCCCAGATACTAACTAGGCCGGCCCGTTAGCACGAAAGTGGCCCCCACAAGCTTATTGGGCCGGCCCACTAACTTGTGGGCCAGCCCAATTCCTTTTGTGGTGGACCCCACTTAATAACAGGGCCGGCCCGTCAGCAGGAAATTGGGCCCCACATGTTTATTGGGCCGGCCTGCCAACCTGTTGGGCTAGCCCACTTGCTCTATGGTGGACCCCACTTACTAACTGGGACGGCTCAGTTACATGAATGTGGGCCCCACATACTAACTGGGCTGGCCCTTTAACAGGAAAGTGGGACCCACCTGTTTTTTTGGGCCAGCCCACTAGCTTGTTGGGCCAGCCCACTTGATCTGTGGTGGACCCCACTTACTAAATGAGTCGGCCCGGTAGCAGAAAAATGGGAGCCACATGGTAAATGGGCCGGCCCAATACCTTCCTGGGCAGGCCCAATTGCTTCATGGTGGACCCCAGTTGTTAAATGGGCCGGCCCGATAACAGGAAAGTGGGCCCCACATGTCTAGTGGCCGGCCCGTTTGCCTGTTGACCGGTCAAACGATGGCATTCGGCCCGGCCCGCGGGCTTAGTGGGCCGGCCCATTTAAATTTTGACCAGTCAACCTTAGAGGTTAAGCCCGGCCCATGTGCCTAATGGACCAGCCTAGTTATTTAGTTGACCGGTCAAACTAAGTCAGCTGGCCCAGCTCGGAAACTAAATGGGTCGGCCCGCTTAAGGCGTGGCAGGCCTCGTGTGGGCCTACCATCTACCACGGGGTTTCAGCCGCTTAACGTCATTAACTGCCAGTTAACGGCGTCTTCCACGTGTCAGTTTGCATGACATCAGCAGTCAATGGGCTCCCGAAAACACATCTGCAACGGTCCTATTTTCCGTGGCGGAAGGGCGCCCGAACGCGACGGACCGACAAAAACATGGTAGGACTTTGCCTGACGTAGTTTGGACCACAGAACCCATATCGTCGGGTTAGGCCCATAGGCGACGAAAAATGGCCCTTCGCGGATGATTTTGGGACGTTGTCTATTTGAACTTTTCTTGTAGTGGATTCCAATATAAAGGCATGTGTCGCCATATATCCAGCTTCCGGTGTTTTTGGGGTGATGTACCCCCTCGTGTCTATCGACATAAAGGACACATCGAGGTTTTGGAACAAGTTCTCCCGTTCGTGTTCAGGCATGTTTGCCAGTCGAGATCTTCCTCTTGCACGGGCATCTCTGTGATTGTCTCCCGAAGTTCCTGATTGTCGACTCAGGTTGGCCCTGCACGCACTTGACGCAGAAGCTGCAGCTTTCCTTTCATCGGGTGCTATTATTTGTTTCTTGAGCTCTCGTCCGGCACGAGCGAGTTTATATTGATATGCTTCAAGCGCCTCCGGTGTGGTCGTGGTAGTCATCGACTCTGTGCCATCCATGGCTCTCTGAGCTCTATCCCAAGATGATTGCGACAATTGTATCTTCTCTCGCGGTGTGGACCCAATGTATTTGCTTCGTGTTCCGTGCCTGAGATCCGCGGGGTCGATGTTCGGGTTTCCCAAGTCATCGAAAGCCTTGGATGCTTCGTCCTCTTGTCGACTTGATTCCCCGATTGCGAAGACTTGATGATATATTGTTGTGTTTTCATCTTCGGGGTCGGTGACACCGTCGTATAGATCGGTGAAGACCTCCCGGATAGAAGTAGATCTGTCGATGAGTCGAGGTTGTCTATGCTTTCTGAGTCGCTATCCAGATCGGAATCTGTAAAAAACCCAAAAGTCATGTAGCCGAATTGTTCGGCTAGGTCCCGCCAGCAGCGGGTTTGATGAATCTTGGCGGTAAAACTTCCTCGTCGCCTGACTCGATGAACGATGCTGATGATCCTAAAAAATCGGAATCAGCCACTAATAGTCCCGAAAAAATCGGTGCCGCGAAACGGTGCGATCCCTCTTTCCCAACGAGAAAGTGGAAGCTCCTGAACGTCATCTCCTTCGACTCCTCCATATCGGCATATGCATGCAAACGGGCGGGAGGGTGAGGAACAAAATCGATGAGATCAGGTTGGGCATGTTTACCTCCATCCATCACGTTGCTTGCTATCGATGATGCTTATGATGTTGACGATGCCATCGAGATCACCTCCTTGTCGCCTCCAATCCCCACAGACGGCGCCAATAGACAAGGGTTTAACTTGTCAATGCCAACAGATTGTATACTAGGGTTTCACGGAAAGTAGAGGGCAAGTAGATCTCGAAGGTTCAGCTGAAAAAGGTGCTCGACTATGAAAAACTAGGGTGTATGTTGACAATGGATTCAATCCCTTCTTTCTCATTCGGGTCCCCTTTATATAGGAGGTGGAGCCAAGGCTTTCGTGTCGCACAAGTTACAAATTCCGGGAGACTATTTGAGTCCTTCCCATACAATTACACGACTCTTAATTCCTAATGTAACTCAATGTTCCATATCGATGTTTATTGGGCTTCCGGGCTTTAAAAGCTTCGGGTCACGGGCCTCCAGATATCCTCGGTTACCTTATTCGGCAGGCCCATTCGAGATGCCTATGTCACTCCCAGATCCAGATCCGGTATGTTTTGCAGCAAGGCCCTGCAAATTTTTGAATCTAATCCGGGGTCCCTAACCAGGCGAGTCATCGCCCACGTGTCAGAGACTGTGGCTGTTTTCGCTCAGTGAGAAAAGTCTCACATCTTTTCTGTTTTATCAGAAATTTCCAGAAAATGTTCATATCTTGATAAATTCATATCTTTCAAACTATAATTTGAAATAAAATGTGTTCTATATGAAAATTGATTAGAAAATTATAATGAACCTGAATATGACATCCATATATATGTTTGCAACTTGCATCAAGTCGCGTCGTGGTAGTTATGCATGCTCACCTCACATATATGCGGAGTATTTCGGAATTCCATTTAGGTTTTCCCCGCTTCATTCAATATTGAAGTAGCGCACCCCTGCCATGATATGCCATGCTAATCAACACTTATCTTTGATGGTAGAAAATGCAACTTCAATCCAAATTGTTTGTCTGGGGTTCTAACTCCAATTAAATTGGATAAGTTGCATCACATCACAATTGCCATGTCATGCATATCATCTTGATCATGCTGGTTCTTCTTCCGTAGTAGTAAGACTTGCATCCGTTGTTTGTCCAGCATTTTTTTCTTCCCGGATATGATCACGAAGTGGTGATGTGAGATACGACAAGTCCTCCGGAGGTTCCTCGGCAATCTTTAACAGGCAAGCATTTCCTAAACTCCTATCTCTACATGAGTCGGTCACCTATTTTATTTTGCCTTCTCTCTTATGCTAGCCTTGATTTGCGTTCTTGTCACGTGTCCTATCCACTTGTGACCTCAAGCAGCCCATATTGCCTCCGCCACCCTCCTACAGCTGTTGTTTGGTTATCGGGTCTGCCTTGCGAGTCGTAGTGCATGCTAGTGCTGTTTATATCTTGATACCATTATTGATATCTTATCGGGTTATCTGTTGGGGCATCATGACACATGGGTTATGGATATACTTGTTGGAGATACTCATTCTTTATTTAATGTTAACAACTAAAATTTTAAGCAGAGGCATCTGTGACCCCCTTTGCAAAAGCATCGAAACATTGACTCACTAATGTCCCCTAGGACTCGAGTTCTTGTTATCTGTTCCGAGATTGAGCGCTCTACCCGTATGTGGGTATTACTACTGGGACCCCCTCACCCATTAACTTTTCTCAAGTCAGTTGAAAAGAGGGCCACAACCTTGGTTTTATTTGGCGCATGCATGTTTAAATATTGTTGCCTTCGGGTGTTTACTTCCTGTTGCCTTCGGGTATTTATATTCTGTATTGTACCCCGCAGAAAGTTTAGCGAAGCGTGTGGTTTGCATGCCCAGCTGTTAACACAAACCCTGAGTCCTCTTCGGAGTATGGACGGACTTCGATACAGGTAGCTTAGTCGGGTGGCCCCCCTAGACTTTCTTGTTGAACTGGGAACGGTCTTGTTCTGAGACATCCACCTGTCGTAAGTGGGTCGAGCATGCGTATGGTTACATTTGGGTAACCCCTGCAGGGTGTACATCTTATCGATAAGCCGTGTCCGCGGTTATGGACAACTTGGAGCTGTTTAACTCGATCATAGAATAACTTACACCTTTATGTTGCTGCTAATAAATTATTAATAAATTGCATAGTAATTTAGCATTACTACAATGGTTACTTAATAAAACTTGTCCACCGCATGAGTGCCTTTGTAAGTACTTCCTTCACGAGGGGGGGCACACATCGGTCGGGTTATGTTTGAAGATTATAGAACTGTTAGTTTATGCGCTCTCTCACCTTCTTTGATAGACGAATGTTGTAGAGTGTCTCTATAGGTTTTAGTGCTTATGCGCTGCCGCTTAACCCAACCATATTGCATATGACATCCTCTTGCATCCTCTAAGTCCCATGCGTGCCTCAAGTACAAATGACGACTGGTTGACGAATGCTTATACGTCTTGAAGTCTTGTTAAGTACGAACCCGTAATTATTGCTGCTTTGGGACATAACCGAGCAGGTATGAAGACATGTTCGATGAAGATGACGTTAGCAAGGTTACCCTTCCGGCTTGGCCTGGGCAGGGTTATGGACGCCAGCGGTTATCTTCAGGACTCTTAGTCCAATTCATATCTTGTCTGTACTCGGAGGTATTTGATTTTCAGTATGATTCGGATCTTCATGTTGTATATTGTATCTTGACTCGTTGGAGTCATTGTTGTAATATATGTATATTGTGGGCTCTATTGTAAACCGGTTGTAATGATACTACTCGTGGTAATTCCTCTGGCATCACGTCTGTGATTCGTCGTGCATGTCGTGTCGGAGGGCGTATCTGGATCGATATCATGCGGATTTTGGCGGGATCACTGAAATCCTCATGGTACCCGTTTCGGGGAGTCACAAGTTGGTATCAGAGCTCAGGTTGATGGTACCCCACTAGTCCAACCTGTAGGATAACCTTGCCAACGGACGTTGTTGTGTCTAGTGTCAAAACTATTTTCTAAAATTCGTTGGATAGATCTAATTAACTCTGATTTTTCTCCATACCTCTATTATTTCTCATCTTACCTATGCGAGTTTTGAATCTTCTCTCATCTTCTTCTCTGAGTCTTAGGTTCCGACGCGGGATGGACGATCTCTGCCTTAACCTAATAGGTCCGATCTTCGAAGTACGCCAGAAGCGCATCATCGTCAACGGAACAATGACTTCTTGTTAGTGGTGTCAACCGATCAGCATGGAGCAAGAACCCTTGTTAGCGGCGTCGAGGAGATCGACACGTCGACTGAAGATCCAATGGTTCACCTCTCTCCCCCGTACCTTGAGGTGGAACCTTGGGCGAGGTTCCTTGTTAGTGGTGTCGATTGTAACGGCCCTGGAAATACCCTATTAGATTCCGTTTGTTGTATTTCTTTTGTGCATCATCATATGCATCATGCACCATATCATCCATGTTTTTACTAAATAAAATTATTAGTTTATAAACCCTAAACTATTTTATTTTACCTCTCATATGGTTTAGTCAATAAAACCCTCCTCTCTCCTTTCATTTAACCAAACTCTAAAAAACCAACACCTTCAAACAAATAAAATTATTAATTCAACTATTTTGTTTTCTCTCCCTCCACCTCCGCATTCAAAATTCAAATCTGTTTGAACTATTTTAAATCAGCTTACAAAAAAATTTAAAAGAAAAGGAAAACGAAATTCTTAAAACAAAAACCCTAGCTAATCTAAACCTGGCCCTCCTCTGCTTTTCTTCTCCGTGGCCAAGTCCTTCCTGGCGGCCAAACTCCTTCCTTCCCTTCTCCCTCTGGCCTAGCTCGGCCCTTTCCTTCTCCCTTGACCCATACCGTTTCGACGAGGACCAGGTCGACTTCTTTTCCTTTCCCACGAGAGGAGCGTGTTAGTTCACATCATCGACGCCGATGTGGTCCTCCTCCCCTTCCCTCGCTTTCCAGGACCACACCAGCCTCTCACTTATCCTCCCCAACAACTCTCCCCCTCGCTCACGACTCTCTCGTCCTCCCTTCTTTCTTCTACTGCAAGCAAAACGAGAGAGGGGAAAGACCCCATCGCACCACCAAGCACCACCGCGAGTTCCCCGTCGTCGCCCAACCACCTCCGTCTGCCCCGAGTTGCACTGCCGCCCCCACGAGCTACACCTCCCTCTCCTCGTTCTCCTCATACCAGAAATCGACCTGGGTAGCCCTGAAATCGATGTCCACTGATACGTCTCCAACGTATCTATAATTTCTGATGTTCCATGCTAGTTTTATGACAATACTTACATGTTTTGTTCACACTTTATATCGTTTTGATGCATTTTCCGGAACTAACCTATTAACGAGATGCCGAAGTGCTAGTTCCTGTTTTCTGCTGTTTTTGGTTTCAGAAATCTTACACAGGGAATATTCTCGGAATTGGACGAAATCAAGGCCCATGATCTTATATTTCCACAAAGCTTCCAGAACACCGAAGAGGGACCAGAGGGGAGGCCCAGGGCCCCCACACGACATGGTGGCGCGACCAGAGGGGGGGCGCGCCCCCTACTGTGTGGGCCCCCCCAGGGCCCTTCCGACTTCGCCTCTTCGCCTATTTAAGCCCTGGTGACCTAAAACTTCGGTACGAATAAGCCACGATACGAGAAAAGTTCCAGAGCCGCCGCCATCGCGAAGCCAAGATTCGGGGGACAGAAGTCTCTGTTCTGGCACGCCGCCAGGACGGTGAAGTGCCCCCGGAAGGCATCTCCATCGACACCACCGCCATCTTCATCACCGCTGCTGTCTCCCATGATGAGGAGGGAGTAGTTCTCCCCCGAGGCTAAGGGCTCTACCATAGCTATGTGGTTCATCTCTCTTTTTGTGATCTAGTTGAATATCATCTATTTGCTACTCTAGTGATGTTATTAAAGTAGTCTATTACTCCTCCATGATGTAATGTTGACAGTGTAGCACTTGGTATAAGCTATGATTGTGATCTCTTGTAGATTATGAAGTTAATTATTACTATGATAGTATTGATGTGATCTATTCCCCCTTTCATAGCCTGACGGTGACGGTGTGCATGCTATGTTAGTACTCGGTTTAAATTGCAATGGTCTATCATGCACTCTAAAGGTTACTTAAATATGAACTTCGGATGTTGTGGAGCTTGTTAACTCCGGCTTGAGGGAGCTCTTGTAGCCCTACACAATGAATGGTGTTTGTTATCCAACAAGAGAGTGTAGAGTAGTTTCATTTATGTGATCAATGTTGAGAGTGTCCACTAGTGAAAGTAGGATCCCTAGGCCTTATTTCCGAACATCGAATCTCCGTTTATTTACTGTTCTACTGCATGTTTACTCGCTGCCATATTTATTTCAGATTGTTATTACCACTCATATTCATCCATATTACTTGCATTTTACTATCTCTTCGCCGAACTAGTGCACTGATACGTCTCAAACGTATCTATAATTTCTTATGTTCCATGCTACTTTATTGATGATACTCACATGTTTTATACACACTTTATGTCATATTTATGCATTTTCCGGCACTAACCTATTAACAAGATGCCGAAGAGCCAGTTGTTGTTTTCTGCTGTTTTTGGTTTCAGAAATCCTAGTAAGGAAATATTCTCGGAATTGGATGAAATCAACGCCCATGGTCTTATTTTTCCACGAAGCATCCAGAAGTCCGAAAGAGAAACGAAGTGGGGCGATGAGGCGGCCACACAACAGGGCGGCGCGGCCCACCCCTTGGTCGCGCGGCCCTAGCGTGTGGGCCCCTCGTGACGCCCCCTGACCTACCCTTCCGCCTACATATAGCCTTCGTCGAGATAACCCCAGTACCGAGAGCCATGATACGGAAAACCTTCCAATCCCATCTCGGGGGATTCAGGAGATCGCCTCCGGCACCCTGCCGGAAAGGGGAATCATCTCCCAGAGGACTCTTCATCGCCATGATCGCCTCCGGATTGATGCGTGAGTAGTTCACCCCTGGACTATGGGTCCATAGAAGTAGCTAGATGGTCGCCTTCTCCTCATTGTGCTATCATTGTCGGATCTTGTGAGCTGCCTAACATGATCAAGATCATCTATCTGTAATGCTACATGTTGCGTTTGTTGGGATCCGATGAATATGGAATACTATGTTATGTTGATTATCAATCTATCATATATGTGTTGTTTATGATCTTGCATGCTCTCCGTTATTAGTAGAGGCTCTGGCCAAGTCATTACTTGTAACTCCAAGAGGGAGTATTTATGCTCGATAGTGGGTTCATGCCTCCATTAAATCTGGGATAGTGACAGAAAGTTCTAAGGTTGTGGATGTGCTGTTGCCACTAGGGATAAAACATCAATGCTTTGTCTAAGGATATTTGTGTTGATTACATTACGCACCATACTTAATGCAATTGTTTGCTGTTTGCAACTTAATACTGGAAGGGGTGCTGATGCTAACCTGAAGGTGGACTTTTTAGGCATAGATGCATGCTGGATAGCGGTCTATGTACTTTGTCATAATGCCCAATTAAATCTCACACTACTCATCATAATATGTATGTGCATTGTCATGCCATCTTTATTTGTCAATTGCCCAACTGTAATTTGTTCACCCAACATGCTATTTCTTATCGGAGAGACACCACTAGTGAACTGTGGACCCCGGTCCATTCTTTACATCGAATACAATCTACTGCAATACTCGTTCTTACTGTTCTGTGCAAACATCATCATCCACACCATACATCTAATCCTTTGTTACTGCAAGCAGGTGAGATTGACAACCTCACTGTTAAGTTGGGGCAAAGTATTTTGGTTCTGTTGTGCAGGTTCCACGTTGGCGCCGGAATCCCTGGTGTTGTGCCGCACTACACTCCGCCACCATCAACCTTCAACGTGCTTCTTGACTCCTACTGGTTCGATAACCTTGGTTTCTTTCTGAGGGAAAACTCGCCGCTGTACACATCACAACTTCCAATCTCTTTACTTTGTTTTTATCTTGCTTTATTTTTATTTACAACTTTGTTTGCTGCATTATATCAAAATACAAAAAAACTAGTTACTAGCTTTTCTTTATTTACTATCTTGTTTGCGTTCCGTATATTAAAGACACAAAAAAAATTAGTTACTTGCATTTACTTTATCTAGTTTGCTTTATTTACTATTGATAAAATGGGTACTCTTGAAAATACTAAGTTGTGTAACTTCACAAACACAAATAATAATGATTTCTTATGCACACCTATTGCTCCACCTGCTACTACAGCAGAATTCTTTGAAATTAAACCTGCTTTACTGAATCTTGTCATGAGAGAGCAATTTTCTGGTGTTAGTTCTGATGATGCTGCTGCCCATCTTAATAATTTTGTTGAACTATGTGAAATGCAAAAATATAAGGATGTAGATGGTGACATTATAAAATTAAAATTGTTTCCTTTCTCCTTAAGAGGAAGAGCTAAAGATTGGTTGCTATCTTTGCCTAAGAATAGTATTGATTCATGGACTAAATGTAAGGATGCTTTCATTGGTAGATATTATCCTCCTGCTAAAATTATATCTTTGAGAAGTAGCATAATGAATTTTAAGCAATTGGATAATGATCATGTTGCCCAAGCATGGGAAAGAATGAAATCTTTGGTTAAAAATTGCCCTACTCATGGACTGACTACTTGGATGATCATCCAAACCTTTTATGCAGAACTGAATTTTGCTTCGCGGAACCTATTGGATTCAGCTCCTGGAGGTACTTTTATGTCCATCACTCTAGGCGCCGCAACAAAGCTTCTTCATAATATGATGATTAATTACTCTGAATGGCACACGGAAAGAGCTCCACAAGGTAAGAAGGTAAATTCTGTCAAAGAAACCTCCTCCTTAAGTGATAAGATTGATGCTATTATGTCTATGCTTGTGAATGGTAGGACAAATGTTGATCCTAATAATGTTCCTTTAGCTTCATTGGTTGCCCAAGAAGAACATGTTGATGTGAACTTCTGTTGGCGTCCGAAACCCACCGGCGAGCTACGGCTGGCAACACGAAGAGCCGGGAACAACCTTAGGGCTGCGGCTGGCCCTGGTCCCTCCAAGCGACGGCCCGCAGCTCACTGGTACACACGTCCCGATGCTGGTGCAAGGGCGTGCCACCTGATCTATACCTGATCAGGAAGGTGATGGATTTGCTTCGCTTAGTTTCCTGCATGGCATACACGTAAACATTAAATACGAGCCTCGATCGGCTCTCAGGTTGTCCTGTGAATCGGCTCAAGGAGCCGATCCACCCATGACTCGTATGGGGTTTACGATTGCATGGTGGTCCTGCTTGATCAGAACAAAGCTAAAACGACCTACGACGATCTAGGGTTTTCACCGCATAATCGGAACATCCTACTCGTGATTGAGTCTGGCAGCCACGCACGGTGATCATAAACCGACCCTAGACAAGGCCTAAAAACCAACATTAAGTTGATCCCCGGAACATCTTGTCTAGGGTTAGCAAACTACACCCTACGTCCCACTGGATCATTCAACCCGTTTGTAAGGCCTAACTATGCAGATATTAAACTAATCCTTGATGAATCAAGGAGCGATCATAACGGATCGGATCTACTAAACAATGATCAAGCAAGATGCCGCCCTTACACCTAAGAAAGGTGTAAGGACGGCTAGACGTCTAAGGGTTGCATGGACGAAAACATGTAGCACGGTAAAGCAATGCTAACCCTAACACATCTATGATAACTACGTTGCTCGCCATCAAAAAGGCTTCAGTACGAGCAACACATGGATAACGAATAAACGTATACTGCCTAGATCGCAAGATGCGATCTAGGCAGCATGATGCTTACCCGGAAGAAACCCTCGAAACAAGGGGTCGGCGATGCGCCAAGATTGGTTTGTGATGAACGTGATTGTTGTCTTTCTTGATAACCCTAGATACATATTTATAGTCCGTAGACTTTCTAACGTGGGAATAATCCCAACCGTGCACGAGCTAAACTCTAACTAACCGACACGTATCCTATTTATATTTACAGATACAAGGGCAAACTAGCCCAAACTTCGTGTACAAGGCCGGTTCGCGTATTCTTCCATGTATATTTCTTCAAGCCCAATCTTGATCGCGGCCCACCTCTGACTCGGTCAAATTCTGGTGATAACACATGCCCCCCTGGTTTTGGAATTGATAATTCCAAAATCACTCTGCTTTTTCTTCGTCGGGTCATGTCATGGCAGAGCAAAACCGTCGCAGTATCCTTCATCATGATGCCCTGCCTTCTCAACTTCTCCGCGTGATTTGACCATTGTTTTCTTTTTTTCTTTGGGCACCACCTCCTCGGAAACTGCTGTGGCATTGAATCTCCACTATATCTCCTTTATTTAACTGCGCCGAACAGTTCGCCTCTTCATCCCCTTCGCATTAGCACTCCAAAAGCCCTCCTCTGCCACCATGTCTTCTTCCTCCTCTGCCTCGTCGGGTCTTTCCACCCAGTCCTCCCCCTCCCGTGAGCCGACGCCGGAGTGGGACCCAGAGGAGGCCCACGAGGCCCACATTCGCCATGCCATAGAAGACGGGGACGAGTCCAGTCACGACTTCCCTGTCTGGTCTGAGGACAACAAGTCCTCGACCGATGGGGAAAGTGACCTCCGCTTCCTTGCCGACGGGGAAACGGAGGAGGAGAGCGATGACGATCGCTTCTCCTGGGACGACTTCACCTCCTTCGAGGAGGAGGAGGAGGAGGAGGACGACACCTCCTCCGATGAACCGCTGGCCAAGCGCTTCTGCCCCTGGCCGGGGAACCTCAGCGACTTCGACAGCGACGATGATGCTGACGAGGAGGACGAGGACAACGAGGGCCTTGCCGGCGGCCGCGGCAGCAGCGACGACGAGTCAGCCGGGAGTAGCGCCGACAGCGGCGACGACGGCGACGACGAGGGCAGCGACGGCCCATAGATAGGACCCTTAGTATAGGATCAGCAGTAGTAGATGGGGCAATGTATCCCCTGGTACTTCCTTTTGAGAGCAATCAGCTTTTTATGTAAGGAATCCCGTTATCAATGAAGAATTTCCTTTAATTTGATTTTGCCGATTTCCTTTATGCTAATTTAGCCGATTTCCCCTCATACTGACTTTGCCGATTGTCAACTTAATCAACGCTCAATGAGCCGATGGCAACGCATCGGTCCCTCACAATCTATCCTTCATCTCTTCGACTGACGACTTTGAGATCTGGTGTATAATGTGGAAGACCCATGCCTTCAGGAGAGCCCTAGGACCGTTGCTGAAACAACTTGACGCTGAAGCTGATACTTCTGCAGAACAGGTGCCACTTGCTCGTAAATCTCCTCGCGATAGTTTCCAGTGATGCTTTATAACCCTGCTCTGTTTCGTTGCAGCAACAAGATGGCCCAGAGCCTGTCAATGATGATGGATCCCCTTTCAGATTCCTTTCAGCAGCTCTGGTGGTCTTCTCCTGCAACAATACACCGCTTCTGAAGAAGGTTATGATGCAGGGCTAGCCGACGACACTCCAATCGGCTCCAAAAACAGAGTGTCTACCAGATCAGCTGCCCCCCGAGCCTCAGTTAAGGAGAGAACAGCGGCGAGGACACACAGTTCAGTCGAAGGGCCTCGAACTCAGGCAATTCTGAGACAGTCACCACGCAGAGCCAGCTAGACTTGCCACCGTCGGCTTCGAAGAAAAGGTCAGCCCCTGAACCTGCCGTTTCGCAAACTCCCACCAAAAAAGGGCAGGGCAGCTCCATCCTCTCCTCGGCTCATGTTGCATGCTGACCCCTTGTCGTTCTTATCGGCTAACCTCTTCCTCTGCAAACTAATGACACCTCCAGTGGGGATGTCGAGGAGGCACCCATGCCATCCGCCACTCTGGCCTTAGCAACTTCTATGAATGCAGTTGAGAAGGTGGCCAACTTGGCCAAACCGACAGCAGAAACACCAGAGCCGATCACCTCTTCTTCCGTTGAAAGCCGATATTGCAGACGAAATGCCAACGGCTTGATGAGCAAATGGCTGCCTTGTACGCCCAAACTGACACCTCTAACAGCACTGCTGAACTGGCGACCTTTTACAAAGGGTTGGAGGTCCTCGAAGAGAAGGTTCGGGCAACAAAACAACTCATTGAAGCTGAGGAAGCTCTCATCGTTCACTCCCTCGAGGAAGCAGAAGGCCTCGGGGCTGAACTGAAGACCGACTTGGTCGAAAATCCGCGTCTTGAACACGTGGCTGGTAGATCCTGTGTAATTTGTACTAGAGTCGATGGCTGTGCATCGGCTTTGTTTCTTAGTTCTAAAGTCGATGTGTGTGCATCGGCTGTTCATCATGAGAATTTTTTTTTACTGGTTGATTTTTCTATCGGCCGCCAATATTTCACTGCACATGAATCGCACATGTTCATTAGATTAGGTGCCCCCCGAGCCGAATCTGTCAGGTTACTGCAGATATCGGCTATGCAGTTATCCAAAGAACTAGCCCTGAACATCGGTTCTGCAGACATGACCCATGCCGATTTCTTTGCACTCACAAGCTGATGTAAACCCGTACCGCAGCTTTCCGTCACCTGTTAGATCGACACTAAACATAGGGAAAACGTGTGGTAAAGATAATATGGGCCGATTGCTGGAATCGGCCCCCATCTTGATTGCATTGCTCAAAAGAGGTCTGCATCTTGTTCGTGCTTCACTATCACTACGTGACATGCTTGAGACAAGATCATTACTTTTTATTTTTTGGGGCCGATCACAAGGATCGGCCTTCCCATGTACGCTCATAGACTTTGCTCCTGTTACACGGTTAGGCCAGTGGATAAGACCAGCCTCACCCCGTTTTTTGACACGTCGATGTACTCGCAGTCGTCCAAAGTGATGCCTGAGAGTGGCTCTTGGGCTTCCGTCTCCCAAACGTTCATGCCAGCCGTTGAAATCTCGGCTGTATCGTCTGCCTGGACGACTTCTACCTCATCCCCATCCCACTGTATTAGGCATTGGTGCATCGTAGATGGAATGCAACAGTTGGCATGGATCCAATCTCTCCCTAGCAGGATAGCGTAAGTGCTCTTGCTATCGACAATGAAGAATGTCGTAGGGATGGTCTTCCTCCCTACGGTCAGATCCACGTTCAGAACACCTTGTGCATCAGATGCTTGGCCGTTGAAATCGCTCAGTGTAACGTTGGTCTTGATCAGATCTGAGCTAGAGCGTCCCAACCGACGTAGCATGGAGTATGGCATGATGTTGACCGCCGCTCCGGTGTCCACCAGCATCCTATTGACAGGCTGTCCATTGATATAACCTCGTAAGTATAGGGCCTTCAGGTGTCTGTAGCTTCTTTCACGTGGCTTCTCAAAGATAACCGGCCGTGGGCCGCAGTCAAGTTTTGCCACAGGTGCTTCGTCTAATCCTGGAGCACAAAACTCCGCTGGAAGGATGAACACCATGTTTGTACTAGCCGATGTCTCATCATCGGCTTTCCTTTGCTTGGGGCGCCACTCCATCTTTTGTGGTCGACCCTCTTCGTCCAGGGTTCGTTGAATTTTCGCGGCCAGATCGGGCCGCGCCTTCCTTAGCGTGTGCAGGTATAACCTTTCGGCTTCCTCCAAGCCACGCAGTCGCTGAACCCTACGCCTTTGGGAACGGCTGAGTCCATCAGGGCACCACCTTGGCCGGTGGTACCTGTCCTCTTCTTCTTCGTAGTCATCTTCTAACTCCTCGAGGTCTTCTTCCCGAGAGGACTCAGTTTGCTTGTTCCTAGATGGGAGAGGCCCGAGACGTTTGAACACTGACACGTCTGTTGCACCCTTCTTCTTCTGTCTACATTCTGGGCAGTTGCCGATTGTAGGCAATCGGCTCATTCCTGAATCCCAGCAGTGCTTGAAGAAAGGACAGTCCCAGTGCTTGTCCACGTCGTCTTGTTCTCTTGACCTTTCCTTGGCGCGGCGCTCGTATCTCTCCTCATCGCGATCATGCCGACGATGTCTCCTGGCGTCCCTGCTAGCTAGACGATCCCTTTCATCATCGCTGTTGTACCGCCGGCGCTGGTCGTACTGACTTCCATATTTGTTGAGGAGATGATCAGAGAGAGGTCGTTGATATCGCACATTCTTTACTTCTCCCTCTGTGATGTAGCGTTTGCCATCGTGCTGGAGCCGATCGCGTGGAGCGGCTTCCTCTTTGTCCTTGCTGCGAGAGCGGCTGCCCTCGCCTTTGTCCTTACCAGAGTGGTGCCCAGGCTCGACCATGTTAATGCTCAACGAGAAACCTGGCTGGCACCCTTCCGGGTAAGCGTACTCTACCGTGTTAACGGCGGGGAAGGGGTGTGTGTCGACTTTCATGGCGTACTGGTTGAAAATTAGACGTCCTTGTTCTATCGCCATTTGGATCTGCTGACGCCACACCCTGCAGTCGTTGGTGGTATGGGAGAACGTGTTATGCCATTTGCAGTATGGCTTTCCGTTCAGCTCCTGTACCGTGGGGATTTTGAGGCCTTCGGGTAACTTCAGCTGCTTCTCCTTAAGTAAGAGGTCGAAAATTTGCTCAGCTTTAGTTACGTCAAAATCAAACCCTCTTGGAGGACCTTGTGGCTTAACCCATTTGCAGGACACGGGGGTTGCCCCCCGAGTCCATTCAGCCACTGCTACCTCTTGATCTCCCGCAGACCCTTCATCTTCCTCTGTCTCAACCAGGACTACTGCACGCTTGAACTTGTCCTGGTACAGCTCTGGGTGGCGCTGTTCATATAACGACAGTTTCTGAACCATGTGCGCCAGTGAAGGGTAGTCTGCTTGGGAAGCCATATCCTTGATCGGTGATGTGAGACCCACCACCGCCAACTCGACTGCTTCTTTTTCAGTCAAACGAGCCGAATAACATCGGTTCCTCACGGTCCTGAAGCGCTGGATGTACTCTGACACTGTTTCTCCGCGCTTCTGACGTACTTGAGCTAGATCGGCTATGCCAGCCTCGGAAGCTTCTGAGTGATACTGCATGTGGAATTGTTCCTCCAACTGCTTCCAAGTCCGGATTGAATCTGGTGGTAGTGATGTGTACCATCCAAAAGCCGATCCTGTGAGGGACTGTGCGAAGAACCTCACGCGTAGTGCATTGATACGTCCCCGATGTATCCATAATTTCTGTCGTTCCATGCTTGTTTTATGACAATACTTACATGTTTTGCTTGCACTTTATAATGTTTTTATGCGTTTTCCGGAACTAACCTATTAACAAGATGCCACAGTGCCAGTTCCTGTTTTCTGCTGTTTTTGCACTACAAGAAATCTAGCACGTAGAGACGCTCTCTATGCATTTGTTTTCGTCCTTAGGATAGCAAATCACCCCTACATAGGGACGTTTCCTGAGACGACCCACACAGCGTCTCAAATTCTCTATTTATAATCCAACCAAATAAATTATTTTGCTCATATTAAGATAAGTAGTGACGCATCTTGAGGCGTTTTGCAAGACGTCTCAAAAATTGAAATCACATGGGCACGGTGTTGTATCCCACACGAAAAAAAAAGGTTAAGCCCGTGTCTAAAAAATCCTGGCCTAATAAGCCCATTAGTGTATTGTATAAAGCTACTCCTCTAACCCTAATCCAACCATGCCGCCCACACGCCCCAGATCTGACTTGTTAAATCATTCATTCTCTCGAGAACTCTCATGGTCTCAGCACAGATCTTGGTAAGAAACTCATGCAATCCATTCAACACAATCGGTCCATTTCTAGCTACTATTGTATATAAAATATTAGCCCATTCTTTGCTAGCTGATTGCAGCATCAGCGTTTGCAGGTTGTCTCCGTGAAAAGAAAATACAGGCTGCCCGAGTTCAAAGTCAAGGCACCTGACGTCGGGCATGTGTTCTACATCGAGAAAGAGACCGCGGCTCGGTTCGTGTCTTCGTAACAGGAGAGGCGAGCTGCTCAAGGTCGGAAAGATTGCGGCGATCGCAGTGAAGAAGTGGCATGCTCCTGCAGCGGCAACTACTCCGACATAGCATTGGTCGCCAGATTCATTGGCGGCAACCACAAATCCTTTACTCCCCAGATCCAGCGGCTTTGGCAGTTCTCCTCTGCCTCCTGCGGATCAACGGATCGGCAATCGCGGTTGTTACGTCCGTTGGAATTGGCGGATCCGCCGGCGGCGGCCAATTCAATCAGTTTATATTTTAGAACCGATAGCTCATGTGATTCTTTTTTCCTCACCAGTCTTCTACGTGATGTGTACCGTGATATTTCCAAATTTTGTGATTTGTAAGGGGTCCTCGCCCAATGTATTTTCATACGATCGAAACATGATTCCTGTACTATAGTATAAAATATCTTAATGAAAATGAACAAACCAGTGATTGGGTGCCGTTTCATCAAATGATGTACTCCGTATGATCATCTTGAATATGTAACTACATACGGTGGTAAGTATGTACATAAAATATGTGTACCTTGTCTCATGTATACATAATGTGTATGAAAACAAGGCTACACCATATATACAAACAAAACATCTCTAATATACTTGCTGGCGCTCAAATACGCCGTGTCTATCTGTAGAGACGTTAGAAATGCGTATCAAATAAAACGTACTTACATGGGTAGACATGCTTTTCAGCGTCTCTATATTGCGTCCCTATACTATTTTGACACGCTTAGCCAACGTCTTAATATTGTTTGAGACGGTGCATAAGGAGACGCTTAGAGGACGCTTTATAAAAGCGACTCTACAAGCATATAGAGATGAAATAATGCGTCTTTAGGCTTAAAATTTAACATCTCTACATGCTTGTTTTGTTGTAGTGTTGGTTCCAGAAAGGCTGTTCGGGCAATATTCTCGGAATTGGACGAAATCAACGCCAAACCTCCTATTTTTCCCGGAAGGCTCCAGAACACCGAAGAAGAGTCAGAGGAGAGCCAGGGGGCCCCACACCATAGAGCCACGCGGGCCAGACCCTGGCCGCGCGGGCCTAGGGTGAGGCCACCCTGTCGACCCTCCTGCGCCGCCTCTTCGCCTATAAAACCCCTTTCGACCTAAAAATGTAGTACCAATTGACGAAACTCCAGAAAGACTCCAGGGGCGCCGCCACCATCGTGAAACTCCCATTCGGGGGACAGAAGTCTCTGTTCCGGCACCCTGCCGGGACGGGGAAGTGCCCCCGGAAGCCATCTCCATCAACGCCATCGCCTCCATCATGCTCCGTGAGTAGTTCCCCCATGGACTACGGGTTCTAGCAGTAGCTAGTTGGTACTCCCTATCCCATGTACTTCAATACAATGATCTCATGAGCTGCCTTACATGATTGAGATCCATCTGATGTAATCGGTGTTGTGTTTGTTGGGATCCGATGGATTGTTACGTTATGATTAGTCTATCTATAAAGTTTGTGAAGTTATTGTTGCTGCAATCTTGTTGTGTTTAATGCTTGTCACTAGGGCCCGAGTGCCATGATCTTAGATTTAAGCTCTATATTGTTGCTTAGATTGTATCTACAAGTTGTATGCACATGTCACTGTCCGGAACCAATAGCCCCGAAGTGACAGAAATCGGGACAACCGGAGGGGATGGTAGTGATGTGAGGATCACAGGTTTTCACGGTGTGTTAATGCTTTGCTCCGGTGCTCTATTAAAAGGAGTACCTTAATATCTAGTAGTTTCCCTTGAGGCCCGGCTGCCACCGGCTGGTAGGACAAAAGATGTTGTGCAAGTTTCTCATTGCGAGCACGTACGACTATATACGGAAAACATGCCTACATAATTAATAAGCCTGATGTTCTATCTTAATGCTTTGATTCCTATCAATTGCCCAACTGTAATTTGTTCACCCAACACTTGTCACTTATTGGAGAGTTACCACTAGTGTAGATCGCTGGGAACCCCGGTCCATCTCTCATCATTATATACTCGTTCTATATGTCATTGGAAGTAGTATCAACTATCTTCTGGTGCCATTGCTCTCATATTGCTATTACTGCTGATGTGTTACTGTTACTACTGCTCTCATATTACTGCTACTTTCACATCACCCCTGTTACTAGTGCTTTTCCAGGTGCAGCTGAATTGACAACTCAGTTGTTAAGGCTTATAAGTATTCTTTACCTCCCCTTGTGTCGAATCAATAAATTTCGGTTATACTACCCTCGAAGACTGCCGCGATCCCCTATACTTGTGGGTTATCAAGACTGTTTTCCGGCGCCGTTGCCGGGGAGGCATAGCTCTACTCATAAGTTCACCTGGGGAGTACACTCTACCTCTCTCTCTGTTTTATTTTATTTTGTTTTGCTTAGTTTACTTTTGCCTAGTTTATTTGTGCTTAGTTTATTTCTGTCTAGCATTATTTTGCTTAGTTTACTTTTGCTTAGTTTCTTTTTGTCTTGTTTTATTTGTCTCATATACCCAAAAATCCATAAAAATTTGAAAAACCAAAAAATTAAAAACTGCTGTTATGGGAGAACCTACAACCTACTTGGAGCTTATAGAATGTTATAATAATTATAGAGAATCAAGAACTGGTAAAATAATGAGTGCTATGATAGAGAAATTAAATACAATGGCTAGAATCTTGCTTAGACGCCATGATATAAACTGTTGCTCTCAACAGGATACTAAACATCTTAAATTTCAATGTGGCTTTAGTGAGGAATTTTTAATTAAGAACTATAATCGGAATTGCTATATTCATTATGGGTTCGAAGAGGTAGAACAATTTGTCTTATTTATGGGAGCCTCCGAGATAGAATCCTTCATGGTTGAGAATTATGAAACTTGTGCTATTTGTAAGGACCTTAAAGATTATGTCTCTACTATCCTTAATTCTTGCATAGAATGCTACAGTAGGAATCCTTATATCCTTGATTATAAAGAGAGACACATTAATGCACAAGAATGCACTCACAATTTGCAGGAACCGGTGGAAGAAGAAACTGAAGAGCCTGAAAGCTCATTGGATGAAAAAGAGGAGGAAATTGATGAACCTGAAAGCTCATTGGATGAAAAACAAGAGGAGAGCGACGAACAAAAGGAGGAAGAATGGATTAGCTACCCATGCCAACCTTCTAATGAGAGTAACTCTTTATCTCTTACACTATTTGATTGTCCTCCATGCTTACCGAAAGAGGTTGAATGTTATGTTCCAGTGGATTCTCTTGAAATAGTACCTATGAGTAAAACTTGTGAGAATAATTATGCTACTATTATATATGATAATCCATGCTACTTTGATAAATCTTATGATAATGCTTTGTTTGTGCCTGATGTCGAAATGCATGGTACTAAAGAATTTTGCTTAGCAAATGTTTATGATAAAAGCTCTAGATGATGGTCCTATGTTACTTGATAATATTAATTGTACTACTAATGAAAATGGGATTGGAGAGTTATTGACTTTATCTATGAGTCCCATATCTATTGAGAATGATCAACTACCTTGTTATATTATTAATAAAAGTAAGTTTGAAAGTTTTAATTCCGCTATTCTTGAACTTGATAAAAATTATGTGCTTATGGATCATGGAAAGTATGCTGCATGTGATAGTTATATTGTTGAGTTTGTTCATGAAGCTACTGAAAATTATTATGAGAGAGGAAAATATGGTTGTAGAAATTTGCATGGTACTAAAACACCTCTCTATGTGCTTAAAATTTTGAAGTTACTCTTGTTTTATCTTCTTATGCTTGTCACTTTGTTCTTCATGAATTTATTTGTGCACAAGATTCCTTTGCATAGGAAGCATGTTAGGCTTAAATGTGTTTTGGATTTGCCTCTTGATGCTCTCTTTTGCTTCAAATACTATTTCTTGCGAGTGCATCATTAAAACTGCTGAGCCCATCTTAATGGCTATAAAGAAAGCAACTTCTTGGGAGATAACCCATGTGTTATTTTGCTACAGTACTTTGTTTTATATTTGTGTCTTGGAAGTTGTTTACTACTGTAGCAACCTCTCCTTATCTTAGTTTTGTGTTTTGTTGTGCCAAGTGAAGCCTCTAATCGAAGGTTGATACTAGATTTGGATTTCTGCGCAGAAACAGATTTCTATCTATCACGAATCTGGGCTGTTTTCTCTGTAGGTAACTCAGAAAAATATGCCAATTTACGTGCGTGTTCCTCAGATATGTACGCAACTTTCATTATTTTTGAGTTTTCTGATTTGAGCAAGTCTGGTGCCTCAATAAAATTCGTCTTTACGGACTGTTCTGTTTTGACAGATTCTGCCTTTTATTTCGCATTGCCTCTTTTGCTATGTGGGATGGATTTCTTTGTTCCATTAAACTCCAGTAGCTTTGGGCAATGTCCAGAAGTGTTAAGAATGATTGTGTCACCTCTGAACATGTGAGTTTTTGATTATGCACTAACCCCTCTAATGAAGTTTATGAGAAGTTTGGTGTGAAGGAAGTTTTCAAGGGTCAAGAGAGGAGGATGATATATGATCAAGAAGAGTGAAAAGTCTAAGCTTGGGGATGCCCCCGTGGTTCATCCCTGCATATTTCAAGAATACTCAAGCGTCTAAGCTTGGGGATGCCCAAGGCATCCCCTTCTTCATCAACTTATCAGGTTCCTCCCCTGAAACTATATTTTTATTCGGTCACATCATATGTGTTTTACTTGGAGCGTCTGTGTGCTTTTATTTTTGTTTTTGTTTGAATAAGATCGGATCCTAGCAATCCTTGATTGGGAGAGAGACACGCTCCGCTTTTTCATATGAACACTTGTTCTTCGTTTTACTTCTAATGTTCAATGATAAAAGTTGGAAGCTACAATACTTATGGTTATTTGGTTGGAAAAAGAAAATGCCTCATATGTCTTGGATAATTTGACACTTGGCAATTGTTTTGAGCTCTCAAATAGATCATGATTAAGTTTTTTTTTTCTCATGTAGTTTAAACCTATTAGTGGAGAACTACCGTAAAGCTTGTTAAAATTGGTTTGCATAATTGATCTCTCTTAAGGTCTAGATATTTTCTGGTAAAAGTGCTTGAGCAACAAGGAAGACAGTGTAGAGTATTATAATGCTTGCAATATGTTTTTATGTAAGTTTTGCTGTACCCGGTTCATACTTGTGTTTGCTTCAAACAACCTTGCTAGCCTAAGCCTTGTATCGAGAGGGAATACTTCTCATGCATCCAAAATCCTTGAGCCAACCACTATGCCATTTGTGTCCACCATACCTACCTACTATGTGGTATTTCCTGCCATTCCAAAGTAAATTGCTTGAGTGCTACCTTTAAACAATTCAAAATGCTTCTCAATTTGTGTTAATGTTTTATAGCTCATGAGGAAGTATGTGGTGTTTAGCTTTCAACCTTGTCATTTACTTTTGACGGACTCTCATATGGACTAGTGGCACATCCGCTTATCCAATAATTTTGCAAAAAGAGCTGGCAATGGGATTCCCAGTCCCAAATTAATTAACTTAAATAGACACTCCTCCATGGTTTGTGATTGTTGGACGGCACCCGAAGGATTCGGTTAGCCATGTCTTGTGTAAGCAAAGGTTGGGGGGAGTGTCATCATCATAATAAAACTAAAATAAAAAGGCACTCCTTCATGGTATGAGATTGTTGGCAGGCACCCGAGGATTCGGTTAGCCATGGTTTATGAAAGAAAGGTTGGAAGGAGTGCCGCATAAACATAAAAATAATTCATGGGAGCCGCTCTTGGAAGTCCGGTTGGCGAGGTAGTTAGAGTGCCCACTACCATTCGTTGACAACAATAAACACCTCTCAAAACTTTACTTTTGTGCTCTCTTTATGTTTTCAAAACCAAAGCTCTAGCACAAATATAGCAATCAATGCTTCCCTCTGCGAAGGGCCATTCTTTTACTTTATGTTGAGTCAGTATACCTACTTCCTTCCATCTTAGAAGCAAACACTTGTGTTAACTGTGCATTGATTCTTACATACTTGCATATTTGCATTCATCATATTACTTTGTGTTGACAATTATCCATGAGATATGCATGTTGAAAGTTGAAAGCAACCACTGAAACTTATATCTTCCTTTGTGTTGCTTCGATGCCTTTACTTTGAATCTATTGCTTTATGAGTTAACTCTTGTGCAATCTTTTGATGCTTGTCTTGAAAGTACTATTCATGAAAAGTTTTGCTATATGTTATCTATTTGTTAGCAACTATAGATCATTGCCTTGAGTCACTTCATTCATCTCATATGCTTTGTAATAGTATGATCAAGGTTATGTAAGTAGCATGTCACTACAGAAATTATTCTTTTTATCGTTTACCTGCTCGGGACGAGCAGGAACTAAGCTTGGGGATGCTGATATGTCCCCGACGTATCCATAATTTCTGTCGTTCCATGCTTGTTTTATGACAATACTTACATGTTTTGCTTGCACTTTATAATGTTTTTATGCGTTTTCCGGAACTAACCTATTAACAAGATGCCACAGTGCCAGTTCCTGTTTTCTGCTGTTTTTGGTTCCAGAAAGGCTGTTCGGGCAATATTCTCGAAATTGGACGAAATCAACGCCAAACCTCCTATTTTTCCCGGAAGGCTCCAGAACACCGAAGAAGAGTCGGAGGAGAGCCAGGGGGGCCCCACACCATAGAGCCGCACGGGCCAGACCCTGGCCGCGCGGGCCTAGGGTGAGGCCACCCTGTCGACCCTCCTGCACCGCCTCTTCGCCTATAAAACCCCTTTCGACCTAAAAACGCAGTACCAATTGACGAAACTCCAGAAAGACTCCAGGGGCGCCGCCACCATCGCAAAACTCCAATTCGGGGGACAGAAGTCTCTGTTCCAGCACCCTGCCGGGACGGGGAAGTGCCCCCGGAAGCCATCTCCATCAACGCCATCGCCTCCATCATGCTCCGTGAGTAGTTCCCCCATGGACTACGGGTTCTAGTAGTAGCTAGTTGGTACTCTCTATCCCATGTACTTCAATACAATGATCTCATGAGCTGCCTTACATGATTGAGATCCATCTGATGTAATCGGTGTTATGTTTGTTGGGATCCGATGGATTGTTACGTTATGATTAGTCTATCTATAAAGTTTGTGAAGTTATTGTTGCAGCAATCTTGTTGTGTTTAATGCTTGTCACTAGGGCCCGAGTGCCATGATCTTAGATTTAAGCTCTATATTGTTGCTTAGATTGTATCTACAAGTTGTATGCACATGTCACTGTCCGGAACCAATGGCCCCGAAGTGACAGAAATCGGGACAACCGGAGGGGATGGTAGTGATGTGAGGATCACATGTTTTCACGGTGTGTTAATGCTTTGCTCCGGTGCTCTATTAAAAGGAGTACCTTAATATCCAGTAGTTTCCCTTGAGGCCCGGCTGCCACCGGCTGGTAGGACAAAAGATGTTGTGCAAGTTTCTCATTGCGAGCACGTACGACTATATACGGAAAACATGCCTACATAATTAATAAGCCTGATGTTCTATCTTAATGCTTTGATTCCTATCAATTGCCCAACTGTAATTTGTTCACCCAACACTTGTCACTTATTGGAGAGTTACCACTAGTGTAGATCGCTGGGAAGCCCGGTCCATCTCTCATCATTATATACTCGTTCTATATGTCATTGGAAGTAGTATCAACTATCTTCTGGTGCCATTGCTCTCATATTGCTATTACTGCTGCTGTGTTACTGTTACTACTGCTCTCATATTACTGCTACTTTCACATCACCCCTGTTACTAGTGCTTTTCCAGGTGCAGCTGAATTGACAACTCAGTTGTTAAGGCTTATAAGTATTCTTTACCTCCCCTTGTGTCGAATCAATAAATTTGGGTTATACTACCCTCGAAGACTGCCGCGATCCCCTATACTTGTGGGTTATCATGCATCTGCAGCTGATATCGTGCCCAACTGCGCCAAATATCGGCTTACATGCTCGATAGAGCTGGAGCCATCTGACCCACTAAACTTGGAGAATTCAGGGAGCCGATATTTGGGTGGTAGTGGGATCAAATCGTAGTCGTTGGGGTACGGCTTGGAATAGCCGATTGCCCTCCTTTTCGGCACCATGCCGAACTGGTCTCTCAAGATCGTGCTGATCTGATCCGCAGTGCTAGCTGCAGGAGTGGAGCTCTGAAGATTCGCTGGCGTGGCATACTTAGCTAGCCACGCTTGCTTCTCAAGATCTGAGATAGCTGCAGGAGTTGAGCTCTGGATGTTCGTCGGAGTGGCGTACTTAGCTAGCCACGTCTGCTTCTCAAGATCTGATCCAGAGGCTCCTCCTGCTGTTCCAGAAGTCCCTGCTGTTGCAGCCTGGTTCGTGAGTGCCCAGTTACTACTGTCTGGCACGTATGTGCATGTGTATCCGTGAGGGATCTCCTTAGGCGCCTCATACAAGAACTGGTAGTCGCTAGGATCGCCACCGATCTTGTAGACGACGAATGCCGGTGTACTCGGCACCTCAGTGCCGCCAGGCGAACGGCAGCGGTGGTCGGCTCTGGAGTGGTAGCTCTCCTTGGTGAGTGCCTAGAGCAGGTCCTGACGGAGAGTACTGATGCCTCAAGATTTCATGGAGCACCAGAAGGGCGACACGCTCCAAAGTGTTCACCAGGCTCTCAGAATGGCGGTGTAGCGAATGAGCTACCATGAAATTGATCTCCTAACGCAAGGACATGGTGCGTTCTTCTGAAGGGGTGGACAGGTCAATTCCATCGAGCGCGCCTTCAGGTGTGAACCCTCTCCACCTGATGCCATGCGAGCGAGTCCTGTGGAAAGAGCCGATGAGGTCGGCTTCGAGGATAGCTTTGACGTCGTCATACTTCTTCTTGAGCTCCTCGGGCAGATCCTCGTACGTGACTGGAGTACCTTCCGCCATCTCAGATGTAGATGGCGATGCAGTTGATGTCGAAGACGGTCCCACCGGGCGTGCCAGAATGTGTTGGCGTCCGAAACCCACCGGCGAGCTACGGCTGGCAACACGAAGAGCCGGGAACAACCTTAGGACTGCGGCTGGCCCTGGTCCCTCCGAGCGACGGCCCGCAAAGCTCCTGGTACACACGTCCCGATGCTGGTGCAAGGGCGTGCCACCTGATCTATACCTGATCAGGAAGGTGATGGATTTGCTTCGCTTAGTTTCCTGCATGGCATACACGTAAACATTAAATACGAGCCTCGATCGGCTCTCAGGTTGTCCTGTGAATCGGCTCAAGGAGCCGATCCACCCATGACTCGTATGGGGTTTACGATTGCATGGTGGTCCTGCTTGATCAGAACAAAGCTAAAATGACCTACGACGATCTAGGGTTTTTACCGCATAATCGGAACATCCTACTCGTGATTGAGCCTGGCAGCCACGCACGGTGATCATAAACCGACCCTAGACAAGGACTAAAAACCAACATTAAGTTGATCCCCGGAACATCTTGTCTAGGGTTAGCAAACTACACCCTACGTGCCACTGGATCATTCAACCCGTTTGTAAGGCCTAACTATGCAGATATTAAACTAATCCTTGATGAATCAAGGAGCGATCATAACGGATCGGATCTACTAAACAATGATCAAGCAAGATGCCGCCCTTACACCTAAGAAAGGTGTAAGGACGGCTAGACGTCTAAGGGTTGCATGGACGAAAACATGTAGCACGGTAAAGCAATGCTAACCCTAACACATCTATGATAACTACGTTGCTCGCCATCAAAAAGGCTTCAGTACGAGCAACACATGGATAACGAATAAACGTATACTGCCTAGATCGCAAGATGCGATCTAGGCAGCATGATGCTTACCCGGAAGAAACCCTCGAAACAAGGGGTCGGCGATGCGCCAAGATTGGTTTGTGATGAACGTGATTGTTGTCTTTCTTGATAACCCTAGATACATATTTATAGTCCGTAGACTTTCTAACGTGGGAATAATCCCAACCGTGCACGAGCCAAACTCTAACTAACCGACACGTATCCTATTTATATTTACAGATACAAGGGCAAACTAGCCCAAACTTCGTGTACAAGGCCGGTTCGCGTATTCTTCCATGTATATTTCTTCAAGCCCAATCTTGATCGCGGCCCACCTCTGACTCGGTCAAATTCTGGTGATAACAACTTCATTAAAAATAATAATTTCAACAACAATGCTTATCGGAACAATTCTAGTAACAACTATAGGCCATATCCTTCTAATAATAATAATGGTTATGGTAATTCTTATGGTAATTCTTACAACAATAATAGGAATGTGTCCTCTGGTCTTGAAGCAATGCTTAAAGAATTTATTAGTACACAAACTGCTTTTAACAAATCTGTTGAAGAAAAGCTTGGCAAAATTGATGTTCTTGCTTCTAAATTTGATAGTCTTGCTGCTGATGTTGATCTTTTGAAATTGAAAGTTATGCCTAATAAAAATAAAGATATTAAGTCATTTTCTACAGCAAACACCATCCAAGTTAGAATTAATGAGAATATTAGATTGATGGCTGAATTGCGTGCTAGGTGGGAAAAAGAAGAAGATGCTAAAGATAATGTAGCTAAAGTTTGGACTATTACCACCACTAGTAATGTTAATGCTTCACATGTTGCTACACCTCCTACTATGAATGGTAAAATAATTGGTGTTGGCAATGTTTCTACTCCTAATGCAAAGCTTGCAAAACTGTCTGAAACTGCTAAAACTGCTGAAACTGCCTGTGATAAAACTGCTGAAATTTTTTCTAATGTTGGGAACATTGATCCCATTGCTTTAGATCATAATGGTTTAGATTTTGATGATTGTCACATCTCTGAAGTTATAAAGTTCTTACAAAAACTTGCTAAGAGTCCTAATGCTAGTGCTATAAATTTGGCCTTTACAAAACATATTACAAATGCTCTCATTAAAGCTAGAGAAGAGAAACTAAATCATGAAACTTCTATTCCTAGGAAGTTAGAGGATGGTTGGGAGCCCATCATTAATATGAAGGTCAATGATTTTGATTGTAATGCTTTATGTGATCTTGGTGCAAGTATTTCCGTTATGTCTAGGAAAATCTATGATATGCTTGACTTGCCACCATTCAAAAATTGTTATTTGGATGTTAATCTTGCTGATAATTCTACAAAGAAACCTTTGGGGAGGATTGATAATGTTCGCATTACGGTTAATAATAACCTTGTCCCCGTTGATTTTGTTGTGTTGGATATTGAATGCAATGCATCTTGTCCTATTATATTGGGAAGACCTTTTCTTCGAACTGTTGGTGCTATTATTGATATGAAGGAAGGCAATATTAAAGATCAATTTCCTCTCAAGAAAGGTATGGAACACTTCCCTAGAAAGAGAATGAAGTTACCTTTTGATTCTATCATTAGAACAAATTATGATGTTGATGCTTCGTCTCTTGATGTTACTTGATACACACTTTCTGCGCCTAGCTGAAAGGCGTTAAAGAAAAGCGCTTATGGGAGACAACCCATGATTTCACTTCTGCACTTTTATTTTATATTTGAGTCTTGGAAGTTGTTACTACTGCAGCAACCTCTCCTTATCTTTATTTTATTGCATTGTTGTGCCAAGTAAAGTCTTTGATAGTAAGGTTCATACTAGATTTGGATTACTGCGCAGAAACAGATTTCTTGCTGTCACAAATTTGAGCAATGTTCTCTGTAGGTAACTCAGAAAAATCTGCCACTTTACGTGAGTGATCCTCAGATATGTACGCAACTTTCATTCAATTTGAGCATTTTCATTTGAGCAAGTCTGGTGCCCCTGAAAAATTCGTCTTTACAGACTGTTCTATTTTGATAGATTCTGCCTTTTATTTCGCATTGCATGTTTTGCTATGTTTGATGAATTTCTTTATTCCATTAACTTTCAGTAGCTTTGTGCAATGTCCAGAAGTGTTAAGGATGATTGTGTCACCTCTGAACATGTGAATTTTTGATTATGCACTAACCCTCTAATGAGTTTGTTTTGAGTTTGGTGTGGAGGAAGTTTTCAAGGATCAAGAGAGGAGGATGATACAATATGATCAAGGAGAGTGAAAGCTCTAAGCTTGGGGATGCCCCCGTGGTTCATTGTAGTGACCTCACCCGGTAGGGTGCCGATCCCTGTGCTTTATTGTCCTAGTCCCTGGATCAATCGCTAGCACACACAGTTTAAGATGTAATACCAAGAAACAAAGGTCTTTATTAGACCGCATGATCCATATCTACATAATGACTTACAAATTGCATAGCACAAGGCTAGCATTACATCAGAGATTTTCAACGAACAAACATATAGCATGGAGTCCTTCGTCTTCATGTGCCACAGGCGAGCATGTTGAGGATAGACTCGTAACCTAATCATCGTAACTCACTCATCTATCAAATATCTGCAACAGGTAAAGTTACAGCCAAAAACATTCGGTCAATACTTTGAATGTATTGGCAAGATGTCACTATTTAGTGGACACAAATGGCGCCTAATACCTACATGTATATTTGGCTGGTGGAGTTTAGGCTCTTTGCAGAAAAGCGGGCATTTTTCCCTATCTTTTGTAAATATCATTTGTCTTTCAAAATATAAATGTCTAAGAGCATGAACCCACGTTCTCATCACACTGGCTCACCAGGGAAGGATACGGCCGATCCAGCTTTAAACATTTCAAATTATATAAGAGCATGAACCCAAGTTCTCATCACACTGGCTCACCAGGGATAGATACCAGACGATCCAGCTTCATACATTACTACCCAAGTTTACCCATCAAGTTTTATTATAAAATTGGGATGAGAGAGATCTTCCAACAGCTCCAGGTCCAGTTGCTCAAAGTTGTTCGTAACCGGGGACACGGCTAAGTACTTAGTTTTTACACTCTGCAGAGGTTTGTACACTTTACCCGCACGACTTAGTCAGCCCCTTTTCCACCATGATGCTCATTTTGCTCAAATGGTTGGGAGAAGACTAAGACGAGACTGTTTTCAGAAGTAAGGCCCTGAGCCCTCTGGACGGACCCGTACCAACCTACATATCTACATCTGCTGGTCACGTCGGGACAGGACCCTACAACCTACTTAGTCAAGACAGAGCCCATATAACATGCGGCTGTACAAGAAGCTACTAAACAAAGAACTTGTCCAATCTCTTTTGTTTCTGGGCGGCGGACCCCACCAATTTTCACCGTGCAGACGTTCCACTCGTACCAATCCGCCCATGTGTTTCATTCATCAAGTTGTTTTCATTTATAACAAAAACATATTTTTCTTCATCTCATCTCATCATGATATCCCACCCACGTATCTAATAGCATGGCTAAGCAAAACTACTTACGATGGCAACTTAAGGGAAACTAGAGGAAATCCTAAGACTATAGGATTAGCATAGCATACCCGTATACTTTGAAAACATCCTACACATGCAATATCTACTAAGTAAAAACTACATGCATAGAAAATATTAGGACATGAGTGACACTTGCCTTTTTGGTAACTTGTAGGGCGTTCTCTTTATTTTAGCAATACACGTAACTCTCTGTAATATCTATAAGATAAATAACACAACATAAACACACATTCCAATAGCAAAAAAATCAAGAAGAACAAACAAACTATTTTGGAAAGATTTGTTATGCATTTGGTTTTAGTCTTTTATATCTTTTATGGCTCAATGTGAAAATGAGTATAGGACATTTCGGATGGCTAGGCAGGAATGGATCAAGATTAAGTGTGCAAATATTCTAGATAGCTATGACTCCTAATAATAATTTTTGCAACAGAATTTATGCCCAAAATAATTATAGAATTAATATATGTTGAACATACTCAAATTCACTTCTTTAAATTTGAATATTGAAAAGATATTTCAAAACTCAAAATTTACTGTTTCATTGTGTTCCACGCATTCGTATGATCAAGGTATATATTATTTTCTAATTTTGGATGTGTAATTGTTTTACTGTAATTTTTACAAGATTAAACACGTCGCGGTTAAATTTTAATGTTGTACGAAAAGTTGTCAGAAAAAGTTTCTCGGATTGAAAAACTTTCTACACGAAAGTTGTAGAGAATATAATTATGAACTTAACAACATAGAAACCATCTCAAACTGATCTATAGTTGTGGAATTTTAAAGTTAAGCATCAGCTAGGGGCTAGTACACACGAACCGGTCGATCTAATGAGGTGCACGTGTGAAGAACAAGGATACGTGATACGGGCTGATGCAGTTTTAGATTAAGATGGATCTTCGATTTAGGTCTATGATACAGTGGTGCAACACTAAAGGTTCTAATCTGGGGACATGAAAAGATAACCGGACGATAACTGAAACGAGAATCGTACCAGCGGCAGCAAGGAAAAAGACTTCTGGAGACGGACTCTGTCGTGCTGTTTCCCGGCGTTCCGGTGGTCTTCCTCGCCGAGTAGGTAGTCTACGGTGTGCAGTTCGATGCAGGGAAGACGAGGGTGCAGACGACGTGCGGCAGGCGATGGAAATCTCGGCCATCCTTGACGACGCTCCGCGGAGGCTTGCTTCACGATGTGGTGGCGACATGGCTTCCATGGTCGTACGGAAACAACAACGAAAAGACGGAGGACTATGTCCTAGAGGTAGGCATGTATTAGGTGAGTTCACGGGAAAAAGTATTTGAGTAAAAGATTAAAGTACGCAATGTACCGGTCCGATGAACTCCGATGATATCGGGACCAACCGCGACAACTTGATGCATAACTATGTCCTCGAGGTATACACCGTCGATATGAGTCTCCTGGTGCAAGGAACTGTCGAGATGATCACTGAGGACGACGACATCTAGCGGTGAACTCAAATTTTGGGACTGACCATGGCATGGTTGGTATGGTCTGTATATAGCTTATTTGGAGAAAGTGTGAGAACGAAATTAGGGGAGGAAAAGATGGGTCGCACGGAGGACATCTTGGTTCGCAGTGATATACACTGAGGAGGGAGATTGGAGGTTGTATGCCAACGGACGGCATTCGGGGCGTCGGTCTGATTTGGGCAATTAAGACAATAAAGTTGGGGGGCTATTTCCCTGAACGGATTCTCCATTCAAATTGGAATAACTTTCGTATTTATGTTGAGACGTTTTGTGGTTTTTAATGCCACCAGATGACCCGTTGCGCTATCGCGCAAGTGCAAATGAAAGCGTATTAATATGCCAATGGATGCTGACATATAGGACTGTAATTTAATGAATAATTTATTTCAGTACTTAAATCTATATTTTTGGTGATTGATCATGTCTTGAGTTGCTATATACGCATCAAATATGACGTTTATTTCTTATCCCTATAAATTTTACAGAATTATACAGGATGTTTCATACCAAAATAGTTGTAAGACGATCTTTCATGTATTGGTCATTCAAAGTTAATGCAGAGAGTATTCACGGTTCTATTAGATTCGCCTTCCATATTTGCCATGAGATTATGTTTTCCCATCTTCTGCTATTGTCCATTGATATTAAATATTTCACAATTTCTATAACTTGTTAGGCTTTACCGGAACCACATTGGTAAGGAACATATGCTAAAATAAATAATCAATCTATCACGTGGATGTCTGCACATTATGAAGTTTTGTCAGAAATAAACCGAAATAAGCAATGGACTAAACCAGAATAAACAATAAATTTTCATAGTCACAAAACCGTGCATCTTCCTCCAATCACGCACGGAAATATTCATTTGCAAGAGCACAAAACTCAACATTGATTCAAGATGGAAAACCGTGCATCTTCCTCAAATCACGCCTGGGATAAACGACCATGTCAAGATGTACCTGCCATTTTGATTCAAGATGTACATGCTAGTTAGATACATCCCACTGCCAAAACCGAAATCTCAGCCAAAAATGGACCCGTAGTCGTTAATTACAACTTCCACACAGGGGAAACTGTGGCAAATAACTATTATGCAAACCAACATTTTTTACTACTGTGGTAAACCATAGAAGATAATGCCTGAAACATCAAGTTTGTGCTAAATAAGAGAGAACTACAGTTTAGAGAATACCACATGCACAAACATGGAATTCCTTTTCTTTATAGAGCATGGCAAGGGCATATACCATCTTGTTTATAGAAGGTCTGCCAGCAAAAATACTATCTGAAGATCAACAAGCAAAATCAAAAGGGACAGTACATATGATAAGCTACCAAGCAAGATCATCTATCTTCTCTAACTGAACACCATTCCATCTAGCCTGGGTAGTGCAAAAAAAATCTGAAACTCGTACATTAGCAGCTTTGGGATAAAATTACAGAGGATATGCCCATATAATTCTGAAACTCATACCAGTTTACATCTTCTCTGAAAGTTAACAACCTCACAAGTTCAGAACACTACAACTCGACTGACTACAAAATCCGGTCGATCTAGAGTGGAATCTCAAGCCCACGTCGCCCTGTGATGGTGACAGTATCAGCTTGCCCAAGGCTGCAGGCGGCACTGAAGCGGCCCGGCCGCGCGTCTGTCTGTCCAAGGAGTACGTCCTGAGTCGCGTCTTCTCATCTATGGAACTAAAAAATGGAAACATGTAACAACCTTAGATGCATGCCACATATCAGCCATTTGATTTTGTGCTCAGGTTCCTTATATGTCAAATACACTGTAATAAATACAGTCAGGTAACTTTTGCTGAAGAAATATCACTTCATGCACAACTTAGGTATTAACTGTAATATATATAACACTGACAGATATACATACTTTCGAGACACTGTCATATGAGTATTTTTCCTTGAGAACACCTAATGTAGCATGAGAACCTAAAACGTAAGTGAGTGAGCACAACAAGCAGGTCTTATTACACACAAAATATGAAAGTTAATAATTCTGCCAGGACATTCAATCAAGGCCGTGCCGTAGTACAATCATGTGCATTTGAGGTTGTGCCTGCATCTTAAAATTCTGAAGGGTTAATTCATGATCACACACAAATTGTTCACTGAACCTAACATGGAAGAGTAACAACCATGTGTCGGCAGGTTGTTCAATGAACCTAAAATGGAAGAGTAAGAACCCTATGTCAGCTGGATTAAATCTGCAGTACATATTGCATTAAAGTTATGATAATATCTATGACTTTATGCCAAAAAGAGGGAGGCTGGGGTCAAGGGGAAAAGTGAGGGCCCTGCTAGTACAAAATGCACCGGTTGATGTAGGATTGATGGTTCATGAAAATATCAGGGTAACAAAATGCACTGGAACCTAACAAGATAACAAACAGTATGTCTGAAATACATCTAACTATTCAAGGTAAAGAGCGGTAAACAAATATCTACTACTTTTACTGATAGTTGGCTACCACACCTAAAACTGGCTCATAAATATTATATTGCTTTTACTGATATGTACTCTGGCCTACTCGTACAAATACAGGGCAATTGCTTGAACTTCTTAAGCCGCTACCAACCTACCATGCCAACACAGCAGGATTGATGAAAACTGAAATTATGAGGTTGTACCTGACCTCTGTTATCATATTCAAATCTATACATAAAAAACATTTGAACAAGTATAAACAGAGATGATAATCCGTGAGAGAAGTATTTGAACAAGCATGTGCCATGTAGTTTGTTCTACTAACCAAAGCAAACCGGTGAGAGGAGGAAGGTCTCAACCTTCGAGCTGAACAAGAGCATGCCGTTGATGAAAAGCTACGCCACATATCGACCACTTCGCTCTAGCTTCACCGGCCTCCCAGAGTCTTTGTTGGCGAGGGAAGAGAATCCTGGTTGGGAGGCCAGGAGCGCCGACGGCCAAGAGCAGAACAGCCTGAATTAGCGAGATTAACAGTACCCTGACAACCATAATTTTCGGCACACTTGCCTCTGTGGCAATGACAACCATAATTTTCGGCACACTTGCCTCTGTGGCAATATAACGAACAACTAAAAACAAGAACACCTTTCCTTTGGATTTTCACGTGGTAGTTAATCACTACTTATACTACATATTCAACATTTTCTTTAGGAGTACTCAGCAAATCCCTTATGTTTCTCTAATAGAGAAGTGAACATCTACTATGTCACTAAAATAGAGGAGCGGGTACAGATTTACAACTTAAAAGACAGGGAAAGCAAGTGTTCAAACAAGAATCGAAAAAATAGGACCTTACCTTGCATCATCAGAACATGAGTCGATACTGATGGGAGAAGCATTCAAAATATTGTCTTATCCGGTTCATACAAGCACCCACGATAACTCATGAGGCACCAGCTTGAGAGACGTGCTGTGCTAACCCATATTGTATGGGTTGACCAAGGAGCCTATATAAACATTGCCTCTCACTACAAGGAATCGGGTCTATTGCAACAAAAAAAATTGTCGCAGTAGATGCCGTTTTGTGGCAATATGCACCTATTGCCACGAAATGAAGTTCGTTGGCAAGCGTTGCAATTACATGTATGGTAATAGGCTATTGCAACGAAAACACGATTGTGGCAACAAAGCGATCTATTGCAACAACCATGTAGGAAGTTGCCACATGTTTTCCCGTGGCAACACTCACTTGTCTCCACAATTTGGTTTGTGGAGATAGCTTGTCGCAACATGCAGCCGTGTCGTGGCGTTTGCCAGTTTGTGGCGATAGACATTTGTGGCAATAACCTATGCCAACGAACTAAGTTTCGTGGCGCACTCTCTTTCGTGGTGATAGCGAGCCGTTGCGATAACCTATGGCAACATCTACTGGTTTGTAGCATTAGCCATTTGCTACGAACCGCTACGCTCGTGGTATTAACTTATGGCGACAATCATTCCACTCGTCGCGATAAATAGGTATGGCAACGGTAAAAAAAATTGTGGCGGGAAGGTGTTGCGACAATTGTAACATTTCGTGGCGATACTCTATTTCAACAAAATCCAGTTTTGTGGCGCCAAATGCTTATCGCAACGGGGGAAAATCTTGAAGCAAGTAGCTACTGCGACAATGCGAACTTTTCGTGGAGATACTCCGTTTCAACAAAATTCACAATTGTGGCGTTACATACTTTTTGCAGCGTCCAAAATATTTGTAGCAAGAAGTTACCGCCACAATTTCAAGGTTTTGTGGCGATACTATATTTCAACAAATTTTTATTCCGTGGCGCCAAATAGTTATCACATCATGCATAAAAAATGTGGTAACAATTTATTGCAACAAAAAAAAATTCTTCGTTGCTACATCCTAACGCAACAAAGCATGTAGTCATGGCGTCTAGGATTTGATGCAACACTATATTTTTCGTGGTGCTAACCTAAGGCAACAGAAAGTGAGTTGTGGCAACAGCTTATCGCAACCATAAAAAAATACAACCATTGAATTACAAAATTCAAATCCACACGTATAATATGTAGGTTCATACAAATTATAATTCTCATATCAAATATCCATCAAATGCAACTAAAGTAAAATGTAGCAATCCAGCAGAGTTGAGTCCTTTGCTACCATGGTAGTTGAACTCTCTAAACTATGTGCATTTTTCGTGTACTTCAACCCTGTCCAGCTAAGTCTTTGGGTCCTGCAATCAAAAAAATGAAGAAAAAAATTACTAGAAGCCTATATTAAGTAAAACAAGTAAGTTGTGTCAACAAGCTAATACCTAATGAAATTATGTAAGGCAATATCTATGATTGAATGCCCAGGTGTTAACCATGCAACATACCCAGGTGTAAACCAAAAGGGAATGCACTGAACTGACAGAAGGCTTGTACTGTTGATGAGATAAAATTATAAAGTAAATTTTGATTACTTCACGATTCAGTGTTTCAGTTGCATGACGAACTACAATGTGAAAATAGTACAAAGATCCTATTTGAGTGAATGATTTATAGATGGTGTGACCTATACAAGTGCAAACGACCTATAGTAGTAGAATGAAAACAACCACAAAATAACATGATGTGATCTACAGAAGTGCAAACAAGATGCTCTGATTCTGCTACTTGCAATCAAATATATGCTTTGAGTATGTAATTTCAAGGAAATACTAAAATATTATATGTATTAGTTTCCGCTACTGAGATTCAGTGTTTGCTAAACAGATATCAAAGGCTGATGCTATTTATGAAAGAATAAGAAGATACAGAGTGCCAGAAACTTTGAACAATACATATCAGCTCAGTTAAGTTCATCGCTATATTTATATGTTTCAGACTTTTAAACAGCAAGTTCAATTCAGCTTAAGTTATTAGATTCCATGAGTTTTAGACTTTCAAACAGCAAGTTCAGTTAAGTTTATCGCTATATGTTTCAGACCTGAAATTACAATTTTAAAAGACAAATTCACTCAGTTGAAATTGCTCTTGTATGAATTAGGATTAGCTAAATTTGAACAACAGTATATAATGTGTTATTCAAACATTAGACAAGAAACAAGTTAGACGTTATAAAAGTGCAAACAACCTAGTAGAAATAAAACAGTGTCATATACTGCACACGAGTAGCATGTACGTAATATTTTTGGTTTCACATAGGAAAGAATCTATTTAGTAATGAATGGATTAAACCATATCTGCATGCAAGTATCCGGTTTTGATATCGGGTTTCAAGTAGAACCAAAAGGAGCACTGAAATTTCAGTATCAGTGTTTCAAGGAGAACCAAAAAGGATAAAATGATCAGGTTGTTTAAGGCATCATAACTTTGCTTTAGTCAAATAGATGACAAAACTATTCAGAATTCCATAGTACGATTGCACACGCAGATTTTGAAAGTCTGAAAGATCACAAACTCACAATGTACAAAATGTTTAGAAGCACGGTTTAATCCAGAACATGCATTAAGCACCTATTTTCGGTTAGGAACGGGATCCTCTGACGTGAAGAAGGCAAGTCAGGGAAAATAAGGTTGGGAAGTCAGGCTCCTGTAGCATAATCACCCTGTTTTGCAATGTAATTAATTACTAAAGGTAATTACTGTAAATTAAACTAAATTTTATTACACCATAATTTTCTCAGTATGTAATTACTTCAAATGCATAACATTAATTTGTATTATGCAAACTAAACTAATTTATTTGGATTTTAATCATATGGTTTGAAAGAAGGAAAGTTAGAGCACTGTAGCTTCTCTAACTTTTCACCTGCAAGTTAGAGGATCCAGCTCCGTCCCGAGGGGAGTAAATATTACAGATACTTTTATTGCACGATGATTGATTATGGGATAGTCATACATCCACTAAACTAAAACTAGTACTACTACTAATCAAAAATTGCAGATGTTCGTGAACCCTCTACATGGCTGGGTTGCATGTTATTTTTTAGATAAAAATTATCGCATCATTAATACTACCACTAGTTAATTAGTATAGGGCATTCACCCCTCCTTCTCGGAATGATTGTGTTGAGAAATTTTAGGAGTGAAAATTAAGGTGAGTAATTAGTGGGGAATTCAGATGCATGGGCTATCCAGACTTACCCGATTTGACGATGAAAATAGAAGGAAGAAAAGTTTAATAGGATAGAAAATTAAGAAAGTGATTAGCAGGGAAGTTAACATTTCTAGCACAAAACCTATAGCCAAATCGGCGTTTCCATCAGATCATAAATCTAGAACCACATGTTTTATTGCATCAGAAGAGTGGATCATACAGAATATCAAGCTGATGTTGAGAAAAAAATGATGACAGTAGTGGCAGTAAGACAAGAATAAAACAAAAGGGCTGTAATGTTGCGATTCACATATATTACGGGCTTATCGGATGATTCACATACAGTACATGCTAGCTGCAATTTTTTTACTAACTTTGGCTAGAACATGTTAATTTGCTAATCCATTGCCAGAGTAAAAAAGTGGACAGGCACCAATTGAACCAAAGTGGACATGCACCAATTGCAACTGTGAACAGGCAAGAACATACACATCGAAATCTAAAAAATTCAGAACAAATAAAAGATACGGAGGTGGTCAACCAAAAGTTGAGCAATTTGGAGAAATTTCAGTACGGACGGGATATATAATAAAAAGGATCTAGAGCAGGAACTCTATCAGATCTGTTGAGATGGGTTGCAATAAAACTAATGCAAATCGGGATGTACTGTATTGGCCTACCAAGTACCAACAGAACGCGAATCAGGATGTGGAGCAGGGAATACCAATCTAGCAGTAGTCTAAAGGAATCATCTTGTCTCGTGCTAGCTATGGAGGGTCAGAGTTGCGGCTTGGTGATGAACGCGGCCGCATCTCCAACTCCGGGTCACCCATTTGGCGATGGATCCCGATTGATGCGTATGAGCGCGCGCTACCGCGGGAGGTGGGAACTTAGCTCGTGATGCAGGGAAAAATGGAGGCGGGGATGCAGGGGAAGAATAGGTGCAGGGCGGCCATCGGCGATCTAGTTGTTTTTCTGGATGGGAGGAAATAGGAAGTGAATTACCGTTTGCTGTGTTGACGCGTGACGATTCGGTGAGGAGGAACCTGCGAAGAGTCCTCAGATCCAATCGCGCGTGATGACGCCGTGATTTAGTTTAGAGCACTATATAATCGATAGTTACGGGGTAGTGATCCATACACTGGTTCACAGCTACTGGGTCCATAAGACGGTGATGCAAAATTCAGTAGAAACCCACTTTTGGTATCCCCATAGCAATTTCCATTTGGGGTCGATATCCATTCCTCGCACTGCGGAAAACATCATTACAGGTCAAAATGTGTAATGGAGATAATTGCAAATGCACTTGAATTTTTCATTCCCAAAAAAGGTGTACCGGGAAAAATAGTAGATCATATGATCCCGGTGTCATCCAAGGTAGAGAAATGCAAGTTAACCCTGCAAAGGTTCATAAAGTTTTTTTCCTATTTAATAATAGTGTAATAATCTTTATATCTCACAAACAACTAACTGACCAATGAACTACATGAAAAGCTGATCTGAAATACATAGCAGAAAACGTGCTTATCAAAATTCTGCCTGCAGGCGGCACAGCCACACTGCTAAACCACTTACGAATCAACAACAGTCCAACTCCAACATAAACGTGGCCATGTAAAACTGGGAGGATGGAGGACACACTTACAACTGACGTATATATCCGTTATTGCATCATAAACCAGTAGTCGTGCAAATGTAAAATTTAGTATATTGTTTGTCCAACTGATTATTAACGAACGGAGTATTGTTTGATTTTTCGCTGCTATTGTTTCAGGAAGATAAGTATGCTACATATTTGAATTCAGTCCAAGCTCTCACACTAATCCTTCAGCTACAAAGGCATGAAAAACAGTGGAATGAACAATAAAATTAAAATCTACTAATCCCCATTGATGGCAGGAAATTTCAACCAAGTATATTTGTTTGCAGATATAACAATGATATTATTTTTTCAAGAGAAAGGAGAAAGGAAGCAGAGCACATAGCACAAGCTTGGAGAGGCAGTGGCAGTGAGAGCACATAGGAGGAACAATGGTACATTTCTGGTGGCATGGTAAATATAGCAGAAAAATAACCATATTTACCAGTTTGTGAATGATCTCAATATATTAATAGAAGAAGATAAAAAAGCTCATTCCAGAGGTTACAATCACACACACATGTTAAAATCTCAACTTATACGCCCTATTTCCGGTAGGCTACGATAAAGACCAGAGTACGACGAAAAAGATCTATGGGGCTGTGATCCCAGCCAGGTCAAGGGGCTTACAATTAGATGTGCCATGGTTTGTAAATACTTTTGACGAATAACCTCGCTACATACTCTTCTGCAAAAAATACAAGTAGAACTTAAAACACACATCTTTGAAATAATACAACAAATTGAGGAACCAACAAAACAAATGAATGGCTCAAAGACAAATAACATACTGTCCAGGACAAAAAAAAGAATTGTCCACTATGAAACTATAAAGGAACAAAATGTACTTATATGACCTTGTCATGTATTAAGATGTTTGTGTGCCTGCTAAAAGATGTACATTTGATTTGAAGGCCTAGCCCACGGCAATGATAAAAGGGTAGTGGTAATAACAAATATTTCAAAGCTGCAGAATATGAAAGTTCATGCTTTCTAATTTCCAATATTGATCAATAGGTTGTGCAGCCGAAATCATAATAGAAGGAACTTATTTGAAGGTATATAGCAAGGTGATGTACCGAGTAAAATAATAGAACGTGCCAACATAATATACAGGTTTCTCGGAAATTAGCAACGCATTAGGTATGAAACAACCATTTCTAATAACATGACAAAGCCACAAAGTTCCCAAGTAAACAAAAATATGAACTATTTATGTTGAGTTGATAGACCTGCCATATATATAGGTAAAGAGAACTGACAACAAAACCCAATCGACATTTTTTAATTGGGTCTGTAATAAGGTAGAGTAATCAAACTTTGTATGGATAATCTCATATATAACCAATCATTTAGATATTCTCTACATAAATACATAAACATATGCTACCTCTATTCAGTTATAGGGCCACAAATAATAGTCACTCTCCCAACTGAAGGGAGTGATGATAATATTTAAGCGTGACCTGCTCCCAATATTTAACTTCACCTAATGGCACATGAAACTGTCATCACTCAAAACGCAGGAATGAGCCCCAGTTTTTTCATTGTCATGAACAAAATGAATAAAAAGGAAACTGCTACACTACTGCAGCTGGTCTCATGTCCTCAGAACCCACATGCAACCTATGTGCTAATTTCTACACTACTGCCGCTGTTTTAATTACAAAATAAAGAGGCCTACCTGTGTGCTGATTGCTTTATGCCCCCATAGTGGAGACGGTGCAAGTGGCCATGTCACTATGTCCAGGGCAACACTAACTAAAGAGGAGTGACCGAGGCGTTAGCAGTAAAATCAACCTGTAATGCAATCGGTGTTGCTCTAAACTCGGACTCGGACAAGACGGGCAGTGGAGAGCAAGGGGTGCAGCATTTGTCTAAAGATAGTACTGGTGCATTATACATAGTAACAAAAATTCATGTTCTACTTTGGTAGTCCCTTATGCACACTAAAGGATAGTATGCGAAAATGTAACAATACAGTAATAATTCCGAAAATTCAGGAGAAGTGGTACCAAGATGGGTTTTCCTTCGTTGGTGCCTTTAACGGCTGCATTTTCTATTTCATCTGCATGCCAAACATGGTGTGATTAACATCTAACTTCAATGGTTTACATATTACATGGAAGTTAAAAAAATATACTAAAACAGACAATTTATATAAGTTGGGGTAGAACCTTCAGCTGGTGCTGGTCTTTGATATCTTGCTTAGCAAGTGCCCATATCAGTTCAGGGTCAATTTTAGACTGTCAACAAGTGACGAAGTCTGAAGGTGATGCTTCTGGCCTACAAGCATGCTCAAATCCTCAAGTCTTGTGCTCTTCTCGAATATTGGCCCACTCTGTATTTGCTATAAGTACCTGAAATAGAATATGTGCAACCTCTTCAAATCTATTTCGAAAGATACAAAACCAGATCAGCTAAAGCTTCTACAACACAGATTAATTGTAATACAATGGATTATCATCAATAGCACAAAATAATACCTCAAAATCCCTACATGATAGGCAAATGGAAGTTAACATATGTATACGAATGGATTAAACCTACCTCTGCGACAGTGTTTTCTGTTTCTCGCTCGTCCTCCATCGACTGAGCGACTCAAATGCTTGATTAGGTTTCAGTGACCTGAAAAATTAGAAAGAGCAGGATTAAACAAACTGCATTCGTACCACATTTAGTGACCTGGTGAACAAGAACGTAAATATTTGTAGTATATCTTCAAGACTATTTGGATTTGGTTGTACTAATGAATTTTGCTAATTTAAAACATATGCCACATATGGTGAGCATCCGACGCCACGGATAACCAAACATATAACTCCAGACTAAGTAAAAGTCCTGATAACACCAACTGGCCGTTTTAAGTTAACAAACTACTATATCACAACCTGGAAATGAACTGGGCCGTTTATAGAAGAGGCTAAAAATGCAAAACAAGTGTAGTAACTCAAGTAGATCAGTAAGGGAAATAACGAAACTATGTTCATCCTATAATAACTTTTCAGGTGTTGTTTCTATAATTCAGTGTTGACAAACCAATTCATTTGACTCACACGCTCAACTGGTGTTTTAAATAAAACAGACTGGGAATGCAATATCTAAGCCACACGAGCATTGCTGGTTTAACATAAAGTGGGACCTAAACTGGCCCAATAGGCGCATGGCAGCAATTTCTAGAACACTGCTTGAGCATTGTATACACACTAAATATAGCAGTCTAAATACAAGTAAAATCATATCATTATATTTTAGCAAAGTAGCAGCACCTATCAACATTTATCTCTTCTCAAAACTAAATCAATATCAGAGCAGTTTTGCAAATTCTTAATGATTTTCAAATTTGATCAGTGTTTAAGAAACTGCCCAAGCTTCTCATTATATTTGCTTTATTTTGCAAAGTACGCAAACCTTTATGCTCTAATGCATTGTTACACATGGAAAGAGAAACAACATGCTCGATCTGCAATCTATTTGCCTAGTGCAGTTGATCTGTTTCGTTCTACTTTCCTGTATTGTTCTATGTTTTAGCATGGACTGAGGCCGAAGACCACCAGCAGATAAAAAAACTGATAAAGCCTCCAGTAGCTAACATGTAAGAATCGATGATAGCCATTGTGTACTACTTGCTCAGCAATTGATACCACAACAAGGTAAAAAAAATTAAATACGGCATTTTTTCAAATTGAAGACTATATCAACATTACTATTTATTACACAACATAGAAAATGAGAGAATAGCATATAGACAGTTAAGTAAAAAAAAGTACCTTCGCTGTTTAGGCATACCAAATATGTAACCCTCAAAGAGCAAAGACCATAGCATTAATAATCCTAAGCCTCCCTTATTGTTTCCTTCCCAGAATAGAAAATCACGACACATGAAAGTAGAAATAAAATTGCTCTGGCTTTTGCCTCCAACAATGACGATAACCATAGTTCTACGCTCCTAGACAGAACTGAAGAGACTTTGTGAGAATGAGAAAGCTGCAAAATGGCAACTTGTGGACAGAGAAGGCAAAACAAGGAACGGGCAATTTTAAAACTTGTCACATTAAGGGGTATCATCTCGTTTCATAGCTAAACACCTGAATAAATGCCCATGGTAATTGGGATATGGATGTAAACCAATATAAACAAAAAAAACATGAAACAGTCAAATAGAACCATAGAGTAGCCTAAAGTAGCTATCCAGCACCAATATAAGCACATCTACAAAAATACTTTCTAGTATTGAAAAGCAAGCAACAATACTACTTTTTATGTAGAACCTTTGCCATGCCAGTGGCTTAGGAAACGATGAGTATGTTTTCTTCCATACTTCAATTATGTTGATAAACACAACATGTACCATTAAATTTTGGTAACAAGAACACGATCCAGTCTCTGCTCGAGATGTATATACATGATAACTATTTGAGCATTGTATTGTAGGCACAGCTAAAAACAAATTAGCACACATGAAATTTGCTGTTTCTGTAGACCTACTTACCAACGGGGGATCAATTGCCATCAATTTCTTCATACCTTTTTCCAGGTAAGCTCTGATATTTCTGAAATATGATAAAATTTCAAATATGTTAGAGAACCAAAAGCCATTTCAAAATACTCTATTTTCAGAGGAATTTAAAAGGTATTCAAGAGGACCACTGAAAATACTCTATTTATTGCCTAGAGCTAACTCCTATAAATCAGTTTTATTCCCATAGAGCACAGAAGTCACAAGAATTAGATTTAACAAACCAGTTACTACATAGAAATTATAGGCAACCAATATAACTAAGCATACTTTGCAGGAAGAGGCAACTTTACTACTGTGGTAATCAAGCAGAACATCAACGATTAGACCCGAAATTTTCTCACCGTTTCCTGCTTGCACTCTTCCTATTCCACCAAATAGAGAGAGCCATTCCTAAGGGGATAAGAAAAGGATGATTCTATCGATCTAAACTGATATAAAATAAACTGAAATACATTACGGTAGGATAAAAAATGTAAACAATCAACTCAAGCCATTAAAAAAGACAAGCAAGAACACGGGAAAGGGGAATGATGTTGGGGCCTATGTCGAGAGAGGAGAAGAGAGGTAATAGAGGGGTACCTAATTAAGGAAAACCTCACAGTTGATTCACAGCTGCCAGAACACCTCCAAATACTGCCTGCACCATAGTAATATTATCATCAGCCAAAAGCAATCGTGATGCAAAATTACACATCAGCGATGTGTCAACCAACTGCAACCATTGAATCATCCATTTGATTTTTGAAAGATATAAATAAAGGGAACATATTAAAATAATATCGCATTAATTCATCCATGTAGTCAAGTTTTACACAACACGTATATAAATAACTCACAAACAGGCTTATTTTTTGTTACATAAATCAGCTTACTGACTAGTAGCTTCAGTTGTTGTTCTAGTTCTGGGTCAATCCATTCTTGGCTATATTCCAATGGAAGCGTGTTCTAGGATGTAGACATTTGAGGATAAACCAAACTGTAAGAAACTCCCTCGTTGTATGCAATTCAATGGATTCACACTCAAAGGGCAAATTGAAATTTCTAAGAGAAACCTACCTTAATCCATGACGAACAAACTCCTCGGTGGATCCTTTCTGTTGGTGTAGGCCCATAAACTAATGCACATGTCACATGAGTTCTGGAGGGAGCCATCCTGTAGATGGGCATTTAAGCTGTTAGATGTCCCACCCTCAATAGCTGTTAGATGTCCCACCCTCAATAGCACACATAAACTGAGATAAGTCACATAGGCCAATAAAACCACAAATGACATGACATGAAGTATATGTTTTAGCTTAAGATAATGTCCCCACTCCAAAGTGGATTCATAATGTGAGAATACAACTTGTAGTTGAAGAATTTAAGCATCGTGTAGACATCCATTTACCTCACAAAATGAAGAGCTTTACAACCTTAGTGCTGAATCATCTATAATGGGCAATAAATGGAAGACTAATTAAGTACACATACATACTTTTGAGATGATGATATGGAGTAGAATCGTGGCTGTAGACGAGGAGCAACCGCTGCAAAGAATACTCCCAATTCCCAAAGGAGTCTTAGCTGAAGGAAATGCAGCCATAACTTCAATAAGGCTCCGCTGGCTAGCTACAATCCATTGAGCATACTCATCCTGGACACCACAGAAGTGTAACCTTCAGTGAATAATATCTACCAGGTAAAAACACTACAACATAGGTTTTCAAATAGAAGTAACCTTTCCAGCAGGAGAATCCAAAAACATGAGCAGCTAAAGCATTCAAAGCAGCCTCAAGGATTCAGAAAATGATCGCGAGAGGCACCTCCAAGTTTTATATTACTACATTATTGTCAATGGTGTTTCCAGCCTTTTTACTATTCTCCACTCTACCAGACTTGCAGTAGCCATCATGACCAGCTTCCAACAACACACCTAGAGTAAAAGGTAGAGAGGTTCATCCATTAAATCACACAATTTAATTTCCAAAGAGTGCTAGCCTACACAACTTAATATTCCGTTGTTCCACCCAACCATCTACTCAAAACCTGAACTTTTTCCACGAATGTCAGATCTGCTAGACATTATTGCTGTGGTAATCAAGCAGAACAACAATGATCAGAGCCCCCAAAAGAATCACCTTTTCGCTCCCTTCCTGTTTCACCAAAGAGAGAGATGCATTATTAGATCGTTCCAAGATCGTACCATCCATAAGCAAGCAATTACCGAACTCCATTTGTTGTGTCTCAGATCTAAATACCTGACCCAGAAATTAACAAACATGGAGAACGGTTGCAAGCAAAATATCTTAATTAAAAACCATGCACAATAGAGAGGGGATTGAACGGGACCATGAGGGCAATTGAGCAACGTCGGATGCCTCGTCACAGAGGTGGTCGCCGCCTCATGTTGCCTCTATGTGCCTACCTCTCACGATACGAGAGCTGCCCAACACGCAAAAGAATCTTTGCTCACGAATCGGAAGGAAGAGAAAGAGATGGAGCTTACCTGGGAAGGAAGAGGAACCAGGTGCTCGCGAATTGGAGCCAGGGCAACAACCCAGGCGTGCCGCCGCCTCCTTCTTCCTCCGGGACATGCTCCTGCAGGACCACCTGCTCCGCCCCTTCGCGCTCACCTCGTTATGCAACCGAATACAGCCGCCGCCGCATCCAGACGATGCCATCACCGGCCCCGTGTCCAGCCGCTCCGGAGCACGCTCCCTGCCACCGATGGCCCCCGCGTCCATCCGCCGCGGTCGCTAGGGCGCCGCTCTTCCTGCGGCGGAGCCGCAGAGATGAGAGGAGCGGGAGGTGGCTCGGGGCGGGAGTGTGGAGGCGGAGACGAGAGAGAGAGAGGAGACACCGGCTCAGATATTTTCACGAATCGAGATCTAGGTTTCACCGCGGGACATGGGCGCGACGCGGACGGCGTATGCAAAACGGACGTGGTGATTATGCTGGATCGCTCGCTGAAACACCGGCCCCGCACGCACATGGGCCCAACCGTCATGGAGTCATCCAGATAAGCAAGAAGTGAAATAAAAACTACTGCATCCGACGGCTGAGGTGAAAAGTGGGATGCAGATTTTACTGTTGCAACCTGATTGGACGATCCAGATTCGTTTGCCCCTTCAGACCCCCTGGTTGAGAGGGTAGTCTTTGAACATTTATAGAAGTAATGTATGAGGAGGAGAAGAAGTGGCCATGGCCATGGGTGCAACGGAAGAACTCTGTACGTGAGGAGGAAGATGACGTTTTGGTGTCTTCTTCGATCGGTTGGGCTGAGATGGCCAGGAATGATGCAGCCAATCAAATATGTGAGGGAGGGAGAAAGAATAAAGATGGAAGGACCGGTTGGGCTTCTTTGAGCTGGTCAGCCTAGCATGGGTTGACTTGTTTTTTTTCTTCTTTCCTATTTCTAATCATATATTATTTGAGCCGCGTTCAAGATCAAAACTGCTTTTAAACAGTCTTAAAATATTTCAGAAAATCATGATACAAGATAACAGTACGAATGAAATTCAAAGGTGAACACTTTGGAACTGTTTTTACTTGAAAATAAATTTCAAAACTCAAAATATTGAGTGTAGGTATATATGTCCATTCTATGCATAATTCTAAAGTGGTATTTTGTTTTCAAATATTTTGAAACTAAAGGTTTATAAAATATCTATTTTTATATAGGTGTTTTTAAGTAGTACACAAAGTTTAAATTCCGTGTGGAATTTCAATCAAGACAAACAATTCAAACATTCTAATTTATTTACTTTAACATTCCAAAATTTAGAAAATTTTGGGATGTTACATTCATCCCTGCATATTTCAAGAAGACTCAAGCATCTAAGCTTGGGGATGCCCAAGGCATCCCCTTCTTCATCGATAAATTATCAGGTTCCTCTAGTGAAACTATATTTTTATTCCATCACATCTTATGTGCTTTACTTGGAGCGTCTGTATGTTCTTGTTTTTGTTTTCTTTGAATAAAATTGGATCCTAGCATTCATTGTGTGGGAGAGATACACGCTCCGCTGTTGCATATGAACACATATGTTCTTAGCTTTATTCTTAATGTTCATGACGAAGGTTGAAACTGCTTCGTTAATTGTTATATGGTTGGAAACAGAAAATGCTACATGTGGTAATTGGTATAATGTCTTGAATAATTTGATAGTTGGCAATTGTTGTGCTCAAATAGATCATGTTTAAGCTCTTGCATCGTGTACTTTGCACCTATTAGTGAAGAAATACTGTAGAGCTTGTTGACATTTGGTTTGCATGATTGGCCTCTCTAAAGTCTAGATATTTTCTGGTGAGGGTTTGAACAACAAGGAAGACAGTGTAGAGTCTTATAATGCTTGCAATGTGTTCTTATGTAAGTTTTGTTGTACCGGTTCATACTTGTGTTTGCTTCAAACAACCTTGCTAGCCTAAGCCTTGTATTGAGAGGGAATACTTCTCGTGCATCCAAATCCTTGAGCCAAAAACTATGCCATTTGTGTCCACCATACCTACCTACTACATGGTATTTTCGGCCATTTCAAAGTAAATTGCTTGAGTGCTACCTTTAAAATTCCATCCTTTGTCTTTGCAATATATAGCTCATGGGAAAAATAGATTAAAAACTATTGTGGTATTGAATATGTACTTATGTATCTTATTTCTTATAAGTTGCTTGTTGAGCGATAACCATGTTCCTGGGGACGCCATCAAATATTACACTTTGTTGAATATCATGTGAGTTGCTATGCATGTTCCTGAAGTAAGGGTGATTTATCATGAGTTGAATGGTTTGAGCATGCATATTGTTAGAGAAGAACATTGGGCCGCTAACTAAAGCCATGATCCATGGTGGAAGTTTCAGTTTGGACAACAATCCTTAATCTCTTATGAGAATATTATCTGTTGTTGAATGCTTATGCATTAAAGAGGAGTCCATTATCTGTTGTCTATGTTGTCTCGGTATGGATGTCTAAGTTGAGAATAATCAAAAGCGAGAAATCCAATGCGAGCTTTCTCCTTAGACCTTTGCACAGGCGGCATAGAGGTACCCCTTTGTGACACTTGGTTAAAACATATGTTATGCAATGATAATCTATGTAAATCCAAGCTAATTAGGACAAGGTGCGGGCACTATTGGTAATCTATGCATGAGGCTTGCAACTTATAGGATATCTTATACATAACACATATGCTTTACTACTACCGTTGACAAAATAGTTTCTATGTTTTCAAAATAAAAGCTCTAGCACAAATATAGCAATCCATGCTTCCTTCTTCAAAGGGCCATTTTTTTCTTTTATGTTGAGTCAGTTTACCTATTTCCTTCCATCTTAGAAGCAAACACTTGTGTTAACTGTGCATTGATTCTTACATACTTGCTTATTTGCATTCATCATATTACTTTGTGTTGACAATTATCCATGAGATAAACATGTTGAAGTTGAAAGCAACCGCTGAAACTTATATCTTCCTTTGTGTTGCTTCAAAACTTTCTACTAAGAATCTATTTCTTTATGAGTTAACTCTTATGCAAGTCTTATTGATGCTTGTCTTGAAAGTATTATTCATGAAAAGTCTTTGCTATATGATTCAGTTGTTTAATCATTCTCTTTACCATTGCTTCGAATCACTTCATTCATTACATATGCTTACAATAGTATTGATCAAGATTATGATAGCATGTCACTTCAGAAATTATCTTTGTTATCGTTTACCTACTCGAGGACGATTAGGAACTAAGCTTGGGGATGCTTGATATGTCTCAAACGTATCTATAATTTCTTATGTTCCATGCTACTTTATTGATGATACTCACATGTTTTATACACACTTTATGTCATATTTATGCATTTTCCGGCACTAACCTATTAACAAGATGCCGAAGAGTCAGTTGTTGTTTTCTGTTGTTTTTGGTTTCAGAAATCCTAGTAAGAAAATATTCTCGGAATTGGATGAAATCAAGGCCCAGGGTATTATTTTTCCACGAAGCTACCAGAAGTCCGAAAGGGAAACGAAGTGGGGCGACGAGGCAGCCACACAATAGGGCGGCGCGGCCCACCCCTTGGCCGTGCGGCCCTAGCGTGTGGGCCCCTCGTGACGCCCCCTGACCTACCCTTCCGCCTACATATAGCCTTCGTCGAGATAACCCCAGTACCGAGAGCCACGGTACGGAAAACCTTCCAGAGACGCCGCCGCCGCCAATCCCATCTCGGGGGATTCAGGAGATCGCCTCCAGCACCCTGCCGGAGAGGGGAATCATCTCCCGGAGGACTCTTCATCGCCATGATCGCCTCCGGATTGATGCGTGAGTAGTTCACCCCTGGACTACGGGTCCATAGCAGTAGCTAGATGGTCGTCTTCTCCTCATTGTGCTATCATTGTCGGATCTTGTGAGCTGCCTAACATGATCAAGATCATCTATCTGTAATGCTACATGTTGCGTTTGTTGGGATCCTATGAATATGGAATACTATGTTATGTTGATTACCAATCTATCATATATGTGTTGTTTATGATCTTGCATGCTCTCCGTTATTAGTAGAGGCTCTGGCCAAGTCATTACTTGTAACTCCAAGAGGGAGTAATTATGCTCGATAGTGGGTTCATGCCTCCATTAAATCTGGGACAGTGACAGAAAGTTCTAAGGTTGTGGATGTGCTGTGGCCACTAGGGATAAAACATCAATGCTTTGTCTAAGGATATTTGTGTTGATTACATTACGCACCATACTTAATGCAATTGTCTGTTGTTTGCAACTTAATACTGGAAGGGGTGCGGATGCTAACCTGAAGGTGGACTTTTTAGGCATAGATGCATGCTGGATAGCGGTCTATGTACTTTGTCGTAATGCCCAAATAAATCTCACACTACTCATCATAATATGTATGTGCATTGTCATGCCATCTTTATTTGTCAATTGCCCAACTGTAATTTGTTCACCCAACATGCTATTTCTTATCGGAGAGACACCACTAGTGAACTGTGGACCCCGGTCCATTCTTTACATCGAATACAATCTACTGCAATACTCGTTCTTACTATTCTTTGCAAACATCATCATCGACACTATACATCTAATCCTTTGTTACAGCAAGCCGGTGAGATTGACAACCTCACTGTTAAGTTGGGGCAAAGTATTTTGGTTGTGTTGTGCAGGTTCCACGTTGGCGCCGGAATCCCTGGTGTTGCGCCGCACTACACTCTGCCGCCATCAACCTTCAACGTGCTTCTTGGCTCCTACTGGTTCGATATCCTTGGTTTCTTTCTGAGGGAAAACTCGCCGCTGTACGCATCACACCTTGCTCTTGGGGTTCCCAATGGACGTGTGCTTTACCGTCACAAGCATGCACCTATACATCTAACAAGTGTATTAGGTGTGTTGGGGACACAAGAGACTTCTTGTATCGTAATTGCAGGGTTGCTTGAGAGGGATATCTTTGACCTCTACCTCCCTGAGTTCGATAAACCTTGGGTGATTCATTTAAGGGAAACTTGCTGCTGTTCTACAAACCTCTGCTCTTGGAGGCCCAACACTGTCTACAAGAATAGAAGCGTGCGTAGATATCAAGCTATTTTCTGGCGCCGTTGGCGGGGAACAAAGAAAAGTTACACCACAGAGATTTCTACCTCCCACGTCAACTGCGCGCCAGCAGTAGACAACAAGCTATTTTCTGGCGCCGTTGCCGGGGAGGTAAGGTAAAAGGTATTCACATCCTCTGACTACTAAGCTATTTCCTAGCATTGTTGCCGGTGTGTGAGTGCTCGAAGCTATTTCCTTTAAATCCTGCAATTGCATCTTTTTGTTTCTTGTTTTTATTTTTCACTAGTTAGGCATAATGGAAAATAACAGTGAGCTTTTTAATCTATTTCCTGAGTTAAGACATAAATTGTGTGATGCGAAAATTAAAAAACCTATGGAACCTTATTTGCATGCTAGTACCAATGTTATTAGTATGAACACCATTGTTGATAATGCTATGGAAGAATTTAAGCTTGGGGAAGCTGGTTTTGATTAGCATGATATTTTTAGTCCCCCAAGTTTTGAGGAGAAAATTTACTTTGATGATACTTTACCTCCTATATATGATGATTACAATGATGACTATCATCCACCTACTATTGAGGAGAAAATTAATTATGATTATACTATGCCTCCTATATTTGATGATTATGGTGATAATGATAGCTACTTTGTTGAATTTTCTCCCACTACAATTAATAAGAATGACTATGCTTATGTTGGGAGTAGTAATTATTTTATGCATGAGACTCATGATAAGAATGTTGATAGTTATATTGTTGAGTTTGTTCATGATGCTACTGAAAGTTATTATGAGAGAGGGAAACATGGTTATATGCATCTTAATAATATTGAGTTTCCCCTCTTTATGTTGAGAATTTTGAAGTTACTCGTGTTTTATCTTCCTATGCTTGTCACTTTGTTCTTCATGAATTTATTTATTTACAAGATTCCTTTTCATAGGAAGTGGGTTAGGCTTACATTTGTTTTGAATTTGCTTTTTGATGCTCTCTTTTGCTTCAACTCTTATTTCTTGTGAGTGCATCATTAAAATTACTGAGCCCATCTTAATGGCTATAAAGAAAGCACTTCTTGGGAGATAACCCATGTTTTTATTTTGCTACTGTTTTGTTGTGTCTTGGAAGTTGTTACTACTGTAGCAACCTCTCCTTATCTTTATTCTATTGCATTGTTGTGCCAAGTAAAGTCTTTGATAGTAAGGTTGATACTAGATTTGGATTACTGCGCAGAAACAGATTTCTTGCTGTCACGTATTTGGGCAGGGTTCTCTGTAGGTAACTCAGAAAAATCTGCCAATTTACGTGCGTGATCCTCAGATATGTACGCAACTTTCATTCAATTTGAGCATTTTCATCTGAGCAAGTTCATTGCCCCAGAAAAATTCGTCTTTACGGACTGTTCTGTTTTGACAGATTCTGCCTTTTATTTCGCATTGCCTGTTTTGCTATGTTGTATGGATTTCTTTGTTCTATTAACTTTCAGAAGCTTTGTGCAATGTCCAGAAGTGTTAGGAATGATTGTGTCACCTCTGAATATGTGAATTTTTGATTATGCACTAACCCTCTAATGAGTTTGTTTTGAGTTTGGTGTGGAGGAAGTTTTCAAGGATCAAGAGAGGAGGATGATACAATATGATCAAGGAGAGTGAAAACTCTAAGCTTGGGGATGCCCCCGTGGTTCATCCCTGCATATTTCAAGAAGACTCAAGCATCTAAGCTTGGGGATGCCCAAGGCATCCCCTTCTTCATTGACAACTTATCAGGTCACCTCTAGTGAAACTATGTTTTTATTCCGTCACATCTTATGTGCTTTACTTGGAGCATCTTTATGTTCTTGTTATTATTTGTTTGAATAAAATTGGATCCTAGCATTCTTTGTGTGGGAGAGAGATGATGTCTACGGGTGCTTCTATTCTTGTAGACAGTGTTGGGCCTCCAAGAGCAGAGGTTTGTAGAACAGCAGCAAGTTTCCCTTAAGTGGATCACCCAAGGTTTATCGATCTCAGGGAGGAAGAGGTCAAAGATATCCCTCTCATGCAACCCTGCAACCACAAAGCAAGAAGTCTCTTGTGTCCCCAACACACCTAATAGGTGCACTAATTCGGCGAAGAGATAGTGAAATACAGGTGGTATGAATGTATATGAGCAGTAGTAACGGCGCCAGAAAAGTGTTTGCTGGCGTGTGGTTGATGGTGGTAATATTGCGGACAGTACAAATGCAGTAGAACAGTAAACAAACAGCGATAGCAGTATTTAGGAACAAGGCCTATGGATCATACTTTCACTAGTGGACACTCTCAACATTGATCACATAAAAGAATAAATAAATAGATGCTAGACTCTACACCCTCTTGTTGGATGATGAACACCACTAACTGTGTAGGATTACACGAACCCTCAATGCCGTAGTTAACAAGCTCCACAATATTCGATGTTCATATTTAAATAACCTTAGAGTGCATGACAGATCAACATAACCAAACCAAGTACTAACATAGCATGCACACTGTCACCTTCACGCTACGAAAGGAGGCATAGATCACATCAATACCATCATAGCAATAGTTAACTTCATAATCTACAAGAGATCACAATCATAGCCTACGCCAAGTACTAACACGATGCACACACTGTCACCATTACACCGTGCAGGAGGAATAAACTATTTTAATAACATCACTAGAGTAGCACATAGATAAATTGTGATACAAAACTCATATGAATCTCAATCCTGTAAAGCAGCTCATGAGATTATTGTATTGAAGTACATAGGAGAGAGATTAACCACATAGCTACCGGTACAGCCCCGAGCCTCGATGGAGAACTACTCCCTCCTCATGGGAGATAGCAGCGTTGATGAAGATGGCGGTGGTGTCGATGGAGAAGCCTTCCGGGGGCACTTCCCCGTCCCAAAGGCGTGCCGGAACAGAGACTCCTGTCCCCCAGATCTTGGCTTCGCGATGGCGGCGGCTCTGGAAGGTTTCTCGTACCGTGGCTTTTTCGTATCGAAGATTTAGGTCAGGGACCTTTATATAGGCGAAGAGGCGGAGTCGGAGGGGTGACGAGGCGATGACACAATAGGGGGCCGCGGGCCACCCCCAGGCCGCGCCGGCCTACCTCCTGGTGGGCCTGTGGCCCCCCTCTGGCGACTCTCGGGTGTTCTGGATGCTTCCGGAGATTCTAAGATGCTGGGCGTTGATTTCGTCCGATTCCGAGAATATTTCCTTACTAGGATTTCTGAAACCAAAAACAGCAGAAAACAACAACTGGCCCTTCGGCATCTCGTCAATAGGTTAGTTCCGGAAAACGCATAAATATGACATAAAGTGTGCATAAAACATGTAGATATCATCAATAATGTGGCATGGAACATAAGAAATTATCGATACGTCGGAGACGTATCAAGAGACACGCTCCACTGTTGCATATGAACACATGTGTTCTTAGCTTTACTTTTAGTGTTCATGGCAAAGGTTGAAACTGCTTCATTCATTGTTATTTGGTTTTGTTCAGGAAATGTTGCATGTGGTAGTGGTATAATGAAATACTTGCATAATCTTGTAGATCATTGAGCTTTGATAACTTGATTCTTTGCAAACGTTTTGAGGTATTTAGATGGTAAAGCTTGCTGGATAAATAAGTTAAAATTAGTAGTGGATTGTTGTCTTTAAGCTTGTGCCGTACTACAAACTCTACTTAAATAGTTGAAGGTGTAGTTGGACTTGATAGCTTTCCATGTCTAAGAGGTTCATCTTAATAACTAAGTTGTGCTGAAGGTCGAGGGAGCTAGCGGGGTACTTGTGCCACCGTGAACGTCCCTCCTTGGAGTAAATTTTAATCATGCTCTTAATGTTGAACCTGCTAGATGTTTGCAATAAGCTTGTGAGTTCTTTTTGACTAATGTTAAGCTACGGTTTTTGGCACTTCCACCATCCAAATTTGCTAGCCTCTTCGGTACTGTGCATTGCCTTTTGCTCACATTGAGAATTGTGCATACTTCGCCAGTACATCCAAACCTGTGGGAGGACTTTCTCTTCTTCTCCTACACATAAGCACATACATCTTCCTCAAAACAGCCACCATACCTACCTACCACATCATTTCCATAGCTGTTCCGAGATATATTGCCATGCAACTTCCATTTTACATTACAAGACTTGTTGTCATTTATTATTTATATATTGCTTTGCATGATTCTATATAGCTGATGTGTGGTTTACCCATGTTACGCTAGATCATTGCACATCCTGCTACACTGGCAGAGGCATACAATTTTATACATCATGTTTTATTCATTATGAGTTATTTGTACCAAAAAGTGTGTTGTCATATTAGGATGTTGCCCCTAAAAGTGAAAAGAGCCATGGAGGCCATCAAAAAGAGAAAAAGAAAAGAAAAAGAAAAAAAAGAAGAAAAAAGGGGGCAGCATCACTATCTTTTATCCACACTTGTGCTCATGTTTTAGCACCTGCAGTATTCATAGTCATCATTTGTGCTCATGTTTAGCACCTATACTCCATGTGAGAGAGTTTTCATGTTTTACTAGTATAACTATGTGGGGAATTTACACTATAGAACTTGGGTTGTATATTCCAATGATGAGCTTCCTCAAAAGTGCTCTAGGTCTTCGTGAGCAACCAAGTTGGATGCACCCCCACTAGTTCCATTGGAGAGCTTTCATACACATATAGGTCTATGTGCATCCGTTGCATGGCAATCACTACTTCTTGCATAGCTTCGATTATAAGACTTCCTCTTGTCTAATAATCACTTATATCTTTGTGAGACTTTCTTCCATTTGGCCTTCCAAACCCCCATTAACGTTCTTTATGCCATAACATCCTGGTGCCAATACCAAATGCTTGCGCTCACTGGTTGAGTAGACTTCGAAACAGTTGATTCATGACATTCATGTTTAATTTTACTTGACTGAATCCTTCTTTATTGTGAAAATTTACTTGATGCTTGGAATGAAGGATAGAACTTCTACGCTGGATACTTAAAACATCTTTAATGAACTTTGTACGGTTTCATGTCTTTAAAGCAATAGTTCATGAAAACTTCTAGCTTGTTTAACTCTTGCATTATCATCTCTTATATCAATATAGACATTTGCTTTGAATGATTTGATCTCAGTTCACATGCTTTACATCATTATTGGATCAAGATTATGTTGGTAGCATGTCACTTCAGAAATTATCCTTTTTATCGTTTACCTACTCGAGGACAAGTAGGAACTAAGCTTGGGGATGCTGATACGTCTCCAACGTATCTATAATTTATGATGTTCCATGCTAGTTTTATGACAATACTTACATGTTTTGTTCACACTTTATATCGTTTTGATGCATTTTCCGGAACTAACCTATTAACGAGATGCCGAAGTGCCAGTTCCTTTTTTCTGCTGTTTTTGGTTTCCGAAATTTTACACAGGAAATATTTTCGGAATTGGACGAAATCAAGGCCCACGATCTTATATTTCCACGAAGCTTCCAGAACACCGAAGAGGGACCAGAGGGGAGGCCCAGGGCCCCCACACAACATGGCGGCGCGGCCAGAGGGGCGGGGCGCGCCCCCCTACTGTGTGGGCCCCCCAGGGCCCTTCCGACTCCGCCTCTTCGCCTATTTAAGCCCTGGTGACCTAAAACTTCGATACAAATAAGGCACGATATGAGAAAAGTTCCAGAGCCTCCGCCATCGCGAAGCCAAGATTCGGGGGACAGAAGTCTCTGTTCCGGCACGCCGCCGGGACAGGGAAGTGCCCCCGGAAGGCATCTCCATCGACACCACCGCCATCTTCATCACCGCTGCTGTCTCCCATGATGAAGAGGGAGTAGTTCTCCCCCGAGGCTAAGGGCTCTACCATAGCTATGTGGTTCATCTCTCTCTTTGTGATCTAGTTGAATATCATCTATGTGCTACTCTAGTGATGTTATTAAAGTAGTATATTCCTCCTCCATGATGTAATGTTGACAGTGTGTGCATCATGTAGTACTTGGTATAAGCTATGATTGTGATCTCTTGTAGATTATGAAGTTAACTATTACTATGATAGTATTGATGTGATCTATTCCCCCTTTCATAGCCTGACGGTGACGGTGTGCATGCTATGTTAGTACTCGGTTTAAATTGCAATGGTCTATCATGCACTCTAGTGGTTACTTAAATATGAACTCCGGATCTTGTGGAGCTTGTTAACTCCGGCTTGAGGGAGCTCTTGTAGCCCTACACAATGAATGGTGTTTGATATCCAACAAGAGAGTGTAGAGTAGTTTCAGTTATGTGATCAATGTTGAGAGTGTCCACTAGTGAAAGTAGGATCCCTAGGCCTTATTTCCGAACATCGAATCTCCGTTTATTACTGTTCTACTGCATGTTTACTTGCTGCCATATTTATTTCAGATTGTTATTACCACTCATATTCATCCATATTACTTGCATTTTACTATCTCTTCGCCGAACTAGTGCACCTATACATCTGACAAGTGTATTAGGTGTGTTGGGGACACAAGAGTCTTCTTGTATCGTAATTGTAGGGTTGCTTGAGAGGGATATCTTTGACCTCTACCTCCCTGAGTTCGATAAACCTTCGGTGATTCACTTAAGGGAAACTTGCTGCTGTTCTACAAACCTCGGCTCTTGGAGGCCCAACACTGTCTACAGGAATATAAGCGTGCGTAGACATCAAGCTATTTTCTGGCGCCGTTGCCGGGGAAAGAAGAAAAGTTACACACTTACACCACAGAGATTTCTACCTCCCACGTCAACTTTGCGCCAGCAGTAGACAACATCCACCACCCCGAGTTCTTCTCCTACCCAGCGAGGGAATCGACGATTCCAACCATCTCCGTTCTTCCACGCCATCTCCGACCATGTACACATGCTCTTGGTGAGCTCCCCAACCCCCTGACCCTCTGCATTGACTCCCTCTCCTTCCCAGATGCTATACCGGTGTTGACCGCCGATTTTCGTCGTAGGAGTCCGTCGCCGGTGGTCTTCGCGGTGTTACTCCGGCGAAATTCTCGGGGCGGCACAGCCTTCCTCGTCCCCTTGAACCACCATTCACCCGGCGCCAAGCCACCGCCGATGCCGAGTTCTCCTCGCCGCGCGCATACGGGCGGTGCTCCATCCTATGCTCCACATCAGCTTCAGTTCGTCAGTTTCGTCAGGAAACATATGCAGCAGCACATGCAAGGTTACCACGTCGTCCGCTAGCATGGCTGCCACGTCAACGCCTGAGCCCACTCATCAGCGACATGGGCTAATGTCCCCCCTCGGTGATAAACTCTCCCAGATCCAGATATGGTCTATTTTGCAGCAAGGTCCCTACAACTTTTTGAATCTAATCTGGGGTCCCTAAACAGGCGAGTCAGCGCCCAGTCAGCAACCTCCCTAGACCCACGCGTCAGAGACCGTGGCTATTTTCCCCTCAGTGAGAAAAGTCTCACATCTTCTCTGTTTTGTCAGAAATTTCCGGAAAATGTTCATATCTTGATAAATTCATATCTTTCAAACTATGATTCGAAATAAAATGTGTTCTATATGAAAATTGATCAGACAATTATAAGGAACCTGAATATGACATCCATATATTTGTTTGCATCTCACATCATGTCGCGTCGTGGTAGTTATGCATGCTCACCTCACATATATGCGGAGTATTTTGGAATTCCATTTAGGTTTTCCTGCCCTGTTTAATATTGAAGTAGCGCACCCCTGCCATGATATGCCATGCTAATCAACACTTAACTTTGATGGTAGAAAATGCAACATCAATCCAAATTGTTTGTCCCGGGTTCCGACTCCGATTAAATTGGATAAGTAGCATCGCATCATAATTTCCATGTCATTCATATCATCTTGATCATGCTGGTTCTGTAGCAGTAAGATTTGCATCCGTTGTTTGTCCAGCATTTGCTCCTTACCTGATAGGATCACATAGTGGTGATGTGAGATACGACAAGTCCTCCGGATGTTCCTCGGCAATCATTAACAGGCAAGCATTTCCTAAACTCCTGTCTCTACAGGAATCGCTCACCTATTTTATTTTGCCTTCTCTCTTATGCTAGCCTCGAGTTGAGTTCTTGTCATGTGTCCTATCCACTTGTTACCTCAAGCAACCCATATTGCCTCCACCACCCTCCTACAGCTGTTGTTTGGTTATCGGGTCTGCCTTGCGAGTCGTAGTGTGATACGCGTACAGCACGCGTCCGTTGGGAACCCCAAGAGGAAGGTGTGATGCGTACAACAACAAGTTTTCCCTCAGTAAGAAACCAAGGTTTATCGAACCAGTAGGAGCCAAGAAGCAAGTTGAAGGTTGATGGTGGCGGAGTGTAGTGCGGCGCAACACCAGGGATTCCGGCGCCAACATGGAACCTGCACAACACAACCAAAATACTTTGCCCCAACGTGACAGTGAGGTTGTCAATCTCACCGGCTTGCGGTAACAAAGGATTAGATGTATAGTGTGGATGATGATGTTTGCAGAGAACAGTAAGAACAAGTATTGCAGTAGATTGTATTCGATGTAAAAGAATGGCATGACAATAGCATGTTGGGTGAACAAATTATAGTTGGGAAATTGACAAATAAAGATGGCATGACAATGCACATACATATTATGATGAGTAGTGTAAAATTCAATTGGGCATTACGACAAATTACATAGACCGCTATCCAACATGCATCTATGGCTAAAAAGTCCACCTTCGGGTTAGCATCTGCACCCCTTCCAGTATTAAGTTGCAAACAATAGACAATTGCATTAAGTACGGTGCGTAAGGTAATCAACACAAATATCCTTAGACATAGCATTGATGTTTTATCCCTAGTGGCAACAGCACATCCACAACCTTAGAACTTTCTGTCACTGTCCCAGATAAAATGAAGGCATGAACCCACTATCGAGCATAAATACTCCCTCTTGGAGTTAAAAGTAACGACTTGGCCAGAGCCTCTACTAGCAACGGAGAGCATGCAAGATCATAAACAACACATAGATGATAGATTGATAATCAACATAACATAGTATTCCATATTCATCGGATCCCAACAAACGCAACATGTAGCATTACAAATAGATGATCTTGATCATGTTAGGCAGCTCACAAGATCGAACAATGATAGCACAATGAGGAGAAGACAACCATCTAGCTACTGCTATGGACCCATAGTCCAGGGGTGAACTACTCACACATCACTCCGGAGGCGATCATGGCGATGAAGAGTCCTCCGGGAGATGATTCCCCTCTCCGGCAGGGTGCCGGAGGCGATCTTCTGAATCCTCCGAGATGGGATTGGCGGCGGCAGCGTCTCTGGAAGGTTTTCCGTATCGTGTCTCTTGGTACTGGGGTTTTCTCGACAAAGGCTATATGTAGGCGGAAGGGTAGGTCAGGGGGCGTCACGAGGGGCCCACACAACAGGGCCGCGCGGCCAGGGCCTGGGCCGCGCCGCCCTGGCGTGTCGCCGCCTCGTCGCCCCACTTCGTTTCCCTTTCGGACTTCTGGAAGCTTCGTGGAAAAATAAGACCCTGGGCGTTGATTTCGTCCAGTTCCGAGAATATTTCCTTACTAGGATTTCTGAAACCAAAAACAGCAGAAAACAACAACTGGCTCTTCGGCATCTTGTTAATAGGTTAGTGCCGGAAAATGCATAAATATGACATAAAGTATGTATAAAACATGTGTGTATCATCATAAAAGTAGCATGGAAGATAAGAAATTATAGATACGTTGGAGACGTATCAGCATCCCCAAGCTTAGTTCCTACTCGTCCTCGAGTAGGTAAACGATAACAAAGATAATTTCTAAAGTGACATGCTATCATAATCTTGATCAATACTATTGTAAGCATATGTAATGAATGCAGCGATCCAAAGCAATGGTAAAGACAATGGTTAAACAACTGAATCATATAGCAAAGACTTTTCATGAATAGTACTTTCAAGACAAGCATCAATAAGTCTTGCATAAGAGTTAACTCATAAAGCAGTAAATTCAAAGTAAAGGCATCGAAGCAACACAAAGGAAGATATAAGTTTCAGCGGTTGCTTTCAACTTGTAACATGTATATCTCATGTATAGTTGTCAATGCAAAGTAATATGATGAATGCAAATATGCAAGTATGTAGGAATCAATGCACAGTTAACACAAGTGTTTGCTTCTAAGATGGAAGGAAATGGGTAAACTAACTCAACATAAAAGTAGAAGAAAGGCCCTTCGCAGAGGGAAGCATGGATTGCTATATTTGTGCTAGAGCTTTTATTTTGAAAACATAGAGAGAGCATAAAAGTAAAGTTTTGAGAGGTGTTTGTTGTTGTCAACGAATGGTAGTGGGCACTCTAACCCCCTTGCCAGGCAGACTTTCAAAGAGCGGCTCCCATGAAATTTTTTATTTTTCGGTGGCACTCCTTCCATCCTTTGCTTTCACAAAGCATGGCTAACCGAATCCTCGGGTGCCTGCCAACAATCTCATACCATGAAGGAGTGCCTTTTTGTTTTAGTTTTATTTAGATGACACTCCTCCCCACCTTTGCTTTCTCAAGCCATGGCTAACCGAATCCTCGGGTGCCGTCCAACAATCACATACCATGGAGGAGTGTCTATTTTTTGTAAAATTATGAAGGTTAATTAATTGGGGTTGGGAACCCCATTGCCAGCTCTTTTTGCAAAATTATTGGATAAGCGGATGAAGCGACTAGTCCATTGGTGAAAGTTGCCCAACAAGATTGAAAGATACAACACCACATACTTCCTCATGAGCTATAAAACATTGACACAAATAAGGGATGATAAATTTTGAATTGTTTAAAGATAGCACTCAAGCAATTTACTTTGGAATGGCAGAAAATACCATGTAGTAGGTAGGTATGGTGGACACAAATGGCATAGTTATTGGCTCAAGGATTTGGATGCACGAGAAGTATTCCCTCTCAATACAAGGCTTAGGCTAGCAAGGTTATTTGAAGAAACACAAGTATGAACCGGCACAGCAAAACTCACATAAGAACATATTGCAAGCATTATAAGACTCTACACTGTCCTCCTTGTTGCTCAAACCCTTACCAGAAAATATCTAGACTTTAGAGAGACCAATCATGCAAACCAAATTTTAGCAAGCTCTATGTATTTCTTCACTAATAGGTGCAAAGTATATGATGCAAGAGCTTAAACATGATCTATATGAGCACAACAATTGCCAAGTATCAAATTATTCAAGACATTATACCAATTACCACATGTAGCATTTTTTGTTTCCAAACATATAACAATTAACGAAGCAGTTTCAACCTTCGCCATGAACATTAAGAATAAAGGTAAGAACATATGTGTTCATATGCAACAGCGGAGCGTGTCTCTCTCCCACACAATGAATGCTAGGATCCAATTTATTCAAACAAAACAAAAACAAAAGCATACAGACACTCCAAGTAAAGCACATAAGATGTGATGGAATAAAAATATAGTTTCACTAGAGGAACCTGATAATTTGTCGATGAAGAAGGGGATGCCTTGGGCATCCCCAAGCTTAGATGCTTGAGTCTTCTTGAAATATGCAGGGATGAACCACGGGGGCATCCCCAAGCTTAGAGCTTTCACTCTCCTTGATCATATTGTATCATCCTCCTCTCTTGATCCTTGAAAACTTCCTCCACACCAAACTCAAAACAACTCATTAGAGGGTTAGTGCATAATCAAAAATTGACATGTTCAGAGGTGACATAATCATCCTTAACACTTCTGGACATTGCACAAAGCTACTGAAAGTTAATTGATATGGGGCGACCTTCGGTCTTCACCGCATCATGTGCTTCATCGCCAAGACGGCATGCTAAGGTGAATCTTCTCCTTTACACGTGCCTCAAATCGTCTATTTGGAATGATATACTACTTCATACTCCGACATATCTTGATGATAGGAACTCGACGACAAGTACGGAGAGAAGAGAGGATGCCATGGAGACCCGAGGACGCAAGGCTGATGTCACGGAAGCATGGAAGAGGAGGAGAAAGAGGAGCTGGATGCTCCAGGCCGGAACTTCCGCCCCTGATGGCCGGAACTTCCGCCCAGGACCGGAACTTCCGCCTCGGAGGACCGGAACTTCCGCCCACCGGAACTTCCGCCCAAGTTCCGCCCAAGTTCCGAAAGTCCGTCAAAACCATACTGGATGTTACTGCGAGGAAATGGCGGAATTCCGGAACAAGGCCGGAACTTGGCCGGAACTTCTGGCCCGACCGGAACTTCCGGCCTCCAGGACCGGAACTTCCGCCCAGATGCTTCGAAGATGCTGTCTAAAAAGAATCCAGCCGGAACTTCCGCCCAGGACGACCGGAACTTCCGCCCATCAGGACCGGAACTTCCGCCCATACGCGTTTCAGCACCAAAACTGGCAGATTCAGCTTGTAACTTATCCCTTCGCCCCACCTACTATAAATAGCCTAGTTGGCTCAGATCTGAGATTAGACTTGATGTGAAATTAAACCTGAGCTTAGCTCACCCTTGTGGGAACCCTACCTAGATCTATGATCTTGTACCCACCTGGGCTCCTTATCGACTTGTCAAGATCTCTTTGGTAACTTCTACCATTTGTTTGATCTTTTGCTTGCACTTCTATCTATTTGGTCTTTTGCTTGCACTTCTATCAACCTTCCGGTCTTTTCACCCTTCTAGATCTTGCGAGCTTCGATTTGTCGATCTCTTTGCGGGACTTCTACCGGAAGGTCTTTTCTCGCAACCTCTATCGAGTAGGTGTATCGGGCCTACGAGGGAAAACTGGTTTGTGTGCGTGTGTGTGTTGTATCCCCACGATTCCCCCTCGCGTTCTTCGTGTTCATCGCGTTCATCCACTTACCCCCACGAGTTCCACCCAAATCCGTGAAGATCGGGCACATCCTTGGACTTAGTCCACATCATATGGTATCAGCAGCTCTTTGGTTGCCACAGATTTGACCCCCCACATCCCCCAATTCCACCAATTTCGCCCAAAAATTTTCCAAAAAAAAAATTCCCAAAAAATAGCCCCAAATTGGCCTTGGATCGATCTCTCGATTTGTTGAGTTATTTGTGGTTTTGCTCCAATAGAAACTTGTCTTTGGTGTTGATCTGCAATTCCCCCACCTTCCCACAGCTTCTAGTGCCAAATTTTCCTTGAGTTCGAAGGATTTCGGCCCGGATTTCCGCCCAAATCGACGAACAGCCCGCAGATCTGATTGCGACCGGAAGTTCCGCCCCCGGACCGGAAGTTCCGCCCCTCAGGACCGGAAGTTCCGCCTGGCCGAAATTTTGACAGCAACCTTCGTTTTTCGTTTTGGTACTAACCCCTTTGTGTTTGGACTTCGGTTTGAGTGCCATTTCAGCTACCACAAAGCTTCCGCAACATCGACAACGACGACTACACCCCGAGGATCCAAGCAGTTCATTTGACACCTCCACCATAGCAAGTTCAAGATCGTCGGCCACCATCATCAAGTGGTATAACTTGCTCCTAACTTGTAGCCCTAGCCTCTTTTGCGTACCTTTCCTATCGAGAGTGGCTTTCTAGTGTTGCGAAGCATTGCGCAAGCGTCCCGACTGTGAGGGTGTGCGTGTGTTGAGCAAAGCTTCGAAGCAAGCTCGTGTGAAAAGATAAGCAAAAGAAGTGTGACATACTTACATAGATAGTAGTATCCTTACATAGTGAGAAAAAGAAAGAAAAATACAAAAAGAGAAAAAGAAAAAGTGTGTGAGTGACACCTATACACAAAAGAGTCCAAAGCTTATAAGCAAAAGAGAGAAAAGAGAAGAGAGGCGTCTTGCGCATATCTTGTTGCTTCTCGATTTTGCAACCAAGCCACGGTCTCTCTTGTGTTGGCGTGACACCGAGCTAGTAGTCTTCGTTAGGACCATTTTGTTCTTGCTCATTTTCCAAGTCGCGCTAACCCCATTTTGTCCCACGCGTGTGTTCCTCATTGTGTATGCCTTTTGTGATCACCGCCTTTGACTTGTGACTTTTGGATCTTACCCACTTTTGACAATAGACTTTTCGTTTGGTTCTTCCATTTGGCTTTCCACATCCATACCTAACACCATATAGAGTTTTTGTTTTTGTGTGTGTGCATACATATCGGTTGCCCTCCGCTTTGAAACACCTTTTCGATTTTGGTTTGCAAGTTTTGACCCTTTTGGTAGTTTTCCTTCCACCATATATACACCAATCCTATAGACTAACATGGATAGTGAGGATGAACCTACGTAGGACGACATGGAGTCCGATGATTGTGATAGCTCCGCAGGCACCGCGGATATGGAGGACCATGGGGAGCCCGACACCGACTATGGCTCCACATGCATTGGCGACGTGACCGACATCGAGCATCTCTACACCAACCATGACTCACCAAGCATGGACAACATGGTGGACCACCACTCCGAGCTCGACTACAACATGGACGACATGGTTGAGCACTACCTCGACCACGACTACGACCACGACGACATGGTTGAGCACTACCTCGACTACGACTACGACACCATGATGGAGCACCACACCGAGCACTACCTCGACCATGACTTCGACACCATGGTGGAATCTAGCTTTGACTCCAGCTTGAACAAGACCGGTGCCTACAAGTTCCCCATCTCGGCCAATGGAACTACATATGAAGATAGAGGACCTCCAAGACGGCGCAACCATGAGAGTGCTTATGCACATGATCATCTACACCGAGCTCGTCCTAGGGAACATCAAGAGAGCCACCACCATGATCGCCATCGACACTCTCCTCCGAGCTCAAGAAGTCGCCACAAGCAAAGTGCCAAGCCTCATGAACCATCATCTAGGCATGCCGAGGATCGTCATCAACACACGTCGCCTCATGATCATCGTTGACCATCACCACCTCATGATCATCGTCGACCATCACCACCTCATGACCACCATCGACATGCATCACCACATGACCGTCGCCGACACAAGTCACCTCATGATCATCGTCGATCATCACCACCTCATGACCACCATCGACATGCATCACCACATGACCGTCGCCGACACAAGTCACCTCATGATCATCGTCGACCATCACCACCTCATGACCACCATCGACATGCATCACCACATGACCGTCACCGACACAAGTCACCTCATGTTCACCATCGACCAACACCTACCAAGGATCTTCGACGACACCCTGATGATGCAAGAAGACGAGATCCTCGACATGAAGCGGCCAAGGCTACAAAGAACAACAACACCAACCATATGGTGTCCACAAAGCCTAGCGCCATCACCAAAATGGCATCTCCAAGACCGCCTACACATGAGAAGATCTCCAATGGTGCGAGACAAGATACTACATCAACAAGGAAGATGGTGCCAAGTGCAAAGAAAGAGGAACCACATCTTATGGTGGTTCCCTCTCCTACCACCACCACATTGAAATCTCCAATACCACCTACACATGAGAAGATCTCCAATGGTGCAAGACAAGGCGCTACACCAACAAGCAAGATGGTGCCAAATGCAAAGAAAGAGGGACCACATATCATGGTGCTTCTCCCTCCTACCACCACCACCATAATGGAGCCTACAAGAAGCTCAAGCCCCATGATGAAGACCATGGAGTCTACACTTCAAGATGAAGGACGGTCTACACAACTTTATGCCAACATGACAATGATTTGTCCACCAAGATCACGTGGCTCCCAATGCCTTCGTTGCACACAAGACGGTCATCATCTTTGGGAATGCCCCAATCTCCTTTGTGATGTGTGCACATCCAACAAGCACATGACATGGGAGTGCAACACATCTCAAGCCCACAAGCTATACTTCGCCCAATTGGATGCCCAATTCAACAACAAGACACTTCAAGATACCATTGTCTTCAAAGAATGGTGCAAGGAAATGGCCAAGAGGACGACTATGAAGTCCACACTTCAAGATGAAGCACAAGAAGGCCAAGTCAAGGGTGACGTTGATTCGAGCCTAGCTCTCAACAACACCATAGCGCCATCAAACGGTGTCCACATGGGAAGCGATGGAGTTGAGACGGTTGAGCATGGGATTCTCCCTTCAACCAAGGAGGCGAATGGAGTTGAGAATGGTGAGCATGGGATGATCCCTTCACCAATGGAGGCGCATGGAGATGAGAAATCGAGCCTACTCCAACATGCTTGAATGAGAAGATGGTACCAATCCCATGTGAGAATGAGAGCCACTTAGCCCACTTGAGTGAGAGTGATAGTGAGTTGAGTGACTCCCACCCCATATGTGAGTTTGAGTGCCTCACATTTGCCGAGCTAGAAGTTCTTGAAGCAAATATGACCCCCAAAGACAAAGCCGAGTGCAAACCCTACTTCAAACACTTTGAGAGCAAGATTGACACACCACATGAGTTGAGTGAGGACGCTTTGATTTCTAACACATTAACCTCTACTCCTCTTGTGTTGTCTTCCTCTTTGCTAGGTTGCTCGGACATCGACGACGCCATTGCCATGAAGATTAGGGACTACACTATATGTGAGATAAGCGACTCCACTATATGTGAGATGAGCGACTCCACTATATGTGAGATGAGCAACTCCACTATATGTGAGATGAGTGAATCCACTATACATGAGCTAGAGTGCCTCCACCTTGAGGATATGAGTGACACACCGAGTGAGATGAGAGTGGTAGTTGATAGGTCATGTAAGGCCATTTCGAATTCTAACAACTTACCCTCTACCTCTTGTGTGTTTCCTTGTGTCTCATTAGGTACCATGGATGACGAGTTCCCGATCATGGAGAAGATGTACATGGTGCATGAAGATGATGCTATCACACCATGCTTGATTGAAGATGAACATGGAGGCCACATGGAGCCTACCTCTTCCACAACACCCACTTCAAATGAGTCGGACTACAAAGGTACCTATATGGGTGTTGATGATGCCATGATCCCACTAGTGGACATGATGATTTGTGAGTTCATGCATGATGATGATGATACAATAGCTATGTCATATGCTTCGTTCATTCCTCCATGTGATGCTTTGCTTGATAACATTGTTGATCATGTGGAATTACTTGCTTGTGACCATATGATCATGCCATGCGATGAATGTTTCAATATATCTTCCATTGCATGCAACTTGCCGAACAATTTTTCTTTCCCATGTGTTGCTTGCAATGACGAGAATGAGAATGCTAATACTTGTGTTGTGACAACCTTGCCGAACAATTGCTCTTTCCCTAGGTTTGTCGACAACCATGATACAATGTTGAATATGTTTTGTGCTAGATGCTTGCAATACTCTCCCATTAATGCAACCAAAATGTTGAACAATTGTTCTTTCCAATGCTTGGTTTGCAATGATGTTAATATGCTTGTAAATGAGATTGCCCCCATAGCTCTCTCAAATTTTGGAGACTTTGCATATATCCATGTTGAGCATGTTCCCATGTTTACTCCGCATATTCACCATATCTATTATGATGCTTCGCTTAACGCTAATGGTGATGTGCAAAAGAAATGGACCATCATGATGGATGATGTGTTCATATACCATGCACACACGTTCTTTGCTTTGCCTATTGTGTGTGTAGGTACAAGAATGCCAATGTCAACCTCGATTGAGCACGAGTTGACAAAGAGAGCTCTAGAGAGCATAATACAAGTGAGTTCAAGATCGAACCCGGCTCTAATACCTTTCCCATGCTTTGCATTGAACATGTCGAACAATTTCTCTTTCTCTTGGTTCTTTTGCAAGCATGATGATGTGATTCTTACCGTTGGTGTTGCCTCAACCAAGTTGACCAATTCCTATTTCATTTGGTTTGTTGGCACACACGGTTGTGTACATGTTGTTTTGGTGAACGTTTTGGAAGATATGTTGTGTGTTGCACCAAATATGAGGACCAATTTCTCTTTCCAATGGTTTGTGTGCACACATGTTGATGATATTTTGGACACTCTTCCGTATGTGTTTTTGCCAAATTCTCCACTTGTTGCTTCAAGGATGTTGAACAATTTCTCTTTCCGATGCCTTGAGGGCAACAATGAAAATGAGTTTCTACATGAGATGGACACCATGGTCGTCTCACAATTTGGAGCTTTTGTGTTTCCGCATTTGGAAGATGTTCATATGGAGTTCTTACACATTGACCTCGCACATGCATTATTCTTGAAAAATTTGTGTTGCGCTAACGGTGTTGTGAACATGAATGGACATGTCGTTGATGATATGCTCCTCTATCACGCACACATATACTTTGCTTGGTCTTTGTTGTGTGAAGGTACATGTGACATATGGATGAGCGTCAACACATGGGTTCAACCCCATACATCTACTACACAAGATCTCTCAATGAGAGCACACCGACATTATGCTAAGGTGACCTCCTTCTACTTACGCTCTCTTGCTAAACCCGTGGAACGTTGGCTATGCTTTGAGTGTTGTTTGGCTTTTCTTGTGCTATTCATAGGGCTCTTGACAAGCGAAGCGACATTCAAGTGTGGGTGTCATCTACCTCCTATACAAGTTCATGAAGAGCTATCGTCGAGGACGACTCTTTTTCAAGTGGGGGGAGATGATACGGGGCGTCCTTCGGTCTTCACCGCATCATGTGCTTCATCGCCAAGACGGCACGCTAAGGTGAATCTTCTCCTTTACGCGTGCCTCGAATCGTCTATTTGGAATGATATACTACTTCATACTCCGACATATCTTGATGATAGGAACTCGACGACAAGTACGGAGAGAAGAGAGGATGCCATGGAGACCCGAGGACGCAAGGCCGATGTCACGGAAGCATGGAAGAGGAGGAGAAAGAGGAGCTGGACGCTCCAGGCCGGAACTTCCGCCCCTGATGGCCGGAACTTCCGCCCAGGACCGGAACTTCCGCCTCGGAGGACCGGAACTTCCGCCCACCGGAACTTCCGCCCAAGTTCCGCCCAAGTTCCGAAAGTCCGTCAAAACCATACTGGATGTTACTGCGAGGAAATGGCGGAATTCCGGAACAAGGCCGGAACTTGGCCGGAACTTCCGGCCCGACCGGAACTTCCGGCCTCCAGGACCGGAACTTCCGCCCAGATGCTTCGAAGATGCTGTCTAAAAAAAATCCAGCCGGAACTTCCGCCCAGGACGACCGGAACTTCCGCCCGACCGGAACTTCCGCCCATCAGGACCGGAACTTCCGCCCATACGTGTTTCAGCACCAAAACTGGCAGATTCAGCTTGTAACTTATCCCTTCGCCCCACCTACTATAAATAGCCTAGTTGGCTCAGATCTGAGATTAGACTTGATGTGAAATTAAACCTGAGCTTAGCTCACCCTTGTGGGAACCCTACCTAGATCTATGATCTTGTACCCACCCGGGCTCCTTATCGACTTGTCAAGATCTCTTTGGTGACTTCTACCGTTTGTTTGATCTTTTGCTTGCACTTCTACCTATTTGGTCTTTTGCTTGCACTTCTATCAACCTTCCGGTCTTTTCACCCTTCTAGATCTTGCGAGCTTCGATTTGTCGATCACTTTGCGGAACTTCTACCGGAAGGTCTTTTCTCGCAACCTCTATCGAGTAGGTGTATCGGGCTTACGAGGGAAAACCGGTTTGTGTGCGTGTGTGTGTGTTGTATCCCCACGATTCCCCCTCGCGTTCTTCGTGTTCATCGCGTTCATCCACTTACCCCCACGAGTTCCACCCAAATCCGTGAAGATCGGGCACATCCTTGGACTTAGTCCACATCATTAATGGAACAAAAAAATCCATCAAACATAGCAAAACAGGCAATGCGAAATAAAAGGCAGAATCTGTCAAAATAGAACAGTCCATAAAGACGAATTTTTCTGGGGCACTAGACTTGCTCAGATGAAAATGCTCAAATTGAATGAAAGCTGCGTACATATCTGAGGATTACTCACGTAAATTGGCAGATTTTTATGAGTTACCTACAGAGAATACTACTCAAATTCATGACAGCAAGAAATCTGTTTCTGCGCAATAATCCAAATCTAGTATGAACCTTACTATCAAAGACTTTACTTGGCACAAAAATGCAATAAAATAAAGATAAGGAGAGGTTGCTACAGTAGTAACAACTTCCAAGACTCAAATATAAAACAAAAGTGCAGAAGTAAAATCATGGGTTGTCTCCCATAAGCGCTTTTCTTTAACGCCTTTCAGCTAGGCGCAGAAAGTGTGTATCAAGTATTATCAAGAGACGAAGCATCAACATCATAATTTGTTCTAATAATAGAATCAAAAGGTAACTTCATTCTCTTTCTAGGGAAGTGTTCCATACCTTTCTTGAGTGGAAATTGATATTTAATATTACCTTCCTTCATATCAATAATAACACCAACAATTCGAAGAAAAGGTCTTCCCAATATAATGGGACAAGATGCATTGCATTCAATATCCAAGACAACAAAATCAATGGGGACAAGGTTATTGTTAACCGTAATGCGAACATTATGAATCCTCCCCAAAGGTTTCTTTGTAGAATTATCAGCAAGATTAACATCCAAATAACAATTTTTCAATGGTGGCAAGTCAAGCATATCATAGATTTTCCTAGGCATAACGGAAATACTTGCACCAAGATCACATAAAGCATTACAATCAAAATCATTGACCTTAATCTTAATGATGGGCTCCCAACCATCTTCTAACTTCCTAGGAATAGAAGTTTCATGATTTAATTTCTCTTCTCTAGCTTTAATGAGAGCATTTGTAATATGTTTTGTAAAGGCCAAATTTATAGCACTAGCATTAGGACTTATAGCAAGTTTTTGTAAGAACTTTATAACTTCAGAGATGTGACAATCATCAAAATCTAAACCATTATGATCTAAAGCAATGGGATCATTGTCCCCAATATGTGAAAAACATTCAGCAGTTTTATCACAAGCAATTTCAGCAGTTTTAGCAGTTTCAGGCAGTTTTGCAAGCTTTGCATTAGGAGTAGAAACATTGCCAACACAAATTATTTTACCATTGATAGTAGGAGGTGTAGCAACATATGAAGCATTATCATTACTAGAGGTGGTAATAGTCCAAACTTTAGCTACATTATTCTCTTTAGCATTTTCCTCTTTTTCCCACCTAGCACGCAATTCAGCCATCAATCTAATATTCTCATTAATTCTAACTTGGATGGCGTTTGCTGTAGTAACAATTTTATTATCATTATCCTCAGGTTTAGCAGCCATTTTATTAATTAAAGAAGATTGCGACGCAGACATGTATGAGATTCGGTTTTCAGCATTTGCAAGCTTAGCTTCCAAACCGGAGATCTCCATATTCAGATTTTCAAGTTGATTTCCTATATTTTTCAACAAGGTAGATTGTTCATTCATAGTTTTAGTAAACAATTGATTTTGCTCATATTATGATTGCATAAAGCTCTTAGTAGATCTTTCAATTTCTGACATCTTTTCCTCATTAGGTGAAACATATCTACCATAAGAATTACCATAACCACTACCACTAGCAGGATATGGCCTATAGTTATTGTTGAAATTATTATTTTTAATGAAGTTCACATCAACATGTTCTTCTTGGGCAACCAATGAAGCTAAAGGAACATTACTAGGATCAACATTAGTTCTACCATTCACAAGCATAGACATAATAGCATCAATTTTATCACTCAAGGAGGAGGTTTCTTCGACAGAATTTACCTTCTTACCTTGTGGAGCCCTTTCCGTGCGCCATTCAGAGTAATTAATCATCATATTATCAAGAAGCTTTGTTGCGGCGCCTAGAGTGATGGACATAAAAGTACCTCCAGCAGCTGAATCCAATAGGTTCCGTGAAGAAAAATTCAATCGTGCATAAAAGGTTTGGATGATCATCCAAGTAGTCAGTCCATGGGTTGGGCAATTTTTAACCAAAGATTTCATTCTTTCCCATGCTTGGGCAACATGCTCATTATCCAATTGCTTAAAATTCATTATGCTACTTCTCAAAGATATAATTTTAGCAGGAGGATAATATCTACCAATGAAAGCATCCTTACATTTAGTCCATGAATCAATACTATTCTTAGGCAAAGATAGCAACCAATATTTAGCTCTTCCTCTTAATGAGAAAGGGAACAATTTTAATTTTATAATGTCGCCATCTATTAAGATGGGCAGTAGCATCATTAGAACTAACACCAGAAAATTGCTCTCTCATAACAAGATTTAGTAAAGCAGGTTTAATTTCAAAGAATTATGCTGTAGTAGCAGGTGGAGCAATAGGTGTGCATAAGAAATCATTATTATTTGTGCTACTGAAGTCACACAACTTAGTATTTTCAGGAGTACCCATTTTAGCAATAGTAAATAAAGCAAACTAGATAAAGTAAATGCAAGTAACTAATTTTTTTTGTATTTTTAATATGGAGAACGCAAACAAGATAGTAAATAAAGTAATGCAAGTAACTAATTTTTTTGTATTTTGATATAATGCAGCAAACAAAGAAGTAAATAAAATAAAGCAAGACAAAAAGAAAGTAAAGAGATTGGAAGTGGAAGACTCCCCTTGCAGCGTGTCTTGATCTCCCCGGCAACGGCGCCAGAAAAAGAGCTTGACACGCGTACAACACGCGTCCGTTGGGAACCCCAAGAGGAAGGTGTGATGCGTACAACATCAAGTTTTCCCTCAGTAAGAAACCAAGGTTTATCCAACCAGTAGGAGCCAAGAAGATCGTTGAAGGTTGATGGTGGCGGAGTGTAGTGCGGCGCAACACCAGGGATTCCGGCGCCAACGTGGAACCTACACAACACAACCAAAATACTTTGCCCCAACGTGACAGTGAGGTTGTCAATCTCACCGTCTTGCTGTAACAAAGGATTAGATGTATAGTGTGGATGATGATGTTTGCAGAGAACAGTAAGAACAATGTTTGTAGTAGATTGGACTCGATGTAAAAGAATGGACCGGGGTCCACAGTTCACTAGTGGTGTCTCTCCGATAAGAATTAGCATGTTGGGTGAACAAATTACAGTTGGGCAATTGACAAATAAAGATGGCATGACAATGCACATACATATTATGATGAGTAGTGTGAAATTCAATTGGGCATTACGACAAAGTACATAGACCGCTATCCAGCATGCATCTATGCCTAAAAAGTCCACCTTCAGGTTAGCATCCGCACCCCTTCTAGTATTAAGTTGCAAACAACAGACAATTGCATTAAGTATGGTGCGTAATGTAATCAACACAAATATCCTTAGACAAAGCATTGATGTTTTATCCCTAGTGGCAACAACACATCCACAACCTTAGAATTTTCTGTCACTGTCCCAGATTAAATGGAGGCATGAACCCACTATCGAGCATAAATACTCCCTCTTGGAATTACAAGTAACGACTTGGCCAGAGCCTCTACTAGCAACGGAGAGCATGCAAGATCATAAACAACACATAGATGATAGATTGATAATCAACATAACATAGTATTCCATATTCATCGGATCCCAACAAACGCAACATGTAGCATTACAAATAGATGATCTTGATCATGTTAGGCAGCTCACAAGATCGAACAATGATAGCACAATGAGGAGAAGACAACCATCTAGCTACTGCTATGGACCCATAGTCCAGGGGTGAACTACTCACACATCACTCCGGAGGCGATCATGGCGATGAAGAGTCCTCCGGGAGATGATTCCCCTCTCCGGTAGGGTGCCGGAGATGATCTCCTGAATCCCCCGAGAAGGGATTGGCGGCGGCGGCGTCTTTGGAAGGTTTTCCGTATCGTGGCTCTCGGTACTGGGGTTTTCTCGATGAAGGCTATATGTAGGCGGAAGGGTAGGTTAGGGGCGTCACGAGGGGCCCACACAACAGGGCCATGCGGCCAGGGCCAGGGCCGCGCCGCCCTGGCGTGTCGCCGCCTCGTCGCCCCACTTTGTTTCCCTTTCGGACTTCTGGAAGCTTCGTGGAAAAATAAGACCCTGGGCGTTGATTTCATCCAATTCCGAGAATATTTCCTTACTAGGATTTCTGAAACCAAAAACAGCAGAAAACAGCAACTGGCTCTTCGGCATCTTGTTAATAGGTTAGTTCCGGAAAATGCATAAATATGACATAAAGTATGTATAAAACATGTGTATATCATCATAAAAGTAGCATGGAACATAAGAAATTATAGATACGTTGGAGACGTATCATAGTGCATGCTAGTGTCATTTATATCTTGTTACCGTTATTGCTATCTTATCGGGTTATCTGTTGGGGCATCATGACACATGGGTTATGGATATATTTGTTGGAGATACTCATGCTCTATATAATGTTAACAACTAAAATTGTAAGCACAGGCATCTGAGAGCCCATTTGCGAAAACATCGGAACTTTGACTCACTAATGTCCCCTAGGACTCGAGTTCTTGTTATCTGTTCCAAGATTGAGCGCTCTACCCGTACATGGGGATTACTACTGGAACACCCTCACCATTACCTTTTCTCAAGTCAGTTGAAAAGGGGGCCACAACCTTGGTTTTATTTGCCGCATGCATGTTTACATAATGTTGCCTTCGGGTGTTTACTTCCTGTTGCCTTCGGGTGTTTATATTCTATATTGTACCCCGCGGAACGTTTAGTGAAGCATGTGGTTTGCATGCCTAGTCATTAACGCAAACCCTGAGTCCACTTCGGGGTACGGCCGGACTTCGATACGGGTAGCTTAGTCGGGTGGCCCACTAGACTTTCTTGTTGAACTGGGAACGGTCTTGATGTGAGACAGCCACATGTCGTAAGTGGTTCGAGCATGTGTATGGTTACATTTGGGCAACCGTTGCAGGGTGTACATTTTATCGATAAGCTGTGTCTGCGGTTATGGACGACTTGGAGCAGTTTAACTCAATCATAGAATAACTTACACCTTTATGTTGTTGGGAATAAATTGTTAATAAATTGCATAGTAATTTAGCATTACTACAATGGTTAATTAATAAAACTTGTCCACCGTGTGAGTGCCTTTGTTTGTACTTCCTTCACGAAGGAGGGAACACATATGTCGGGTTATGTTTGAAGAGTATAGAACTGTTAGTTTATGCGCTCTCTCGCCTTCTCTGATAGACGAATGTTGTGTAGTATCTCTATAGGTTTTAGTGCTTGCGTGATGCCTCTTAACCCAACCATATTGCCTCTGACGTCCTCTTGCGTCCTCTAAGTCCCATGCATGCCTCAAGTACAAATGACAACTGGTTGACGAATGCTTATAAGTCTTGAAGTCTTGTTAAGTACGAACCCGTACTTATTGCTGCTTTGAGACATAACCGGGCAGGTATGAAGACATGTTCGATGAAGAGGACATTACCAAGGTTACCCTTCCGGCTTGGCCTGGGCAGGGTTATGGACACCACTGGTTATCTTCAGGACTCAGTCCAATTTTTATTTTGTCCGTACTCAGACGTATTTGATCTTCTGTATGATTCGGATCTTCGTGTTGTATATTTGTATCTTGACTTGTTGGAGTCGTTGTTGTAATATATGTATCTTGTTGGTTGTATTGTAAACCATTGTAATGTTACTGCTCGTGGTAATTCCTCTGGCATTACGTGTGTGATTCGTCGTGCACGTCGTGTCGGAGGGCGTCTCTGGATCGATATCATGCGGATTTCGGTGGGATCACTGGAATCCTCATGGTACCGATTTCGGGGCGTCACAGTAAAGCATGGCATACGTGGCATAGGCAAATAAAACCAAGGTTGTGGCCCCCTTTTCAACTGACTTGAGAAAAGTTAATGGGTGGGGTGTCCCGATAATCCTCCCCACGCATGGGTAGAGCGCTCAATCTCGGAACAGATAACAAAAACTCGGGTCCTAGGGGACATTAGCGAGACAAATATCCGACGCTTTCGCAAAGGGGCTCACAGATGCCACTACTTACAATTTTAGTTGTTAACATTAAGTGAAGCATGAGTGTCTCCATTAATTGATATAGAATGTGATAAACTCCCAACAAACCAAACAACTATAGAGATAAGAGCAAATCCCTAAACAAGCGCTACGACTCGCTAGGCTCAACCAACATACAACGGTGATAGGTAGCGGATATTTAACACAGCTCATATGTGTAACAGTGGAATAGGACATGTGACTCAAAGAATCGGATCATAAGGATAGCTGGAGAACAACTAGCAAGAAACTATAAAATAGGCCGGGCTCACCTATGAAAAGCTGCAGAAGAACTTGTCGGAGAACTCGTCGTATCTCACATCATCACTTTGTGGTCCTATCCAAGAAGAAGCAAATTCTAGAACACAGAACGAGTGCAAGTCGTACTACTAGGCATAAAGAAGATCCAGCATGATCAAGATGATATGCATGACATTGGAGATATGATGTTATGCAACTTATTCATATTAGTCGGAGTCGGAACCCCGGACAAGAAAATTAGGTTGAACTCGCATTTCTACCGAAAAATTGAAGTGTTGATTAGCATGGCACAACATGGCAGGGGTGAGCTACTTCCAATTTAAACGGAGCGGGGAAAACCATGCCGGTGTTTCGAAATACTCCGCATATATATGAGGTAACATGCACAAACTATCACGACACAACATGATACCGGATGCAAACAGATGAATGTATGGCTTATTCATGTTCCTCATATTTTTCTGATCAACATTCATATAGAACACATTTTATTTGAAGTTATAGTTTGAAAGATATAAAATAGACAGATTTGCAAAATAAAGAAGAACAAAACAGAGAAAAGGGATTGGGATGGAGCTGGGATGTGGCCTACTACCTAGCCAGCAGAAGGAAGGCCGACACGCCTGGGCTAGAGGATCTGGCCGAGGCCAATGTGTGGATCTGGGGAGTAGAAAAAAAGGTTGGCGAGTTAAATCGTCTGGCCTAAGATTTGAAGACATGATCTCCTTATTTAGATCAAGGAAGCGAACCAGTCTAGCTGCACGTGTTTTGTGAAAAGTGGAGGATGTGCTGCCAAATTAAGGCAGCAGAGACGGAATGAGCTTGGACATCTGCAGGCCATGGTGGAGGAAGATCAAGTCACCAATAGTCCAGCGATTCTAGGCGAACCGGGACGGGGAAGTCGGTGTTGGGGATGCGCCTCAACGCGGGGAAGCTCATGAAGGCAGTGTGGAGTCCAGGGGATCACCAGAGAGTCACCGGCGGTGAGGTCTGCGGACAAAAATGGTCATCACCGTGTGATCAACACAGGGAGAGATATAGAAGGGTGAGAGCCTCCGGAGAACGAGGAGACTACCATGATCACGAATCTACGATCGAGGGAATCGTAGGAGGACGATAGTGGCCAGAATTGGTGAAGAAGGACGACGACCGATGCGGGGAATCTGTGACAGTATGTTTCATTGGACAAGCCTCGACTCGATTCCTCGGACCAGGTTGAAGAGGAAGACGAGGCGCATCTATCAGTGCCCTCAGAACTGCGGGGTTAATCTGGAGTGGCGGCTCCATGGAGAGGTAGGTACGGTGGTGTATAGAGGTTTCTCTGGCTCCTTTTTCTTCGTGGAAAAAAAAACAGAGAAAGGAAAAGGTGAAGTGGCGGCGCGAGGATGGAAGGAGATGGGCTACGGTTTTTTCCATGGGGTTTCCTCGGCGGGGATTAAAGGAGGGAAGGGGGACTGGTTAAGGAGGAGGGGTGGACCACGGCAGCCACTCACGCCATGTGCGTGTTCCTTTGCGAGGGGAAAGATAACAACAGAGGAAAAGTGGAGAGCGTCTCCACTCGAAGAGGTACGGGCTGAGAAGGGGCAAGGTGGGCTGGGCAGGGCTGGAGGAGAAGGGACCTAGGCCAATGAGAGGAGAAAGGGAGACCGCCGGGTAAGGGAGAAGGGAGAGAGGAACTTGAGCCAGGGAGAGAGAGGGCCTAGGAGAAGGGTTAGGGTTTTCTGTTTTATTTTAAATTCATTCCCCCCTTTTGTTTTAAAGAAACAAATTTGAAAACACTTTGAAAATTCAAACCAAACAACATATTATTTTGAAAGGGAAAAATATTTGAAATAGTTTTATACATTCTATAGCTTGGTTTTTGTAGGGTTTTGTTAAAAGAGAAGAAGAGGAGGTTTTATAAAACTACATGAGAGGGCCAAAACAAAATTTCTAGGATTTACAAAATAGTTTTATTTTATGAAACATGGATGATATGATGCATGATGTCGTGAAGATGCATAAAACAAAACGAACAAACAAGTCTAATAGGGGCTTTTCCGGGGCCGTTACAATTGACACCACTAACAAGGAAACTCGTCCCGAGATTCCACGCCATGATACGTGGGAGAGAGGTGAAATATCGGATCTTCAGGCGACACGTCGATCTCCTCGACACCACTAGCAAGAGTTCTTGATCCATGTTGATCGGTCGACACCACTGACAAGAATTGTTGTTCTGTAATTGATGATGCACTTCTGTTGAGATTCTCCGAAGATCGAACCTATTACGTGAAAGGCATAGATCATCCAACCCACGTGGAAACCTAACACTCGAAGAAATAAAGATAAGAAAGGGGACTCAAGACTCGGAATGTAAGAGGAGAAAGAATAGAGGTGAGGAGAAAAATCAGAGGTAATTAGATCTATCCAACGAATTTTAGAAAACAGTTTTGACACTAGACACACCTATGTCCGTTGGCAAGGTTATCCTACACGCAAAGCGGACCAGTGGTGTATCGTCAACCCGAGTACTGATACCAACTTTTGATGCCCCGGAATCGGTACCATGAGGATTCCAGCGAACCCGCCGAAATCCGCATGATATCGATTCTGAGACGCCCTCTGATACGTCTCCAACGTATCTATAATTTCTTATGTTCCATGCTAGTTTTATGACAATACCTACATGTTTTGTTCACACTTTATAATGTTTTTATGCATTTTCTGGGACTAACCTATTAACAAGATGCCACAATGCCAGTCCCTGTTTTCTGCTGTTTTTGGTTTCAGAAAAGCTAGTTTACAAATATTCTCGGAATTGGACGAAACAAAAGCCCATGGCCCTATTTTCCACGGAGTCTTCCAGAAGTCCGAAGAGGAGTCGAAGAAGGCCAGCAGGGGGGCGACACCATATGGCGGCACAGCAGTGGACCCCCCCGCGCCGACCTATGTGGAGGGAGCCCCCTGGCTCCCCCGACGCTGCCTCTCCGCCTATTTATTCCTTCGTCCACGAAAACCCTAGTACCTAGAGCCAAAATACGAGAAAAGTTCCTGAGACGCCGCCGCCGTCACTCCCATCTCAGGGGATTCAGAAGATCTCCTCCGGCACCCTGCTGGAGAGGGGAATCATCACCGGATGGCTCTACATCACCATGCCCGCCTCCGGCCTGATGCGTGAGTAGTTCATCCTTGGACTATGGGTCCATAGGAGTAGCTAGATGGTTGTCTTCTCCTATTATGCCATCATGTTTAGATCTAGTGAGCTGCCTATCATGATCAAGATCATCTATTTGTAATGCTACATGTTGTGTTTGTTGGGATCCGATGAATATGGAATACTATGTCAAGTTGATTATCGATCTATCATATATGTGTTGTTTATAATCTTGCATGATCTCCATTGCTAGTAGAGGCTCTGGCCAAGTTGATACTTGTAACTCCAAGAGGGGTATTTCGCTAGATAGTGGGTTCATGCCTCCATTGAATCTGGGACAGTGACAGAAAGTTCTAAGGTTGTGGATGTGATGTTGCCACTAGGGATAAAACATCAATGCTTTGTCTAAGGATATTTTTATTGTTTACATTACGCACATTACTTAATGCAATTGTCTATTGTTTGCAACTTAATACTGGAAGGGGTGCGGATGCTAACCCGAAGGTGGACTTTTTAGGCATAGATGCATGCTGGATGGCGGTCTATGTTCTTTGTCGTAATGCCCTAAGTAAATCTCATAGTAGTCATCATGATATGTATGTGCATTGTTATGCCCTCTCTATTTGTCAATTGCCAACTGTAATTTGTTCACCCAACATGTTATTAATCTTATTGGAGAGACACCACTAGTGGACTGTGGACCCCGGTCCATTCTTTTACATCTGAAATACAACCTACTACAATCATTGTTCTCTTTTGTTTTCTGCAAGCAAACATAATTTTCCACACCATACGTTTAATCCTTTGTTTTCAGCAAGCCGGTGAGATTGACAACCTCACTGTTAAGTTGGGGGAAAGTAGTTTGATTGTGTTGTGCAGCTTCCACGTTGGCACCGGAATCCCTGGTGGTGCGCCGCACTACACTCCTTCACCAACAACCTTGGTCTTCATCTCCTACTTGTTCAATAACCTTGGTTTCTTACTGAGGGAAAACTCGCTGGTGTACTCATCATACCTTCCTCTTAGGGTTCCCAACGGACGTGTGCTTTACCGTCACAAGCACCCTCCTACTTGATGTGCGCGACGAATCACACACGTGATGCCAGAGGAATTAACATGAGCGGTAACATTACAACATGATTACAATAGAGCCCACAAGAAACATATATTACAACAATGAATCCAACGAGTCAAGATACAAATATAAAATACAAAGATCCAAATCATACACAAGATCGAATATGTCCGAGTACAGACAAGATACAAATTGGACTAAGAGTCCTGAAGATAACCAGTGACGTCCATAATCCTGCCCAGGCCAAGCCAGAAGGGTAATTCCTAACATCGTCATCTCAAACCTGCGAAAGTAGGGCCAAGGGTTGCCGACAAAAGGGAGAGGGGAGACAAAAGAGAAAGAAAGGCGAGGGTAACTAGCAATGTCACGTACTTGTGGGACAAGACTAGCTATGCTCGCTGGTGGGCGGTATAAATATCGCCCGGCTATATGGTGGAGTTTAGCGGCAACAAAACTTGTACTAACCAATAGAGACACACTACAACATTCGTCTAATCAGTGAAGATGAGAGAGCGCATAGGCTAACCATTCTATACTCTTCAAACATAACCCAAGCGATGCATTCCCCCTTCACTAAGGAAGAAGTACTAACAAGGGCACACACACTGTTGACAGGTTTTATTAGGTAACCATTGTAGTAAAGCTAAATTACTATGCAAGTTATTAGGAAGTTATTAACTGCAACATAAAGGTGTAAGTTGTTCTATGATCGAGTTAAACAGCTCCAAGTCGTCCATAACCATGGACACGGCTTATCGATAAAATGTAAACCCTGCAGGGGTTGCCCAAATATAACCATACGCATGCTCGACCCGCTTACGACATGCAGATGTCTCACAACAATACCGTTCCCAGCTCAACAAGAAAGTCTAGGGGGGGCACCCGACTACGCTACCCGTATCAAAGTTCGGCCGTACACCGAAGCAGACTCAGGGTTTGCGTTAACGGCTAGGCGTGCAAACCACACGCTTCACTAAACGTTCAGCGGGGTACAATACAGAATATAAACACCCAAAGGCAACATAATGTAAACACTCGAAGGCAACAGTAAGTAAATCATGGCATACATGGCATAGGAAAAGAAAACAAAGGCTGTGGCCCCCTTTTTAACTAACTTGAGAAAAGGTAATGGGTTAGGGGGTCCCGATAATTGTCCCCACGCATGGATAGAGCGCTCAATATCAGAACAGATAACAAGAACTCGGGTCCTATGGGACATTAGCGAGACAAAGATCCGATGCATTCGCAAAGGGGCACACAGATGCCACTACTTACAATTTAGTTGTTAACATTAATTAAAGCATGAGTGTCTCCATCAATTGATATAGCATGTGATAAACTACCAACAAACCCAATAGATATAGAGTTAAGAGCTGATCCCTAAACATGCGTTACGACTCGCAAGGCTCAACCAACATACAACAACGATAGGTAGCAGATATTTAACACGGCTCATATGGATAACAACAGAATATGACACGTGACTCGAAGAATCTCAACATAAGGATAGCAGGAGAACAACGAGCAAGAAACTGTAAAATATGTGAAGAGGTGGGCTCGCCTATAAAAAGCTGCAGAAGAACTTGTCGGAGAACTCGTCGTATTTCACATCATCACTTCGTGGTCCTATCCAAGAAGAAGCAAATGCTGGAACACACAACGGGTGCAAGTATTACTACTACGAATAAACAAGATCTAACATGATCAAGATTATATGCATGATTTGGCAGATATGATGCTATGCAACTTATCCATATTAATCGGAGTCGGAACCCCAGACAAGCAAATTAGGTTGAAGTTGCATTTCTACCAACAAATTTAAGTTTTGATTAGCATGGCACAACATGACAGGGGTGAGCTACTTCCAATTTAAACGGAGCGGGGAAAACAACATTGGTGTTTCGAAATACTCCGCATATATGTGAGGTAAAATGCACAAACTATCACGACACAACATGTGCGGGATGCAAACAGATCAATGGATGGCATATTCGTGTTCCTCATATTTTTTTGATCAACTTAAATATATAACACATTTTATTAGGAGTTATAGTTTGAATGATATAAAATAGATAGATTTGAAAAATAAAGAAGAACAAAACAGAGAAAAGCGATTGGGCCGGAGTTGGGATGTGGCCTGCTACCTGGCCGGCAGAAGGAAGGTCGACACGATCAAGGAAACGAACCAGTGTAGCTTCACGTGTTTTGTGACAAGTGGAGGACGCACTGCCAAATGAAAGCAACAGAGATGGAACGAGCTTGGACATCTGCAGGCCATGGTGGAGGATAATCAAGTCACCAATTGATCCAACGATTCTGGGCGAACCGGGAAGGGGAAGTCGATGTTGGGGATGCGCCTCAACGCGGGGAAGCTCATGGAGGCGGTGTGGAGTCCAGGGGATCGCCGGAGAGTCGCCGGCGGTGAGGTCTCCGGACAAAAATGGTCATCACCATCGAGGGATCAACATAGAGAGAGATATAGAAGGGTGAGAGGCTCCGGAGAACGAGGAGACTACCATGATCACGAATCTGCCGTTGAGGGCATCGGAGGAGGACGATGGTGGCCGGAATTGGTGAAGAAGGACGGCAACCGATGCGGGGAATCGGCGACAGTACGTTTGATTGGACGAGCCCCGGCTCGATTCCTCTGACCATGTTGAAGAGGAAGATGAGGCACATCTATGTGGTGACCCTGCATACCACTACATGTTGTAGTATGCCAGTCATTGATATAACATTCGCGAAGTACCAATCCGCAAATATTACATCCCTCAGAGTCGTACAACAGAACATAGCTGGTCCATAACTCATTCATACATTATTACAAACCAAATATATACATCATCTTGCAGCTCCTCCTGGGTCTAGAAAGTAATACTCTTGGGTTCGAGGTGAACCCAACTTAGCTTACAATATAAGAGTTTAAGCAGGTTATACATTTATTTCCTTCTGAACAGCTAAATACTAGGAGTTCGTACTGCTCGGTTATCACTAGTACTATGGTAGTTCAGGCTTAGTTTCCTCCGGGTGTCTCCTCGTTTCCATAGACAATAAGATAGTCTACGCCTTCGATTCCGCCTGAGAGGTCAGGCTCCTCATAGTATATCTCCTCAGCTCCTCCTTGTCCTTCAGTTGTTTCCTCTAGGTGGTTCAGACATTCTAAGCAAGGGATTATAAGAGGTATGAGTACGAGCGTACTCAACAAGTTCATATTAGGAAAGAGGTGTTTAATGCACTAGCTACGATACTGGACCAGAAAGTCTAATACCAGTGCATGTTTTAATAACCATTTCTTCAAAAGGTTTCTTTTATTAAGAAGAACTATGTCCGTCAGCCTTCACCGGTTTACTAGAACTTCATCGAGGTCCTTTCCGGCAGCGTTCGCAATTCCAAATCCCGGAACAGGGAGTGACAGGTCACAATTCATTACACTCTCAGAGGTGTGTTGCTTTACCCATAAGAGATCTTAACCTTGGTGCGAACCGGGCAGCTTTCCCGTCCACACTTCCGTTGGTGTGAGGCCCGGTATAAGTTCTTAGTCAATCATACTCCTCCGCTACCTTGCACACCCACCTTTGTTGCAATTCCGACCTTGGGTCCTCGCCGGCCTACATCACTTGGATGCCTTCCGACCTCGACAACTATCAGGTCGCAACCTTGATACCTTCGTCGGCCGTTGCAACCCATCATAGACCGCATTACCGTGGGGAATTAGAATGGGATCCCCACCCACCGGTTGTTCTCGCAAGACACAACTGCTACGGTAAGCGCATCCGTTGATGTACGAGAGGTGGAAGTACAATCGACTACTCCGTCCCACTCTAGATCTTATGGTTAACATGAGTTTTACGGCACAAGAATCACTGGACGACATTTGTTGTTTAATCCTAGATGGATATAAACCCCATGCAATGGAACCTCCACCATATCAACACATACCATGGTTCCCTTGCTCACCACATAGTCATATTCATAGTTATGAAAATAGTACTTTTTCTTTTCATGCAAGAGTGATAAGTATAGTACTTTTGCAAGTAATTTGGTAAAAATACTCAAATGACATGAGCAAGGGATGAACTTGCCCGAAGACTGCAAAGTGTTGTAGATCGATGGTGTGGACTGACCCTTGTCCTCTGTTTCTGAAAGATAGCATCATTGTCCGATAAGGGCAATGGTTAAAGAAGCAATTATGCATACTACTCCAGGAGTAGTAATACTAAGGCTAGCCATAGTGCTAGTATCATGCGCATTGGTCTCACAAAAATGCTGATGTAGCAGCTAATTAAGTAGGAGAGAGGAGATTAGAGTAACATAGGTAGATACTGTATCATAGCGCAAACAACGAGAAAAGTTAATGCTAAACAAATCTTGTACACAAATTGATAAGGGATAAGCCCAAGGATGTGCCCGATCTTCACGGATTTGGGTGGAATTCATGGGGGAGGTGGATGAACGCGATGAACACGAAGAACGCGGAGGGGAATCGTGGGGATACAACACACACACGCACACAAATCGGTTTTCCCTCGTTGGCCCGAAACACCAACTCGATAGAGGTTGCAGGAAAAGACCTTCCGGTAGAAGTCCCGCAAAGAGATTGAAAAATTGAAGCTCGAGAGATCTAGAAGGGTGAAAAGACCGGAAGGTTGATAGAAGTGCAAGCAAAAGACCAAATAGGTAGAAATGCAAGCAAAAGACCAACAAATCGGTAGAAGTCACCAAAGAGATCTTCACGAGTCGATAAGGAGCCCGGGTGGCTACAAGATCAAAGATCTAGGTAGGTTTCCCACAACGGTGAGCTAAGCTCAGGTTTAATTTCACATCAAGTCTAATCTCAGATCTGAGCCAACAAGGCTATTTATAGGTGGGGGCTAAGGGATAAGTTACACGCTGAAAAGTGTTGTTGTGCTGAAGTTCGACAGGGCGGAAGTTCCGGCCGTCCTGGGCGGAAGTTCCGGTCACGGGCGGAAGTTCCGGTCTTGTGTGCCGGAAGTTCCGGTCAGGGCGGAAGTTCCGACCAACTTCCGGCCTAGTTCCGGAAATTGCCCATTTCCTTGCAGTAACATCCAGGGACGTTTTAGCGCAATTTCGGAACTTGGGCGGAAGTTCCAGTGGGCGGAAGTTCCGGTCCTTCGGGGCGGAAGTTCCGGCTTGATCCATTTCTCTAGGCGCTGGAAGGCATCTGGAAGGCATCTGGCCGGAAGTTCCGTTCCGAGGGGGCGGAAGTTCCGGCCTAGGCGCTGTAGCTCCATCTTCATCATTTCCAGCTCCCTCTCCATTGGCTTGGTCTCCATGGCTCGCGTCTTGGTCGATGTACCTGATTGAACATAGGGTATTTGCATGAAGTAGCACGCCATCCAAAGGGGTGTCAAAAGTATACGTGGAAAGGAGCGAATTCACCTCTTGGTGTAGGGCTTGGGCTCGAGCTCGTGTCATTGGACCACGAGGAGGGCTTGTCGGTCTTGAGGAGGCGGTGTCCGAAGGCCACCCCGTATCATCCCCCCCTTGGGAAAGAGTCGTCCTCGAATCTATGTTCTCCTCATCGCCATGATAGGGTGAGAGGTCGGACACATTGAATGTGTTGCTCACCAAGTACTTGGATGTTGGTACGTCGATGACGTAGGCGTTGTCGTTGATGCGCTTGAGGACCTTGAAGGGACCATCGCCTCGGGGCTTGAGCTTGGAGTTTCTTTCTTGAGGGAAACGGTCCTTGCGAAGATGTATCCACACTAGGTCTCCTTCATTGAAGATCCGTGCCTTTTTCTTCATGTTGAGGCATGTTGCTTGACGAAGAACTTGTTGCTCGATTGTTGCCCTTGTATCTTCATGTAGCTTCTTCATGTATTGTGCTTGCTTGTCGATGTTCATGTTTACTTGCTCATGTAGCGGGAGAGGAAGGAGGTCAATCTCCGTAGGTGGTTCAAACCCGTAGACAACCATGAATGGGCTTCTCATTGTTGTAGAGTGCTTGGCGCGGTTGTAGGCAAACTCCGCATGCGGAATGCAATCTTCCCATGACTTCAAATTCTTGTTGACAAGGGCGCAGAGTAGTGTGGAGAGGCTTCGGTTCACCACTTCGGTTTGCCCATCGGTTTGTGGGTGCGAGGATGACTGTAACACCCCAAATTTCAATAAAAAGAAAGTTAGAGAATTCCAGAAAACAAATTTTCAAACCAACAAAAACTTTTCTATTTGCATATAGTACCATGCATAGGACTTGTGCATTTGAGTGATATGCCATGATGATTGCTTTTACTTGCTTTTGATATGCTCTAAAACCCTAATGTGATCATATGAAGATCACCAACCAAATAAATAAAAGAGGAAGAAAATCCATAAAATGCAAAACCCTAAAAACCCTCACATATGCCCTATGGCATTTTTATAAATTTTGACCCTAGACCTATTTAGTCTTCACCATTAGTTGAATAATGTTATTAAACACTTATTACAACTTTTGGAATCAAAGTTTCACAATTCAAATGAATTTCAAACACAAATCCCACTCACATATGATAATGGTCAAAACTGAAATTTATAGTCTGATCACCACTTTGAGCCCTTGACATTCATTTTTCCCAAACCAATTCTTGCTAATTCTTTGCACCATTTCAAAGTCAACATCAAGGTGAACAACTTTGATGAAGATCACCATGCCAAAATCATCTTTGATCATGAGCAAGGCTCATCCAAAGTCCCCACTTTTTAACATATGGAACATTCCTCACTTAGCCATTTTGGCAAATTTTTGAATTCTAAAAATTCCACCGCCACCTCAAAGCACCTCTGGTCAAATACAACTTATATCAACACTCACATTTCAAAAACATTCACCATTTGAATTATTTCAAATTTGGATATTTTTGGAATTTGCAATTTCGGGCACTATTTGCAACTATTGTAAATAGTGAATCTACCTCACCTAAACTACCCTAATCTATCACATTGTGTCCCCTGGTCCCCTTAAACCCTAATTGATGCATAGTGAGGCTGAGGAGAGGAGAGAGCAAGCTAGGGCATGGCCATGCCGGCCATGTCCCCGAGCCCGACCACCTCCACCTCTCTCCCTTCCTTCCCCAACCTGGCCACCCTGCCGTTGCTCGCCACCGTGCCACCCTAGCGCCGCCTAGCACCGCCCTGGTCGAGGAGGAGCTCGACAACGCCCGGACGACGCGCGCCCAAAATCGCCAGCATGCCGCTCACGTCGCGACCATGCGCGCCATGGACGCGCACTGGACACGCGCCGCGCCACCACCTCGCGCTCGCCCTGGCCCCTCTTGCTAGCCGTTGAGCATCACCACGCCACCACGACGCCACCAGACATGGCCACGACCAGACCCTGGACCGCCGTAGACGGGGAAGAAGATCCCGCCACTGCCGCGACATGCCTGGAAGCAATGCGACCCAACCAGGCCCTCCCCGACCAAGCTGTCGCCGCCAATAGCATCGCCAGGAACCATAGAACACTGCCACCACCTCGCCTAGCTCGACCGCTCGCCGGAGAAGCCGCGCCATGGTCGACCACCACCCTGCCCTGTAGCACCCATGCGCTGCTATAAAAGGAGACCTCCCCTTGATGATCCAAGCACACCACCGCACTCCCCACCTCTCACAGCTTCTCAACCACCTCACCACTCATCGGATTCACACCGAAGCAAGGCCAATCGAGAGCTCGCCGCCGCGGAAGCTCTGCAGCAATCGCCGGCGAACCAGGCCACCTCAGGCGACGCCACCTGTACCTGGAGCTTCGCCGTGGTCCACATCTACCCCGAGCACACTGCCATCCCTCGCTGGAGCCGCCGTAAGCCCTCCGACCCCCTACTGCCGCCGCCGCACCGTCGGGTTCTCGTCGGAGACGACGACGAACCACGGCCCTCCGATCCCCTTCTAATCCAACGCCCCACGTTGTTCTGTACCGATTCGGGTTTACAGAGTCGCTGACAGGCGGACCCCACCCTGTCAGGCAGCCCGCGCGTCTGTGGACCGTGGCTGGGCTGGACTGGGCCATTTTTATTCGAATCTGGCCCAGCTTCGTTTCCCGCCGGCCTTTTTAATTCAAACTAGATTTAATTATTTCAAATAGTTTTCAATACTACCTCCACTTTGAAAATCAATAGATTCAAATTGGCTAAACCAAATTTAGTGAACTTTATATGGTTGGAAAGCTACTGAAATTATCTAGCCAATGCCACTGGCCTCATGGCCAGATTCTTTGTAGAATTAATGTGATAAAAATAACAAGACAGGGACTTTTCCCTATTCAAATAATTCTGAAAAATCAACCAAAATAGATATTAAGTTAATTCCAACTCTAATAGCTCACTTTTGACTTACACTAATTTTTTATGCAATAAAATGGTGTGGTCACCTTGTCTGATCATGCCATAGTTTAATGAATGGATCATTTGACTAGTTTAACTAGTTGATATTGTCCAAAACTATTAAAACAAATTATGTGAAGTCTTATACTTCCTTTAAACTTGTCTCACATGAATACATGGGATGTTTGGACCCCTGGTCCCAAACTCTCTTATATGAATTACTTGAGATTTAAATCAAAGGTAGGGTTATTTAAATAGTATGAGGTGATCTACCTCATTTAAATCCTTTTCCCAAATGATGATGATGAACATTTGACTTAGGTCAATATGAGTTCATACATGATTGTTTGAGAAATTAAATCTTAAGAAGATTTCAATGAGAGGAAATTATTTCTCAAGAACCCTATGTAAACTATCATTTACATATGAAATACAAAGAAGTGAATTCTATTTAACCCCCACAACCCATGCACCTAAGTAGATTATTTTGTGTGCATAGAATAGTTTGTGTGTTATATGTGATGTATGGAATAGCCATTGAATTAGTGAGTAATTATACTCGTATTCAAATTTAGACGGTAGCATCGGAGAGTACGCCGAAGAAGAAGGTTGCTACCAAGAGGAAGAGGAGGAACAGTTTGAGAAGTACCAAGGCAAGCTAATATTCTTGCAAAGTGCAAAGCCCCTTGGGGCAAGGCACCATGTTTCTTATCTTTTCTTATATGAACCCATCCCAAGTTTTTACTTTACAAGTTGTTACTTGTTTTCTAAATGAGTACTTTTATAGTTAACTTTGGTCAAAGTATAAGTTGATTACTAGAGTAGTGAGTTAGTCTTCTCCAAGCAAAGAAAGTTAGCACCCCTCATGAATTAGAGCTAGTGCTAATGAATTAAAACTTGACTACTCTAGATGGGAACAATGTGAATTTTGAAGTGATTTTGGAAACCTTGGAATGAAGATGCATTCCATTGAATGATTTTTGAAGGTGAATATGAACAAGAGAAGATGGTGATTTTTGATAAACAATGATGTTGGTTTGAATGCGATACCTTTCCAATTCTTAAGTACCCCCACAATACCTGATTATGGGTAGGGCTTAACTGGAAGTTTATGCGTCTTAGTATGGGTTCCCTCTGAACACACGTCATAGGGGTTACGCTTGAGGCTGCCTCCGTTGTTGAGAAATGATGTGAAGTTGAGGTGAATTGTACGGCCAAGCCCTGTGCAGTTCCCAGGTTGACAGTTGGTCTTCACTGGGAGGCCAAGCTCATGGGGAGAGGTGCTCATACTAGGATTTGTAAGTGAAAGGTTATGGTTGATGATCCGCGTACTGTGTTACGATGATTCGGGGTAATCCCGACGGATGAAATCAAATGTTGTGGCACAAGTGTGCAACCTCTGCAGAGTGTAAACCTATTCGAATAGCCGCGTCCACGGTTACGGACGGTTGGAAAGGCCATACAGTTTCCGATGTCATATCTTTGAAAATGATGTTGAAAAGGATGATGGTGAAATGACTTGTGGCGAATTGAATTGAAATCACCACTTGAATGGTGGGAATGACACTAATGTTCCCACTTGAGTTAGTTAGCACTTGAATAAGCTTTTCTCAAACTTTGTGAACTAAAACTAGCTTTATGCAAATAAACTAGAGCTTAGCAAACCATACTAGAATGTCTATCACTTACATTAGTATTAGTTTGCGAGTACTCAATGTACTCACGGCTTTGTCCCTGGCTATTCAAATGGCCAGAGTATGAAGACGACCAAGGAGATGACCAGCAGGACTCCTACGACAACTAAGCGCCTTCCGACGTCAAGCGTTGGCCTGTGGACTAGAGAGTCCTTGTATCTTACGCTTCCGCTATGTTGAACTATGAACTTGTGTTTGTTCGTTGATCAATAGATCAACTATTTGTGTAATATGGATCATGTGATTCCAATTTGTAAGACTTATGGTTTGTAATGAATGATGACTGTGATACTTAACTATTATGCCTCGCAACAACAATATTCCTGGGATTGCGATGTATGACATAATAGGCATTCGGACTTAAAAATCCGGGTGTTGACAAGTTGGTATCAGAGCCATTGTTTGACCTTAGAAGACCTTAGTTAGAATGGGCGTTCTGAAAATCTTAACTTTGAAATCAAATGAAAGAAACTATTTGTGAAAATTTACTACACTCTTGTCTTTGAGAGTTTGCCAAAATTTGATGAATCATGCCTATCTTATTTGAATCAACTTAAAACTTTGCCACACCTTGCACTCTCTAACTTACTCATCCAATTCTCTTTCAGATGGCGCTGAATGAACCCATCAACACCAAGTTTTACCAGCTTGGGAACGGAGGGAGCTTGATCTTCGAGCACGACCTCAACGCCCTCTCTGACTTCCTTGGGCGCCCACACCCCGAGTTTCACGGGGTTCAGCTGGACGACACGCCCGGAGGAGAGTTGCAGTGGGTGATCACTGCCGACTTGAGGGGCAAGATGGAGCCTCCCACTTCTGAGAGGATCCTCTTCTCCTTCCGCGAGAGCAACTGGCTCGACGGACTCGCCCGTGGCCTACAGGAGGCACTTGCGCGCCTCTGTGGACAGAACATAGTGAGCATCCTTGCCTCTCGCTATGCCCACCTTGTGAGGCGTGATGCCGCGGGAGTGCCCATGGAGCTGCAGCCGCACCCGGAGTTGAGGCACCATGCTGAGCACCTGGACTTCATGCTCTACCAGACTCAGAGGGACCTCGACGCCACTCGCGCTTACGCGAACCAGACCCATGCTCACATCACCGAGCAGGGTGAGGCAATCAAGCTACTCAACAACGACCGCAGGAGCCTTCGCCAGCAGCGTGCCAAGAAGGACGCTACGATTCGTCGCCTTCGCGCCCGGATCGCGTCACTTGAGGCCACTGTCAAGGCCCAGGAGGATCAGATTCGTCAGCTGGAGGATGACGATGGAGGCATCGACATTCAGGGAGGAGATGCCTTCCTGAGCGACGACAACGACTTTGAGGAGGACGAGAACACCGAGGAGGAGGACTACGAGTTCCTGGAGGCAGGACCCGACGACTACGTCCCGATCGATGTCGATGATGAGGAGTAGTTGCACTAGTTCACTTATAGTAGGTGTGAGTTGTATCCCGTCCCTTGTATCGTAGCAGGAGAATGGTTCTTCAAACCATTGGAGTAGGTGTGTAGTTTGTACTATGTGTTGCATGAATGAATGAATGTTATGTTTGTCATGAAAAGATTACAAGTTTTCAAATTGTTTTCAAACTTAACCAAAATGAACCATAGAATGTTCCCTCTTATCTCATAATCTTCTACATCTTCAGATGGCCCCTCCAAATCGCACCAACGACGCGATGCTGCAACTGCTGCAAACCATGCTTGCAGACTGGGAAACCGAAAGAGCCGAACGCCAAGCCAACCTCATCGCCTTGCAGAACATCGCCAACCAAGGCCATGGAAATCATGACCACCCCGGATCCAAGCTCAAGAACTTCCAAAACACCAACCCTCCGGTGTTTAGCAAGACCGAGGAGCCCCTCGACGCCGACGATTGGCTCCAAACTATGGAGAACAATCTGGAGGTAGCCGGAGTGGAAGCCAACGAGAAAGTCCTGTTCGCCACTCACTATCTCGCTGGACCAGCCCGCGCTTGGTGGACAAGCACCCGTGCCATGAACGGAGGTCAATTCATGACTTGGGAGGATTTCAAACTCAAGTTCAGCAAGTACCATGTACCCACGGGTCTTATCAAGAAGATGAGGGATGAATTCCGTGAGCTGAAACAAGGTCGCATGACGGTGGTTGAATACCGCGACAAGTTTCTCACTTTGTCAAGGTATGCCCCTGATGAGACCGACACCGTTGAGAAGAGGAAGGAGAGATTCCTGAACGGACTGCATGATGAGATGCAGACTGTCCTTGTCAACATCCCCTTCGCCGACCTCGAAGCCCTTGTTGACTCCGCCATCCAGATGGAGGGCAAGTTAAACCAAGCCAATGAGAACCGCAAGCGCCGCATGGCGAATCAGAGTGGATCAAGCCACCCCCAAAAGTTTCACCCTAGCTCAAGCGGAGGTTTCACTCCGAGAAACAACAAACCCCAGATGCAGAACTCTCGCCCCGGTTATCAGAACCGGAGTGGAGGAAACTCCAAGCCAGGAGGCTACAACAACAACTACAACAACAACAACTACAACCGCGCTCCACCCCGAGCCCCTAACAACAACAACACCAACACCAACACCGCTCCCAGAACCGGAAGCAATGCCGTTCCCGTTGCGAACAAGCAGGACAAGACCACTATCACTTGTTATGAGTGTGGTGTAGTGGGGCACTACTCCAACGAGTGTCCCAAGCGTCTTGCCAAGCTCGCCGGCAACACCGCTGCACCTGCTCAGCAGCAACGCCGTGTCTCCACCGGCAAGAAGTTCGCCCCCAACAACCCCAACAACCGCAACGGCCGCCTCTACCACATGAACGCTGAAGAAGCCCAGGAAGCACCAGATGTTGTACTGGGTATGTTTTCTGTCAACCACATCCCTGCTAGAGTGTTGTTTGATTCCGGAGCATCTCATTCCTTTGTCACCGAGGACTTTGCATCAACAAGTAAAATTCAACCCCTCAGTTTGAAGCATGTTATGATAGTCCAAATCCCCGGATCAACCACCAAAGCCAGAAAATTTTGCAAAAATGTACCAATCAAAATCCATGATGTAGATTTCTTTGCAAATCTAATCATACTTGGAACCAAGGGTTTGGAAGTTGTCCTAGGAATGGACTGGATGTCCAAGCACAATGGATTGATAGACTGTGCCAAGAAAGCCATAACCATGACTAGCAGCACTGGTATCGTAGTTGAGCACGTCTCTGAAAAACTACCCAGAAAATTTACCTGCAACCAAAGTGTATCCAAGCCAACTCTGGATCAAATCAGGGTCATTTGTCGCTACCCTGATGTGTTTCCGGACGATCTGCCCGGTATGCCCCCGGATCGGGATATCGAGTTTATCATCGAGTTAATCCCCGGAACTGGACCCATCGCCCAGAGAGCCTACAGCATGAACGCAACCGAGCTTGTGGAGCTGAAGAAGCAAATAGATGACATGTTAGCCAAAGGTTTGATTATACCAAGTGCATCCCCCTGGAGATCCCCCGTCTTGTTTGTCGACAAGAAGGATGGTGCAAATCGTTTATGCACGGACTATCGTAAGCTTAACGATGTCAACATCAAAAACAAATACCCCCTACCCAAGATCGAAGACTTGTTTGACCAACTCACCGGATCCCGAGTTTTCTCCAAGATAGATCTTCGAACTGGATACAACCAACTGAAGATTCGAGCCACCGACATTCCAAAAACTGCCTTTACCACCAGATATGGGTTGTATGAGTACAACGTCATGTCGTTTGGACTGACCAATGCCCCCGCCTATTTCATGAATCTCATGAATAAGATCTTCATGAACTTTTTGGACAAGTTTGTCATTGTGTTCATCGACGACATCCTCGTCTACTCCAAGTCCGAAGAGGAACATGAACAGCATTTGGAGATTGTCCTAGAAACCCTTAGACAGCACAAGTTGTATGCCAAGTTTAGCAAGTGCGAGTTTTGGCTGGAAGAAGTTGGATTCCCGGGACACATCTTGTCCACAGGAGGAATCGCCGTAGATCCTACCAAGATCAAAACTGTTATGGAATGGAAAGCCCCAACCACACCAACCGAGGTCCGCGCTTTTCTTGGATTAGCCGGATATTACCGTAGATTTGTAGAAGGTTTTTCGAGCATCGCTCGACCAATGACCCAACTGCTGAAAAAGGACAGAAAGTTTGAGTGGACCGACAAGTGCGAAGAGAGCTTTCAACAGCTCAAAAGTAGACTGACAACAGCCCCAATCCTGATCATGCCAGATATCGCAAAACCCTTTGATGTATATTGCGACGCCTCCAAGACTGGACTTGGATGCGTGCTTATGCAAGAAGGCAAGGTTGTGTCCTACCTTTCAAGACAGCTCAAGCAACATGAAAAGAACTACCCGACCCATGACCTCGAGCTTGCAGCCGTGGTCTTAGCCTTGAAAGTTTGGCGTCATTACCTCATGGGTAATCGATGCGAGATCTACTCCGACCACAAAAGCCTCAAATATATTTTCACCCAGAAGGAGTTGAACATGAGACAACGCCGATGGATCGAACTGATCAAGGATTACGACATGGAGATTCACTACCACCCCGGCAAGGCCAATGTGGTAGCGGATGCTTTGAGTCGACTGCCGTGCCAGTTGAACTCCATGCTCTCAACCGAACAGCCCAGCTTGCACCAAGAGTTTGAACAGTTCAGACTTGAACTTGTTAGTGAAGGATTCCTAGCCAGCATAGAACTGCAACCCACCTTGGTTGGTCAGATCAAGGAAGCCCAGAAAGACAACGCTAGCATTGACGGAATCAAGAAACAGATAGCCGCAGGAAAAGCCCCCGGATTCACCGTAGACGAAGCCGGAGTGCTTTGGTACAAAGAACGTCTCTGCGTACCATCGGACTCTAACTTGAAACAAGTCATTCTGCAAGAAGCCCATGACACCCTTTATTCAATCCACCCCGGAGGTACCAAGATGTACCAGGACCTGAAAGAACAATTTTGGTGGCACGGAATGAAGAGAGAGATCGGTAGCTATATCGCTAAGTGTGACATCTGTCAGAGAGTCAAGGTAGAACATCAACGACCCGCCGGACTGTTACAACCCCTCCAGATTCCGGAATGGAAATGGGACTCCGTAGGAATGGACTTTATCACCGGACTGCCCAAATCCAGCAAAGGCAATGATTCAATATGGGTAGTGGTCGATAGATTGACCAAAGTCGCCCATTTCATCGCCGTCAAAACCACCTATCAAGGCCCAAAGTTAGCTGAACTTTACATCTCCAGAATAGCCGCTCTGCATGGAACCCCCAAATCGATAGTGTCAGATAGAGGATCACAGTTCACCTCAAGGTTCTGGCAGAAAGTGCATGAAGGATTAGGCACCCGCCTAAATTTCAGCACCGCCTATCACCCTCAGACCGACGGACAGACTGAGAGAGTAAACCAGATACTGGAAGACATGCTTAGAGCATGCGTACTGGAATACGGATCCAAGTGGGAAGACTGCCTACCTTACGCAGAGTTCTCTTACAACAATAGTTACCAAGCCAGCCTACAGATGGCCCCCTTTGAAGCCTTGTACGGAAGGAAGTGCCGTACCCCCCTGAACTGGTCGGAAGTTGGAGAGAGCCAAGTTTTCGGCCCAGATGTTCTTCGTGAAGCCGAAGAGAAAGTCCACAAGATCCGCGAGTACCTCAAGATGGCGCAATCCAGACAGAAGAGCTACGCCGACAAGAGACGTCGGGAGATGACCTTTGAGATCGGAGACTTCGTCTATCTCAAAGTATCCCCCTTGAAGGGAATGCAAAGGTTCCAACTGAAAGGAAAGCTTGCACCCCGCTATGTCGGACCTTTCAAAGTCCTCAGCCGCCGAGGTGAAGTATCTTATCAACTGGAGTTGCCAGAAGAAATGTCGGCGGTGCATGACGTGTTTCACATCTCACTCCTCCGGAAGTGCCTTGAAGTCCCGGAGAAGACCGAAGTGTTCAAGAACATCGATCACAGATCAGTGGATATCAACAAGGATCTGACTTACCGCGAAGTGCCGATTCGCATCCTGGAAGAAGCCTACCGAACCACCCGCACCCGAAGCATCAAGTTTCTGAAGATCCAGTGGAGCAATCATACCAAGGATGAAGCCACATGGGAACGCGAAGACTTCATGAAGAAGGAGTACCCAGATCTCTTTAGTACCTAACTTTCTTTTCGATCTCGGGACGAGATCTTTTGTAAGGGGGAAGGGTTTGTAACACCCCAAATTTCAATAAAAAGAAAGTTAGAGAATTCCAGAAAACAAATTTTCAAACCAACAAAAACTTTTCTATTTGCATATAGTACCATGCATAGGACTTGTGCATTTGAGTGATATGCCATGATGATTGCTTTTACTTGCTTTTGATATGCTCTAAAACCCTAATGTGATCATATGAAGATCACCAACCAAATAAATCAAAGAGGAAGAAAATCCATAAAATGCAAAACCCTAAAAACCCTCACATATGCCCTATGGCATTTTTATAAATTTTGACCCTAGACCTATTTAGTCTTCACCATTAGTTGAATAATGTTATTAAACACTTATTACAACTTTTGGAATCAAAGTTTCACAATTCAAATGAATTTCAAACACAAATCCCACTCACATATGATAATGGTCAAAACTGAAATTTATAGTCTGATCACCACTTTGAGCCCTTGCCATTCATTTTTCCCAAACCAATTCTTGCTAATTCTTTACACCATTTCAAAGTCAACATCAAGGTGAACAACTTTGATGAAGATCACCATGCCAAAATCATCTTTGATCATGAGCAAGGCTCATCCAAAGTCCCCACTTTTTAACATATGGAACATTCCTCACTTAGCCATTTTGGCAAATTTTTGAATTCTAAAAATTCCACCACCACCTCAAATCACCTCTGGTCAAATACAACTTATATCAACACTCACATTTCAAAAACATTCACCATTTGAATTATTTCAAATTTGGATATTTTTGGAATTTGCAATTTCGGGCACTATTTGCAACTATTGCAAATAGTGAATCTACCTCACCTAAACTACCCTAATCTATCACATTGTGTCCCCTGGTCCCCTTAAACCCTAATTGATGCATAGTGAGGCTGAGGAGAGGAGAGAGCAAGCTAGGGCATGGCCATGCCGGCCATGTCCCCGAGCCCGACCACCTCCACCTCTCTCCCTTCCTTCCCCAACCTGGCCACCCTGCCGTTGCTCGCCACCGTGCCACCCTAGCGCCGCCTAGCACCGCCCTGGTCGAGGAGGAGCTCGACAACGCCCGGACGACGCGCGCCCAAAATCGCCAGCATGCCGCTCGCGTCGCGACCATGCGCGCCATGGACGCGCACTGGACACGCGCCGCGCCACCACCTCGCGCTCGCCCTGGCCCCGCTTGCTAGCCGTTGAGCATCACCACGCCACCACGACGCCGCCAGACATGGCCACGACCAGACCCTGGACCGCCGCCGCCGTAGACGGGGAAGAAGATCCCGCCACTGCCGCGACATGCCTGGAAGCAATGCGACCCAACCAGGCCCTCCCCGACCAAGCTGTCGCCGCCAATAGCATCGCCAGGAACCATAGAACACTGCCACCACCTCGCCTAGCTCGACCGCTCGCCGGAGAAGCCGCGCCATGGTCGACCACCACCCTGCCCCGCAGCACCCATGCGCTGCTATAAAAGGAGACCTCCCCTTGATGATCCAAGCACACCACCGCACTCCCCACCTCTCACAGCTTCTCAACCACCTCACCACTCATCGGATTCACGCCGGAGCAAGGCCAATCGAGAGCTCGCCGCCGCGGAAGCTCTGCAGCAATCGCCGGCGAACCAGGCCACCTCAGGCGACGCCACCTGTACCTGGAGCTTCGCCGTCGTCCACATCTACCCCGAGCACACTGCCATCCCTCGCTGGAGCCGCCGTAAGCCCTCCGACCCCCTACTGCCGCCGCCGCACCGTCGGGTTCTCGTCGGAGACGACGACGAACCACGGCCCTCCGATCCCCTTCTAATCCAACGCCCCACGTTGTTCTGTACATATTCGGGTTTACAGAGTCGCTGACAGGCGGACCCCACCCTGTCAGGCAGCCCGCGCGTCTGTGGACCGTGGCTGGGCTGGACTGGGCCGTTTTTATTCGAATCTGGCCCAGCTTCGTTTCCCGCCGGCCTTTTTAATTCAAACTGGATTTAATTATTTCAAATAGTTTTCAATACTGCCTCCACTTTGAAAATCAATAGATTCAAATTGGCTAAACCAAATTTAGTGAACTTTATATGGTTGGAAAGCTACTGAAATTATCTAGCCAATGCCACTGGCCTCATGGCCAGATTCTTTGTAGAATTAATGTGATAAAAATAACAAGACAGGGACTTTTCCCTATTCAAATAATTCTTAAAAATCGACCAAAATAGATATTAAGTTAATTCCAACTCTAATAGCTCACTTTTGACTTACACTAATTGTTTATGCAATAAAATGGTGTGGTCACCTTGTATGATCATGCCATAGTTTAATGAATGGATGATTTGACTAGTTTAACTAGTTGATATTGTCCAAAACTATTAAAACAAATTATGTGAAGTCTTATACTTCCTTTAAACTTGTCTCACATGAATTCATGGGATGTTTGGACCCCTGGTCCCAAACTCTCTTATATGAATTACTTGAGATTTAAATCAAAGGTAGGGTTATTTAAATAGTATGAGGTGATCTACCTCATTTAAATCCTTTTCCCAAATGATGATGATGAACATTTGACTTAGGTCAATATGAGTTCATACATGATTGTTTGAGAAATTAAATCTTAAGAAGATTTCAATGAGAGGAAATTATTTCTCAAGAACCCTATGGAAACTATCATTTACATATGAAATACAAAGAAGTGAATTCTATTTAACCCCCACAACCCATGCACCTAAGTAGATTATTTTGTGTGCATAGAATAGTTTGTGTGTTATATGTGATGTATGGAATAGCCATTGAATTAGTGAGTAATTATACTCGTATTCAAATTTAGATGGTAGCATCGGAGAGTACGCCGAAGAAGAAGGTTGCTACCAAGAGGAAGAGGAGGAACAGTTTGAGAACTACCAAGGCAAGCTAATATTCTTGCAAAGTGCAAAGCCCCTTGGGGCAAGGCACCATGTTTCTTATCTTTTCTTATATGAACCCATCCCAAGTTTTTACTTTACAAGTTGGTACTTCTTTTCTAAATGAGTACTTTTATAGTTAACTTTGGTCAAAGTACAAGTTGATTACTAGAGTAGTGAGTTAGTCTTCTCCAAGCAAAGAAAGTTAGCACCCCTCATGAATTAGAGCTAGTGCTAATGAATTAAAACTTGACTACTCTAGATGGGAACAATGTGAATTTTGAAGTGATTTTGGAAACCTTGGAATGAAGATGCATTCCATTGAATGATTTTTGAAGGTGAATATGAACAAGAGAAGATGGTGATTTTTGATAAACAATGATGTTGGTTTGAATGCGATACCTTTCCAATTCTTAAGTACCCCCACAATACCTGATTATGGGTAGGGCTTAACTGGAAGTTTATGCGTCTTAGTATGGGTTCCCTCTGAACACACGTCATAGGGGTTACGCTTGAGGCTGCCTCCGTTGTTGAGAAATGATGTGAAGTTGAGGTGAATTGTACGGCCAAGCCCTGTGCAGTTCCCAGGTTGACAGTTGGTCTTCACTGGGAGGCCAAGCTCATGGGGAGAGGTGCTCATACTAGGATTTGTAAGTGAAAGGTTATGGTTGATGATCCGCGTACTGTGTTACGATGATTCGGGGTAATCCCGACGGATGAAATCAAATGTTGTGGCACAAGTGTGCAACCTCTGCAGAGTGTAAACCTATTCGAATAGCCGCGTCCACGGTTACAGACGGTTGGAAAGGCCATACAGTTTCCAATGTCATATCTTTGAAAATGATGTTGAAAAGGATGATGGTGAAATGACTGGTGGTGAATTGAATTGAAATCACCACTTGAATGGTGGGAATGACACTAATGTTCCCACTTGAGTTAGTTAGCACTTGAATAAGCTTTTCTCAAACTTTGTGAACTAAAACTAGCTTTATGCAAATAAACTAGAGCTTAGCAAACCATACTAGAATGTCTATCACTTACATTAGTATTAGTTTGCGAGTACTCAATGTACTCACGGCTTTGTCCCTGGCTATTCAAATGGCCAGAGTATGAAGACGACCAAGGAGATGACCAGCAGGACGCCTACGACAACTAAGCGCCTTCCGACGTCAAGCGTTGGCCTGTGGACTAGAGAGTCCTTGTATCTTACGCTTCCGCTATGTTGAACTATGAACTTGTGTTTGTTCGTTGATCAATAGATCAACTATTCGTGTAATATGGATCATGTGATTCCAATTTGTAAGACTTATGGTTTGTAATGAATGATGACTGTGATACTTAACTATTATGCCTCGCAACAACAATATTCCTGGGATTGCGATGTATGACATAATAGGCATTCGGACTTAAAAATCCGGGTGTTGACAATGACGAGAACAAAAGCTTGACGTTGAACTTGGCCATTAGTGTCTTCCAAAGGTAACTCATGAATTTGACATCTCGATCCGACACAATGCTTCTTGGTACACCGTGGAGTCTCACAATTTCCCTAAAAAACAAGGAGGCAATATGTGAAGGATCATCCGTTCGAGAGCAATCCTAGCACGAAATCCATACTTATATCGGACCAAGGAGCATAAGGAATAGACAATGGTGTATAAAGACCATAGGGGTTGGAAGTGGACTTAGCTTGTAGGCATGTTGTACACCATCGGCAAAGGCGCTCCACATCGCGGTACATTCTTGGCCAATAATAGTGAGTGGAAAGCATGGCATATGTCTTCTCTCGTCCAAAGTGTCCCATAAGACCACCACCATGCGATTCTTGTAAGAGCAAAAGGCGAAGCGAAGACATGGGAATACAAAGTTTGTTGCCCTTGAACAAGAATCCTTCGTGCATGTCAACACCCGGATTTTTAAGTCCAGATGCCTATTATGCCATTCATCGCAATCCCAGGAATATTGTTTTTGCGAGACATAATAGATTGATATCACAGAACATCATTCATTACAACATCGTAATTGTCTTACAACAAAGGATCACATGATCCAGTCTCATTACAATAGTAGATGATCTATTGATCAATTACAAAACACATAGCGGAAGCAAAGTAGCGTAGTAGTAGTCCATCTATTCCACAGGCAAATGTTGACGTCAGGAGTGATCCTAGTTGTCGTAGACGTCCTGCTGTCCTTCTTCTGGGTTCTGGTACTCCTCTTTATAGTCTGGCCATTTGAATAGCCAGGGACAAAGCCATGAGTACTTTAAAGTACTCGCAAACTAATACTATGGTAAGTATTATCAACCATGGAAGGGGATGCTAAGCTCTAGTTTCATTTGCATAAAGCCAGTTTTATTTCATAAGCACTTTAGTAAACCAAGACTTTTCATTTGCCTAACTTAACTCAAGTGGGAACATTAGTGTCATTCCCACAACTCAGTTGTGATTCAAAGTCAAAGTCACCTTTCAAACTCAAGTCACAAGTCACCATTCATATTTTTGGAAAAGTTCTGATGACGGAACAGTATGGCCTTTCCAACTGTCCATGACCGCGGACGCGGCTATTCGAATAGGTTAAACTCTGCAGAGGTTGTACACTTGTGCCACAACAATTGCAATAGCTCGTCAGGGGTAACTGGCCCTGATTTATCGTACGCAGTACGCGAACTACCAATCCTAACCTTTCATTTACATACCCTAGTATAGGCACCTCTCCCCATGAGCTTGGCCTCCCGGTGATAGCCAACTGTTATCCCGGGAACTGCACAGGGCTTGGCCGTACAATTCACCTCAATTCACGTCATTTCACTTTCAACGGAGGCAGCCTCGGCATAACCCCTATGACGCTTGTTCAGAGGGAACCCATACTAAGACACATAAATTTCCAGCTAAGCCTTACCCAGATTCAGGTATTGTGGGGGTACTTGTAAAATTGGAATGGTATCGCATCCGAACCCAACCATCAGTTTTGGTAAAATTCACCAAGTCATTCACCAGTCATATTCACCTTCAAAATCTTTCAATAGAATGACTCATCATTCCAAGGTTTTCAAAGTCATTTCACACACACAAGTTCCCATCTAGAATAGCAAATTTTAATTTAGCACTAGCATCTAGGTATGAGGGGTGCTAAGTAATTTGCTTTGCTTCTAGGCTAACTTTGATACTCTTGTACTAATCCAAGACTAATCAAGTGAATCATAAATCAAAAAGTACTTTGATAAAACAAAAGTAAATAAAGCTTGTAAAGTAAAACTGGGAAATAGGATCATAAGCATAAAGTAAATGGGGTAATGCCTTGCTCATGGTGAGCTTTGCACTTTGCAAGAGTATTATCTTGCAAGAATATTAGCTTTCCTTGATTGGGGTAGTGGTCAAAGTTCTCTTCTTCTTCTTGGTAGAATACCTCCTCCTCTTGATAGTCTCCGATACTAGCGTCTATAAACGAATACGAGGATACAATCACCAAACAATACTTAAGTAGACCTAATTAGCCTTAATGGCTCACACAAATGATCTAGCATCATTACTTAACATTACTACCCAAAATTATGCTAGGGTTTCCTTACTTAGTGTTAGAAAAATAATTTCTTCTCATCGAAGTGTGGATTAGGGTTTCTCTTTAGTTTGGGAGAAGTAATTTCCTCTCATTGAACATTGTTAAGATTTAATTTCCTCAATTCATAAAGGTGAGATCATGTTGACCAAGGTCAATACTTCACATTTACCATTTGAGAAACATGATTTAAATGAGGTTCCATACCTCATGCAATTTAAATCCTATTTGATTTAATATCCACAAGTGAGCATATATGAGACCAAGCAATAAGGGTCATCACATTACTTCATACCACTTGGGAAAATGATTTAAATGAGGTGCTACACCTCATAGATTTATTGATTCGAGGGAAGTAAAACCCAATTTATTGATTCGACACAAGGGGAGACAAAGAATACTTGAAAGCCTTAACAGCGGAGTTGTCAATTCAGCTGCACCTGGAAACAGACTTGCTCGCAAGGGTTTATCAGTAGTAATAGTTTTGTAGCAGTAGCAGTAGTGAAATAACAGCAGCAGAGTAACAGAGACAACAGTAGTGATTTTAGTAAACAGCAGGATTAAAATACTGTAGGCACGGGGACGGATGACGGGCGTTGCATGGATGAGAGAAACTCATGTAACAATCATAGCAGGGCATTTGCAGATAATAATAAAATGGTGTCCAAGTACAAAGCAATCAATAGGCATGTGTTCCAATTATAGTCGTACGTGCTCGCAATGAGAAACTTGCACAACATCTTTTGTCGTACCAGCCGGTGGCAGCCGGGCCTCTAGGGAAACTACTGGATATTAAGGTACTCCTTTTAATAGAGTACCGGAGCAAAGCATTAACACTCCGTGAACACATGTGATCCTCACATCACTACCATTCCCTCCGGTTGTCCCGATTTCTGTCACTTCGGGGCCATCGGTTCCGGACAGCGACATGTGTATACAACTTGCAGGTAAGATCAATAAACAATGAATATCATGATGAAACAATAACATGTTCAGATCTGAGATCATGGCACTCTGGCCCTAGTGACAAGCATTAAGCATAACAAGTTGCAACAATATCATCAAAGTACCAATTACGGACACTAGGCACTATGCCCTAACAATCTTATGCTATTACATGACCAATCTCATCCAATCCCTACCATCCCCTTCGGCCTACAGCGGGGGAATTACTCACACATGGATGGGGGAAACATGGCTGGTTGATGTAGAGGTGTTGGCGGTGATGATGGCGATGATCTCCTCCAATTCCCCGTCCCGGCGGAGTGCCAGAACGGAGACTTCTGGCTCCCGCGACGGAGTTTCACGATGTGGCGGCGTTCTGGAGGGTTTCTGGCGACTTCGACTTCTCCCCGTGCGTTTTTAGGTCGAGGCCAATAAGTAGTCCGAAGGAGGGCGTCGGAGGCCGGCCGAGGGGGCCACACCACATGGCCGTGCGGGCCCCCCTGGGCCGCGCCGCCCTATGGTGTGGGGCCCTCGGGCCTCCACCTGACTTGTCCTTCTGGCTCCGTCAGTTTTCTGGGAAAATAGGGCCTTCTGCATAAATTCCGAGGATTTTCCCGAAAGTTGGATTTCTGCACAAAAACGAGACACCATAACAGTTCTGCTGAAAACAGCGTTAGTCCGTGTTAGTTGTATCCAAAATACACAAATTAGAGGCAAAACAATAGCAAAAGTGTTCGGGAAAGTAGATACGTTTTGGACGTATCAACTCCCCCCAAGCTTAGCTTATTGCTTGTCCTCAAGCAATTCAGTTAACAACTGAGCGATAAAAGAACTTTCACGAACACATTTGCTCATATGATGTATATATTCTCATGCTATGGCTAATACTTAAGCAGTTCATAATGAGATACATGCAAATAAGATCATCTAACAGCTATGTCAATCATGGAGAGGTACCAACAATTAATAATAAGCATCATGAATCATGTATATAAGCAGGATTGCAATGTTCATAAGAGAGTATGATAAAGTGGTATCTCGCTTGCCTGTATTTGATTGGCAAAACATAAATGCCCGGGCACCTCCGGAGTTCATAGAAAGACTAGAAGTAGTGATTGTCAAAGATAAAAGCATCAAAGTTATACCACAATCAATCATATTTTGAGACAAGCATATCATACTAAGAATGACAGTTGTGCTCTCAAGATAGTGCTCAAAGAAATAATGGAGACACAACATAAAAGTAAAAGATTGACCCTTCGCAGAGGGAAGCAGGGAATAACATGCGCTAGAGCTTTTCATTTTTGAAATCAGGAGTAAGATTATTTTGAGAGGTGTTTGTTGTTGTCAACGAATGGTAATGGGTACACTAACTACCTCGCCAACCGGACTCCCAAGAGCGGCTCCCATGAATTATTTGCATATTTATGTGGCACTCCTTCCAACCTTTCTTACACAAACCATGGCTAACCGAATCCTCGGGTGCCTACCAACAATCTCATACCATGAAGGAGTGCCTTTTTATTTTAGTTTTATTATGATGATGACACTCCCCCCAACCTTTGCTTACACAAGCCATGGCTAACCGAATCCTTCGGGTGCCGTCCAACAATCACAAACCATGGAGGAGTGTCTATTTAAGTTAATTAATTCGGGACTGGGAATCCCATTGCCAGCTCTTTTTGCAAAATTATTGGATAAGCGGATGTGCCACTAGTCCATATGAGAGTCCGTCAAAAGTAAATGACAAGTTTGAAAGCTAAACACCACATACTTCCTCATGAGCTATGAAACATAAACACAAATTGAGAAGCATTTTGAAGGTTTTTAAAGGTAGCGCATGAGAATTTACTTGGAATGGTTTGAAATGCCATGCATAGGTATTTATAGTGGACACTCTGGAATAACTTGGTTTTCATGTGTTTGGAAGCACGAGCAGTGTTCCCGCTCAGTACAAGTGAAGGCTAGCAAAAGACTAGGGAGCGACAAATCAAGAGAGCAGTAACTGTCATAATCATGCTTGCGGCAAAATAAATTAACTGAGGCATAAAAGTGATACAAGAACTCTGAAGCAATATAAATCATCAAGGCTTAATTGACTTTTTGTTCAGTCATATGCATGCGTGAGCATGTGCCAAGTCGATATAAATGAATTATTCAGAGGAGGATACCACAATGCCATACTTACATATGAATAAAACAATGCAAGCAAACATCCATGACATGCTACTCATATTAATAGATTGGAGCTAAACATGAGAGATCATAAACTACTAGACTTTCTCAAATAACATATACCTCACATGAACCAACCAAGCATGCTCACATGGATGAGTATATGTACAAAAATGAAAACAAATAGAGTTCATACCAGCCTCTCACCACAATCAGATTGTCGTAGATCGTCATTATTGCCTTTTCACTTGTATAGCTTGGATAATATGAAATGAAAACCACGCTCCAGCCACCGAAGACCATTGAACTCATAATGAACTTTACAAACCAAAGAAGAACAGCAAATATTTTTGGTGTTTTCGAATTGCAAACAAGAACAAAAGGAAACAAGCAAACAAAGCAAAATCTTTTTGGGTTTTCTTATAGCAAACTAGCAATAGCAAATAAAGCGAAACAAATGCAAGAAACCAAAGCAAACAAATGGTGAAGAGAAACAACAGAAATATTTTTGGTCTTTTTATGTTTTGGGAAAGAAACAAAGAAAAACAAGAAATAGCAAACTAAAAGAAACACAGAAAAGCGAGATGGCAGAAATCTGCCAAAACCTGACAGCAGTATAGAAATTGATTTTTACAAAAATCTTACGTTGCTCAGCTCGAAAAGTGTTCAACTAATGAAAGTTAGATAACAACCTGGGGAACCTGCACAAAAATTGGCAGCTCAAAATAACGTTCTGGCTGTGCGCACGAATTTTTCTAGTAACAGTACAGAATCTGTTTTCAGGCAGCACTTCCCCAAATATCATCTCCCTCTCATTAGGAAACCACTCAAACGAACAAAACAAATATGTACAAGTATCCAGCAATCATAATATGCAAAGAATGAGTGATGCCGGTATACCTCCCCCCAAGCTTAGGCTTTTGGCCTAAGTGGAGTTCAACCCCAACGAGGGTCGCTGTTCCTCGCCGGTGGATAATTCATGGCGTAATCATAGTAGAGTTCCTATGCAGAAGAAAAGCGTGGAGGCTCCACATGCCCAACATGTTGATGCGAGGAACTTGCTGCATCGGATGATGAGTCGAGGTGCTCCTCGACCTCCGTGTCGTCTCTTGCATGATGGCCTCCTCCCTCTTTGTGTGCACCCAGTGCACCTTCTGTGACCGACCAATCTTCCCTGGAATCAAGGTTAGACAGAACAGGCGCAGGCAATCTTACTAGTTTCTCCGTTTTCTTAGTTATTCTCCAGACTTTCTTATAAAATGTCATCTTGTAAAACAGGTTACCCAAGTTGGAGGAATCAGAAACAAATTCATGTTTAATCATAGAGGCTATGTCAAGTTTTTCTATGGAGAATGGAATATCAAAATGATGAGGTTCTACATTATGAAAAGCTAGTAAACGAGAGGCAATGAGACCTCCACAAATTCCACCTTTCTCACGGTTAGTAGCGAGTCTATAAGCTATCAATGCCCCCAAATTATAAGTCCTACTACCTTGCAGTGCCGCAGCTAGAAAAGCTAAATCCGGGATAGAAAGTTTACCACCAATCTTTCTAGCAAGAACGCATTTAGTAATGAAATAGGCAAAGTAGCGGATAGCCGGGAGCTGAATGCTAGTGATTTTACCACTATCCTCTGAGAAACTCCTTCCATAGCAAATCATCTTGAAGAGGCTTAAGAGTTCTTGCGGCGATCCCCTTATCTTCTCGCATGATCCCCATTGCGGTACTCTAATTGCTGCACAAAAATCACTGAATGGCAAGTTGACAGCTTTATTGTAAATTTTATACTGAACCGTGGGGTTAGATCGCGACCAATTGAACTTAAAGTTCTGCACAAAAGACATAGTTAATTTTGCATATTGTCTTGGCTCTCCTTCAACAAAATCACTCAGCCCTGCTCGAGAAATTAGACTCCGAACATCTTCCAATATTCCCGCGCTTCTCATGAAATCCGCGCACGGGTAGTAAGAGGGGTATACTCCCTCTTCACGATTCACTCTCATAACTCGTTGGACCTCCAATTCTTGTTGGTTAAGTTGATATCTACTCCACTCCATTTTCTGAAATTTTCAACAAACAATATAAAATTTGATTTGGTGACATATAATCAAGGGGAACTACTATAGGAACTTGCTAGAGTACTAATCATGCATCAAAACTAGTTTCTACCACTTAGAACAAGCATGCCAGCTCACTAAACATGTTACCTACAGCAGCAAAATATTCAAGATATACTCAACCAAACAAAATTCTACTTGGATAGGCGGAGGAGTCACATACCGAAGAGCAAATGTGCCAAATTTCAGACAGAAATCTGGGCTGAGCAAAGAGATCGAAAAATCCTGAGCTCTTGAGCAAAAACGCGAGTGAGAGGAACCTGGTGCGTGTTTTTTCGGGAGAGAGAAGATGCTGGGAGAAAGAGATGAGATGGTGGGGCAAGGAGGGGCCCACACCATAGGGTGGCACGCCCCCCTCCTTGGCCGCGCCGGCCTGTGGTGTGGCACCCTGTGGTGCCCACAGGTCATCCTCTGGTGCTCCCAGGTGCCTCGTCGAAAAATAGGACCAACGGTATAATTTTTGTGAATTTTTGAAAACTTTGAAAAATGCACATTTCTGGGTATTAAGTTTATTATTACTGGCCAGGAAAATTTTTGAAATCTCCAATTAACTAAGGAACTTTGCAAATTAAAAATGCTACAGCAACTAGAGCAAGTGGAGGAAGAAAGAGATGTTGTTTACCTCCTCTATGCATATAAAAAGTATTTGTTAACAAGGTTGATCAAGTCTTGCCACCAAATAAATTTTACATAGCATAAGAAGAAATAAACCTCAAATCAATCATGTTACCTTGAATTGTATTGATATGGATCCAATCACGAGAGTTTGATATTCTTCTTTAGGCTCATATATAGGACAATCAATAGTTCCCACTTTGATAGTTCTCACATTAGAAATAGTATTAACCCCACACGCTTTCTCAATCCTCTTGGGAAAATAAACGGTATGTTCCCTATCATCAACATTGAAAGTAACCTTTCCTTTATTGCAATCAATAACAGCCCCTGCGGTGTTAAGAAAAGGTCTCCCAAGAATAATAGACATATTATCATCTTCAGGCATTTCCAACACAACAAAATCAGTTAATATCAAGCAGTTAGTAGTAACTTGAACAGGAACATCCTCACATATACCAACAGGAATAGCAGTAGATTTATCAGCCATTTGCAAAGATATATCAGTAGGTATCAACTTATCTAAGTAAAGTCTCTTATAAAGAGAAAAAGGCATAACACTAACACCGGCTCCCAAATCACATAGAGCAGTTTTAACATAATTATTCTTAATAGAACAAGGAATAGTAGGTATACCTGGATCGCCCAACTTCTTTGGAACTTTACCATTGAAAGAGTAATTAGCAAGCATAGTGGAAATTTCCTCATTGGCGATTTTCCTTTTGTTAGTAACAATATCTTTCATATACTTTGAATAAGGAGGCAATTTAATAGCATCAGTCAAAGGGATTTGCAAGAATAAAGGTTTCATCCAATCGCAAAACTTATTATAATGTTCTTCTTCCTTTGATTTTAATTTCTTAGCAGGAAAAGGCATTTGCTTTTGCACCCAAGGTTCTCTTTCATTACCATGTTTCTCAGCAATAAAATCTTCTTTAGTGTACTTTTTATTTTTAGCATGCTTTTCAGGTTCATCTTCAACCTCTTCTTTATCAGAAGCATCCTTCTTATCATTATCTTTATCATGTTCATTACCACTTTCAGTTTCAGCATCAGAAATAGAAATACTATTAGGATCATTAGCAGGTTCAGAGGATTCTACAACATTTTTATGTTTCTTCTTCTTTTTCTTCTTAGAAGGAGCACTAGGTTCAATGCGTTGAGAATCTTGTTCAATTCTTTTGGGATGCCCTTCAGGATATAGAGGATCCTGGGTAGAGACACCACCTCTAGTTGTTACTTCATAAGCATGTTTTTCTTTAGAATTATTCCCCAACAAGTCATTTTGCACTTTAGTGAGTTGATCAATTTGAGTTTGAATCATATGAAAATGTTTAACAAGCATCTTAACATCATTGGAGGTTCTCTCTACAATATCATGCAATTCACTAATAGCTCGAGAATTTTCCATTAAATGATTCTCTACTCTCATATTAAAATTTTCTTGCTTAACAATATAATTATCAAACTCATCTAAGCATTCTGCAAGGGGTTTCGAATACGGAATATCTTCCCTAGTAAAGCGTTGAAGGGAGTTTACCTCAATCATGGATGAAGGGGGAATTATCTCACATATATCTTCTATGGGAGGAAGATTCTTCACATCTTCAGATTTAATACCTTTCTCCTTGAGAGACTTCTTGGCTTCCCTCATATCTTCATCATTCAATTTAATTAAACCCCTCTTCTTTAATATTGGCGTTGGAGTTGGTTCAGGCGTAGTCCAATCATCATGATTCCGGCCTAGTTTAGCCAATAATTCTTCAAATATTGCCCTGAGTTCTTTTCCTGAAAACACAACCAGCACAACTATCCAGGTATGCCCTAGACTCAATGGTTAGTCCACTATAAAATATATCAAGTAAATCATGCTTTTCCAAATCATGATCAGGCCGAGCTCTAATAAGAGAGCAAAATCTCGCCCAAGCCTCAGGCAATTTCTCTCCATCTTCCTGGTCAAAATTATAAATTCTCTACAAAGCAATATGTTGAGCACTAGCAGGAAAGTATTTATGGAAGAAAACATCAAGCAATTCTTTTGGACTTTTAATAGAATTAGGTGGCAAACTATTATACCAAGTTTTAGCGTCGTCCTTTAATGAGAATGGAAAGATTTTAGCAACAAAGTAAGTACGCATCTTGACATCATCAGAAAACAAGCTACTTAGAGTAGATAACTCAATCATGTGTTCAACAGCACTTTCTTTTCAGTACCACAAAAGGGTGTTTTCTCAACAATAGCTATATGAGATAAATCAAGAGAAAAATCATAATCTTTATCCTTAATGTTTATAGGAGATGTAGCAAACTTAGGATCAGGAGACAGTTTATATCTAACAGCATGTTCTGCAAGCAACTTTTTAATTTTTCTTGCATCAGTAGTAGCATTGCATTTTTCAATAAAATCATCATTAAGCTCCACATAATCTTCATCAGGATCATCACTAAAATAATCAAGTTCAGGTGAATTAACAGGTGTAGTAGCATTAGGAGTTTCAGTATTTTCAATTTGTCTAGACCTAGCAATCGTAGCATCTAGAAAGGATCCCAATGAACCACTATCATCAAGCACAGCAAAAATATTATCAATATTATGAGAGTTTTCAGATTCAGCTGAAGTACCCGCATGTGAAGCATGTGGCGGTGAAACAAGTTTATCAATCACAGATGGTGAATCAAGTGTAGCGGAGGTACTCAGAATTGTACCTTTTCTTGTAGTGGATGGTAATATGGCGATTTTAGAATCGCGAGGTTTACCCATGATGGAGAATTTGCAGCGAACAATATCAATCCAAGTGAACTTCCAAATAAAGCTATGCTCCCCGGCAACGGCGGCAGAAAATGAGCTTGATACGCGTACAACACGCGTCCGTTGGGAACCCCAAGAGGAAGGTGTGATGCGTACAGCGGCAAGTTTTCCCTCAGTATGAAACCAAGGTTTATCGAACCAGTAGGAGCCAAGAAGCACGTTGAAGGTTGATGGCGGTGGGATGTAGTGCGGCGCAACACCAGGGATTCCGGCGCTAACGTGGAACCTGCACAACACAACCAAAGTACTTTGCCCCAACGAAACAGTGAGGTTGTCAATCTCACCGGCTTGCTGTAACAAAGGATTAGATGTATAGTGTGGATGATGATTGTTTGCAGAAAACAGTAGAACAGTATTGCAGTAGATTGTATTTCAGTATAGAGAATTGGACCGGGGTCCACAGTTCACTAGAGGTGTCTCTCCCATAAGATAAACAGCATGTTGGGTGAACAAATTACAGTTGGGCAATTGACAAATAAAGAGGGCATGACCATGCACATACATATTATGATGAGTATTGTGAGATTTAATTGGGCATTATGACAAAGTACATAGACCGCTATCCAGCATGCATCTATGCCTAAAAAGTCCACCTTCAAAGTTATCATCCGAACCCCTCCGTATTAAGTTGCTAACAACAGACAATTGCATTAAGTATTGCGCGTAATGTAATCAGTGACTATATCCTCGAACATAGCACTAATGTTTTATCCCTAGTGGCAACAACACATCCATAATCTTAGAGATTTCTGTCACTTCCCCAGATTCACGGAGACATGAACCCACTATCGAGCATAAATACTCCCTCTTGGAGTTACAAGCATCTACTTGGCCAGAGCATCTACTAGTAACGGAGAGCATGCAAGATCATAAACAACACATAGACATAACTTTGATAATCAACATAACAAGTATTCTCTATTCATCGGATCCCAACAAACACAACATATAGAATTACAGATAGATGATCTTGATCATGTTAGGCAGCTCACAAGATCCGACAATGAAGCACAATGGGGAGAAGACAACCATCTAGCTACTGCTATGGACCCATAGTCCAGGGGTGAACTACTCACACATCACTCCGGAGGTGACCATGGCAGCGTAGAGTCCTCCGGGAGATGATTCCCCTCTCCGGCAGGGTGCCGGAGGCGATCTCCTGAATCCCCCGAGATGGGATTGGCGGCGGCGGCGTCTCTGGAAGGTTTTCCTTATCGTGGCTCTCGGTACTGGGGGTTTCGCGACGGAGGCTTTAAGTAGGCGGAAGGGCAGGTCAGGGGGCCACACGAGGGCCCCACACTACAGGTCGGCGCGGCCAAGGGGCAGGCCACGCCGCCCTAGGGTGTGGGCGCCTCGTGGCCCCACTTCATCTCCTCTTCGGTCTTCTGGAAGCTTCGTGGCAAAATAGGACCCTAGGTGTTGATTTCGTCCAATTCCGAGAATATTTCGTTACTAGGATTTCTGAAACCAAAAACAGCAGAAAACAGCAACTGGCACTTCGGCATCTTGTTAATAGGTTAGTTCCAGAAAATGCACGAATATGACATAAAGTGTGCATAAAACATGTAGATAACATCAATAATGTGGCATGGAACATAAGAAATTATCGACACGTCGAAGACGTATCAGTGGGCAGGTCAACGGTCGTGTCTAGGAGGTGTTCTGAGGTGAGAGGAGTGTGGTGGCGTAGTGGGACGCGATGGGATGCAGTGTGCACGCAGAGGGAGAGGGGTGGCCACGGGTTGGTGATCAAGTGACATGGCATGAGTGTTGTGGTCAAGTCTTTGCTCTCCTCCACCAAGGACCATGTCTGGCAGGTGTCTAGGGTCCAGGGGACGGTAGGTGACATGGTGAGAGGGAGGGAAAAGGGCCAGGGCATGTGGGTGCATGGTGGTGACTATGTGAGTGGCATGGTGTGACATGGGCTATGCTATGCTTCTCCTGAGGTCAACCTTGGCATGGTGGGGGTCAGTGAGGTGAGGGAAGCTTATTTGACAAGGTGAGGGTGACTAGAGAGAGAGGAGGACAAGGGTTGGCATGTGATGTCATTTGGAGTGGCATGGTCATGTCTTGGCATTTTTTTTGTGTAAAATCTTTATCCCTGGGTCCATGGCTTGGTCAAGTGGGGTGAGTCCAGGTGAATTGACAAGGTGAACAAGTGGAGAGGGGTCTAGAGCATGTACATCTAATATTTGTCAAAGTATATGTGACATAAGACAAGATTCTTGGGCATGGTGGTGATGGGAGGTGACCATGTACTTGGTGAGGTCATGCTAGGTGGGTTTGGGCACCAGGTAGTGTGGATGAGCACAAGGGAGAGAGAGGTGAGGTGATAGGAGAGTGGGTGGAATAGTGGTTGTACCTCTATGGCATCATTTTGATTATTTAACAAGGTCTCATGTGTGATGACTTTTGACCAATTTTTGTGATGGATGGGTTCTAAAAGATGTTGTGCAGCAATGTGTGGCATTGGTTTGAGATTTGGAAAGGATTTGTGAAAAATCTAAGATTTGAGGGAATCAAGAATTTGTTTCAACATAGCATCTTGGCTTGACTATTTTGAGCAATGGTCAACGATCTGGTCAAAGTGGTCATCATCAAAGTTGCTCATCTTGATGAGTTCTTGGATGAGGTGCAAATAGTTGTTAGGGTTTGGATTAAGAATCTCTTACTAAAAGGGCTCAAAGTGGGTAAGATAATATAAAGTGACAATTTGACCAATATCACATGTTTGTTGAATTTGAATTTTTCTTTGATTTGATTTGTGTTTCTTTGGTGCAAAAGGGTTTTTTTGGATATATGAGTGTTTCACAAGCAATGGCACAAGCCAAAGTGGCCTTGGTTGAAGATTTGCAAAAGTGGCTAAATGTGTATGTGAGTGAAAATGGGATTTTCTCCCTATTTGATTTCTCTCTTTTTGATTTGAGTTTTCTTGACTCCAAAGTGACTCTTACTAGTTTAGGAACCTTTTCAAACCATTGAAACCATTCCAAAAGGTCTAGCTCAAAGATTTGCAAAAATGGCCATAACACATAAGAGGTGATGTGTCAATTTTTCTTAATCTTGTAATTTGTTCTCCTTGCTTTACTTGGGCATGGGTTAGGGTCCATATAGTGTGATATTAGGTTTAGATATGGTTTCACACCCTTTGGGTAAGGTATAAATGCATAGGTCATGTTTTGGGTAAAAATGGCTATGTGCCACATAGGCCTCTATGCATAAGTTGCATTTGATTTTTAATTTGATTTGGCTTGACCCAATTGATGTTGTTGAGTGTTGAAATGGTATAGATGAGTGATCCAACCATTCACATCAAGTCCTAGGGTCAAGATTCTCAAATTTACAAATTTGCATTTTACTCTCATATGCCTCTATGGCATTTTTAGTTTCTTTTTATTTTCTTTTGTTTCAACTTGGATTGGGTTTGAGAAGTACTAGATAAGGCTTATGAAGGTTTTTCCCATCCTCTAAATAAAGTGGAAAGGCCTAAGGTCAAGTTTTACAAAAATAGCCATAGGCACATATGCCTTTTTCTTATTTAAATTCTTTTTATTTTATTTCAACTTGGATTGGTAAAAAGTCAATGTGAGGTTTAGGGTTTTAGAGTATTTCAAATACTAATTAAACAAGCAATCATGGCAATAGCACAAGAATTAAACAAGATCTCTATGTATCAAACTTAGTTTAATAAAAGTTTTTGTTGGTTCCAAAATTTGGAACTGGGAAATTCATTTTGTTTGTTTTGAAATTTTTGGGATGTTACAAACCCTTCCCCCTTAAACAAATCTCGTCCCGAGATTTTAAGAAAAGTTAGGTTCCTAAGAAAGATTGAGCAGTGAGATTAACAGGTGAACATACTTGGCATGGCCTGAGGGGCTTCACAGGCTTCTTTGGCGGTGTTGTGGTAGTTACGACCTTTGTTGTTGTTCGGGTTCCTTCTTCCTGCAAAGCGGCGCCGTTCTTTGAGCAGGGGCAGCGGTATTAGCGGCAATCTTGGCAAGCTTCTTGGGGCACTCATTGGAGTAGTGACCCACGACTCCACATTCATAGCAGTTGACGGTGGACTTGTCTTTGGGGTTGACGGGAATAGCGTTACTTCCAGTCACGGGGGCAGTATTGGGGTGGTTGTTGTTGCCATTGGGGTGGTTGTTATTGTTGTTGCTGCGATTGCCATTGGTCTGGTTGCTAATGTTATTGTTGTTGCGGTTGTTGTTGGTGTTGCGGTTGTTGTTGTTGTTGCTTGGGTGATAAGTCTGAGCTGGGGGCTTGTTGTATCTTGAGCCAAATCCTCCAGTTGAGTTGTTGCGGTACTTCTGGGCGTTGTTGGGTCCATTCTGGTTCATCATCCTTCTCTTGCGGTTCTCGTTGGCTTGGTGGAGTTTCCCTTCCATCTGGATGGCTGAGTCCACCAGGGCTTCGAGGTCAGCGAACGGAATGTTCACTAACACAGTTTGCATTTCATCATGCAGTCCGTTCAGAAATCTCTCCTTCCTCTTCTCGTTGGTGTCGGTCTCATCCGGGGCGTACCTTGACAGAGTTAGAAATCTGTCGCGGTATTCCACCACGGACATTTTTCCTTGCTTGAGTTCCCGGAACTCGTCTCTCATTTTCTTGATCAGTCCTTGGGGCACATGGTACTTGCTAAACTTCAGCTTGAAATCTTCCGAAGTCATCATCTGTCCTGCATTCATGGCACGGGTGCTGGTCCACCAAGCTCTGGCTGGTCCTGCTAAGTAGTGCGTGGCATACAACACTTTCTCTGCGGCTTCAACTCCCGCAACTTCGAGGTTGTTCTCCATTGTCTGGAGCCAGTCATCAGCGTCTAGGGGTTCTTCAGTCTTGTTGAATATTGGAGGGTTGGTGTTCTGGAAGTTCTTTAGCTTCGATCCTGGGTGATCGTGGTTTCCATGGTCTTGATTGTTCTGGGCTATCTGTTGCAGTGCAGCGGTGTTGGCTTGGCGCTCAGCTCTTTCGACTTCTCGGTCTGCCATCATCGTCTGCAGCAGTTGCATCATGGCATCCTGGGTGGCGTTGCGGGTTGGTGGGGCCATCTGAACATTGAGATAGATGATAAGATAAGAGGGAAATTTCTATGGTTTGTTTTGTTAAATTTTTAAAAGTTCACAAATTGAAATTTTGAGTAGTGTTGCGGGGGTAAAAACCAACAACACTTTTTCATTCATACCAAGCATCACATATTACAAATCTAACACACCGTTGGTTTGAAGAACCATTCATCGCTCTACGATACAAGGGGGATCCTGATACAACTCACACCTACTTAAGTGCTCGGGTGATACTACTCTTCAGGGGGGAATACTTTGTCTTCACGGGGAATGTGCTTGGCGAAAAGCGAGGGCATTGTCCAACTCCTTGCGGGCCTTGTACAGCATGAAGTCGAGGTGTGCTACATAGTGGTTCATCTCCGTGTGCGGGGGCATGGTCATCGGTCTTCCGGTGGGGTCATGTCTTGGGTAGTAGATGAAGCGAGTGTTCTTAATCTTGATCTCATTTTGTCCACACAGACGAGAAATTGCTTCTTGCATAGCTCTGACTAGTCCTTCCTTCCAAGTGCTTCCCGTTACAGAAAACCATATGGTTTCCCATATTGGGGTTCCAGGCTTCCTTCGTAGATCGGCAAAAACTTCCCACCAAGGTGGTCCTCCAGAGTGATTGTTGAGGGGTGTTCCGAAGAACTCGGGGTACGGGCGTCCTAGATAGTCCACTAGTTGCTTCAAGTCTTTCTCGAACATCAGGTTTCCCCCGTGACCAAGCTGATAGAACTCCCATTTGTACTCCATCTGTGAAGAATTATGATGAGTAAGTTAGAGAAGTGTGTCAAAATTTTATGTAGTAGTATAAGAAGAAATAGAGCATAACTTTCTTATTTTGAAGAAGATCTCAAGGATAAGAGTGAGAATAAGTTTTTCACAAATATTCAATTCTTTGGTTTTGAAACTAAGTTTTGCAGACGTCCATTCTAACTAGGGTCTCCTAAGGTCAACAATGGCTCTGATACCAACTTGTCAACACCCGGATTTTTAAGTCCAGATGCCTATTATGCCATTCATCGCAATCCCAGGAATATTGTTTTTGCGAGACATAATAGATTGATATCACAGAACATCATTCATTACAACATCGTAATTGTCTTACAACAAAGGATCACATGATCCAGTCTCATTACAATAGTAGATGATCTATTGATCAATTACAAAACACATAGCGGAAGCAAAGTAGCGTAGTAGTAGTCCATCTATTCCACAGGCAACTGTTGACGTCAGGAGTGATCCTAGTTGTCGTAGACGTCCTGCTGTCCTTCTTCCGGGTTCTGGTACTCCTCTTTATAGTCTGGCCATTTGAATAGCCAGGGACAAAGCCATGAGTACTTTAAAGTACTCGCAAACTAATACTAAGGTAAGTATTATCAACCATGGAAGGGGATGCTAAGCTCTAGTTTCATTTGCATAAAGCCAGTTTTATTTCATAAGCACTTTAGTAAACCAAGACTTTTCATTTGCCTAACTTAACTCAAGTGGGAACATTAGTGTCATTCCCACAACTCAGTTGTGATTCAAAGTCAAAGTCACCTTTCAAACTCAAGTCACAAGTCACCATTCATATTTTTGGAAAAGTTCTGATGACGGAACAGTATGGCCTTTCCAACTGTCCATGACCGCGGACGCGGCTATTCGAATAGGTTAAACTCTGCAGAGGTTGTACACTTGTGCCACAACAATTGCAATAGCTCGTCGAGGTAATCGGCCCTAATTTATCGTACGCAGTACGCGAACTACCAATCCTAACCTTTCATTTACATACCCTAGTATAGGCACCTCTCCCCATGAGCTTGGCCTCCCGGTGATAGCCAACTGTTATCCCGGGAACTGCACAGGGCTTGGCCGTACAATTCACCTCAATTCACGTCATTTCACTTTCAACGGAGGCAGCCTCGGCATAACCCCTATGACGCTTGTTCAGAGGGAACCCATACTAAGACACATAAATTTCCAGCTAAGCCTTACCCAGATTCAGGTATTGTGGGGGTACTTGTAAAATTGGAATGGTATCGCATCCGAACCCAACCATCAGTTTTGGTAAAATTCACCAAGTCATTCACCAGTCATATTCACCTTCAAAATCTTTCAATAGAATGACTCATCATTCCAAGGTTTTCAAAGTCATTTCACACACACAAGTTCCCATCTAGAATAGCAAATTTTAATTTAGCACTAGCATCTAGGTATGAGGGGTGCTAAGTAATTTGCTTTGCTTCTAGGCTAACTTTGATACTCTTGTACTAATCCAAGACTAATCAAGTGAATCATAAATCAAAAAGTACTTTGATAAAACAAAAGTAAATAAAGCTTGTAAAGTAAAACTGGGAAATAGGATCATAAGCATAAAGTAAATGGGGTAATGCCTTGCTCATGGTGAGCTTTGCACTTTGCAAGAGTATTATCTTGCAAGAATATTAGCTTGCCTTGATTGGGGTAGTGGTCAAAGTTCTCTTCTTCTTCTTGGTAGAATACCTCCTCCTCTTGATAGTCTCTGATACTAGCGTCTATAAACGAATACGAGGATACAATCACCAAACAATACTTAAGTAGACCTAATTAGCCTTAATGGCTCACATAAATGATCTAGCATCATTACTTAACATTACTACCCAAAATTATGCTAGGGTTTCCTTACTTAGTGTTAGAAAAATAATTTCTTCTCATCGAAGTGTGGATTAGGGTTTCTCTTTAGTTTGGGAGAAGTAATTTCCTCTCATTGAACATTGTTAAGATTTAATTTCCTCAATTCATAAAGGTGAGATCATGTTGACCAAGGTCAATACTTCACATTTACCATTTGAGAAACATGATTTAAATGAGGTTCCATACCTCATGCAATTTAAATCCTATTTGATTTAATATCCACAAGTGAGCATATATGAGACCAAGCAATAAGGGTCATCACATTACTTCATACCACTTGGGAAAATGATTTAAATGAGGTGCTACACCTCATAGATTTGAAACCCTAATTTTGAAATAGTTTAAGTGGGCTAGATTTTGACTACATAGCCAATACTTTTCTCTAGCCCATGATCATATGAAACAACTATAGTATTTTATTACATAATAAATTAGACAACATAAAATGTGATTTATGAGAGGTGGAATCACCTCAAAATTCAAAAAGGTTGATTTTTAAGATTTATTTGAAGTTTGAAAAGTTACTGATTTGTTATTTTTACTATTCAAAAACTACACAAGCTATGAGGTTGAAACCAGTGAGGTTTGTTAGAGAATTTCATAAGCTTTCTATAACATTTTGAATCTCTAAATTTGGATTAGTACAATTGAAACTATTCAAATTCTAGCAATGTTCTAGTAAGCAAAAGCTGAAATAAAAGTAAACACGAAATTTGAATTTAAACCGCGGGCGGGAAAAGGAGTGGGCCGGCCCAGCGGCGGCCTGGGCCACGCGTGCATGGCGCATGCACGTCGGGTGCGGGCGACGCACGCGGTGCGTCGGATCAGGATCCGACGGCGCTGGGCCGTCGTCTTCCTCCCGACGCTGCTAACTTGCGGGGGCTCTAACTTTCACCTCGGAGCTCGGATTGAGGCGTGGTTTGTTGCGATGGAAAGGTCTTTCCAAGGGCTACAACTTTGCTGTAGGGCTCGGGGGCTATGGTGATGAAAATCTGGGCGCTTTTGAGGGATGCCGCCGGTGGCCGTGATGAGCTTGTGGACGCCGGTGTGCGGCAAGGAGGGAGAGAGGGAGGCTTTAGGAAGGAGGGAGTGAAGCTGCTGGGTGGTGTGGTGATGTCCAAGGTGCGGAGGGCTGCTTATATAGGCTCCAGGGACGGGAACGCGACGTGGAGGTCATGGCGGGCGACGTCACGGGCGCGTCAAGTACAGGGGGCTCTGGTCCTTGCCATGGCGTCAGCGGAGAGGTACTGGGGAGGGATGAACGCGTGCACAGTGGCTGGCCTGCAGACGTAGTGTGCAGGGCACACGAGGACGAGGCCGACGTCAGTGTCCTTTGAGGGCGTCGCATCGTGGCGTCCACTTGGTGCGTGGGCAGGTCAACGGTCGTGTCTAGGAGGTGTTCTGAGGTGAGAGGAGTGTGGTGGCGTAGTGGGACGCGATGGGATGCAGTGTGCACGCAGAGGGAGAGGGGTGACCATGGGTTGGTGATCAAGTGACATGGCATGAGTGTTGTGGTCAAGTCTTTGCTCTCCTCCACCAAGGACCATGTCTGGCAGGTGTCTAGGGTCCAGGGGACTGTAGGTGACATGGTGAGAGGGAGGGAAAAGGGCCAGGGCATGTGGGTGCATGGTGGTGACTATGTGAGTGGCATGGTGTGACATGGGCTATGCTATGCTTCTCCTGAGGTCAACCTTGGCATGGTGGGGGTCAGTGAGGTGAGGGAAGCTTATTTGACAAGGTGAGGGTGACTAGAGAGGGAGGAGGACAAGGGTTGGCATGTGATGTCATTTGGAGTGGCATGGTCATGTCTTGGCATTTTTTTTGTGTAAAATCTTTATCCCTGGGTCCATGGCTTGGTCAAGTGGGGTGAGTCCAGGTGAATTGACAAGGTGAACAAGTGGAGAGGGGTCTAGAGCATGTACATCTAATTTTTGTCAAAGTATATGTGACATAAGACAAGATTCTTGGGCATGGTGGTGATGGGAGGTGACCATGTACTTGGTGAGGTCATGCTAGGTGGGTTTGGGCACCAGGTAGTGTGGATGAGCACAAGGGAGAGAGAGGTGAGGTGATAGGAGAGTGGGTGGAATAGTGGTTGTACCTCTATGGCATCATTTTGATTATTTAACAAGGTCTCATGTGTGATGACTTTTGACCAATTTTTGTGATGGATGGGTTCTAAAATATTTTGTGCAGCAATGTGTGGCATTGGTTTGAGATTTGGAAAGGATTTGTGAAAAATCTAAAATTTGAGGGAATCTAGAATTTGTTTCAACATAGCATCTTGGCTTGACTATTTTGAGCAATGGTCAACGATCTGGTCAAAGTGGTCAACATCAAAGTTGCTCATCTTGATGAGGTCTTGGATGAGGTGCAAATAGTTGTTAGGGTTTGGTTTAAGAATCTCTTACTAAAAGGGCTCAAAGTGGGTAAGATAATATAAAGTGACAATTTGACCAATATCACATGTTTGTTGAATTTGAATTTTTCTTTGATTTGATTTGTGTTTCTTTGGTGCAAAAGGGTTTTTTTTGATATATGAGTGTTTCACAAGCAATGGCACAAGCCAAAGTGGCCTTGGTTGAAGATTTGCAAAAGTGGCTAAATGTGTATGTGAGTGAAAATGGGATTTTCTCCCTATTTTATTTCTCTCTTTTTGATTTGATTTTTCTTGACTCCAAAGTGACTCTTACTAGTTTAGGAACCTTTTCAAACCATTGAAACCATTCCAAAAGGTCTAGCTCAAAGATTTGCAAAAATGGCCATAACACATAAGTGGTGATGTGTCAATTTTTCTTAATCTTGTAATTTGTTCTCCTTGCTTTACTTGGGCATGGGTTAGGGTCCATATAGTGTGATATTAGGTTTAGAGATGGTTTCACACCCTTTGGGTAAGGTATAAATGCATAGGTCATGTTTTGGGTAAAAATGGCTATGTGCCACATATGCCTCTATGCATAAGTTGCATTTGATTTTTAATTTGATTTGGCTTGACCCAATTGATGTTGTTGAGTGTTGAAATGGTATAGAGGAGTGATCCAACCATTCAAATCAAGTCCTAGGGTCAAGATTCTCAAATTTACAAATTTGCATTTTACTCTCATATGCCTCTATGGCATTTTTAGTTTCTTTTTATTTTCTTTTGTTTCAACTTGGATTGGGTTTGAGAAGTACTAGATAAGGCTTATGAAGGTTTTTCCCATCCTCTAAATAAAGTGGAAAGGCCTAAGGTCAAGTTTTACAAAAATAGCCATAGGCACATATGCCTTTTTCTTATTTAAATTCTTTTTATTTTATTTCAACTTGGATTGGTAAAAAGTCAATGTGAGGTTTAGGGTTTTAGAGTATTTCAAATACTAATTAAACAAGCAATCATGGCAATAGCACAAGAATTAAACAAGATCTCTATGTATCAAACTTAGTTTAATAAAAGTTTTTGTTGGTTCCAAAATTTGGAACTGGGAAATTCATTTTGTTTGTTTTGAAATTTTTGGGATGTTACAGTGCAAATAGAAATCATCGATGCCCTTATCACTAGAACACTTTGCAAAGATTGGGCCAAAGAAAGTATCGAAAGCATATAAGTCTTTGATTTCATCAAGACCCAAAACATGGACATCCAAACGAGTGAGTAAGAGGGTGAGCTTGCGGGAAAGAGCATCCGCAACAACATTGTCCTTGCCCTTCTTGTATTTGATCACATATGGAAAGGACTCAATGAACTCAACCCACTTTGCATGTCTTTTGTTCAAATTGTGTTGACTTTTCAAATACTTCAAAGACTCATGGTCGAAGTGGATAACAAACTCTTTTGGCCAAAGATAGTGTTGCCAAACTTCAAGAACACGAACCAAAGCATAAAGTTCCTTGTCATATATAGTATAGTTGAGGCGTGCGCCATCCAACTTCTCACTATAGTATGCCACGGGTTTTCCATCTTGCATAAGAACTCCACCAATACCGAGTCCACTCGCATCACATTCAATCTCAAAAGTTTTGGAAAAGTTTGGAAGAACAAGTAGTGGAGCCTCGGTAAGTCTCTTTTTCAACTCATCAAAAGCTTTTTGTTGGGCCTTGCCCCACACAAATGGAACATTCTTTTTCGTAAGATCATTCAAAGGGCAAGCTATGGTGCTAAAATCTTTCACAAAGCGTCTATAGAAACCGGAAAGTCCATGAAAACTTCGAACTTGACCAACATTGGTAGGAGTGGGCCAATTGTGGATGGCCTCAACCTTGGAAGAATCAACTTCAATACCATTAGCGGAAACCACAAATCCAAGGAAAACCAACTTGTTTTGTGCAAAGGTGCACTTTGGAAGATTTTCAAAGAGCTTTTCACGGCGCAAGATGCATAAGACTTCTCTCACATGTTGCACATGGTCCTCGAGATTTTTGCTATAAATGAGAATATCATCGAAATAGACAACCACACTCTTGCCAATGAGAGGTCGCAAGATGTGATTGATGAGACGCATGAAAGTAGATGGAGCATTTGAAAGACCAAATGGCATGACAAGCCATTCATAGAGACCAAGTTTGGTCTTGAATGTCGTCTTCCATTCATCACCTATTGCCATGCGAATTTGGTGGTAGCCACTACGCAAATCAATCTTAGAGAAAATCGTGGCACCACTCAATTCGTCAAGCATGTCATCTAAACGCGGAATGGGATGGAGGTATCGAACGATAATGGCATTGATGGGGCGACAATTCATACACATTCGTTGCGTCTCATCCGGTTTAGGAACAAGAATCGCGGGAACCGCACAAGGGCTTAAGCTTTCACGAACATACCCTTTTTCGAGGAGGTCTTGTATTTGGCATTGGATCCCCTTTGTGTCTTCGGGGTTGGTGCGGTAGGTGGTGCGGTTTGGTAGAGGAGCGCCGAGTATGAGGTCGATGCAGTGCTCGATGCCTCTAAGCGGTGGTAGTCCATGAGGAAGCTCGTCGGTGAAGACGTCTTGGAACTCCTTCAAAAGAGACAACAAAGACGAAGGAAGTGTTGTTAAGTCATTAGTCTCCGAGGATGGCCCCTTGCAAATGAGCACATAGTACAATATGGTGGATGGGTTGTGGTGCAATTCTCTCATCTCACTCTTGGTAGCTATGAGGACACTCTTCATCTCACTCACATATGGCTTGTGGCGCTCACTTTCTTTTTGGTGGGTCACTCTCTCACCACTCATCTCACTAGTGATGGTAGCTTCCTTAGCCCTCGCTAAAGCCTTTGCATTGTCCGCAATTACTTGGCTAGGAGTCATTGGGCGTAGGATGAATGTCTTGTCGCCGACCTTAAAGCTATAGGCATTTGTGTAGCCATCATGGCTTGCTCTTTTATCATATTGCCAAGGGTGACCAAGTAGCATGTGGCACACCGTCATGGGTACTACATCACAATCAACTGTGTCTTCATAGGCGCCAATCTTGAAGGATACGGAGACGGTGTGTTGTATCTTGACGTTTCCATTGTCACTTAGCCATTGCACATGGTAAGGGTGGGGGTGTTTCCGGAGTGTGAGGTTGAGGTTGGAGCATAGTTCGGTGCTTGCAAGATTGTGGCAACTCCCTCCATCGATGATAACCTTTATTGACTTGCCATTGATTCCGGCTCTTGTTTGGAAGATGTTGCACCTTTGATCTTCATTGGGGAGTGCATGGGTTGTCAACACTTTGGTCACTACAAGAGATGGGCTTGCATCATGCACACATAGGACTTGCTCTTGGTCTTCCAAGTCATCATCTTCATGATTGGTTGCGGCTTGTACCAAGGCTTCATATTCACCTTCACTCAAGTACTCCACATCTCCATCATCTCGAGTTATCATAACTCTTGTGTTCTTGAATTCAAAGGATTTATGTCCTTGAGCACCACACTTGAAGTAAGTGATGTTACTAGATCCCGTGGAAGCTTTGGAGGACATAGTTGATTGATCCGGCTTGAAGCTTGTTGTCTTGAAGGCACTCTTCGTTTGCTTGGGAGGATCCTTGGAGGCAATAGCACTTGTGTTTTTTATGCTTGAGGAGGTGTTTGTTGCATTTCTTGTGGCGAAGAAGGACTTTGTTTTTGCACTTGCTATGTCTTCTCGCACTTGGCGCTCGGCTCTTGTAGCTTGATGAAGCAACTCAACCATGTTGGTGTAAGGCAAGAACTCCACTATCCTCTTGACGGGAATGTTCAATCCATTCAAGAATCTTGCCATTGTTTGCTCTTTTCGCTCATCAACATTGGCACTCATCATGGTCATGTGCATCTCCTTGTAGTACTCCTCAACGGACTTGTAGCTTTGCTTGAGTTGAGTAAGCTTGTTGAAGAGGTCGCGTTTATGGTGGTTGGGCACAAAGCATTTGTGCATGACTTCTTGCATCTCTTCCCATCTGTCAATGGGCTCTAGATCTTCCTTTTCACGCTTTTTGTTCACTTCTTCCCACCATTTCCTTCAAACTCAAGTGATGCCATGGCCACTTTCTTTGCTTCGGAGAAGTTGTGTATGCGGAAAATCTTGTCAACCTTGAGTACCCAAGACAAGTATGCATCGGGGTCTTCCTCTCCGTGGAATTTGGGCATGGTGAACTTGAGCTTCCCAAAGATTTCCTCTTCCTTGCGGTCATTGCGTCTAGGAGGTGGTCTTTCTTCACCAAGGTCTTGACGTTGTTGAGGTAGATGTTGTAGACCTTGAGCATCTCTATTGTTGTTGCTATGTTGTTGACGAGAAGGTGGTCTTCCATGACCTTCATCTTGAACATCATTGTTGTGGGATCCTCGAGGCATCACACTTTCTTCACTTGATGCTTGGTGATGACTTGATTCCTCATTTCTTGCCCTTGGAGGTGGTCTTCTAGCATGAGGTCGATCATCATGATGGCGGCGATTATCTTGACCTTGAGGGCGTTTCGGATGAACAACATTGATGATTTGGCGCGCTTGGTGCACTTGCCTCTCTTCTTCTTCATGAAGTCGTTGCCTTCTAGCTTGAGCTTCTTGTACTTGTCGTTGCCGTTCTTGTTCTTCAAGTGCTTGTTGTTCATTGCGGAGACGCTCTTGTTCCCTTGCTCGAACTAGCTCTTGATCATGTCGAACGCGTTCTTGCTCTTGTTGGAATTGAGCATGGAGATTCTCTTGTTGAAGGCGCTCTTCTTCAAGGCGTTGACGTTCTTGGACAAGTCGAAGTCGAGCTTGCTCCGCTTCTTGAGCTTGTTGGTGAAGCACTTGAACATCCACATTATGGTGGTGTGGGTCTTCATTGGAATCATGGTGAGACGGTGTAGGAGCTCGTGACCTTGAACTATGAGAGCGCGAAGACCGTGAGTGGTGTCTGATGTCTACGGGAGCTTCTATTCTTGTAGACAGTGTTGGGCCTCCAAGAGAAGAGGTTTGTAGAACAGCAGCAAGTTTCCCTTAAGTGGATCACCCAAGGTTTATCGATCTCAGGGAGGAAGAGGTCAAAGATATCCCTCTCAAGCAACCCTGCAACCACAAAGCAAGAAGTCTCTTGTGTCCCCAACACACCTAATACACTTGTCAGATGTATAGGTGCACTAGTTTGGCGAAGAGATAGTGAAATACAGGTGGTATGAATGTATATGAGCAGTAGTAACGGCACCAGAAAATAGCTTGATGCTACAGCTGGCGTGTGGTTGATGGTGGTAATATTGCAGGCAGTACAGATGCAGTAAAACAGTAAACAAGCAGCGATAGCAGTATTTAGGAACAAGGCCTAGGGATTATACTTCACTAGTGGACACTCTCAACATTGATCACATAACAGAATAAATAGATAAATGCTATACTCTACACTCTCTTGTTGGATGATGAACACCACTAACTGTGTAGGATTACACGAACCCTCAATGCCGGAGTTAACAAGCTCCACAATATTCGATGTTCATATTTAAATAACCTTAGAGTGCATGACAGATCAACATAACCAAACCAAGTAATAACATAGCATGCACACTGTCAACTTCACGATACGAAAGGAGGCATAGATCACATCAATACCATCATAGCAATAGTTAACTTCATAATCTACAAGAGATCACAATCATAGCCTACGCCAAGTACTACACGATGCACACACTGTCACCATTACACCGTGCAGGAGGAATTAACTACTTTAATAACATCACTAGAGTAGCACATAGATGAATTGTGATACAAAACACATTGGAATCATAAAGAGATATAAATAAGCACTTCACTATGCCATTCATAACAGTGAATAAGTATTCTGTGAAATACAGCCTAAGAGACCCACATGGTGCACACACTATCACCTTTACACACGTGGGACAAGGAGTCTCCGGAGATCACATAAGTAAAATCCACTTGACTAGCATAATGACATCTAGATTACAAGCATCATCATATGAATCTCAATCATGTAAGGCAGCTCATGAGATTATTGTGTTGAAGTACATAGGGAGAGAGATGAACCACATAGCTACCGGTACAGCCCCTTAGCCTCGATGGAGAACTACTCCCTCCTCATGGGAGACAGCAGCGGTGATGAAGATGGCGGTGGTGTCGATGGAGGAGCCTTCCGGGGGCACTTCCCCGTCCCGGCGGCGTGCCGGAACAGAGACTCCTGTCCCCCAGATCTTGGCTTCGCGATGGCGGCGGCTCTGGAAGGTTTCTCGTACCGTGGCTTTTTCGTATCGAAGATTTAGGTCGAGGAGGCTTAAATAGGCAAAGAGGCGGCGTCAGAAGGTCAATGAGGCGACGACACGCTAGGGGGCGCGGGCAACCCCCAGGCCGCGCCGGGCTACCATCTGGTGGGCCTGTGGCCCCCCTCTGGCCTCTCTCGGGTGCTCTGGATGCTTCCGGGGATTCTAAGATGCTGGGCGTTGATTTCGTCCGATTCCGAGAATATTTCCTTACTAGGATTTCTGAAACCAAAAACAACAGAAAACAGCAACTGGCCCTTCGGCATCTCGTCAATAGGTTAGTTCCGGAAAACGCATAAAAACGACATAAAGTATGCATAAAACATGTAGATATCATCAATAATGTGGCATGGAACATAAGAAATTATCGATACGTCGGAGACGTATCAGCATCCCCAAGCTTAGTTTCTGCTTGTCCTGAGCAGGTAAACGATAACAAAGATAAATTCTGGAGTGACATGCCATCATAACCTTGATCATACTATTGTAAGCATATGTAATGAATGCAGCGATCAAAACAATGTAAATGACATGAGTAAACAAATGAATCATAAAGCAAAGACTTTTCATGAATAGTACTTCAAGACAAGCATCAATAAGTCTTGCATAAGAGTTAACTCATAAAGCAATAATTCAAAGTAAAGGTATTGAAGCAACATAAAGGAAGATTAAGTTTCAGCGGTTTCTTTCAACTTGTAACATGTATGTCTCATGGATATTGTCAACATAGAGTAATATAACAAGTGCAATATGCAAGTATGTAGGAATCAATGCACAGTTCACACAAGTGTTTGTTTCTTGAGATGGAGAGAAATAGGTGAACTGACTCAACTTAAAAGTAAAAGAAAGGCCCTTCGCAGAGGGAAGCATTGATTGCTATATTTGTGCTAGAGCTTTGGTTTTGAAAACATATAGAGAGCATAAAAGTAAAATTTTGAGAAGTGTTTGTTGTTGTCAACGAATGGTAGTGGGCACTCTAACCCCCTTGCCAGACAAACCTTCAAAGAACGGCTCCCATTTTATTTTATTTTTGTGTGGCACTCCTTCCAACCTTTCTTTCACAAACCATGGCTAACCGAATCCTCGGGTGCCTGCCAACAATCTCATACCATGAAGGAGTGCCTTTTATTTTAGTTTTATTATGATGACACTCCTCCCCACCTTTGCTTTCTCAAGCCATGGCTAACCGAATCCTTCGGGTGCCGTCCAACAATCACACACCATGGAGGAGTGTCTATTTTTTTGTTAATTAATTTGGGACTGGGAATCCCATTGCCAGCTCTTTTTGCCAAATTATTGGATAAGCGGATGAAGCCACTAGTCCATTGTTGAAAGTTGCCCAACAAGATTGAAAGATAAACACCACATACTTCCTCATGAGCTATAAAACATTGACACAAATCAGAGGTGATAAATTTTGAATTGTTTAAAGGTAGCACTCAAGCAATTTACTTTGGAATGGCGGAGAAATACCATGTAGTAGGTAGGTATGGTGGACACAAATGGCATAGTGGTTGGCTCAAGGATTTTGGATGCATGAGAAGTATTCCCTCTCGATACAAGGTTTAGGCTAGCAAGGTTATTTGAAACAAACACAAGGATGAACCGGTGCAGCAAAACTCACATAAAAGACATATTGTAAACATTATAAGACTCTACACCGTCTTCCTTGTTGTTCAACCCAATACTAGAAATCAACTAGACCTTAGAGAGACCAATTATGCAAACCAAATTTTAGCAAGCTCTATGTATTTCTTCATTAATAGGTGCAAAGTATATGATGCAAGAGCTTAAACATGAGCACAACAATTGCCAAGTATCAAATTATTCAAGACATCATACCAATTACTACATGTATCATTTTCCGTTTCCAACCATATAACAATTAACGAAGCAGTTTCAAACCGTCGCCATGAAAATTAAAAGCTAAGAACACATGTGTTCATATGAACCAGCGGAGCGTGTCTCTCTCCCACACAAGCATTTATTCAAACAAAAATAAAAACGAAAGCAAACAGACGCTCCAAGTAAAGTACATAAGATGTGGCCGAATAAAAATATAGTTTCAAGAGAAGGAACCTGATAATTTGTCGATGAAGAAGGGGATGCCTTGGGCATCCCCAAGCTTAGATGCTTGAGTCTTCTTGAAATATGCAGGGGTGAACCACAGGGGCATCCCCAAGCTTAGAGCTTTCACACTCCTTGATCATAGTATATCATCCTCCTCTCTTGACCCTTGAAAACTTCCTCCACACCAAACTCAAAACAACTCATTAGAGGGTTAGTGCATAATCAAAATTCACATGTTCAGAGGTGACACAATCATTCTTAACACTTCTGGACATTGCCTAAAGCTACTGGAAGTCAATGGAATCAAAAAATCCATCAAGCATAGCAAAACAGGCAATGCGAAATAAAAGGCAGAATCTGTCAAAACAGAACAGTTCGTAAAGACGAATTTTATTAAGGCACCAGACTTGCTCAAATGAAAATGCTCAAATTGAATGAAAGTTGCGTACATATCTGAGGATCACTCACGTAAATTGGAAAAAATTTCTGAGTTACCTACAGAGAATTAGGCCCAGATTCGTGATAGCAAGATATCTGTTTCTGCGCAGTAATCCAAATCTAGTATGAACCTTACTATCAAAGACTTTACTTGGCACAACAATGCAACAAAACTAAGATAAGGAGAGGTTGCTACAGTAGTAACAACTTCTAAGACACAAATACAAAATAAAAGTACTGTAGCAAAATAAACACATGGGTTATCTCCCAAGAAGTTCTTTCTTTATAGCCATTAAGATGGGCTCAGCAGTTTTAATGATGCACTTGCAAGAAATAAGAGTTGAAGCAAAAGAGAGCATCAAGAGGAAAATTCAAAACAAATTTAATCCTAACATGCTTCCTATGCATAGGAATCTTGTAAATGAACAAGTTCATGAAGAGCAAAGTGACAAGCATAGGAAGATAAAACAAGTGTAGCTTCAAAAATTTCAGCACATAGAGAGGTGTTTTAGTAACATAAAAATTTCTACAACCATATTTTCCTCTCTCATAATAACTTTCAGTAGCATCATGAGCAAACTCAACAATATAACTATCACATAAAGCATTCTTATCATGAGTCTCATGCATAAAATTATTACTCTCCACATAAGCATAATCAATTTTATTAGTTGTAGTGGGAGCAAATTCAACGAAGTAGCTATCATTATTATTCTGATCATCAAATATAGGAGGTATATTGTAGTCATAATCAGATTTATCCTCCATAACAGGCGGCACCAAAAGACTACTATCATTATAATCATCATAAATAGGAGGTAAAGTATCATCAAAGTAAATTTTCTCCTCAATGCTTGGTGGACTAAAGAGATCATGCTCATCGAAGCCAGCTTCCCCAAGCTTAAAATTTTCCATACATTAGTAACAATAGTGTTCAAAGCATTCATACTAACATGTTCCATGGGTTTTTTAATTTTCGGATCAAACCATCCATGTCTTAAATTAGGAAATAGAATAAGAAGCTCATTGTTGTCCATTATGCCTTACTAGTGTAAACAAGAAACAAAAAGATGCAATTGCAGGATCTAAAGGAAATAGCTTCGAGCACACACACAATGGCGCCAGAAAAGTACTGTTACCTAGAACCGGAGTATGAGAGCCTTTTACCTTTCCTCCCCGGCAACGGCGCCAGAAAAGTGCTTGATGTCTACGGGAGCTTCTATTCTTGTAGACAGTGTTGGGCCTCCAAGAGCAGAGGTTTGTAGAACAGCAGCAAGTTTCCCTTAAGTGGATCACCCAAGGTTTTTCAATCTCAGGGAGGAAGAGGTCAAAGATATCCCTCTCAAGCAACCCTGCAACCACAAAGCAAGAAGTCTCTTGTGTCCCCAACACACCTAATACACTTGTCAGAAGTACAGGTGCACTAGTTCGGCGAACAGATAGTGAAATACAGGTGGTATGAATGTATATGAGCAGTAGTAACGGCACCAGAAAATAGCTTGATGCTACAGCTGGCGTGTGGTTGATGGTGGTAATATTGCAGGCAGTACAGATGCAGTAAAACAGTAAACAAGCAGTGATAGCAGTATTTAGGAACAAGGCCTAGGGATTATACTTTCACTAGTGGACACTCTCAACATTGATCACATAACAGAATAAATAGATAAATGCTATACTCTACACTCTCTTGTTGGATGATGAACACCACTAATTGTGTAGGATTACACGAACCCTCAATGCCGGAGTTAACAAGCTCCACAATATTCGATGTTCATATTTAAATAACCTTAGAGTGCATGACAGATCAACATAACCAAACCAAGTACGAACATAGCATGCACACTGTCACCTTCACGCTACGAAAGGAGGCATAGATCACATCAATACCATCATAGCAATAGTTAACTTCATAATCTACAAGAGATCACAATCATAGCCTACGCCAAGTACTACACGATGCACACACTGTCACCATTACACCGTGCAGGAGGAATAAACTACTTTAATAACATCACTAGAGTAGCACATAGATGAATTGTGATACAAAACACATTGCAATCATAAAGAGATATAAATAAGCACTTCACTATGCCATTCATAACAGTGAATAAGTATTCTGTGAAATATAGCCTAAGAGACCCACACGGTGCACACACTGTCACCTTTACACACGTGGTACAAGGAGTCTCCGGAGATCACGTAAGTAAAATCCACTTGACTAGCATAATGACATCTAGATTACAAGCATCATCATATGAATCTCAATCATGTAAGGCAGCTCATGAGATTATTGTATTGAAGTACATAGGGAGAGAGATGAACCACATAGCTACCGGTACAGCCCCTTAGCCTGGATGGAGGACTACTCCCTCCTCATGGGAGACAGCAGCGGTAATGAAGATGGCGGTGGTGTCGATGGAGGAGACTTCCGGGGGCACTTCCCCGTCCCGGCGGCGTGCCGGAACAGAGACTCCTGTCCCCCAGATCTTGGCTTCGCGATGGCGGCGGCTCTGGAAGGTTTCTCGTACCGTGGCTTTTTCGTATCGAAGATTTAGGTCGAGGAGGCTTAAATAGGCAAAGAGGCGGCGTCAGAAGGTCAACGAGGCGACGACACGCTAGGGGGGCGCGGGCAACCCCCAGGCCGCGCCGGGCTACCATCTGGTGGGCCTGTGGCCCCCCTCTGGCCTCTCTCGGGTGTTCTGGATGCTTCCGGGGATTCTAAGATGCTGGGCGTTGATTTCGTCCGATTCCGAGAATATTTCCTTACTAGGATTTCTGAAACCAAAAACAACAGAAAACAGCAACTGGCCCTTCGGCATCTCGTCAATAGGTTAGTTCCGGAAAACGCATAAAAACGACATAAAGTATGCATAAAACATGTAGATATCATCAATAATGTGGCATGGAACATAAGAAATTATCGATACGTCGGAGACGTATCAGCATCCCCAAGCTTAGTTTCTGCTTGTCCCGAGCAGGTAAACGATAACAAAGATAATTTCTGGAGTGACATGCCATCATAACCTTGATCATACTATTGTAAGCATATGTAATGAATGCAGCGATCCAAACAATGTAAATGACATGAGTAAACAAATGAATCATAAAGCAAAGACTTTTCATGAATAGTACTTCAAGACAAGCATCAATAAGTCTTGCATAAGAGTTAACTCATAAAGCAATAATTCAAAGTAAAGGTATTGAAGCAACATAAAGGAAGATTAAGTTTCAGCGGTTTCTTTCAACTTGTAACATGTATGTCTCATGGATATTGTCAACATAGAGTAATATAACAAGTGCAATATGCAAGTATGTAGGAATCAATGCACAGTTCACACAAGTGTTTGTTTCTTGAGATGGAGAGAAATAGGTGAACTGACTCAACATAAAAGTAAAAGAAAGGCCCTTCGCAGAGGGAAGCATTGATTGCTATATTTGTGCTAGAGCTTTGGTTTTGAAAGCATATAGAGAGCATAAAAGTAAAATTTTGAGAAGTGTTTGTTGTTGTCAACGAATGGTAGTGGGCACTCTAACCCCCTTGCCAGACAAACCTTCAAAGAACGGCTCCCATTTTATTTTATTTTTGTGTGGCACTCCTTCCAACCTTTCTTTCACAAACCATGGCTAACCGAATCCTCGGGTGCCTGCCAACAATCTCATACCATGAAGGAGTGCCTTTTTATTTTAGTTTTATTATGATGACACTCCTCCCCACCTTTGCTTTCTCAAGCCATGGCTAACCGAATCCTTCGGGTGCCGTCCAACAATCACACACCATGGAGGAGTGTCTATTTTTTTGTTAATTAATTTGGGACTGGGAATCCCATTGCCAGCTCTTTTTGCCAAATTATTGGATAAGCGGATGAAGCCACTAGTCCATTGTTGAAAGTTGCCCAACAAGATTGAAAGATAAACACCACATACTTCCTCATGAGCTATAAAACATTGACACAAATCAGAGGTGATAAATTTTGAATTGTTTAAAGGTAGCACTCAAGCAATTTACTTTGGAATGGCGGAGAAATACCATGTAGTAGGTAGGTATGGTGGACACAAATGGCATAGTGGTTGGCTCAAGGATTTTGGATGCATGAGAAGTATTCCCTCTCGATACAAGGTTTAGGCTAGCAAGGTTATTTGAAACAAACACAAGGATGAACCGGTGCAGCAAAACTCACATAAAAGACATATTGTAAACATTATAAGACTCTACACCGTCTTCCTTGTTGTTCAACCCAATACTAGAAATCAACTAGACCTTAGAGAGACCAATTATGCAAACCAAATTTTAGCAAGCTCTATGTATTTCTTCATTAATAGGTGCAAAGTATATGATGCAAGAGCTTAAACATGAGCACAACAATTGCCAAGTATCAAATTATTCAAGACATCATACCAATTCCTACATGTATCATTTTCCGTTTCCAACCATATAACAATTAACGAAGCAGTTTCAACCGTCGCCATGAAAATTAAAAGCTAAGAACACATGTGTTCATATGAACCAGCGGAGCGTGTCTCTCTCCCACACAAGCATTTATTCAAACAAAAACAAAAACGAAAGCAAACAGACGCTCCAAGTAAAGTACATAAGATGTGGCCGAATAAAAATATAGTTTCAAGAGAAGGAACCTGATAATTTGTCGATGAAGAAGGGGATGCCTTGGGCATCCCCAAGCTTAGATGCTTGAGTCTTCTTGAAATATGCAGGGGTGAACCACCGGGGCATCCCCAAGCTTAGATCTTTCACTCTCCTTGATCATAGTATATCATCCTCCTCTCTTGACCCTTGAAAACTTCCTCCACACCAAACTCAAAACAACTCATTAGAGGGTTAGTGCATAATCAAAATTCACATGTTCAGAGGTGACACAATCATTCTTAACACTTCTGGACATTGCGTAAAGCTACTAGAAGTCAATGGAATCAAAAAATCCATCAAGCATAGCAAAACAGGCAATGCGAAATAAAAGGCAGAATCTGTCAAAATAGAACAGTTCGTAAAGACGAATTTTATTGAGGCACCAGACTTGCTCAAATGAAAATGCTCAAATTGAATTAAAGTTGCGTACATATCTGAGGATCACTCACGTAAATTGGCATAATTTTCTGAGTTACCTACAGAGAATTAGGCCCAGATTCGTGACAGCAAGATATCTGTTTCTGTGCAGTAATCCAAATCTAGTATGAACCTTACTATCAAAGACTTTACTTGGCACAACAATGCAACAAAACTAAGATAAGGAGAGGTTGCTACAGTAGTAACAACTTCCAAGACAAAAATACAAAATAAAAGTACTGTAGCAAAATAAACACATGGGTTATCTCCCAAGAAGTTCTTTCTTTATAGCCATTAAGATGGGCTCAGCAGTTTTAATGATGCACTTGCAAGAAATAAGAGTTGAAGCAAAAGAGAGCATCAAGAGGCAAATTCAAAACAAATTTAATCCTAACATGCTTCCTATGCATAGGAATCTTGTAAATGAACAAGTTCATGAAGAGCAAAGTGACAAGCATAGGAAGACAAAACAAGTGTAGCTTCAAAAATTTCAGCACATAGAGAGGTGTTTTAGTAACATGAAAATTTCTACAACCATATTTTCCTCTCTCATAATAACTTTCAGTAGCATCATGAGCAAACTCAACAATATAACTATCACATAAAGCATTCTTATCATGAGTCTCATGCATAAAATTATTACTCTCCACATAAGCATAATCAATTTTATTAGTTGTAGTGGGAGCAAATTCAACGAAGTAGCTATCATTATTATTCTCATCATCAAATATAGGAGGTATATTGTAGTCATAATCAGATTTATCCTCCATAACAGGCGGCACCAAAAGACTACTATCATTATAATCATCATAAATAGGAGGTAAAGTATCATCAAAGTAAATTTTCTCCTCAATGCTTGGTGGACTAAAGAGATCATGCTCATCGAAGCCAGCTTCCCCAAGCTTAGAATTTTCCATACATTAGCAACAATAGTGTTCAAAGCATTCATACTAACATGTTCCATGGGTTTTTTAATTTTCGGATCAAACCATCCATGTCTTAAATCAGGAAATAGAATAAGAAACTCATTGTTGTCCATTATGCCTTACTAGTGTAAACAAGAAACAAAAAGATGCAATTGCAGGATCTAAAGGAAATAGCTTCGAGCACACACACAATGGCGCCAGAAAAGTGCATTACACGGAACCGGAGTATGAGAGCCTTTTACCTTTCCTCCCGGCAACGGCGCCAGAAAAGTGCTTGATGTCTACGGGAGCTTCTATTCTTGTAGACAGTGTTGGGCCTCCAAGAGCAGAGGTTTGTAGAACAGCAGCAAGTTTCCCTTAAGTGGATCACCCAAGGTTTATCGATCTCAGGGAGGAAGAGGTCAAAGATATCCCTCTCAAGCAACCCTGCAACCACAAAGCAAGAAGTCTCTTGTGTCCCCAACACACCTAATACACTTGTCAGATGTATAGGTGCACTAGTTCGGCGAAGAGATAGTGAAATACAGGTGGTATGAATGTATATGAGCAGTAGTAACGGCACCAGAAAATAGCTTGATGCTACAGCTGGCGTGTGGTTGATGGTGGTAATATTGCAGGCAGTACAGATGCAGTAAAACAGTAAACAAGCAGCGATCGCAGTATTTAGGAACAAGGCCTAGGGATTATACTTTCACTAGTGGACACTCCCAACATTGATCACATAACAGAATAAATAGATAAATGCTATACTCTACACTCTCTTGTCGGATGATGAACACCACTAATTGTGTAGGATTACACGAACCCTCAATGCCGGAGTTAACAAGCTCCACAATATTCGATGTTCATATTTAAATAACCTTAGAGTGCATGACACATCAACATAACCAAACCAAGTACTAACATAGCATGCACACTGTCACCTTCACGCTACGAAAGGAGGCATAGATCACATCAATACCATCATAGCAATAGTTAACTTCATAATCTACAAGAGATCACAATCATAGCCTACGCCAAGTACTACACGATGCACACACTGTCACCATTACACCGTGCAAGAGGAATAAACTACTTTAATAACATCACTAGAGTAGCACATAGATGAATTGTGATACAAAACACATTGCAATCATAAAGAGATATAAATAAGCACTTCACTATGCCATTCATAACAGTGAATAAGTATTCTGTGAAATATAGCCTAAGAGACCCACACGGTGCACACACTGTCACCTTTACACACGTGGGACAAGGAGTCTCCGGAGATCACATAAGTAAAATCCACTTGACTAGCATAATGACATCTAGATTACAAGCATCATCATATGAATCTCAATCATGTAAGGCAGCTCATGAGATTATTGTATTGAAGTACATAGGGAGAGAGATGAACCACATAGCTACCGGTACAGCCCCTTAGCCTCGATGGAGAACTACTCCCTCCTCATGGGAGACAGCAGCGGTGATGAAGATGGCGGTGGTGTCGATGGAGGAGCCTTCCGGGGGCACTTCCCCGTCCCGGCGGCGTGCCGGAACAGAGACTCCTGTCCCCCAGATCTTGGCTTCGCGATGGCGGCGGCTCTGGAAGGTTTCTCGTACCGTGGCTTTTTCGTATCAAAGATTTAGGTCGAGGAGGCTTAAATAGGCGAAGAGGCGGCGTTAGAAGGTCAACGAGGCGACGACACGCTAGGGGGGCGCGGGCCACCCCCAGGCCGCGCCGGGCTACCATCTGGTGGGCCTGTGGCCCCCCTCTGGCCTCTCTCGGGTGTTCTGGATGCTTCCGGGAGAAAACAGCAACTGGTCCTTCGGCATCTCGTCAATAGGTTAGTTCCGGAAAATGCATAAAAATGACATAAAGTATGCATAAAACATGTAGATATCATCAATAATGTGGCATGGAACATAAGAAATTATCGATACGTCGGAGACGTTTCAGTGTCATCTATCTTCTTGACGGTTGAGTGTATGAAGGATATTGTCCCACGCTGTCTTCATTTCTCTTGTCTCTTGACCTTGTATGGAGAGTGTTGCCTTAAACTCGTTGCCTTGAGTTTCAATCTTCTCATTGAGGTCTTGGACTTGGTTGTTCAGGTCTATCATTTGCACTTGAGCTCTTTCTTCATAGCGGACGTTGGTATCCTTGATCGTGGCTTCAAATTGATTGAGCTTGGCATGGACGGCTTGAGTAGCTATCCAATGTTGGTGCCGCGTCATCGGTAGTTGGTTCCCTTCTCCACTAGACATGGTTACAACTAAAATAAGAACTATGTGGTGGGTGGTTAGGATAGACTACCAAAAGTGTCAAAACTTGCAAACCAAAATCAAAAAGGTGTTTCAAGGCAGGGGACAACCGATATGTATGCACACACACAAAACCAAAACCTCTATATGGTGTTAGGTATGGATGTGGAAAGCCAAATGGAAGAACCAAACGAAAAGTCTATTGTCAAAAGTGGGTAAGATCCAAAAGTCACAAGTCAAAGGCGGTGATCACAAAAGGCATACACAAGGAGGAACACACGCGTGGGACAAAATGGGGTTAGCGCGACTTGGAAAATGAGCAAGAACAAAATGTTCCTAACGAAGACAACTAGCTCGGTGTCACGCTAACGCAAGAGAGACCGTGGCTTGGTTGCAAAATTGAGAAGCAACAAGATTTGCGCAAGACGCCTCTCTTCTCTTTTCTCTCTTTTGCTTAAAAGCTTTGGACTCTTTTGTGTATAGGTGTCACTCACACACTTTTTTTCTTTTTTTTGTATTTTTCTTTCTTTTTCTCACTATGCAAGGATACTACTATCTATGTAAGTATGTCACACTTCTTTTGCTTATCTTTTCACACGAGCTTGCTTCGTAGCTTTGCTCAACACACGCACACCCTCACGGTCGGGACGCTTGCACAATGCTTCGCAACACAAGAAAGCCACTCTCGATAGGAAAGGTACACAAAAGAGGCTAGGGCTACAAGTTAGGAGCAAGTTATACCACTTGATGATGGTGGCCGACGATCTTGAACTTGCGATGGTGGTGGAGGTGTCAAATGAACCGCTTGGATCCTCGGGGTGCCGTCGTCGTTGATGATGTTGCGGAAGCTTTGTGGTAGCTGAAATGGTACTCAAACCGAAGTCCAAACACAAGGGGATTAGTGCCAAAACGAAAAATGAAGGTTGCTGTCAAAATTTCGGCCAGCCGGAACTTCCGGTCCTGAGGGGCGGTACTTCCGGTCCCGGGCGGAACTTCCGGTTCTGCCGGGCGGAACTTCCGGTCGCAATCAGATCTGCGGGCTGTTCATCGATTTGGGCGGAAATCCGGTCCGAAATCCTTCGAATTCGAGGAAAATTGGGCACTAAAAGCTGTGGGAAGGTGGGGGAATTGCAGATCAACACCAAATACAAGTTTCAATTGGAGCAAAACCACAAACAACTCAACCAATCGCGAGATCGAACCAAGGCCAATTTGGGGCTATTTTTTGGGAAATTTTTTTGGGAATTTTTTTGGGCGAAATTGGTGGAATTGGGGGTTGTGGGGGTCAAATCCGTGGCAACCAAAGAGCCTCTGATACCATATGATAAGGGCTAAGCCCAAGGATGTGCCCGATCTTCACAGATTTGGGTGGAATTCGTGGGGGAGGTGGATGAACGCGATGAACACGAAGAACGCAGAGGGGAATCGTGGGGATACAACACACACACGCACACAAATCGGTTTTCCCTCGTTGGCCCGAAACACCAACTCGATAGAGGTTGCAGGAAAGACCTTCCGGTAGAAGTCCCGCAAAGAGATCGACAAATCGAAGCTCGAGAGATCTAGAAGGGAGAAAAGACCGGAAGGTTGATAGAAGTGCAAGCAAAAGACCAAATAGGTAGAAGTGCAAGCAAAAGACCAACAAATCGGTAGAAGTCACGAAAGAGATCTTCACGAGTCGATAAGGAGCCCAAGTGGCTACAAGATCAAAGATCTAGGTAGGGTTCCCACAAGGGTGAGCTAAGCTCAGGTTTAATTTCACATCAAGTATAATCTCAGATCTGAGCCAACAAGGCTATTTATAGGTCGGGGCGAAGGGATAAGTTACATGCTGAAAAGTGCTGTTGTGCTGAAGTTCGACAGGGTGGAAGTTCCGGCCGTCCTGGGCGGAAGTTCCAGTCTTGTGGGCCAGAAGTTCCGGTCGGGGCGGAAGTTCCCGCCAACTTCCGGCCTAGTTCCGGAAATTGCCCATTTCCTTGCAGTAACATCCAGGGATGTTTTGGCGCAATTTCGGAACTTGGGCGGAAGCTCCGGTGAGCGGAAGTTCCGGTCCTTCGGGGCGGAAGTTCCGGCTTGATCCATTTCTGTGGGCACTGGAAGGCATCTGGCCGGAAGTTCCGGTCCGAGGGGGCAGAAGTTCCGGCCTGGGCGCTGTAGCTCCATCTTCATCATTTCCAGCTCCCTCTCCATTGGCTTGGTCTCCATGGCTCGCATCTTGGTCGATGTACCTGATTGAACATAGGGTATTTGCATGAAGTAGCACGCCATCCAAAGGGGTGTCAAAAGCATACGTGGAAAGGAGCGAATTCACCTCTTGGTGTAGGGCTTGGGCTCGAGCTCGTGTCATTGGACCACGAGGAGGGCTTGTCGGTCTTGAGGATGCGGTGTCCGAAGGCCACCCCGTATCACAAGTTGGCATTGAGATTCTAAAAAATAATAAATATAGCATGACTATGATAATACTCCATGATACTACCCACTATAGAAATAGTATCATGTAGTAGTATCATATGTGTCTTTTACGTGTTTTTTGTTTGACAAAGAATTACTTTAAATATATAAAGATTGTTTGTATGAAATTAGCATCATTAGAAAGTGCTTTTCAATATGAATCCAACGATACTAATTACATATAATATAATCAAGATTGTGTTGCTCAATTTTTATTGTCAAAGTTCGTCTTGGAATACGTGTGGGCCTTATTCCTTGGGACGGAGGTAGTACTTACCACTATGACTAGTCTAATGTAAAAATGATAGACCATGCGAAGTAGCTCTGCTCAGGCATTTATTCCTAGCGGTCATATCAAGCCATTATCACAAACAAAATCAGTTACTCCCATGTCCTCCGAACTGCAATAAAAAAATGCCTCTGAAATATTTCGGACTTAATTGGCTAGTGGTTTTGCAGCTCAACTGATTTTGAGTTTGAGTGTGGCTACAGTCAAAGCTATATCTGTATCTGTCCATCTATATCTATATCTGTCCACCTATCCACTATATATAAAAAAATCTCACTTTTTGAAATCAGATAAGCCATCACCATGATGCACAAGCAATTATTGGCCGTTGGCACATCAGTTCTCCAACGCTTGATCCAACGGTAAAAGTTCCCTTTTTTAAGAGAACGGTCAAAATTCATTTGATTCGCTCGGGAACTGTGCGCGCCAAAACGAGTCTAGGGTCACATCAAGTCATAATCAGAACCAAAATTGGTTCCCATGTTCTCCAATTCAAAACGCGTACAAAATATTTCAGTGTGTGAAATAATTGTATTCGATAGGCAGGAGGTAAATGCTACAGTGTTGAGATTTTGAATTAGACGTTTGTTAAGCTATTGATTATATGGAGTCGAAATTTGGTAGCATACATAAGTATCTCTGTTCACAACTCGCCTCTATAGAAGCAGGAACAACTATTGAGTTGCAGCACAACACAAAGGAGAAGCCGCTGTTCCGTTCATTGCACTCAATACAGCGATGAATGAACCAGACCAGTTGACAAGCTTCTAGACCTGGGCTATAACACTACAAGAAAAGTTTCCATGGCCGACGAAGTTGAAGTCGCGCCGTAGTTGCTGGTGTACCATGGCCGATGATTTTGGGTCTGTCCGTTGTGCATGTCAAAACGTTTTTTTTCTCGTTTTTGAGGCCACCTAGCCCGACGAAACCGGCCAAAACGTTGCGTATGGTGGCCTGGAACGTGGTGCATCTCGAATTCTCGGGTTTGCCGGCCGAGTCAACGCAAATCCGCACCGCCGAGGGATGTAGGGCCCAGATGGCAGCCTCTCTGGCATTGTTTTTTTTCTCGATCGCGCCATCTCGTTCAACGCTCTCCGATCGAGCCATTTACGATGCAGGATCATGGGTCCCGCATGTCATCCTCTATGAACCAAAATTCTTTCTATTCTTGGATTTTTTTTGACCCCATGTTTTCAGGCTACTTCCTTTTTCTTTTGATCCCTTGCCGCCTTGGAAACGTTGAGACCGCTGCTGCTAAATGGGACCCGCATGTCATCCTCTATGTACTATAAAACTTTCTTTTCTTGGAGTTTTTTTTGGCACCTCAAATTTGGTCACTTGCCTTTTTCTTTCGATCCCCTGCTGATGTCTACGCCCCCTCCTTTTCCTGTAGACAGTGTTGGGCCTCCAAGAGCAGAGGTTTGTAGAACAGCAGCAAGTTTTCCCTTAAGTGGATCACCCAAGGTTTATCGAACTCAGGGAGGAAGAGGTCAAAGATATCCCTCTCATGCAACCCTGCAACCACAAAGCAAGAAGTCTCTTGTGTCCCCAACACACCTAATAGGTGCACTAGTTCGGCGAAGAGATAGTGAAATACAGGTGGTATGAATAAGTAGTAGCAACGGCACCAGAAAAGTGCTTTGCCCAGGACAGTAAACAAGCAGTAGTAACGCAGCAGTAGTAACGCAGTAAAACAGTAAACAAGCAGCGATAGCAGTATTTAGGAACAAGGCCTAGGGATCATACTTTCACTAGTGGACACTCTCAACATTGATCACATAACAGAATAGATAAATGCATACTCTACACTCTTGTTGGATGATGAACATCATTGCGTAGGATTACACGAACCCTCAATGCCGGAGTTAACAAGCTCCACAATTCAATGTTCATATTTAAATAACCTTAGAGTGCATGAAAGATCAATACGACTAAACCAAGTACTAACATAGCATGCACACTGTCACCTTCACACTATATAGGAGGAATAGATCACATCAATACTATCATAGCAATAGTTAACTTCATAATCTACAAGAGATCATAATCATAGCCTACGCCAAGTACTAACACGGATGCACACACTGTCACCATTACACCGTGCAGGAGGAATAAAACTACTTTAATAACATCACTAGAGTAGCACATAGATAAATTGTGATACAAAACATATTGCAATCATAAAGAGATATAAATAAGCACTTCACTATGCCATTCATAACAGTGAATAAGTATTCTGTGAAATATAGCCTAAGAGACCCACACGGTGCACACACTGTCACCTTTACACACGTGGGACAAGGAGTCTCCGGAGATCACATAAGTAAAATTCACTTGACTAGCATAACGACATCTAGATTACAAGCATCATCATATGAATCTCAATTATGTAAGGCAGCTCATGAGATTATTGTATTGAAGTACATAGGAGAGAGATGAACCACATAGCTACCGGTACAGCCCCGAGCCTCGATGGAGAACTACTCCCTCCTCATGGGAGACAGCAGCGGTGATGAAGATGGCGGTGGTGTCGATGGAGAAGCCTTCCGGGGGCACTTCCCCGTCCCGGCGGCGTGCCGGAACAGAGACTCCTGTCCCCCAGATCTTGGCTTCGCGATGGCGGCGGCTCTGGATGGTTTCTCGTACCGTGGCTTTTTCATATCGAGGTTTTAGGTCCAGGGGCTTTATATAGGCGAAGAGGCGGCGTCAGGAGGTCGAAGGGGCGACGACACTATAGGGGGCGCGGGCCCCCCCTTGGCCGCGCCGGCCTAGGGTTTGGTGGGCCTGTGCCCCCTCTCTGGCGGTTCTCGTGTGTTCTGGATGCTTCCGGGCAAAATAGGAACCTAGGCGTTGATTTCGTCTGATTCCGAGAATATTTCATTACTAGGATTTCTGAAACCAAAAACAGCAATGACAAAGAATCGGCACTTCGGCATCTTGTTAATAGGTTAGTTCCAGAAAATGCACGAATATGACATAAAGTGTGCATAAAACATGTAGATATCATCAATAATGTGGCATGGAACATAAGAAATTATCGATACGTCGGGGACGTATCAGCATCCCCAAGCTTAGTTCCTGCTCGTCCCGAGTAGGTAAACGATAAACAAAGATAATTTCTGGAGTGACATGCCATCATAACCTTGATCATACTATTGTAAGCATATGTAATGAATGCAGCGTTCCAAACAATGTAAATGACATGAGTAAACAAATGAATCTTATAGCAAAGACTTTTCATGAATAGTACTTCAAGACAAGCATCAATAAGTCTTGCATAAGAGTTAACTCATAAAGCAATAATTCATAGTAAAGGCATTGAAGCAACACAAAGGAAGATGAAGTTTCAGCGGTTGCTTTCAACTTGTAACATGTATATCTCATGGATAGTTGTCAATGCAAAGAAATATAACAAGTGCAATATGCAAGTATGTAAGAATCAATGCACAGTTCACACAAGTGTTTGCTTCTTGAGATGGAGAGAAATAGGTGAACTGACTCAACATAAAAGTAAAAGAAAGGTCCTTCAAAGAGGAAAGCATTGATTGCTATATTTGTGCTAGAGCTTTGATTTTGAAAACAAGAAACAATTTTGTCAACGGTAGTAATAAAGCATATGTATCATGTAAATTATATCTTACAAGTTGCAAGCCTCATGCATAGTATACTAATAGTGCCCGCACCTTATCCTAATTAGCTTGGACTACCGGGATCATCGCAATGCACATGTTTTAACCAAGTGTCACAAAGGGGTACCTCTATGCCGCCTCTACAAAGGTCTAAGGAGAAAGCTCGCATTGGATTTCTCGCTATTGATTATTCTCAACTTAGACATCCATACCGGGACAACATAGACAACAGATAATGGACTCCTCTTTTATGCATAAGCATGTAGCAACAATTAATTTTCTCATATGAGATTGAGGATATATGTCCAAAACTGAAACTTCCACCATGGATCATGGCTTTAGTTAGCGGCCCAATGTTCTTCTCTAACAATATGCATGCTCTAACCATAAGGTGGTAGATCGCTCTTACTTCAGACAAGACGAACATGCATAGCAACTCACATGATATTCAACAAAGATTAGTTGATGGCGTCCCCAGGAACATGGTTATCGCACAACAAGCAACTTATAAGAAATAAAATGCATAAGTACATATTCAATACCACAATAGTTTTTAATCTATTTGTCCCATGAGCTATATATTGCAAAGGTAGATGATAGAAATTTAAAGGTAGCACTTCAAGCAATTTACTTTGGAATGGCGGAGAAATACCATGTAGTAGGTAGGTATGGTGGACACAAATGGCATAGTGGTTGGCTCAAGTATTTGGATGCATGAGAAGTATTCCCTCTCGATACAAGGCTTAGGCTAGCAAGGTTATTTGAAACAAACACAAGTATGAACCGGTGCAGCAAAACTTACATAAAAGACATATTGTAAACATTATAAGACTCTACACCGTCTTCCTTGTTGTTCAAACTCAATACTAGAAATTATCTAGACCTTAGAGAGACCAAATATGCAAACCAAATTTTAGCATGCTCTATGTATTTCTTCATTAATGGGTGCAAAGTATATGATGCAAGAGCTTAAACATGAGCACAACAATTGCCAAGTATCACATTATCCAAGACATTATAGCAATTACTACATGTATCATTTTCCAATTCCAACCATATAACAATTTAACAAAGAAGAAACTTCGCCATGAATACTATGAGTAGAGCCTAAGGACATACTTGTCCATATGCTACAGCGGAGCGTGTCTCTCTCCCACAAAGTGAATGCTAGGATCCATTTTATTCAAACAAAACAAAAACAAAAACAAACCGACGCTCCAAGAAAAGCACATAAGATGTGATGGAATAAAAATATAGTTTCAGTGGAGGAACCTGATAATTTGTCGATGAAGAAGGGGATGCCTTGGGCATCCCCAAGCTTAGATGCTTGAGTCTTCTTGATATATGCAGGGGTGAACCACCGGGGCATCCCCAAGCTTAGAGCTTTCACTCTCCTTGATCATAGTATATCATCCTCCTCTCTTGACCCTTGAAAACTTCCTCCACACCAAACTCGAAACAAACTCATTAGAGAGTTAGTGCATAATCAAAAACTCACATGTTCAGAGGTGACACAATCATTCTTAACACTTCTGGACATTGCCCAAAGCTTCTGAAAGTTAATGGAACAAAGAAATCCATCCAACATAGCAAAAGAGGCAATGCGAAATAAAAGGCAGAATCTGTCAAAACAGAACAGTCCGTAAAGACGAATTTTATTGAGGCACCAGACTTGCTCAAATGAAAATGCTCAAATTGAATGAAAGTTGCGTACATATCTGAGGATCACTCACGTAAATTGGCATAATTTTCTGAGTTGCCTACAGAGAATTTTGCCCAGATTCGTGACAGCAAGAAATCTGTTTCTGCGCAGTAATCCAAATCTAGTATGAACTTTACTATCAACGACTTTACTTGGCACAACAAAACACAAAACTAAGATAAGGAGAGGTTGCTACAGTAGTAAACAACTTCCAAGACACAAATATAAAACAAAGTACTGTAGCAAAATAAACACATGGGTTATCTCCCAAGAAGTTCTTTCTTTATAGCCATTAAGATGGGCTCAGCAATTTTAATGATGCACTCGCAAGAAATAGTATTTGAAGCAAAAAGAGAGCATCAAGAGGCAAATTCAAAACACATTTAAGTCTAACATGCTTCCTATGCATAGGAATCTTGTAAATAAACAAGTTCATGAGGAGCAAAGTGACAAGCATAGGAAGATAAAACAAGTATAGCTTCAAAAATTTCAGCACATAGAGAGGTGTTTTAGTAACATGAAAATTTCTACAACCATATTTTACTCTCTCATAATAACTTTCAGTAGCAACATGAGCAAACTCAACAATATAACTATCACATAAAGCATTCTTATCATGAGTCTCATGCATAAAATTATTACTACTCCCAACATAAGAATAATCAATTTTATTAGTTGTAGTGGGAGCAAATTCAACAAAGTAGCTATCAAATATAGGAGGCATATTGTAATCATAATCAAATTTACTCTCCATAGTAGGCGGCACCAAAAGGCTACTATCATTATAATCATCATAAATAGGAGGCAAAGTATCATCAAAGTAAATTTTCTCCTCAATGCTTGGGGGACTAAAAAGATCATGATCATCAAAACCAGCTTCCCCAAGCTTAGAATTTTCCATAGCATTAGCAACAATAGTGTTCAAAGCATTCATATTAATAACATTCCCATTAGCATGCATATAAAGTTCCATGGGTTTTTTAATTCTCTCTTCAAACACATCATGTCCTAATTCAAGATAAAGTTCATAAAGATCTCTCATATTTTTGTTGTTTTCCATTATGCCTAACTAGTGTAAACAAGAAACAAAAAGTTGCAATTGCAGGATCTAAAGGAAATAGCTTCGAGCACAAACACAATGGAGCCAGAAAAGTACTGTTACCTGGAACCGGAGTATGAGTGCCTTTTACCTTTCCTCCCCGGCAACGGCGCCAGAAAATAGCTTGATGTCTACGCCCCCTCCTTTTCCTGTAGACAGTGTTGGGCCTCCAAGAGCAGAGGTTTGTAGAACAGCAGCAAGTTTTCCCTTAAGTGGATCACCCATGGTTTTTCGAACTCAGGGAGGAAGAGGTCAAAGATATCCCTCTCATGCAACCCTGCAACCACAAAGCAAGAAGTCTCTTGTGTCCCCAACACACCTAATAGGTGCACTAGTTCGGCGAAGAGATAGTGAAATACAGGTGGTATGAATAAGTAGTAGCAACGGCACCAGAAAAGTGCTTTGCCCAGGATAGTAAACAAGCAGTAGTAACGCAGCAGTAGTAACGCAGTAAAACAGTAAACAAGCAGCGATAGCAGTATTTAGGAACAAGGCCTAGGGATCATACTTTCACTAGTGGACACTCTCAACATTGATCACATAACAGAATAGATAAATGCATACTCTACACTCTTGTTGGATGATGAACACCATTGCGTAGGATTACACGAACCCTCAATGCCGGAGTTAACAAGCTCCACAATTCAATGTTCATATTTAAATAACCTTAGAGTGCATGAAAGATCAATACGACTAAACCAAGTACTAACATAGCATGCACACTGTCACCTTCACACTATATAGGAGGAATAGATCACATCAATACTATCATAGCAATAGTTAACTTCATAATCTACAAGAGATCATAATCATAGCCTACGCCAAGTACTAACACGGATGCACACACTGTCACCATTACACCGTGCAGGAGGAATAAAACTACTTTAATAACATCACTAGAGTAGCACATAGATAAATTGTGATATGATACGCGTATAACACGCGTCCGTTGGGAACCCCAAGAGGAAGGTGTGATGCGTACAGCGGCAAGTTTTCCCTCAGTATGAAACCAAGGTTTATCGAACCAGTAGGAGCCAAGAAGCACGTTGAAGGTTGATGGCGGCGGGATGTAGTGCGGCGCAACACCAGGGATTCCGGCGCCAACGTGGAACCTGCACAACACAACCAAAGTACTTTTCCCCAACGAAACAGTGAGGTTGTCAATCTCACCGGCTTGCTGTAACAAAGGATTAGATGTATAGTGTGGATGATGATTGTTTGCAGAAAACAGTAGAACAGTATTGCAGTTGATTGTATTTCAGTATAGAGAATTGGACCGGGGTCCACAGTTCACTAGAGGTGTCTCTCCCATAAGATAAACATCATGTTGGGTGAACAAATTACAGTTGGGCAATTGACAAATAAAGAGGGCATGACCATGCACATACATATTATGATGAGTATTGTGAGATTTAATTGGGCATTACGACAAAGTACATAGACCGCTATCCAGCATGCATCTATGCCTAAAAAGTCCACCTTCAGGTTATCATCCGAACCCCCTCCAGTATTAAGTTGCTAACAACAGACAATTGCATTAAGTATTGCGCGTAATGTAATCAGTGACTATATCCTCGAACATAGCACTAATGTTTTATCCCTAGTGGCAACAGCACATCCATAATCTTAGAGATTTCTGTCACTTCCCCAGAGTCACGGAGACATGAACCCACTATCGAGCATAAGTTCTCCCTCTTGGAGTTACAAGCATCTACTTGGCCAGAGCATCTACTAGTAACGGAGAGCATGCAAGATCATAAACAACACATAGACATAACTTTGATAATCAACATAACAAGTATTCTCTATTCATCGGATCCCAACAAACGCAACATATAGAATTACAGATAGATGATCTTGATCATGTTAGGCAGCTCACAAGATCCGACAATGAAGCACAATGGGGAGAAGACAACCATCTAGCTACTGCTATGGACCCATAGTCCAGGGGTAGACTACTCACACATCACTCCGGAGGCGACCATGGCGGCGTAGAGTCCTCCGGGAGATGATTCCCCTCTCCGGCAGGGTGCCGGAGGCGATCTCCTGAATCCCCCGAGATGGGATTGGCGGCGGCGGCGTCTCTGGAAGGTTTTCCGTATCGTGGCTCTCGGTACTGGGGGTTTCGCGACGGAGGCTTTAAGTAGGCGGAAGGGCAGGTCAGGAGGCGGCACGAGGGGCCCACACCACAGGTCGGCGCGGCCAGGGCTTGGGCCGCGCCGCCCTAGGGTGTGGCCACCTCGTGGCCCCACTTCGTCTCCTCTTCGGTCTTCTGGAAGCTTCGTGGCAAAATAGGACCCTGGGCGTTGATTTCGTCCAATTCCGAGAATATTTCCTTACTAGGATTTCTGAAACCAAAAACAACAGCAAAGAATCGGCACTTCAGCATCTTGTTAATAGGTTAGTTCCAGAAAATGCACGAATATGACATAAAGTGTGCATAAAACATGTAGATATCATCAATAATGTGGCATGGAACATAAGAAATTATCGATACGTCGGAGACGTATCAGCATCCCCAAGCTTAGTTCTGCTCGTCCCGAGCAGGTAAAACGATAACAAAGATAATTTCTGGAGTGACATGCCATCATAACCTTGATCATACTATTTGTAAAGCATATGTAGTGAATGCAGCGATCAAAACAATGTATATGACATGAGTAAACAAGTGAATCATATAGCAAAGACTTTTCATGAATAGTACTTCAAGACAAGCATCAATAAGTCTTGCATAAGAGTTAACTCATAAAGCAATAATTCAAAGTAAAGGCATTGAAGCAACACAAAGGAAGATTAAGTTTCAGCGATTGCTTTCAACTTGTAACATGTATATCTCATGGATATTGTCAACACAGAGTAATATAATAAGTGCAATATGCAAGTATGTAGGAATCAATGCACAGTTCACACAAGTGTTTGCTTCTTGAGGTGGAGAGAAATAGGTGAACTGACTCAACATAAAAGTAAAAGAATGGTCCTCCATAGAGGAAAAGCATCGATTGCTATATTTGTGCTAGAGCTTTGATTTTGAAAACATGAAACAATTTTGTCAACGGTAGTAATAAAGCATATGTATCATGTAAATTATATCTTACAAGTTGCAAGCCTCATGCATAGTATACTAATAGTGCCCGCACCTTGTCCTAATTAGCTTGGACTACCGGATCATCACAATGCACATGTTTTAACCAAGTGTCACAAAGGGGTACCTCTATGCCGCCTGTACAAAGGTCTAAGGAGAAAGCTCGCATTGGATTTCTCGCTATTGATTATTCTCAACTTAGACATCCATACCGGGACAACATAGACAACAGATAATGGACTCCTCTTTTATGCATAAGCATGTAACAACAATTAATAATTTTCTCATATGAGATTGAGGATATTGTCCAAAACTGAAACTTCCACCATGGATCATGGCTTTAGTTAGCGGCCCAATGTTCTTCTCTAACAATATGCATGCTTAACCATAAGGTGGTAGATCTCTCTTACTTCAGACAAGACGAACATGCATAGCAACTCACATGAAATTCAACAAAGAGTAGTTGATGGCGTCCCCAGTGAACATGGTTATCGCACAACAAGCAACTTAATAAGAGATAAAGTGCATAAGTACATATTCAATACCACAATAGTTTTTAAGCTATTTGTCCCATGAGCTATATATTGCAAAGGTGAATGATGGAATTTTAAAGGTAGCACTCAAGCAATTTACTTTGGAATGGCGGAAAATACCATGTAGTAGGTAGGTATGGTGGACACAAATGGCATAGTGGTTGGCTCAAGTATTTTGGATGCATGAGAGGTGTTCCCTCTCGATACAAGGTTTAGGCTAGCAAGGCTTATTTGAAACAAATACAAGGATGAACAGGTGCAGCAAAACTCACATAAAAGACACATTGTAAACATTATAAGACTCTACACCGTCTTCCTTGTTGTTCAAACTCAATACTAGAAATTATCTAGACCTTGAGAAACCAAATATGCAAACCAAATCTTAGCATGCTCTATGTATTTCTTCATTAATGGGTGCAAAGCATATGATGCAAGAGCTTAAACATGAGCGCAACAATTGCCAAGTATCACATTATCGAAGACATTATAGCAATTTACTACATGTATCATTTTCCAATTCCAACCATATAACAATTTAACGAAGAAGAGACTTCGCCATGAATACTATGAGTAGAAACTAAGGACATACTTGTCCATATGCTACAGAGGAGCGTGTCTCTCTCCCACAAAGTGAATGCTAGGATCCATTTTATTCAAACAAAACAAAAAACAAAAAACAAACCGACGCTCCAAGCAAAGCACATAAGATGTGATGGAATAAAAATATAGTTTCAGGGGAGGAACCTGATAATGTTGTCGATGAAGAAGGGGATGCCTTGGGCATCCCCAAGCTTAGACGCTTGAGTCTTCTTGATATATGCAGGGGTGAACCACCGGGGCATCCCCAAGCTTAGAGCTTTCACTCTCCTTGATCATGTTGCATCATACTCCTCTCTTGATCCTTGAAAACTTCCTCCACACCAAACTTAGAACAACTCATTAGAGGGTTAGTGAAAATAAAAATTAACATGTTCAGAGGTGACACAATCATTTTTAACACTTCTGGACATTGCATAAAGCTACTGGACATTAATGGATCAAATAAATTCATCCAACATAGCAAAAGAGGCAATGCGAAATAAAAGGCAGAATCTGTCAAAACAGAACAGTTCGTATTGACGAATTTTATCGAGGCACCAGACTTGCTCAAATGAAAATGCTCAAATTGAATGAAAGTTGCGTACATATCTGAGGATCACTTACGTAAATTGGCATAATTTTCTGAGTTACCTACAGAGAAAACAGCCCAGATTCGTGACAGCAAAGAAATCTGTTTCTGCGCAGTAATCCAAATCTAGTATGAACTTTACTATCAACGACTTTACTTGGCACAACAAAACACTAAACTAAGATAAGGAGAGGTTGCTATAGTAGTAAACAACTTCCAAGACACAAAATAAAAAAACAAAGTACTGTAGTAAAAACATGGGTTGTCTCCCATAAGCGCTTTTCTTTAACGCCTTTCAGCTAGGCGCAGAAAGTGTGTATCAAGTATTATCAAGAGACGAAGTGTCAACATCATAATTTGTTCTAATAATAGAATCAAAAGGTAACTTCATTCTCTTTCTAGGGAAGTGTTCCATACCTTTCTTGAGAGGAAATTGATATTTTATATTACCTTCCTTCATATCAATGATAGCACCAACAGTTCGAAGAAAAGGTCTTCCCAATATAATGGGACAAGATGCATTGCATTCAATATCCAAGACAGCAAAATCAACGGGGACAAGGTTATTGTTAACGGTAATGCGAACATTATCAACTTTCCCCAAAGGTTTCTTTGTAGAATGATCAGCAAGATTAACATCCAAATAATAATTTTTCAGCGGTGGCAAGTCAAGCATATTATAAATTTTCTTAGGCATAACGGAAATACTTGCACCAAGATCACATAAAGCATTACAATCAAAATCTTTAACCTTCATCTTAATGATGGGCTCCCAACCATCCTCTAGCTTTCTAGGAATAGAGGCTTCACGCTCTAGTTTCTCTTCTCTAGCTTTTATGAGAGCATTTGTAATATGTTGCGTGAAAGCCAAATTTATAGCACTAGCATTAGGACTTTTAGCAAGTTTTTGTAAGAACTTTATAACTTCAGAGATGTGGCAATCATCAAAATTCAAACAATTATAATCTAAAGCAATGGGATCATCATCCCCAATGTTGGAAAAAATTTCAGCAGCTTTATCACAGGCAGTTTCAGCAGTTTCAGGCAGTTTTTCGCGCTTTGCATTAGGAGTGGAAACATTGCTAACACCAATTCTTTTATTATCAATAGTAGGAGGTGCAGCAACATGTGTAGCTGTTATCACCAGATTTTGGTCAAATCAGGAGGTGGGCCGTCAGAGAGATGGGCTTGGAAGATTACACGTGGAAGATCTCTGAAGCGGCCTTGCACGGAGAATTTGGGCTAGATTGCCCGTGTATCTTTAATTATAGTAGATTGTATCGTAGATTAAAAGTTAGAGTTTGTCTCGTACGCGGTGGGGATATTCCTCCGTTAGAAAGTCCCCTGGACTATAAATATGTATCTAGGGTTTATGGAATAAACAACAACTCACGTTCAACCCAAACAAACCAATCTCGGCGCATCGCCAACTCCTTCGTCTCGAGGGTTTCTATCAGGTAAGCGACATGCTGCCTAGATCACATCTTGCGATCTAGGCAGCACAAGCTCCACGTTGTTCATGCGTTGCTCGTACTGAAGCGTTTTTGATGGCGAGCAACGTAGTTATCATAGATGTGTTAGGGTTAGCATAGTTCTTCGTGTAACATGCTTACGTAGTGCAACCCTTGCATATCTAGCCGCCCTCACACCTATCTCAGGTGTGGGGGCGGCACCCCGCTTGATCATCATTTAGTAGATCTGATCCGTTGCGATTGCTCCTTGTTCTACAAGGATTAGTTTAATATCTGCAATAGTTAGGCCTTACAAAGGGGGGGAGGATCCAGCGGCACGTAGGGTGTCGTTCGCAAGTCCTAAACAGGATGTTCCGAGGATCAACTTCATGTTGGTTTTTAGGCCTTGTTTAGGATCGGCTTACGAGCACCGTGCGTGGCCGCGAGGCCCAACCTGGAGTAGGATGATCCGATTATGCGGTGAAAACCCTAAATCGTCGTACATCTCATTAGCTTTATCTTGATCAAGCAGGACCACCATATATTCGTGCACCCCGTACGAATCATGGGTGGATCGGCTCTTTGAGCCGATTCACAGGACAACCTGAGAGCCGATCGAGGCTCGTATTTAATGTTTACGTGTATGCCATGCAGGAAACTAAGCGAGGCATCTCCATCACCTTCCTGACCAGGTATAGGTCAGGTGGCACGCCCTTGCACTTCGCATCGGACGTGTGACCAGAAGAGCATTGCGGGCCGTCGCTCGGAGGGGTCTCAGCCAGCCGCAGCTCTAGGCTCTTCCCGGCTCTACCTGTGTTGACGGTCGCTGCCCGCCGGTGGGTTTTGGCGGTCAACACATTCTGGAGGATCCAGCGGCACGTAGGGTGTCGTTCGCAAGTCCTAAACAGGATGTTCCGAGGATCAACTTCGTGTTGGTTTTTAGGCCTTGTTTAGGATCGGCTTACGATCACCGTGCGTGGCCGCGAGGCCCAACCTGGAGTAGGATGATCCGATTATGCGGTGAAAACCCTAAATCGTCGTAGATCTCATTAGCTTTATCTTGATCAAGCAGGACCACCATATATTCGTGCACCCCGTACGAATCGTGGGTGGATCGGCTCTTTGAGCCGATTCACAGGATAACCTGAGAGCCGATCGAGGCTCGTATTTAATGTTTACGTGTATGCCATGCAGGAAACTAAGCGAGGCATCCCCATCACCTTCCTGGCCAGGTATAGGTCAGGTGGCACACCCTTGCACTTCGCATCGGACGTGTGACCAGAAGAGCATTGCGGGCCATCGCTCGGAGGGGTCTCAGCCAGCCGCAGCTCTAGGCTCTTCCCGGCTCTACCGTGTTGACGGTCGCTACCCGCCGGTGGGTTTTGGTGGTCAACACTGCCAAAACCCACCGGCGGGCAGCGACCGTCAACACAGGTAGAGCCGGGAAGAGCCTAGAGCTGCGGCTGGCTGAGACCCCTCCGAGCGACGGCCCGCAATGCTCTTCTGGTCACACGTCCGATGCGAAGTGCAAGGGCGTGCCACCTGACCTATACCTGGTCAGGAAGGTGATGGGATGCCTCGCTAGTTTCCCTGCATGGCATACATGTAAACATTAAATACGAGCCTCGATCGGCTCTCAGGTTATCCTGTGAATCGGCTCAAGGAGCCGATCCACCCATGATTCGTACGGGGTGCACGAATATATGGTGGTCCTGCTTGATCAAGATAAAGCTAATGAGATCTACGATGATTTAGTGTTTTCACCGCATAATCGGATCATCCTACTCCAGGTTGGGCCTCGCGGCCACGCACGGTGATCGTAAGCCGATCCTAAACAAGGCCTAAAAACCAACACGAAGTTGATCCCCGGAACATCCTGTTTAGGACTTGCGAACGCCACCCTACGTGCCGCTGGATCCTCCCCCCCTTTGTAAGGCCTAACTATTGCAGATATTAAACTAATCCTTGTAGAACAAGGAGCAATCGTAACGGATCAGATCTACTAAATAATGATCAAGCGGGGTGCCGCCCCCACACCTGAGATAGGTGTGAGGGCGGCTAGATATGCAAGGGTTGCACTACGTAAGCATGTTATACGAAGAACAATGCTAACCCTAACATATCTATGATAACTACGTTGCTCGCCATCAAAAAGGCTTCAGTACGAGCAACGCATGAACAACGTGGAGCTTGTGCTGCCTAGATCGCAAGATGCGATCTAGGCAGCATGTCGCTTAACTGATAGAAACCCTCGAGACGAAGGAGTTGGCGATACGCCGAGATTGATTTGTTTGGGTTGAACGTGAGTTGTTGTTTATTCCATAAACCCTAGATACATATTTATAGTCCAGCGGACTTTCTAATTCGGACGTGCACCTAACCGTGCACGAGTAAAACTCTAACTTTTAATCTAAGATGCGATCTATTATATTACAGATACATGGGCAATTTAGCCCAACTTCACGTATAAGGCCGATTCTTGTTCTTCCTTCCATGTATATCTTCAAGTTTATCTCAATCGTGGCCCACCTCTGACTCGGTCAAATTCTGGTGATAACACATGCTGCCTAGATCGCATCTTGCGATCTAGGCAGCACAAGCTCCACGTTGTTCATGCGTTGCTCGTACTGAAGCCTTTTTGATGGCGAGCAACGTAGTTATCATAGATATGTTAGGGTTAGCATTGTTCTTCGTATAACATGCTTACGTAGTGCAACCCTTGCATATCTAGCCGCCCTCACACCTATCTCAGGTGTGGGGGCGGCACCCCGCTTGATCATCATTTAGTAGATCTGATCCGTTACGATTGCTCCTTGTTCTACAAGGATTAGTTTAATATCTGCAATAGTTAGGCCTTACAAAGGGGGGGAGGATCCAGCGGCACATAGGGTGTCGTTCGCAAGTCCTAAACAGGATGTTCCGAGGATCAACTTCATGTTGGTTTTTAGGCCTTGTTTAGGATCGGCTTACGATCACCGTGCGTGGCCGCGAGGCCCAACCTGGAGTAGGATGATCCGATTATGCGGTGAAAACCCTAAATCGTCGTAGATCTCATTAGCTTTATCTTGATCAAGCAGGACCACCATATATTCGTGCACCCCGTACGAATCATGGGTGGATCGGCTCTTTGAGCCGATTCACATGATAACCTGAGAGCCGATCGAGGCTCGTATTTAATGTTTACGTGTATGCCATGCAGGAAACTAAGCGAGGCATCTCCATCACCTTCCTGACCAGGTATAGGTCAGGTGGCACACCCTTGCACTTCGCATCGGACGTGTGACCAGAAGAGCTTTGCGGGCCGTCGCTCGGAGGGGTCTCAGCCAGCCGCAGCTCTAGGCTCTTCCCGGCTCTACCTGTGTTGACGGTCGCTGCCCGCCGGTGGGTTTTGGCAGTCAACACATTCTGGCACGCCCGGTGGGACAATCGTCTACATCAACCACATCGCCATCTACATCTGAGATGGCGGACGGCACGCCAGTCACCTACGAGGAGCTGCCTGACGAGCTCAAGAAGAGATATGACGAGATCAAGGCCACCCTCGAAGCCGACCTCATCGGCTCCTTTCAGAGAACCCGTTCCCATGGCATCAGATGGAAGGGATTCTCACCAGAAGGTGCACTCGATGGGATAGACCTCTCTGCCCCGTCGGAGGAACGCACCAGGGGCCTGCGGCAGGAGATCAACTACTTGGTGGCTCACTCGCTACACCGCCACTCTGAGAACCTGGTCAACGTGTTGGAGCATGTCGCTCTTCGCGTGATCCAGGAGGTCATGAGCCACCAGTACTCGCCGTCAGGACCAGCTCTCGGGACGCATCAAGGAGAGTTGCCGCTCCAGTCCCGTCCACCGCTGCCATATGCGTTGGCAGCACCAGCTGAAGTGCCGGCTACACCGGCATTCGTCGTCTACAAGATCGGTGGTGACCCTAGTGACTACCAGTTCTTGGCTGAGGCGCCTAAGGAGATCCCTCAAGGATACGCGTGCACGTATGTGCCAGATTGTGGCAACTGGGCACTCTCAAACCAGGCCACAACATCAGGGACTCCGGCGAAAATAGGAGGAACGTCAGCGACAGAGCTTGAGAAGCAGACGTGGCTAACTAAGTACGCCACCCCGACGAACCTCCAGAGCTCAGCTCCTGCAGTTGGCTCAGAGCTGAAAAAGCAAACATGGCTGGCTAAGTACGCCACCCCGGTGAATCTTCAGAGTGCAACTCCTGCAGCCAGCACAGCGGATCAGATCAGTACCATACTGAGAGACCAGTTCGGCATGGTGCCGAAAAGGAGGGCAATCGGCTATTCCAAGCCGTACCCCGACGAGTACAAGATGATCCCGCTGCCACCTAAATATCGGCTCCCTGACTTCTCCAAATTCAGTGGATCAGATGGCTCCAGCTCCATCGAGCACGTCGGCCGATATTTGGCACAACTAGGACCGGCTTCAGTGTCGGATCAGCTACGCGTGAGGCTCTTCTCACAGTCCCTCACGGGATCGGCTTTCGGATGGTACACCTCTTTGCCAGCAAACTCCATCCGGTCTTGTAAGCAATTGGAAGAACAGTTCCATATGCAATACCATTCAGAAGCTTCCGAGTCTAGCATTGCCGATCTAGCACAACTACGGCAGAAGCGCGGAGAAACAGTGACAGAATACATCCAGCGCTTCAGGAATCTTAGGAACCGATGTTATTCAGTTCGTATAACTGAAAAGGAAGCAGTCGAGTTGGCAGTAGCAGGCCTTGCAACACAGCTCAAGGACATGGCCTCCCAAGCAGATTATCCCTCGCTGGCGCACATGGTTCAGAAACTATCAGCATATGAACAGCGCCACCCGGACCTGTACCAAGACAAGTTCAAGCGTGCAGTAGTCCTGGCCGATGCAGAGGAAGACGAAGTTCCTGCGGGAGACCAAGAGGTAGCAGTGGCTGAATGGACTCGGGGAGGAACCCCCGTGTCCTGCAAATGGGTAAAGCCACCAGGCCCGCCCAGGGGATTTGATTTTGACGTGACCAAGACTGAGCAAATCTTCGACCTCCTACTCAAGGAAAAGCAGTTGAAGATACCTGAAGGTCTCAAATTCCCCACGGCGCAAGAGCTGAATAGAAAGCCATACTGCAAATGGCACAACTCGCTTTCCCATGCCACCAACGACTGCAGGGTGTGGCGTCAGCACATCCAAGCGGCGATAGAGAACGGGCGTCTAATTTTCAACCAGTACGCCATGAAGGTCGACACCCAGCCCTTCCCCGCCGTTAACATGGTAGAAGTCACCTACCCTGAGGGTTGCCAGCCAGGTCCCTCGTTCAGCATCAACATGGTAGGACCTGGGAGCCACTCTGGCAAGGATGGAGATGAGGGCAGCTGCTCTCATAGCAAAGATACAGAAGAAGCCGCTCCACGCGATCGGCTTCGTCATGATGGCAAGCGCTACGTCACAGAGGGAGAGGTGAAGAACATAAGATATCAGCGACCTCTCTCTGATCACCTCCTCAACAAGTATGTGAGTCAGTATGACCAACGCCGACGGTCCACCTATGATGATGAAGGAGATCGTCTGGCTAGAGAAGCCAGAAGACATCGTCGGCATGATCGCAATGAGGAGGAGCACGAGCGCCGTGCCACGGAAAGATCAAGGGAGCAAGATGACAACGCCAGGCACTGGGACTGCCCTTTCTTCAGACACTGCTGGGATTCAGGAATGAGCCGATTGCCCACAATCGGCAATTGCCCAGAATGCAACAAGAAGAAGGAGGCAGCCAACGTGTCTGTGTTCGAGCGCTTAGGGCCTCTCCCGCCACAGAGCAAACGTGCTGAGTCCCCTCGGTGGGCAGACCTCGAGGATTCTGAAGACGAGGGACCAGAGGAAGAAGACAGGTACCACCATCCAAGGTGGTGCCCTGACGGACTCAGCCGTTCACAAAAGCGCAGGGTTCAGCGTTTGCTCGGCCTGGAGGAAGCCGAAAGGTTATACTTGCATACGCTAAGGAAGGCACGGCCTGATCTGGCCGTAAAGGTTCAGCGAACCCTGGATGAAGAGGGTCGTCCACGGAGAATGGAGTGGCGTCCCAAGCAAAAGAAAGCCGATGATGAAACATCGGCTGGCACAAACGTGGTGCTCGTCCTTCCGACGGAGCTTAGTGCTCCACGATTATATGATACACTCAAGGTGGACGACGGCAAGCGCATAAAGTCAGAGGTTGGGTTGGTTTTATCCAGCCTGACCGAGTAGCAAGAACACACCAGTGAGCAAAACAAGGAGAGGCTGATCCTTGTGATTGGCCCCATAAATTAGGAAGGAGCTTTACAGAACCTTCAGTCAGCACTCTAATGGATATGGAGGCCGATTCCAGCAATCGGCCAAAATTATGTTCACTACATATTCAGCACATATTCTGCTTGTGTTCAGCAATGATCTACTGGGCAGCGGCCACGTCGGCAGATGAAAGTCAGCATGAATCCTTACGGAGCCGACGTACAAGTGCAGTGCCTTGACTAACCATAAAAGCCGATATCTGCAGTCAGTTGGCAGATTCGGCTCGGGGGGCATATAGTCAGATGAACATGTGCAGATAAACATGTGCAAACATGCGTGCAGTGGAACATTGGGGGCCGATTAAGAAAAATCGGCCAAATAAAAAAAAAATTTCAGCCAATGCTCAGCAATCGACTCTAGTACAGTCACGCAAGACCAAGACCGGCTGGTTATATGCTCAAAGTTCACATCGACATCGACGGTCAGTGCAGGAAAGGAGCGATCTGACTTGCAAGGCGCGAAAAGTGGACCGGAGAAGCTCGGGGGGCAGTTCACCCTGCAGGTTCTCTGCTTTGGGGAGCCGATTTTGTTGAAATCGGCTAACTCTGCATAGGCGGCACATTCGGCGGATCCATTACCGTTCTCGCCTCGACTGAGACTCGGGGGGCAGCTGGCCTGGTGAATGCTCTGTTTTTGAAAGCCAATTGGAGTCGCATCGACTGGCCCTGCATTGGGGTCTCCTCTGAATCGGGGAAGGGGGCCGTTGTTTTTTACAAGTTTTGGACCGTCCTGTCGCTGCAAGAGAAGGGAAGGGACTAGATTCTCAAAATAGCCGATGAGTAGTCATCGGCTAAGGGATTGCGAAAAATTGTGGTCAGATACCAAATCGCAGCCTGAAATTGAGAAGTTCTTGGCCTACGAGCTAATCGACATGAGAGTCCGGCTTCATGGGCGTCCAAAAGAAAAGAAATCCGATACATTGCTATCGGTCTTGGCATGACAGGCGGAGGAAATGAAATTGGAGTAATTGAAGGATGAATTGAAGGAACGATTTCATTAATTCAAAGGAGCGGCTTTACAAGAAAGAGCCGATGGCTCTCAAAAGAGGGATCTAGTGCCTAGTGCACTGCTACTACTAGTCCTATTCTGCTAGTCGTCGCTGTCCTCGTCATCACCGCCGTCGATGTCGTCGGCGCTGCTCCCAGGAAGCTCCTCGTCGCTGCTGCCCCAGCCCTTGGCCGGAGCCTCTTCCTCCTCGTCATCATCATCATCCTCGCTGTCCGCCCAGGAGTGGAAGCGCTTGGTCGGCGGGTACCCAGCGGAAGAGGAAGATTCATCTTCCTCCTCCTCTTCTCCTTCTTCGTCGTCATCTTCGTCCTCGCTATCCGCCCACATGCGGGAGCGCTTCTTCGGCGGGAGCTTGGCGGAGGGGGAGGCCTTGGCCTTCGCTACTTCTCCTTCTTTCTTCTCATTGTCGGAGGAGAGGGGCTTCACCTCAGAGTGAAGCTTGTCCTCGTTCTTCTTCTTCGGCGAGGATTGGGGGAAGAGGCTTGAGAAGGAGGAGGAAGAGGAAGACATTGCTATAGGAGAAGAGGGTTTTTTGGGTGCCGATGGCTGGAACAGAGGAAAGGGATGAAGAGAGCTAATCGGTCGGCACGGTTAAATAATGAGAAATCTGGTGGAGGTTCAATGCCATTACAGTTTCCAAGGAGTCGATGCTAAAGCTATCAGAATTTGCAGGGAAGCTGAGAAGACCGGGCATAATGATGACGGATGCTGCAACGGCTCTGCTCTGCCACGACATGACCCTTCAGAGGAGAAACAGAGTGGTTTTGGAATTATCATTGCCAAAACCAGGGGGGCATGTGTTATCACCAGATTTTGGTCAAATCAGGAGGTGGGCCGTCAGAGAGATGGGCTTGGAAGATTACACGTGGAAGATCTCTGAAGCGGCCTTGCACGGAGAATTTGGGCTAGATTGCCCGTGTATCTTTAATTATAGTAGATTGTATCGTAGATTAAAAGTTAGAGTTTGTCTCGTACGCGGTGGGGATATTCCTCCGTTAGAAAGTCCCCTGGACTATAAATATGTATCTAGGGTTTATGGAATAAACAACAACTCACGTTCAACCCAAACAAACCAATCTCGGCGCATCGCCAACTCCTTCGTCTCGAGGGTTTCTATCAGGTAAGCGACATGCTGCCTAGATCGCATCTTGCGATCTAGGCAGCACAAGCTCCACGTTGTTCATGCGTTGCTCGTACTGAAGCATTTTTGATGGCGAGCAACGTAGTTATCATAGATGTGTTAGGGTTAGCATAGTTCTTCGTGTAACATGCTTACGTAGTGCAACCCTTGCATATCTAGCCGCCCTCACACCTATCTTAGGTGTGGGGGCGGCACCCCGCTTGATCATCATTTAGTAGATCTGATCCGTTGCGATTGCTCCTTGTTCTACAAGGATTAGTTTAATATCTGCAATAGTTAGGCCTTACAAAGGGGGGGAGGATCCAGCGGCACGTAGGGTGTCGTTCGCAAGTCCTAAACAGGATGTTCCGAGGATCAACTTCATGTTGGTTTTTATGCCTTGTTTAGGATCGGCTTACGAGCACCGTGCGTGGCCGCGAGGCCCAACCTGGAGTAGGATGATCCGATTATGCGGTGAAAACCCTAAATCGTTGTAGATCTCATTAGCTTTATCTTGATCAAGCAGGACCACCATATATTCGTGCACCCCGTAGGAATCATGGGTGTATCGGCTCTTTGAGCCGATTCACAGGACAACCTGAGAGCCGATCGAGGCTCGTATTTAATGTTTACGTGTATGCCATGCAGGAAACTAAGCGAGGCATCTCCATCACCTTCCTGACCAGGTATAGGTCAGGTGGCACGCCCTTGCACTTTGCATCGGACGTGTGACCAGAAGAGCATTGCGGGCCGTCGCTCGGAGGGGTCTCAGCCAGCCGCAGCTCTAGGCTCTTCCCGGCTCTACCTGTGTTGACGGTCGCTGCCCGCCGGTGGGTTTTGGCGGTCAACAGTAGCATTAGCATTACTAGTCGTGGTAATAGTCCAAACTTTAGCTACATTCTTCTCTTTAGCTAGTTTTTCATTTTCTTCTCTATCCCACCTAGCACGCAGTTCAGCCATTAATCTTATATTCTCATTAATTCTAACTTGGATGGCATTTTCTGTAGTAACAATTTTATTTTCAATATCCCTATTAGGCATAACTTTCGATTTCAAAAGATCAACATCAGCAGCAAGACTATCGACTTTAAAAGCAAGTATATCAATTTTCCCAAGCTTTTGTTCAACAGATTTGTTAAAAGCAGTTTGTGTACTAATAAATTCTTTAAGCATGGCTTCAAGTCCAGGGGGTGTGTTCCTATTATTGTTGTAAGAATTCCCATAAGAATTACCATAGCCGTTGCCATTATTATAAGGATATGGCCTATAGTTGTTACTAGAATTGTTCCGGTAAGCATTGTTGTTGAAATTATTATTTTTAATGAAGTTTACATCAACATGTTCTTCTTGTGCAACCGATGAAGCTAACGGAACATTATTAGGATCAACATTTGTCCTATCATTCACAAGCATAGACATAATAGCATCAATCTTATCACTCAAGGAAGGGGTTTCTTCGACAGAATTTACCTTCTTACCTTGTGGAGCTCTTTCCGTGTGCCATTCAGAGTAGTTGATCATCATATTATCAAGAAGCTTTGTTGCTTCACCAAGAGTGATGGACATAAAGGTACCTCCAGCAGCTGAATCCAATAAATTCCGCGAAGAAAAATTTAGTCCTGCATAGAAGGTTTGGATGATCATCCAAGTAGTCAGTCCATGGGTTGGGCAATTTTTAACCAGAGATTTCATTCTTTCCCATGCTTGTGCAACATGTTCAGTATCTAATTGTTTAAAATTCATTATGCTACTCCTCAAAGATATAATTTTAGCAGGGGGATAATATCTACCAATAAAAGCATCCTTGCATTTAGTCCATGAATCAATACTATTCTTAGGCAGAGATAGCCACCAATCTTTAGCTCTTCCTCTTAATGAGAAAGGGAACAATTTTAATTTTATAATGTCACCATCTACATCTTTATATTTTTGCATTTCACATAGTTCAACAAAACTATTAAGATGGGCAGCAGCATCATCAGAACTAACACCAGAAAATTGCTCTCGCATAACAAGATTCAGTAGAGCAGGTTTAATTTCAAAGAATTCTGCTGTAGTAGCAGGTGGAGCAATAGGTGTGCATAAGAAATCATTATTATTTGTGGTTGTGAAGTCACACAACTTAGTATTTTCAGGGGTAGCCATTTTAGCAACAGTAAATAAAGCAAACTAGATAAAGTAAATGCAAGTAACTAATTTTTTTGTGTTTTTAATATGGCAAACAAGATAGCAAATAAAGTAAAACTAGCAACTAATTTTTTTGTGTTTTGATTTAATGCAGCAAACAAAGTAGTAAATAAAACTAAGCAAGACAAAAACAAAGTAAAGAGATTGGGAAGTGGAGACTCCCCTTGCAGCGTGTCTTGATCTCCCCGGCAATGGCGCCAGAAAAAGAGCTTGATACGCGTACAACACGCGTCCGTTGGGAACCCCAAGAGGAAGGTGTGATGCGTACAGCGGCAAGTTTTCCCTCAGTATGAAACCAAGGTTTATCGAACCAGTAGGAGCCAAGAAGCACGTTGAAGGTTGATGGCGGCGGGATGTAGTGCGGCGCAACACCAGGGATTCCGGCGCCAACGTGGAACCTGCACAACACAACCAAAGTACTTTGCCCCAACGAAACAGTGAGGTTGTCAATCTCACCGGCTTGCTGTAACAAAGGATTAGATGTATAGTGTGGATGATGATTGTTTGCAGAAAACAGTAGAACAGTATTGCAGTAGATTGTATTTCAGTATAGAGAATTGGACCGGGGTCCACAGTTCACTAGAGGTGTCTCTCCCATAAGATAAACATCATGTTGGGTGAACAAATTACAGTTGGGCAATTGACAAATAAAGAGGGCATGACCATGCACATACATATTATGATGAGTATTGTGAGATTTAATTGGGCATTACGACAAAGTACATAGACCGCTATCCGGCATGCATCTATGCCTAAAAAGTCCACCTTCAGGTTATCATCCGAACCCCCTCCAGTATTAAGTTGCTAACAACAGACAATTGCATTAAGTATTGCGCGTAATGTAATCAGTGACTATATCCTCGAACATAGCACTAATGTTTTATCCCTAGTGGCAACAGCACATCCATAATCTTAGAGATTTCTGTCACTTCCCCAGATTCACGGAGACATGAACCCACTATCGAGCATAAATACTCCCTCTTGGAGTTACAAGCATCTACTTGGCCAGAGCATCTACTAGTAACGGAGAGCATGCAAGATCATAAACAACACATAGACATAACTTTGATAATCAACATAACAAGTATTCTCTATTCATCGGATCCCAACAAACGCAACATATAGAATTACAGATAGATGATCTTGCTCATGTTAGGCAGCTCACAAGATCCGACAATGAAGCACAATGGGGAGAAGACAACCATCTAGCTACTGCTATGGACCCATAGTCCAGGGGTAGATTACTCACACATCACTCCGGAGGCGACCATGGCGGCGTAGGGTCCTCCGGGAGATGATTCCCCTCTCCGACAGGGTGCCGGAGGCGATCTCCTGAATCCCCCGAGATGGGATTGGCGGCGGCGGCGTCTCTGGAAGGTTTTCCGTATCGTGGCTCTCGGTACTGGGGGTTTCGCGACGGAGGCTTTAAGTAGGCGGAAGGGCAGGTCAGGAGGCGGCACGAGGGGCCCACACCACAGGTCGGCGCGGCCAGGGCTTGGGCCGCGCCGCCCTAGGGTGTGGCCACCTCGTGGCCCCACTTCGTCTCCTCTTCGGTCTTCTGGAAGCTTCGTGGCAAAATAGGACCCTGGGCGTTGATTTCGTCCAATTCCGAGAATATTTCCTTACTAGGATTTCTGAAACCAAAAACAGCAGCAAACAGCAACTGGCACTTCGGCATCTTGTTAATAGGTTAGTTCCAGAAAATGCACGAATATGACATAAAGTGTGCATAAAACATGTAGATATCATCAATAATGTGGCATGGAACATAAGAAATTATCGATACGTCGGAGACGTATCATGATACAAAACATATTGCAATCATAAAGAGATATAAATAAGCACTTCACTATGCCATTCATAACAGTGAATAAGTATTCTGTGAAATATAGCCTAAGAGACCCACACGGTGCACACACTGTCACCTTTACACACGTGGGACAAGGAGTCTCCGGAGATCACATAAGTAAAATTCACTTGACTAGCATAACGACATCTAGATTACAAGCATCATCATATGAATCTCAATCATGTAAGGCAGCTCATGAGATTATTGTATTGAAGTACATAGGAGAGAGATGAACCACATAGCTACCGGTACAGCCCCGAGCCTCGATGGAGAACTACTCCCTCCTCATGGGAGACAGCAGCGGTGATGAAGATGGCGGTGGTGTCGATGGAGAAGCCTTCCGGGGGCACTTCCCCGTCCCGGCGGCGTGCCGAAACAGAGACTCCTGTTGTCACACCCCAACTTTTGCGACCTTGTATAGTTGTCCAGAAGGCAAAAATTAGGGGGAACAAAAACTTTTTCTGAAGACTAACTAAGAAGAATTGCCTTGATCTGTTTGATATAATGAATTGCTTTGATCTGCTGGTAGATGAATTGTCTTGTTATGATTGTTGAAAATTGTCTTGAGCTACCTCCAAGATCAAGACCTCTCTTAGTAAAATAACTTAGCAACTCACTAATAAAACACATGTGTGGCCCTGGAAAATTCTTTTCCTTTCCCTACCAATACATAAAACCCTATGCTTGGTGTTTTCCCATAAGTACCCCAACTCACATCTTCTAGTCTCCAAAAATATATATATATATATATATATAGCTAAGCTATGGTCACTCTTGTAATACCTTAACCTCCTCTCTTTAAAAATTGAACCTTTTGACCTAAACCACAAAACCCCTTTTTGTCTTGTCATATGACTTTAAAACTTAAATTCAAATGTTTTGTCAAAACCCCTTTTTCTTTAAATTGGCTATGATCACCCCAGATCAGAGTATCCCAAAATGGTTTCTAAAGCTATTTTGTTTTAACACAAAGTATTTACCCAATGACCTACCCTTATTTTATGTGACTTTAGTGTTTTATAAAAGCTTTTATACGCAGTTTTGGTCTCCTAAAGAAAAATGTAAGGGTTCATACTTTATTTTTCAACCATGGATCTATACCCTTCTAAAACCATCTCTCATTCCAAAATATCTCAAGTAAAACTATTTGTAGTTTACCAAAGCCTTCTCAAATAAAACTGGGAAATTTTACTGATATGTTTTATCATATCAATTCTAAAATAGTTTCTAAAAAAATTATTATTTTTTCTCTTTTTTTTTTACCAAGATGGGTGTTAGTGGTATATGCCATCTCTTGCACCCTTTGGCCACGTTGTTTTGGCAAAAAAATAGATAAGAATATATAAGAGGAGTTGGCCGAATCAAGTTTGAGCCAAAGCTTGTACTTGCTCCTGCCCAAACCCGCACCACACGTCCTAGCTAACCCAGGCCACCATGACGCATATCCCGGCCAACTCGATCACACGCACCAAACCATGCATTCTCTACATGACCCAGCTGGCCACGGCCATGTCTCACGGACACACGCACAGAGCCGAGCTCAGCGGCCGTTCCAGAACACCACGGATGATACAAGTACAGACCTGTGCCCAGCACTTCCGATCGACCGTTCGGGACGCTCTCGTCCGTGCACGCGTGAACCAACTCAGCACCTCTGTTTGGACCCTCTCTTCTGTCCCGATCGCACCAGGCCGTTAGCCCTTGAACAACGTGAACCAGCGAGCCAGAGGCAGCTCGAACTAGAGCATGCACGTCCACAACCGTGCGCACGCCAACGCCAAACGACCGTTCCAGGTCGAGCCCGCCCGCGCATACGTGCCCCTTCCCTCTCCCCTGCTGACGCCAGCACGGAGACGTCAGCAGCGCGACGCACGAGGCGACACCGTGACGCCAGCACTTGGTCGTGCACCCTCTGTGCAGTGGCCCGCACTCCCTCCCGGCAGTTTTCCCGCTCAGTGCCTCGCCTCCGAAATCCTAGCGCGCGAGGAGCTGCTCCCGACCGCCCCGGTTGCCCAATGGCAAGGCCATAGACCCGTGCACCGCTGCTCTGGTCCGCGCCCACCGTGAGCCCATCCTCGGCTATAAAAGCCGCCCGAGCTCCCCTTCACTTCACCACACCGCTCCAGGACGCCCTCCTCCACTCCGCCCTTCTCACTTAGCTCACCGTAGCGCCGCAGCACCCTCCTTCCATGCTGCTCGCTGAAGAACGCCGCACCGGCATGGTCACCACGGCATGCCGTGGTCACCGTGAGGGTTGGCGAGCCAAGCTGAGCTCGCCCCCGACGTCCCTGCCCTCTCTTCTCTTCTCCATGACGATCCCCTACCTCTTCTGGCCCTAACCACTCCCTCCGTTGCCTTCCAGGTTCGCCGGAACCGCCGCCGCCGTCGCCTTGCCGGGAGGTGCTGCGAGGACGCCGCCACCGGGAGAAGCCGCTGCCGGGCGAGAGGAAGGCGCCGAGCCCGCGCCAGCACCGCCCCACCTCGCCGCCACCCTGCCCAGCCTTCGCCGTCGTCCGCCGCGTCCCGCAGGTGAGCCTCCGCCCCGCCCTGCCCTTTTTTTTCTGTACGACAGCGAGCGAGGACGCGAGGAGAAGACGAGGGCCGATCCTCCCGATCGTGCACGCGTGCATGGCCTAGTGGCCACGTTGGCCCATGCACTGGGCCCCGCCATGGGCCCGTCTCCCCTTTTCTTTTCTTATTTTTATTTTCCCTCCACCTGCCAAACCACCTGGGCTGGCCCAATCTTCACCACCCTGCCCAGTGTCTTCCCGCCCATCTTAAGTAATATTTGAAAACTTGAAATTGCTGTTATATGGTGACAAGAACCAGTAACCTTGTTTCGTTAATAACTCGAGATATACAAACACAAATCTAGTGAAACCAACTGCATTAGATCAAAAATTTCATTATCTTTCCAATGCCACTGGTCCCATATTTTTATGATTTTTGTACGATTTTTAGTGTATTAAACATGTTCACTGTATTCTGTCTAGTATTTGTAATTCCTAAAATTGTAGGTTTAATATTTTTGGGTAAATCCAATTGGGTTAGTCTTATTTTAGTACTGGCCATCTATGAAAAATATTTCTAGTCTCTGTTCATGCATTTTTGTTTCTGTTAGTAATATGTGTGTGTCACATGAATTGTTGAACACAAAACATTTATTTATTTTAAAATCTTTGGCCACCCCTTTTTATTTAAAAGTGGTCAACTTATGTTTATTCTTGAAAAACAAAACCTTCTGCAACTTAGGCCAAGTTCTATTATTTTTGGTTAAGTATTCAATAGTGTGGTGTAGTGTTTACCTCCTATTTTTGACTAGTGTTATGTGAGCAAATTAAATTAGGAAAACTAATTTGTACTTTCTAAAAAGGTTTGAAAATAAAATATGAGTATTTTTGATGCCAAACCAATGCACTTAACTTCTTTGGGGTGTTATCTACCCGAGGATATTCAATTTATGCCTTGGTAATAACCAAGGAGGCAATTGCTCATTTGTGAGGCTCTCATGCCTTTATTAGGTGAATAAATGGGGATTTTCTAAATTAAAGTTGTTTTATCTTTAAGTCCTTAGTATGTTAGCCCTTGGTTGAGTGGTTAGTTTCTGATTTTTGCATGTTTGCTTTGTTGGTGCAATGAGTTGATTGTGTTCCTTTTTAATTCCCGGCGGTAGATACGGACATTGTTGGGATTGCAGGAGAGAAGGGATTCGAAGATCTTTGAAGAAGTCCAGGGACATTTAAGCCAACCAAGGCAAGCCATCTCTTGATCTCTGATTGACGTGTCTCATATTGTTGTCACCTTATTATTACTCTTGTCTCTTGATCTTGTGTGTGTTAGTCTCTTTATCTTGTCAATGCATGCTTTGTCTTAAGCATGATGATCCTCTTGGTCATACTTCATGATCATCTTAGTAATTGTTGGTATACTTGTTGATCATGGCTATGCCATCCTACCTTGTTGAGTTACGAGCTTACCTTAAGCATGTGACACTTCTTGTCGATTCACTCCTACACCCCTTGTGAGTGTAGTAGTAACAACATCATGATCTTGGTGTACTCTCATTTTGAGATGAGTATGCCTACCTACCTTAGGTATGTCAAATAACGTTGACCACCCTCACTTCTATTAGTGTTGGTTGGTTAACACCACAAATCTGAAAGTATTTCCCTCTTATGTTGACAACATGCATGCTTACCCTAAGCATGTATGCCCCCTTGACCACCTATATTAGCATCTTCTTAGTGGCATGATGATTAACATCATGACCCTTGTTTAATCATACTACTTATGTTGTCCCTATGCATGCTTGTCCTAAGTATGTATGACCCCCTTGACACCTCATTTATCACCTCCTTAGTGGTATGATGGTTGGCATCATGCCACTGTTGTCTCTTAGTTCTTACATGAAACCATAGGTTGGGAACCCCTTGGAAAAAATACCTTGTTGAAAAGAATTTTTGGAAAACCTTGGGTAAGTTGGACTTACCTAAGTGTGTGTTTATGAAAGAAAAGGATCTTGGCAAAGATGGTTGGAAAGAGAATCTTGTTTATGAAAACTTTGGCGTCTAAGTATTCACCCGTGACAATTAACTAGCGCAACCACACTATCCAAAGTGGGCACGGGCTTAGTCCGTAGTTTGTTGAATTTGACATGAGATACCTTCACCACTCTCTAGGAGGGTCATGATGACCTCTGACACCGGGTTGCGCTCTGAAGGAGGCAATACACTGCATTAACTTGCAGCCGGACGATTACTGAGGGTCTTCTGTCATGGCGCCGGAGATACGCTCAAAAGGTGGTATGCTGCCGGGGTGCCGGGAAGGGGTAAGCCCGCAGGGAAGGACTCATGACAAGGGAGACAGGCGAAAGGCTATGACTGATTATCCGAGACTCGCATACTTTAGTATGACGAACCGGGGATGATCTCGGCGGATTTATCGGTTCTTGTGGGGAAAGTGCGCAAACTCTGCAGAGTAAAATCTATTCGAATAGCCGCGTCCGCGGTCATGGACGGTTGGAATGGCTGTTGCTTAGCCTGATGAGTTTTGTTTTACAAAATTGTTTGACAAAGGAAAGGAAAGAACTTGTTTGAAGTACCGGAAGGGTACGGGAAAGGATGTGTCGACCATATGGAGATGGTCGGGAAGGATAAGTAAAATTGGGTTACCCCCTTCCTAGTGTTTTATGTTGTAGAACTCTTTGAAGTATCATCTTCAACAAAGATATAGAGATGTCATAGAACCCTCTTAGTGTCCACTTCAACTGTGATGTTGGGATGCTATATCCACAAGAGAAACTATTCTATTCTTCATGCTATTTCCACAAGAGGAATTAGCTCTTCTCTCATGTCTTCTCTAGTTAGAATTGTTATCACCTTCTTGATGGTTTGCGAGTACAATTCCAATGTACTCACGGCTTTGTCCCTGGCTATTTACTTGGCCAGACTTGGAGGAACACAACGGATGGAGAAGGAGTTGGCGACGTCTATGCGAGCTAGGAACGTCTTCCCAGTCAGTTGCCTGTAGGGTTAAGGCAAATGACTCGGGCTCTACGCTGCTGATGTGATTCCGCTACTCTGATGATTAAGTTAGGCCCTTCGAGGCTATATGTAATTTTTGGTCATGTGACCGCATTGTAATTTTTATTATTCCGCTTTGTAATGGATGGTGTAATTTGATATCAGTTCGGTTATGTGTTCACGACACACTGATCATGGGATCGTGAACTGTATACATAACAGGGAATTTCGGACAGCTAGTCCGGGGTCCCCACAGAGCTGGTATCAGAGCCATCCTGACTGTAGGAGACCTTAGTTAGCATGGACGTTAGTTAGGAAATAATTACTTGGACAAAACTATTTACGAAACCAATTCTTTCTTTAGTCGGAAGCATAGCTTCTACTCCTCTTATTTCTTCAAAACTTCTAAATTCTTATCTCTCCACTTTATAAGAATGTTTGAAAAAAAAATTACTCTATTGTCTCATCCACTTCAAACCTACATATTGGACGATGTCCCCAACTCAGACCCTGAGACACGAAGTCAAAGATGGACCAACCTTTTAGGAAGTCTCATGTATCTCCAACAGCAGCTATTGAAGATTGGATGCCGACTTAGCCGTGCTCATCTAGGGATGATAACATCATACCTTTGGTTGTCACCAAAGTATGTCAAAGATCTGACCTTGTTCCTCCGTGAACTTGCACTTTTTGCAGTCGTCTAGGATCAAGTCCTCAGTTCTTGACTAGTAATTTTTAGGCCAGCCACCGGAAGTTTTCGACTTTGGGAGTACCTCGATAGCCGTCCCCTCGAAGACCTCACATCCCCGGGATGTTGAGCAAGAAGACTACACAGTTTTAGCCTCTGCCTCAACATCGGAGACTCAACCCCAGGCCTGCTTCACCACCAACAGCTTCGAAAGTCCTTATTGAAGCCGATGCCGGCGGTATGAAGACGTCAACATATGCGACCATCCCTAAACCTATAGGATGGATAGGACAAACTCAATCGCTTTGATTGAGCCACCCCTTCGCATTAGGAATTTCTGGGTACTTAGAGTACCATGTTTGGTTTGATGATTGCTTATAGTACCCTAAGTGTGTTGCTTTGAGTGTTTTTATCTGTTTATTGTGTGTATGATTGTCTTGGTCCTTTGGTTAGAAAAACAATCTTCGTGTGATAAACCAGCGTAGGAAGCCCCCCTAATATGTTTTCACCCTCATCCACCTCATCGATAGAATGCTAACTGCCAGTTAATTGGATAAGTTAACGAAAGGCTCTAACTCTAACCCGTTAACAGTTGTTTTCAACCGTTAGAGAAAACAAAACTAGACCCCTCTCTACGCTAACTACCTTCAAGATCAGCAGGAGCATCTCTACTACGCCAAGAAACTAAAAGCCAATACCTTCAAGAGTGACTGCACTTCTGCGAGAAGCCATACTAATTTGGTCTAACCTTGGAGTATCATCGCATTAACCTCAAGGATATCTTCTTCGAACCACTCTCTAGCACACCGTCTAACAAGCTGAGAGCACAATTGCGTCAAGGCCAAGCTACATCACATGGTTCATTTGGTCCTCATCAAGTGAAGTTCCTGAAGATACCTCCAGATTCAAGATCAGGTGTAATTCACCCGCTCACTTCTTAACTAGTATAAGTCAGCACCGACCCTCAAGCTGAAGATTGTCTTCGACGACCTTTGTTGACCTTTGTTGCTGCTTCATATAGACAACAACCAGGCACTTCATCGACTTACTAACTTACCGCGCGTTTTATGGTCTAGTAAACACCGTGAGTGCCTCTTGAAGTCATGGACTACACATCGCCTCCTGAAGATTCTTCAACTACATATGGAAGATCGACGACTTCTTCAGAAGCCCCCGACAGAACCACAAGGCAGAAGCTCAGTATTTTTCTGAAAACCCTGACGAAAAATCTTAAGGGTGGAAGACTTTGTCTCCCACTAAAAATTGGAACTAACCCTAACGTTTTCCATCTTTCTAAAACACCGTCGAAAACTTGTTGGGATGCACTAACTCCCCTTGAAGCTGTGGACTGCACCTCGCTCCCTGAAGATGCTTCAACTGAAGACAAGAGAAAGATCACTTCTTCGAAAGCACCAACAAGACCCGTGGTCGAAGCTAGAGTTTTGAAACCTCCCCCCCCCCCCCCCTATGAACAATTTTAAGGGTGGAAGACTTCGTCTTCCACTAAAATTTAAAGTTAACTATAAAAGGTTTTCAACCCTGCTAAAGCACCGCTGGAGTGCACTAATCTTGAACCCCCGCTAGGATCGCTTAGAAGTTCCAGGTCTAACACCTACATGAAATAGTCAACCTCTTCATGAAGCTCGCCATTGGCTGGAATCTACCGTGTCCCCCAGAAGATGAAGCAACGACCATCTCAACAATGGCGCGTCTGCAGAAGGATGTAGTCTAACTTTAGATAAACTTTGAAACCCCTATAATTCTATGCTTAGTAATCTCGGGACGAGATTATTTTAAGGGTGGAAGATCTGTCACACCCCAACTTTTGCGACCTTGTATAGTTGTCCAGAAGGCAAAAATTAGGGGGAACAAAAACTTTTTCTGAAGACTAACTAAGAAGAATTGCCTTGATCTGTTTGATATAATGAATTGCTTTGATCTGCTGGTAGATGAATTGTCTTGTTATGATTGTTGAAAATTGTCTTGAGCTACCTCCAAGATCAAGACCTCTCTTAGTAAAATAACTTAGCAACTCACTAATAAAACACATGTGTGGCCCTGGAAAATTCTTTTCCTTTCCCTACCAATACATAAAACCCTATGCTTGGTGTTTTCCCATAAGTACCCCAACTCACATCTTCTAGTCTCCAAAAATATATATATATATATAGCTAAGCTATGGTCACTCTTGTAATACCTTAACCTCCTCTCTTTAAAAATTGAACCTTTTGACCTAAACCACAAAACCCCTTTTTGTCTTGTCATATGACTTTAAAACTTAAATTCAAATGTTTTGTCAAAACCCCTTTTTCTTTAAATTGGCTATGATCACCCCAGATCAGAGTATCCCAAAATGGTTTCTAAAGCTATTTTGTTTTAACACAAAGTATTTACCCAATGACCTACCCTTATTTTATGTGACTTTAGTGTTTTATAAAAGCTTTTATACGCAGTTTTGGTCTCCTAAAGAAAAATGTAAGGGTTCATACTTTATTTTTCAACCATGGATCTATACCCTTCTAAAACCATCTCTCATTCCAAAATATCTCAAGTAAAACTATTTGTAGTTTACCAAAGCCTTCTCAAATAAAACTGGGAAATTTTACTGATATGTTTTATCATATCAATTCTAAAATAGTTTCTAAAAAAATTATTATTTTTTCTCTTTTTTTTTACCAAGATGGGTGTTAGTGGTATATGCCATCTCTTGCACCCTTTGGCCACGTTGTTTTGGCAAAAAAAAGATAAGAATATATAAGAGGAGTTGGCCGAATCAAGTTTGAGCCAAAGCTTGTACTTGCTCCTGCCCAAACCCGCACCACACGTCCTAGCTAACCCAGGCCACCATGACGCATATCCCGGCCAACTCGATCACACGCACCAAACCATGCATTCTCTACACGACCCAGCTGGCCACGGCCATGTCTCACGGACACACGCAAAGAGCCGAGCTCAGCGGCCGTTCCAGAACACCACGGATGATACAAGTACAGACCTGTGCCCAGCACTTCCGATCGACCGTTCGGGACGCTCTCGTCCGTGCACGCGTGAACCAACTCAGCACCTCTGTTTGGACCCTCTCTTCTGTCCCGATCGCACCAGGCCGTTAGCCCTTGAACAACGCGAACCAGCGAGCCAGAGGCAGCTCGAACTAGAGCATGCACGTCCACAACCGTGCGCACGCCAACGCCAAATGACCGTTCCAGGTCGAGCCCGCCCGCGCATACGCGCCCCTTCCCTCTCCCCTGCTGACACCAGCATGGAGACGTCAGCAGCGCGACGCACGAGGCGACACCGTGACGCCAGCACTTGGTCGAGCACCCTCTGTGCAGTGGCCCGCACTCCCTCCCGGCAGTTTTCCTGCTCAGTGCCTCGCCTCCGAAATCCTAGCGCGCGAGGAGCTGCTCCCGACCGCCCCGGTTGCCCAATGGCAAGGCCATAGACCCGTGCACCGCTGCTCTGGTCCGCGCCCACCGTGAGCCCATCCTCGGCTATAAAAGCCGCCCGAGCTCCCCTTCACTTCACCACACCGCTCCAGGACGCCCTCCTCCACTCTGCCCTTCTCACTTAGCTCACCGTAGCGCCGCAGCACCCTCCTTCCATGCTGCTCGCTGAAGAACGCCGCACCGGCATGGTCACCACGGCATGCCGTGGTCACCGTGAGGGTTGGCGAGCCAAGCTGAGCTCGCCCCCGACGTCCCTGCCCTCTCTTCTCTTCTCCATGACGATCCCCTACCTCTTCTGGCCCTAACCACTCCCTCCGTTGCCTTCCAGGTTCGCCGGAACCGCCGCCGCCGTCGCCTTGCCGGGAGGTGCTGCGAGGACGCCGCCACCGGGAGAAGCCGCTGCCGGGCGAGAGGAAGGCGCCGAGCCCGCGCCAGCACCGCCCCACCTCGCCGCCACCCTGCCCAGCCTTCGCCGTCGTCCGCCGCGTCCCGCAGGTGAGCCTCCGCCCCGCCCTACCCTTTTTTTTCTGTACGACAGCGAGCGAGGACGCGAGGAGAAGACGAGGACCGATCCTCCCGATCGTGCACGCGTGCATGGCCTAGTGGCCACGTTGGCCCATGCACTGGGCCCCGCCATGGGCCCGTCTCCCCTTTTCTTTTCTTATTTTTATTTTCCCTCCACCTGCCAAACCACCTGGGCTGGCCCAATCTTCACCACCCTGCCCAGTGTCTTCCCGCCCATCTTAAGTAATATTTGAAAACTTGAAATTGCTGTTATATGGTGACAAGAACCAGTAACCTTGTTTCGTTAATAACTCGAGATATACAAACCCAAATCTAGTGAAACCAACTGCATTAGATCAAAAATTTCATTATCTTTCCAATGCCACTGGTCCCATATTTTTATGATTTTTGTACGATTTTTAGTGTATTAAACATGTTCACTGTATTTTGTCTAGTATTTGTAATTCCTAAAATTGTAGGTTTAATATTTTTGGGTAAATCCAATTGGGTTAGTCTTATTTTAGTACTGGCCATCTATGAAAAATATTTATAGTCTCTATTCATGCATTTTTGTTTCTGTTAGTAATATGTGTGTGTCACATGAATTGTTGAACACAAAACTTTTATTTATTTTAAAATCTTTGGCCACCCCTTTTTATTTAAAAGTGTTCAACTTATGTTTATTCTTGAAAAACAAAACCTTCTACAACTTAGGCCAAGTTCTATTATTTTTGGTTAAGTATTCAATAGTGTGGTGTAGTGTTTACCTCCTATTTTTGACTAGTGTTATGTGAGCAAATTAAATTAGGAAAACTAATTTGTACTTTCTAAAAAGGTTTGAAAATAAAATATGAGTATTTTTGATGCCAAACCAATGCACTTAACTTCTTTGGGGTGTTATCTACCCGAGGATATTCAATTTATGCCTTGGTAATAACCAAGGAGGCAATTGCTCATTTGTGAGGCTCTCATGCCTTTATTAGGTGAATAAATGGGGATTTTCTAAATTAAAGTTGTTTTATCTTTAAGTCCTTAGTATGTTAGCCCTTGGTTGAGTGGTTAGTTTCTGATTTTTGCATGTTTGCTTTGTTGGTGCAATGAGTTGATTGTGTTCCTTTTTAATTCCCGGCGGTAGATACGGACATTGTTGGGATTGCAGGAGAGAAGGGATTCGAAGATCTTTGAAGAAGTCCAGGGACATTTAAGCCAACCAAGGCAAGCCATCTCTTGATCTCTGATTGACGTGTCTCATATTGTTGTCACCTTATTATTACTCTTGTCTCTTGATCTTGTGTGTGTTAGTCTCTTTATCTTGTCGATGCATGCTTTGTCTTAAGCATGATGATCCTCTTGGTCATACTTCATGATCATCTTAGTAATTGTTGGTATACTTGTTGATCATGGCTATGCCATCCTACCTTGTTGAGTTACGAGCTTACCTTAAGCATGTGACACTTCTTGTCGATTCACTCCTACACCCCTTGTGAGTGTAGTAGTAACAACATCATGATCTTGGTGTACTCTCATTTTGAGATGAGTATGCCTACCTACCTTAGGTATGTCAAATAACGTTGACCACCCTCACTTCTATTAGTGTTGGTTGGTTAACACCACAAATCTGAAAGTATTTCCCTCTTATGTTGACAACATGCATGCTTACCCTAAGCATGTATGCCCCCTTGACCACCTATATTAGCATCTTCTTAGTGGCATGATGATTAACATCATGACCCTTGTTTAATCATACTACTTATGTTGTCCCTATGCATGCTTGTCCTAAGTATGTATGACCCCCTTGACACCTCATTTATCACCTCCTTAGTGGTATGATGGTTGGCATCATGCCACTGTTGTCTCTTAGTTCTTACATGAAACCATAGGTTGGGAACCCCTTGGAAAAAATACCTTGTTGAAAAGAATTTTTGGAAAACCTTGGGTAAGTTGGACTTACCTAAGTGTGTGTTTATGAAAGAAAAGGATCTTGGCAAAGATGGTTGGAAAGAGAATCTTGTTTATGAAAACTTTGGCGTCTAAGTATTCACCCGTGACAATTAACTAGCGCAACCACACTATCCAAAGTGGGCACGGGCTTAGTCCGTAGTTTGTTGAATTTGACATGAGATACCTTCACCACTCTCTAGGAGGGTCACGATGACCTCTGACACCGGGTTGCGCTCTGAAGGAGGCAATACACTGCATTAACTTGCAGCCGGACGATTACTGAGGGTCTTCTGTCATGGCGCCGGAGATACGCTCAAAAGGTGGTATGCTGCCGGGGTGCCGGGAAGGGGTAAGCCCGCAGGGAAGGACTCATGACAAGGGAGACAGGCGAAAGGCTATGACTGATTATCCGAGACTCGCATACTTTAGTATGACGAACCGGGGATGATCTCAGCGGATTTATCGGTTCTTGTGGGGAAAGTGCGCAAACTCTGCAGAGTAAAATCTATTCGAATAGCCGCGTCCGCGGTCATGGACGGTTGGAATGGCTGTTGCTTAGCCTGATGAGTTTTGTTTTACAAAATTGTTTGACAAAGGAAAGGAAAGAACTTGTTTGAAGTACCGGAAGGGTACGGGAAAGGATGTGTCGACCATATGGCGATGGTCGGGAAGGATAAGTAAAATTGGGTTACCCCCTTCCTAGTGTTTTATGTTGTAGAACTCTTTGAAGTATCATCTTCAACAAAGATATAGAGATGTCATAGAACCCTCTTAGTGTCCACTTCAACTGTGATGTTGGGATGCTATATCCACAAGAGAAACTATTCTATTCTTCATGCTATTTCCACAAGAGGAATTAGCTCTTCTCTCATGTCTTCTCTAGTTAGAATTGTTATCACCTTCTTGATGGTTTGCGAGTACAATTCCAATGTACTCACGGCTTTGTCCCTGGCTATTTACTTGGCCAGACTTGGAGGAACACAACGGATGGAGAAGGAGTTGGCGACGTCTATGCGAGCTAGGAACGTCTTCCCAGTCAGTTGCCTGTAGGGTTAAGGCAGATGACTCGAGCTCTACGCTGCTGATGTGATTCCGCTACTCTGATGATTAAGTTAGGCCCTTCGAGGCTATATGTAATTTTTGGTCATGTGACCGCATTGTAATTTTTATTATTCCGCTTTGTAATGGATGGTGTAATTTGATATCAGTTCGGTTATGTGTTCACGACACACTGATCATGGGATCGTGAACTGTATACATAACAGGGAATTTCGGACAGCTAGTCCGGGGTCCCCACACCTGTCCCCCAGATCTTGGCCTCGCGATGGCGGCGGCTCTGGAAGGTTTCTCGTACCGTGGCTTTTTTGTATCGAGGTTTTAGGTCCAGGGGCTTTATATAGGCGAAGAGGCGGCGTCAGGAGGTCGAAGGGGCGACGACACTATAGGGGGGCGCGGCCCCCCCTTGGCCGCGCCGGCCTATGGTTTTGTGGGCCTGTGCCCCCTCTCTGGCGGTTCTCGTGTGTTCTGGATGCTTCCGGGCAAAATAGGAACCTGGGCGTTGATTTCGTCCGATTCCGAGAATATTTCGTTACTAGGATTTCTGAAACCAAAAACAGCAGAAAACAAAGAATCGGCACTTCGGCATCTTGTTAATAGGTTAGTTCCAGAAAATGCACGAATATGACATAAAGTGTGCATAAAACATGTAGATATCGTCAATAATGTGGCATGGAACATAAGAAATTATCGATACGTCGGAGACATATCACCTGCCGCCTCTCAAACGGTGATACCGCTGCTGCTAAATGGGACCCGCATGTCATCCTCTATGTACTATAAAACTTTCTTTTCTTGGAGTTTTTTTTGGCACCTCAAATTTGGTCACTTGCCTTTTTCTTTCGATCCCCTGCCGCCTCTCAAACGGTGATACCGCTGCTGCTAAATGGGACCCACATGTCATCCTCTGTGTACTATAAAACTTTCTTTTCTTGGAGTTTTTTTTGGCACCTCAAATTTGGTCACTTGCCTTTTTCTTTCGATCCCCTGCCGCCTCTCAAACGGTGATACCGCTGCTGCTAAATGGGACCCACTTGTCATCCTCTATCTACTATAAAACTTTCTTTTCTTGGATTTTTTTGGCACCTCATATTTGGTCACTTACCTTTTTCTTTCGATCCCCTGGCGCCTCTCAAACGGTGATACCGCTGCTGCTAAATGGGACCCGCATGTCATCCTCTATGTACTATAAAACTTTCTTTTCTTGGATTTTTTTTGGCACCTCAAATTTGGTCACTTTCCTTTTTCTTTCGATCCCCTGCCGCCTCTCAAACGGTGATACCGCTGCTGCTAAATGGACCCGCATGTCATCCTCTATGTACTATAAAACTTTCTTTTCTTGGATTTTTTTTGGCACCTCATATTTGGTCACTTACCTTTTTCTTTCGATCCCCTGCCGCCTCTCAAACGGTGATACCGCTGCTGCTAAATGGGACCCGCATGTCATCCTCTATGTACTATAAAACTTTCTTTTCTTGGAGTTTTTTTTGGCACCTCAAATTTGGTCACTTACCTTTTTCTTTCGATCCCATGCCGCCTCTCAAACGGTGAGACCGCTGCTGCTAAATGGGACCCGCATGTCATCCTATTTGTACTATAAAACTTTATTTTCTTGAATTATTTTTGGATCCTGATGTTTGGTCACTTGCCTTTTTCTTTCGATCTCATGCCACATTTGAAACGTTTAGGAACCTGCAGGCTCATGGGACCCGCATGTCATCCTCTATGTACTATAAAAGTTCATTTTCTTGGTTTTTTTTCACCCTCTGATTTTTGGCTATTTCCTTTTTCTTTTGATCCCCTGCCGCCTTTGAAACGTTGAGGACTCTGCTGGCTCATAGGTCCCACATGTCAGCCTGTATGAACGATAAAACTTTCCTTTCTTGGAGTTTTTTTTACCCCCTAATTTCTGGCTACTTTCTTTTTTCTTTTGATCTCAAGCCGCATTTGAAACGTTGGGACCGCTGCTGCAAAATGGGACCCGCATGTCATTCTCTATGTACAATAAAGTTTCTTTTCTTGGATTATCTTTGGCTCCTGATATTTTGTCACGTGCCTTTTTCTTTCGATCTCATGCCGCCTTTGAAACGTTGACTAAGCTGCTGGCTCATGGGTCCCGCATGTCATCCTCTACGAACAATAAAAGTTTCCTTTATTGGACTTATTTTTTGACCCCTAATTTCTGGCTATTTGCCTTTTTCTTTTGATCCCCTGCCCCTTTGAAACGATGAGGACGCTGTTGGCAGGTCGGTCCCACATGTCATCCTCTATGAACAATAAAAGTTTCCTTTGGTGGATTAATTTTTGACCCCTAATTAATTTCTGGCTATTTCCTTTTTTTCTTTTGATCCCCTGCCGCCTTGGAATCGTTGAGGATGCTGCTGCCTCATGGGTCCCGCATGTCATCCTCTCAGAACGGTAAATATTTCTTTACTTGGATTTCGTTTACCAACTGATTTTTGTCTTATTTTTCCTTTCGATCTTCTGCCGCCTTTAAAACATTGTCGAGAGGCTGCTGGCTCACGGGTCCCACATGTCATCCTCTATAAACAATAAACGTTGAGGATGCTGCCTCATGGGTCCCGCGTGCCATCCTCTCAGAACGATAAATGTTTTCTTTTCTTCGATTTTTTTACCAACTGATTTTTGGTTTTTTTTTTCATCCCCTGCCGCCTTTAAAAAGTTGACGACGCTGCTGGCTCATGGGTTCCCGATGTCAGCCTCCCCATACAAGAAACATGTGATATCTTGATTATTTTGCAGACAATAAACAGTGTATTTCGCTCTGAGCTATTGCAAACGGATAAATTAAATATTTATTTGTACATAAACAAACTTATATGTTGAATCTCCTTGTTTTGTGTTTTTGCGAAGCATAGAACTTTCCTATTTTTTTTTTAGAAAATTCCGAACTTTCCTATTTTGGAGTGGGCTGAAATTGTACGAGTCAAAAGGCCAAGCAGGATAGTTCAAAGGCCCAGATGTCCAGATGCAGCCCAATTGAAATCTTTCTTCTTGGATTTTTTTCACCCCCTGATTTCTGGCTACTTCATTTTTCTTTTGGTCCTGTGCCGCCTTGGAAACGTTGAGACCGCTGCTGCAAAATGGGACCCGCATGTCATCCTCTATGTACAATAAAATTTCTTTTCTTGGATTATTTTTGGCTCCTGATATTTGGTCACTTGCCTTTTTCTTTCGATCCCGTGCAGCCTCTCAAACGGTGATACCGCTGCTGCTAAATGGGACCCGCATGTCATCCTCTATGTACAATCAAGTTTTTTTCTTAAATTATTTTTGGCTCCTGATATTTGGTCACTTGCCTTTTTCTTTCGATCTCATGCCACATTTGAAAACATTGAGGAACCTGCAGGATCATGGGACCCGCATGTCATCCTCTATGTACTATAAAACTTTCTTTTCTTGAATTATTTTTGGCTCCTCATATTTGGTCACTTGCCTTTTTCTTTCGATCTCATGCCACGTTTGACACGTTGAGGAACCTGCTGGCTCATGGGACCCACATGTCATCCTCTATGTGCTATAAAAGTTTATTTTCTTGTATTTTTTTCACCCTCTGATTTTTGTCTATTTCCTTTTTCTTTTGATCCCCTGCCGCCTTGGAAACGTTGAGTAAGCTGCTGACTCATTGAACTCGCATGTCATCCTCTATGTACAATCAACTTCCTTTTTCTTTTGATCTCAAGCCGCATTTGAAACGTTGAGACCGCTGCTGCTAATTGGGACCCGCATGTCATCCTCCATGTAAAATAAAGTTTCTTTTCTTGTATTATTTTTGGCTCCTGATATTTGGTCACTTGCCTTTTTCTTTCGTACTCATGCCGCCTTTGAAACGTTGAGGAAGCTGCTGGCTCATGGGTCCCGCATGTCATCCTCTATAAACAATAAAAGTTTCCTTTGTTGGAGTTATTTTTTACCCCTATTTCTGGGTACTTCCTTTTTCTTTTGATCCCCTGCCGCCTTTGAACGTTGAGGACTCTGCTGGCTAATGGGTCCCACATGTCAGCCTCTATGAACGATAAACCTTTCTTTTCTTGGAGTTGTTTTGACCCCTAATTTCTGGCTATTTTGCCTTTTTTGGATCCCGTGCCGCCTTGGAAACGTTGAGGATGCTGCTGCCACATGGGTCCCGCATGTCATCCTCTCAGAACGATAAATGTTTCTTTTCTTCGATTTTTTTACCAACTGATTTTTGATTTATTTTTTCTTTCGATCCCCTGCCGCCTTTAAAACTTTGACGACACTGCTGGCTCATGGGTCCCGATGTCAGCCTCCCCGTACAAGAAACATGTGATATCTTGATTATTTTGCAGACAATAAACAGTGTATTTCGCTCTGAGCTATTGCAAACGGAAAAAATAAATTTTATTTTTAAAGAAACAAACTTATATGTTGAATCTCCTTGTTTTTTGTTTTTGCGAAGCATAGGACTTTCCTGTTTTTGAGTGGGCTGAAATTGTACGAGTCCAAAGGCGTCCAGCAGGATAGTTTGAAGGCCCAGACGGCCAGATCCAGCCCAATTGAAATCTTTCTTTTCTTGGATTTTTTTGACCCCCTGATTTCTGGCTACTTCCTTTTTCTTTTGATCCCGTGCTGCCTTGGAAACGTTGAGACCGCTGCTTATAAATGGGAACCGCATGTCATCCTCTATGTGCAATCAACTTTCTTTTCTCGGAGTTTTTTTTGGCACCTCAAATTTGGTCACTTGCCTTTTTCTTTCGATCCCCTGCCGCCTCTCAAACGGTGATACCGCTGCTGCTAAATGGGACCCGCATGTCATCCTCTATGTACTATAAAACTTTCTTTTCTTGGATTTTTTTGGCACCTCATATTTGGTCACTTACCTTTTTCTTTCGATCCCCTGCCGCCTCTCAAACGGTGATACCGCTGCTGCTAAATGGGACCCGCATGTCATCCTCTATGTACTATAAAACTTTCTTTTCTTGGAGTTTTTTTTGGCACCTCAAATTTGGTCACTTACCTTTTTCTTTCGATCCCATGCCGCCTCTCAAACGGTGAGACCGCTGCTGCTAAATGGGACCCGCATGTCATCCTCTTTGTACTATAAAACTTTCTTTTCTTGAATTATTTTTGGATCCTGATGTTTGGTCACTTGCTGTTTTCTTTCGATCTCATGCCACGTTCGAAACGTTTAGGAACCTGCAGGCTCATGGGACCTGCATGTCATCCTCTATGTACTATAAAAGTTCATTTTCTTGGTTTTTTTTTCACCCTCTGATTTTTGGCTATTTCCTTTTTCCTTTGATCCCCTGCCGCCTTTGAAATGTTGAGGACTCTGCTGGCTCATAGGTCCCACATGTCAGCCTGTATGAACGATAAAACTTTCCTTTCTTGGAGTTTTTTTTACCCCCTAATTTCTGGCTACTTTCTTTTTTCTTTTGATCTCAAGCCGCATTTGAAACGTTGGGACCGCTGCTGCAAAATGGGACCCGCATGTCATTCTCTATGTACAATAAAGTTTCTTTTCTTGGATTATCTTTGGCTCCTGATATTTTGTCACGTGCCTTTTTCTTTCGATCTCATGCCGCCTTTGAAACGTTGACTAAGCTGCTGGCTCATGGGTCCCGCATGTCATCCTCTACGAACAATAAAAGTTTCCTTTATTGGACTTATTTTTTGACCCCTAATTTCTGGCTATTTGCCTTTTTCTTTTGATCCCCTGCCCCTTTGAAACGATGAGGACGCTGTTGGCAGGTCGGTCCCACATGTCATCCTCTATGAACAATAAAAGTTTCCTTTGGTGGATTTATTTTTGACCCCTAATTAATATCTGGCTATTTCCTTTTTTTCTTTTGATCCCATGCCGCCTTGGAATCGTTGAGGATGCTACTGCCTCAAGGGTCCCGCATGTCATCCTCTCAGAACGGTAAATATTTCTTTACTTGGATTTCGTTTACCAACTGATTTTTGTCTTATTTTTCCTTTCGATCTCCTGCCGCCTTTCAAACGTTGTCGAGAGGCTGCTGGCTCACGGGTCCCACATGTCAGCCTCTATAAACAATAAACGTTGAGGATGCTGCCTCATGGGTCCCGCATGCCATCCTCTCAGAACGATAAATGTTTTCTTTTCTTCGATTTTTTTACCAACTGATTTTTGGTTTTTTTTTCATCCCCTGCCGCCTTTAAAACGTTGACGACGCTGCTGGCTCATGGGTCCCCAATATCAGCCTCCCCGTACAAGAAACATGTGATATCTTGATTATTTTGCAGACAATAAATAGTGTATTTCGCTCTGAGCTATTGCAAACGGATAAATTAAATATTTATTTGTACATAAACAAACTTATATGTTGAATCTCCTTGTTTTGTGTTTTTGCGAAGCATAGGACTTTCCTGTTTTATTTTAGAAAATTCCGAACTTTCCTGTTTTGGAGTGGGCTGAAATTGTACGAGTCAAAAGGCCAAGCAGGATAGTTCAAAGGCCCAGATGTCCAGATGCAGCCCAATTGAAATCTTTCTTCTTGGATTTTTTTCACCCCCTGATTTATGGCTACTTCATTTTTCTTTTGGTCCTGTGCCGCCTTGGAAACGTTGAGACCACTGCTGCAAAATGGGACCCGCATGTCATCCTCTATGTACAATAAAATTTCTTTTCTTGGATTATTTTTGGCTCCTGATATTTGGTCACTTGCCTTTTTCTTTCGATCCCGTGCAGCCTCTCAAACGGTGATACCGCTGCTGCTAAATGGGACCCGCATGTCATCTTCTATGTACAATCAAGTTTTTTTCTTCAATTATTTTTGGCTCCTAATATTTGGTCACTTGCCTTTTTTTTTCGATCTCACGCCACGTTTGAAACGTTGAGGAACCTGTAGGATCATGGGACCCGCATGTCATCCTCTATGTACTATAAAACTTTCTTTTCTTGAATTATTTTTGGCTCCTCATATTTGGTCACTTGCCTTTTTCTTTCGATCTCATGCCACGTTTGACACGTTGAGGAACCTGCTGGCTCATGGGACCCGCATGTCATCCTCTATGTGCTATAAAAGTTTATTTTCTTTTATTTTTTTCACCCTCTGATTTTTGTCTATTTCCTTTTTCTTTTGATCCCCTGCCGCCTTGGAAACGTTGAGTAAGCTGCTGACTCATGGGACCCGCATGTCATCCTCTATGTACAATCAACTTCCTTTTTCTTTTGATCTCAAGCCGCATTTGAAACGTTGAGACCGCTGCTGCTAATTGGGACCCGCATGTCATCCTCTATGTAAAATAAAGTTTCTTTTCTTGGATTATTTTTGGCTCCTGATATTTGGTCACTTGCCTTTTTCTTTCGTTCTCATGCCGCCTTTGAAACATTGAGGAAGCTGCTGGCTCATGGGTCCCGCATGTCATCCTCAATAAACAATAAAAGTTTCCTTTGTTGGAGTTATTTTTTACCCCTAATTTCTGGGTACTTCCTTTTTATTTTGATCCCCTGCCGCCATTGAACGTTGAGGACTCTGCTGGCTAATGGGTCCCACATGTCAGCCTCTATGAACGATAAACCTTTCTTTTCTTGGAGTTATTTTGACCCCTAATTTCTGGCTATTTTGCCTTTTTTGGATCCCGTGCCGCCTTGGAAACATTGAGGATGCTGCTGCCACATGGGACCCGCATGTCATCCTCTCATAACGATAAATTTTTCTTTTCTTCGATTTTTTTACCAACTGATTTTTGATTTATTTTTTCTTTCGATCCCCTGCCGCCTTTAAAACTTTGACGACGCTGCTGGCTCATGGGTCCTGATGTCAGCCTCCCCGTACAAGAAACATGTGATATCTTGATTATTTTGCAGACAATAAACAGTGTATTTCGCTCTGAGCTATTGCAAACGGAAAAAATAAATCTTTATTTTTAAAGAAACAAACTTATATGTTGAATCTCCTTGTTTTTTGTTTTTGCGAAGCATAGGACTTTCCTGTTTTTGAGTGGGCTGAAATTGTACGAGTCCAAAGGCGTCCAGCAGGATAGTTTGAAGGCCCAGACGGCCAGATCCAGCCCAATTGAAATCTTTCTTTTCTTGGAATTTTTTGACCCCCTGATTTCTGGCTACTTCCTTTTTTTTGGTCCTGTGCCACCTTGGAAACGTTGAGAACGCTGCTACATAATGGGACCCGCATGTCATCCTCTATGTACAATAATTTCTTTTCTTGGATTATTTTTGGCTCCTGATATTTGTCACCTTTTTCTTTCCATCTCATGCCGACTTCGAAACGCTGAGACCCCTGCTGCAAAATGGGACCCGCATGTCATCCTCTATGTACAATAAAATTACTTTTCTTGGATTATTATTTTGGCTCCTGATATTTGGTCACTTGCCTTTTTCTTTCGATCTCATGCCACGTTTGAAACGTTGAGGAACCTGCTGGCTCATGGGACCCTCATGTCATTCTCTATGTACTATAAAAGTTTTTTCATGGATTTTTTTCACCCTCTGATTTCTGGCTATTTCCTTTTTCTTTTGATCCCCTGCTGCCTTGGAAACGTTGAGTAAGCTGCTGACTCATGGGACCCGCATGTCATCCTCTATGTACAATCAACTTTCTTTTTTTGGAGTTTATTTTTTACCCCCTAATTTCTGGCTACTTCCATTTTCTTTTGATCCCCTGCCGCCTTTAGAACGTTGAGGATGCTGCTGCCTCATGGTCCCGCATGTCAGCCTCTCAGAACGATAAATGTTTCTTTTCATGGATTTTTTTGTCCCCATGATTTCTGCCTACTTCCTTTTTTCTTTTGGTCCTATGCCGCCTTGGCAACGTCGAGACCGCTGCTGCATAATGGGACCCGCATGTCATCCTCTATGCACAATAAAAGTTTCTTTCGTGGATTATTTTTGGCTCCTGATATTTGTCACTTGCCTTTTTCTTTCGATCTCATGCCAACTTTGAAACGTTCAGAACGCTGCTGCAAAATGGGACCCGCATGTCATCCTCTATGTACAATAAACGTTTTTTCTTGGATTATTTTTGGGACCTGATATTTGTCACTTGCCTTTTTTCTTTCGGTATCATGCCGCCTTTGAAACGTTGTGGAAGCTGCTGGCTCGTGGGTCCCGCAAGTCATCCTCTATGTAGAATAAAAGTTTCCTTTCTTGAATTATTTTTTCCCCTGATTTCTGGCTACTTCCTTTTTCTTTTGATCCCGTGCCGCCTTGGAAACGTTGAGACCGCTGCTGCAAAATGGGACCCGCATGTCATCCTCTATGTATAATAAACGTTTTTTCTTGGATTATTTTTGGGACCTGATATTTGTCACTTGCCTTTTTTCTTTCGGTATCATGCCGCCTCTGAAACGTTGTGGAAGCTGCTGGCTCGTGGGTCCCGCAAGTCATCCTCTATGTAGAATAAAGTTTCCTTTCTTGGAATTATTTTTACCCCTGATTTCTGGCTACTTCCTTTTTCTTTTGATCCCGTGCCGCCTTGGAAACGTTGAGACCGCTGCTGCAAAATGGGACCCGCATGTCATCCTCTATGTACAATAAAGTTTCTTTTCTTGGATTATTTTTGGCTACTGATGTTTTGGCACTTGCCTTTTTCTTTCGATCTCATGCCGCCTTTGAAACGTTGAGACCGCTGCTGCAAAATGGGACCCATATGTCATCCTCCATATACAATAAAAGTTTCTTTTCTTGGATTATTTTTTGTTCCTGATATTTGTTCACTTTCCTTTTTCTTTCGATCTCATGCCGCCTCTGTAACGTTGAGTAAGTAACTGGCTCATGGGACCCGCATGTCATCCTCTATGTACAATAAAGTTTCTTTTCTTGGATTTTTTTACCCCCTGATTTTTGGTCACTTGCCTTTTTCTTTCGATCCTATGCCGCCTTTGAAATTGAGGAGGCTGCTGGCTCATGGGTCCCACATGTCAGCCTCTATGAACAATAAACCTTTCCTTTGTTGGATTTATTTTTTACCCCTAATTTCTCGCTATTGGCCTTTTTCTTTTGATCCCCTGCGGCCTTTGAAACGATGAGGACGACGCTGGCAGGTCGGTCCCACATGTCATCTTCTATGAAGAATAAAAGTTTCCTTTGTTGGATTTACTTTTGACCCCTAATTTCTGGCTATTTGCCTTTTTTTCTTTTGATCCTCTGCCGACTTTGAAATGATGAGGATGCTGCTGGCAGATCTGTCCCACATGTTAGCCTCTCTGAACTATAAATGTTTCCTTTCTATGATTTATTTTTTACCCCTATTTTCGGGATACTTCCTCTTTTGTTTTGGATATCCTACCGCATTTGAAATTTTAAGGACGCTGCTGGCTCATGGGTCCCACATGGCATCCTGTTTGGACGATAAACCTTCATTTCTTGTTAATGACAGGTTTATCTGTATTATTTTTGCAGACTAATACAAGCTCTTTCGCTCCAAGATCTTGCAAGTTAATAGAATAAATCATGGAATTATTAGGATATGTTTTAAATTTCAAATCCACTTTATGAATTTTTGAAAATACCGTGATCCATGTGGGTATGGAGCGATCAAGGATTTTCATATTGGCCATGAGCAGTATCAAAAATTGCAACCCAATAATTCAAAATAAATACAAACAACTTTTATGTAGAATCTCCGTGTTTTTGTTTTTTGCCAATCATAGGATCTGTGGTTCTTTAGAAAAGGGCCAACATTGCATGAGCAGAAAGGCCCATTTGTAGTTATTGGGCTTCGATAGCCGGAGCAAGTAGGCCAATAGCAAATACCTTGTAGATGGCCGTTGGAACCCAAAAGTATTTGTTGCCTAGACTTAGATGCCAAACTCAGCCTTATTGACATGAACCTTGCTATGCACACGACAATTTCAGTCCGATCCGTGTACGAAACACAAGATCCAACCCTTCGCGTGAGGAAGCAGGTGGCAGCACACCTCCAGATGCTCAATCGTACATACACATATCATATAGGAGTTGTCGTATGTACATCAGTTCCGTATTGACATGTTTTTTTCTTTGGTTCACATATGGGGTCCGCACAGTCACCTAGGTCGCACATCTACTTCCTTGCTCGTAGTTGATGCATGTTTAGTGGCCTGCCCCTAGGGATGTACTTTACCCTTTAGCGGCCAAAAAAATAGGAATTGTCCTCTCATGAGTATGATCAACAAGAGGTGGCTATATTATAAAGGACGTACACACATTGTAATTATAGTGCTGAAATAAAGTCAATCCTAAAACAGCCATGCATGGGTTATAATATGAAGGCAACACGAAATACAAAAGCGGGCAGTGTTCAAATAAACTGATTCAAACTAGTACATACTAAAAACAGTGTACTACTTCTCAACACTTCAAGTATAATAAAAAAGTGTGTCAGTGTTTTTTTAAAGGTAACACCGAACGGGCAATGTTTAATGCAGGCTTAAACCACATAGACGCTTGTCGGACATTATCCCAACGATCTCTGGGAAGGCTGATAACTCCCACAGTCTCAGCTTCATTTGGCTGGAGGTTGCATCGCAAAATTTTAGGGTATTGATTATGAAGAATCTTCCGGTATGCTGTGTAGACGCAGTTTTTCCTCATGAATGGAACCAATGTGCCATCAGGAGCTTTGGATTCACGCTTCTTCAGGTTGGCAATGATCGGGTAATTGAGTCCGAGGAACAGAGAGTGGTCACCGAGGCTGTTAACCTGCCTCCAAAGAAAGTCCCCTGCACGTGCAGTAGATAAGGGATCCTGCTCAAAGACGTAGGTGGCAACAGGAGGATACTGTCGTAGCTGAAGCCCATTAGCAGCATAGGGAATGTCAGGAGGTACTTCAGCATTGTCAATCCCAATGTTGTTTACTGTAAGGATGATCATCAATCGCTTGCCATCAGCAGATGGAGTGAGGAACCACGCGTACTGCTGATCATCCACCACCGGTGGCGGGATTGCAAGCGGGAGCATCAGATTTTCTGCAATATTAGAAATGGAAACGAATAGGGTGTTACTGGCAACCATATTCAAACAGCAGCATTGTTCATCGTTCATGCTCATAGTATAAATACGACTATGTAAGCTAAGGACATTGGTTATTCATGTGTTCAAATAGAGTGTCCAATATATCAGTTATACTGCATCCATCCCACGAAACTAGTCTTAACTTCGCCAAAACTAGAGTTATATACTACCTCTGTCCCACCGAAAGTGTCTGAGATTTGTCCAAATTCAGATGTATCTAGACAGTGAAAGCATATAGATACATTCAAATTTTGACAAATATATATCATCTTAAGTTTAAGTCCTGTGCTGTAGTTAATTCCCTTTGTCTTAAGTTATCTATTAGATAACTTCCCTGTGATCACCCGAAGGGTAAGAAATGTTTAATTGTATAAGTGGATTGCCTAGACCTTTCCATCAGTTCGGACTTTTGGTTGCGTTGGCTAGTCCATGAAGCTTGACATGGTGTCAGAGCCAGGGTCTCTAGTTCGAGTCCTGGCTTTCGCAATTTATCCTAAAATTGTTGTTTCCCCCTCGGTGCCCATGTATATGCCTCTTGAGCTATACCTCTGAGTCTTTCCACGTGTTGACTTGTCTCCCATCACACGTGAGGGGGGGTGTTGAATTGTATAAGTGGATTGCCGCCCTTGCGATCAGTTTGGACTTTTGGTTGTGTTGGTAGTGCATGAAGCTTGACAAGAAAGAAATGCTCTTTGTAGCTAACCCCAAGTCTGGTAACATTTGCAAAATAGGTATCAGATGCAGCTATCCATTCAGTAGAAGAATTTGCATTTTAGAGTTGAAGGTTCATAATCTCTTCTCTACTATTGATAGTAAAGGGTACACATGGTATTTGTTTACCTCATTTTCGCGTTCTAAAAAAGGTACGCTATATGGTTGTGCTAAGTTAAACTGATTTAAGTCTGTTCAAGTTTATCGAAAATTATACTACCAACATCTAAAACATCAATATAGGTTCATATATTACAAAAGATATTTAGAATTTCTTTTCTCGAACACATGCCTAGTCGTGCATCATTCTATATTAGAGCATACAGGGTTGTAGCAAGGCTACGAAAAACTGAGAAAGCAAAAAGAAAGAACTATACAGGGGACTACAGGCAGCTAACTTTGTTAGTCCTGCAGGTGCTAAATCTTATATATATATGAGGTTGTAGATATTAGTCGTAAACTTGCTCAAACTTAAATAGTATTGAATTTGGAAAAAGATAACCTGAGTTATTTTGAATGAGGGTACGTCACAATCACTAATCAAAGATAATTGTGGGAAACTGAAATCTATTCAAGAAAATGGGAGAAATAATGTATCAAAAACAAAATTAATTATACCATTTTGCAGATTGTTCACCGATATAAACAAAGAACTGTTTGATCTGCATGTAGGTACATCCAATCAAGGCTTTTTCCCCGATCTCTAGAAAATATAAGCTACGCATGTAATTACAAACGATTTTCTTCTATTTTTATGTTTCTACGTTAACATTTGAGATACTTGTTACTTACATCCATATGCTGCAGTTGCATAGAGTTACTAATTCAGGAATGCATTCACATACGGAGTATACTCTGTTTGCTGCTGACTGACTAGTACTAATTCATTGCAAGCAACGGTTCATTCATATTCAGATAAAGGATGTGATCGTTAAGTCATATACTTATGAAAATCCTTATGCATCTCTCTGATGCAGATGGCGGGGGTCTCTCGTCCTCCTTTTGGAGGCAAAATCAATTAGTTATATATATGAAACAATGGGTGTAAAGGGTTATCAAAAAGGGTGCCTTCATAGTGCTACGTTATCTTTTGAGATACTGGTTAATTACATCCATATTCTGCAGTGGCGTAGAGTTACTAATTCAGGAATGCAATCACATACTGAGCATACTATGTTTGTTGGTGACTAATTCGTACTAATTCATTGCAAGCAACGGTTCATTCATATTCAGCAAAAGGGGTGTGATCATTAAATCATTTATGAAAGGTAAAATATAAACAAGGTAGTTCATGAACAACTTCATTGATTAAGGAAGTGTATCATGCAATGCAACATAAGGACTGAAAAAATACCATTTGCGGTGTCCCAGAAGTACGTGGAGCCATCAGTTTTGTCCACCGCAAAAACGTGGCCACCGAGTTCAATGGCATCACAGTAATTTGGATAATCAGGTGCAGGTGTAAGGGCCTCCAGCATTCTCCAGTCGCCACCCCCTTCAAGGTAGAAAATCGTTTTGTCAAACAAGGCGATGAGCTTGTAATCTGCGTACCTCCCACCTTTTGTGGGCACTCGGCAGATTACAATCTTCAACAAATTAATTACTGGACCCCAGTTAAAACAGTATCCAGATTTATATGAGACACTAGTATCATCAATCTTCGAAGCTGGTAGGGATGGAAGAGGGATATGTCGCCCGGTGTAGACGTTCACGAGGCACCACTGGCACCGATGATGATCGGCGGCGGCGATCTAGTCGATGTTCGCGCCAAGCCATTTTCTGCCGTGCATGAACGGCAGGGCGACAGAACGGCGAGGATGGTCGAGGGGCACCAGGTCGTACACGGTATCATGCAGACGAGATGCTCTCGCCACATCCCAGGGTTCATCGAACCAATAAGCAGGCGGAGGCATCAGCAGGCAGGGTTCATCCCAATGGTGCATCTTACCTTCATCCTTGCTGATCCGGTCGTAGAGCTCCCTGGAACATGCGGCAAGTCGGACGGTGTAGGTAACATCCAGATGCGCAGCGATGAGGTCGATGTTGTCGCCGGTGAGAGCCTCCCAGTGGCCTTCCCCGCTGCCCCGGCAAAGCCTAGAATAATCCATCATGTGAAGATGGATTTAGGTGGATGGCAGATGCAACTGCGCTTGGGGTTTTCGGAGGAGAGGGCGAGCGCTAAGGAAGGAACGATGCGGCGCGCGGCCGGCTGGGGTAAGGAGAGAAAGGTATAGTACTAGTGATGCGGCGTGGTGGGGATCGAGATCTTGCGCGTGCGCGTGATTCTGGGAGGGTGAAGAAGAAGATGATAGACATGCAAGGGGCAAAAACTAGGTAGAGTAGTACTCTAGGCTGCTGCTGCGACTGGGCACCGATTTGACTGTTGGTATACTAGCACGCCACCCATCTATAAATTTGCGACGATGTTTGGTGCAGTGATGTCTCGTCACATCAGGTTGACCAGAGAGGGTTTTTTTACAGTTTCCATTTCCATATATTTTTCGCCAATAATCGTAGTTCTCTACATGCCAGAGACACGTACCTTAACATGTGGGCAGCATGCAACCGCACGAGCACCAAAATGGAATGAGAGATGTTTTAGAGCAGAACTTCATTTTCAATGCCTTTCCTAGCTTGGTTTGGAAACCGGACAGAGCTTCAGTGACTTGATGCTTCGAAGATACATTGTGACTATGTGCCACCATCTACCATCCATTTGAGATCCAACGTTCCAAACTATCTCTTATTTCAAAGCTAAAAAGGAAAAAACTATTCAGAAAATTTTGAAAAAATCCAGTAATATGTAGATGCCTTGTTTTAAAATCTATGAAGCTTGTGATTAAATAGCTTCTTACGTACTCGAGCACTAGTTCAAACTAAATATATATTTGCTCACAAACCTATAATTCAAATCGAATGAAACTTCACCAAAATATAAATCGAAATATGCATGATTTACTGGAAGTTTGAGATATGAACCTTAACATTAATTAAGATGGGACCCACGTAGTATGAGATGTGAACCTTACCATTAAGATGGGACCCACATAGTAAGAAAGTGAACCTTAGCATCTTAATAGTATGAGGAAGGAGAGAGAAATTATTTTCTTTTGTTTGTGGACAACCAACAAGCTTGTAGGTCACCCATAAGAAATTTTCCTTGTGGAACACATCCATCTATTATATAATTAAAACAACAAACAAACAATGGTCCAGATTGAGCGCCAAGAAACAAACGGATCAGATTGAAAAGAAAACGTAGGGCAATCGTTGCGCAATCGTATCTTCAGTAAACCGTCGCCAATCTTTTCTTTCAATCTGACCCGTATCAAGATCAGCGCGCCGCAGGTCGCCTCTTCATCTCCATCCGGAAGGCATGCACCAAGATTGGATTTCCTGTAGGAGAAGCACCATCGCTAGCTCCTTGATGATAGATGCGGGCGGGCAGGCTCTACTGATCATGCAAGATGCAACACACCCTCCTCCAGAAACGCTGCCTCTGAAAGGTTCAATGAACCAGCCATGTGTTTGAGTTACGGCTTCTGCGAGCATGCTCCGACGGCACGCGCCGCCGGTCGCCTCTTCATCTCCATCCGGAAGGCATGCACCAAGATTGGATTTCCTGTAGGAGAAGCACCATCGCTAGCTCCTTGATGATAGATGCGGGCGGGCAGGCTCTACTGATCATGCAAGATGCAACGCACCCTCCTCCAGAAACGCTGCCTCTGAAAGGATCAATGAACCAGCCATGTGTTTGAGTTACGACTTCTGCGAGCATGCTCCGACGGCAAGAACCCTTACGCTTCCGGCCTGCCGCCATGTCATGGATTGATCTGAGTACCAGACTGAGCGTCATGAACACCAACAACATAGATCTATATGATCGTCAGCATGGCCGGCAACAGATGACACAAGTTGGAATCCACAAACCTGTATTACAGCACTTGAATTCATCACCGTTCAGATAATGTATGTTCATCAACAACTATTGAAGATGCCATCGAGTCGGTGGCGCTATCTTCCGGCCCCACCGAATGGCCAAAGTCTGCGTCAGAACCTGATCGGTAATACAATTTCTCCGCTATTTAGCTCATACCCAGATTGAAGCTGCTCTATACGGTGCGGATACATGAGTTAAGTAATTTGTCCAGTAAACTGATTATTAATTGGCAAGCTGACTCGCGCACGGTAGTAATTGGTCTGATAAATTGCAAAAGCCAACATGCATGACCATGCAGTGTTTCTGCGTAGCATCTATCGACTAAGAAGCATAGCACACTTCACATCTTAATCTGCTGCTCAGCTTATCCCTGCATACATATGTAGCAACTTTTCTGCTTCTGAATTTTGTTACTTCTGAATTTTGCAGGCAGCCAACCAAGCCTCCTCTCTCAAGAAAACTACCTGGTGCGCGTATTGCTGCTAAAAAGACCGAGTAAGATTCAGTAATTATTTCTACCTAAGTGGTTATTTTTTGGGCAATTGCTAGCTAAGCTTGCTCTACTTGGTTTGATACACGGCTATTCAACTAGGCATGTAAGGACTCTGGAGAGTAAGGGCCTCTCTGTTTTTTTTTAAGACTTCAAACAGCAGGCTATTTCTTACATCGGCAGATTTCTTCAGAAATCTAGCATGCTACCTTCCCACTTACGGGCAGTCACGCAAATCAGCAGCGGTTTACAGGGACGGGGTTCATAATGGCGGCTCGGTGGTTGCTGCCTTGACACTTCTGGGCAGCCATGCAAAGCAGCAGCCTGCAGCGAGCAGGTTCCGCCCTCTCTCTCTCTACATGAGCAGCGTCAGTCTATTTTTTTCTTTAGACTTCAAACTGCAGGCTATTTCACTGGTGGAAAAACAGGCTTCGGGTGAGCCCCATAAGTCGCGATGCTGCAGGATCCGCGACAAATGGTACCTTTAGTCGCGGTTCGGGAGGAGAACCGCGACCAAAGGCCTGGGCCCAGGGCGCACGGTGGCCAGCTGGTGCACGTGGTGGGCTTTAGTCGCGGTTGGCCAGCCCAACCGCGACTAAAGGTGCCCGAAGGCCTTTAGTCGCGGTTGGCCAGGCCAACCGGGACTAAAGGCCCTCCCCTATATATAACAATCCAGCAGCCAACACTTAGCCATTTGGTGCCATTCTCTTCACAAGCTCACAAGTGGGTGTTAGGTTTGCTTTTGGTTCCTCTTATGCACATAAGGTGTTTGATGAAATGCCCCAAGAGCATGAAACAAACATGATATGAAGTGTTGGAGCCACACTTGAGCTTTCTCATTTATTTTTTCCTCCTCGATCGCGGTTAGCAACTTGAACCTTTGATGTGTCGTTGATAAAATGTGCATGTGTGTGTAGTTCATTGTTTAATTTATATTGTTTGTAGCTAGTTAGTTTAACAAATGCATGATGGTTAATTATATATTTTATATTATAATAATGCAGATGAATCGACAATGGATGTACGGTAACCGACTCTCCGGCGAGTTCAGTGCGGGTTTGAAAGATTTCCTCGTAGTGGCTAATGCGAACAAGCAGGAGGGTTTTGTTATCTGTCCATGTGTTAAATGTAAGAATCAGAAGGGTTACTCTTCCTCAAGAGATGTTCACATGCACCTGCTTCGGCACGGTTTCATGCCAAGCTATAATTGTTGGACCAAGCATGGAGAAAGAGGGGTTATAATGGAAGAAGATGAAGAAGGGGATGATTTCATCGATGAAAGCTATCTTGCTCATTTCGGTGATACTTTCATGGAGGATGCTGAAGGTGAAGGGGAAGGTGAAGGGGAAGGTGAAGAAGAGGCACGTGATGATCCCGTTGATGATCTTGGTCGGACCATTGCTGATGCACGGAGACGCTGCGAAACTGAAAAAGAGAGGGAGAATTTGGATCGCATGTTAGAGGATCACAGAAGGCGCCTGTACCCCGGATGCGATGATGGTCTGAAAAAGCTGGGCTGCACACTGGATTTGCTGAGATGGAAGGCACAGCAGGTGTAGCTGACTCGGCATTTGAAAACTTGCTGAAAATGTTGAAGAATATGTTTCCAAAGAATAACGAGTTGCCCGCCACTACGTACGAAGCAAAGAAGGTTGTCCGCCCTCTAGGTTTAGAGGTTCGAAGATACATGCATGCATCAACGATCGCATCCTCTACCGCGGTGAATACGAGAATTTGAATGAATGCCCAGTATGCACCGCATTGCGTTATAAGATCGCAGGCGATGACCCTGGTGACGATGTTGAGGGCCGAAACCCGGGAAGAGGGTTCCCGCCAAGGTGATGTGGTATGCTCCTATAATACCACGGTTGAAACGTCTGCTCAGGAACAAAGAGCATGCCAAGTTGTTGCGATGGCACAAAGAGGACCGTAAGTCGGACGGGAGTTGAGACACCCCGCAGATGGAACGCAATGGAGAAAGATCGACGAGAGAGTTCAAAGATTTTGCAGCTGACGCAAGGAACATAAGATTTGGTCTAAGTACGGATGGCATGAATCCTTTTGGCGAGCAGAGCTCCAGCCATAGTACCTGGCCCGTGACTCTATGCATCTACAACCTTCCTCCTTGGTTGTGCATGAAGCGGAAGTTCATTATGATGCCGAGTGCTCATCCAAGGTCCGAAGCAACCCGGCAACGACATCGATGTGTACCTAAGGCCATTAGTTGATGAACTTTTACAGCTGTGGGGCAGACCTGGTGTCCGTGTGTGGGATGAGCACAAAGAAGAGGAATTTGACCTACGAGCGTTGCTTTTCGTAACCATCAACGATTGGCCTGCTCTTAGTAACCTTTCGGGACTGTCAAATAAGGGATACAATGCATGCACGCACTGCTTACATGAGACTGAAAGTGTACATTTGCCAAATTGTAAGAAGAACGTGTACCTTGGGCATCGTCGATTTCTTCCGAAAGGTCATCCAAGAAGAAAGAAAGGCAAGCATTACAACGGCAAGGCAGATCACCGGCCGAAGCCTGCGGAACACACTGGTGCTGAGGTATTTGATATGGTCAAGGGTTTGAAAGTCATCTTTGGAAAGGGTCCTGGCGGACAATCAGTTCCGAAGGGAGCTGACGGGCACGTAGCCATGTGGAAGAAGAAATCTATATTCTGGGAGCTAGAATATTGGAAAGTCCTAGAAGTCCGCTCTGCAATCGACGTGATGCACGTTACGAAGAATATTTGCGTGAACATCCTAAGCTTCTTGGGCGTGTATGGGAAGTCAAATGATACAAAGGAAGCACGGCGGGACCAGCAAAGTTTGAAAGACCCCGATGACCGGCATCCGGAACGGTTTCAAGGTCGTGCCGACTACGCTCGACCAAAGAAGAGAAGGTCATCTTTTTTGAATGCCTGAGCAGTATGAAGGTCCCGTCAGATTCTCGTCCAATATAAAGGGAATAATAAACATGGCGGAGAAAAAGTTCCAAAACCTGAAGTCTCACGACCGCCACGTGATTATGACGCAATTGCTTCCGATTGCTTTGAGGGGCTCTGCCGGAAAATGTTCGACGGCCCATTGTGAAGCTATGTGCATTCCTCAATGCAATCTCTCGAGAAGGTAATCAATCCAAGTTCTACCACAGATTCTGAACGATGTGATCCAATGTCTTGTCGCTTCGAGTTGGTGTTCCCGCCATCCTTCTTCAATATTATGACGCACCTCCTGGTTCACCTAGTCGATGAGATTTCCATTCTCGGTCCCGTATTTCTACACAATATGTTCCCCTTCGAGAGGTTCATGGGAGTATTAAAGAAATATGTTCGTAACCGTGCTAGGCCGAAGGAAGCATCGCCAAGGGCTATGGAAAGGAGGAGGTAATTGAGTTTTGTGTAGACTTAGTTCCAGACCTTAAGCCGATTGGTCTACCTCAAACGCGCCACGAGGGGAGACTCAGTGCACCAGGCACGATCGGACGGAAATCAATGATATGTATGGACGGCCATTCTCTGATCAAGCACACCACACGCTTCGACCAATTCCAGCTTGGTTGCTCCGTACTTTGAGAAACACAAGAATATTTTACGCTCGGACAACCCTGGGAAGCCCGAATCCTGGATTAGGAAGGCCCACATGGAGACTTTCGGCTTGGTTGAGAAAACATTTAATGAGTGACAATAAGGTTGTAGATCAGCTGTACATGTTGGCCAAGACACCATCTTCGACTATAACGACTTTCCAAGGGTACGAGATAAATGGGAATACATTTTACACGATCGCCCAAGATAAAAAGAGCACCAACCAAAACAGTGGTGTCCGCTTTGATGCAGCAACCGAGAATGGGCAAAAGGTCACATATTATGGTTACATAGAGGAGATATGGGAACTTGACTATGGACCCTCCTTTAGGGTCCCTTTGTTCCGGTGCAAGTGGTTCAAGCTAACAGGAGGTGGGGTAAAGGTGGACCAGCAATACGGAATGACAATGGTGGATTTCAACAATCTTGGTTACCTTGACGAACCATTCGTCCTAGCGAAAGATGTCGCTCAGGTTTTCTATGTGAAGGACATGAGTAGCAAACCGAGGAAACGGAAAGATAAGAAAACGATCAGTACATCATGCGATGATCCAAAGCACCACATTGTTCTTTCAGGGAAAAGAAACATCGTGGGAGTGGAGGACAAGACAGACATGTCAGAAGATTATAATATGTTTGCTGAAATTCCGCCCTTCAAAGTGAACACCGACCCAAGCATTAAGTTAAATGATGAGGATGCTCCATGGATACGGCACAATCGTAAGCAAGCAGGGACACAAGGGAAGAAATGATGTGTAATAATTTATTGTACCAAACTTTGTTGAATGAATCATGTGAATTATATTACCCGTGATGTGTTTGGTGTCCATTTTCGAATGATTCAATTGACTCGAGATACCACTGATGATACATGAAATTTGGAGAAGGCGTCCCAAGTATGCTGGTTATCGGGATGCCAGCGGGGATTCATCCGCTGCTCCGGCGTGAGGTCGAGGTAGTAGTGGTTCGTGATGGCCGCCCGGCGCGCAGTACCCTGAGGGACGGGAGGGACCGGCACGCCGCCGGCGCTTAGGCTCCAGCCGGCAGGGACGCGGTAGCCCGGAGGGCAAGGGTAGTTCGAGGCGCAAAGCTCCTCCACCTGCTGGTAGGTTAGAGTGGGTGCGGTGGAAGCCATGATAGAGTGATGAGAGATTGTAGAGATGTGATGCTGGCCAAGCCGGGCTACCTATATGTAGTGACAAATGGCGGGAAAAATGGGAGCGGGAAGACAGGAGGCGGGAAGAAAGAGGCGGGGAGAAAGTGGCGGGAAGAAATTGGCGGGAAAAAAATTTGGCGGGAAGAAAGAGGCCGGAAGAAATTGGCGGGAAACAATTGGCGGGAAGAAATGGCGGGAAGAAATGGCGGGAAGACGAGGAGGGAAGAGGGGTCGGCGGAAAAAGGCGGGAAGAGGGGGCCAACGACCGTTTGTATTGAATTAGTTTTATTTTTATGAATTTATTGATGTAGTATTTTTCTTTTTAAAATTTTGAATTGAATTAGTTTTATTTTTCTTAATTTTTTGATATATTATTTGTATTTTTAAGAATTTGAATTGAATTAGTTTTACTTTTTGATTTTTTGATGTATAATTTGTATTTTTAACATTTTGAATTGAATTAGTTTTATTTTTCTGAATTTATTGATGTATTATTTGTATTTTTAAAATTTTGAATTGAATTAGTTTTATTTTTATGAATTTTTTGATATATTATATGTATTGTAAACATTTTTGAAATGAATTAGTTTTATTTTTCTTAATTTTTTGATATATAATTTGTATTTTTAACATTTTGAATTGAATTAGTTTTATTTTTCTGAATTTATTGATGTATTATTTGTATTTTTAAAATTTTGAATTGAATTAGTTTTATTTTTCTGAATTTATTGATGTATTATTTGTATTTTTAAAATTTTGAATTGAATTAGTTTTATTTTTCTTAATTTTTTGATATATAATTTGTATTTTTAACATTTTGAATTGAATTAGTTTTATTTTTATGAATTTTTTGATATATTATATGTACTCTCAACATTTTTGAAACGAAATAATTTCGAAAAGCCTTTAGTCGCGGTTGGCGAGGCCAACCGCGACTAAAGGTCGATTTCCTGGAACCGAAAAGGTGCGAAAAAAGGCTTTAGTCGCGGTTGGGGTTACCAACCGCGACTAAAGGGTACCCTTTAGTCGCGGTTGGTAACCCCAACCGCGACTAAAGCCCCGACGGTATAAATACCGCGAGGGCGGACGGCGGTTCAGTCTTCATCTTCTCCGTCGATCCGTGAAGTTCTCGCACGTCGCCGCCCTCGCTCGCCTGCTCCGTCGATCCGTCAGGCTGCCCCGCGCCCTCTGCACGTCGCCGCCCTCGCCGGCCCGCCGCCATCAACGGCCGCAGCCGCCGCCGCCCTCGAGCGACCTCGCTGCCCCGGCCCCGGCGCCCCCGTACGTGTACGTCGTCGACTCGCCGCGCCGCTGCACACACACGCCGCCGCCGCAAGACACGCCGCCGCCTCTCGAACCGCCGCCGCCCACCGCCGCCTCGCACGTCGCCGCCTCTCGAACGTCGCCGCCCACCGCCGCGCGGAGAGAGAGATCGAGGGCGCGCGCGCGGGCGTCTTGCGCGCCGCCCGATCTCATTTTTTTGTTTTTTTGTTTTTGCTAACTAAAATTGTAAACTAAAATTGGACTTCAAAAGATTTTGGAAAAAAACTAAAAATTGACTTAAACGAATTAACTTGTTGTTAATTAAAATTGTAAACTAAAATTTGCCTAAAAAACTAAAATTTGACTAAAGTGGGCCGGTGAACCAAATTAACTTGTTGTTAATTAAAATTGTAAACTAAAATTTGCCTAAAAAGCTAAAATTTGACTAAAGTGGGCCGGTGAACCAAATAAACTTGTTGTTAATTAAAATGGTAAACTAAAATTTGACTAAAAAACTAAAATTTGACTAAAGTGGGCCGGTGAACCAAATAAACTTGTTGTTAATTAAAATTGTAAACTAAAATTTGACTAAAAAACTAAAATTTGACTAAAGTGGGCCGGTGAACCAAATAAACTTGTTGTTAATTAAAATTGTAAACTAAAATTTGACTAAAATACTAAGATTTGACTACTAAAGTGGGCCGGTGAACCAAATAAACTTGTTGTTTCATCACAATATGTAACTTGTTGTTTCATCACAATATGTAACTAAAGTGGGTGAACCAAATAAACATGTTTGATGAACCAACAAAAAACGAATTACATGTTAGAGGAGACGGGATCCCATGACACGAAAGAAGTCCGGTGGGTTGCATCATGCATATATAAGCTAACGACGGACTAGTCGGCCAATCCCACCACCGCACAGCCACAGCAAACAGGGATGGGGTAATGGGGATAGGAGAACACACGGCACCGCCACTGCGCTTTTGCCACCGCCGCCCTTTCGCCACCGCCACCGCGCGCCTACCTTCCGCCGCCCCCCTTTCGCCACCGCGACCCCGCATATACCGCGACACCCTCTCCCACCCTTTCCTCGCCCCCTCCTTTTGGCACCGCCCTTTCGCCACCGCCACCGCCCCCCTTCTTCACTTAATTAATTTGTTTTGACTACATGTTTTCAGGACTGACATATGGCGGACGATAGAGCTGACCCGATTCTGGACAACTATGATCCGGACGCTGAAGACCATATGTTCGGCATCATAAATGGCGATATTCCATTTGTGCCGACCGGAGAAGAAGAAGATGATATCTCTTCTTATCTGAACCTTGAGGGTGAAGATGAAGGGCATGGTCAGCAAGATGGTGCCGAAGAAACGTCGATAAACGACGATCTTCAGTTGGAAGTAGCAACCACCTCCGGCGCCGAGGTATATATATATATGTACATATTGAGCGTCTGATTTGAATAAATGTGTGTGTACTAACGCGCGCGACTCTCTTTCTTATTTTAGCCCTCGGCCGGATCGTCGAAAAAATCGAGTACGTCGTCAAAGCGTGGCGCAACCAAGACGATGAAAGCAGGAGAAACATGCACCATCGATGTTGTCGATGAAGCAACCGGCAGGCCGCTGGAGCCCAGCAAGAACGCCACCAAGTTTGTCAGCCAATGCGGAGCCGTTGTTAGAGACAACGTCTCGATCACCCGCCAGGAGTGGAATGAGCCAAAGAAGGCACGTGTTGGTTTCACTTTTGTCGATAAGAGAGAAAAAAAGATTGCTTCAACAAGCTTATGGAACATTTCGTTCTACCTCCGGAATACCGCAAATACGATGAGGAGGGTAACAAGATTGCGGAAAACAAGGAGAGGTGCAAGCTAGTCAAACAGTTCGCTCTTTCTAGGATGGCCAACGCATTCCGGAAATACAAGCAAAATCTAGCCCATGACTTTGTCAACCAGGGCAAGACTCCGGATTTCATAGGACAATATGAGAAACTGCAACATGATTGGCCAGAATTTGTGAAGCAAAAGAAATCGGAGCAGTTCCTTGAACTATCGAGAAAAAATAAGGAAAATGCGGCCAAGAAGGAGTACAATCATAAAATGGGGCCAGGAGGGTATCGCTTTTGGCAGCCTAAGTGGGAGAAGATGGAGAACGAGCCGAGGGCGCGAGGAATCCGTCCGTACGGAGGGATGGGACCCAAGGGCCAAAAGCTGGTGGTACGGGCATGGGGGATCGCTGAACCCGGAGACAGGGGAGTGTGTTTATCGGGGCAAAATAATTACACCCACCCAAAAGCTTATTGAGGCAATGAGGGAGGCTCAAGAGGGAGGATCAGGTTCAACAGAGAGAACGACGCCCTGACAAAAGCCCTCGGGAATCCTGAACACGGAGGACGTATACGAGGCATGGGGCCCATTCCGTGGAAAATAGGGTTCCCCCGGAACGATGACCCGTACGGTTACAGAAGCCGTAAGAGAAAGATGGATCGGGATGGAGATGTTGTGGCGAAGTTGGTAACTGAAATGGATGTGATGAAGAAAACCGTGAGTGTACTAGTCGCCTAAAGAGATGCAGCTCGGGCGCAGCATGCTGAAGATCATCCAATGTATCTCGGAAGCCAGCAGAGAAGCAGCAGCGTGGCTTCCACGGAGGCCTCACCGGCTGGTGCACCGACGATAGAAATTACTGCACCGGAGCCTCTGGTGGTCGAAATTACTGCACCGGAGCCTCCTCGCTACCCCGTGGACGATATAAAGGAGATGAAAGCATGTCATCTGTATTATCCTATCGGGAACATGTCCATGAAGGTAGCCATCGGCAGTGCTTTACCACCTGGAGCACTCCACCACAACAACCCCATTCAAGATGGCTATGCTCGTGTGACGGTGGAGGAGATAGTCCAAGGGTTTGAGGACCTGGACATTGACATTGCTACACCTGAAGGGGTGAAAAGACTTGGAGATGTCAAGCGCCAGTTCATACTCTGCCATAAGAAATTTATCAAGTTTCCAGGCGAGGCGCCAACAAGTCCACCCCCGTACGGTGGTGGTGGTGGCGGTGGCGGTGACGGTGGCGGTGGCGGTGGCGGTGACGGTGGCGGTGACGGTGGCGGTGGTGCTTCACCTAATACACCTCATTCACGTCAGCCCACGCCGCCGCCCCCCAGTCCTCGTCCGGCGGGTGATCGTACACCGTACCGCCCCAATCCACCTCCGGCGAAGAAGCGAAGCAGTCCGGGGTTATTAACCCGGACCCTTACGTACCTAAGAAAACAAAGGTACCGGAGGTATCACTGAAGCCTCTCCCCACGAGGCCTTGGGAAAGTAGTGCCGAGGAAGTCGAGGCGGGCGCGGCTGCTGATTTAGAGAAATGGAAGGCGAGCGTCAAGAGGAAAATAGAGGGCGAGCCCAAGCCGCATATTCTCGACAAGGAAAAGCAGTGGGCTAAGTCATTTTTGAACACACCGTCCCAAGCCGCGAAGAATCTGCTGACGACTATTTACGTGAACTTCGTAGGCAAGCACTCGCGTTCAAGAACAGGAAAGAGTTGGCGGAGAAGAAAGCCGTGAAGGACGAGGCCGAGTCAAAATTAGAAAGGGGGAAAGAAGTTGCCCAGCTCGGGGAACAAAGTAAACAATCGATCGCCCCGCTCATAGTGCAAGCCGCCGATCCGGATGCCCCCGATATCATAGCAGCTGCGGCAGCACATGGATTGACTGTAACGAGTGCCAGAGAACAAGCGGCCGAGTTAGGTATCACTCTTCGTGCAATCGCTAGGCCTTGATGAGGCGCCAATGAAGGACGTAGTATTTACATATGTGAAGAATGGCCCTCTCGTCGAGCCTCGCGCAGAAGGGGATCTACCTCGACAAATGCTAGGTCTGCTAAATTGGTACAAGGGTTACATAAAACATAAAAACGCCAAAGACTATATCTATGCGGAAGTTAGATATGAGCATCACTTCAAACATTACTGGGTACAAATTCCTCTGAGTGAATTGTTCCAGCTGTTCAATCTGCGCGACCTCGACAAATCTATCATCAGTTGCTACGTTCTGTAAGTGATTTATTAATTTCTACCCCATCTCGTTCATTGCCTGCTTGTCCTAACTATCTTGTTGTGTACGCTATTATGCGAGAATGAAGAAGCGGAAATGCGAATAAGGAACATCCATGATGTTGGGTTCATTGACCCACACATCGTTAATTCACATGTGTTAGAACACCACCCCGCCGACGTGGAGGATGACCTGTGGCGGTTTATTAGAAAACAGCAACGAGAAAAGTGATATTCTATTTCATTACCATTTTGGGTGAGTGTTTCTGTCATGAGCCCATGCTCTTTTGTTTACTCCTTGCATGGTATGTGGCTAATCTATGAGTTATGCATGATCGTGCATGTATCGTGTCCGCAGGTTCCACTTTGGATTCTTATGGTAATTAAAGTTCAGACCTCCTCGGTTCTCGTCCACGACTCTCTGAATATGGATCCGGCGCTTTGGGGCGACATGAGAAAAATGATGCAAAAGTAATTATTTTCATTCATTTGCGCTCTATATCGATCGGCCTATTTCGTTCATCATTTCCTAATATCAAGTAACTAATTAATAACTCTCTTGTTTATTTAATTTTCTTTGCCTCGTAGGGTTTGGAGACGGTTCGTAGATACCAAGGTCGGTGAATTCAAAAAAGAGCTACATTTTAAAATGGCGGTGCGGACGACCGGGGATACTCAGCCACCGGGGACCAACCTATGTGGATACTATGTTTGTGAGAGGATCCGGAGATACTGCAATGAGCGGGACCAGACGTGTGAGAACAACATCCTGAGGAATAACCTCCGGAAGACGCTTGGTCCAGAAGCTCGCTTCCGACCACTTCAAGAGGAACTAGCTGGATGGTTGGCGAGGGAAGTCATCGATCCTAAAGGAGAACACTATTACGATGACGTAGAACTTTATATGCACCAGAATTTGTAACTAACTTGTTCAAAATTGTATATGGTCATCCGATATTGAATATATATTGTATATGGTCATCCGATATTGAATATATATTGTATATTCCTCTTGAATTCTTTTTGGTTCTAATTTCAAATTTGTTTGAAATTGTACATTCATATGCATGTATGTATACGATCGTAGAATATGTGAAACTCCTTCAAAATTAAAACCCAAAAGAAATAAAATAATACAAATTAAAAAGAAACCAGATTTAGGGGGAGGGGGGCTAAAACCCTAAACCCTGCGGAGGCCTTTAGTCGCGGTTGGCCTAAATATGTGAAACTCCTTCAGAATTAAAACCCAAAAGAAATAAAATAATACAAATTAAAAAGAAACCAGATTTAGGGGGAGGGGGGCTAAAACCCTAAACCCTGCGGAGGCCTTTAGTCGCGGCTGGCCAGAAGAACCGCGACTAAAGGTCCTCCGCCCTGGCGCTCGCCTGCGGCCCACGTGGACGGGCCTTTAGTCGCGGTTCGTAAGGAACCGCGACTAAAGGGGGGGGCCTTTAGTCGCGCAGCTTTGGTCGCGGTTGCGCCACCGCGACTAATGGCAGTTGCCAACCGCGACCAAAGCCCTTTTTTCCACCAGTGTTTCTTGCATTGGCAGTTTCTTCAGATATCTAGCATGCGGTCTTGGCACGTCCACAATGGCAGTCATGTATAATAGACAACCTTATGGACTACTTCCTTGTGAACAACATAGTGGATTCCCTCGAGGAATCACCTATATATGTGTGTATATATATAGTAATAATATTAACTTTCGCCATAACTTGGGTCCCATTTATCTTGTGAAGTTTCCCACTATGTATGATGAACTGAACCTTAGCATTAAGATGGGACCAACATGTATATGCTATTGGTGTACCCACATGCACGACAGAGGAATGAGAGATAAATTATTTTTGATTGCTAGTTGTTTGATTCTACGGGATTTTTTCCTACACCTGCTAGTTGTTTGATTCATGGGAACATATCCTATAGGAAATAATCCTATAGAAAATAAACATGAGGTCATATCTCATTGATAATTCCTTTGGCTGAATCAAACAGAACTCATCTTCCTACAGGATTCAACTAGGCATGCCATACTAATCATATGTTCTTTCCTATTCCTACGAATCATGCAGCCCAAGGAAATATTACTTGTGGATAACCTCCACTACAACCTTATCAACTACTTTTTCCTTGTAGATAGGTCTTGTGGACAACATAGTGGATTCTCTTAGCCTTTTGCATAGCGGTGGAGCTTGACAAGAAAGGTTGCAGGGACAACAAGCTGAGAGAAAGTAAAATGAGCTAATATTACGCTGAATTTTAAAAATAACATAGGCTTAATTTTTCTAGGTTGGGCGGGCCACGGCTCGGTTTTGCTTCAACTAAGACTAGCCACAATGGGAGTATCATAGGTAGTAGTAGTATCATGCATGTCATGTAGGTATAAATCTTATGTGGCACATCAATTAATGATGAGAGAGGTGAAATTAGTATCATAGGTAGATACGGTATCATAGCACGTAAAACTAGAAATTTTAGTGGAAAACACATCATGTACACATATTTGCATTGAGATTCTACAAAACATTAAATAGAATGGAACTATGATACTAATTCATGATACTATGCATTGTAGGTGTTGTATCATAAACTAGTATCATACTCCCTCCATCCATAAATAAGTGGACGTGCGGGATTTTCAAGGTAAATTAGTAAAAAGAGAGAAAATTGCATTGGGAAGTGCATGTACAAAATTAAGATAACATGTGTTGAATATTATTGGGTTTGATTTCCATGCGATGAGAGAGAAATAACTTTTGCTAATTTAAAGTGCATTGGGAACATAGAAGTACACTCTTTCATGGACAAAGTTTGAGGCTAGATGTCCACTTATTTGAGGACGAAAGGAGTATGTATGATACTAGTCTATGATACTTCCCATTGTGACTAGTCTAAGTGCTTTTGCATAATGAACACTAGCTATGCACAGACCTCAAAAAAAACTTCTACATCATTCTACTATTCACACTTTCTTTTTCTAATAGAACTACGTACCATTTTTTTTAATATAATCTTGTGACGAGAGTATATATTTCTAAAATAGTCATTTATGTTTCGCATAAGCTCAAAGAGGGGTACTTAATTATGAGAGATATCTTTCAACTAATACGTTGTAGGAGTACTTTAATTATGTGAGCTATCGTGTGAAATGCATACTAGTACGAGTACAAAAGGTGTTTGATAACATTACAGGCCACACGCCCAGTGTAGCCTGCATTGTAGGAGCATTGCATCAATTTAACAACTACGGAGGAGTAGCCTAGGTAGAGATAACATGCAAAGGAAATAGTTCAACAGATAGTACAACAAAACTACTGAAAGAGAGTAGCCTAGGTAGAGATAAACATGCAAATGAAATAGTTCAACAGATACAAATCTTGCATTACAACACGAGTATTACATAAAGTACATCAGCCCTTCTTTCTGGACCTGTGACGCGAAGGCAGGTTCCATTGCCGGGCGTTGGCGAAGCTTGGGATGAACCACAACGGAACCTGCCGCCATGTCCATCTAATATTTGTTTGGAAACCAACAGTACAGTCTTCAGAATTCAAACTGAAGCGGCAAATTTCTGGAGAAGGAGGATATGCAGGGCCTACTGCATGGTGCGATGTGTAAACAGAGTTGCTTCTCGCCATATTTGGACGGTCATGTTCTGCCCTGTCTTCTACTGGAATGATAATCGGATAGTTCACTCCAAGGAAGAGAGAATATGATCCAAGGGAAATAATCCTCCTCCATGGCCTCGGTGGCATCAACTGACTGGTGTCCATGCTATACACCTCGCAGCCAAGTAAACCCTGACCATACCCGCTAATAGTGCGACCATGACGACCCTCAGAGGTAGCAGCAGCAGGTAAAATCCGAACCAGTCCAGTATAATCCCGCCCGTCAGTAACGCCCCAGGTATGGACCAGAAAAAGTCTAGAACCATCAGGAGATTGTGCTAACCACCAGGAGCCAAGATTGTACCGACCTTGTTCATCAAATTCTGGCGGAATAGGTGCCGTGCTGATCAACAAAGGACCTTGCAAAGGAAAGCATAGCTTGAAGTCAGTTCAGTAAAACTTGATTAGTACATTCATCAAGTTCTGGTGGAATAGGTGCCGTGCTGATCAACAAAGGACCTCGCAGCCAAGTACATCATTCTACTATTCACACTTTCTTCAAAGGGGCCATCAGCAAACACCCAAGAACTGCCACTCTCATTGATCGATCTCGCCATTGGAAGGATGAGGTCAAGTGGGTGTGGGGGTGTGGGAGTGGGACGCTGGCATTTGGGTATGAGGTATTGGAGGACAGTGCGAGCGGCAGCTGGTAGAGCGATATGGATAAAAGTCCACAACTCCTACTAGTACCATTAAACATGTGGCTCGAGATGATCCGAAAAAGGCATGGCGGCGGTGGTACATGGAAACTTCGCTGCCATTTATAGTGCATATAAAAGGGAACCTACAGAATTTGAGAGCACAAAGTATAAGGCTCGACGAAGCTGATCTTGATCTCCCAAGTTGAGCTTCCACTGTTAATCTAGTTGTTCTCCGCATATACATGAAAGTTATAGCCAAGTAAAAAAACAATTATACCTGATCTGAAAGAGCTATGAAAGAGGAATTCTGTAACTAAGCACGTAAAAGATGATCTTATTCCTAGCTAAAAAAATAGCCCAGATCTGATTGCAAAAGAAGACTCATCACTTGGCTACGGTAAGCAAAAGACTACTTATGCCATCAGGAAACCATTTATGTTTAACTTGCAAAGAGAAAAGGTAGAGAGTTGGTTTGGTTTGGCTGATTGAATTTGACGTACGTGGAGCAGGCGCTGCGGCAGGGTAGTCTGGTAGCGGGGGAGAAATTCTTGTTGCTGCCGCGATGCGGCGACGACTCTTGGTCTCCTAGATCTGCAACTCAGCTAACATACACAAAAAAATTCAGAAAAGAAACTGGACGATACATTGGAAAACGGGGATCGAAACCTCGTGGTCGACCTTGGCTGGCAGCCTCCTCGCCGGCGCTGCTCCTCCCCGCTACTTCCGTGATAGCCTCAGCTCGGCGCGGATGTCAGCGACCACACAGGATGCACCTCACCAGCATCTTGTGCCGGCCAAGCCCCGGCCGACCTCGCCGCCTCTGCCTCTCATCGCCCAAGCAGTGTTGCCTGCTGCCGCCTACCTCCTGCCTCAGTGCTTGGCTCCACCGCCCCACGTCGTAGATTGCCAACTACCTGAAGCGCCTCTCGACGCCAGGCCGTAGCGCCCGTCCCTCTATCTCCGCTTGAAGGGATCAGGCGAGGCGAGAAGCTCCGGCGGCGGAAGCCGGTGAATGTGTAGGGGATTGGCAGGTGGAGGATGTGGAGCTCGTCCGGACGCTGGGCACATCGCTCTTTGCGCCGTCGCCGCCTCCTCACCGGCGCCGGTCCTCCCCTCCGCTCCCGCCACTGGCGCAGGTCGACGCGAACGTCCGCGAAGGCTGCACCTCACTAGCAGCTTGTCCCGGTCAGGCTCCGGCCGAACTCACTGCCGGCCGCCTCTACCTCGTCGTCCAAACAGCGGCGCCTGCTGCTGCCTCAGGGCCTGGCACCACCGCCCCGCGTTGTACCGCCTGAAGCGATTGTCAATGCTAGTCCCTCTATCCTCCATTGGAAGAGAATTAGGAAAGGAGAGGAGCTCCTGCAGGGAGCATAGGGGATTGTCAGGGAGGAGCTCGCGAGTCGCGATAGTGGGGAAGATAATGAGGAAGAGAGAGAGAGAGCCGGGAGGAAACCAAGAACGGTATGGCACGTGATTTCTCCAGTCAGAGGCCATCCGGTGAGACAAAAGTAGTCAAAGCGGTTTGAAAAGAAGGTAGAGCCACCCAGACAACAAAACACACTGAAACAAAGGGAAAAAACCCTTAGAAAATTGCTAAACTGCACCAAAAATACATCATGGTAATCAGCCACATACGCGTCAACCCATCCGTAGTTTAAAAATTAATACGAGTACAAGATTTTGAGAAAAAATATGTTGGTTACACTTTAATATAGTAGTTACTGAAGTTGATAAACAAGGTCTTGATATATTTAAACCAAAAAAATCATGTATCTACCCCCTAACCCTAAACTCTGTCTTGTAAAGTCAAGCATGAAGAGAAGTGGTTTAATTTGGGTTTCAAACATGGAAATTTCAAGAACCCCCCCAAAAGCTTCATTTTAGACGCCGGGCTTACCTTTTATTTTCATGTTTTAAACTTGTTCAAATCTTGGTCAAACCTAGGATTTGAATAAGATTAAAATGGGCATAAAAATAAAATAAAAAATGAAAAACCAAAGCACATAGCCTTCTTATGTCATATAGTAAGCACTCAAGTTGATAAACAAGGTCTAGACATATCAAACCAGAAAAATCATGTATCTACCCATAACCCTAAACTTTGTCATATGAAGTCAAGCACGAAGAGAAGTCGTTTTGGGTTTCAAACATGGAAATTTTAAAAGCCTTCCCATAAGCTTCATTTTGGAGTGACTAAGAAGGATGCAGGCTTACCTTTCATTTTCATGTTTTAAACTTGTTTAAATCTTGGTTAAACCTAGGATTTGACCAAGATCAAATGGGCATAAAAATTACTTAGAAAAATCATGTACGTATCTACCCCTAACCCTAAACTTTGTCATATGAATTCAAGCACGAAGAGAAGTGGTTTTGTGTTTCAAACATGGAAATTTCAAAAACCTCAGCTCCTAAAGCTTCATTTTAGAGTGACTAAGCAGGATCCAGGCTTACTTTTTATTTTCATGTTTTAAACTTGTTCAAATCTTGGTCAAACCTTAGATTTTACCAAGATTCAAATGGGCATAAAAATACTTAGAAAAATCATGTACGTATCTACCCCTGACCCTAAACTCTATCTTACGAAGTCAAGCATGAAGAGACGTGTTTTGGGTTTCAAACATGGAAATTTCAAAAACCTCCCAAAAGCTTCATTTTAGAGTGACTGAGAAGGATCCATGCTTACATTTTATTTTGATCTTTTAAACATGTTCAAATTTTGGTCAAACCGTACCTAGGATTTGACCAAGAATCAAATGGGCATAAAAATTCAAAAAAAATGAAAAACCAAAGCACATAGCCTTCTTATGTCATATAGTAAGCACTCAAGTTGATAAACAAGGTCTAGACATATTCAAACCAAAAAAAACATGTATCTACACCTAACCCTAAACTTTGTCTTATGAAGTCAAGCACGACGAGAAGTCGTTTTGGGTTTCAAACATGGAATTTTCAAAAACCTTCCCAAAAGCCTCATTTTGGAGTGACTAAGAAGGATACAGGCTTACCTTTTCATTTTCATGTTTTAAAATTGTTTAAATCTTGGTTAAACCTAGGATTTGACCAAGATCAAATGGGCATAAAAATTCAGAACAAATAAAAAAACGAAAACCAAAGCACATAGTATTCTTATGTCATATAGTAAGCATTCAAGTTGATAAACAAGGTATAAACATATTCAAACCAGACAAATCATGTATCCACCCACTAAACCTAAACTCTGTCTTATGAAGTCGATCAAGCATGAAGAGAAGTGGTTTTGGGTTTCAAACATGGAAATTTCAAATACCTCCCAAATGCTTCATTTTAGAGTGACTAAGAAGGATCCAGGCTTACCTTTTCATTTTCATGTTTTAAACTTGTTCAAATCTTGGACAAACATAGGATTTGACCAGGATTCAAAAGGGCATAAAAATACTTAGAAAAATCATGTACGTATCTACCCCTAACGCTAAACTCTGTCTTATGAAGTCAAGCACGAAGAGAAGTGGTTTTGTGTTTCAAACATGAAAATTTCAAAAACCTCAGGAACCAAATGCTTCATTTTGGAGTGACTAAGCAGGATCCAGGATTACCTTTTATTTTCATGTTTTAAACTTGTTCAAATCTTGGTCAAACCTTGGATTTTACCAAGATTCAAATGGGCATAAAAATACTTAGAAAAATCATGTACGTATCTACCCCTAACCCTAAACTCTATCTTACAAAGTCAAGCATGAAGAGAAGTGGTTTTGGGTTTCAAACATGGAAATTTCAAAAACCTCCCAAAAGCTTCAGTTTATAGTGACTAAGAAGGATCCATGCTTACATTTTATTTTGATGTTTTAAACATGTTCAAATCTTGGTCAAATCGTACCTAGGATTTGACCAAGATTCAAATGGGCATAAAAATTCAAAAAAAAAAAGAAAAACCAAAGCACATAGCCTTCTTATGTCATATAGTAAGCACTCAAGTTGATAAACAAGGTCTAGACATATTCAAACCAGAAAAATCATGTATCTACCCCTAACCCTAAACTTTGTCTTATGAAGTCAAGCACGACGAGAAGTCATTTTGGGTTTCAAACATGGAAATTTCAAAAACCTTCCCAAAATCCTCATTTTGGAGTAACTAAGAAGGATACAGGCTTACCTTTTCATTTTCATCTTTTAAAATTGTTTAAATCTTGGTTAAACCTAGGATTTGACCAAGATCAAATGGGCATAAAAATTCAGAACAAATAAAAAAATGAAAACCAAAGCACATAGTATTCTTATGTCATATAGTAAGCATTCAAGTTGATAAACAAGGTGTAAACATATTCAAACCGGACAAATCATGTATCTACCCACTAAACCTAAACTCTGTCTCATGAAGTCGATCAAGCATGAAGAGAAGTGTTGGGTTTCAAACATGGAAATTTCAAAAACCTCCCAAATGCTTCATTTTAGAGTGACTAAGAAGGATCCAGGCTTACCTTTTCATTTTCATGTTTTAAACTTGTTCAAATCTTGGTCAAACATAGGATTTGACCAGGATTCAAAAGGGAATAAAAATACTTAGAAAAATCATGTACGTATCTACCCCTAACGCTAAACTCTGTCTTATGAAGTCAAGCACGAAGAGAAGTGGTTTTGTGTTTCAAACATGGAAATTTCAAAAACCTCAGGAACCAAATGCTTCATTTTCGAGTGACGAAGCAGGATCCAGGATTACCTTTTATTTTGATGTTTTAAACTTGTTCAAATCTTGGTCAAACCTTGGATTTTACCAAGATTCAAATGGGCATAAAAATACTTAGAAAAATCATCTACGTATCTACCCCTAACCCTAAACACTATCTTACAAAGTCAAGCATGAAGAGAAGTGGTTTTGGGTTTCAAACATGGAAATTTCAAAAACCTCCCAAAAGCTTCAGTTTAGAGTGACTAAGAAGGATCCAAGCTTACATTTTATTTTGAAGTTTTGAACATGTTCAAATCTTGGTCAAATCGTACCTAGGATTTGACCAAGATTCAAATGGGCATAAAAATTCAAAAAAAAAGAAAAACCAAAGCACATAGCCTTATTATGTCATATAGTAAGCACTCAAGTTGATAAACAAGGTCTAGACATATTCAAACCAGAAAAATCATGTATCTACCCCTAACCCTAAACTTTCTCTTATGAAGTCAAGCGCGACGAGAAGTCATTTTGGGTTTCAAACATGGAAATTTCAAAAACCTTCCCAAAAGCCTCATTTTGGAGTGACTAAGAAGGATGCAGGCTTACCTTTTCATTTTCATGTTTTAAACTTGTTTAAATCTTGGTTAAACCAAGGATTTGACCAAGATTCAAAAGGGCATAAAAATAAGTTTCCAATGGTCCCGTGTCCAACAAGGGACGAGTAGTTTCTCTCCACTTCTTCCTGGCATGTGGGGTGAGCAAGCCCTCCCATCAGTATCAGAGGAATTTAATTTGACAAGGGCTAAAGGACAACATCACCAAAAAGGGTTAATTGGTTCTATGCCAGTCCTCAATTCACAAGTTGTGTTTATGCCATTACAAAAACTGAAGTTGTGTTTATGCCACTCTCAATTCTCAATAACCCCTTCTATGCCATTTTCAGTTTATACTTTCGTATTGACCCAAACAATCCTGCGTTCAGATTTGGAGCAACTTTTGGGTGTTTCGGGCATACAAAAAATCCAAAATTTTCAAATTCTGGAAAGAAATATAACTTCTCAGAAAAATCTTAAAAAAGATTACAGGAAATCAAAAACCCTGAAACGAGTATACTGTTTTAATTTGAGCCATTTATGTGCGGATTTGCATAAAAAACTGACATTTTATGTTCTGTCTAGAAATTGGTAAAAATTTGTCCAAAAAATCAAACTTTTTCGAAAAATCTGAAAAATTTACAGAATGTCAAGAACACTAATATGAGTCTACTATTCTAATATGAGCCATTTCTGGGCACATATGATCCATTAAACATATGTGCAAAGTACGGTCCAGATTATCTGAGAGTATGTACAAACTGTAGTATAGGGTACAAATACTGGATACATAGGCAGTATATGATGTTGTATTGCTGAAAATGGCATAGAAAGGGGTATTGAGAATTGAGAGTGGCATAGACGACACAACTTCAGTTTTTAAATGGCATAAACACAACTTGTGAATTGGGGAGTGGCATAGAACCAATTAACCCCACCAAAAAAGGGTGACGCATGTCTCCTTCACCAAAACAGCAATACCTGTCTGAAACAAGTCCATGAACACAAGTACACCACCATAATAATAATACTACATGGACACAAGTACTAATATAATGAAGTAAGAGTACTAGTTTGTTTACATTTCCACAGGCCAATTTTACGAACAAAATTTCGAAAATTAACCTTCAGAAATTCGGAAGCCAGGTGACACAGCAGTCATCAAGGATTGCAGCTAGCGGTACACAGTGACCTGGTCAAGATCTACCTTGAGCCTGCTTGACGCTTCAGCTTGGAGTTGAGAGCCTTCTCCTGTGACAGCTCGTCCTCTAGTTTGTCCGTCCTAACCATGAGGTTCAGGATCATTCCGGCGAGTTTGTCCATGGTCTCCGCCTGGCCGAGGCTCCGCCGCTGGATCTCGTTACTCTCAGTGAACGTTTTCATGGCGATATCGTCGAGAATGCGAATCCGGATCTTCTCAGTGGCGAGCTCAGAATAAAGTCTCATGCACTCATCGGCGATGGCGCTTCTGTCCGCCGTCTCGACGCAGAAATCGCCCATAACCATTTCTAAAATGGTCCCGATCTCGTAGCAGGGCTTCTATCAGATGGGGATGGAGCACAAAATCAGAAGTGTACCGAGAGAACTACCAAGAAAGAGAGAATGGGAATCCCAATTTGCACGAATGTCTATACCTCGCTGCTTTGAGAAGTTGGCTCCGTGGAAGATGTTTCCGCAGGCAGGAGGGCTGCGGGAAAACTAAGGCCGCCCGACCTGAAAATACGATTGAGAGAAGGTAAGAAAAGGAGGGGATGATAAGTTGTGAAAGACATAGAAAGATGCGCAAGAACAGAGGATCGCCTGAAGGTAGCAGTCGCGGGCTGCGACGCCCTTGAAGACTCTTGCGCAGAAGGCACCTCGACAGCAGCACAGGGACGCCATTGCTGGGATTCCCTCAGCTTCGCCGCAGCCGCACGAGCCCTTCTGTGGCGAGACTTGCTCCCGGTCATGGTGGCAAAGTAGTATTCCAAGAGGTAAACGAAGTGGTGAACCGAGGAAGACGGCTAGAGCAAAGGTTAGTCCTTAAATTTGGCCTCCCCGTCTCCTCGGCTCCTCGCGAGTAGTAGTAATACTTATCTGGTCAAAGAGCAAACTTCAAGGCAGAGACTTGGTGGGCCATTCATCTCCAACTACACTTCCTCCGATCCGAATGATAGTACCAAATTTTTGAATGACAAATCACCCAAAACAGTATTCCAGGAGTATATGTAAGCTTTGGTGTTTTTACAATATACTAGCAAGATGGCATGTGATGGCTCCATGAGCTTGTTTCACAATTTTACATTTTTTAAAACCTTATTTGGCTGGTTCCAATTTTGGTTCAAACATGGACATTTCAAAAACCATCCCAAAAGCTTCATTTTGGAGTTTCTAAGAATGATACAAGCTTACCTTTTCATTTCCATGTGTTAAACTTGTTTAAATCTTGGTCAAACCTAGCTAGGATTTGACCAAGAGATTCAAATGGGCATAAGAATTCAAAAAAAAAACCAAAGCGCATGGTCTTCTTATGTCATTAGTAAGGCATTCAAGTTGATAAACAAGGTCTAGAAATATTTAAAACAGACGAATCATGTATCTACCCCCAAACCATAAACTTTGTCTTGTAAAGTCAAGCATGAAGAGAAGTGGTTTGGGTTTCAAACATGGAAATTTCAAAAACCTCCCAAAAGCTTCATTTTAGAGTGACTGAGAAGGATCCAGGCTTACCCTTTTCATTTTCATGTTTTAAACTTGTTCAAATCTTGGTCAAACTTAGGATTTGACCAAGATTCAAATGGGCGTAAAAATACTTAGAAGTCTAGCATGAAGAAAAATGGTTTTGGGTTTCAAACATGGAAATTTAAAAACCTCCCAAAAGCTTCATTTTAGAGTGACCAAGAAGGATACATGCTTACCTTTTCATTTTCATGTTTTAAACTTGTTTAAATCCTGGTCAAAACTAGGATTTGACCAAGGTTCAAATGGGTATAAAAAAAGAAAAAAAGCACATAGCCTTTTTATGCATGAGCATTCAGGTTGATAAACATGGTCTAGACATATTCAAAATAGAAAAATCATGTATCTACCCTGGCCCTAACCTTAAACTCTGTATTATGGAGTCAAGCATGTGAAGAGAAGTGTTTTGGGTTTCAAACATGGAAATTTCAAATTGATGAACAAGGTCTAGGCATATTCAAAACAGAAAAGGCATGTATCTACCCACTAACCATAAAGTCGGTCGATCTTATGAAGTCTAGCATGAAGAGAGAAGTCTTATTGGTTTCAAACATGCATGCATGGAAATTTCAAGAACCTCCCAAAAGCTTCATTTTAGAGTGACTAAAAAAGATCCAGGCTTGCCTTTTCATTTTCATGTTTTAAAATTGTTTAAATCTTGGTCAAACCTGGCTAGTATTTGACCAAGATTCAAATGGGCATGAAATTAAAAAAAAACAGAAAAATGAAAACCAAAGCACATATCCTTCTTATGTCATATATAGTAAGCATTCAAGTTGATCAACAAGGTCTAGACATATTCAAAACAGAAAAAGCATGTATCTACCCCCTAACCCTTAACTCTGTCTTATGAAGTCAAGCATGAAGAGAAGTGGTTTTGGGTTTCAAACATTGAAATTTCAAGAACCCCCCAAAGCTTCATTTTAGAGTGACTAAGAAGGATCCATGCTTACCTTTTATTTTCATGTTTGAAACATGTTCAAATCTTGGTCAAAAACACATAGTATTCTTATGTCATATAGTAAGCATTCAAGTTGATAAACACAATCTAAACAAGGATACATGCTTCCCTTTTCATTTTCATGTTTTATACTTGTTTAAATCTTGGTCAAACCTAGGATTTCACCAAGATTCAAAATGTGCATCAAAATTCAAAAAAAAATAGAAAAATTTAAAACCAAATTAAAGCACATAGTTTTCTTATGTCATATAGTAAGCATTCAAGTTGATAAACAAGGTTTGGACATATTCAAACCTAGGCAAATCATGTATCTACCCCCTAGCCCCTAAACTCTATCTTATGAAGTCAAGCATGAAGAGAAGTGGTTTTGGGTTTCAAATTAACATGAAAATTTCAAGAACATCCCAAAAACTTCATTTTAGAGTGACTAAGAAGGATACATGCTTACCCTTCTCATTTTCATGTTCTATACTTGTTTAAATCTTGGTCAAAACTAGGATTTGACAAAGATTCAAATGTGCATCATAATTTAAAAAAATCAGAAAAACTGAAAACGAAAGCATATAGTTTTCTTATGTCATATAGTGAGCATTAAAGTTGATAAACAAGGTCTAGATATATTCAAACAATAAAAATCATGTATCTACCCCTAACCCTAAACTTTGTCTTATGTAGTCAAGCATGAAGAGAAGTGGTTTTGGGTTTCAAACTTGGAAATTTCAAGAACCTCCCAAAATATTCATTTTAGAGTGTCTAAGAAGGATCCATGCTTACCTTTTCATTTTCATGTTTTAAACTTGTTTACATCTTGGTCATAACTAGTATCTGACCAAGATTCAAATGGGCATAAAATTAAAAAAAACAAAAAAAATGAAAAACCAAAGTACATATATAGTCTTCTCATGTCATATAGTAAGCATTCAGGTTGATAAACAAGGTCTAAACATATTCAAACAAGACAAATCATGTATCTACCCCCTAACCCTAAACTCTGACTTATGAAGTCAAGCATGAAGAGAAGTGGTTTTGTGTTTCAAACATGGAAATATCAAAAACCTCCCAAAAGCTTCATTTTAGAGTGACTAAGAAGGATCCAGGCTTACCTTTTCATTTTCATGTTTTAAAATTGTTCAAATCTTGGTAAAACTTATGATTTGACCAAGATTCAAATGGGCATAAAAATTGGGAGGAATGGTACATGAATTACAATTCAAGAAAACACAAGGGAACTTAAATACTTGGATGCCCCAAAGATGTGTGGAAGCCCAAAACAATGGCAAAACATGTGCGCACACATCATCCAATTCAAGTAGAACACATACCAGGCACCAATAGTTTGACCTAAATTTGAAATCAAAGAGAAGGTGGTTAGAAAAAATCGAAATTGGCAAAGCAAAGCATGAAATCATGAATTTGTGATGCTCTATAGCTATGAAAAGTACAAAACAATGCATACCAAAATGATTTTTTTAGAGGAATACTAGTTCAACTTATTTAATTTTATATTAGTAGCCCAAAATCGAACCAGTAGTTGGATATTTTTGAACTTGATCTGTAGTAGTGGGCAAAACCCTAGATTAACCTATTTAATCATAGATTCATAGGTCGATTTTTCTACTTTTTTTTTATTACTATGCAGCACACGTGTGGTTGCCCGTCGAGTGAAACTCGGAGGAAGAGGGATCACTCGGAAGGAGAGAAGAAGGGAGAGAATTATGGTGTCTCCCCTTTTTCGGGTGATGATGTTGACTGTTCTGCAGGTTTTGTCAGTGAGCAGGAGGTGCGAGCGAGCGAGTGAGCGAGTCGAGCGAGGCCGAGAATGAGAGAATTTTTTGTTGTGAGAGGGACAACCGAAGGATCCTGAAGGGCCCAGAGACTTCCAATATGCATCCTGATGCGTCTTCTCTTGACAAAGAAGATGGCTTGGAGTTTGCGTACCTACCACACTTGACTTGTGCTCACTGAAGTGTGGGACCTCACGCATGGGCACCACACGTAAGTGACAGACCTGTTGGTGTAAAAACTCGGTTGATTATTATACTACTACATTTGTACAAAGTTTCCTATGGATTCAAGGGTATGAAAGCCAAGTTAACTCATTTACATGACATTATTTTTCCATGAAGCCAAGTTAACTCATCTATCAATTGGTACATTTTGGAGCGACTAAATCTTGGTCAAACCTATGACTTGACCAAGATTCAAATGGGCATAAAAATTCAAAAAACCAAAAAAATGAAAAACAAAAGCACGCTGTCTTCTTATGTCATATAGTAAGCATTCGAGGTGATAAACAAGGTCTGACATATTGAAACAACAAAAATCATGTATCTACCCCCTAACCCTAAACTCTGTCTTATGAAGTCAAGCATGATGAGAAGTTGTTTTGGGTTTCAAACATGGACATTTCAAAAACCATCCCAAAAGCTTCATTTTGGAGTTACTAAGAATGATACAAGCTTACCTTTTCATTTTCATGTGTTAAACTTGTTTAAATCTTGGTCAAACCTAGCTAGGATTTGACCAAGAGATTCAAATGGACATAAGAATTAAAAAAAAACCAAAGCGCATGGTCTTCTTATGTCATTTAGTAAGGCATTCAAGTATGTGAAGAGAAGTGGTTTTGGGTTTCAAACATGGAAATTTCAAATTGATGAACAAGGTCTACGCATATTGAAAACAGAAAAAGCATGTATCTACCCACTAACCATAAAGTCAATCGATCTTATGAAGTCTAGCATGAAGAGAAAAGTCTTATTGGTTTCAAACATGCATGCATGGAAATTTCAAGAACGTCCCAAAAGCTTCATTTTAGAGTGACTAAGAAGGATCCATGCTTACCTTTTATTTTCATGTTTTAAACATGTTCAAATCTTGGTGAAACCGTACGTACCTAGGATTTGACCAAGATTCAAATGGGCATAAAAATTAGAAAAAAATGAAAAACCAAAGCACATAGCCTTCTTATATATCTCATATAGTAAGCACTCAAGTTGATAAACAAAGTCTAGACATATTCAAACTAGAAAAATCATGTATCTACCCCTAACCCTAAACTTTGTCTTAATTATGAAGTCAAGCACGAAGAGAAGTCGTTTTGGGTTTCAAACATGGACATTTCAAAAACCCTCCCAAAAGCTTCATTTTGGTGTGACGTACTAAGAAGGATACATGCTTACATTTTTAACAACCCCCCAAAAGCTTCATTATAGAGTGACTAAGAAGGATTCAGTCTGGCGGGCTTACCTTCTATTTTCATGTTTTAAACTTGTTCAAATCTCGGTCAAATTAACCTAGGATTTTACCAAGATTCAAATGGGCATAAAAATACTTAAAAAAATCATGCACGCGTATCTACCCATAACCCTAAACTCTATATTACGAAGTCAAGCATGAAGAGAAGTGGTTTTGGGTTTCAAACATGGAAATTTCAAAAACCTCCCAAAAGCTTCATTTTAGAGTGACTAAGAAGGATCCATGCTTACCTTTTATTTTCATGTTTGAAACATGTTCAAATCTTGGTCAAAAAAATGAAAACCAAAGCACATAGTATTCTTATGTCATAGTAAGCATTCAAGTTGATAAACACGGTCTAAACAAGGATACATGCTTCCCTTTTCATTTCCATGTTTTATACTTGTTTAAATCTTGGTGATGTCTACGCCCCCTCCTTTTCCTGTAGACAGTGTTGGGCCTCCAAGAGCAGAGGTTTGTAGAACAGCAGCAAGTTTCCCTTAAGTGGATCACCCAAGGTTTATCGAACTCAGGGAGGAAGAGGTCAAAGGTATCCCTCTCATGCAACCCTGCAACCACAAAGCAAGAAGTCTCTTGTGTCCCCAACACACCTAATAGGTGCACTAGTTCGGCGAAGAGATAGTGAAATACAGGTGGTATAAATAAGTAGTAGCAACGGCACCAGAAAAGTGCTTTGCCCAGGATAGTAAACAAGCAGTAGTAACGCAGCAGTAGTAACGCAGTAAAACAGTAAACAAGCAGCCATAGCAGTATTTAGGAACAAGGCCTAGGGATTAGACTTTCACTAGTGGACACTCTCAACTTTGATCACATAACAGAATAGATAAATGCATGCTCTACACTCTTTTGTTGGATGATGAACACCATTGCGTAGGATTATACGAACCCTCAATGCCGGAGTTAACAAGCTCCACAATTCAATGTTCATATTTAAATAACCTTAGAGTGCATGAAAGATCAACATGACTAAACCAAGTACTAACATAGCATGCACACTGTCACCTTCACACTATGTAGGAGGAATAGATCACATCAATACCATCATAGCAATAGTTAACTTCATAATCTACAAGAGATCATAATCATAGCCTACGCCAAGTACTAACACGGATGCACACACTGTCACCATTACACCGTGCAGGAGGAATAAAACTACTTTAATAACATCACTAGAGTAGCACATAGATAAATTGTGATACAAAACACATTGCAATCATAAACAAATATAAATAAGCACTTCACTATGCCATTCATAACAGTGAATAAGTATTCTGTGAAATATAGCCTAAGAGACCCACACGGTGCACACACTGTCACCTTTACACACGTGGGACAAGGAGTCTCCGGAGATCACATAAGTAAAATTCACTTGACTAGCATAACGACATCTAGATTACAATCATCATCATATGAATCTCAATCATGTAAGGTGATACGTCCCCGACGTATCCATAATTTCTGTCGTTCCATGCTTGTTTTATGACAATACTTACATGTTTTGCTTGCACTTTATGATGATTTCTTGCATTTTCCGGAACTAACCTATTAACGAGATGCCACAGTGCCAGTTCCTGTTTTCTGCTGTTTTTGGTTCCAGAAAGGCTGTTCGGGCAATATTCTCGGAATTGGACGAAATCAACGCCAAACCTCCTATTTTTCCCGGAAGGCTCCAGAACACCGAAGAAGAGTCGGAAAGGGGCCAGGGGGCCACCACACCACATGGCGGCGCGGGCCAGACCCTGGCCGCGCCAGCCTAGGGTGTGGCGCCCCCAGGTGCCCCCCTGCGCCGCCTCTTCGCCTATAAAATCCCTTTCGACCTAAAAACGCAGTACCAATTGACGAAACTCCAGAAAGACTCCAGGGGAGCCGCCGCCATCGCGACGCCAAGATCTGGGGGACAGGAGTCTCTGTTCCGGCACGCTGCCGGAACGGGGAAGTGCCCCCGGAAGGCCCCTCCATCGACACCGCTGCCATCTCCACTGCCATCTTCATCACCGCTGCTGCTCCCATGAGGAGGGAGTAGTTCTCCATCGAGGCTCGGGGCTGTACCGGTAGCTATGTGGTTCATCTCTCTCCCATGTACCTCAATACAATAATCTCATGAGCTGCTTTACATGATTGAGATTCATATGAGTTTTGTATCACTACTATTCTATGTGCTACTCTAGTGATGTTATTAAAGTAGTCTATTCCTCCTACACGATGTAATGGTGACAGTGTGTGCATCCGTGTTAGTACTTGGTTTATGCTATGATCATGATCTCTTGTAGATTATGAAGTTAACTATTGCTATGATTGTATTGATGTGATCTATTCCTCCTACATATGCATGAAGGTGACAGTGTGCATGCTATGTTAGTACTTGGTTTAGTCTTTTGATCTATCTTACACTATAAGGTTACTTAAATATGAACATTTAATTGTGGAGCTTGTTAACTCCGGCATTGAGGGTTCGTGTAATCCTACGCAATGTGTTCATCATCCAACAAGAGTGTAGAGTATGCATTTATCTGTTCTGTTATGTGATCAATGTTGAGAGTGTCCACTAGTGAAAGTCTAATCCCTAGGCCTTGTTCCTAAATACTGCTGCGTTACTACTGCTTGTTTACTGTTTCACTGCGTTACTACTGCTGCAATACTACCACCATCAACTACACGCTAGCAAGCTATTTTCTGGCACCGTTGCTACTGCTCATATATATTCATACCACCTGTATTTCACTATCTCTTCGCCGAACTAGTGCACCTATTAGGTGTGTTGGGGACACAAGAGACTTCTTGCTTTGTGGTTGCAGGGTTGCATGAGAGGGATATCTTTGACCTCTTCCTCCCTGAGTTCGATAAACCTTGGGTGATCCACTTAAGGGAAAACTTGCTGCTGTTCTACAAACCTCTGCTCTTGGAGGCCCAACACTGTCTACAGGAAAAGGAGGGGGAAGTAGACATCAAGCTATTTTCTGGCGCCGTTGCCGGGGAGGAAAGGTAAAAGGTACTCACACTCCGGACCTCGGCTACTAAGCTATTTTCCGGCGCCGTAAGTACTCAAAGCTATTTCCTTTAGATCCTGCAATTGCATCTTTTTGTTTCTTGTTTACACTAGTAAGGCATAATGGACAACAATGAGCTTTTTACTCTATTTCCTGATTTAAGACATGGATGGTTTGATCCAAAAATTAAAAAACCCATGGAACATATTAGCATGAACACATTGAATACCATTGTTGCTAATGATATGGAAAATTCTAAGCTTGGGGAAGCTGGTTTTGATGAGCACGATATTTTTAGTCCCCCAAGCATTGAGGAGAAAATTTTCTTTGATGATACTTTGCCTCCTATTTATGATGATTATAATGATAGTGGTCTTTTGGTGCCGCCTACTATGGAGAGTAAATTTTGTTGTGATTATACTATGCCTCCTACACTTGATGAGAATAATAATGATAGCTACTTTGTTGAATTTGCTCCCACTATTACTAATAAAATTGATTATGCTTATGTGGAGAGTAATTATTTTATGCATGAGACTCATGATAAGAATGCTTTATGTGATAGTTATATTGTTGAGTTTGCTCATGATGCTACTGAAAGTTATTATGAGAGAGGAAAATATGGTTGTAGAAATTTTCATGTAACTACAACACCTCTCTATGTGCTGAAATTTTTGAAGCTACACTTGTTTTATCTTCCTATGCTTGTTACTTTGCTCTTCATGAATTTGTTTATTTACAAGATTCCTATGCATAGGAAGCATGTTAGACTTAAATGTGTTTTGAATTTGCCTCTTGATGCTCTCTTTTGCTTCAAATACTATTTCTTGCGAGTGCATCATTAAAACTGCTGAGCCCATCTTAATGGCTATAAAGAAAAGAACTTCTTGGGAGATAACCCATGTGTTATTTTACTACAGTACTTTGTTTCATATTTGTGTCTTGGAAGTTGTTTACTACTGTATCAACCTCTCCTTATCTTAGTGTTGTGTTTTGTTGTGCCAAGTGAAGCCTCTAATCGAAGGTTGATACTAGATTTGGATTTCTGCGCAGAAACAGATTTCTATCTGTCACGAATCTGGGCTGTTTTCTCTGTAGAAAAATCAGAAAAATATGCCAATTTACGTGCGTGTTCCTCAGATATGTACGCAACTTTCATTAGTTTTGAGTTTTCTGATTTGAGCAACGGAAGTATTTATTAGAAATTCGTCTTTACGGACTGTTCTGTTTTGACAGATTCTGCCTTTTATTTCGCATTGCTTCTTTCGCTGTGTTTGGTGGATTTCTTTGTTCCATTACCTTCCAGTAGCTTTGAGCAATGTCCAGAAGTGTTAAAAATGATTGTGTCACCTCTGAACATGTGAGTTTTTGATTATGTACTAACCCCTCTAATGAAGTTTATGAGAAGTTTGGTGTGAAGGAAGTTTTCAAGGGTCAAGAGAGGAGGATGATATACTATGATCAAGAAGAGTGAAAGCTCTAAGCTTGGGGATGCCCCGGTGGTTCACCCCTGCATATTTCAAGAAGACTCAAGCATCTAAGCTTGGGGATGCCCAAGGCATCCCCTTCTTCATCGACAAAATTATCAGGTTCCTTCTCTTGAAACTATATTTTTATTCGGTCACATCTTATGTGCTTTACTTGGAGCGTCTGTGTGCTTTTGTTTTTGTTTTTGTTTGAATAAATGCTTGTGTGGGAGAGAGACACGCTCCGCTGGTTCATATGAACACATGTGTTCTTAGCTCATAATATTCATGGCGAAGTTTCTTCTTCGATAAATTGTTATATGGTTGGAATTGGAAAATGATACATGTAGTAATTGCTATTAATGTCTTGGGTAATGTGATACTTGGCAATTGTTGTGCTCATGTTTAAGCTCTTGCATCATATACTTTGCACCCATTAATGAAGAAATACATAGAGCATGCTAAAATTTGGTTTGCATATTTGGTTTCTCTAAGGTCTAGATAATTTCTAGTATCGAGTTTGAACAACAAGGAAGACGGTGTAGAGTCTTATAATATTTTCAATATATCTTTTATGTAAGTTTTGCTGCACCGGTTCATCCTTGTGTTTGTTTCAAATAAGCCTTGCTAGCCTAAACCTTGTATCGAGAGGGAATACTTCTCATGCATCCAAAATACTTGAGCCAACCACTATGCCATTTGTGTCCACCATACCTACCTACTACATGGTATTTTCTGCCATTCCAAAGTAAATTGCTTGAGTGCTACCTTTAAAATTCCATCATTCACTTTGCAATATATAGCTCATGGGACAAATAGCTTAAAAACTATTGTGGTATTGAATATGTAATTATGCACTTTATCCCTTATTAAGTTGCTTGTTGTGCGATAACCATGTTCACTGGGGACGCCATCAACTACTCTTTGTTGAATTTCATGTGAGTTGCTATGCATGTTCGTCTTGTCTGAAGTAAGAGTGATCTACCACCCTATGGTTAAGCATGCATATTGTTAGAGAAGAACATTGGGCCGCTAACTAAAGCCATGATCCATGGTGGAAGTTTCAGTTTTGGACATACATCCTCAATCTCATATGAGAAAATTATTAATTGTTGTTACATGCTTATGCATAAAAGAGGAGTCCATTATCTGTTGTCTATGTTGTCCCGGTATGGATGTCTAAGTTGAGAATAATCAATAGCGAGAAATCCAATGCGAGCTTTCTCCTTAGACCTTTGTACAGGCGGCATAGAGGTACCCCTTTGTGCCACTTGGTTAAAACATGTGCATTGCGATGATCCGGTAGTCCAAGCTAATTAGGACAAGGTGCGGGCACTATTAGTACACTGTGCATGAGGCTTGCAACTTGTAAGATATAATTTACATGATACATATGATTTATTACTACCGTTGACAAAATTGTTTCATGTTTTCAAAATCAAAGCTCTAGCACAAATATAGCAATCGATGCTTTTCCTCTATGGAGGACAATTCTTCTACTTTTATTGTTGAGTCAGTTCACCTATTTCTCTCCACCTCAAGAAGCAAACACTTGTGTGAATTGTGCATTGATTCCTACATATTTGCATATTGCACTTGTTATATTACTCTATGTTGACAATATACATGAGATATACATGTTATAAGTTGAAAGCAACCACTGAAACTTAATCTTCCTTTGTGTTGCTTCAATACCTTTACTTTGAATTATTGCTTTATGAGTTAACTCTTATGCAAGACTTATTGATGCTTGTCTTGAAGTGCTATTCATGAAAAGTCTTTGCTTTATGATTCACTTGTTTACTCATGTCATATACATTGTTTTGATCGCTGCATTCACTACATATGCTTTACAAATAGTATGATCAAGGTTATGATGGCATGTCACTCCAGAAATTATCTGTGTTATCGTTTTACCTGCTCGGGACGAGCAGAACTAAGCTTGGGGATGCTGATACGTCCCCGACGTATCCATAATTTCTGTCGTTCCATGCTTGTTTTATGACAATACTTACATGTTTTGCTTGCACTTTATGATGATTTCATGCATTTTCCGGAACTAACCTATTAACGAGATGCCACAGTGCCAGTTCCTGTTTTCTGCTGTTTTTGGTTCCAGAAAGGCTGTTCGGGCAATATTCTCGGAATTGGACGAAATCAACGCCAAACCTCCTATTTTTCCCGGAAGGCTCCAGAACACCGAAGAAGAGTCTGAGAGGGGCCAGGGGGCCACCACACCACATGGCGGCGCGGGCCAGACCCTGGCCGCGCCGGCCTAGGGTGTGGTGCCCCCAGGTGCCCCCCTGCGTCGCCTCTTCGCCTATAAAATCCCTTTCGACCTAAAAACGCAGTACCAATTGACGAAACTCCAGAAAGACTCCAGGGGAGCCGCCGCCATCGCGACGCCAAGATCTGGGGGACAGGAGTCTCTGTTCCGGCACGCTGCCGGAATGGGGAAGTGCCCCCGGAAGGCCCCTCCATCGACACCGCTGCCATCTCCACCGCCATCTTCATCACCGCTGCTGCTCCCATGAGGAGGGAGTAGTTCTCCATCGAGGCTCGGGGCTGTACCGGTAGCTATGTGGTTCATCTCTCTCCCATGTACCTCAATACAATAATCTCATGAGCTGCTTTACATGATTGAGATTCATATGAGTTTTGTATCACTACTATTCTATGTGCTACTCTAGTGATGTTATTAAAGTAGTCTATTCCTCCTACACGATGTAATGGTGACAGTGTGTGCATCCGTGTTAGTACTTGGTTTATGCTATGATCATGATCTCTTGTAGATTATGAAGTTAACTATTGCTATGATTGTATTGATGTGATCTATTCCTCCTACATATGCATGAAGGTGACAGTGTGCATGCTATGTTAGTACTTGGTTTAGTCTTTTGATCTATCTTACACTATAAGGTTACTTAAATATGAACATTTAATTGTGGAGCTTGTTAACTCCGGCATTGAGGGTTCGTGTAATCCTACGCAATGTGTTCATCATCCAACAAGAGTGTAGAGTATGCATTTATCTCTGCTCGTTATGTGATCAATGTTGAGAGTGTCCACTAGTGAAAGTCTAATCCCTAGGCCTTGTTCCTAAATACTGCTGCGTTACTACGCTTGTTTCTTTGTTTCACTGCGTTACTACTTTGCAATACTACCACCATCAACTACACGCTAGCAAGCTATTTTCTGGCACCGTTGCTACTGCTCATATATATTCATACCACCTGTATTTCACTATCTCTTCGCCGAACTAGTGCACCTATTAGGTGTGTTGGGGACACAAGAGACTTCTTGCTTTGTGGTTGCAGGGTTGCATGAGAGGGATATCTTTGACCTCTTCCTCCCTGAGTTCGATAAACCTTGGGTGATCCACTTAAGGGAAAACTTGCTGCTGTTCTACAAACCTCTGCTCTTGGAGGCCCAACACTGTCTACAGGAAAAGGAGGGGGAAGTAGACATCAAGCTATTTTCTCAAGCGCCGTTGCCGGGAGGAAAGGTAAAAGGTACTCACACTCCGGACCTCGGCTACTAAGCTATTTTCCGGCGCCGTAAGTACTCAAAGCTATTTCCTTTAGATCCTGCAATTGCATCTTTTTGTTTCTTGTTTACACTAGTAAGGCATAATGGACAACAATGAGCTTTTTACTCTATTTCCTGATTTAAGACATGGATGGTTTGATCCAAAAATTAAAAAACCCATGGAACATATTAGCATGAACACATTGAATACCATTGTTGCTAATGATATGGAAAATTCTAAGCTTGGGGAAGCTGGTTTTGATGAGCACGATATTTTTAGTCCCCCAAGCATTGAGGAGAAAATTTTCTTTGATGATACTTTGCCTCCTATTTATGATGATTATAATGATAGTGGTCTTTTGGTGCCGCCTACTATGGAGAGTAAATTTTGTTGTGATTATACTATGCCTCCTACACTTGATGAGAATAATAATGATAGCTACTTTGTTGAATTTGCTCCCACTATTACTAATAAAATTGATTATGCTTATGTGGAGAGTAATTATTTTATGCATGAGACTCATGATAAGAATGCTTTATGTGATAGTTATATTGTTGAGTTTGCTCATGATGCTACTGAAAGTTATTATGAGAGAGGAAAATATGGTTGTAGAAATTTTCATGTAACTACAACACCTCTCTATGTGCTGAAATTTTTGAAGCTACACTTGTTTTATCTTCCTATGCTTGTTACTTTGCTCTTCATGAATTTGTTTATTTACAAGATTCCTATGCATAGGAAGCATGTTAGACTTAAATGTGTTTTGAATTTGCCTCTTGATGCTCTGTTTTGCTTCAAATACTATTTCTTGCGAGTGCATCATTAAAACTGCTGAGCCCATCTTAATGGCTATAAAGAAAAGAACTTCTTGGGAGATAACCCATGTGTTATTTTACTACAGTACTTTGTTTCATATTTGTGTCTTGGAAGTTGTTTACTACTGTAGCAACCTCTCCTTATCTTAGTGTTGTGTTTTGTTGTGCCAAGTGAAGCCTCTAATCGAAGGTTGATACTAGATTTGGATTTCTGCGCAGAAACAGATTTCTATCTGTCACGAATCTGGGCTGTTTTCTCTGTAGAAAAATCATAAAAATATGCCAATTTACGTGCGTGTTCCTCAGATATGTACGCAACTTTCATTAGTTTTGAGTTTTCTGATTTGAGCAACGGAAGTATTTATTAGAAATTCGTCTTTACGGACTGTTCTGTTTTGACAGATTCTGCCTTTTATTTCGCATTGCTTCTTTCGCTGTGTTGGGTGGATTTCTTTGTTCCATTACCTTCCAGTAGCTTTGAGCAATGTCCAGAAGTGTTAAGAATGATTGTGTCACCTCTGAACATGTGAGTTTTTGATTATGTACTAACCCCTCTAATGAAGTTTATGAGAAGTTTGGTGTGAAGGAAGTTTTCAAGGGTCAAGAGAGGAGGATGATATACTATGATCAAGAAGAGTGAAAGCTCTAAGCTTGGGGATGCCCCGGTGGTTCACCCCTGCATATTTCAAGAAGACTCAAGCATCTAAGCTTGGGGATGCCCAAGGCATCCCCTTCTTCATCGACAAAAGGCATTGAAGCAACACAAAGGAAGATTAAGTTTCAACTTGTAACATATATATCTCATGGATAGTTATCAATGCAAAGCAATATAACAAGTGCAATATGCAAGTATGTAAGAATCAATGCACAGTTCACACAAGTGTTTGCTTCTTGAGATGGAGAGAAATAGGTGAACTGACTCAACATAAAAGTAAAAGAATGGTCCTTCAAAGAGGAAAGCATCGATTGCTATATTTGTGCTAGAGCTTTGATTTTGAAAACAAGAAACAATTTTGTCAACGGTAGTAATAAAGCATATGTATCATGTAAATTATATCTTACAAGTTGCAAGCCTCATGCATAGTATACTAATAGTGCCCGCACCTTGTCCTAATTAGCTTGGACTACCGGGATCATCGCAATGCACATGTTTTAACCAAGTGTCACAAAGGGGTACCTCTATGCCGCCTGTACAAAGGTCTAAGGAGAAAGCTCGCATCGGATTTCTCGCTATTGATTATTCTCAACTTAGACATCCATACCGGGACAACATAGACAACAGATAATGGACTCCTCTTTTATGCATAAGCATGTTGCAACAATTAATTTTCTCATTTAAGATTGAGGATATTGTCCAAAACTGAAACTTCCACCATGGATCATGGCTTTAGTTAGCGGCCCAATGTTCTTCTCTAACAATATGCACGCTCTAACCATAAGGTGGTAGATCTCTCTTACTTCAGACAAGACGAACATGCATAGCAAGTCACATGATATTCAACAAAGGGTAGTTGATAGCGTCCCCAGGAACATGGTTATCGCACAACAAGCAACTTAATAAGAGATAAAGTGCATAAGTACATATTCAATACCACAATAGTTTTTAGGCTATTTGTCCCATGAGCTATATATTGCAAAGGTAGAGGATAGAAATTTTAAAGGTAGCACTCAAGCAATTTACTTTGGAATGGCGGAGAAATACCATGTAGTAGGTAGGTATGGTGGACACAAATGGCATAGTGGTTGGCTCAAGGATTTTGGATGCATGAGAAGTATTCCCTCTCGATACAAAGTTTAGGCTAGCAAGGTTTATTTGAAACAAACACAAGGATGAAGCGGTGCAGCAAAACTCACATAAAAGACATATTGTAAATATTATAAGACTCTACACCGTCTTTCTTGTTGTTCAAACTCAATACTAGAAATTATCTAGACCTTAGAGAGACCAAATATGCAAACAAATTTTAGCATGCTCTATGTATTTCTTCATTAATGGGTGCAAAGTATATGATGCAAGAGCTTAAACATGAGCACAACAATTGCCAAGTATCACATTATCCAAGACATTATAGCAATTACTACATGTATCATTTTCCAATTCCAACCATATAACAAATTAACGAAGCAGTTTCAACCTTCGCCATGAAAATTAAAGGCTAAGAACACATGTGTTCATACGAACCAGCGGAGCGTGTCTCTCTCCCACACAAGCATTTATTCAAACCAAACAAAAATGAAAACAAAAGCACACAGACGCTCCGAGTAAAGTACATAAGATGTGACCATAAAAATATAGTTTCAGGGGAGGAACCTGATAATGTTGTCGATGAAGAAGGGGATGCCTTGGGCATCCCCAAGCTTAGATGCTTGAGTCTTCTTGAAATATGCAGGGATGAACCACCGGGGCATCCCCAAGCTTAGAGCTTTCACTCTCCTTGATCATAGTATATCATCCTCCTCTCTTGACCCTTGAAAACTTCCTTCACACCAATCTCGAAACAAACTCATTAGAGGGTTAGTGCATAATCAAAAATTCACATGTTCAGAGGTGACACAATCATTCTTAACACTTCTGGACATTGCTCAAAGCTACTGGAAGTTAATGGAACAAAGAAATCCATCCAACATAGCAAAAGAGGCAATGCGAAATAAAAGGCAGAATCTGTCAAAACAGAACAGTCCGTAAAGACGAATTTTATTGAGGCACCAGACTTGCTCAAATGAAAATGCTCAAATTGAATGAAAGTTGCGTACATATCTGAGGATCACTCACGTAAATTGGCTTAATTTTCTGAGTTACCTACAGAGAATTTAACCCAGATTCGTGACAGCAAAGAAATCTGTTTCTGCGCAGTAATCCAAATCTAGTATGAACTTTTCTATCAACGACTTTACTTGGCACAACAAAACACTAAACTAAGATAAGGAGAGGTTGTTACAGTAGTACCAACTTCCAAGACACAAATATAAAACAAAATACTGTAGCAAATTAAACACATGGGTTATCTCCCAAGAAGTTCTTTCTTTATAGCCATTAAGATGGGCTCAGCAGTTTTAATGATGCACTCGCAAGAAATAGTATTTGAAGCAAAAGAGAGCATCAAGAAGCAAATTCAAAACACATTTAAGTCTAACATGCTTCCTATGCATAGGAATCTTGTAAATAAACAAGTTCATGAAGAGCAAAGTGACAAGCATAGGAAGATAGAACAAGTGTAGCTTCAAAAATTTCAGCACATAGAGAGGTGTTTTAGTAACATGAAAATTTCTACAACCACATTTTCCTCTCTCATAGTAACTTTCAGTAGCAACATGAGCAAACTCAACAATATAACTATCACATAAAGCATTCTTATCATGAGTCTCATGCATAAAATTATTACTCTCCACATAAGCATAATCAATTTTATTAGTTGTAGTGGGAGCAAATTCAACGAAGTAGCTATCATTATTATTCTCATCATCAAATATAGGAGGCATATTGTAATCATAATCAAATTTATCCTCCATAACAGGTGGCAACAAAAGACTACTATCATTATAATCATCATATATAGGAGGCAAAGTATCATCAAAGCAAATTTTCTCCTCAATGCTTGGGGGACTAAAAAGATCATGCTCATCAAAACCAGCTTCCCCAAGCTTAGAATTTTCCATATCATTAGCAACAATGGTGTTCAAAGTGTTCATACTAATATGTTCCATGGGTTTTTTAATTTTCGGATCAAACCATCCATGTCTTAAATCAGGAAATAGAATAAGAAGCTAATTGTTGTCCATTATGCCTTACTAGTGTAAACAAGAAACAAAAAGATGCAATTGCAGGATCTAAAGGAAATAGCTTCGAGCACACACACAATGGCGCCAGAAAAGTACTTAGTTACCTGGAACCGGAGTATGAGTGTCTTTTACCTTTCCTCCCCGGCAACGGCGCCAGAAAATAGCTTGATGTCTACGCCCCCTCCTTTTCCTGTAGACAGTGTTGGGCCTCCAAGAGCAGAGGTTTGTAGAACAGCAGCAAGTTTCTCTTAAGTGGATCACCCAAGGTTTATCGAACTCAGGGAGGAAGAGGTCAAAGGTATCCCTCTCATGCAACCCTGCAACCACAAAGCAAGAAGTCTCTTGTGTCCCCAACACACCTAATAGGTGCACTAGTTCAGCGAAGAGATAGTGAAATACAGGTGGTATAAATAAGTAGTAGCAACGGCACCAGAAAAGTGCTTTGCCCAGGACAGTAAACAAACAGTAGTAACGCAGCAGTAGTAACGCAGTAAAACAGTAAACAAGCAGCGATAGCAGTATTTAGGAACAAGGCCTAGGGATTAGACTTTCACTAGTGGACACTCTCAACTTTGATCACATAACAGAATAGATAAATGCATACTCTACACTCTTTTGTTGGATGATGAACACCATTGGGTAGGATTACACGAACCCTCAATGCCGGAGTTAACAAGCTCCACAATTCAATGTTCATATTTAAATAACCTTAGAGTGCATGAAAGATCAACACGACTAAACCAAGTACTAACATAGAATGCACACTGTCACCTTCACACTATGTAGGAGGAATAGATCACATCAATACCATCATAGCAATAGTTAACTTCATAATCTACAAGAGATCATAATCATAGCCTACGCCAAGTACTAACACGGATGCACACACTGTCACCATTACACCGTGAAGGAGGAATAAAACTACTTTAATAACATCACTAGAGTAGCACATAGATAAATTGTGATACAAAACACATTGCAATCATAAAGAGATATAAATAAGCACTTTACTATGCCATTCATAATAGTGAATAAGTATTCTGTGAAATATAGCCTAAGAGACCCACACGGTGCACACACTGTCACCTTTACACACGTGGGACAAGGAGTCTCCGGAGATCACATAAGTAAAATTCACTTGACTAGCATAACGACATCTAGATTACAATCATCATCATATGAATCTCAATCATGTAAGGCAGCTCATGAGATTATTGTGTTGAAGTACATAGGGAGAGAGATTAACCACATAGCTACCGGTATAGCCCCGAGCCTCGATGGAGAACTACTCCCTCCTCATGGGAGACAGCAGCGTTGATGAAGATGGCGGTGGTGTCGATGGAGGAGCCTTCCGAGGGCACTTCCCCGTCCCGGCGGCGTGCCGGAACAGAGACTCCTGTCCCCCAGATCTTGGCTTCGCGATGGCGGCGGCTCTGGATGGTTTCTCGTACCGTGGCTTTTTCGTATCGAGGTTTTAGGTCGAGGACCCTTAAATAGGCGAAGAGGCGGCGTCAGAAGGTCAACGAGGCGACGACACCATAGGGGGGCGCGGGCCCCCCCTTGGCCGCGCCGGCCTAGGGTTTGGTTGCCCTGTGCCCCCTATCTGGCGGTTCTCGGGTGTTCTGGATGCTTCCGGGCAAAATAGGAACCTGGGCGTTGATTTCGTCCGATTCCGAGAATATTTCTTTACTAGGATTTCTGAAACCAAAAACAGCAGAAAACAGGAACTGGCACTTCGGCATCTTGTTAATAGGTTAGTTCCAGAAAACGCATAAATATGACATAAAATGTGCATGAAACATGTAGAAATCATCAATAATGTGGCATGGAACATAAGAAATTATCGATACATCGGAGACGTATCACTTGGTCAAACCTAGGATTTCACCAAGATTCAAAATGTGCATCAAAATTCAAAAAAATTAGAAAAATTAAAAACCAAATTAAAGCACATAGTTTTCTTATGTCATATAGTAAGCATTAAAGTTGATAAACAAGGTCTAGACACATATTCAAACAAGACATATCATGTATCTATATATACCCCTAACCCCTAAACTCTATCTTATGAAGTCAACAACATGAAGAGAAGTGGTTTTGGGTTTCAAACATGGAAATTTCAAAAACCTCCCAAAAGCTTCATTTTAGAGTGACTAATATACATAAGAAGGATCCATGCTTACCACCTTTTCATTTTCATATTTTAAACTTGTTTAAACCTGTGTCAAATTAAACCTAGGATTTGACCAAAAGATTCAAATGGACATAAAATACAAAAAAAATTAGAAAAATGAAAAACAAAAGCATATAGTCTTCTTATTTCATATAGTAAGCATTCAAGTTGATAAACAAGGTTTGGACATATTCAAACCTAGGCAAATCATGTATCTACCCCCTAGCCCCTAAACTCTATCTTATGAAGTCAAGCATGAAGAGAAGTGGTTTTGGGTTTCAAACATGAAAATTTCAAGAACATCCCAAAAACTTCATTTTAGAGTGACTAAGAAGGATACAGGCTTACCCTTCTCATTTTCATGTTTTGTACTTGTTTAAATCTTGGTCAAACCTAGGATTTGACAAAGATTCAAATGTGCATCAAAATAAAAAAAAATTAGAAAAATTTAAAACGAAAGCACATAGTTTTCTTATGTCATATAGTAAGCATTAAAGTTGATAAACAAGGTCTAGATATATTCAAACAAGAAAAATCATGTATCTACCCCTAACCCTAAACTCTGTCTTATGTAGTCAAGCATGAAGAGAAGTGGTTTTGGGTTTCAAACTCGGAAATTTCAAGAACCTCCCAAAATATTCATTTTAGAGTGTCTAAGAAGGATCCGTGCTTACCTTTTCATTTTCATATTTTAAACTTGTTTACATCTTGGTCATAACTAGTATTTGACCAAGATTCAAATGGGCATAAAATAAAAAAAAATAAAAAAAAATGAAAAACCAAAGTACATAGTCTTCTTATGTTATATAGTAAGCATTCAAGCTGATAAACAAGGTCTAGACATATTCAAACCAAACAAATCATGTATCTACCCCCTAACCCCTAAACTCTATCTTATGAAGTCAAGCATGAAGAGAAGTGGTTCCGTGTTTCAAACATGGAAACATCAAAAACCTCCCAAAAGCTTCATTTTAGAGTGACTAAGAAGGATCCATGCTTACCTTTTCATTTTCATATTTTAAACTTGTTTAAATCATTGTCAAACCTAGGATTTGACCAAGATACAAATATGGGCACAAAATATAAAAAAAATCAGAAAAATGAAAAACAAAAGCACATATATAGTCTTCTTATGTCATATTGTAAGCATTCAAGTTGATAAACAAGGTCGAGATATATCCAAACCAGACAAATCATGTATCTACCCCATGTTGATCTTATGAAGTCTAGCATGGAGAGAAGTCGTTTTGGGTTTCAAACATGGAAATTTCAAGAACATCCCAAAAGCTTCATTCTATCTCTGAATTTGGCTCATCCGCTAAATCTCGCAAAGTATAATGATAAGAAAATAGCTGACATTGGTGCGCGCGAGGAGATTTATTTGTGTGTGTGCTGAGCTGTTAGGCCTAAGCCAAAATCCTCAGCTAAACGAGGCCTCAGCTTAACACATAAACAAAGTGTTCAATCTCGCCCACAATGTCCTCTTCTTTTCTCTTCCTTTATTGGAACTTGTTTTGCAGACAAGGAAAGTGGCACGTGTAATGTGAGTAATAAAACCCTCTTAGCCAAAATCAACTACGAGCAAGATTTTCTGTATTGTAGATGCCCCAATTGACTCTCATCCCCAATGTAGTCTTTTTTATGTCAGTATAGACTTATTTACTTGATGTATACTATCGTACATGGCATGCATTTCCCTAATGAGCAGCATTGTATAGCCGTTCTAGCCAACCCGATCAATCTGTCAAGCTTCATGCACGAGATGCCATGTTTAATTTACTCCCTCGCTCCGATCCATATTTCTTGGTGCTAAAAAGAATCTGAATCGGAGGGAGTACTTTTCTTAGATAGTACTATACCAGTTCAAAAAAAAGTACAGTACTACTACATCACAAATGCATCAAAAGAGTACTACTGTACATCACAAGACCACGACAGTTGTACTAGTAGAGTTTAATGCTGAACTTCCAAAGGGGAATAAGATTACACATATGAACTTTAAACAGGACCAGGAGCATTAGGGCACCCACAATGTTGAGGTGTTGCCATATATTGCTTCGATGCCAAATTCTGTGTTTTGGTAGATTTGGCGATCTATACATTGTGGATGCCCTCAGGGCCAGCAGCAGGGGCATTGACCGGCAACAAACCAGGCAAGACGTAAGGAAGAGGCCATATGCTGCGTGCTTGGCCTTGATTGCAGGGTGGTGATTCTTCGATGTACTAACGCCGCTCGCCATGTATTCACGCCGTACCAGTTCCGCATCGCCCGCGAGCGGATCGAAGCGATCCCGCGCGCCGGACACGCTCGAGGAGGCGTGGCGGCTCCGGTGCAAGAAGTCCGCCGCCGGGAGTCGGCGCGCGGCGTGCAGGTACGGCGGCTCCCTGTACATGCCATCGTCGCTCCGCGAGTTCGCCCCGAGCGGGCTCTGGTACAAGGCGGATCCGCCGCTCAAACCAATGAGCGGCCCCATCTTCAACAAATGGCATGCCGACTGGGAGAGGAACCGCCGGTGGAAGGTGGCGGGGGAGGCGAGCACCAGCGGCGGATTCGCGCCGCCAGCCGGCGAGGAGGCTGAGGAGGCGGAGGAAGGGGAAGACCCCCTCTTCTTCAAGGTGCTGGCCGTGTCCCTCAAGGACGATGCCGACAAGAAGAGGGCGGAGGAGGCGGAGGAAGGGGAAGACCCCCTCTTCTTGAAGGTACTGGCCGCGTCCCTCAAGGACGATACCGACAAGAAGAGGGCGGAGGAAGAAGACAAGGCGGCGGCCATCGCCGCCGTGAAGGAGAAGGAGGCGCGGGAGGCGGAGAAGAACGCGACCATCATCTTCCTCGACGACTAGATAGGTTAGAAGTCGCGATAAGGATCGCGCAATTCTGTATGTATGATCCGCATGTATGATCAACTATGAGTTATGAACTATGAACTATCAAACCAAACCACATAGTTTTTTTTATGTCATATAGTAAGAATTCAAGTTGATAAAACAAGGTCTAGACATATTCAAACTACAAATTACGTATATCTACCCCTAACCCTAAACTCTATCTTATATGAAGTAAATCATGAAGAGAAGTGGTTTTGGGTTTCAAACATGGAAATTTCAAAAACCTTCCCAAAAGCTTCATTTTGGAGTGACTAAGAAGGATGCAGGCTTACCTTTTCATTTTCATATTTTAAACTTGTTTAAATCTTGGTTAAACCTAGGATTTGACCAAGATCAAATGGGCATAAAAAATCAGAAAAAATCAAAAAATGAAAACCAAAGCACATAGTATTCTTATGTCATATAGTAAGCATTCAAGTTGATAAACAAGGTCTAAACATATTCAAACCAGACAAATCATGTATCTACCCACTAACCCTAAATTCTGTCTTATGAAGTCGATCAAGCATGAAGAAGAGTGGTTTTGGGTTTCAAACATGGAAATTTAAAAAACCTCCCAAAAGCTACATTTTAGAGTTATTAAAAAGGATCCATGCTTACCTTTTATTTTCATGTTTTAAACATGTTCAAATCTTGGTCAAACCGTACCTAGGATTTGACCAAGATTCAAATGGGCATAAAAATTCAAAAAATTGAAAAACCAAAGCACATAGCCTTCTTATGTCATATAGTAAGCACTCAAGTTGGTAAACAAGGTCTAGACATATTCAAACCACAAAAATCTTGTATCTACCCCTAACCCTAAACTTTGTCTTATGAAGTCAAGCACGAAGAGATGTCGTTTTGGGTTTCAAACATGGAGATTTCAAAAACCTTCCAAAAAGCCTCATTTTGGAGTGACAAAGAAGGATGCAGGCTTACCTTTTCATTTTCATGTTTTAAACTTGTTTAAATCTTGGTTGAACCTATGATTTGACCAAGAGAAAATGGGCATAAAATTTCAGAAAAAAACAAAAAATGAAAACCAAAGCACATAGTATTCTTATGTCATATATTAAGCATTCAAGTTGATAAACAAGGTCTAGACATATTCAAACCGGAAAAATCATGTATCTACCCTAACCCTAAACTTTTTCTTATGAAGTCAAAAATGAAGAGACGTGGTTTTGGGTTTCAAACATGGAAATTTCAAGAACACCCCAAAAGCTTCATTTTAGAGTGACTAAGAAGGATCCAGGTCGAGCTTACCTTTTATTTTCATGTTTTAAACTTGTTCAAATCTTGGTCAAACCTAGGATTTGACCAATATTCAAATGGGCATAAAAAATTGAAAAACCAAAGCACATAGCCTTCTTATGTCATATAATAAGCACTCAAGTTGATAAACAAGGTGTAGACATATTCAAACCAGAAAAATCATGTATCTACCCTAACCCTAAACTCTATCTTACGAAGTCAAGCATGAAGAGAAGTGGTTTTGGGTTTCAAACATGGAAATTTCAAAAATCTCCCAAAAGCTTCATTTCAGAGTGACTAAGAAGGATCCAGACCGGGCTTACATTTTATTTTCATATTTAAACTTGTTCAAATCTTGGTCAAACCGTACCTAGGATTTGACCAAGATTCAAATGGGCATAAAATTTCAAAAAAATGAAAAAAAATGAAAAACCAAAGCACATAGCCTTCTTATGTCATATAGTAAGCACTCAAGTTGATAAACAAGGTCTAGACATATTCAAACCAGAAAAATCATGTATCTACCCCTAAGCTCGAACTTTGTCTTATGAAGTCAATCACGAAGAGAAGTCGTTTTGGGTTTCAAACATGGAAATTTCAAATACCTTCCCAAAAGCTTCATTTTGGAGTGACTAAGAAGGATGCAGGCTTACTTTTTCATTTTCATGTTTTAAACATGTTTAAATAAGGAAGCGTGGTTCTGAAACCTCATACACATTGTTGCAAAAGTAATTACATCACCTAAACTATACTACTAGTTCATAATTCTAAACTTATGTACAATCTTGGAAACATATAACGCCAGCCTAGTTCACCAATTATCATCATCCCTCTTGATGCGCTTGCCGGTGCCGCTTGTACCTGCCTCCCATGGGTTGGCAGTCCAAGTTCTGCACTCGTCCGCACTTCGTGTGTCGGGAGCTTCCCAACCAGATACAGGCCCTGCCCTTGCTAGCTCACCACATCCAGCCGTTGCCCTAGCTTGCTCACCATGTGAACCTCCATCCCACAGAGACCCCGAAGTAGGCTCGCACGGGTCCTTTATCCATGGTGGCATATTCTTCGGATCAAATGGTATGTTGTGCCTAAAGCAATAAGATACAAATTCCCAGTAGGTTGTCCCGACAAACTGCTTCTTCTCGTCGCGCCAGGCAGGGGGAAGAGCGGCCAACCTAGCCGCTTCCTTGCAATCCGGGAAAACCACTTCCCTTGGAATTGGTTGTGCTTGACGCAGCCCATCATTGATTTTTTTGAGTCGCATGTACAACTCAAAACTGACATACCCATCAATCGCAGCATACCTCAAGTTTACTTGAGGCAATGGCATGCACTCCCATTGATCGTGGCTGCTAGTAGGGAACTTGGTCTTCATGTCTTTGTAAGATGGGTCAATGATGGCGGCTGCCAAATCAGCCATGCCAGTCCTATTGCCAGGACCATTGAAATTGATCATATCCTGAATGTCAATCCAATTATGTTCAGGAATTTTAATGCCCTCTCTAGCACACCTTCTAGAGTCACCGCTGATGTCAACGATTGTGAAAAAATTCCTTTATGTTGAAGGAATTCTCGCAGTGCCAGTTGTCGACTCCTGCATGTTAACACAAATCAATCTTGTAAGATCGTATATGCTGAAATAGTACACATATTTTTCTTCCAAGAATCAGATACTTGTTGCAGTGAAACAATGATTTTGCATCAGTGATACACATCAAAATAACATGAATTATTGTTGCGACTATATGATCTAATTATTTAAGTGTCAAGTTAAGATTCAGTTACTATATGTTAATATCTTGACATCCATGCCAATTATCGGTGAGTATGAGTACATGAAATTTGTGCAAATTTTGAGTACCAAAATCATGAAACTAGATATCGTGGTCAATCCAAAAAAAAAAATACAAGTTTGTTGGATATTACGTTCTAGACCACATTTTTCATACAAGTTAGTTTGTTCATGTTTTCATACAAGTTAGAACCTAGTCTATTTCGAAATAGATAAGCAGATCCAAGATAAAGGAAGAGTTTCTATATTAAAAAACAAAAGGATAAAGGAAGGCATGTGAAGAACATACCTGCAGAAATGCTACACCAGGACGTGGTCGTCCATGGCCAACTGAACGACGACGGTACTTACTCGTTCCGAAGTGTATTCTAGGTCGAGGCCGACGAACCTGGGCCTGTCCTCTAGAAGCTTTTGTTCGTACATCTTGAGGGTGCGCTCGAGAACGGAAGGGTCATTCGTGTAGACCACGTTCACCTTGGTCGTCCCATGGGGAACGACGCTCCTCTTTAGCGTAAACAGGCCGCCGTCGGCCATGGCAGCGCTGAAGCACGTCGAACTGATCGGAGGGATTGAGGGGGAGGGAGGGAGAGCAACTGCAAACAATGGGGTTTTTTGGAACTTGCCGAAATGCAGGGGAGAATGAAACGCCAGGGGTTGTTTAGTGGGGACAGATGGGAATAATACTGCGATGAGGTTGAGGAATTAACTCCAACCGCCATTTAAATCTAGTACTCCCTATAGTCAGTTGATAGGAAATGGACGGGCAAGATTGATTGTAGGGAGGCGAATCCCAGTATTTTCCCAATTTATTTGAGTTGTAATATAACCATCGTTAATACTTGAATTGAAAAATATTTACAAAATTAATTTATTATATACTACATGATGAGATAATCCAACAAACCATGGAAATGCATGGCCATCCAACCATGTCACTCGCTTGTGAAAATTGTATAGGTGGTAGTGTGCGCAATACGCACGGTAGCCACTTCACAAATACATCCTTTTAATTTTGCCCCCTTTAATTCGGCCAATAAAAATGAAAAGACTTTATGTGGAAACCCAAAAAAACTGTATTTGGCAAAGTATAGTTGAAAATAAGAAGTTTTTCATTGATCTCTTAAAAAAGGGGTCATGATTCAAAAGTTCGCCATGCATGGTTCTTGCGGTAACCAAGCTAGCTCACCCATGTGGAAAGAAGCGAATCAATGTCCAACATGCATGGTTCCAAAAATATATACCTTACAGAATGATTTTGCTTCTCAAGAATATTTGCATGCCATGATGTTTGTTATTTTTCCTAGATAAAAGTAGTAATTGGCGACTTCTTGATTACCTTGCTTGCTAATTTCAATAAGTTTGAACCTCATTTTGGCTTTATTTCAAATTTAGGCAATAACTTCTTGGCAATCGACTTGTGAGCTACTATACTTGGATGCAACCCACATTTTCGTTGGCTAATGTTTTCTGATTCCACAACAATAGGGCACATCCCTATATCATCCCAAATTTTGAATTCTTATTAGTTTGGTTGATGACCACCATTCATATTCAAACTTAATTAATTGGAGTACAAATGATTTAGTTTATGGTTTCATGGTAAGCTAGTTTGACAAATTAACCTTCGAAATGGCGATTCGCCTACCATGCATGCATGTTTGGCCTACCTGGGACATTTTGATTTGTGGTATTGTACATGATAGCGAATAAACAAAACACCTATATGGACCCCTTTCGCTAGCAAGGGCATGTTTGGTTCCTAGCCACAATTTGCCAAGAAGCCAAAATTTGGCAGCCATATAGTTTATTTGGCATGTGTTTGGTTTATGTGGCTACCAAACAGGGGTCCTAATAAAAAGAAAACAACACACTAATGTGTGGTAAACCAAAAATCCCTAATTTGCAAAGTTGCATATGTGCAAAAGGGGGGCAATGCATGCATTATTCAGAAGTTGACTGTGGTTTTCGTAGTGTAACCGATTAATTAAGCTTACATATGGGAAGAGGCTAGCGAGGCGAACTCAAGCAGCTATGGTTCTAATGTTGTCAAGTTTGAAGTGGATACTGCATGAAGCTTGCTCAAATTAATGGGTAGAAAGCCAAAAGCAGTCCATATTTATTGTATATGTGTGTGAATAATGAGTTAATGACACTTCACCCAAACCTCTATGTATGATAGGGTTTTATATTTTTTACTTGTTAGTAGTAAGTACATGTCATCTGATGGCTCCATGCACATGTTTCACAACTTTTTTTTGATTTGTTTCTACCTCATTTGGTTGGTTTCAAATTTGCTCAAACTTCCTATGCGCGCTATGTTGTACTATTGGGACCCATGTTTGGGCTTTGTTTGTGGTACCACACTTGCAGGGTACCTCCAAGTATTTTATTCCCAAAAATTATGAATTATAATTAAATTGTGAACTAAAAACTGATCATCTAAAGTTGGAAAATAAAATCCATATATAGCTGCACATCGAGATATTTGTATAAGGTAGACAAACTGCATTGCCACACATGCCTTATATAAGTTTGTTTTTTCTAGCGGAGTGGATTCCCTAATCACCCCACGGTTGTGACATTGTCAATGTTGTCATGATAAATAACATTGCGAGACTTTCCATCTTATTCTTTTTTGTAGAAATGATTGTCCCATTATGGCAAATGTCCCCATTCGTTTTTCAAATTAATTAAACGTTATAGGATGATAATTCATTGAAGTGACAAATTTTATAGATTTCTAACTACTTTATCTCATTCTAACAGGTTTGCAATAGGCCGGCCTGTTGTCCAGTGACGATTTTAGAGTACAATTTGATCAACATCACAAAAAGTGCTTTTAAGGTATCCTAGATGCCTTGGTAACCGTCGAACACTTTAATCACTCTGACCTCGCCGTCTCGCCGTCTTAGATGCCTTGGTAACCGTCGAACACTTTAGACTAGCCCCAATGGGAGTATCATAAGTAGTATCATACATGCCATGTTGGCAAAAATCTAATGTGTCACATCAATTAATGAGGTGAGAGATGAGAGAAGTATCATAACACATAAACCTAGAAAACTTACTCCGTAGAAAACTTCATGACAAATACATCATGTACACACATTTGCATTGAGATTCTACAAAACTTTAAATATGACATAAGTATGATACCATATTATGATACTATGCATTGTGGAGGTAGTATCATAAACTAGTAGTGTATGATACTATGTACTACGTACTTCCCATTGTGACTAGTCTTAATCACTCTGACATCGCCGTCTCGCCGTCTTACTATAGTACCTACTACACCCCCACTCCGTCTCTCATACAACGCCCCACTCGTTTCCCACTCCGTCTCTCATACAGTGCCCCAATCTTAGCATGTTGGACCAATTAGGAGTACAAAATTATGTTCTAAATGTTGCTCAAACTTTCCATACAACTAATATATAACTTATACTACGTAGGTTACACCATCGAAATAGGTATGACCATTTGAGAAATGGGAACAATAACTTGGAACCTTTCTTACTATCGAGTGGGACGTGTGATATTGGTGTGACCCTGCTTTTTTCTTCTTCTACATAATGGCTACATGATGGTTCTAGAAAGAAGTGTATGCTGTTGTGGTATCTCTTGATGCGAATCCCTCTAATCACAAGCGTTAGATTTTGGAGACCAACGGTTAGTACTGTTGTTACATGTCTAGTTCAAAACTGGTGCATTTTGTATGTTGTTGTAGTAGTCTAGTAGATAGATTCAGATGCATGGTCAGGAGTGCAAACATTTCGCAACTAGTTGAGCACTCACCTTATTGTCGGATGTCACATTTCGAGTTTCTAAAAAAATGTAAATTCAAATCATAGTCACGGGTTATGTTGTCCTGTGCACATCTAAACATTTGTTTCAAAAGTGAACATACGTGAGCTGTGGAAAAAAGAAAAGACCAAAGTGAATAATATTCCTTAACTATTCACATATCATTTGTCTTTTTTGTGCAAGCTAGAAAATTTCATTGTTTTTGATGAAACTTCACAGATGCATACTCATCTGTGACCTGTGGAGGCGTGGAGCAATACACAACATAATATGTGTCGCAGTTTTGATTTTCTTCATATTTTTTAAAAGTGCAGAAGTGTGATATCCGATAATAGGATGCGGGTGCAACTAGTTGCAAATGAGATGCTATGCATGCTGATATAATATGTCTTTTGTCGTGGCCCCATCCTACTTCTGCATTTTGTTTACGGCCATATTTTAGTAGTTGCGACCTGGACGTGAATACGTGATCGGACTAGTCGATACTCAATAGTAGTCGTAGAACTGATGAGATCTAAGATCCTGGGAGTGGCCCGATCTCGCGATTTGACCCCGAAAACCAAGGGAAGTGGTGGGAGAACGCGAGGAACACGAAGAACATGAAGAACGCCGGTACTCACGCACGCACACCAACCCAATACACCCGATGCTTACCCCCGTGGCTCGATGGACCACGCCAATAGAATCTCCGAGGAAGAGGCACGCGGCAGAATTCCTGGAGAGAGATTGGGGTTGGAGAAGAAGAGATTGATGAGGGAGAGAGAGTAACTTGTACTAGAATCTCACTCAACAATATCCAAATCAACAACCAGGATGCCTTGATTACAGAGGGATGGTAACCCTAGGGAGACTAAGCTCAAAGGTAGGTTTGAGTTCAAAATAAGTCTAAGGGGTAAAGGAGGGGTCCAGGCTACTTATATAGGCATACATGGCCAGCAAGGGCGAACAGGTACGCGAATGGATAACTTAGGCAGTTTGGTGGGTCATTCCCGTCAAACCCGGTTTGGGTCCGGTCTGACCGGGCCTATGACCGGGCCGTCCGGTCCTGGGTCCGGTCGACCGGGCGCCAACCGGGAATCTGCGAGGTTTCCGGTCTTCGTCCGGTACGATGGAGCTGCGCCCGGTTGGGCGCCCGGTTGACCGGGCCTGGGACCGGGTCGTCCGGTTGTGGGGCCGGTCTGACCGGGTCCTAGACTGGCCAGCGTCCTTCTCTTCCTTGGAGCGCTTCGAGCGACGTCGGGTTCGGCTTCGTGATCATCTCCAACTCCAGCTGCTCCTCTCCTTCCCTTGGCCATGGCGTGTCCTCCTCTCCGGGGTCTTGATGCGCCTTGTACCTAATGACACATAACACATCGGCATGAGGTAGCATTCCGTCCAAAGGGGTACCAAGATCAAGGGTGGTGAGGAGCGAGTTCACCTCATCATGTAGAGCTTTAACTCGGGCTCGTGTCATCGGTCCACTTGGGGGACTTGTTGGTCTTGGTGTAGCGACGTCGGTGAGCGGGGCTACATCATCTCCCCCCCCCTTGGGAAAGAGTCGACCTCGACTCTTGCACCTCCTCATCTCCATGATAGGGTGACAAGTCCGAGACGTTGAACGTGTTGCTCACCACGTACTTGAATGTCGGTATGTCGATGACGTAAGCGTTGTTGTTGATGCGTTTGAGGACCTTGAAGGGGCCATCTCCTCTTGGCTTGAGCTTTGAGTTGCCCTCATGAGGGAACCTTTCCTTCCGGAGGTGGATCCAAACGAGGTCTCCTTCTTGGAATATTCTTTCCTTCTTCTTGGCGTTGATGCGGTTTGCTTGACGAAGCACATGTTCTTGTATGGTCACTCTTGTTTCTTCATGTAGTTTCTTGACGGCGGTGGTGCGCTTGTCGAAGTCCATGTTGGTCCGCTCGTGAAGGGGGAGCGGGAGTATGTCGAGTGCCGTGTAAGGTTCGAAGCCACAGACGACCATGAAGGGGCTCCTTGATGTTGTCTTGTGCTTGGCGTGGTTGTAGGCGAACTCCGCGTGAGGAAGGCACTCCTCCCATGACTTCAAGTTCTTCTTCACGAGGATGCGTAGGAGAGTGGAGAGGCTTCGATTGACCACTTCTGTTTGACCATCCGTTTGCGGGTGCGAGGATGATGAGAACAAGAGCTTCACTCCAAACTTAGCCATGAGCGACTTCCATAGATAGCTCATGAACTTGACATCTCGATCCGACACGATGCTTGCCGGTATTCCATGTAGGCGAACAATTTCCCTGAAAAACAATGAAGCAATGTGTGAAGCATCGTCGTTCTTATGGCAAGGTATGAAATGAGCCATCTTAGAGAATCTATCCACTACCACAAATATGGAATCATGACCATGCTTAGTGCGAGGCAATCCTAGAACGAAATCCATGCTAATATCGGTCCATGGTGCATAAGGAATAGGCAATGGGGTGTAAAGACCATAAGGGTTGGAAGTGGACTTAGCTTGAAGGCATGTAGTGCAACGGTTGCATAGGCGCTCCACATTTCGCATCATCTTTGGCCAATAGTAATGAGTGGATAGCATCGCAAGTGTCTTGTCACGTCCAAAGTGACCCATAAGACCACCTCCATGTGACTCTTGCAAAAGCAATTTTCGAAGCGAAGACTCGGGAATGCAAATCTTGTTAGCTTTAAACAAGTAGCCATCATGCAAATAGAAATCATCCACTCCTCGTTCAACGGAGCACTTCTCAAATATTGGAGCAAAGAAAGAATCGGAAGGATAGAGTTCTTTGATCTCTTCAAGTCCCAAAACATGGAAATCCAAACGAGTAAGCAAAAGGGTGTTTTTGCGGGAAAGAGCATCCGTCACAACATTGTCCTTGCCCTTCTTGTATTTGATCACATATGGGAAGGACTCAATGAACTAGACCCATTTTGCATGTCGTTTGTTCAAGTTGTGTTGGCTTTTCAAATATTTCAAGGACTCATGGTCGGAATGAATGATAAACTCTTTTGGCCAAAGATAGTGTTGCCAAACTTCAAGAACACGAACCAAAGCATAGAGCTCCTTGTCATATATAGGATAGTTGAGGCGTGCGCCATCCAACTTCTCACTATAATATGCCACGGGTTTGCCCTCTTGCATAAGAACGCCACCAATACCGAGTCCACTTGCATCACACTCAATCTCAAAAGTTTTTGCAAAATTTGGAAGCACAAGAAGGGGAGCTTCGGTAAGGCGTTTATTCAACTCATCAAAAGCATTTTGTTGGGCCTTGCCCCAAACAAACGGAACATTCTTCTTGGTAAGCTCATTCAAAGGGCAAGCAATGGTGCTAAAATCTTTCACAAAGCGGCGGTAAAACCCGGCACGTCCATGGAAACTTCGGACTTGACCAACATTTGTAGGAGTAGGCCAATTATGGATGGCCTCCACCTTGGAAGAATCAACTTCAATCCCATTAGCGGAAACCACAAAGCCAAGGAAAACCAACTTGTTTTGAGCAAAGGTGCACTTGGGGAGGTTAGCATAAAGCTTTTCATGACGCAAGATGCACAAGACCTCTCTCACATGTTGCACATGGTCCTCGAGGTTTTTGCTATAAATGAGAATATCATCGAAATAGACAACCACACTCTTGCCGATGAGAGGACGCAAGATGTGATTCATGAGGCGCATGAAAGTAGATGGAGCATTGGAAAGACCGAAAGGCATAACGAGCCATTCATAGAGACCAAGTGACAAGGTATTAACTTGTCAATGCCTACGGGTTGTAGACTAAGGTTTAGTTGGAAGTAGAGGGCAAGTAGATCTCGAAGGTTTTAGCCAAAAAGTACTCGACGATTATGAAACTAGGGTTTGAGAAACAATGATTCGATCCTTTCTTTGTCCCTCGACTCCCCCTTATATAGGAGGAGGAGCCGAGGGATTCGTGTTGTACAAGTTACAGAGTCCGGGAAGGTTTCTAACTCATCCCGCAAGATTACAAATAACACTTCCTATTACAACTCTAGCTTTCCTTAATAATATATTGGGCTTCCGAATCTTCTTATTCTTCGGGTAGTGGGCCTTCAGTAAACCCCGGGTACTATCTTCGGCAGGCCCATTTGGGATGCCTATGTCAGTAGCCCCCAAGATTTTGCTTGAATCGTAGAGTCAGGGAAAATCTCCACTGTTTATTTTTATTCGACAACTTTAACTTTTCTATATTTCTTCACATAAACTTCTATATTGTGCAGGGATAATGGTAATTGGGGCTAGTTCATCTGACGGATCAGGTACTAGTTAACTGCTCTAGTGGCAATCCGCAAAAACCTACTTCAAGATCACGTCCCTGGACATGATCTCGGGATACTGGTGTAAACTTCGACAGGTGCCGCTTAAGGTCTTACCATTCTGTCGAGTCCCAGTAAAATTTATCGGGTACCTAACGCGTCCGTTAGGATTTTTCTTCGTATCTGTTGATACGGATAAAAGTAGCAAACCGACGTCAGAGACGGCGCCACGCCACACAGAACGGATCTGGGGTCTTACCTTCGCAAATTTGCGGCATTCAGAAATTGATCGCAACTTTGGCGTTCTGAGAATATATTGTCGAGTGCTTATTCGGCTGTTGGAATGGCACATTTTATTGAGTCAAAGATGACTTAAATTGTTCTCCCGATGGGAGTATATGCAGAGTTATTTATAACTCGAAATATACTCTTTTGCTCTTCTACCTTTCTTCTTTCCATTCTTTCTTTCTCTCTCTTTTTTTTTATAATTTCATCGGGCACGCGAACAGCGTTCCCGATGGGAGTAGCCCCCGAGGCTACAGCCAAGGACTTGTGCTTGGTTGTAGGCTCCACGCCTTATGCCGCTATATTTTTTTCTCTCCCGAAGTTTTACAATTGCTCGGGTGCGCGAACAGCGCTCCCGATGGGAGTAGCCCCCGAGGCTATGAACAAATATTTGTATTTGATCATAGGCTCACGCCATTTCTATTTTGTCTTTCTTGATCTTTTTCATTTTTTCAAAGTAGCCCCCGATCATTTGATCAAAAACTTGTATTTGATCAAAGGCTCAACATTACTTTTCCATGTCGCCTTTTATGAAGCTGTCAAGGCGAATTTTTTCTTCTGTCAAGGTGACGTTTTTGCTGACGATAGCCACGATTACGAGTTAAAAATCGCGAGAAGTCTCCTCCCGCTGCCTTGCGGGCCCAATTGATCCACTATCTTGACACGTCGTGCAAGTGGGGGACGCACGTCCTCCGCTTTTTCTAGCGCACATACCGTAACTTCTCCAATATTAAAATACCTTTTTACCCCTACTTCCACGTGGTTATCATCTGCCACGCATTTTTTCCATCCAACGGTCCGCCGTTTCGCCGCACCTCTATATAAGATCTCCTTCTTCCTCCTCGAGCACTTCCGCTCACGCCGCACCTCTGCTCTGCTCTGCAAAACCTCCTCCTGCGCTCCTCAAACCCCTGACCTCATCTTCTCGAAGCTGCATTCCATCGCCATTGTTGATGCCACCGCGTCGTTTGACCAGGCACAGCACGCCGGAATCATCAATGGCCGCCGTGGATCTAGGAACCGCGGAGTGGGAAAGGTCCAAGATTTCCACCCAGGACATCAATCTGCTGAAGAAGCTGGGGATCAGCAAGAAGCCCAACGCGCTGAGCTTCCCTAGCGAGGAAAGCTACCCAACCCCTCCAATGGGGTATCGGGTAAGTTTTGTCGACCACCTCATCCGCGGTCTTTCCGCCCCCATTCATCCTTTTCTCCGCGGACAACTCTTTATTTATGGTCTGCAACTTCACCACCTCACGCCCAATTCCATCCTTCATATCTCCATTTTCATCACCCTCTGTGAGGCCTTCCTTGGCGTCCAGCCTAACTGGGCGCTATGGAAGCGCATTTTCTTTTGTCGCCGTAATGGCTCTCCCAACATCGCCTATAATATAGGCGGCGTTGTTATTTCCGTTCGCCCCACCATCGATTACTTCGATGTCAAACTTCCTGACTCAGTTCAGGGGTGGCGCAAGAAGTGGTTGTACATTCAAGAAGAAAACCATGGATGTGCTGAAGACAACATCCCTCCCTTCGATGGTGCCGAGAAAATCCTTCGCCGCCGCTCCTGGGACGCAGAAGCTACCGACGAAGAGAAAATAGCGACAAAAGCCCTGATGACTCGCATCCATGAGTTGCAAAATACTCGCGGCAAAGAGTTGTCAGGTATCCAAATCACGGCATATTTTCTTAGGACTAGAGTGCAGCCGCTTCAGGCTCGCAAATACCCTCTCTGGAAATATGCTGGCGACAAGGACGCAGATCGGTTGTCAGCGGATTTAGAGGTCAAGGACTTAGAAAAGCTTGTCCGAAAAATCTCGTCTCTCAGCAAAAAAGATCCTGTCCCTTCTTCTTGCCGTGTAAAACCATTCAGCGCCGCCAATGCACTTCCCAAGGTAACCTTTGTCGATAGATTTGTTATTGCTTTGCTGTCTTTTTTGTAACTCCTTTTCTGATATCTTCCCCTGTTTTTTTGTACAGAACCATCCAAATCTTGTCTCGCTTCCTCCTCTTCCTGAAGGTGGAGAAGTCGAGGAAAGGGCCGTTGTCACTGATGACAACCAAGAGGCCCCCTCTTTTGTGAATGAACCCGTAGATTCTCTAAAATCTGCGGGATCTTCTGAAAAGGAGGCTGCCTCCGAAGCCACTACGTCGGCACAATCTCCTCCTCCTGCTGTTTCTCCAAGGAACAAGAGGAAAAGGAATGATGCCGAAGATTCCGGCACCTCCAAAGCCGAAGAAGTTGGTCCTTCACGTCAGAAGGCAACTTATGATCCATATCTTGAATCCCTCGTCAGCTCGTAAGTCACTTTTATTTCCCCTTATTTTTGTACCCGAATTTTTTTGTCTATCTTGTTTTTTATGCTGTCGACTTTTAATCGTAGTGATGATGAGGAAGAAGTACCAACTCTTGATGTGGCTGCTCGAACGAGCACGTCACATACTTTAATTTTTTCTGAGACGCCAGTTGAAGGAGAAGAATCCTCGCCTCCTCAACAAAACGTTGGCGCCACCACTCCTCCTTCAAGCCCTCTTGTCCCTTCGCCAAAAAGGACAAGGGTTGAAACAATCCCGGAGCCTACCCTCCAATTGGGTAGCTCCTCCAATTCTCTCTTTGATGATGTAAGTTCTTGGTTTTCTTGTCATTATCTATATTTGCTCTGTTTGCTTTTTCATGCCTTCATATTTTTCCCAAACCGACGTTTTCTTTCTTTGTTCTTCTTTGGCAGCCTATGATCAAAGAGCTTGTTCGCATCGGTGCCCAATTCATTGGGTACCGTGAGTATGCCAGCAAGACTGAAGGTAATAACTTTTTTGCTGCCCCTTGTTTATAGCTTCTTGCTCCTATCTTGTCGCCATTTTGATGATTCTTTACTATTTTGGCAGAGAAACTTGCAGAGGCCAACAAGCTTGTCGACACGCTTGCTCAAAAACTAGAGCAAAGCGAAACGGCTCGCAAGAAAGCTGAACTTGACGCTAGCCAAGCTAAAGCAGAGGCTGAGAAGGCCAAGGCAAAGGCTGCTGATGTCGACGGTCTGCAAAAGAGGCTTGATGATGCCGAAACTGCTTTAAACGAGCACAAGGCCGCACAGGCTACTCGTGAACAGGCGATCATTAAGCGCTTGAACACGCAAAATCGACGCTTCCTTGGTAACTTTGTCAATCCCTTCTATCTTTCCTAGGCTTGCTTTTCCTTGCTTGCTGTCGACCATCATATATTTTCTGCGGCAGGTAAAACAAACCAAGAATTTGATCTAGAAAATCCCGCCGATGATCCTCTCCTTGACGCACTCTCTGATCTGGAGTTTCATGGAACCGAAGTTCGCGAAGGCATGGTGCATGCTGACGCAGGATTATCGAGTCTGTTCCCCTACTTCTTCCCGAAGAAAGAGGAGCCCAAGACTTTTCTTGCCCTTGCCAAGAACTTCAATCCACCGGAGGATCTTGGACTGAAGATGCGCCAGGAGAACATGAAGATTTCTGTCGAGAGCACCATTGCCATGGTCGCTGACAGCCAACAAACTGTTGACTGGATGAAAGTTGGCGACACCGAGCAGATAGAACAAACAAAATTGCGGTCGTTGATCAAGGCGGCGAAGCCCAACACGAAGAAAATCCTGGCCTATCTCGGGATCAAGCCATCTGCAACTCCTAGCTCATCAAGGCTGGAGGTCTAGTTGAATGCCTCTTCTTTTGCTTTCTCTGTTTCTTTTGTTATTGTCGCCATATTAGCTTTGGCGACAATTATCTTAGTAGTCCTTTTGGAGAACTCCTTTTGTAATATCTATGTAATTTTCCTGGAAATTAATGAAATTTTCCCTTGCACTATTATTGATCCTGAGACTTTCTTTTCCAGTTAATATTTGATAACTACTCGACCAATCCTTGCTCTGCTGATACTTCGCCTGCTTCTTCTTTCTCGAAGAAAGCGCTTACCGAAGATTTTTCAAATGAACACTTGTCGCAAGATTTGCAAGAACTTCGCCAACAGCTCCAATCCATGAAGAAACAAACTCTTGCGATGATGGAACAATCTCGACAAGCGTCCGAGAGAGAGAAAATTGCTCTTCAACAGGCAAAAGAAGCCATTGCTGCAAAGGATGCTGCTATTGCTGAGGCTACCGAAACTTCTTCTCACGAAAATTATATGCTTCAACTGATGACTGACGCTAGCTTGGACATGACAGGTATGTTTCCTGTTCCTAACCATGCTGGATGTTGTTCTTGTTGTTTTTCCTTTCCTTGATAATTTGTTTGCTGTGCCAGGCTCATTTTTGGATACTGCTGCCAAAGACCAACGTGTTGAAGCTCGAGCCAATGTTTTGCTTAGACTGGCTGCACAACATGGGTCTAACTTTTGGGTTACTCCTGAGTGCACCCGCCAAATTGTCAGATTCCAAGATCGCGCGGCTCAGATCCGTGACTTCCTCGACTTTTGTACGAAGACTTTATTTTTAGTTTATGGAACCATGTTTCCTCGGAACAAGATGCCAGAGACCCTTCCAGCTTTAATGGAAAAATTTCAGGATGCTCCTCGAATCCATGGCTTTGTGCGGGCTCAACTCTCTGCTGGCGCAAGGTTTGCCATGATGATGATAAAAATTTGCTATCCAAAATTGCCCATGGATCAAATTGTTCCCACGTGCCTGGCTAAAATGTCGAAGAAGAAAAGAAATATGGGCAAGATTGATGATTGGGTGACTCCTGTCGCCGAAGATATGATGGATGAGCTTCTTCAGATGGATGCTGAGTTCTTCGTGAAGGGAAGCTATGCTGAGCATAGTACTCGTCCTTCTACTGAGCGTATAACCATAGACCATGTGCTAGGTTTTCATTGAGGATTTTTGTTTCTTTTCTCGCTGTAGCTCCACCATTGATATATCTTTGTGTATTTGTACACATAATCTATATTGTAAAGCTGCCAACTCTGTATTATTTCTATTTTTGATCGCTGAGCCCCCGAGCCTTTGGCTGGACTTTATACTGTTTTGCTATCTCAAAGATTTTTTCCTCTTGTCATAAGAAGATATATTTATTTTTCCCTCGGTGGGTTACAAGCCCCCGAGTGTCTTGGTGTCGAAGTTCTATATTTTTGTTGCAAGGTTTTCAGACCAAAGCAATGAGATTTTGATGAGTGTACTATATTTATAATTTGTTAGCTTCCGATGTTATATTTGGTGAGGTATTATTATACCAAGGCGAAATATTTCGATAAGTCTAGTTTATCTATATTGTATGTATTTTGTAACTTGAAGGCGTTGAGCCCCCGAGCGTGTCGAAGAATAAGAAGTATATCTCCACTATCTTTATTATATTGCAGCACCGCGAGCCCGCCTCATTAAAAACCTTTCCGGCCCCACTCGGTGCCCCGAAAAGGAAAAGAGTGCGTCTGAAAACACGCGGGCGTTTCAGTACATTATATTTTTACAAAGGAGGACTATATTTCGACTCTAGGCATAGAACCGCCTGAGCTACGCCACGTTCCAGGGGTTTTTCTCGGGAGCCCCCGTCTTCTTGTCCTTGATCCTGTATGCTCCTCCGTCGATGACTTCCGTGACGACGTAAGGGCCTAGCCATGGTGATTCGAGCTTTTCAGTACTTTTTTGATTTAACCGTAAGACCAAATCTCCGACCTGGAAAGATCTTGGCCTTAACCGTCGACTGTGGTAGTTTTTGAGGTCCTGCTGGTACTTGGTGACTCGTGAAAGTACTTCGTCTCGAGCTTCATCGAGTGCGTCCATATCATCCTCCCGAGCTTTTCGTGATGTTTCTTCATCATACTCTGTTACTCTTGGAGAATCATGCTCTATTTCAATTGGTAATACTGCTTCGGCTCCGTGGACGAGAAAAAACAGAGTTTCTTGTGTCGCCGTATTTGGTGTTGTTCGGATGCTCCACAAAACACTTGGCAATTTCTCTGGCCAGGTATGTCGAGCTTTTTCAAGCGGTCCTAGCAGGCGTTTTTTGAGGCCGTTGCAGATGACACCATTGGATTTCTCGACTTGGCCATTGGTTTGCGGGTGCCCAACTGACGCAAAGTGCAATTTAATGCCTACTTCTGCGCAGTACTCCTTGAATTCCTTGGACGTAAAGTTTGTACCGTTATTTGTGACAATGCTATGAGGCACTCCAAACCGAAAGACAGGCCTTTTACAAACTTTATTGCCGATGCTGCATCTGGTTAATTTATTGGCTTCGCTTCTACCCATTTGGTGAATTTGTCGACAGCGACCAACAGGTACTCATATCTTCCTGGCGAAGCTTTGTGCAACTTTCCCACCATATCAAGTCCCCATTGGGCAAAGGGCCGTGACAATGGTATTGGCATCAGTTCTGCCGCCGGAGAGTGAGGTTTTGCGGCAAATCTTTGGCACGCGTCGCAGGTTCATACTATTTCCTTGGCATCCTCAATTGCTGTCAGCCAATAAAATCCCGCCCAGAAAACCTTGGCTGCAATAGGTCGACTACTTGCGTGGTGGCCACATATTCCTTCGTGTACATCCTTCAGAATTATTCTTCCTTCTTCGGGTGTGACGCACCTTTGCAAGACGCCTGAAATACTTCGTTTGTATAACTCCCCTTTGACCACTGTGAAAGCTTTGGATCATCGAATAACTCGCCTTGCCTCAACTGGATCGTCGGGTACTTCTTTCCTGAGGATATATGATATGTACGCTTGCATCCAAGGAACTTCTACCATCATCACAAGCTCTTGGTCCTCTTCGTCCTCCATGGTTTCTTTGAGAGGCGCCGAAGTTTTTTCTTCCTTTGCTTTTTTCTGCACCTTTTTCGGCTTCGTGGATCTCTCCGCTATTTCTTCCCAAAATACGCCTGGCGGGATTGGAAGACACTGCGACCCGATGTTTGCGAGAACGTCGGCTTCATCATTGCTCAATCTACTGATGTGATTTACCTCGCATCCATCAAACAGCTTCTCGAGCTCATTGTACACCTCCTTGTATGCTATCATGCTATCATTGACTGCATCACATTGGTTCATAACTTGCTGAGCCACCAATTGTGAGTCGCCAAAGATTTTTAGTCGGGTTGCACCGCAAGCTTTTGCCATCTTCATCCCGTGTATGAGGGCTTCATATTCTGCTTCATTGTTGGATGCGTTAGGGAACGTCATCCGGAGGACGTAATTTAACTTGTCGCCTTCAGGTGATATAAGTATCACTCCTGCGCCAGCTCCTTCTACTCTCTTGGACCCATCAAAGTTCATGGTCCAAGTTCTCGACAAATCTGGGGGTCCCGTGTTTTGCAGCTCCATCCACTCTGCAATAAAATCTGGCAAAACTTGCGACTTGATTGCCTTTCTTTTTTCATACGTGATGTCCGGAGGGGAAAGTTCTATTCCCCAAAGGGAGACACGCCCTGTAGCTTCTGGATTGTTCAGTATATTTGAAAGAGGTGCTTCGTTGACTACTATTATCGGGTGTGCCGAAAAATAGTGGCGCAACTTTCTTGCCGTTGCAATTACTCCATATGCTAGTTTCTGGTACTGCGGGTACCGCTGTTTGGAAGGCGATAAAACTTCACTGATGAAATATACCGGCCTTTGCACTCCATGGAGTTTTCCTTCTTATTCTCTTTCGACAACTAGCACCGTGCTAACCACTTGGGGTGTGGCTGCAATGTACAGCAGGAGAGGTTCCTTTTCCTTCGGCGCCACCAAGATTGGTGGTGTCAAGATTGTGCGTTTCAGATCCTCGAAAGCTCTATCAGCTTCTTCGTTCCACTGGAATTTCTCCCCTTGCTTTATCAGAGCGTAAAACGGTAACGCTTTTTCTCCTAGCCTGGCGACGAATCTGCTCAAAGCTGCAACTCGCCCAGTTAGTTGCTGTATTTCTTTCAACTTTGTTGGCTTCCTCATTGTTACGATAGCTTGTATTTTGTCAGGATTTGCTTCAATTCCTCTTGCTGAAACTAGAAACCCCAGAAGTTCTCCTGCTGGGACGCCAAAGGAGCACTTCGTCGGGTTCAGCTTGAGGCAGAATTTGTCGAGGTTGTCAAAGGTTTCCTTGAGATCCTCGATCAGCGTCGCCCCCTTTTTTGACGTTATGACGACATCGTCGATGTATACTTGTACGTTTTTCCCAATCTGTGTCGCCAAACACTTCTGCATCATCCTCTGATATGTTGCTCCCGCGTTTTTCAGACCAAAGGGCATTGTTCTGTAGCAAAACACGCCGTAAGGTGTGATGAATGCTGTTTTTACTTCATCTTCTTTTAGTCTGATCTGGTTATAACCAGAATATGCGTCTAGGAAGGAAAGACGTTCACATCCAGCCGTGGAGTCGATAATTTGATCGATCCGCGGGAGGGGAAAGTGATCCTTTGGACAATGTTTATTGAGACACGTAAAGTCGACGCACATGCGAAGGACCTTCGTGTTTTTCTTCGGCACCAACACTGGATTAGCTACCCATGTGGCCTCTGTATGCAGCTCTTTGATAAAACCAGCTTCTCTTAGTCGATCAATTTCTGATAGCATAGCCTTGCGGTTTGGTTCCGAAAAACACCGCAAAGGTTGTTTGATTGGTCTCGCTAGTGGATCCAAGTTTAGGTGGTGCTCGGCAAGTTCCCTGGGTACTCCTGGCATGTCAGCTGGACACCATGCGAAGATTTTCTAGTTCTCACGGAGGAACTCGACGAGCGCGCTTTCCTATGCGAGGTCCATGTCGTTTGCGATGGACGTCGTCTTTTTCGGGTCTGTCGGGTGAATCTGCACCTCCTTAGAATTTTTCTCAGTACTGAAAGTTGATTCTTTATTTGGCTTTCCAACGTCTGGCAACACGTCGTAGTCAGTCATACTCCTTGACGCCAAATACTCAGCTTGCATCCCAAAAGTTTCTGATATCCGATGAAAATCCTTGTCACATTTATCGGCTAAAGCGAAGCTTCCTTTGACTGTGATTGGTCCCTTAGGTCCAGGCATCCTCCATAGCAGGTACGTGTAATGTGGTACAGCCATAAATCTAGCATATGCTGGTCGTCCCAACAGAGCCTGGTACTGTGACGGAAAATCTACGACTTCAAACTCCAACTTCTCGATTCTGTAATTTTCTCGAGTCCCAAACTGAACGTCGAGATTGATCTTCCCCAACGGATAACTTGGCTTCTCCGGTGTGATACCATGGAACCTCGTGTCCGTTGGTTTCAGGTTTGCTAGGGATATATTCATCTTCCTTAGTGTATCTGCATACATAAGGTTTAAGCTGCTGCCGCCATCTATGAACACGCGAGAGACGTCGAACCCTGCGATGACTGCTGGTAGGATAAGTGCTGACTGCCCTGGTCGAGGAACTTGCTGTGGATGATCTGCTATGGTGAAGCCAATATCTTGCCCTGACCAATTAAGGTACTCAACTGTTGGTGGAGGCATTTTTTCTGCCATGAACACTTGCCGCGAAATTACTTTCTGAGTCCTATTGGATGGCCTTCCCTTCTGAATCATCGAGACCGCTCCGTTAGAGTTAGGATCAACGTAGGGCGGTGGTGGAGGTGCTGCTGCTATTCTGAGCTGATGTCGATTGTCGTCCGTAATCGTGGGAGGAGGTGGCAAGTGAATCTCACTCCTGGGTTCTCGAGGATTTCTCTGTGCTGCCTGAGCATTAGCATGCCCTGCCCACCTTAACATTGCGTGGAAATTGCGGCAATCTTTCTGCAGATGTCCTGACTGACTTTTTCCGTTGATGTCGAGGAAAAAGTGCATCTAACACGGCCCGTTCATCATCTCTTCGGGAGACACGAAAGGCCTCTGGAACCTTGGCCCACTATTTTGCATGTTGTTTCGAGAGTCATCTTTGTTGTCGCCTCTTTGCTCATTGCTTCTCTGGTAATCATCTCTATTGTTTCCTCCTGTGTTCTCTCGGAAGCCTGCCGAAATTTTACCTGGAGCATCGTAATTCGGGTACTGCAGGGGAAATCGTCGCCTTGGTTGATAGTTTCGACCGCGATCTTCCTCTGGCGACCTATGCCGTTTGTTGTGAACAGCATCTTCTCCATCTGCCCACCTGTTTGCTATTTCCATTAAAGCAGATACTGTCTTTGGGTTGGTTCTCCCCAAATCCTCGACAAAATCTCCACGCCTGATCCCTGCGACAAACGCATCTATCGCTCTCTCGTCAGATATATTTTCTGCCGAGTTTTTGATGATGTTCCACCTTTGGATATATTTTCTCATTGGCTCGTCTAGCTTTTGTCGGCACGCTCTCAACTCCTCTAACGACACAGGTTTCTTGCACGTGGACCAGAAGTTCTTGACGAACATGTCCTCGAAGCTTTCCCAGCTGTCGATAGATCCTGGAGGAAGTTTCTTTATCCAAGATCATGCGGCTCCACTCAAATGCACCTGGATGCTTTGCATAGCTGTTGCTCTGGTTCCTCCTGTGAGCTTCACCGTCTCGAGATAATCAACTAGCCAATCCTCTGGATCTTGCAGGCCATCGAATTTTTTGAAATTATCGGGTAACTTGAATCCCGAAGGGACTCGAGTTTTTCGCACTCTCCTCGTGAAGCACGGCAAGCCGCACATATCCTCGTCATTTAATTCTGGGGACTGCCGATGTTCCCTCCTGCTTTGTCGCGCTCTGTCGACCCTTGCTTGTGCTGCCGTGTCCCTTGCTCCACTTGGTCCTTCGGGAGCTGCCGCTGCTGCTGCCGCAGGTCGTGGACTATTTTGCCTTGCTGTTCCTTCGGGAGGTGTTGTCAGTTGTCACAAACGCCGTTCCCATGGCTCCAACTCCTGCCATTGCCATATTGTACAGTGCCTCCCTTGGATCTCCTGGGGGTGGTTTGGATGCAAGGATGAAAGCTTGTGTCGCCATATACCCAGCTTCTGGTGTCTTGGGTATGATGTTCCCTCTCGCGTCTATCGACATAAAAGACATGTCGAGATTTTGCACCAAGTGCTCTCTTTCTCCTTCAGGTACGTTTTGTAACCTTGATCTTGCTCTGTTCCGAGCCTCCCTGTGGCTATCACCCGAAGTTCTAGATTGTCGACTCAGATCTGCCCTTCGCCTGCTGGATGCAGAGGCTGCCTCCTTTCTTCTGTTTAACTCAGCTGTCTGTTTTTCCAATTCCCTTGCAGCTCGTGCGAGCCTATATTGATATGCTTGTAATTCTTCTGGTGTGGCTGTGGTAGCCATTGGTTCTGAGCCATCCATAGCTCTCGCGGCTCTATCCCATGCTGCTTGCGGGAGTTGTACTCTGTCTCGTGGCTGTGGCCCGATATATTTATTGCCTAGGCCTCGTCGCAATCAGAGGGATCGACGTATGGATTTCCCAAATCGTCGAAAGCCTCAGATGTTTCTTCCTGATCATGACTTGGCTCTCCGATGACATAAATCTGATGATACTTTGTATTCAGATCTATGTTGGGTTTGGTGACACCATCATGAAGATTGGTGAAGACCTTGCCCACTGTAGTAGATTTGTCGATGAAGTTGTAGCTGTCGACACTGCTTGAGCCATCGCTTATATAGGAGTCCGCAGATGACTCAAACGACATGTCGCTGAAGATCTTGGCAAGTTTTTCTCTCGCCCTGGTGCCGATGAAGCGTGACGACGAAGTTTCTTCCTCTCCTGATTCGGTTGACGATGTATAGCTTGAAAAATCGGAATCGACCGCCGACGATCCCGACGAAATCGGAATTTCGACACGATACGATCCCTCTTTCTCGACGCGAAAGTGAAATCTTCCGAACGTCATCTCCATAGGTTCCTCCAGATACGCATATGCATCCAAACGGGAGGGCGGGTGAGGAACAAAATCGACAAGACCAGTTGCGATCTGTTTACCTCGATCCATTGCGTTGCTTGCGGTTGATGAAGTTGACGATCTTGAACGTGCCATCGAAATCGTATCCTTGACGCCTCTAGTTCCCACAGACGGCGCCAATTGACAAGGTATTAACTTGTCAATGCCTACGGGTTGTAGACTAGGGTTTAGTTGGAAGTAGAGGGCAAGTAGATCTCGAATGTTTCAGCCGAAAAGTACTCGACGATTATGAAACTAGTGTTTGAGAAACAATGATTCGATCCTTTCTTCGTCCCTCGACTCCCCCTTATATAGGAGGCGGAGCCGAGGGATTCGTGTTGTACAAGTTACAGAGTCCGGGAAGGTTTCTAACTCATCCCGCAAGATTACAAATAACACTTCCTATTACAACTCTAGCTTTCCTTAATAATATCTTGGGCTTCTGAATCTTCTTATTCTTCGGGTAGTGGCCCTTCAGTAAACCCCGGGTACTATCTTCGGCAGGCCCATTTGGGATGCCTATGTCACCAAGTTTGGTCTTGAATGTCGTTTTCCATTCATCACCAATGGCCATGCGGATTTGGTGGTAGCCACTACGCAAATCGACTTTAGAGAAAATCCTGGCACCACTTAACTCATCAAGCATGTCATCTAAACGCGGAATGGGATGGCGGTAACGGATGATAATGGCATTGATGGGGCGACAATCCATACACATCCATTGCGTCTCATCCGGTTTAGGCACAAGAATCACGGGAACCGCACAAGGGCTAAGGCTTTCGCGGACATACCCTTTGACGAGGAGATCTTGTATTTGGCGTTGTATCTCCTTTGTGTCTTCTGGGTTGGTGCGGTAGGCGGCACGGTTTGGAAGCGGAGCGCCGGGTATGAGGTCGATGCGGTGTTCTATGCCTCGAAGTGGTGGTAGTCCATGAGGGAGCTCGTCGGGGAAGATGTCTTGAAACTCCTGCAAAACAGACAACAAAGACGACGGAATGTTGGATAAGTCGTTAGTCGCCGATGAGGGTCCCTTGCATATGAGCACGTAGTGCAATATGGTGGATGGGTTTTCTTGGACCTCTCTCCACTCACTCTTGGTGGCTAGGAGAACACTCTTGGTCTCACTCATATATGGCTTGTGGCGCTCGCTATCTTTGTGGTGGGTCGCTCCCTCTCCTCTCATCTCACTATGGTGGGTGCGGAGTTGAGCCCTCGCTAAAGCCTTCGCATTATCCGCGATGATTTGGCTTGGAGTCATCGGGCGCAACTCGAACTTCTTGTCGTTGACCTTGACGGTGTATGTGTTGGAGAGTCCATCATGTATAGCCTTCTTGTCAAATTCCCAAGGGCGGCCAAGCAACATGTGGCACACCGTCATGGGTACCACGTCACACTCGATAGTGTCCTCATAAGGTCCAATCTTGAAGTTGACGGTGACGGTATGTTGTATCTTGACGTTGCCCTTGTCACTCAACCATTGGATATGGTAAGGGTGAGGATGCTTGCGGAGAGTGAGGTTGAGCTTCTCACACAACTCGGTGCTAGAAAGGTTATGGCAACTTCCACCATCTATGATGACCTTGATCGACTTGCCACCAATTCCGGCACGGGTTTGGAAGATGTTGCACCGTTGGTCTTCCATAGCTTGAGGTTGTGTTGTTAGCACCCTTGTGACCACAAGTGAGGGACTTGGGTCATGCTCGCATAAGAGAGGGTCTTCTCCACTATCTTCCTCATAAGCTTGTTCATTTGCAACGGCGGCTTGCACAAGGGCTTCATATTCATCCTCATCAAGCGTCTCGATGTCACCATTCTCCATAGTGATCATAACCTTGGTGTTCTTGCACTCAAACGATTTGTGGCCTTGGGTGCCACACTTGAAGCAAGTGACATTAGAGGGTCCCGTAGATGCCTTAGAGGAGGTGGTGGAAGACACCGTTTGCTTCATGCGACTTTGGATAGTCGGTTTCTTGGATGGTGTAGAGGACATGTCGGGCTTGACACTTGTAGTAGGAGGAGTTGATGTAGCGAGCTTGGAGGAGAAGTATGTCTTGGCCTTGGAGTACTTGATGTCCTCAATCACTTGGCGCTCGGCCTTCGATGCTTGGTGGACCAACTCAACCATGTTGGAGTATGGTTGGAACTCCACAATCCTCTTGATGGGGTAATTGAGGCCATTGAAGAAACGAGCAATGGTTTGGTCCTCGGACTCTTGGATGTTGGCTCGCATCATAGTGAGCTCCATCTCCTTGAAGAACTCCTCAACGGTCTTGGTGCCTTGCTTCAACTTTTGGAGCTTGTTGAAGAGGTCGGTCATGTAGTGCGTTGGGACAAAGCGAGCATGCATCTCTTTCTTCATCTCTTCCCAAGTGTCAATAGGAGGTTCACCCTTTTCTTCCCTAAGAGTGAGGACTTGCTCCCACCAAGTGTTGGCGTAATCTTCAAACTCAAGCGATGCCATAGCCACTTTCTTGGCACTGGAGTAGTTGTGGATGCGGAATATCTTGTCAACCTTGAGTGCCCATGAGAGGTAGGCCTCGGCATCTTCTTCACCCTTGAACTTCGGCATGGTGAACTTGAGCCTTCCAAACATGTTTTCTTCATCCTCCAAGTTTCTTCTACGAGGAGGGGCGCCTTCGTCTCTTGCGGCTAGAGGAGGAATAGGAGGTCTTCTACGGCCAACCATAGCATTGGGTTGGCGTTGAAGGTGAACACTTGCTTCACGGTGAGGATGTGGTTGAAGATCTTGTCGCGGTTGTTGACGATGCTCAATGTTGGCCCTCTCATCTTGATCATGGTGTGGCTCTCCTCGTCCACGTTGGTCATGGCGAGGGTGGCGGCGGAGATCTCGTCAAGGTTGATCTTGAAGACCTTGGTCTTGGGGTTGGTCGTCACGCCCATGGTGGGATGGCGATCCGCTTGGTGACGATCTTGTTGTAGGACTTGGTCTTGTGGAGGTCGCTCATGTGGACGAGCATGGCGATGTATTTCTCCACGCCTAGAGTTGGAGCGAGAGTCTTCATGACGAGCATGTGGGCGATGAGGTCGATGATGGTCTTCATGCCTTGAGGAAGAGCTTGAGGACGAAAGGCCACCATGAGAGTAGTAATCTTGTGGCAAGCTTGATGAAGAGGAAGTAGAGCGGTGTCGGCGATGACGACCCAAGTTGGTGATGGCGCGCTCGAGGCTATCCATGCGCCGCTCCATGTTTGCATCATAAGCCGCCATTTGGCCATTCAAGTTGTCTGTAGCTTCACGAAGAAGAGCCAAGTCTTGGTTCACGGTGGAGAAGTTGTGAGCCACCTCATCGTATTGCTCATCGATGCGCGTCTCGAAGAGGGCTAGTTGCTCCTTGAACTCTTGTCGTTGCGTCCAGAGGTTGTGTTGAGTAGCCAACCTCTCGGTGTTGCGGAGGATTTCTTCATCCCTTGTGGTATCTCCGTTCCTATCCATGATGGAAAGACAAGAACTATGTTGTGTATGTTAGTGGAAGGAGACTACCTCGCACTCTTACCAAGGTAAGATAGTATTGAGGCAATCAACCAAGCCAAAAGCAAGATCAAGTGTATTCGGACACACGCAAAACCACACGCAAAAGCTAGCAAATATGGTGTTAGGCGAGTGTTGTGGAAAGCCAAAAGACAAATCCAAGATCGAGTATGTTGTTAAAAGTGGGTGAGGTCCAAAAATCCAAATGTCAATGTGAAGATCACTATAAACACGGAAAAGTTGTGGAACACACACACGGGATAAGCGGGGTTAGTGCAACCAAAAGTGAGCGGAAAAGTGTATGTATAAGTGCTCGGTGTTACACTAACACAAGGAGAGCCAAAGCTTCGGTTGCAAAGGAAGAGACAACAAGATTCACACGCGGCCTCTCTTCTCTTATCTCTCTTTTGCTTAAAAGCTTTTTCTCTTTTGTATATGGTGGCACTTGCACTCGTTTGTATCTATGGTGGCACTTTCACACTTTTGTATGTATGGATGTATGGTGCGACTTGCACTCTTTTTGTGTTTTTGGGGCTTTTTCACACACTATGTTATCGTTAGCCTCACTTTTGCTATCTTGCCACATGAGTGTTTGCTTGGATGCTTTACTCAACATGACACACACACCTCACAATGCGGGGCCACGTGCAATGTCTCGCAACACTAAACAAGCAATGCTCGATGGGATAGATCGCAAAAGGAAGAGGGTTAGAAGGGGAAACTGCAAGTTATACCTGCGATGATGGTGGTGGTGGTGGTGGTGATCGCTGGAAATCGAGCTCGAAGGAGGGCGCGGAGGTGCACCCGGTCTGGGGCCGGTTGGACCGGGCCGAGGGCCGGATGGATCCGGTTGCCGCCCGGTCGACCGGGTTCTGGGCCGGCTCGTTCGGTCTGCGGTCCGGTTGACCGGGTCTCAACCGGGTTCGTCGATTTCTCTCTCCTATTCTTCCCCAAACCAAATCCAAAGAGCAAATCGACGGGAAAACGATTTAATTGGAGGCTCAAAGTTGGGGAAATAGTAGATCAAGCACAACAACACCAGATCCACGGACCAAAACCACTCAAAACGCAACCAAATCACAGATCGGTCAAGAGGCAATTTGGGGCTATTTTTGGGGATTTTTTGAAAAAATTTCTAGGAACGAAATCGGGTGGGTGGAGGGTCAAATCCGCGGTAACCAAGAGCTGCTGATACCATATGATGAGATCTAAGATCCCGGGAGTGGCCCGATCTCGCGATTTGACCCCGAAAACCAAGGGAAGAGGTGGGAGAACGCGAGGAACACGAAGAACACGAAGAACGCCGGTACTCACGCACGCACACCAACCCGATACACCCGATGCTTACCCCCGTGGCTCGATGGACCACGCCAATAGAATCTCCGAGGAAGAGGCACGCGGCAGAATTCCCGGAGAGAGATTGGGGTTGGAGAAGAAGAGATTGATGAGGGAGAGAGAGTAACTTGTACTAGAATCTCACTCAACAATATCCAAATCAACAACCAGGATGCCTTGATTACAGAGGGATGGTAACCCTAGGGAGACTAAGCTCAAAGGTAGGTTTGAGTTCAAAATAAGTCTAAGGGGTAAAGGAGGGGTCCAGGCTACTTATATAGGCATACATGGCCAGCAAGGGCGAACAGGTATGCGAATGGATAACTTAGGCAGTTTGGTGGGTCATTCCCGTCAAACCCGGTTTGGGTCTGGTCTGACCGGGCCTATGACCGGGCCGTCCGGTCCTGGGTTCGGTCGACCGGGCGCCAACCGGGAATCTGCGAGGTTTCCGGTCTTCGTCCAGTACGATGGAGCTGCGACCGGTTGGGCACCCGGTTGACCGGGCCTAGGACCGGGTCGTCCGGTTGTGGGGCCAGTCTGACCGGGTCCTGGACCGGCCAGCGTCCTTCTCTTCCTTGGAGCGCTTCGAGCGACGTCGGGTTCGGCTTCGTGATCATCTCCAAGTCTAGCTGCTCCTCTCCTTCCCTTGGCCATGGCGTGTCCTCCTCTCCGGGGTCTTGATGCGCCTTGTACCTAATGACACATAACACATCGGCATGAGGTAGCGTTTCGTCCAAAGGGGTACCAAGATCAAGGGTGGTGAGGAGCGAGTTCACCTCATCATGTAGAGCTTTAACTCGGGCTCGTGTCATCGGTCCACTTGGGGGACTTGTTGGTCTTGGTGTAGCAACGTCGGTGAGCGGGGCTACATCAAGTACTGTACAACTTCTGCATGTGGCGTACAAGATGGTTGTTGAAGCCTCTAGAGTAGTAGTACTAGCTAACGGATAGATTATATCTGGAGAAACTGACATAGCCATTGATATGACAAGACTATACCCGGATTTGGACGCATTGTAGTGGCTCCATCAATGTTCCGCTATGATGGTCAATTTTACTGCTACAGCAGATTGTCGACGCAGAGGATTCCTTGGCTTCCACGCAAGACCCTTCCTAAAGAAGGCATCTTCTCTGGCCCGTTGATTCTATGTGGACGGTTCCAGATTGCTTTATGTGTTTTTGTACAGTATCAGATACTAGGTTTTCCTTCCCTCCCTATTACGGGTTGTTTGGTTTAGGGGATAGGTTTATGGGATGAGAGTATCCCCAACCACCTGGCTAGGGATAGCCATTTTTTGTTGTTTGATTGTGTAGGAATTGAGTGTAGGACGAGAGGTGGTTAGTGGTAGTGTAGATATTTTTTTGTTTGCTCGAAATGTTAGGGGTAGCTATAAGATGGTGAGATTATCTCTACACACATCAAATATACCACACCTCCTATTTTTATAGCCCAAAAAAATACATAACCGGTGGTATGTGAATTGATCTAGGTAAAATTATTACACAACCGTACAAATATTCAAATCCTATAGTCAAATCCTACATAACTCCTATAGTCAAATCCTACATAACTCCTATACAAATTTTACGAATCAAAGGATATGATTTCCCCCCTATATAGCTTGTTTGATTTGAAGAATTGAATCCTCCAAAATTTCTATGTATTGTTTTCTTATACTAGTACAACCCTATAGGATTTCTAATAAGAGGTTAGACCTCATGGAAAAATTCATATGCATCTGTGACAACTATGCTATGCATTCTCAATCTCTAGTAGAAATTTCCTTTGGCTTTCCTATGATACCATCACACACCTAGCTTTACCAATTCCCGTAGATTTCCTTCCCGTAGGATTCAAGGAGGCATATGTCATAGCGATTCTCCATTTTTATATCATATGAATCTAACATGCCCTCTCAGTTTGAGTGATGCAAAGTGGCCACTATAAGATTTATTTAGTCAGATTAATTGGTCATGCATACACTAGTTGTTTTCTATCTTTCCCTACACATGTCAATTAGCGAAATTTATAAGTAAAATCGTAAAATTCAAATAAATTGCTGAAAATTGGAAATAATATTACAGTTGTAGCAAATTACTAAATCGATCCAGAAAATATGTACATGGCTTCAAGAATCTTTTTGCCGAATGGAGTAATATTTTGGACCTGAATCAGAGTGGTAAAGGCGTACAGCTCGATCAATGCAATGGTATGATGGCTATGCAGCTATACCTATATAGAAGTAGACTACTAGTAGACTTTGGGACACAGAGATTTGGCTTCCGCGGCCGACCCCGAACAAGATTCTTTTACATTGCCGATATATCTTTTCACTGACATTGAATCGCTGAAACTTGGGGTCCGCCTGTGGCAGGACCAGCCTGTCAATGGCCCAAAGTCTTATGTGCTTCCGCCCTTTGATTTTGGATGGACGGACAAGATTGCCCAGTCCCATCCCTGTCCTGTTCGTTCCAGTTTTCATCCTCCTCCTCGGGGAACCCTCCCCGGAGAGCTCTACACCGACCCCTTCTATCCCCACCTGCTTGTCCCTTCCTTCTTCCTCCAGCGATTCATCCCTCGTTCAACAAGTTGTCTAAGAAGAACATGAAGAAGAGTAAGAAGAGGAAGGAGGCGTTGGTGTCTGAGACTAAATCCGCGGTGAAATCCATCCCGCTAAAAGTCCTGCAAACTCCGACTTTGAAAGTGTACCAGCGGCGCCGGCGGACAGGCATGTCTGCGCTTCCATCGCAAGCTCAGTCTGCTTCGGGCTTGTTGGGTCAGGGCAGAGTAATCCAGCAAGAGTCCTGGTAGGTTTTTATCACCATGTGCTTTCTTTGCCCCCATGAACGCAGATTACAGCAAGGCAAACAAATCCAACTATTTTTTTTACCCGGGAGAACCAGCTATTTGACCGTGTTTCTTCCAGGGCCGCCCGTTCAAGTGTCGCCCTTCCTACCGATGCCGAGAAATCGCCCGTGTTTCACCAAGATGGTGGGTACGAAGCTCCCCGGTATGTTTCCATCGCCATGCCGAAGTTTCTCTGCCGTCTGGCTGGCTAGCGGATCAAACAATTTAACCGTCTTTCTTCCATGGCGGCTGGTTTCAGCGCCATTCCTACCCAAGTTGAGAAATCGCTCGTTTCTCGCCAACCTGGTGGGTACGAAGCTCCTGGGTATGTTTCCATCGCCATGCCGAATTTTCGTTGAGTCCTTGTTGGCAGGCGGTGCCAACTAAACCGGCTATCATCTTCCAGGGCCGACGGTTCCAGGCTCGTGCTTTCTACCGCAGGATCCACTTCGTACTTAGCTATCGAGGACCCGTTGTTTGATGAGCACTTGTTAGCTCTCAAGAGCATTAATAATGTATGCACTATATAATATATATCCATTGCTTTTTTTTCTTCCTCTTCTCCGTACTGCATGAGGGCTTCTTTAATTCATAGGACTCCTATAAGAACTGTGTAGCATTTAGATCCTATGGGATTTTTTCCTACATTAGTTGTTTGATTTATAGGAACATATCATATAGGAACTAATCCTATAGGAATCTAGTAGTGCGAATAATATAGGAATAAAACATTAATTCAACTAGCCATGACATCTCAATCCTAAGTTTGTTCCTTTTTTCGAAATGGGGGACATACCACAGCCTCTGCATCAAAATGATGTATATGGCTGCTTTATTGCTTTCTTCAGTTCATACACAAATTATGACAACTTCTCACGGATCAGCTAGAGTCGACACAAAGATCCACCAACGAAACATAGAAAACAGCGGGTGCCAAAAAGACAAAAACACACCAGTAAGTAATTCTATGAGGAAACTGCCAGCCACCCTGGCTGTAAAAATCCCGTGCGGCTGTCTCTAGTCAGTTGCACCCAGACTCCATGCTATCCTGCTGATCCTCGGGCGGGAGATAAGAAACATACGTATCTAGTGAATAATCATAGGGATAACCTGCAAGAAGGGATGAGATTTGGGTTTATTAAACACGAATTCATTTTGTACATTCCAAATAGCCCATAAAATAGCGCATACACCCACTCTAATGTATACAAAATCCTATGCTTTTCCTAATCTTATGATTTTCCTATCCTGTGAATGAAAAAGGATCCCTGATTCGTTACTGGTGAATTTTTCAATGCAGGAAGGGATTATGAGATTATCGGTGACAGCCGCCGAGATCAAGGGCCAAAACACCACCCTTCATAACAGAAACCTCCAAATCTTGCATAGGTTTGGTATCCTGAATGCAGAATCAGAGACGAATGCTCAGTCTCCGGGAGAGGAGCAGCCAGTGCGAGTGTGTGCATCTTCAGCCGTGTATGTTTCCATTGCCGTGCCGCAGTTTCATCGCCTCCTTGCTGGCTCCCAAGTCCAACTACTTAACTGTCTTTCTTCCAGGGATGGCGGTTCCATCGTTGAAGAGGTTCCTATGGACAAGGACTTTGCAGCTCTCAGGCATAATGAAGAGGTTGGCACTCCATTTGTTTATTTCTCCCCCCTCATCTGCACTCTGCATACTTCATTGCTGTTGAATTTGCAATGCTGGATGTGATAACATGATTCTCCGCGAAACTGGACCAGATCAAGGGCCACAACACCATCCTTCATAAGACAATCCGCCACCTCGTGGGCAGGTACATTTTAAATCGTGCCATATCGGAGGAGAATGCCCGTTCCGTGCAATCTTCTTTTGATAAACGGTACTCAGACGTTCTCGCTGAGTGTAAGAAGTTGAAGAAGGAAGTCAAGGAACTACGCGCCCAGCCACCGATGAGTGTGGTCACTGACAAGGCTGGTCAGTGTGATTGCAATTGTGACTGTGAAAGTTTTCGACAGGAAGTGGAGTTGCATGCTGAAGATGCGCAATATTTCGAGACGAAGTACTTGAAAGTTCGCACAGAGTGCGATAAGTTGAAGAAGGAAGTCGAGTGTCTCCGCTCCCAGCAGCCAACTATTGCGACATCAGGAGACCAGGGTGTGCTAATTGCAGCCAGAATTTTGCAATCGATGAAAAGTTGAATTTGGCTTTGTTGTGCAATATAGCAAGACCTGTTCCTCCTCTGCCTTCGTCTTTTGGCATAATTGCTTTGTCTTCAGTATTGACTCCTGAATGCTTCGTATATTTCTGACGGTTTCTGAATTATGTACAACTTTTGTAATATTGGTCAAACTAGTTTTGACCAGGGTTTGTGTAGGGTGGTTGAATTTTTTTGGTTGGTCCAAATTGTGTTGTGTGGTCCAAATGTGATGTATCATCACACCACCATGTGCCCCGCCACCCCCAGGTTTTGGTAATGCAATTTTGATACATGCTTCATAGAAGGAACATACATTTTTTCCGTTAGGGCATGACAATTTTAAAAAATTCAAACAAAAATGGGAAGAGAGAATGGTAACATCATTTTCCATGTGATGCCCCTGTGCCAAATTTTGGTTCATTTTAAGAATGTAAGGTGACAAATTACTCGAGGAAGCTAGTTGGAGTAGACGGGCATGACCGGATTGGCATAGGGGATTTATTTTTTGAAGGTTGTTATTTTTCATGGACAATATCTGACACAAACAATAAAATGTTAAGGTCTCATATTTTTCTGAATGATTATGAATTACTTATGATGTTTGGAAGTATTGGTATACATGAGCCCCACATGAAGTTAAATGGTCCAAGAAAAAAAGGTTTCGTACACGTTTCTCAGAAAGTGGAAAATCGAGTACATGCACGACTTCACGCGTCCACAACTCGATACAGAGTGTCAGAGGCTATAAAATAATCGGCCTCATCGTCTCTCGCGAGCTCGTCCTCTCCCCTCCCCCACACTGTGAAAAACCCCCATCAACTCACCGCACCTCCGAGGCATCGACTTCCTCATTTCCAACCGCAGCAGCATGAAGACAGGTCTTACGTACGAGGCGGAGCAATCGGCGGCCGCTCGCGCAAAGGATGCCTCTGCGGTAGTGGCCGTCACGGCGGGTGAGGCTTCACCGGGCACCCAGGCTGCTCGTCTCCTCTACTTGTCTGATTCTTCGACCTCGGTCGAAACGGGCATCCTGGCCGTCGAGGAGAAGGTGGATAGCAACGCCGTTGCTCCCGCCGAAGATCTGCAAGGCGTTGCAGGCCACCACGGCCAGGTCTTCTTAGACCCGGTGCTGGATGCGGACCTCGACCCCTTCGACGATTTCGGCCCAAACGTTCAGTTCCAGGAGGATGTCGAGGGTGACGACGAGGAGAACTGCTCTTTTACCGAAACTGTCCCGATCCTCTTTGTGTCATATTACTGTTCATGTGGTTTGCACGAACCTGGTTCTTGATTGATTTGATCTCCTACCTTGTTCGTGTAGACGTACTTGATTCTACAGTTCGTACGGTCAGATTCTAGTTTAATTTCGACTAATCTGCCATGTAGTTGGCTTGATTAGTCATATAATTAATTTATGTGTTCATACTTAGTGAACTTGCAATTGTTGTGGCTTATGTTCATTGTCGTTCATAGGGTTTTCTCGTGATTTAGTATGATTTCTTCTGCCATTTACTTGTTCTACACATTTAATTTTAGGGTTTCTAAGGTTTGCTTATGATAGTGCAGTATTTATTCGATCTATCATTAAACACCTGATTATTATGTACTTTATAATTCACAGGAATATTCTGATGACATGGACGACAACAAGGAGCGCAGGGACCAGAAGAGCCGCTACGTTCTGAAGCGGCTAAAGGGTGGTGAAATTCGTTTCCGCATGCGCGGGGAGCTATTTTGCCCATTCTGTGGCAAAATCCTCCAGAAGGACATCCGCAGCCTGATCCAGCATGCGACGGGTGTAGGCCAAAGTACATCGGGGAAGCACCACCCTGCAACCAAGGCCAAGCACGCAGCATATGGCCTCTTCCTCCAGAATTACGTCTTGCCTGGCTTGTTCCCGGTCAACGCCCCTGCTGCTGGCCCTCATGCTCATGGTCCTGTTTAAAGTTCATATGTTTAATCTTATTCCCTTTGGAAGTTCAGCATTAAACTCTACTAGTACAACCGTGGTAGTGTTGTGATGTAGTACTCTTTTGATGCATTTGTGATGTAGTAGTATAGTACTTTATTTTTAACTGGTATAGTACTATCTAAGAAAAGTACTCCCTTCGATTCACATTCATTTTACATCAAGAAATATGGATCGGAGTGAGGGAGTAAATTAAACATGGCATCTCGTGCATGAAGCTTGACATATCGATCAGGTTGGCTAGAATGGCAATACAATGCTGCTCATTAGGCAAATGCATGCCATGTAAAGAAGTCTATACTGACATAAAAAAGACTACATTGGGGATGAGAGTCAATTGGGGCATCTACAATACAGAAAATCTTGCTCGTAGCTGATTTTGGCTAAGAGGGTTTTACTCACATTACATGTGCCACTTTCCTTGTCTGCAAAACAAGTTCCAATAAAGGAAGAGGAAAGAAGAGGACATTGTGGGCGAGATTGAACACCTTTTTTATGTGTTAAGCTGAGGCCTCGTTTAGCTGAGGATTTCGACCTAGGCCTAATAGCTCAGCACACCCACAAATAAATCTCCTTGCTCGCACCACTGACAGCAAAAATAACAAAATTAGCACGCAAGATTAAGAACGAAGTGAATTTAAGTAACTTCGTTAGCTTTTCAAGCAATATATTCAGAGAAAGAGCACACATGTTCGGCTCAAAATAATCGTAAGAGAAGAACAATAAATCTAAGGCACCCCACTTCATCGGAAGAAGGGGCGCGACAACGCATGGATTCATACCTTGAGTCGACGCTGGCTCGTAGAAGGGCGGCCGCGCCTCGAGGATGCCGGCGACGTCTCCACCTCGGTATCACATGTGACTGCTTTTCGACGGGCGGTGCACCGCGCCATGTAGAAGATCTATCAAAAGAGGAGAGCCCGATGACGCTACTGACGCCTCAACCTTGATAGCACCGGCCTGTTGCTCCGCACTGAGATGCGCCACATGCAAGATTTAGCGGATGCGCCAATTTCAGAGATATGTCATGATCGTTGTAACAAATTTCAACGTGATGATGATTTGATCCTGCACTCGGCCTTGAAAATAAGTACTAGTACATTCTCACAATTTTTTTATCATTATACTTTGCGAGATTTAGCGGATGCGCCAATTTTAGAGATATGTCATGATCGTTGTAACAAATTTCAACGTGATGATGATTTGATCCTGCACTCGGCCTTGAACATAAGTACTAGTACAATCTCAGAATTTTTTTATCATTATACTTTGCGAGATTAGCGGATGCGCCAAATTCAAAGATATATCATGATCATGGTAACATACTTTTCAATGTAATGATGATTTGATGTTGCACTTGACCTTGAACATAAGTACTAGTACGGTCTCACAATTTTGTATCATTATACTTTGCAAGTTTTAGCGGATGCGCCCATTTTCAGAGGTAGATCATGATCATGGTAACAAATTTTCAACGTGATGATGATTTGATGTTGCACTCGACCTTGAACAGAAGTACTACTACTGTCTCACAATTTCTTTATCATTATACTTTGCAAGATTTAGCGGATACGCCAAATTTAGAGATAGATCATGATCATAGTAACAAATTTTCAACGTGATGATGATTTGATGTTGCACTCGGGCTTGAACAGAAGTAATACTACTGTCTCACAATTTCTTTATCATTATACTTTGCAAGATTTAGCGGATGCGCCAAATTCAGAGATAGATCATGATCATGGTAACAAATTTTCAACATGATGATAATTTGATGTTGCACTCGGGCTTGAACAGAAGTACTACTACTATCTCACAAATTCTTTATCATTATACTTTGCAACATTTAGCGGATGCGCCAAATTCAGAGATAGATCATGATCATGGTAACACACTTTTCAATGTAATGATGATTTGATGTTGCACTCGACCTTGAACATAAGTACTAGTACGGCCTCACAATTTTGTATCATTATACTTTGCAAGTTTTAGCAGATGCGCCCATTTTCAGAGGTAGATCATGATCATGGTAACAAATTTTCAACGTGATGATGATTTGATGTTGCACTCGACCTTGAACAGAAGTACTACTACTGTCTCACAATTTCTTTATCATTATACTTTGCAAGATTTAGCGGATGCGCCAAATTTAGAGATAGATCATGATCATGGTAACAATTTTTCAACGTGATGATGATTTGATGTTGCACTTGGGCTTGAACAGAAGTAATACTACTGTCTCACAATTTCTTTATCATTATACTTTGCAAGATTTAGCGGATGCGCCAAATTCAGAGATAGATCATTATCATGGCAACAAAATTTCAACGTGATGATAATTTGATGTTGCACTCGGGCTTGAACAGAAGTACTAGTACTGTCTCACAAATTCTTTATCATTATACTTTGCAATATTTATCGGATGCGCCAAATTCAGAGATAGATCATGATCATGGTAACAAATTTTCAACGTGATGATGATTTGATGTTGTACTCGGGCTTGAACAGAAGTACTAGTACGGTCACTCAAAATTTTAGCATTATACTTTGCAACAGATGCAACAATTTCAGAGATAGATCATGATCATGGTAGTAACAAATTTTCAACGTGATGATGATTTGATGTTGCACTCGGCCTAGAAGAGAAGTACTAGTACGGTCTCACAATTCTTTTTATCATTATAATTTGCAAGATCTAGCGGATAAACTAATTTCAGAGATAGATCATGATGATTTGATTTTGCACTCGGCCTTGAACAGAGGTACTAGTACGGTCTCACAATTTTTTATCATTATAGTTGGACGGTAGCCAAATTCAAAATCTCATAGCGGCGAAACTTCCCGCCCACAAAATACAAAAATTTCACACGCTTCCAAATTCCCATTCTACCCCTGCGGAGATGACAGCAAAGTCGGTTGGTGGGGGGTCTGCCCGTCATTTTTTCGATCACCACCTCCCTAGCCCGGAAACCCTCCCCAAAAAAAATCATTTCCCTCAGACCACCCACCGGAACTTCCCAAGTCCCTCTCTCTCCCACCTCCACGACCACCGCACCGGAACATCCCCGCCAGACTTCCCTGGCCTACCCGAGGCCTCGCGATCCTCGTCATCCGGCTGCCTGCCGGAGCCGCTTCATCGACGCCGTCATCAACCGGACTGGATCATCCCCGCCGAACCTCCAAACCATATGCTCATCCAGCAGTCTACCGCGGTCGCTTCAGCTGCGGTATCGTCCACCCCACCGGAGCCGCTTCGCCGGATCCGTCGTCCACCGCATCGGATCTTGCTCACCGACACCGTTGTGCATGAACCGGATCTGCTTCACCGGCGCCGTGCATGATCTAAACTCTTCTACTGTCACTTTTCTATTACTTGGATGCAAGTTCTTGTTTAATCTTGGGGGAACCTGTTTGTGCTAACGACGCGCCGTTACGTTTTTTGCAGATGAGATGAGTAACCATGAATTGTAATGGCCGTCTCTCCAACCCCAAGTAGCACATGTAGCGTACTTCATCACCGGATCTATCAACCCCAAGAAGATCTGCTGTGACTCCCACAGAGTGCTTCTCCTAATGTAAGTCCCTTATTTTAGCGCCATGTTCTGGGTTCAGATGCTTGTTTGTCTGAAGCTCTTTTAGTTCATTCCTAGATATGACCGTAACACCTTGCTATTTTCTTGTTCATTGCTAACTTTAAGCGGTTGAACATTTTGGTTTGCATTCCCTGCTCTGTAGATGTAGCCATCATAACTTCTATCTTGCTCAGTCGTCGTTACAAAAATTATAGGCTGCTACTATTTTGTTCATGCCAATCTTGTTCTCCCTGAACATGTTGTTTTGCATTCCCTGTACTACAGGTGATGCCATTGTTATTTCTATCCACTTAGTCGTAAGCTAACAAAGTAACTGCCTGCTATTAGTTCCTGCATGCTATCGCTCTGCCATCCCGCAGTACAAATTTATTTGAACTCGTCACAACAGCTACTTCCATCATAATTTTGTCTGCCATCTGATTCTACAAGTTGGTGTGCATTCCCACTTCTACAAGTTCACAGGTGATCCCACTATATTCCCTTTCTGGTCCATCCTAAGCCGTTGCATTAACTATCCTATATGTATTGCTCATTACAACTTTATATCCCGAAACAAATTGATTTGTTTCCCTTATCTACAAGTTTACGAGTGATGCCATTATAACTCCTATCTGTTTTATTCCTAGCTATTATAGTAACATCCTGCTATTATTTAGTTCATGGCCAATTTTAAGTAATTGCACATGTTGGTTCGCATTCCCTGCTCTATAGCTTTTGGAATCGTAACTTCTATATTTGGTTTACATTCCCTGCTCTGTAGATCTAGCCATCATAACTTTATCTTGCTCAGTCGTTGTTACAAAAATTATGGCCTGCTACTATGTTGTTTGTGCCAATTTTTTACTCCATGAACATGTTGGCTTGCATTCCCTGTACTACAGGTGATGCCATTGTTTTGTACCTAGTTCATTGTAAGCTAACAAAGTAAGGACTTAGTTTGGCATGCTATCACTCTGCTATCTAGCCTGTAGTACAAATAAACTTTTCATAATACTAGATAATAATTTTGCGTGCCATCTTATTCTTCAAAAGCTGCATTATTGACTTGTTTCTCTGACTTGGCATGACGCTCACATATGGAATGCTGAACATATTGGTTTGCATTCCCTCTTATACAAGTTCACAGGTGATCCCACTATATTCTGTATCTGGTCCATCCTAAGCTCCAGCATTAACTATCCTCTATGTGTTGCTCATTACAAGTTTATATCCCGAAACATCTTGATTTGCATCCCCTTCACTATAAGTTCAGGAGTATTATTTAGTTCACGGCCAAAATGATGTAATTGCACTTGGCACATGTTGGTTCACATTCCTTCCTCTTTAGCTTTTGCCATCGTAACTTCTATTTTTGGTTTACATTCCCTGCTCTGTAGATGTAGCCATCATAACTTCATCTTGCTCCGTCGTTGTTACAAAATTTATAGCCTTCTACTATGTTGTTCATGCCAATCTTGTACTCCCTGAACATGTTGGTTTGCATGGGACTCGACAGTAGTAAGTCTGCTGTATCATTCTAACATGCTCTCTTATATTGGCTATTGGTATGCGGCATGCACTCTTTGTTTGCTTATTGTGCGCATTACAATGATCTTGTTATAACGACGAAATGATTAGTTCCAAATTCTTTGGCAAACAATATTGTAGTGTCTTTGCCTTTCCATTGTTGCTGTCTTAACTTGTAATGTCTTTGTTTCAGATATAGGTGCTGCATGGACAACTTAAAAGATTGCTGGATCGCTTCATTGTATTGCTAGGTTTAATTACCATTCAATTTCTCTGGGTTCTGTAATATTTTTTCAAAGCCTTGCAGCTGATGTAATATTTAGTTAGTTTTTATAGTTCTTTCGCGCATTTTTTCTTTGGTGCTTGTGGTAAGTGAGGCTATCCGACAAAAATCATGTGCTGCGTAAATATTCTCAGTAAATCACAAATTCCCATCACTTAAACGGCCCAATTAAGCGAAATCACACATGTGCCGGCCCGCAAAATCCTAAAGCGCCTATTATGCCGGCATATAAGCACTAACTAAATGGGCTGGCCCATGTACATATTGGGCCAGCCCACTTGCTTTAAGGTGGACCCCACCCACTACTGGGCCGGCCCAGTAACAGAAAAGTGGCCCCCACAAGCTTATTGGGCCGGCCCGCTAACTCGTCGGGCCAGCCCACCTGATTTACCGTGGACCCCACATACTAATTGGGCCAGCCCACTAACTTGTTGGGCCATCCCAAAAGCTTTTGTGGTGGACCCCACACACTAAATGGGCCGGCCCTTTAACAGTTTAGTGGGACCCACCAACATTTTTTACCGGCCCACCATCTTGTTGGGCCGGCCCACTTGCTATATGGTGGACCCCACATACTAAATGGGCCGGCCCTTTAACAGGAAAGTGGGACCCACCTGTGTTTTTGGCCCGGCCCACTATCTTGTTGGGTCGGCCATCTTGCTATACGGTGGACCCCACGTACTAAATGGGCCGGCCCTTTAGCAGGAAAGTGGGACCCACCTACGTTTTTTTGGCCCGGCCCACTTTCTTGTTGGGCCGGCCCACTTGCTATATGGTAGACCCCACATACTAAATGGGCCGGCCCTTTAACAGGAAAGTGGGACCCACCTGTGTTTTTGGCCCGGCCCACTATCTTCTTGGGCTGGCCCACTTGCTATATGGTGGACCCCACATGCTAAATGGACCGGCCCATTAACAGGAAAGTGGGACCCACCTGTGTTTTTGGCCCGGCCCACTGGCTTGTTGGGCCGGCCCGATAGCAGGAAAGTGGGACCCACATGCTAATTGGGCCGGCCCAATAACTTCTTGGACCGGCCCACTTGCTTCAAGGTGGACCCCACTTTTTAAATGGGCCGGCCCATTAAAGTTTTGACCAGTCAACCTGAGAGGTTAGGGCCGGCCCACGTAACTAATGGGCCAGCCTAGCTATATAGTTGACCGGTCAAACTAAGTCACCTGGCCCGGCCCGCAAACTTAATGGGCCAGCCTGCTTAAGACGTGGCAGGCCTCGTGTGGGCCTACCATCTACCACGGGGTTTAGCCGGTTAACGCCGTTAATCGGCGCAATCTGCCCGCCACGTGTCAGTTTGCATGACGTCAGCAGTCAACGGGCTCCCGGAAACACTTCTGCAACGGTCCGATTTTCCGTGGCGGAAGGGCGCCCAAGCGCGACGGACCGAAAAAAACGTGGTAGGACTTTGCCTAACGCAGTTTCGACAACAGAACCCATATCATCGGGTTAGGCCCATAGGCGACGAAAAATACCCCTTAGCGGACGATTTTGGGACATTGCCTATCAGAACTTTTCTTGTAGTGTATGTAGAAAGCTGGAAATGAATGGATCACAGAAAATCATCAGTGTCAAGCTTTAATGCACTAGCCAATGCGACCAAAAGTCCGAACTGATGGAAAGGGCTAGGCAATCCACTTTATACATCTCAACATAGCCAACACAACAAAAAGTCCAAACTGACAGAAAGGGCTAGACCGGGAGAAGAGAAGAGAAGGTTTGCGAAAGCGATGACTCGAACTTGAGACTATGGGCTCTGATACCATGCAAAAGCTTCATCCACAAGCCAACGGAACCACAAGTCAGAAATGATGGAAAGGGCTAGGTAATCCACTTATAATATTAACAATCAGCAGGGTTCCGGTTCAAAAAAATCCACATCACAACAAGGAAACGACCACCAAGATCATAGCAATTGCAGATAAATGCACCTACGAAATATGCTCAGACTAAGGAACCATTTTACAAGACCAAGATACCGACCACATCGTCCCCGTTCATCTCCAATTATCTAGCAGATACTCTTCTTACTACTTACTAGCATTCCTAACCTGCTCCAGTAGGGCCTCCTTCTGTGCTGCTATCGTTCTAAAATTGTCGACTTCTAGTCTTAGCGCAGCTGATGCAGCTCGTTCTACTTGGAGTTGCTCCTCTAGAACTTGAGCATGCAAATACTTTGACTTGGACATGGACTTGCACTTCACCAGTCCAGCATTCCATAAAAAAAGTGTTTTTGGCAATGCCTTTCGTTTTTATTGCCATGGAAAATGCCTTCACACATTCTTCATCGGTTTTTTCCAGACCGTTTTTACCGGGTTTTGCCATCTCTAATTTCATATCTTCTTGCAAAAAATTCAGTTCGTACACATGTGTAAACATGATAGTTACTACAAAGACACTTGCTGATAGTAGATTTATCATGTGTATGACCTTCTTTTATTCCTACAGTTTGGCATGTCTGATTCACATCACACGAATTTTAATAAACATCTATAATATCATATTGACATGTACTTTACTACTCCTACAAGTTGGGATGTGAGTCGTTGATACGTCTCCGACGTATCGATAATTTCTTATGTTCCATGCCACATTATTGATGATATCTACATGTTTTATGCATACTATATGTCATATTTATGCATTTTCCGGCACTAACCTGTTAACGAGATGCCGAAGAGCCAGTTGCTGTTTTCTGCTGTTTTTGGTTTCAGAAATCCTAGTAAGGAAATATTCTCGGAATTGGACGAAATCAACGCCCAGGGACCTATTTTCACACGAAGCTTCCAGAAGTCCGAGGGAGAGACGAAGTGGGGCCACGGGGCGCCGCCACACTAGGGCGGCGCGGCCCAGGGGGGGCTCACGTGGCCCTAGCATGTGGGGCCCCCGTCAGCCCTCTGACTCCGCCCTTCCGCCTACTTAAGGTCTTCGTCGCGAAACCCCCAGTACCGAGTGCCACGATACGAAAAACCTTCCAGAGACGCCGCCGCCGCCAATCCCATCTCGGGGGATTCAGGAGATCGCCTCCGGCACCCTGCCGGAGAGGGGAATCATCTCCCGGAGGACTCTTCACCGCCATGGTCGCCTCCGGAGTGATGAGTGAGTAGTTCACCCCTAGACTATGGGTCCATAGCAGTAGCTAGATGGTCGTCTTCTAATTGTGCTTCATTGTCGGGTCTTGTGAGCTGCCTAACATGATCAAGATCATCTATCTGTAATGCTATATGTTGTGTTTGTTGGGATCCGATGGATAGAGAATACTATGTTATGTTGATTATCAATCTATTATCTATGTGTTGTTTATGATCTTGCATGCTCTCCGTTACTAGTAGAGGCTCTGGCCAAGTTAATACTTGTAACTCCAAGAGGGAGTATTTATGCTCGATAGTGGGTTCATGTCTCCATTAAATCTGGGGGAGTGACAGCAAACCCTAAGGTTGTGGATGTGCTGTTGCCACTAGGGATAAAACATTGATGCTATGTCCGAGGATGTTGTTATTGATTACATTACGCACCATACTTAATGCAATTGTCTGTTGTTTGCAACTTAATACTGGAAGGGGTTCGGATGATAACCTGAAGGTGGACTTTTTAGGCATAGATGCATGCTGGATAGCGGTCTATGTACTTTTTCGTAATGCCCAATTAAATCTCACTATACTCATCATATCATGTATGTGCATTGTCATGCCCTCTCTATTTGTCAATTGCCCAACTGTAATTTGTTCACCCAACATGCTATTTATCTTATGGGAGAGACACCTCTAGTGAACTGTGGACCCCGGTCCATTCTTTTAATCAAATACAATCTACCGCAATACTTGTTCTACTGTTTTCTGCAAACAATCATCATCCACACTATACATCTAATCCTTTGTTACAGCAAGCCGGTGAGATTGACAACCTCACTGTTTCGTTGGGGCAAAGTACTTTGGTTGTGTTGTGCAGGTTCCACGTTGGCGCCGGAATCCCTGGTGTTGCGCCGCACTACATCTCGCCGCCATCAACCTTCAACGTGCTTCTTGACTCCTACTGGTTCGATAAACCTTGGTTTCTAACTGAGGAAAACTTACTGCTGTACGCATCACACCTTCCACCTGGGGTTCCCAACGGTCGCGTGATGTACGCATGTCAAGCTAAATTTCTGGCGCCGTTGTCGGGGACTTGAAGGAAAATTACACCACAGAGATTTCTAACTCCCACGTCAACTGCACGCCAGCAAGTAAATTTCTGGCGCCGTTGCCGGGGAGATCAAGACACGCTGAAGGGGAGTCTCCACATTCCAATCTCTTTACTTTGTTTTTGTCTTGCTTTATTTTATTTACTATTTTTTTTGCTGCACTAAATCAAAATACAAAAAAATTAGTTGCTAGTTTTACTTTATTTGCTATCATGTTTGCTATATCAAAAACACAAAAAAAATTAGTTACTTGCATTTACTTTATCTAGTTTGCTTTATTTACTGTTGCTAAAATGGGTACTCCTAAAAATACTAAGTTGTGTGACTGCACAACCACAAATAATAATGATTTCTTATGCACACCTATTGCTCCACCTGCTACTACAGCAGAATTCTTTGAAATTAAACCTGCTTTACTGAATCTTGTTATGCGAGAGCAATTTTCTGGTGTTAGTTCTGATGATGCTGCTGCCCATCTTAATAATTTTGTTGAACTTTGTGAAATGCAAAAGTATAAGGATGTAGATGGTGACATTATAAAATTAAAATTGTTTCCTTTCTCATTAAGAGGAAGAGCTAAAGATTGGTTGCTATCTCTGCCTAAGAATAGTATTGATTCATGGACTAAATGCAAGGATGCTTTTATTGGTAGATATTATCCCCCTGCTAAAATTATATCTTTGAGGAGTAGCATAATGAATTTTAAACAATTGGATAATGAGCATGTTGCCCAAGCATGGGAAAGAATGAAATCTTTGGTTAAAAATTGCCCAACCCATGGACTGACTACTTGGATGATCATCCAAACGTTTTATGCAGGACTGAATTTTTCTTCGCGGAACCTATTGGATTCAGCTGCTGGAGGTACCTTTATGTCCATCACTCTTGGTGAAGCAACAAAGCTTCTTGATAATATGATGATTAATTACTCTGAATGGCACACGGAAAGAGCTCCACAAGGTAAGAAGGTAAATTCTGTCGAAGAAACCTCTTCCTTGAGTGATAAGATTGATGCTATTATGTCAATGCTTGTGAATGGTAGGACTAATGTTGATCCTAATAATGTTCCGTTAGCTTCATTGGTTGCTCAAGAAGAACATGTTGATGTAAACTACATTAAAAATAATAATTTCAACAACAATGCTTACCGGAACAATTCTAGTAACAACTATAGGCCATATCCTTATAATAATGGCAACGTCTATGGTAATTCTTATGGGAATTCTTACAACAATAATAGGAATACACCCCCTGGACTTGAAGCCATGCTTAAAGAATTTATTAGTACACAAACTGCTTTTAACAAATCTGTTGAAGAAAAGCTTGGGAAAATTGATATACTTGCTTCTAAAGTCGATAGTCTTGCTGCTGATGTTGATCTTTTGAAATCGAATGTTATGCCTAATGAAAATCATAATAATAAAATTGTTACTACAGCAAATGCCATCCAAGTTAGAATTAATGAGAATATAAGATTGATGGCCGAATTGCGTGCTAGGTGGGAAAAAGAAGAAAATGAAAAAGAAGATAATATAGCTAAAGTTTGGACTATTACCACCACTAGTAATGCTAATGCTCCACATGTTGCTGCACCTCCTACTATTAATGGTAAAAAAATTGGTGTTGGCAATGTTTCCACTTCTAATGCAAAGCGCAAAAAACTGCCTGAAATCTAAAATCATTAAACTGCCTGTGATAAAACTGCTGAATTTTTTTCCAACATTAGGGATAATGATCCCATTGCTTTAGATTATAATGGTTTGGATTTTGATGATTGCCACATCTCTGAAGTTATAAAGTTCTTACAAAAACTTGCTAAGAGTCCTAATGCTAGTGCTATAAACTTGGCTTTCACGAAACATAATACAAATGCTCTCATAAAAGCTAGAGAAGAGAAACTAGAACGCGAAACTTCTATTCCTAGGAAGCTAGAGGATGGTTGGGAGCCCATCATTAAGATGAAGGTCAATGACTTTGATTGCAATGCTTTATGTGATCTTGGTGCAAGTATTTCTGTTATGCCTAGAAAGATCTATAATATGCTTGACTTGCCACCATTGAAAAATTGTTATTTGGATATTAATCTTGCTGATAACTCTACAAAGAAACCTTTGGGGAGAGTTGATAATGTTCGCATTACCGTTAACAATAACCTTGTCCCCGTTGATTTTGTTGTCTTGGATATTGAATGCAATGCATCTTGCCCCATTATATTGGGAAGACCTTTTCTTCGAACTGTTGGTGCTATCATTGATATGAAGGAAGGTAATATTAAATATCAATTTCCTCTCAAGAAAGGTATGGAACACTTCCCTAGAAAGAGAATGAAGTTATCTTTTGATTCTATTATTAGAACAAATTATGATGTTGATGCTTCGTCTCTTGATAACACTTGATATACACTTTCTGCACCTAGCTAAAAGGCGTTAAAGAAAAGCGCTTATGGGAGACAACCCATGTTTTTGCTACAGTACTTTTATTTTATATTTGAGTCTTGGAAGTTGTTACTACTGTAGCAACATCTCCTTATCTTAGTTTTGTGCATTGTTGTGCCAAGTAAAGTCGTTGATAGTAAGGTTCATACTAGATTTGGATTACTGCGCAGAAACAGATTTCTTTGCTGTCACGAATCTGGGCCTAATTCTCTGTAGGTAACTCAGCAAATTATGCCAATTTACGTGGGTGATCCTCAGATATGTACGCAACTTTCATTCAATTTGAGAATTTTCATTTGAGCAAGTCTTGTGCCTCAATAAAATTCGTCTTTACGAACTGTTCTGTTTTGACAGATTCTGCCTTTTATTTCGCATTGCCTGTTTTGCTATGCTTGATGGATTTTTCGATTCCATTGACTTTTAGTAGCTTTGTGCAATGTCCAGAAGTGTTAAGAATGATTGTGTCACCTCTGAATATGTAAATTTTAATTGTGCACTAACCCTCTAATGAGTTGTTTTGAGTTTGGTGTGGAGGAAGTTTTCAAGGATCAATAGAGGGAGATGATACAATATGATCAAGGAGAGTGAAAGCTCTAAGCTTTGGGATGCCCCGGTGGTTCACCCCTGCAAATTTCAAGAAGACTCAAGCGTCTAAGCTTGGGGATGCCCAAGGCATCCCCTTCTTCATCGACAACATTATCAGGTTCCTCTAGTGAAACTATATTTTTATTCCATCACATCTTATGTACTTTGCTTGGAGCGTCGGTTTGTTTTTGTTTTTGTTTTGTTTGAATAAAATGGATCATAGCATTCATTGTGTGGGAGAGAGAGACGCTCCGCTGTTGCATATGGACAAATATGTCCTTAGGCTTTACTCATAATATTCATGGCGAAGGTTGAATCTTCTTCGTTAAATTGTTATATGGTTGGAGACAGAAAATGCTACATGTAGTAATTGCTAAAATGTCTTGGATAATGTGATACTTGGCAATTGTTGTGCTCATGTTTAATCTCTTGCATCATATACTTTGCACCCATTAATGAAGAAATACATAGAGCGTGCTAAAATTTGGTTTGCATAATTGGTCTCTCTAAGGTCTAGATAATTTCTAGTATTGAGTTTGAACAACAAGGAAGACGGTGTAGAGTCTTATAATATTTACAATATGTCTTTTATGTGAGTTTTGCTGCACCGCTTCATCCTTGTGTTTGTTTCAAATAAACCTTGCTAGCCTAAACTTTGTATCGAGAGGGAATACTTCTCATGCATCCAAAATCCTTGAGCCAACCACTATGCCATTTGTGTCCACCATACCTACCTACTACATGGTATTTCTCCGCCATTCCAAAGTAAATTGCTTGAGTGCTACCTTTAAAATTTCTATCCTCTACCTTTGCAATATATAGCTCATAGGACAAATAGCCTAAAAACTATTGTGGTATTGAATATGTACTTATGCACTTTATCTCTTATTAAGTTGCTTGTTGTGCGATAACCATGTTCCTGGGGACGCCATCAACTACTCTTTGTTGAATATCATGTGAGTTGCTATGCATGTCCGTCTTGTCTGAAGTAAGGGAGATTTACCGCTAGAATGGTTAGAGCATGCATAATGTTAGAGAAGAACATTGGGCCGCTAACTAAAGCCATGATCCATGGTGGAAGTTTCAGTTTTGGACAAATATCCTCAATCTCATATGAGAATATTAATTGTTGTTGAATGCTTATGCATAAAAGAGGAGTCCATTATCTGTTGTCTATGTTGTCCCGGTATGGATGTCTAAGTTGAGAATAATCAATAGCGAGAAATCCGATGCGAGCTTTCTCCTTAGACCATAGTACAGGCGGCATAGAGGTACCCCTTTGTGACACTTGGTTAAAACATATGCATTGCAATGATAATCCAGGTAATCCGAGCTAATTAGGACAAGGTGCGGGCACTATTAGTATATTATGCATGAGGCTTGCAACTTGTAGGATATAATTTACATAACACATATGCTTTATTACTACAGTTGACAAAATTGTTTCTTGTTTTCAAAATCAAAGCTCTAGCACAAATATAGCAATCAATGCTTCCCTCTGCGAAGGGACTTTCTTTTACTTTTATGTTGAGTCAGTTCACCTATCTCTCTCCACCTCAAGAAGCAAACACTTGTGTGAACTGTGCATTGATTCCTACATACTTGCATATTGCACTTGTTATATTACTTTACATTGACAATTATCCATGAGATATACATGTTATAAGTTGAAAGCAACCGCTGAAACTTAATCTTCCTTTGTGTTGCTTCAATGCCTTTACTTTGAATTATTGCTTTATGAGTTAACTCTTATGCAACACTTATTGATGCTTGTCTTGAAGTACTATTCATGAAGAGTCGTTGCTATATGATTCATTTGTTTACTCATGTCATTACATTGTTTGGATCGCTGCATTCATTACATATGCTTAGAATAGTATGATCAAGGTTATGATGGCATGTCACTCCAGAAATTATCTTTGTTATCGTTTACCTGCTCGGGACGAGCAGAAACTAAGCTTGGGGATGCTGATACGTCTCCGACGTATCGATAATTTCTTATGTTCCATGCCACATTATTGATGATATCTGCATGTTTTATGCATACTTTATGTCATATTTATGCATTTTTCGGCACTAACCTATTAATGAGATGCCGAAGAGCCAGTTGCTGTTTTCTGCTGTTTTTGGTTTCAGAAATCCTAGTAAGGAAATATTCTCGGAATTGGACGAAATCAATGCCCAGGGACCTATTTTCACACGAAGCTTCCAGAAGTCCAAGGGAGAGACGAAGTGGGGCCACGGGGCGCCGCCACACTAGGGCGGCATGGCCCAGGGGGGCCCGCGCGGCCCTAGCGTGTGGGGCCCCCGTCAGCCCTCCGACTCCGCCCTTCCGCCTACTTAAGGTCTTCGTCGCGAAACCCCCAGTACCGAGAGCCACGATACGGAAAAACCTTCCAGAGACGCCGCCGCCGCCAATCCCATCTCGGGGGATTCAGGAGATCGCCTCCGGCACCCTGCCGGAGAGGGGAATCATCTCCCGGAGGACTCTTCACCGCCATGGTCGCCTCCGGAGTGATGAGTGAGTAGTTCACCCCTGGACTATGGGTCAATAGCAGTAGCTAGATGGTCGTCTTCTCCTAATTGTGCTTCATTGTCGGGTCTTGTGAGCTTCCTAACATGATCAAGATCATCTATCTGTAATGCTATATGTTGTGTTTGTTGGGATCCGATGGATAGAGAATACTATGTTATGTTGATTATCAATCTATTATCTATGTGTTGTTTATGATCTTGCATGCTCTTCGTTACTAGTAGAGGCTCTGGCCAAGTTAATACTTGTAACTCCAAGAGGGAGTATTTATGCTCGATAGTGGGTTCATGTCTCCATTAAATCTGGGGGAGTGACAACAACCCCTAAGGTTGTGGATGTGCTGTTGCCACTAGGGATAAAACATTGATGCTATGTCCGAGGATGTAGTTATTGATTACATTACGCACCATACTTAATGCAATTGTCTATTGTTTGCAACTTAATACTGGAAGGGGTTCGGATGATAACCTGAAGGTGGACTTTTTATGCATAGATGCATGCTGGATAGCGGTCTATGTACTTTGTCGTAATGCCCAATTAAATCTCACTATACTCATCATATCATGTATGTGCATTGTCATGCCCTCTCTATTTGTCAATTGCCCAACTGTAATTTGTTCACCCAACATGCTATTTATCTTATGGGAGAGACACCTCTAGTGACCTGTGGACCCCGGTCCATTCTTTTAATCAAATACAATCTACTGCAATACTTGTTCTACTGTTTTCTGCAAACAATCATCATCCACACTATACATCTAATCTTTTGTTACAGCAAGCCGGTGAGATTGACAACCTCACTGTTTCGTTGGGGCAAAGTACTTTGGTTGTGTTGTGCAGGTTCCACGTTGGCGCCGGAATCCCTGGTGTTGCGCCGCACTACATCTCGCCGCCATCAACCTTCAACGTGTTTCTTGACTCCTACTGGTTCGATAAACCTTGGTTTCTAACTGAGGGAAACTTACTGCTGTACGCATCACACCTTCCACTTGGGGTTCCCAACGGTCGCGTGCTGTACGCGTGTCAGTCGTCACAAAATTTCAATCTTAGAGAAGACTTACAAGAACACTCTGTGTGACTTCTCCAATCACTTCAAGTTTGTTCTTCTAGCATGCTTCAAAAATCTCTGGCAGAGTCATCTCTTTGTTTGGTTCCCTTTTACTTGCATTATGTAACATCTGCATTTTAGTACTACCATTTATAAATCGAATAACGTGGTTGAAATGAAGGATCATAATATAAGCTGCACACTGGTGTATATACTCTGCATGATCTTTTACTAAAATATTTCTAAATAGCAGTATAAAACAACATGTCCTTACTTTTTGCCGAATGTGCACTATAAGGTTACGAGATCCCGTACGGCTAGGTAAAAGTAGTTTACCGCGGTTTTTCTGATTCAGTTTAGCCAAATTCTGCAAAAAGGAGACTAGTGAGACACTGCTATAAATAAGAATCCAAGATGTGATCTAGTCTCAGTCTTACAAATCATACCATATTCTTTGGATCGGGCCAGTGCTTCACAAGATCTCCCCACTGTTTGTCAGTCATTTGCTTAAGAGGAGATCTAGTTGGAACACTCCCAGTAATCTTTCCAGTGAATTATTTCTTCTTTAGCCTGCTGCGATACTGGCGCAGACAGTCCGAGAATAGACTGTTGAGAACATGCTTTACTTCCTCTTGGTCCTCATCGAACTCGAACCTTAACTGTTCACAACAATATAAACCGTTGGTGCAATATACATAGAGCCAACAACAAGCTAGAAGGAACGGGACGTGCAATTGTGGTATACTAGTATGAGTAACATTACCAAGAGAAAGATGACTTACGTGTAACTTGTGCACTAATTTTTCAAAATGCGCAGAGGTGTCTACTTGCTCTTTCCATGTTGGGAAGATAGGAATTTCATTCCTGACGAAAATTCCTACATCCGATGCTAATTTATAAGATTCTTCTGGGTCCAGTGGCCTTCTGCCACCTACGATAGATGAAAGGCGAAATATTGATTCCATCCTAGCAAGCTTAGCTACGAACATTTTCCCTACTATTGGGCCCCTCGTTTTTCTTGATCGTGGTGCAACTACAAAGTTAAGCATTACATCAAGCTATCAAGATAGATATATATATATATATATTTATCTATAAAGTATAACTTTATAATGGAGAATGAAACTATAAGCATTGGAAAATGTACCTTCTTCGGTGTGGGGCTCATCCTCAGGGGAGTTGTCTATGGCAGGACTAATATGGGTCAGTGGGAGATCATCAACAGTTTGTTGATGTTGTGCTAGCAGTGTTTGGCCAGTTGGGGTTGTGTCAGCTGGGACTGGTACAGTGTGTCCTTGGGCAGTATTTTCCTACCACAACTACTGCTGATCCCAATTGTGGCTGAGAAGTTGCCGTGGAAACTTGTTCTGCTGCCAATTGTGGTTGAGAAGTTGTTGTGGAAACTGGTTCTGCTGCCAATTGTGGTTGAGAAGTTGCTGTGGAAACTGGTTCTGCTGCCGATTGTCGCTGGTTGACTGGATTGGTAACAGGTGGCTGATTCAACCGCTTGGGGTGTTCACCACATTTTTTTATTTCAGTACTCTTAGCATTTGCATTATTTTCTTCAAGTAGTGCCATGAATCGCTGAGACTGTCTAGTAGCAGAAGCAGATTTATTTTTTGGTTGCAGTTGTTCTATCACCGATTCAGGTGCCTGTTGAAAGGTCTTCCTCTCACTGGTGGTTCCTGCGAAATTCTTACTTGAAGCTGCAGATTCCTAGCACACATAAACGATATTTCAGTCTATAGAAATCCCATATATGATGATATGCAAATGGAATAAAATGAAGAACAGTAAAGGATGACGTGCATGCTGAAACATATATATGATGCGTTAAGGAGACCTAGAGGTGGCATGTGAACATGTTTGGTGGGATTCAGGATACAAGTATACAACACATGGAAGTTGCAACAGATATCTCAAAGTAAAAAAACAGAAATCACCTGGTGGGGTTGAGGAGAATGGTCAGGCATGGCATCTTCCTGAGTCAGCTCTCCAAGAGGCTCAGCAGGATCAAATTGTGAATCATAACATTGTTCTTTATCTTTGGGGAGGGGAAAGGGTTATTCTCCGATTTTGTTCAGGTTGTCACTAGAGGCAATAGCGTTACAAATGTTTGTGCCCACATGGCTTGCATATCTGCTACATATCTTCCGTCTCCGTTCCTCTTTTAATTCATTCTGTAGTGCAATAATATCTAGCATGCATTACAAAAAAAATGCTAATGAGATGGCGGTGCAAGTAAGCAAAAAAATACTTTTCGAAATCACATGCATAACGAAAGCGGCCATATCAACCTTCTTGGGTGTGGGCGCGTGTACGCTTTGGTTTCCTACCATGGACCATGGAGGCGCTTTGTGTACCCATCTCTCCAGTCCCGTGGACGGAAGGAGTTGGGGATTAAGATACGAGAACCCAGCGATGGTGAATGTCACTGACAAGGAGGCGGTGGAAGTCGGCTACGGAGGAGCTCGTATGGTAAAGTGGTCGTCGGTGGGGGTGGGGGAGGTGGAAGCTACTCCGGCTTGCTAAAAAGCTAGGGAGACGGTGGAACGTTGTCGGTCACTACGGTGGTCGATGAGAAGGCAGTAGTGCTGGTGTGGGAGTGGGACAGTGGGCCGGCGCCGGCGTGTGAGATGATCCGGTAGGTCATGCAAGGTGGAAGCGTGAGAGAGAGATGCGGGGTTCGGCGCCGCCGGTGATAGGTCTGAATTGAGCGGTCCGGGGGGATAAGATCGGCACTGTACTTATTTCACATCGCTTTGAATTTTGGAAGCGGGGGGGGGGGGGGGATTTCGGCGGGAATTTTGGGGCAGAGTTGAAATTATTACTGGTTGCCTACGAAATCCTAGGTCTGAAGCTGAGGGCCCTTTTGTTGTGGCTTTTTTTGGCTTTTTGGCTTTTGGATTTTGGAAGCCAAAAGAATAGGATCTTTGTTTTTGTCTTCCAAAAGCCAAAAAGCCAAAAAAAAGCCACAACAAAAGGGCCCTGAGTAGGTTCGGGGTCAAGGGGATATGCTTGTTGGTTCTTGGGTGCATATGATCTCTTTATTTCGAAATTCATCTTCTATACATTTTGAAATGTCAAAAAAGAATAAAACGAAAAATGCATGTGTACTTCTTCGCTTGCTATATACACATAAAATATTTCAATGGAAAATCGAATTGTAATTTGGGCTATGTAAAAAAGAGTTACTCCGTAAAAAAATTGTGCTAACCATAAGGCTTTTTATGAGACATGTTTTCTCTCTTTTTTTACATCGACCATGAAAAAAACTTGTTTTTTTACATCAACCATGAAAAATACTTTTTTTACATCGACCATGAAAAATACTAGGAATTTGCTAAAGTTATATTTTCCATCTTGTACACAATTAAAATATCTTTAAAACAAACAAATCTCTAAAGTCTAGGTGTACCATCTCTACTAGTAGTATATACTAGTAAATTGCACGTGCCTTGCACGTGAGAGCTCTTTTTTTTTAGTGAAACAACTTCGATGCAATAAGAATTCGATCTATTTTTAACAAAGGAGGGGGGCCTAAGGACTTGGATACCATTAAGTGCAACAGAGGGGTACATGCTACAGATTGCAGTCAACAGTCACTTGGGTTGAAAGCCAATGCAAGCCCGCCTACATGATAGCAGGATTTTGTGAAGCTTTTTAACTTAATTGGTCAAACATGCGAAGCATGTGCCATTTACTTGTACAACTTTATCGGAAAAAAATTACTTGTACAAGCTAGTTCCCCTAAGTACTACCAGCACATAAGTAAACAAAAGAACCAGGGACATCATCAACTGAAACAACGATCTATTCATATAGAGGCTCTTGCATCACCCTTTGAAAATCATCTACCCACAAAGATGAGTGCAGAGTTTCTACTCGTTCTTTCACCTGTTCCAAGATCGTCCAGTTGATCTCATGGACATCTGCATCAGCCAAAGCGGTAACCAAGTTACCAGCCACTAGCTTCTGCAGATCAGCAACAGCATGTAGGCCATCTTGAATTGTAAAATTCCATCCTCGGTTCATTTCTTTGTTCCGCCAAGTGGCCACATCCAAGTCCTTTTGAAGACGCCTAATCTTAGCTTCCCTAGTGCCACATCCTTCTATTTTGTTCCTACAAACATTTGCATCACTGGAACTCTGGACATCTGTGCTACAATGCTGCTTGGCAGGGACATGAGCAGTCACTTGCTTCTGTGATTTGCCATGCATTAAATCAATCAGCAGATTAAAAGGAAATATGTTGGTTGATTCATGTCACCACTTTGAGCAACCCATGAGTTTCTAAACCTTAAATGGAGCCTAAAACATTGCAATAAAAGGGTGGGTGCATCATTTGGATGCAGAGGCCGGGGCAACCCTATTTTGAAGAAAAAATTAGGAAATCTGAAATCTATATCTATATCTCTACCATCTATACCACTCCACTCCTGTTGACAGTTTGATCTCTTTCAGTACATTAGATTATGTCATGTTTAAAACACTATTATAAAATTACCTCCTCAATGTTGAGCTCGGGAGAATCCAGATGTGCTGATCATAGGTGGCCGCTCAAATGATTGCTTGCTAGAACAATAGGACCAAATCTCGCCTCCTTTCTACCAATGTCTGCATCACTGGGGCGCTCACTGTCTTTGTTAGGAACATGAGCAGTGGCTAGCTGCTACAAATCAAAGTTCATCAAATCAATCAGCAAACAACACATATGAAATTTGAGCAGTGCGGCTAATACCTTCTTCAGCAGCAGCCCCACGGGATCGTCCTTTTGGCGGCACATCACACGGGTGAAAAATCTCGGCAACGACTTGGGGTGCGGTGATTTTGTCCCATTCCACAGTATGCCGATTGAGGCTGCAATTATCTTATTCTGCAAGATATTTTGCCTCCGAGATTCTTCGTAGGCATTCTCGAGTGGAATATCTAGCGGGCATTACAAAAAAAAAAACAGATGCTAATAACAAGCAGTGGAAGCAAGCAATAAACTAGTCTTGGAAATCAAATACATAACAAAAGCTGCCGGATAAAGTGTTCAACCTTGGTCGACTGGGGAGGTGGCGCGTTGGCCGTTCGGTTTGGTTCGGTGGATCATGGTGGCGCTTTGTGTACCGATCTCGCCGGCCGGTACGATGAACCAGTGAGTCGGGGAAGCAGATCCGACGAAGCGGACGGAGTGTGGTTGACGGTGTCGCTGAGCTGGCTTCGGCGCGGTGGATGTCGGCTACGGATGGAGGACTGAGAGGGAGCGAGACGGACTAGGAGCGAGGTAGGGAGAGAGGCCCTTGCTTGTCCGTGGGTGGGGCTGGATATAGGGGAAATGAAAGCCCTAGAAGATAGCATCCTGCTAATATCCTAGTACAAAACAATTGAACTAGAAAATCCCGCCAATATATGGTGCTGAATTGCGGGCGGCTCATAGCTTGTGCACAAATAAAATGGGAAAATCCAAAAAATGTAGTTCAACAAAAAAAAACTCTAGTAGGCAAAGTCGCTAGCTCGCCATGAGACGATGCATTCCGCCAAAAAAATGTCATGACAAGCTAGTTTGTTATGGATCTTGCATTAACCCTGCTCGATAAAATGGTGGTCAAAAAAGACAAGCTAAATCAAAAATAATGGTGGTAGAAAGATGTAAACTCTTAAATGTAAACTCTACTAAACAGGGCCAACTCAAAAACATGCCTCATATTATTAGTACTTCCTCCGGTCCATATTAACTGCCACTAAAATGGATGTATCTACAAATACATCCATTTGAGTGGCATGTATATGGATAGGAGTAGTAGATCAAGGAGTTGCGACACAGTGGAGGAAATGAGGTGGGGAGGAGGAGGGTGGCGACCAGACCCCCAGCTCCACGGCACCGCATAAATAGAAGCTAAAATATGTGAAACAGTGGAGGAAATGAGGTGGGGAGGAGGAGGGCGACGACCAGACCCGATAACAGTACTCCCCCCGGTCGAACTGCTCCTCATGTCGCGCAAGGTGAAAAAAGGGGTATTTTTTCATTGACTTGATGGAGAAAAAAGGTCTTCTTTTTAGCCCCAGGGTCACCGCAGATCAGGTGACATGCACCTATTGCATGTCACCGTGTGACATGCGGTTTAAATTCAAATTTAAACATTGCGAACAAATCTGAAAAATATCATGCATGTTCAGAGCACATATTAAAATAACCCCTAAAAATTTCAGATCAAAATTTGAAACATACATCGAGAAACAAAAAAGAGAAATCTGTCATGAATAGTTCCCGAATTCAAATCTGAGTTTCTCTGTAGACTATTCACATCTGAGTTTCTCTTTTTTGTTTCTCGATGTATGTTTCGAATTTTGATCTGAAATTTTTAGGGGTGATCTTAATATGTGCTGTGAACTTGCATGATTTTTTTCAGATTTTTTCGCAATGTTTAAATTTTGATTTAGGCCGCATGTCACAGGGGGTGCATGTCACCTCGCTACCGCTCGAGAAATGGAGCCCCTCTCCGCTAGGCTCCAATAAAAGCTTCACTGCTCGTGTCAAACTGTTGAAGACACTGGCAAGTGCATGTCAGGGGGACAGAGAATATATTGCGTCCACGCGTCAGCGCATGCTGTCTACCCCAAACCCTAAACTCTGTCTTATGAAGTCAAGCATGCATGAAGAGAAGTGGTTTTTGGTTTCAAACATGGAAATTTCAAAAACCCTCCATGAAGCTACATTTTGGAGTGACTAATTATTCATATTCATGATTTAAACTTGTTTAAATGGGCATAAAAATGGGCATAAAACTCAAAATAAATCAAAAAAATGAAAAACCAAGGCACATAGTCTTCTTATGTCATATAGTAAGCATTCAACTAAGTTGATAAACAAGGTCTAGACATATTCAAACCAAAAAATCATGTATCTCCCCCTAACCCTAAACTCTGTCTTATGAAGTCAAGCATGAAGAGATGTGGTTTTTGGTTTCAAACATGGAAATTTCGAAAACCCTCCCAAGAGCTTCATTTTGGAGTGACTAAGAAGCATACATGCTTACTTTTTCATATTCATGTTTTAAACTTGTTCAAATCTTGGTCAACCCTAGGATTTGACCAAGATTCAAATGGGCATAAAAATTCAAAAAAAATGAAAAACCAAGGTCTTCTTATGTCGTATAGTAAGCATTCAATTAAGTTGATAAACAAGGTCTAGACATATTAAACCTGAAAAATCATGTATCTACCCCCTAACCCTAAACTCTGTCTTATGAAGTCAAGCATGCATGGTGAAGAGAAGTGGTTTTTGGTTTCAAACATGGAAATTTCAAAAACCCTCCCAAGAGCTTCATTTTGGAGTGACTGAGAAGGATACATGCTTACTTTGTCATATTCATGTTTTAAACTTGTTTAAGTCATGGTCAAACCTAGGATTTGACCAAGATTCAAATGGGCATAGAAATTCAAAAAAAATCAAAAACCAAAGCACATAGTCTGTGCATGTCATATAGTAATCATTCAAGTTGATAAACAAGGTCTAGACATATTCAAACCAGAAAAATCATGGAAATTTCAAAAACCTCCCGCGAGCTTCATTTTGGAGTGACTAAGAAGGATCGATGCATGTTACTTTTCATATTCATATTTTAAACTTGTTTAAATCTTGGTCAAACCTAGGATTTGACCAAGATTCAACAAATGGGGATAAAATTCAAAAAAATCAATAAAATGAAAAACCAATGCACATAGTCTTCTTATGTCATACTCCCTCTGTTCCATTCTATAGTGCCTATTGTTTTTTGGCACGGATATTAGCGCAAGAGTATTTCTTACACAAGACCTCTAGCTGAACGATTTGAGATCAACGTAAAATTTAGGAAATCCACATCTTCCTAACTTACCATAACAATTTTGGGAGCTGAACGATTTGGGAGCTGAACGGGGAGGGGGTAATTGAAAAAAAGCTAAGCTAAAACCTTATATTCTGAAACAAATGCCAAAAATCTATAGGCACTATAGAAAGGAACAGAGGGAGTATAATAAACATACAATTGAGTTGATAAACAAGGCTAGACATATTCAAACCAGAAAAATCATGTATGTGGCTACCCCTAACCCTAAACTCTGTCTTATGAAGTCCAGCATGAAGAGATGTGGCTTTTGGTTTCAAACATGGAAATTTCAAAAACCCTCCCAAGGGCTTCATTTTGGAGTGACTAAGAAGCATACATGCTTACCTTTTCATATTCATGTTTAAAACTTGTTCAAATCTTGGTCAAACCTAGGATTTGACCAAGATTCAAATGGGCATAAAAATGAAAAACCAAGGTCTTCTTATATATGTCATATAGTAAGCATTCAATTAAGTTGATAAACAAGGTATAGACATATTAAACCTGAAAAATCATGTATCTACCCCTAACCATAAACTTTGTCTTATGAAGTCAAGCATGCATGGTGAAGATAAGTGGTTTTTGGTTTCAAACATGGAAATTACAAAAAACCTACTAATTAAGAGCTTCATTTTGGAGTGACTAAGAAGGATACATGCTTACTTTTTCATATTCATGTTTTAAACTTGTTTAAATCTTGGTCTAGACATATTCAAACGTTAATCATGAAGAGAAGTGGTTTTGGGTTTCAAACATGGAAATTTTAAAAACCTCTTAAAAAATTCATTTTAGAGTGACTAAGAAGGATGCAGGCTTCCCTTTTCATTTTCATGTCTTAAACTTGTTTAAATCTTGATCAAACCTAGCTAAGATTTGACCAAAAGATTCAAACGGGCATAAAATAAAAAAAACAGAAAAATGAAAAACTAAAGCATATAGTCTTCTTATGTCATATAGTAAGCATTCATGTTGATAAACAAGTTCTAGACATACTCAAACCAGAAAAATCATGTATATATCTACCCCTAACCCTAGACTATGTCTTATGAAGTCAATCATGACGAGAAGTGGTTTTGGGTTTCAAACATGGAAATTTCAAGAACCTCCCAAAAGCTTCATTTTAGAGTGTGACTAAGAAGGATCCAGGATTACCTTTTCATTTTCATGTTCTAAACTTGTTTAAGTCCTGGTCAAACCTAGGATTTCACAAAGATTCAAATATATGGGGGTATAAAATTCAAAAAAATAGAAAATAAAAAACCAAAGCACATAGCATTCTTATGTCATATAGTAAGCATTAAAGTTGATAAACAAGGTCTAGACATATTCAAACCATACAAATCATGTATCTACCCCTAACCCTAAACTATGTCTTATGAAGTCAAGCATGAAGAGAAGTGGTTTTGGGTTTCAAAGATGGAAATTTCAAATACCTCCCAAAAACTTCATTTAGAGTGACGAAGAAGGATACATGATTCCCATTTCATTTTCATGTTTTAAACTTGTTTAAATCTTGGTCAAACCTAGGATTTGACCAAGATTCAAATGGGCATCAAAAATAAAAATAAAATCAGAAAAATGAAAAACGAAAGCACATAGTTTTCTTATGTCATATAGTAAGTATTCAAGTTGATAAACAAGGTCTAGACATATTCAAACCAGAAAATCATGTATATATCTACCCCTAACCCTAAACTATGTCTTATGAAGTCAAGCATGCATGAAGAGAAGTGGTTTTTGGTTTCAAACATGGAAATTTCAAGAACCCTCCCAAGATTTACATTTTGGAGTGACTAAGAAGGATAGATGCTTAATTTTTATATTCATGATTTAAATTTGTTTAAACCATGGTCAAACCTAGGATTTGACCAAGATTCAAATGGGCATAATAATTTAAAAAAATCAAAAAATGAAAAACCAAGGCACATAGTCTTCTGGTGTCATATAGTAAGCATTCTCAATTAAGTTGATTTTAGAGTGACTAAGAAGGATGCAGGCTTCCCTTTTAATTATCATGTTTTAAATTGGTTTAAATCTTGGTCAAACCTAGGATTTGACCAAAAGATTCGAATGGGCATAAAATTTCATAAAAAATCAAAAGAATAAAAAAACAAAGGACATAGCATTCTTATGTCATATATATAGTAAACATTCAAGTTGATAAACAAGGTCTAGACATATTCAAACCTGAAAATCATGTATATATCTACCCCTAACCCTAAACTCTGTCTTATGAAGTCAAGCATGCATGAAGAGAAGTGGTTTTTGGTTTCAAACATGGAAATTTCAAGAACCCTCCCAAGATTTACATTTTGGAGTGACTGAGAAGGATAGATGCTTAATTTTTATATTCATGATTTAAATTTGTTTAAACCATGGTCAAACCTAGGATTTGACCAAGATTCAAATGGGCATAATAATTTTAAAAAAATCAAAAAATGAAAAACCAAGGCACATAGTCTTCTGATGTCATATAGTACGCATTCTCAATTAAGTTGATTTTAGAGTGACTAAGAAGGATGCAGGCTTCCCTTTTCATTTTCATGTTTTAAACTGGTTTAAATCTTGGTCAAACCTAGGATTTGACCAAAAGATTCAAATGGGCATACAATTTCAGAAAAAAATCAAAAGAATGAAAAACCAAAGCATATAGCATTCTTATGTCATATAGTAAGCATTAAAGTTGGTAAACAAGGTCTAGACATATTCAAACCAGAAAAAATCATGTATATATCTACCCCTAACCCTAAACTCTGTCTTATGAAGTCAATTATGAAGAGAAGTGGTTTTGGGTTTCAAACATGGAAATTTCAAAAACCTCATAAAAAATTCATTTTAGAGTGACTAAGAAGGATGCAGGCTTCCCTTTTCATTTTCATGTCTTAAACTTGTTTAAATCTTGGTCAAAACTAGCTATGATTTGACCAAAAGATTCAAACGGGCATAAAATTAAAAAAACAGAAAAATGAAAACAAAAGCATATAGTCTTCTTATGTCATATAGTAAGCATTCAGGTTGATAAACAAGGTCTGGACATACTCAAACCAGAAAAATCATGTATATATCTACCCCTAACCCTAAACTCTGTCTTATGAAGTCAATCATGACGAGAAGTGGTTATGTGTTTCAAACATGGAAATTTCAAGAACCTCCCAGAAGCTTCATTTTAGAGTGTGACTAAGAAGGATCCAGGATTACCTTTTCATTTTCATGTTCTAAACTTGTTTAAGTCCTGGTCAAACCTAGGATTTCACAAAGATTCAAATATATGGGGGTATAAAATTCAAAAAATAGAAAAATAAAAAAACCAAAGCACATAGCATTCTTATGTCATATAGTAAGCATTAAAGTTGATAAACAAGGTCTAGACATATTCAAACCATACAAATCATGTATCTACCCCTAACCCTAAACTATGTCTTATGAAGTCAAGCATGAAGAGAAGTGGTTTTGGGTTTCAAAGATGGAAATTTCTAAAACCTCCCAAAAACTTCATTTAGAGTGACTAAGAAGGATACATGCTTCCCTTTTCATTTTCATGTTTTAAACTTGTTTAAATATTGGTGAAACCTAGGATTTGACCAAGATTCAAATGGGCATAAAAAATAAAAATAAAATCAGAAAAATGGAAAATGAAAGCACAAAGTTTTCTTATGTCATATAGTAAGCATTCAAGTTGATAAACAAGGTCTAGACATATTCAAACCAGAAAATAATGTATATATCTACCCCTAACCCTAAACTCTGTCTTAAGAAGTCAAACATGCATGAAGAGAAGTGGTTTTTGGTTTCAAACATGGAAATTTCAAGAACCCTCCCAAGATTTACATTTTGGAGTGACTAAGAAGGATAGATGCTTAATTTTTATATTCATGATTTAAATTTGTTTAAACCATGGTCAAACCTAGGATTTGACCAAGATTCAAATGGGCATAAAAATTTAAAAAAATCAAAAAATGAAAAACCAAGGCACATAGTCTTCTGATGTCATATAATAAGCATTCTCAATTAAGTTGATTTTAGAGTGACTAAGAAGGATGCAGGCTTCCCTTTTCATTTTCATGTTTGGTTTAAATCTTGGTCAAACCTAGGATTTGACCAAAAGATTAAAATGGGCATAAAATTTCAGAAAAAAATCAAAAGAATGAAAAACCAAAGCACATAGCATTATTATGTCATATAGTTAGCATTAAAGTTGATAAACAAGGTCTAGACATATTCAAACCAGAAAAAATCATGTATATATCTACCCCTAACCCTAAACTCTGTCTTATGAAGTCAATCATGAAGAGAAGTGGTTTTGGGTTTCAAACATAGAAATTTCAAAAACCTCATAAAAAATTCATTTTAGAGTGACTAAGAAGGATGCAGGCTTCCCTGTTCATTTTCATGTCTTAAACTTGTTTAAATCTTGGTCAAACCTAGCTAAGATTTGACCAAAAGATTCAAACGGGCATAAAATTAAAAAAAATAGAAAAATGAAAAACAAAAGCATATAGTCTTCTTATGTCATATAGTAAGCATTCAAGTTGATAAACAAGGTCTAGACATACTCAAACTAGAAAAATCATGTATATATCTACCCCTAACCCTAAACTCTGTCTTACGAAGTCAATCATGAAGAGAAGTGGTTTTGGGTTTCAAACATGGAAATTTCAAGAACCTCCCAAAAGCTTCATTTTAGAGTGTGACTAAGAAGGATCTAGGATTACCTTTTCATTTTCATGTTCTAAACTTATTTAAGTCCTGGTCACACCTAGGATTTCACAAAGATTCAAATATATGGGGGTATAAAATTCAAAAAAATAGAAAAATAAAAAACCAAAGCACATAGCATTCTTATGTCATATAGTAAGCATTAAAGTTGATAAACAAGGTCTAGACATATTCAAACCATACAAATCATGTATTGATACGTCTCCAATGTATCTATAATTTCTGATGTTCCATGCTAGTTTTATGACAATACCTACATGTTTTGCTCACACTTTATAATGATTTTATGCATTTTTCGGGACTAACCTATTAACAAGATGCCACAGTGCCAGTTCCTGTTTTATGTTGTTTTTGGTTCCAGAAAAGCTGTTCGGGCAATATTCTCGGAATTCGACGAAACAAAAGCCAAACATCTTATTTCACCGAGACGGACCAGAACACCGAAGGGGAGACGGGGAGGAGGCCCAGGGCCCCCACACCACAGGGCGGCGCGGCCAGGCCCCCAGGCGCGCCAGCCTTTGGGGAGGCCACCCCCTGGCTCCACCAACATCGCCTATTCGCCCATATAATCCCTCACGACGTAAAAACCCTACACGAATTGACGAAACTCCAGAAAGACTCTAGGGGCGCCGCCGCCATCGCGAAACTTCAATTCGGGGGACAGAATCTCTGTTCTGGCACGCCGCCGGGATGGGGAAGTGCCCCTGGAAGCCATCTCCATCGACGCCACCGCCTCCATCATGCTCCGTGAGTAGTTCCCCCATGGACTACGGGTTCTAGTAGTAGCTAGTTGGTACTCTCTCTCCCATGTACTTCAATACAATGATCTCATGAGCTGCCTTACATGATTGAGATCCATCTGATGTAATTGGTGTTGTGTTTGTTGGGATCCGATGAATTGTTACATTATGATCAGTCTATCTATAAGTTTGTGAAGTTATTGTTGCTGCAATCTTGTTCTGTTTAATGCTTGTCACTAGTGCACGAGTGGCATGATCTTAGATTTAAGCTCTATACTTATTGCTTAGATTGTATCTACAAGTTGTTTGCACATGTCTATGTCCGGAACCTGAGGCCCCAGAGTGACAGCAACTGGGATAACTGGAGGGGATGGCTTAGATATGAGATCACATGTTTTCACCAAGTGTTAATGCTTTGCTCCGGTGCTCTATTAAAAGGAGTACCTTAATTACCAGTAGATTCCCTTGAGGCTCGGCTGCCACCAGCTGGTAGGACAAAAGATGTTATGCAAGTTTCTCATTGCGAGCACGTATTACTATATATGGAAAACATGCCTACATGATTAATAATCTTGATGTTCTATCTTCATTCTATTTCAATCCTATCAATTGCCAACTGTAATTTGTTCACCCAACACTTGTCACTTGTTATTGGTGATTTACCACTAGTGTAGATAGCTGGGAACCCCGGTCCATCTCTCATCATCATATACTCGTTCCTATATGACATTGGAAGTAGTATCAACTATTTTCTGGTGCCATTGCCTCTATGTTACTACTACTGTTGTTGTGTTACTGTTACTATTTCTCTCATATTACTGTTGCTTTCACATCACCCCTGTTACTAGTACTTTTCCAGGTGCAGCTGAATTGACAACTCAGTTGTTAAGGATTATAAGTATTCTTTACCTCCCCTTGTGTCAAATCAATAAATAGGAGTAGATATATTCAAACCAGAAAATAATGTATATATCTACCCCTAACCCTAAACTCTGTCTTATGAAGTCAAGCATGCGTGAAGAGAAGTGGTTTTTGGTTTCAAACATGGAAATTTCAAGAACCCTCCCAAGATTTACATTTTGGACTGACTAAGAAGGATAGATGCTTAATTTTTGTATTCATGATTTAAATTTGTTTAAACCATGGTCAAACCTAGGATTTGACCAAGATTCAAATGGGCATAAGAATTTAAAAAAAATCAAAAAATGAAAAACCAAGGCACATAGTCTTCTGATGTCATATAGTAAGCATTCTCAATTAATTTGATTTTAGAGTGACTAAGAAGGATGCAGGCTTCCCTTTTCATTTTCATGTTTTAAACTGGTTTAAATCTTGGTCAAACCTAGGATTTGACCAAAAGATTCAAATAGGCATAAAATTTCAGAAAAAAATCAAAAGAATGAAAAAACAAAGGACATAACACTCTTATGTCGATCATATAGTAAAGCATTAAAGTTGATAAACAAGGTCTAGATATATTCAAACCAAAAAATCATGTATATATCTACCCCTAACCCTGAACTCTGTCTTATGAAGTCAAGCATGCATGAAGAGAAGTGGTTTTTGGTTTCAAACATGGAAATTTCAAAAACCCTCCCTAGAGTTACATTTTGGAGTGACTTAAGAAGGGTAGATGCTTAATTTTTTATATTCATGTTTTAAAATTGTTTAAATCATTGTCAAACCTTGGATTTGACCAAGATTCAAATGGGCATAAAAATTCATAAAAAATCAAAAGAATGAAAAACCAAAGCACATAGCACTCTTATGTCGATCATATAGTAAAGCATTAAAGTTGATAAACAAGGTCTAGATATATTCAAACCAGAAAAAATCATGTATATATATACCCCTAACCCTAAACTCTATCTTATGAAGTCAATCATGAAGAGAAGTGGTTTTGGGTTTCAAATTAAACATGAAAATTTCAAAAACGTCTTAAAAATTCATTTTAGAGTGACTAAGAAGGATGCAGGCTTCCCTTTTCATTTTCATGTCTTAAACTTGTTTAAATCTTGGTCAAACCTAGGATTTGACCAAGATTCAAATGGGCATAAAAATTCAAAAAAAATTAAAAAAAATGAAAAACCAAGGTCTTCTTATCTCATATAGTAACCATTCAATTAAGATGATAAACAATGTCTAGACATATTCAAACAAGAAAAATTATGTATCTACCCCCTAACCCTAAACTCTGTTTCATGAAGTCAAGCATGAAGATATGTGGTTTTTGGTTTCGAACATGGACATTTCACAAACCCTCCCAGGAGCTTCATTTTGAAGTGACTAAGAAGCATACATGCTTACTTTTTCATATTCATATTTTAAACTTATTCAAATCTTGGTGAAACCTAGGATTTGACCAAGATTCAAATGGGCATACAAATTTTAGAAAAAATGAAAAAATGAAAAACCAAGGCACATAGTCTTCTTATGTCATATAGTAAGCATTCAATTAAGTTGATAAACAAGGTCTAGACATATTCAAACCAGGAAAATCATGTATCTACCCCATACCCCTAGCTAAACTCTGTCTTATGAAGTCAAGCATGCATGACGAGAAGTCGTTTTTGGTTTCAAACATGGAAATTTCAAAAACCTCCCAAAAGCTTCATTTTGGAGTGACTAACAAGGATCCATAGGAAACTATGTACTAATACAATATAATAATCACCCGAGTTATTAGAGCAACAAGTCTGTCACTTACGTGTGGTTCCCATGCGTGAGGTCCCACACTTCAGTGAGCACAAGTCATGTACGCTAGGTAGGCAAACTCCCAGTCATCTGATACGTCCAAAACGTATCTACTTTCCCGAACACTTTTGCTATTGTTTTGCCTCTAATTTGTGTATTTTGGATACAGCTAACACGGACTAACGCTGTTTTCAGCAGAATTGCCCTGGTGTCTCGTTTTTGTGCAGAAATTCAACTTTCAGGAAATTCCCCGAAATTAATGTCAAAGGGCCTATTTTCCCAGAAGATTCACGGAGCCAGAAGGGCAGGCCAGGGGGAGGCCCACGGCCTCCACACCATAGGCCGGCGCGGCCTGGGGGGGCGCGCCGCCCTATGGTGAGGCCGCCTCGGCCAGCCTCTGACGCCCCCCTCTGGACTACTTAAGGTCTTCGACCTAAAAACGCGAGACGGGAAGTCGAAATCGCCAGAAGCCATCCAGAACACCGCCGCCATCGCGAAACTCCGTCTCGGGACCAGAAACTCCGTTTTGGCACTCCTCCGGGACGGGGAATTGGAGGAGATCATCGCCATCATCACCACCGGCGCCTCTCCATCGACCAGCCATGTTTCCCCCATCCATGTGTGAGTAATTCCCCCGCTGTAGGCTGAAGGGGATGGTAGGGATTGGATGAGATTGGTCATGTAATAGCATAAGATTGTTAGGGCATAGTGCCTAGTGTCCGTAATTGGTACTTTGATGATATTGTTGCAACTTGTTATGCTTAATGCTTGTCACCAGGGCCCGAGTGCCATGATCTCAGATCTAAACATGTTATTGTTTCATGATGATATTCATTATTTTATGATCTTACCTGCAAGTTGTATACACATGTCGCTGTCCGGAACCCGAGGCCCCAAAGTGACAGAAATTGGGACAACTGGAGGGGAAGGCTGTGATGTGAGGATCACATGTGTTCACGGAGTGTTAATGCTTTGCTCCGGTGATCTATTAAAAGGAGTACCTTAATTTCCAGTAGATTCCCTAGAGGCCCGGCTGCCACCGGCTGGTAGGACAAAAGATGTTGTGCAAGTTTCTCATTGCGAGCACATACGACTAAATATGGAACACATGCCTATGGATTGTTTAGTACTTGGATACTGTTTTATTACTATCTGCAAATGCCCTATTTTGATTGTTACATGAGTTTCTCTCATCCATGCAACACCCGTTCATCCATCCCTGTGCCTACAGTATTTTAATCCTGTTGTTTACTATAATCACTGCTGCTGTTTTTGTTACACTGCTGCTGATATTTCACCACTTCTACTTCTATAAAACTGTTACTACTGATAAACTCTTGCGAGCAAGTCTGTTTCCAGGTGCAGCTGAATTGACAACTCCGCTGTTAAGGCTTTCAAGTATTCTTTGGCTCCCCTTGTGTCGAATTAATAAATTGGGTCTTACTTCCCGCGAAGACTGTTGCGATCCCCTATACTTGTGGGTCATCACCATCTTCTTTGTCAAGAGAGAGGCATCAACACACACACACTCTCTCTCTCTCTCTCCATATCTCCAATTATCCACCTCTGTTGGCTGCCAGTTTTGGCAGGGCGTTTCTAGCTCAGCTCGTAGGCCATGTTGTGCAGGCTCTGTAGCCATGGTGATTTGGTCGCGCCAAGTGGTTCGTCCCCGGCTGCGACGAGGATCAATCCGGACGGTGGCTGTTAAGGACCCGATCGCATTTCTTGCTTTCAGCCTAGGGTCTGCCATGTAAATCTTAGGGATGTAGACGTAATTTCCTGTTTATTTTGTGTCCTGCTGTAAACTGTGCTCTGATGCGTATTGGAAATCTGGGTCCTTCAGGATCGTTCGGTTGTCCCTCTAAGAAAAAAACATCTCTCTCATTCTCGGCCTCGCTCGCACCCCCTGCGCACTGACAACCCTGCATAACAGACACCATAAATAAGTGGGGCCCCGTGACTGCTCTCCCTTTGTCTCCTCCCGTGTGATCCCTCTTCCTCCAACTCCCGACCTTGCGGAAAATAAAAATGAAATGAAAGAGTTTCACCGGACGGGCAAACACATGTGCTGCCTAGTAATAATACTAATAACGTAAAAAATCGACCTACGAATACTCGCGCATTTCAGAAGTTGAGTGCCCAGCTTAGAATAAGTATTGCTTTGGTACTATTTAGAAATATCAACATATCTAGTTAGAATAAGTATTGCTTTGGTACTTTTGATAGCAAGAGTGCTTACTCCCTCCGTTAGCAAATAGTCTTCGTTTTCATGTTTATGAAGTCAAGCATGAAGAGAAGTGGTTTTGGGTTTCAAACATGGAAATTTCAAAAACCTCCCAAAACTTCATTTTAGAGCGACTTAGAAGGATACAAGCTTCCCTTTTCATTTTCATGTTTTAAACTTGTTTAAATTATCTTGGTCAAATCTAGGATTTGACAAGATTCAAATGGGAAAACATATGATAAGTGATGCAAATATCATTTCTAAGTGCGGGAAAACTAGCCTTTAGCTTAACATATTACAAGATTTCAGAAAATTGAGTGGGGGCAGCTGCACCCCTTGGCTATAGTCTGGATCCGCCCATGCTATAGTTTGAGGCCATTTGGATGACGTCGAAAAAATCTTTGATTAGAAATGGGGTTGTTCGAACCCCGTAGTTGGATTTTTTTGAACCTTGATATGTAGTACTGGGCAAAACCCTAGTTTAACCTATTTAATTATAGATTCGTAGGTCGATTTTTCTACCTTTTTATTATTACTATGCAGCACATGACTTTCCTGTTTTGGAGTGGGCTCAAATTGTACGACTCCAAAGGCGTCTGTCGAGGGTACTCCTCAGCAATGCCCTCTGATTAGGGCTTAGGGTTGACGGAATCCTGCAAGCTGATACGAGACATCGGTTCACAGACAAGCGGGGAGAGTGATTTACCCAGGTTCGGGGCCCTCGATGAGGTAAAACCCTTACGTCCTGCCTGTCTGTTCTTGATTATCAAGATAATGGGTTACAATGGGGTGCCGAATAGTTCGGCTGAGATCTCGTCGAGAGGCTAAGCGCTGTGGCGACCTACCTCTAGACTTTTGGTGGCTAAGGCTGCTAGGATTGATTGTGTCCCTCGGCAACCCCTCTCCTGGCCTTTATATAGGAGGCCAGGTCTCAAGAGATCTAACCGAGTACGACTATGTTTACAGTAGTTTTGAATCTAATCTTTCCTTGTTCGGCTGCTTCCTTGTCTTGCCCGTCAAGGATTCTTCTGGTGCATCGTCCAGGTGGCCCATCTTGCCTTCAAGTGTCTTCATGGGCCTCCAACTAGTCAATACAGGATAGGGCAACGTCGGTTACCCGAAGGGGCCCATGTCAGTAGCCCCTGAGTGTCTAGCCGAACATTGTTCGGGTAGAGACTGAAGCATGTCTCCTTCTGATGTTCTTCTCCTTGATTGTTCTTGTTCATCTTGAATCAGCATCATCTTCTTTTGTCGGGTGCGCGTCATGCTCCCGATGGGAGTAGCCCCCGAGTGTAGGTACGGATGCTTGCAATCCGTGCGTAGACTCAAGTTGCACCACTCGAACATTCTTCTCTGCCGAAGTTTCCTGCAGGTCTTCATAAGTCACCCGATATATTTTCCGCTTGCAAGGGATGATGAGTAACGTGCCCAACTTTTGTTGGTTAACTACCGATGGCAAAACAATGTTACCCTACACAGAAACAAGTCCCCGGGCATCATCCTGGAGTGCAAAAAAGTTCTGTCGGGTGCTCGTCCAGCGCTCCCGATGGGAGTAGCCCCCGAGTCTTGGCACGGGTGCTTGCAACTGGGCGCAGACTCGAGCTGAACAACCATTTTCTTTTTTTATCCCTTGCTTTTCTTCGAGTCCTCAATCTGTCAGGTGCGCATCCAGCGCTCCCGATGGGAGTAGCCCCCGAGTCTAAGTGCAGATGCTTCGCAATCTGTGCATAGACTCAAGTCCACCATCCGATACCTTTTTATTCCTTCGAATGCTTCGAGCATTTTCTACGACGTCATTGATGACGTTTCACTGACATCTTGATTTTGACTGATAAGACGCGACCCGCTGGGCCCATCCTTTCCCTGTCTGGCCCTATTCTCAAGCAATTTCCGCCCTTCTCGCTCAGTTACCAAGGCGCCTCCTCGATTCCTGCAACCATCAATCGGAAAAAGGTCCACTGGCAGCAACGACACGTGCCCACGTAGTCCTCCTTCTCTTAAAATCTCCAAAGGACGAAAATCCCTAATCTTCTACTCCGTATTACATTTGCCATAGCATCCTCCTGCCCTTCTTCTTCTTCTCCCTTTCGCAACTGCTGCGCCGCCACCACTGTTTTTCCGATCCTTCCCAGATCTCGCAATGGTGAAGAAGAAGAGCCTCACTACTGCCTCCAGTTCCACGAGCGGTGGCTCCGCCGCCAAATCTTCCTCTAATCTTCTGAAGAGGAGTGCTCCAGACGCTCCTCCTTCAGCTCCGACGCCGCCGGCGCCGCCGGGCTCGATAGCCAAACCAGGGGATTGGCTAGCGTACTCTATCACGAAACGTGATGAGAAGAGGGCCCGAAGCCTTGGGTTAGTCTCCTCCGATGAGGGGAACGTGATCCTTCCAGGTGCGATTTCTCGGCCCAATCCCCCTGCTGGTTTTACCGTGGTGTTCTTGTCATTCTTGTATCGGGGTCTCTCGCTTCCTGCCCATGAATTCCTTCTTCACCTCTTACGGACTTATGAAATCCAACTGTGGCAACTCACTCCCAACTCGATCCTTCACGTTGCTGTGTTTATCACCCTCTGTGAGGCGTTTTTGGGCATTGAACCTCATTTTGGGTTGTGGAAGAAGATCTTCTATGTTAAGAGGTACAACAGTAGCAACGGATCCTTTGTCATCGGAGGCGTGGGGTTTGTGGCTCGCTCAGAGGTTAACTATTTTAGTTTCCCAATGAGAGAATCTGTGCAAGGATGGAGACTGAAATGGTTCTATGTCAAGGATTCCTTGAAAACCGAGTCCCAGCTTCCTTGCTTTGCCGACGTCCTCGAAGCCAAGCCGAAAGATTCTTGGAAGAACATTCTCTCTCCCGATGAAAGTGAAGGAGATATGCCCTAGAGGCAATAATAAAGTGGTTATTATTTATATCTTTATGTTTATGATAAATGTTTATATATCATGCTAGAATTGTATTAACCGAAACATTAGTACATGTGTGATATGTAGACAAACAAGAAGTCCCTAGTATGCCTCTTAAACTAGCTTGTTGATTAATGGATGATTAGTTTCATAATCATGAACATTGGATGTTATTAATAACAAGGTTATGTCATTGTGTGAATGATATAATGGACACACCCAATTAAGCGTAGCATAAGATCTCGTCATTAAGTTATTTGCTATAAGCTTTCGATACATAGTTACCTAGTCCTTATGACCATGAGATCATGTAAATCACTTATACCGGAAAGGTACTTTGATTACACCAAACACCACTGCGTAAATGGGTGGCTATAAAGGTGGGATTAAGTATCCGGAAAGTATGAGTTGAGGCATATGGATCAACAGTGGGATTTGTCCATCCCGATGACGGATAGATATACTCTGGGCCCTCTCGGTGGAATGTCGTCTAATGTCTTGCAAGCATATGAATGAGTTCATAAGAGACCACATACCACGGTACGAGTAAAGAGTACTTGTCAGGAGACGAGGTTGAACAAGGTATAGAGTGATACCGAAGATCAAACCTCGGACAAGTAAAATATCGCGAGACAAAGGGAATTGGTAATATATGTGTATGGTTCATTCGATCACTAAAGTCATCGTTGAATATGTGGGAGCCATTATGGATCTCCAGATCCCGCTGTTGGTTATTGGTCGGAGTGAGTACTCAACCATGTCCGCATAGTTCTCGAACCGTAGGGTGACACACTTAAAGTTGGATGTTGAAATGGTAGCACTTGAATTATGGAATGGAGTTCGAATATTTGTTCGGAGTCCCGGATGAGATCCCGGACATCACGAGGAGTTCCGGAATGGTCCGGAGAATAAGATTCATATATAGGATGTCATTTTATGTGAAATAAAATGTCGCGGAAGGTTCTATGGAAGGTTCTAGAAGGTTCTAGAAAAGTCCGGAAGAAACCACCAAGGAAGGTGGAGTCCACAAGGGACTCCACCTCCATGGCCGGCCAGCCCTAGATGGGGTGGAGTCCCAAGTGGACTCCACCATAGGGGGCCGACCACCCCCACATGGGAGGTGGGAATCCCACCTTTGGGTGGGAGTCCTAGTTGGGCTAGGTTTCCCCCTCCTATGGAAGGTTTTGGTTTCGGGTCTTATTCGAAGACTTGGACACCAACACTTGGGATCCACCTATATAATGAGGGGCCAAGGGAGGGGGCCGGCCACCCCCAAGACCATAGCTTGGCCGCCCCCCTTGAGTGGCCGGCCACCCCCTCCCAAACCCTAGCTTTGCTCCTCCACTTCATATTGCCCGCGTAGCTTAGCGAAGCTCCGCCGGACTTCTACACCGCCACCGAGCACCACGCCGTCGTGCTGTCGGATTCAAGAGGAGCTACTACTTCCGCTGCCCGCTGGAACGGGGAGGTGGACGTCGTCTTCATCAACAACCGAACGTGTGACCGAGTACGGAGGTGCTGCCCGTTCGTGGCGCCGGAACCGATCGTGATCAAGATCTTCTACGCGCTTTGCAAGCGGCAAGTGATCGTCTACCGCAGCAACAAGAGCCTCATCTTGTAGGCTTTGGAATCTCTTCAAGGGTGAGACTCGATACCCCCTCGTTGCTACCGTCTTCTAGATTGCATCTTGGCTTGGATTGCGTGTTCGCCGTAGGAAAATTTTTGTTTTCTATGCAACGTTATCCTACAGTGGTATCAGAGCCGTGTCTATGCATAGATGGTTGCACGAGTAGAACACAATGGTTTGTGGGCGTTGATGCTCTTGTTATCTTTAGTTTGAGTACTTTGCATCTTTATGGCATAGTGGGATGAAGCGGCTCGGACTAACTTTACATGACCGCGTTCATGAGACTTGTTCCTCGTTCGACATGCAACTTGTATTGCATAAGAGGCTTTGCGGGTGTCTGTCTCTCCTACTATAGTAAAGATTCAATTTACTCTTCTATTGAAAACATTAGTATCAACGTTGTGGTTCATGTTCGTAGGTAGATTAGATCTCTCTCGAAAACCCTAAACCACGTAAAATATGCAAACCAAATTAGAGACGTCTAACTTGTTTTTGCAGGGTTTGGTGATGTGATATGGCCATAATGTGATGATGAATATGTATGAGATGATCATTATTGTATTGTGGCAACCGGCAGGAGCCTTATGGTTGTCTTTAAATTTCATGTTGAGTAGTATTTCAAAGTAGTTGTAATAGTTGCTACATGGAGGACAATCATGAAGACGGCGCCATTGACCTTGACGCTACGCCGACGATGATGGAGATCATGCCCGAAGATGATGGAGATCATATCCGTGCTTTGGAGATGAAGATCAAAGGCGCAAGAACAAAAGGGCCATATCATATCACATATGAACTGCATGTGATGTTAATCCTTTTTATGCATCTTATTTTGCTTAGATCGCGACGGTAGCATTATAAGATGATCCCTCACTAAAATATCAAGATAATAAAGTGTTCATCCTTAGTAGCACCGTTGCCAAGTCTTGTCGTTTGAAGCACCTCGTGATGATCGGGTGTGATAGATTCAATAAGTACATATAACGGGTGCAAGACAGTTTTGCACATGCGGATACTAAGGTGGCCTTGACGAGCCTAGCATGTACGGACATGGTCTCGGAACACGTGATACCGAAAGGTAGAGCATGAATCATATGGTTGATATGATGAACACTTTGAGTGTTCGCCATTGAAATCACACCTTTTCTCGTGATGATCGGGTTTAGGTGCGGTGGATTTGGTTCGTGTGATCACTAAGACAATGCGAGGGATATTGTTTTGAGTGGGAGTTCACTTAGGTTTTTAATTATGTTGAATTAAAATTTGAACTCAATTTGTCATAAACTTAGTCTAAACTATTGCAAATATATGTTGTAGAGATGGCGTCCCCAATCAATTTTAATCAGTTCCTAGAGAAAGAGAAACTTAAGAGCAACGGTAGCAACTTCACCGACTGGTTCCGTCATGTGAGGATCTTCCTCTCTGGCGGAAATCTGCAATTTGTGCTTGATGCACCGCTAGGTGACCCTCCTGCAGAAAATGAATCCGATGAAGTAAAAGCTGTTTACGCGACTCGGAAAACTCGGTACTCTCAAGTTCGAGTGTGCCATCCTGTGCGATGCTGGAATCCGATCTTCAAAAACGTTTTGAGCACCATGATCCTCATGAGTTGATGAATGAGCTGAAAGCTATATTCGAGACTCATGCGGCCATGGAATGCTATGAAGCATCGAAACATTTCTTCAGCTGTATGATGGAAGAAGGCAGCTCCGTTAGTGAGCACATGCTCGCCATGACCGGGCATGCGAAGAAACTCAGTGACTTGGGAATAGTGATTCCTAACAGACTGGGGATTAATCGTGTCCTTCAATCACTGCCACCAAGTTACAAGAACTTTGTGATGAACTACAATATGCGAGAACATGAACAAGGAGTTACCTGAACTTTTTGGCATGCTAAAAGCTGCTGAGATTGAGATCAAGAAAGAGCACCAAGTGTTGATGGTCAACAAGACCACCAGTTTCAAGAAACAGGGCAAGTCTAAGGGAAAATTCAAGAAGGGTGGCAAGAAAGCTGCCACGCCTCCTATGAAACCTAAGAACGGCCCTAAGCACGATCTTTGAGTGCTATTCGCAAGGAGAAGGGACACTGGAAGCGTAATTGCTCCAAGTATCCGGCTGATCTGAAGAGCGGCCTTGTCAAGAAGAAGAAAGAAGGTATATTTGATATACATGTTATAGATGTTCATTTCAACGGTTCTCGTTCTAGTACCTGGGTATTTGATACTGGTTCGGTTGCTCATATTTGTAACTCGAAAGCAGAACTAAAGAATAAACGACAACTGCTGAAAGATGAAGTGACGATGCGCGTTGGAAACGGATCCAAGGTCAATGTGATCGCAATCGGCACACTTCCTCTACATCTACCTTCGGGATTAGTTTTAAGCCTAAATAATTGCTATTATGTACTGCGTTGAGCATGAACATTATATCTGGATCTTGTTTAATGCAAGACGGTTATTCATTCAAGTCTGAGAATAATGGTTGTTCTATTTTTATGAATAATATCTTTTATGGTCGAGCACCACAAAAGAATGGCTTATTTCTATTAGATCTCGATAGTAGTGATACGCATATACATAACATTGATGCTAAGCGAATTAAACTTAATGATAATTCTACTTATATGTGGCACTGCTGCCTTGGTCATATTGGAGTGAAACGCATGAAGAAACTCCATACTGATGGATTACTTGAATCACTTGACTTTGAGTCACTTGATAGATGCGAAGCATGTCTAATGGGTAAAATGACAAAGACTCCATTTTCTGGTATGATGGAGCGAGCTACTGACTTATTGGAAATCATACATACAGATGTATGTGGACCAATGAGCGTAGCATCGCGCGGTGGTTATCGTTATGTTCTAACCTTCACAGATGATCTGAGTAGATATGGGTATATCTATTTCATGAAACATAAATCCGAAACTTTCGAGAAGTTTAAGGAATTTCAAAGTGAAGTAGAAAATCAACGTAACAAGAAGATCAAATTTCTACGATCTGATCGTGGAGGTGAATATCTGAGTTATGAGTTTGGCATGCATTTAAAGAAATGCGGAATACTTTCACAATTGACACCGCCGGGAACACCTCAACGAAACGGTGTGTCCGAACATCGTAATCGAACTCTCTTAGATATGGTTCGTAGTATGATGTCTCTTACAGATTTGCCGTTATCATTTTGGAGTTATGCATTAGAGACAGCCGCATTCACTTTAAATAGAGCACCATCAAAATCCGTAGAAACGACACCGTATGAATTATGGTTTAATAAGAAACCTAAGCTGTCGTTCTGAAAGTTTGGGGTTGCGAAGCCTATGTAAAGAAGTTACAACCGGACAAGCTAGAACCCAAAGCGGAGAAATGCGTCTTCATAGGATACCCTAAGGAAACTATAGGGTACACTTTCTATCACAAATCCGAAGGCAAAATCTTTGTTGCTAAGAACGGAACCTTTCTTGAGAAAGAATTTCTCACTAAAGAAGTGACTGGAAGAAAAGTAGAACTTGATGAGATTGATGAATCTATACTCGTTGATCGAGTAGCGCGATCCGGAAGTTGTACCTGTACCGCCTACACCGGCAACGAGAGGAAGCTAATGATAATGATCATGAAACTTCGAACGAGGAAACTACGAACCTCGCAGATCGACAAGGGAACGTGCCACTCCTGATTGGTATGATCCTTGTCTAAATGTCATGATTGTAGATAACAATGATGAGGACCCTGCGACGTATGAAGAAGCGATGATGAGCCCAGATTCCAACAAATGGCAAGAAGCCATGAAATCCGAAATGGGATCCATGTATGATAACAAAGTATGGACTTTGGTAGACTTACACGATAGCCGAAAGGCTGTCGAGAATAAATGGATCTTCAAGAGAAAAACAGATGCTGATGGTAATATTACTGTCTATAAAGCTCGACTTGTCGCAAAGGGTTTCCGACAAATTCAAGGAGTTGACTACGATGAGACTTTCTCACCTGTAGCGAAGCTAAAATCTGTGAGGATTTTGTTAGCAATAGCTGCATTTTTCGATTATGAGATTTGGCAGATGGATGTCAAAACGGCGTTCCTTAATGGAGACATTGAGGAAGAGTTGTATATGGTACAACCCAAAGGTTTTGTCGATCCTAAAAATGCTGACAAAGTATGCAAACTTCAGCGTTCAATTTATGGACTGAAGCAAGCATCAAGAAGTTGGAACCGACGCTTTGATAAGGTGATCAAAGACTTCGGGTTTATACAGTGTCATGGAGAGGCCTGTATTTACAAGAAAGTGAGTGGGAGCTCTGTAGCATTCCTGATATTATATGTAGATGACATATTATTGATCGGGAATGATATAGAACTATTAAGCAATGTTAAGGGTTATTTGAATAATAGTTTTTCAATGAAAGACCTTGGTGAAGCATCATATATATTAGGCATCAAGATTTATAGAGATAGATCAAGACGCCTAATAGGGCTATCACAGAGTACATATCTGGACAAGATTCTAAAGAAGTTTAGAATGGACGAAAGTAAGAAAGGGTTCTTACCAATGTTGCCGGGCAAGGGATTGAGTAAAACTCAAGGACCGGCTACGGCGAGAAGAAAGAGAAAGGATGTGTAACATCCCCTATGCCTCGGCAGTAGGATCTATCATGTATGCCATGCTATGTACTAGACCGGATATAGCACATCTTTGTTAGTTTGACTAGCAGATATCAAAGTGATCCAGGAATGGAACAACTGGACAGCGGTCAAGAATATCCTGAAGTACTTGAAAAGAACTAAGGATATGTTTCTTTGTTATGGAGGTGACCAAGAGCTCGTTGTAAACGGTTACACCGATGCAAGTTGGAACACTGATCCTGATGACTCTAAGTCACAATGCAGGTACGTGTTTATATTGAATGGTGCTGCGATGGTGGGCAAGCTCGAAGCGGTGCACGGTGGCGAAGTCTTCAACGAGAATCAGAGTACATAGCGGCTTCAGAGGCTTCATCAGAAGCGGTATGGATGAAGAGGTTCATTGTAGAGCTCGGTGTGGTTCCTAGTGCATTGGACCCATTAATCATTTACTGTGATAACATGGGTGCCATCGCCAATGCACAAGAGCCAAGGTCACACAAGAGGCTGAAGCATATCAAGCTGCGTTACCACTCGATTCGCGAGTACATCGAAGATGGAGAAGTAAAGATTTGCAAAGTACACACTGATCTGAATGTAGCAGATCCGTTGACTAAAGCTCTCCCTAGGGCAAAGCATGACCAACACCAGAATGCCATGGGTGTTAGGTATATTACAATGTAATCTAGATTATTGACTCTAGTGCAAGTGGGAGACTGAAGGAGATATGCCCTAGAGGCAATAATAAAGTGGTTATTATTTATATCTTTATGTTTATGATAAATGTTTATATATCATGCTAGAATTGTATTAACCGAAACATTAGTACATGTGTGATATGTAGACAAACAAGAAGTCCCTAGTATGCCTCTTAAACTAGCTTGTTGATTAATGGATGATTAGTTTCATAATCATGAACATTGGATGTTATTAATAACAAGGTTATGTCATTGTGTGAATGATATAATGGACACACCCAATTAAGCGTAGCATAAGATCTCGTCATTAAGTTATTTGCTATAAGCTTTCGATACATAGTTACCTAGTCCTTATGACCATGAGATCATGTAAATCACTTATACCGGAAAGGTACTTTGATTACACCAAACACCACTGCGTAAATGGGTGGCTATAAAGGTGGGATTAAGTATCCGGAAAGTATGAGTTGAGGCATATGGATCAACTGTGGGATTTGTCCATCCCGATGACGGATAGATATACTCTGGGCCCTCTCGGTGGAATGTCGTCTAATGTCTTGCAAGCATATGAATGAGTTCATAAGAGACCACATACCACGGTACGAGTAAAGAGTACTTGTCAGGAGACGAGGTTGAACAAGGTATAGAGTGATACCGAAGATCAAACCTCGGACAAGTAAAATATCGCGAGACAAAGGGAATCGGTAATATATGTGTATGGTTCATTCGATCACTAAAGTCATCGTTGAATATGTGGGAGCCATTATGGATCTCCAGATCCCGCTGTTGGTTATTGGTCGGAGTGAGTACTCAACCATGTCCGCATAGTTCTCGAACCGTAGGGTGACACACTTAAAGTTGGATGTTGAAATGGTAGCACTTGAATTATGGAATGGAGTTCGAATATTTGTTCGGAGTCCCGGATGAGATCCCGGACATCACGAGGAGTTCGGAATGGTCCGGAGAATAAGATTCATATATAGGATGTCATTTTATGTGAAATAAAATGTCGCGGAAGGTTCTATGGAAGGTTCTAGAAGGTTCTAGAAAAGTCCGGAAGAAACCACCAAGGAAGGTGGAGTCCACAAGGGACTCCACCTCCATGGCCGGCCAGCCCTAGATGGGGTGGAGTCCCAAGTGGACTCCACCATAGGGGGCCGGCCACCCCCCACATGGGAGGTGGGAATCCCACCTTTGGGTGGGAGTCCTAGTTGGGCTAGGTTTCCCCCTCCTATGGAAGGTTTTGGTTTCGGGTCTTATTCGAAGACTTGGACACCAACACTTGGGATCCACCTATATAATGAGGGGCCAAGGGAGGGGGCCGGCCACCCCCAAGACCATAGCTTGGCCGCCCCCCTTGAGTGGCCGGCCACCCCCTCCCAAACCCTAGCTTTGCTCCTCCACTTCATATTGCCCGCGTAGCTTAGCGAAGCTCCGCCGGACTTCTACACCGCCACCGACACCACGCCGTCGTGCTGTCGGATTCAAGAGGAGCTACTACTTCCGCTGCCCGCTGGAACGGGGAGGTGGACGTCGTCTTCATCAACAACCGAACGTGTGACCGAGTACGGAGGTGCTGCCCGTTCGTGGCGCCGGAACCGATCGTGATCAAGATCTTCTACGCGCTTTTGCAAGCGGCAAGTGATCGTCTACCGCAGCAACAAGAGCCTCATCTTGTAGGCTTTGGAATCTCTTCAAGGGTGAGACTCGATACCCCCTCGTTGCTACCGTCTTCTAGATTGCATCTTGGCTTGGATTGCGTGTTCGCCGTAGGAAAATTTTTGTTTTCTATGCAACGTTATCCTACAGAAAGGGCAGCAGCCGACGAATTATTCGCCAAATTTCTTCAGATCAAAGAGGCCGATGGTCAAACTATGATCGGCACAGAGGTGGCAGCGGTCTTCTTGAAACGTCGAGTCCAACCAGTCGTGGCCAGAGTTCGCCCAATGTGGTTGTATTCGGGTCCAAAGGATGAAACCAGGATAAATATTGCTGAACTGTCAGAAAAGGAGCTGCTTGACGAAGTCCGTCGACTTACTCTCTTCAGTCAGGAAGACTCGATCCCATTGATATCTTCTTATACTCCTCTTGACGCCAACCATCCACCGTCAGAGGTAATTCCCCTACTCATACTCTTATTACGCTGCTTCCACTTAGTCGACATAGTTATCATTGTTCTTATTTGCTCTTTTCTTCGACAGGTCCCCACAGTTTCTGGAAACTTGCATGATTCGCCAAATGACACTTTTGAAGGAAGAGGCTCCTCAGTCCCTGTTGATTTTCATACTGCCAAACATATAGATCCAGATGACGAGCACGATGACCTGATAGATTCTGAAGCTTCTCATGCCAATCCTCCTTCCTCAGCTGACGATGCTTGCGACACAGAGGGATTAGTGCGCGATGATGACGCTGATCGTGATGCCTTTATTGATGCAGCTGTGGAGGAGGCCAAGGCTTCACCCGTGAAGAGATCGACCGGCGGCTTTGCCGATGAAGACGACCTCTTCGATATGTAAGTACCTTCTTCCCTGAAGCCGTATTTTGTCCTTTTACTTCTCGCATTCCTTTCATAAATTTTTGTCAATCATTTCCTTTCACAGTGACGAAGGTTTTGTTGAGCCGCCGACTAAGAAGGCCAAATCCGGAGCTGCTCCGCCGGATGTTGCTGCTTTCGAAGCTTCGGCTCCTAAAGCAGCCCCCGCAGCTCAGGTATCGACAGCTTCCTCCCTTTCTAAGGGGAAAGATGTTCCTTCAACTGCCGCCGCCACGACTCCTCCTTCTGTAAGTCCTTTTTGATTACAATGTGAATTTTTCCGGTGTGTACCTTGTTTAATGATTCTTCATCGAATATCCTTTTTCGTTTAGGACCTGCGAGGAGTTATCTCCTCTTTGGAGGCCTTCGCTTCCCAATTCACTTCTCTGGAGGTAGAGAAGGTTCGGCTGCAAAAGGAAGTTAAATCCTCCTCCTCGAAGTTGGACGATGCAGTCAAGATAGCTGCCGAAGCCCACCAAGAAATCGACTCCCTGAAGGAGGAACTGGGCAATCTAAGGGATAAGCTGAGAGAAGAGGAGGCATCCAGGCTGGCTGCCGAAGCTCGGGCAGCTGAAAAGGATGAACTCCTTCGTCAGTCTTCCTTGGCTTTACTTGGTAATCTCCTTTGTACACCTCTGTCGATTATTGCACTTGCGGATTCGATCCTTTGTTAATGACCTTTTTCATTTCATTCTTTCGCAGAGGCCACCAACATCCCTACCGATGCCCTGGACAAAATTCCAAACAACTCTCCGGCAAACAGTGTGTCGATGACCCTCGCCTCCCATCAGCTTACACGGGAGCTTCTTGAAAAGGGGAAAGGCGCCATGGCGCAGATACACTCGATGATCTTCCCCAAGATCAGTCAAGACAAAACTCTGGGGCAGTTGATCGACGCCTTCGCGGTTGACACTGATACGTCTCCGACGTATCGATAATTTCTTATGTTCCATGCCACATTATTGATGTTATCTACATTTTTTATGCACACTTTATGTCATATTCGTGCATTTTCTGGAACTAACCTATTAATAAGATGCCGAAGTGCCAGTTGCTGTTTTCTGCTGTTTTTGGTTTCAGAAATCCTAGTAACGAAATATTCTCGAAATTGGACGAAATCAACGCCCAGGGTCCTATTTTGCCACGAATCTTCCAGAAGTCCGAAGAGGAGACGAAGTGGGGCCACGAGGGGGCCACACCCTAGGGCGGCGCGGCCCCCCCCCTTGGCCGCGCGGCCCTGTGGTGTGGGGCCCTCGTGCCGCCTCCTGACTTGCCATTCCGCCTACTTAAAGCCTCCATCGCGAAACCCCCAGTACCGAGAGCCACGATATGGAAAACCTTCCAGAGACGCCGCCGCCGCCGATCCCATCTGGGGGGATCCAGGAGATCGCCTCCGGCACCCTGCCGGAGAGGGGAATCATCTCCCGGAGGACTCTACGCCGCCATGGTCGCCTCCGGAGTGATGTGTGAGTAGTCTACCCCTAGACTATGGGTCCATAGCAGTAGCTAGATGGTTGTCTTCTCCCCATTGTGCTTCATTGTCGGATCTTTTGAGCTGCCTAACATGATCAAGATCATCTATCTGTAATTCTATATGTTGCGTTTGTTGGGATCCGATGAATAGAGAATACTTGTTATGTTGATTATCAAAGTTATGTCTATGTGTTGTTTATGATCTTGCATGCTCTCCGTTACTAGTAGATGCTCTGGCCAAGTAGATGCTTGTAACTCCAAGAGGGAGTATTTATGCTCGATAGTGGGTTCATGCCTCCATTGATATCTGGGGACAAGTGAGAAAGTTCTAAGGTTGTGGATGTGCTGTTGCCACTAGGGATAAAACATTAGTGCTATGTTCAAGGATGTAGTTACTAGTTACATTACGCGCAATACTTAATGCAATTGTCTGTTGTTAGCAACTTAATACTGGAGGGGGTTCGGATGATAACCTGAAGGTGGACTTTTTAGGCATAGATGCATGCTGGATGGCGGTCTATGTACTTTGTCGTAATGCCCAATTAAATCTCACTATACTCATCATAATATGTATGTGCATGGTCATGCCCTCTTTATTTGTCAATTGCCCAACTGTAATTTGTTCACCCAACATGCTGTTTATCTTATGGGAGAGACACCTCTAGTGAACTGTGGACCCCGGTCCAATTCTCTATACTGAAATACAATCTACTGCAATACTTGTTCTACTGTTTTCTGCAAACAATCATCTTCCACACAATACGGTTAATCCTTTGTTACAGCAAGCCGGTGAGATTGACAACCTCACTGTTTCGTTGGGGCAAAGTACTTTGGTTGTGTTGTGCAGGTTCCACGTTGGCGCCGGAATCTACTGGTGTTGCGCCGCACTACATCCCGCCGCCATCAACCTTCAACGTGCTTCTTGGCTCCTCCTGGTTCGATAAACCTTGGTTTCTTTACGAGGAAAACTTGCTGCTGTGCGCATCATACCTTCCTCTTGGGGTTCCCAACGAACGTGTGAGTTACACGCCATCAAGCTCTTTTTCTGGCGCCATTGCCGGGGAGATCAAGACACGCTGCAAGGGGAGTCTCCACTTCTCAATCTCTTTACTTTGTTTTTGTCTTGCTTAGTTTTATTTACTACTTTGTTTGCTGCACTAAATCAAAATACAAAAAAATTAGTTGCTAGTTTTACTTTATTTGCTATCTTGTTTGCTATATCAAAAACACAAAAAAATTAGTTACTTGCATTTACTTTATCTAGTTTGCTTTATTTACTGTTGCTAAAATGGCCAACCCTGAAAATACTAAGTTGTGTGACTTCACAACCACAAATAATAATGATTTCTTATGCACACCTATTGCTCCACCTGCTACTACAGCAGAATTCTTTGAAATTAAACCTGCTTTACTGAACCTTGTTATGCGAGAGCAATTTTCTGGTGTTAGTTCTGATGATGCTGCTGCCCATCTTAATAATTTTGTTGAACTATGTGAAATGCAAAAATATAAAGATGTAGATGGTGACATTATAAAATTAAAATTGTTCCCTTTCTCATTAAGAGGAAGAGCTAAAGATTGGTTGCTATCTCTGCCTAAGAATAGTATTGATTCATGGACTAAATGCAAGGATGCTTTTATTGGTAGATATTATCCCCCTGCTAAAATTATATCTTTGAGGAGTAGCATAATGAATTTTAAACAATTAGATACTGAACATGTTGCACAAGCATGGGAAAGAATGAAATCTTTGGTTAAAAATTGCCCAACCCATGGACTGACTACTTGGATGATCATCCAAACCTTCTATGCAGGACTAAATTTTTCTTCACGGAATTTATTGGATTCAGCTGCTGGAGGTACCTTTATGTCCATCACTCTTGGTGAAGCAACAAAGCTTCTTGATAATATGATGATCAACTACTCTGAATGGCACACGGAAAGAGCTCCACAAGGTAAGAAGGTAAATTCTGTCGAAGAAACCTCTTCCTTGAGTGATAAGATTGATGCTATTATGTCTATGCTTGTGAATGATAGGACTAATATTGATCCTAATAATGTTCCGTTAGCGTCATTGGTTGCACAAGAAGAACATGTTGATGTAAACTTCATTAAAAATAATAATTTCAACAACAATGCTTACCGGAACAATTCTAGTAACAACTATAGGCCATATCCTTATAATAATGGCAACGGCTATGGTAATTCTTATGGGAATTCTTACAACAATAATAGGAGTTCACCCCCTGGACTTGAAGCCATGCTTAAAGAATTTATTAGTACACAAACTGCTTTTAACAAATCTGTTGAAGAAAAGCTTGGGAAAATTGATATACTTGCTTCTAAAGTCGATAGTCTTGCTGCTGATGTAGATCTTTTAAAATCGAAAGTTATGCCTAATAGGGATATTGAAAATAAAATTGCTACTACAGCAAATGCCATCCAAGTTAGAATTAATGAGAATATAAGATTAATGGCTGAACTGCGTGCTAGGTGGGATAGAGAAGAAAATGAAAAACTAGCTAAAGAGAAGAATGTAGCTAAAGTTTGGACTATTACCACCACTAGTAATGCTAATGCTACACATGTTGCTGCACCTCCTACTATCAATAATAAAAGAATTGGTGTTAGCAATGTTTCCACTTCTAATGCAAAGCGCGAGAAACTGCACAAACTGCTAAAATCATTAAACTGCCTGTGATAAAGCTGCTGAAATTTTTTCCAACATTGGGGATGATGATCCCATTGCTTTAGATTATAATGGTTTGAATTTTGATGATTTCCACTTCTCTGAAGTTATAAAGTTCTTGCAAAAACTTGCTAAAAGTCCTAATGCTAGTGCTATAAATTTGGCTTTCACGCAACATATTACAAATGCTCTCATAAAAGCTAGAGAAGAGAAACTAGAGCGCGAAGCCTCTATTCCTAGAAAGCTAGAGGATGGTTGGGAGCCCATCATTAAGATGAAGGTTAAATATTTTGATTGTAATGCTTTATGTGATCTTGGTGCAAGTATTTCTGTTATGCCTAAGAAAATTTATGATATGCTTGACTTGCCACCGCTGAAAAATTGTTATTTGCATGTTAATCTTGCTGATCATTCTACAAAGAAAGTTGATAATGTTCGCATTACCGTTAACAATAACCTTGTCCCCGTTGATTTTGTTGTCTTGGATATTGAATGCAATGCATCTTGTCCCATTATATTGGGAAGACCTTTTCTTCGAACTGTTGGTGTTATCATTGATATGAAGGAAGGTAATATAAAATATCAATTTCCTCTCAAGAAAGGTATGGAACACTTCCCTAGAAAGAGAATGAAGTTACCTTTTGATTCTATTATGAGAACAAATTATGATGTTGACACTTCGTCTCTTGATAATACTTGATACACACTTTCTGCGCCTAGCTGAAAGGCGTTAAAGAAAAGCGCTTATGGGAGACAACCCATGTTTTTACCTACAGTACTTTGTTTTTATTTTGTGTCTTGGAAGTTGTTTACTACTGTAGCAACCTCTCCTTATCTTAGTTTAGTGTTTTATTGTGCCAAGTAAAGTCGTTGATAGAAAAGTTCATACTAGATTTGGATTACTGCGCAGAAACAGATTTCTTTGCTGTCACGAATCTGGGCTGTTTTCCCTGTAGGTAACTCAGAAAATTATGCCAATTTACGTGAGTGATCCTCAGATATGTACGCAACTTTCATTCAATTTTAGCATTTTCATTTGAGCAAGTCTGTTGCCTCGATAAAATTCGTCAATACGAACTGTTCTGTTTTGATAGATTCTGCCTTTTATTTCGCATTGCCTCTTTTGCTATGTTGGATGAATTTCTTTGATCCATTAATGTCCAGTAGCTTTATGCAATGTCCAGAAGTGTTAAGAATGATTGTGTCACCTCTGAATATGTTAATTTTTATTGTCGCTAACCCTCTAATGAGTTGTTCTAAGTTTGGTGTGGAGGAAGTTTTCAAGGATCAAGAGAGGAGTATGATGCAACATGATCAAGGAGAGTGAAAGCTCTAAGCTTGGGGATGCCCCGGTGGTTCACCCCTGCATATTCTAAGAAGACTCAAGCGTCTAAGCTTGGGGATGCCCAAGGCATCCCCTTCTTCATCGACAACATTATCAGGTTCCTCCCCTGAAACTATATTTTTATTCCATCACATCTTATGTGCTTTGCTTGGAGCGTCGGTTTGTTTTTGTTTTTTGTTTTGTTTGAATAAAATGGATCCTAGAATTCACTTTATGGGAGAGAGACACGCTCCGCTGTAGCATATGGACAAGTATGTCCTTAGTTTCTACTCATAGTATTCATGGCGAAGTTTCTTCTTCGTTAAATTGTTATATGGTTGGAATTGGAAAATGATACATGTAGTAATTGCTATAATGTCTTGGGTAATGTGATACTTGGCAATTGTTGTGCTCATGTTTAAGCTCTTGCATCATATGCTTTGCACCCATTAATGAAGAAATACATAGAGCATGCTAAAATTTGGTTTGCATATTTGGTTTCTCTAAGGTCTAGATAATTTCTAGTATTGAGTTTGAACAACAAGGAAGACGGTGTAGAGTCTTATAATGTTTTCAATATGTCTTTTATGTGAGTTTTGCTGCACCGGTTCATCCTTGTGTTTGTTTCAAATAAGCCTTGCTAGCCTAAACCTTGTATCGGGAGGGAATACTTCTCATGCATCCAAAATACTTGAGCCAACCACTATGCCATTTGTGTCCACCATACCTACCTACTACATGGTATTTTCCGCCATTCCAAAGTAAATTGCTTGAGTGCTACCTTTAAAATTCCATCATTCACCTTTGCAATACATATCTCATGGGACAAATAGCTTAAAAACTATTGTGGTATTGAATATGTAATTATGCACTTTATCTCTTATTAAGTTGCTTGTTGTGCGATAACCATGTTCACTGGGGACGCCATCAACTATTCATTGTTGAATTTCATGTGAGTTGCTATGCATGTTCGTCTTGTACGAAGTAAGAGCGATCTACCACCTTATGGTTAAGCATGCATATTGTTAGAGAAGAACATTGGGCCGCTAACTAAAGCCATGATCCATGGTGGAAGTTTCAGTTTTGGACATATATCCTCAATCTCAAATGAGAAAATTATTAATTGTTGTTACATGCTTATGCATAAAAGAGGAGTCCATTATCTGTTGTCTATGTTGTCCCGGTATGGATGTCTAAGTTGAGAATAATCAATAGCGAGAAATCCAATGCGAGCTTTCTCCTTAGACCTTTGTACAGGCGGCATAGAGGTACCCCTTTGTGACACTTGGTTAAAACATGTGCATTGCGATGATCCGGTAGTCCAAGCTAATTAGGACAAGGTGCGGGCACTATTAGTATACTATGCATGAGGCTTGCAACTTGTAAGATATAATTTACATGATACATATGCTTTATTACTACCGTCGACAAAATTGTTTCATGTTTTCAAAATCAAAGCTCTAGCACAAATATAGCAATCGATGCTTTTCCTCTATGGAGGACCATTCTTTTACTTTCAATGTTGAGTCAGTTCACCTATTTCTCTCCACCTCAAGAAGCAAACACTTGTGTGAACTGTGCATTGATTCCTACATACTTGCTTATTGCACTTATTATATTACTCTATGTTGACAATATCCATGAGATATACATGTTACAAGTTGAAAGCAACCGCTGAAACTTAATCTTCCTTTGTGTTGCTTCAATGCTTTTACTATGAATTATTGCTTTATGAGTTAACTCTTATGCAAGACTTATTGATGCTTGTCTTGAAGTGCTATTCATGAAAAGTCTTTGCTATATGATTCACTTGTTTACTCATGTCATATACATTGTTTTGATCGCTGCATTCACTACATATGCTTTACAAATAGTATGATCAAGGTTATGATGGCATGTCACTCCAGAAATTATCTGTGTTATCGTTTTACCTGCTCGGGACGAGCAGAACTAAGCTTGGGGATGCTGATACGTCTCCGACGTATCGATAATTTCTTATGTTCCATGCCACATTATTGATGTTATCTACATGTTTTATGCACACTTTATGTCATATTCGTGCATTTTCTGGAACTAACCTATTAACAAGATGCCGAAGTGCCGATTCTTTGTTTTCTGTTTTTGGTTTCAGAAATCCTAGTAACGAAATATTCTCGGAATTGGACGAAATCAACGCCCAGGGTCCTATTTTGCCACGAAGCTTCCAGAAGTCCGAAGAGGAGACGAAGTGGGGCCACGAGGGGGCCACACCCTAGGGCGGCGCGGCCCCCCCCTTGGCCGCGCGGCCCTGTGGTGTGGGGCTCTCGTGCCGCCTCCTGACTTGCCCTTCCGCCTACTTAAAGCCTCCGTCGCGAAACCCCCAGTACCGAGAGCCACGATACGGAAAACCTTCCAGAGACGCCGCCGCCGCCGATCCCATCTCGGGGGATCCAGGAGATCGCCTCCGGCACCCTGCCGGAGAGGGGAATCATCTCCCGGAGGACTCTACGCCGCCATGGTCGCCTCCGGAGTGACGTGTGAGTAGTCTACCCCTGGACTATGGGTCCATAGCAGTAGCTAGATGGTTGTCTTCTCCCCATTGTGCTTCATTATCGGATCTTGTGAGCTGCCTAACATGATCAAGATCATCTATCTGTAATTCTATATGTTGCGTTTGTTGGGATCCGATGAATAGAGAATACTTGTTATGTTGATTATCAAAGTTATGTCTATGTGTTGTTTATGATCTTGCATGCTCTCTGTTACTAGTAGATGCTCTGGCCAAGTAGATGCTTGTAACTCCAAGAGGGAGTATTTATGCTCGATAGTGGGTTCATGCCTCCATATATATTTGGGACAGTGACAGAAAGTTCTAAGGTTGTGGATGTGCTGTTGCCACTAGGGATAAAACATTAGTGCTATGTTCAAGGATGTAGTTACTAGTTACATTACGCGCAATACTTAATGCAATTGTCTGTTGTTAGCAACTTAATACTGGAGGGGGTTCGGATGATAACCTGAAGGTGGACTTTTTAGGCATAGATGCATGCTGGATGGCGGTCTATGTACTTTGTCGTAATGCCCAATTAAATCTCACTATACTCATCATAATATGTATGTGCATGGTCATGCCCTATTTATTTGTCAATTGCCCAACTGTAATTTGTTCACCCAACATGCTGTTTATCTTATGGGAGAGACACCTCTAGTGAACTGTGGACCCCGGTCCAATTCTCTATACTGAAATACAATCTACTGCAATACTTGTTCTACTGTTTTCTGCAAACAATCATCTTCCACACAATACGGTTAATCCTTTGTTACAGCAAGCTGGTGAGATTGACAACCTCACTGTTTCGTTGGGGCAAAGTACTTTGGTTGTGTTGTGCAGGTTCCACGTTGGCGCCGGAATCTCTGGTGTTGCGCCGCACTACATCCCGCCGCCATCAACCTTCAACGTGCTTCTTGGCTCCTCCTGGTTCGATAAACCTTGGTTTCTTTCCGAGGGAAAACTTGCTGCTGTGCGCATCATACCTTCCTCTTGGGGTTCTCAACGAACGTGTGAGTTACACGCCATCAGACACCAAGGAGGTTATCGAGGTATTCAAACGTACTTCGCGTACCTATGGTGCTGTCCTTGCCTTCCAACTTATGATGGGTCACGGCTTTAAGGCCGACATTGAAGAAATGTCCAAGGAGCTACCGAAAGAGGAGGATGGGCGGTTTGTCGATTTAAGCACCTTCAAGGCGTCAGCCATTAAATGTGCACGCCAGCTCCTCGAGTTGGTTTCATCAAGGAAGACATCGGCTGGCCCTAGTTTATTGACTCAGACCCAAGCCCTTTGATCTTTTTAACAAACTTTTCTTTTGAGCTGATGTGGAACACTGTTCCGTTGGATAACTTTTGTTTGTAATAAACTTTGTGCTAGCAATGTTGCTAGCACACCCTTTGTTATAATATTGTCACTTGCATTCTCCCGATGGGAGTACCTTCCGATGTTGTTGTGAATCGATTTGTCATGCTTTTGATGTTGTTTCTTGTAGGTGTTCCCCGTGCCTGCATTTGTCGAAGATTCTTCGGGTGCTCTTCCTGAAGATGATCGGATCCAACGTATGAAGGATCGGATCACGCAGTTGGAGAAGGATCTGCGCAGCACCTATGCCTTGGCTGCTATCATCAAGAAGAAGGGCGAGATTGCGGGTGACGTAGAGCGCTATGCTCTTACTTCATAAAGCCACTGAAAGTTTAAACTGTAAGTTCCCTGATCCTTGCGTTCATTGCTCTTCCGTCAAAAACGTATTGCCTGATCTTCCGTTAATTGCTCTGCTAGTCATATCTTTGAACCGTGCGGAAGAAGCGGATTCATGAGCGTGTACACGCATTAACCCAGTTATAATCAGCCGAAGAAATTTTCTGGCGGGAGCAGTCGAAGGCTTCGGCTGTTGCACAATTTCAGGATTGGGTCCAACAGGTCCACCATTTCTTCGACAGGTGCTACAAAGCCATGCGGGTAGTTTGGAGGACGATGTTTCCTTTGAACAGGGTTCCTCCTACGCTACTAACTCTGATGTCGGAGTTTGGGAATACCAAGAAGATTCAGGACTTGGTGCGAGCTCAGGTCTTTGCAGGGGCCAGGTTTACACTTGCCCTTGTCCTTGCGCGTTATCCTTCAGCAAATTTGCTGTCTATTGCCAACGCAACTGGTGATTTGGAGACACTGTATCCGAAGGTATTGCTGCCCGCCAATATGATTGTCGACGAGCTTGAGAAGGATTCAAAGGTACCTGAGGGAAAAGGGACTCCACAAGGGTGATTTCAGGAATTAAGGTTGTTTTGGAAATAGATATTTTGGCTACTTGATCCAAGTGTTAGGATTGTTTAGCCGAGGCTTTTTATTTGGTAGATACATGTACATGTATTTTTACCGTGTTGATGCCGTTGGCAAATTTTGAAGGAGAAAACCTTAATTACTCGTTTAGTCGTATGTGTATTCGTTGGTCAGCAAATCTTTTGAGTGATCAGCTCGTGTTGCGGGTTTTGCTAATCCCGCTGTATGCGCAACTTTGCTTTCAACCGATGTATGCTTCGACAGTCACTCCCGAATATTTCGGGTGCAATGAGTCTGCCGATGAGCCCGTTGTTCTTTGACATTTCCATAAGTGAAATATCGAACGTGGGTTGTGTTCATGTGTACTTCCGGACTCTTGCTATTTACGGCGCTCGTAGAGGCATCTATAGCAAAGGGAAGAGTTAATGCCCTTGTTTATTTTGCATCCTGTAGCACTCGTAGAGGCTTTTTTCGGAGCACGATCCTTTGCCGCGTACTATGTTGTACCCTCGTTCACCACGGGGCGTGGACAAGGTTTACAAGGATGCAGTTTAGGTGCTCTGGTCAACTGCAATGCTTTTCAAGGAATCAAAACTTAAGTTCTCATTAATAATAATAATAAAAAACGCAGGACTAAAGGGCGAAAAAAAGGGAGAGCCCTGCTTGAAAAGGAAAGGGAAAACACTAGTAGATTGCTTAAGCATTGAAGGGGTTCTTCTCATCTTCAGGCTTGTTCACCGTGTTGGTGTTTTTCGAAGCGTCGTTGATTTCTTTAGAGGTCTGGGCAGCGATTGTCAGTGCCTTTCTGCCTCCTATGTCTTATGCACCATCAACTGCCGAAGCTTGGGCTGCCGAAGCTTGGGCTGCCGCAGTTTGTGTTGCCGAAGCTTCAAGGGCGAGGTCGGCTGGCTTCTTCTTTGCTCCTCTGACGTGTTCTTCTTCCTTATTATTCCGCGACGATGTCTTCGACGGAAGGTCAGTAATTTCTGGCCTCAGACCAAACTTAGCAGCAATCCTCTGAAAGTCCCGATCACAATTGTCCGAACGTGAGAAACTTTCATAGACTGTAATGTTTGTCCCGTTGCTCCCAGGCATTTTCAGCTCGAGGTATGCGTAATGCGGTACAGCCATGAACTTGGCATAAGCTGGTCTCCCGAGTATAGCGTGATACTGCGACTCCGAGTTCACGACTTCGAACTCGATCTTTTCCTTCCTGAAATTTTTGGGTTTGCCAAAGATGACGTTCAGGTAAACTTTGCCAAGAGAGTACGCCGGTGAAATGGGGAGGATCCCATGAAAGCGGGTATCAGATTCTTCTAGCATTCTCATGGTGATCCCCATACTCTCAATTGTGTCGAGAAATATCAGATTTAGTCCACTTCCACCATCCATGAAGACTTTGCTCATCTTGAATCCTCCGACCTGCGCCTCGACTACTAGGGCAGCGTGTCCTGGTTTTGGTATGGTCATCGGGTGATCTGCTCGACTGAACATGATGTTCTGAGATGACCACTCGACATACTCAGGGATGTTTGCCATGATGCTTTCTGCCAGGTTGATTTCCCGAGTGAGCTTGTCATTTCTCTTCTGGAAACACCTGTCCTGTGGATCATGCTCATCTGCCCACGTGGTGGTGGAAATGCCTCGTTGGGTTGATGAGGTTGTGCCTGCTGGAGTTGGTGCTGCGGTGGAGGTGGTGGTGGTGGTGGTGGCGGCTGCTGCTGGCCTGCTTGCTGGATGAGTTTGTGCATATCAATGAACTGCCGACAGTCCCTGAGCAAGTTGCTTGACTTCGTTTTGTCGTCCTTAGAACCGGTATACAAGTGCAAGTAACAGGGAGCGTTGATCTGCTCAGCGTAGGGCAGTTCGGGAGTTCTCTGTTGCCGTGGTTTATAGTTGCCACGGTTTCCAGAGTTGTTCCGATTACCGTCCTGTCGATCATCTCGTCTGTCGTCATACCGATCGTCCTGCCGATCAGAGTACCCTGCGGCTACCAGGTTGTTGTCGTCATAGCTGCGGTTCTTCCTTCTCTTGAGGCGATTCCTTCGACCACCCGAATCGTGCTTCGGCTGGTCGTCGTCTTCATCGTCACTGCGCTATCACGGCTTTCGCACGTTGTCCTCGCCATCAGCCCAGCTGTTGGCGATTTCCATTAACTTGGTTATAGTTTTTTGGCTTTTTGCGTCCGAGTTCTTCTATGTAACTTTCACGTCGGAAGCCATCGCTGAAGGCGTCGATTACTCTGTCGACAGACACGTCATCGGCAGCGTTTAGGAGTTTGGTGAATCTCCCGATGTACAAGCGCATCGATTCCTTCTGCTTTTGCTAGCAATGCCGCAGCTCTTCAATCCCGATGGGCCTCTTGTACGTCGCTTGGAAATTGGCGACGAAAGCATCTACTAGGTCGTCCCATGATTTGATGGAACCCTTCGGCAGACCCCTTAACCAGGCTCACGCTGAATCCTTTAGGTAAAGCTGCAAGCATTGCATCGCTGCTATCTGGTTCCCCTTATGCAGAATCACAGTCTGCAGATAGTCGTCTATCCAGGACCTTGGCTCCTGCTGCCCATCGTATTTGGCGGCGTCAGTAGGGGTGGGTTTGAACTTTCTGGGAGGCATCGCCTCACGGATTTTGTAGCTCAAAAAATCGGCTCCCCTGAGCTCACCGTCGTTCTCCTGACTTTCATCCGAAGAATCACTGTCATATTCCTCCCTAGCGGCGCGTCGTCGCCTTGCTTTGTCGATCCTGCTCTGGGTGATTTCGTCCCGAGCATCTCTCGCTTGATGCTTTGAACCACTTGCCTGCAACGTGGTCTTTTCCTTCCGCGGGACCAGATTGTCTCCCAATATAGCGAGACTTTCTAGGGCACCTCGATGGGCTTGAGCCGTGGAACCTTCAGGGCGCTGATTGATGAGGTATGCAGCGAGGTTGGCGGTTGCTCCCGCGACGGTTTATGGCCGTGGCATGCCCGCGGTGTCCGTGGTCATAAAGGACTTGGTCAGATTCGATGTTATTTCTCTAGCATCGTCTTCCGAGAACCTGGACATTCTTGATCGGTGTTTGCCTGCCCTGTGAGTACTTCGAGAGGCGCTTCCTTGCGAACCGCTTCGTCGTTCGCTGGACCGGTCCGCCGCAGATAGGCGTCTCTCGAGGGTGGCTTGTTCTTTGGATAGTCGTTCCCGATTCTTCTCCAATATGGAGCGGTAAGCGTTGAGGGTGCCAACCGTGGTTCCTGCCGGGAGCGGCGTGTTGTTAAGCACGGCTGCCTTGGCTGCTGCCCACTCCTCCTCTGCGATGGTGTGGTCGCTGTTGTTGTTGCTGACGCTGTTCTCGAAACTAGCTCGTCTGTTGGAGCGGGGGGTGCGATCTCCGTCTCCCCTGTTAGCAACATAAACTTGGTGGTGCACCGCTCCTCGGGTGACACCTCGGACGATGCTGTCGACGCTGTCCTCTCCCGATGAATACTGGGCATTGCAGATGAACGGTGTGTCGCTCGATCCCAGCCCGTGCCTGGTGTCGCAGTTCAGGCAGTAGTACGAGGTTAACTCCGAAGAAGCGGGATTGTCGGATCCAACCGACATGGAAGACGCTGAGCGGGGAGTCGAGGGCGCGGGCGAACTCGTCGAGCCTGTCAGACCAGCCGAAAGGTCGAGTGATGATGACATGCTTGGACTTGTCGATCTGGAAGTGGGCGACTCTAGCAGCCGAAGGATTCCTTCCGAGTTGACGTTGTAGTGGACGCTTCCGAAGGTCATCTCCATGTTTCCTTGCAGATCGGAGAAGGTCGAGCGAGACGAGTCGCTATGCGGGGTGAATTCATAGGAGCCGAAGCGAATCGGGCTTCCCAGGTGGGGCGATGATGGTGTTGATGAATTCGCTGATGACATGACGGGCTCCGCCGATGTCCGATCTTGTGCCGACAGGGTTCCCACAGGCGGCGCCAATTGTTGAGGGTACTCCTCGGCAATGCCCTATGATTGGGGCTTAGGGTTGACGGAATCATGCAAGCTGATACGAGACATCGGTTCATAGACCAGCGGGGAGAGCGATTTACCCAGGTTCGGGGCCCTCGATGAGGTAAAACCCTTACGTCCTGCCTGTCTGTTCTTGATTATGAAGATAATGGGTTACAATGGGGTGCCGAATAGTTCGGCTGAGATCTCGTCGAGAGGCTAGGCGCTGCGGCGACCTAGCTCTAGACTTTTGGTGGCTAAGGCTGCTAAGATTGATTGTGTCCCTCGGCAGCCCCTCTCCTGGCCTTTATATCGGAGGCCAGGTCTCAAGAGATCTAACCGAGTACGACTAGGTTTACAGTAGTTTTGAATCTAATCTTTCCTTGTTCGGCTGCTTCCTTGTCTTGCCCATCAAGGATTCTTCTGGTGCACCGTCTAGGTGGCCCATCTTGCCTTCAAGTGTCTTCATGGTCCTCCAACTAGTCAATACAGGATAGGGCAACGTCGGTTACCCGAAGGGTAATGCCCACGTCAGCGTCCAGCAGGATAGTCCGAAGGCCCAGACGGCCAGATGCAGCCCAATTGAAATCTTTCTTTTCTTGAATTTTATTGACCCCCTGATTTCTGGCTACTTCCTCTTTTTTTGTTGGTCCTGTGCTGCCATGGAAACGTTGAGTATGCTGCTACCTCATGGGTCCCGCATGTCATCCTCTATGTACAATCAAGTCTCTTTTCTTGGATTTTTTTACCCCCTTATTTTTGGTCACTTGCCTTTTTCTTTCGATCTCATGCAGCCTCTGAAACGTTGAGGAAGCTGCTGGCTCATGGGACCCGCATGTCATCTTTTATGTACAATAAAGTTTCTTTTCTTGGATTATTTTTGGCTCTAGATATTCGGTCTCTTGTCTTTTTCTTGCCTTTGAAACGTTGAGGAGGCTGCTAGCGCATGGGTCCCGCATGTCATCCTCTATGAACAATAAAAGTTTTCCTTTCTTGGAGTTATTTTTGACCGCTAATTTCTGGCTACTTCCTTTTTCTTTTGATCCCCTGCCGCCTTGGAAACGTTGAGTAAGCTGCTGACACAAGGGGCCCGCATGTCATCCTCTATGTACAATCAACTTGCAAGATCTTCGAGCGAAAGAGCTTGTATAAGTGGGACACATATGTCATCCTCTATGTACAATAAAAGTTTCTTTTCTTGGATTATTTTTTGCTCCTGATATTTGGTCACTTTCCTTTTTCTTTCGATCTCATGCCGCCTCTGAAACGTTGAGTAAGGTGCTGGCTCATGGGACCCGCATGTCATCCTCTATGTACAATAAAGTTTCTTTTCTTAGATTTTTTTTACCCCCTGATTTTTGGTCACTTGCCTTTTTCTTTCGATCATATGCCGCCTTTGAAATTGAGGTCGCAGGTGGCTCATGGGTCCTGTAACACCCCAACTTTTGTAACCTTGATTAATTGTCTTTTTGCAAAAATTAGGGGGAACAAATTTTTTTTTCTAAAAGACTAATTAGATGAATTGCCTTGATCCGTTTGTTGTGATGAATTGCCTTGATCTGTTGGTAGATGTATTGTCTTGATTGCTTGTTGAGTTTTGTCTTGAGCCACCTCAAAGAACAACACCTCTAGTGGTTAAACCAGCAACTCACCAAATAAAACACATGTGTGGCTTAGGAAGAATTGTTTTCCTTCTTACTACATCAAGCTCTTCTTCTGATGATAACATGAGTGTGCCATCATGATCTTCCTCTTTGTGGTACAAGATAGCTCAATCATACTCAATTCAAAACTTGGGATCATCTACCCCTAGCTACATCCCTCTCTTATACCCACTCATTCTTGTTGGTTTTGAGGCCATGTCGACCATCTGTGTTGACAGGCTTAAAATGTCCAGACTTTGGCAATTGATCTCTAAGCACCCACAACTATTATTGTTGACTTCAATGCATGGATCTCATCTATGCAACACCCTCTTCAACCTCCACGTCTTGCATGTCTCAGTCTATCCTTGCAGCTCATATATTCAACTTGATCTTGTACCCTATTCAATGATTCAACACTAGATCACTTCCTTCAATTTTACCTCTTGTTTTTATTCAAGTTTAATCTTCACAAAACCAAGAGTGGGAATGGTGGGTACATTTTGTAGCCATCATCTACCCTTGAGAACACTTCTCCCTAAATTAGTTTTCTCTCTCAAAAATCCTATTGTTTTTCCTTCTCTAGTTTTGATCACAAAACTACTTCTAGTCTTATTAAATCTTTTCAAGATAATTCTTCAAAGAAAACAAGAAACTGAAATGGGTTTTGTTTCTCATCCCATTTCTACCAAGTGCTGATTTCTAAAACATTATTTTCTATCTTGACTTATTTTTAACAAAAGGCTTGTTTATGGTACCTATACCATTTCTTGATTACTTTAAATTTGAGAAAACTCTACTTCAGTTGAGAAAGTAAGTAGAACATTTTGAACTTCTATGTTCCAACTAGTTCTCTCAACATTTTCAAACTCCATTCCACTTGAGTTCATTCCCAATTGTCCTTAGACAATTGAGGTGTTTCAAATACTTTTCAATTGAGTTTTATTTCAAATGACAACTCTTGCACATCTTGTGTATCTCTCTGATCTACCACATTGAATCCCCTCCATTCTCCAATTCTTGATCAAATGGATGACCATTTGATACTTTCCAATCAATCCCAATTGACCTCTTATTTGAAGAGCAACTTATATTTTATCATACATACCTCACTCCTCCATTTCTTTCCATCATCACCTTGACCTCATGAATGGATGATTTATGTCAATATATTCATCCTTGTGAGTATATGGTTACTTCACTCACCATCTCTCTTAGCCTTGCTCTACCATTATCTAAACCATCATCACCACCATCATCTCTTGGCCAAATTGACAATTTGATCAAAGTACTTTATTTCTCAACATGGGCACCAATGTTTATTGTCACCTCTTTCCCAAATTTGAATACATCCCCAAGCCACTTTTGGCTAATCATCCCCTACACTCAACTTTGGCCGACATGCATGAAATGGTATTGCGCTTTGTTTGTCCTCTTGTAATATCAAGAAGTAGCCGGCCATGCCAAGCTCTTCGCATGCATGAGCTGAAATTTCTTCATCTCCACTTTCTTCTCTTACAAGCCTTGCCTCCCACCTAACCCAATCACTAAATGAGCAGCCTCCCAACCAGCCCAATCAATGAGGAGGCAGCCAACCATCCTCCCTCTATAAAAGGAGCTTGGCCGGCCACCCCCTCCTCCTTTGCTTCTCATTTTTGACTCTCTACTCCTTCCACCACTCACTCACACTCCTCTCCTACCTCTCCCCCACGAAATCCTGCTCCACCTAGCTACCATGGCCGGCCATGGCCATGGAAAGGCACCTAGATGAAGCTCCCCTCCTCCATCAAGCTCATCCTCACCATGAGAGCATCCCTCTCACTCTCTTCTCCCCTAACCCTAGATGAATCCAGCCCTATTTCTCCTTTCTCCTCTCACAAGATTGGATCTTGATGCAGGTGCATGTTGGTCCAAGCATGGAGAAGGTTGAGCAATCCTCAGATCTGAAGCTCTTGACCCAAGTTCGTCCAAAACCTTGGAGTAATTTCTGCTATCTTGCTGTTTCAGATTCTGGAACGATTTTGTGAAATCCGCCAAATTTCGTGTGCAGCTACAAATCGAGTGATTCAAAGTTCCACAGATAGGTATTGAAAAGATCTACAACTTGGCGTTGGTCTCATCCTCAAATTCGTTACGGATTTTGCATGGTAAATAAAGTTCTGTAAACATGCAGAATCACTGTTTGTTAGATTTCTTCCGTTTAACAAAACCTTTTTGATCAAACTCAACTGTGGGTGAAAGCCCTCTCCAGTACCTTCATTTTGGCATTGGTTTCACTTCAAATGACCTCCTGAAATTGAAATGGTTCACAGATAAAGATCTAGTCAGATCTGACTTTGTCGAATTAAACCAGGAGCTTGGAAACGAATTTTTTAATGCAACCAATTGGGTAAGAACCACCTATTCAATACTTTTCAGATGCAGCTGACCTCATATTTTTATGATTTGTGTATGATTTTTGATGAATTAAACTTGTTCTGTGTGTTCTACAGATATGGCTGTTAGCTTTTAAATCATCAAAAATCCATTTTTGAACCTAATTGTGTGATTCCAATTCTGTAGGATTACTGAATGTTTTCTTAATCATCTCAAAAAAGATTCAAACCTTTATCTGTTCTGCAACTCCATAGTTAAAGCAAATGGTGGAAACATGCAGTAAACTTGTAAATTCAATTGTGAGAGTTTCAGAAACAATTTGAACCCAAATCCAATTGTGTGTGAATCTCTGTTTAAATATCTTTCGAATGCCAGTGGCCTCATATTTTTACGATTTATCTACGATTTATGGATTACAGATCTTGTTTTCCATACAGTCAGATTCAAAGAAATTCCTAAAATTGTAGGTTTAATATTTTTGAGTGATTCCAATTGGGTTAGTCTTGTATTAGTACTGGCTATATAGGAAAAATATTATTAGTCTCTGTTAATATATATTTGTTGCTGTTAGTAATGTTTATGTGTGACATGCATTGTTGAAGCAAAACTTTTCGGTTTATTTAAAACCCTTGACCAACTCTTTTTAGTAGAGATGGGCAACCTTTGTTTTATGCTTGCAAAACAAAACCTCTGCAATTTAACTTTAGCTCTTTTGTTTTGCTTAAGTCTTCAAATGGTGGGGCATATCATTTGCTCCTATTCTTGTGTAGTGTTATGTAAGCTTCTTAAAATAGGGAGAATGATTGCCCGCTTTTCCAAAAATGTTTCAAATTATAATGTGAATGTTTTTGTTGCCAAACTAATGCACTTGTCCTCTTTATGATGTTATCTACCAGGGGATATTTGGTTTATACCATGGTGATAACCGAGAGAGGCAATTGCTAAGTTGTGATGCACTCATACCTTTACTAGGTAATTAAATGGGGGTTTCTAAATTAAAACTCTTAAAAATTGTTTTGTGGTGTCTATAGGTCTTTAGTATGTTATACCTTGGCTGCATGGTTAGTTGTTGATTGTTGAATGTTGTCTTGTTGATGCAATGTGATTGATTGTGTTCCTTTTATATTTTCCGGCGATAGATGCGAACAATTCCGGAGAAGAAGAAGAAGTGGAATCGGATGAGAAGATTATTTATATTGTTGGAATTCTTATATTGATGGAGTTGAAGAAGTACAGGGACAAATAAGACAAGGCAAGCCATCTTTTGACCTCTGATTCGGTGTCTAGTTGGATGTCATTTGTTGATGTCCAAAGCACCTTGGTTCTATGTGTGTTGTTCTCCTTATTATTGTCATATATGTATGGTTGCTAGTGGAGTACTCCCTAGTGGTGATACTTGTAACGGCCCCGGATAATACCCCTATTAGATTTGTTTGTTCTTTTTATTTTATGCATCATCATGGCATATCCATCATACCAACCATGTTTTAACAAAATAAAATTATTTTATAAAACCCTATTTCAATATTTTCCTCTCGTATGGTTCTATATAAATCCTCCCTCGATTTTTTTTATTTAACAAAATCCGAAACAAATATATATGAAATACTTTGGACAAACTAGTTTAAATAAACTATGGTTTGAAAATGGTTCCTTGTTCCCCTTCGTTTCAGATGAATCTTCTTTTTCTTCCTTTTGTTTCCTGGGAGTTTCAAATCGGAAGAAAAATCTACACAAATAGCCTGTTTGGTTTTGCACCCAGCAACGTTTTGGTGGCCCATGTTCACATCTTCGTTGGCAGCACACGAACATCTCTCTGTTTGTCATCTTCCTGGGTGGTCACGAAGGCAGCGTGACCTCGCCAAGCTCCACCGCCGCATTACGCCTCTTTTTCCCCTCCCTCAAATCCCCATTGAGACAGCTCCCCAAAACCCTAGCCTCTCCCCTTCCCTTGCGCCGCCTCTCTCTGGCTCCTCTTCCTTTTTTTTTTCTTTCTTTTCTGTGAGAAACGAAGCACACAAACCACCACCGCTGCATCGACATGGCGCCGTCGTTCCAAGCCGCCCCTCGCCAAGCCGAAGCCACCCGAAGATGCGGCTCGTCATCCTCGCCATCCCCCTCCGAGGAATCTGTCTGTGGCTCTCTAAATCAACGGCGAGATCGCCGTTTCAATCTCTGACGCCGGCGGGAAATTCGTCGGTTCTGGCCGCTCCGGTGAACCTCCGGTGCCACCGACCCCCTGTGATGTTTCTGGTGAGCTGTAGTTCCTCCACAACCTCTCCTATGTCTGGTTCCCCTTCTCTCTCAACCTGCCCACGATGATAGCCTCGCTCCTCCGCAGCACATCGCCGCGGCGCCCCTCCGGCGAGGCCCAGGATGGCGTGCTGCTGTCATCTGCTTCACCACGACGGCGCGGTCGTCTCGGCACCGCCACGCGCCTCCAGGAGCTCCCCTCCTCGCCCAGTACCTCGCCACCTGGTTCCGTCCCGACGTCTGCGCGCACCGTTTGTTTTGTCTTCAGTCTCGACAGGTGCAGTTCGTCAGTTAACTGTTGATTCTCCAGTTTCAGTTATCTCATCCGCGTCCTTGTGCATCACCATGTTTGGCTCGTATGCCCCAGCAGAGATGGTTCGGAAAATGTTCGCACCTGTGCATGTTCAGGCTCTGCTGCTTTGCGCCATGTTGCCGGTGCTGTTTTCGTTTCCGGGCAGTACATGCCTCGATCGATCCACAAGTGTAGAATCCAATCCAGCTAGCTGCCTGATTGCTTAGCTTCACCCGTATGCAATACATCCATCCACCTGCTAGCCTGCTTGTTTAGCTAGGTACCACATGAAACGATCAAGCAGCATGTGTGTTTGCTGTTTTGGCTAGCTAACTATGCATGGCATCCTTCACTAGCTACAGCACCTTGTCTCCATGTCTAGCTAGTTCGCGGCATGAACCGATCCAGCTGGCTGCCTGCATGCTTAGCTGCTAGCTATCCATCCCTTGCGTGTATGTCTATGGCGAGTCTCTGCTTTTCACTTCAGCGTCGTCACACAAAACTCCACCTCCCAGTTTTCCCTTTGTCTTCTCTGTTCCGTCTATTTCATTTGCAAACATGTTTATTTTATATTTTCTAATCAGCAGTTCAAATTTGAAAGTGTTATATATGAAAAACTTATCAAAAAAATGTGTAGAATCTAAATATGAAATCCATATGTCTATTTTGCACCTCGCCTCATACCGTGTTAGTATGTCACCTAATAAATAAGTGCGGAGTATTTGGGAATTACCGGATATGTTTCCTCGCTCCGTTTAATCTTGAGTAGCTCACTTTTGCCATGTATGCCATGCTAATCAACACTGAACTTTGTCGGTAGAAATGCAACTCCAACCTAATTTGTTTGTCCGGGGTTCCGACTCCGATTAATATGGATAAGTTGCACCGCCGCATCATGTTTGCCATGCATATCATATCATGATCATGCTGATCCTTATATCCGTAGTAGTAAGACTTGCATGCGTTGTGTGTTCCAGCATTTGCTTCTTTTCGGATAGGATCACGAAGTGATGATGTGAGATACGACGAGTTCTCCGATAAGTTCTTCTGCAGCTTTTCACAGGCGAGCCCTCCCCTTCACCTATTTTACTTTTACATGCTCTTTTGATCTATTGCTATCCCTATGTTGCGATTCTGTTGAGTCACGTGTCCTATCCACCTGTTACCTATATGTCCGAGTTACACCTCCTCGCCCTACCTATTGTTTGTTGTTTGCCAGCTTTGCGAGTCGTAGGCGAGTTTAGGGTTTTGTTGATATCTCGAAATGTTCGGGATATCTTGTTGGGAGGTTATCACATGCTATATCTTTTGTTGGAGATAATCACACTTTACTTTATTGTTAGCAACTAAAATTGTAAGCAGAGGCATCTGTGAGCCCCTTTGCGAAAGCATCGGAACTTTGACTTGCTAATGTCCCCTAGGACCCGAGTTCTTGTTATCTGTTCCGAGATTGAGCGCTCTACCCGTACGTGGGGGAATGGGACCCCCATCACCCACTACCTTTCCTCGAGTCTGTTTATTGGGAGCCACAACCTTGGTTTTATTTGCTCATATGCACGATGCACGATTTACTTCCTGTTGCCTTCGGGTGTTTATTTCTGTATTGTACTCATAACGCGGATAGACTTATCTTGTGCCTGGTCGTAAGTGCCCGCCTGGACTATGTCGCAAACCTCTGGGTCCGTATCGGAGTACGGCCGGACTTCGTCACGGGTAGCTTAGTTGGGTGGCTCCCATTAAACGTTCTCTTGCATTGGGAACGGTCTTGTTGTGAGACTCCACCTGTAGTAAGTGGGTTCGAGCATGCGTATGGTTACATTTGGGCAACCCCTGCAGGGTGTACATCTTATCGATAAGCCGTGTCCGCGGTTATGGACGACTTGGAATTGTATAGCTTGATCATAGAACAACTTACACCTTATTTCCTGTTGCTAATAATTTGCTAATAAAACATTTTCAAAAAGTGTGTGTGCCTTTGCCAGTACCTCTTTGCGAAGGGGGATCGCATCGGCTGTGTTATGTTTGCAGAGTATAGAACTGTTACCTTGTGCGCTCTCTTATCTTCTCTGAGTAGACGGATGTTGTAGCGTGTCTCTATTGGATAGTAGCTTTGCTGCCGCTAAACTCCACATATAGCCGGGTGAAGTTTATACCGCCCACCAGTGAGCATAGCTGGTCTTGTCTCGCAAGTACGTGCCAATGGTACTTACCCTCGCCTTCCTTTCTCTTTGTCTCCTCCCCCTTTTGTCGGCAACCGATGGCCCGACTTTGACAGGTACGAGATGACGATGTTAGCAAGGTTACCCTTCCGGCTTGGCCTGGGCAGGGTTATGGACGCCACTGGTTATCTTCAGGACTCTTAGTCCAATTTGTATCTTGTCCGTACTCGGACGTACTTGATCTTTTGTATGATTTGGATCTTTGTATTGTATATTTGTATCTTGACTCGTTGGAGTCGTTGTTGTAATATATGTTTCTTGTGGGCTCTATTGTAATCCTGTTGTAATGTTACCGCTCGTGTTAATTCCTCTGGCATCACGTGTGTGATTCGTCGCGCACGTCGTGTCGGAGGGCGTCTCTGAATCGATATCATGCGGATTTCAGCGGGTTCGCTGGGATCCTCATGGTACCGGTTCCGGGGCGTCACAAGTTGGTATCAGAGCTCAGGTTGACGGTACTCCACTAGTCCAGCCTGTAGGATAACCTTGCCAACGGACGTTGTTGTGTCTAGTGTCAAAATCTATTTTTTGAAAATTCGTTGCATCTGACTAGCTCTATTTTTCTCCTTACCTCTATTCTTTCTCTTCTTACCTATGCGAGTTTTGAGTCTTCTCTCTTATCTGAGTTCTCCGAGTCTTAGGTTCCGACGTGGGTTGGACAATCTCTGCCTTATCCTAATATGACCGATCTCTGAAGACCGTCCAACAGAAGAACATCACCGACGGCTAATCTTTGTCTTCTCCATTTGACCTCATCTTTGTTTCTGCGATCTTCCTTCCATTCTTTGTGCTTTGTTCCAATCGACTCTTCGCTGACAACGCTTATAAAGATCGCCAATCTGAATTCCATGAGTTGGTTACACAATTCTCCTATTCATGTGCGGAGTAGTACTTCGAGTATGGGATGGACTGATCACCCTACCGATACTCTTATTATTCACTCTTGTCACATTGAATTGGTGGATCCGTGTGACTGATATTCCTTCCTTTGTTTCTCCGGAGTCATCATCGTCATCGGATCAACGACTTCTTGTTGGTGGTGTCGCCGATCAAGCTGGAGCAAGACTTCTTGTTAGTGGTGTCGAGAAGATCGACACGTCGCCTCAAGACCCGATAGTTCACCTCTCTCCCCCCGTACCTTGGCGTGGGATCTCGGGGCGCGATCCCTTGTTAGTGGTGTCGATTGTAACGGCCCCGGATAATACCCCTATTAGATTTGTTTGTTCTTTTTATTTTATGCATCATCATGGCATATCCATCATACCAACCATGTTTTAACAAAATAAAATTATTTCATAAAACCCTATTTCAATATTTTCCTCTCGTATGGTTCTATATAAATCCTCCCTCGATTTTTTTTTATTTAACAAAATCCGAAACAAATATATATGAAATACTTTGGACAAACTAGTTTAAATAAACTATGGTTTGAAAATGGTTCCTTGTTCCCCTTCGTTTCAGATGAATCTTCTTTTTCTTCCTTTTGTTTCCTGGGAGTTTCAAGTCGGAAGAAAAATCTACACAAATAGCCTGTTTGGTTTTGCACCCAGCAACGTTTTGGTGGCCCATGTTCACATCTTCGTTGGCAGCACACGAACATCTCTCTGTTTGTCATCTTCCTGGGTGGTCACGAAGGCAGCGTGACCTCGCCAAGCTCCACCGCCGCATTACGCCTCTTTTTCCCCTCCCTCAAATCCCCATTGAGACAGCTCCCCAAAACCCTAGCCTCTCCCCTTCCCTTGCGCCGCCTCTCTCTGGCTCCTCTTCCTTTTTTTTTCTTTCTTTTCTGTGAGAAACGAAGCACACAAACCACCACCGCTGCATCGACATGGCGCCGTCGTTCCAAGCCGCCCCTCGCCAAGCCGAAGCCACCCGAAGATGCGGCTCGTCATCCTCGCCATCCCCCTCCGAGGAATCTGTCTGTGGCTCTCTAAATCAACGGCGAGATCGCCGTTTCCATCTCTGACGCCGGCGGGAAATTCGTCGGTTCTGGCCGCTCCGGTGAACCTCCGGTGCCACCGACCCCCTGTGATGTTTCTGGTGAGCTGTAGTTCCTCCACAACCTCTCCTATGTCTGGTTCCCCTTCTCTCTCAACCTGCCCACGATGATAGCCTCGCTCCTCCGCAGCACATCGCCGCGGCGCCCCTCCGGCGAGGCCCAGGATGGCGTGCTGCTGTCATCTGCTTCACCACGACGGCGCGGTCGTCTCGGCACCGCCACGCGCCTCCAGGAGCTCCCCTCCTCGCCCAGTACCTCGCCACCTGGTTCCGTCCCGACGTCTGCGCGCACCGTTTGTTTTGTCTTCAGTCTCGACAGGTGCAGTTCGTCAGTTAACTGTTGATTCTCCAGTTTCAGTTATCTCATCCGCGTCCTTGTGCATCACCATGTTTGGCTCGTATGCCCCAGCAGAGATGGTTCGGAAAATGTTCGCACCTGTGCATATTCAGGCTCTGCTGCTTTGCGCCATGTTGCCGGTGCTGTTTTCGTTTCCGGGCAGTACATGCCTCGATCGATCCACAAGTGTAGAATCCAATCCAGCTAGCTGCCTGATTGCTTAGCTTCACCCGTATGCAATACATCCATCCACCTGCTAGCCTGCTTGTTTAGCTAGGTACCACATGAAACGATCAAGCAGCATGTGTGTTTGCTGTTTTGGCTAGCTAACTATGCATGGCATCCTTCACTAGCTACAGCACCTTGTCTCCATGTCTAGCTAGTTCGCGGCATGAACCGATCCAGCTGGCTGCCTGCATGCTTAGCTGCTAGCTATCCATCCCTTGCGTGTATGTCTATGGCGAGTCTCTGCTTTTCACTTCAGCGTCGTCACACAAAACTCCACCTCCCAGTTTTCCCTTTGTCTTCTCTGTTCCGTCTATTTCATTTGCAAACATGTTTATTTTATATTTTCTAATCAGCAGTTCAAATTTGAAAGTGTTATATATGAAAAACTTATCAAAAAAATGTGTAGAATCTAAATATGAAATCCATATGTCTATTTTGCACCTCGCCTCATACCGTGTTAGTATGTCACCTAATAAATAAGTGCGGAGTATTTGGGAATTACCGGATATGTTTCCTCGCTCCGTTTAATCTTGAGTAGCTCACTTTTGCCATGTATGCCATGCTAATCAACACTGAACTTTGTCGGTAGAAATGCAACTCCAACCTAATTTGTTTGTCCGGGGTTCCGACTCCGATTAATATGGATAAGTTGCACCGCCGCATCATGTTTGCCATGCATATCATATCATGATCATGCTGATCCTTATATCCGTAGTAGTAAGACTTGCATGCGTTGTGTGTTCCAGCATTTGCTTCTTCTCGGATAGGATCACGAAGTGATGATGTGAGATACGACGAGTTCTCCGACAAGTTCTTCTGCAGCTTTTCACAGGCGAGCCCTCCCCTTCACCTATTTTACTTTTACATGCTCTTTTGATCTATTGCTATCCCTATGTTGCGATTCTGTTGAGTCACGTGTCCTATCCACCATTACCTATATGTCCGAGTTACACCTCCTCGCCCTACCTATTGTTTGTTGTTTGCCAGCTTTGCGAGTCGTAGGCGAGTTTAGGGTTTTGTTGATATCTCGAAATGTTCGGGATATCTTGTTGGGAGGTTATCACATGCTATATCTTTTGTTGGAGATAATCACACTTTACTTTATTGTTAGCAACTAAAATTGTAAGCAGAGGCATCTGTGAGCCCCTTTGCGAAAGCATCGGAACTTTGACTTGCTAATGTCCCCTAGGACCCGTGTTCTTGTTATCTGTTCCGAGATTGAGCGCTCTACCCGTACGTGGGGGAATGGGACCCCCATCACCCACTACCTTTCCTCGAGTCTGTTTATTGGGAGCCACAACCTTGGTTTTATTTGCTCATATGCACGATGCACGATTTACTTCTGTTGCCTTCGGGTGTTTATATTATGTATTGTACTCATAACGCGGATAGACTTATCTTGTGCACAGTCGTAAGTGCACTTTGGACTATGTCGCAAACCTCTGGGTCCGTATCGGAGTACGGCCGGACTTAAATCACGGGTAGCTTAGTTGGGTGGCTCCCATTAAACTTTCTCTTGCATTGGGAACGGTCTTGTTGTGAGACTCCACCTGTAGTAAGTGGGTTCGAGCATGCGTATGGTTACATTTGGGCAACCCCTGCAGGGTGTACATCTTATCGATAAGCCGTGTCCGCGGTTATGGACGACTTGGAATTGTATAGCTTGATCATAGAACAACTTACACCTTATTTCCTGTTGCTAATAATTTGCTAATAAAACATTTTCAAAAAGTGTGTGTGCCTTTGCCAGTACCTCTTTGCGAAGGGGGATCGCATCGGCTGTGTTATGTTTGCAGAGTATAGAACTGTTACCTTGTGCGCTCTCTTATCTTCTCTGAGTAGACGGATGTTGTAGCGTGTCTCTATTGGATAGTAGCTTTGCTGCCGCTAAACTCCACATATAGCCGGGTGAAGTTTATACCGCCCACCAGCGAGCATAGCTGGTCTTGTCTCGCAAGTACGTGCCAATGGTACTTACCCTCGCCTTCCTTTCTCTTTGTCTCCTCCCCCTTTTGTCGGCAACCGATGGCCCGACTTTGACAGGTACGAGATGACGACGTTAGCAAGGTTACCCTTAGGCTTGGCACAGGCAGGGTTATGGACGCCACTGGTTATCTTCAGGACTCTTAGTCCAATTTGTATCTTGTCCGTACTCGGACGTACTTGATCTTTTGTATGATTTGGATCTTTGTATTGTATATTTGTATCTTGACTCGTTGGAGTCGTTGTTGTAATATATGTTTCTTGTGGGCTCTATTGTAATCCTGTTGTAATGTTACCGCTCGTGTTAATTCCTCTGGCATCACGTGTGTGATTCGTCGCGCACGTCGTGTCGGAGGGCGTCTCTGAATCGATATCATGCGGATTTCGGCGGGTTCGCTGGGATCCTCATGGTACCCGTTCCGGGGCGTCACAATACTCCACTATTGTCTTTGTGATTATGGGATGCATGGTATCATGGCCGTGCTATTCCTCTTGGTTATCTTGTATGCTCGACTTGAGCATGTTCCATCTCAAGATAATGACTTACACTACACCCACCACTTTTGTAGTATAGAGGTATCAATGTCATGATCTTGGTGTATTCTCAACTTGAGAGGAGTATGCCGTGTACCCATTGGAGAGTATGTTGGATAGTGATAATCCACTATCTAAGTTGTATATTTAGCACCACAAATCTGAAAGTATAATCCTCTTTGTGTGGTCATAGTACATGCTTACCTTAAGCAAGTATGATCCACTCCATTACTCCTTTTCACACCATCTATGGCGTGATGACTCTCATCTCGGCCGTAGTGCAATAGTAGTTCAACTCATGAAACTTTAGGTTGGGAACCCCTCAAGGCTTACCTTGTTGTAAATGTTTTATGAAAACCTTGGGTGAGTTGGACTTACCCAAGTGTGTGTTTATGAAAGGAAAGGATCTTGGCAAAGATGGTTGGAAAGAAAATCTTGTTTTCGAAAACTTTGGCGTCTAAGTATTCACCCGTGACAATTAACCCGCGCAACCACATTACCACAGGTGGGACGGGGCTTAGCTCGTAGTTTGTTCTTCTTAACATGGGACACCACACAACTATATAAGGGTAAGGTTACCTGAATCCGGATTGTCGTTGGTGGAGACAATAGTATAACGGGAGGCCTTCGGGTGACCCGTCCGGAAGACACTATGGGTCTCCTGGCTTTGCGGTGGAGCCACGCTCAAAGTGAGGTGAGCTGCCACGGTGCCGGGGAGGTACATACTCCATAGGGTAGGATCCCGTGCTAAGACGAATAGGCGAAAGGCTATGTCCGAGTTTTTGTCATGGCATAGTTGATATGCGGGGATGATGCCCACATGATGAACTCGCGGATCTTGTGGGGAAAGTGTGCAAACTCTGCAGAGTCAAATCTATTCGAATAGCCGTGTCCGCGGTCATGGACGGTTGGAATGGCTGTTGCTTAGCCTGATGAGTTTTGTTTTACAAAATTGTTTGACAAAGCAAAGGAAAGAACTTGTTTTGAAGTACCGGAAGGGTACGGGAAAGGATGTGTCGACCATATGGAGATGGTCGGGAAGGATAAATAAAATTGGGTTACCCCATCCTAGTGTTTTATGTTGTGGAACTCTTTTGAAGTATCTTCTTCAACAAATATATAGAGATGTCATATGATCTTCTTAGTGTCCCCTTCAACTGTGATGTTGGGATGCTACATCCACAAGAGAAACTATTACTCTTTCATATGCTTTATCCACAAGAGAAACTACTTCTCTTCTTCATGCTATTTCCACTGGAGAAATTAGCTCTTCCCTCTTGTCATCTTAGATTAGCATTTGTTATCTTGCACTCTTGCAAAGTACCTTCTTGATGGTTTGCGAGTACAATTCCAAATGTACTCACGGCTTTGTCCCTGGCTATTTACTTGGCCAGACTTGGAGGAACACGATGGATGAAGAAGGAGTTGACGACGTCTATGCGAGCTAGGAACGTCTTCCCAGTAAGTTGCCTGTAGGGTTATGGCAGATGACTTGGGTACTGCCGCTTGAAGTGATGATGCTACTACGATGTTTAGTTAGGCCCTTCGAGGCTATAATGTAAGTATCGGTCATGTGACCATGTTGCTATTTTCTTAGTACGCTTTGTACTGGATGGTGTAATTTGATATCAGTTCGGTTATGTGTTCACGGCGCACTGATCATGGGATCGTGAACTGTATACATAACAGGGAATTTCGGGCAGCTAGTCCGGGGTCCCCACAGAGCTGGTATCAGAGCCATCCTGACTGTAGGAGACCTTAGTTAGCATGGACGTTAGTTAGGAAACAAGTACTTGGGAAAAACTATTTACGAAATAAATTCTTTCTTTAGTCGGAAGCATAGCTTCTACTACTCTTATTTCTTCAAAACTTCCAAATTCTTATCTCTCCGCTTTATAAAAGGTTTGAAAATTCTTGCTCTATTGTCTCATCCACTTCAAACCTACATGTTGGACGACGTCCCTAACACAGACCCGGAGACTCGAAGTCGAAGATGGATCAACCTTTTATGAAGTCTCACGTATCTCCAACGACAACTATTGAAGATCGGACGCCGACTTAGTCCTGCACATAAAGGGATAATAAGATCATGCCTTTGGTTGTCACCAAAGTCTGTCAAGGAGCTGACCTTCTTCCTCCGTGGACTTGCACTTTTTGCAGTCATCAGGGATCAAGTCCTCAGTTTCTTGACTAGTAACTTTTAGGCCAGGTACGAGAATATCTCGACTTCGGGAGCACCTCGACAGCTACCTCTTCGAAGACCTCATGTTTCCGGGATGTCGAGACTAGAAGTTCTACACAGTTTTCTCCTCCACCTCAACCTCAACGACTCAACACCCGGCCCCTTCACTACCAACTGCTACAAGGATCCAAGTTGAAGCCGATGCTGATGATATGAAGACGTCGACATATGTGACCAGCCCAGACCAATAGGATGGATAGGACAAACTCAATCGTTTTGATTGAGATAAACCCGCGCATTAGGAATTTTTGGGTACTTAGAGTACCATGTCTGGTTTGATGATTGCTTGTAGTTCCCTAGTGTGCTGCCTTGAGTGTTTGTATCTGTTTGCTGTGTGCATGTATGTTTTGCTATCTAGACGTTCCCGCCTTTTCTAATTGTTTGGAAATTGTAAAACAGAAATTAAAAATGGAAATCTGCTAGTGTACTGTTTTGCTAATAAAAATAGTTTGGTAGCTCCGATTGATGTGATTCCAATTGCACTAGAACCAGTATGAAATTATCTTTCTGATGCCACTGACCTTGTATTTTTAGGATTTTTGTGCGGTTTTTAATAAATAAAACTCTATCACTGTTTCTGGTTAGTATTTTGAGTCTCAAAAATTGAAAAATAAATATTTTTGAATGATTCCAATTTTGTTGATCTTGTTTTGTTACTGTGCATCTAGGAAAAATACCAGTAGCCTCTGTTAGTGGTATTTTGACTCTGGTTATGGTTGTATGGGTGTCACATGCTATGATAGGATTAAAGTTTGCCTCGCCGATGTATTGCTAACTGTTAGTTAGTTGGGTAGATTAACGAAAGACTCTAACTCTAAACCCGTTAGCAGTTTTTTTTCAACCGTCAGGGAAACTAACTCAGACCCCTATCTACGCCGACTACTTTCAAGGTCATCTGAAGCATCTCTACTACGCCAACAAAGCAAAAGCCAATACCTTCAAGATCCGCTGAAGCATCTCCACTTCATCAAGAAAGCAGAAGCCCCTACCTTCCAGAGTGACTGCACCTCTGCGAGAAGACATACTAACTTGGTCTAACCTTGGAGTAATCGTGCTAACCTCGAGAATATCTTCTTGAAAACCACCCTCTAACACACCCTCTAACAAGGTGAGGGAACAATAGCGTCAAAGCCGAGCTACATCACATGGTTCATCTGGTCCTCATCAAGTGAAGACTCCGGAAGATACCTCCAGAACTCAAGACTAGGTGCAACTTACCGCTCACCAAGCTAACGTAAGTCGGCACCAACCCATAAAGCGAAGATTGTCTTCGACGACCTCTGTTGCTGTTTCTTATGGATACCAACTAGGTGTTTCATCAACTTACTAACTCGCCGCGCATCCCATATGGTTTAGTTAACACGTGAGTGCCTCTTGAAGTTGTGGTCTGCACGTCGCCCTCGAAGATTCTTCAACTGAACAAGGAAGATCGATGACTTCTTCAGAAGCCCGACAGGACCGCAAGGCAGACGCTCTGAGTTTTTCCAAAGGCCCGATGAAAAATCTTAAGGGTGGAAGACTTCGTCTTCCCCTAAAAGTTGGAGCTAACCCTCAAATTTTATATCTTTCAAAAACAACATTGGAAACGTGGGATTGCACTAGCTCCCCTCGAAGCCGTGGACTACACAACGCCCTCTGAAGATGTTCGCCTCAAGACGCGAGACTGGTGACTTCTCCAAGGAGCGCCCGACAAGACCCGTTGCTGAAGCTTACAGTTTTTAAAGCCCCTCCCCGATGAACAATTTTAAGGGTGGAAGACTTCGTCTTCCACTAAATTTAAGCTAACTCTAAATATTTTTTCAACCCTCCTAAGGCACCATTGAGTGCACTAAATTTCTAAAGTCGTGAGCTCCACTAGGGTCGTTAAGAAGCTACAGGTCTAACATCTGCAGGGAGTAGTCAACCTCTTCATGAAGCTCGCCATCGGCAGGAATCCATCATGTCTCTCAGAAGATGTAGTTGCGACCCTCTCAACAACGGCACGCCGACAGAAGAATGGAGTCTAACTTTAGTTACACTTTACAACCCCTCTAGTTCTACACTCAGTAATCTCGGGACGAGATTATTTTAAGGGTGGAAGATCTGTAACACCCCAACTTTTGCAACCTTGATTAATTGTCTTTTTGCAAAAATTAGGGGGACAAATTTTTTTTTTCTAAAAGACTAATTAGATGAATTGCCTTGATCTGTTTGTTGTGATGAATTGCCTTGATCTGTTGGTAGATGTATTGTCTTGATTGCTTGTTGAGTTTTGTCTTGAGCCACCTCAAAGAACAACACCTCTAGTGGTTAAACCAGCAACTCACCAAATAAAACACATGTGTGGCTTAGGAAGAATTGTTTTCCTTCTTACTACATCAAGCTCTTCTTCTGATGATAACATGAGTGTGCCATCATGATCTTCCTCTTTGTGGTACAAGATAGCTCAATCATACTCAATTCAAAACTTGGGATCATCTACCCCTAGCTACATCCCTCTCTTATACCCACTCATTCTTGTTGGTTTTGAGGCCATGTCGACCATCTGTGTTGACAAGCTTAAAATGTCCAGACTTTGGCAATTGATCTCTAAGCACCCACAACTATTATTGTTGACTTCAATGCATGGATCTCATCTATGCAACACCCTCTTCAACCTCCACATCTTGCATGTCTCAGTCTATCTTTGCAGCTCATATATTCAACTTGATCTTGTACCCTATTCAATGATTCAACACTAGATCACTTCCTTCAATTTTACCTCTTGTTTTTATTCAAGTTTAATCTTCACAAAACCAAGAGTGGGAATGGTGGATACATTTTGTAGCCATCATCTACCCTTGAGAACACTTCTCCCTAAATTAGTTTTCTCTCTCAAAAATCCTATTGTTTTTCCTTCTCTAGTTTTGATCACAAAACTACTTCTAGTCTTATTAAATCTTTTCAAGATAATTCTTCAAAGAAAACAAGAAACTGAAATGGGTTTTGTTTCTCATCCCATTTCTACCAAGTGCTGATTTCTAAAACATTATTTTCTATCTTGCCTTATTTTTAACAAAAGGCTTGTTTATGGTACCTATACCATTTTTTGATTACTTTAAATTTGAGAAAACTCTACTTCAGTTGAGAAAGTAAGTAGAACATTTTGAACTTCTATGTTCCAACTAGTTCTCTCAACATTTTCAAACTCCATTCCACTTGAGTTCATTCCCAATTGTCCTTAGACAATTGAGGTGTTTCAAATACTTTTCAATTGAGTTCTATTTCAAATGACAACTCTTGCACATCTTGTGTATCTCTCTGATCTACCACATTGAATCCCCTCCATTCTCCAATTCTTGATCAAATGGATGACCATTTGATACTTTCCAATCAATCCCAATTGACCTCTTATTTGAAGAGCAACTTATATTTTATCATACATACCTCACTCCTCCATTTCTTTCCATCATCACCTTGACCTCATGAATGGATGATTTATGTCAATATATTCATCCTTGTGAGTATATGGTTACTTCACTCACAATCTCTCTTAGCCTTGCTCTACCATTATCTAAACCATCATCACCACCATCATCTCTTGGCCAAATTGACAATTTGATCAAAGTACTTTATTTCTCAACATGGGCACCAATGTTTATTGTCACCTCTTTCCCAAATTTGAATACATCCCCAAGCCACTTTTGGCTAATCATCCCCTACACTCAACTTTGGCCGACATGCATGAAATGGTATTGCGCTTTGTTTGTCCTCTTGTAATATCAAGAAGTAGCCGGCCATGCCAAGCTCTTCGCATGCATGAGCTGAAATTTCTTCATCTCCACTTTCTTCTCTTACAAGCCTTGCCTCCCACCTAACCCAATCACTAAATGAGCAGCCTCCCAACCAGCCCAATCAATGAGGAGGCAGCCAACCATCCTCCCTCTATAAAAGGAGCTTGGCCGGCCACCCCCTCCTCCTTTGCTTCTCATTTTTGACTCTCTACTCCTTCCACCACTCACTCACACTCCTCTCCTACCTCTCCCCCACGAAATCCTGCTCTACCTAGCTACCATGGCCGGCCATGGCCATGGAAAGGCACCTAGATGAAGCTCCCCTCCTCCATCAAGCTCATCCTCACCATGAGAGCATCCCTCTCACTCTCTTCTCCCCTAACCCTAGATGAATCCAGCCCTATTTCTCCTTTCTCCTCTAACAAGATTGGATCTTGATGCAGGTGCATGTTAGTCCAAGCATGGAGAAGGTTGAGCAATCCTCAGATCTGAAGCTCTTGACCCAAGTTCGTCCAAAACCTTGCAGTAATTTCTGCTATCTTGCTGTTTCAGATTCTGCAATGATTTTGTGAAATCCGCCAAATTTCGTGTGCAGCTCCAAATCGAGTGATTCAAAGTTCCACAGATAGATATTGAAAAGGTATACAACTTGGCGTTGGTCTCATCCTCAAATTCGTTACGGATTTTGCATGGTAAATAAAGTTCTGTAAACATGCAGAATCACTGTTTGTTAGATTTCTTCCGTTTAACAAAACCTTTTTGATCAAACTCAACTGTGGGTGAAAGCCCTCTCCAGTACCTTCATTTTGGCGTTGGTTTCACTTCAAATGACCTCCTGATATTGAAATGGTTCACAGATAAATATCTGGTCAGATCTGACTTTGTCGAATTAAACCAGGAGCTTGGAAACGAATTTTTGAATGAAACCAATTGGGTAAGAACCACCTATTCAATACTTTTCCGATGCAGCTGACCTCATATTTTTATGATTTGTGTATGATTTTTGATGAATTAAACTTGTTCTGTGTGTTCTGCAGACATGGCTGCTAGCTTTTAAATCATCAAAAATCCATTTTTTAACCTAATTGTGTGATTCCAATTCTGTAGGATTACTGAATGTTTTCTTAATCATCTCAAACAAGATTCAAACCTTTATCTGTTCTGCTACTCCATAGTTAAAGCAAATGGTGAAAACATGCAGTAAACTTGTAAATCCAATTGTGAGAGTTTCGGAAATAATTTGAACCCAAATCTAATTGTGTGTGAATCTCTGTTTAAATATCTTTCGAATGCCAGTGGCCTCATATTTTTAGGATTTTTCTATGATTTATGGCTTACAGATCTTGTTTTCTGTACAGTCAGATTCAAAGAAATTCCTAAAATTGTAGGTTTAATATTTTTGGGTGATTCCAATTGGGTTAGTCTTGTATTAGTACTGGCTATATAGGAAAAATATTATTAGTCTCTGTTAATATATATTTGTTGCTGTTAGTAATGTTTATGTGTGACATGCATTGTTGAAGCAAAACTTTTCGGTTTATTTAAAACCCTTGACCAACTCTTTTTAGTAGAGATGGGCAACCTTTGTTTTATGCTTGCAAAATAAAACCTCTGCAATTTAACTTTAGCTCTTTTGTTTTGCTTAAGTCTTCAAATGGTGGGGCATATCATTTGCTCCTATTCTTGTGTAGTGTTATGTAAGCTTCTTAAAATAGGGAGAATGATTGCCCGCTTTTCCAAAAATGTTTCAAATTATAATGTGAATGTTTTTGTTGCCAAACTAATGCACTTGTCCTCTTTATGATATTATCTACCAGGGGATATTTGGTTTATACCATGGTGATAACCGAGAGAGGCAATTGCTAAGTTGTGATGCACTCATACCTTTACTAGGTAATTAAATGGGGGTTTCTAAATTAAAACTCTTAAAAATTGTTTTGTGGTGTCTATAGGTCTTTAGTATGTTATACCTTGGCTGCATGGATAGTTGTTGATTGTTGAATGTTGTCTTGTTGATGCAATGTGATTGATTGTGTTCCTTTTATATTTTCCGGCGATAGATGCGAACAATTCCGGAGAAGAAGAAGAAGTGGAATCGGATGAGAAGATTATTTATATTATTGGAATTCTTATATTGATGGAGTTGAAGAAGTACAGGGACAAATAAGCCAAGGCAAGCCATCTTTTGACCTCTGATTCGATGTCTAGTTGGATGTCATTTGTTGATGTCCAAAGCACCTTGGTTCTATGTGTGTTGTTCTCCTTATTATTGTCATATATGTATGGTTGCTAGTGGAGTACTCCCTAGTGGTGATACTCCACTATTGTCTTTGTGATTATGGGATGCATGGTATCATGGCTGTGCTATTCCTCTTGGTTATCTTGTATGCTCGACTTGAGCATGTTCCATCTCAAGATAATGACTTACACTACACCCACCACTTTTGTAGTATAGAGGTATCAATGTCATGATCTTGGTGTATTCTCAACTTGAGAGGAGTATGCCGTGTACCCATTGGAGAGTATGTTGGATAGTGATAATCCACTATCTAAGTTGTATATTTAGCACCACAAATCTGAAAGTATAATCCTCTTTGTGTGGTCATAGTACATGCTTACCTTAAGCAAGTATGATCCACTCCATTACTCCTTTTCACACCATCTATGGCGTGATGACTCTCATCTCGGCCGTAGTGCAATAGTAGTTCAACTCATGAAACTTTAGGTTGGGAACCCCTCAAGGCTTACCTTGTTGTAAATGTTTTATGAAAACCTTGGGTGAGTTGGACTTACCCAAGTGTGTGTTTATGAAAGGAAAAGATCTTGGCAAAGATGGTTGGAAAGAAAATCTTGTTTTCGAAAACTTTGGCGTCTAAGTATTCACCCGTGACAATTAACCCATGCAACCACATTACCCTGGAGTGGGACGGGGCTTAGCTCGTAGTTGTTCTTTTTAACATGGGACACCGCACAACTATATAAAGGTAAGGTTACCCCTGAATCCGGATTGTCGTTGGTGGAGACAATAGTATAACGGGAGGCCTTCGGGGCTGACCCGTCCGGAAGACACTATGGATCTCCTGGCTTGGCGGTGGAGCCACGCTCAAAGTGAGGTGAGCTGCCACGGTGCCGGGGAGGTACATACTCCATAGGGTAGGATCCCGTGCTAAGACAAATAGGCGAAAAGCTATGTCCGAGTTTTTGTCATGGCATAGTTGATATGCGGGGATGATGCCCACATGATGAACTCGCGGATCTTGTGGGGAAAGTGTGCAAACTCTGCAGAGTCAAATCTATTCGAATAGCCGTGTCCGTGGTCATGGACGGTTGGAATGGCTGTTGCTTAGCCTGATGAGTTTTGTTTTACAAAATTGTTTGACAAAGGAAAGGAAATAACTTGTTTTGAAGTACCGGAAGGGTACGGGAAAGGATGTGTCGACCATATGGAGATGGTCGGGAAGGATAAATAAAATTGGGTTACCCCATCCTAGTGTTTTATGTTGTGGAACTCTTTTGAAGTATCTTCTTCAACAAATATATAGAGATGTCATATGATCTTCTTAGTGTCCCCTTCAACTGTGATGTTGGGATGCTACATCCACAAGAGAAACTATTACTCTTTCATATGCTTTATCCACAAGAGAAACTACTTCTCTTCTTCATGCTATTTCCACTGGAGAAATTAGCTCTTCCCTCTTGTCATCTTAGATTAGCACTTGTTATCTTGCACTCTTGCAAAGTACCTTCTTGATGGTTTGCGAGTACAATTCCAAATGTACTCACGGCTTTGTCCCTGGCTATTTACTTGGCCAGACTTGGAGGAACACGATGGATGAAGAAGGAGTTGACGACATCTATGCGAGCTAGGAACGTCTTCCCGATCGATTGCTGTAGGGTTATGGCGGATGACTTGGGTCTTGCTTCTTGAAGTGATGATGCTACTCTGATGTTTAGTTAGGCCCTTCGAGGCTATTATGTAAGTATCGGTCATGTGACCATGTTGTAATTTTCTTATTCCGCTTTGTAATGGATGGTGTAATTTGATATCAGTTCGGTTATGTGTTCACGGCGCACTGATCATGGGATCGTGAACTGTATACATAACAGGGAATTTCGGGCAGCTAGTCCGGGGTCCCCACAGGTCCCACATGTCAGCATCTCTGAACAATAAACCATTCCTTTGTTGGATTTATTTTTTACCCCTAATTTCTGGCTATTTGCCTTTTTCTTTTGATCCCCTGCCCCCTTTGAAACGCTGCTGGCAGGTCGGTCCCACATGTCATCCTCTATGAAGAATAAAAGTTTCCTTTTTTGGATTTATTTTTGACCCCTAATTTCTGGCTATTTGCCTTTTTCTTCTGATCCCTGCCGACTTCGAAATGATCAGGATGCTGCTGGCAGATCAGTCGCACATGTCAGCCTCTATGAAGTATAAATGTTTCCTTTCTAGGATTTATTTTTTACCCCTATTTTCGGGCTACTTTCCTTTTTCTTTGAAACGTTGAGGACGCTACTGTCTCATGGGTCCCACATGGCATGGAGCGATCTAGGATATGTTTTAAATTTCAAATCCACTTTATGAATTTTTAAAAATACTGTTATCCATGTGGGTATGGAGCGATCAAGGATTTTCATATTGGGCATGAGCAGTTTCAAAAATTGGAACCCAATAATTCAAAATAATTAAAAACAACTTTTATGTAGAATCTCCGTGTTTTTTTTTTGCCAATCATAGGATCTGTGTTTCATTAGAAAAGGGCCGAAATTGCATGAGCAGAAAGGCCCATTTGTAGTTATTGGGCTTCGATAGCCGGAGCAAGTAGACCGATAACAATTACCATGTTGATGTTCGTTGGCAACCCAAAAGTGAAATATTGGGCCCAATAGGGGAAGGTTGAACAATACTTTTTCTATTGGGAAGGTGGTACATGGGGTTATCCTGACAAAAAAAATGGAACATGGGTTACTGAAGGTTGCCCATTTGTGCCTAATATGTTTGTCAGCAGGAGTTTTACCTTCCGCCGCCGCCGCTCCGCTTCCGCCGCCACCGCCATGGTCGAGCTAGCGGTACGGCGGCATCTCGAGCTCGGGGTAGCGCAGCGTCCGCGCGCCCCAAATTAAGGTACCTATTAAGCGGAGATACGTACCGGCGACGAGCACATCGGCCTCGCGACGGCACCTATGATAGGCTCGGCTGGCCTTGGGGCATTTACCCCTAGCCTCTTCCATGCTCAAGTTTTAGAAATGTTTCTGGCTCTGTTCAACACTAGATCAAATTTGTCAACATGACCATTTTTATGGAGTAGCAACGAGTTGAATCTCTCAAAACTCTTTAAGTTCTGCAATATAACGACTAATTGGTACTACCTTATACAAACTGATTACATATCCTTATTTTGGAAGCAAACAATCACACACTTATAGTTTACTAGTCAGCTGCTCGTAACGTTAAAAATCGGCAATTATAATGAATAAACCTGTAATTTTCACTTAAAATGCATTAAGGAGCATCAAATTTGACAAATCAAACCATGTCTTACTGAAAATTGACATGTCTTTCTCATGCAGAAATGTAAAATTATCCATGCATGTGCGTTTATACAGGTTACGTTTTGCACGTATTATTTTTTGTAACTTTTCTGACTACCTTCAAAGCTCCAATCCTTCTTCATCATCTTTGTTGTACCGCACTGATGCAAGTGAATTTCAAGCTGCTCGCCAGATGCGACTTCATGTCCGATATGTGTACTATGCCTTCTCCATCTAGTGCTAGTTACGCCTCTGTGCTAATTAATTCTATCCCAGTGCCTACATCCAGCACAAACCTCTGTCATTGCAGCTGTGACTCACCTCGACCATTGGAGCCCAATCACAAGAGCGAGCTTAGTCTCAACCAGAGAGGCATGTGTCTCATGGTTAGCTATCTACAGCTTGCTGTCTTACTAAAACTGTGTCTATCATAGAGATCACCTCGCTGGTGTAGCAATGGCTGCAAGTAGCTGCTACCATGAGTGAAGGGGATAAGGAATAAAATATTAAAAAATGGGGTGGGGCCAACAAGCAGGAAAGCTATCTATAGCTTTATGGATGTTTTTGGAATTGGGTAGAAAATAGTAGATGACACTCTAGCAGCGAATCCCAGAGACCAAGGCCGTTGGATGATGTCTAATGAACGGCAGAACTGTGTTCAAGAAAAAAACGGCAGAACAAAATAGGCGAAATTAGCTTGAATTTTGATAATAAATCTTGGGCATTTTCCCTCGAACATGATGTACTACTACTACTGTACTCAACTTTGGGTAGTCTCTGGACTAGTCTCTCTCGTCCACCAATTATTATTATTATACTACTGCGGAAAGTTGAGGGGAGTCCCTAGTCCCGAGCACTTCGCCCACTTCCCCTGGCCTCATCCCAGAGATCTTACACCAACCACCTCACCGTCGACTAGCCGCCAGTCTACACCCCTCCGAAGAATCCCCAATGGCGGCGACGCCCCTACTAGAGCGCTCCTCACGCGAGCGCATCATCAAGTCTGGCCCACATGTCTTCCGTGCCTGCCATGTGTCGGCAAGCACGACCGACTTCTCCGTCGGCGAGCCGCCGGCCATGTGCGAGGGAGAGGCGTCCCCGTACACTATGACAGTGCACATCTTCTTCTCGAGGACATACGAGCTCAGGAGGATGGCCGGCCCCTCCCTGCCTCACTGGATGAGGACGATATCACCACTACACCCTGCGAAGAGGTGGTGCTGGATCTTGGCTTGCCTCTGAGGGAGCTGCGTAGTGGGGGCTCTATCGTGCAAACTATGCGCGAGACTCTTGCCCGTGTATGGCTGCTCAAGAACCTGAACCTCACGGAGGAGGAGTGGGACATCATCATGCCTTACGATGTTATGCACCTGATGTGGCAGCAGGCGTGTCGTCGGGTCGGTGGCCTCCACTTCGACCTCACCCTTAGGGTGGACCACCGGCTCATTGTCAACTTGCCGGCGCTGCAAGACAGTTGGGTCCTAGTTGCGCCGGAGGACGGCCACTGCAGCATATGCATGTTGGGGTTGTCGCGGCGCACAACGGTGCGTCTCCGGGGATGCAAACACCCATTCCATAGGAAGTGCATCTTCTCCTGGTTTGTAACGAACGCCAGCTGCCCTATCTGCCGCGATAAAGTGTTGACCCATCTTATTTTCGATTTGTAGCATAGTATGAATAAAAACCTTGTATGATAGGGATGTCATGCCAACTTGAATCCTATGTCTAGAGAAATTCTATTTGATTGTGGTTATAAGATATTTTGCATTAGTTTGATCTATTATCATTCTATTTTCCTATGGGATATGACCCTATGAATCAAATAGCCTGGGATTACTTCCACACAATTAAGTTTGACCAACTTTTAGTAGGACAACAAACATAAATAATTAGTCATCATGGGATTACAATCCAACAGATAATTGTCTTCAGGACTCATACATTTTCCAAATAGAAAAATCAAAACAAATCATGGTTCTTCATCTCACAACATGATACAGAGACAAGAGTCTAATCATCATCATCATCATCACCTCCGTCTTCATTCTGATATTCGTGCATGGTCTCATCCTGCTCGTCGTGTCCATTCTCCTCCTGAGATTCACCAGGTAGCTTCAGTTTATCCATCTCTTTGTCGACTATACTAACCTCAACAGTGAAATCTACTTCTCCATCATGTGCAGGGATGATACGTCTCCGACGTATCGATAATTTCTTATGTTCCATGCCACATTATTGATGTTATCTACATGTTTTATGCACACTTTATGTCATATTCGTGCATTTTCTGGAACTAACCTATTAACAAGATGCCGAAGTGCCGATTCTTTGTTTCTGCTGTTTTTGGTTTCAGAAATCCTAGTAAGGAAATATTCTCGGAATTGGACGAAATCAACGCCCAGGGTCCTATTTTGCCACGAAGCTTCCAGAAGACCGAAGAGGAGACGAAGTGGGGCCACGAGGGATAAAACATTGTAGTGTGGGCCCCTCGTGTGGCCCCCTGACCTGCCCTTCCGCCTACAAATAGCCTTCGTCGCGAAACCCCCAGTACCGAGAGCCACGATAGGGAAAACCTTCCAGAGACGCCGCCGCCGCCAATCCCATCTCGGGGGATTCAGGAGATCGCCTCCGGCACCCTACCGGAGAGGGGAATCATCTCCCGGAGGACTCTACGCCGCCATGGTCGCCTCCGGAGTGATGTGTGAGTAGTCTACCCCTGGACTATGGGTCCATAGCAGTAGCTAGATGGTTGTCTTCTCCCCATTGTGCTTAATTGTCGGGTCTTGTGAGCTGCCGAACATGATCAAGATCATCTATCTGTAATTCTATATGTTGCGTTTGTTGGGATCCGATGAATAGAGAATACTTGTTATGTTGATTATCAATTTATGTCTATGTGTTGTTTATGATCTTGCATGCTCTCCGTTACTAGTAGATGCTCTGGCCAAGTAGATGCTTGTAACTCCAAGAGGGAGTATTTATGCTCGATAGTGGGTTCATGTCTCCGTGAATGCGGGAAGTGACAGAAATCTCTAAGATTATGGATGTGCTGTTGCCACTAGGGATAAAACATTGGTGCTATGTTCGAGGATGTAGTTACTGATTACATTACGCGCAATACTTAATGCAATTGTCTGTTGTTAGCAACTTAATACTGGAGGGGGTTCGGATGATAACCTGAAGGTGGACTTTTTAGGCATAGATGCATGCTGGATAGCGGTCTATGTACTTTGTCGTAATGCCCAATTAAATCTCACTATACTCATCATAATATGTATGTGCATGGTCATGCCCTCTTTAATTGTCAATTGCCCAACTGTAATTTGTTCACCCAACATGCTGTTTATCTTATGGAAGAGACACCTCTAGTGAACTGTGGACCCCGGTCCAATTCTCTACACTGAAATTCAATCTACTGCAATACTGTTCTACTATTTTCTGCAAACAATCATCATCCACACTATACATCTAATCCTTTGTTACAGCAAGCCGGTAAGATTGACAACCTCGCTGTTTCGTTGGGGCAAAGTACTTGGTTTGTGTTGTGCAGGTTCCACGTTGGCGCCGGAATTCCTGGTGTTGCGCCGCACTACATCTCGCCGCCATCAACCTTCAACGTGCTTCTTGGCTCCTACTGGTTCGATAAACCTTGGTTTCATACTGAGGGAAAACTTGCCGCTGTACGCATCACACCTTCCTCTTGGGGTTCCCAACGGACGCGTGCTGTATGCGTATCAAGCACTTTTTCTGGCGCCGTTGCCGGGGAGATCAAGACACGCTGCAAGGGGAGTCTCCACATCCCAATCTCTTTTAATTTGTTTTTTGTCTTGCTTAGTTTTATTTACTACTTTGTTTGCTGCACTAAATCAAAATACAAAAAAATTAGTTGCTAGTTTTACTTTATTTGCTGTCTTGTTTGCCATATCAAAAACACAAAAAAATTAGTTACTTGCATTTACTTTATCTAGTTTGCTTTATTTACTGTTGCTAAAATGGGTACTCCTGAAAATACTAAGTTGTGTGACTTCACAACCACAAATAATAATGATTTCTTATGCACACCTATTGCTCCACCTGCTACTACAGCAGAATTCTTTGAAATTAAACCTGCTTTACTGAATCTTGTTATGCGAGAGCAATTTTCTGGTGTTAGTTCTGATGATGCTGCTGCCCATCTTAATAATTTTGTTGAACAATGTGAAATGCAAAAATATAAAGATGTAGATGGTGACATTATAAAATTAAAATTGTTCCCTTTCTCATTAAGAGGAAGAGCTAAAGATTGGTTGCTATCTCTGCCTAAGAATAGTATTGATTCATGGACTAAATGCAAGGATGCTTTTATTGGTAGATATTATCCCCGTGCTAAAATTATATCTTTGAGGAGTAGCATAATGAATTTTAAACAATTTGATACTGAGCATGTTGCACAAGCATGGGAAAGAATGAAATCTTTGGTTAAAAATTGCCCAACCCATGGACTGACTACTTGGATGATCATCCAAACCTTTTATGCAGGACTGAATTTTTCTTCGCGGAACCTATTGGATTCAGCTGCTGGAGGTACCTTTATGTCCATCACTCTTGGTGAAGCAACAAAGCTTCTTGATAATATGATGATCAACTACTCTGAATGGCACACGGAAAGAGCTCCACAAGGTAAGAAGGTAAATTCTGTCGAAGAAACCTCTTCCTTGAATGATAAGATTGATGCTATTATGTCTATGCTTGTGAATGATAGGACAAATGTTGATCCTAATAATGTTCCGTTAGCTTCATTGGTTGCACAAGAAGAACATGTTGATGTAAACTTCATTAAAAATAATAATTTCAACAACAATGCTTACCGGAACAATTCTAGTAACAACTATAGGTCATATCCTTATAATAATGGCAACGACTATGGTAATTCTTATGGGAATCCTTACAACAATAATAGGAATTCACCCCCTAGACTTGAAGCCATGCTTAAAGAATTTATTAGTACACAAACTGCTTTTAACAAATCTGTTGAAGAAAAGCTTGGGAAAATTGATATACTTGCTTCTAAAGTCGATAGTCTTGCTGCTGATGTTGATCTTTTGAAATCGAAAGTTATGCCTAATGAAAATCATCATAATAAAATTGTTACTACAGCAAATGCCATCCAAGTTAGAATTAATGAGAATATAAGATTGATGGCCCAATTGCATGCTAGGTGGGAAAGAGAAGAAAATGAAAAAGAAGATAATATAGCTAAAGTTTGGACTATTACCACCACTAGTAATGCTAATGCTACACATGTTGCTGCACCTCCTACTATTAATAATAAAAGAATTGGTGTTAGCAATGTTTCCACTTCTAATGCAAAGCGCGACAAACTGCACAGCTATGAAACTGCACTGTGATAAAGCTAGAAATTTTTTCCAACATTGGGGATGATGATCCCATTGCTTTAGATTATAATGGTTTGAATTTTGATGATTGCCACATCTCTGAAGTTATAAAGTTCTTGCAAAAACTTGCTAAAAGTCCTAATGCTAGTGCTATAAATTTGGCTTTCACGCAACATATTACAAATGCTCTCATAAAAGCTAGAGAAGAGAAATTAGAGCGCGAAGCCTCTATTCCTAGAAAGCTAGAGGATGGTTGGGAGCCCATAATTAAGATGAAGGTTAAAGATTTTTATTGTAATGCTTTATGTGATCTTGGTGCAAGTATTTCTGTTATGCCTAAGAAAATCTATAATATGCTTGACTTGCCACCGCTGAAAAATTGTTATTTGGATGTTAATCTTGCTGATCATTCTACAAAGAAACCTTTGGGGAAAGTTGATAATGTTCGCATTACCGTTAACAATAACCTTGTCCCCGTTGATTTTGTTGTCTTGGATATTGAATGCAATGCATCTTGTCCCATTATATTGGGAAGACCTTTTCTTCGAACTGTTGGTGCTATCATTGATATGAAGGAAGGTAATATTAAATATCAATTTCCTCTCAAGAAAGGTATGGAACACTTCCCTAGAAAGAGAATGAAGTTACCTTTTGATTCTATTATTAGAACAAATTATGATGTTGACACTTCGTCTCTTGATAATACTTGATATACACTTTCTGCGCCTAGCTGAAAGGCGTTAAAGAAAAGCGCTTATGGGAGACAACCCATGGTTTTTACTACAGTGTGTCTTGGAAGTTGTTTACTACTGTAGCAACCTCTCCTTATCTTAGTTTAGTGTTTTGTTGTGCCAAGTAAATCGTTGATAGAAAAGTTCATACTAGATTTGGATTACTGCGCAGAAACAGATTTCTTTGCTGTCACGAATCTGGGCTGTTTTCTCTGTAGGTAACTCAGAAAATTATGCCAATTTACGTGAGTGATCCTCAGATATGTACGCAACTTTCATTCAATTTGAGCATTTTCATTTGAGCAAGTCTAGTGCCTCGATAAAATTCGTCATTACGAATTGTTCTGTTTTGACAGATTCTGCCTTTTATTTCGCATTGCCTGTTTTGTTATGTTCGATGGATATTTTGATTCCATTGACTTTCAGTAGCTTTGTGCAATGTCCAGAAGTGTTAAGAATGATTAGGTCACCTCTGAACATGTATATTTTGATTGTGCACTAACCCTCTAATGAGTTGTTCTAAGTTTGGTGTGGAGGAAGTTTTCAAGGATCAAGAGAGGGAGATGATACAACATGATCAAGGAGAGTGAAAGCTCTAAGCTTGGGGATGCCCCGGTGGTTCACCCCTGCATATATCAAGAAGACGCAAGCATCTAAGCTTGGGGATGCCCAAGGCATCCCCTTCTTCATCGACAACATTATCAGGTTCCTCCCCTGAAACTATATTTTTATTCCATCACATCTTATGTGCTTTTCTTGGAGCGTCGGTTTGTTTTTGTTTTTGTTTTGTTTGAATAAAATGGATCCTAGCATTCACTGTGTGGGAGAGAGACATGCTCCGCTGTAGCATATGGACAAGTATGTCCTTAGGCTCTACTCATAGTATTCATGGCGAAGTTTTTTCTTCGTTAAATTGTTATATGGTTGGAATTGGAAAATGATACATGTAGTAATTGCTAAAATGTCTTGGATAAGGTCATACTTGGCAATTGTTGTGCTCATGTTTAAGCTCTTGCATCATATACTTTGCACCCATTAATGAAGAAATACATAGAGCATGCTAAAATTTGGTTTGCATATTTGGTTTCTCTAAGGTCTAGATAATTTCTAGTATTGAGTTTGAACAACAAGGAAGACGGTGTAGAGTCTTATAATGTTTTCAATATGTCTTTTATGTGAGTTTTGCTGCACCGCTTCATCCTTGTGTTTGTTTCAAATAGCCTTGCTAGCCTAAACCTTGTATCGAGAGGGAATACCTCTCATGCATCCAAAATAGTTGAGCCAACCACTATGCCACTTGTGTCCACCATACCTACCTACTACATGGAATTTCTCCGCCATTCCAAAGTAAATTGCTTGAGTGCTACCTTTAAATTTCCATTCTCCACCTTTACAATATATAGCTCATGGGACAAATAGCTTAAAAACTATTGTGGTATTGAATATGTACTTATGCACTTTATCTCTTATTAAGTTGCTCGTTGTGCGATAACCATGTTCACTGGGGACGCCATCAACTACTCTTTGTTGAATTTCATGTGAGTTGCTATGCATGTTCGTCTTGTCTGAAGTAAGAGCGATCTACCACCTTATGGTTAGAGCATGCATATTGTTAGAGAAGAACATTGGGCCGCTAACTAAAGCCATGATCCATGGTGGAAGTTTCAGTTTTGGACAATATCCTCAATCTCATATGAGAAAATTAATTGTTGTTACATGCTTATGCATAAAAGAGGAGTCCATTATCTGTTGTCTATGTTGTCCCGGTATGGATGTCTAAGTTGAGAATAATCAATAGCGAGAAATCCGATGCGAGCTTTCTCCTTAGACCTTTGTACAGGCGGCATAGAGGTACCCCTTTGTGACACTTGGTTAAAACATGTGCATTGCGATGATCCCGGTAGTCCAAGCTAATTAGGACAAGGTGCGGACACTATTAGTATACTATGCATGAGGCTTGCAACTTGTAAGATATAATTTACATGATACATATGCTTTATTACTACCGTTGACAAAATTGTTTCTCGTTTTCAAAATCAAAGCTCTAGCACAAATATAGCAATCGATGCTTTCCTCTTTGAAGGACCTTTCTTTTACTTTTATTGTTGAGTCAGTTCACCTATTTCTCTCCACCTCAAGAAGCGAACACTTGTGTGAACTGTGCATTGATTCCTACATATTTGCATATTGCACTTGTTATATTACTCTATGTTGACAATATCCATGAGATATACATGTTACAAGTTGAAAGCAACCGCTGAAAATTAATCTTCCTTTGTGTTGCTTCAATGCTTTTACTATGAATTATTGCTTTATGAGTAACTCTTATGCAAGACTTATTGATGCTTGTCTTGAAGTACTATTCATGAAAAGTCTTTGCTATATGATTCACTTGTTTACTCATGTCATATACATTGTTTTGATCGCTGCATTCACTACATATGCTTTACAAATAGTATGATCAAGGTTATGATGGCATGTCACTCCAGAAATTATCTTTGTTTATCGTTTACCTGCTCGGGACGAGCAGGAACTAAGCTTGGGGATGCTGATACGTCTCCGACATATCGATAATTTCTTATGTTCCATGCCACATTATTGATGTTATCTACATGTTTTATGCACACTTTATGTCATATTCGTGCATTTTCTGGAACTAACCTATTAACAAGATGCCGAAGTGCCGATTCTTTTTCTGCTGTTTTTGGTTTCAGAAATCCTAGTAAGGAAATATTCTCGGAATTGGACGAAATCAACGCCCAGGGTCCTATTTTGCCACGAAGCTTCCAGAAGACCGAAGAGGAGACGAAGTGGGGCCACGAGGTGGCCACACCCTAGGGCGGCGCGGCCCAGGTCTTGGCCGCGCTGACCTGTAGTGTGGGCCCCTCATGTGGCCCCCTGACCTGCCCTTCCGCCTACAAATAGCCTTCGTCGCGAAACCCCCAGTACCGAGAGCCACGATACGGAAAACCTTCCAGAGATGCCGCCGCCGCCAATCCCATCTCGGGGGATTCAGGAGATCGCCTCCGGCACCCTGCCGGAGAGGGGAATCATCTCCCGGAGGACTCTACGCCGCCATGGTCGCCTCCGGAGTGATGTGTGAGTAGTCTACCCCTGGACTATGGGTCCATAGCAGTAGCTAGATGGTTGTCTTCTCCCCATTGTGCTTAATTGTCGGGTCTTGTGAGCTGCCGAACATGATCAAGATCATCTATCTGTAATTCTATATGTTGCGTTTGTTGGGATCCGATGAATAGAGAATACTTGTTATGTTGATTATCAATTTATGTCTATGTGTTGTTTATGATCTTGCATGCTCTCCGTTACTAGTAGATGCTCTGGCCAAGTAGATGCTTGTAACTCCAAGAGGGAGTATTTATGCTCGATAGTGGGTTCATGTCTCCGTGAATCTGGGGAAGTGACAGAAATCTCTAAGATTATGGATGTGCTGTTGCCACTAGGGATAAAACATTGGTGCTATGTTCGAGGATGTAGTTACTGATTACATTACGCGCAATACTTAATGCAATTGTCTGTTGTTAGCAACTTAATACTGGAGGGGGTTCGGATGATAACCTGAAGGTGGACTTTTTAGGCATAGATGCATGCTGGATAGCGGTCTATGTACTTTGTCGTAATGCCCAATTAAATCTCACTATACTCATCATAATATGTATGTGCATGGTCATGCCCTCTTTATTTGTCAATTGCCCAACTGTAATTTGTTCACCCAACATGCTATTTATCTTATGGGAGAGACACCTATAGTGAACTGTGGACCCCGGTCCAATTCTCTACACTGAAATACAATCTACTGCAATACTGTTCTACTGTTTTCTGCAAACAATCATCATCCACACTATACATCTAATCCTTTGTTACAGCAAGCCGGTGAGATTGACAACCTCGCTGTTTCGTTGGGGCAAAGTACTTGGTTTGTGTTGTGCAGGTTCCACGTTGGCGCCGGAATCCCTGGTGTTGTGCCGCACTACATCTCGCCGCCATCAACCTTCAACGTGCTTCTTGGCTCCTACTGGTTCGATAAACCTTGGTTTCATACTGAGGGAAAACTTGCCGCTGTACGCATCACACCTTCCTCTTGGGGTTCCCAACGGACACGTGATGTACGCGTATCAAGGGATACCTGTATCCAACGAGGTTTCATCAATGTCAGCAACTTTAGTTTGCCTAGAACCAGCGAAATCATCTTGTTGGGCACCAATTATTGGATCTGCATTCTCATCCAAATCATTTATGTTCCTTGCCACAAACTTTTGCACATACTGCCATCCTTTTCTAGATATGTCTTCCAAGAAAAGTACCTTGGCCGCTTGAGGTACCAAAATATAAGGATCATCCTTGTACCACTGAGCAGTAGTATTGACTGATATGAAATACCCATCATTTATGGCACCTTTGCCCTTGTTTGGATCTTGGTTGTACCAGTAACACTTAAATAGAACCACAGATTGGACAGTAACATTATCACTATAGAACAACTGAATAACCTCTTCTATGTGACCATAATGGTCAAATGACTCTGATCTCTTCTTTCTGGTTGTCAAGTGATCTCCACTGGTTGTGATGCCACTATTTCTTGTCTTCAAATGTTGTTCACGCTCATAGGAGCTGTAATGGACACCATTGGCATCGCAAGCTGCAGCTACCAACACCCTCTTATCTGGACCACGTGATAGGACAAGGAGATCAGCACTAACAGCGCCTGGATTCTCCGCATGTAGTTTCAAGATCTACGATTACGAAATAGACAAGAGGTCATCTCATGTGAAAACACATAGACAAGTCAGAGTGCAATTGAACATCTTACATGTTTCTCAAACCAGTCCTGAAACCCACTCCCACGTGCCGATAGCTTTCCATTCGTTTCCATGTACAACCTGCAAAACATAGCCAAGTCAGCTGAATATATTTCATTTTGATACAAGTTCATAGTATATGCGAGGAACTGAGGATTTCGTGTGCATAGTAATCACTTAACATATTCATCAGCCTCTGCAGCATTATTCAGCACATACCAAGACAACTGTTCAAATTCAGACTGCTCTAATGTTTTTTCGGTCCTCTTTCCTATTAGGTCAACACCATGATTAAAAACAGATCCTCCAACCTCCAAAATTCTACGACCCCGGTTGAATCTGGTCTCAATATCAGGAATATATCTTGATGCAAATGTATATGCTTCAGCTGCAATATACGCCACTGGAATGCAAGCCTTCGGTCTAGCTTTGTTCCTAACTGTTTTCTTGAAAGTGCACAGTCGACGTTCTATAGGGTACATCCATCCATACTGTACCGGACCTCTTAAAAGTGCCTCGTCAGGTAGATGAACAGCCAAATGCACCATCACATCAAAGAACGATGGAGGATATATCAGCTCCAGCTTACACAGGATTACTGCTATGTCCACCTTAAGACGTTTTACAACAGCTCTGCATAGAGTTTTACTACATATTTCCCTAAAGAACCTTCCCAACTCTGCAATCACGGTGTACATATTTGGCTTCACTAAATCTTTAATGCCAATAACTAAAAGCCTTTGCAGCAGGATGTGACAATCGTGGGTTTTCAACCCTTGGAGCTTGTTTCCTTCAGCATTGAGACAATTTGCAATGTTGGAAGCAAATCCGAACGGGAACATCACACCTCGGAGGTACTCACAAAATAATCTCCTTTTAGGCATCGGCAATGTGAATTCCGCGCCTCGAAATTTATAATGTTTTTCCTTTCCTTTGTTCACTTTGTCATTACGATCCAGTTGCAAGTGCATGTTAACATTCAATGTTGCACAATCAATCCTAGCATTTGAGCTATCTTTTGTCTTGGATGGAATGTTGAGTAATGTGCCGACAGTGCTGTCACATATATTTTTCTCCATGTGCATGATATCAATATTATGCCGAAGCTTCTTACCAGCCCAATACGGCAAGTCCCAAAGAGTGGCCCTGCGCTTATAAAATATTCTCGGTCTATCATTTTCCATTTCCTTCCTCTTGGTACATGCTGCTATTTCACCTCCCATCTTCCTTTTGGTAGCTGGTAGACTCTGTTCATCTCATCTCTTCTTCCTTTTTCTACCTGCTACTACTGCTGCTGCATCTTCTATATTCTTCTCTGTTGTACCTGCTGTGGCGGCTGGTGGTTTTCCTGGTTTAACATTTCTGACCGCTTCTAGGTGCACCTCCAACTCGTGACTCGTAAAGTGTTGTGGTTCAGTCTTTACACAGGCCTGATCACCAATAAATTGCAAATTTTTATTATTTTTTTGGAAACTGTGACCTATTGGAAGGAAACGGTGATGGCCCATATAGCATATCTTGTTTATTATCCTCACTGCCAGCTGATCTGTATCACAGTGAACACATGCATTATAACCTGATGTTACTCTGCCTGACATTGTGCCCAAAGATGGATAATCATGGGTGCAATACAGTACAGCAACACGTAATAGAAAATTTTGTTCTTTAGGTTGACACGCATCCCGTGTAGGGACACCCTCCCATAATGTTTGCAAGTCTCTAATAAGAGTCTGCATGAACACATCAAAATCCTTCCCAGGAGATTTGGGACCTGGGATGAGTAAGGCCATCATACAGTTCGACTGATCGGTGCATGTCCAGGGAGCCTGGTTGTATGGTGTAACTAGTACTGGCCACATGCTATACGAGTTGCTCATGTTGCCAAATGGGTTGAATCCATCTGTAGCAAGGCCAAGTCTCAGGTTCCTTGGATCTGTAGCAAAATCTGGATGATCCAGGTCGAATTGCTTCCATTCATCGCCATCAGTAGGATGCCTCAGTAAATCAGGGTCGGGCGTGAGAATCTCTTTGTGCCATCTTGTTTCCCGAGATGTTTGTTCTGAAGCAAACAACCACTGCAATCTTTGTACAAGTGGAAAGTATCTCAGAACCTTCCAAGGAATCTTTTTCTTACCACCAGCTCCATCATGTTTCCATCTTGATTCTTTACATACTGGACATTCATCGAGGTCATTATACTCCATCCAAAACAGTGCACAGTTATTTTTGCAAAAATCAATCTTCTCATATCCAAGTCCCAGTACCTTGATGTACTGCTTCACCTCATAAAAGGATTTTGGCAGTCCAGCACCAGGGAGTGCATCGCTGTATGTCTTCGCAACTGCATTGAAGGCTTTATTGGTAATCCCCTGGTATGACTTGTCATGAAGTAATTTCACAATTAATTCGAATCTTGACACAACAGAACCAGGGGCCACTAAGCGCTTAGCATCTTCTATCAAGTCATGGAAAAGAGGCTTTTTGTGATAACCATGGGGCTGTTGGCCTGCATATGGATACAGACCCCGTAACAAATTAGCAGTAGCCTCATCCTGGACGAGATCTTCAGGCTGATAACCATCAGAATAAAGAGGATCAATAATCTGAGGCTGATCATAGTGTTCACCATGGTTAATCCACCTAATATATGTCTGGTCCATCCCATAAACGAATAAATGATCTGAGACTACATGTTGAGGCTTGGACCCAATATTCAAACATACGCGGCATGGACAAATCACTTCCTTTGTTGTGTCGCCATCAGTAAAATCACTAACTTGCTCATGAAGTCTTCAATACCACTCAAATATGTTAGTGTGTTCAATGAGTGAAATAATATCCAAGTTCTGTCCATCTGTTGAGGGAATAGATGGTCAAAGAAGCGATAAGCTATTTCAACAAACAGGTCACCTACGAATGTAAGAAAACATACCTGAGCAAACAGGTCGAATATAAAACTATAAATGCTACATTATTTGAGCCGATTTCAGCAAACGAACTGAGTGCAAAACTACGGCTACCTAGCGAACAGATTTTTTTTAGGCTGACCACTGGGTTTCCCCACTTTGTATTTTTTTCTTTTTATTAATAAAAAGAGGGAAATATGTACAAAAGTTGCTGGAGAGCAGCAACTAAAAGGATCATAGATCCCAAACAGCAAAATATATATATAATGTTCTACCCATGATATGATTTCCTCTTTGCCTTATGAACAAGGAGAGCAATTTCATCCTTGAATCTCTTGTGCCATCTGTAAATGCTTGGGGGCGAACAAATATATCGAAAGCAATACAATACCAACACATTCTTTCTTCTTTTTTGCCGTAATTCCGCCGATCTATTAGCAGTGCAAAGAAGTCAAAAGTACTAAGATTACAAACAGGTCCATAGACCACCAGGGCCGTACCTGAGAATACGGAGGGCCTGAGAAAAACAAGAAATAGAGGACCTCAACATGATCATTGGCAACTAAATGATTTTATATATACTACTCACTCCATTTCAATAAACAATGCACCCTTGTTTTTCGTATTTTATCTTCGAAAAAATATTAATCTATATCTCTCTATTTAAAAATGATGTTTCAACTTTATGTAGATATACATGTATTTAGATGAGTTTAGTTTGCAGATACATGCAAGTTTTGATGAAGTTGAAACATATTTTTCAGGATGAAGTATATAATTTTTTTTTTGATATAAAACTGGTACCATTAGAAAGTATTTTCCATCATGATTCTAACAATGCTGCTTACGTATTATATGATCGTGATACTGTTGTCCTATTTATTTGGTCAAGGTTCACATTGAAATGTGGTAAAATAAATTAAAAGAAGTGCATCGTGTGAAAAAGCAATCTAAGAATTCAAAAGTGCTACTTGTTATTCGAAACATGACATCTTTCAAAAATGAATCTTTAATTAGTACTTCATAAAAATCATTGAGACAAAATATTAATATTCATTGGAAGACTAACTGAATTAGCTGCACTCGCGATGAAAGAGAAAGAGAAGATACGGGTAAGAGCAAGTACAATAAGGTACAGTCTTTTTGTTTATTTGTTTGGGTTGCTCATCAAGCTTATCGCTCGATACAATAAGTTACAGTCAGCGGGAGTGGTGTTTTGGAACATGGGTGCATAGTGGGTGGTATCATGGAGTACTATCATAGATATGCTATATTTCTTATAGTGGAGTATTGAAAATGGCATAGAAGGGGATATTGAGAATTGAGAGTGGCATAAACACAACTTCAGTTTTTGTAATGGCATAAACACAACTTGTGAATTGAGGAGTGGCATAGAACCAATTAACCGTTGTTTCAATAACAGCCATCAAAAGCCGATCGAGCGCACGAGAATGGATCCAAAATTTACCCATTTTTAGTTTCACAAGAAAATTTTAAATTTAAAATTCGTACTGCCTAGAAGTATTTGAAACAAAAATCCAGTAAATCTTATATGTTGGGTTATGCATTCTGCGGGAGTTTCATCAGATTCAGCCATATTGTTTATCAATAAACCTCATTTTATGTTTTACAACCAACTTTAGACTTAAAATTCAAACTGTCCAGAAAAAAGAACAACATTCCAGTAAATCTTATATATTTCTTCTGCATTCTGGGAAATATTGGTCGGAATCAAAAAAATAGTTTGGGAATAAACATTGTTTTAGTCTGGAAACGACTTATTGTAGAGTGATTTTTGGTTGGATACATTCATGTGCGTTCGATTGGCTTTGGATGGCTGATATTGAACCAAAGTCAACGCTGGACTTCTGACCTGAACGTCACTGGGGTTGCGTCAAAAGTCCAGCCATGACTTTGTCTCAATAACAGCCATCAAAAGCCGATCGAACGCATAGGAATGGATCCAACCAAAAATCACTCAACCGCTGGAATTTTGACCTGAAAGTCACTGAAGCTGTGTCCATACTTGCCCAACAGGTTGCGTATGAATGTAAACCGACATATCTGAGCAAACAGGTCGAATATAAAACTATATAACTAAATGCCACGTTATTTGAGCCGATTTCAGCAAACCAACTAAGGTCTATTTTTTTAGGCTGGACAGTGGTTTCCTCGCTGTGTATTTTTCACTGGAATAAAAAAGAGGGAAAAGGTTACTGGAGAGCAGCAACTAAAAGGATCATAGATCCCAAACAGCAAAATCTAGCTAAAAAAGTTCTACCCATGATGATAAGCCATGATATGATTTCCTCTTTGCCTTACAAACAAGGAGAGCCATTTCATCCTTGAATCATCTTCTGTAAATGCTTGGGGGCGAACAGATCAATCGAAAGAAATATAATACCAACAATTTTTTCTTCTTTTTGGTTGTAAATCCACCGATGTATTAGCAGTGCAAAGAATCCTAAAGTAATAAGATTACAAATAGGTCCATAGAGGACTGGCACCAAGCGACGACTACAGACATTGGGCAATGGTGAGCAGTACAGTGTACAGTACGAATGAATTCGAGCAAATAGGTAAAGCGGAAAACAATGTCAAACAAACACATCGAGAGGAAAACAATATCAACTGATCGATTCGAACGAACTAACGAACTTATAATGGCTGGGCGACGGGGACTTACTTCGATTGAGCTATAATGAATCGTACTTGCCCAATCCTCAAGATAGCATGCATACCGTGAGGATCTACCAGCTGACTGCGCCTGCCGGTGCGGCTGGAGAAGAACGGCGCCACCAGCTATCGTCGGCTGACGCGGCTGATAGACAGCGTGGGGAAGTTTTGGTGCGCGGCCTGGTTCACCGAGGGTGTGTCTAGAGAAGAACAGGGCGCCGAAGGAGGTGTCTAGAGAAGAAGGTGGGCTGGGTGCTGGGTTAAAGGCGAGCGTTCGAAATATTGGACGCGCGTTCGAAAGTTTAGGTGCGCGAGGAAGTGTCTGCTGGTGAAAATTTCCCCGTCCTCTACTTCTTTTTTTTCTTTTGAGAACACAGTACAACGCAGATGCTCACAAACACGCACGTACAAACACCCCTATGAACGCACGCACACCCTACCCCTATGAGCACCTCCGAGGGACTGAGCCGGCATATCTTGAGGTTGACGAAATCACCACTGGCGCCTCCTCTTCTTTTTTGGGCTAATCTATTTATCTATAATATCTATCTATACCTCTATCTATCTACATGTTTTTTAATTTTTTTATATTCTATACATGAGTTTTTGAATTTGAATTTTTTCACTCTGTCAGCCTTCCGGCCAATGCTCATTTGAAGTAATTGAAGCCGTTGATTTGTAGCTTAAAGGTGCTATCTACCGCTCATCATACAAGGACTCTTCATATCTAACAGCTGTGAATGCACGGATTCGTCACCCATGCTTCCCCTTGGACTGACGATGCTGAAAGCCTGAAACACTGGAACCCTCTAGATACTTCGGGGTACCTCACTGCTCCACATTATTAAACAGGCCTTTTTCGACATGGGAAGTCAAAAGTTGGGGGCTCCATGCAGTACATATGAATGCTCGCTAGCTGCATGGTCTAGAAGAAGACTAGAGTAAATCATCAATTCATCAAATCAATTGGTGTATAAATTTTTTAGGAGCTAAGACGCCGGCATGAACCATTTTCAAGCGTTTAAATTCCTCCTACCTGAAAAATGATTATTTAGATTGACATCAACAAGAGAACACTTTTAGAAAGAGTGAGAGAAAGGGAGATATGATTGCATACACTATTCCTAGAAGGGAAATCATGTACTTGTTCATGGAGAGATACAAGTATATCGACTATCTACACTACAATTTCGAAATAAAAGAAACAAAATTGCAAATGTCTATTCTAACTAGATATGTTGATATTTCTAAATAGTACCAAAGCAATACTTATTCTAAGCTGGGCACTCAACTTCTGAAATGCGCGAGTATTCGTAGGTCGATTTTTTTACGTTATTATTATTATTACTAGGAAGCACATGTGTTTTCCCGTCCAGTGAAAATCTTTCATTTCATTTTTATTTTCCGCAAGGTCGGGAGTCGGAGGAAGAGGGATCACACGGGAGGAGACGAAGGGAGAGCAGTCATGGGGCCCCACTTATTTATGGTGTCTAGATTTTTTCGGGTGATGCTCACTGTTGTGCAGGGTTGTCAGTGCGCAGGTGTTGACTGCCAAAACCCACCGGCGGGCAGCGACTGTCAACACGGTAGAGCCGGGAAGAGCCTAGAGCTGCGGCTGGCTGAGACCCCTCCGAGCGACGGCCCGCAATGCTCTTCTGGTCACACGTCCGATGCGAAGTGCAAGGGCGTGCCACCTGACCTATACCTGGTCAGGAAGGTGATGGGGATGCCTCGCTTAGTTCCTGCATGGCATACACGTAAACATTAAATCCGAGCCTCGATCGGCTCTCAGGTTATCCTGTGAATCGGCTCAAAGAGCCGATCCACCCATGATTCGTACGGGGTGCACGAATATATGGTGATCCTGCTTGATCAAGATAAAGCTAATTAGATCTACGACGATTTAGGGTTTTCACCGCATAATCGGATCATCCTACTCCAGGTTGGGCCTTGCGGCCACGCACGGTGATCGTAAGCCGATCCTAAACAAGGCCTAAAAACCAACATGAAGTTGATCCTCGGAACATCCTGTTTAGGGCTTGCGAACGCCACCCTACGTGCCGCTGGATCCTCCACCCCTTCGTAAGGCCTAACTATTGCAGATATTAAACTAATCCTTGCAGAACAAGGAGCAATCGTAACGGATCAGATCCACTAAATAAAGATCAAGCGGGGTGCCGCCCCCACACCTTAGATAGGTGTGAGGGCGGCTAGACATGCAAGGGTTGCACTACGTAAGCATGTTATACGAAGAACTATGCTAACCCTAACACATCTATGATAACTACGTTGCTCGCCATCAAAGACGCTTCAGTACGAGCAACGCATGAACAACGTGGGGCTTGTGCTGCCTAGATCGCAAGATGCGATCTAGGCAGCATGTCGCTACGATAGAAACCCTCGAGACGAAGGAGTTGGCGATGCGCCGAGATTGGTTTGTTTTGGGTTGAACGTGAGTTGTTGTTTATTCCATAAACCCTAGATACATATTTATAGTCCGTAGACTCTCTAATCGTGGGAATAGTCCCAACCGGGCACGGGCCCAATTCTAACTAACCGACACGTATCCTACTATGTTACAGATACAAGGGCAAACTAGCCCAAACTTGCTAAACAAGGCCGATTCACGTATATTCTTCAACATAAAATCTTCAAGTCCACCTTGGTCGCGGCCCACCTCTGACTTGGTCAAATCCTGGTGATAACACATGCCCCCCTGGTTTTGGAAATGACATTTCCAAAATCATTACGCTTCTCTTTCGTCGGGTCATGTCGTGGCAGAGCAAAACCGTCGCAGCAGTTTTCATCATGACAATTTACCTTCCCAACTTCTCTGCACGATTTGACAGTTTTGGCACCACCTCCTCGGAAATCACCACAGCATTAAACCTCCCCATCCCCTTTATTTTTAACCGCGTCGAGCTGTTTGCTTCTTCATCCTCCTGTTCCGCAGTAGCCTTCGGCAAACAAAAAACCCTTCTTGGCCCGCCATGGATTCCTCTTCCTCCTCCAGCCTGTCCTTCCAATCCTCCTCCTCCAGCGAGCCCGAGCAGGAGGTCAATCTGATGGCCATCTACGAGGCCCGCGCCCCAGAGTATTGGGACGCGCGGGACTGGGACTTCTCCCTTGAATCGGAAGACGACGAACCCCTCACCGAAGGGGAGGAGGACCTCCAGTTCCTTGTCGACGGGGAGCTGGTACCGGCGGGCGACGACGACCTCTTCCCATGGGAGGCAGTCCTCTCCTCCGACGAGGAGGAAGAAGAGGCGGAGGAGTCGGAAGACGACTCCTCCTCCGCGGGATACCCGCCGGCCAAGCGCTTCCGTGGCTGGGCCTGGTCGGATGACGACGACGATGACGAGGAAGATGAAGCCCCTACCGGCGGCTTCATCAACAGCGACGAGGAGCCCGCCGGCAGCAGCGCCGACGGCAGCCACGATGGCGACGACGAGGGCGGCGACGGCCCTTAGATCAGGGAGTAGCATAGGGCTAGTAATAGTAGTGCATTAGGCATCGGATGATCTTTTGAGAGCCATCGGCTCTTCCTTGTAAAAATCCCTCTTCGAATAAATGAAAATTGTTCTTTCAATGTGATTCTCCATTTGTTCAATATCGAATCCTCCGACTGCCAAAACAGGTCAATGCACCAAGAACCGATAGCAACGTATCGGCTTTTCACCCTCACACGCCCATAAGGCCGAACTTAAATCCCAAATCGGACAGATATCCAAGCAAACACTCCTCGATTCAGACTGCAACTTGATATCTGACCACAACATTTGCAACTCTAAAGTCGATGTCTGTGCAGCGGCTGTTTCAAAAACTTTTTTACTGGCCGATTTCGTGTACCGGCCTCCACATTTTACTATCCATCGATTCTTCACTGATGATCTTGAGATCTGGTGGGCAAAATTGAGTCTCCCGGAACGCCTTTGAATTCTTCCAACCAGACCAACTAATCTTCCTTGAACGCTCATCATTTTGTGAAGAAGGTCGCCACGAGGGTCTAGCCGATGGTATCCCCATCAGCTCCTGAATAGAGCATCCACCAAGCCTGCTGCCCCCCGAGCCTCACCTCTTCTGACTTCGTCGGCTGTCAACTCAAACAAAGCTCAATGACTGTTGGCAACGCATTGGTTCCTGATAAGCTTCAAAAGGACCACAGGACTCGCTGAATCAGCTTGGATGGTGAGACTGGCACTCCTATAACAAAAGCACCATTCTTCAGGGTAACTGTGATGTAGAACCAGCCGATTCCAACCAAATTGGGTCCCCAGGGCCAAGAACTTTCGGGGCGAGCTGCCACTGGCTTCTCAGTTAGAACACAGAACCAGCCGATTCTAGCCAGATCGGCTCTTCAGGGCAAAGATCTTTCTAGGGTGAGCTGCCCCCCGAGCCTTAATCAAGGCGAGAATACCGGCGAGGATGCACATGTCATTGATCAGCTCCCCTCCACTGAACGCCGATGTTGTAGATGAAACACCAAACTGATTTTTTCCTATCGGCCCCCAGTATTTTACTGCACACATGTTTACTGCACATGTCCATCTGATTAGGTGCCCCCCGAGCCGAAGCTGTCAAAGAATGGCAGATATCGGCTCTGTAATTCGCACGTCGGCTCCTGATAGGGTCAAGGGCGAACACAAGCAGAACATGTGGTGAGGATAATTTTGGCCGATTGCTGGGATCGGCCTCCATAATGATTGGAGCGGCGAAGGTTCTGTAATGTCCCTTCATAGACCTTTGGGGCCGATCACAAGGATCAGCCTCGCCAAGTTGCACATCGCTTCGCTTTAACTACATGGTCAGGCCAGTGGATAAAACCAGCTTAACCCTTCCCTTTGTCACATCGATGCGCTCGCAGTCGTCCAAGTTGATGCCTGAGAGGGGTTCTTGGCCTGCTGCTTCCCATGCGTTCATGCCAGCCGTTGAAATTTCGGCTGAGTCATCGGCCTGGACGACCTCTACCTCATCTCCATCCCACTGTATTATGCATTGGTGCATCGTGGAGGGAATACAGCAGTTGGCGTGGATCCCATCTCTTCCCAGCAGCACAGCATAACTGCTCGTGCTATCAACGATGAAGAACGTTGTAGGGATAGTTTTCCTTCCTACGGTCAGATCCACGTTCAGAACTCCTTGTGCCTCAGACGCTTGGCCGTTGAAATCGCTCAATGTTACGTTGGTCTTGATTAGATCCGAGCTAGAGCGTCCCAGCCGACGTAGCATAGAGTACGGCATGATGTTAACTGCCGCTCCGGTGTCCACCAGCATCTTATTTATAGGCCTCCCATCGATATATCCTCGCAAGTACAGGGCCTTCAGATGCCTGTAGCTCCTTTCTCGTGGCTTCTCAAAGATAACCGGCCGTGGGCACGATCAAGTTGTGCCACGGATGTCTCATCTAACCCTGGAGCACTGAACTCTGAAGGGAGGATGAACACCATGTTCGTGCCAGCCGATGTTTCATCATCGGCTTTCTTTTGCTTGGGACGCCACTCCATTCTCCGTGGACGACCCTCTTCATCCAGGGCTCGCTGAAACTTTGCAGCCAGATCAGGCCGTGCCTTCCTTAACGTATGCAGGTATAACCTTTCGGCTTCCTCCAGGCCGCGCAACCGCTGAACCCTGCACTTCTGTGAACGGCTAAGTCCGTCAGGGCACCACCTTGGATGGTGGTACCTGTCTTCTTCTTCTTCTAGTCCCTCGTCTTCGGAATCCTCAAGATCTGCCCAACGAGGTGACTCAGCACGTTTGCTCTGTGGCGGGAGAGGCCCTAATCGCTCGAACACAGACACGTTGGCTGCCTCCTTCTTCTTCTTGTTGCATTCTGGGCAATTGCCGATTGTGGGCAATCGGCTCATTCCTGAATCCCAGCAGTGTCTGAAGAAAGGGCAGTCCCAGTGTCTGGCGTTGTCATCTTGCTCCCTTGACCTGTCCGTGGCACGGCGCTCGCACTCCTCCTCATCGCGATCATGCCGACGATGTCTTCTGGCTTCTCTAGCCAGACGATCTCCTTCATCATCATAGTTGGACCGTCGGCGTTGGTCATACTGACTCACATATTTGTTGAGGAGGTGATCAGAGAGAGGTCGTTGATATCTTATATTCTTCACCTCTCCCTCTGTGACGTAGCGCTTGCCATCATGATGGAGCCGATCGCGTGGAGCGGCCTCCTTTGTGTCCTTGCTATGAGAGCAGCTGCCCTCATCTCCATCTTTGCCAGAGTGGTTTCCAGGTCCTACCATGTTGATACTGAACGAGGGACCTGGCTGGCAACCCTCAGGGTAGGTGACTTCCACCATGTTAACGGCGGGGAAGGGTTGGGTGTCGACCTTCATGGCGTACTGGTTGAAAACTAAACGCCCCTTCTCTATCGCCGCTTGGATGTGCTGACGCCACACCCTGCAGTCGTTGGTGGCATGGGAGAGCGAGTTGTGGAATTTGCAGTACGGCTTTCCGTTTAGCTCTTGCGCCGTGGGGAACTTGAGACCTTCAGGAATCGTCAACTGTTTCTCCTTGAGCAGGAGGTCGAAGATTTGTTCAGTCTTGGTCACGTCAAAATCAAATCCCCTGGGCGGCCCTGGTGGCTTTACCCATTTGCAGGACACGGGGGCTCATCCCCGAGTCCACTCAGCCGCTGCTACTTCTTGGTCTCCCGCAGGAACTTCGTCTTCCTCCGCATCGACCAGGACTACTACACGCTTGAACTTGTCTTGGTACAGGTCCGGGTGGCGCTGTTCATATGCTGATAGTTTCTGAACCATGTGCGCTAGCGAGGGATAATCTGCTTGGGAGGCCATGTCCTTGAGCTGTGTTGCAAGGCCAGCTACTGCCAACTCGACTGCTTCCTTTTCAGTTATACGAACCGAATAACATCGGTTCCTAAGATTCCTGAAGCGCTGGATGTACTCTGTCACCGTTTCTCCGCGCTTCTGACGTAGTTGTGCTAGATCGGCAATGCTAGACTCGGAAGCTTCTGAATGGTATTGCGTATGGAATTGTTCTTCCAATTGCTTCCAAGACTGGATGGAGTTTGCTGGCAAAGAGGTGTACCATCCAAAAGCCGATCCCGTGAGGGACTGTGAAAAGAGCCTCATGCGTAGCTGATCCGACACTGAAGCCGGTCCTAGTTGCGCCAAATATCGGCCGACGTGCTCGATGGAGCTGGAGCCATCTGATCCACTGAATTTGGAGAAGTCAGGGAGCCGATATTTAGGTGGCAGCGGGATCATCTCGTACTCGTCGGGGTACGGCTTGGAATAGCCGATTGCCCTTCTTTTCGGTACCATGCCGAACTGGTCTCTCAGTATGGTACTGATCTGATCCCATTGTCTTTGGCTGCAGGAGTTGCACTCTGAAGATTTGCCGGGGTGGCGTACTTAGCCAGCCATGTTTGCTTTTCCAGCTCTGAGCCAACTGCAGGAGCTGGGCTCTGGAGTTTCGTCGGGGTGGCATACTTAGTTAGCCACGTCTGCTTCTCAAGCTCTGTTGCTGACGTCCCTCCTGTTTTCGCCGGAGTCCCTGATGTTGTGGCCTGGCTTGAGAGTGCCCAGTTGCCACAATCCGGCACATACGTGCACGCGTATCCTTGAGGGATCTCCTTGGGCGCCTCAGCCAAGAACTGGTAGTCACTAGGGTCACCACCGATCTTGTAGACGACGAATGCCGGTGTAGCCGGCACTTCAGCTGGTGCTGCCAACGCATATGGCAGCGGTGGACGGGACTGGAGTGGCAACTCTCCTTGATGCGTCCCGAGAGCTGGTCCTGACGGCGAGTACTGGTGGCTCATGATCTCCTGGATCACGCGCAGAGCGAGGCGCTCTAACACGTTGACCAAGTTTTCAGAGTGGCGGTGTAGCGAGTGAGCCACCAAGTAGTTGATCTCCTGCCGCAGGCCCCTGGTGCGTTCCTCCGACGGGGCAGAGAGGTCTATCCCATCGAGTGCACCTTGCGGTGAGAATCCCTTCCATCTGATGCCATGGGAACGGGTTCTCTGAAAAGAGCCGATGAGGTCGGCTTCGAGGGTGACCTTGATCTCGTCGTATCTCTTCTTGAGCTCGTCAGGCAGCTCCTCGTAGGTGACTGGCGTGCCGTCCGCCATCTCAGATGTAGATGGCGATGTGGTTGATGTAGACGATGGTCCCACCGGGCGTGCCAGAATGTGTTGACTGCCAAAACCCACCGGCGGGCAGCGACTGTCAACACGGTAGAGCCGGGAAGAGCCTAGAGCTGCGGCTGGCTGAGACCCCTCCGAGCGACGGCCCGCAATGCTCTTCTGGTCACACGTCCGATGCGAAGTGCAAGGGCGTGCCACCTGACCTATACCTGGTCAGGAAGGTGATGGGGATGCCTCGCTTAGTTCCCGCATGGCATACACGTAAACATTAAATCCGAGCCTCGATCGGCTCTCAGGTTATCCTGTGAATCGGCTCAAAGAGCCGATCCACCCATGATTCGTACGGGGTGCACGAATATATGGTGATCCTGCTTGATCAAGATAAAGCTAATTAGATCTACGACGATTTAGGGTTTTCACCGCATAATCGGATCATCCTACTCCAGGTTGGGCCTCGCGGCCACGCACGGTGATCGTAAGCCGATCCTAAACAAGGCCTAAAAACCAACATGAAGTTGATCCTCGGAACATCCTGTTTAGGGCTTGCGAACGCCACCCTACGTGCCGCTGGATCCTCCACCCCTTCGTAAGGCCTAACTATTGCAGATATTAAACTAATCCTTGCAGAACAAGGAGCAATCGTAACGGATCAGATCCACTAAATAAAGATCAAGCGGGGTGCCGCCCCCACACCTTAGATAGGTGTGAGGGCGGCTAGACATGCAAGGGTTGCACTACGTAAGCATGTTATACGAAGAACTATGCTAACCCTAACACATCTATGATAACTACGTTGCTCGCCATCAAAGACGCTTCAGTACGAGCAACGCATGAACAACGTGGGGCTTGTGCTGCCTAGATCGCAAGATGCGATCTAGGCAGCATGTCGCTTACCTGATAGAAACCCTCGAGACGAAGGAGTTGGCGATGCGCCAAGATTGGTTTGTTTTGGGTTGAACGTGAGTTGTTGTTTATTCCATAAACCCTAGATACATATTTATAGTCCGTAGACTCTCTAATCGTGGGAATAGTCCCAACCGGGCACGGGCCCAATTCTAACTAACCGACACGTATCCTACTATGTTACAGATACAAGGGCAAACTAGCCCAAACTTGCTAAACAAGGCCGATTCACGTATATTCTTCAACATAAAATCTTCAAGTCCACCTTGGTCGCGGCCCACCTCTGACTTGGTCAAATCCTGGTGATAACAGCAGGGGGTGCGAGCGAGCGAGGCCGAGAATGAGAGAGATGTTTTTTTTTCTTAGAGGGACAACCGAACGATCCTGAAGGACCCAGATTTCCAATACGCATCAGAGCACAGTTTACAGCAGGACACAAAATAAACAGGAAATTACGTCTAAATCCCTAAGATTTACATGGCAGACCCTAGGCTGAAAGCAAGAAATGCGATCTGGTCCTTAACAGCCACCGTCCGGATTGATCCTCGTCGCAGCCAGGGACGAACCACTTGGTGCGACCAAATCACCATGGCTACAGAGCCTGCACACCATGGCCTACGAGCTGAGCTAGAAATGCCCTGCCAAAACCGGCAGCCAACGGAGGTGGATAATTGGAGATATGGAGAGAGAGAGAGAGAGAGTGTGTGTGTGTGTGTGTGTGTGTGTTGATGCCTCTCTCTTGACAAAGAAGATGGCTGGGAGTTTGCCTACCTAGCGTACGTGACTTGTGCTCACTGAAGTGTGGGACCTCACGCATGGGAACCACACGTAAGTGACAGACTTGTTGCTCTAATAACTCGGGTGATTATTATACTGTATTAGTACATAGTTTCCTATGGATCCTTCTTAGTCACTCCAAAATGAAGCTCTTGAGAGGGTTTTTGAAATTTCCATGTTTGAAACCAAAAACCACATCTCTTCATGCTTGACTTCATAAGACAGAGTTTAGGGTTATGGGGTAGATACATGATTTTTCTGGTTTGAGTATGTCTAGATCGACCTTGTTTATCAACTTGAATGCTTACTATATGACATACGAAGACTATGTGCTTTGGTTTTTCATTTTTTGAATTTTTTGGAATTTTTATAGATTTAAACAAGTTAAAAACCTGAGTATGAAAAACTAAGCCTCTATCCATTTTAGTCACTCCAAAATGAAGCTCTTGAGAGAGTTTTTGAAATTTCCATGTTTGAAACCAAAAACCACTTCTCTTCATGCTTGACTTCATAAGACAAAGTTTAGGGTTAGGGGGTAGATACATGATTTTTCTGGTTTGAATATGTCTAGACCTTGTTTATCAACTTAATTGAATGCTTACTATATGACATAATTAAGAAGACTATGTGCCTTGGTTTTTCATGTATTTTGATTTATTTTGAATTTTTATGCCCATTTGAATCTTGGTTAAATCCTAGGTTCGACCATGGTTTAAACAAGTTTAAAACATGAATATGAAAAATTAAGCATCTATACTTCTTAGTCACTAGCTCCAAAATGTAGCTCTTGGGAGGGTTTTTGAAATTTCCATGCTTGAAACCAAAAACCACTTCTCTTCATGCTTGACTTCATAAGACAAAGTTTAGGGTTAGGGGTAGTGATTTTTCTGGTTTGAATATGTCTAGACCTTGTTTATCAACTTAATTGAATGCTTACTATATGACATAAGAAGACTATGTGCATTGGTTTTTCATTTTATTGTTTTTTTTTGAATTTTATGCCCATTTGAATCTTGGTCAAATCCTAGGTTTGACCATGATTTAAACAAATTTAAAACATGAATATGAAAAATTAAGCATATATCCTTCTTATATTCACTCCAAAATGAAGCTCTTGGGATGGTTTTTGAAATTTCCATGTTTAAAACCAAACACCACTTCTCTTCATGCATGCTTGACTTCATAAGACAGAGTTTAGGGTTAGGGGTAGATATATACATGATTTTCTGGTTTGAATATGTCTAGACCTTGTTTATCAACTTGAATGCTTACTATATATATGACATAAGAATGATATGTCCTTTGTTTTTTCATTCTTGTGATTTTTTCTGAAATTTTATGCCCATTAGAATCTTTTGGTCAAATCCTAGGTTTGATCACGATTTAAACAAGTTTAAAACATGAAAATGAAAAGGGAAGCTTGTATCCTTCTAAGTTTAGGGTTAGGGGTAGATACATGATTTGTATGGTTTGAACATGTCTAGACCTTGTTTATCAACTTGAATGCTTACGATATGACATAAGAAGACTATGTACTTTGGTTTTCATTTTTCTGATTTTTTTTAAATTTCGTGTCCATTTGAATCTTGGTCAAATCCTAGGTTTGACCAAGATTTAAACAAGTTCAAAACATGAAAATGAAAAGGTAATCATGGATCCTTCTTAGTCACTCTAAAATGAAGCTTTTGGGATGTTCTTTAAATTTCCATGTTTGAAACCCAAAACAGCTTCTCTACATGCATGCTTGACTTCATAAGACAGAGTTTAGCTAGGGTTAGGGGGGTAGATACATGATTTTCCTGGTTTGAATATGTCTAGACCTTGTTTATCAACTTAATTGAATTCTTACTATATCACATAAGAAGACTATGTGCCTTGGTTTTTCATTTTTTGATTTTTTTAAAATTCTTATGCCCATTTGAATCTTGGTCAAATCCTAGGTTTGACCATGGTTTTAACAAATTTAAATCATAAATATAAAAATTAAGCATCTATCCTTCTTAGTCACTCCAAAATGTAAATCTTGGGAGGGTTCTTGAAATTTGCATGTTTGAAACCAAAAACCACTTCTCTTCATGCATGCTTGACTTCATAAGATAGAGTTTAGGGTTCGGGGTAGATATATACATGATTTTCTGGTTTGAATATGTCTAGACCTTGTTTATCAACTTGAATGCTTGCTATATATATGACATAAGAATGCTATGTCCTTTGTTTTTTCATTCTTTTGATTTTTTCTGAAATTTTATGCCCATTCAAATCTTTTGGTCAAATCCTAGGTTTGACCAAGATTTAAACAAGTTTAAAACATGAAAATGAAAAGGGAAGCCTGCATCCTTCTTAGTCACTCTAAAATCAACTTAATTGAGAATGCTTACTATATGACATAAGAAGACTATGTGCCTTGGTTTTTCATTTTTTTGATTTTTTTTACAATTCGTATGCCCATTTGAATCTTGGTCAAATCCTAGGTTTGACCATGGTTTAAACAAATTTAAATCATGAATATAAAAATTAAGCATCTATCCTTCTTAGTCACTCCAAAATGTAAATATTGGGAGGGTTCTTGAAATTTCCATGTTTGAAACCAAAAACCACTTCTCTTCATGCATGCTTGACTTCATAAGATAGAGTTTAGGGTTAGGGGTAGATATATATACATGATTTTCTGGTTTGAATATGTCTAGACCTTGTTTATCAACTTGAATGCTTACTATATATATGACATAAGAATGTTATGTCCTTTGTTTTTCATTCTTTTGATTTTTTCCTGAAATTTTATGCCCATTTGAATCTTTTGGTAAAATCCTAGGTTTGACCAAGATTTAAACAAGTTTAAAACATGAAAATGAAAAGGGAAGCCTGCTGATACGTCTCCGACGTATCGATAATTTCTTATGTTCCATGCCACATTATTGATGTTATCTACATGTTTTATGCACACTTTATGTCATATTCGTGCATTTTCTGGAACTAACCTATTAACAAGATGCCGAAGTGCCGATTCTTTGTTTTTGCTGTTTTGGTTTCAGAAATCCGAGTCAGGAAATATTCTCGGAATTGGACGAAATCAAAGCCCGGGGACTATTTTCTCACGACGCTTCCAAGTCCGAAGGAGAGACGAAGAGGGGCCACGGAGGGGCCACACCCTAGGGCGGCGCGGCCCCCCCTTGGCCGCGCGGCCCTGTGGTGTGGGGCCCCCGTGCCGCCTCTTGACCTGCCCTTCCGCCTACAAATAGCCTCCGTGACGAAACCCCCAGTACCGAGAACCACGATACGGAAAACCTTCCAGAGACACCGCCAACGCCGATCCCATCTCGGGGGATCCAGGAGATCGCCTCCGGCACCCTGCCGGAGAGGGGAATCATCTCCCGGAGGACTCTACGCCGCCATGGTCGCCTCCGGTGTGATGTGTGAGTAGTCTACCCCTGGACTATGGGTCCATAGCAGTAGCTAGATGGTTGTCTTCTCCCCATTGTGCTATCATTGTCGGATCTTGTGAGCTACCTAACATGATCAAGATCATCTATCTGTAATTCTATATGTTGCGTTTGTTGGGATCCGATGAATAGGGAATACTTGTTATGTTGATTATCAAAGTTATGCTATGTGTTGTTTATGATCTTGCATGCTCTCCGTTACTAGTAGATACTCTGGCCAAGTTTTTGCTATTAACTCCAAGAGGGAGTACTTATGCTCGATAGTGGGTTCATGCCTGCATTGACACAGGACAAAGGTGACAGAAAGTTCTAAGGTTGTGTTGTGCTGTTGCCACTAGGGATAAAACATTAGTGCTATGTTCAAGGATGTAGTCACTAGTTACATTACGCACCATACTTAATGCAATTGTCTGTTGTTAGCAACTTAATACTGGAAGGGGTTCGGATGATAACCTGAAGGTGGACTTTTTAGGCATAGATGCAGTTGGATGACGGTCTATGTACTTTGTCGTAATGCCCAATTAAATCTCACTATACTCATCATGATATGTATGTGCATGGTCATGCTCTCTTTATTTGTCAATTGCCCAACTGTAATTTGTTCACCCAACATGCTGTTCGTCTTATGGGAGAGACACCTCTAGTGAACTGTGGACCCCGGTCCAATTCTCTTTACTCAAATACAATCTACTGCAATACTTGTTCTACTGTTTTCTGCAAACAATCATCTTCCACACAATACGGTTAACTCTTTGTTACAGCAAGCCGGTGAGATTGACAACCTCACTGTTTCGTTGGGGCAAAGTACTTTGGTTGTGTTGTGCAGGTTCCACGTTGGCGCCGGAATCACTGGTGTTGCGCCGCACTACATCCCGCCGCCATCAACCTTCAACGTGCTTCTTGACTCCTACTGGTTCGATTAAACCTTGGTTTCTTACTGAGGGAAACTTGCCGCTGTGCGCATCACACCTTCCTCTTGGGGTTCCCAACGGACGTGCCAACCACACGCATCAAGCAAATTTCTGGCGCCGTTGCCGGGGAACTGAAGAAAAGAAGATTTCTAACTCCCACGTCAACTACACGCCACAAAGAAATTTACGGCGCCGTTGCTGGGAGATCAAGACACGCTGCAAGGGGAGTCTCCACTTCTCAATCTCTTTACTTTGTTTTTGTCTTGCTTAGTTTTATTTACTACTTTGTTTGCTGCACTAAATCAAAATACAAAAAAATTAGTTGCTAGTTTTACTTTATTTGCTATCTTGTTTGCTATATCTAAAACACAAAAAAATTAGTTTACTTGCATTTACTTTATCTAGTTTGTTTTATTTACTGTTGCTAAAATGGCCAACGCTGAAAACACTAAGTTGTGTGACTTCACAACCACAAATAATAATGATTTCTTATGCACACCTATTGCTCCACCTGCTACTACAGCAGAATTCTTTGAAATTAAACCTGCTTTACTGAATCTTGTTATGCGAGAGCAATTTTTCAGTGTTAGTTCTGATGATGCTGCTGCCCATCTTAATAATTTTGTTGAATTATGTGAAATGCAAAAATATAAAGATGTAGATGGTGATATTATTAAACTAAAATTGTTCCCTTTCTCATTAAGAGGAAGAGCTAAAGATTGGTTGCTATCTCTGCCTAAGAATAGTATTGATTCATGGACTAAATGCAAGGATGCTTTTATTGGTAGATATTATCCCCCTGCTAAAATTATATCTTTGAGGAGTAGCATAATGAATTTTAAACAATTAGATACTGAACATGTTGCTCAAGCTTGGGAAAGAATGAAATCTCTGGTTAAAAATTGCCCAACCCATGGACTGACTACTTGGATGATCATCCAAACCTTCTATGCAGGACTAAATTTTTCTTCGCGGAATTTATTGGATTCAGCTGCTGGAGGTACCTTTATGTCCATCACTCTTGGTGAAGCAACAAAGCTTCTTGATAATATGATGATCAACTACTCTGAATGGCACACGGAAAGAGCTCCACAAGGTAAGAAGGTAAATTACGTCGAAGAAACCTCTTCCTTGAGTGATAAGATTGATGCTATTATGTCTATGCTTGTGAATGGTAGGCCTAATGTTAATTCTAATAATGTTCCGCTAGCGTCATTAGTTGCTCAAAAAGAATATGTTGATGTGAATTTCATTAAAAATAACAATCACAATGATTCTAGGCCATACCCTGCTAATGGTAATTTTTATGGTAGATATGCTTCATCTAATGAAGAAAAGATGCTAGAAATTGAAAGATCCACCAAGAGCTTTATGCAATCACAATATGAGCAAAATAAATTGTTTACTAAAACTATGAATGAGCAATCTACCTTGTTGAAGAATATAGGGAATCAACTTGAAAATCTGAATAGGGAGATCTCGGGGTTGCAAACTAAACTTGCTAGTCTTGAAACCCGAATCTCATATATGTCTGCATCACAATCTTCTTTAATTAATAAAATGGCTGCTAAACCTGAGGATTTAGATGATAAAATTACTACTACAGCAAATGCCATTCAAGTTAGAATTAATGAGAATATAAGGTTAATGGCTGAACTGCGTGCTAGGTGGGATAGAGAAGAAAATGAAAAACTAGCTAAAGAAAAGAATATAGCTAAACTTTGGACTATTACCACCACTAGTAATGCTAATGCTACACATGTTGCTGCACCTCCTACTCATACTAATAAAAGAATTGGTGTTAGCAATGTTTCCACTTCTAATGCAAAGCGCGAAAAACTGCCTGAAAGCTGCTAAAAGCTATTTGAAACTGCCTGTGATAAAACTGCTGGAATTTTTTCCAACATTGGGGATGATGATCCCATTGCTTTAGATTATAATGGTTTGAATTTTGATGATTGCCACATCTCTGAAGTTATAAAGTTCTTGCAAAAACTTGCTAAAAGTCCTAATGCTAGTGCTATAAATTTGGCTTTTACACATCATATTACAAATGCTCTCATAAAAGCTAGAGAAGAGAAACTAGAGCGTGAAGCCTCTATTCCTAAAAAGCTAGAGGATGGTTGGGAGCCCATCATTAAGATGAAGGTTAAAGATTTTGATTGTAATGCTTTATGTGATCTTGGTGCAAGTATTTCTGTTATGCCTAAGAAAATTTATAATATGCTTGACTTGCCACCGCTGAAAAATTGTTATTTGGATGTTAATCTTGCTGATCATTCTACAAAGAAACCTTTGGGTAAAGTTGATAATGTTCGCATTACCGTTAACAATAACCTTGTTCCCGTTGATTTTGTTGTCTTGGATATTGAATGCAATGCATCTTGTCCCATTATATTGGGAAGACCTTTTCTTCGAACTGTTGGTGCTGTTATTGATATGAAGGAAGGTAATATAAAATATCAATTTCCTCTCAAGAAAGGTATGGAACACTTCCCTAGAAAGAGAATGAAGGTACCTTTTGATTCCATTATGAGAACAAATTATGATGTTGACACTTCGTCTCTTGATAATACTTGATACACACTTTCTGCGCCTAGCTGAAAGGCGTTAAAGAAAAGCGCTTATGGGAGACAACCCATGTTTTTACCTACAGTACTTTGTTTTTATTTTGTGTCTTGGAAGTTGTTTACTACTGTAGCAACCTCTCCTTATCTTAGTTTTGTGTTTTGTTGTGCCAAGTTAAGCCGTTGATAGAAAAGTAAGTACTAGATTTGGATTACTGCACAGTTCCAGATTTCTTTTCTGTCACGAATCTGAGTCCACCTCCCTGTAGGTAGCTCAGAAAATTAAGCCAATTTACGTTCATGATCCTCAGATATGTACGCAACTTTCATTAAATTTGAGCATTTTCATTTGAGCAAGTCTGGTGCCATTTTAAAATTCGTCAATACGAACTGTTCTGTTTTGACAGATTCTGCCTTTTATTTCGCATTGCCTCTTTCGCTATGTTGGATGAATTTCTTTGATCCATTAATGTCCAGTAGCATCATGCAATGTCCAGAAGTGTTAAGAATGATTGTGTCACCTCTGAATATGTCAATTTATATTGTGCACTAACCCTCTAATGAGTTGTTTCGAGTTTGGTGTGGAGGAAGTTTTCAAGGATCAAGAGAGGAGTATGATGCAACATGATCAAGGAGAGTGAAAGCTCTAAGCTTGGGGATGCACCCGGTGGTTCACCCCTGCATATATCAAGAAGACTCAAGCGTCTAAGCTTGGGGATGCCCAAGGCATCCCCTTCTTCATCGACAACATTATCAGGTTCCTCCCCTGAAACTATATTTTTATTCCATCACATCTTATGTGCTTTTTCTTGGAGCGTCGGTTTGTTTTTGTTTTTGTTTTGTTTGAATAAAATGGATCCTAGCATTCACTTTATGGGAGAGAGACACGCTCCGCTGTAGCATATGGACAAGTATGTCCTTGGTTTCTACTCATAGTATTCATGGCGAAGTTTCTCCTTCGTTAAATTGTTATATGGTTGGAATTGGAAAATGATACATGTAGTAATTGCTATAAATGTCTTGGGTAATGTGATACTTGGCAATTGTTGTGCTCTTGTTTAAGCTCTTGCATCATATGCTTTGCACCCATTAATGAATAAATACATAGAGCATGCTAAAATTTGGTTTGCATATTTGGTTTCTCTAAGGTCTAGATAATTTCTAGTTTTGAGTTTGAACAACAAGGAAGACGGTGTAGAGTCTTATAATGTTTTCAATATGTCTTTTATGTGAGTTTTGCTGCACCGGTTCATCCTTGTGTTTGTTTCAAATAAGCCTTGCTAGCCTAAACCTTGTATCGAGAGGGAATACTTCTCATGCATCCAAATACTTGAGCCAACCACTATGCCATTTGTGTCCACCATACCTACCTATACTACATGGTATTTTCCGCCATTCCAAAGTAAATTGCTTGAGTGCTACCTTTAAAATTCCATCATTCACTTTTGCAATATATAGCTCATGGGACAAATAGCTTAAAAAACTATTGTGGTATTGAATATGCAATTATGCACTTTATCTCTTATTAAGTTGCTTGTTGTGCGATAACCATGTTCACTGGGGACGCCATCAACTATTCATTGTTGAATTTCATGTGAGTTGCTATGCATGTCCGTCTTGTCTGAAGTAAGAGGGATCTACCACCATATGGTTAAGCATGCATATGTTAGAGAAGAACATTGGGCCGCTAACTAAAGCCATGCTCCATGGTGGAAGTTTTAGTTTTGGACAACAATCCTCAAATCTCAAATGAGAAAATTATTAATTGTTGGTATATGCTTATGCATAAAAGAGGAGTCCATTATCTGTTGTCTATGTTGTCCCGGTATGGATGTCTAAGTTGAAGAATAATCAATAGCGAGAAATCCAATGCGAGCTTTCTCCTTAGACCTTTGTACAGGCGGCATAGAGGTACCCCTTTGTGACACTTGGTAAAAACAATGCATTGTGATGATCAGGTAGTCCAAGCTAATTAGGACAAGGTGCGGGCACTATTAGTACACTATGCATGAGGCTTGCAACTTATAAGATATAATTTACATGATGCATATGCTTTATTACTACCGTTGACAAAATTGTTTCATGTTTTCAAAATCAAAGCTCTAGCACAAATATAGCAATCGATGCTTTTCCTCTATGGAGGACTATTCTTTTACTTTCAATGTTGAGTCAGTTCACCTATTTCTCTCCACCTCAAGAAGCAAACACTTGTGTGAACTGTGCATTGATTCCTACATACTTGCTTATTGCACTTATTATATTACTCTATGTTGACAATATCCATGAGATATACATGTTACAAGTTGAAAGCAACCGCTGAAACTTAATCTTCTTTTGTGTTGCTTCAATGCCTTTACTTTGAATTATTGCTTTATGAGTTAACTCTTATGCAAGACTTATTGATGCTTGTCTTGAAGTGCTATTCATGAAAAGTCTTTGCTATATGATTCACTTGTTTACTCATGTCATATATATTGTTTCGATCGCTGCATTCACTACATATGCTTTACAAATAGTATGATCAAGATTATGATGGCATGTCACTCCAGAAATTATCTGTGTTATCGTTTTACCTGCTCGGGACGAGCAGAACTAAGCTTGGGGATGCTGATACGTCTCCGACGTATCGATAATTTCTTATGTTCTATGCCACATTATTGATGTTATCTACATGTTTTATGCACACTTTATGTCATATTCGTGCATTTTCTGGAACTAACCTATTAACAAGATGCCGAAGTGCCGATTCTTTGTTTTCTGCTGTTTTTGGTTTCAGAAATCCTAGTAAGGAAATATTCTCGGAATTGGACGAAATCAAAGCCCAGGGGCCTATTTTCTCACGAAGCTTCCAGAAGTCCGAAGGAGAGACGAAGAGGGGCCACGGAGGGGCCACACCCTAGGGCGGCGCGGCCCCCCCCTTGGCCGCGCGGCCCTGTGGTGTGGGGCCCCCGTGCCGCCTCTTGACCTGCCCTTCCGCCTACAAATAGCCTCCGTGACGAAACCCCCAGTACCGAGAACCACGATACGGAAAACCTTCCAGAGACGCCGCCAACGCCGATCCCATCTCGGGGGATCCAGGAGATCGCCTCCAGCACCCTGCCGGAGAGGGGAATCATCTCCCGGAGGACTCTACGCCGCCATGGTCGCCTCTGGTGTGATGTGTGAGTAGTCTACCCCTGGACTATGGGTCCATAGCAGTAGCTAGATGGTTGTCTTCTCCCCATTGTGCTATCATTGTCGGATCTTGTGAGCTGCCTAACATGATCAAGATCATCTATCTGTAATTCTATATGTTGCATTTGTTGGGATCCGATGAATAGAGAATACTTGTTATGTTGATTATCAAAGTTATGCTATGTGTTGTTTATGATCTTGCATGCTCTCCGTTACTAGTAGATACTCTGGCCAAGTTTTTGCTATTAACTCCAAGAGGGAGTACTTATGCTCGATAGTGGGTTCATGCCTGCATTGACACACAGGACGGTGTGAGAAAGGTCTAATGTTGTGTTGTGCTGTTGCCACTAGGGATAAAACATTAGTTCTATGTTCAAGGATGTAGTCACTAGTTACATTACGCACCATACTTAATGCAATTGTCTGTTGTTAGCAACTTAATACTGGAAGGGGTTCGGATGATAACCTGAAGGTGGACTTTTTAGGCATAGATGCAGTTGGATGACGGTCTATGTACTTTGTCGTAATGCCCAATTAAATCTCACTATACTCATCATGATATGTATGTGCATGGTCATGCTCTCTTTATTTGTCAATTGCCCAACTGTAATTTGTTCACCCAACATGCTGTTCGTCTTATGGGAGAGACACCTCTAGTGAACTGTGGACCCCGGTCCAATTCTCTTTACTCAAATACAATCTACTGCAATACTTGTTCTACTGTTTTCTGCAAACAATCATCTTCCACACAATACGGTTAACTCTTTGTTACAGCAAGCCGGTGAGATTGACAACCTCACTGTTTCGTTGGGGCAAAGTACTTTGGTTGTGTTGTGCAGGTTCCACGTTGGCGCCGGAATCACTGGTGTTGCGCCGCACTACATCCCGCCGCCATCAACCTTCAACGTGCTTCTTGACTCCTACTGGTTCGATTAAACCTTGGTTTCTTACTGAGGGAAACTTGCCGCTGTGCGCATCACACCTTCCTCTTGGGGTTCCCAACGGACGTGCCAACCACACGCATCAAGCAAATTTCTGGCGCCGTTGCCGGGGAACTGAAGAAAAGAAGATTTCTAACTCCCACGTCAACTACACGCCAGCACCTGCATCCTTCTTAGTCACTCTAAAATCAACTTAATTGAGAATGCTTACTATATGACATAAGAAGACTTTGTGCCTAGGTTTTTGATTTATTTTATTTTTAATGCCTATTTGCATCTTGGTCAAATCCTAGGTTTGACCATGATTTAAACAAGTTTAAAACATGAATATGAAAAATTAAGCATCTATCCTTATTAAGTTGATTTTTTTCGTTTTTATTATTATTACTAGGCAGCACATGTGTTTACCCGTCTAGTGAAACTCTTTCATTTCATTTTTCTTTTCCGCAAGTTCGGGAGTCAGAGGAAGAGGGATCACACGGGAGGAGACGAAGGGAGAGCAGTCACTGGGCCCCACTTATTTATGGTGTCTAGATTTTTTCGGGTGATGCTGACTGTTGTGCAGGGTTGTCAGTGCGTAGGGGGTGCGAGCGAGCGAGGCCGAGAATGAGAGAGATGTTTTTTTAGAGGGACAACCGAACGATCCTGAAGGACCCAGATTTTCCAATACGCATCGGAGCACAGTTTACAGCAGGACACAAAATAAACAGGAAATTACGTCTAAATCCCTAAGATTTACTTGGTAGACCCCAGGCTGAAAGCACGAAATGTGATCGGGTCCTTAACAGCCACCGTCCGGATTGATCCTCGTCACAGCCGGGCATGAACAACTTGGCGCGACCAAATCGCCATGGCTACAGAGCCTGCACACCATGGCCTCCGAGCTGAGCTAGAAACGCCCTGCCAAAACCGGCAGCCAACGGAGGTGGATAATTGGAGAGATGGAGAGAGAGAGTCTTGATGCCTCTCTCTTGACAAAGAAGATGGCTGGGAGTTTGCCTACCTAGCGTACGTGACTTGTGCTCACTGAAGTGTGGGACCTCACGCATGGGAACCACACGTAAGCGACAGACTTGTTGCTCTAATAACTCGGGTGATTATTATATTGTATTAGTACATAGTTTCCTATGGATCCTTCTTAGTCACTCCAAAATGAAGCTTTTGGGAGGTTTTTGAAATTTCCATGTTTGAAACCAAAAACGACTTCTCTTCATGCATGCTTGACTTCATAAGATAGAGTTTAGCTAGGGGTATGGGGTAGATACATGATTTTCCTGGTTTGAATATGTGTAGACCTTGTTTATCAACTTAATTGAATGCTTACTATATGACATAAGAAGACTATGTGCCTTGGTTTTTCTTTTTTTAATTTTTTCTAAAATTTCTATGCCCATTTGAATCTTGGTCAAATCCTAGGTTTCACCAAGATTTGAATAAGTTTAAAACATGAATATGAAAAAGTAAGCATGTATGCTTCTTAGTCACTTCAAAATGAAGCTCTTGGGAGGGTTTTTGAAATTTCCATGTTCGAAACCAAAAACCACATATCTTCATGCTTGACTTCGTGAAACAGAGTTTAGGGTTAGGGGGTAGATACATGATTTTTCTTGTTAGAATATGTCTAGACCTTGTTTATCATCTTAATTGAATGCTTATTATATGTAATAAGAAGACCTTGGTTTTTCTTTTCTTTTTGTTTTTCTTTTTGAATTTTTATGCCCATTTGAATCTTGGTCAAATCCTAGGTTTGACCTAGATTTAAACTAGTTTAAGACATGAAAATTAAAAGGGAAGCCTGCATCCTTATTAGTCACTCTAAAATGAATTTTTTAAGATGTTTTTGAAATTTCCATGTTTAATTTGAAACCCAAAACCACTTATCTTCATGATTGACTTCATAAGACAGAGTTTAGGGTTAGGGGTAGATATATACATGATTTTTTCTGGTTTGAATATGTCTAGACCTTGTTTATCAACTTCAATGTTTTACTATATGATCGACATAAGAATGCTATGTGCTTTGGTGTTTCATTCTTTTGATTTTTATATGAGTTTTTATGCCCATTTGAATCTTGGTCAAATCCTACAATGATTTAAACAAGTTTAAAACATGAATATGAAAAATTAAGCATCTATCCTTCTTAAGTCACTCCAAAATGTAACTCTTGGGAGGGTTTTTGAAATTTCCATGTTTAAAACCAAAAACCACTTCTCTTCATGCATGCTTGACTTCATAAGACAGAGTTTAGGGTTAGGGGTAGATATATACATGATTTTCTGGTTTGAATATGTCTAGACCTTGTTTACCAACTTGAATGCTTACTATATATGTGACATAAGAATGCTATGTCCTTTGTTTTTTCATTCTTGTGATTTTTTTCTGAAATTTTATGCCCATTTGAATCTTTTGGTCAAATCCTAGGTTTGACCAAGATTTAAACAAGTTTAAAACATGAAAATGAAAAGGGAAGCCTGCAACCTTGTTAGCCACTCTAAAATGAAGTTTTTTGGAGGTTTTTGAAATTAGCATGTTTGAAACCCAAAACCACTTCTCTTCATGCTTGACTTCATAAGACAGAGTTTAGGGTTAGGGGTAGATACATAATTTGTATGGTTTGAACATGTCTAGACCTTGTTTATCAACTTGAATGCTTACGATATGACATAAGAAAACTATGTACTTTGGTTTTCATTTTTCTAATTTTTTTAAATTTTGTGTCCATTTGAATCTTGGTCAAATCCTAGGTTTGACCAAGATTTAAACAAGTTTAAAAAATGAAAATGAAAAGGTAATCATGGATCCTTCTTAGTCACTCTAAAATGAAGCTTTTGGGATATTCTTTAAATTTCCATGTTTGAAACCCAAAACGACTTCTCTACATGCATGCTTGACTTCATAAGACAGAGTTTAGCTAGGGTTAGGGGGTAGATACAGGATTTTCCTGGTTTGAACATGTCTAGACCTTGTTTATCAACTTAGTTGAATTCTTACTATATGACATAAGAAGACTATGTGCCTTGGTTTTTCATTTTTTGATTTTTTTAAAATTCTTATGCCCATTTGAATCTTGGTCAAATCCTAGGTTTGACCATGGTTTTAACAAATTTAAATCATGAATATAAAAATTAAGATCTATTCTTCTTAGTCACTCCAAAATGTAAATCTTGGGAGGGTTCTTGAAATTTGCATGTTTGAAACCAAAAACCACTTCTCTTCATGCATGCTTGACTTCATAAGAAAGAGTTTAGGGTTAGGGGTAGATATATACATGATTTTCTGGTTTGAATATGTCTAGACCTTGTTTATCAACTTGAATGGTTACTATATATATGACATAAGAATGCTATGTCCTTTGTTTTTTCATTCTTTTGATTTTTTCTGAAATTTTATACCCATTTGAATCTTTTGGTCAAATCCTAGGTTTGACCAAGATTTAAACAAGTTTAAAACATGAAAGTGAAAAGGGAAGCATGCATCCTTCTTAGTCACTCTAAAATCAACTTAATTGAGAATGCTTACTATATGACATAAGAAGACTATGTGCCTTGGTTCTTCATTTTTCGATTTTTTTTAAAATCTTATGCCCATTTGAATCTTGGTCAAATCATAGGTTTGACCATGGTTTAAACAAATTTAAATCATGAATATAAAAATTAAGCATCTATCCTTCGTACTCCAAAATGTAAATCTTGGGAGGGTTCTTGAAATTTCCATGTTTGAAACCAAAAACCACTTCTCTTCATGCATGCTTGACTTCATAAGACAGAGTTTAGGGTTAGGTGTAGATATATACATGATTTTCTAGTTTGAATATGTTTAGACCTTGTTTATCAATTTGAATGCTTACTATATGACATAAGAAAACTATGTGCTTTCGTTTTTCATTTTTCTGATTTTATTTTTATAGGAAAAATGCCCGTGCGTTGCACCGGGGTATTTTTGAATTTTTCGATCAATCCGTGCGTTGGTAGTAATTGTGTTGCTACAAGTTTATTTTCGACACAGAATTTTTTACCAATGCAAGTTTTATGCATAAGTGTACCTGGCAAAGGATGAATTTCGGTTAAATAATAACATCTTCAGCCAAAAGATACAACGTGTACTTAACCCCGTTCACAATTTGATTTCAACCCAATCAAACTGTGGAACCACCTCGATCTAAATCGCCTGGCTGGTTTCAGCGGGTCGCAGTGAACCAACGAGACCGTCCTTAGTTCCCGTGTTTTTCCACAACTTCCTCCGCGCCGCCCAGGGCCACGGTTAGCATGGCAGACCTAGGTTGCTTAGTCACCCTCATCTGCAATGGCGCCGCACGCAGCACCCTCTCCATGGTCTCCACCTCAGCCTCCTATTCCGCAGTTTTGTTCTCTGCTCTGCCGCGTAACCTTTCTGCGTTCATGTGGTTGGCCCGTGGAGTGCGCCACATCGTCATTGGTATCCATGTAGGCTCTCAACTGCTCCGAGGGGTGCAAGGGCAGGTGTCATTTGAGGTCGCGCAAGCGGTTAACTTTGGTGAACAACGGTGGCCACAACAACACCTTCCCATTGGCGCTGGCGTCGACTTGATGCTACATGACGTACGCGGCACGAGGGGTCCCCGATAGTGTGACACACGTCCGTCACACCGGCCAAGCCTCTAAGATCTCGCACGTAAGTCTGGCGCGGCACCCGTCCCTCTTAGATCTCGCGAGCACCTCCCTAGCGGTTTAGACCGCGTAATCATCTACACAAACCTCCCAAAACCGCTGAATTTCCTCTGGTCCCATGAAACCATCCAAAACCACGTAAACTGGTGATGCGCAAGGTTACATGTATCTCTACATATCCAACTAAAGGTGTAAAGCTACTTAACAACTAAAAAGTAAAATAAGTTTTAGTTTATCATTTATATTTAATAAAAGTTTCCTCTGCGCGTATCTCTTTTCCCTTTTTCAAAATTTGATTTTTAGGAGAAACAATTGAAGAGGAAAAAAACATTTCCGCGTTCATGTGGCTGGTTGTGGATTGCACTGCGTCGCCAACTGCTTCGCGGGGTGCAAGGGCACGTGTCATCTAAGGTCGCGCAAGCGGTTAACTACGGTGAACAGCGGTAGCGACAAGAACACCTTCCCGTTGGCGCCGGCAATAACAATGCCTTCCCGTTGGCGCTGGTGTTGACTTGATGCTACATGACCTACGCGGCACGAGGGGTCCCCGTCACTGTGGCCTGTTACACCGGCCATGCCTCTAAGATCTCGCGCGTATGTCTGGCACGGCAACCAGCCCTCTAAGATCTCACGAGCACCTCCCTTGCGGTTTAGACCACGTAACCGTCACCGCTGGATTTTCGCTAGTCCCAAGAAATCATCGAAAACCGCCTAAATCGGGCGATGCACATGGTATCTCTACACGTCCGACTGAAGGTGTAAAGCTACCTAACAACTAAAAAGTAAAATAAGTTTTATTTTATCATTTATATATAATAAAATTTTCCTCCACGTGTATCTCTTTTTTATTTTTCAAAAATTAAATTTAGGAAAAAGTTTTAAAAAGGAAAAAAAAACTGAAAAGGAGGCCCAGAAATCCAACCGGCAAGCAAGCTAGTCCTAAAGGCCCGGCCGACTCCTCCTCCATCCTCCATCTCGTATTCTCTATCTCCCATCTTTCCTTCCGCTCACTCCGCCGCCAGCGCGACCGGCGACCGGACTCCATTCTAGGATCTATCCCCCCCCCCCGCCCGCCGGCCAAGATGCAGGGACCCAAGCCGGACGCACAATCCGCCTCCCTGAGGGCTGGTTCTCCCCCTCGCCCATTCTTTCTTCCATGCAATTTTCTCCTTTAATTTGCTTCCTTCATTAATTCCCGTCCTTTCTCAAATTCCTTGGAATTGATCCTTTCCTTCGCTTTATTCCGTCTTTAATCCGATCCCCCAACAGCATTCGATTCATGCGCTCCATCTTTGCTGACTATTGTTGAAAATTTGGGCATATAAGCTGGTGGAACTCGTTATATGCGAGCGAGGTGGGACTATTGAAACAATTTGTTCCCGTATGAGCCAGCGCTGCGATATTTTGAAAAAAATCCCATGAACCAGGAGAACGACCGCCGCTTGAGATCTCGACCCATGGCGGTCGGGCCGGCGACAGCAGGATGAGATGACCATAGAAGTCCACCTTGGCGTACTTTTTTCCCCAAGCGCGCCGCCAACCGAGCGCCCGCACGCGCCGCCCGCGCCCAGCGCCTCTGCTTTCCTCCGTATGTGGCCGACGATAAGAAAAATAAACGAACCGGTAAATGGTAGGGTAGTATTATGCGATTTGTTGGGAGGGTAAATTCGTCCAAAAAATTGTTGGACGAAAATTTTGGCAGAAACCTTAGCTCCTTTATTATTAGGTATAGATTTTTGATGCCCATTTGAATCTTGGTCAAATCCTAGGTTTGACCAAGATTTAAACAAGTATAAAACATGAAAATGAAAAGGGAAGCATGTATCCTTCTTAGTCACTCGAAATGAAGTTTTTGGGAGGTTTTTGAAATTTCCATCTTTGAAACCCAAAACCACTTCTCTTCATGCTTGACTTCATAAGACATAGTTTAGGCTTAGGGGTAGATACATGATTTGTATGGTTTGAATATGTCTAGACCTTGTTTATAAACTTTAATTCTTACTATATGACATAAGAAGACTATGTGCTTTGGTTTTTCATTTTTCTGATTTTTTTTTTATTTTACGCCCATTCGAATCTCTATCAAATCCTAGGTTTGACCAAGATTTAGACAAGTTTAACACGTGAAAACGAATAAGTAAGCATGGATCCTTATTAGTCACTCCAAAATGTACCAATTGATAGATGTGTTAACTTTGCTTCATGGAAAAAATAATGTCATGTAAATGAGTTAACTTGGATTTCCTACCATTGAATCCATAGGAAACTTTGTTCTAATGCACTATAACAATCAACCGAGTTTTTACACCAACAGGTCTGTCACTTACGTGTGGTGCCCATGCGTGAGGTCCCACACTTCAGTGACCACAAGTCACGTGCAATAGGTACGCAAACTCCCAACCATTTTCTTTGTCAAGAGAAGACGCATCAGGATGCATATTGGAAGTCTCTGGGTCCTTCAGGATCCTTCGGTTGTCCCTCTCACAAAAAGAACAAATCTCTCTCATTCTCGGCCTCGCTCGACTCGCTCGCTCGCACCTCCTGCTCACTGACAAACCCTGCACAACAGTCAACATCATCACCCGAAAAAGGGGAGACACCATAATTCTCTCCCTTCTTCTCTCCTTCCGAGTGATCCCTCTTCCTCCGAGTTTCACTCGACGGGCAAACACATGCTTCGCAAAAACAAAAACAAGGAGATTCAACATATAAGTTTGTTTATTTAATAATAAAGATTTATTTTTTCCGTTTGCAACAGCTCAGAGCGAAATACATTGTTTATTGTCTACAAAATAATCAAGATATCACATGTTTCTTGTACGGGGAGGCTGACATCGGGGACCCATGAGCCAGTAGGGTCGTCAACGTTTTAAAAACGGCAAAGGATCGAAAGAAAAAATAAACCAAAAATCAGTTGGTAAAAAATCCAAAAAAAGAGACATTTTTCGTTCTGAGAGGATGACATGCAGGACCCATGAGGCAGCAGCATCCTCAACGTTTCCAAGGCGACACAGGATTTAAAAAAAGGCAAAATAGCCAGAAATTAGAGGTCAAAATAACTCCAAGAAAGGAAAGGTTTATTGTTCATATAGGCTGACATGTGGGACCCATGAGCCAGCAGAATCCTCAACGTTTCAAAGGCGGCAGGGGATCAAAAGAAAAAGAAAGTAGCCAGAAATTAGGGGTCAAAAATAACTCCAAGAAAGGAAACTTTTATTGTTCATAGAGGATGACATGTGGGACCCATGAGCCAGCAGCTTACTCAACGTTTCAAAGGCGGCATGAGATCGAAAGAAAAAGGCAAGTGACAAAATATCAGGAGCCAAAGATAATCCAAGAAAAAAAGAAACTTTATTGTACATAGAGGATGACATGCGGGTCCCATTTTTGCAGCAGCGGTCTCAACGTTTCCAAGGCGGCAGGGGATCAAAAGAAAAAGGAAATAGTCAAAAATCAGAGGGTGAAAAAAATCCAAGAAAAGAAACTTTTATAGTACATAGAGGATGACATGCGGGTCCCATGAGCCAGCAGGTTCCTCAACATTTCAAACGTGGCATGAGATCGAAAGAAAAAGGCAAGTGACCAAATATCAGGAGCCAAAAATAATCCAAGAAAGGAAACTTGATTGTACATAGAGGATGACATGCGGGTCCCATTTTGCAGCAGCGGTCCCAACGTTTCAAATGCGGCTTGAGATCAAAAGAAAAAAGAAAGTAGCCAGAAATTAGGGGGTAAAAAACTCCAAGAAAGGAAAGCTTTATCGTTCATACAGGCTGACATGTGGGACCTATGAGCCAGCACCTTACTCAACGTTTCAAAGGCGGCAGGGGATCAAAAGAAAAAGGAAATAGCCAAAAATCAAAGGGTGAAAAAAAATCCAAGAAATTAAACTTTTATTATACATAGAAGATGACATGCGGGTCCCATGAGCCAGCAGGTTCCTCAACGTTTCAAACGTGGCATGAGATCGAAAGAAAAAGGCAAGTGACCAAATATCAAGAGCCAAAAATAATCCAAGAAAAGAAACTTTATTGTACATAGAGGATGACATGCGGGTCCCATTTTGCAGCATCAATCTCAACGTTTCCAAGGCGGCACGGGACCAAAAGAAAAATGAAGTAGCCAGAAATCAGGGGGTGAAAAAAATCCAAGAAAAGAAAGATTTCAATTGGGCTGCATCTGGACATCTGGGCCTTCGAACTATCCTGCTGGGACTTTTGACTCGTACAATTTCAGCCCACTCCAACACATGAAAGTTCAGACTTTTCTCAAAAAAAAAACAGGAAAGTCCTATGCTTCGCAAAAACAAAAAACAAGGAGATTCAACATATAAGTTGTAAAAATAAAGATTTAATTTATCCGTTTGCAATAGCTCAGAGCGAAATACACTGTTTATTGTGTGCAAAATAATCAAGATATCACAGGTTTCTTGTACGGGGAGGCTGACATCGAGGACCCATGAGCCAGCATCGTCGTCAATGTTTCAAAGGCGGCAGGGGATCGAAAAAAAAACCAAAAATCATTTGGTAAAAAATCCAAGAAAAGAAAACATTTACCGTTCTGAGAGGATGACATGCGGGACCCATGAGGCAGCAGCATCCTCAACGTTTCCAAGGCGGCAGGGGATCAAAAGAAAAAAGGAAATAGCTAGAAATTAATTAGGGGTCAAAAATAAATCCACCAAAGGAAACTTTTATTGTTCATAGAGGATGACATGTGGGACCGACCTGCCAACAGAGTCCTCAACGCTTCAAAGGGGCAGGGGATCAAAAGAAAAAAGGCAAATAGCCAGAAATTAGGGGTCAAAAATAACTCCAAGAAAGGAAACTTTTATTGTTCGTAGAGGATGACATGCGGGACCGATGAGCCAGCAGCTTACTCAACGTTTCAAAGGCGGCATGAGATCGAAAGAAAAATGCAAGTGACCAAATATGAGGTGCCAAAAACAATCCAAGATTTATTGTACATAGAGGATGACATGCGGGTCCCATTTTGCAGCAGCAGTCTCAATGTTTGAATTGCGGCTTGAGATCAAAAGAAAAAGAAAGTAGCTAGAACTTAGGGGTAAAAAAACTCCAAGAAAGGAAAGCTTTATCGTTCATACAGGCTGACATGTGGGAGCTATGAGCCAGCAGAGTCCTCAACATTTCAAAGGCGGCAGGGGATCAAAAGAAAAAGGAAATAGCCAAAAATCAGAGGGTAAAAAAAAATCCAAGAAATTAAACTTTTATTGTACATAGAGGATGACATGCGGGTCCCATGAGCCAGCAGGTTCCTCAACGTTTCAAACGTTGCACGAGATCGAAAGAAAAAGGCAAGTGACCAAATATCAGGAGCAAAAAATAATCCAAGAAAATAAACTTTATTGTACATAGAGGATGACACGCGGGTCCCATTTTGCAGCAGCAGTCTCAACGTTTCCAAGGTGGCACAGGACCAAAAGAAAAATGAAGTAGCCAGAAATCAGGGGGTGAAAAAAATCCAAGAAAAGAAAGATTTCAATTGGGCTGCATCTGGACATCTGGGCCTTCGAACTATCCTACTGGGCCTTTTGACTCGTATAATTTCAGCCCACTCCAAAACATGAAAGTTCGGATTTTTCTCAAAAAAAAACAGGAAAGTCCTATGCTTCACAAAAACAGAAAACAAGGAGATTCAACATATAAGTTGTAAAAATAAAGATTCAATTTATCCGTTTGCAATAGCTTAGAGCGAAATACACTGTTTATTGTCTGCAAAATAATCAAGATATCACAGGTTTCTTGTACGGGGAGGCTGACATCGAGGACCCAGGAGCCAGCATCGTCGTCAACGTTTCAAAGGCGGTAGGGGATCGAAAAAAAAACCAAAAATCAGTTGGTAAAAAAATCCAAGAAAAGAAAACATTTACCGTTCTGAGAGGATGACATGCGGGACCCATGAGGCAGTAGCATCCTCAACGTTTCCAAGGCGGCAGGGGATCAAAAGAAAAAAAAGGAAATAGCCAGAAATTAAATAGTGGTCAAAAATAAATCCACCAAAGGAAACTTTTATTGTTCATAGAGGATGACATGTGGGACCGACCTGCCAACAGAGTCCTCAACGTTTCAAAGGAGGCAGGGGATCAAAAGAAAAAAGGCAAATAGCCAGAAATTAGGGGTCAAAAATAACTCCAAGAAAGGAAACTTTTATTGTTCGTAGAGGATGACATGCGGGACCCATGAGCCAGCAGCTTACTCAACGTTTCAAAGGCGGCATGAGATCGAGAGAGAAAGGCAAGTGACCAAAATATGAGGTGCCAGAAACAATCCAAGATTTATTGTACATAGAGGATGACTTGTGGGTCCCATTTTGCAGCAGCAGTCTCAATGTTTGAAATGCAGCTTGAGATCAAAAGAAAAAGAAAGTGGCTAGAAATTAGGGGTAAAAAAACTCCAAGAAAGGAAAGCTTTATCGTTCATACAGGCTGACATGTGGGACCTATGAGCCAGCAGCTTACTCAACGTTTCAAATGCGGCAGGGGATCAAAAGAAAAAGGAAATAGCCAAAAATCAGAGGGTGAAAAAAAATCCAAGAAATTAAACATTTATTGTACATAGAGGATGACATGCGGGTCCCATGAGCCAGCAGGTTCCTCAACGTTTCAAACGTGGCATGAGATCGAAAGAAAAAGGCAAGTGACCAAATATCAGGAGCCAAAAATAATCTATGAAAAGAAACTTTATTGTACATAGAGGATGACACGCGGGTCCCATTTTGCAGCAGTCTCAACGTTTCCAAGGCGGCACAGGACCAAAAGAAAAATGAAGTAGCCAGAAATCAGGGGGTCAAAAAAATCGAAGAAAAGAAAGATTTTAATTGGGCTGCATCTGGACATCTGGGCCTTCGAACTATCCTGCTGGGCCTTTTGACTCGTACAATTTCAGCCCACTCCAAAACATGAAAGTTTGGATTTTTCTCAAAAAAAAACAGGAAAGTCCTATGCTTCGCAAAAACAAAAAACAAGGAGATTCATATAAGTTGTAAAAATAAAGATTTAATTTATCCGTTTGCAATAGCTCAGAGTGAAATACACTGTTTATTGTGTGCAAAATAATCAAGATATCACAGGTTTCTTGTACGGGGAGGCTGTGATACGTCTCCAACGTATCGATAATTTCTTATGTTCCATGCCACTTTATTGATGATACCTACATGTTATATGCATACTTTATGTCATATTTATGCATTTTCCGGCACTAACCTATTAACAAGATGCCGAAGAGCCAGTTGTTGTTTTCTGCTGTTTTTGGTTTCAGAAATCCTAGTAAGGAAATATTCTCGGAATTGGACGAAATCAACGCCCAGGGGCCTATTTTCACACGAAGCTTCCAGAAGACCGAAGGAGTCACGAAGTGGGGCCACGGGGCGCCGCCACAGTAGGGCGGTGCGGCCTACATGGGGCCCGCGCGGCCCTGCTGTGTGGGGCCCCCGTGACGCCTCTTGACCTGCCCTTCCGCCTACTTAAAGACTTCGTCGCGAAACCCCCAGTACCGAGAGCCACGATACGGAAAACCTTCCAGAGACGCCGCCGCCGCCAATCCCATCTCGGGGGATTCAGGAGATCGCCTCCGGCACCCTGCCGGAGAGGGGAATCATCTCCCGGAGGACTCTTCACCGCCATGGTCGCCTCCGGAGTGATGAGTGAGTAGTTCACCCCTGGACTATGGGTCCATAGCAGTAGCTAGATGGTCGTCTTCTCCTAATTGTGCTTCATTGTTGGATCTTGTGAGCTGCCTAACATGATCAAGATCATCTATCTGTAATGCTATATGTTGTGTTTGTTGGGATCCGATGAATAGAGAATACTATGCTATGTTGATTATCAATCTATTATCTATGTGTTGTTTATGATCTTGCATGCTCTCCGTTATTAGTAGAGGCTCTGGCCAAGTTTTTACTCTTAACTCCAAGAGGGAGTATTTATGCTCGATAGTGGGTTCATGCCTCCATTAAATCTGGGACAGTGACAGAAATTTCTAAGGTTGTGGATGTGCTGTTGCCACTAGGGATAAAACATCGGTGCTATGTCTAAGGATGTAGTTGTTGATTACATTACGCACCATACTTAATGCAATTGTCTGTTGTTTGCAACTTAATACTGGAAGGGGTTCGGATGATAACCTGAAGGTGGACTTTTTAGGCATAGATGCATGCTGGATAGCGGTCTATGTACTTTGTCGTAATGCCCAATTAAATCTCACTATACTCATCATATGATGTATGTGCATGGTCATGCCCTCTTTATTTGTCAATTGCCCAACTGTAATTTGTTCACCCAACATGCTATTTATCTTATGGGACAGACGCCTCTAGTGAACTGTGGACCCCAGTCCATTCTTTTAATCGAATACAATCTACTGCAATACTTGTTCTACTGTTTTCTGCAAACAATCATCATCCACACTATACATCTAATCCTTTGTTACAGCAAGCCGGTGAGATTGACAACCTCACTGTCACGTTGGGGCAAAGTAATTTGGTTGTGTTGTGCAGGTTCCACGTTGGCGTCGGAATCCCTGGTGTTGCGCCTCACTACACTTCGCCGCCATCAACCTTCAACGTGCTTCTTGACTCCTACTGGTTCGATAAACCTTGGTTTCTAACTGAGGGAAACTTACTGCTGTACGCATCACACCTTCCACTTGGGGTTCCCAACGGTCGCGTGCTGTACGCGTGTCAAGCTAAATTTCTGGCGCCGTTGCCGGGGAGATCAAGACACGCTGCAAGGGGAGTCTCCACCTCCAATCTCTTTACTTTGTTTTTGTCTTGCTTAATTTTATTTAGTACTTTGTTTGCTGCATTATATCAAAATACAAAAAAATTAGTTACTAGTTTTACTTTATTTACTGTCTTGTTTGCATCGTCCATATTAAAAACACAAAAAAATTAGTTACTTGCATTTACTTTACTTATTTCATCATGTTTCCTCCTAATTTTACTTTAAAAGATATATATGTAGGAGATGGGTCTATAATTGGAAGAGATAATATAGAAGAATTTTTCACCCATGTTAGCATGGATGAGGATTTTGAAGATATACCATTATTAAAAGCTACTCCTACTTATGAAAGTGCCTCTGCCTGTTTAGTACACCTGTTGGAAACTAGATTTATTAGTCTCAACCCCATGATACAACACATGTTTCTTACACTTTCTAATATGGAGAGGGGAGAAAAGAGAGATTTTGTTCTAAAAGTCCTGGATAGGGAATTTAAAGATATAGCTAGAGAAGCTAGAAAAGTTTTCATTAAGTATAAGAGGCTTGGTATGTTCACCGATTTTAAAGAACACTTGAAAAGATGGATACGGATAGAATTAAGTACACTAATAATGTTAATGATGGTGGGGAGATTAAAGCACCAATACCTTGTAAGCTCCTAGCAATGCATGAAGCTCTAGATGATAATTATGCTTGGCTTGTTCCTGAAAATTTGTTTGATGAGAGTAGCAAGCCCAAGACTAATGAAAAGGGAGCCTCTGAAACTTATGTATCCAAAATACAATGCATGGTTGAGAAAACTCCAAACCCCGCTGTAGATGCATCATCTCTTGATAATACTTCATACACACTTTCTGCGCCTAGCTGAAAGGCGTTAAAGAAAAGCGCTTATGGGAGACAACCCATGATTTTACTACTACACTTTTATTTTATATTTGAGTCTTGGAAGTTGTTACTGCTGTAGCAACCTCTCCTTATCTTAGTTTTGTTGCATTATTGTGCCAAGTAAAGTCTTTGATAGTAAGGTTCATACTAGATTTGGATTACTGCGCAGAAACAGATTTCTCTGCTGCCACGAATCTGGGCCTAATTCTCTGTAGGTAACTCAGAAAATTATGCCAATTTACGTGAGTGATCCTCAGATATGTACCCAACTTTCATTCAATTTGAGCATTTTCATTTGAGCAAGTATGGTGCCTCAATAAAATTCGTCTTTACAGACTGTTCTGTTTTTGACAGATTCTGCCTTTTATTTCGCATTGCCTGTTTTGCTATGCTTGATGGATTTTTCGATTCCAATAACTTTAAGTAGCTTTGTGCAATGTCCAGAAGTGTTAAGAATGATTATGTCACCTCTGAACATGTGAATTTTTATTATGCACTAACCCTCTAATGAGTTGTTTTGAGTTTGGTGTGGAGGAAGTTTTCAAGGATCAAGAGAGGAGGATGATACAATATGATCAAGGAGAGTGAAAGCTGTAAGCTTGGGGATGCCCCGGTGGTTCACCCCTGCATATTTCAAGAAGACTCAAGCGTCTAAGCTTGGGGATGCCCAAGGCATCCCCTTCTTCATCGACAACATTATCAGGTTCCTCTAGTGAAACTATATTTTTGTTCCATCACATCTTATGTACTTTGCTTGGAGCGTCTGTTTGTTTTTGTTTTTGTTTTGTTTGAATAAAATGGATCCTAGCATTCATTGTGTGGGAGAGAGACACACTCCGCTGTTGCATAGGGACAAATATGTCCTTAGGCTTTACTCATAATGTTCATGGCGAAGGTTGAATCTTCTTCGTTAAATTGTTATATGGTTGGAAACGGGAAATGCTACATGTAGTAATTGGTAAAATGTCTTGGATAATTTGATACTTGGCAATTGTTGTGCTCATGTTTAAGCTCTTGCATCATACACTTTGCACCTATTAATGAAGAAATACATAGAGCTTGCTAAAATTTGGTTTGCATAATTGGTGTCTCTAAGGTCTAGATAATTTCTAGTAAGAGTTTGAACAACAAGGAAGATGGTGTAGAGTCTTATAATGTTTACAATATGTCTTTTATGTGAGTTTTGCTGTACCGCTTCATACTTGTGTTTGTTTCAAATAGCCTTGCTAGCCTAAACCTTGTATCGAGAGGGAATACTTCTCATGCATCCAAAATCCTTGAGCCAAACACTATGCCACTTGTGTCCACCATACCTACCTACTACATGGTATTTCTCCGCCATTCCAAAGTAAATTGCTTGAGTGCTATCTTTAAATTTCTATTCTTCATCTTTGCAATATATAGCTCATGGGACAAATAGCCTAAAAACTATCATGGTATTGAATATGTACTTATGCATTTTATTTCTTATAAGTTGCTTGTTGTGCGATAACCATGTTCCTGGGGACGCCATCAACTACTCATTGTTGAATATCATGTGAGTTGCTATGCATGTCCGTCTTGTCTGAAGTAAGGGCGATTTACCATGAGTTGAATGGTTTGAGCATGCATACTGTTAGAGAAGAACATTGGGCCGCTAACTAAAGCCATGATCCATGGTGGAAGTTTCAGTTTTGGACAAATATCCTCAATCTCATATGAGAAAATTAATTGTTGTTGAATGCTTAAGCATTAAAGAGGAGTCCATTATCTGTTGTCTATGTTGTCCCGGTATGGATGTCTAAGTTGAGAATAATCAAAAGCGAGAAATCCAATGCGAGCTTTCTCCTTAGACCTTTGTACAGGCGGCATAGAGGTACCCCTTTGTGACACTTGGTTAAAACATATGCATTGCGGTGATAATCCAGGTAATCCGAGCTAATTAGGACAAGGTACGGGCACTATTAGTATACTATGCATGAGGCTTGCAACTTGTAGGATATAATTTACATGATGCATATGCTTTATTACTACCGTTGACAAAATTGTTTCTTGTTTTCAAAATCAAATCTCTAGCACAAATATAGCAATCGATGCTTTCCTCTGCGAAGGGCCTTTTTTTTACTTTTATGTTGAGTCAGTTCACCTATTTCTCTCCATCTCAAGAAGCAAACACTTGTGTGAACTGTGCATTGATTCCTACATACTTGCATATTGCACTTATTATACTACTTTACATTGACAATATCCATGAGATATACATGTTACAGGTTGAAAGCAACTGCTGAAACTTAATCTTCCTTTGTGTTGCTTCAATGCCTTTACTTTGAAATTATTGCTTTATGAGTTAACTCTTATGCAAGACTTATTGATGCTTGTCTTGAAAGTACTATTCATGAAAAGTCTTTGCTATATGATTCAGTTGTTTACTCATGTCATTTACCATTGTCTTGGATTGCTGCATTCATTACATGTACTTACAATAGTATTGATCGAGATTATGATGGCATGTCACTCCAGAAATTATCTTTGTTATCGTTTACCTACTCGGGATGAGCAGGAACTAAGATTGGGGATGCTGATACATCTCCAACGTATCGATAATTTCTTATGTTCCATGCCACTTTATTGATGATACCTACATGTTTTATGCATACTTTATGTCATATTTATGCATTTTCCGGCACTAACCTATTAACGAGATGCCGAAGAGCTAGTTGTTGTTTTCTACTGTTTTTGGTTTCAGAAATCCTAGTAAGGAAATATTCTCAGAATTGGACGAAATCAACGCCCAGGGGCCTATTTTCACACGAAGCTTCCAGAAGACCGAAGGAATCACGAAGTGGGGCCACGGGGCGCCGCCACAGTAGGGCGGCGCGGCCTACAGGGGGCCCGCGCGGCCCTGTTGTGTGGGGCCCCCGTGACGCCTCTTGACCTGCCCTTCCGCCTACTTAAAGCCTTCGTCGCGAAACCCCCAAAGATTTGAGAGCCACGATACGGAAAACCTTCCAGAGACGCCGCCGCCGCCAATCCCATCTCGGGGGATTCAGGAGATCGCCTCCGGCACCCTGCCGGAGAGGGGAATCATCTCCCGGAGGACTCTTCACCGCCATGGTCGCCTCCGGAGTGATGAGTGAGTAGTTCACCCCTGGACTATGGGTCCATAGCAGTAGCTAGATGGTCGTCTTCTCCTAATTTTGCTTCATTGTTGGATCTTGTGAGCTGCCTAACATGATCAAGATCATCTATCTGTAATGCTATATGTTGTGTTTGTTGGGATCCGATGAATAGAGAATACTATTCTATCTTGATTATCAATCTATTATCTATGTGTTGTTTATGATCTTGCATGCTCTCCGTTATTAGTAGAGGCTCTGGCCAAGTTTTTACTCTTAACTCCAAGAGGGAGTATTTATGCTCGATAGTGGGTTCATGCCTCCATTAAATCTGGGACAGTGACAGAAAGTTCTAAGGTTGTGGATGTGCTGTTGACACTAGGGATAAAACATCGATGCTATGTCTAAGGATGTAGTTGTTGATTATATTACGCACCATACTTAATGCAATTGTCTGTTGTTTGCAACTTAATACTGGAAGGGGTTCGGATGATAAACTAAAGGTGTACTTTTTAGGCATAGCTGCATGCTGGATAGCGGTCTATGTACTTTGTCGTAATGCCCAATTAAATCTCACTATACTCATCATATCATGTATGTGCATGGTCATGACCTCTTTATTTGTCAATTGCCCAACTGTAATTTGTTCACCCAACATGCTATTTATCTTATGGGAGAGACGCCTCTAGTGAACTGTGGACCCCGGTCCATTCTTTTAATCAAATACAATCTACTGCAATATTTGTTCTACTATTTTCTGCAAACAATCATCATCCACACTATACATCTAATCCTTTGGTACAGCAAGCCGGTGAGATTGACAACCTCACTGTCACGTTGGGGCAAAGTAATTTGGTTGTGTTGTGCAGGTTCCACGTTGGCGCCAGAATCCCTGGTGTTGCGCCGCACTACACTTCGCCGCCATCAACCTTCAACGTGCTTCTTGACTCCTACTGGTTCGATAAACCTTGGTTTCCAACTGAGGGAAACTTACTGCTGTACGCATCACACCTTCCACTTGGGGTTCCAAACGGTCGCGTGTTGTACGCGTGTTAGGCTGACATCGAGGACCCATGAGCCAGCATCGTCTTCAACGTTTCAAAGGCGGCAGGGGATCGAAAAAAAACCAAAAATCAGTTGGTAAAAAAATCCAAGAAAAGAAAACATTTACCGTTCTGAGAGGATGACATGCGGGACCCATGAGGCAGCAGCATCCTCAACGTTTCCAAGGCGGCAGGGGATCAAAAGAAAAAAAAGGAAATAGCCAGAAATTAATTAGGGGTCAAAAATAAATCCACCAAAGGAAACATTTATTGTTCATAGAGGATGATATGTGGGACCGACCTGCCAACAGAGTCCTCAACGTTTCAAAGGGGGCAGGGGATCAAAAGAAAAAGGCAAATAGACGGAAATTAGGGGGTCAAAAATAACTCCAAGAAAGGAAACTTTTATTGTTCGTAGAGGATGACATGCGGGACCCATGAGCCAGCAGCTTACTCAACGTTTCAAAGGCGGCATGAGATCGAAAGAAAAAGGCAAGTGACCAAATATGAGGTGCCAAAAACAATCCAAGATTAGAGGATGACATGCGGGTCCCATTTTGCAGCAGCAGTCTCAATGTTTGAAATGCGGCTTGAGATCAAAAGAAAAAGAAAGTAGCTAGAAATTAGGGGTAAAAAAACTCCAAGAAAGGAAAGCTTTATCGTTCATACAGGCTGACATGTGGGACCTATGAGCCAGCAGAGTCCTCAACGTTTCAAAGGCGGCAAGGGATCAAAAGAAAAAGGAAATAGCCAAAAATCAGAGGGTGAAAAAAAACAAGAAAATGAACTTTTCACTACAAGAAAAGTTCTGATAGACAACGTCTCAAAATCGTCCGCTAATGGGTATTTTTCGTCGCCTATGGGCCTAACCCGACGATATGGGTTCTGTTGTGGAAACTGCGTCAGGCAAAGTCCTACGACGATTTTTTCGGTCCGTCGCGCTTGGGCGCCCTTCCGCCACGGAAAATCGGACCGTTGCCCAAGTGTTTCTGGGAGCCCGTTGACTGCTGACGTCATGCAAACTGACACGTGGCAGACGCCGTTAACTGGCAGTTAACGGCGTTAACCGGCTGAAACCCCATGGTAGATGGTAGGCCCACACGAGGCCTGCCACATCTTAAGCGGGCCGGCCCATTAAGTTTGCGGGCCGGGCCAGCTGACTTAGTTTGACCGGTCAACTATATAGCTGGGCTGGTCCATTAGTTACGTGGGCCGGGCCTAACCTCTAAGGTTGACTGGTCAAAACTTTAATGGGCCGGCCCACTAAGCATGTGGGCCGGGCCGAATGCACTCGATTGACCGGTCAACAGGCAAAAGGGCCAGGCCACAAGACATGTGGGACCCACTTTCCTGGTATCGGGCCGGCCCATTTACAAAGTGGGGTCCACATTAAAGCAACTGGGCTAGCCCAAGAAGTTATTGGGCCGGCCCAATTAGCATGTGGGTCCCACTTTCCTGCTATCGGGCCGGCCCATTTAGTACGTGGGGTCCACATTTGATCAAATGGGCTGGCCCAACAAGCCGATGGGCGGGCCAAAAGCAGTGGGTCCCACTTTCTGTTAAAGGGCCAGCCCATTTAGTATGTGGGGTCCACCATATAGCAAGTGGGCCGGCCCAACAAGATAGTGGGCCGGGCCAAAAACACAGGTGGGTCCCACTTTCCAGTTAAAGGGCTGGCCCATTTAGTATGTGGGGTCCACCATATAGCAAGTGGGCCGGCCCAACAAGATAGTGGGCCGGGCCAAAACACTGGTGGGTCCCACTTTCCTGTTAAAGGGCCGGCCCATTTAGTATGTGGGGTCCACCATATAGCAAGTGGGCCGGCCCAACACGCTAGTGGGCTGGCCCAACACGCTAGTGGGCCGGGCCAAAAACACAGGTGGGTCCCACTTTCCTCTTAAAGGGCCGGCCCGTTTAGTATGTGGGGTCCACCATATAGCAAGTGGGCCGGCCCACCAAGATAGTGGGCCGGGCCAAAAACACTGGTGGGTCCCACTTTCGTCTTAAAGGGCCGGCCCATTTAGTATGCGGGTCCACCGCAAAAGCAATTGGGCTGGCCCAACTAGTTAGTGGGCCGGCCAAGTAGTGGGTGGGGTCCACCTTAAAGCAAGTGGGCCGGCCCAATTAGAGTGTGGGGTCCACAGTAAATCAAGTGGGTTGGCCCAATAAGTAAGTGGGCCAGCCCGTTTAGTTGTTGTTTATATGCCGGCGTAAAAGGCGCTTTAGGATTTTGCGGGCCGGCACGTATGTGATTTCGCTTAATTGGGCCGTTTAAGGGATAGGAATTCGTGATTTAGATACTGAGAATATTTACGCAGCATTGATTTCTGTCGGATAGCCTCACTTACCACGAGCACCAAAGAAAAAATGCGCGAAAGAACTATAAAAACTAACTAAATATTACATCAGCTGCAAGGCTTTGAAAAAATATTACAGAACCCAGAGAAATTGAATGGTAATTAAACCTAGCAATACAATGAAGCGATCCGGCAATCTTTTAAGTTGTCCATGCAGCACCTATATACGGAAACAAAGACATTACAAGTTAAGACAAAGCAACAATGGAAACGCAAAGACAACTGCAATATTGTTTGCCAAAGAATTTGGAACTCATCATTTTAAAATCGTTATAACAAGATCATTGTAATGCGCACAATAAGCAAACAAAGAGTGCATGCCGCATACCAACGACCAATATAACGAGCATGTTAGAATGAAACAAGTGAGACTTACTACGTCGAGTCCCATGCAAACCAACATGTTCGGGGAGTACAAAATTGGCATGAACAACATAGTAGCAGCTATAAATTTTGTAACAACGACTGAGCAAGATGAAGTTATGATGGCTACATCTACGAGAGCGGGAATGTAAACCAAAAATAGAAGTTACGATGGCAAAAGCTAAAGAGGAGGGAATGTGAACCAACATGTGCCAAGTGCAATTACTTCATTTTGGCCGTGAACTAAATAATACTCCTGAACTTATAGTGAAGGGGATGCAAATCAAGATGTTTCGGGATATAAACTTGTAATGAGCAACACATAGAGGATAGTTAATGCTGGAGCTTAGGATGGACCAGATACAGAATATAGTGGGATCACTGTGAACTTGTATAAGAGGGAATGCAAACCAATATGTTCAGCTTTCCATATGTGAGCGTCATGCCAAGTCAGAGAAACAAGTCAATAATGCAGCTTTTGAAGAACAAGATGGCACGCAAAATTATTATCTAGTAGTATGACAAGTTTATTTGTACTACAGGCTAGATAGCAGAGTGATAGCATGCCAAACTAAGTCCTTACTTTGTTAGCTTACAATGAACTAGATACAAAACAATGGCATCACCTGTAGTACGGGGAATGCAAGCCAACATGTTCATGGAGTAAAAAATTGGCACAAACAACATAGTAGCAGGCCATAATTTTTGTAACAACGGCGAGCAAGATAAAGTTATGATGGCTAGATCTACAGAGCAGGGAATGTAAACCAAATATAGAAGTTACGATGCCAAAAGCTATAGAGCAGGGAATGCGAACCAACATGTGCAATTACTTAAAATTGGCCATGAACTAAATAATAGCAGGATGTTACTATAATACCTATAATTTTTGTAACAACGACTGAGCAAGATAGAAGTTATGATAGCTACATCTACAGAGCAGGGAATGCAAACCAAAATGTTCAATCGCTTAAAGTTAGCAATGAAGTAGAAAATAGCAACGTGTTACGGTCATAGCTAGGAATGAACTAAAAGAGCTTCAGACAAACAAGCATCTGAACCCAGAACATGGCGCTAAAACAAGGGACTTACATTAGGAGAAGCACTCGTGGGAGTCACGACAGATCTTCACAGGGTTGATAGATCCGGTGATGAAGTACGCTACATGTGCTACTTGGGGTTGGAGAGACGGCCATTACACTTCATGATTACTCATCTCATCTGCAAAAACGTAATGGCGCGTCGTTAGCACAAACAGGTTCCCCCAAGATTAAACAAGAACTTGCAGGCAAGCAATAGAAAAGCGACAGTAGAAGAGTTTAGATCATGCAAGGCACCGGTGAAGCAGATCCGGTTCATGCACAGCGGTGTCGGTGAGCAAGATCCGATGCGGTGGACGACGGATCCGGCGAAGCGGCTCCAGCGGGGTGAACGATACCGCAGCTGAAGCGACTGCGGTAGACTGCTGGATGAGCATATGGTTTCGAGGTACGGCGGGGATGATCCGGTCCGGTTGATGACGGCGTCGATGAAGCGGCTCCGGCAGGCAGCCGGATGACGAGGATCGCGAGGGCTCGGGTAGGCCAGGGAAGTCCGGCGGGGATGTTCCGGTGCGGTGGTCGTGGAGGTGGGAGAGAGGGACTTGGGAAGTTCCGGTGGGTGGTCTAAAGGAAATGTATTTTTTTTGGGAGGGTTTCCGGGCTAGGGAGGTGGTGATCCAAAAAATGACGGGCAGACCCCCCCACCAACCGACTTTGCTGCCATCTCCACAGGGGTAGAATGGGAATTTGGAAGCGTGTGAAATTTTTGTATTTTGTGGGCGGGAAGTTTTGCCGCTATGAGATTTTGAATTTGGCCACCGTCCAAGTATAATGATAAAAAATTGTGAGACCGTACTAGTACCTCTGTTCAAGGCCGAGTGCAAAATCAAATCATCATCACGTTGAAAATTTGTTACCAACTTACCATGATCATGATCTACCTCTGAAAATGGGCGCATCCACTAAAACTTGCAAAGTATAATGATACAAATTTGTGAGACCGTACTAGTACTTATGTTCAAGGTCGAGTGCAACATCAAATCATCATTACATTGAAAATTGTGTTACCATGATCATGATATTTCTCTGAATTTGGCGCATCCGCTAAATCTCGCAAAGGATAATGATAAAAAAAATGTGAGATTGTACTAGTTCTTATGTTCAAGGCCGAGTACAAGATCAAATCATCATCACGTTGAAATTTGTTACAATGATCATGACATATCTCTAAAATTGGTGCATCCGCTAAATCTTGCACGTGGCGCATCTCGGTGCGGAGCAACAGGTCGGTGCTATCAAGGTTGAGGCATCGGTAGCGTCATCGGGCTCTCCTCTCTTGATAGATCTTCTACATGGCGCGGCGCACCACCCGCCGATAAGCAGTCACATGTGAGACCGAGGTGGAGACGTCCCCGGCATCCTCGAGGCGCGGCCGCCCTTCTACGAGCCAGCGTCGACTCAAGGTATGAATCCATGTGGTGCCTTAGATTTATTGTTCTTCTCTTATGATTATTTTGAGCCGAACATGTGTGCTCTTTCTCTGAATATATTGCTTGAAAAGCTTACCAAGTTACTTAAATTCACTTCGTTCTTAATCTTGCGAGCTAATATTGTTATTTTAATGAACGGTGGTGCGCGCAAGCAGAATTATTTGTGGGTGTGTTGAGTTGTTAGGCATAAGTCGAAATCCTCATCTAAACGAGGCCTCAGCTTAACACATAAAAAAGGTGTTCAATCTCGCCCACAATACCCTCTTCTTTCCCCTCCCTTTATTGGAACTTGTTTTGCAGACAAGGAAAGTGGCACGTGTAATGTGAGTAAAACCCTCTTAGCCAAAATCATCTACGAGCAAGATTTTCTATATTGTAGATGCCCCAATTGACTCTCATCCCCAAAGTAGTTTTTTATGTCAGTATAGACTTCTTTACTGGATGTATACTATCGTACATGGCATGCATTTGCCTAATGAGCAGCATTGTATTGCTATTCTAACCAACCTGATCGATATGTCAAGCTTCATGCACGAGATGCCATGTTTAATTTACTCCCTCGCTCTGATCCATATTTCTTGATGTGAAATGAATGTGAATCGGAGGGAGTACTTTTCTTAGATAGTACTATATCATTTCAAAAAAAAGTACTACTACATCACAAATGCATCAAAAGAGTACTACATCACAAGACCACCACGGTTGTACTAGTAGAGTTTAATGCTGAACTTCCAAAGGGATTAAGATTACACATATGAACTTTAAACATGACCAGGAGCATGAGGGCCAGCAGCAGGGGCGTTGACGTGGAGCAAACTAGGCAAGACGTAATTCTGGAGGAAGAGGCCATATGATGCGTGCTTGGCCTTGGTTGCAGGGCGGTGTTTCCCCCTATGTACTTAGGCCTACACCCATCGCATTTGGATCAGGCTGTGGATGTCCTTCTAGAGAAATTTGCCACATAATGGGCAAAATAGCTCCCCGCGCATGCGAAGCAATTTCACCACCCTTCGACCGCTTGAGAACATAGCGGCTTTTCCGGTCCCTGCGCACCTTGTTGTTGTCCATGTCATCAGAATACTCCTATGAATTATTAAGTACTACATAATCAGGTTTTTTATGACAGATCGAATAAATACTCCACTAACATAATCAAACCTTAGAAACCCTAAAATTAAATGTGTAGAACAAGTAAATGGCAGAAGAAATCGTAATAAATCATGAGAAACCCTATGAACAACCATGAACATAAGCCACAACAATTGCAAGTCCACTAAGTATGAACACATAAATTGATTATATGACTACATGGCAGATTAGTCGAAATTAAACTAGAATCTGATCTTACGAATCGTAGAATCAATTACATCTACAAGAACAAGGTAGGATATCAAATCAATCAAGAACCAGGCTCGTGCAAACCATGTGAACAGCAATATGACACAAAGAGGGTTGGGACAGTTTCGGTAAAAGAGAAGTACCTCCTCGTCATCACCCTCAACATCCTCCTGGAACTGAACGTTTGGGCCGAAATCGTCGAAGGGGTCGAGGTTCGCGTCCAGCATCGGGCCTAGGAAGACCTCGTCGTGGTGGCCTGCAACGCCGTGCACATCTTCGGCGGGATAAACAACATTGGTATCCACCTTCTGCTCGACGGCCAGGACGCCCGTTTCGACCGAGGTCGAAGAACCAGACAAGCAGAGGAGACGAGCGGCATGGGTGCCCGGTGAAGCCTCACCCGTCGTGACGGCCAGGACGCCCATTTCGACCGAGGTCGAAGAATCCGACAAGCGAGAGGAGACGAGCGGCCTGGGTGCGGGGTGAAGCCTCACCCACCGCGACGGCCACTACCGTAGAGGCATCCTCTGCGTGGGCGGTCGCCTATTGCTCCGCCTCGTATGCAATACCTATCTTCATGCTGCTGCGGTTGGAAACGGGAAAGTCGATGCCTCAGAGGTGCGGTGAGTGGATGGGGGGTTTTCACAGTGTGGGGGAGGCAAGTTGGGAGAGTGGAGAGGACGAGCTCGCGAGAGATGATGAGGCCGATTATGTTATAGCCTCTGACTCTCTGTATCCAGTAGTGGACGCGTGAAGTCATGCATGTACTCGACTTTCCACTTTCTGGGAGACGTGTACGAAACTTTTTTTTGGACCATTTAACTTCATGTGGGACTCATGTATACCAATACTTCCAAACATCATAAGTAATTCAAAATCATTCAGAATAATATGAGACCTTAACATTTTATTTTTTGTGTCAGATATTGTCTATGAAAAATAACATCCTTCAAAAAATAAATCCCCTTTGCCAATCCGATCATGCCCGTCTACTCCAACTAGCTTCCTCGAGTAATTTGTCACCTTACATTCTTAAAATGAACCAAAATTTGGCACAGGGGTGCATCATCACATGGAAAATGATGTTACCATTCTGTCTTCCCATTTTTTTGAATTTTTCAAAATTGTCATGCCCTAACGGAAAAAATGTACTCCTTCTAAGAAGCATGTATCAGAATGGCATTACCAAAACCTAGGGGTGGGGTGGGGGGAGGGGGGCACATGGTGGTGTGATGATACATCACATTTGGACCACACAACACCATTTGGACCAACCAAAAAAAACCACCCTACACAAACCCTGGTCAAAACTAGTTTGACCAATATTACAAAAGTTGTACGGAGTACATAATTCAGAAACCGTCAGAAATATACGAAGCATTCAGGAGTCCCCAAAGTCAGTGACTTTGAGTCACTTACAACTGTGGTCCACATATCAGTCACCCAAAGTCATGGCAAAGTCAGCTTGGCAAAGTCACCGACAGACAAAGCAAGCAGTGAACAGACAACTCTGTAGCACTGAAAAGACATCTCACAGAAAAGGCTAGTACTACCTTTTCTTCCCGGATAAGCAAAAATAGCTGATTGGTACTAACGAAATGCACCAGGTCCGCAATGTACTCCAGCTATAAGTGAAGCATGCCTACCACTGAAGAGGAAATTCAAGATTCCACCAGATCCCCATATAACTCTTTTGCATAAAACACGGACATATCTTTTGCACAATTCACCACTTGTTGGTCTAATCTATCGCAGCTTCCATCAGTTGGTCATCCAATTAACGATTTAATGGATTAGAAAAATAAGCGGTGGAATTAGAAGTACTAGTAGCGAAATGTGCAAAATATACCGTCCTTCCCGAGGGGGTTTGTCCAGAAGAGGGCCGGATGACAATGTCCCGGGTGCATCCAGAAACGAGAGGGGTAGTTTCTAATACATGTAAGAAATTATTTTACAAAAAGGTACATATTAAGTAGTACAACTATTAGTACAGTACTACTATTTCGAGGGAAAATGCCATGTCGTGCGACCTCTAATCAATGAGTAGAAGTTGTAGGTGTGCATAACATGCATTGCTGAAAGCTGGTTCCGCTGGAATTTGAGCTCAGCCGGGGCGGATTCTGCGAAGTTCGCCCGACGTCACTCATGTATCCCACCAAACTGCTCACTTCTTTCAATGTCTCTTCTCTTTCACTGCAGCTCTCCAACATCAGGTGCATCAACTTATCTTGTGCCTTCTGCCTCTCGAGAAGGGCAAGGATGGCGATGTCAGCATATTCAAGGTTCAACTTTTGGAGCTGTACTTTATCCTGAAGAAGGATTTTGTACTCTATATCAGACTTGTCTCTTTCGAGGCACACAGTCTTGAGTATGCTGCTGGCTTTCTCCGCTGATGCAATGTTCCTCTCTTCTCGCTTAATCAGCTCGTTCTTCAACATATCGCGCTCATTGCGAAGGCTGCAAATGAGCTCCACAAGAGTTTTCGAATTCTTCTTCTTGGCAGCCAAATCGTCTCGGAGGCGATCACACTCTAAGCTGAGCTCCTCATTTTTTTCCATCAAGATGGCGACAGTGGTGTCGATAGTCGGCGCCGCTTCCTTCAGGGCGAAATCATCGGTAGCAAGTAAGCGCAAAGGAAGAAGAAGAAGAAGAAGAAGAAGAAGAAGAAGAAGATAACTACACAGTGCTTGGTGCTACCTCATTTCGCCGGGGTAGGGCCAGGTTGAAATCATCGGACGATGATGATTCCTTGGTCGTGGAAGTTGGTGCAGTACGGGCGTCATTGGAACTTCCAACCCTTTAAGATGTATAACCATAGAGACTCTTAAAGAGCTTGAGCCCGGGCAAGAAGAAACGAAAGTACATGGCGAAGGAAACTAACCCGGTGAGCACAGCACGGACGCGTTTCGCGGCGATTTGCGGCAAGGCGGCGACGGCGAGCCCACTTGGTTTCTGGAACCGTCTCTCGAAATTTTGAGCCGGCATTTTTTATCCGCGTACTTGACCGCCGGCGACCTGAAGTTTGAACACATTAATTGCTGGAGGAGAGAGCGACGAAAGAAACGAAAGTACATGGCGAAGGAAACTAACCCGGTGAGCACAGCACGGACGCGTTTCGGCGGCGGCGGCGGCGACGGCGAGCCCACTTGGTTTCTGGAAGCGTCTCTCGAAATTTCGCGCCGGCGTTTTTTCTCCGCGTACTTGACCGCCGACGACCTGAATTTTGAAGACATTGCTGGAGGAGAGAGCGACGAACAAATGTTTGTTAGGTGGAGAGAGGAAGAAAGTGAATGGAATGAGAGAGTTTAGCGTTTTGCCCTTATAGTCATAGTCGCTAACCGTGACGCGGGAAGGTTGGTCGTCGGCGTTTAATGGTCTCCCTTGTGGAAACCGAGGCGGCCACGAGGCAGCGGCTGGCCACGCGGCGTCCAGTCGCCTACGCCGCCGTAAATGAGGGTAGTTGCCTACCACCACCAGGTGACATGCACCTTTTGCATGTCACCGTGTGACATGCGGCCTAAATTCAAATTTAAAACATTGCGAAAAAAATCATGCATCCGGTGACATGCCCATGGCATGCCACCGATGAAGAGTTCCGTGCCGTGCACTCTGGCACTCTGCGCCGTCTTGGATCAGAAAATGAGCGAAGAACGAGGACGAGGCACTAGTTCAAATTTAGGATGAAGTTTAAGTTTTATTTTGGTTTAAATTAGATTAGAGGGAGTAGTACTCTTACTTTATTACTCGTACTTGTGTTAATGTAGTAGTATTATTATGGTGGTGTACTTGCGTTCATGTACTTGTTTCAGCTGTTTTGGTGAAGGAGACATGCATCACCTTTTTTGGTGATGTATCTAGTCGTCATGTAGCCCTTGTCAAATTCCTCTGATATACTGATGGGAGGGCTTGTTCACCCCATACTGATGGGAGCCCTTGTCAAATCGTAATCATAGCCAAAAGGCGCATTTTTTCCCGATATTACTCGATGCTTAAGGCGCGGGTGGTTGTGGTTCAGTTATCTCCCTAATTTGCACCTGCTTTCCCGTTTCCACTAGTCGAAAGTCGAAACCTGGCCACATTAACCCAAGATCCTGAAGCCGCCGCCTCAACCCTAGCCGCCTCCAGTTCTTCCTCCTCCATAGATTGGTTCCCCCTCCTCCGGTTGGCTTCGCCGGCGTCAGGAGGAGTGGGGAACCCGATCTATGCGTGGAGTTTCGAATAAAAGTATTGTTTTCATTAGATTATATTAGATTATGTTAGGATTTTGGTAGCCGCCTTCTTGTTGGTTTCCCCTCAATGGAGATGGCATCGTCTGCAATAAGTGATCTTCGGCCTTTCGTTCGGCGACGAGATCTTCTTCCCGGCGTCAATGGTGGTCTTGAACAATCACAATTTTCTAGGTATGGGCCTTTGGATCTTGCTTCGCCAGATCGATTTTGGATCTTTTGTCTTTGTTGCCGTGGGGAGGATTACCCTCGCAGTTTTTGTCCTGGCTGCTACGTCCTCGACAATGGTGATTCGTACTCTCGGCTCTCCATCGACGATGACAAAGCTAGTCGGTTATTATTCCCTGATATACTGGTGTTGGTACTCTTTCCGATGTTGTATGACTGCTTTAATGGTTGCGTGCGTGCACGCAGCTTTGGCATTGCGGCTCAAAAAATTATGGGAGAACTTTCATCGGTATCTACAGGTCTATGGTTAGTTATCTATTTTTGGCTGCCTTCAGAAAAGTACAAGATTGTGTTCTGGAAGAAGAAAAAAATTGAAGACCTCGAAGATTTGTTACTATCTTTTAGACTTTATTTTGTAATTGTTGGAGTCAGTTCATGTATCTCTACCGTGTACTATTTGTTGCTATGAATATATGTGGTATTGATTGTCAAAAAAAAAAAACCCCAAGATCCTGAAAAACTGTTGGTTTATCCCGAGAAACGAGGAGGTTTAAGGAAACGAGGAGTCCAGCGCGTGCGAAAGGAGCTTTAATCGTGCGAGCATGCAGGGGCAAAATGAGGAAACTAGCGATTACTTTCTCTCCTGCCAGTCTTATACCTTAATAAATGGGCAAACTGAGCACGTTGTAGCTAATCCTTTTATTAATTAAGCAGCTATATTAGTCAATAAGATTGCCTTATGTTTTTCCTCAGTTTTGGCCAAGCCCTTATTTGTAACCCGCAGAAGGAGCTCAGACGGGAGGATTCCAGTTTAGTTGACCGTTCCGTGCTGACGTGTGGGGCTAGTAGAAAGGGACCGCGTGCGACAGGACGAGACCGCGTTTGGTTGTACGTGAACAGGAGCTGGGTTCTGTCTCTCTCGGCGCGAATTGGCATTTTTAAGAGCACGTTTTCCCCCTCTGTCTCTTTGTCTTTATTAACCAAATTAGTATCAAATCTAGAGAAGCTTGCATTTGTGTCTTTCTTCAATTATTTGTGCCTTTTGGCCCTCGTTGTTTGCCCAATATGGCAGCAAATCTAGTACTCCCTCTGGTCCATATGTATGTAGTTAAATCTAGAAGCAAATCTCCAGGGTAATGTACTCCGTACGACAAATTCACAGTAATAGTAAATCGAGAAAACAAAGTAGGGCCAACAAAATATACTCCAGTAGAATAGGGATAGATAATAGGGATCCCTCCCTAGATAATAAGCTGCATACACAGCAGCCAACAGGTTCGAGGTTCTTCACAACACCATCATACTAACAACATAACAACAAGGGATCCCTAGCTAACAACAAAATAGAAGCTGCTTTGCAGCAGCAGCACACATCCAGGACTCCGCCTACCCCATCTGCCTCTGCCTCCACTTGTTGCTCCCCTTGGGAGCCTTGGGCTTGAGCGGAGGCATGCGCCCGGCGGAGATCTCCACCCGCTGGATGCTGCGGAGGTGCATGCCGAGCGCCATGTGCTTGGCGCGGAAGGAGTGGGGGTTCACCGACGCGCCGACCTTGGGGTTGGTGTTGCCGATGTTCTCGGCATGCGTGAGGAGGCAGTTGAAGTCAGTGCGGCCGAGCCTCCTAGTGCAGAAGGGGCACCTGTAGACACCCTTGGCGAAGTAGGAGACGTACTGGCCGACCTGCAGCCTCCGCAGCACCTGGCGAGTCTTGACGTCATGGTGCTCGTCGTCGCTGCCGACGTCGCTGCCAGACAGCTGATCCATATCAAACGGGAACTATTAGTGAATGAGATGCAACGATGACTAACGTGCATGATAACAAAGTAAGGAAAAACAGAGCCAGCCTCAATTAGAGTGGACACGATTATATGTCTACAGGGATGGTGTTAGCGAACCATAGCTCATGCACAACAGATTTGTACACAGCAATGGTTCGCTGAACCCACTCTGTAAAAAATTGTGCCCAACGATTCATCATAGGCAAAGAAACAGATTCCAGATCTGATTTTGAACAGATTCCAGAATATTTGCAAAATTAAACGGTTGATATCTTTTGATTCGTGCATAAAATAACTGACTGAGATCCCATAAATTAACTGATTGAGATGCCATTATTACTTGCATAAATTAACCGAACGGCCGAACTCCAAATCTTAAACGAAATCAAGAAGGGATCAAAGCAAAATGGAATAAAATCGGCGCAAATATTAACCCAATGCTCAACCATCTACAGATCGGCACTAATAGTTACTAGGGAACCAGCAAAAATAGGGTTCAAAAAGGAATGGGGAACAAAAAAGGGAGCAAACCATAGTTACCTCGTTCCATGGGTCGTCCATGCAGGTGTCGTAGGGGTTCGGAGGCGAGATGTACGGCACCGGCTCATAGGGGTCCCATCCCGGCGGGATATGACCGCCACCGGCAGCGGCGACGGCCTTTGAGGGGACGACGTCGAAGAGGGAGGCATCGCGCTTGGAGCCGACGGCGTCATGGACGATGGGATTCGCATTCTCCATGTCCATCTCGCCTGCAGAGAGGGAGAGGGTTTTTTGCTTTGGAGAAGATGATGGGACGTGAGAGGCGGCGTTGCATGAGCGAGTGAGAGTGACAGAGATAGTGCGAGGAGGCGTCTATAAAGGCGAGGGGTGGTTAATGCGACCCGCGTCCTACGCGTCCACCATTTAACGTCTGCACGTCTTGGGCTTCTGCAACGCGACACGCGTCCACGATTGCACGTCTTCGACTTCTGCACCGCGACTCGCGTCGCATGCCGTCAACAATTGCACGTCTTCCACTTCTGCACCGCAACACGCGTACTCGAGTCTAACCCTGGAAATTTAGATATACTCTCGAGTCTTATACTTTGTAGCATTTTTGTGTGCTCGGTTTTCCCCTTGAGTACTAATACTTGGCTAGTGCAATATACTCGGTTTACCTCAAGTGCCTGGTCAACAGAGAGTCAACAAATGGGATTAACTAGTTAAATGAGTCAACAAATGGGATTATCAGTTCGTTTTCACGTGTTAAACTTGTCTAAATATTGGTCAAACCTAGGATTTGACCAAGATTCAAATGGGCAGAAAATTTAAAAAAAAACAGAAAAATGAAAAACCAAAGCACATAGTCTTCTTATGTCATATAGTAAGCATTAAAGGTGATAAACAAGGTCTAGACATATTCAAACCATACAAATCATGTATCTACCCCTAACCCCTAAACTCTGTCTTATGAAGTCAAGCATGAAGAGAAGTGGTTTTGGGTTTCAAACATGGAAATTTCAAAAACCTCCCAAAAACTTCATTTTAGAGTGACTAAGAAGGATACATGCTTCCCTTTTCATTTTCATGTTTTAAACTTGTTTAAATCTTGGTCAAACCTAGGATTTGACCAAGATTCAAATGGGCATTAAAATTTAAAAATCAGAAAAATGAAAAACCAAAGCACATAGTGTTCTTATGTCATATAGTAAGCATTAAAGTTGATAAACAAGGTCTAGACATATTCAAACCATACAAATCATGTATCTACCCCCTAACCCCTAAACTCTGTCTTATGAAGTCAAGCATGAAGAGAACTGGTTTTGGGTTTCAAACATGGAAATTTCAAAAACCTCCCAAAAACTTCATTTTAGAGTGACTAAGAAGGATACATGCTTCCCTTTTCATTTTCATGTTTTAAACTTGTTTAAATCTTGGTCAAACCTAGGATTTGACCAAGATTCAAATGGGCATCAAAATTTAAAAAAATCAGAAAAATGAAAAACCAAAGCACATAGTTTTCTTATGCCATATAGTAAGCATTCAAGTTGATAAACAAGGTCTATACATATTTAAACCAGACAAATCATGTATCTATACCCCTAAACCTTAAACTCTGTCTTATGAAGTCTAGCATGAAGAGAAGTCGTTTTGGGTTTCAAACATGGAAATTTCAAGAACATCCCAAAAGCTTCATTTTAGTGTGACTAAGAAGGATCAAGGCTTACCTTTTCATTTTCATGTTTTAAACTTGTTTAAATCCTGGTCAAATATAGGTTTGACCAAGATTCAAATGGGCATAAAATAAAAATATAGAAAAATGAAAAACCAAAGCACATAGTCTTCTTATATCATATAGTAAGCATTAAAGTTGATAAACAAGGTCTAGTCTTATTCAAACTAGACAAATCATGTATCTACCCGCTAACCCCTAAACTCTGTCTTACGAAGTCTAGCATGAAGAGAAGTCGTTTTGGGTTCAAACATGGAAATTTAAAAAACATCCCAAAAGCTTCATTTTAGTGTGACTAAGAAGGATCAAGGCTTACCTTTTCATTTTCATGTTTTAAACTTGTTTAAATCCTGGTTAAATCTAGGATTTGACCAAGATTCAAATGGGCATAAAATAAAAAAATAAAAAATGAAAAACCAAAGCACATAGTCTTCTTATGTCATATAGTAAGCATTAAAGTTGATAAACAAGGTCTAGACTTATTCAAACTAGACAAATCATGTATCTATCCGCAAACCCCTAAACTCTATCTTATGAAGTCAAGCATGAAGAGAAGTGCATGGTTTTGGGTTTCAAACATGGAAATTTCAAAAAACTCCCAAAAAATTCATTTTAGAGTGACTAAGAAGGATACATGCTTCCCTTTTTATTTTCATGTTATATACTTGTTTAAATCTTGGTCAAACCTAGGATTTTACCAAGATTCAAATGTGCATCAAAATTCCAAAAAAATCAGAAAAATGAAAAAACAAAGCACATAGTTTTCTTATGTCATATAGTAAGCATTAAAGTTGATAAACAAGGTCTAGACATATTCAAACAAGAAAAATCATGTGTCTACCCCCTAACCCTAAACTTTGTCTTATGTAGTCAAGCATGAAGAGAAGTGCTTTTGGGTTTCAAACATGGAAATTTCAAAAACCACCCAAAAGCTTTATTTTAGAGTGACTAAGAAGGATCCATGCTTATCTTTTCATTTTCATATTTTAAACTTGTTTAAATCATTGTCAAACCTAGGATTTGACCAAGATTCAAATGGGCATAAAATTAAAAAAATCAGAAAAATGAAAAACTAAAGCACATAGTCTTCTTATGTCATATATATAGTAAGCATTTAAAAGATGATAAATAAGGTCTAGAGAATTCAAATAATACAAATCATGTATCTACCTGTAACCCTAAACTCTATCTTATGAAGTCAAGCATGAAGAGAAGTGGTTTTTGGTTTCAAACACGAAAATTTCAAAAACCTCCCAAAAGCTTCATTTTAATTAGACTAACTTATTAATTATGAAGGATCCAGGATTGATTACCTTTTCATTGTCATGTTTTAAACTTGTTTAAATCTTGGTCAAACCTGGGATTTGACCAAGATTCGAATGGGCATAAAAATTAAGAAAAAAACCGTAAGAATGAAAAACCAAAGCACATAGCCTTCTTATGTCATATAGTAAGCATTCAAATTGATAAACAAGGTCTAGACATGTTCAAACCAGAAAAATCATGTATCTACCCCTAACCCTAAACTATGTCTTATGAAGTCAAGCATGCATGAAGAGAAGTGGTTTTGGGTTTCAAACATGAAAATTTCAAAAACCTCCCAAAAGCTTCATTTTAGAGCGACTAATAAGGATCGATGCTTACCTTTTCATTTTCATGTTTTTACTTATTTGAATCTTGGTCAAATCCTAGGTTTGACCAAGATTTAAACAAGTTTAAAACATGAAAATGAAATGGGAAGTGTGTATCCTTCTTAGTCAGTCTAAAATGAAGCTTTTGGGATGTTATTGAAATTTCCATGTTTGAAACCCAAAACCACTTAAGACAGAGTTTTTGGTTAGGTGTAGATACATGATTTTTCTTGTTTGAATATGTCTAGACCTTGTTTATCAACTTGAATGCTTATGACATAAGAAGGCTATATATGTGCTTTGGTTTTCCATTTTTTTCATTTTTATGCCCATTTAAATATTGGTCAAATCCTAGGTTTGACCAAGGTTTAATCAAGTTTAAAACATGACAATGAAAAGGTAAGCATGAATCCTTTCTTAGTCACTCTAAAATGAAGGTACTTGAAATTTTTATGTTTGAAACACAAAACCCCAGTTCTCTTCATATGTTTGACTTCATAAGACAGAGTTTAGGGTTATATATATATGCATGGGTAGATACATGCTTTTTTCTGGTTTGAATATGTATAGACCTTGTTTAAAATTATCAACTTAATTGAATGCTTACTATATATATGACATAAGAAGGCTATATATGTGCTTTGTTTTAATTTTCATTTTTTCATTTTTTTCCTGATTTTTTATGCCCATTTGAATCTTGGTCAAATCCTAGGTTTGATCAAGATTTAAACAAGCAGTTTAAAAAATGAAAATGAAAAGGTAAGCCTGGATCCTTCTTAGTCACTGTAAAATGAAGCTTTTGGGAGGTATGTGAAATTTCCCTGTTTGAAACCCAAAAGCACTTCTCTTCATACTTAACTTCATAAGACAGAGTTTAGGGTTAGGGGGTAGATACATCTTTTGATTTTTTATGAATTTCCATGCCCATTTGAATCTTTTGGTCAAATCCTAGAGGTTTGACCAAGATTTAAACAAGTTTAAAACATGAAAATGAAAAGGGAAGCTTGTATATCCTTCTTAGTCACTCTAAAATGAAGTTTTTGGGAGGTTTTTGAAATTTCCATGTTTGAAACCCAAAACCACTTCTCTTCATGCTAGACTTCATAAGACAATTTAATTAGGGGTTACGGGGTAGATACATGATTTGTCTGGTTTGAATATGTCCAAACCTTGCTTGTTTATCAACTTGAATGCTTACTATATGACATAAGAATGCTTACCATATGTTTGAATTTTAAAAGCATATAGTCTTCTTATGTCATATAGTAAGCATTCAAAAGTTTTTCTTTGAGAGAGTAGCATGCATGCATTCAAAAGTTGATAAATAAAATTTGTACATATTCAAACCAGACAAATCATGTATCTACACCCCCTAACCCTAAACTCTGTCTTATGAAGTCAAGCATGAAGAGAAGTGCTTTTGGGTTTCAAACAGGGAAATTTCACATACCTCCCAAAAGCTTCATTTTACAGTGACTAAGAAGGATCCAGGCTTACCTTTTCATTTTCATTTTTTAAACTGCTTAAATCTTGATCAAACCTAGGATTTGACCAAGATTCAAATGGGCATAAAAAATCAGGAAAAAAATGAAAAAATGAAAATTAAAACAAAGCACATATATAGCCTTCTTATGTCATATATATAGTAAGCATTCAATTAAGTTGATAATTTTAAACAAGGTCTATACATATTCAAACCAGAAAAAAGCATGTATCTACCCATGCATATATATATAACCCTATACTTTTGTCTTATGAAGACGTCAAGGATGAAGAGAAGTGGATTTGGGTTTCAAACATGGAAATTTCAAAAACCTCCCAAAACATGTATATATCTACCCCTAAACCCTAATCTTTGTCTTATGAAGCCAAGCATATGAAGAGAAGTGATTTTGGGTTTCAAACATGGAAACTTCAATAACCTCCCAAAAGCTTCATTTTAGAGAGACTAAGAATGATCCATGCTTACCTTTTCATTGCCATGTTTTAAACTTGTTTTAACCTTGGTCAAACCTAGGATTTGACCAAGATTCAAATGGGAGTAAAAATTCAGAAAAAGTCAAAAAAAAAATGAAAAACCAAAGCACATATATAGCCTTCTTATGTCATATAGTAAGCATTCAAGTTGATAAACAAGGTCTAGACATATTCAAAGCAGAAATATCATGTATCATATCTACCCCTAACCCTAAACTCTGTCTTATGAAGTCAAACATATGAAGAGAACTGGGGTTTTGGGTTTCAAACATAAAATTTTCAAGTACCTTCATTTTAGAGTGAGTAAGGAAGGATTCATGCTTACCGTTTCATTTTCATGTTTTAAACTTGTTTAAACCTAGGATTTGACCAAGATTTAAATAGGCATAAAAAATTCGAAAGAAATCAAAAAATGAAAAACCAAAGCACATATATATAGCCTTCTTATATCATATAGTAAAAAATTCAAGTTGATAAACAAGGTCTAGACATATTCAAACAAGAAAAATCATGTATCTACACCTAACCATAAACTCTGTCTTAAGTGGTTTTGGGTTTCTAACATGGAAATTTCACAAACCTCCCAAAAGCTTCATTTTACAGTGACTAAGGAGGATCCATGCTTACCTTTTGGCTTAAACGTTTGAAACCAAAAACCACTTCTCTTCATGCATGCTTGACTTCATAAGACAGAGTTTAGCTAGGGTACGTTAGGGGGTGTAAATACATGATTTTCCTGGTTTGAATATGTCTAGACCTTGTTTATCAACTTAATTGATTGCTTACTATATGACATAAGAAGACCACGTGCCTTGGTTTTCATTTTTTGTTTTTTTTGAATTTTATGCTCATATATTTGAATCTTGGTCAAATCCTAGGTTTGACCAAGATTTAAACAATTTTAAAAAATGAAAATGGAAGCATGTATCCTTCTTAGTCACTCTAAAATGAAGCTTTTGGGATGTTCTTGAAATTTCCATGTTTGAAACCCAAAACGACTTCTCCTTCATGCTAGACTTCATAAGATCAACAGGGGGTAGATACATGATTTGTCTGGTTTGGATATACCTAGACCTCGTTTAACTTGAATGCATACGATATGACATAAGAAGACGTACTATACGTGCTTTTGTTTTTCATTATTCTGATTTTTTGAATTTTGTGCCCACCCATTTGTATCTTGGTCAAATCCTAGGCTTGATAATGATTTAAACAAGATTAAAATATGAAAATGCAAAGGTAAGCATGGATCCTTCTTAATTAGTCACTCTAAAATGAAGCTTTTGGGAGCAAAACCACTTCTCTTCATATGCTTGACTTCATAAGACGGAGTTTAGGGGTTAGGGGGTATAGATACATGATTTGTCTAGTTTGAATATGTCTAGACCTTGTTTATCAACTTAATTGGCTTACTATATGACATAAGAAAACTATTTGCTTTGGTTTTTCTTTTTCCTGATTTTTTTCAATTTTGATGCCCATTTGAATCTTTGTCAAATCCTAGGTTTGACCGAGATAATTTAAACAAGCTTAAAACATGAATATGAAAAGGGAAGCATGTATCCTTCTTTGTCACTCTAAAATGAAGTTTTTGGGAGGTTTTTCAAATTTCCATGTTTGAAACCCAAAACCACTTCTCTTCATATGCTTGACTTCATAAGACAGAATTCAGGGGTTAGGGGGTATAGATACATGATTTGTCTAGTTTGAATATGTCTAGACCTTGTTTATCAACTTAATTGGCTTACTATATGACATAAGAAAACTATTTGCTTTGGTTTTTCTTTTTCCTGATTTTTTTCAATTTTGATGCCCATTTGAATCTTTGTCAAATCCTAGGTTTGATCGAGATAATTTAAACAAGCTTAAAACATGAATATGAAAAGGGAAGCATGTATCCTTCTTAGTCACTCTAAAATGTAGTTTTTGGGAGGTTTTTGAAATTTCCATGTTTGAAACCCAAAACCACATCTCTTCATGCTTGACTTAATTTATAAGACATAGTTTAGGGGTTAGGGGGTAGATACATGATTTGTATGGTTTGATATTTCTAGACCTTGTTTATCAACTTTAATGCTTACTATATGACATAAGATGACTATGTGATTTGGTTTTTCGTTTTTCTGTTTTTTATTTTATTTTTCTGCCCATTTGAATCTTGGTCAAATCCTAGGTTTGACCAAGATTTAGACAAGTTTAACACGTGAAAACGAATAAGTAAGCCTGGATCCTTCTTAGTCACTCAAAAATGTACCAATCGATAGATGTGTTAACTTTGCTTCATGGAAATAATAATGTCATGTAAATGAGTTAACTTGGATTTCCTACCCTTGAATCCGTAGGAAACTTTGTTCTAATGCACTATTATAATCAACCGAGTTTTTACACCAACAGGTCTGTCACTTACGTATGGTGCCCACGCTTGAGGTCCCACACTTCAGTGAGCACAAGTCATGTGCAATAGGTACGCAAACTCCCAGCCATCTTCTTTGTCAAGAGAAGACGCATCAGGATGCGTATTGGAAGTCTGTGGGTCCTTCTGGATCCTTCCGTTGTCCCTCTCACAAAAAAAACAAATCTCTCTCATTCTCGGCCTCGCTCGACTCGCTCGCTCGCACCTCCTGCTCACTGACAAACCCTGCACAAAAGTCAACATCATCACCCGAAAAAGGGGAGACACCATAATGCTCTCCCTTCTTCTCTCCTTCCGAGTGATCCCTCTTCCTCCGAGTTTCACTCGACGGGCAAACACCCATGTGCTGCATAGTAATAATAAAAAGGTAGTACTCGTAGAAAAATCGATATACGAATCTGTAATTAAATAGGTTAAACTAGGGTTTTTCCCAGTTCTACAAATCAAGGGTTCAAAAAAATCCAACTACGGGGTTCGAACAACACGATTCTAATCCAAAAATTTTTTCGACCTAGGTCACCCAAATGGCCTCAAACTATAGGGTTAGCATCTAGTGCAGTATGTGTGAAAATGTATGCACTATGTGTGCTATAACTTGTATGTCTTTCAAATTTGAACCAAATTTGAATAAGTTTGAAATATTTGAAAATGGGCTTTTGGCTTAAACGTTTGAAACCAAAAACCACTTCTCTTCATGCATGCTTGACTTCATAAGACAGAGTTTAGCTAGGGTTAGGGGGTAGATGCATGATTTTCCTGGTTTGAATATGTCTAGACCTTGTTTATCAACTTAATTGAATGCTTACTATATGACATAAGAATACTATGTGCCTTGTTTTTTATTTTTTTATTTTTTTAAAATTTTATGCCCATTTGAATCTTGGTCAAATCCTAGGTTTGAACATGGTTTAAACAAGTTTAAATCATGAATATGAAAAATTAAGCATCTATATATCCTTCTTAGTCACTCCAAAATGTAGCTCGATCTTGGGAGGGTTTTCAAAATTTCCATGTTTGAAACCAAAAACCACTTCTCTTCATGCATGCTTGACTTCATAAGACAGAGTTTAGGGTTAGGGGTAGATATATACATTATTTTCTGGTTTGAATATGTCTAGACCTTGTTTATCAACTTGAATGCTTAATTACTATATATATATGACATAAGAATGTTATGTCCTTTGGTTTTTCATTCTTTTGATTTTTTATGAATTTCTATGCCCATTTGAATCTTTTGGTCAAATCCTAGAGGTTTGACCAAGATTTAAACAAGTTTAAAACATGAAAATGAAAAGGGAAGCTTGTATATCCTTCTTAGTCACTCTAAAATGAAGTTTTTGGGAGGTTTTTGAAATTTCCATGTTTGAAACCCAAAACCACTTCTCTTCATGCTAGACTTCATAAGACAATTTAATTAGGGGTTAGGGGGTAGATACATGATTTGTCTGGTTTGAATATGTCCAAACCTTGCTTGTTTATCAACTTGAATGCTTACTATATGACATAAGAATGCTTACCATATGTTTGAATTTTAAAAGCATATAGTCTTCTTATGTCATATATATAGTAAGCATTCAAAAGTTTTTCTTTGAGAGAGTAGCATGCATTCAAAAGTTGATAAATAAGATTTGGACATATTCAAACTAGACAAATCATGTATCTACACCCCCTAACCCTAAACTCTGTCTTATGAAGTCAAGCATGAAGAGAAGTGCTTTTGGGTTTCAAACATGGAAATTTCACAAACCTCCCAAAAGCTTCATTTTACAGTGACTAATTAAGGAGGATCCATGCTTACCTTTTGGCTTAAACGTTTGAAACCAAAAACCACTTCTCTTCATGCATGCTTGACTTCATAAGACAGAGTTTAGCTAGGGCGTTAGGGGGTAGATACATGATTTTCCTGGTTTGAATATGTCTAGACCTGGTTTATCAACTTAATTAATTGATTGTTTACTATATGACATAAGAAGACTATGTGCCTTGGTTTTAAATTTTTCTGTTTTTTTTTAATTTTATGCCCATATATTTGAATCTTGGTCAAATCCTAGGTTTGACCAAGATTTAAACAAGTTTAAACATAAAAATGAAAAGGGAAGCATGTATCCTTCTTAGTCACTCTAAAATGAAGCTTTTGGGATGTTCTTGAAATTTCCATGTTTGAAACCAAAAACGACTTCTCTCTTCATGCTAGACTTCATAAGATCGATAGGGGTAGATACATGATTTGTCTGGTTTGGATATACCTAGACCTCGTTTATCAACTTGAATTCATACGATATGACATATGAAGACTATGTGCTTTAATTTGTTTTTCATTTTTCTGATTTTTTTGAATTTTGTGCCCACCCATTTGTATATTGGTCAAATGCTAGACTTGATAATGATTTAAACAAGTTTAAAATATGAAACCGCAAAGGTAAGCATGGATCCTTCTTAGAAACTCTAAAATGAAGTTTTTCGGAGGTTTTTGAAGTTTCCATGTTTGCAACCCAAAACCACTTCCTCTTCACATGCTTGACTTCATAAGACAGAGTTTAGGGGTTAGGGGGTATAGATACATGATTTGTCTAGTTTGAATATGTCTAGACCTTGTTTATCAACTTTAATGCTTACTATATGACACAAGAAAACTATTTCCTTTGGTTTTTCTTTTTTTCTGATTTTTTTCAATATTGATGCCCATTTGAATCTTGTCAAATCCTAGGTTTGACCAAGATAATTTAAACAAGCTTAGAACATGAATATGAAAAGGGAAGCGTGTATCCTTCTTAGTCACACTAAAATGAAGTTTTTGGGAGGTTTTTGAAATTTCCATGTTTGAAACCCAAAACCACATCTCTTCATGCTTGACTTAATTTATAAGACATAGTTTAGGGGTTAGGGGGTAGATACATGATTTGTATGGTTTGATATTTCTAGACCTTGTTTATCAACTTTAATGCTTACTATATGACATAAGATGACTATGTGATTTGGTTTTTCATTTTTCTGTTTTTTATTTTATTTTTCTGCCCATTTGAATCTTGGTCAAATCCTAGGTTTGACCAAGATTTAGACAAGTTTAACACGTGAAAACGAATAAGTAAGCATGGATCCTTCTTAGTCACTCAAAAATGTACCAATCGATAGATGTGTTAACTTTGCTTCATGGAAATAATAATGTCATGTAAATGAGTTAACTTGGATTTCCTACCCTTGAATCCATAGGAAACTTTGTTCTAATGCACTATAATAATCAATCGAGTTTTTACATGTGGTGGCCCTGCATACCACTGCATGTTGTAGTATGCCAGTCATTGATATAACATTCACGAAGTACCATTCCGCAAATGTTACATCCCTCAGAGTAGTACAACAGAAGATAGCAGGTCCATAACTCATTCACATATTATTACAATTAACATACACATATCGTCTCGGAGCTCCTCTTGGGTCCTAAGAGGAATACTCCTGGGTTCGAGGCGAACCCAACTTAACTTACAATACATGAGTCTCATTAAACTAAACATTTATTTCATCGAGCAGCTAAATACTAAGAGTTTGGGCTGCTCGGGTACTACTACTATCGGATATCTCTAGGCTTGATCTCCTCCGGAAGCCTCCCCGGATCCGTAGACTATGAGATAGTCTACGCCTTCAACTCCTCCTGAGAGGTCTGGTTCCTCGTAGCCGATGATCTCGGCTCCTTCATTGCGGTCGTAGTCCTCCTCCAGACGATTCAGACAATCTAAGCATGGGATTTAAGAGTGGTATGAGTACGAGCATACTCAACAAGTTCATTATAGATAAGAGGTGTTTAATGCACTAGCTACGATATTAGACCAGAAAGTCTAATACCAATGCAAGTTTTGATAAACATTTCTTCAAGAGATTGCTTTTATTTCAAAGAGCTATGTCCGTCAGCCTTCACCGGTTTACTAGAACTTCATGGAGCTCCTTTCCGGCCGCGTTCGCAGTTCCTCAATCCCGGAACAGGGAGTGACAGGTCACAGTTCTTTACACTCTGCAGAGGTGTGTTGCTTTACCCATAAGAGATCTTAACCTTGGTGCCAACCGGGCAGCTTTCCCGTCCACACTTCCTTTGGTGTGAGGCCCGGTATAAGGTCTAGCCAATCATGTTCCTCCGCTACCTCGAACACCCACCCTTTGTTGCATGCCCCGACCCTGGGTCCACGCCGGTCCCATTATTCCCGTAATTTCAGGGTGGACCCCGACCACGACGACAGTCTGGGATCGAACCAAACTCCTTCGCCGGTAGCTGCAACCCATCATAGACCGCAATACCGTGGGGACTTAGAATGGGTTCCCCACCCACAAGTTGTTCCGCAAGCCGCAACCGCTACGGTATGCACAGCATAACCGTGGGGACTTAGAATGGGTTCCCCACCCACAAGTTGCTCTGCAAGATACAACCGCTACGGTACGCGCATCCGTTGATGAACGAGAGGTGGAAACACTTTTGACTACTCCGTCCCACTCCGGATCTTATGGTTAACACGGATATTACGGCACAAGAATCACTGGCGACATTTGTTGTTTAATCCTAGATGGATATAAACCCGTGCAATGGAACCTCCACCATATCAACACAATCCATGGTTCCATTGCCCACCACTTAGTCATATACATAGTTATGAAAGTAGTGGTTTTGATTTTTGTGCAATAGTGATAACCATAATACTTTGCAAGTAATTTGATAAAAATACTCAAATGACATGAGCAAGTGATGAACTTGCCTGAACACTGCAAAGTTTTGCAGTTGGAAGGTGTGGACTGACCCTTGTCCTCTGTCTCTGAAAAATAGCATCATTGTCCGATAAGGGCAATGGTTAAAGAAGCAGTTATGCATGATTCCAGTTTTAGGGTTTGTTCCCCCCTTCCGATGTTGTTATTATTTCATGTAAGAGGTTAATACTAAGAATAATTTGAGGATACTTGATTTAAAGTAAAATACAACCTTGAAATGTTGTCAAGGTGTTTTTAAAGTCCAAATACATTAATGGACTTATTTTCATTATAGAAAATTAGGTGTGTGATTTAAATGATTATTTAAATCATCAAAATAGGACTTATTCTTAATTGTCTTCAAAAATTCTCTTTGATATTTTATTTAAATAGAGAACTTTATGCTGATCCTTTTTCATATTTTTAAGTTATTTTTAAGAGCTTTTAATAATTTTCTATTGAATTTCAAAGTTTCATGTTTTTATTGAATTATGAAAAGTCCTTTTTGCCCCTGGGCCCACCTGTCAGGTTGGCCCAGTGGGTTGGGCTAAACCAGCTCGGGTCCAACCGACCCGAGCGGTCGCTCACTCGCCCACCACCTCGCGCCGCCTCGACCTAACCCTAATCCCCAATCTCGCTCTGGCGACCTGCGTCGCCCGCATCGTCGCCGGCCGATTCCGGCGATCTCCGGCCGCCATGGCCCTCGCCATGGGGCGCATCTGCACCGCCACGCGACGGCGCACCAGATCCACGGCGTCGATCTGGTTCTTAGCCGCCCCTTCGCTGATCCCCCTCTCGTTTGACCGCACGGTGGTGCGGTGCTCACCGGCGCCTCAGGCGTGATGACGCCGCTGGGCCTTCATCGCCGAGGTGCGGAGCGCTGCGGCGCTCGTCGGGCCTGGCATGGCCTGGCCAGGTGCCGCCGTGCCTTCGGCGCGCGCCGCCGTGGCCGCCACGGTCACGCCTGCCGTCTGCTCGCTCCAGGTACATGCGCCGCCTCCCTCTTACCCTCTGTGCTTGTTCTTCCTTCTCTTCTATGTGCTCTGGCCATGGCTCTCCTCCTTGTGGAGGTCTGCCATGCTGTTGCTGCTGCTCTGCTGCGCTTAGTTCGCTGTGTGTGCGTATGCTGCGCTGCTGCTGCCTTGATGCTTATGCTGCTGTGCTGTTCATGCGGCTCTCTGCTCTCTGGCCTTGGCCATGGTCCAAGCTGTGCTACTGTTGCTATGCGTATGCTGCTCTAGTCTATGTGCTTGTGCAAATCCTACTGTGATGTGTTCTTCCTTGGATTCTTGTCCCTGCTCACCCTTGAGGTAATACATACTATCATCTGGCTAGATGCTTATCTGAGCATCATCAGCCACTGCTATTGCTTGCTTACTTGTGCTGTAATAAGCTCTAGCTCCCCTGGTTCATTACTGTGAGTGGTTCTTGCTGTTTAGCAAGAGGCAGTGTTATTTATGTGATGATTATTGAGTCCTGGCTTATAGTAGGTTTGGCCTTGCTTAATTGTTGTTCATATACATCAATTCCTTGATGATATGCTTCTGGTTATAACCCTAAAATGGTTATGTGCTAGTCTGTGATACAAGTGTTGCTTATCTGTGGCTGTTTAATTCATAGAATTCATGTGGGATTCCAGTGTTTGATTCTAGCCTGCCTTGGCATGCTTTAGCAGGCCCTGATGATCAAATGATCATCACTTGCTTGTTGCCTGTGCCTTACTGGTGCTTCACCTGGTGTCTGTGTGACACTTGTACTTGTGCTGGTGTGTGTTAATGCTTACTCAAGCATCATCTGATGCTTGCAGTGAGCCATTGGTTCACTGGCAAGATGTTGGTGCTTTAGTTACTTTACTGTTTCATTTATCTGTAATTCCTTGCTTTACTAGATGGATAAATGATGTGAACTGTTTATCAGTAATGATCATATGGATGAATTTGATGTAGCTAGAGGGATGCCAACCACTGGTTGGGTACCCTAGCTCATACTGAATCCCCTGGATAATGATGTGATGCTTTGGTGAATTTCTTATGTGGATAGGTAGCTGTTGTGACCCTAGCAGGCTCTGTCTGCTTAGAAATGGTTGCTCCTACCTGTGTTGGCTTGCTGTGATTTGGGAAATATCTCACTGGAAGAATCCTTGTGGTTTTTCCAGTTTCCTTTGATGTTGATAAACATGAATAGACACTTGATAGTCTATCTGTCTGATGGTGTAGTGGCTATAGGTGCTAAGTGAAGCTGACTAGCTAGATAGGATCATCCCTTGTTGGATTTCTTTGATTATGTCACTGGTTTGGCATAGCCAATGTTCCCAGGGTGCTTTCCTATTTGTTTCCCTCTGGTTCACTTGCACCAATTTGGCCAGTAGCCATATGATGACTCACATATAGGGTTTCTACCCTTGTGGGGTGCTTGAGATCATGCCTGTGCAATTTATGAACAAAACCATCTGGTTTGTTCATGTTAATGTGTATACCTCACTCCAGCTCCTAGAAATAGTGTCTTGGTGTAGAGGTTTTGCTTCTGTGCTAATTTCTTGGCTTGCCCTGCTCCTCCTTGCAAGCTTGCTGCTTGGTTTGATTCTGGTGATTATGGGATAGATGAAACAGCTCTAGCTGTTCACCTGTTCTTGCTGTTCTTGCTGTGCTTACCCTTGTGGAGTTGCTGCCGGTGAACAGCTAGGGTTTGGCTCAAAAAAGGTTATATATGCCTCTCCCTTGCTCTCTCTGGTCGACGGCAGTGGTGATTGCATTTGGTGACTCCTCCCGATCTTTGGTGTCTTTGTTTAGCATGCACACATGCACTGTAAGCTGCCTGTGTGTGTGTGTGCCTGATGCTTTGCACTTGGATGTGTGAGGATCAGCTCGGCAGAGCTGAACCATATCCTCTCAATTCCATTATTTTACTAACCTGCCAAGTGGCAATGCCACTTGGCATAATTCTTGTCTTGCTTTGTTGTGTGCAGGGAATCAAAAGTATAACCAAGTGAAGATGAAGATCATCAGATCCAAGCATCTTATGAAACTAGACTTGTAATTTAGGATAGGTCACTGATTGTAATCTTCTTTTTCTTATTTGAGCCATTCTTGTAATGTGTTGTATTATTCATTTATTTCTCTTATGAATATTGTAATGACAATGTAAATTGTGTGATGATCAATAAAGCTCAAAGTTTTCCCTAATGAGCTTTACTTTATTTTAATTGCTCATATTGTTTATTATTTATAATTTACTTAATGAATTTCCTCACAATTCATTATTTAGGGTAATTATTTAATGTTTGAATTTGAAATTCAAATTCAACTTTGGTTTGAATTCAACCATGTCACTTAATTTAGAATTCAATCATGCAACTTAAATTTGATGCAAACTCTCCCCTCTCTTCTCAAAACCCTAAACTAGTTAAGTGAGATGCAAGTTTGTCGCACTCTCGAAACCCTAACCCTGTAAGGTGTCGAGAGAGAAACTTGTCCCCCTTTGATGCAGTTTTTGTTTAAAAGCGCGAAATTTCCCCAGAATTTACTATGCAATGCACATCCCTTTCTAAAATCTACCCCTCGATCGTCTCTAAACCTGGGACATTACATCCTTTCCCCCTTAAAGAAAACTTCGTCCCGAAGTTGTGGTTGTAATACCTGAACAGCTCGGGGTATGTTTTCCTCAGGTCTTCCTCTTTTTCCCAGGTGGCTTCCCTCCCGGGGTGATGCTTCCATTGTATCTTGCAGTACTTGATTGCTTTATTTCTGAGTTGTTTCCAACTCTCCTCGAGAATCTTGGCTGGCTTCTCGATGTAAGTCAAGTCTGGTTGTAACTCGAGCTCATCATGTGATACTGGTTCATCTGGGGTCTTTAAGCATTTCCGAAGTTGTGACACATGGAATACATTGTGAACTTGAGCTAGCCTTCCAGGTAGATCCAATTCAAAGGCTAAACCTCGGTTCTGACTCAGTATCTTGAAAGGTCCTATATATCTAGGACTGAGTTTTCCTTTTACTCCAAACCTCTGGAGTCCTTTCATCGGGCTTACCTTAAGATAAACCATGTCTCCAACTCGTGGCTCCCATGTCCTCCTCTTCTGATCGGCATAACTCTTTTGCCGGCTTTGAGCTATCTTGAGCCTGTCTCTGATAATGTCAATGATTTGTTGTTTTTCCTTAACATAATCAGGGTTGAACTCTTTGCTTGCTCCGGCTTCATACCAACATATCGGTGATCTACACTTCCTTCCATACAGAGCTTCAAATGGTGCCATCTTGATGCTGCTTTGATAGCTATTATTGTATGAAAACTCTACTAGTGGTAAGTGCTCCTCCCATGATCCTCCGAAGTCTAGGGCACAAGCCCTAAGCATATCCTCTAAGATCTGGTTGGTTCTCTCGGTTTGTCCACCGGTCTGGGGATGATAAGCGGTACTATAGTCCAACTTGGATCCTAAAGCTTCGTGTAGTTGCTTCCAGAATGCTGATGTGAACACGGATCCTCGATCCGACACGATCTTCTTAGGCACTCCATGCTTACTCACGATCTCTTTAATGTAAAGATCGATGAGTTTCTCTCCTTTATCCTGCTGGTTTACTGCTAAGAAGTGGGCGCTCTTCGTCAACCGGTCCACGATTACCCATATCATGTCCTTCTTTTTATTGGTCATGGGTAGTCCGGTGATGAAATCCATCCCTATTTCCTCCCATTTCCACTCTGGAATAGGTAAAGGTTGTAACTTTCCTGCCGGACTCTGGTGTTCGGCCTTCACTCGCTGGCAGGATGGCATTCCGCCACATATTGTGCTATCTCTCTCTTCATATTATTCCACCAGAATAGTTCCTTTAGATCCATGTACATCTTTGTACTTCCCGGATGTATGGAATATGGTGTTTGATGAGCTTCCCGGAGTATTACTTCCTTAATTTCAGCAATATCCGGAACGCAAATTCTTTTCTGGAACCATAAGGATCCAGATTCCCCGCGGTGAAATTCTGATGGTCTTCCCTCATCTATTCTTCTCATCTCCTCCACGATGAATGGATCGTCCAACTGACCCATCATTATCTCATTCTTCAGGTTGACATTTAGCTCATCGGCTACTTGCAACGCCGATAATCCTTCATGGGCTTCCTTCTCCCAAAGTTGTACTTGGGCTTGACTTATTTCCTTCCTCAACTCCGGTGATATTTCTTGTTCCACTCCTCCGGTGCTCTTCCTACTCAGGGCATCTGCTACAACATTAGCTTTCCCTGGTGTGTAATTGATTGTCAGGTCATAATCCTTGATCAATTCTAGCCATCTTTTCTGTCTCATGTTGAGTTCCTTCTGAGTGAAGAAATATTTGAGGCTTTTATGATCTGTATAGAGCTCACACTTCGCTCCATAGAGAAAATGTCTCCAAGTTTTGAGTGCAAACACGACTGCTGCTAATTCCAAGTCATGTGTTGGATAATTTACTTCATGAGGTCTGAGTTGCCTCGATCCATAAGATATCACTTTCCGATCTTGCATGAGTACGCAACCCAATCCATGCTTGGATGCGTCACAGTACACGGTGTAATCCTTGCCAACTTCTGGAACCGCTAACACCGGTGCCGTGGTGAGTTTCTCCTTCAGAGTTTGAAAACTCTTCTCACACTCCTCTGACCACACGAATGGTGTGTTCTTCCTTAACAGCTTTGTCATAGGTCCTGCTATCTTAGAGAATCCTTCAATGAATCTCCGATAATAACCTGCCATTCCTAGGAATCCTCGGATTTCCTTGACAGTCTTGGGTGCTTCCCATTCTAGAACTGCTGCTACCTTACTCGGGTTAACAGCTATTCCATCTTTACTAATAACATGACCAAGAAATTCCACTTGATCTAGCCAAAATTCACACTTACTAAGTTTGGCATAGAGTTGATGTTCCCTTAGTGTTTGCAACACTAACCTCAAATGTTTAGCATGTTCGGCCTTGTTCTTGGAATATATCAGAATATCATCGATAAATACGATGACAAACTTGTCTAGATATGGCATGAAGATCTTATTCATGAGATTCATGAATATTGCTGGGGCATTGGTCAATCCAAAAGGTACTACCAGGTATTCATGATGTCCATACCTTGAGACAAAGGCAGTTTTCGGAACGTCTTCCTTCTTGATCTTTATCTGGTGATAACCGGATCTTAGATCAATCTTGGAAAAGACTCCCGCGCCTCTCACTTGATCAAATAGATCTTGTATTCTTGGAAGTGGATACTTGTTCTTGATTGTGACGTTGTTCAGATTCCTGTAGTCTCCGCACATCCTTCTTCCTCCATCTCTTTTATCCACGAAGATCACAGGTGATCCCCATGGTGAAACACTCTCTTGAATGAATCCCTTTTGTTCCAAGTCATCCAATTGCTCCTTAAGTTCTTTCAACTCCTTGGGCCCCATCTTATATGGTGCTTTGGCAATCGGAGCTGTTCCTGGGATTAGGTCGATAGTGAATTCTATCTCCCTATCTGGTGGCATACCAGGTAATTCCGCAGGAAACACATCCTGGAATTCATTTACTACAGGTATATCTTCTAACTTCACATCCTTCATGCTGTTAAGCTGTAGCTCAACTTCAATCTGTGTATGTTTGTCGCCTTGGTAGATCATTCTACTTCCATCGGGACTTTTCAATGATACCGTCTTGTTTACACAGTCGATCAATGCTCCATTAGCTTCTAACCAGTTCATACCAAGAATGACATCAATGTCCTTCATCGGTAAAATGAACAGGTCCGCGTCAAACGCGCACTTATTGATCATAATGACTTGTTTTTGTTTGGCATGGGTTACTACTATCGTTCCCCCGCAGAAAGTATGGTTATGGGTGTATCTAACTTAGTGCAACTAATCCCATGTTCGATGATGAATTGTTGAGAAATGAATGATGTAGTTGCACCAGTATCAAAAAGTACTTTGCCAGGATGAGTGAGTATCTGGAGCGTACCTATCACCGCCTGGTCAGAGTTGACCACCTCCTCCAGACTGGTATAGTTCAGCTTGCCGAAGGGCTTCTTATTCTTCCAGTTGCCTCCGGCGTTTCCTCCTCGACCTCCTCCTCCTCCTGACTGACCACCTCCACTATTTTTCTTGGGGCAGTCCCTCAGCATGTGCCCCTCCTGACGACACCCAAAACATATGATCTTGGGTTTCCGGCAATCTTGTGAAAGATGCCCCTTAAACCCACAAATGCGGCAAACAATCTGGTTTGCGGCTTGGTTTCCTTGGTTCCTCCTGTTATTGTAGCTGTTGTTGTTGTTGTTGTTGTTGTACCTTGGTTTGAAACTCAAACCAGTATTAGGCTTGTTACTGACATATCTCTTAGGCTCAAACTTGGCCTTTTTCCGCTTCTCCTCCTGCAATTGCTTGAAATCATCTTCCAGAGTGATGGCTGCATCCACCAACTCTTGAAACTCCGTCGCTCTCATCATACGGAGCTGAACCTTGAACTGGGGACTTAACCCCCTCAGAAATCTCTTTTTCTTCTTGTCCTCGGTGTTGACTTCTTCAACAGCGTACCGGGACAGTTTAGAGAACTCCCTGACATAGGTCAGGATTGCCTTGTCCTTCTGCTCGAGACTTTCAAATTCTCGACGCTTCAGTTCCACAATACTTTCAGGGACATTGGATTCCCTGAACTTCCTCGTGAATTTCTCCCAGGTAAATACCTTTCCAGCCGGGTAAACGGCTACAATATTGTCCCACCATGATGCGGCAGGTCCACACAGCAGATGTGTAGCATAACGAACCTTCTCTTGGTCGTTACATCCAACGGTGTTGAGCTTTCGCTCAGTATCCATCAGCCAATCTTCCGCGTCCATTGGCTCGGGCGCATATGCGAAAGATATAGGCTTAGTGTTTTGGAAGTCTGCTAGTGTGACTCCCGGGTTCTCACGTCTCTCCACCCTGTTCTGCTGCAACAAATCTTGAAAGAATTTGTTCTGCTGCTCCAGTGTTACACGCTGTCGCTCCTCTACCAGCTGCATGTACTGGATAAAATTTTGCTGCGTCATGGGTGGTGGTGGTGGTGGAAACTGATCTCTGGCTGCACCCTCAGCCTCTTCCTTTTGTTTTGCTTCGCGCTCCATGCGCTGCGCTTCGGTCTCATCTCCTAGCGTTCCCGACATAACCCCCTAGTTCTGCAACACAAGATGATACTCATAATTACTCCATGCGCAAGTTTTCTGAGCTCAACTTTGTGCACAGAACTAGTCACGCAATGGAAATCAAGAAGCAAATCCAAATCATACAAAACATATACCCTGTATATACATACTTAAGTGGTCTTATTACAATACTCAAGTCGATGTGAGTATGCAAACTCACTTATTAAAGTATATGTACAGATTTATACAAATATTACAAACTATAATACACGTGGTACTTGTGTATTATAGCCTCGCCTCCCTTGGTGGACTCTAGTCGATCTTCACTCCCGGTACATTCCAGGCTTCCATCCGGTCGAACGTGTCGTCCTCCTGATAGACCCTGGAACATAAGGTCTCCCCGTTGGCTTGTAATCCGAATCAGATGATGATCCTAAGGAGAAATCAGTGTTCACAAACTGATCGTTGAGTGCATCATAGTCCACCCATCGGGTGTACTCCCCTGTAGCCCCACCATAAGGGTTACCAAAACTCATACCCGACTCAACCTGTGTCGGATATCCTCCATCCACTCCTTCATTACTAGGATAGCTCTGGTTCTGGGTTGTTGCATCATCATTCATATCCCCATCATAATACACAGAAGTACTATGAGTTCCAGTATCCGATCCCCAATGCCAACCCGTGGAATTCTCGATAGGAGTCTCGGAACGATGGTTGTTTCCGGATTCCTCTCCGCCCTCGTATCCCCCATAGGAACTACCTAGATAGTTCCCAGGTGTAACAGGTGTAGGTTCACGCTCAAGTGGATCAATACTGATGTAGTCACCAGCTGAGTAAACTGGTGTGTGTACCACATTCTCCATAGGTTCTTTCCCCCTACTCTCCTCCTTGGGTTCAGTAAATTCCTCTAGCATCGTATCAATTGCTCCTATCAGATGATGGTTCAACTGAAAGAGTAATGATATGAAGTTGCGGCTATTATCCATATATTTTGCCGCTGCTATGGGTTTGCGTTTAGCATATTTGTAGTGGTTGAGCATGGGATCTTCTTCCTCCTGATTATGAGGAATATGGGAGAACTCGGAATCCATGAGCTCCTTCGTCTTATGTTCCCGTATGTCGGTTATGGCTCTCATAACAACTATATGATAGGCTGTGTTGGTTGTCCTAGCTTCTCCTGCTGGCATGACTACGCTCATTCCCAAAGATTCAGGAAGTCGCAGTCCTACCCTGCACTTGGCCAATACCGGACCATCATAGAACATGTATTTCTTTACTGGAATCTGGGGATCGCACCCAAATTCCAGTAACATGGCTCGTAGGATATCTGCAAGTCCTCCTTGGTATTCGTTCAGTGTGGAATCCATAACTTTCACGTTTCTTCCCGGTCGTGAACTTGCCATGTTGGCTGTAGAAATAGAAATATTATAAGATTAGTAATAATGCATCATAATAGAGATAATAAAGAATTATCGCACTAAAAGATATGTGTCGTCGTGGTGAACGAGCAGATGCCATAGGATGGCTTAGATTGGGGCCGAATGGACGCAAGAGGATTCGGGGGAGGGTTTGTGATCAGGTGGGAAGAGATTTCGGATGGTTTCCTCAAGAACTTGGCCAAGGCCAGAGGTTGAAGAAGAAAGACACAAGGAAGAACTCCCTCTAGATCACCATGTTCATTGATTCACACAAGTTACAGGCTCTGCCTACCTACATACACGCGTGCCCGTGAAGAAGGGCTGCCCCCTCTCCTTATATAGGGGAGAGGGTGGCTTACAGTGCAAGAATCCCTAATGGCATCTTTGACTGGACAAACTACTTTACAAGGCTACTGTACAAAGCTACTTTAATCATAGATGACACCGGGGTCTTCTTTAATCAGGGAGGCTGACGTCCTCCGGCTTCTTTCTTCGTCATCTTCTTCTTTATCGTCTGCCCTTCGTTTAAAGCTACTTTGCTTAGCTCATCTTTGTCTTCTAGCTCTGGAAAGGATCTTTGACCAGCTTTGCCGACAAGCCCTTCCTACCGGTGGCCCGGTACCTTTTCTATCTGGTTCCGGTATCCCTCTTATGAGGATACCGGTTTAGCCTGTTCAGCCAAACGCCTATCTTAGACTCCGGCATGAACATCTAACCGGTATCCTGATGGCTCTAACCATCCGGTTTGGCATGCCTTTGGCATATCGGGGGTCATCCCCCCAACATTAGTCCCCGAAGCTGGTATAGTCTGGCGGATCCTATCCAACAGACCATGCCAGGTTCTTATGTCTTTGGATACCGGTTTGATTCATCCGGCGTCACGCTCGGATCCGGCATCTTTGCCCGGATCCTCCTTATCTTTTCTTCGTAAGTCCTTCTCCGGTATCTTGTCTTCCGGTATCTTAACCATTAAATACCTCCTCGGCGAAGTCGAGAATATCTCGGGCCCCGCGCCTGACAGACATGCGCACTGTAACTGACGCGCCAGTGTCAGTTGTCATTTCGCTTCGACTCCCGCGCGCCCATTTAATGCACCGCGGCGGATCCCACTAGCCGTTCTGGATCCCCTGTGTGCCTCCGTGTGGCCTCCTGTTTTTCGCGTGTATCTCCTTGACACGTGGCGGCCCATGGTGCGAACCGCCGCGGGCCGCGAGGCGAACCGCCACGGCCCAGCGGTTTCCAGCCCATTTCCCTTCTCCTTTATAAGCGCAACCGCCGCTCCTTCTTCCTCTTCTTCGCATTCTCCACTTCCCTGCGCGCAGAGCTCTTCGCCTCCGTGCCTTCCGCCGCTCTTCGTCCGCCGTCGCTCGCTCAAGCTCCGGCGCCCGGCGAACTCACGCCGCGCTTCCGCCGGACTTCGCCGCGCGGAGATCCTCAGCAGCGACTTCACCGCGCCCGCCGCATTCGCGTTTCCTCAAGCACTTCTTCGCCTCGCCGTCGACGGACTTCCTCGCCGGCCGCAGGCTCGCCGTTTCTCCAGCGAACCTCTTCCTCCGCGACTCCGCCGCCTCAGGTTAGGCCCGATACGCCTTTACCCCTTTCCTTCTTGCACTTCGGATCTTGGGACGGTAGAGTATTTATTCGCTCTTTGTTTTGCTTTTCCTCTTACTCGTAGATCTTCGCGCGAGGGTTCGTTTGGGGAAAACTGTTTCTTGGTAGATTCCGGCGTCTCCTAGATCCTCATGTCTAGCGAAGGGTCTCTCCCCGCTGCCACCTCTAGCAACCAAGATAGTAGCGCTTCCGACGGGTTAACCGACGACCTCGCCCGGATGGATCTGGCATCCAGCCGGAAACAAGAGGCCGGCACATCTAGCCGGGCCTCCGGAAAGGACAAGACACGCGGAGCCTGGAGAGGTTCCGACGTGACCCAGTTCGAGATCGACTGGCTCTACCGGTCTAGGAGGATTCCGGAAGGGGTCATCTGCCAGCTTCCAGGCGACGAGATCCAACCGGTGCTCGAACCCGGTGAAGTTGTAATTTTTCTTGCTCATTTTGAGCGTGGCTTCGGCCTTCCTGCCTCTGATTTCTTTCGTCAATTCCTCAACTTCTATCGCCTCCAACCTCACCACCTTCCCGGCAATGCCGTTTTTTACCTTTCTTGTTTTGTGGCCTTCATGGAGGGCTACATTGGCATCCGTCCCGCTCGCGAGACGTTTGCCCGCCTTTTCTCCCTTCGGATCAATTCGGTCCAGGGCAAGGACATTCCTGCGCCCAAACCCCCCGTTCAATGCGGGTCTTGCATCATCGGCTCCCGCCAAGGGAGCCCCTTTTTTAAGTTCAACGGCCTCGAGTCTTGCCGGTTGTGGCAGACGACGTTCTTCTATGTGAAGAACGCGGGCGACGTCGACCTCATCAACCTGCCGGCGTTCAATCCGGCGCCGCCAGCCAAGACCAACTGGCAGTACAACCCCGGTACGGAGCACGCCGAGATGAACCGGGTGGTGCGCTTCATGATGAAGTTGATGAAGGACACCAACATCTGCTCCGACGATATCATCCGCGCCTTCATCAGCCGCCGGGTGCTTCCCCTCCAGCAGCGTGCTCACAAGATTAGTGAGATGTACGGCCCCGGTGATCCCACCAAGATCACCGGCTTGGCCTTGAGCAAAGAGGACGTGGTCCTTAAGGCTAGCCAAATCTGCCAAACGGACATGCCGGAGGACTGGGAGTGGGGCCTTTGCCCTCTCAGCGCCAGGAATCCTCCGTCCAAAGAAGTAAGAAGATATGCGGCTCAGGTCGTATTACCGGTAGCTTTTGTACTTGCGTCTAATCTTTCTTTTTTCCTTTGTTTTCAGGCCAAGGCCCGCTTCCCCCGGATTGATTCTGACCGGCGAGGCCCTTGCCGGAAGAGGCCCCTGGACAAGTACGATCCGGATCCCATCATCCATTGGCTAGATCTGAGGATGGGCCGGACTGCATCTTCTCGCCTCGGCAAGTCTCCGCCGGAACCTGCTGGTTCGTCTGATGACTTGACCATACTTGAGGTAGCCTTTCTGTTCGTTTTCTTATACTCTTTTTGTTACTGCTATTCTGTAGACACTCCCTCAGCCAGCAACAACCCACAGGTCCACGAGCACGAGCCCCCCCTGCAGGCCGAGGTTGGCGACGAGTTTCTGGATAAGCTCATGGCCGAGGGCCAGAAGAGCGATCCTCCAGCTGCTGGCGCCGGCCCCAGCCATGCTTCCTCCGGCAAACGCCCTCGGACTGAGGTCATTGGAGGGAAGCAGGTTGGCACCAAGCGCTACAAGCAGAAGCGGATGCCGATGTCTTCCGGGTAAGTTTTTATCTTCTTTATGCTCTCTTTGTTTCCACCGAGTTCTTTTCCGGTTGCTTTTTTCCAACTTGCTCTCTTTTTCCTTTCTTTCAGCCCTGCGCTTGAGCTTGGCTCTGCCGGCTCCGCGAGGACCTCAACTCCTCCTCCTCAGTCAAGTCCGGTACCGTCTGGTGCCGGCAACAGCTCTGCCTCCCCCTCGGGAGGCACTACAAGTTCGGGGCGCGCGGCCCCAACACCTCCAGATCACCGCGCGGAGGAGGACTTCACCTCCCCTCCAGAGACTCAAGACACCGGCGCCAGCAACATCGGCGCCGGCCAGACAGATGCCGGGCAGGCGGAACCTCTGGTTCCTCCTCCCCCGAAGAAGAACAAAAAGCAGCCAAGTTCTTCCCCTACCGCGCCGGATACTTCCGCGCCGGTACCTTCTCCTCCTCTCAAGGCCACGCCGACACCGCCGCCCAGCCAAGGACCTTCCGCGGCCAAGCAACCGGCGCCGTCCGAGACCCCCAAGATCACCAAGTTCCTCAAGCCCGGGGCTTCCCGCGGCAAGGCTGTGGAGGGCGCCGCCTCAAGCGGCTCAGGGGACGTGGTGCTGCACGTCGGCCCCGCTGCCATCGCTGCCCAGGACAAGCCTACCGGCCTCCTGGGCCGGATTGTCGATCTGAAGCGCGCGGGCAAGGACCTGGGGCACCTTCTCCCCTATGCCCAGAAGTGGAATGAGGCGGATATCTCCGCTTCTACCCGCGGCCTGGGGAAGGATCGCCTTCCGGCACCAGATCCTGCCGGGGCTCGGTGCACTGAAGAACACTTCTCGCGGCTTAAACGCGCCGTGAAAGAGTTCGACAGCGCCTGGTATGATGCTACCAACAACGTGGTGGTAAGTTCTGCTAAACCTCTTGTATTTTTGTTGATGCCGGTTTCTTTTCTTTCCGGATCTTATCTATTCTCCCAGTCCCCGAGTTTCGTGGTGAAAACGCAGTTTTCAGCGCGAAACTTTAACTAGAGGCATGTGAAACCGGCATAGCCAGTCCCCGAGTTTCGGGTTGAAACCTTGTTTCTTTCTTTCTCACATCCATCTTCCCTTCAACAGAGCACTGCCGACGCCCGGAAGCAACTCTTCGAGGAGCTTCTGTGGGAGCATCGGGACCTTGCTGAGGCCCACAGCCACTGCCAAGGTTTGTTTCTTTTCCCTCCGGCATCTTTTTACCGGAATGTTTCCTTCTTTGACACTTACACACTCTTTTGGTTAACAGTTGTTCCGGAAGCTACCATCGAGGCCCTGAAGGCCCAGGTCGCCAAGCTTCAAGGTACCATCCTTTCTTTTTCTGCTAACCCGTTCCTTTTTTCATTTCATCTGTTGTTGCTTGCTAAGACTTTTCTTTCCGGTACTTAGGCGAGAAGGAGCAGCTCCTCAAGGAGCACAACGAGGCACTGGAGGCCCAGAAGACCGCCCTGGGGGAGCTCAAGGAACAGGCTATACAAGCCGCGCTCCGGCATGAGCAAGCCTTGAAGGACGCCCGGGTTGCAGCGGAGGCCAGGCTGGCGGAGGTCGTGGAGGACTCCACGAACTCCAACACCGTCTTGACGGCAGAGCTGGAGGAGGAGAGGAAGTCGCGGAAGGCAGCGGAGCGCCTCATTGATACCATGACCACCGATCACCGGGAATATGATCGGTTGGTTATGAAGATAGACGCGCTGGCTCTCCGTAAGTCCTTGCCTTGTCCCTTCTTTTGCTTATAAGCTTTTTCCTTTGAAGATGTATCTTTGTTTTTTGCTTTTCCGACACACTCTTTTCCGGTGTCTCGTGTTTATGCTTTTCCTTCTTCCTGCAGAGCACTTCCCGGAATCCCAGGTTTATGCCTTGAAGAAGGTGAGGGAGGATCGGATTGCGCGGGAATTTCCCAATCTGGACGCGCACTGGGATGGGTACGACTATCTTGTCGCCCTCTCCGCGCGTGTCCAGCACATGCGCTCCGTCGACCGGCTTCTTGCTGACCTGCCAGCCGCCGCCATCCAAGTCTTCAAGGTCCTGTGGCCTGAGGAGGAGCTGCCGGGGAACATCACTCTCACCGCCGCGCGGCTTAATGATGCCGGGCACCGGATCCGCGAGTGGCAATGCTCCGCGGCTCGTGCCGGAGCAGACACGGCGCTGCGCTCCGTGTGCTCGTGGTATCCTGCTCTTGATCTGGATGCTCTCCAAGGCGTACGCGCAGATGCTCCCACGGACACAGACCCGGCGCTCACCGCGAAGCGGCAGGACCGGGCATACCGGCTTGCTGAGTATGCCGAGGTCCGCACCTTCATCCCACCCCCTCCTGGTGTCAAGGACTACCTCAGCGATGAGGAAGAAGAAGACGAGGGAGATGAAGATGAGGCTGCTGAGGACGCGCCGCCGGAAGCTCCCGAGGCCAGCACTGCTCCCCCTGAAGACACCGAGACCGGTGCTGCTCCGCCTGATGCCCCTGCTATCTGATTACCTGCTCTTATGCAATGCTTGCCTGTGATACGTTTCTTTGTCCTGGTTAACTTAAAACAATGTCCGTTAAATTCTGCCCCGGTATGCCGGGGTCTATGATGTAAAACTTTAAATCTGCTCTTGGTTGTGGTACAACATTTCATGCCGGTAAGTTATACCGGTAGCTAAATATTTCTAAGTTTGTCTTAGCATATCTGCTTTTGGTTCTGCTTTTATCCTGCACTGCAAATATTTCCCAATTGTTTCCGCATCCAATTTGATGCATACTTGGTTCTTTTGCCTTGGCTCTGCCTGCCTTCTCTGGGCGTTCTTTGGCGTATGAGCACAAGGTTCTTTCACCAAACAAGCATCTTCTTGAACTTAGAAATAACTTTGAAATTTTGCAAAAAACCGGTTTAACCGGGGTTAGTTAAATTTTCCGGATTGTTCTTTCCTGCTCTTCCTCTTCGCAGCTCATGTGCTTATCTCCTACCGGTTTATCTTGCTTGCCATGAAGCCGGTTTGCGGACAGCAGCAGAGTCGAAGACTCCGGTAGGATTTAGCACACTACTAAACCGGAAAGAAAAAACATTCAATAAGCAACCGGTAAACTGAAAAAATAAACAAGTTACATGCAACCTTATTGGGGTAGTCCCCGAGATTCATCCAAGGTTCCGGCATCTTTTATTCATAGCATATAAGGTACAAAAAGGAACTTCTTACACAACCACTTCAAGAGTAGAAAGGACGCAACAGAGCTACGTTCCACGGACGTTTGCTCTCCTCTCCGGACCTGTCCGCCTTTCCTTTCTTCCACTCCTGCGCATCGATTAAGTAGTACGCATCATTGTGAAGCACCTTGCTTACAATGAAGGGACCTTCCCATGGTGGCAAGAGCTTATGCCGGCCTTCAGTGCGCTGCACCAGGCGAAGTACAAGATCTCCTTCCCGGAAAACTCTCGGGTTAACCTTCCGGTTATGATAGCGTCTTAGGTTTTGCTGGTAAATGGCTGTTCTTGCCAAAGCCAGCTCTCTTGCTTCTTCTAGCAAGTCCACATCGTTTTCTCTGGCCTCTTTGACCTCTTGCTCAGTATAGAGCTGTACCCTTGGTGAATCATGAATGATGTCGGTTGGTATGACCGCTTCTGCTCCATAAACCATGAAGAAAGGAGTGTATCCGGTAGACCGGTTTGGAGTCGTTCTTATACTCCACAGAACTGATGGTAGCTCATCGAGCCAACATCCCGGTGACTTTTCCACCGCATCAATGAGTCTAGGCTTGATACCGGAAAGCACCAAGGCATTCATTCTTTCCACCTGGCCATTGCCTTGAGGGTGTGCCACTGAGCACAAATCCAACCGGATGTTGTTGTCCTCACAGAACCTTTTGAACTCACCTTGAGCAAAGTTGGTTCCATTATCAGTGATGATGCTATGCGGGTACCCATACCGCAAAATGACATCTTTTAGGAATTTCACCGCTGTATGCCCATCACACTTTGCGATAGGTTTTACTTCTAGCCATTTGGTGAACTTATCCACCATCACCAAGATGTGAGTCATGCTGCTTCTTGCAGTTTTGAATGGGCCAACCATGTCAAGGCACCAAACGGCGAATGGCCATGTTAGCGGTATTGTCTTTAAACCGGATGCTGGGGTATGATTTTGCTTGGCGTACCTCTGGCAGCCGTTGCATTTTCTTACCAAATCCTCAGCATTCTCCAAAGCAGTGGGCCAATAGAACCCATGCCGGAATACTTTTGCTACTAGCGCCCTTGATGAAGCATGATGCCCACATTCTCCTTTGTGAATTTCCTCAAGCATTTCTTTCCCTTCCTCCGGTTCCACACATCTTTGGAGGACACCGGTAACGCTTCTCTTGTACACCTCACCGTTGATGAATGTGTAAGCTTTGGACCTTCTTTGTATCCTCCTTGACTCACTTTCGTCAGCCGGCAAGGTGCCGTTGATCAGGAATTCCTTAATAGGTTTAACCCATGATGGTATCTCTCGAACCAAAAACACCGGTGCATCTATCTCCATGCTATCCAACAGCATCATTTCTTCCGGTATGGGTACAGCAGTCCCCGAGCTTACCGGAGCAGTCCCCGAGCTTGCCGGAGCAGTCCCCGGGTTCCCTTCATCGATATCCATGGGCACCACGTGCGACTCTGGTACAAAAATTGATTCTGATTCCGGGCTCGGTTTGATCGATGGCACTCTTAAGTGAGCCAAAGCTATTCCGGGAGGAATTTCTTGCCTAGATGAGCCCAGCTTGGACAAAGCATCCGCGGCTTCATTTTCTGCGCGTGGCACATGGTGGAACTCACATCCTTCGAAGAATCCGGCAATCTTTTGCACGTGAAACCGGTACGAGGCCATGTTGGCATCTTTTGCATCCCAATCTCCTGAACACTGCTGTACCACAAGATCTGAATCGCCATAGCAAATGATCCGGTGTGCACCGATTTCTTTTGCGACCTTAAGCCCATGTATCAAAGCTTCATATTCAGCGACATTGTTCGATGCCCTGAAATGTACTTGCAAAACATACCGGAGGTGGTCTCCTTTTGGTGAGGTAAGCACCACGCCGGCACCTAGACCCTCCTTGAGCTTGGATCCATCAAAGTGCATTTTCCAGTATTCTATCCTCTGATCTGGCGGTTTGTATTGCATATCCGCCCAATCAACAAGGAAATCAGCCAAAGCCTGTGATTTTATGGCATCTCTTCTTTCATATACCGGCACGTACGGTGATATCTGGATTGCCCATTTTGCAATCCGGCCGCTGGCGTCTTTGTTGCACATGATGTCGGAGATTGGTGCCTCGCTCACCACCTTCATGGGGTGCTCCTCGAAGTAATGCTTGAGTTTTGTGGCGGCCATGTACACACCATAAGTCATTTTCTGGAAGTGAGGGTAGTTTTGTTTTGAGAGGGAGAGCACCTCGCTTAGGTAGTATACCGGCCTCTGGACGGTTTTTCCTTCCTCTTCTCTTTTAACTACAACCACTACACTCACAACCCGGTTTGTTGCCGCTATGTATAACAGCATAGGCTCCCTTTCTAGAGGTGAAGCCAGTATAGGTGCTGTGGCCAACATTGTTTTTAGCTCTTTAAACGCTGCGTCTGCCTGAGGGGTCCAGACGAACGTGTCAGATTTTTTCATCAGAGCATAGAGTGGCAGAGCTTTTTCTCCCAACCTGCTTACAAACCGGCTTAGCGATGCCAAGCTTCCGGTAAACTTCTGCACATCTTTTAACTCTCGAGGGATAGCCATTCTTTCTATTGCCCGGATTTTTACCGGATTAACTTCTATGCCCCGGCTTGATACCAGGAAACTGAGCAGCTTGCCGGCAGGGACACCGAAGGTGCATTTCACCGGATTAAGTTTCATCCGGAACCGTCTTAGGTTATCGAATGTTTGCCGGATGTCATCGATTAAGGTGCTCTTTACCTTAGTTTTTATCACGATGTCATCCACATAGACTTGCACATTTTTTCCGATTTGATCAAACAAGCATTTTTGCATACAGCGCTGGTACGTTGCACCAGCGTTGCGCAAACCAAAAGGCATAGTAACATAGCAATAAGCCCCGTGCGGGGTAATGAACGCAGTTTTTATTTGATCTTCCTTTTTCAAGGGAATCTGGTGGAAACCGGAATAGGCATCCAGGAAGGACAACAACTCACACCCAGCAGTTGAATCAATCACTTGATCGATTCGTGGCAAAGGAAAAGGATCTCTTGGGCAAGCCTTGTTTAGGTTGGTGTAGTCAATGCACATGCGCCACACCTTCGGAGCTTTTGCCTCCAGGTTCTCATCTTTCTTCTTTTCAACCATTACCGGATTGGCCAGCCACTCTGTGTGCGTGACCTCCACGATGAATCCGGCAACAAGCAGCTTTGTCACCTCTTCTCCTATGATCTTTCTTCTATCTTCAGCGAACCGGCGTAGTGGTTGCCGCACCGGCTTGGCATCTTTCCGGACGTTTAAGGAGTGCTCAGCCAGCTCCCTCGGAACACCTACCGAATCATCAGTCGACCAGGCAAAGATATTCCGATTCTCACGGAGGAAGCTGATGAGCGCGCTTTCCTATGCTTGATCAAGGCCGGCACCGATACGAACGGTGCGCTCTGGGTAAGCCGGATCCAACACGATGTCCTTTGTTTCATTGGTTGGCTTGAATGCCGGTGAGCCCATGTTTTCACTCATTGCCGCTAAGCTCAATTGTGAAGACTGAGCCAGCGCAACAGCTGTTTGCATTCTTTTCTTTTCCTCCGCGATCACCAGCGATTCCGCTAGGTTCGATCCGGCAGATGCAGTTTCCAGTGAGACCTTATAGTTTCCCACCACAGTCAATGGTCCACGAGGTGCCGGCATCTTCATCTTGAGGTAAGCCGTATGAGTTGTGGCCATGAAGGCTGCCAATGCCGGTCTCCCCAGCAATGCATGGTAGGGACTGTCTAGATCCACCACCTCAAACTCCAGATTTTCCACCCTGCAATTGTCACGTCCTCCAAATGCTACGTCCACCCGAACTTTTCCTATCGGGGCGCAGGACAAGCCCGGAACGATTCCGTGGAACGTTGTGCGCGTTGGCTGAAGCATGTTTTCTGTTATGCCCAGCGTATGCATTGTGTGCTTGTACATGATGTTTATGCTGCTGCCATTGTCTATCAGCACCTTGCTGAACTTCACTCGAGTTTGCGGCCCTTTCATGATTGGGTCCACAACAAGAGCATATCCACCCGGATTCGGCATGATTTTTGGGTGATCCTTAGATGACTAGGTAATTTCCTGATTGGACCACATCATGTACTTGGGAACTGCCGGCATCACAGCATTGACCTCCATGGAGCGGCGGTGCACACTTTGCCTGTCTGTTGGCTCAGTGACAAAGACAACACAGCACAGATGCGGATCTTCGTAAACATTCCGGCCTAAAGGTGCCGGCGGGGGTGGCTGATCATCTTGCTCCACCCGGTTAACTTGCTGGTATTGCTGCCGGTTTGGCTGCACCGGTAAGGCGTTTGCCCCGGTAAGTGGCGGTGGTGGTGGTAGCTGTTGCCGCTGCCACGGCATGTCTTGTGGTGGCTGCGCATCTTTTACTGTTCCTTTTTGCATCAAGTACTTGGTCCAGGTACAATCCTTCGTCAGATGGTTTGACGGGTGTGCCGGATTCGGCGTGTGCCACCTGCAAGGTTGGTCCATGGCAGCTTCCATGGTGTATTTTGCGGGTTCTTGCCAGTTTCTTTTCTGGACCCAGGGTTTCTTTTCCACCCATTGCTTCTTAGGACCTGCCCATGGCTGCGATCCGGTTTTTTGCCTCTGGCTGCCGCTGGCCTCAGAGTTTTCCTGCACAGCAGCAACTTGCTGCGGACCGTACCTTCGATCCGGAAAATCTTCTCTTCTTTTGTTATTCCGGTTATCCCGGTGTTGTTCGTGGCGCAGCTGTTCCGGCTCCGGTTGCACTGCCGGCTGCGTTGGGTCTCCCAACGCATAGCTATCAGCCACACGTATCATCTCTGCCAACGTTGTCGGCATGTTCCGCTGCAACTTTTGCCATAGTGGTGAACCTCTTCTGCATCCACTGCTAAACCAAGCAATGGCTTGTGCCTCGATTACCCCTTCACAGGAGTTCCTTGTAGTGTTCCACCGGGCCAGATAATCCCGGTCTGTTTCGTTCGGGCGCTGCACGCACAGAGCAAGTTGCTGCGGCCTGTTTGGCCTCTGATAGGTGCTGCTGAAATTGCTCACAAAAGCCTCCTCAAAATCCAGCCAGCCATTTATGCTTCCTGCCGGCAAGTTGTTTAGCCAGATTCTTGCCGGTCCAACCAAAAACGATGGTATGATCCTCACGGCCCAACGCCGGTTTCCTCCTCCTGCTACGGTTCCTCCACCGCCTGCAACGTATACTGCGGTCACGTAATCCGCGAGCCAATCTTCCGGCTTCGTGGTGCCATCATATGTCTTTGTGTCACGGGGCAACATAAAGTTGCGAACTGGTGGTTTTTCTTTCATGATCCTTGGGCCAAAGCACTTTGGACCTGGAGGACCTTCCTCCTCGATCATTTCTGACAAGTACACTCTATCCAGACGGTGCCTCGCATCCCGTTCCGGTAAGTATCTCTCTCCCAGGCGTTCTCCCAATGGGTTCCGGTATGCTGCCGGTCTTGTAGAATCAGCTTCATCATAACATTCCGGCACCGCGGCCCTTGCCTGCCGGTACCTTGGGGGATCCATTTCCTCCTCATCGTACGCTGCCCTTGCAGCTCGATTTTTGCCGGTCTCATATCTACCGGCATGATTGTTTCCGGCATAGCCTCTGGCGTAGCCTCGCTCTGCCCCTTGGCTTTTTCTACCGGCATCATGTTGCCCGGCTTGTTGCTTTCCGGCAAGAACCGGATCGTACACAGTCATCTGCTGCGCATTCACTTCTTTTTCTCTCCTTCTATCCGGATGGGGGGACGATGCCTGCCCATGGGACTTGCTACCGGCATTCTTTGTCGAACGCGTGGATTTTGAGGCCGCTGCCTTGTTCAGCTTAGCCAGCTGCTCAGCGTTCTGCTGCTCAATAGTTTCCAGCAGCTCTCTAACACGCTCTTGCTGTTTTGCCAACGCCTCTCCGGAAAGCGACTCGCATAGCTCTACAGCAGCTTTAGCAGCTTTTATAGTTTTATCCGGGCTGCTATACTTAGGTTTTTCCACGATGCTAACAGATGCAGAGGCACTCTTGCCGGTAAGAATCTCTTTGCGCAAATCTTGATCTAGGTTGCGAGCTTTTAGCCGGTTTTCCGGCATCCTGGCAGCATGCGCGCTAACAGAAGCAAAGCCATGGGCAGCGTTATACTCACGTACGGTTAGGTTCAGCTCGCGCTGCGCCCTGACGATGTCCTTGCCGCTCTCGAGCATCTTCTGGCGCTGCGCCTCCAGCTCCGCCTGAGCCGCTGCCGGGTCGATGTTCTGCGCGATGGGGGTGGCAAGGACGTTCATCGCCGCTTGGAGCGGTGTCTCCGGTGGCGCGGATGATGCTCCCGTTGCGCCTGCGCCGCGCTCCAGCGGTAGCTTAGCCGCACGGGTCGAAACCGCGCGACCAGCATCTTCTGCCGCAGCTTCCTTTCCTGCACCAGCCACACCGGTCATCATTACCTCGACGCTGCCGGCGGCGCGGCCAGCACAGAGCCATCTTGGCGGGTCCGGTGCCACCAGCACCGGCGAGAGGCGCTGGCGCACGGGGACGGTGCCGAAGTAGACGCGGTGGCTGCCGAACTCGATGATGCGGCCGTTCTTGGGGAAGACGCCGCCGTTGGCGAAGCAGCCCGCGTTATCGTTGATGAAGTCCATGGCGTAGATGCGCTGCACCAACGCGGACACCGTACGCTCGCCGGAGATCTCGAGGATGCCCGCCCGAATGTGAACTCCATCAAGCGCCACTTCAGGCCCCACGGTGGGCGCCAACTGTCGTCGTGGTGAACGAGCAGATGCCATAGGATGGCTTAGATTGGGGCCGAATGGACGCAAGAGGATTCGGGGGAGGGTTTGTGATCAGGTGGGAAGAGATTCCGGATGGTTTCCTCAAGAACTTGGCCAAGGCCAGAGGTTGAAGAAGAAAGACACAAGGAAGAACTCCCTCTAGATCACCATGTTCATTGATTCACACAAGTTACAGGCTCTGCCTACCTACATACACGCGTGCCCGTGAAGAAGGGCTGCCCCCTCTCCTTATATAGGGGAGAGGGTGGCTTACAGTGCAAGAATCCCTAATGGCATCTTTGACTGGACAAACTACTTTACAAGGCTACTGTACAAAGCTACTTTAATCATAGATGACACCGGGGTCTTCTTTAATCAGGGAGGCTGACGTCCTCCGGCTTCTTTCTTCGTCATCTTCTTCTTTATCGTCTGCCCTTCGTTTAAAGCTACTTTGCTTAGCTCATCTTTGTCTTCTAGCTCTGGAAAGGATCTTTGACCAGCTTTGCCGACAAGCCCTTCCTACCGGTGGCCCGGTACCTTTTCTATCCGGTTCTGGTATCCCTCTTATGAGGATACCGGTTTAGCCTGTTCAGCCAAACGCCTATCTTAGACTCCGGCATGAACATCTAACCGGTATCCTGATGGCTCTAACCATCCGGTTTGGCATGCCTTTGGCATACCGGGGGTCATCCCCCCAACAATATGATTGTTGTATTCTCAATTGAATATACACCATATTTTTAGAGAATTCTTTACTAGTCCTATTTGACTCCTAACGTTTGGTCCCATTTACTAGGTTCCAACCTAAGGTCAAAGCTTTTGCTCTGATACCAACTGTGGTGACCCTGCATACCACTGCATGTTGTAGTATGCCAGTCGTTGATATAATATTCACGAAGTACCATTCCGCAAATGTTACATCCCTCAGAGTAGTACAACAGAACATAGCAGGTCCATAACTCATTCACATATTATTACAATTAACATACACATATCGTCTCGGAGCTCCTCTTGGGTCCTAAGAGGAATACTCCTGGGTTCGAGGCGAACCCAACTTAACTTACAATACATGAGTCTCATTAAACTAAACATTTATTTCATCGAGCAGCTAAATACTAAGAGTTCGGGCTGCTCGGGTACTACTACTATCGGATATCTCTAGGCTTGATCTCCTCCGGAAGCCTCCTCGGATCCATAGACTATGAGATAGTCTACGCCTTCAACTCCTCCTGAGAGGTCTGGTTCCTCGTAGCCGATGATCTCGGCTCCTTCATTGCTGTCGTAGTCCTCCTCCAGACGATTCAGACAATCTAAGCATGGGATTTAAGAGTGGTATGAGTACGAGCGTACTCAACAAGTTCATTATAGATAAGAGGTGTTTAATGCACTAGCTACGATATTAGACCAGAAAGTCTAATACCAATGCAAGTTTTGATAAACATTTCTTCAAGAGATTGCTTTTATTTCAAAGAGCTATGTCCGTCAGCCTTCACCGGTTTACTAGAACTTCATGGAGCTCCTTTCCGGCCGCGTTCGCAGCTCCTCAATCCCGAACGAGGGAGTGACAGGTCACAGTTCTTTACACTCTGCAGAGGTGTGTTGCTTTACCCATAAGAGATCTTAACCTTGGTGCCAACCGGGCAGCTTTCCCGTCCACACTTCCTTTGGTGTGAGGCCCGGTATAAGGTCTAGCCAATCATGTTCCTCCGCTACCTCGAACACCCACCCTTTGTTGCATGCCCCGACCCTGGGTCCACGCCGGTCCCATTATTCCCGTAATTTCAGGGTGGACCCCGACCACGACGACAGTCTGGGATCGAACCAAACTCCTTCGCCGGTAGCTGCAACCCATCATAGACCGCAATACCGTGGGGACTTAGAATGTGTTCCCCACCCACAAGTTGTTCCGCAAGCCGCAACCGCTACGGGATGCACAGCAAAACCGTGGGGACTTAGAATGGGTTCCCCACCCACAAGTTGCTCCGCAAGATACAACCGCTACGGTACGCGCATCCGTTGATGAACGAGAGGTGGAAACACTTTTGACTACTCCGTCCCACTCCGGATCTTATGGTTAACACGGATATTACGGCACAAGAATCACTGGCGACATTTGTTGTTTAATCCTAGATGGATATAAACCCGTGCAATGGAACCTCCACCATATCAACACAATCCATGGTTCCATTGCCCACCACTTAGTCATATACATAGTTATGAAAGTAGTGGTTTTGATTTTTGTGCAATAGTGATAACCATAATACTTTGCAAGTAATTTGATAAAAATACTCAAATGACATGAGCAAGTGATGAACTTGCCTGAACACTGCAAAGTTTTGCAGTTGGAAGGTGTGGACTGACCCTTGTCCTCTGTCTCTGAAAAATAGCATCATTGTCCGATAAGGGCAATGGTTAAAGAAGCAGTTATGCATGATTCCAGTTTTAGGGTTTGTTCCCCCCTTCCGATGTTGTTATTATTTCATGTAAGAGGTTAATACTAAGAATAATTTTAGGATACTTGATTTAAAGTAAAATACAACCTTGAAATGTTGTCAAGGTGTTTTTAAAGTCCAAATACATTAATGGACTTATTTTCATTATAGAAAATTAGGTGTGTGATTTAAATGATTATTTAAATCATCAAAATAGGACTTATTCTTAATTGTCTTCAAAAATTCTCTTTGATATTTTATTTAAATAGAGAACTTTATGCTGATCCTTTTTCATATTTTTAAGTTATTTTTAAGAGCTTTTAATAATTTTCTATTGAATTTCAAAGTTTCATGTTTTTATTGAATTATGAAAAGTCCTTTTTGCCCCTGGGCCCACCTGTCAGGTTGGCCCAGTGGGTTGGGCTAAACCAGCTCGGGTCCAACCGACCCGAGCGGTCGCTCACTCGCCCACCACCTCGCGCCGCCTCGACCTAACCCTAATCCCCAATCTCGCTCTGGCGACCTGCGTCGCCCGCATCGTCGCTGGCCGATTCCGGCGATCTCCGGCCGCCATGGCCCTCGCCATGGGGCGCATCTGCACCGCCACGCGACGGCGCACCAGATCCACGGCGTCGATCTGGTTCTTAGCCGCCCCTTCGCCGATCCCCCTCTCGTTTGACCGCACGGTGGTGCGGTGCTCACCGGCGCCTCAGGCGTGATGACGCCGCCGGGCCTTCGCCGCCGAGGTGCGGAGCGCTGCGGCGCTCGTCGGGCCTGGCATGGCCTGGCCAGGTGCCGCCGTGCCTTCGACGCGCGCCGCCGTGGCCGCCACGGTCACGCCTGCCGTCTGCTCGCTCCAGGTACATGCGCCGCCTCCCTCTTACCCTCTGTGCTTGTTCTTCCTTCTCTTCTATGTGCTCTGGCCATGGCTCTCCTCCTTGTGGAGGTCTGCCATGCTGTTGCTGCTGCTCTGCTGCGCTTAGTTCGCTGTGTGTGCGTATGCTGCGCTACTGCTGCCTTGATGCTTATGCTGCTGTGTTGTTCATGCGGCTCTCTGCTCTCTGGCCTTGGCCATGGTCCAAGCTGTGCTACTGTTGCTATGCGTATGCTGCTCTAGTCTATGTGCTTGTGCAAATCCTACTGTGATGTGTTCTTCCTTGGATTCTTGTCCCTGCTCACCCTTGAGGTAATACATACTATCATCTGGCTAGATGCTTATCTGAGCATCATCAGCCACTGCTATTGCTTGCTTACTTGTGCTGTAATAAGCTCTAGCTCCCCTGGTTCATTACTGTGAGTGGTTCTTGCTGTTTAGCAAGAGGCAGTGTTATTTATGTGATGATTATTGAGTCCTGGCTTATAGTAGGTTTGGCCTTGCTTAATTGTTGTTCATATACATCAATTCCTTGATGATATGCTTCTGGTTATAACCCTAAAATGGTTATGTGCTAGTCTGTGATACAAGTGTTGCTTATCTGTGGCTGTTTAATTCATAGAATTCATGTGGGATTCCAGTGTTTGATTCTAGCCTGCCTTGGCATGCTTTAGCAGGCCCTGATGATCAAATGATCATCACTTGCTTGTTGCCTATGCCTTACTGGTGCTTCACCTGGTGTCTGTGTGACACTTGTACTTGTGCTGGTGTGTGTTAATGCTTACTCAAGCATCATCTGATGCTTGCAGTGAGCCATTGGTTCACTGGCAAGATGTTGGTGCTTTAGTTACTTTACTGTTTCATTTATCTGTAATTCCTTGCTTTACTAGATGGATAAATGATGTGAACTGTTTATCAGTAATGATCATATGGATGAATTTGATGTAGCTAGAGGGATGCCAACCACTGGTTGGGTACCCTAGCTCATACTGAATCCCCTGGATAATGATGTGATGCTTTGGTGAATTTCTTATGTGGATAGGTAGCTGTTGTGACCCTAGCGTGCTCTGCGCTTAGAAATGGTTGCTCCTACCTGTGTTGGCTTGCTGTGATTTGGGAAATATCTCACTGGAAGAATCCTTGTGGTTTTTCCAGTTTCCTTTGATGTTGATAAACATGAATAGACACTTGATAGTCTATCTGTCTGATGGTGTAGTGGCTATAGGTGCTAAGTGAAGCTGACTAGCTAGATAGGATCATCCCTTGTTGGATTTCTTTGATTATGTCACTGGTTTGGCATAGCCAATGTTCCCAGGGTGCTTTCCTATTTGTTTCCCTCTGGTTCACTTGCACCAATTTGGCCAGTAGCCATATGATGACTCACATATAGGGTTTCTACCCTTGTGGGGTGCTTGAGATCATGCCTGTGCAATTTATGAACAAAACCATCTGGTTTGTTCATGTTAATGTGTATACCTCACTCCAGCTCCTAGAAATAGTGTGTTGGTGTAGAGGTTTTGCTTCTGTGCTGATTTCTTGGCTTGCCCTGCTCCTCCTTGCAAGCTTGCTGCTTGGTTTGATTCTGGTGATTATGGGATAGATGAAACAGCTCTAGCTGTTCACCTGTTCTTGCTGTTCTTGGTGTGCTTACCCTTGTGGAGTTGCTGCCGGTGAACAGCTAGGGTTTGGCTCAAAAAAGGTTATATATGCCTCTCCCTTGCTCTCTCTGGTCGACAGCAGTGGTGATTGCATTTGGTGACTCCTCCCAGTGCTGGTGTGCTGTTTAGCATGCACACATGCACTGTAAGCTGCCTGTGTGTGTGTGCCTGATGCTTTGCACTTGGATGTGTGAGGATCAGCTCGGCAGAGCTGAACCATATCCTCTCAATTCCATTATTTTACTAACCTGCCAAGTGGCAATGCCACTTGGCATAATTCTTGTCTTGCTTTGTTGTGTGCAGGGAATCAAAAGTATAACCAAGTGAAGATGAAGATCATCAGATCCAAGCATCTTATGAAACTAGACTTGTAATTTAGGATAGGTCACTGATTGTAATCTTCTTTTTCTTATTTGAGCCATTCTTGTAATGTGTTGTATTATTCATTTATTTCTCTTATGAATATTGTAATGACAATGTAAATTGTGTGATGATCAATAAAGCTCAAAGTTTTCCCTAATGAGCTTTACTTTATTTTAATTGCTCATATTGTTTATTATTTATAATTTACTTAATGAATTTCCTCACAATTCATTATTTAGGGTAATTATTTAATGTTTGAATTTGAAATTCAAATTCAACTTTGGTTTGAATTCAACCATGTCACTTAATTTAGAATTCAATCATGCAACTTAAATTTGATGCAAACTCTCCCCTCTCTTCTCAAAACCCTAAACTAGTTAAGTGAGATGCAAGTTTGTCGCACTCTCGAAACCCTAACCCTGTAAGGTGTCGAGAGAGAAACTTGTCCCCCTTCGATGCAGTTTTTGTTTAAAAGCGCGAAATTTCCCCAGAATTTACTATGCAATGCACATCCCTTTCTAAAATCTACCCCTCGATCGTCTCTAAACCTGGGACATTACATTACACCAACAGGTCTGTCACTTACGTGTGGTGCCCACGCTTGAGGTCCCACACTTCAGTGAGCACAAGTCACGTGCAATAGGTACGCAAACTCGCAGCCATCTTCTTTGTCAAGAGAAGACGCATCAGGATGCGTATTGGAAGTCTGTGGGTCCTTCTGGATCCTTCCGTTGTCCCTCTCACAAAAAAAACAAATCTCTCTCATTCTCGGCCTCGCTCGACTCGCTCGCTCGCTCGCTCGCACCTCCTGCTCACTGACAAACCCTGCACAAAAGTCAACATCATCACCCGAAAAAGGGGAGACACCATAATGCTCTCCCATCTTCTCTCCTTCCGAGTGATCCCTCTTCCTCCGAGTTTCACTCGACGGGCAAACACCCATGTGCTACATAGTAATAATAAAAAGGTAGTACTCGTAGAAAAATCGATATACGAATCTGTAATTAAATAGGTTAAACTAGGGTTTTGCCCAGTTCTACGGATCAAGGGTTCAAAAAATTCCAACTACGGGGTTCGAACAACACGATTCTAATCCAAGAATTTTTTCGACCTAGGTCACCCAAATGGCCTCAAACTATAGGGTTAGCATCTAGTGCAGTATGTGTGAAAATGTATGCACTATGTGTGCTATAACTTGTATGTCTTTCATATTTGAACCAAATTTGAATAAGTTTGAAATATTTGAAAAGGGGCTTTTGGCTTAAACGTTTGAAACCAAAAACCACTTCTCTTCATGCATGCTTGACTTCATAAGACAGAGTTTAGCTAGGGTTAGGGGGTAGATGCATGATTTTCCTGGTTTGAATATGTCTAGACCTTGTTTATCATCTTAATTGAATGCTTACTATATGACATAAGAATACTATGTGACTTGTTTTTTATTTTTTGATTTTTTTAAAATTTTATGCCCATTTGAATCTTGGTCAAATCCTAGGTTTGAACATGGTTTAATCAAGTTTAAATCATGAATATGAAAAATTAAGCATCTATATATCCTTCTTACTCACTCCAAAATGTAGCTCTTGGGAGGGTTTTTCGAAATTTCCATGTTTGAAACCAAAACCACTTCTCTTCATGCATGCTTGACTTCATAAGACAGAGTTTAGGGTTAGGGGTAGATATATACATGATTTTCTGGTTTGAATATGTCTAGACCTTGTTTATCAACTTGAATGCTTACTATATATATATATGACATAATAATGTTATGTTCTTTGGTTTTTCATTCTTTTGATTTTTTATGAATTTCCATGCCCATTTGAATCTTTTGGTCAAATCCTAGAGGTCTGACCAAGATTTAAACAAGTTTAAAACATGAAAATGAAAAGGGAAGCTTGTATATCCTTCTTAGTCACTCTAAAATGAAGTTTTTGGGAGGTTTTTGAAATTTCCATGTTTGAAACCCAAAACCACTTCTCTTCATGCTAGACTTCATAAGACAATTTAATTAGGGGTTAGGGGGTAGATACATGATTTGTCTGGTTTGAATATGTCCAAACCTTGCTTGTTTATCAACTTGAATGCTTACTATATGACATAAGAATGCTTACCATATGTTTGAATTTTAAAAGCATATAGTCTTCTTATGTCATATAGTAAGCATTCAAAAGTTTTTCTTTGAGAGAGTAGCATGCATTCAAAAGTTGATAAATAAGATTTGGACATATTCAAACCAGACAAATCATGTATCTACACCCCCTAACCCTAAACTCTGTCTTATGAAGTCAAGCATGAAGAGAAGTGCTTTTGGGTTTCAAACATGGAAATTTCACAAACCTCCCAAAAGCTTCATTTTACAGTGACTAAGAAGGATCCAGGCTTACCTTTTCATTTTCATGTTTTAAACTTGTTTAAATCTTGGTCAAACCTAGGATTTGACCAAGATTTAAATGGGCATAAAAATCAGAAAAAAAACAGAAAAAATGAAAAACCAAAGAACATAGCCTTCTTATGTCATATAGTAAGCATTCAAGTTGATAAACAAGGTCTAGACATATTCAAACCAAAAAAAGCATGTATCTACCCCTAACCCTAAACTCTGTCTTACGTGTCAAGCATGAAGAGAAGTGGTTTTGGGTTTCAAACATGGAAATTTCAAAAACCTCGCGAAAGCTTCATTTTAGAGTGACTAAGAAGGATCCATGCTTACCTATTCATTTTCATGTTTTAAACTTGTTTAAACCTTGATAAAACCCAGGATTTTACCTATTTAATCATAGATTCATAGGTCGATTTTTTACTTTTTTATTATTACTATGCAGCACATGTGTGTTTGCCCGTCCAGTGAAACTCGGAGGAAGAGGGATCACACGGAAGGAGAAGAAGGGATAGCAGTCACGGGGCCCCTCTTATTATTTATGGTGTATATCTTTTTTCTGGTGATGTTGACTGTTGTGCAGCGTTTGTCAGTGCGCAGGAGGTGCGAGGCTGCGAGCGAGCGAGTCGAGCGAGGCCGAGAATGAGAGAGATGTTTTTTTCTTTTTCTTTTCCGTGAGAGGGACAACAGAAGGATCCAGAGATGACTTCCACTACGCATCCTGGTGCGCGTCTTCTCTTGACAAAGAAGATGGCTGGGAGTTTGCGTACCTACTATAGTACTACTACACAAGAACCATATACATGTCAAACTTTTCAATCATGACCCACATGCATTTTATGTATATATTCACAACTTTTAATGCATGCATGAAAACTAAGCAAAATATGTGCATTTTGGGTTGTCGCACATAAATGTGCTTTTACTTGTCTGCCACCAATCCAATTTTCATGTGAGGGGGAAACATGACACACGATGGACATTTCCAATGCTTCACGAATTAATTATCTCAATTTGCATCCATATATATATGCGCCTGGTTACTGAAAGATCGAACCAAAGGTGAACTTGAAACATTTTCATTTTCATGTTTTAAACTTGTTTAAATCTTGGTCAACCCTTGGATTTGACCAAGATTCATAAAAAATTCAAAAACATAGTCTTCTTATGTCATACAGTCAACATTCAAGTTGATAAAACAAGATCTAAACATATTAAAAGAAGAATCATGTATCTACCCCCTAACCCTAAACTCTGTCTTTTGAAGTCAAACATGAAGATACGTGGTTTTGGGTTTACAAGATGGAAATTTCAAAAACCTCCGAAAAGCTTAATTTTGGAGTGACTAAGAAGGATACATGCTTACTTTTTCATTTTCATGTTTTAAACTTGTTTAAAGCTTGGTCAAACCGAGCTAGCTAGGATTTGACCAAGATTCAAGTGCGCATAAAAAATTCGAAAAAACCCCCAAAAATGAAAAACCATAACACATAGTCTTCTTGCGTCACATATATTGTAAGCATTCAAGTGCTGATAAACAATATCTAGACATATCAAACAAGAAAAATCATGTATCTATACCCCTAACCCTAAATTTGTCTTATGAAGTCAAGCATGAAGAGAAGTGGTTTGGGTTTTCAAACATGGAAATTTCGAAAACCGCCCAAAAGCTTCATTTCGGACTGACTAAGAAGGATCCATGCTTACCTTTTCATTTTCATGTTTTAAACTTGTTTAAATTCTTGTTCAAACCTAGGATTTGACCAAGATTCAAATGGGCATAAAAACAATCGAAAAAATCAAAAATGAAAAACCAAAGCACATAGTCTTCTTATGTCACATAGTAAGCCATTCAACTTGATAACAAGGTCTAGACCTATTCAAACCAGAAAAATCATGTATCTACCCCTAACCCTAAACTCATCTGTCTTATGAAGTCAAGCATGAAGAGAAGTGGTTTTGGGTTTCAAACATAGACATTTCAAAAGCCTCCCAAAAGCTTCATTTTGGAGTGACTAAGAAGGATCCATGCTTAATTTTTCATTTTAATGTTTTAAACTTGTTTAAATCTTGGTTAAACCTATGATTTGACTAAAATTTGATTCGGCATAAAAATTCAAAACAAATCAAATAAATGAAAAACCAATGCACATAGTACATCTTCTTATGTCATATACTAAGCATTCAAGTTGATAAGCCAGGTCTAGACATATTCAAACTAGAAAAATCATGTATCTACCCCTAACCCTAAACTCGATTTGTCTTATGAAGTCAATCATGAAGAGGTGTTTTGGGTTTCAGACATGGAAATTTCAAAAACCTTCCAAAAGCTTCATTTTGAAGTTACTAATTAAGAAGGATCACTACAAGAAAAGTTTGGCAACTTTTCTTGTAGTGGATCCAGGCTTAATTTTTCATTTTCATGTTTTAAATTTTGGTCAAACCTAGGATTTGACCAAGATACAAATGGGCATAAAAATTCAGGGTAGCATCATACCCCCCTCCTTCCCGCGTAGAAAAAGTGTTAGGCGAGTAGTAGAATGGCATGACCAACAAGTTTCAAGTAAAAAAATTAATATGACCAAAATATACCAATTGATAGATGTGTTAACTTGGCTTCATGGGTGTGTGACCTAAGATTGAGCCATGGTACATTTTGCCAACAAAGTAGCAATTGAGTTGGCTTTCTACCTTAGTAGGCGTGCATTGGAAGGATGCATTATGCCGGCAAAGTTTTCAAACGTTCAAACTTTTCTGGTTTCTCATACAGTATTTGGCTCCTTGAGAAGCATTGATGTGATCATATAAGGTTATGCAAAACTTCGCCTTTCCCGTACTTACCCGAGCACTTGACACCCCTCGTCCCATGGCGACTCCTCCATCCATAGCCCCGTGCACCCAGGCCCCACGACCCAGCCTCGGAGGGGTGTGCGCTAAAAGCTCGCAAATGTCTGTGTGCCATTGGTGTGCGATGAAGTAGGCGGCTCTGTGTCTTGCTGTGGCTAGACTCCTGGTGCCCTTTGATCTAGGAGATGGAGAGGAGGGAGGGGGGTCCCATGAAGCGGCGGTGGCCCAGGTATCGGCGGCAGCCCAGGCAGCAGCGGCAAAGTGGGCTGGTCGGAGCATAGGCATGCGCCGGGGGCGAACCTCGCCGGGTGAGGATGCTTCCATTGTGAATCCAGGGCTTCGGGTTCGCCAACAAACTCAGCGCCTCGGTCCATGGCGTTGCCGTCATGGGGACGTCGGGGGCGGCGGCGACGTGCTGCAGCCCCAGCCTTTAGTGGGGACCAAAGTGCGACCGACCACATCACGGCGTCGGCAGCATTGGGGATGCCGATGGGCATCCAATGCCACACACAGATTTGGGAGGTTCTGGCCGGGCCGAGTTCCAAACTTCCATCATCGGAGCCGAGGGCTTGGTACTTCAAATTCCGAATCAGGCAATCCTTCGACCCCAATCAGCTTCTGCCTGTGGTCCAAATCCGAGATATCTTGGCGGCAGCTATGCTGGTTAAGCTTAGCCGGACAGCGGCAATCGACGATCTGCAAAACCTAGATGCCTTCCGAGGATTTGCAGCAGCCGTCAATGCACTCGTGGAGGCATCGCATGCTGGTAGCAGCGGCGAATGCGGGTATGTTGTTTTACTCCCTTTGTATGCTTTTGTCATAAAAATCAATTTGCTAATTCTCATTCGATTGAAAATTAGACCCATTCACCATCAACTCTCAAACAGTGGACACTAGTAATATGTAGAACTAGAAATTACACAAGATTTCTGTACTCCTAGTACTATTACTTCGACGCTACATGTTGTTTACACGAGGAAAATGCACAAACTACCGCTTATTGCTGCCTTCGTTGCGTAAAACACTTTTTTAAACTGTAATTTTTTTCCGCACAAACCACCAACTATCGTGTTCTGTTGCAGGGAGGTTCAAATTTAGGATTGAGCTGTTTAAGAGCAAATCAGATGATCAGGGACCACCAACTACTATAGTTTTAATTGCAAATAGAATCGATTTTGCAAAATTATGAAACGCACATAACGTTTGAATTACTACAATTTTTTTGAAGGTTTGATATTTTCATCATTTTTGTGTGAATCTTACACCAAGTAACACAACTTTCACACTTAAATACAAAATATTTTCAAACTTCCTAGATTTGATAGCTCAAATATTTTTAATTACTAGTTTTTCAGTATTTTAAAAAGTCGAAACACTATATTTTGGCTGAATGTTAGAAAATATATTTCATGATTATCCCATATTAGTTAAGAAGTACATAAACTAGTAGTAGTAATAAAGAACAGAGGGATTTTATGGAGATACATCCATTAAGGGCATGTTAGTGTGTGTTGGTGTATTACTTATGCCTTCTTTGGTTAATACACTTCTCAAGTGATCCCCGCAAACCCTCTATTCTTGCCTAGAATACAAAAACTCCCCATCAAAGTATTAGTGCATTTTTTGGGTGAGTATTCGAGAGGATTGGGTGAACACCAAGGATTTGCATAGGAAATTGGTACAATTGAATCCTTGGCTGTTTGATTTGTAGGATTGTTTCCGATAGGAATTTTTCCTAAGGATTTCTTTGCACAGATTCCATAGAAAATTAAACATCTACTCATGCCTCTTTTTAAGAATGCTTTACTTTTCCTATGGTGGAATCAAACAAAGTTTGGATTCTATGAATTCCTATAGGATTGGAGTGGACATGACATTGCAATCCTACATTTCCCTATTCCTACATCTTTCGGTAGGCATTTGCCTAGAATAAATAACCATGTGTATTACGGAGTAGCAATAAAATATAGGTTTATTTCTCTAAAGCATCTTGCACTGTACTAGTACATGGCTTAAGAGACAATATTTTTACCATTTTTTTGCGAGAAGACAATATTATTACCATAGTTACTAAGTACATTTTATTGGATGATGAAGTGATAGCCCTCATCAATGCATTGTGAATTATTAGGGCATGGGTCGCACGTGATTTACGAGTACACCGCACGATCGAGAGCCGCCATCCCTCTTTGCTTTCTACCGATGCGGCGGAGCTCCTCCCCACACCCACGAATAACTGAAAGCCACAACTGCTGGGGAAAAGTCTTGCGCCAAGAAAATCTACAACCGTGGTTGAGTACATGTGTTTCTTAAGATACGAGTGCTCCAATGCATTTTTTTTCTTTCCTTTTACTAATTTACCTTGAAAATCCCGCACGTCCACTTATTTGTGGACGAAGGGAGTATCACGCCAAGAGGAAGTAGGACAATAGTGGGCGCTTATAGCCCGCCTACGTGGTACTTTTGCCAGCTGTTGGCTCTTCTATTGTTCTTGCTCTAAAGAAACCCCGATTGTGAAAGGCCAAGGCGTACTTCTTTTGGTCACGCAAAATTCAAAATACTGCCATGGACATTGAATTGACATGACAACACATAGCTTGGGATGTCCAAATTTGCACGTTAGACCAGTGACTTGTTCTTCACCTTTTCAGAGGGAACAGTGACTTTTTATTATGGGTCTATACACTTTCCAAGAAACAGGAGGAGATGCTGTAGAGTGTAGAGGAGCGAAGTCAAGCGCCCCGCCCCCACCTGCCCTATTTCGGTTCACCTCCATCGTCTACCTCTGCCCCCGCCCGCACCAATCGACCACCTTCCATAGCACGCGCCAGTGCCACCGCCATGTAGCTTTAGAATCAATTCCACCGCCCAGTTTGAGAGCCTCCGTTCTTCATCTTCCCCGCCACCTGCCGCCATCGAACCCAAATTAAACTCCAATCAGTTGAACCCAAACCTCATAGACCCACCCCCTGCCCTACGATGGCGGCATCGAACAAGGAAAATGATGACTCTGAACTGTTTCAGAAGGTCTTTTCCGAAGGTCCCCTTGAAGAACTCGTAACAAGATGCGACGTCATCACCGCCGCGAGCCTCGTCGGTTCGTCCAAACTATTTTTCGACTCTGCAAATGATAGTGCAACTCTATCTTTTTCTCTCCTGTTTGGCCTGCCATGTGTTCTTCATTCTCACCCGACGAAGGTAGCACGGGATTGCAAGCTGATGCCGCTGGACAGGTTCTCCTCCGATGCTGTGATGCCAGACGGTACGGGTAAGCAGTGGGTAGGTGCCAATGGAGATTGGGTTGCCATGGTTGACACTGGCTTTCCTGCTTGCAAATGGAAACTTGTCAACGTCTACACTCGCCGTGAAATTCCTCTCCCTGTGCCGTTTGAAACCACCCACATTCCAAATATATACCACCACAACCTTCGTGCTATTATATTTCACAAGATATATATTTGCCAAGTTCCCACAGCTGCTGGGGGTACAAAAATTTCTCTCTTGTTGCTGTTTTTGACATCAGAGTTGCCCTCCTTTGCGGCGAAGATTCTGGATGGACAGTTCTTACAGAGCCCAAGTCCCACATCTTTTACAATTACAGCGATGCAATTCTCCACAATGGGCTTGTGTTTGCCACAACTCATACTGGCACTGTTCACGCATGGAATCCTCAGCAAGCTGGTAATTTTCCTCCGGACGTAGTGTATGATGAGCTTCATTATTCATGGCTGTAAAGATAATTTTAATGCACAAACTTATTAATTTTCGAACCTGACTGATCTGACTTGGAGGCTTGGGGCATATTTGCTTCGGATGAAATTTCATTGGTATTTAGACTTTTTATTCGAGATGGTTACCATAGAAAAATTTGAGGATTGTATAATTAGGAGTTTTATTCTCAGATTGAATTATGTTGGATTTTGACCTCTACTTGAACTTCTTGAAATGAATCCTTTGGTTTCCCATGTGATGTACTCAAATACACCAATATGTTGTATTATTGAATGGAAATGCCATTATATCATCCCATCTGAATCCTAATGCGTTTTCCCAATTCTTACGTTTTCAGATTTGTGCAAACCAAACATACCCTTCTTAACAGTAATTTCGTTTTCAAGCAGGTCCTCCGCTGATCGTAGAGCCACCGCCCATTGTGTTTGAATGGCGGTGTGCACTTGATGATGCTCTTGGCCATGATCACGAGGTCGATTATGGCATGTGGTGGTTAGCAAGATCTATAGATGGTTCTAGACTTCTTCTGATCCATACACTGGGCATTGCTGATGAAAGGGAATATTCCTGTAAAGTTTGCCATACTGCTTCTGATCATCGTGTTCATCATGGTCGCACTGTTGGCAACTATGCTTCTGGGTTTGGTTGCCTGGTGTTCACGAAGGACACTAGTAAGTTAAATGAAGGTATTCCATGGGAAAAGATTGATGACCTTGGAGAATATTCTCTTTTCCTTGGAGTGAACTATCCGATTATGCTGCCATTAGGCGGTGCAGATGTTGTCCCAGGATGCCTGACGAGAAGAAATTGTGTGTACACCTTGCCGAATGAAGCATGGCTTCACAATTCGCAGCTGCCTGAAATATGCCGATTCAGTCTGAATCGTGAAAATTGCGCCGTTGGTTTCCAAACCAACGCCTTGGAGAAAACATGCAAAACAAAAAAAGATAGGTACCTGGTAAAGACACCGCTTTGGTTCATCCCAAACTTCGCCAACGCCCCGGATTGGAACAAGTGTGATGTTTAATTCTGAAACAGGGCCTGCAGCCATTGTAGCTACTGATAGTATGTAATTTCATAGCTAATGAACGAGGAAATTGTGGTCTACTAATTACAACTGTTTTGTAAAGAGGTGGTCTATAAGTATACCCCTCTCTTCATTGATGCATTTGTGGTCTACATGATGGTACTCTTAAATATATGGGTGTGGCTCCTCAACACATAATGTGGGGGTATTATTGTGTTAAAGTTGAAGGCTTGATCAACTATAGGTTCACTTCTCTAGTTACATTACTAGGTACTCCGGTTGGCTATGTTGTGATGAACACATTGTGTTCTGTTGTTCGGTGAAGACAAAAGTAGAACTATGGTATGCTTATGTTTAAGAGCAAGCGAGGGTTTAGCTTGAGATGTTAAAATTCAGATTTGAACTATTTTTTGATATGGAAATTTGAAATATATATGGTACTGTATATGATTATGTATAACAACAAGCGACGAAAGGGCTGATGCTCCTATTCCTTGTCGGCGGGAGGACTATGTGTGCGGCTACTTGAGCCAAATTAGAAGGCCATAGCTATGTTGATTGGTCCTTGAAGTTGGAGGGGCTAGGATTTCGGATGTGCGGAGTGGGGGAAGTTGTTGCTCATGGAACAAAAGTCCTTAAAATAGTAATGTTAGTATATAGGAGTACAAGGTATATACTTGTACTATTTTAGTACTATAATAAGTATATCGGGTTCATCAAAAAGAATTATCTCGGGTTCACAACCACGTGGGGTCAAGGTGAGGGAAAGTTGGTCAATACCTCTTACCGCTATATCCCCGCCCCAAGTTCTAATGCGCAAGTGCTGTTATTTTTTTAAAGGGAAATAGTGGTTCCTCTCCCCCGAAAACATGCCCCGCATCTCCACCTCCTAGTATCGTAGTACTACTACTGCATCTTCTCCAAAAAAAACCCTCTTCTGTCTCTTTCTCCCGTTCGCCCCTCTCTCCCTTGCATTACATTACCGACTCCAATGAAGCAGAAGCATAAGGTTGAGGAGATTCCTGATTGCTACCACCAGTCCATGGGGTGGGGCAACCTCCACTACCCACTGGTGGAGAACATAGCCGAGCGGGCGGATATCCTCAGCACTGGTCGCCTCGCTCGAGGCATGATCGGCATGCGGCATGCCATCTGCGGAGCGCATAAGGTTCCGTTCGGTTTACCGAGCCTGCTCCACTGCGACCCCGAGACACGGCCAGAAGACCGCGACAATACTGTAAGAGTATTTATTTATTTACTCATCTCGTTTCAGCTTGTGTTTTTTCAATCAACTTTTCTTATTGCCAAACATCATGCATGAATTTAGACTCAACATCATCACCTGTAAGGTTTGCTGCCTTCACTATGCACATGTACTCTTCGGAATTGCTTTATTTATCCATTACATCTGTGCTTCAGTTCTGCACAATCCGCTCTTCATTCTGTCGAATACCTTGCATGCATAGACAATTTTGAAACAAATCCTATTTGCAGGGCATTCACGCGTTGCTGATGCCATTAGACAAGCCGACAGTTCCAGCATTTATCCATACCAAGGAGGAACTGGATGGACATGGACCCATGCACTGGGTGGGTTGTAACGGCGACTGGGTGGCATTTGTCCAGCAGGACGGGCACTTGACGATCCGCAACATATACATATCAGATACTATTATACCTCTTCCATCTCTGCAAGATGCAGGAATTTCTTTGGGCCCTACTAGTGAATGGTGGCATGGCAGCCCACCATTCCTGTTCAAATACAAAATAGATAAAAGTTTGGAACTGCTCAAAGTACGGATCGTCAAGAGGCCGTACAAAGATGATCTAGCAGGGCCATGGCATTACGAGGTAATCGTTGTATTTGACGAATTGATCGCTATCCTACAAGCGCCCCTAGAAAAGGAGTGGAATATCCTGAGAAACCCTGAATTCTTTGATAGAAACAGCTATGTCGATGCCATGGGCATTCCTGGATATGGTACAAGTTCACACCTACATCGTGTATACGCAGTTACATATCCGTATGGAGATGTTCTGGTTTGGGAACCATATACCTGTGGTGAGTCTTTGTTTTATGTCTTAACTAGTAAATGGCATGCTGCACATGTTGGACCAATTACGATTCGCAATACTAATGTATAAAAGTTGCGTTCTAAATGTTGTTCAAACTTTCAATACAACTAATAATTTGGTTATACCATCAAAATAAGTGTGAGCATACAGTTTATAAATATGAACAAAAATTTGGAACCTTTCTTAATCACTATCAAGTGGGACGTGTGATATCGGTGTGAGACTGCTCTGATTTTTCTTCATAATGGAAACATGACGGTTCTAGAAACAGTGGAGACTGGTGTGGTATTTTTTTCACGCGAATACCTCTAATCCCAACCGTTAGATTTTGGACACCAACAGTTGGAATTGCTGCTACATGTCTTGTTAAAAACTGGTGCCTTATAGTAGTAGAAAATAGAAGATAGAAGAGAAGAGATAATTTTCAGTGTAGTCCCTACTTGCTGCATTGTGGTTGATCTTTGTGCATTGCAGGGACACATGCAGCCCCGCGTCTCATTGACGCCCCTGTCATTGAAGATGAATAATCAGACGTGGCTGCAATTTTCGCTCAAATCGAGGGAGATGCTGTCATGGAAGATGATGAAGCAAATGTGGCTCAAGGCGATGGAGGTGCCGATGAAGATAATGATGCTGATGAAGAAGAATTAGAAGAAGAAGAATTAGAAGAAGACGAATTCGATGATGAAGAATTAGATGATGAAGAATTAGATGATGATGGTGATAATCATAATTATGAAGATGAAGATGTATTTCTTGGATTTTCTGACCAGCGCACTTGGTTCCTGGCACCAATGAGAGCAGAGTCCATTACCGTGAATCTGATCTCGCGTGGATTCAGGTTAAAGGTTATCGGCCCATCCTCGGTCCTTCAATATTACATATGGGTAACAAGCTGAGGTCTTATCCTTTGGTACGGTGCTACGTTTTCTTGAGATCTGCCCATACCTTGGACCCTGTAGAAGAGGCAAGGTGGGAAAGATTGAACAATTTGAAGGGGCGTTCTTTATTTCTTGGACTCAATCACCCAATTTTCATGCTACCCCCGCCAATCGACGCAGAGGCTGCAGAACCAGATTTCCAATTGTTCAAACCTGACTGTGTCTTTGCTACCCACAATCGCGCCCGTGATACATGGATACGTCCAAGGCCAAATTGGTGCAGAATGCACGTCAATGGAGGTCCTGCCATAGGCTCAAGATTGCAGTACAAAAAAGAGAAGATTGAACATAGAGCCGAAGCACCCATGTGGTTCGTCCCAACACTTCCACCTGTTTTTCCTTGAGAAATAAGAGACAGATGGTGACCTTATTTTATAGAGAAAACATAGTGTTCGTGAACTTAACCTCATGAACATTCGCTGTTCGGTTTTTGCTGAAATCAAAATTTTGCAGAGATGAAGATCTTTGTTTGAATCCCGTCTTGAACATATTTTTCACAAATTAGCTACCCGTATTGTGATGAATACATGCTGGTTTGTTGTTTGGTGCGATGAGACATGAAGATCTTTGTCCTGAATACCACAATGGACATCTTTTTTTCTTCAAAAATTAGCTAAGCTCACGCTATTAGGCGCAAATGCCTATTAAGAGATTTGGTGCTCTTGGGCACCAGTGCTCCTGCTATTTTAGAAAAAATAAAAAATATATTTATTTGTTCAAAAAATTAGAAAATAAATCATGTAGTAGCTAATGAATTGTCCCATAAACGTGCAAAATTTCAGTTTCAAATACAAAAAATTCTGGGCTACACAAAAGTAACAAACGTGTGGATCTAGGTATGCATATTTCAAATCTCCAAATTTCAACAGATTTTGTCTTTTTTGTGTAGTCTACAATATAAAGAATGTCATATTAAAATTTTACACGCTTGTAGGTTACTTTATTTATTATGTCTACATTCATTTTCAGATTTTTTTGAAACAAATATGTATGATATTTGATTTTTTTTTAAACAAAGCGAGCACCGGTGCCCATTAGCCAAAGACACTTTTCGCAAATGCCTTCAATAAAGGAACGGATGGTGACCTTATTTTATAGAGAAACCATAGTGTTTGTGAACTTAAAGTCATGAACACACGCTGTTCGGTTTTTGGTGAAATCAAAATTTAGCAGAGATGAAGATCTTTGTTTGAATCCCGTGATGAACACATTTTTCCTAAATTAGCTACCAGTATTGTGATGAATACATGCCGGTCTGTTTTTCGGTGGAGTAGCAGACATGCAGGGGATCGAAAGAAACGGCAAAGTAGCCAGAAATCAGGGGTCAAATATAAATTCAAGAAAGGAAATGTTTATTCAACGATCGGTGACATGTGGGACGTATCTTGCAGCCGCGGCCTCAACATTTATCATTCAGAGAGGATGACATGTGGGACCCACGAACCAGCATCGTTCTCGACGTTTCTCAAAGGGGGCAGGAGATCGAAAGAAAAAGGCAAGTAGCTCGAAATCAGGTGTCCAAAAAATCCAAGAAAGGAAAGGTTTATCGCACAAAGAGGCTGACATATTGTACCCGGTTGCAGCAGCGTCATCAACGTTTCAAAGGCGGTGGAGTTCGAAAGAAAAAGGCAAATAGCCGTAAATTAGGGGTCAAAAATAAATCCAGCAAAGTAAACTTTTATCGTACAAAGAGGTCGACATGTGGGACCCAGCCAGCCGTCCTCAACGTTTCTAAGGTGGCAGCAATGGAAAAAAGGCAAATAGCCAGAAATTAGGGGTCAAAAATAAATGCAACAATAGAAACTCTTATTGTTCATAGAGGCTGACATGCTGGACCCATGAGCCAGCAGGGCCCTCAACGTTTCAAAGGCGTCACGGGATCAAAAGAAAAGAACCAAGTAGTCATTAATTAGGTGTCAAAAATAAATCCAAGAAAGTAAATGTTTTACTTTTCATGGAGGCTGTCATATGGGACCCATGAGCCAGCAGCGTCCTCAAAGTTTCTAAGGTGGCTGGGGATCAAAAAAAAAAAAGCGAAGTAGCCATTAATTAGGGGTCAACAATAAATCCAAGAAAAGAAATGTTTATTGTTCTTAGAGGCTGACATGTGGGAGCTATGTGCCAGCAGCGTCCTCATCGTTTCAAAGGCGGTCGGGGATCCAAAGAAAAAGGCAAATAGCCAGAAATCAGGGGTAAAAAAATCCAAGAAAAGAAATATTATTGTTCATAGAGGCTGGCATGTGGGACCCATGAGCCAGCAGCGTCCACAATTTCAAAGGCGGCACAGGATCGAAAGAAAAAGGCAAGTGACCAAAAATCAGGGGGTAAAAAATCCAAGAAAGAAACTTTATTGTACATAGAGGATGACATGCGGGTCCCATGAGCCAACAACTTACTCGTCGTTTCAGAGGGCCGAGGCGGCATGAGATCGAAAGAAAAAGGAAAGTGACCAAATATCAGGAGCAAAAAATAATCCATGAAAAGAAACTTTCATTGTACATAGAGGATGACATAGGGTCCCATGTTGTAGCAAATGTCCGAACGTTTCAAAGACGGCATGAGATCGAAAGAAAAAGGCAAGTGACCAAATATCGTGAGCCAAAAATAATCCAAGAAAAGAAACTTTTATTGTACCTTTGAGAGTCGGCATGAGATTGAAAGAAAAAGGCAAGTGACCAAATATCAGGAGCCAAAAACCTAGAAAAGAAACTTTTATTGTACATAGAGTATGACATACGGGTCCCATGACGCTGCAAAGATCCTCAACGTTTCCAAGGCGGTAGGGGATCAAATGAAAAGGAAATAGCCAAAAAGCAGAGGGTGAAAAAAATCGAAGAAAAGAAACTTTTATTGTTCATAGTGGATGACATGTGGGACCCATGAGGCAGCAGCATCCTCAACGTTTCCAAGCAGTAGGGGATCGAAAGAAAAAGGAAATAGCCAAAAATCAGAGCGTGAAAAATAATCCAAGAAAAGAAACTTTTATTTTACATAGAGGATGACATGTGGGTCCCATTTTGCAGCAGCGGTCTCAACGTTTCAAATGCGTCTTGAGATCAAAAGAAAACGAAAGTAGCCCAAAATTAGGGGGAATAAAACTCCAAGAAAAGAAAGTTTTTTGTACATAGAGGATGACATACGGGTCCCAAGGCGGCAGGGGAACAAAAGAAAAAGGAAATAGCCAAAAATCGAGAGGGTGAAAAAAATCCAAGAAAAAAGAAACTTTTAGAGTTCATAGTTCATAGAGGATGACATGCGGGTCCCATGAGGCAGCAGCGCCCTCAACGTTTCCAAGGCGGCACACAGGACCAAAAGAAAAAGGATGTTCCCCTGCTGGGCCTTTTGATCAAAAAATAATCCAAGATAAGGAAGATATAAATTGGGGCTGCCTGGCCATCTGGGCCTTCTAACCTGCTGGACGTCTTTTGACTCGTACAATTTCAGCCCACTCCAAAACAAGAAAGTCCTATGCTTCGCAAAAACAAAACAAAAACAAGGAGATTCATATTAGTTCGTTTATGTAAAAATAAAGATTTAATTTATCCGTTTGCAATAGCTCAGAGCGAAATACACTTTTTATTGTATGCAAAATAATCAAGATATCACATGTTTCTTGTACGGGGAGGCTGACATCGGGACCCATGAGCCAGCAGCGTCATCAAAGTTTTAAAGGCGACAGGGGATCGAAAGAAAAAATAAATCAAAAATCAGTTGGTAAAAAAATCGAAGAAAAGAAACATTTATCGTTCTGAGAGGATGACATGCGGGACCCATGTGGCAGCAGCATCCTCAACGTTTCCAAGGCAGCACGGGATCCAAAAAAAAGGCAAAATAGCCAGAAATTAGGGGTCAAAATAACTCCAAGAAAGAAAGGTTTATCGTCCATAGAGGCTGACATGTAGGACCCATTAGCGAGCAGATTCTTCAACATTCAAAGGCGGCAGGGGATCAAAAGAAAAAGGAAGTAGCCAGAAATTAGGGGTAAAAAATAACTCCAACAATGGAAACTTTTATTGTTCATAGAGGATGACATGCGGGACCCATGAGCCAGCAGCTTCCTCAACGTTTCAAAGGCGGCATGGGATCGAAAGAAAAAGGCAAGTGACCAAATATCAGGAGCCAAAAATAATCCAAGAAAAGAAACTTTATTGTACATAGAGGATGACATGCGGGTCCCATTTAGCAGCAGCGGTATCACCGTTTGAGATGCGGCAGGAGGTCGAAAGAAAAAAGGCAAGTGACCAAATATCAGGACCCGAAAATAATCCAAGAAAAGAAATTTACTGTACATAGAGGATGACATGCGGGTCCCATTTTGCAGCAGCTGTATCACCGTTTGAGAGGCGGCAGGGGATCGAAAGAAAAAGGCAAGTGACCAAATATGAGGTGCCAAAAATAATCAAAGAAAAGAAAGTTTTCAACGTTTCAAAGGCGGCAGGGGATCAAAAGAAAAAGGAAGTAGCCAGAAATTAGGGGTCAAAAATAACTCCAAGAAAGGAAACTTTTATTGTTCATAGAGGATGACATGCGGGACCCAAGCGCCAGCAGCTTCCTCAATGTTTCAAAGGCGGCATGAAATCGAAAGAAAAAGGCAGGTGACCAAATATCAGGACCCGAAAATAATCCAAGAAAAGAAATTTACTGTACATAGAGGATGACATGTGGGACCCATTTTGCACATGACCAAAAGAAAAATGAAGTAGCCAGAAATCAAGGGGTGAAAAAAATCCAAGAAAAGAAAGATTTCAATTGGGCTGCATCTGGACATCTGGGCCTTCGAACTATCCTGCTGGGCCTTTTGACTCGTACAATTTCAGCCCACTCCAAAACAGGAAAGTTCGGTTTTTTCTCAAAAAAAAAACAGGAAAGTCCTATGCTTCGCAAAAATAAAAAACAAGGACACTCAACATATAAGTTTATTTATGTAAAAATGAAGATTTAATTTATCCGTTTGCAATAGCTCAGAGCGAAATACACTGTTTATTGTCTGGAAAATAATCAAGATATCACATGTTTCTTGTACGGGGAGGCTGACATCGGGGACCCATGGGCCAGCAGCGTCGTCAACGTTTCAAAGGCGGCAGGGGATCGAAAATAAAATAAAAAACTAAAAATCAGTTGGTAAAAAAATCCAAGAAAAGAAAACATTTATCGTTCTGAGAGGATGACATGCGGGACCCATGAGGCAGCAGCATCCTAACGTTTCCAAGGCGGCAGGGGATCAAAAGAAAAAAATGGAAATAGCCAGAAATTAATTAGGGGTAAAAAATAAATCCACCAAAGAAAACTTTTATTGTTCATAGAGGATGACATGTGGGACCGACCTGCCAACAGCGTCCTCATCGTTTCAAAGGGGGCAGGGGATCAAAAGAAAAAGGCAAATAGCCAGAAATTAGGGGTCAAAAATAACTCCAAGAAAGGAAACTTTTATTGTTCGTAGAGGATGACATGGGGGACCCATGAGCCAGCAGCTTACTCAACGTTTCAAAGGCGGCATGAGATCGAAAGAAAAAACGCAAGTGACCAAATATGAGGTGCCAAAAATAATCCAAGATTTATTGTACATAGAGGATGACATGCGGGTCCCATTTTGCAGCAGCGGTCTCAATGTTTGAAATGCGGCTTGAGATCAAAAGAAAAAGAAAGTAGCTAGAAATTAGGGGGTCAAAAAAATCCAAGAAAAGAAAGTTGATGGACATAGAGGTTGACATGCGGGTCCCATGTGCCAGCAGCTTACTCAACGTTTCAAAGGGGCCAGGGGATCAAAAGTAAAAAGGCAAATAGCCAAAAATCAGAGGGTGAAAAAAAATCCAAGAAAACAAACTTTTATAGCACATAGAGGATGACATGCGGGTCCCATGAGCCAAGGGTTCCTCAACGTTTCAAACGTGGCATGAGATCGAAAGAAAAAGGCAAGTGACGAAATATCAGAGCCAAAATAATTCAAGAAAAGAAACTTGATTGTACATAGAGGATGACATGCGGGTCCCATGTGTAAGCAGCTTACTCAACGTTTCCAAGGCGGCAGGGCATCAAAAGAAAAAAGGAAATAGACAAAAATCAGAGAGTGAAAAAAAACCATAGAAAATAAACTTTTATAGCACATAGAGGATGACATGCGGGTCCCATGAGCCAGCAGGTTCCTCAAAGTTTCAAACGTGGCATGAGATCGAAAGAAAAAAACGCAAGTGACCAAATATCAGGAGCCAAAAATAATCCAAGAAAAGAAAGTTTGATAGTACATAGAGGATGACATGCGGGTCCCATTTAACAAGAAATGTATCACCGTTTGAGAGGCGTGAGGATCGAAAGAAAAAGTCAAGTACCAAATATGAGGTGCCAAAAATAATCCAAGAAAAAAAAGTTTTATAGTACATAGAGGATGACATGCGGGTCCCATTTAGCAGCAGGTTCCTCAACGTTTCAAACGTGGCATGAGATCGAAAGAAAAAGTCAAGTGACCAAATATCAGGAGCCAAAAATAATTCAAGAAAAGAAACTTGATTGTACATAGAGGATGACATGCGGGTCCCAATTAGCAGCAGTGGTATCACCGTTTGAGAGGTTGCACGGGATCGAAAGAAAAAGGCAAGTGACCAAATATCAGGAGCCAAAAATAATCCAAGAAAAGAAATTTTATTTACGTAGAGGATGATATGCGGGTCCCATTTTCCAGCAGCGGTCTCAACGTTTCCAAGGCGGCACAGAACCAAAAGAAAAATGAAGTAGCCAGAAATCAGGGGGTGAAAAAAATCCAAGAAGAAAGATTTCAATTGGGCTGCATCTGGACATCTGGGCTTTCGAACTATCCTGCTTGGCCTTTTGACTCGTACAATTTCAGCCCACTCCAAAACAGGAAAGTTCTGAATTTTCTAAAAAAACAGGAAAGTCCTATGCTTCGCAAAGACAAAAAAACAAGGAGATTCAACATATAAGTTTTTTTATGTAAAAATAAATATTTAATTATCCGTTTGAAATAGCTCAGAGCGCAATACATTGTTTATTGTCTGCAAAATAATCAAGATATCATATGTTTCTTGTACGGGGAGGCTGACATCGGGGACCCATGAGCCAACAGCGTCGTCAACGTTTTAAAGGCGGCAGCGGATGGAAAGAAAAAATAAACCAAAAATATGTTGGTAAAAATCCAAGAAAAGAAACATTTTCGTTCTGAGAGGATGACATGCGGGACCCATGAGGCAGCAGCATCCTCAGCGTTTATTGTTCATAGAGGTTGACATGTGGGACCCGTGAGCCAGCGGCGTCCTCAACGTTTTAAAGGCTGCAGGTGATCGAAAGAAAAAATAAGCCAAAAATCGTTTGGTCAACAAAATCCAAGAAAATAAACATTTACCGTTCTGAGAGGATGACATGCGGGACCCATGAGGCAGCAGCATCCTCAACGATTCCAAGGCGGCAGGGGAAATATCCAGAAATTAATTAGGGGTTCAAAATAAATCCATCAAAGGAAACTTTTATTGTTCATAGAGGATGACATGTGGGACCGACCTGCCAATGACGTCCTCATCGTTTCGAGAGGGGGCAGGAGATCAAAAGAAAAAGGCAAATAGCCGTAAATTAGGGTAAAAAATAACTCCAAGAAAGGAAACTTTTATTGTTCGTAGAGGATGACATGCGGGACCCATGAGCCAGCAGCTTACTCAACGTTTCAAAGGCGGCATGAGATCGAAAGAAAAAGGCAAGTGACAAAATATCAGGAGCCAAAGATAATCCAAGAAAAGAAACTTTATTGTACGTAGAGGATGACATGCGGGTCCCATTTAGCAGCAGCGGTCTCAACGTTTCAAATGCGGCTTGAGATCAAAAGAAAAAGAAAGTTGATTGTACATAGAGGATGACATGCGGGTCCCATGAGTCAGCAGCTTACCCAACGTTTCCAAGGCGGCAGGGGATCAAAAGAAAAAGGAAATAGCCAAAAATTAGAGGGTGAAAAAAAATAAAGAAAATAAACTTTTATAGCACATAGAGGATGACATGCGGGTCCCATGAGCCAGCAGGTTCCGCAACGTTTCAAACGTGGCATGAGATCGAAAGAAAAAAGGCAAGTGACCAAATATGAGGAGCCAAAAATAATTCAAGAAAAGAAAGTTTTATAGTACATAGAGGATGACATGCGGGTCCCATTTAGCAGCAGCGGTATCACCGTTTGAGAGGCGGCAGGGGATCAAAAGAAAAAAAGAAATTGCCAAAAATCAGAGGGTGAAAAAAAACCAAGAAAATGAACTTTTATAGTACATAGAGGATGACATGCGGGTCCCATGAGCCTGCAGGTTCCTCAACATTTCAAACGTGGCATGAGATCGAAAGAAAAAGGCAAGTGAAAAAATATCAGGAGCCAAAAATAATTCAAGAAAAGAAAGTTTTATAGTACATAGAGGATGACATGCGGGTCCCATTTAGCAGCAGCGGTATCACCGTTTGAGAGGCGGTAGGGGATCGAAAGAAAAAGGCAAGTGAAAAAATATGAGGAGCCAAAAATAATTCAAGAAAAGAAAGTTGTATAGTACATAGAGGATGACATGCGGGTCCCATTTAGCAACAGCGGTATCACCGTTTGAGAGGCGGCAGGGGATCGAAAGAAAAAGGTAAGTGACCAAATATGAGGTGCCAAAAATAATTCAAGAAAATAAAATTTTATAGTACATAGAGGATGACATGCGGGTCCCAGTTAGCAGCAGCGGTATCACCGTTTGAGAGGCGGCAGGGGATCGAAAGAAAAAGGCAAGTGACCAAATTTGAGGTGCCAAAAAAAACTCCAAGAAAAGAAAGTTGATTGCAGATAGAGGATGACATGCGGGTCCCATTTAGCAGCAGCGGTCTCAACGTTTCCAAGGCGGCAAGGGATCAAAAGAAAAAGGAAGTAGCCAGAAATCAGGGGGTCAAAAAAAATCCAAGAATAGAAAGAATTTTGGTTCATAGAGGATGACATGCGGGACCCATGATCCTGCATCGTAAATGGCTCGATCGGAGAACGTTGAATGAGATGGCGCGATTGAGAAAAAAAACAATGCCAGAGAGGCTGCCATCTGGGCCCTACATCCCTCGGCGGTGCGGATTTGCGTTGACTCGGCCGGCGAACCCGAGATTTCGAGATGCACCACGTCCCGGGCCACCATACGCGATGTTTTGGCCGCTTTCGTCGGGCTAGGTGGCCTCAAAAACGAGAAAAAAAAGTTTTCACATGCACCACGGAGGGACCAAAAATCGTCGGCCATGGTACACCAGCAACCACGGCGCGACTTCAACTTCGTCGGCCATGGCAACTTTTCTTGTAGTGTTTATAGTACATAGAGGATGACATGCGGGTCCCATGAGATAGCAGGTTCCACAACGTTTCAAACGTGGCATGAGATCGAAAGAAAAAGGCAAGTGACCAAATATCAGGATCCAAAAATAATTCAAGAAAAGAAACTTGATTGTACATAGAGGATGACATGCGGGTCCCATTTTGCAGCAGCGGTATCACCGTTTGAGAGGCGGAAGGGGATCGAAAGAAAAAGGCAAGTGACCAAATATGAGGTGCCAAAAAAATCCAAGAAAAGAAAGTTTTATAGTACATAGAGGATGACATGCGGGTCCCGTGAGCCTGCAGGTTCCTCAACGTTTCAAACGTGGCATGAGATCACAATAAAAAAGAAAGTGACCAAATATCAGGAGCCAAAAATATTCAAGAAAAGAAACTTGATTGTACATAGAAGATGACATGCGGGTCCCATTTTGCAGCAGCGGTATCACCGTTTGAGAGGCTGCACGGGATCGAAAGAAAAAGGCAAGTGACCAAATATCAGGAGCCAAAAATAATCCAAGAAAATAAATTTTATTGTACATAGAGGATGACATGCGGGTCCCATTTTGCAGCAGCGGTCTCAACTTTTCCAAGGCGGCACAGGACCAAAAGAAAAATGAAGTAGCCAGAAATCAGGGGGTGAAAAAAAATCCAAGAAAAGAAAGATTTCAATTGGGCTGCATCTGGACATCTGGGCCTTCGAACTATCCTGCTGGGCCTTTTGACTCGTACAATTTCAGTCCACTCCAAAACAAGAAAGTTTGGATTTTTCTAAAAAAAGCAGGAAAGTCCTATACTTCGCAAAAACAAAAAACAAGGAGATTCAACATATAAGTTTGTTTATGAAAAAATAAAGATTTAATTTATCCATTTGAAATTGCTTAGAGCGCAATACACTGTTTATTGTCTGCAAAATAATCAAGATATCATATGTTTCTTGTACGGGGAGGCTGACATCGTGGACCCATGAGCGAGCAGCGTCGTTAACATTTTAAAGGAGGCAGGGGATGGAAAGAAAAAATAAACAAAAAATCTGTTGGTAAAAAATCCAAGAAAAGAAACATTTTCGTTCTGAGAGGATGACATGCGGGACCCATGAGGCAGCAGCATCCTCAGTGTTTATTGTTTATAGAGGCTGACATGTGGGACCCGTGAGCCAGTAGCGTCCTCAACGTTTTAAAGGCGGCAGGAGATCGAAAGAAAAAATAAGCCAAAAATCATTTGGTAAACAAAATCCAAGAAAAAGAAACATTTACCGTTCTGAGAGGATGACATGCGGGACCCATGAGGCAGTAGCATCCTCAACGATTCCAAGGCGGCAGGGGATCAAAGGAAAAAAGGAAATATCCACAAATTAGTTAGGGGTTCAAAATAAATCCATCAAAGGAAACTTTTATTGTTCACAGAGGATGACATGTGGGACCGACCTGCCAACAGCATCCTCATCGTTTCAAAGGGGGCAGGAGATCAAAAGAAAAAGGCAAATAGCCAGAAATTAGGGGTCAAAAATAACTCCAAGAAAGGAAACTTTTATTGTTCATAGAGGATGACATGCGGGACCCATGAGCCAGCAGCTTACTCAACGTTTCAAAGGCGGCATGAGATCGAAACAAAAAGGCAAGTGACAAAATATCAGGAGCCAAAGATAATCCAATAAAAAAAACTTTATTGTGCATAGAGGATCACATGCGGGTCCCAATTAGCACCAGTGGTCTCAACGTTTCGAATGCGGCTTGAGATCAAAAGAAAAAGAAAGTTGTTGTACATAGAGGATGACATGTGGGTCCCATGAGTTAGCAGCTTACTCAACGTTTCGAAGGCGGCAGGGGATCAAAAGAAAAAGGAAATAGCCAAAAATCAGAGGGTGAAAAAAACCCAAGAAAATAAACTTTTATAGCACATAGAGGATGACATGCGGGTCCCATGAGCCAGCAGGGTCCTCAACGTTTCAAACGTGGCATGAGATTGAAAGAAAAAGGCAAGTGACCAAATATCAGGAGCCAAAAATAATTCAAGAAAAGAAACTTGATTGTACATAGAGGATGACATGCGGGTCCCATTTAGCAGCAGCGGTATCACCGTTTGAGAAGCGGCAGGGGATCGAAAGAAAAAGGCAAGTGACCAAATATGAGGTGCCAAAAAAATCCAAGAAAAGAAAGTTTTATAGTACATAGAGGATGACATGTGGGTCCCATGAGCCTGCAGGTTCCTCAATGTTTCAAACGTGACATGAGATCGAAAGAAAAAGGCAAGTGACCAAATATCAGGAGCCAAAAATAATTCAAGAAAAGAAACTTGATTGTACATAGAGGATGACATGCGGGTCCCGTTTAGCAGCAGCGGTATCACCGTTTGAGAGGCTGCACGGGATCGAAAGAAAAAGGCAAGTGACCAAATATGAGGTTCCAAAAAAATCGTAGAAAAGAAAGTTTTATAGTACATAGAGGATGACATGCGGGTCCCATTTAGCAGCAGTAGTCTCACCGTTTGAGAGGCGGCTGGGGATCGCAAGAAAAAGTTAAGTGACCAAATATGAGGTGCCAAAAAATCCAAGAAAAGAAAGTTTTATAGTACATAGAGGATGACATGCGGGTCCCATTTAGCAGCAGCGGTATCACTGTTTGAGAGGCGGCAGGGGATCGAAAGAAAAAGGCAAGTGACCAAATTTGAGGTGCCAAAAAAAACTCCAAGAAAAGAAAGTTGATTGCTCATAGAGGATGACATGCGGGTCCCAATTAGCAGCAGCGGTCTCAACATTTCCAAGGCGGCAAGGGATCAAAAGAAAAAGGAAGTAGCCAGAAATCAGGGGGTCAAAAAAATCCAAGAATAGAAAGAATTTTGGTTCATAGAGGATGACATGTGGGACCTATGATCCTGCATCGTAAACGGCTCGATCGGAGAGCGTTGAACGAGATGGCGCGATCGAGAAAAAAAACAATGCCAGAGAGGCTGCCATCTGGGCCCTACATCCCTCGGCGGTGCGGATATGCGTTGACTCAGCCGGCGAACCCAAGAATTCGAGATGCACCACGTCCCGGGCCACCATACGCGATGTTTTGGCCGTTTTCGTCGGGCTAGGTGGCCTCAAAAACGAGAAAAAAAACGTTTTGACATGCACGACGGAGAGACAAAAAATTGTCGGCCATGGTGCACCAGCAACCACGGCGCGACTTCAACTTCGTCGGCCATGGCAACTTTTCTTGTAGTGTATGTAACATCCCAAATTTTCAAACAATGAGAAAATGAATTTCCCTTTTTCCAAAAATGAGAACCAACAAAAACTTTTATTAAAGATTGTGCTATGCATAGTACTCATGCTTAATTCTTGTGCTATTGCCATGATTGTTTGTTGAAGTATTTTGAAATGATCTTAAACCCTAAACCTCACCCCTCTTTTAACCATCCAAGTTAAAACCAAATAAGAAATTAAATAAGGAAAGGGCCTATGTGCCTATGAATATTTTTGTGAAACTTTTATTTAAACCTTTCTACCTTGTGTAGAGGTTTTGAAAACATTAATCAACCCTACCTAGTGCTCAACAAATCAAAACCAATTTGAAAACAAAGTAAATTAAAAAGAAAATAAAAATGCCATAGAGGCATATGAGAGTAAATAGCCAAATTGGGAAATTTAGAATCTTGACCCTAAGACTTGTTGTGAAGGGTTGGATCACTCCTCTATACCATTTCAACAATCAACAACATCATTTGGGTCAAGAGAAATCAAATCAAATCAAAGAAAAATCAAAAACCATGTGGCATGTGATAATGGTCACTTGTGCCATTTTTAACAACATACCCACTTTGACCCCTTTTATTAAGAGATTCTTAAACCAAACCCTAACAACTCTTTGCACCTCATCCAAGACATCATCAAGATGAACATTTTTCGTGTTGACCACTTTGACCAAAGCTTTGACCATTGCTCCATTTAGTCAAGCCAAGATGCCACCTTGAAACAAATTCTAGATTCCCTCCACTATTTGAATTTTCACAAAACCTCTCCAATTTTCAAACCAATGCCACACATAGTTGCCCCACATCATTTAGAACACAACCATGCAGCCATTTGTCCAAAATTAAACACAGGGGAGGTCATTGCTTTAGAAATGGGAGGTACACATAAAGGGAAATGGAGGTACAACCACATTATCCTCACTTTTCACTTTTCCTCTCTCTCTCTCTCCTTTGTCCTCCTTGATAGTACAACATGTACCCTAAAGGCACATCAAAGAAGTGACACCACCTTAGCCATGATCACCATGCTCAAGCATGCCACACATTGCATGTACCACATATGCTTTTCCTTTAATCCAATGTGCACACAACTAGCCCTCTCCAACCTTGTGCCCCATGTCATACACACTCATCTCACCCCTCTCAAGCTTGAAGCACCTTTGTTACACCAAAATCATGCACAAATGGATCAATGCCAAGTCATGCCATTGATTTGGACACCACCATGCCAACCCTAGCTATCCTACCCCTCTGATCACCATCACCTTGTCTACTAAGCTCACCTCACATCACTGATCATCACCATGCCAGAGTTCACCTATGGAGAAGCTCTGAACCCCCAATGCCACACCATGCCATCCACTTGCTCACCATCATGCCACCCATGTCCCTGGACCTCACCTCTCCCTCCAACCTTGTCATCTAAACTCACCAGACAGTACTGAGCATGCTAGACATGATCTCAAATCAAAAGCACCATGACATGCCCCTGGCCGCGACGTGATCACCACGCCTGGACGCGCCAGAGCGTGCAGTGGCATGCCACGGGACACTCCAGGACACTGCCTCGCCTCGTCGTTGTCTTCGTCCTCTCCCTCTCTCCTCACGCATGCGCACCCCACACCACACCAGGACATCGCCAGACAAGCGCCATTGGACGCCTGCGCCATGTAGACGACGCCATGATCGAAACCCTGCCGCGCCCGTACTGCAAGGACGGTGACGACGCCAGCACGCTCTCGTCCTCCATTCGCTGCCCCAGCACGCGCGTCGTGCTCGCCATGATGCCAGGAAGCGCACGCCCTCATCGCCTTGCCCTTTCACGCCCCAGAACGCTGTCGCCACCATGACCTTCCCCTCTCGCCACGGCCACCCTCTTAACCCTATAAAAGGAGGACACCCTCGCCCCCATTCTGAACACCATCGCCCTCCCCTCTCCCTACTGAGCCTCCCTGATCACATCCCATCGCCAATTACGCCCTCAGCCACCGGAATTTGGCCGGAGCCGCCGCGCCAGTACCTCAGCGACGCCGTCGATTGGCGCCACCTCAGCTCTTCCTGCGACCACCCTATACCTCGTCGTCGTCTCCTTGTTCGATCGCCCGCCTCGCCGACCCCGCTGGACGCCGGTAAGCCCTCCGTCGTGACCCCTCTGCCGCGCCCAGGGTTTGATCCCCATCGATGAAGGAGACGAGCGTGAGCCGTCGATCTTCGTTATAATCGTGCGGCCCCCTTTGCTCGTACCGATTCGGCTAGTTAAGAGGCACTGAATGGTGGAGCCCACCTTGTCAAGCGGCCCGCTCACGCGAGACGTGCAGCTGGGCTAGCCCATCTCCTTTTCGCTGTTTAGCCCATTTAGTTTTCCCACGTGGCCCGTTAAATTCAAATCTGAGTTATTCTTTGGATTCAAATTTGCTTGCAGATACCTTTTTCAAAATCAAATAACTTCAAATCCACTGCACCAAATTTGACCCACTTTATATTGTTGGAAAGCCTATGAAATGCTTGATCCAACCACACTGGTTTCAACCTCATAGCTATTGTAGAATTTGAATAGTGAAATTAACAAGTCAGAGAGTTTTCAGATTTCAAATAAATTTTTAAAAACCATAAATGATTTTGAGGTGATTTCACTTCCCATATTTCACATTTCACAAACTCTAATTGTTTATGTAAAAATATCATATGGGTACTGTATATGATCATGGGCTAGAATCAAAAATTGGCTATGTAGTCAATACTAGCTCATTTAAACTATTTCAAAATTAGGGTTTTAAATCTATGAGGTGGTAGCACCTCATTTAAATCACTGTCCCAAGTATTATGAAGTAATGTGATGACCTCTCTTGCATGGTCTCACTCTTGCTCACTTGTGGATATTAAATCAAATAGGATTTAAATTGCATGAGGTATAGAACCTCATTTAAATCATGTTTCTTAAATGATAAGTGTGAAGTGTTGACCTTGGTCAACAGATGATCATACATGGTTATTTGAGGAGAGTAAATTTTAACAAGATTCAATGAGAGGAAATTATTTCTCCAAACTGAATCAAAACCCTAATCCATGTTTCAATGAGAGGAAATTATTTTCCTAAAACTAAGTAAGAAAACCCTAGCTTAATGTTGAGAAATGTTAGGTGATGATGCTAGATCATTTGTGTGAGCCACTAAGGCTAATTAAGTCTACTTAAGTACAATTTGGTGATTGTATCCTCGTATTCGTTTATAGACGCTAGTACCGGAGACTATCAAGAGGAGGAGGTATTCTACCAAGAGGAAGAGGAAGAGAACTTTGATCACTACCCCAATCAAGGAAAGCTATACTCTTGCAAGCTAGACTAATACAAGCTATATTGTTGCAAGCTAATATTCTTGCAAAGTGCAAAGCTCTACAAGAGCAAGGCATCACTCCATTTTATTTTATGCTTAATGGTCCTATCCCAAGTTTTTACTTTACAAGCTTTATTGAAATTGATTTATCAAAGTTACTTTTTGATTCATGATTCACTTGGTCTAGATATGGAGTAGTACAAGAGCATCAAATTTAGCCTAGAGCAATACAAGCTAATTAGCACCCCTCATGACTAGCTGCGAGTGCTAAAACTAAAAGTGACTACTTTAGATGGGAACTTGTGAATACCAATGACTTTGAAAACCTTGGAATGACGAGTCATTCTATTGAAAGATTTTGAAGGTGAATATGACTTGTGAATGACTTGGTGAAATTTACCAAAAACTGATGGTTGGGTTCGGATGTGATACCATTCCAATTCTTAAGTACCCCCACAATACCTGAATCTGGGTAAGGCTTAGCTGGAAACTTATATATTTTAGTACGAGTTCCCTTTGAACAAGCGTCATAGGGGTTATGCCGAGGCTGCCTCCATTGAAAGTGAAATGACGTGAAATGAGGTGAATGTCCTACCCAAGCCCTGTGCAGTTCCCGGGTTGGCGGTTTGCTCTCACCGGGAGGCCAAGCTCAAGGGGAGAGGTGCCTATACTAGGGTATGTAAATGAAAGGTTAGGATTGGTAGTTCGCGCACTGAGTGTGATAAATCAGGGCCAGTTACCCCTGACGAACTATTGCAATTGTTGTGGCACAAGTGTACAACCTCTGCAGAGTTTATCCTATTCGAATAGCCGCGTCCGCGGTCATGGACAGTTGGAAAGGCCATACTGTTCCATCATCAGACCATTTTCAAAATTGTGACTTGTGACTTGAACTTGAAAGGTGAATGGTAACTTTGACTTTGAATCACAACAGAGTTGTGGGAATGACAGTAATGTTCCCACTTAGGTTTGGTTAAGAAAATGAATAGTCTTTTACTACTAAATGCTTATGAAATAAAACTGGCTTTATGAAAATGAACATAGAGTTTAGAACCCCCTTTACTATAGTTGATAATGCTTACACTAGTATTAGTTTGCGAGTAATTTAAAGTACTCATGGCTGTGTCCCTGGCTGTTCAAATGGCCAGACTATGAAGAAGATCCCCAGTACCAGGATGAAGGACAGCAGGACGTCTACGACAACTAGGACCACTCCTGACGTCAACAGTTGCATGTGGAATAGATGGACCACAACTGCTACTTCGCTTCCGCTATGTGTTTTGTAAATGATCAATAGATCAACTATTATTGTATTAAGACTGGATCATGTGATCCTTTGTTGTAAGACGATTATGTTATGTAATGAATGATGTTCTGTGATATCAATCTATTATGTCCCGCCTCTTTCTGCCCGCCTCATGTCTTCCCGCTCCCATTTTTCCCGCCATTTCTCACTACATATATGTAGCCCGGCTTGGCCAGCATTATCACATCTCTACAATCTCTCATCACTCTCTCATGGCTTCCACCGTACCCACTCTAACCTACCAGCTGGTGGAGGAGCTTTGCGCCTCGAACTACCCTTGACCACCGGGCTACCGCGTCCCCGCCGGCTGGAGCCTAACCGCCGGAGGCGTGCCGGTCCCTCCCGTCCCTCAGGGTACTACGCGCCGGGCGGCCATCCCGAACCACTACTACCTCGACCTCACGCCGGAGCAGCGGATGAATCCCCGCTGGCATCCCGATAACCAGCATACTTGGGACGCCTTCTTCATCAATCGGCGTGAGAGGGCGCTCGCCAGGTATGAGGAGGACGGTCTGCCTCCTGGGAACTTCCAAAAGGCCGGCCGTCGGCTATGGTGGTACGGCCGGACTCTACAGAGTATCATGGACTACATCACGGCCGGCGATATCCCCCGCCTGCGCTACCCTCAGTTCGAGCCACGAGCGCCGCCCAACGACAGCGACGACGGGAGCAACGACAATGGCGGCAACTTAGAAGGCGACGACTACCGGTACAACGGCGACGACTATGAAGACTACGAGTATGCATATTATACGCCTAGGCAGGAGTATGACTAAATCACTCCAAATTTCATGTATCATCAGTGGTATCTCGAATCAATCGAATCATTCGAAAATGGACACCAAACACATCACAGATAATATAATTCACATGATCCATTCAACAAAGTTTGGTACAATAAATTATTACACATCATTTCATCCCTTGTGTCCCTGCTTGCTTACGATTGTGCTATATCCATGGAGCATCCTCATCATTTAACTTAATGCTTGGGTCAGTGTTCATTTGAAGGGCAGAATTTCACCAAACATATTATAATCTTCTGACATGTCTGTCTTGTCCTCCACTCCCACGATGTTTCTTTTCCCTGAAAGAACAATGTGGCACTTTGGATCATCGCATGATGTACTGATCGTTTTCTTATCTTTCTGTTTCATCGGTTTGCTACTCATGTCCTTCACATAGAAAACCTGAGCGACATCTTTGGCTAGGACGAATGGTTCGTCAAGGTAACCAAGATTATTGAAATCCACCATTGTCATTTCGTATTGCTGGTCCACCTTTACCCCACCTCCTGTTAGCTTGAACCATTTGCACCGGAACAAAGGGACCTTAAAGGAGGGTCCATAGTCAAGTTCCCATATCTCCTCTATGTAACCATAATATGTGACCTTTTGCCCATTCTCGGTTGCTGCATCAAAGCGGACACCACTGTTTTGGTTGGTGCTCTTTTTATCTTGGGCGATCGTGTAAAATGTATTCCCATTTATCTCGTACCCTTGGAAAGTCATTATAGTCGAAGATGGTGTCTTGGCCAACATGTACAGCTGATCTCCAACATCATTGTCATTCATTAAATGTTTTCTCAACCAACTACCGAAAGTCTCCATGTGGGCCTTTCTAATCCAGGATTCAGGCTTCCCCGGGTTGTCCAAGCGTAAAATATTCTTGTGTTTCTCGAAGTAAGGGGCCACCAAGCTGGAATTGGTCAGAACTGTGTGGTGTGCTTCAGTCATAGAATGGCCATCCATACATATCGTTGATTTCCTTCCGATCGTGCCTTTTCCACTTAGTCTCCCCTCGTGCCGCGATCGAGTAAGACCAATCGGCTTAAGGTCAGGAACAAAGTCAACACAAAACTCAATTACCTCCTCATTTCCATAGCCCTTGGCGATGCTTCCTTCTGGCCTAGCATGGTTACGATCATATTTCTTTAATACTCCCATGAACCTCTCGAAGGGGAACATATTGTGTATAAATACAGGACCGAGAATGGAAATCTCTTTGACTAGGTGAACCAGGAGGTGCGTCATAATATTGAAGAAGGATGGCGGGAACACCAACTCGAAACTGACAAGACATTGGACCACATCGTTCTGTAACCGTGGTAGATCTTCTGGATTGATTACCTTCTGAGAGATTGCATTGAGGAATGCACATAGCTTCACAGTGGCTACTCGAACATTTTCCGGTAGGAGCCCCCTCAAAGCAATCGGAAGCAATTGCGTCATAATCACGTGGCAGTCGTGAGACTTCAGGTTTTGGAACTTTTTGTCCGCCATGTTTATTATTCCCTTTATATTCGACGAGAAGCCAGACGGGACCTTCATACTGCTCAGGCATTCAAATAAGATGACCTTCTCTTCTTTGGTAAGAGCGTAGCTGGCGCGACCTTGAAACCATTCCGGATGCCGGTCATCAGGGTCTTTCAAACATTGTTGGTCCTGACGTGCTTCCTTTGTATCATTTGTCTTCCCATACACGCCCAAGAAACTTAGCAGGTTCACGCAAATATTCTTCGTAACATGCATCACGTCAATTGCAGAGCGGACATCTAGGACTTTCCAATATTCTAGCTCCCAAAATTTAGATTTCTTTTTCCACATGGGTGCGTGCCCGTCAGCTCCCTGCGGAACTGATTGTCCGCCAGGACCCTTTCCAAAGATGACTTTCAAATCCTTGACCATATCAAATACCTCAGCACCAGTACGTTCCGCAGGCTTCGGCCGGTGATCTGCCTTGCCGTTGTAATGCTTGCCTTTCTTTCTTACGTTATGATGTGGGTGAAGAAATCGACGATGCCCCAGGTACTCCCAACCGTCCAGGCTAGCAAGGACCCAGCCGACAGCCCACCCGCGGCCCATCTTGGCCCAGCTCGGCCGCCCCCAGCCAAACCCTAATCCCACCAAATCCTTCCTTGGCATGTTTGCAGCCGCCCCCTCCTTCTCTTTTCCAAAAATCGATCGGGTCCTCCCACCCCCTTCTCTCGGCCCCGCAGGAGACCGAGCCCTGCGCCTCTCTCCCGCACGCAGGCGGCAGGCCTCGACCGAGCTGCTCGCTCCCAAGCCCAAACGCTGCGCCGCCCGCCTCGCCTCCCTTCCCCGCTCCCGCGTCTGGCTCCGCCACCAGCCAGCAAGCCTCCAGCCGCCGGCTCCCTCGCTTCCGAGCGCGCCGCCTTCCCCGAGCCTCTTCCTCTCTACGTCGCCCCACGGCGCCAGTCCCGCCCCGAGCCCAGCTCCTCCGTTAGCCGCCTCCTGCGTCAGTCGCCTCCTGCGCAGCGCCCCGTGGCCGCGCTGTCCCGCCGAGCTCGTCCCCGTCCTTCTCCGTCTCGCCGCACGGGTCTGCGTCGTCCCTGCCCCTGCGTGGTTGACGCTGTTCTCCGCAGCGCCGAGCTCCATCGGCGCCTTCCCTATTCCATCGCCAAGCCACGCCCCTGCTTCCTCCATCCGCCGCCGCTAAGGACCTCGACGCCACCGTCGCTGCGTCCTCAACTTCGTGCACCACGGCCTCCTCCTGGACGTCCGCAGCAGCCTGGGAGCTGCTGCTCCCGTGTTTCTTTGTTGGTTGTCACCGTGGCTATTTTGCCGATTCCGTCCGAACCGCGTCAGGTCCCGTGCAAGGTCAACCTGGTTCATTTCTTTCTTTGCAGCTCACGCCCGCAACCTGATGGTTCTGTTTTGTTTCATCAGTGATGTTTCTGTGAGTGGCCGTGCTCCACATGTTCTACAAGTGTCCTCCATTCCTTCGTTCGAACGCGTGTCGTCTTGGACTCTGGCATCGTTGTGATGGTGGAGTGACGAAGTTCAGCTACTTCAACTATGAGAACGCCAAGATGGTGGCGACACAACTACCACGACGCTGCAAACCCGAAGATCTATGTCACATATATTCCAAGTTCTCCTTCTCCTTCACGGATTTGAAGTCCGAGACCCCGGCTTCATCTTCTTCCTCTCCGAATCCGGCGACCACCCTTTGTTCCGATACCGTGAGCCCCAAACCCTAACCCAACCTATTTTATAAATATGTTATATATCTTGTTGCATTTACCATATCATTATGTGCTGCATCGCACCGCATACCTTGTGGGTTCGGGTAAAATATAAATTCACCTAATAATTAAATATGGAATTGTGCGGGATTGTTATCTTATCCCGGTTCCATTTAATTTTGCGTAGCTCATCTATGCCTTGTCTTGCCATGCTAATCCTAATTTAATTTGCGGGGTAGATAAACAACTCGAACTTAATAATTGTTTGTCGGAATTCCGATTCCGTTTAAATTGGATATAAGTTGCATCGCCGCATCATGTTTGCCATGTCATGCATGCCATGCATATCATCTTGATCATGCTGGATCTTCTTTATCCGTAGTAGTAAGACTTGCATACTTTGTTTGTCCAGCATTTGCTTCTTCCCGGATAGGATCGCAAAGTGGTGTGGTGAGATACGACAAGTTCTCCGGATGTTCCTCGGCAAGCTTTAACAGGCAAGCATTTCCCCTATACTTCTGCCCCTGCAGAAGTCGCTCACCTATTTTATTTTGCCTTCTCCCTCATGCTATCCTTAAGTTGTGTTCTTGTCACGTGTCCCTTCCACTTGTTACCTCAAGCAGCCTATATTGACTCCACCAACCACCTACAGCTATTGTTTGGTTATCGGGTCTGCCTTGCGAGTCGTAGTGCATGCTAGTGCGGTTTTACCTCGTTACCGTTGTTGTTATCTTATCGGGATATGTTGGGTTGTTGGGAGGTTGTCACATGCTATATCAGTTGTTGGAGATACACATGCTTTATTTAATGTTAACAACTAAAATTGTAAGCAGAGGCATCTGTGAGCCCCTTTGCGAAAGCATCGGAACTTTGACTCGCTAATGTCCCCTAGGACCCGAGTTCTTGTTATCTGTTCCAAGATTGAGCGCTCTACCCATGCGTGGGGACGATTATTGGGACCCCCCCTCACCCATTACCTTTTCTCAAGTCAGTTGAAAAGGGGGCCACAACCTTGGTTTTATTTGGCGCATGCATGTTTATATACTGTTGCCTTCGGGTGTTTACTTCATGTTGCCTTCAGGTGTTTATTTCTATACTGTACCCCGCGGAACGTTTAGCGAAGCGTGTGGTTTGCACGCCTAGCTGTTAACGCAAACCCTGAGTCCGCTTCGGAGTACGGCCGGACTTCGTTACGGGTAGCTTAGTCGGTTGGCCCCCCTAGACTTTCTTGTTGAACTGGGAACGGTCTTGTTGTGAGACATCCACCTGTCGTAAGTGGGTCGAGCATGCGTATGGTTACATTTGGGCAACCCCTGCAGGGTGTACATCTTATCGATAAGCCGTGTCCGCGGTTATGGACGACTTGGAATTGTATAGCTTGATCATAGAACAACTTACACCGTTATCTTGTTGCTAATAATCTGATAATAACTTGCGTAGTAATATAGCCTTACTACAACCGTTACCCAATAAAACTTCCACCGTTGAGTGCCTTTTACATTGCCTCTTCGCAATTGTTGGAGGGGATATGTGTAATCGGCTGGGTTATGTTTGTGTAGTATTATATTTGTTACCTTATGTGTTCTCTTATCTTCTCTGAATAGACGAATGTTGTAGAGTGTCTCTATAGGTTTTTAGTGCTTGCGTGCTGCCGCTTAACCCCACCATATTGCCTCTGACGATTCTCTTGCGTCCTCTAAGTTCCCTGCGTGCCTCAAGTACAAAGGACGACTGGTTGATGAATGCTTATACGTCTTGAAGTCTTGTTAAGTACGAACCCGTACTTATTGCTGCTTCTACGGGATATAACCGGGCAGGTATGAAGATATGTTCGAAGAAGACGACGTTAGCAAGGTTACCCTTCCGGCTTGGCCTGGGCAGGGTTATGGACGCCACTGGTTATCTTCAGGACTCTTAGTCCAATTTGTATCTTGTCCGTACTCGGACGTATTCGATCTTCTGTATGATTTGGATCTTTGTATTGTATATTTGTATCTTGACTCGTTGGAGTCGTTGTTGTAATATATGTATCTTGTGGGCTCTATTGTAATCCTGTTGTAATGTTACCGCTCGTGTTAATTCCTCTGGCATCACGTGTGTGATTCGTCGCGCACGTCGTGTCGGAGGGCGTCTCTGAATCGATATCGTGCGGATTTCGGCGGGATCGCTGGAATCCTCAGGATACCGGTTTGGGGGCGTCACACTTCGATTTGTCGATCTCTTTGCGGGACTTCTACCGGAAGGTCTTTTCCTGCAACCTCTATCGAGTTGGTGGTTCGGACCAACGAGGGAAAACCGATTTGTGTGCGTGTGTGTGTTGTATCCCCACGATTCCCCTTCGCGTTCTTCGTGTTCATCGCGTTCATCCACCTCCCCCACGAATTCCACCCAAATCCGACAAGATCGGGCACATCCTTGGGCTTAGCCCTTATCACTTCCATTTCAGCAAATCCAGTGTGCAGCCCAGCTTTTTTAGATCATTATCGCATCCGGGGTACAGCGACTTTTTGTGATCCTCTAACATGCAATCCAAATTCTTCCTCTCCTTTTAAGTTTTGCAGCCTCTCCGTGCATCAGCAATGGTCCGACCAAGATCATCAGCGGGCTCATCACGTGCCTCTTCTTCACCTTCCCCTTCACCTTCCCCACCTTCAGCATCGTCCATGAAAGTATCACCGAAATGATCAGGATAGTTGTCATCGATGATATCATCCCCTTCTTCATCTTCTTCCATAATAATCCCTCTTTCTCCATACTTGGTCCAACAATTATAGCTTGGCATGAAACCAAGCCGAAGCAGGTGCAGGTGAATTTCTCTTGAGGAAGAGTAACCCTTCTGATTCTTACAGCCAACACATGGACAGATAACACAACCCCCCTGCTTGTTCGCATTAGCCACTACGAGGAAATCTTTCAAACCCGTAGTGAACTCGCCGGAGAGTCGGTTACCGTACATCCATTGCCGATTCATCTGCATTATTATTATATAAAGTATATAATAAACCATCTTGCATTTGTTAAACTAACTAGCTACAAATAATAGAAATTAAACAATGAACTACACACATGCATATTTTATCAATGACACATGAAAGCTTCAAGTTGCTAACCGCAATCGAGGAGGAAAAATAAATGAGAAAGCTCAAGTGTGGCTCGGACACTTCATATCATATTTGTTTCATGCTTTCGGGCATTTCATCGAACACCCTGTGTGCATAAGAGGAACCAAAAGCAAACCCACCACCCCTTGTGAAGATTGTGAAGAGAAGTGGCACCAAATGGCTAAGTGAAGTGAGTTGAGCTGCCTTTTATAGGGATGGACCTTTAGTCCCGGTTGGCCAGGCCAACCGCAACTAAAGGCCTTCGGGCTAGGCCTGAGGACCTTTAGTCGCGGTTGGCCTGGCCAACCGCGACTAAAGCTCCTCCCGTCCACCAGCTGGCCACCGAGCGCGCTGGGCCCAGGTCTTTAGTCGCGGGTCGCCTCCCGAACCGCGACTAAAGACCCCTTTAGTCGCGGTTCCTATATTTTGGGGACTAATGGGGGCAGACGGAAGCCTCTTTTTCTACTAGTGTGGGTTGCTGCCGGACGGTGGCGGACTTGCTCGTTGTCCTGTTATTCGTCTTGGAGACGAGCGGCGCTGCAAGGATGACGTGCAAGACGGCGCAGTGACGGACGTGGAATCAGGAGCTCGACGACGACCAGGAGGAGGCCGAGCTTGGCGCGGGCGGAGCGGTGGAGCCTGCAGCACTCGGACGACCGCGAACTTGAGGTGGTGCTGAGCCAGGCGACGTGGAGCTTGGCCGAGGCGTGAGGACGTAGAGCAGCGCGGACGGTCGAGATAGACGACTCGCGGGCGAGGACGGCGAGGCGCCGCCGACATGCACACAACGCAAGCCGCCGGAGTCCAGAGCGCGTGGGAGAGGCTGTGCTGCGAGCAGAGGCAAAACGAGAGAGTGGCGGCGGGTACCGGGAGGAATAGGCGAACTAGGGTTGCAGGATAGGGAGGCAAGGATTTTTTAGCTGAGAGCCGGAGAACCTCGTCCGTCCCATCACATGACAGCGACCTGCGAAGCCACTGATGTGCTTCCGTACACAAGCAGGAAAAAGGACGTGAGAAGAGGCTTTCGGTGCAGATGTTGGAATGTGGGCTGAACACAAAAGGGGCAAGAGAGGAAGATGGATTGGGCCTACGAAGTTGCTTCTCTTCATCTCTTTTCCCTTCTGATTCTTCTTGTGCGTTCTTTTTCTTTGTCTTGCTGAATTCTTTTAGAAGAGGGAGGGAGAGTTTAGTTGGGAGAAAATAAATAAAGATGGTTTTATAAAACCATAAGAGAATAAAGCATCAAAATAAATTTATTTTAAAATAAATTTTATTTTTGTCAAAACCATGTATATGATGCATGAATGATGCTATGACTTTGCAACGATGCGGAAAAGCAAGCAACAGGGAAAATTCTATTGTTAGGGTTTTTCTGGGTTATTACAATCGACACCACTAACAAGGAATCTCGCCCCGAGATTCCACGTCAACCTAAGGGGAATTTGGTTAAACTAACGGATCTTCTTGTACCATGTTGACAACCACCCGACCTTGGCGTGGAACCTTCTTCTATCGAGGTGTTGATCTTCTCGACACCACTAACAAGAATTTTTGCTCCATGTAGAACGGTCGACACCACCAACAAGAAGTCGTTGTTTAGTCGATGGTGATGCACTTCTGTTGAGATCCTCCGAAGATCGGACCTAATAGGTGAGGGGCAAAGATCGTTCAACCCACGTCGAAACCTAAGACTCAGAGAAACTCGGATAAGAGAGATGACTCAAAACTCGAATAGATAAGAGGAGAAAGAATATAGATAAGGAGAAAAATCAGATCTAATCAGAACGATCCAACGACTTTTAGAAAATAGTTTTGACACTAGACACAACAACGCCCGTTGGCAAGGTTATCCTACAGGCTGGACTAGTGGGGTACTGTCAACCTGGCTCTGATACCAACTTGTGACGCCCCAACACCGGTACCCTGAGGATCCCAGCGAATACACCGAAATCCGCACGATATCGATTCTGAGACGCCCTCCGACACGACGTGCGCGGCGGATCACACACGTGATGCCGGAGGAATTAACACGAGCGGTAACATTACAACAGGATTACAATAGAACCCAGAAGATACAGGTATTACAACAACGACTCCAACGAGTCAAGATACAAATATACAATACAAAGATCCAAATCATACAGAAGATCAAATATGTCCGGGTACGGACAAGATACAAATTGGACTAAGAGTCCTGAAGATAAACGATGGCGTCCATAACCCTGCCCAGGTCAAGTCGGAAGGGTAACCTCGCTAGTGTCGTTCTTCATCGAACATATCTTCATACCTGCCCGGTTATGTACCAAAGAAGCAGCAATAAGTACGGGTTCGTACTTAGCAAGACTTCAAGATGTATAAGCATTCGTCAACCGGTCGTCCTTTGTACTTGAGGCACGCAGGGGACTTAGAGGACGCAAGAGGAATGTCATAGGCAATATGGTAGGGTTAAAGCGGCAACGCGCAAGCACTAAAAACCTATAGAGACACTCTACAACAGTCGTCTATCAGAGAAGGTGAGAGAGCGCATAACTAACAGTTCTATACTCTGCAAACAAACCCGACCGATGTGTTCCCCCCTCGCAAGGAAGTACTTACAAAGGCACTCACACGGTTGACAAGTTTTAACCAGTTATTATTTAAGTTGTTCTATCTTACTATGCAAGTTATTAGTATTGAAACAACATGTGTAAGTTGTCTATGGTCGAGTCATACAGCTCCAAGTCGTCCATAACCGCAGACACGGCTTATCGATAAGATGTAACCCTGCAGTGGTTTCCAAATGTACCCACACGCATGCTCAACCCAACCGAGCAAGGGAAGGATATCACGACACGCACTCTCCTTCACGACAACGATGTCCAGGAAGCCACCTAACTAAGTTGAACCCCCGAGACGGACCTAGCTGTTTGTGACCACGACTTCCGAGGGTCAAAACACACACTGGGGTGAATCACCCGCTTCAGCACGCGATAAACGTTCGTGCCGCACCTATACGTGCATACCAGAAACAAGGGATATAAGGCACCCAGGGGCTTCCCAAAATAAATAAGTAACAAGCTGGCATGCACGCAATAACCAAAGGAAAACATATAAACTAGTTGTGGCCACTGGACAAAGCTGTAGATTCCGGCAGTGGTCGAGGGGAGACCCATAGGCATACCCACGTGTGGTTAGAGCGCTCAGTCTCGGAACAGATAACAAGAACTCAGGGTCCTAGATTTAAAGAGACACAAGTGAGCCGTCATAAAACGATCAGCTGACCCACCGATGCCTCCACTAACAACTATTAACAAGTAACCATGATACCCTCAAAAAATATATCCATAAACCATGTGTCATGTTGCGGTAATGGTAACGAGATATAAACAGCACTAGCATGCATTACGACTCGCAAGGCAGACCCGATAACCAAACAATAGATGTAGGAGGTTGGTGGAGGCAATATAGGCTGCTTGAGGTAACAAGTGGAAGGGACACGTGACAAGAACGCAACTCAAGGATAGCATAAGGGAGAAGGAAAAATAAAATAGGTGAGCGGCTCCTGCAGAGACAGGAGTTTAGGAAATGCTTGCATGTTAACGGTTGCCGAGAAACATCCGGAGAATTTGCCGTATCTCACAACACCACTTCGTGATCCTATCCGGGAAGAAGCAAATAATGTAACACACAACGTATGCAAGTCTTACTTCTATGGATAAAGAAGATCCAGCATGATCAAGATGATATGCATGACATGGCAACGATGGTGCAATGCAACTTATCCAATTAATCGGAGTCGAAATCCCGGTCAAACAAATTAGAGTTGAAGTTGCATTTCTACCGACAAAGTTAAGTGTTCATTAGCATCAAGGTTTAAAATAGCGCGCTATTTCTCCGCTAATACCACGCAATAGCATATTTGGAGGGTCTACGCTAAATTTTAGTAATTTTGCTCGCTATAGAGCTACTTGTGAAATGGCATGATATATCGTGCTAAAACTTCATAGCGTTAGCGCGCTATTTTTCAATCTAAGTTGCTTTCACTTTTTCGTGGTGACGAACTACAATATGTTGGTTCCTTTTCGCTAATGGTGATGATTCTTAATAAAGAATTTATATTATGTTGTTGCCTTGTGAAATACTGATGTTAGCCTTCTGAAAAATTAGAGATCTATTTGTTGTATGTGGTTATGTATGTATGATTCAGTCCTTTTTTGGACTAAATATTCAACCTTTTTAGCGAAATCCTTTATTTTTAGACTATATTTAATATTTTTTTCACAACGCTATTTGAAATATAGCATGAAATTAGCACGATATAGCATCCATAGCGTTTAAAGGAGGCCGATGCTATTTCATTTAGCACGCTATTTTAAACCTTGATTAGCATGGCATAACATGGCAAGGGTGAGCTAATTCAATATTAAACGGAGCGGGGAATCCTTAGTCGGTATCTGAAATACTCCGCATATATGTGAGGTGAACATGCATAACTATCAACGCATGACATGATGCGAGATGCAAACAGGCATATGGATGGCATATTCATCTTCCTTGCATTTTTCTGAACAATTTTCATATAAAATAGTTTGCATTTAAAATTACGGATTTACATACTGGGCTGCCATAGGATTTGAGCATAGGATCTAGGAATTGATCGATAGTTGACAGGGAACGAACCAGATGGACTATGTTACTGATGTTGATAGAATACGGCCGTGAGACTTCTTGAACCCATCCATGATCTAGAATTGGACCACGGTGGCCGGCCGGGGAGCAAAGATCGGACGGCGTGGATCCGGCTGCCAACGAAGCAGAGATGCACACAGGAGGATTAAAAAGAATGGTCAATGTACATCAACCAGGATTTAACCCTGGAATCTCACGGTAAGTCTGTGAAGCCACTAACTGATGAATATATTAGCAATTTTCTCCATGATTTAATCAAATAAAACATTGCATAAAACATGACTAAAAAGTTTGAGATTAAACTAGTCATGCAAATCACCATAGAGTAAAGGAGAAACATGTCTAGACTGATTGAGAAGAGCAATATGTTTCCTGACAATGAACCTGAACTTGTTGCTAGGAGAACAAAGAGGATAATGATCTCATAAAAGAAAAGAAAGAACACATACGGTCCAGAAGAGGAACCAGCGTTGTCGTTGTCGCTGTTGAGAGCCATGTCGCTGAAAAGGTTGCTGATGTCGGGGAAGAAGTCGTCGTTGGGGAAGTAGTCGTCGGCCTCCGTGTCGATGTTGAAGCCAGCAGTCGCGGTAGAACGCTCCCCAAAAACCTTATCGCCTCTCTCCCGTATAGGATCACAAGAGACGGGGTTCCGGGGGCCTGCTGTCCCGTCCAGCGGTGCACGCCGATAGACGGGATGGAGAAGACTTGAGCGGCGGCGCAAAGCTCTGGAACCGAATGGTAGGCGCATATGGTGCTGTGTCTCATAGTGTATCTCTGGAGAGGAGCGACCTCTTTTATAGGCACAGAGAGAGGAGCTGAACAGGCCACGCGAGGAGATGAAATGAAGGGCCAGGGAGGTGAACCGAACAGGAAGCAGCCGAAGCTGAACAGCCTACGTATTCAAAACCCACTGAAAAACGTTTCAGTTTCTAGCGTCTGTTCATATACCCGTTCATGAGTGGCAAAAAGAAAGAGAGAGAGGCTCTCGGCTCGAGGCATTCCCACAAACCGCGGCGCGACGTGTCGTGACGAGGCGAGCGAGCGGCGGCGTCGTCGGAGGAGGAGCGCGCGTGTGGTCAGCTCCTATTTCCTCCTATTATTTTTCTCTTACAAAAGGTATGAAGAGTTCCCCTTATAAGCTGCTCCAACTCTTCTTCAACTAGCAATGTGGGACTAAACTTTTGTCCCACCCCTGCCATGCATGAATGGGCCATGTGGGCCTCTAGGATTTATTAGGAATTTCTGGAATATTTATTGTGTTGATCCAATATGGGCCAAAATTCCAACAATCCCCCACCAGATCCTAGAGGCACATAGAATTTGCCTTTGGTTCCAAAACATTGTTTTATATACCGATACTATAGCGAAGACTGTTAAGTTGAACTTTCGCCAGAACTCTATGCTACACTAGACTGCTACTTGAACAGTGGACTAAGCCTTGAACTACAAGTTTTCTGCTAATCTAGCTTCACAACGAGCATTGACCGGTACTAGGCCGTCGCAGGGCTTCCCCGCGGGTGGAGCTTATGCGTCATACTCCATGGCCTTTCATGAGTTTATTAGAAAGCACCCAACTCTCACAGGTTGCGACGTTTTAACAACCAAACTCATATAGGTGTGTTCATCAACGGATGTTCTGCAGGACAACATCTGTGCTTAAATAAGCAACTTAGAACACATTAAGATAAATCAGCCTACCGTGCAGATTAGGAAAGTATTGCATCTTTTACGGAGTGGTATCATACAAGGAGTAAGGATACTTTCCTCTCAGTTGACATACAGCTTGTCTCCCAGTTCTAATTCACGGGATCTCCAATCACATAGAATGGGTTACCACTGTGGACAACTTAAACGGTGGGTCTCATACCCATCTCCTTTGATGCATTATCTATCACGTTACGTGATAGACCCTTCATGAAGGGGTCTGCCAAATTTCTAGATGTATGGATATAATCCAATGCAATAACTCCGGAGTTTCTCATTTTTCTGACAGATTTTAATCTCCTCTTCACATGCCTTGATGACTTCATATTATCCTTAGAACTGTTAACCTTGATGATCACGGTTTGATTATCACAGTTCATTGGGATAGCAGGTATTGGTTTCTCGACCACGGGTAAGTTCATCAAGAGTTCACGAAGCCACTCTGCTTCAACAGTGGTTGTGTCTAGTGCTGTGAGTTCTGCTTCCATTGTTGACATCGTTAAGATGGTCTGCTTGCAAGACTTCCAAGAAACAGTGCCACCACCAAGTGTAAATACATATCCATTAGTGGCCTTAATCTCATCAGCATCAGAAATCCAGTTTGAATCACTATAACCCTCTAGTACCCTCGGATACCCGGTATAGTGAATGCCATAACTCGCAGTGCCTTTTAGATAGTGCATCACTCTTTCAAGAGCATGCCAGTGATCATCACCAGGATTTGAGACAAATCGGCTAAGTTTGCTCACAGCAAAGGCGATGTTAGGCCTTGTAGCGCTAGCCAAATACATCAGTGAGCCAATAATCTGAGAATATCTCAGTTGATCTCTAGCAGTCGTTTTATTCTTTGTAAGCAGCACACTAGGATCATAAGGCGTTGGACAATACTTGCAATCGCTATACCCAAAACGAATCAAGATCTTTTCCACATAGTGAGATTGAAGCAGTGTAATCCCACCATTGTCATCCTTCAACAGCTTGATGTTTAAGATTACATCAGCTACCCCAAGATCCTTCATCTTAAAACAGCAAGATAATAAATCCTTGGTCTTCTTGATGATATTCAGGTTGGTTCCGAAAATCAGTATGTCATCGACGTATGAGCAAAGAATGAATCCTTCGCCCCCACCATGGCGATAGTACACACATTTATCAGCTTCATTTACAACAAAGCCTTCAGCAGTAAAAGTTCTTTCGAACTCCTCATGCCACTGCTTAGGTGCTTGCTTGAGACCATATAAAGACTTCAATAATTTGCACACCTTTCCTTCTTGACCATTTACTACAAATCCATCTGGCTGGTCCATGTAAATTTCCTCATCCAACTCTCCATTTAGGAAAGCTATCTTAACATCCATTTGATGAATGAGAAGACCGTATGAGGGAGCCACTGATAGTAGTACTCTAATGGTAGTCAATCTAGCTACAGGTGAGTACGTATCAAAGAAGTCTTCACCTTCCTTTTGGGTATAACCCTTGGCCACAAGCCATGCCTTGTACTTTTCAATTGTACCATCAGGCCTAAGCTTCTTCTTAAACACCCATTTACATCTTACGGGTTTGCACCCATAAGGACGATCAGTAATCTCCCAAGTTCCATTAGCCAAAATGGAATTCATCTCACTTCGGACAGCTTCCTTCCAGTAGTTAGCATCTGGAGATGCATAGGCTTCTGAAATAGAAGTGGGAGTGTCATCCACGAGATACACAATGAAATCATTACCAAAGGACTTCGCAGTCCTCTGTCTCTTACTCCTTTTAGGAGCTTCATTGTTATCCTCCTCCAGATTCTCAAGGTGTTCTATCGGAATGGTGGATTCAGGAATTGTAGCGAATTCCTGGATAGATGTACTAGGCATCCCCCGATTCGATGAGCTAGGCATATCCTTCATGGGAAATATATCCTCAAAGAAAGTCGCAACATTCAACTCCATGATTGTACCAACATGCATGTCGGATACCTCAGACTTTACTATCAAGAATCTATAGCCAATGCTATGAAAAGCATAGCCCAGAAAAACACAATCAACAGTTTTTGGTCCAAGCTTGCGCTTCTTGGGAATTGGCACATTGACTTTGGCCAAACATCCCCAAGTCCATAGGTAAGAGAGTTTCAATCTTTTCTTCTCCCATTCCTCGAATCGAGTTATCGCCTTATTCTTTGTGGGAACTCAGTTTAGGACATGACATGCAGTCAATATCGCCTCCCCCCACCATGCCTTGGAGAGACCTGATGTGTCTAACATGGCGTTAACCAAATCAGTTAGAGTGCGGTTCTTTCTTTCGGCCACCCCATTTGACTGAGGTGAGTAGGGAGGCGTCCTCTCATGGATTATACCATGCTCCGCACAAAATGAGTCAAACTCATTGGAGAAATACTCTCCACCACGATCAGACCTAAGTCGCTTGATCTTTCGTTCAAGTTGATTTTCTGTTTCAGCTTTATAGATTTTGAAGAAACTTAACGCTTCATCCTTCGATTTCAGAAGATACACATAACAATATCTAGTTGAGTCATCAATGAACTTCAAGAAGTATTTCTTTCCACCTTTTGTCAACACACCATTCATCTCGCAAATATCTAAATGTATGAGTTCTAGAGGTGCCAAATTTCTTACCTCCGCAGCCGTATGAGACTTGCGAGGTTGCTTAGCTTGAACACACACTTGACACTTAGAACCCTTTACATTTGTGAAACTTGGGATTAAATTCAGTTTAGCTAGCCGTGTCATACAACCAAAATTAACATGACAAAGACGTGAATGCCAAACATTTGTCTCAATGTTGGTGCAAATATGATTAACAACTTTATTACAAATGTCTGACAGGGATAGGCGGAACAAACCTACGCACTCATAGCCTTTACCAACAAAGGTTCCAAATTTTGACACAACAAATTTATTGGACTCAAACACAATCTTGTAGCCATCACGACACAGAAGCGATCCGCTAACAAGATTTTTATTGATAGAAGGGACATGATGCACGTTCTTCAGGCGCACGATCTTCCCCGAAGTGAACTTCAGATCGACCGTACCAACACCATGAATAGTAGCATGCGAGCCGTTGCCCATCAACACGGAGGAAGTCCCTGCGACCTGATAAGAAGAAAACATGGAGATATCAGCACAAATGTGTACATTGGCACCTGTGTCAATCCACCATTCAGGAGAATGACATATTGAAAGGACAGTAGGAAATATACCATACCCAGCATCCTTCATCTCAGTGTCTCCAATGACAACATTGGCCGTCTTGCCGCCCTTTCCTTGCTGACGCTTGTCAAAGCGGTTTGGGCAATTGGGAGCCCAATGATCAGGATCACCACAGACGTGGCATACTCCTTTCTTCTTATCGGTCTTCCTTTTGAAATTGGTAGACTGTGAGGCCTTGTTCTTCCCATCAAATTTTCCTTTTCCATCATACTTGTTCTTGTTCTTGGACTTGTAGGATTGGAAGTTCTTCTTCTGTACCAAGTTGGCACTAGAACCTCCCTCAACACCTCGAGCACGTGTGTCTTTTGCCCTTGCCTTTTCTTCCACGTCAAGAGACCCAATGAGATCCGTAGTGGAGAACTATTGTCTTTTGTGCTTCAGAGAAGTAGCAAAATTCCTCCATGAATGAGGAAGCTTGGCAATGATACCTCCGGCAATAAACTTGTCTGGCAACACACAAGTGAACTGCTCAAGTTCCTTAGCAATGGACTGTATCTCATGAGCCTGCTCAACGATGGAGCGCTCATTAGTCATCTTGAAGTCATAAAATTGTTCCATGACATACAGTTCACTGCCCGCATCCGAGACCCCAAACTTGGCCTCGATTGCGTCCCACATATCATTGCCCATAGAGATGGACAAATACGAGTCAACAATGTTCTCGCCAAGAATGCTGATGATAGCACCCCTCAGAAGGGTGTCGGCATCCTCAAAATCTTTCTCCTCGAGGGGAGTAATGATAAGGGCTAAGCCCAAGGATGTGCCCGATCTTCACAGATTTGGGTGGAATTCGTGGGGGAGGTGGATGAACGCGATGAACACGAAGAACACGTAGGGGAATCGTGGGGATACAACACACACACGCACACAAATCGGTTTTCCCTCGTTGGCCCGAACCACCAACTCCATAGAGGTTGCGAGAAAAGACCTTCCGGCAGAAGTCCCACAAAGAGATCGACAAATCAAAGCTCGAGAGATCTAGAAGGGTGAAAAGACCGGAAGGTTGATAGAAGTGCAAGCAAAAGACCAAATAGGTAGAAGTGCAAGCAAAAGATCAAACAAACGGTAGAAGTCACCAAAGAGATCTTCACGAGTCGATAAGGAGCCCGGGTGGGTACAAGATCAAAGATCTAGGTAGGGTTCCCACAAGGGTGAGCTAAGCTCAGGTTTAATTTCACATCAAGTCTAATCTCAGATCTGAGCCAACAAGGCTATTTATAGGTGGGGGCGAAGGGATAAGTTACACGCTGAAAAGTGTTGTCGTGCTGAAGTTCGATTGGGCGGAAGTTCCGGTCGTCCTGGGCGGAAGTTCCGGACATGGGCGGAAGTTCCGGTCTTGCGGGCCGGAAGTTCCGGCCTGGGGGGAAGTTCCGGCCAAGTTCAGGCCTAGTTCCGGAAATTTCCCATTTCCTTGCAGTAACATTCAGGGGCATTTTGGCGCAATTTCGGAACTTGGGCGGAACTTGGGCGGAAGTTCCGGTCCCTCGGGGCAGAAATTCCGGCCCGATCCATTTCTCTGGGTGCTAGAAGGCATCTGGAAGGCATCTGGAGGGCATCTGGCCGGAAGTTCCGGTCCTGGGGGCTGAAGTTCCGGCCTGTGCGCTGTAGCTCCATCTTCATCATTTTCTGCTCCCTCTCCCTTGGCTTGGTCTCCATGGCTCGCGTCTTGGTCGATGTACCTGATTGAACATAGGGTATTTGCATGAAGTAGCACGCCATCCAAAGGGGTATCAAATGCGTACGTGGAGAGGAGCGAATTCACCTCTTGGTGTAGGGCTTGGGCTCGAGCTCGTGTCATTGGGCCACGAGGAGGGCTTGTCGGTCTTGATGTAGTGTCGACCTTGGGTAGGGCTACATCATCTCCCCCCCCCTTGGGAAAGAGTCGTCCTCGACTCTATGGTCTCTTCATCTTCATGATATGGTGAGAGGTCGGACATATTGAATGTGTTGCTCACCAAGTACTTGGATGTTGGTATGTCGATGACGTAGGCGTTGTCATTGATGCGCTTGAGGACCTTGAAGGGACCATCGCCTCGGGGCTTGAGCTTGGAGTTTCTTTCTTGAGGGAAACGGTCCTTGCGAAGGTGTATCCACAATAGGTCTCCTTCATTGAAGATCCGTGCCTTTTTCTTCATGTTGAGGCGTGATGCTTGACGAAGAACTTGTTGCTCGATTGTTGCCCTTGTATCTTCATGTAGCTTCTTCATGTATTGTGCTCGCTTGTTGATGTTCATGTTTACTTGCTCATGTAGCGGAAGAGGAAGGAGGTCAATCGCCGTAGGTGGTTCAAAGCCATAGACCACCATGAATGGGCTTCTCCTTGTTGTCGAGTGCGTGGCACGGTTGTAGGCGAACTCCGCATGTGGGATGCAATCTTCCCATGACTTCAAATTCTTCTTGACAAGGACTCGTAGTAGTGTGGAGAGGCTTCGGTTCACCACTTCGGTTTGCCCATCGGTTTGTGGGTGCGATGATGACGAGAACAAAAGCTTGACGTTGAACTTGGCCATTAGTGTCTTCCAAAGGTAACTCATGAACTTGACGTCTCGGTCCGACACAATGCTTCTTGGTACACCGTGGAGTCTCACAATTTCCCTAAAAAACAAGGAGGCAATGTGTGAAGCATCATCCGTTCGAGAGCATGGTATAAAATGAGCCATTTTGGAGAATCTATCAACCACTACAAAAATTGAATCATGACCATATTTAGTTCGAGGCAATCCTAGCACAAAGTCCAGGCTTATATCGGACCAAGGAGCATAAGGAATAGGCAACAGTGTGTAAAGACCATAAGAGTTGGATGTTGACTTAGCTTGTAAGCATGTCGTGCAACGGTTGCATAGGCGCTCCACATCTCGCTTCATTCTCAGCCAATAGTAATGGGTAGATAGCATGGAGAGCGTCTTGTCTCGCCCGAAGTGTCCCATAAGACCACCACCATGCGATTCTTGTAAGAGCAAAAGGCGAAGCGAAGACATGGGAATACAAAGTTTGTTGCCCTTGAATAAGAATCCTTGGTGCAAATAGAAATCATCGATGCCCTTCTCACTAGAACACTTTGCAAAGATTGGGCCAAAGAAAGTATCGGAGGCATATAAGTCTTTGATTTCATCAAGACCCAAAACATGGACATCCAAACGAGTGAGTAAAAGGGTGAGCTTGCGGGAAAGAGCATCCGCAACAACATTGTCTTTGCCCTTCTTGTATTTGATTACATATGGAAAGGACTCAATGAACTCAACCCACTTTGCATGTCTTTTGTTTAAATTGTGTTGACTTCTCAAATACTTCAAAGACTCGTGGTCGGAGTGGATAACAAACTCTTTTGGCCAAAGATAGTGTTGCCAAACTTCAAGAACACGAACCAAAGCATAAAGTTCCTTGTCATATATAGGATAGTTGAGGCGTGCGCCATCCAACTTCTCGCTATAGTATGCCACGGGTTTTCCATCTTGCATAAGAACTCCACCAATACCGAGTCCACTCGCATCACATTCAATCTCAAAAGTTTTGGAAAAGTTCGGAAGAACAAGGAGTGGAGCCTCGGTGAGTCTCTTTTTCAACTCATCAAAAGCTTTTTGTTGGGCCTTGCCCCACACAAATGGAACATTCTTTTTGGTAAGTTCATTCAAAGGGCAAGCAATTGTGCTAAACTCTTTCACAAAGCGGCGGTAGAAACCGGCAAGTCCATGAAAACTTCGGACTTGACCAACATTTGTAGGAGTAGGCCAATTGTGGATGGCCTCAACCTTGGAAGAATCAACTTCAATACCATTGGCGGAAACCACAAATCCAAGAAAAACCAACTTGTTTTGAGCAAATGTGCAATTGGGGAGGTTTGCATAAAGCTTCTCATGACGCAAGATGCATAAGACTTCTCTCACATGTTGCACATGGTCCTCGAGATTTTTGCTATAAATGAGAATATCATCGAAATAGACAACCACACTCTTGCCAATGAGAGGTCGCAAGATAGGATTCATGAGACGCATGAAAGTAGATGGAGCATTTGAAAGACCAAATGGCATGACAAGCCATTCATAGAGACCAAGTTTGGTCTTGAATGCCATCTTCCATTCATCACCAATTGCCATGCGAATTTGGTGGTAGCCACTACGCAAATCAATCTTAGAGAAAATCGTGGCACCACTCAATTCATCAAGCATGTCATCTAAATGCGGAATGGGATGGCGATATCGAACGGTAATGGCATTGATGGGGCGACAATCCATACACATTCGTTGCGTCTCATCCGGTTTAGGAACGAGAATCACGGGAACCGCACATGGGCTTAAGCTTTCACGAACATACCCTTTTTCGAGGAGGTCTTGTATTTGGCGTTGGATCTCCTTTGTGTCTTCGGGGTTGGTGCGGTAGGCGGCACGGTTTGGTAGAGGAGCGCCAGGTATGAGGTCAATGCGGTGCTCGATGCCTCTAAGCGGTGGTAGTCCATGAGGAAGCTCGTCGGAGAAGACATCTTGGAACTCCTTCAAAAGAGACAACAAAGACGAAGGAAGTGTTGTTAAGTCGTTAGTCTCCGAGGATGGCCCCTTGCAAATGAGCACATAGTGCAATTTGGTGGATGGGTTGTGGTGCACTTCTCTCATCTCACTCTTGGTGGCTATGAGGACACTCGTCATCTCACTCACATATGGCTTGTGGCGCTCACTTTCTTTTTGGTGGGTCACTCTCTCACCACTCATCTCACTAGTTATGGTAGCTTCCTTAGCCCTCGCTAAAGCCTTTGCATTGTCCGCAATTACTTGGCTAGAAGTCATTGGGCGTAGGATGAATGTCTTGTCGCCAACCTTGAAGCTATAGGCATTTGTGTAGCCATCATGGCTTGCTCTTTTGTCATATTGCCAAGGGCGACCAAGTAGCATGTGGCACACCGTCATGGGCACTACATCACAATCAACAGTGTCTTCATAGGCACCTATCTTGAAGGATACGGAGACGGTGTGTTGTATTTTGACGTTTCCATTGTCACTTAGCCATTGCACATGGTAATGGTGGGGGTGTTTCCGGAGTGTGAGGTTGAGATTGGAGCATAGTTCGGTGCTTGCAAGATTGTGGCAACTCCCTCCATCGATGATAACCTTTATTGACTTGCCATTGATTCCGGCTCTTGTTTGGAAGATGTTGCACCTTTGATCTTCATTGGGGAGTGCATGGGTTGTCAACACTTTGGTCACCACAAGAGATGGGCTTGCATCATGCACACATAGGACTTGCTCTTCGTCTTCCAAGTCATCATCTTCATGATTGGTTGCGGCTTGTACCAAGGCTTCATATTCACCTTCACTCAAGTACTCCACATCTCCATCATCTCGAGTTATCATAACTCTTGTGTTCTTGCATTCAAAGGATTTATGTCCTTGAGCACCACACTTGAATCAAGTGATGTTAGTAGATCCCGTGGAAGCTTTGGAGGACATAGTTGATTGCTCCGGCTTGAAGCTTGTTGTCTTGAAGGTGCTCTTCGTTTGCTTGGGAGGATCCTTGGAGGCAATAGCACTTGTGTTCTTGATGCTTGAGGAGGTGTTTGTTGCATTTTGCGCGGCGAAGAAGGACTTTGTTTTTGCACTTGCTATGTCTTCTCGCACTTGGCGCTCGGCTCTTGTAGCTTGATGAAGCAATTCAACCATGTTGGTGTAAGGCAAGAACTCTACTATCCTCTTGATGGGAATGTTCAATCCATTCAAGAATCTTGTCATTGTTTGCTCTTCTCGCTCATCCACATTGGCACTCATCATGGTCATGTGCATCTCCTTGTCGTATTCCTCAACGGACTTGAAGCTTTGCTTGAGTTGAGTAAGCTTGTTGAAGAGGTCGCGTTTATGGTGGTTGGGCACAAAGCGTTTGTGCATGACTTCTTGCATCTCTTCCCATGTTTCAATGGGCTCTAGATCTTCCTTGTCACGCTTCTTGTTCACTTCTTCCCACCAAACATTTGCATATCCTTCAAACTCAAGTGATGCCATAGCCACTTTCTTTGCTTCTGAGAAGTTGTGTATGCGGAAAATCTTGTCAACCTTGAGTACCCAAGATAAGTATGCATTGGGGTCTTCCTCTCCATGGAACTTAGGCATGGTGAACTTGAGCTTCCCAAAGATTTCCTCTTCATTGCGGTCATTGCGTCTAGGAGGTGGTCTTTCTTCACCAAGGTCTTGACATTGTTGAGGTAGAAGTTGTGGACCTTGAGCATCTCTATTGTTGTTGCTATGTTGTTGACGAGGAGGTGGTCTTCTATGACCTTCATCTTGATCATCATTGTTGTGGAAGCGTCGAGGCATCACACTTTCTTCACTTGATGCTTGGTGATGACTTGATTCCTCATTTCTTGCCCTTGCAGGTGGTCTTCTAGCATGAGGTCGATCATCATGACGGCGGCGATTATCTTGACCTTGAGGGCGTTGAGGTTGAACAACTTTGATGATTTGGCGCTCTTGACGCGCTTGCCTCTCTTCTTCTTGATGAAGTCGTTGCCTTCTAGCTTGAGCTTCTTGTACTTGTCGTTGCCGCTCTTGTTCTTCAAGTGCTTGTTGTTCATTGTGGAGACGCTCTTGTTCCCTTGCTCGAACTAGCTCTTGATCATGTCGAAGGTGTTCTTGCTCTTGTTGGAATTGAGCATTGAGGTTCTCTTGGTGAAGGCGCTCTTCTTCAAGGCGTTGACGTTCTTGGACAAGTCGAAGTCGAGCTTGCTCCGCTTCTTGAGCTTGTTGGTGAAGCACTTGAACATCCACATTATGGTGGCGTGGGTCTTCATTGGAATCATGGTGAGACGGTGTAGGAGCTCGTGACCTTGAGCTATGAGAGCGCGAAGACCTTGAGTGGTGTCTTCTATCTTCTTGACGGTTGAGTGTGGAGGATATTGTCCAACACCGTCTTCATTTCCCTTGTCTCTTGACCTTGTATGGCAAGTGTTGCCTTCAACTCATTGCCTTGAGTTTCAATCTTCTCATTGAGGTCTTGAACTTGGTTGTTGAGGTCAATCCTTTGCACTTGAGCTCTTTCTTCATAGCGGACATTGGTATCTTTGAGCATGGCTTCAAATTGATTGAGCTTGGCGTGGACGGCTTGAGTAGCTATCCAATGTTAGTGCCGCGTCATCGGTAGTTGGTTCCCTTCTCCACTAGACATGGTTACAACTAAAACAAAAACTATGTGGTGGGTGGTTAGGAAAGACTACCAAAAGGGTCAAAACTTGCAAACCAAAATAGAAAAGTTGTTTCAAGGCGGAGGGCAACCGATATGTATGCACATACACAAAAACAAAAACTCTATATGGTGTTAGGTATGGATGTGGAAAGCCAAATGGAAGAACCAAACGAAAAGTCTATTGTCAAAAGTGGGTAAGATCCAAAAGTTACAAGTCAAAGGCGGTGATCACAAAAGGCATACACAAGGAGGAACACACGCGTGGGACAAAATGGGGTTAGCGCGACTTGGAAAATGAGCAAGAACAAAATGGTCCTAACGAAGACTACTAGCTCGGTGTCACGCTAACGCAAGAGAGACCGTGGCTTGGTTGCAAAATTGAGAAGCAACAAGATTTGCGCAAGACGCCTCTCTTCTCTTTTCTCTCTTTTTCTTATAAGCTTTGGACTCTTTTGTGTATAGGTTTCACTCACACTCTTTTTCTTTTTCTTTTTGTATTTTTCTTTCTTTTTCTCACTATGCAAGGATACTACTATCTATGTAAGTATGTCACACTTCTTTTGCTTATCTTTTCACACGAGCTTGCTTCGTAGCTTTGCTCAACACACGCACACCCTCACGGTCGGGACGCTTGCGCAATGCTTCGCAACACTAGAAAGCCACTCTCGATAGGAAAGGTACGCAAAAGAGGCTAGGGATACAAGTTAGGAGCAAGTAATACCACTTGATGATGGTGGCCGACGATCGTGAACTTGCGATGGTGTGGAGGTGTCAAATGTACCGCTTGGATCCTCGGGGTGCCGTCGTCGTTGTCGATGTTGCGAAAGCTTTGTGGTAGCTGAAATGGCACTCAAACCGAAGTCCAAACACAAGGGGGTTAGTACCAAAATGAAAAACGAAGGTTGCTGGCAAAATTTTGGCAGCCGGAACTTCCGGTCCTGGGGGGCGGTACTTTCGGTCCTGCCGGGCGGAACTTCCGGTCGCAATCAGATCTGCGGGCTGTTCGTCGATTTGTGCGAAAATCCGGGCCGAAATCCTTCGAATTCGAGTAAAATTTGGCACTAAAAGCTGTGGGAAGGTGGGGGAATTGCAGATCAACACCAAAGACAAGTTTCCATTGGAGCAAAACCACAAACAACTCAACAAATCGTGAGATCGATCCAAGGCCAATTTGGGGCTATTTTTTGGGAAAAAAAATTGGAAAAATTTTTGGGCGAAATTGGTGGAATTGGGGGTTGTGGGGGTCAAATCCGTGGCAACCAAAGAGCTGCTGATACCATATGATAAGGGCTAAGCCCAAGGATGTGCCCGATCTTCACGGATTTGGGTGGAATTCGTGGGGGAGGTGGGTGAACGCGATGAACACGAAGAACACGTAGGGGAATCGTGGGGATACAACACACACACGCACACAAATCGGTTTTCCCTCATTGGCCCGAACCACCAACTCGATAGAGGTTGCGAGAAAAGACCTTCCGGTAGAAGTCCCGCAAAGAGATCGACAAATCGAAGCTCGAGAGATCTAGAAGGGTGAAAAGACCGGAAGGTTGATAGAAGTGTAAGCAAAAGACCAAATAGGTAGAAGTGCAAGCAAAAGATCAAACAAACGGTAGAAGTCACCAAAGAGATCTTCACGAGTCGATAAGGAGCCCGGGTGGGTACAAGATCAAAGATCTAGGTAGGGTTCCCACAAGGGTGAGCTAAGCTCAGGTTTAATTTCACATCAAGTCTAATCTCAGATCTGAGCCAACAAGGCTATTTATAGGTGGGGGCGAAGGGATAAGTTACACGCTGAAAAGTGATGTCGTGCTGAAGTTCGATGGGGCGGAAGTTCCGGTCGTCCTGGGCGGAAGTTCCGGTCACGGGCGGAAGTTCCGGTCTTGTGGGCCGGAAGTTCCGGCCAGGGCGGAAGTTCCGGCCTAGTTCCGGAAATTGCCCATTTCCTTGCAGTAACATCCAGGGGCGTTTTGGCGCAATTTCGGAACTTGGGCGGAACTTGGGCGGAAGTTCCGGGCGGGCGGAAGTTCCGGTCCCTCGGGGCGGAAGTTCCGGCCCGATCCATTTCTCTGGGCGCTGGAAGGCATCTGGAAGGCATCTGGAGGGCATCTGGCCGGAAGTTCCGGTCCTGGGGGCGGAAGTTGCGGCCTGTGCGTTGTAGCTCCATCTTCATCATTTTCTGCTCCCTCTCCCTTGGCTTGGTCTCCATGGCTCGCGTCTTGGGCGATGTACCTGATTGAACATAGGGTATTTGCATGAAGTAGCACGCCATCCAAAGGGGTATCAAATGCGTACGTGGAGAGGAGCGAATTCACCTCTTGGTGTAGGACTTGGGCTCGAGCTCGTGTCATTGGGCCACGAGGAGGGCTTGTCGGTCTTGATGTAGTGTCGACCTTAGGTAGGGCTACATCAAGTAAGCTCTCCTTCAGGCTTTCCCTTAGTGGCGTCAAAGCATCTCATGGTTGTAAGCCAGAGAATAGCTCTCGCACGCCACCTCTTGTAATTCACGCCCTCGAAAGGAGGAGGCTTAAGAGATGAAGCAAAGCTAACCGGGGAATAATGCCTATAAGGTTTTTGGATTGTTGAATATATTAGCAATTTTCCCCATAATTTAATCAAATAAAACATTGGATAAAACATGACTAAAAAGTTTGAGATTAAACTAGTCATGCAAATCACCATAGAGTAAAGGAGAAACATGTCTAGACTGATTGAGAAGAGCAATATGTTTGCTGACGATGAACCTGAACTTGTTGCTAGGAGAAGAAAGAGGATAATGATCTCATAAAAGGAAAGCAAGAACACATACGGTCCAGAAGAGGAACCAGCGTTGCCGTTGTCGCTGTTGAGAGCCATGTCGCTGAAGAGGTTGCTGATGTCGGGGAAGAAGTCGTCATTGGGGAAGTAGTCGTCGGCCTCCGTGTCGATGTTGAAGCCAGCAGTCGCGGTAGAACGCTCCCCAAAAACCTTATCGCCTCTCTCCCGTACAGGATCACAAGAGACGGGGTTCCGGAGGCCTGCTGTCCTGTCCAGCGGTGCACGCCGATAGACGGGATGGAGAAGACTTGAGCGGCGGCGCAAAGCTCTGGAACCGAATGGTAGGCGCATATGGTGCTGTGTCTCATAGTGTATCTCTGGAGAGGAGCGACCTCTTTTATAGGCACAGAGAGAGGAGCTGAACAGGCCACGCGAGGAGATGAAACGAAGGGCCAGGGAGGTGAACCGAACAGGCAGCAGCCGAAGCTGAACAGCCTACGTATTCAAAACCCACTGAAAAACGTTTCAGTTTCTAGCGTCTGTTCATATACCCGTTCATGAGTGGCAAAAAGAAAGAGAGAGAGGCTCTCGGCTCGAGGCATTCCCGCAAACCGCGGCGCGACGTGTCGTGTCGTGACGAGGCGAGCGGCGTCGTCGGAGGAGGAGCGCGCGTGTGGTCAGCTCCTATTTCCTCCTATTATTTCTCTCTTACAAAAGGTATGAAGAGTTCCCCTTATAAGCTGCTCCAACTCTTCTTCAACTAGCAATGTGGGACTAAACTTTATTCCCACCCCTGCCATGCATGAATGGGCCATGTGGGCCTCTAGGATTTATTAGGAATTTTTGAAATATTTATTGTGTTGATCCAATATGGATCAAAATTCTAACACTAACCACTGAATTGCAGATCAGATCATGTCAACAGGATTTGACCTTGGAATCTCACGGTAGTGTGTGAAGCCACTAACCACTGAATTGCAGATCAGATCATGTCAACACAAAGGATCGTTGTTCAAGTTAAGACGTAGACTGCCTTGCAGAACATGGACGAAGATGAACTAGCGAAATGGGCTTCAGCTGGGCAGAGAAAAACAAACGGTAAAGGGTGACCTTTTCACTTTGACTGGGTAGATATCAACACGGAACGATCAATAGGAGACCAGCTCGTCTACTGCATCGATGTTTAACAAGTATAGGAACAAATGGACTTGTCGCTACTTGCATGGCCACGGGACAGAGACGCGAAGAACTTGAACGAGTATGGGAACGTCCGGGACGAGCTGCAGCCGAGCGAAGCGGTTAGAAACGAAGACGCCCGGTCCATGACGAGACCCCCAGATGCGTGGCTTGGATGCTAGCGCGGGTGTCGCTGGGTTGCTGCCGGACGGTGGCGGACTTGCTCGCTGTCGTGCTGTTCGGCTTGGAGACGAGAGGCGCTGCGAGGACGACGTGCAAGACGGCGCGGTGACGGACGTGGACGCAGGAGATCGACGACGACAACGAGGAGGCCGAGCTTGGCGCGGGCGGAGCGGCGGAGCCTGCAGCACTCTATCAACGACCCGGTCCAAGGCCCAAGACGGAAGAGCCCAAGGGAGCGGAGGACACCGGCCCGCTACCGCGACTAAGTGAAGACACCTCCGTCCCCACACGTATAAAGGGAATGAAGGATACCCTCAAAAAAAAAAAAAAAGGGAATGAAGGATGGTTGTGCAAGACAGGCCGGTAGAAGGCGGCTTTGCTGTTCCTTGTAATCATCTTGAATTCGAATTCGTGATCCGCTTGTAGACTATGCTGAGATTTGTATTCCCAAACTATATTCCGTGAGATCGATCTAGCTGTGATCTAACAATCTGGTATCAGAGCCGCAAATCTGGACCAATTTTTTCCTCCCCCCACCCACCACCACACTCGTCAGTTCACCCGGATCCGAGCCATGGAGGTCGAGAGCTTCTCCAAGCCGCAGATCTACGACAATCTTTGCAAGCTCGTCGGAGACAGCAGCGACCCTCGCGGAGCAGCAGCGCATGAACATGGAGCACCATCGCGCCATGCTCGCCACGCTGAACGAGATCCGCGCGAACATCGGCAACATCCAGCTGCGCATGGAACGCCAAGGCTCTAAGTCGTCTTCCTCATCTGTGATCACCACCACCGACGCCGCGCGACGGCGACCCACGCCCAGTTCGGCCCAGCGACGACAAAACCGCCCGGGGGAAGGCTCATGACACCATGGGTGCCTATGTGCCTCCTCCGGCAAGAGGTGCGCAAATCCCCCGACCTAACCCTGCTCTGGATGATCCTTTTCCTCACCGTCGCACGGACGAACACTTCCACAACCACCACCGTGATACAGATTCGCATCACCACCATCACGCTCTGCCTAAAATCCATTTTTCCTAAATTTGATGGCACATGCCTGAAGCTGTGGCAACAGCGATGTGAGGACTATTTCAACCTCTACGGTACCCATCGATCGATGTGGATCACCATCGCCACTATGCAGTTCGAGGGTGCTGCAGCACGCTGGCTTCAATCAATTGAACCAAAATTGCATAACACTTCATGGACAGAATTTTGTTCCTGGTTGGTTACGCGATTTGGTCGTAATCAGCATGCTTGGTCAGTTGTATCATATTCATCAGCAAACAAGTGTCATAGATTATGTAGAGCGTTTTGCTGAGCTTATTGATCAATTAGCAGCATATGAGCAAAACATGAGTAGCCTGCTGAAAGGACACGGATGTCGCCTAGACGGGGGGTGAATAGGCGGTTTAAAACTTTTACGAGATGGGCTTAACAAATGCGGAATAAAACTAGCGTTTACTTTGTCAAGCCCAAAGCCTATATACTATGGTTCACCTATGTGCACCAACAACTTATGCTAAGCAATACAGGCAACTATGTGATAGCAAGATATATAACTTCAAGCACGATGGCTATCACAAGGTAAAGTGCATAAGTAAAGAGCTCGGGTATAGAGATAACCGAGGCACGCAGGAGACGAAGATTTATCCCGAAGTTCACACTCTTGCGAGTGCTAATCTCCGTTGGAGAGGTGCGGTGGCTTAGTGCTCCCGAACGCCACAAGAGGCTCACCTTGAGGTGTGGTTGCTCGATCCACACCAACGCCACAAAGGCCTCACCCCAAGATGCGGTACTTCACACCACACACCGAACGCCATGAAGGTGCCTCACCTTATTCTCCGGTGACCCTCGCCACAAAGGCCTAGGTCACGGTTCCACTAAGGGATTTCCTTCGAGGCGGAAATCGGGCCTTACACAAAGATTGGGGCACACATCCACAACTTAATTGGAGGCTCCCAACACATCGCCACAAAGGCCTAGAATCCGTCTAGGGTTCCAAGAACCCAAGAGTAACAACTTTCTTGCTTTCACCTCCACGAATCACCGTGGAGAACTCAAACCGATGCACCAAATGCAATGGCAAGAACACCACAAAGTTGCCCAAGTCCTTCTCTCTCAAATTCCAACAAAGCTATAAAAGCTATTGGGGGAATAAGAGAGGAAGAACAAAGGAATTCACAAAGAACACCAAGATCAAGATCTAGAGAGTTTCACTCACAAAGAGATGGATTTGATTGGTAGAATTTTAGATCTAGATCTCCTCTTCCTTTTCCCTCAAAAGGATTCAAGAATCACTGGAGGAGTAGAGGGATGGGGCAAGCTCTCAAGGTCAACAATGGTGGAGAGCCAAAGGAGGAAGAAGAAGTGGGGAGAAAGAGGAGGAAGAAGGCCTTAAATAGGGGTCTTAGATTTCTGCCCGTTGGGGCCAAAATCGCGACAGGCCGGCAGTGCCGGCCTTGTTCCACCGGCAGTGCCGGGGTGGCCGGCAGTGCTGGCCTTTTTCCACCGGCAGTGCCGGCCCAGCGGCAGTGCCGGGGTGTTCCGGCCGGCAGTTCCGGCCCCCCTGTTTTTACCCAAACACCCGATACAAAAACCTTAAGAACTTTTGCATCCGGACTCCGATTTCGATGATCTTGGGCTCGTTGAAATCACAACAACGAGCTCTACAACAATATGCATAGAAGAATAATAGTCCATCAAAGGAGGATAGAAACAAATGAATAAAGGTTTTACCTATCTATAAAAGGAAAACCGATAAAACCTCCAATATGGAAAATGCAACAACTTGAGATAGGAGACTTGGATTTAGGTGAAACCAATTTTGTTGTAAAGAGGATGACAAAGGCTACCCCACAAAGAGTGAAAATCTTAAGAACAAGTGGGGTAGGTTTTTCTATGTATTTTAGAGTGAAACCTCTCAATACGAAAAACCGAGAAAAACTCCAATATCGAAAACGCAACAAGTGATTCATGCGGAATCCGTTTTCGGTGAACTAGAGCTTGCTATGGGGATAACCACAAGCTCTAAATCACCACATGGATAAGATACAAATAACAACGAAGAAAGATTATGCAAGGATGCAAAGGTTTGAGTTCTCTCCGAATGATATGATCGAGTTACTCACTCGAGAGCTCTCTTGATAGTACGGCAACTAAACTATAAACCGGTCTCCAACTACACCATGAGACCGGTAAGAAAGAAACCCTATCAAGAGCAAACCTTAACCTTGCGCCTTGATGATGACGGTCTTGACCGTAACAAGATGGAACGCCTTTCTTGATTGTGCTTGCTTGATGAAGTCATGCGAAATGCTCCCCCATACTCCACTATGGGAGAGCTACTTCTTTGGCGCATCTTCACATACCCATGATCACCATATGGATGGCAAGCTTCAAGCATATTATCTCTTCGAGTTGGCTCATCTTGAACTTGCACTTCATTTCTTCATGCTTCATCATGTTGATGTCTTGAAGTAACTTGAGGGCTCACTTCATCTTCATCTTCAAGACATACTTGATACTTGATATCCTACATCAATTTCTTCTTATTGCAACCTTGAAGCCAACATATGGTTCAAGCATTGCCTATGGACAACTCCTACAAATATAACTCAATGCAAATATTAGTCCATAGGGATTGTCATTAATTACCAAAACCACACATGGGGGCTCCATGCACTTTCACCTGCATTATGTAACTAGATTTCAGGATGGTTTGTGGCCTAATATTCCTGCAACAGTTGCTATTCAATGTCCTGTAGAACTCGATACTGCCTACTCTCTCGCATTGTTGCAGGAAGAGATGAGTGAACAACCAGTTCACGGACATGGTCGAGAGTTATCTCTGCCAGGACCAACGCCAATTCTGGCATTACCTGCTCCTCCTAGAAGACCACTACCACTGCCTGTACCACCTCCAACAATCAACAGAACACAAGTACACCTGGAGAAACAGCCAGTTGCAGAGAGCAGCTCAAACTTCTGTGACAGCGGACGCCAAGTGGATTGCTCTGCGCAACTATCGTCGCGCGCGAGGTCAATGTTATACTTGCGGCGAACATTATTCCAAGGAACATTAGTGTAAGGGGACTGTGCAACTTCATGTACTGCATGAGGTGCTGGATTTATTCCAAGGGGAAGAAGCAAGTGAGGATGATCAAATGCCAAACAACAGTGCCATGGCTGAGCTGCATCTGATGACTACTGAATCAGTGGTTAAGGACCCAAGTACTCTCACTTTTCAGCTAACTGGTGTTGTACAGAACCAGAGAATTCAATTTTTGGTTGATTCTGGCAGTACTCATTCCTTCATCAACAGCTCTTTCATTCCTCACTTCACCGATGTAGCTGCACTGAAATCTACTGTCCAAGTGAAGGTAGCTAATGGAGCCAAGACGGTTTGCGACAAAGCCCTGCTTAACTGCCCCTGGTGGTGTGAAGGAAATCAGTTCACCACACAATTCAAGTTCCTTACACTAGGAGCATATGATGGTATCCTTGGTCTGGACTGGCTAGCAATGCACAGCCCTATTGATAAGGGGTGGCCCGATCTTCTCAGTAAGCAACGGTGGTGATGATGATCACGGCGTGATTGCAGCGGAGGTAACTTGATGAAGTGGATGATAACTTGTATGACACAACGAGATCTCTCGATTGGTCCCTGTCGCCAATGCAACAGCTCTCAACCCTGCAAGATATTCGCAACTCCACACACTTGCGCACGTAGCCGCCGACCACGAAGCGGTAAGTTGCAACCGTCTAATTCCCAGTGGAACAGCAGATCACACAAGACTTTTCAGGTCTACAAATTATCAAGCAATATGGTGTAGGGGATCAATAGTTTTGCAGAGCAAACAACTAAGAACTAGGGTTTATCTTAAACGTGGTCTAAAGCAGCTAGGGGGCGTCCTGGGCACTTATATAGGCGTCCGGGACGACTTCTGGTCAAAAAGATACAAGAATAACCGACCCAGAATAGATCTGGTCGAGACAAACTCGGACGCGGCCGGTCTGGGGGCCGGTCGACCGGGCCTGGGACCGGGCTGGCCGGTTCAAACCGGGCCAGGGACCGGGTTCCAACCGGGCGGGGAAATTGTCGCGAAGTAACGTCCCCGGTTGGCATCAGCGTGGCGCCCGGTTGGCGCCGGGGTGGATCCGGCCTGCCGCCCGGTCGGACCGGGCCAGGGACCGGGCGCGCCGGCGTGGCGGCCGGTCTGACCGGATGCTGGGCCGGCCTGGACTTCGTCTTCTCCTCTCGCGCATGCCTACCGCTCCTCCCTCGCGCGTCCATGAGATTTCTTCATGTCCAGCTCCTTGTCCAGCTCCACGTCCATCTTCACGTCTAGCTGCTCTTCTCCTCCTCGTGTGATGCTTGTCTCCTCTTCATACCTGATGATACATAAGTAATGGGACTTAGGTAGTATAAAGTTCTGATCAATCAAAGTATCGTTTAGGAACAAGTTCACCTGTTGTTTAAGTAGCTTCGCACGAGCTCTTGTAATAGGTCCAATCCGAACTTCATTGGACTTGAGCTTCACAGCAGGTTCATCTTCAGTTGGTAATGACGGAGGTGGTAGTGTGGTAGGGATGTCCTCATCATCTCCCCCCCTTCAAAAGGCGTCGACCTCGACGCTCCAAGGTTTTATAAAACCATAAGAGAATAAAGCATCAGAATAAATTTATTTGAAAATAAATTTTATTTTGTCAAAACCATGTATATGATGCATGCATGATGCTATGACTTTGCAACGATGCGGAAAAGCAAGCAACAGACAAAATTCTATTGTTAGGGATTTTTCGGGTCGTTACACCAACTGTGTTTGGCGCCTGCCAATATTTCGGCCTGGGATTGGTACCCAGTAGCCCTCAGACCTAGCCTAGCGGTATAGGGTGGTGTAGTTCTTGTTGTGGACTGCCTGCCGATGTGATTCGGCATGGGAGTGGTAACCCCTGTAAACCTCATATCGCATGACTAATACACATAACATCTCTGTATAATTCTGATCCGGGGGTCCTACACTATATCCGTAACATCAACTTATCCCGTGAACTTGATTATCTGCAGCGATATCGGCCCTCTCCTATAGAAGATAACAGATCCAAGTGTAGGCATTATGGGTAAAGTGAAGGTAAAATATTCGAGGTGGTCTCGGTCTCCTAGCTCCCACAACTTCTCCCCCGAGCTCTCCTTGGAATGCACGCTTTACGTATGCGTGTGAGTGGGACGCAACTGGGTTGAGAAGTTATACCTTCTCCTCCAGGCTCTTCCGAGGATAGAGAGAGAGGGGGGGGGGGGGGCAAGTGAAGTCGTACTACATGCCTTCCGCCACTCCGCCTCGCCCCCTCGTAGATGCTTGCCCTTTTGGAGAATTTTGAGAGAGGCTTGCCTTATTACTAAAGAAGGAACCAACTTTTCGGCTGACCAGTGAGGCTTCATGGACACGCAAAGTTAGATGCGTGTGGAACAGACGTAATTTTTAACTTGCACTCATCCATCACTTTCTCTCGGCCGCCAATTTTTGAGGACTAGTAAATGGCACATGCTTTGTATTTGGATAAATTTAGATTTCCAATATTATTATATAAAACTTATGTTTTAAATGTTGTTCAAACATTCAGTAAACTACTACCTCCATTCCAAAATTTAAGGCTTATATTAATATTATTTTTAGAAAGTCAAACTATGTCAAATTTAACTAAGTTTTTTCCAAAAATCATTGACATAAAATACAAATTTAATATCACTAGATGGATAATATATTTTCATATGGTATCTACAAAATATCTTATTTTTTGATAGATTCTGCTAAAAGTTTGATCAAAATTTAATTGGTTTGACTTTACAAAAAAAATAAGCCTTAACTTTAGGATGGAAGTAGTAATAACTAAGAGCATCTCCAACGGGGCGACGCAAACGGAACCTAAGCAACCGTTTGCGTCAGCGGGGTCAAAAAATGCGTCGGGTCCTTGCTCCAGCGGGGCGACGCAAAGTGACCGGGCCGTCCGTGCACCCGCAAACCTGGCCCAAATATGCGCCTCGGATGCGTCTCTGCGGACGGCTAGGTGGACGCGCAAAGTGTCTGCTCGCGTCTGGCGGACTTTTCGTCGGGCCGCCTGCTAGTGACCCTGGCTCGATGCGTCTTCTCAGGCGTGCCAGCGACTGGTGCCGCTGCTTCGGTTCAGCAGTCTGCGCTACATTAATGGCGATGCCTCGCATGCTGTGCGGCCGCCGCCCACCTCTGCGAACGCAGTAATGGCGATGCCACGCGTCATGCGGCCTTCAGCTGGCTCCGGACTATATAAAGATGGCGCGCGCTCTTCTTCCTCATCCACTTCTCCACACAAACCCTAGTCGCCACAAGCTCCACCATATCGCCGTCTAGCTCTTCCTACGACGCAGACAGCCCCGGGAGGAAGTCCATGGCGGGTCCTGGTGGCTGGCGAGGCGGTCGAGGCCGCGGGCCTGGGTGCCCCCGGGGCCGGGGCTGCCGAGGTGGAGCAGCTACGGCCCCACGGTCACCTTCGCCTGCGCCATCCTCGTCTTCTCACGAGGAGCGCTGCTTCGAGTTCATCATCTGCATCGACAATGACCCACTCGGCATCAGCGGCTCCCGCACAAGTTCGTCGAGTTCGTCGATGGCGTCGAGCCGATCCAGTTGCAGCTACGGGAGACCAGCTGCAACTTCTACCGGTGACCTGTTGAGGTCTTGTTCGACGGGCAGGGCAAGATGTACCTGCACACGGGGAGGGACAAGTTCGCTCGCGACCTCGCGCTCGAGCCTGGCAGCCTGCTCACCTTCCTCTACGAGGGGGAAGGCGAGATGATCATCAAGGTGTTCGACGACACAGCCTGCCGTAGGCACTACCACACCGGCGAGTCCGGCTCGGACACCAATAGTTAAAACTGTTAGAGTGTTATTTCTTTGCAGCAAATATGGCCACAAGCCAATTGAAGGCACTAGTAGCGGTTTCTGGATGTTCTTCCTCGAAAGAACCAACAAGGCCATAATTACCGGCTGGATTTTCCAGTTTGGGTGATTAAGTGTACTCACGAGTGTTCTTTCTTCTCAGCGAATAAACATAACCAACACTAGTTAGGTTTCCTCATTTTGCAATGCTCTAATTTGTGTCAACCATGGTTCAAACTATGTATTAGTTCGTGTAAAACCATGTTCCAATTATGTATTAATTTATGTAAAACCATGTTTCCAATATGTATTAGTTTGTGTAATGTTTGGAACTATGTTTATAAATGGAGAAGAGAAAAAAATAGAAAAAAGAATACGTCGCCCCGCTGGAGCAAACCCTAGTCGCAAACGGACACGCGAACAAAAATGGTCATTTTCATGTCCGCTAGATGACACAAACTAACGCACGAACAATTTGGACGTCTAAAATGCGTCGCCCATCTGGAAATGCCCTAAGCAGCCCTTGGAAATCAAAAAGGTTGCAAAGAAATGCTATTTGACTCCCATGGTGCAGAGAAGTTATTTTGCTCCCAGCATAAATTTTCGTCATTACTTATAAAAATGTGTTCTTCAATTTAAATAATTACATTCATATTTTCTCACAACAAAACAATGACATATGGCAGTGTAAAAAACACCAAAAATACATATTTTATATCATATTTTTGTACATCACGTAAACAGCAAATAATTGGCCATTTCTATTTTTTCTTATGTTCTATTCAACTTATGAACAACTTATGAACCAAGACAAAATTTTACATGACGTAGAAATCATTCACTGCTGTAAAGATAGAGGGTGGGTAACTATTCTGCACCCAGGAGGTCAAATAGCACGACTCTATAAAACCCGAGAGTTGACAACAAAATGGTTTTCAGACACTGCAAACAGAACTGAACAAACATTCGACTCTTAAACAACACCAAAGTTCCAAAATTAGGCAATAGAACAGGACGTATCCAGCACTAGGAGTAGGTATATGACAAGCGCAAATGTAGAGCAGGGTAAGTGAAGACTAACAGCAAACACTACCAACTCAGATGTGCTGTTTCAGCACCACCCCACCCATATATATGTAACATCAGATCCTCATTTCTGCTTCACTGCTGATGCATGATACTGCTCCAGTTCAGCATCAAGATCTGCAGCAGACGCCTGCACACGGTTGCGACCATGCCCTCTTGCTCTCCCCTGTCCCTGCCCACCACCGCCTTGGACAGTGTTTCCAGGACGACCACTACCTCGAGAAATTCCTCTTTGGCCAGCACCGCCCTGACCACTGCCTCCAGGACAACCATTACCATGAAATGGCCCTCTCGGGCCTCCTCTTTGAGGCAGACTGCAAAGAGTACCAAAGTGATGAGCGTGTGGTGTAAAACATGTACTAGTATCTTGGAAGAGCATGCGGAACAATAAAACTGGTTTTACATTCACTACAGAAAATGCTTGCAGACAGCAAAGTCGGTCCCAAATACAAGCAGGCAGGGCTATGGGAAGTTGTTGCCATATGGTGTCTCACAACAAAAGAATGCCTTTCGTAATATTACAGGCTGTGCTGTGCATGTTAATAATCTGTAAAATGTACAACTCGGTCAGTATCTACAGACATGGATGGAATCAGTTTGCTAATCTGATGATAATGAGCAACAACCACTACTCCACAATTAGCATTTTGTGCCTTTTCTATGAGGTCAAAAACTCTGGCTTCTGGCTTTTGGACTAGCTATATCAAACTCTCTTCAGGAAAGTCATTAAATCCATTCGTCTAGCAGCATATAGGTCAACTTTCTAGAATAGTGTTTCATGAAGTCCACTCGTGAATCAAGAGCACATTTGTTACAATATGTGCACCCATAACCCTGCTTTCGGCTGTAAGAGGTCAGAGAAACGCTAGCAGACCCTCTAAACCTGTAAAAAAAATAGAGGCTGAGTGCTGTTGCACAGAGTCCGATCCTGTAAACTGCTGCCTGGATGTTGTTTCCATGCAGGATCCACTTGTCGGTGAGGTGAGACGAACGATTCTGTTTTATTTCCTATTACCTTTCCCACCCTTATCCTTTCCCCACTATCTTTTTGGCTGCGAGCTCCTCCCGTTCCAGCGCCAGCCCACCACCTGCGAGCACCACCCACAGCAGCGCGCACGTCCGCCACGAGCAATTCCCCTTCCCCTTTCCCAGTATCTTTTTTGCTGCGAGGGCTTCTCCTTCCCAGCCAGCCAGCAAATGTCACCTTCTCCTCCCCCTACTTCCTAACTGCCTCCCCTTTCTGACCAGCCGTGCTGCTGCTTCTACTCCCGGGCCCTCCCGACTGCAGAATCAGAGATGTCCCTCCCGCTCTCCCTGCCCTGTCAATTTCCTGGATACAGCTTACTCCATACGAGAATGTTTGCCTGTATATTTACAGGAGGAAGGGGCCGTTTTCAGACAATCCTCTAAAATTATACTCCCTCCAATCCGGAAAACATGTCGAACTGTTCATTTTGCAAAAACAACCTTCCGTCTTTTACTTTGATTAACCCGCAATCCACAATCTTCGCTCGTCAGATCTCAACCGGCAAGCGCAGCCCGCAGCAGCCTGCATTCGACCCCCTACGCTCTTCTCCACTCACTTTCTCTTCTCCCCTCCACCTTCTGTTGGCAGCTAACCCTCCACAAAAGAACCGACTTTTTGCTCTATGAGCCGACGAAGAATCAGCGGATCTGGCGTCGGCCCGCCCTCTGGTCGTTGCGAGGCCGGACACGCCAGATCCGATGGTCGCGAGGCCAGACGCGCCAGATCCGGTCGTCGCGAGGCCAGGCGGGCCAGATCCTGTGGTCGCGATGCCAGAAGGAAGCAGTGAGCCAGCGACCTTCCTCGCCATGGCGGACCCGTATGACGTCGGTAGGGAGCCCAAGCAGCAGCTGAAGCCAGCGCTCGAGATGGAGACTATTCCGGGAAGCACACACGGCGAGAAGGAGCAAGCAGCCGACCAACCTCGTCGGAGCCTACTCCAGCCCGCCCTTCTCACTCGTCTCGGCCACTTGTGGGTGCTGCGGAGCCCCGCGCCCTCTCTCCTCTCAGCTTCCCTCCGTGCTCGAGATGGAGTTTGGTAGAACGAGTACAGGGAACTGGTGGCGACTACAGGAGGAATGACTTGATTTTTCTGATTTCACAAGGACTTTATTGTAAAACGTACTTATACAACCGGCCGACACTTTTTTCGGACCGGAGGGAGTAGTTATAGAGATTGGCAGTTTTCTATACCCCTATATAATGGAGCAGTTTTGAACTGAGACTAAAGCATCAATTTCAGCCGTTGGTCTCTTAAATCCAACAGTTGAGAACGACCGGATTCGCCACAAACAGTAAATGGCATATGTCTCCACAATATTCTAGAACAGTCTTCGTTACTCGCGTAGCGTGCTCCTCCCCTGGAAAAGAGGCTCACGGGTGATACTTCGTGGGCCAATGTTGCAACATGAGTAGAGCAGAGCAGGTAGGCGTGGGAACAGGACATGGTCGAGGTGTAGCCGGACGGAGAGCGACGTGGTCGCCGATAGCTCGGCAAGGAGCGGCTGCGCACGAGTCGTGCTGTAGCTGGCGCACGCGAGCAGGCCGAGTGGAACTCGCTGGAAGGACATGGTGCCGTGCGGAACCGATTAGAACAGAGCGGTGGCGCGGGATGGTGGCGAGGCTCCGATGGCAGCGGTGCTTGGGCGAGGAGGCGAACCAGGGGAGGTATGTGGCGAGCTCAGCCGAGCTGAGTAGGGTGCGGGCGCGGGAGGCAGAGGTCAAGCGGTGGACGTCAGGCTCCCATTGAGGGCGTCCAACACGGTGACGACGAGCGGGCGGGATGAGAAAGCCGCAGGGAAAGGAGAGGGAGCCGGGCAGCATGCTGGTTGTGGTGGAGAGAGGTTTTTGCTCCTAATCTTGTCCACCTTCTGCTAATCCAGGATTCCCATCACACGTCCTTCCTCCTCAAAGGATCTTCTTTGTTCCGCCCCAGGACCTCGAACCACCGCTGAGCGCTGACCACACCACCATTATCGCCCGTGGTGCAAACACCGTCCCGGTGAGCAACTGCGCCTCACATTGTCAACCAGACGACGCCTTCCTCTCTTCGAGCCCCACAGCCCCACTATGTTCCAGCAGTTCCGATCAGGAGATGGCAGCGGCGGCAATCGCTGTTGTAGCAGGGATGGCAGACTTTCTGCCGCGCCGCCGATCAAGGTCAAGTTCAAGCTGCTGAGTAGTTGTTTTGCCTGTATGTGCAAACGATTACGACCAACGTACACCTTCTTGTAATTGCTTGCCTTCCTTCAACGTATTCAATCAGGGTGGTTGTAGATGTAAACGATTTTGTTCCTCACTTTTACCAGCACTTATCTTCTTGGATTCCGATTACTGATGATTGACTCAGTCAGATGCAGGTATGCGCTGTTCTTGTGCAAATTGCCGAATGCAGGAAACGAAGTTTCTTTATTGAGCGAATAGGATCTGGTTAGCGGTCATTAGTCATTACTGCTCATTTTTTTCATCTCAGATTGGAATTAGCAGGAAGTGCTTTCTGGAATGTCCTTCGCTGGTGAGCACCAATTTGTTTGATCTTCTGGTTACTACCCAAAGAATTCTGATTTTACGATTTCAGATTCTGCTGCAATCAAGTGATAATACAAACTTTCAAATTGCAAGCTTAATAGGATAGGATCGAGCTTAGAAGTCGTTTGGTATCCATCATTTGGGCTTGGAATCCTGGAATTCATTTTGGAATTCCATAGGTGGACTGTTTGGTTGCCACGGAATTGGGCCGTCATTTCATTTAGGAAATCCAGCAAAATGTATGACGCTATGGGTAAACACAATTCCGAGCTGAGACCTGCCATTTGCGTTTCTCTATGAAAGCTATTTACAAATTCAATATTAAATTCTGCTATCATTTGCAATTCCTGTGGCAGCCAAACAAGTGTCCATTTCTGAAATTACAATATAAATGTATTCATTTCAAAATGCTACAAACGAAATGAAAGCCTGGCTTCCAAACGACTTCTTATATATATTGCTCAACGACTTCTTATATATATTGCTCGGTGAAACGTGTGTTGCACGTGCGGAGTGAGTAGTTTGTGAACATGTGTATATATGTGTGTTTCTGATCGATGAAGAGGCCATTTGGTGTAATGCACTTAAACCCTATATCGTAAAAAAATCTGGCTCACATTAATTAAAAAATAGCATTATATAGAGTACGAACAATGTTGAATATCGACGGTTTGATATAGATCGGCAAAACCTAACATTGTTGTCCGTTGGATCTGTTTCAGTACAATAGATTATAATTTCATGTCTAGCATCTCTAGATGATTCTATTGTTAGCCTTTAGCAGCATGAACATTATGCACGGACCTCAAAATACACTTCTCCATCATTCTACAATATATCTTCTATGCTTAAAATATTCTCACTTTCTTTTTCTTAATAGAACTATCATTGTTTATAAATCTATAGTTGTTTTGAGACTACATATTTATAAATGGTCATTCATGTTTCGCATACGAAGGTCAAAGCGGGGTACTTAATTATGAGACATCTTTCAATCAATATGTCGTACTTTCATTACTGAGCCCTCACGTGCAAGGCATGTGCATCTTACTAGTTTAGATAATAATGAGGTGATTTAGAGGACAAATCCTGATATTTGAACTGAAAAATTCAATGTCAACCTGGAAAATATGTTTTCCTTCGATTTTCCAAAAATAATTGAGTTTTAACTATTACTTTTCCCGATTATACACGATTTTCCTATATTTGTTAAATTAAGTTGCTGACATGGCAAGGTGTTGAAGTACAAAAGTGAAGACACCTGTCGTCTCTGTCAGCATAAATCCATTTAGGAAACAGGTCATAACATTAAAGATAGTAATTCTTCTTACCAAGGTGCACAAATCCTAAAGCAACACCTATAGCACTGTATTCGTTAATTATGCACAGGTTTTTAGTTAGCTCTAGCATTTTTGGTACTAGTTAAGGGTACATGCGAATGAATGCCTAGTATTTAGTGCTATTTTTTAAGCAAGATGCATAGGTTAACATACTCACACATCCGCGAGTAGTTTGTGTACATGCCTAGATATGATAATTTCACGAAATATCTCAAGGTAAACGTGTATAAATATTACTTCCTCCATTTTAAAATGATTTAATTTCTAGGACTGTCGGAAGACAAACAACTTTAAATTTGTCCGAATCTAGACAATCTAGTTTCTAGAATTTTGAAAACTATATTTAGTACTACAGATTTGAAATCATAGATATTTACGTATTTTTCTACAAATCTGGCCCCCTTCGATTTTTTTTACTTAGGACAAACCTAAAACTTCAATTTTTTATTGAAGAAATTAAATTGTAAGCATTTAATTTTAAATGTGATAAATGGAGTTATTCCACTTACTAATAAATGATAATTGTGGGAAGCATAACTTTATAAAATGTGAGAAATATGAATAACCTGCTTCTGGCTTTCCAAAACAAAAATAATACTCCAATATGGAGGTTGTTCATCGATATAAATCAAGGAACTATTTGAACTTTGATTGCTTAGATTTGTGCACATGAAAATTATTTGTAAAATCTAAGGAAAAATCACATTCCAATATTAGTAAGATAGATTTATAAGAGAAAATAGAAGCTGATCCATGTAATTACGAATGATTTTCTCAGAATTTCCGTTTCTCATAATTAATTATTTATGTGCCTTTACAGTGGCTGCCTGCCTTTCGTGTCTCGATCATGCTGGTTGGTAGCTTGATGAAAACAATGTTTCTAGCGGGTCGCTAGCTAGTGCTGCATGGACACTCTCATGTGAGAGCTAGAAAATTCCAAAGAGCGCACGCGAATGTACAAGTATTCAGAGTGGTGGCAGTAGCCTGGTATTGAGGCAACGCCGGAATCCCTCAGCCTTGTCGGCTGTTAAAAAGTCTATCCTGTGTAACCCACAAACTATATGATTGTCTATTTTACTTTCTCATTCTCATTCTTCCCACAGCCATCTCTTCAATTCATACATCATGGCCCACAAAGTTGTTTCAGGCATGCACACATCTTTTTTCAGAGAAGGGCACGCGATGGTTCTAGGGCAATGCCGAACAGGCAGTGTACTGTTCACAGCGAATCCGGCTGCCGTAGGCAATTAGATTTAGCCGTCGAACGGTTAGGATTCATGCTCAAAGCATAGTTTAAAACTGCTACATTATATAGGGGTATAGATAAATCTTTCCACTTATGTAATCATTCAACAACATTTTTTTCTTTGTTTTACTTTTTGCCCATGTCCATGGTTGACCTAAGATGTACCACAACATTCTCTGTTTCTCATTTTACGATATCGATTGAAGCCAATTGAAGAGCTGCAGAATCGCCGTATGCACAGATGGGGAAAATTTTAAGCTATAAATCAGTTACAGAGTGGAAACTGTGTCTGGTTAACGGGACACCTTTGTTAGGAATAATCTTATCAATGTAGTTGGCTAGTATAAGGAGCTAGCTTAGCCGTGAAGTATCCAGATTATGTAGAGAAAACTCTAGAATGGGGAATGTTCTAGAGTGAGATGGTTAGGAGTAGTATGAAATATCTAGAGTTTGTAGAGTATTATAAAAGTATGGTGTAGGGTTTGTATTGTGCCAGATGGCAACAATCCAAGGGGTCATGTACAAGCATAAATAGGGGTAGCACCCTTCCCATGTAACTAAGCTTGGTACACTTGAGATATCTAACAAACATTTCTACTAGTAGCAGCCTTATGTGTACGTGCGTGTGAAACACAAGCTTCCTAGTAGTATAATCCATGTGTGTGTACGTGTGTGCGAAGCACATGAAGAGAGAGAGCTATGAGTGTGAAGCTCATATCTTCAGATAGAGAGAGATAGTCCGGAGGAGAGCTAGTAGATAGCCTAGACCCAACCGTTGGTATTAGAGCCTCAAGATCCGAGGCGGTAGCGGCGGACTCCATGCGAGGTGGAGTACAATGGCACAAGGTGGAGCTCACCGGTGGTGTCACTCCACTAGCAGCTAGCGGTGCAATGCCACAAGAATGAGATGGCAGTGATACGACGGTGTAATGGTGTCGCCAGGCAGCGCCGGCGATGCAATGCCGCTAGGTGCCAATAGCGGTGCGGCGATGCCATCGTCATTATGGAGAGTTGGTGCGAAGCCAACAAAATGCTTCGGCGTGAAGATGCGGCAAGACAGCGTGGTGAAGGCGCTGTGAGGGCGTTATCAGCAACAAGATGGCGGTGTGATGTTGTCATCTTTAGGAGGATCGGTGCGATGCCGGCTGTGGTATGATGTCATTGTCTTCATGGAGAGAGTTGGTGTGAAGCCAACAAATGTTGCAGTGTGATGTTACGGCAAGATGTCGTGGGGACCGGCAATATAAGAGTGTCTTTCCATGACAAGATGAAATCGGAGTGTGCACATGCGGTAGTGTGATACCATCGTTGTAGAGGGCGTCGGTGTGAGGCCAACCACTACCGTGTGATGCCATTGTCTCTAGAAAAGTTGGTGTGAAGCCAATGACGGTATTGTGATGCCATTCTGAAGTGGAAGAGTAAGTGTGAGGCCGTTACAAGATGAAGTGCATGGTCCAGGTGATTTGGATTAGGGGATATAGTTGATATGACAAGATTACGTGGGAGATTGTTAGGAGTAATCTTGTCAATGTAGTTGGCTAGTAGGAGATAGCTTAGTCATGAAATATCCAGGTTATGTAGAGAGAACTCTAGAATGGAGAATGTTCTAGAGTGAGATAGTTAGTAGTAGTATGAAATATCTAGAGTTTGTAGAGTATTCTAGGAGTATGGTGTAGGGTTTGGATTGTGCCACATGGAAACAATCCAATGGGCCATGTACAAGCATAAATAGGGGTAGCACCCTTCCCATGTAACTAAGCTTGGTACACTTGTGATATCTAACAAAGCTTCCTACTAGTAGAAGCCTTATGTGTATGTTTGTGTGAAGCACAAGCTTCCTAGTAGTATAAGCCATGTGTGTGTACGTGTGTGTGAACATCGAGAAAGAGCTGTGAGTGTGAAGCTCATATCTTCAGATAGAGAAAGATAGTCCGTCGGAGAGCTAGTAGATAGGCTAGCCCCAACAACGTTGAGCTACAAAACAATCCTTGGCTTCGCATTTGTCAGCAGCAAACCAAAGCCCTATAATACAGGCTGCAATCATCACCGGATTATTGAAAAAAATGGACTGAACAACTTAATTTTGTAAATACTATCTTGCAGCTGCACTAGGAGCACACCTACTCACTATGGCTACATGATCACTAGGTGATGTAGCCCCTCCAAAGGTCAAGACTAAACTAAGACCAACTAGTCCTCCAAGTGGACCGATGATGCAAGCACGCACCAATGCACTTCAACAAGAGGTGAACTCGCTCCTTACCATGCTTGATCTAACCTCCCTTTGAATGGCTTGCTACTTCATCAGAATGCCTTATGTGTAATTAGGTTCATTGTTCAAGAATTCAGCCGAATCACCGATTAAATGGCCAGTTAATCGCTACTTAGTGGCTGAGCCGATAATCGGCCGATTACCTGGCGAATTGGCCGATTAATCGCTATTCAGTGGCCGAGCGAGCCATTACCACTTAACGAATTCCTGAACAATGATTAGGTACATCTAAGAGGAAAACCTCCAAGGAAGCCAAGCCATCAAGGGAGGGGAAAACGAGGAAAGGAAGAACTAGAGCAAACCGGCGCTAGAACCGGCAGCGCCGGACCCTGCGCCGGAACCATTCCGGTCCGCCGGAACCAGACCGGTTTCGCCAGAACTGCTTACAGTAACACGTTCCAGTAAACTGGAACCTCCACCGGTCCTCTCGCCGAAACTGTTCCGGCACACAGTCCGGCTGTGCCGGTTTTAACACCGGAACTTGTCAATTCCTACGACTCAAACTATGATTCTGCCTTGTAATCTAGGGTTAGACTAAGATTTGAGTTTATGCTTGCGCTTTGTCTCATCTACTACTAGGACCCCCAAATCCTATGTATCAAGCCTACTCCTGTGGATCCAACTTGGTTCATGAATGATTCTAATGTTCCCACTCTCATTCATGCTCTTGAGTTTGCTCTCCATCACCAATCTTTCACTCCATGGATTCTACCTTTGAATCTCTCCATGGGTTGACTCTATTGGCTTAGTCTAACCAACTAAGGGAGTTCAAATCAGGTTTGTATTGGGTTGGTGTGGCTGTGTTTGCTTTTGGATTTTGTTCTCCCCCATCTCCTCATCCCCCACCTTGGGTCAATTTCGTGAGATTGGGCCAACCCCTTAACCTTAGGTCACATCAACAGCGATCTCTCAAGTGTTACCGACGAAACAATTGGACACATTGACAAACATCAGCAAGTGTATCAGAGTCTAAACATTTGTATCTCCACACTCTTCTAAACTTCCATTTGGGTAAATGTTTATGGTTCAGGACACACTTAATAATATGATGCATTAAAAAATGATGCACAATAAATCTTTAGGGAGAGGATGATCACGGAAGGACCATGGGACGAAGAGGGAGATGCGGATAGCATGTGGGTGAAGATGGGTACGTGCATTCAGAAGGTAGCTAGGGAGGTGCTTGGAGTGACCAAGGGTAAGAAGTCACAAGCTAAGGACACATGGTGGTGGAATGAGGATGTCCAAAGGGATATCAAGGAGAAGAATGAGTGCTACAAGAGTTGGCACCATGATAGAAGCACAAGCAACATGGTGAAGTATAAAGAGGCCAAGAAGAAGGCAAGGCGAGTTGTGAGTGGAGCAAGGGGGTGGGCCTATGAGGAGCTATAAGACTAGGTACAAAGGAAGGCGAGAAGGATATCTACAAGATGGCGAAAATTCGTGAGAGGAAGACAAGGGACCTCAACCAAGTTAAATGTATCAAGGACAAGGCTAATTGACTTCTAGTGAAAAATGAAGAGATCAAAAATAGATGGAGAGAGTACTTTGATGGGTTATTCAACGATGGGAACGAGGGCACTATGCCTAAGCTAGATGACTCCTTTGACGACACAGTAGGCGTTTTGTGCGGAGGATCCAAGAGCTTGAGGTTAAAGAGGCCCTCAAAAGGATGAAAGGAAGGAAAGGCCCTCGGCCTTGATGGTATCCCAATTGAGGTGTGGAGAAGCTTCGGAGACGTGGCAATAGTATGGCTAACTAAGCTTTTCAACCACATTTTTCGGTCAAACAAGATGCCCGGGGAGTGGAGGAAAAGCATATTAGTACCTATCTTCAAGAATAAAGCAGATATTCAAAGTTGTACTAACTAACGAGGGATTAAGCTTATGAGCCATACTATGAAAGTTTGGGAGAGAATCATCGAGCATCGCTTGAGGAGAGTGACGAAAGTCACTAAAAACCAATTCGGTTTTATGCCCGGGAGATCGACTACAGAGGCGACTTTCTTACTTCGCCAACTTATGGAGAGGTATAGGGGGCAGAAGGACCTACATATGGTCTTCATCGACTTGGAGAAGGCGTATGACAAGATACCAAGGACGATCATGTGGTAGGCTTTGGAGAAACACAAAATTCCAACAAAGTACATTACCCTCATCAGAGATATGTACGATCGTGTTATGACAAGTGTTCGCGCAGGTGATAGTGAGACCGATACCTTCTCAATCACGATAGGACTACATCAAGGGTCAACCTTGAGCCCATACATGTTTTCCTTGGTGATGGATGAGGTGACCAAGGATATACAAGGAGATATTCCTTGGTGTATGCTCTTTGCTGATGATGTGGTGCTAGTAGATGAAACTAGGGTAGGCGTGAATAGGAAGTTCGAGCTATGGAGGCAAACTTTGGAGTCAAAGAGGTTTAGACTTAGCAGGACCAAGACTGAGTACATGCGATGCAACTTTAGTGGTGTTGGTGGCGAAGACGGGGATATCAGTTTAGAAGGGAAAATAGTGCCCAAGAGGGACAACTTCCGTTACTTGGGATCAATGTTGCAAAGCAATGGTGATATCGATGAAGATGTTTGCCACATGATCAATGCAGGGTGGATAAAGTAGAGGCAGGCATCTGGTATCCTATGTGACAAAAAGGTCCCACAAAAGCTAAAAGGTAAGTTCTATAGGACGGCTTTCAGACTGGTGATGCTTTATGGGGCAGAATGTTGGCCCACTAAAAGACAACATATCCAACAAATGAGTGTCACGGAGATGCGCATGCTGCGTTGGATAGTGCGGCCATACAAGAAAGGACCGGATTAGGAACGAGGTAATTCGTGATAGGCTAGGGGTGGCACCGATTGATGAGAAGCTGGTCCAACACCGACTAAGGTGGTTTGGGCATATCCAAAGGAGGCCTCCAGAAGCTCCCGTTAACAATGGAACTTTAAAGAGTGGAGGATACTAGAAGGGGTAGAGGATGACCAAAGTTGACATGGGCGGAGACGATAAAAAGAGACCTGAGGGATTGAAATGTACCTAAAGTCTTGGCTCTTGATAGGACTGCATGGAGATAAGCGATCTATGTGCCAGAACCTTAGTCACTCGCTTCTTTTCTCTTTCCTTTTTTCCCCTTTTTTCCTTCTTTCTTCTTTCTTATTTTTTCTTTTTCTTTCTTTCTCCTTGTTTTAGTTCTCTTTTCTGTTGGGTTTCATATCTAGCCTACCACAACTTGCTTGGGAAAAAGGCTTTGATGTTGTTGTATTAAAAAATGATAGATTCCTTCAATTATACCAATACCATCGGGTGTAAGAAAAAGTCTCTAAGAGAAAAGGATATTTCATTGTTTAAAAAAAGACAGTGCATACATAAGAAATTCAAGAACAGTTAGAACTAACCTGTTTGGAATTGCATTGTAGTTTGAAGAAACATGGTTGTACAATAAAGGTACCGTTGAGCACGGCTCGGTCTTACTTCCAATGAGCTCAATTTTCATTGCCTTCCCATCAAGTTGAACACCATTGTATCTCTCAATAGCATCCAGAGCATCCACTTTCCTTGCAAAGACAACTTCCGCACTTCCCTAACAAGAAAAGGAGTCAAAGATCGGTGGTGTACAAAGTAGAGATGATATAAGATAGTTAAAGGAGACAGTACTCAACAATATACCTGTGATTTCCCATCCCTGTCATAGTTAACAGAATAACGCTTGAGCTCACCAATCTCTGAAAAGAGTTCCTGACAAGATAACAAAAGCACATCAGCTACAGTCATAATATAAGATGTTTTATACAACCAGTGTACTCATATATTTTATTACAACCAATACTCACATATTGGTTGTAATAACATCTATATTATGGTACAGAGGGAAGTCCCAATTAACCTAATGTGCTTAGAGTTGTGTATTGTTCGCGTTGATAACAAATACATGATACATTTTACTTTTCAAGACGAGAAGATTCAGTTTGAACCATGTATTACAGGACTTGTGTTACTTTGAAAAAACACAATAAACAATTTTAATTTGAACCATGAAGTTGTTACATATATCACAATAAACAATGTTCAGAATGACAGCAATGGTCGCATTGCCGCATGACTGATCCAGCCAGTGTGGTCACAATGAACATGGTTCAGTGTTAGACATTAGTACAGCATACATGATTGAAAGTACATCGATTTCATAGCAGAGTGACTCAACTTTCATAACATCCATGTTGCAGTTGGACCTATAGTTTCTTATGAGTTTACACTGTAAAACTTACAAAGACATGAGACTATACTGTATACATCATTGATCAAAGATCGGAAATTATGATCATATGCTTCCCACGGTGATGAGATTCGACCAGAGGAAGTACACATGAATTAAGACCTCAATCTTTCACACGGAGTATGAAATTCGTTGGTCAATAGTCACGGCCACTAAGAGATGGCTTCCTCAAAGAACCCTTACCCTAATTACCAAGGGTTTTCACGTTGCCACTCAAACGACATTACTAGAGTATATAGAGACAATAGTGATTAAAAACTGTATTGTGAAGAATTTATAATGAAAATACTCTACACAGGAGAAAGGAACACATAGTTCAAGTTCATTACAGATGTATTACAAAGAATAGCTAAGATATTACATATTACAATAAACAAACAAGAATATGTTATTGACAAGAATTAGGATGGCAATAGCATTTCACAAGAAAGTATGGTGTGATAGTCATACCTCCACTCAGCATAACTACAGAGTGAGGAACTAAAGCTACTACTGTCTTTGGAAATGCCGTGACTTGTCTCCACTCCAAATTAGTTAAAGTTCAAGCTTTGTCCTAACTAAAAAAACATCTGTAGTTTGACCAAGTCAGCAGAAAATGTGATAATATCTACACCTTCAAATACATATAGCACGAAAATATATTATACAATGAATCTAATGAAACTATTTCGATGTTGTAGATATTGGTATATTTTTCTATGAACTTGGTCAAACTTAAAAAAGTTACTTAGAGCATAGCTCGAACTTCAATTAATTTGGAGCGAAAGGGAGTAGTATCCTGCGGCGAGGATCTTAAGAGCAACAGTAACAGCAACAGAAGAACGGCAAGCACCTGGACGTCCTCGACGGTGACACTGGCGTTGAGGTTGGAGACGTGCAGCTTCGTCCCCGTCTCGAGTGTCCGCGGGGCGGCCACCGGAGGCGGCGGCGGGGAGGTTGCCATGGCGGCAACGTGCTCGGAGTAGATACCGTACGGTGAGTCGGCGGCGGCAGGCTGGACGGGCGGGCAACGGCTAGCGACGTTAGGGTTTCTTGCGGAGGGAGGGAGGGCCTGAAGCCCGGTAGGGAGTGTGAACGCGACGACATACCTTGGGGACTGATGGCGGGTACGGCATGGTCCGGGCGGACGGCGCCGCCCGGCGAGTGGGCCCGGAAGAGAAGGAGAGGCTGGGGCTGGCTCTGGGCCTGGACTTGGATTGCATGATAAGGTCGTCTAGCGACATATCCAGGCCACTCGACATGGTCGCTGGCCGCGTGAGGGCGAACAGGCTCTACGACGGCGGCGGAGAAAACGAAGGCGCGGCGGCGGAGAAAACGAAGGCGCGGCTGCGGTAATGCGGCGGCGGCGACGGCGGCGGCGGCGTGTGCAATGGATGCGTGCGGGCGCCTCCGGATTTATTCCTTTGTGCCGAAGTTTTTTTTTCTACTTCTATCTATATCTATATCTATATCTATACCTAATATCTATATTTATATACCTAATAATAAAGGAGCTGAGGTTTCTGATTTCGTCAACACTTTTTCTTGGACCGTTTTGCTCTCCCACCTATTGGCATAATACTACATTTTACCATTGTACCGGTTCAGGTTTTATTCCTTCCGACCTTGGCCCCCGAACGATCCCCTCCCGTCGTCTCGATGTTGGCCGGCTTCGATAGAACCTATCACGCTCGCGGCTTGCCCATTACAGATGTATTCTTGGGTCGGCCCAGCCAAACGGCTCGCACCAGTGAAGATTCCGCGGCAAGAAAACCCAGCGCCTAGAGCTATTCCACGAGAGGAAACATGTTTTAGTCCCACCCTGCTTGTTTACATCGAGACTCGCCTGTTTAAATCTAAAGGTATAAACGATGCCCCCCATAGGGGGCCTCACAACGATTTGCGCCTCGTGGCCGTCGGATTGTGCCTTGCCTCGAATCTCAGCCGTTCAATTGCTTTCACCGCATCATATAAAAAGGGTCTCCACGGTGAAAACCCTAGCCAGCTTTCCCCCTGGCCGCTGCCCAATCCCAGCGCGGCTCCTTCGCCTCCTCCATGTCGCCGCTCGCATCGCCTCCCATTCCTCTTTCGCCCTTCGCCGCTGCCGGCCGTCAGGAGCAGCGCATAGAGCCGCTGCTGTCCTCTTCAACCCCGATTCCCTCCATGTCCCCGCGTCTCCTCCTCGATCCGCTCCATCTCCTCGCAGGCGCAGTGGGATGGCTAAGAAGTCGGCCACTGATACGTCTCCGACGTATCGATAATTTCTTATGTTCCATGCCACATTATTGATGATATCTACATGTTTTACGCATACTTTATGTCATATTTATGCATTTTCCGGCACTAACCTATTAACGAGATGCCGAAGAGCCGATTCTTTGTTTTCTGCTGTTTTTGGTTTCAGAAATCCTAGTAAGGAAATATTCTCGGAATTGGACGAAATCAACGCCCAGGGGCCTATTTTGCCACGAAGCTTCCAGAAGACCGAAGGGAAGACGAAGTGGAGCCACGGGGCGCCGCCACACTAGGGCGGCGCGGCGCGGCCCAAGGGGGGCCCGCGCGGCCCTAGCCTGTGGGGCCCCCGTGTGGCCCCCTGACCTGCCCTTCCGCCTACATATAGTCTTCGTCGCGAAACCCCCAGTACCGAGAGCCACGATATGGAAAACCTTCCAGAGATGCCGCCGCCGCCAATCCCATCTCGGGGGATTCAGGAGATCGCCTCCGGCACCCTGCCGGAGAGGGGATTCATCTCCCGGAGGACTCTACACCGCCATGGTCGCCTCCGGAGTGATGAGTGAGTAGTTCACCCCTGGACTATGGGTCCATAGCAGTAGCTAGATGGTTGTCTTCTCCTCATTATGCTTCATTGTCGGGTCTTCTGAGCTGCCTAACATGATCAAGATCATCTATCTGTAATGCTATATGTTGTGTTTGTTGGGATCCGAGGATAGAGAATACTATGTTATGTTGATTATCAATTTTTACCTATGTGTTGTTTATGATCTTGCATGCTCTCCGTTATTAGTAGAGGCTCTGGCCAAGTTTTTACTCTTAACTCCAAGAGGGAGTATTTATGCTCGATAGTGGGTTCATGCCTCCATTAAATGCAGGACGATGACAGAAAGTTCTAAGGTTGTGGATGTGCTGTTGCCACTAGGGATAAAACATTGATGCTATGTCTGAGGATGTAGTTATTGATTACATTACGCACCATACTTAATGCAGTTGTCTGTTGTTGGCAACTTAATACGCAACTTAATACTGGAAGGGGTTCGGATGATAACCTGAAGGTGGACTTTTTAGGCATAGATGCATGCTGGATAGCGGTCTATGTACTTTGTCGTAATGCCCAATTAAATCTCACAATACTCATCATATCATGTATGTGCATTGTCATGCCCTCTCTATTTGTCAATTGCCCAACTGTAATTTGTTCACCCAACATGCTATTTATCTTATGGGAGAGACACCACTAGTGAACTGTGGACCCCGGTCCATTCTTTTACATCGAATACAATCTACTACAATACTTGTTCTATTGTTCTCTGCAAACAATCATCATCCACACTATACATCTAATCCTTTGTTACAGCAAGCCGGTGAGATTGACAACCTCACTGTTTCGTTGGGGCAAAGTACTTTGGTTGTGTTGTGCAGGTTCCACGTTGGCGCCGGAATCCCTGGTGTTGCGCCGCACTACATCTCGCCGCCATCAACCTTCAACGTGCTTCTTGACTCCTACTGGTTCGATAAACCTTGGTTTCTAACTGAGGGAAACTTACTGCTGTACGCATCACACCTTCCACTTGGGTTTCCCAACGGTCGCGTGCTGTACGCGTGTCAAGCTAAATTTCTGGCGCCGTTGCCAGGGAGATCAAGACACGCTGCAAGGGGAGTCTCCACATCCCAATCTGTTTACTTTGTTTTTGTCTTGCTTTTATTTTATTTAGTACTTTGTCTGCTGCACTAAAACAAAACACACAAAAATTAGTTGCTAGTTTTACTTTATTTGCTATCTTGTTTGCTATATTAAAAACATAAAAAAATTAGTTACTTGCATTTACTTTATCTAGTTTGCTTTATTTACTGTTACTAAAATGGGTACTCTTGAAAATACTAAGTTGTGTGACTTCACAACCACAAATAATAATGATTTCTTATGCACACCTATTACTCCACCTGCTACTACAGCGGAATTCTTTGAAATTAAACCTGCTTTACTGAATCTTGTTATGCGAGAGCAATTTTCTGGTGTTAGTTCTGATGATGCTGCTGCCCATCTCAATAATTTTGTTGAACTTTGTGAAATGCAAAAGTATAAGGATGTAGATGGTGACATTATTAAATTAAAATTATTTCCTTTCTCACTAAGAGGAAAAGCTAAAGATTGGTTGCTATCTCTGCCTAAGAATAGTATTGATTCATGGACTAAATGCAAGGATGCTTTTATTGGTAGATATTATCCCCCTCCTAAAATTATATCTTTGAGGAGTAGCATAATGAATTTTAAACAATTGGATACTGAGCATGTTGCACAAGCATGGGAAAGAATGAAATCTTTGGTTAAAAATTGCCCAACCCATGGACTGACTACTTGGATGATCATCCAAACCTTTTATGCAGGACTGAATTTTTCTTCGCGGAACCTATTGGATTCAGCTGCTGGAGGTACCTTTATGTCCATCACTCTTGGTGAAGCAACAAAGCTTCTTGATAATATGATGATTAATTACTCTGAATGGCACACGGAAAGAGCTCCACAAGGTAAAAAGGTAAATTCTGTCGAATAAACCTCTTCCTTGAGTGATAAGATTGATGCTATTATGTCTATGCTTGTGAATGGTAGGACAAATGTTGATCCTAATAATGTTCCGTTAGCTTCATTAGTTGCTCAAAAAGAATATGTTGATGTGAATTTCATTAAAAATAACAATTATGATAATTCTAGGCCATATCCTGCTAATGGTAACTCTTATGGTAGATATGCTTCACCTAATGAGGAAAAGATGTTAGAAATTGAAAGATCCACCAAGAACTTTATGCAATCACAATATGAGCAAAATAAATTGTTTACTAAAACTATGAATGAGCAATCTACCTTGTTGAAGAATATAGGAAATCAACTTGAAAATCTGAATATGGAAATCTTTGGGTTACAAACTAAACTTGCAAATGCTGAAAACCGAATCTCATACATGTCTGCGTCACAATCTTCTTTAATTAATAAAATGGCTGCTAAACCTGAGGATATAGATAATAAAATTGTTACTACAGCAAATGCCATCCAAGTTAGAATTAATGAGAATATAAAATTGATGCCCGAATTGCGTGCTAGGTGGGAAAAAGAAGAAAATGAAAAAGAAGATAATATAGCTAAAGTTTGGACTATTACCACTACTAGTAATGCTAATGCTACACATGTTGCTGCACCTCCTACTATTAATGGTAAAAGAATTGGTATTAGCAATGTTTCCACTTCTAATGCAAAGCGTGAAAAACTGCTAAACCGCTAAAAGCTCATTAAACTGCTTGTGATAAAACTGCTGAAATTTTTTCCAACATTGGGGATAATGATCCCATTGCTTTAGATTATAATGGTTTGGATTTTGATGATTGCCACATCTCTGAAGTTATAAAGTTCTTACAAAAACTTGCTAAGAGTCCTAATGCTAGTGCTATAAATTTGGCTTTCACGAAACATATTACAAATGCTCTCATAAAAGCTAGAGAAGAGAAACTAGAACGCGAAACTTCTATTCCTAGGAAGCTAGAGGATGGTTGGGAGCCCATCATTAAGATGAAGGTCAATGATTTTGATTGTAATGCTTTATGTGATCTTGGTGCAAGTATTTCCGTTATGCCTAAGAAAATTTATAATATGCTTGACTTGCCACCATTGAAAAATTGTTATTTGGATGTTAATCTTGCTGATAATTCTACAAAGAAACCTTTGGGGAGAGTTGATAATGTTCGCATTACCGTTAACAATAACCTTGTCCCCGTTGATTTTGTTGTCTTGGATATATAATGCAATGCATCTTGTCCCATTATATTGGGAAGACCTTTTCTTCGAACTGTTGGTGCTATTATTGATATGAAGGAAGGTAATATTAAATATCAATTTCCTCTCAAGAAAGGTATGGAACACTTCCCTAGAAAGAGAATGAAGTTACCTTTTGATTCTATCATTAGAACAAATTATGATGTTGATGCTTCGTCTCTTGATAATACTTGATATACACTTTCTGCGCCTAGCTGAAAGGCGTTAAAGAAAAGCGCTTATGGGAGACAACCCATGTTTTTACTTCTGCACCTTTATTTTATATTTGAGTCTTGGAAGTTGTTACTACTGTAGCAACCTCTCCTTATCTTAGTTTTGTGCATTGTTGTGCCAAGTAAAGTCGTTGATAGTAAGGTTCATACTAGATTTGGATTACTGCGCAGAAACAGATTTCTTTGCTGTCACGAATCTGGGCCTAATTCTCTGTAGGTAACTCATAAAATTATGCCAATTTACGTGAGTGATCCTCAGATATGTACGCAACTTTCATTCAATTTGAGCATTTTCATTTGAGCAAGTCTGGTGCCTCAATAAAATTCGTCTTTACGAACTGTTCTGTTTTGACAGATTCTGCCTTTTATTTCGCATTGCCTGTTTTGCTATGCTTGATGGATTTTTCGATTCCATTAACTTTCAGTAGCTTTGTGCAATGTCCAGAAGTATTAAGAATGATCATGTCACCTCTGAACATGTAAATTTTAATTGTGCACTAACCCTCTAATGAGTTGTTTTGAGTTTGGTGTGGAGGAAGTTTTCAAGGATCAAGAGAGGGAGATGATACAATATGATCAAGGAGAGTGAAAGCTCTAAGCTTGGGGATGCCCCGGTGGTTCACCCCTGCATATATTAAGAAGACTCAAGCGTCTAAACTTGGGGATGCCCAAGGCATCCCCTTCTTCATCGACAACATTATCAGGTTCCTCTAGTGAAACTATATTTTTATTCCATCACATCTTATGTACTTTGCTTGGAGCGTCTGTTTGTTTTTGTTTTTGTTTTTGTTTGAATAAATGGATCCTAGCATTCATTGTGTGGGAGAGAGACACGCTCCGCTGTTGCATATGGACAAATATGTCCTTAGGCTTTACTCATAATATTCATGGCGAAAGTTTCTTCTTCGTTAAATTGTTATATGGTTGGAATTGGAAAATGATACATGTAGTAACTGCTATAATGTCTTGGATAATGTGATACTTGGCAATTGTTGTGCTCATGTTTAAGCTCTTGCATCATATACTTTGCACCTATTAATGAAGAAATACATAGAGCTTGCTAAAATTTGGTTTGCATAATTGGTCTCTCTAAGGTCTAGATAATTTCTAGTATTGAGTTTGAACAACAAGGAAGACGGTGTAGAGTCTTATAATGTTTACAATATGTCTTTTATGTGAGTTTTGCTGCACCGCTTCATCCTTGTGTTTGTTTCAAATAAACCTTGCTAGCCTAAGCCTTGTATCGAGAGGGAATACTTCTCATGCATCCAAAATCCTTGAGCCAACCACTATGCCATTTGTGTCCACCATACCTACCTACTACATGGTATTTCTCCGCCATTCCAAAGTAAATTGCTTGAGTGCTACCTTTAAAATTTCCATTCTTCACATTTACAATATATAGCACATGGGACAAATAGCCTAAAAACTATTGTGGTATTGAATATGTACTTATGCACTTTATCTCTTATTAAGTTGCTTGTTGTGCGATAACCATGTTCCTGGGGACGCCATCAACTACTCTTTGTTGAATATCATGTGAGTTGCTATGCATGTTCGTCTTGTCTGAAGTAAGGGAGATTTACCACTAAAATGGTTAGAGCATGCATAATGTTAGAGAAGAACATTGGGCCGCTAACTAAAGCCATGATCCATGGTGGAAGTTTCAGTTTTGGACAAATATCCTCAATCTCATATGAGAAAATTAACAATTGTTGAATGCTTATGCATAAAAGAGGAGTCCATTATCTGTTGTCTATGTTGTCCCGGTATGGATGTCTAAGTTGAGAATAATCAATAGCGAGAAATCCAATGCGAGCTTTCTCCTTAGACCTTTGTACAGGCGGCATAGAGGTACCCCTTTGTGACACTTGGTTAAAACATGTGCATTGCGATGATAATCCAGGTAATCCGAACTAATTAGGACAAGGTGTGGGCACTATTAATATACTATGCATGAGGCTTGCAACTTGTAGGATATAATTTACATAACACATATGCTTTATTACTACCGTGACAAAATTGTTTCTTGTTTTCAAAATAAAAGCTCTAGCACAAATATAGCAATCAATGCTTTCCTCTTTGAAGGACCATTCTTTTACTTTCATGTTGAGTCAGTTCACCTATTTCTCTCCATCTCAAGAAGCAAACACTTGTGTGAACTGTGCATTGATTCCTACATACTTGCATATTGCACTTGTTATATTACTCTATATTAACAACTATCCATGAGATATACATGTTACAAGTTGAAAGCAACCGCTGAAACTTAATCTTCCTTTGTGTTGCTTCAATGCCTTTACTTTGAATTATTGCTTTATGAGTTAACTCTTATGCAAGACTTATTGATGCTTGTCTTGAAGTACTATTCATGAAAAGTCTTTGCTATATGATTCATTTGTTTACTCATGTCATTTACATTGTTTGGATCGCTGCATTCATTACATATGCTTACAATAGTATGATCAAGGTTATGATGGCATGTCACTCCAGAAATTATCTTTGTTATCGTTTACCGCTTCTGACGAGCGTAAACTAAGCTTGGGGATGCTGATACGTCTCCGACGTATCGATAATTTCTTATGTTCCATGCCACATTATTGATGATATCTACATGTTTTACGCATACTTTATGTCATATTTATGCATTTTCCGGCACTAACCTATTAACGAGATGCCGAAGAGCCGATTCTTTGTTTTCTGCTGTTTTTGGTTTCAGAAATCCTAGTAAGGAAATATTCTCGGAATTGGACGAAATCAACGCCCAGGGGCCTATTTTGCCACGAAGCTTCCAGAAGACCGAAGGGAAGACGAAGTGGGGCCACGGGGCGCCGCCACACTAGGGCGGCGCGGCCCAAGGGGGGCCCGCGCGGCCCTAGCCTGTGGGGCCCCCGTGTGGCCCCCTGACCTGCCCTTCCGCCTACATATAGTCTTCGTCGTGAAACCCCCAGTACCGAGAGCCACGATACGGAAAACCTTCCAGAGATGCCGCCGCCGCCAATCCCATCTCGGGGGATTCAGGAGATCGCCTCCGGCACCCTGCCGGAGAGGGGATTCATCTCCCGGAGGACTCTACACCGCCATGGTCGCCTCCGGAGTGATGAGTGAGTAGTTCACCCCTGGACTATGGGTCCATAGCAGTAGCTAGATGGTTGTCTTTTCCTCATTATGCTTCATTGTCGGGTCTTGTGAGCTGCCTAACATGATCAAGATCATCTATCTGTAATGCTATATGTTGTGTTTGTTGGGATCCGAGGATAGAGAATACTATGTTATGTTGATTATCAATTTTTACCTATGTGTTGTTTATGATCTTGCATGCTCTCCGTTATTAGTAGAGGCTCTGGCCAAGTTTTTACTCTTAACTCCAAGAGGGAGTATTTATGCTCGATAGTGGGTTCATGCCTCCATTAAATCTGGGACAGATGAGAAAGTTCTAAGGTTGTGGATGTGCTGTTGCCACTAGGGATAAAACATTGATGCTATGTCCGAGGATGTAGTTATTGATTACATTACGCACCATACTTAATGCAATTGTCTGTTATTTGCAACTTAATACTGGAAGAGGTTCGGATGATAACCTGAAGGTGGACTTTTTAGGCATAGATGCATGTTGGATAGCGGTCTATGTACTTTGTCGTAATGCCCAATTAAATCTCACAATACTCATCATATCATGTATGTGCATTGTCATGCCCTCTCTATTTGTCAATTGCCCAACTGTAATTTGTTCACCCAACATGCTATTTATCTTATGGGAGAGACACCACTAGTGAACTGTGGACCCCGGTCCATTCTTTTACATCGAATACAATCTACTACAATACTTGTTCTACTGTTCTCTGCAAACAATCATCGTCCACACTATACATCTAATCCTTTGTTACAGCAAGTCGGTGAGATTGACAACCTCACTGTTTCGTTGGGGCAAAGTACTTTGGTTGTGTTGTGCAGGTTCCACGTTGGCGCCGGAATCCCTGGTGTTGCGCCGCACTACATCTCGCCGCCATCAACCTTCAACGTGCTTCTTGACTCCTACTGGTTCGATAAACCTTGGTTTCTAACTGAGGGAAACTTACTGCTGTACGCATCACACCTTCCACTTGGGGTTCCCAACGGTCGCGTACTGTACGCGTGTCAGCCACCGCGACCTCGGCCGCTCCCTTGCGCGTGCGCGGCTGCCGGCGCCATCCCCGCCGCCAGTCCCTCTCTGGACGGCGCGGGCGACACCGGTCTCCGGGCGGCGTGACCGGTCTCCCTTTTTTCCCCATCGAGGCCACCTCGGCAGCAGCAGCTACAGCCGGCGGTCATCGCGGGGACGACGGACATGGTAGCAGGAGCAGCAGGTGGTCGCTGCTTCCAGGTCGCGCTTCATCTCCTCCGCCTTCCTCCGCTTGCCCCTTCTCCCCGCCAGCGAGCTCCCGGGAAGGAGGCCGCTCTCCTCCGTTTCTTTTTTCCCCCTCCCGTCTTGCATCCTCTCTCTCTCTTCTTTTCTATCCAAGAAGTCAACGACAACGCACCAACACAGGCGGAGGCTTTCAAAAGCCACGAGGAGCGGAGGAAGACACGATATTGGAGGTCAGCCACGGCAGATGCAGCAGACTTGATGGATGCAGCAGACTTGATGGCGAGGAGGGCTTCTGGGGTGCGAGGTGCGTGACCGTCACCTCCATCTTGCCCCTTGAAATTCAGCGCCGTGTCTGGTGGGTTTCTGCCTCCTCGGCCCATGGCTCTTGGTCAGCAGACGGGGGAGGCTCCACCACTACTGTAGACTACAACGAGGTGAGGTACAACTTATTGGTCCCTCTCCCTCTCCTAGAATCCATGTCTGAACTTTCTCGCTCTCTGATGTAGAAATTTTTGTGCGCGCCAACTGCTTGATGCTATGCTAAAACAGTTTATGTTGCAGGCTATCCATGGTGTGGTCACATCCATGCTTGGAGAGCGATGGATGGCGCAAAGAAGGGGATGCCTGGAAGTTCATGGCTTTGGCTCCGTCGACCTCCCTCGTGGAGGAACGGCCGGGATGGAAATCGAGCTGGTGAACCTTCAACTAGAAGGCTTTGTTTTGACCAGCAGCGAGCAAGGAGAGGATCGGCATCGGCCAGCTGGCATCAGGGAGGAGCTGCGGTAACAACCAGGCAGCAGGGAGGGGCAGCCAAAGCTATCGGGTGGCACGGACCAGTAGTATCGAAGCAGCTGCAAGCCAACTACAGCGTCTCAGTCTCCCAGCGCTTGCTGGCGTAGTACGGCTATGTGTCGGGTCAGGTATCGCTTCAGTTTTGCTTCCTCTCTCGCTTCATTTTCAGTTGGTGTAGGTAGAGTATCAGCGCTTGATGCATGCATATATCTGCTGTAGTTCAGGGTTGGAGCGTGACGAGGAGATGCAGCAGGTGCCGGAGACGGGAGGCAGCCTGCATTGTCATGCGGGAGGGGCGACAGTGATAACAATAAGCTTCTTGAGCATTGCGAGGTCAGTTAATTTTTGTGCTTCTTTTGTATCCTGAATTGACATGCTCATGGTTTGCTTGGCCGTAGCCGACATCAGCGTCAACCATCACAATTGCCCGTTAGCAGTCATCATAGAATAGCTATCGTATTTCTTGGTGGACTAGGTGCTAGCTTGCTCTGTATACTCATTTTCTGCCTTGTAGTAGTCTGCAAGAAGGAGCAGCAGTGATGGCGAGAAATCCAAGAGATGAACCCAAATATTCGTCCACTCTACCTTGCTTGCTCTTTGCATTGTGTTTAAAACATAGAAGTATTCAGACTTCGTCATGTATAAAATGTATGTCCAAGAGTATTTAATGGTACTTCCATACCAAAGTACAAACAAGTGCAAACTTTTTCAGTATGAGTAGAACAAGGTCTCATCTGGCAAGCTCTTGCAGCTAGGCCTGCTAGATTAATCTATACATTGAGCAGGGTTTGTGTGCTGCAAGTGCATGTGTCTTTGCTCTAAAGGTTTTTTCCTGTTAACTTTCAGTGTTTAGTGCAATACAACACGGACCTATCAATATGTCTACTCACTACTAATAAGCTAGAATTGTGGCTCTTCTTCTGTAAACTTTCAGGTGCTATAAACTTTAGCTGTTTTGGATCTTCTGAAAACGAAAAGATGTGGTTGTGGAGCTGACCCAGGTGGCAAAGAAGAACACCAACGACCTGATGGACGTGCAGCTGTATATGCACTTCTTATGCTCACATTTTCTTCTGAAAACGGAACGAGATGGATTTATGATATATCACATTATCATCAAGAGAAAGAACTTAATGGTCTGTATATGCACTTCTTATGTTCACATTCAGTTCACAGTCATCGTTTTCTTCATTATCTTTCCCATGTATTCATTTTCCAACATTGTTTTGGGATTTGGGAGGAAGTTTACCATCTGAAACTACTTTCAAGATATATGTTTTATTCTTATTATATTTCCTATTTATTCTGGATGCATATGGAGTTGATATCTTAAATTGAATTTCCATCATGGGAATCAGAAAATAGCTTTCAGACTTCATATAAAGAGACTAATTATGGCTATATACGTTGGTTCTTTTTCTATTATAGTACATAGTTGTATTGCTGCATAATAATATCAAATGCAGAAGTTATTCATTTCACGCCTCCACAAAGATTAGATTTGACTGGCCGGTAGATTTTACCTCAGTGAATCTGAGCCGTTCCTTTTTTTTCACCACATTGGTATAAAATGTTTCTCAGCAGGTGAAAACCCTAGCCGCCACAAGCCAATCCCTTGCTAGCTTTTGTTGTTATGCCTTACAGTTTTATTTTATGTCATTTATTCAACCAAAAATTATGGTGTTCTTACCTCTTACCTAAAGAAATGCTTTCATGCATGTGCTGCTGCAGGACACTCCCAAGGATATTCAGGGTTCCTTATATAGAATATTATTCGATCTTATGCTAAAAACATGGTCTTTCAAAGGCTGAGTACCATCTTGAATTATAAGAAGATAGCAAAGTTCGTGTGAATTGCTCTTTAATGCATCTACATGGTTCCTGTGAACATGTCGATGTCTGGAGCCCAGTCCAATGATTTATGAAATAGCAAAGAAAGTTGCTGGCAAGCTCAAGGGCCCAACATTATCTGGTACTTATGACATCTTTACTCTACTCTGTAGATGTTGCGTGAATTTTACGAGAGACAACTTATTCGGTGGAATCATATGTAAATTAAAAATCCATGCTAGCATACGGACAAATGCATTATACAAGCAAGCTTCTCTTTCTGGCCCAGTTGTGCTCTTCATTTCTTTCCCTGGAAAACACTAGTGCAGAGTGCAGCATTTTTCTTATTTTTTTCTCTCGAGAAAACACAAAAAAACGGCATTTCTCTTATGTCTGAAACACTCTTTAGTCTTTGTTGATCCAGTTTCATACTCTCAGAAATTCAATTGCCAGTTTTCTGTCTCATTTTTATATCTACAGGGTAGTTCAACGAAGAAACAATCCGGTGGTTTGCAATCAAAGACAACATATGAGCTCCCAGTTTCAAAGCTTTATATTCAGGTAGGGCTTATCAGAAAATCACGAGTTTCTCAGATTTTGGGCCACCATGTAAATCCGGAAGCAGTTTTTAAAACAAAATAAATGCTAGAGTATATGCTCATAGGTAGATGAGTAATACAGGAACAAAAAGCTTGGCTAGTGCATTTATATAGTGACATAAGTTGAATCATGAACACATGAAGTAAGATTCTGAACTTTTATTTATGCCAACTAGAAAATTCAATGCACAAGCTGTACAAATATAGATTCAGTACAGTTTTATGTAGGAATGGATGAATCACTTTGCAAGCTCGATCATTCCTCTGATAAATATATGCTATCCAGTATACCGGCTGCTAGCATAGTTTCTAAGTGCTAATTAAGGCGTTTGCTCCGGTACAACCCCCTCCCCCAAACTCAGTTTGGGCTTAAACGGGCTCAAACACAAGGACGGCTGAGATCACTCGATACCCCTTCGATATTAGTACAAAATTGATATATTTATCCCTATACAAAATCCGTACGGCCCAATTCAATTATACCATATACGAGTAAGATCCTGTTAAAAAAAAATCGAGTAAGACAGCGATGTGGCCTGGCACAGACTTTGGTGGATGATGGCAGTCGGCGGCGTGACAGCCACAGGGAATAACAAGCTGGCCGGCCGGCACGATAAAACATGACCGCGGCAGGACGTTGCAGATCGGTGTGCCGCCGGACTGTCCGGCTGAGCAAGGGCCTCCGTCTGGTGCCGGACACCTCCACGATGATGCGGTTGGAAGTGAGCTCCACGAGCGTGTGCCCGTAGCCCCGGCCGTGGCGTAGACCAACGCCTGCTCGTGATTGAAAAACCTGCTGCTCTTCGACAACGGCCTCTCCGGTGAGCTCGCGCGCCGCTCGGCGGGCTGCAGCTGCTCAAGTCCCTTCGCGCCGGCGGCTGCCGCGACCTCTCGGTCCCCATCCCCGACTCCTTCTCCAAGCTCTTGAGCCTTGTTGAGATCGGTCTCGCCGACACCAAGACGCTACCTGTATACACGGCCACGCTCTCGGGGCCCATGCAACCGGAGCTGGCCCGGTGCGCCACATGTTTTCTCCGCCGTCAGGGCCTGTTCAGCCTGCGGGTGCTGTTTGCGTGGCGGAACCATCTCGAAGGCGCCATGATCCATGTGCCGTTAATTTGGACCACTAGTGCTAACGGTGCTACTCCATTGATTGATCGCGGTTCCTGCCGGAGCTTGGCCGGAGCTTTCCATCCCGCCATCCCAACCAAGCTCACGTCAATGTAGAGCCTTTAGGCGTTCGACCTCTCGCGTCCACCATCCATCCACCAACGTGTATACCCATACGTGGTATATACCGGGGTCTTGAAATGGGCCTCAGTCAATTAATTAAATATACGGCTAAATATCCAAAAGCCCAAACTGAGTTTAAGGAGGGGGGGGGGGGGGGTTGTACTGGAGCAAGCCTCGCTAATTAAACTATTTAAACTGTGCATCTCTGAAACTACAATAGCACGTATTCCGAGAGCGAAAGTTAGAACTTTAAGTGGTCTTTATGTGATCATCTTGTCATGTGCTTGTCTAAATAAGAAAATAGCAGACAATGCTATTATTTGGTTGCCAAGTTATTGTGATAACCATACTACTGTTGTATGTGAAGCTGTGAACACAGAACCTTGGTTTCGGTGTATGTGCAGGATATTTTATTTATTTTTGCACTTGGGTAATATATTTCTAAGGAACTCAATCATATAAACTTTGCTTGCGGAATATTCTGATGCTGTAAATTGGATTTTGTATCATTGATGTTGTTTATTTAATACCTAGACACAGTACAATTTTAATTATGAAGTTTCAGCTTCAGTCTAAGAAGATGACCTTTTGTTTGTAAAATGTTAGCAACTCTAAAACATATAGAGTTGTTCATTGTGAATGGTAGGTAACAGCTACGTCCAACCGCTACGACTTCTCCTACTTGGCAAATGACGATTTTCATACAGTGCTCTTTAATCTGGAATTGTTTAGCTAAAAGTATTTTATGTTCCGTAGTTCTGCCATGCTTAAAAATGTATTAGCACAAAGCAGCTTGGCATTTGCATACTGGTTATGTCAGAATTTTATACTATTTGATTCAGCCTCCTCCCCATACATGTTTTCCAGATCTGCTACTCTGGTCCCCATCTGTCATAGTATTCTGCCAGTTATTTCTTAAAATTATTCTGAACTATAAGGGTTTATTTAGGCTTCCATATAATATATATAATTGTGAACCAAGTTTGGGTACTCCTTGCCTTCTATCTGGTTATTCCGAGATAATAAGAAGCGTTTCCTGTGAAACTACTTTTCTGCCCGTTCCATCTCATTGCATTTTAATTATCAGACATAAAATAGATTGGGGTATATAATTACTACATGTGGAACTCCTATAAATGCAGTGGCAGCATAAAATTATAGCTTCTGCTTGCAGCAATTTTGATTTATGACAGTTCGGCCTGCATCAGCGCTGCGAGCCGGCAGCGCTGCAGGTGGCGCTCCCCACCTCCGGCACCGTAACGCATTTGTAGGGGCGTGACATCTCGTGGTGCCCATCTCCTGGTCGAGATGTACCTACTGTACTCCACGCTAGAGATGACTGATCTGAGGGCTGAGCTTCAGTACGTCAACGCCTCGGTGCTCCATCTGCTCGCCTTTTCACATCCTCCAAGCCAGCTGGTAGCCCCCAATCCTAACTCTCCTTGCGTTTTACCTCTTTTTGATCTGTGTTGTGAATTGTACTGCTCTTGGATTGTATCCATGTTCAGGAGCTGGGAGGCTTTCAGCATTGGATGGACTTTTCAACCAGTGAACTGTATTGTTACATGTGAACTAACAAACATTCAGTTAATTGAGGTTAGATTTGTATAGCTTCTATTGATGATTATCCAACTATGTTGCATGGTGTGATGTGTGCAATCTGGCAATGAGGTGAAAAACATGTCTTCACTGAAATCCATTAGGAACTTTAGTGAGTCAAAACAATTTTTCCTATATACTAAAATAGTGAGCTCTAAAATATCCTGTTTAATATTATCTGGTAGTGCCATCACTCGAAATCACTTGAGCATCCGTTTCTTCTCAGGTGCAGTGGAAACTGTGCGCTGCTGTGTGGTTTGGATGGCTGACGCCTGAACCAGTGGTTGGCTGGTTGAGGTTGGTTCCAGACACATTTTCTCCATCCCCTTTCCCGATCCAGGGTTGCGTTGTTCTTGATCCCAAGTTGTGCTTTTTAGTCTGTTTCTAATGTGAGCTTGTGACTGTTCTTTGTACAGGTTCACGTGGAACCACTGTGTTTGTGTTTGCTCTTTTACTCTGAATCATGCATGCTTTGGTTTCGATGTTTGTATAGTTACTGATCTCTATATTTTTGGCTTTGTAGTTCAGTGTACTGATTTTCTCTTCCATTTTGTCGGTTCTTTGTAACTGTAAATTATTTGGCCATTTCTCAATGCAAAAATATATTATTTTGCCCGTGCCTTAAAGCTGGATCTAATCTTAGTAAAATAATTACCAAAATTAATGTTATAATAGCAGTTCTAGCAGTGTATATTACTGAATGAATATTTAAAATTTTGAGAATATTGTTTCCTTTAAAATAATAAATAGATAGTATATATGAATGTCGTGTTGGATCAGAAATCATGTTTCAAATGGACTTCAGCTAATGTGAACTGGGATCAGTATTCGCTTTGGACAGGATTTTTTGATATCGCAGCCAAGTATGATATATGCTTGTGTTCCAACAAATTTTCTGAAAAAGGAACTTTCAGTGAGTATTTGCCAGATATTGTCAGTACTTGATTCACACCACGAGGTAATAAAGTTTGTCCACTGTTTTTTTCCTCCTTTTGTTTGGCAGGATTATTTTAGGTTCCTTTTCTTCGACCTGCTTTGGTGTTATAGCAGTACAACACAAAAAAATGCGTAATTATGATTGTTCTTCTGCATGTTAAACGGGCATGCTTCTCTTTCACTGAGAAGAGGGACATTCAAAATCTAAAAGGTGTTTCACTGCTATCAAAGATGTTGCAATTGCGTAGTTAGTCTTTGATGTTGATTTGAATTTCTCTGCTGGTACTAAAAAATGCTAATATCAGTTGTGTATTTTCTGCATTTTGATGACTCACATAGTAATGTGTTCTCTCCATGTATATATTCCATTAGTTTGATTTTACTTGTGATGCCCAACCCATTGTTACATTTACTTATGGAGGTCCATTGGAAATTTGGCATTTTTGCTCAGAGGAGTACTCCATTAGCATTATCATTGTGAAAATGAGGACATAAATAATAGGAATAGAAATATAGAGTATCCTGTGCTGGTAGGGTCATTGTCTTCATCCTTGAACGTCTTTTGATGTTGTTTCTGTGGCTGCAACCAAGTTCACATTGACACACAAACGGATGGGCATCAATTTTTTGTTTTGTAAAAGCACTAGAGGCTGATGCTGAAGACCTCTGTCTTATCTTCTTGAAATAGCAGGCCCACGTTTGAAGACCTCTTAAATGATCAACATGTTTAGGCATCAAATTTTTGACAATAACTAACTATATACTTTGATGTTTGCTCTTTGAAGAGAAATCCATGATATATCTATTGTGACATTCATGAAGAAATCCCTGCTAAATCCACGAGAAATATATTGTGACATTCATGAAGAAATCCCTGCTATTCCATTATTCGTGTCATTGACGGCTTAGTTTTTTTTCCTGATGCCTATGCTACCTCTATATCTAAGCATTGCGTCTTCTAATCCTACTTTAGATATCGGTACTCTTTTTCTATCGATATGAATTTGATACTATAAAAATATACCAGGACCATATATGCGAGGAAATAACAAAACAATTCTGTGTTCATGAGTTATCCACATTTTGGAATTTTGACTGCATTGTTCCGGGATGGCCTTATCATCTCCTTACGAACATATTTAATCAGCACTCCATTGGTTCTCATGTTCCTAATGTTGCTTTCATAACAGGAATTGATGCATACGAACTGAATATTCTGCAAGCAAACTACGAAGAAAATTGGCAAATATGCTTGTTAGTCTTGTTTCAGTCGGGAAGTGTGCAAATATCTATAGTTGACTTCCAAAGAAGCTGCAAACAGGAATGATTTGTGCATGGATCAGTAGAATCAACCTAACATTTAACAGTGCATTGGGCAAAACCTTAGGCTTGCATGTTTATGGACCTCATGTATAAGAAACAATTGATATACCATCCCATTTATGTGCTTAGTAGGTTTGTTAATTCTGAAGCTTTTGTAATTCTCAAAAGAAAAATCCCCGTTATACAAAATTTATATTGGTAAGAGCTCCACGGGATCGTGAGCCAAGGCGAACATCTAAATCTAGTACGCTCTAAAGCTGCCTATCAGCAAGCCAAGTTGGAAATACTCAGCCGCATCGTTGCTTGGTTAATCTATGTATGCTATGTGAGCCAAAAAAAATATAAACGGAAGGGACTGTGTGAGGGCTTACTAGCGAGGACTGCTGGCGACGACGATCGCTTCTGCGGGAATCTGGAGGCGGATCCATACTTGAGACGAAGAGGATGCCGAACGCGGCCTAACACGGACCATTGATTGGTATGCGCGAAGGTTCACGCGGGAATTGAAGCCTGCGGATGGTCAAGAGAGAGGTAGGTTCGGAAGGGGTTATCTTTGGCTGCTAGGTCCTGCAGGGGCGGAGCCAGCTTTCAATCTTGAGGGGGGCAAAATAGTGTTGTAAACTTCATGAGGGGGGCAGAGTAAGCTAAATCAGCAAGAAATTACAGTTCTAGTGAGTAGTATTCTTCATAAAATCCAAACCATGGGGGTGGCTGAGCCCCCCCTCGTCCCCCCTTGTCTCCGTCCCTGAGGTCCTGGCTATGGCCTAGCTGGGCCAGAAAGTTCAGTTTATTTTTCTCTCCTCATACATGTCGATGTACCTAACACATGTCAGGCTGATGTTTCTCCTCTGGCAGGTGATTGGTATGCTATACCGTGTATTCTCCATTTATTTCTGTTTCTTGTGATTTTTATTGGTTCACAAGTGTGATGTTGTTCTTTTGATTCTGGATTTTTTTGTAGTGGATTTGAAAAAATATTACAATCTTAAACGGATCCAAAGAATTCTCTCACAAAGTGAGATGTGATATGAATTTAATTTTGGCGCCAACTCTTCATGGCTCGTGAGCTTGGGTAGAGGTCTTGTGAGACGTGGATGGCTTGAGATTGCGACCCGAGCAGACTACAACACTATCACAAAGCAGAGTTGGCAGAAGTTGTTGGCGGTCTTAAGACACTAAAATTAGTTGTTGATGTTTATCCAGGTTCGGTGGTTGCTGGGCAAAAAATGAAAAAGATGGAGTGGGCAGAATAGAAAGCTGACAAAAGGAAATGCTTGGGTTGGTTGCCGGCTAGGTCTGGCCAATCACTAGTGGAAAACAGGCCTAATGTCGCGGGTCGTATGACCCTTTTGTCGCGGGCGGCCAGCCGCGACAAGGGAGGCGCGACAAAAGGTCCACCACGTGGCAGCCGCGGGGCGCGCAGGGCACAGGCCCTTTTGTCGCGGGCGGTATTACCACCCGCGACAAAAGTCCCTCTACGTGGCGCGCGCACAACGCTGCTGCTTTAGGGTTTGAGGGGTGCAGCACACCCCCCCCCCCCGCCACCGATCGCCTGTTATTTCATTTTTTTTCATTCGAAAATAAAAGTTGCATATATTTGTACGCTACTAGAAGTTGTACACGTTCATTCATTATATATATATATATAGATCGATCAAACAAATATTGGAAGCAAAAGTCGATTCCCCTTACATATTCTTCCCTTACATATATATATATATACATGGAGCTCACGATCGACAGACAAGCGGTACTAACGACCGTCTATTTGGAGGTAGAGCATCTACTTGGACTAAACAAGCCTTTGTTGTTTAATACTTCTCTAACCAAAAGTCCCACCAGTTCCTCGGCGATTCCTAGTAGGTGTTCCTTTGGTTGGAGTATGTCCCGCATGTAGTCGACCTATATACGAAAATGAGATGAGTATGACTATATCAATCTTGATAACGAAATATTGATGATAATAAATGAAGTTGCGAATGTTATTGCTTACATTAAATTTATTTTTGTTCTGTTTCTCAGTGGTTAACATGCGAATAGACTCGCAAACGTAGTATCCACATAGATTCGTCCCTTGTGGCTGATGGGGGCACGGTACAGGAGTAAATGTTAGCTTCTCTGCCCAGGTAATCTCCTTATGATGATTCTTCAAAGCTCTCCAAGCCCTACCAGGCAAAAGAATGATTGAATGAGTGGATAATTAATTGATATCTCACGAAAGATAAAGCGCGGCAATGAAGGAAATTACACTTGGAGCAACTTCTGCAAGTCGTGGAACCCATCCACGCCTCTACTCAGTGGGTCTCTTACTTCAACTATTCCCTTATCAGGTTGAATGTCTAGTAGAATCCAGTGGAAGCTGCACATGTTATGCATATACGTCAGGAATTACAATTAACATCGAGTAAAAAAAATTGAATGTGCATAAAAGATCATTAAGACTCTCACTCGTAGTTGTAAGGAAACAATATTGAATCACAGAAATATTGCTCCCCCAAAAACCTTAGTAGGTTTCTCCCCGTTTCTTCGCGTTTATGCTTTACCGTTTCAACATGTATTTTATCTGGGTCAATAAACCTAACATTGATAATATTATTACTTTTGCATTCACTGATCTTCAGTCTGCATAAGAGAACACATAACATATAATGAGTATATGCAATGAAAACGAACATGAACTGAATGAAAATGAACTTATATGTAGTTAACAACTTACAAGCAATAGCAACTCATGAGAGATTTGTCGAGGGCATCTAGATTGAATAACTGCCAGAGTTCATTCATCTCAATATGGATCTCCTCCTTTCGGTAGTAATATTCAAATGGTATACTCACCACGATGTACCTTATGTTCTCCTTGCATGCATCAAGGTACCACTGATGCAAATTCCGCATATGTGTTGGCAATTTATGCAGCTGCTCTTTGCTGACCAAGTCGGCCCCGTAGTCAAATTTAGGAGCTATATCAGCAATGGGTAGTGCAGCATCTGCTGCAAGCAGCAATTCCTCCACGGAAACTTTACAGGTAGCCGCTAGGCTTGCAGCTTCTTCCATATCGAAACCACCATGTTCCTGGTACACCTTGGGAACATTAAACACTTTGAGTGCTGGGATCGATTGTTTGGGCTGATCTCCGAGGAGGGGAACTTCCTTTCTCTTTTTGCCTTTTGTCGTTTGCTTGGCCTTGAGGGGTGCACTTGTTGAACTTGACTTTTTCTCGGCTGCACTTCTAGCTGATGATTTGCTCGTGCCAGCAATGGCCTTCTCCTTAGCCTTTTCATCCTTCTTCTTGTCAATTACCTTCGCAAGAGTACGTGTATAGTCATCCTTCTTCTCGTGTAAGTCATACTGCGATGGTGTGTTCAGAAAACTAGTAGCATATTCTATTTGCTTCTCTGTGTATGGCTCTGGCGCTGGAGGTTTTGGCTTATGAAAAAAATCATAATTGTATTTCTTAACAATGGCATCATTTTCCTCCTCAATACGATCGTAAGGACGGGGGGAGGAACCTTTGGTACTTTTGGGAGGGGCGACATCTTGCGGACAAGACTCTTGAAACGCTTCCGGCTGGGTGCATTCCGAGTCTTAGTGGGCGGAGGCGGCGGCGCTGGAGATGGAGATGGACTACAGATGTCGTGGTCGACGTCGTACCCATGGGGTGATGGTGGCGACATGTGATCAGTAGGAGGAGGTGATGGTGGCCTGCGATCACCTGGAGGAGGTGATGGTGACCTGCTGGGACGACTGGTACTAGGGGCTACCCAGCCTGGCAGCCTGATGTTCTTCTTTTCCCAGAGAATGATTTCTCCCAGCACCTCTCTGAGTGTAACCCCCCCATCACCTCCAGGGAACTGGAGCTCCAATGTCTCCCACGACGGTACAACTGAATCCACCCCGACACGAGCATAGCCAGCTGGAATCTCATTGCCATGCCATGTTGCCGGCTCACCTTCAGGTCCAAATGCAGGTAAGACATAGCCGACCGCCACCTTAACAGACATGTTCCTGAACACCTCATGGAGATCACAAGGTGTTTGCTCCTTGATTCCATCCACGGGGTCGCCAGGACCGGCATCTATCATCCGTTTAGGAGGGGCCTCCGAGTCAGCCACGCTGCTGTCTCGTCGCTGAGATATGCCAGCGGTATTATCTGGCTGGCGCTGTCCTTTTAGTTCATTTATCTCCCGCTGCTGCTGCTGAATCTCCCGCTGCTGCTGGTCAAGTCGGCGTTGGAACTCGGCCATCCGGTCATTCTGCACCTCCAGCTCGCGTTGTTTAGCTCTCGCTCGGCTTCTATAAGTCTCCGCGTCGGCCGGAAACCCAAGCGACCACGGAACACTAGGGCCGAAGCCTCTTGTTCGTCCTCCCTTCTCAGGATTACCGAGGACAAGCGTCAGCAAGTCTTTCTCTCTATCGGGAGCAAACTTTAGTTTTTCCGCCTTTATATCTGTCGTCACGGCAATCCATTTTTCCCTGGGTACCCTAACCCTGTTGTCACTTTCAACAATGTTCCCTGTCTTCATGTCATACTCACAACCATGCGCGAGGAACCAATTTCGAGCCCTAATGTCCCATCCTTCTCGCGTGGGTTCTAGAGTGATCCCATTCAGCTCCATCTCAGCCTCTTGTGCATCCCACTTAGGCATGGCTACTTCGTAGCCCCCTCACCCCGTATGATGGTGATATTTCTTTTCGCTTGCATTCTCCTTGTTTTTCTTGGACAGGGTCACAGCCTCCTCTGATTCTTTGTACTTCACAAATTCTTCCCAATTATGCTCCTGCTTCGCTAGATAGTTCTCGAATAATGGAGGCTTCTTCTCGGTCTTATAAGCTTTCCATAACCGGTTCTTATACGCCCGGAAAAGTTCCCCCATCTTCTTAAGAGCCCATTTCTTCACTAGCGCCCTCTGCTTAGCATTCTCAAACTCCGATCCCAAATCTGGCAAAGTGAAATGTGCCATGAGGTCGCCAAAAAGTGTGTCTTTGTACCTATCGGCAACCTGACTTTCGAACACATTCTTGGTCTTGTTCCATTCTCTAATAGTGATCGGGAGACGATCTCTAACCACAACTCCGCACTGATTTTTAAATGTCACTCCGACACTCGCGGGTGCCACCGGTTGGCCTTCCGGTGATATAGCTTCAATTGCGAAGTGGTCTTTTTTGCCCAACTTCTTTGCCGGGCCTCGTTTCTCAAACTTATCTTCGGAGGCCTAAGAGAATAAAAATTAATTAATTTATATACATATGTACATATAGAATTCCATTGCCTCTATACTAATCGTATACCTCGTCATGACCAGAGCCGTCGGCTTCTCCATGACCGGAGCCGTCGGCTTCTCCATCACCGGAGCCGTCGGCTTCTCCATGACCGGAGCCGCCGGCTTCTCCATCACCGGAGTCGCGGTCTTCTCGGTCGGCTTCTGTACCATCGCGGATTATGTTCGCGAAAATGTCTTCCTGTTCCAAGTCCCGTTCGAATGGATCCATTGTTTCTGTAAAAGAATTAAATCGATAAGTACATGTTCTAACCCTAACCCTAATCAAACACTAACCAAACCCTAACCCTAACCACAGATGGGGTAGGCTCAAGGAGGGGAGAGGGTGTCAGCGACGCGTGTTTGCGAGAGGGAGAGGGTCTCGGCGGCGCGTGTTTGCGAGGGAGAGGGGTGTCGGCGCGTGTTTGCGAGAGAGAGAGTGCGCGTGTTTGCGAGAGGGAGAGGGGTGTCGGTGCGTGTTTGCGAGAGGGAGAGGGCGCGTGTTTGCGAGAGGGAGAGTGCGCGTGTTTGCGAGAGGGAGAGGGGTGTCGGCGCGTGTTTGCGAGAGGGAGAGGGCGCGTGTTTGCGAGAGGGAGAGTGCGCGTGTTTTTGCGAGGGGTGAGGGAGTCAACGTCGGTTGTTTGCGAGAGGGGTCTCGGCGGGTGTTTGCGAGAGGGGTGTCGGCGGTTACAACAAAATTTAAACTACAAATTTTTTACAAAAAAATTAAACTAACTAATTACAACAAAATACTTACAACAAAATTTGAAGTAACTAATTATCTAACTACAAAATTTGTACAACAAAATTTAAACTACAAATTTTTTACAAAAAAATTAAACTAACTAATTACAACAAAATACTTACAACAAAATTTGAACTAACTAATTATCTAACTACAAAATTTGTACAACAAAATTTAAACTAACATACTAAAATGTCTATATACTAAAATACTTACAAAAAAATTGAACTAACTAATTAACTAACTAACTAACTCAAAAAAAATTTAAAAAAAAGAGGGCCGGCGGACAGCGGTTGCTACCTGCCGGCGGAGGGGGCGCGGCGGGGGCGGCACGGCACAGGGCGGCGGCGGGGGGCCGCACTGCGACACCTAGCGGCGGCGCACGCGCGGCAGATCGAGGTGGCGCGCGCGGCAGAGGACGGCGACGGCAACACGGACGGGCGCGGCGGCACCGAGCGCACGCGGCAGATCGACGGCGGCGACGGCGGCGGCACGGAAAAATCCGGCAGCCTGGCGGCGCGATTTCGCTAAGTGTTGGCCTCCGGGTGTCGCGGGTGGGGGCTCCGCCGCGGCGCTAGGTATTTATACCTGGACCCTTTTGTCGCGGGTCGTGCCACGGCCCGCGATAAAAGACCCCCCTTTTATCGCGGGTGGTGGCACCACCCGGGATAAAAGGGGGGGTCTTTTATTGCGGGCCGTGGCACGACCCGCGACAAAAGGGGGTGGGAGGGGGTGGCGGCTGATCCGCGCCAAGTGCATCCAACGGCTCCGACCATTTGAATCCAACGGCCTGGAGCCGTTGGACGCGGATCAGCCCCTGGAGCTGTTTTTTTCTGTTTTAAAAATAAACCCTGCTTTATCTATTTTAACTTAATAAAACTGTTATTTCAATAACTTTTAAATGGTAACTCAAATAGAAAAGTTTTATATATGAAAATTGATCAGAAAAATCCAATGAACATGAATATGACATCCATATAACTATTTGCATCTCGCATCATATCAAACGTTTCACCGCCGTGCCACACGTGTCGCTTACCCGTCGACGCCGTCGTGCGACGTGTAGCCACCGCTTCCACGTGCCTCGCCCCGCCGACGCCGTCGTGCGACGTGTAGCCACCGCTTCCACGTGCCTCGCCCCGTCGATGCCGTCGTGCGACGTGTAGCTGATGACCCACAAGTATAGGGGATCGCGATAGTCTTCGAGGGTAGTATAACCCAATTTATTGATTCGACACAAGGGGAGGTAAAGAATACTTATAAGCCTTAACAACTGAGTTGTCAATTCAGCTGCACCTGGAAAAGCACTAGTAACAGGGGTGATGTGAAAGTAGCAGTAATATGAGAGCAGTAGTAATAAGAATAACACAGCAGTAATAGCAATATGGGAGCAATGGCACCGGAAAATAGTTGATACTACTTCCAATGACATAGAGAACAAGTATATTATGATGAGAGATGGACCGGGGTTCCCAGCGATCTACACTAGTGGTAACTCTCCAATAAGTGACAAGTGTTGGGTGAACAAATTACAGTTGGGCAATTGATAGGAATCAAAGCATTAAGAAAGAACATCAGGCTTATTAATTATGTAGGCATGTTTTCCGTATATAGTCGTACGTGCTCGCAATGAGAAACTTGCACAACATCTTTTGTCCTACCAGCCGGTGGCAGCCGGGCCTCAAGGGAAACTACTGGATATTAAGGTACTCCTTTTAATAGAGTACCGGAGCAAAGCATTAACACACCGTGAAAACATGTGATCCTCACATCACTACCATCCCCTCCGGTTGTCCCGATTTCTATCACTTCGGGGCCATTGGTTCCGGACAGTGACATGTGCATACAACTTGTAGATACAATCTAAGCAACAATATAGAGCTTAAATCTAAGATCATGGCACTCGGGCCCTAGTGACAAGCATTAAGCATAACAAGATTGCAGCAACAATAACTTCACAAACTTTATAGATAGACTAATCATAATGTATCATCCATCGGATCCCAACAAACACAACACCGATTACATCAGATGAATCTCAATCATGTAAGGCAGCTCATGAGACCATTGTATTGAAGTACATGGAGGAGAGTATACCGACATAGCTACTGCTAGAACCCGTAGTCCATGGGGGAACTACTCACGGAGCATGATGGAGGTGGTGGCGTCGATGGAGATGGCTTCCGGGGGCACTTCCCCGTTCCGGCAGGGTGCCGGAACAGAGTTCTGTCCCCCGAATTGGAGTTTCGCGATGGCGGCGGCGCCCCTGGAGTCTTTCTGGAGTTTCGTCAATTGGTACGGTGTTTTTAGGTCGAAAGGGATTTTATAGGCGAAGAGGCGGCGCAGGGGGGCACCTGGGGGCTCCACACCATAGGGTGGCGCGGGCCTAGGCCAGGCCGCGCCGCCCTATGGTCTGGTGGCCCTCTGGCCCCTCTCCGACTCTTCTTCGGTGTTCTGGAGCCTTCCGGGAAAAATAGGAGGTTTGGCGTTGATTTCGTCCAATTCCGAGAATATTGCCCGAACAGCCTTTCTGGAACCAAAAACAGCAGAAAACAGGAACTAGCACTGTGGCATCTTGTTAATAGGTTAGTTCCGGAAAACGCATGAAATCATCATAAAGTGCAAGCAAAACATGTAAGTATTGTCATAAAACAAGCATGGAACAACAGGAATTATGGATACGTCGGGGACGTATCAGCATCCCCAAGCTTAGTTCCTGCTCGTCCCGAGCAGGTAAACGATAAAAAGAATAATTTCTGTAGTGACATGCTACTTACATAACCTTGATCATACTATTACAAAGCATATGAAATGAATGAAGTGACTCAAGGCAATGATCTATAGTTGCTAACAAGTAGATAACATATAGCAAAACTTTTCATGGAGAGTACTTTCAAGACAAGCATCAAAAGATTGCACAAGAGTTAACTCATAAAGCAATAGATTCAAAGTAAAGGCATCGAAGCAACACAAAGGAAGATATAAGTTTCAGCGGTTGCTTTCAACTTTCAACATGCACATCTCATGGATAATTGTCAACACAAAGTAATATGATGAATGCAAATATGCAAGTATGTAAGAATCAATGCACAGTTGACACAAGTGTTTGCTTCTAAGATGGAAGGAAGTAGGTATACTGACTCAACATAAAGTAAAAGAATGGTCCTTCAAAGAGGAAAGCATCGATTGCTATATTTGTGCTAGAGCTTTGGTTTTGAAAACATATAGAGAGCATAAAAAGTAAAATTTTGAGAGGTGTTTGTTGTTGTCAACGAATGGTAATGGGTACACTAACTACCTCGCCAACCGGACTTTTAAGAGCGGCTCCCATTTTATTTTATTTTTGGGTGGCACTCCTTCCAACCTTTCTTTCTCAAACCATGGCTAACCGAATCCTCGGGTGCCTGCCAACAATCTCATACCATGAAGGTGTGCCTTTTTATTTTAGTTTTATTATGATGACACTCCTCCCATCCTTTGCTTACACAAGCCATGGCTAACCGAATCCTTCGGGTGCCGTCCAACAATCACATACCATGGAGGAGTGTCTATTTTGGTTAATTAATTTGGGACTGGGAATCCCATTGCCAGCTCTTTTTGCAAAATTATTGGATAAGCGGATGTGCCACTAGTCCATATGAGAGTCCGTCAAAAGTAAATGACAAGGTTGAAAGCTAAACACCACATACTTCCTCATGAGCTATAAAACATTAACACAAATCAGAGGTAATAAATTTTGAATTGTTTAAAGGTAGCACTCAAGCAATTTACTTTGGAATGGCAGGAAATACCACATAGTAGGTAGGTATGGTGGACACAATTGGCATAGTGGTTGGCTCAAGGATTTTGGATGCATGAGAAGTATTCCCTCTCAATACAAGGTTTAGGCTAGCAAGGTTGTTTGAAGCAAACACAAGTATGAACCGGTACAGCAAAACTTACATAAGAACATATTGCAAGCATTATAATACTCTACACTGTCTTCCTTGTTGCTCAAACACTTTTACCAGAAAATATCTAGACCTTAAGAGAGATCAATTATGCAAACCAATTTTAACAAGCTTTACGGTAGTTCTCCACTAATAGGTTTAAACTACATGCAAAAACTTATGATCTACTTGAGAGCTCAAAACAATTGCCAAGTATCAAATTATCCACAACATATGAGGCATTTTCTTTTTCCAACCAAACAATAAGTATTGTAGCTTCCAACTTTTATCATTGAACATTAAAAGTAAAACGAAGAACAAGTGTTCATATGAAAAAGCGGAGCGTGTATCTCTCCCAATCAAGGATTGCTAGGATCCGAATTTATTCAAACAAAAACAAAAATAAAAGCACACAGACGCTCCAAGTAAAGCACATATGATGTGACTGAATAAAAATATAGTTTCAGGGGAGGAAACCTGATAAGTTGATGAAGAAGGGGATGCCTTGGGCATCCCCAAGCTTAGACGCTTGAGTCTTCTCGAAATATGCAGGGATGAACCACGAGGGCATCCCCAAGCTTAGACTTTTCACACTTCTTGATCATATATCATCCTCCTCTCTTGACCCTTGAAAACTTCCTTCACACCAAACTTCTCATAAACTTCATTAGAGGGGTTAGTACTCAAAAAAATTTGAATCCACCTTGGTCCTGTAGTGGCACATTGCAAGAACTCAATACAACATTAGCTACAGCTCTCTACGTCTAGAAAACCTCGCTTAAAGTCCACAAGAGACAATGCAAAAAACAGAGACAGAATCTGCCAAAACAGAACAGCCAGTAAAGACGAATTTTAATAAAATACTTCCGTTGCTCAAATCAGAAAACTCAAAACTAATGAAAGTTGCGTACATATCTGAGGAACACGTACGTAAATTGGCATATTTTTCTGATTTTTATACAGGGAAAACAGCCCAGATTCGTGACAGATAGAAATCTGTTTCTGCGCAGAAATCCAAATCTAGTATCAACCTTCGATTAGAGGCTTCACTTGGCACAACAAAACACAAAACTAAGATAAGGAGAGGTTGCTACAGTAGTAAACAACTTCCAAGACACAAATATAAAATAAAGTACTGTAGCAAAATAACACATGGGTTATCTCCCAAGAAGTTGCTTTCTTTATAGCCATTAAGATGGGCTCAGCAGTTTTAATGATGCACTCGCAAGAAATAGTATTTGAAGCAAAAGAGAGCATCAAGAGGTAAATCCAAAACACATTTAAGCCTAACATGCTTCCTATGCATAGGAATCTTGTAAATAAACAAGTTCATGAAAAGCAAAGTAACAAGCATAGGAAGATAGAACAAGTGTAACTTCAAGATTTTAAGCACATAGAGAGGTGTTTTAGTACCATGCAAATTTCTACAACCATATTTTCCTCTCTCATAATAATTTTCAGTAGCTTCATGAACAAACTCAACAATATAACTATCACATGCATCATACTTTCCATGATTTCCAAACACATAATTTTTATCAAGTTCAAGAATAGTGGAATTAAAACTTTCAAACTTACTTTTATTAATAATATAACAAGGTAGTTGATCAATCTCAAGAGATATGGGACTCATAGAATAAGTCAAGAACTCTCCAATCCCATTTTCATTAGTAGCACAATTAATATTATCAAGTAACATAGGACCATCATCTAAAGCTTTATCATAAACATTTGCCAAGCAAAATTCTTTAGTACCATGCATTTCGACATCAGGCACAAACAAAGCATTATCATAAGATTTATCAAAGTAGCATGGATTATCATATATAACAGTAGCATAATTATTCTCACAAGTTTTACTTATAGGTACTATTTCAAGAGAATCCACAGGAACATAACATTCAACCTCTTTCGGTAAGCATGGAGGACAATCAAATAATGTAAGAGATAAAGAGTTACTCTCATTAGAAGGTTGGCATGGGTAGCTAATCCATTCTTCCTCCTTTTGTTCGTCGCTCTCCTCTTCTTTTTCATCCAATGAGCTTTCAGGTTCATCAATTTCCTCCTCTTTTTCATCCAATGAGCTTTCAGGTTCATCAATTTCTTCTTCCACCGGTTCCTGCAAATTGTGAGTGCATTCTTGTGCATTAATGTGTCTCTCTTTATAATCAATGATATAAGGATTATTACCGAAGCATTCTATGCAACAATTAAGGATAGAAGAGACATAATCTTTAAGGTCCTTACAAACAACACAAGTTTCATAATTCTCAACCATGAAGGATTCGATCTCAGAGGCTCCCATAAACACGACAAATTGTTCTACCTCTTCGAACCCATAATGAATATAGCAATTTTGATTATAGTTTTTAATTAAAAATTCCTCACTAAAGCCACATTGAAATTTAAGATGTTTAGTATCCTGTTGAGAGCAACAGTTTATATCATGGCGTTTAAGCAAGATTTTAGCAATTGTATTCACTTTTTCTATCATAGCACTCATTACTTCACCAGCTCTTGATTTCCTATAATTATTATAACATTCTATAAGCTCCAAGTAGGTTGTTGGTTCTCCCATAACAGCAGTTTTTAATTTTTTGGTTTTTCAAATTTTTATGGATTTTTGGGTATATGAGGAAAGTAAAACAAGACAAAAAGAAACTAAGCAAAAGTAAACTAGGCAGAAATAAACTAAGCACAAATAAACTAGACAAAAGTAAACTAAGCAAAGCAAAATAAAATAAAACAGAGAGAGAGGTAGAGTGTACTCCCCAGGTGAACTTATGAGTAGAGCTATGCCTCCCCGGCAACGGCGCCAGAAAATAGTCTTGATGACCCACAAGTATAGGGGATCGCGATAGTCTTCGAGGGTAGTATAACCCAATTTATTGATTCGACACAAGGGGAGGTAAAGAATACTTATAAGCCTTAACAACTGAGTTGTCAATTCAGCTGCACCTGGAAAAGCACTAGTAACAGGGGTGATGTGAAAGTAGCAGTAATATGAGAGCAAAGAGTAACAAAGAATACAGAAGCAGAATAGCAATATGGGAGCAATGGCACCGGAAAATAGTTGATACTACTTCCAATGACATAGAGAACAAGTATATTATGATGAGAGATGGACCGGGGTTCCCAGCGATCTACACTAGTGGTAACTCTCCAATAAGTGACAAGTGTTGGGTGAACAAATTACAGTTGGGCAATTGATAGGAATCAAAGCATTAAGAAAGAACATCAGGCTTATTAATTATGTAGGCATGTTTTCCGTATATAGTCGTACGTGCTCGCAATGAGAAACTTGCACAACATCTTTTGTCCTACCAGCCGGTGGCAGCCGGGCCTCAAGGGAAACTACTGGATATTAAGGTACTCCTTTTAATAGAGTACCGGAGCAAAGCATTAACACACCGTGAAAACATGTGATCCTCACATCACTACCATCCCCTCCGGTTGTCCCGATTTCTGTCACTTCGGGGCCATTGGTTCCGGACAGTGACATGTGCATACAACTTGTAGATACAATCTAAGCAACAATATAGAGCTTAAATCTAAGATCATGGCACTCGGGCCCTAGTGACAAGCATTAAGCATAACAAGATTGCAGCAACAATAACTTCACAAACTTTATAGATAGACTAATCATAATGTATCATCCATCGGATCCCAACAAACACAACACCGATTACATCAGATGAATCTCAATCATGTAAGGCAGCTCATGAGACCATTGTATTGAAGTACATGGAGGAGAGTATACCGACATAGCTACTGCTAGAACCCGTAGTCCATGGGGGAACTACTCACGGAGCATGATGGAGGCGGTGGCGTCGATGGAGATGGCTTCCGGGGGCACTTCCCCGTTCCGGCAGGGTGCCGGAACAGAGTTCTGTCCCCCGAATTGGAGTTTCGCGATGGCGGCGGCGCCCCTGGAGTCTTTCTGGAGTTTCGTCAATTGGTACGGTGTTTTTAGGTCGAAAGGGATTTTATAGGCGAAGAGGCGGCGCAGGGGGCACTGGGGCTCCAGACCATTGGGTGGCGCGGGCCCGTGCCGTGCCGCGCCGCCCTATGGTCTGGTGGCCCTCTGGCCCCTCTCCGACTCTTCTTCGGTGTTCTGGAGCCTTCCGGGAAAAATAGGAGGTTTGGCGTTGATTTCGTCCAATTCCGAGAATATTGCCCGAACAGCCTTTCTGGAACCAAAAACAGCAGAAAACAGGAACTGGCACTGTGGCATCTTGTTAATAGGTTAGTTCCGGAAAACGCATGAAATCATCATAAAGTGCAAGCAAAACATGTAAGTATTGTCATAAAACAAGCATGGAACAACAGGAATTATGGATACGTCGGGGACGTATCAGTAGCCACCGCTTCCACGTGCCTCACCCCGCCGACGGCGGCGTGCGACGTGTGTAGCCGTGGCTTACACGTGCCATGCCCCGCGTGCGCTATATATGGCGACGAGTGCGGCAATCACACGTCGCCACCGCCTCCTCCGCTCATTCTCATCTCCGGGATGCCTCCACGTCATCGAGGGGCGTCCGGTTTCCGTGGCGTTCGAGTGCGTCCGAGCGGTAGGTTCTACGCCGAGATACGCGCCGGTGGCTTCCGCCTCACCCTCGGCACATACAACACGCCGGAGCTGGCGGCGCGCGCTTACGACGCGGCGGCGTGGCGTTTTCGGAGGCCACGACGCGACATGAACTTCCCGGATGTTGAATCGCTAGAGGAGGCAGAGTTCCTCGCGCCACTGCCGTGCCTCGTCGACAACGAGGACCGTCGCCGGCACCGCCAGGTGCAGCGCAGGATCGCCATCGCCGAGCACGACGAGCAGTTGATGCGCCAGTGGAGGGCGCAGTTCGCCAACGACGTCGACAACACCGACGCGTTCTTCGCTATCCTTAGGGCACAACTCAGGTCCAACAGGCGCCACCGTCGGGCCGTCGCCACCTTCGAGCTCGAAAACCCGAATACAACTTGGACCGAAAACGACCCTCGGTGGGATGACATTTGGACGGAGACAACCTCCGACGACGAGTAGAGACTAGACTAGTAATTTATCTATTTTATTGTATTTTCAATAAAGTCGTTGTCGGTTCTATTAGTTTAAATTTAGTTTATAAAGTCGTTGACGGTTGTTTTTGTTCAATAAAGTGGTTGACACGAAAGTACAGAGCTCAACTGAAAATTAAGATACATGGCCAGATTCGAATGTTGGAGCCATTCAATCATAGTCGTGCCTAGCCCTATAATAGTCGCCACTGTAGTCATCATAGTCGCCGACGTCATCGTCGCTAGCATCGGGGTCGCGGTTGTCGAACCTCGGCGGGTGAGCACGCGTGGGCTGGGATTGAGGGTAGCGCAGGTGGGGGCCACGATAGGCCATGACGCTCTGGAGAGTCCGGCCGTGCCACCACATCCGACGGCCGGCCTCGTTGAAGTTCGAAGGAGGCGGGCCATCCTCCTCGTACCTGGCAACCGCCCTCTCACGCCGATTGATGAAGAAGCTGTCCCAAGTCGGGCTGTAGTCGGGATGCCACTGGGGATTCCTCCGCTGCTCAGGTGTGAGCTCGAAATAGTAGTGGTTCGTTATGGCCATCTCGCGTGGCACACCAAGAGGGATAGGAGGGACCGGTACGCCTCCGACACTCAGCAACCAGCCGGTCGGGACGCGGTAGCCGGGCGGGCAGGGGTAGTTCGAGGCGTAAAGCGCCTCCGCCTCCCGGGGTGTTAGACATACGATGGAAGCCACGGGAGAGAGTGATGAGGTTTGCAGATATGAGTCCAAGCCTACATATATATAGTGGAAAAATGGCGGGAATGCGGGAAGAAAATAGGCGGGAATGAAGTGGCGCGCGAAACTTTCATCCCGGGTGGAGGCTCAAACCGGGACAAAAGACTGGGGGAGGCTTATCTAGGAGGGCCTTTTGTCACGGTTGGTGGCTGCAACCGCGACTAAAGCTATCGGCAGGATAAGGATGTGTCGGTAACCTTTTGTCACGGTTGGTGGCTGCAACCGCGACTAAAGCTGTCGGCAGGATAAGGACGCGTGGGTGGACGCACTGCTCGATGAGATAAAGCATGTAGCGCACGACGCCCTGTCGAAGGAACAAGACAAAGTAGAAGCGGTGCCGTGCCTATAAAAGGAGCATCGATACGCCTTGCCAAGCAGATCAACAAGCCAAGCACAGTTTCATTCCCATGGATGAAGGAAAGGGTTGGGAAATCTCCCGTGGCGCAGCTTCTCGAAGATGTCGTTGGTGCACACGCCCTACAACATCTTCGGAAGCTGCTCCTCGGAAAAATTTCCATGCAAGCCCGTGAAAGACTCCGTCTCCTCTAACAGTGTTGGGGAAAGGGTTCTCATTATTACATAAATGTAGAGATTGTCTTGGGAACTATATATGAAGAATACATTATTACATCGCCATCTAGTGTTGTGATCTTCTACGCCGTAGCCATGGAGAATCTTCATCATTTAGCAAGATGCTTGGGTCAATTTTCACCGTTAAGAGCGGAATTTCTTTAAACTTATTATAATCTTCTGACATGTCTGTCTTGTCATCCACTCCCACGATGTTTCTTTTCCCCGAAAGAACTATGTGGCGCTTTGGCTCCTCGGTTGATGTATTCTTTTGTTGATTTATTTTTCTTGATTTGCTAGACATGTCCTTCACGTAGAAAACTTGAGCCACCTCGCTGGCTAGGACAAATGGCTCGTCTGTGCACGCAAGATTGTTGGGATCCACTGTTATCATACCGTACTTATCGTCAATATGTATAGCGCTGAGCTTCACCCATTTGCACCGAAACAAAGGGACCTTAAAAGTGGGACCATAGTCAAGTTCCCATATCTCCTCTATGTATCCATAATATGTGGTGGTCTGCCCATTCTCGTCTTTTGCATCGAAGCGGACACCGCTGTTTTGGTTGGTGCTGTTTTTATCTTGGTCGATCGTGTAAAATGTATTCCCATTTATCTCGTACCCTTGGAATGTACATATGTTTGAAGATGGTAACCTGGCCAACAAGTACAGCTGCTCCACAACAGATGGGTCATTAATGAGATGTCTTTGCAACCAACTGCCGAAGGTATTCATGTGTTGATGTGTAATCAAGGACTCGGGCTGGCCCGGGTTTATTTCTCGTAAAACATTCTTATGTTTCTCGATGTACGGAGCCACCAAGCTGGAATTGTATAGAACTGTGTAGTGTGCTTGATTGAAAGAAATCTTGTCCCTGCACACCGTTGCTTTCCTTCCTAGTGTGCCTTTTCCAGTCAGCCTCCCCTCATACCGAGATTCAGGAACACCAATCGGCTTAAGGTCAGGAAGAAAGTCAACACAAAACTCAATGACCTCCTCAGTTCTGTAGCCCTTTGAGATACTTCCTTCCGGCCTAGCTCGGTTATGAACATATTTCTTTAAGACTCCCATGAACCTCTCGAAGGGGAACATATTGTGTAGAAATACAGGACCGAGAATTCTAATCTCTTCAACTAGGTGAACGAGGAGGTGCGTCATAATATTGAAGAAGGATGGTGGGAACAACAACTCGAAGCTGACAAGACATTCGACCACATCTTCCTGTAATCCTGACAAAGTTTCTGGATCCATTACCTTCTGAGAAATTGCGTTGAGGAATGCACATATCTTCACAATGGCTAGTCGAACATTTTCTGGTAGAAGTCCCCTCAATGCAACCGGAAGCAATTGTGTCATAAGCACGTGACAGTCATGGGACTTCAGGTTCTGAAATTTTTTCTCATTCATATTTACTATCCCCTTTATATTCGACGAGAAACCAGACGGAACCTTGATACTGAATAGGGCTTCAAAAAAGATCTCCTTTTCTTGTTTGGTAAGAGCGTAGCTGGCAGGCCCTACAAACTGCCCTGGATGATTGCCGTTTCGTCCTTTATGAAGTTCCTGGTCCTCCCGTGCTTCTGGTGTATCTTTTGTCTTTCCATACACGCCCAGAAAACCTAGAATATTCACACAAAGATTCTTGGTCAGGTGCATCGCGTCGATTGCAGAGCGGACTTCCAGGACTTTCCAATATTCAGCTCCCAAAAAATAGATTTCTTCTTCCACATGGGCGCGTGTCCGTCATCGTCTTTCGGAACAGGTCGACTTCCTGGACCCTTTCCAAAGATAACATTTAAATCCTTGACCATGTCAAATATATCAGCACCACTACGGGGGACAGGCTTCGGACGAGGGTCTGCCTCGCCATCGAAATGCTTGCCTTTTTTCCTTAAGGGATGCTTGCGCGGAAGGAAACGACGATTGAACGGGTACACAACTTTTCTGTTTTTTCCCAAATATTTACTTTCAGTCTCATCTAAACAGTGTGTGCATGCATTGTATCCTTTGTTCGTCTGTCCTGAAATGTTATTGAGAGCAGGCCAATCATTGATGGTTACGAATATCAACGCTCGTAGGTCAAATTCTTGCTCGGTGTGCTCATCCCACACACGTACACCTGGTTTGGCCCACAACTCCAAAAGTTCATCGACTAATGGCCTTAGGTACACATCAATGTCGTTGCCCGGTTGCTTTGGGCGTTGGATAAGCACTGGCATCATAATGAACTTCCGCTTCATGCACAACCAAGGAGGAAGGTTGTAGATACATAGAGTCACGGGCCAGGTGCTGTTGCTGCAGCTCTGCTCCCCAAAAGGATTCGTGCCATCTGTACTTAGACCAAAGTATAAGTTCCTTGCCTCACCTGCAAAATCCGGGAACTCTCTCCCGATGTTTCTCCACTGCCGACCATCAGCGGGGTGCCTCAACATCGCGTCTTTCTTACGTTCTTCCATGTGCCATCGCAACAACTTGGCATGCTCTTTGTTTCTGAACAAACGTTTCAACCGTGGTATTATTGGAGCATACCACATCACCTTCGCAGGAACCCTCTTCCTGGGTGGCTCGCCCTCAACATCACCAGGGTCATCTTTTCTGATCTTATACCGCAGTGCACCACATATCGGACATTTATTCAAATTCTCGTACTTCTCACCGCGGTAGAGGATACAGTCATTAATGCATGCATGTATCTTCTGCACATCTAATCCTAGAGGGCAGACAAGCTTCTTTGCTTCATATGTACTGACGGGCAATTCATTATTTCTTGGAAACAGCTTCTTTAATATTATCATCAATTTCTCAAATCCCGAGTCAGTCACACCGACCTCTGCCTTACATTTCAGCAATTCCAATATGCTACCCAGCTTTCTATGCCCGTCTTCACAACCTGGGACAACAATTTGTGGTGGTCCTCTAACATCTTGTCGAACTGCAACCTCTTCTTATCCGTGCCATAGTCTCTTCTTGCATCAGAAATGGCCCGACGAAGATCATCATCAACAGGATCATCTGATGCCTGTTCTTCACCTCCTTCTTCTTCATTGTCGTCCATTGCGGTATCATCACATTCAGAGAGTATAGATCGGTACTGCTCATCATTATCTTCTTCTTCATCGCCGTCTTCCATCATAACCCCTTCTTCTCCGTGCTTGGTCCAAACATTATAGCTGGACATGAATCCAAACCGAAGCAGGTGGCTCTTAATGTCTCTTGAGCAAGAGTAATCCTTCTCGTTCTTACATTTTTGACATGGACATCACATAAAACCTTGCTTCGACTTGTTGGCCTCGGCCACAAGCAGGAAAGAATTCACGCCCTCTCTGAAAGCGGGAGCACATCGGTTACCGTACATCCATGGATGACTCATCTGCATCATAAGTAAAATTATATATGTATCAGATGTAATCACCTTGCTAAAATTAGTATTGTACGGACTATGCATATATATACGAGAAAATAGTTGCTAACCTTTTAGGATCAAAAAGAGGAAAAATCTTATCAAATAAAATCAAGTGGCATCCCTCTCACAAGCATTCCATCAAACACCTCTTGTGCACATGTAGAAAAAATGAGCTAGCATACACCTCCACCTTCACCACCAAGGAAAAAATAAGGTGGGGGGCTGGCTGCGTGTCTATATATATAGGCATGGGCCTTTTGTCGCAAAAGGGGTCGGCACCCCTTTTGTCGGGTCGTAATACGGCCCGCGACAAAAGGCCGCGACAAAAGGCTCTGCCAGCTCCAAATGGCTTCGGAGCGACGTGACCACACCATTTGTCGCGGGTGCAGGCGCGCCCGCGACAAAAGGCTCCCACGAAAGCCCTATTTTCCACTAGTGAATTGCTGGGATGCTCTCTCACACGCGGATTCTCTCTCACACACGCTCACTAGCAAGCCCATTTCTCTTTTTTCTATTTCTCCTAATCTTTTACAAAATCTTTTTTTAGAAAAGAAAATTGCATGCACTGGTGGTCTAGCGGGAGGTGTCCTTAATTAGGACCGTAGCGAAGCACGGGTATTGTCCTAGTCTATATCTATACCTAATAATAAAGGGAGAAGTGTTTCCGTGGTTCGGTCCGTTTGGTTTCATTTGTAAATTGCATCGTCCGTCAACCGTGCCAACTACGGAGTCCCGCATAGTTCGGCTGGATCCCGATCGATCGAGGGTTAAGTAGCTAACCATAGTATCATAGTATCATATAACAAATACACACGCGATACACACGCGAGACCTGAAACTTCCTTTAAATCCGCTGTCTCGACTAGCCCTCAATTAACTCAACTACTATGACAAAGGCGTCGGACGAGGACGTGTTCCGACGAGAAAAAGGAAGACGATGCCTAGGGGCCAACTAGGAGGCCGACGAGGTGCGTCAACATGAGATGCACAACGTTCCACTTCCACGACATCCTCGATGAGGAGGTAACCGAGGTGCGCAAGATCCAGCCTCATATATACGCCATATATACGGCTTCGTCCGCAACCGCCATTCAGCCCGCCCACGCGCTCTGGATCCGCGGAGTCAACCGGCTAGCACCGCCAGAACCAGCCACCGCTCCATGAACTCGGAGTAGCATTACATCAGGATGGGCCGCGCGTTATTCACCGCCGTGATCGTTGCAAGCGCCGGAGCCGGGGCGGCCAACACCCCAAAAACAACAGCAACCGCTGGCCGTCGCGCCAAGACAGCGGCCGTCCGTTCGCCACGCAGGCCGATGGGTAGCAGCATCACTCGAATTAGAAATTCCAATCCAAATAAGGCCAACACTCATTAACAGATATGGATGGTACATGATGGAAGACGAGGTTGGCGATCAATTCCGTTCCAGTCCGATCGTGACTGCTCTTTGCACGTGAATTTGAAAATCGGCAGGAGCACAATCTGCTGGCTATCCCTCATACCAGAGAGCTGGAAGTACGGCCGAACGTGCAATCGATCATGTATATATAATCCGTATTGCATACTAACTATGGCATCACAGCTGATGCAATTTTCCTCCTTTAAACCTGAGCGTCAGAATCTGATCGATCAGCTATACGGCGGTGGTCGTATCACCCACGCTCCGCCACAAGTTAGCGCCGGATCGATCAGTTAGAATTAGCAGGAATCTCGACGAAATAATCAGCTACGATTACGTCCGCATCGAGCAAAAAACAGTCTGTTGTCTTTTCTTCATTGTGCGCCATGACATAGGATGGTAGGTGGAATCGTCTTACGTGACAACACCGGTGTCGCGGGAGCTATGAAAGATTGAACAAAAGTCAGAAGCATGCAGGCAGGAGAGCCATCAACACTTGTATTTGAAGTCACTCCTGACCACCCAATATTCATAGCTACTACAAAAGTATTCAGTTCGGAGTGCCCCAGTTATATTTTCAATCTGCTTCCATTACTAACAATTGCTAAAGGGATCTACAACCTAAACCTGGAGAGTATTCACTATTTGTTTTGGCAACTGATTTTGCTCACTAAATCATTGCTGGTGAAGTAGGACGCACAGTGGGTCGCACTTGAGCGATGCGGGATGAAGGCCAACAGGACATCAATCCAGGGCCACAAACAATGCAAGCCGCCGATGCTCGGAGCTAGGACGGAGCGCTAGAAAAGGGAAGGGGATGGCAGCGTGGCATCATCATGAGAAGGCCGGGGTGGAGCCATCGAAGCGTTGCCGCGGAGACCAAGAAGGGGTCCTGTGGCGCGCTTATCTAAAAACACACAAAGAACCCGTAGTAATGCACGAAGCATATTTCGTATGCATCTTTACTATTACTAGATGACCCGTTGCGCTATCGCGCAAGTGCAAATGAAAGCGTACTAATATGCCAATGGATGCTGACATATAGGACGGTAATTTAATGAATAATTTATTTCAGTACTTAAATCTATATTTTTGGTGATTGATCATGTCTTGAGTTGCTATATACGCATCAAATATGGCGTTTATTTCTTATCCCTATAAATTTTACAGAATTATACAGGATGTTTCATACCAAAATAGTTGTAAGACGATCTTTCATGTATTGGTCATTCAAAGTTAATGCAGAGAGTATTCACGGTTCTATTAGATTCGCCTTCCATTTTTGCCATGAGATTATGTTTTCCCATCTTCTGCTATTGTCCATTGATATTAAATATTTCACAATTTCTATAACTTGTTAGGCTTTACCGGAACCACATTGGTAAGGAACATATGCTAAACTAAATCATCAATCTATCACGTGGATGTCTGCACATTATGAAGTTTTGTCAGAAATAAACCGAAATAAGCAATGGACTAAACCAGAATAAACAATAAATTTTCATAGTCACAAAACCGTGCATCTTCCTCCAATCACGCAGGGAAATATTCATTTGCAAGAGCACAAAATTCAACATTGATTCAAGATGGAAAACCGTGCATCTTCCTCAAATCACGCCTGGGATAAACGACCATGTCAAGATGTACCTGCCATTTTGATTCAAGATGTCCATGCTAGTTAGATACATCCCACTGCCAAAACCGAAATCTCAGCCAAAAATGGACCCGTAGTCGTTAATTACAACTTCCACAGGGGAACTGTGACAAATAACTATTATGCAAACTGTTAACACCAGAATTTAACCGGATCAGAGGTGGGCCGTGATTAAGATGGGCCTGGAGAATATACACGGAAAATATATATGAATCGGTCTTGTACAAGAAGTTTGGGCTAGTTTGCCCGTGTATCTATAAATATAGTAGGATACGTGTCGGTTAGGATTAAAAGGTAGAATTTGGCTCGTACACGGTTGGGATTATTCCCACGTTAGAAAGTCTACGGACTATAAATATGTATCTAGGGTTATCGAGAAAGAAGACAATCACGTTCACAACAAAACCAATCTAGGCGCATCGCCACCCCTTGTTTCGAGGGTTTCTTCCGGGTAAGCGCTATGCTGCCTAGATCGCATCTTGCGATCTAGGCAGAATCTTGTTTATCTGTTGTTCATGTGTTGCTCGTACTGAAGCCTTTTTGATGGAGAGCAACACCGTTATCATGGATATGTTAGGGTTAGCATCGGTACTTTCTCGATGTATTTGATTAGTCATGCTACTCCTGGATATCTAGCCACCCTTGTACCGATCTCAGGTGCAAGGGTGGCACCTTGCTTAGTCATTGTTTAGTAGATTCGATCCGTTACGATTGCTCCTTGTTCTTCAAGGATTAGTTTAATATCTGCATAGTTAGGCCTTATAAATGGGTTGAAGGATCCAGTAGCACGTAGGGTATAGTTTGCTAGTCCTAGGGAAGATGTTCCGGGAATCAACTCCACGTTGGTTTTTAGGCCTTGTCTAGAGCTGGTTTATTATCACCTTGCGCGTCTGCCAGGCACAATCACGTATAGGACGTTCCGGTTATGTGGTGAAAACCCTAGATCGTCGTAGATTGTTTTAACTTAACACTGATCAAGCAGGACCACCATGTTATCGTAGATCTCATGCGAATCATGGGTGGATCGGCTCCGTGAGCCGATTCACGGGACAACCTGAGAGCCGATCGAGGCTCGTATTTAATGTTTACGTGTATACCATGTAGGAAACTAAGCGAAGCAATCCATCACCTTCCTGACCAGGTATATGTCAGGTGGCACGCCCTTGCACCAGCATCGGACGTGCGTGCCGGATCTTTGCGGGCCGTCGCCCGAGGCACCAGGGCCCTCCAGCAGTCCTGGGAGCCTCCCGGCTCTTCGTGTTGCCCGTCGCTACTCGTCGGTGGGTTTTGGTGGTCAACACATTCTGGCACGCCCGGTGGGACCTTCTGCTACAACAACTGCATCAACATCTGCATCAGAGATGGCGGAAGATCCAGTCACGTACGAGGAGCTGTCTGAGGAGTACAAGAAGAAGTACGACGAGATCAAAGCTCTCTTCGAAACCGACCTCATCGGCTCTTTCCAGAGGACCCGCTCACACGGCATCAGGTGGAAAGGGTTCTCAGCTGAAGGCGCTCTCGATGGAGTGGATCTGTCTACTCCTTCAGAAGAACGCACCAGGTCTCTACGTCAGGAGGTTAATCACATGGTAGCGCACTCGCTGCACCGCCATTCTGAGAGCCTGGTGAACGCTTTAGAGCGTGTTGCGCTGCGCGTGGTCCAGGAAATCATGAAGCATCAGTACTCTCCGTCAGGACCTGCTCTAGGGACTCACCAAGGAGAGAAACAGTTCCAGACCCGACCGCCGCTGCCGTTCGCGCTAGCAGCACCAGAAGTGTCGAGTTCACCGGCATACGTCGTCTACAAGATCGGTGGCGATCCCAGTGATTACCAGTTCTTGTATGAACCGCCTAAGGAGATCCCGCACGGATACATGTGCACGTATGTGCCAGACTGCAATAACTGGGCGCGCACGAACCAGGTTGCAACAGTAGGGATTTCTGGAACAGCAGGAGGGGTGTCTGGACCAGATCCTGAGAAGCAGGCGTGGCTAGCTAAGTATGCCACTCCAACGAATCATCAAAGCTCAACTCCTGCAGCTAGCACCCTGGATCAGATCAGTACAATCTTGAGGGACCAATTCAGCATGGTGCCGAAGAGGAGGGCAATCAGCTACTCCAAGCCGTACCCCAACGAGTACGATTTGATCCCACTACCACCCAAATATCGGCTCCCTGAATTCTCCAAATTTAGTGGATCGGAAAGCTCTAGTTCAGTTGAGCATGTGAGCCGATATTTGGCGCAGCTGGGCATGATCTCAGCATCAGACGCATTACGTGTGAGGTTTTTCGCACAATCTCTCACAGGATCGGCTTTCGGGTGGTACACCTCGCTGCCACCAGATTCAATCCAGACTTGGAAGCAAATGGAAGAACAGTTCCACATGCAATATCACTCAGAAAGTTCCGAGGCTGGCATTGCCGATCTAGCACAAGTACGACAGAAGCGCGGAGAAACGGTATCTGAATACATTCAGCGCTTCAGGGCCGTCAGGAACCGATGTTATTCGGCTCGTATGAATGAAAAAGAGGCGATCGATGCGCTGGTGGGTCTTGCATCGCCGATCAAGGATATGGCTTCCCAAGCAGAGTACACTTCACTGACGCACATGGTTCAGAAATTATCGTTATATGAACAGCGCCACCCAGAGTTGTACCAGGACAAGTTCAAGCGCGCGGTAGTCCTGGTGGAGACGCAAGAAGATGAAGACTCTGCGGGAGAGTAGGAGGTGGCCGTGGCTGAATGGACTCGGGGGGCAAACCCCGTGTCCTGCAAATGGGTTAAACCACAAGGTCCTGCAAAAGGGTTTGACTTCGACGTAAGCAAAGCTGAGCAGATTTTCGATCTCTTACTCAAGGAGAAGCAGCTGAAGTTGCCCGAAGGCCATAAAATCCCTACGGTGCAAGAGATGAACGGAAGGCCATACTGCAAGTGGCATAACACGTTCACCCATACCACCAGCGACTGCAGGGTGTGGCGTCAGCAGATCCAAATGGCGATAGAACAAGGCCATCTAATTTTCAGCCAGTACGCCATGAAAGTTGACACGCACCCCTTCCCTGCCGTCAACACGGTAGAGTGCACTTACCCTGGGAGGTGCCAGCCAGGTTTCTCGTTCAGCATCAACATGGTAGGACCTGTGTACCACCCTGGTAAAGACAAAGGCGAGAGCAGCCGCTCTCGTAGCAAGGACAAAGAAGAGGCCGTTCCACGTGACCGGCCCCAACGTAGTGACAAGCGCTACATCACAGAAGAGCAAGTGAGGAACGTGCGATACTAGCGACCTCTCTCCGAGCACCTCCTCAACAAATGTGAGCGTCAGTACGACCAGCGCCGGCGATACGACAGCGACGACGAGAAAGATCGTCGGTCTAGCGTGGATCACAGGAAATATCGTCGGTACGATCGAGACGACGAAAGATATGAGCGCCGCGTCAAGGAAAAGTCAAGAGAGCAAGACGATGTGGACAGACACTGGGATTGCCCTTTCTTCAAGCATTGCTGGGATTCAGGGATGAGCCGATTGCCTACAATCGGCAACTGCCCAGAGTGTAGACAGAAAAAGAGGGACACAAGAGATGTGTCAGTGTTCAAGCGTCTAGGGCCTCTCTCATCTCGGAACAAGCAAGCTGAGTCCTCTCGGGTGGAAGATCTCGAGGAGTTAGAAGATGACGATGAAGAAGAAGATAGATACCACCGGCCAAGGTGGTGCCCTGATGGACTTAGCCATTCTCAAAAGCGTAGGGTTCAGCGACTACGTAGCGTAGAGGAAGCCGAGAGACGATACCTACACGCGTTAAGGAAAGCGCGGCCTGATCTGGCCGCGAAAATTCAGCAAACTCTGGACGAGGAGGGTCGTCCACAGAAGAAAGAGTGGCGCCCCAAACCAAAGAAAGTCGATGATACGACATCGGCTGGCACCAACATGGTGTTCATCCTTCCATAGGAGTTTTGTGCTCCAGGAATAGAAGAGGCACCTATAGCACAGCTCGACTGCGGTCCACGGCCAGTGATCTTTGAGAAACCACCAGAAAGGAGCTACAGGCATCTGAAGGCCCTGTACTTGAGAGGTTATATCAATGGGCAGCCTGTCAACAAGATGCTGGTCGACACGGGAGCAGCAGTTAATATAATGCCATACTCCATGCTACGTCGTTTGGGACGGTCTAGTGCAGACCTGATCAAGACCAACATCACATTGAATGACTTCAACGGCCAAGCATCAGAAGCACAAGGCATTCTGAACGTGGATTTAACTGTAGGCCGAAAGACCATCCCTACGTCATTCTTCATCATCGACAGCAAAAGCACTTACGCTGTCCTGCTAGGGAGAGATTGGATCCACGCTAACTGTTGCATTCCATCCACAATGCACCAATGCTTGATACAGTGGGATGGAGATGAAGTGGAGGTCATCCATGCAGATGATTCAGCCGAAATATCAACGGCTGGTATGAACATTTGGGAAACGGGAGGCCAAGAGCCACTCTCCGGAATCAGTTTGGACGGCTGCGAGTTCATCGACGTGACAAAAAACGGGGTGAGGCTGGTCTTATCCACCGGCCTGACAGTATAGTAGGAGCAAAGGCAATGGACATACGCGGCAAGGCCGATCCCTGCGATCGGCCCCAAAAAATAAAAAGAAGCATGCCACGTAGTCGTAATAAAACACGAACAAGATGTAGACCTTCATTGAGCAATGCAATAAAAATGGGGGCCGATTCCAGCAATCGGCCCATACTATCCTCGCCATACGTTTTGCCTGTGTTTACCATCGATCTGGCAGGTGACGGAAAGCTAGGGTATGGGTTTACATCGGCTGATGAGCTAGAAGAGGTTGACATTGGTCCTGGGGATAAGCCACGACCAACTTTTATCAGCAAAAAGCTAGATCCACATCTCAGGAGCCAGATGATAGCTCTATTGAAAGAGTACCCGGATTGCTTTGCATGGGATTACACAGAGATGCCGGGGTTAGACAGGAGCATCATTGAGCATCGGCTCCCTCTCAAGAAAGGATTTCGGCCGTTCCAATAACGTGCACGTCAGATGAAGGCCGATATCCTAGAAGTAGTCAAGAAGGAGGTCGAGAAAATGTTGACCGTCGGATTCGTCAAGCCATACAGACAGGATGACTCGAGAGCCGATATCTTCAATTACTTGAGAGATTCGGCTCGGGGGGCACATAACCCATGAACAGTGAAAAATCAGGGGCCGATGCACAAAAAATCGGCCAGTAAAAAAAAACATGCAAATCGCAGCCGATGCACAGACATCGACTTGAGAAAATATGCGAGACAACAGTATACAGGTACAGCCGATGCACAGACATCGACTTCAGAATAAAAAAGCCGATGCATAGCCATCGACTCTAGAGGTACAAGGTCAATGAAGCATTTATCAGTTACATGGAAAGGCTCTACTGAAGGAATACATTGAGGGCATGAAGGGCGTCAGCGCATATACGATCCACCTCGGCGATCTCATCCTTGTCATCCTCGTCTTTGCCCGTCACCACCGGTGTCCCAGAGCACGAATTTCAGCCAGATCAGTCTTCAGTTCAGCTGTGAGGCCTTTTGCTTCCTCTTGAGAGCGGGCGATAAGAGCTTCCTTATCTTGGATGAGCTGCTTGGTTACCCTGACTCTCTCTTCAAGATCCTCCAGGTCCTTACGCAGGGTCTCGAGTTCGGCACTGCTGACAGAGGTGTCAGTTTTGGCGTCCAAGGCAGCCTTTTTCTCATTGAGCCGTTGACACTTGGCTGCAATATCGGCTTTCAACGGTAGCTGGGCGTGGCGAAGGTCAATTCTCTGACGAGCCAACTGCACCCTTGACCTGAAGGCCGACAGGGTCACAGCTGGCCAGAGTTTCACCTGCAGTGTCACCGGGAGATGGGGCTGAATGTCTTCAAGAATCCCCTTTACTTCCTCGGAGTTTTCAACCAATGTCTCAACTGGGGAGGAGAGCAAAGCCTTGAGACGCTGGAGTTGACCATGGGTCGTGCTAGATCTTGGCTCTTCACCTGCCCTGGAAGTAGCTGGTTCGATGGATTCAGGGTCGAACGTCAGCAAGCTTGAGAGGTCATAACCCTGACAGACAAACACGAACAGCGTCAGTATGCAGCAGAAGGAAAAGGTAGAGCCGAGGGAATGAGGTATACCTCTCCTATGACCGGAGGGGGAGCCGATGTTGTGATGATCGGCTTTTCTGTGGGCTTGGTTAGATTGGCCACCTTGTCAGCCACGCTCTTTGAAGGTGCTAAGTCTAGGGTGGCAGTTGGCATCGGTATCTCTTCAACGTCCCCACTAGAGGTGCCACCAGTCTACAAAGGAAATGGTTAGCTGATCCGAGTAGCGATGGGATAGTATGAAATATGAACTGAGGGAGATAATTACAGCTGAAACTTCCGGGCTTGGTGAAGAAGCTCGCGGTTCTTTGCGAGCCCTCTTGACACATCGACTCTTCGTGCGTAGCCCTGCTCTGATCGGAGCTTGAAAAGCAGCAGGTTCGGGAGCTGACCTTTTCTTGGAAGCCGACGATGGCAAGTTTGTCTGGCTCTGTGTGGTGGTTCTCCCTGAATTACCTGAGCTCGAGTCCCTGCGACTGGACTGGGTCTCCTCGCTGGAACTCTCCTCGGTGGAGGTCTGTAGAAGGAACACGAGCATGTTGCAGAAGCCCAGAAGGACAAATGAAATTAGTCAAGGCATAGATCAGCTTACGTGCAAGCTTTCTTGAGCGGGAATGGGGGCTTGGCGCTTCAGGGTCTTCCTTGCAGCTACTTTCCTCACTGCTTTCCTCGCCTGGATTGAGGCTCGGGGGGCAACTGGTCCTGAGGATGCTTTGCTCTTGGGAGCCGATTTCGGTGAAATCGGCTGGCTCTGCATCATAACCTTCTTCAGGGCTGGCGAGCTCTGGCAGAAGAGAACCACCGGAGCTGGTGGAAGGAATTTGAAGGGGGAGCCGTCAGCTTCCACGGGTTCTGGGCCATCTTGCTGCTGCAAGGAAATAGAGCCAGGTTACAGACAATCATTGTGAGCTACTGCAAGAAATTTATAAGTAGTGGTACCTGATCTGCAGGAACATCGTATTCAACATCAAGTTGCTTCAGCAACGGTCCTAGAGCTCTTCTGAAGGCGTGGGTCTTCCACATGGACCACCAAGTCTCAAAACCAACGGTGGTGGTGGTGAAACGAAGGTTGTGAGGGACTGGAATGGCCAGAGCATCAAAGAAGGAATAGCATCTCTGGCCAGTGAGGATATCGGGCAGCTCGGCTCTGCTTTCTGTCAAGTGGTAAAGAAAGAAGTGCGGAGACACTTGCCCGAGACCAAGCTGCCGGGCTACTACCACCGGTTGGTAAGACTCATAACCGGGCTTGATGATCCTGTTTGAGGTACTCATGCCAACTGGGAGGAAGCAAGGACGGATCATGATGGAGTACAACTGCCGAGTGCTGGGGTCATCGGCAAAGCTATCCAACCTGAAGGAAACTGGATTCTCAAAATTTTCAGATTCAGTGTAAGGAAAGAACAGGGGATTGTCCAAGCCTTGGAAGAAAATTCTGAACCACTCTGATGCTTCCTTAGGGATCAGCCTGCTGCCTGGGAGGCTATACAGAGCTTGGCCGTAGCTGGTGCATCGGATCTGCTTCCCATTAGCATTTGGGAAGGTGCAGGTGGCCAAAGGTGGAAAGTTTGGGATCTGGTTTTGGAAATACAGCTGAGCCCATAACTGAATAAACCACCAGGGGCCTCCTGTTTTAACTGTCTTTTGGGAGAACAGTTTGACAGACATTAGTTGGAAAGATCGATAGACCTCTCCAAGCAACAGTTTGCCGATGCCAAACTGAGTGCCTTTGGCGAGTTCATACGCCAGGGAAAGGTAATTCTTGGTTGGGGCGAGTGAAGGACCACAGAATATGAAGTGCTCCAACCAGAAGTTCAGGAAGGCCGTGTGTTCTTTCTCTGTCACAGGGCCTTTGGTTTTCATGTAACGCCTGAGATAGGCACCCCAACTTGTACACTCTGGTTTGGAGGAGAGGGTGAAAGGAACCTTTGGCAGCATAAAAGCAGAGGGGCATGGGGATGCAATGTCTAGGCCTGTGATCATGGCCACGTCTAGCAGAGTTGGTGTCATGGGGCCATGGCCAAACATGAAGCAGTTCAGTGCATCAGACCAGAAGTAGCCGATGGTTTTCAGAATGTTCTCATTCTTCTCAAGAGGAGACAATGATAATGACAAAGCATCGGCTATCCCTATAGTTTCCCAGGTGGCATAATGGGTTTTAGACACTCTACTGTACCATGCCACCCAACCCTCAGGAGGATTAGGCCAGGCTCGCAGGCAGTCGGCCCAGGAAGTCAGATCCAAATTCTGGTTTACGAAGGGGATTCTGTTGGCCTCGCATGAAATTAAATGAGCGGGACTCTCGGAAGAACGGGGGCCAAGACACAGAGAATCTGGGAGAGAAGGATGCGGCAGCAGGATGTCTGAAACCTAAAATTAATAACGAAATAGGACATTAATTCAGGTGCTTGCTGTTAATCCTGACATCTACTCAGATGGCGAGGAGCGGTTAAGGATTACCTTCAGACCGGAGACCATAGCGTTGGCGTTGGACGATTCCGCCATTGGATTCGCTGCGAAGTCGATCTGGCGTGGTTGAGATCTGAGATTCGTGTGGCCGTGAGTTGGAACTGTTCGGGCGGCGATTTGGGGATCTGAGTTTACCCTCTCAGACGAAGGTTGCAGGTGACCGTTTGAATAGGCAACTGAGTTGGCCTTACTCGCGTTTTATGGTAAAGGCCGATGCGATGCCATCGGCTCTTTGAGAGTTGACCAGCTTTGACCATCGGCAAAATAAATTGGAAGTACTTCTTCATTGATAAAAGGGGTTTTTTTACAATGAAGAGCCGATTGCTCAAGGAAGGAAGAACAAAAGAAGAGCCGATTGCTCAAGAACTACTACTAATCCTATACTAGTAGTTCCTATTCTAAGGGCCATCATTGGCCTTGTCGTCACCGTCGTAGCTGCCATCGGCGCTGCTTTCGGCGAGCTCTTCGTCGCTGCTGCCATAACCCTCAACAGGGGCTTCTTCCTCCTCATCATCGTCTTCTTCGTCATCATCTGACCAGGCCCAGCCGCGGAATCGCTTCGCCGGCGGCTCGTCGGAGGAGGTGTCGTCCTCCTCTTCCCCCTCTGCATTGAAGGAGGTGTCGTCCTCCTCGTCCTCTTCTTCTTCCTCTGCGTCGGAGGAGGAGAAGTTACCCCAGGAGAGGAGGTCATCCTCACTCTCCGCCTCCAGCTCTCCGTCAATGAGGAACCGGAGGTCGTCCTCCCCATCGGTCAGGGGCAAGTCACCATCTGACCCGACGAGGGCCTCGGGTGGGCCATCTGGCACGAAGTTGAAGTCCCACTCTTGCTCATCCCCTTGGTTGTGCTCTGGCATCGGCTCACTCGAGGAAGAAGACTGGAAGAAGAGAGCCGATGAAGAAGAGGAGGAGGATGAGTCCATGGTGGAGGAGGGTTTTTTCGATGGCTAGTACTGAGCCGGGGGATGAAGAAGCGAATTGCTCAACGCGGTTAAATAAAAGGGTTAGTGGAGATTTAATGCTGTGACGGTTTCCGAGGACATGGTGCCAAATCTGTCAAATCGTGCAGAGAAGTTGAGAAGGAAGGGCATCATGATGAAGGATACTGCGACGGTTCTGCTCTGCCACGACATGACTCGACGAGGAAAAAGCATATTGGTTTTGGAATTATCATTACCAAAACCTGGGGGGCATGTGTTAACACCAGAATTTAACCGGACCAGAGGTGGGCCGTGATTAAGATGGGCCTGGAGAATATACACGGAAAATATACATGAATCGGCCTTGTACAAGAAGTTTGGGCTAGTTTGCCCGTGTATCTATAAATATAGTAGGATACGTGTCGGTTAGGATTAAAAGGTAGAATTTGGCTCGTACACGGTTGGGATTATTCCCACGTTAGAAAGTCTACGGACTATAAATATGTATCTAGGGTTATCGAGAAAGAAGACAATCACGTTCACAACAAAACCAATCTAGGCGCATCGCCACCCCTTGTTTCGAGGGTTTCTTCCGGGTAAGCGCTATGCTGCCTAGATCGCATCTTGCGATCTAGGCAGAATCTTGTTTATCTGTTGTTCATGTGTTGCTCGTACTGAAGCCTTTTTGATGGCGAGCAACACCGTTATCATGGATATGTTAGGGTTAGCATCGGTACTTTCTCGATGTATTTGATTAGTCATGCTACTCCTGGATATCTAGCCACCCTTGTACCGATCTCAGGTGCAAGGGTGGCACCTTGCTTAGTCATTGTTTAGTAGATTCGATCCGTTACGATTGCTCCTTGTTCTTCAAGGATTAGTTTAATATCTGCATAGTTAGGCCTTATAAACGGGTTGAAGGATCCAGTAGCACGTAGGGTATAGTTTGCTAGTCCTAGGGAAGATGTTCCGGGAATCAACTCCACGTTGGTTTTTAGGCCTTGTCTAGAGCTGGTTTATTATCACCTTGCGCGTCTGCCAGGCTCAATCACGTATAGGACGTTCCGGTTATGTGGTGAAAACCCTAGATCGTCATAGATTGTTTTAACTTAACACTGATCAAGCAGGACCACCATGTTATCGTAGATCTCATGCGAATCATGGGTGGATCAGCTCCGTGAGCCGATTCACGGGACAACCTGAGAGCCGATCGAGGCTCGTATTTAATGTTTACGTGTATGCCATGCAGGAAACTAAGCGAAGCAATCCATCACCTTCCTGACCAGGTATAGGTCAGGTGGCACGCCCTTGCACCAGCATCGGACGTGCGTGCCGGATCTTTGCGGGCCGTCGCCCGAGGGACCAGGGCCCTCCAGCAGTCCTGGGAGCCTCCCGGCTCTTCGTGTTGCCCGTCGCTACTCGTCGGTGGGTTTTGGTGGTCAACACAAACAACATTTTTTACTACTCTGGTAAACCATAGAAGATAATGCCTGAAACATCAAGTTTGTGCTAAATAAGAGAGAACTACAGTTTAGAGAATACCACATGCACAAACATGGAATTCCTTTTCTTTATAGAGCATGGCAAGGGCATATACCATCTTGTTTATAGAAGGTCTGCCAGCAAAAATACTATCTGAAGATCAACAAGCAAAATCAAAAGGGATAGTACATATGATAAGCTACCAAGCAAGATCATCTATCTTCTCTAACTGAACACCATTCCATCTAGCCTGGGTAGTGCACAAAAATCTGAAACTCGTACATTAGCAGCTTTGGGATAAAATTACAGAGGATATGCCCATATAATTCTGAAACTCATACCAGTTTACATCTTCTCTGAAAGTTAACAACCTCACAAGTTCAGAACACTACAACTCGACTGACTACAAAATCCGGTCGATCTAGAGTGGAATCTCAAGCCCACGCCGCCCTGCGATGGTGACAGTATCAGCTTGCCCAAGGCTGCAGGCGGCACTGAAGCGGCCCGGCCGCGCGTCTGTCTGTCCAAGGAGTACGTCTTGAGTCGCGTCTTCTCATCTATGGAACTAAAAAATGGAAACATCTAACAACCTTAGATGCATGCCACATATCAGCCATTTGATTTTGTGCTCAGGTTCCTTATATGTCAAATACACTGTAATAAATACAGTCATGTAACTTTTGCTGAAGAAATATCACTTCATGCACAACTTAGGTATTAACTGTAATATATATAACACTGACAGATATACATACTTTCGAGACACTGTCATATGAGCATTTTTCCTTGAGAACACCTAATGTAGCATGAGAACCTAAAACGTAAGTGAGTGAGCACAACAAGCAGGTCTTATTACACACAAAATATGAAAGTTAATAATTCTGCCAGGACATTCAATCAAGGCCGTGCCGTAGTACAATCATGTGCATTTGAGGTTGTGCCTGCATCTTAAAATTATGAAGGGTTAATTCATGATCACACACAAATTGTTCACTGAACCTAACATGGAAGAGTAACAACCATGTGTCGGCAGGTTGTTCAATGAACCTAAAATGGAAGAGTAAGAACCCTATGTCAGCTGGATTAAATCTGCAGTACATATTGCATTAAAGTTATGATAATATCTATGACTTTATGCCAAAAAGAGGGAGGCTGGGGTCAAGGGGAAAAGTGAGGGCCCTGCTAGTACAAAATGCACCGGTTGATGTAGGATTGATGGTTCATGAAAATATCAGGGTAACAAAATGCACTGGAACCTAACAAGATAACAAACAGTATGTCTGAAATACATCTAACTATTCAAGGTAAAGAGCGGTAAACAAATATCTACGGAGTACTACTTTTACTGATAGTTGGCTACCACACCTAAAACTGGCTCATAAATATTATATTGCTTTTACTGATATGTACTCTGGCCTACTCGTACAAATACAGGGCAATTGCTTGAACTTCTTAAGCCGCTACCAACCTACCATGCCAACACAACAGGATTGATGAAAACTGAAATTATGAGGTTGTACCTGACCTCTGTTATCATATTCAAATCTATACATAAAAAACATTTGAACAAGTATAAACAGAGATGATAATCCGTGAGAGAAGTATTTGAACAAGCATGTGCCATGTAGTTTGTTCTACTAACCAAAGCAAACCGGTGAGAGGAGGAAGGTCTCAACCTTCGAGCTGAACAAGAGCATGCCGTTGATGAAAAGCTACGCCACATATCGACCACTTCGCTCTAGCTTCACCGGCCTCCCAGAGTCTTTGTTGGCGAGGGAAGAGAATCCTGGTTGGGAGGCCAGGAGCGCCGACGGCCAAGAGCAGAACAGCCTGAATTAGCGAGATTAACAGTACCCTGACAACCATAATTTTCGGCACTGTGGCAATGACAACCATAATTTTCGGCACACTTGCCTCTGTGGCAATATAACGAACAACTAAAAACAAGAACACCTTTCCTTTGGATTTTCACGTGGTAGTTAATCACTACTTATACTACATATTCAACATTTTCTTTAGGAGTACTCAGCAAATCCCTTATGTTTCTCTAATAGAGAAGTGAACATCTACTATGTCACTAAAATAGAGGAGCGGGTACAGATTTACAACTTAAAAGACAGGGAAAGCAAGTGTTCAAACAGTAACTGAAAAAATAGGACCTTACCTTGCATCATCAGAACATGAGTCGATACTGATGGGAGAAGCATTCAAAATATTGTCTTATCCGGTTCATACAAGCACCCACGATAACTCATGAGGCACCAGCTTGAGAGACGTGCTGTGCTAACCCATATTGTATGGGTTGACCAAGGAGCCTATATAAACATTGCCTCTTATGCATGTATTCCAGACAAGTAGTGATCCATACACTGGTTCACAGCTACTGGGTCCATAAGACGGTGATGCAAAATTCAGTAGAAAACCTGCAGTGTACACAACTGCTGACCCACTTTTGGTATCCCCATAGCAATTTCCATTTGGGGTCGATATCCATTCCTCGCACTGCGGAAAACATCATTACAGGTCAAAATGTGTAATGGAGATAATTGCAAATGCACTTGAATTTTTCATTCCCAAAAAAGGTGTACCGGGAAAAATAGTAGATCATATGATCCCGGTGTCATCCAAGGTAGAGAAATGCAAGTTAACCCTGCAAAGGTTCATAAAGTTTTTTTCCTATTTAATAATAGTGTAATAATCTTTATATCTCACAAACAACCAACTGACCAATGAACTACATGAAAAGCTGATCTGAAATACATAGCAGAAAACGTGCTTATCAAAATTCTGCCTGCAGGCGGCACAGCCACACTGCTAAACCACTTACGAATCAACAACAGTCCAACTCCAACATAAACGTGGCCATGTAAAAACTGGGAGGATGGAGGACACACTTACAACTGACGTATATATCCCTTATTGCATCATAAACCAGTAGTCGTGCAGATGTAAAATTTAGTATATTGTTTGTCCAACTGATTATTAACGAACGGAGTATTGTTTGATTTTTCGCTGCTATTGTTTCAGGAAGATAAGTATGCTACATATTTGAATTCAGTCCAAGCTCTCACACTAATCCTTCAGCTACAAAGGCATGAAAAACAGTGGAATGAACAATAAAATTAAAATCTACTAATCCCCATTGATGGCAGGAAATTTCAACCAAGTATATTTGTTTGCAGATATAACAATGATATTATTTTTTCAAGAGAAAGGAGAAAGGAAGCAGAGCACATAGCACAAGCTTGGAGAGGCAGTGGCAGTGAGAGCACATAGGAGGAACAACGATACATTTCTGGTGGCATGGTAAATATAGCAGGAAAATAACCATATTTACCAGTTTGTGAATGATCTCAATATATTAATAGAAGAAGATAAAAAAGCTCATTCCAGAGGTTACAATCACACACACATGTTAAAATCTCAACTTATACGCCCTATTTCCGGTAGGCTACGATAAAGACCAGAGTACGACGAAAAAGATCTGTGGGACTGTGATCCCAGCCAGGTCAAGGGGCTTACAATTAGATGTGCCATGGTTTGTAAATACTTTTGACGAATAACCTCGCTACATACTCTTCTGCAAAAAATACAAGTAGAACTTAAAACACACATCTTTGAAATAATACAACAAATTGAGGAACCAACAAAACAAATGAATGGCTCAAAGACAAATAACATACTATCCAGGACAAAAAAAAGAATTGTCCACTATGAAACTATAAAGGAACAGAATGTACTTATATGACCTTGTCATGTATTAAGATGTTTGTGTGCCTGCTAAAAGATGTACATTTGATTTGAAGGCCTATCCCACGGCAATGATAAAAGGGTAGTGGTAATAACAAATATTTCAAAGCTACAGAATATGAAAGTTCATGCTTTCTAATTTCCAATATTGATCAATAGGTTGTGCAGCCGAAATCATAATAGAAGGAACTTATTTGAAGGTACATAGCAAGGTGATGTACCGAGTAAAATAATAGAACGTGCCAACATAATATACAGGTTTCTCGGAAATTAGCAACGCATTAGGTATGAAACAACCATTTCTAATAACATGACAAAGCCACAAAGTTCCCAAGTAAACAAAAATATGAACTATTTATGTTGAGTTGATAGACCTGCCATATATATAGGTAAAGAGAACTGACAACAAAACCCAATCGACATTTTTTAATTGGGTCTGTAATAAGGTAGAGTAATCAAACTTTGTATGGATAATCTCATATATAACCAATCATTTAGATATTCTCTACATAAATACATAAACATATGCTACCTATATTCAGTTATAGGGCCACAAATAATAGTCACTCTCCCAACTGAAGGGAGTGGTGATAATATTTAAGCGTGACCTGCTCCCATTATTTAACTTCACCTAATGGCACATGAAAAATACTCCTTAAATACACTGTCATCACTCAAAACGCAGGAATGAGCCCCAGTTTTTTCATTGTCATGAACAAAATGAATAAACAGGAAACTGCTACACAACTGCAGCTGGTCTCATGTCCTCAGAACCCACATGCAACCTATGTGCTAATTTCTACACTACTGCCGCTGTTTTAATTACAAAATAAAGAGGCCTACCTGTGTGCTGATTGCTTTATGCCCCCATAGTGGAGACGGTGCAAGTGGCCATGTCACTATGTCCAGGGCAACACTAACTAAAGAGGAGTGACCGAGGCGTTAGCAGTAAAATCAACCTGTAATGCAATCGGTGTTGCTCCAAACTTGGACTCGGACAAGACAGGCAGTGGAGAGCAAGGGGTGCAGCATTTGTCTAAAGATAGTACTGGTGCATTATACATAGTAACCAAAATTCATGTTCTACTTTGGTAGTCCCTTATGCACACTAAAGGATAGTATGCGAAAATGTAACAATACAGTAATAATTCCGAAAATTCAGGAGAAGTGGTACCAAGATGGGTTTTCCTTCGTTGGTGCCTTTAACGGCTGCATTTTCTATTTCATCTGCATGCCAAACATGGTGTGATTAACATCTAACTTCAATGGTTTACATATTACATGGAAGGTAAAAAAATATACTAAAACAGACAATTTATATAAGTTGGGGTAGAACCTTCAGCTGGTGCTGGTCTTTGATATCTTGCTTAGCAAGTGCCCATATCAGTTCAGGGTCAATTTTAGACTGTCAACAAGTGACGAAGTCTGAAGGTGATGCTTCTGGCCTACAAGCATGCTCAAATCCTCAAGTCTTGTGCTCTTTTCGAATATTGGCCCACTCTGTATTTGCTATAAGTACCTGAAATAGAATATGTGCAACCTCTTCAAATCTATTTCGAAAGATACAAAACCAGATCAGCTAAAGCTTCTACAACACAGATTAATTGTAATACAATGGATTATCATCAATAGCACAAAATAATACCTCAAAATCCCTACATGATAGGCAAATGGAAGTTAACATATGTATACGAATGGATTAAACCTACCTCTGCGACAGTGTTTTCTGTTTCTCGCTCGTCCTCCATCGACTGAGCGACTCAAATGCTTGATTTGGTTTCAGTGACCTGAAAAATTAGAAAGAGCAGGATTAAACAAACTGCATTCGTACCACATTTAGTGACCTGGTGGACAAGAACGTAAATATTTGTAGTATATCTTCAAGACTATTTGGATTTGGTTGTACTAATGAATTTTGCTAATTTAAAACATATGCCACATATGGTGAGCATCCGACGCCACGGATAACCAAACATATAACTCCAGACTAAGTAAAAGTCCTGATAACACCAACTGGCCGTTTTAAGTTAACAAACTACTATATCACAACCTGGAAATGAACTGGGCCGTTTATAGAAGAGGCTAAAAATGCAAAACAAGTGTAGTAACTCAAGTAGATCAGTAAGGGAAATAACGAAACTATGTTCATCCTATAATAACTTTTCAGGTGTTGTTTCTATAATTCAGTGTTGACAAACCAATTCATTTGACTCACACGCTCAACTGGTGTTTTAAATAAAACTGATTGAGAATGCAATATCTAAGCCACACGAGCATTGCTGGTTTAACATAAAGTGGGACCTAAACTGGCCCAATAGGCGCATGGCAGCAATTTCTGGAACACTGCTTGAGCATTGTATACACACTAAATATAGCAGTCTAAATACAAGTAAAATCATATCATTATATTTTAGCAAAGTAGCAGCACCTATCAACATTTATCTCTTCTCAAAACTAAATCAATATCAGAGCAGTTTTGCAAATTCTTAATGATTTTCAAATTTGATAAGTGTTTAAGCAACTGCCCAAGCTTCTCATTATATTTGCTTTATTTTGCAAAGTACGCAAACCTTTATGCTCTAATGCATTGTTACACATGGAAAGAGAAACAACATGCTCGATCTGCAATCTATTTGCCTAGTGCAGTTGATCTGTTTCGTTCTACTTTCCTGTATTGTTCTATGTTTTAGCATGGACTGAGGCCGAAGACCACCAGCAGATAAAAAAACTGATAAAGTCTCCAGTAGCTAACATGTAAGAATCGATGATAGCCATTGTGTACTACTTGCTCAGCAATTGATACCACAACAAGGTAAAAAAAAAATTAATACGGCATTTTTTCAAATTGAAGACTATATCAACATTACTATTTATTTATTACACAACATAGAAAATGAGAGAATAGCATATAGGTAGTTAAGTAAAAAAAAAGTACCTTCGCTGTTTAGGCATACCAAATATGTAACCCTCAAAGAGCAAAGACCATAGCATTAATAATCCTAAGCCTCCCTTATTGTTTCCTTCCCAGAATAGAAAATCACGACACATGAAAGTAGAAATAAAATTGCTCTGGCTTTTGCCTCCAACAATGACGATAACCATAGTTCTACGCTCCTAGACAGAACTGAAGAGACTTTGTGAGAATGAGAAAGCTGCAAAATGGCAAATTGTGGACAGAGAAGGCAAAACAAGGAACGGGCAATTTTAAAACTTGTCACATTAAGGGGTATCATCTCCTTTCGTAGCTAAACGCCTGAATAAATGCCCATGGTAATTGGGATATGGACGTAAACCAATATAAACAAAAAAACATGAAACAGTCAAATAGAGCCGTAGAGTAGCCTAAAGTAGCTATCCAGCACCAATATAAGCACATCTACAAAAATACTTTCTAGTATAGAAAAGCAAGCAACAATACTACTTTTTATGCAGAACCTTTGCCATGCCAGTGGCTTAGGAAACGATGAGTATGTTTTCTTCCATACTTCAATTATGTTGATAAACACAATAGGTACCGTTAAATTTTGGTAACAAGAACACGATCCAGTCTCTGCTCGAGATGTATATACATGATAACTATTTGAGCATTGTATTGTAGGCACGGCTAAAAACAAATTAGCACACATGAAATTTGCTGTTTCTGTAGACCTACTTACCAACGGGGGATCAATTGCCATCAATTTCTTCATACCTTTTTCCAGGTAAGCTCTGATATTTCTGAAATATGATAAAATTTCAAATATGTTAGAGAACCAAAAGCCATTTCAAAATACTCTATTTTCAGAGGAATTTAAAAGGTATTCAAGAGGACCACTGAAAATACTCTATTTATTGCCTCGTGCAAGAGCTAACTCCTATAAATCAGTTTTATTCCCATAGAGCACAGAAGTCACAAGAATTAGATTTAACAAACCAGTTACTACATAGAAATTATAGGCAACCAATATAACTAAGCATACTTTGCACGAAGAGGCAACTCTACTACTGTGGTAATCAAGCAGAACATCAACGATTAGACCCGAAATTTTCTCACCGTTTCCTGCTTGCACTCTTCCTATTCCACCAAATAGAGAGAGCCATTCCTAAGGGGAGAAGAAAATGATGATTCTATCGATCTAAACTGATATAAAATGAACTGAAATACATTACGGTAGGATAAAAAATGTAAACAATCAACTCAAGCCATTAAAAAAGACAAGCAAGAACACGGGAAAGGGGAATGATGTTGGGGCCTATGTCGAGAGAGGAGAAGAGAGGTAATAGAGGGGTACCTAATTAAGGAAAACCTCACAGTTGATTCACAGCTGCCAGAACACCTCCAAGTACTGCCTGCACCATAGTAATATTATCATCAGCCAAAAGCAATCGTGATGCAAAATTACACATCAGCGATGTGTCAACCAACTGCAACCATTGAATCATCCATTTGATTTTTGAAAGATATAAATAAAGGGAACATATTAAAATAATATCGCATTAATTCATCCATGTAGTCAAGTTTTACACAACACGTATATAAATAACTCACAAACAGGCTTATTTTTTGTTACATAAATCAGCTTACTGAATAGTAGCTTCAGTTGTTGTTCTAGTTCTGGGTCAATCCATTCTTGGCTATATTCCAATGGAAGCGTGTTCTAGGATGTAGACATTTGAGGATAAACAAAACTGTAAGAAACTCCCTCGTTGTATGCAATTCAATGGATTCACACTCAAAGGGCAAATTGAAATTTCTAAGAGAAACCTACCTTAATCCATGTCGAACAAACTCCTCGGTGGATCCTTTCTGTTGGTGTAGGCCCATAAACTAATGCACATGTCACATGAGTTCTGGAGGGAGCCATCCTGTAGATGTGCATTTAAGCTGTTAGATGTCCCACCCTCAATAGCTGTTAGATGTCCCACCCTCAATAGCACACATAAACTGAGATAAGTCACATAGGCCAATAAAACCACAAACGACATGACATGAAGTATATGTTTTAGCTTAAGATAATGTCCCCACTCCAAAGTGGATTCATAATGTGAGAATACAACTTGTAGTTGAAGAATTTAAGCATCGTGTAGACATCCATTTACCTCACAAAATGAAGAGCTTTACAACCTTAGTGCTGAATCATCTATAATGGGAAATAAATGGAAGACTAATTAAGTACACATACATACTTTTGAGATGATGATATGGAGTAGAATCATGGCTGTAGACGAGGAGCAACCGCTGCAAAGAATACTCCCAATTCCCAAAGGAGTCTTAGCTGAAGGAAATGCAGCCATAACTTCAATAAGGCTCCGCTGGCTAGCTACAATCCATTGAGCATACTCATCCTGGACACCACAGAAGTGTAACCTTCAGTGAATAATATCTACCAGGTAAAAACACTACAACATAGGTTTTCAAATAGAAGTAACCTTTCCAGCAGGAGAATCCAAAAACATGAGCAGCTAAAGCATTCAAAGCAGCCTCAAGGATTCAGAAAATGATCGCGAGAGGCACCTCCAAGTTTTATATTACTACATTATTGTCAATGGTGTTTCCAGCCTTTTTACTATTCTCCACTCTACCAGACTTGCAGTAGCCATCATGACCAGCTTCCAACAACACACCTAGAGTAAAAGGTAGAGAGGTTCATCCATTAAATCAAACAATTTAATTTCCAAAGAGTGCTAGCCTACACAACTTAATATTCCGTTGTTCCACCCAACCATCTACTCAAAACCTGAACTTTTTCCACGAATGTCAGATCTGCTAGACAGCATTGCTGTGGTAATCAAGCAGAACAACAACGATCAGAGCCCCCAAAAGAATCACCTTTTCGCTCCCTTCCTGTTCCACCAAAGAGAGAGATGCATTATTAGATCGTTCCAAGATCGTACCATCCATAAGCAAGCAATTACCGAACTCCATTTGTTGTGTCTCAGATCTAAATACCTGACCAAGAAATTAACAAACATGGAGCACGGTTGCAAGCAAAATATCTTAATTAAAAACCATGCACAATAGAGAGGGGATTGAACGGGACCATGAGGGCAATTGAGCAACGTCGGATGCCTCGTCACAGAGGTGGTCGCCGCCTCATGTTGCCTCTATGTGCCTACCTCTCACGATACGAGAGCTGCCCAACACGCAAAAGAATCTTTGCTCACGAATCGGAAGGAAGAGAAAGAGATGGAGCTTACCTGGGAAGGAAGAGGAACGAGGTGCTCGCGAATTGGAGCCAGGGCAACAACCCAGGCGTGCCGCCGCCTCCTTCTTCCTCCGGGACATGCTCCTGCAGGACCACCTGCTCCGCCCCTTCGCGCTCACCTCGTTATGCAACCGAATACAGCCGCCGCCGCATCCAGACGATGCCGTCACCGGCCCCGTGTCCAGCCGCCGCGGAGCACGCTCCCTGCCACCGATGGCCCCCGCGTCCATCCTCCGTGGTCGCTAGGGCACCGCTCTTCCTGCGGCGGAGCCGCAGAGATGAGAGGAGCGGGAGGCGGCTCGGGGCGGGAGTGGGGAGGCGGAGACGAGAGAGAGAGAGAGGAGACACCGGCTCAGATATTTTCACGAATCGAGATCTAGGTTTCACCGCGGGACATGGGCGCGACGCGGACGGCGTATGCAAAACGGACGTGGTGATTATGCTGGATCGCTCGCTGAAACACCGGCCCCGCACGCACATGGGCCCAACCGTCATGGAGTCATCCAGATAAGCAAGAAGTGAAAGAAAAACTACTGCATCCGACGGCTGAGGTGAAAAGTGGGATGCAGATTTTACTGTTGCAACCTGATTGGACGATCCAGATTCGTTTGCCCCTTCAGACCCCCTGGTTGAGAGGGTAGTCTTTGAACATTTATATATACTAGCAAAAGTGCCCGTGCGATGCATCGGGAGAAGACCAAGCGGTAGCTCCGGTTGATTGTTATTAAATATTTTTCAGCCTTGAAAATTTAATTACTGAAAATCCAATTTTCTTCAGTGAAAAATATTATTTGATGAAACGTTTCCTCGCTTTGTAAAAGGTGAAAAATACTAAGAAGAAATATGAAATATATAGTTACTGGACATTGGTTGTTACTCTTTGTTAATATGGTCGCTCAAATACCCTAACACTTTAAGAGTGTGATATCTAGACATTAAGAAAAGAATTAACTCTCGGTACAAACAACTACATAAATTTAGAACAACTAATTTACTGGTCTTTTCGTAGACTGTTGATCAAAAACAGAGGAATTAACAAAGCAATTAACAAAGCAATCTTTTGTCCGGCTCGAAGCTCCACCTAATTGGGATGGAGTGGGCTGCACCATGCACTCTAATAGATCCATTCATATATGAACACCTCCGTCGCTGCAGGATATGAAGACATCAGTAATGTTGATATTTAAATAAAGGCGGTGAATCTACAATCCGACGACCATCCTTGTTCCAATAAATGTGTTATCCCGTGAAGGAGAACCTATTTTATAAATGTGATATATAATTTGTTGCATCAATCATACATGCTGCATCGCATCGTGTATCCCGGGTAAATAGCGAATCACCTAATTAAATATGGAATTGTGCGGGACTACTTATCTCTTGTCCCGGTTCCATTTAAATTTGCGTAGCGCACCCATGCCGTGTTTATGTCATGCTAATTAACATTTAATATGCGGGGTAGAAAAATAACTTGAACCTAATAATTGTGTGTCGGAATTCCGATTCCGCTTAAATTGGATAAGTTGCATCGCATCATCATTGTCATGCCATATATCATCTTCATCATCCTGATTCTTCTTCCGTAGTAGTAAGACTTGCATCGCATCCGTTGTTTGTCCATCATTTGCTTCTTCCCGGATAGGATCGCGAAGTGGTGTTGTGAGATACGACAAGTTCTCCGGATGTTACTCGGCAATCTTTAACAGGCAAGCATTTCCTAAACTGTTGTCTCTGCAGTAGTCGCTCACATATTTTATTTTGCCTTCTCTCTTATGCTGCATTGAGTTGTGTTCTTGTCACGTGTCCTATCCACTTGTCACCTCAAGCAACCCATATTGCCCCCACCACCCTCCTACAGCTGTTGTTTGGTTATCGGGTCTGCCTTGCAAGTCGTAGCGACTTCATGTTCTCAATTCCTCGTCGCCATCAACCGTTAACTCCTGTCGTCGCCGACATCCACCAACTGTTGTGCTAGATTCCTTCGACTGAGCGGATGGACAACAGGGACGCGGATTTGGCTTTGGTTGATGGAAATTTGGAATTAGGCCAGTCACTTGCACTTGCATAATGCATAACCAGATAAATCCAAGAGAAAGAGAGTAGCTTTGTTTAAAGGAGAATTAATAGAACAATACAACTCACGTGCGTTGGATCCATCAGATGAAAACCGCTTGACTCATCCACCTCTAACCCGCTTAGCCTCCTCCAACTTGCTCCCTTTCGACCAGTAGTTCCACCTCACTTCCCACCAACAACAATCCTTCCTTTTCCTCTCTTTAATTCATGTAGGCAACAGAATTCACACCAATCAATGGTGGTTCTTGATTCACCTTGCTGATACTCCAGGAAAATTTCAACGTATATAAACCGGTGGCACTTATTGTAAGGGACCGATGTGGGACTATTCAACTAAGAGTATGGCTGCTATCGGGTTGCTTGTAAATTTCTGGTATGGGCCTGATTTGAGAAAAAGTCTGTGGTGGCATGGTAAAAAAATCCAATTGCATGAAACAAAAATGTGTATTGTTATAGATCAATTTATCCATTAGTAATTGAAATATGGTGAAATATGAACTAAATGTAAAGCAGGCAATCTATCCATTTATCTAGATTATTTGCCTGCATGCTTGAGTTTGTGAAGAAAGACGAACGGAATGAATTAAGATGTGGATTTTTTTCTAAAATTAAATAGATTTGACATTGCAAACAATTATTTGCACTTGTAGCATGTACGAGTATCATCCACGGACAGTCAGCTAGGAATCAGATAGCAATTCGATCCTACGTCTAGAATCCACACGCACATAGCTAGCACAGAAGGCGGCACAACCAGTCACACGCGCATGGAGCAGACAACTTTGTCCAAAAAAAAAAAAGGCGCGGAGGAAGACCGAGAGCAGATCAACATCATGGCAGGAGGCTGCTCGACGCATGCACATCTTGGCCTGCTCCTCACCACGCCCTGTCGGCCGTCGCAGGAAAGTGGTTCGTCATCCCCGCACCACTACCACGACCCCATTGTGAGCCATCTCCCACCTCTGTACCAAAACTGTGAAAGACCACCTTCCGGATTATGTTCATCCATCGCAACAAGCTTTCATAGAGGGTAGGCGCATCAGTAATAATATTATAGTTGCCCAAGAGATTGCCCATTCTTTTTCTTTGAATTCTTGGAACAGCCAAGATTTTATGATCAAAATCGATTTGGCGAAAGCTTTTGACAGGTTAGAATGGCACTTCATAGCCTCGGCTCTAGCTCGTAAAGGTCTGCATGATCATTTTATAAATCTCATTCATTCATGCATCTCCTCACCGACCTTTTCAGTTATCATTAATGGTCAGTCATTTGCTCGCTTTAAAAGCAGTAGAGGTATCAGGCAGGGATGCCCCCTGTCTCCTTATCTATTCGTTCTTGCAGTGAATGAGCTTTCACTGGCCCTACAGGACGCTTTACAAGATAACCACATGTCAGGTATCTTGCTTGGACCAGATTGCCCTCCAATCCACAGTTTAATGTTTGCCGATGATTTGTTAGTTTGTGGCAAGGCTAATATGCAGGAAGCTTCTGTTATTTCCCATATTTTAGAGCAGTTTTGTCATAACTCGGGTCAGGTTCCCAACTGGAGCAAATCTGCCATTTTATTCAGCAAAAATGTACCTTTAGAGGTGAGACAAGAACTCAAACAGATTTTTCAGGTACCAGACCTTGACAGCAACACCATTCATCTTGGCCACCCTCTTATTCTTCCAGCAAAGGACAGATCTGCAGCTTACAGCTTTGTTTATGAAAAATTTAGAGCTAAATTATCTGCTTACAAAGCTAATAGGCTCTCACATGCAGCTAGACTCACACTTATTAAATCAGTCTTCGCATCCATACCGGTCTACTATATGTCTAACATTCTTTTCTCCAAGAAATTTCTTGCAAAGCTCACTGCTATCATAAGAAATTTTTGGTGGACAGGTGTGAAGGAGGAGCCGGTCACTAGGAGTTTGTGCCTTAGGGCATGGGCTGATATTTGCATCGAAAAGAAAAAGGGAGGATTAGGAGTCAGAAACTTGCAGGCTGTAAACCAGGGACTCATACTTTCGGCAGCTTGGAGATTGGCAAAAGAACCACGAAGCCAACTTGCTTTGATTCTTAGGGCAAAGTACCACCATGATACAAGCATTTGGAGAGCAAATCCAAATAAACCGAAATCTGCTTTTTGGACCGCCATATTAAAGGTAAAGCCTCTTTTAATTTCAGGTGCATTTTATCAAATCTTTGATGGTAGTAGTTCAATTTGGAGCACCCCTTGGTTCTCCGAGTGGGAAAAAATTTATGATAATCTTATTATACAACCACATCCTTTTGTTTATCCTTCGGTAGTTAGGGATCTTTGGCTCCCAGACCAAAAGGCTTGGAACAGAGGTTTAGTTCAATCTTTGTTTAGTCCTCAGACTGCTGCTGCCATTCTTCAAACTCCTATTATAAGCGCAGATGGGCATGACACTTTGGTGTGGAAACTAACCCCAACAGGTCAATGCACACCCAAAAGCGCTTACAAGCATTGTTATAACAATCTTGCTCTACCGGCTAACCAGCAACCCAAGGTGGTTTCCCCACAGATTGTCGCTCTTCTTAATCAGGTATGGCAGGTGACAACCATGGTGCCTCGGGTCCAAACATTTGCTTGGAGACTCCTTCGAAAGGCGCTGCCAACAGGTAAACGTGCAGGTAAATTTTCAAAGCATGTTGAACCAGAATGTTCTAGATGTGGCTCAATGGAAGATGAAATGCATATTTTATTTCTATGCCCATTCTCTAAAGCAGCCTGGTATTGTCATCCTTGGTATATTAGAACTGAAACACTTGCTGCTTTACATTATAATGTCCCAGACATGATTCAAGCTTTGCTCTCTTCGAGCCATCCACAAATTAATCCAGAGAGCTTATACACTTTCCTTTGGTGCTTGTGGAAAGCAAGAAATGACTGTCGCTTTAACAGAAAATGTGCTAGGCCTACACAGGTATTTGCTGCTTCGAATGCTATTGTGCAGGGATCAAAGATTGAAGGCCATCACCTCCCTGAAGACCATGAATCCTCGAAGCAACCTCACCCTTCTGAAGCCTTGATACGGATTCCTTCAAATTTGGCATGCAATTCCATATTCTGTGATGCAGCGTGGAAATTGCAGCAAGGACACTCATCGGCTCCGGCAGGCATTGGAATTTTTATTCAGATGGAGCACGGCCAGCATTGCAAACATCTATATGTCTCAGCCATGTCTCCCACAGCTTCTTCAGCTTTGCAGGCCGAAGCTTTTGGCCTTGTACTGGCGACTAAGATTGCAGATTTGCTTAACCTACAGGAGCCTCATTTCTACACTGACAGCTCAATTCTAGCTTCCGCTGCTGCTGCGACTAGCATTGTCAATGCTCCAGGACACTGGGCGATCAGACCTCTTCTAGCAAGCATTCAAGCAAGCAACTCTTTCCATGCAAACAAGATTTCTCACATTCACAGGAGCTCAAATGTAAAAGCCCATCATCAGGCTAGACTAGCAACCAAGATTAAGTCCAGAACCTTATCAATTAGGTGCTTATGTCCAGACATAGATAACTGTCCAGGGAAAGACATACTATCTGTATCGAGTGTGAATTCTTTCACACTCCTCTCTGTAAAATGTGCTTAAGTAATAAAATCTTCATGTTCAAAAAAAAAAAAAAAAAAAAAAAACACCGTACAATCACTCAGGCATTTCCACAAACATGTTTCGTGCGTGCTCATCAAAGAGACACATTCCATAGCAGGAGCGCCAGCCTCAACGTCCTCCAGAGCCTCATCGACGCAATACTCCTAGTCTCCTACCAGGGACTCACCCAACGCGCGGATGGGCGGACACCTGCCAGGGGGACACGGCGTTTCAGTTCCTCCACCGGGAAAGAGACGTCCGGGGCCTCGCACCATGGCTGAGCTTCTCTAGCTCGCAGGCGACGCGGGTCAGGATCGCCTACCGCTTGGAATACCTCCCCCGGGCGCGAAGTGGCCCATGTCGTCGCGACGTCCTTCTGGCGTACCGGCATGGCCGACCATCCCCAGCTCGCGTTCGACGCGGATCGCTCTCTGCCGCCGAGACCACCTCTCCCGACGGGCGCCGCCGATGCGAGATTAGGGAGAGCTGAGGAGGGGGGGACTGGGGCGGGAGCGGGACAGAGCCAACACTGGCGAACAGGAACGGACGGCGTATTCTCCGGTGGCAGGGTCTCTCGGGTGGTCTCGAATCGGAGCATGAGGCTTAAGAGGATGAGGAAGACCCAAACGGTATAAACTGAACCGGTACGTGGCAATCTAGCGTATTATGTATTTTGGTGGGAGGGCAAAACGGTCCAATAAAAAGTTGGACGAAAATTTTGGCAGAAACCTTAGCTCCTTTATTATTAGGTACTAGGAAATATGCCCGCGCGTTGCGGCGGATTAATTTTAACTGAATATGAGTTACATCTAGAATATTTAAAAATATGTTTATTTATTGATTTTCAGGCAGTGTCCATACATCCCAGTGACCTAAATTGCATATTTGTGGATATGTTTTTGTTAATTGTCTAACACTGTCCATAAATATCACCCACCTAAATTGCTATTTAGATAGTTTTTATATATTTAAATTTACAAGTCACCTAATATTGTAGTTTAGATATTTTGTAGATTTAATAAATTCTAGTTCTTTTTTGGATAAGTTATATGCACATGGATGTGTGCTGCTGGTGATGAGATGTTCACCCAATTAATGGTTTACAACCAAAATTTAAGAATGTTAAATGCACCTCACAAACAGATAATAAACTGAACATGATATCCATTTCTTTGCAATACGTCAACATTTTATTTAGCAACATATGAAACACATTCCAGAACTCATGTTGGCTTGGAATAGTGAATTTTGATTGCATAAACACTATTTATAGTAACACTGAATCAACAGTGAGCAAAAAAACAGGGCATAAATAGATTTTTTATTTTTATACTAACACATTTCTGTTTCAGAAATTGGTAATATCAAGATTTAGTCATCTTATATTAAGTAAATCACAATTAATTTATCCAAAATACATATTGGTGATATCATTCTCAAAATAGGTTAGTCAACAGATTTCTATTTCCCGCATGTATAAAAAGCAGGCGAGGTGGTCACCTCCGCATTAGTAGCATTTGACATTTTTGTCTATAGATCGAATTTTGAGGTAGTAATTTTTTTTTAAAAAATATAGTTACAACCCATAGCTAGCTAGGTATGTTTATAAATTTTCTACAATCTTTTCATTTGATTAAACGTGATGACGTAGCAACACACGGGTTTTGTGCTAGTTGATACAAATGAGTAGCTATTAATTATTGGTATTTCATAGTTCACCTGGGCAAAGTTTGGGCAGGGCCTAAAAAAGCCCAGTGGTAAAAAGCTAGGCCCAAGCCCGGCCCGGCTCAACTGTCGGGCTTGTAATTCTAGCCCAAATGAGAAAAAAAAAGACTTACTCGATAAGCCCAGCCCGACCAGGCTAAACTGGATAAAAAAATCCGAGCTCAGCCCGACCCGACATTCAGGCTAAAAATTAGGCCCGAGCCCAGCCCGAAATGTGCCGGGCCATCCGGGGAGGGCTGCCCATGCCCAGCTCTACTTCATAGGAAGCAAACATATCCTTGATTCCCAAAAAAAAAAGGAAGCAAACATACCCATCTAGAACAACAACCACATTCATTGGTATACACACAATTTGTATACCCCAACCTTTACATGATGCACGATCGGAAACCTTGATCCGAGCATTGAGTTTGGTTAGCTCCAATTGCAAGTTATCAAGCTTGCGTCAGCGAACTTTTTCTGAACTATCCATATCTCATGATCGCTTGCAACTCAATTAATTACCATTCGCAGATGGACACGGAGGTGCGAAGAGGATCACCCATTCAACAATTTTTAATCCGGTGTCATCTACAAACACATGTAGTCAGCCACACACCATACGTTTTTGTACAAATACATTCCACCATCAGAAAGCACAACAACGGAAATGAATACAATGCAAATCCAATCCGAAATTCATGAATAGATAAGATCTCAGGAATCATGTGCCTGGTGCCCCAAACCTCATGGATAGATCGGGAAATCGACGGAAAGATGGACGAATAAATCCAAATCCTTTCCGAAATTGTTGAACAAATCAAGATCCGGGGAATCATGTGCGCTGTGCCCCACAGCTCGAGGATCCACTCGGAAGAACCAGAGAACGACAGAATGATTGGAGAAAGAAATCCAAGAGATTGGGGATGTGGAAGGTGGGGATGGCCGCCGGCCGCCAGGGACCTCCATCCCGGCGCCGAGGTGACAGGGGGCTCAAGGTTGTCGTGGCGACGGTGGGTGAACCAGCTGGGAGCTCGTTCCGGCCACGAGGAAGATCGGCTAGGTCTTCAGGCCACTCGATCTGGTTTCCCTGAGAGCTCTGGTCGGTTGTGTGGCAAGAACGGGCGGACGGAAGGAGGAGGAAAGTACGAACCGTTTTTTCTCTTTCTGACTTACCGGTGGCATCTGCTGTAATATCAATGAAATACATGGGTAATAAAAAACGGACGAAAATAATGGGGAGAAACCTTACTTCCTTTATTAGTAGGTATAGAAGAAATAATGATTACCGAGAGAAAATAGCTAGCTTGTCAACTGATAATACACACAATTATATGTTAAGCAAATAATTACGAAGTTCACCATCCTGAGGTCCTTTTTAATGAAACATGTGGGTATTTGTAGTAGCAGTATGGTATCATTCAGATCATATCACTAATCAGCAGGATGATCATTTATCTTGCAAATATGTTACTAATTTCATGACTAAATTGATTCATTAGCATTATAATTTGAATGACAGATCTACAAAGCAATAACCGTGTCAGCTTGAGACATGTACGTACCAGCTAATCATATGTATCTTCACCTTCCTTTCGGTAGATGGCTTCACCATGAGATATAACAACACCTTAACATATCTGAAGAAATAGATAAAATTAAATTTTAAAGCATCATATGCATAAGGGGCTACATGGAGGATTCATGGCGGCGAATTACACCTTCGATCATGGGCCAGAAGGTAGTTGTCATCAAGTCTTGAGTTGTGCCATCCGGAGTGTCATTATGATGATCGAGGATACTATTGGTGCTAATAATTGTAATTAATACGGATCATCCACATGGTAGTGGGTAGTGGGTAGGATGAGAAATCCATGGTTTATTTTCCTTCACCTCTTGAAAAGTTGAGTGCTCTTAGGGGAGCAGTTGAAGTAGAAGTGGCACCTGCAGGTGCGCACAATGCTAATGTTTCTTCTGCAGATCGATGGGCAACCGGCAGGTGTGCAGAATCCTAATATTTCTTCCGCAGATCGATGTGAAACCCACTGCTGGCACGGAAGCTTCCCGGCCGGGAAGAAGGCCAGGGACAAGATCAGCCCCTCCGCGTCTGGCTGCCAGGTCGCGTACACGTCGTCGCTGAGAAGCTGCGACTCCTCGAGGATGGCGCCGCCGCACTGCGGCCACTGATGCACGGTCGGGCACCGCAGCACTATCTGTCCTCCCGTAATCCACTGGCCATGGCGATTCAAGGGAACTCTCCTTAGGGGAGGCAAACAGTGGTAGAGGTGCACCGACGAATGTGAATCCGTACTGAACCAAAAGGCCTTGCCGGCCTGGTATCCAGTTAATTATCTCTGAAGATGTAACGGAGCACTGGAAGTAGAAGTGGCATCTGCAGTTGTAGAATTCTAGCGTTTTTTTTTTCTTCGGAACGATGGGCATGGAAGCTTCCCGACCAGGAAGAAGGCCATGGACAAGATCAGCCCTCCGCGTACGGTTGCTAGGTCGCGTCTACGTCCTCGTCGTGGCCGTCCAGACGCGCGTGCTCTTAGGGGCTCCGGCTCCTCGAGGATGGCTCTGATGACACCGCCGCACCACGGCCCTTGACGAACTATCGAGCGATGCAATACTACCGATGCACCTGGAATCAACCGGAGGCGGACAATGGTGGAGACGCCGGCAAAGGTGGACCCCATATTGCAACGAAAAGGTCTCGCTGTCGACGCACACAAGCCTCGCCCGCGTGGGCGGTGTCGAACTGTCGGCGTATGGACTCGTCGTGGAACCAGCGAGGCCCCAGAAGTCGGGGTCGTCGAGTCGAGCATAGGGGGACACGTGCGATGGCGGCGACGCGAGAGGAGGCCTTGCGTCAGTGCATGGTTTATTTATTGAAGCGATCAACGGCAGGTTTTGTCTTCCTGATGGACTCGGAATAACGGCAAGTGTCCAGCACGTAGACGACCAGGAGCGCACAAGACGTAACAGTTAAGGCAGGTTTGTGGAGATGACGAACCGTTATTTGTTGACTTGGCGGTGGCAGGAGCCCGTAATTTCAATGAAAATCAGGGGCAACAAAAGACGGACGAACAAGAAGCCTTATTTTCTTTATTATTAGGTATAGATATAGATATAGATAGATATATATATATCTTTACTATTAAATTGGAGTTGGTCGTTTGACACTCAACGCATTTGATGGTCGTCATTAGAAGCATCTTGTCCGTCCAATCATCCCACCTCAACATCCAGCCCACCTAGACCATCCGATCGCTTTTTTGGTAACCAACCCAGCCCCCGCTTGACAAAGAAATTCGGAACAAAATCCCAACCTTTCCTATACATCCCGATCAGAAATAATTTGGGACGTGATTCCTGGATGCAGATTATGTGAAATAATACCATTATTACTCCCTCCCCTTCCGTGTGTTTCCCTACGCAAATAAAAATAATGGAGTATCAGGAACATCACGAGACAGAGGCGCCTGGCGACAAGAGCATCTGGGGCAATGCGGCGCCTTGCTTCCAATAAGTGACTCGAGGAAAAGATGGAGGGGGTAGTACGAGCTCGGCCATGGGGACGGGTTGGAGAGATGAAGTAGGCTCGATGGTGGGGCTCAGTGATGGCCGCTTCCGGCGGGATGGGCACGGCCGAGAGGAGCTCTTGGCCGCGTCGGATCTGTCCGTCCATGTGAAGGCGCCGCCGTCCTGATCCCCGTGCTAGGTTGTGGAATGTGTCCCCTTCTCTCTACAAATTCATTTTCAATATGGATATGGATTATGAATTGTGTTAGGATTTTCATCTGATTGTTTCTTGTCTCCAGAACTTTCAGGTGAAGAAGAAGAGGAGGATCTACATCGGATGTTCTCCTTAAGGGTATGGACACGTCTGGTCTGTAGTTGAAATCAACTTGGATAATAATTTCCATGGTTATGGTTGCATCTCAAAATTTCTTATCTCCATGTAGAGTTGAAAATTTCTGCTGGTTGACAATATCCCAGGCACAACAGGTTGTACATATAATCGAGTATAATGTGAATGATGAAGAATTCAGTAATGTGTTATTATCCACAAATTAAAATGCATATCTTATACATCTATTAATTATGTTGACACTAACACCACTACCATGTGAATAGTGATGCCTCTTATATAGGTGCAGTGCTATTCTTTCTGTATTATTAGGAAGCTATAACCCATTTTTCCTTTTCTGCTCATGATCAAATGTTAATATTGCCAACTCCTACCAGGTACCCTTTTTTCTTCAACAAGTATGGGAGCCTATTTTCTTCTCTAACCACCGGACTGTATATTACTTTCAGGCTGATATATGTTGTGGAAAAGGTGCTATACCTTCCCTATCCAAATTTGACAAGAGACAGTGAGTCAATGCCTTGTAACATTTAACATTTTTCTTTTCAGGTTCAATCATTTTTGTCGCTGAGAGCATTATCTCGTAATAATTTTTTAACATCTGTTCATATCCTGCGACTGAGCAGGTTAATGATGTGCTTTAGGCACTAATATGATACATTATGCTTGGTGGAATAATCGAAATAGACTGAAAGAGGGTGATCTTCTTATCTTGGCGTTCCATGTTGGGTAGTTTTCCAGACGATGGAAGAATAAAGCTAAACAGGATGTTGATAGGTGGAAGCCACCGGATGAGGGTACCCTGAAGTTTAATTCGGGTGCAAGGCATGATATTGAATTATTAACTCACGGATTTGAAAAACTCCAGAGAGGTACCCATTTGCATCCCAACATACAAGATTATGATTCGTTCATTTATCTTTTAGGCGATAACCCTATCAAACTGATTGTCTGCCATGCCGACCAAAGTACTTCTCATTAGATAAAACACTTCAGCATGCAGATTAGTTTGGCTACATTGGTTTCTCTGTGCGATTAGATCAATATCAGAACCCTAACTTAGACATTTTTTGGAATGGAGGTACCCATTCAGGAGGAATTGTAGTGGTTCCTGGCTTCCTGCAATAGTTACTTGAAGATATAAAAGCAGAGAGTCCACCCAGTGCTCCTTCAGTTACGTGTACTCTGCCATAACTTATAAGTTCTCATATATTTGAGTGCATAAATTTTTGAGCAGCATGCTACTTTTTTCTTGTATTTAATTCAGGGTGACCTTGAGTATGTGTGCTGTACAACTCTTGGCATATGTTACTAGCCATCAGAGGTTTTAATGGAAGATCAATGTGCCTGTTTTCTCATACTTCAGACTGTTATCCTCTTGAATGAAGAAATCAACCATATTCTGTTTTCTCAAAGCTGCTTGTGTAGACTGGCTGTTTAGAAAATAGTTATATTTTTATTCTCGTATTTTTTGGCATAGCTTTACACCCATTGATTAAGTATTTTGTTTTGTTTTGCAGAACGTGATGAACTCAGAAAAGATATTAAGCCATTATGTATATAACAATTTTTGGTGCTATCGGACTGATTTTTGAGATAGACTGACAGCTCTGGTTCTTAAAAAGCAAAGTCCAAGGCTGCTGGCGCTAAGCAAATAAATTAGCTCATGAAATGGGTGCTTCTTGTAATGCTTAATTGCTAATTGCCCTATAGAGAAGGAGTATGATGTACCGGCACAAGTTGCCAGTGTTGTCCTGAGCTATTTGCGCAATGTTTCCAAATAAACCTTCAGGCTTTCTCTAAGAAAAACGTTACAGGCTGCGTCTAGACCAATTTTATAGTAACCATGTCTCCTAATTACTTTTTTTGCGCAAAATTATTTATTATTGCTGATTATCCTTGCTGTTATGTATATTTTCTTGGTACATTGTTTGATAAGGTCCGATTGTTTTTCTGGTAGGCAATCATCACTAAGATGGTTTTTACCTGCCAAAATGAGCAAATTTCCGGCCAAGCAAATCGCATATGATGATTTTTTTGCATTTTATTATGTACCTTTTTCGGAAGTACTATTTGTGATCTCAATCGTGACCGTCCATGATTTACCTTAATTCAGGCATTCATTTATGTGCGCTGAATGATAAAGGAAAGGTGTAAAATGAACTTATGAGGAAAAACAATATATAGCAAATCAGGAAATAGAAATTATTCCAATCTATATTTACTTGGAAACTAAAGGAACTGAATTTTAAGCGACTAAAATCATGAGATAGATGGCTATAGTGTACGCTGCCTTTTTTTTTTAATTTCTTCACATGAAATATTCATGCTGATGACAAGTATTGTGGTACACCTGCTCAGGTACCATGAAACAATATCCAACGAGCATCACGAACTGGAAATCAGTAAATAAAAAACCAATTATTCGGGTGTATACTTGTTATGAAAAATATGAGGTACAATCTTATGGATTTGTAGAATATCTCATGGCTGTTTTTTTCATACACCTGAATCTCATACATTGCATTTACATATGTTTATAGCTGGTCATGGGCAGCTTCGCCCAGGGGCGGGCAGGGCCAAGTTTGCACGCTTGGGTACACAGTTGACTTTTTGTAGCGTAAATAAGCAATTTACTGAAGATCGATTTGTGCCGCTCAGATTGGGCCAGACTTTTTCGGGCTTTGGGCCGGGCTTAGACTTAAATTCTTGGTCCGACAGTCGGGCCGGGCTCGGGCCTAGACTTTCAGCTTCACCCTTTTTAGCTCCGGTCCAGCCCAAAAAAAGCCCAGGTACAAATATGTTGCAAGTAAAGTAGAGGTCGTAGCAACGCACGGGCATTCAACTAGTAGAAGTAATATACGAGTTGGTACATCATAAAAAATGTTTGATGTCAAAGATTGGAGACATCTTGACCATCCAATCTTACTAAACATTTCTCGCTTGTCATCCAACCATCCATCATATATTTACCAAAACAAATGACAAAATCAGATCGAAAATCCTCACGGTAATCCATTTACTTCCCAGAAATATACTTTTCCAGATATCACGTGATGTACTTTCCATTAACAGGAATCCATTTAATGGGAAACAATCACGGGATTTTAGGAAACCAATCAATTAGAAATTTCCGGAATTTGCCATACAACCGGATTTTGGGAAACAAATCACGGAATTTGCCATACAACCGGAATTTGCCATACAACCGAATTTTCGGAAACCAATCAATCAGAAATTTCCATATAACGAAATTTACAATGGAGCCTGACTGGAGCGGCGTGCACTTCACATTGCAGCGTTTATACTGGCAAGAATCACAATGCATCGTTGCTGCAGCCTTGTCGATCTCGTCTTCAAAAGTTCTTCGGAACCGCAGCGTTGTCGATCTCCTCTTCACGTTCTTCTCTTCAGCGTTGTCATCTGCCGGTGGTAATCAAGCTCTATGTTGTCTCTGATTTATATGCCTCTGATTATCCTGAAACAAGCAAATAGGAAAAATAGGAAAAAATATTTCCTGGTACAGTTCCTGGTACTCTTTCATTTCTCTCTTACCAGCAGTTGGTCAAAGATCTTCGTAGGTAAAATATTTTTAGCACCCTGTATTCAAATGAACTGAAACAAATTAACATGGACCAATTCAGTACAAAAAGTTTACCATGGACCAATTCAAGAGCCCGTGCTGTTTCCCATATTACCATGGACCAATTCAAAAGTTTTTATATGCCTTCGATTATCATGTAAGGTTTGGTTGTTTCAGGATAATGAAAGTGATAAATACAAGCATGTCTCCTCTATATAAATGGTTAATTTAGTCTCCAAGCTACTTCACCGCATGCCTCACCTTCAACATGCACGCGGTACTGCAGCACAGAGAGTGACGGTAATATCGTATATATCTCATACTTAGTCCATTTCCTACCTATATTCAACAATTACTTAACGGCTCAATCATGTTCCACGCGACTACCTTACTAGGACAATGGGCGATAATTTAAGCTGCGATGACTTGTTTAACGAAACAGAACAGACCATAATTTAGCCTCTGGCGTGCAGGCGCTGCGCACGTGAGGCGGGAGACGGCTACGCGGGCTCTAGCGTGCAGGGCCGCGCTGGATCCGGCGTGCAGGGCCGCGCTGGGTCCGGCGTGCAGGCGCCGCGCACGCGAGGCGAGAGACGGCCGTGCGGGCTCCGGCGTGCAGGGGCCGCGCTGGGTTCGGGCCCAAGATTGGGTCGGCGGGGTTGAGGGAAAGGGAGGAAGAGGAGGACGGCCGGGCGGCGGGCTCAGGCGTGGTGGCGCGGAGGCCTGCCGAGCGTGCTCAGACGTGGCGGCGTAGAGGACGGCCGGGTGGACTAGAAGATTTGGGTAGGGGAGCGCCTCTCCGGCGTGCAGGAAGAAGAGAGGATGGGGAGGGAATAGGATAGAGAGAGTGAGAGGGTTATTACTTTTTTTCAAGAGATTTTCACATGTATACTTATCATTTATTTCAGCTATTTCTATTTTCTAACTCTGTTATATGTTTTTTCAGATCACATAAACACATGGAGACAATAAACTCCGACGGGATGATGCTTGACGGAAACAAAAGCTCACCGAATTTGACACATTCAGAAGAGGTGCAATGAAAAAAATAATGTGTTTAAATGCATTTTTCATATTTCGATATGTAGAGTTTTTATTTGATAATATGTTTGTCCTTTGTAGATCATTGCCGGGGCCAAACAGATATTATCGATACTCTGATAGAACATGCCAGCCATAGGCACGAATGCGATGTTGGTAGAAGAGACATAAAACTCATCGACTATTAAACAACTGAATAAGGTGATTGTCTTTATTTTCTAAGCATGCTTCCATATGCCAATCTTTTAAGTTTTATTTTGTTCCATAAATTTTGCACATAAAAATGTTCCACTTTCGTAGGTCATGAACAATATAGATATGGATGTCATCAGTGTTCCGGAACAAGGTACCATCAAAGAGCCCAACATGATGTTTTTGGAAGAGACTTCACAGGCTTTTACACAGCCAAAGGAGGTGCATAAAATGTGTCTTTTTCTGATTGTGTGATTGTGGAGGGTCCGAAGAAACTAGACTTCAGTGATAAAGTTCACATTATACCCACAAACCCACGCAAGTTAGTTGACGAGTTTTTTTCAATACATCATGTCAATTCAAGACCCCAAATATTGGAGTAAGCAGTATGTTAAAAAAAATATGATAATATGCATTGCTATGGTTTTATCATTTTTAACATTTTCCTCACATACAGGAATGGGTGCGGAGCTCCAAACCGTATCCAATAGGCTTGAGTCTTAAGAAAATTCAGGACATACTTAGGATGGACCAACATACGGACAATGACTGCTTCAACTTGGGAATTCATATAGTGGCATGCGACGAGATCCTACAGATAGTAGAGACTGATGTGCACTACATGGATACGCTTTTGTGTAAGTTACTACAATCTGGCATTTTCATTGTTGTCACTATGTTTCTAAACAGTTTTTTTTCTCAGATGGCGATGGTGGATTCCACACGAGGTACAAAATACTGAGTAAAGCCAAATATACAGTCCCTATCAACATTGTTCAATAGTTGGCCTAGGATAGACTAAAAAATCGCATCACGCAAGTTGGTGAATATATTCACTTATCCAACGGGGTCACATTACATGTGTTTCTAATGGTTCTTCTTTTGAAGTTTTTTCTTCCTTATGCATTCATGGGTCACTTTAACTTATTCTCCATCGATAAGCATGAATGTTATGTGTCTGTTATTGATCCTTGGTCCATGCCGCCATCGTCGGAGGGTAAAATGGTTCGATCGCATAAGATGAAATTGATCTTACAAAGAATTACAATCTACCTAACCGACGCACTTGCATTAGCACAACCTGGTTGGGATGCCGATATATTTTTCTGGCCGCGCATGTCGCCAACTGGTATTCTGCAAAGTTCAAGCATGTGAGTATCTCTAAAATAAAACCCATATGTTTTACTTTCTTCGGTAATTAAGATAATAACGAGACATTTATCTACAGGGAAGCGTCTGGTTATTTCATTTTTATATTATGCTCTCATGGAATGGTAAAAAGCTGGTTCATCCAATATGCACGGTGGATACTTTACGCTGCACTTTCTATTTTTTCACTAAAACTATACATGCTAATGACAAGTATTATTGTGTAAAATGTTATCGACCAGAGAAAGAATTTTTTTGGTACACTTGCTCAAGTACCATCAAAATGAAGCACTCAAAAATATTTCATACATTGTACGACATACTCTAAGGAGTATCGAGAAGGACATTTTTTAATATAAAATAGTTAATTAGTGGAGTACTTATTGCATATTTAAACGATGTCAAATATATGGTTGTTAAATGTATTTGAGACGGGTTACAATCTTATTAGTTTTTCTGAATATCTTGTGGTTTTGATACACGTGATTATTTACAACTATTGTATTGACGCATTGTGAGAAAAAAGAAGAAGCCGTAGCAACGCACGGGCATTCAACTAGTACTTATAACAGTTTAGTTTGCTAGAGTAATATTTTTGTTTTCTATTTTAAAGTCAATATATTTTGCGTTTCCGCGGTAACGTGCGGGCATTGTCCTAGTATATATATATATATATATATCTATACCTAATAATAAAGAAAAATAAGGTTTCTTGCGGTCCAACACTTTTTTGGACGAATTTGCCCTCCCACTAAAGAAAATAAGGTTTGTTGCGGATTTTTCGTCCAACTTAAAACTGCCCTCTAAGTTTGTAGTAATTACCCACCTATATCACCCATAAGTGAAAAAAAGGGTTTGGTTCGTTTTTGTCCCGTCAAAGTTTCTTCCGATTGTTGTTTGTTTCGGACGTTTCCAAGTTCGTTTCCTACGTTCGTATGTTCACGGTAGTGGAGTTTATGATTAGTACATCTTGAGCCGGCCCATCCAGTCAATGTAGCGTGTAGAAAACTAGAAATCGATCGAAGTTGGGATGTGAATAGAGTCAACGTCGGTTTCTACTACCTCCAGCCCTTGTGCTATGCATAAATATACGTGTTCATCAATTGTGATCAATAAGTGAAAATCACACGTCCAGAATACAAGTCTCTGTTTCTCGCGACCCGGTCGATGGATTGTCTCGTCTATAGGACCGCGGCCTAATTAATCTCGCCGAAACCAGCGACAACTCAGCTACTCCTACCCCTGGACTCCATTGACGACGGTCTCTAACACCTGCTATAATAATAAAGGAGCTAAGGTTCCGGTTCGGTTCATTGGTTTCTGTCAAAAAAATTGTCAAATATTTTCTAGGACCGATTTACCCTCCCACCGACTTTCATAATAGCACATTGCCACCGTGTGTACCGATTCCTTCTTTTTCTTCCCACCCGACCGAACTTCTTCTCCACAACCGACCGCCAGCCCTCGATCTCCGACGAGCGGCGCCACCGATCTCCTCCACGGCCTCCGCTTGCTTCCCCTAGCACTCCTCGTGCGGCGTCTCTCCGCTCCAAATTTCCCTCCCGGCCATCGGGATCCCAGTCGCGGGATCTGACTGGTATCAAGGAGCTGCTGCTTCCCGGTGTGCAGACGCCAGTAGGCAGCGGCTGGACTTGCGATTTTATTGTTGGCGGGGTAGTGGGATGATCTTGTTGCCAGCGGACGCGCAGTTGCTCCGTCCGAGCTCTTGCGGTCAAGGTCTAGCAACATGATGTCTCTGCGCTCGGGAATTCTCTCGATCCCCCTCTCTCCTTGCTGATTCTCTTCTTTCTCTCCCTGATCTGTTTTTCAGTGAGTACGGAAGATGGAGAGGGGTGGATGGGGGTGGGGGAAAACGCCGGAAGCAACGGAGCTGAACGTGGTGTCGTGGCGGCGGTCAATCCAGCAAGAATTGCAACAGTTTGCTGGCGCCTGCGCCGGCGCTGGCTGGTGGGTGGTCATGCTCTCACTCTTTATGTGAAGACCAGAACTACCTACCCCGCTCAGCTATATGCTATACTATACAACTAGATTTATATGTGCGCCTTGGCGCACGATCCCGTGAAATCCGTGCAAATGTAGATTTTGTATAAAAACGATAAAAATCTGATGTCCTAAATGTCAATGAGGATGGAATTGTACATAGAACTGCATTTTGGATTTAGGCTATATGACAGTCTTGTGAATACGTCTGATGGAGAGCATATAAGTTTAATGTCGTAGCATAAATCCCAGCATAGATAGATAAAAACATGTACAGGTTCATCTAACACAATACTGTGCTAAGTATATTACATAACATAGCTGATTGAATTCCTGGGTACATTTTACTGAAATTTAGTCAAGGTTTAACAACATGGTCATGTAGGCAACAACGTTGCATAAAAAGTGTCGGATGATCAGACCAGGTTCACCATGGCTGATAGACAAACATGTGAACATCATCCGCTGCAAGCAGTACGGGCATTCAAAAGTAAATCTGGCCATCAGGGAGTAGCTCCGACGGATTCTATTCACACGTAGAGCAAAAGAAAGCTGCAAGGCTACGTATCTACATGTGAAGCGGTTTTTATTAGTATAGCATAAATACTTAACAAATCATCGTATGCAAGTATTGTAGAAAAATCAGTAAGCATGTGGGAAAACATAACTTTGAATGGACGGTTTGTTTATAAGGAAACATCCTTCTTTGATAATCCTCTTACGTAAAAATGCAAACAATCATTTTTAATCTCAGATCTGTTTGAAAATCCAAGCCGATCGCCACATCCATACTAAAAGGCCAAAGAGATCATAGAAACTGAATTTATAAGAACCTGATAACTTAGTGGCCCCTGAAACTAAAATTCAATATGCATACCTAACGTGAAGCTGGAGCCATGTACTCGTATGGTCCCAGGGGGTTATTGTCTCCCACATCTGCATTTATATCTTTTGTCAAGACATGGTGAACAGATAAAAATATATATTATATAAGACATGTTGAAAATACGTAAAAAAATATCATTTGGCCAAGGCAGAGGTTCAACAACTGATTTTGGATCAACAACTGTATCTTTGCCAAACACGTTGTCCGTCAGCTCCATAGCACGTAAAACATGCTCTATAGAGAAAGAAAGATAAGCATGCTCTATAGAGAAAGAAAGATAAGTACAATGTAATCAACACATTTCAAGAGGAATGAAAAGTGATGTGCTAGGAAGAGATGGGAAGACAACGGTTTACGGAAACTCCAACAAATTACTTCAGGGACCATATAATCTCAAAGTTTTGAATCTGAAAAAATACCACGTAATATTTGTCCTTTCTGATGAGGAATAGTTATGCATGTTATTCTTCTCTCATTTCTCAAACAATAGCATCGTAAACTTTCAGTTATCACGCACAACTATTTACATATTATTCAAAAAATTAACGCCTAGACATAGCAACTATGAACGACTGATGCTAGTATGTCACTGATTTACATATTATTCAAAAATTTAAACCTAGACATAACAACTATTTATGAATTATGCAGATCAGGTCTCGAAGCGAGAACATTTGTGTTCCCCAAGTCCTAGCTTTCAAGGAGCAAAGATCTACAGAAAACCTTTACTCAAAGTGTCTAGTGCTGACATTATCCTGGCAGCAAACTGACTTAAATAGCATAGGAAATTTAAACACGACATGCGTCTGCATATTTTCTCAGTGAAATCCCGAGATTTTAGGGTAGATAAAATAAACATTTAGATTAAAACAAAGGAAATATGAGATTTCATCAGATACTACTCCCCATATATACCGGAATAAGCATAAAGATATTGTAGTTGAGAGTCTGATATTTACAATACTGACACAAACAAACATGAGAACTATTGGCGAAGCTAATTACCAATGGGCCTTGTAAGCAACTAAACTGGAGGGCGTTCATTCTTGCCTACAGCACAAGAAAAGGAAATGTAAGGAAATGATGGTATGTACTTTTAAGAGACAAAATAGACAGAGAGAACCTGCAGATCCTTGCCAAATAAGAGGCTGAGGAGGGCCGGTTTGGTAATGTGGCATCTCTTGTCCTCCTATTGTCATCCTATCAATAGTCTTTTAGGCCTGACATTTATAGAAACAATTAGTGTGCAAATCTGCAGCCTCGAACCAGGAAACAATTTGATAAAACAAACTGCATAATTGGAGCTACCTCTGCATTGCGCTAATAAGCATTGATGGGCAACTCAATGAAGCAAGAATGGAGGCCAGTGCTGTGATGACCCCTGCGGTAGACAACAACCTGCAATCTTTAGCTAAAGCAGAAAATACTGAAAGAATAGCATATGATCAATTGGAAAAGGCCCAAAATGCCCTGAGCATGATCAACTCATTGCTACTACGAAGAGAGAAAGAGAGATAACACCTTGTTCTTCAGATTTTGCTCTTGGGCGGCATCGATCTGGATGTGGGGCAGTTCCTTAGCGGATCGATCTGGGTGTGGACCGCAGCACCAGCGCCCATCACGCATCAAAGTCACCCTCAACATACCTGCTTTTTATTCAAACATTCTTCTTATTGCCTGCTGCATCCGCCTGAGCTGTGACAATGGTTTGCGCCTACAAACAATTTACAGAAGACTTGCATCAGCGTAGGACATGGGAATGAACCAGACAAATGTACTATACAAAGCAGGTATGTCTAAAACTTATTCACCAGTAAGTCAAAGACTCATTCACCGCTAAGAAAGATGAATTTCACTCAGCCCAATTATATTCATAAGCAGCTACCTACCAAAGAAATAGTCGCAACAATAGCCTGCAGCAGCAACGTAGAACCTGAAACAAAAAAAAAGCATATAGCACAATGTATCCAAAATATATGCACAAGTACACCATTAAAAAAAACCACGATCGCAAATAAAATAATATTCAGCCAGATCACCAAAAACAGTTCTGACCATGCCAAAGGAAAGCATGCTCTGCTAAACAGAAGAATTTTACCTGCTAAGCGAAGTTTTGGAGACTTAACTGAAATATATCTAGTTGTGCTAGACTAACCCAAACGTAACACTTAAATCGAAGGACAGGCCAAAGCACAACATTAAAATGTGAATATTCATATTTGAGGTAGTATAACCAACAATACTTTCACTGCTTCTTACTCAACAAATTTCAGAACTGTAAATTGGTACTCTAAAATATTAATTCAGTGTCAAGCAAGCAGGATGAATGCATATCAGTGTATAAATGGATTATGCATACATCACACATAACTTGAAGGCTAAAAGAAGGTACATGAAAATGCTAGATGAAGCTCTGGCAATTTGCAGATCAGTTTAGAAGCCTTGGCCCAACCCAAACATGGTACCAAAATCGAGCAACAGCCAAAACACAGTACTAAAATGCAAACATACATATTTTGGGCTGCATAGCAACCAATAATTCCATTGCTTCTTACCAAACGAATTTTAGTATAAAAATATTTAAGCTGAAGTCAGAAGCAAGCAGGTAAAATACATATCAACCTATCGCTCGTGTGTGCATCATATGTAATCTGAGGCAAAAAAAAAGTCAAATCAAAGCACCAGATGCAGTCCAAGAAGCATTTCTGTGGTCACCCAGATGAACCGCCCGTCCATATAATTCAAACATCAATATTATTATCTTAATGTTGTCAGTTGTCGACTTAACACTTTACTTTCGAAAAAACCAAATTGGGTTCTTTTCTGTTATGTTCTTCTTTCAAAGGAGAACATCAAACATTCACTGGAATCAACTTGATCGCATAGTTAACTGAACTGCAGCTCCAAGAAATTTCAAGCAGTTAGAGAAATCCATAATCAATTGCATTTACGTACTGAACATCAATTTATTTGTAGGAGGTAAGTAATTATTGTGCTAACTTTACACCAGAAATGTGAACTTTTGATGAGGGACAGTATATAAAATAAAATAAAAATAAAACATAAGTAAGATCTAGTACTAGCTTCTACACACTTCTACTATATTCTAGGTAATATGGTCCTCTAGTTATGTGTGTTGTAGTGGTTTCCAGAGTATTCTAGTATAAGTTGTAACTAGGATATTTGTAGTTCTTTCCCTAGCTTATGTAGTGTTCTCTAGAACACTCTAGTTGTAAGTAGAGCTAAGTAGTGAAGGCTCATGCAGCCTATAAATAGAGGTCCAACCTCTACCTATGTAATGGGACTATGTACCCCTATTTATCAAATAAATGGAACCTTGTGTTCTATCTTAAGATCTTGGACTAGATCTTGTGTGTTGAGAGTTTTGGATTGAACTCTTGACAGCCCCGCCCCTAGAGCGATATCTAGCCTACGCCCCTAGAGCGATATCTAGCACAGCACGTTGAAGCGGTTCCTTCAACAATTGTGCTGTCCACGTTGTAGCAACACGGTGGAGTTGTTCCTCCACAACCTTGTGCTGCTTCAGGTGGTATCAGAGCCTTGCTGATCCGATCCAGCTGTTGGTCTCCTCATTGAGAGCTGCACCAAGCAATGGAGGAATTGGGGAAAAGAGTGGATGTTGTAGATCAACAAATCCAAGCGCTCCGTGAAGACCTTAACCGCAGATTTGATCAGCTAGTTGAGATGGTAAGAAAGGGTGTTCCTCCTGTTGCCAATGAAGAATCATCAAAGGAGGCAGATGATAGGCGTCGAAGAATGGGAGGTCGTATTGAAGCAAAAACACCTCATTCACGTGTTGTTCAGCGTACTTCAAGGAGGCCAATGTATGTTGAAGCTTCCGAAGGTGACGAATATGACGAGGGCCTTGAAGAACCTGATCTCCATACATATCCGAGAGTACACCGCTCTACATATGCGAGGGATACATACAAGGTGAGAGCTGAGATCCCCACTTTTAATGGAAATGTTGATATTGAGGGGTGCCTTGATTGGTTGTATAAGGTGGAGACTTTCTTTGAGGTTATGGATATTCCGGAAGATCGTAGAGTTTCTTTGGTTGCATACAAACTAAAAGGAGGAGCTGGTGCATGGTGGCATCGCCTTCAAGAAGATCGCAGGCTAAGAGGAGAACCTCGTGCGAGATCTTGGCGGCAGATGAAGAATCTTTTGAAAGGGAGATTTTTGCCTGCAGATTACGATCAGATCCTATTTATTCAGTTTCAGAATTGTGCTCAAAGAAATAGGACCGTTTCAGAATACACGGAGGAGTTCCTAAGGCTACAAGTGAGGTGCCACCTTGGTGAAACTGAAGATCAACAAGTTGCAAGATACATCAATGGTCTCAATGATGCTATCCAAGACCGTTTGATGATGCAGCAAATTTGGTCCCTTGATCAAGCACAAGCTCTAGCATTAAAGGCAGAGAGATTGGTAAAGGCGAGAAAGGCAAGTAAGGCTCCATATTCTCATATGGAAGACTCATCTAGGAGTCACTCCCACGGAATGGAAGAAGAGGCCACTCAACCCGGTGCAAAAGAAACTGTCCCAAAGCAAGCCGGAGGTAAGAGTAGGGCAAAGCCTGTGATAAAATGCTATAAATGTGGTGAAGAGGGACATGTATCTAGCAATTGCCCATTGAGGAAATTTGTCAACACAACAATCCATGATGGCAAAGATGGCAAAGAATATGAATCTGAAGATGTAGAAGGACAAGATATTTGTGAAGAAGAGGGAGAAGAGGTGGTATGCGTGATTCAGTGCCCCTGGTGCTCAACACCGCAGCCCGACAACACACAACAAAAGAAAATATTTGAGAGCAAATGCACGGTGAATGGCAAGGTATGCAAATTAGTGATTGATGGTTGCAGCTGTGAAAACCTTATCTCTCAGAATTTGGTGAATCATTTAAAGCTTGAGACACATGATCATCCAAACCCCTACACTATTGGGTGGATCAAGAAAGGAGTGAATATGAGGGTCACCAAACAATGCAACCTGCCACTCTCTTTGGGCAAGCACTATCACGCAAATGTGTTATGTGATGTTGTTGATATGGATGCCAGCCATGTTCTTCTTGGGAGACCTTGGCAATATGATGTGAATACAACACACAAAGGGAAGGACAATTCCTACTCTTTCACTTGGAACAAGCGGAAGATCATCATTCTACCAAATCAATCAAATTGTAATAGCTCCAAGGAGAAGGAGAAAAGTGACCACAAACGGAGGCTAAAATCATTCCATGTTGGTGATAAGGTGATGGTATACCTCCGGAAAGAAGGACCGCCATTAGACATCAAAGAGAAACTTAGATGGTGGAAATACGGGCCCTTCTCTGTTCTAAGGAAGATAAATGATAATGCCTACATGATAGATCTTCCAACTGAGATGGGAATATCCAACATATTCAATGTGGCAGATTTGGCTCTTTATCATCAAGAGCAAGCACTCTATGAAGATAACTCGAGGTCGAGTTCTAAACAACCAGGGGAGAATGATGAGGGACAGTATATAAAATAAAATAAAAATAAAACATAAGTAAGATCTAGTACTAGCTTCTACACACTTCTACTATATTCTAGGTAATATGGTCCTCTAGTTATGTGTGTTGTAGTGGTTTCCAGAGTATTCTAGTATAAGTTGTAACTAGGATATTTGTAGTTCTTTCCCTAGCTTATGTAGTGTTCTCTAGAACACTCTAGTTGTAAGTAGAGCTAAGTAGTGAAGGCTCATGCAGCCTATAAATAGAGGTCCAACCTCTACCTATGTAATGGGACTATGTACCCCTATTTATCAAATAAATGGAACCTTGTGTTCTATCTTAAGATCTTGGACTAGATCTTGTGTGTTGAGAGTTTTGGATTGAACTCTTGACAGCCCCGCCCCTAGAGCGATATCTAGCCTACGCCCCTAGAGCGATATCTAGCACAGCACGTTGAAGCGGTTCCTTCAACAATTGTGCTGTCCACGTTGTAGCAACACGGTGGAGCTGTTCCTCCACAACCTTGTGCTGCTTCAACTTTAGTAGAGGAGAACATAACTCCAGAACATAAGTTAGCAAACAAATGGTGGACCTACTATGTATTAAATCAAGCATGTTGTCACTCGCTTACTCTGGGCCCTCCACTTGCAAGTGTCTGTGCGGCTGCCGCTGCCTCCACAGGTAGAAATCACATGCAAACATGTTCACATGAACAAAACAAGACTGATGATCTGCTCCTAACCACGTGTGTCAATATTTTGAGGCTTTGTCGGCTACATCATATCTACTCGTGCATTACAACAGCCACACATAGTGGTTTCAGTTAGTTGGTGTCCACTGACGGTAATAAGATATTCGGTGATGTTTTCAACCACAACAAACAGACAGCAGTGCAAAGAAAATATCCCCCCACTCCGCCTTAGCATACCTTTCCCTCGAAGCATCCTGAAAAACTGTGTGTAAAATCTGGATGCCAGACAACTACATAAATGTTATCACTGAACTTAGGCCCTGATAATTCAATCTGTTGTAGTGTTTGTTTTGCAAATAAAATCGACCTGAGGATGAAGATAAATGTTCAGTCAGTGAGAAATCAGTCAATTAAAATCCTCTACTTTATTGTAGACCAATTTGGCACATGATTCAAGCGATTAAGATGAACCAAACGTTTCAATTTCAGGCATTTGAATGGCCAACTCGGTTCCCAGCCCCAGCACCAGCACGTGCAGAGAACCGTTTTCTATCTGAAAAAGTGAGACGAAATTTGACTCGATTGCTACTCCATATATCCACATAAAAAAACATAATTCTCCTATCTAGAGGCGCCTCAATATCCCCCCTCCTACGATTTTATAATCACATCTGACGTCCTATGGTCTCGCAGTTCAATGGGCAGAATCAATTCCAACAAGAATTTGCTAGTAACAAAGAAAAAAAATTCAATCTGAAGGCAGCTGACCTTAATGTAGTCCCAGAGGAAGCAGGACGGCATGATGAGTGGCGGGCGCACGAATGTGAGCCTGACGAGGCGCCGCACCTCGTCCGGCCGCCGCGGCACCAGCAGCGCTGCTGGCGATGTGCAGCGGTTGGTCGGGCTTGGCCGCGTAGGGGAGAGCAGGGACGAGGTGTTGGCGAGACCGGCCGCTCGGGAGAGGATGCACATCGCAAAGGGCGCACGGGGAAGAGAGAATAGCCACAATTCCCCCTCGCGCTTGCCAGGGCCGGTCGCCGCCGACTTCCCCCTCGCGCTGGGCGACCGCATCGGCGGCAAGTGCTCCACGGGCGGCTTGACGAAGACGAGATGGAGTGCGGCGCGAGGTGGAGGCGCGAGGTGGAGGCGCGAGGTGGCAGAGCTCGGCGTTGCGGCGGCCGTGGTCCGTGCACCTCCTGCCGGAGCTGGAGAGGAGGCGGCGAATCGGCGGTCGTCTCGATGCGGCGGCCGGCGCTCGTGCGGTTCCCCGCGCTGAACTCCTGGCGGCGGGGCTGGGGGTCTGCGAGGCGGCGGCGCGGCTAGGGGATCTGTGAGGGGAGGCGGCGGCGGGGGCGGCATGGCTGGGGGGCGCGAGGCGGAGGCGGAGGGGAGAAGAACGAGCGAAGGGATTGGCCAGGGTTGCGTGCTCTCTCCCCTATTTGCGCCGGGCCGGGCGGGCTTTTTACCGACCCGTGGATAAAATGCGGAACCGAGCGAGGGCCTCGCTGCCCTTCGCTGCCCTGGATGAAATGGCTGGCCGAGATTGCGCCACGTCAGCTCGATCGGACGGCCCAAAATCCAAACGCCTGTGAGAGCCCCATGGAGGTGCAGCAATCATACCGTGAGATGGCTCGGCTCTGTTGCTCTTCAATCTCTCTTTCTTTTGTTCTTACAACAATTTCAGTTTCGGTTCCAGGTCATCCTACCCCAGATCCTATCGCTTCTGAAAGTGCTAACAGTGGATACCAACGCTAGCTGGCCACTAGCTGAGCACATCACCTCTTTTTACTTTTTGTAAGGAAAGCACATCATACTCAACCTCACGTAGTGATACACATACAAGTCAATCTATACCTAATAATAAAGGGAGAAGCGTTTCCGTGGTTTGGTCCGTTTGGTCCGTCGTGAGTTGGCTTCGTCCGTCGTTGTAGCCGTGCAAAAGTAGGAGTTATGTTGGTGTTTCTGTCGTCCGTCACGCGTGAGCGCTTCTTTGGCTTTGGTATAGGTCACGTTCGTATAAGGTTTGGTCTCCGTCCTTGATCAGGAAAAGAGTCCAGATCGATATACCGTATGTTAAACGCTCATATAAATACATCGCTCGACCGAGCCTCAGGGAATCTCGATCGATCTTCATGATGGAGCGGCGGCGTGGCTTGCGTGAAAACAGGGAGGCGACGAGCCTCAAGGAATCGGTCGATCTTGATGATGGAGCGGCAGCGTGGATTGCGTGAACAACGGAAACAGGGAGGCGCTAGAATCGTTCGGCTGGGCTGCCATGGTCGATCGCCGCTGGACCGCTGGTGGAGCGCAAGGACGCTGCCGCCAGGGACGAAGACCAAAGGGAATAGGAGGAGTACGTCGCGGTGCCCATGGACTCTTTCTGATCCGACGCCGCCGACTACGACTTTAGACGCTAGGGACGCTCAACATTTGGGATGTCGTGCCTGCCGATGAAACTGAAAACGACGAGACGAGATCTACCACGACGAACATGAGCTCATCCTGGTTTTAGCACCCCGATCATGGACTCCCAACCAGGTGGTGTAGAAATTCTGCTCTGCTGGTTCTTGCACTTCTGCTAGCGCACCATGGAAAAATTGGGGATGCAGAACGACGAGAGGAGGCCGCTTCTGTACCGGCCATGGATGCGGTGGTGGAGCTCTCGCTGAGGCCGCACTAGAGGCGACGGTGCACCCCTCTCCGTGGTCGCCACCGTCGACTGGCCGTGGTGCAGGATTTGCATCCATGGGGTGGCATGGACTTGGTCACGCCAGGCTGCGAAGGTTCTGCAGATGACGGGCGCGCGCCATGGCTCTTACTGGCGCCGGTTGTGTTAGTATACTCCATCGTCTCCCCGTGCGGTGGCGACCTGTGATCGGTGCCGCTGATTCATGCGAGGAGCTACGATTGTCAAGGCGTATGGCTTTCAGAAAGTTATCGCAGAAACTGACTGCCAGATGATTCAGCGGGTGTGGAATTCAGAAATAAGGAGAGATGAGTGGGAGTCCATGTACTCCGTGAGAGTCTGAGACGAGAAATCACCTCACACTTTCTAGGAACTAGATGACCCGTTGCGCTATCGCGCAAATGGCAGATTCAATACATGAGAGAAATGCCTAAATCAATGCAAACAAAATCACATTAATAATATGCTAATGGACGCTAATATATAGGATGAACCTGCGTCCCAGCATAAAGATCGAACCCGAGCCTAAATTAAAGCCATGTCTTATCAGTAAGTGAATACATGGTGATAATCAGCAAGAAATAAATAGCAAATGAATCAACAGTAAGAACACAACTCATACTTTGGTTGCAAACCAGGTTGATCAGAAAATCACCAATAGCAATACACTACCATACAACACAGCCGATAGAATATGTATAGTTATACTCTAATGGTGAGATAGGTAATATAACTGGGAAGCTATAAAATACATATAAATAAGGAAAAGGGGTTAAACAGAAAATTAGGATTTGGCCATTCTAACTCCAAACCGTCCAGATCTCCGGTAAGGTAGCCCCGTCCCGAACTGCTCTCTCGCTAACTGTCAGGTTGCTACCAAATTAGAGCAGAGCGGCAGGTCCATGGCCTATGGCTTTGCTTCGAGAAGATGGACCGCCAAAACTGCAGCAGTTAGTACGCCTTGCACCTCAGGAGCCATGTTTAACCGGGACACAATCCTAATTTCTCTCTTTATAAGATTGTTAACAAGGTCGAAAATTCTGTCAGGCGATAGAAAAAATGCCTATCAATGAACAATTAAAACCAGACACCAAGTTTTGTACACCACAATAGCAAACTTAGAGTAGTCCCACGAAGTGAACATAAAAAAACAGAGCTTTAATTAATCATATAACTATATAATAAATTGCAGGTGAAAATGGCTGAGGTACGGAAAAGGAAGAACGCTTCACCAACAAAAATGGAATACCAATCAGAAATCTTAAAGGTAGCATACATATCTGAATTACTACGTGTCTCATCAGGGTTTTGGGACTTCAATAGCTGTACCACGAAGTGCACATAATTTGATCTACATCATTCATATGAATCGTTTAACAATTACTGTTCAAAGAGATCTAAAAGACAAGACTTGATATCAAATTCATAAAGCTGCTTGTAGAAAGCAAGGTGCGAGAATAGAATTAAGACTTGCATGAAGTCCTACAAATCTTACATCACAATATGTTGACCATCAAGGGAGAACGGTAGACACTTAATTAAAGTTATTTTTCCTCATTAGTGAGCTGTCTTAAACGTGTCTTGCATTTGACATGAATAAACATTTACAGGCATGTTTATTAGTCAAAGAATCAAAGCAGCAGGAACTGGTTATTAACCTTATTTATTCGTGCAAGCTGCACTCCTATAGTTCTAGGGCTTCAATATCTTGCAGGAAACAAATATATAAATCATCATTTCTAAGAGCAAAGCAACTATTAATCTCCATTTCTAAAAACTGTGTTGCATTAGAACCAATATATGTTAGAACTAAAACTCAGCTAAGAAAAGCCTATACTGCAACACATCACTGCACAGCTAGAAGATACCTGACAGCCTTTAATGGATTTAGTGAAACTTTCAGTTAAAATGAGGATCCCAAACGGTTCTTCACCAACTGCAAAAGAATTGAATAGTTGCATTCAGTATAACCCAATAATACGGTGCTTGTTTCAGAGATCTAATTGAGATGCACTTCAACAAGTAGGCTGCTTATCACATCACTGCAACAACAAAAAAGTTGACTGAATATGCATATGGATTGCAGCAGACTTAAAATAGTAGCAGGGCTATTGGAATGACAAAAGAAATGTGTAACTGAAGTGATTTATACATGCTGAACTGTATCCAGGAATGGAACTTTGACCTTCTATGAGCTCTGAATCTCCAGCCAACAATCATATCTCACTTCAACAAATAAGAAAGCATAGTCCACCAGGAGATCTGTATTCTATCCTTCTATAAGCACCGACCTTTCTCTGAACAATCTAGATGACCCGGTGCGCCCCGGCGCAGAGGTAAAAGCGAGATAGTTAATCATAAGGTTTACACGGCTGATGTTTATATAGTTGTCCAAGAATTCATTAGGTCGTCGTGGCCCCTTAAGCCTATATAAGCATTTTTTTATAAAAAAACATTCAACCAATTATATAAAGATAACACATGTATGCTGCAGAAGCGACAATTTTTTTTCATCCAACCATTTGTTAATACAAAAGAGAAATGAATGTGTATAACATAGAAGCCAATCTCATGTTTTTTTGTGCCATCAAGACATTCAATAAGTACATATAAAGTGGTGTTATTTTCTTCAATGTGAATACACCAAGATCATAACTAAGAAGCAAAGAACAGATGTGAGCAGGCCACACAAAGTGGTCTTTCATACTCGCATACCAGAATTATTATACATCATAACCGCAGGTTCCTCCCATACTAAGCCTATCAAACAAACAAAAAAAAGAATTACGATCAAATATACAGCTGAGAAAATAGAACATATATAGTGACTATAAAAAAGGTGAGAATTATTAACCTTGCTATAAGTGCATGAGTGTGATTTAACTAATATGCACATGGCCTATAGTTAATATAGCTTGTACTTTGGGAAAGGGGAAAATGCTAACAGTTTTCTTTTGGATCAAACAAATGCCAGAGACAACAAACTCAACTAATTGACTAAATTGGATTATAACCTGTAGAAATGAAATTGTGAGGCAAAAAATGAGTCCTCTGTAGACGGTGACCTGCAGACAATAAAAACACTTTTTGGTCACAACTTTCCTCTGCTCATAAGAAAGAAAACAATCAACAAATTAAGCAAAATTACAGCTAACATTGCAAGATGATAAAACCATGGACAATCACTTGATGCTGCAAAGATGTGAAGGAAAAAGGGCTCACCTTGCTGATCTAGCCTCAAAGATGGCCTTCTTGGGGAAGGCAGTAGCTGTGGACCTGGAACAGGACATCGAGGATGTGGTTCTTCATGTATCATGTATCAAGGCAAGAAATTAATTTCAGGCCGATTAATTGTCGCAAGCCCATTACTATGTCGAGTTTTGATTCCAGTACCATGTGTGTCAACTAATTAATTTGGGCCAGAGGGGTACTATTAAAAGGCAAACCAATTTTTTTTAGCATACATCAAGTATTAAAAAACATTGGCAATGTACTAATATATTGTATCTGATCATCTTGTCAATTAATTCCTTGCCTTGATATATTCAGTTGAAACATTCCAATAACAAAAGATTTTGTATTTAACTGAAAGGTGTAAGTACGTGAGAACCAATATTTTCAGTGGCTTCATCAACAAAAAAAATTAGTTATTTTCAAATTTCATGGTACAATGAGGACTATCTATCCCACCTCCCGTCTTAACATTCAGCTGACCCAACTAATAAAACAAACCGGTCTGATAATATGAATCAACATCAATGTTAAAGAGTATAAATGCTTCTTTCTACTCACCCTCCTTCTCGCTATTATTTTCCTTTCTATAATTTTTCCTGTTGATTCATGCCTTACAGGATCACTACTAATTCATAAGACAAGGCATGATGAGCAACAAAAAATAGCTGCGAGTATGAAAAGGCAAAGCACTATCAATTACCAATGAGCCAGTACAATGTCACACAAATATAGTCTTATTAATAACTATGCAGGAGATGATTCATTCTCAAGAGATGAAAAAATAAGAAAGATCTCACCTAGAGTTTAGGACCTTTGATGTGGTCATGATGATGCCTGCAATATCACCTTTAACAATGATTCTCCATTGCCCGGCCTGTACCAAACATCATTCCGGATTTACATAGAGCCCTGATTTATGGATTCAGATATTAGATATCTTGTCAACCCTAAGCAACAATAAAATATAGGTCAGGTTGTATACAAGAAATAACATCAGCTAGTGAAATGATTTCTTCAAAAAAAGAAAGGAAACATTCCATAGCAGCAAAAGCTTGATTTAACTCTTTATGAAGAAATAACATCAGCCAGTCAAATGATTTCTTCAAAAAACGAAAAGAAACATTCCATAGCAGCAAAAGCTTGATTTAACTCTTTACGAAGAAAACCCCCTACAAACTAACAGCTCAAATGGAGAGGAAATATTCAATAAAACGAAAAGCAAAACCCCATGGAGATTGTAGCAGTGAGACCACACCATGTCCCTTTTGATAGCATTTATTTTCAGAGAGAAATTCTGAAATTGTACATAGCAGAGAGCCGAAGTATATAACAATCTAACACAGTAAACAAAGGACAAAGAAGGAACATGTATTTTCAGTTGTATCAATAGACTGTGACACATAGCCAGATATATAGTTCCCCATGATGCAAAAAATAGCTCAAGAACAAATGTTTGAGGCTACAATCATGACCAGAAACTGCATCTTTGACAGACCACAGAAAGATTTAACTTTAGGTGGAATTCTTAGGCCCAAACGCAATTTGCAATATAGTTGTGTATCATTATCAAGATGTTGAGAATGAGCACGTCACTTGTATGTAACTCTATTCCTGCCAAGAATTTGTGGTATAACTGTCTATTACAGTATAGAGATTCTTCAGTGTATATGTCAAATACAAATAGGTAAAATGAAATCAAAACAGAAGGTGACCTATGTTGATCCGTAAAGTATCCACAGGCTCTGGAATTTCAAATCCTTATCTATGAAACACTACAAAATCTTTTTTAATGCTACCAGAACGTCCCATGCCGCTTGAAGATGGCAGCCAAACAAGCTAAGACGCTCCTATTGATGCTCTTACCGGCTAAGGGTGCTATCAAGAGCTGGCGTACACTGAGTTGTTGAGAGAGATCATGAGCAGGGGAATAAATGAAAGCCTCACCTCGTTTCCTGCCATCACACGCTACACCAAACTCCCCAATCAGTTAACGGCCCCTCCTGGCCATCGAGCTCAATCCACCTCCAACTCGCGTCCTCCTCACCGCCAGACGATTGGGAGAAGCTTCACCTCGTTTCTTCCCGTCACACACTGCACCAACCTCCCTGGTAAAGGGAAATCTCAAACTTCAGTGAGAAAGGAAAGACCAAACTTTAGTGGAAAACGTAACATATCAATATACAATTAATCAAGCGCACATTTTACAAATAAGATGGCTTAGAATTTACATGGATACATCCATACTATGTTTAGACGAAGGAAAAAAATCACCAATACAATAATACAAACAGATAGGCAAAGATAATAAATAGAAGCAAAAAAGTATCAGGAAAAACACAAATTTCCTGGCAGACATTACCATAGACATCATAAGCTGCTGAAGTAAATCATCATAAGCTGCTGAACCGTAGGCATCTTCAGCAATATAGCTTCTGTGTCAAAAAAAAATCAGACGACTACATCATCAATCAAATTACACTCCATTACTGGATGTAGCAACTGAACCAAATGCAAAATACAAAAAATAAATTGGCACACACTCAAGATTTACCTGTCATATTCCTTATTATTGAAGCTAACATGCCAGAAAAGTTCTTTATCTTCTGCAATTGTGCATCGACCAAATTAACACGATCTTTCGTATTAAAGCGACCATGCCAGACAACTTCTTTATCTTGATATTAGTGAAAAAAGCCTGCAAAGCTAGAGTAAGTAAACAAGTAATAATGAGAAAATATTCCATGGCAAAATATTTCAATACAATAGAGAAAGGGATAGGTAAAATACCTTGGCTGAATACGACTGTACCATACATGTGACATAAACGCCATGGCTAAATACATCAACACAGATTATATGCACTCAGAGCCACCTACATACACAAAAAACATCAAATCTGGATATAAGGGATATGCTTCAGTAGCTTTCAATATAGTAAGCGGACAGAGAATACATGATAATGTTCAGCTCTTTTCTCATAACACATTTATTAGTTCATTTAATAGAGATCAGAAACCACATCAACCACTAATATTAAACTGCAGTCTAGAAAAAAATGCAGCGATCAGCAAGCCTCTAGTTTAATTCTACATGTGGCATAGGCACCAACGATGAAAACTCACAGCAATCTCTGCATAGAATGCACCCACTCAATTTCTTGGAAAACAATAATGCAAAACTCACTCTTACAAATCACATACCTGTACCTCAAGAATTCATTGTATAATAGAAATCATTTCCCTAATAAAACTGTGCTTCTACCATGAATAGAAAACTTCTTTTATTTGGCCCTGATTTGATGCAAGAAAAAAGTCAGTATTTTTTCAGGAGATAAAATACGAATTAGAAACTTTATGATCTCCATCAATGTAAGGCAAACAAAGAGGCAAGAAACAAATATTCGTTAATGATGCATATCCACTTTAAATACATGGAAACAATATCACAACATGAGGTAGCCACAACATGCATTCATGTATGACAAATAACCATAAAACGCCATCCAACAGCCAACGAGCACTTGTCGCTGGGAGTATAGAAATAAAGGGCAACCGCATAGCATGTCACCATTGCTGAAATAAGGCTCCCATTTTGAGTAAGCGTACTTACCAAAGATGTAGAAAAGAGAACTCGGAATAAACCTCCATTACAGATTGAAGGATAATATTAGCTTTAGAATATAGCAAAAATAACATATCCGTGCTGAAACAACAAGACCTTTTCTACGGTAACACTTAAAGCAAGAAGACAAGAACTAAACGGGAACCAAGCCTGAAGAAAGCATATTAACATATTAACAAAACACGAAAAGATGAAGTTAGTAAAGAAATTGAGAGGATTCGGAGGCCCTTTAAAGATAAATAAAGTCTTGTCAAACCTGCCGATATCCCAAGATTTCTGCTCGGAAAATTGCATAATGTCATTCCCAGAAAAATAAAGAAACTCACTGCTAATCGGCACCCTACAGAATTCAATAGCAGGTCATTCCCAGACTTCCCAACAGTAGCAAGAAACATGTTTGCAATCAGACCTATGCGTATATATCCAGCCAAAAATATTGTATATACAACAAATTGGTTTATCCATAATGAAGTGCACAAAGACCTTAGGTTTCCATCCAATAACTGTATGCAACTAATAAAAGGGGATAGCAATCTACAAGCATGCAAAAGTACATAACAAATTCCGAATGTACCTCTGCCTCTTGGTTGAAGCGACCTACAATCTAAATCTTATTTTCTCTTCTAGAAAGAATGCCAAAAGCACATTCAAGTAGATGGCTTCTTTCCTCTAGAAAAGAACACACACATCATACTGACTGATCAAGTAGATTGTCATACAGAAAAATAGAAATAGAAATAGAAATTGATGAATCAATTTCAGTTGCCACTCCTGTCACAGATCAATGAGAAATATGGAGTTACAACTAAAATAGAAAATGATGAATCAATTTCAGTTACCACTCCTGTCACACATCAATGAGAAATATGGAGTTAGCACTCCATATTTTGCCTCTTTCTTGTAGATCCGATGCAATGTTCAAACTAATATACTACCAAATCAGTTACCACTCATGTCACACATCAATGTGAAATATGGAGTTGATAGTTACCACTCCATATTTTGCCAAATTCTTGTGGATCCTATGCAATCCTCAAACTAATATAGTACAAAATCTACAGGTTGATAGCGGCAAAGATGCGTTGTTGCTGCCTCTTACAAACCAGCGAATTTCCACAACACTATTTGAGATCAGAGCTCATCACGGCAGCAAGACACGGAAATCTCAATCGCGCCGGATGGATCAAATCATCTCTGGCCAGAGATGAAAAGAGAAGAATGGAGAGGAAAAACTTTAGGATTGGAAGGAAGAAATGAGCCTAACCTGAAGGTGAATCTTGTTGTGGCCTGGCCATCCTCGCCCGCTTGTCCGGCCACCACACGTACCTCCTCCACGCGCGCCGTCGCTCGCTCATGCCCGTCGTCCTCCGCTTGACCCACCTCTGTCCCCTCATCTCTTCTGCACGGTCTGGAGCCCAGGGTCGTGCTGCTCCACCTACCTACTCTGTACGCCGCGGATCGGGGAGAAGGAGAGGAGGCGGCGATTGGGGGAGAAGAGGAGGCACGGCCTATTCCGCAGCACGCCGCCAAGCAGTATGTTACTACACCTCACATATCAGAAAGTAAATCAGCATTATAAACTCTAACCTTCCACATTTCCATTACAACTAACTAATGATTTACACACACAAAATCAGAAAAAATAAATAAACTTAGAAAACAATAATTTACAAAAGAAGGTTACCTTGGATCAGCTCATGTAGTTGGACGCCTAGGGCACTAATACGCATCAACCATGGAGGTAAGTTCTTTTCCACCACACGTTGAATGTCACAGGCCATATGGTCAGCTATCACTAAATCCGTCATAACCATTGCAAGTCTGAAACCTTAGGCACGTGACACTTCCTAAAAAGACCAGCAATCGAAGTATCAAACACACTGAACAAATTGGCAAATCATGTGCATCTGTGTAAGCAAAGGATTAGAGCGACTTACAATGATATGACAGCAAGGCAGAATCAGTCGGTTCACCTCAAATCCATATAAATACATGCCATTCGAGATTCGACTTGCCGTGGATGGTCCTAACGGTGCATAAAATTGTCAGATATTTACAAAATTATGCCGTAATAATGTTGTAACATAATTAATTCAGTCTAGAGTTAAAGTAAAAGACGGGCATATCAAGTGGAGTAAAAAGATTACATGAGAAGAGAGAAGGGAAAGAGAGGTGTGAAGGTTCTGTATACCTTCAGGCTATAGTAACCATGGACAACACCAATTCTGCAATTGTCATCGCTATGAAAATCTTCTGCACACCCAAACCCTATCTGCAAAAGAAAAATAAATTTGAAGAGGAGAGAATCATATCGAGGGGGGCAGAAACCAATAAAGCTCAGTTTCCACACTTGATTTCCTCAAAAGATAAGAAGGGTAGAACCACCTGATGGTAATCAGACTCCGTAGAATTTCCCTCGGAAATCTGAGAAGCTCCATGCTCTTCGTGATCCAAAAAGGGGATCTCTTCACCTGGAAAATCTTTCACGTGAATCATACAGATATAGTAACCCTAAGCAGGCAAATTAAAGTGGATCCAGGTGGAGAACTAAGAGGAGGGGGAAAATACCAGTGGGCTATCCGGGGAAGAAGCAAAGAGGTGTAGTAGAGGCACTGGGGGTCATCGCCCAGAGTGCAGGAGAGAGAGACCGAGAGGAGAGGGACGAGATGGACTTGCCTGGCCCGGTCGTCGCCCGCCGCTAGCGCTCCATCGCTAACCACGACATCTCCATGCATCATTCCTCTCCTCCATGGTCTCCTCCTCCACTGATTCGCATCGTCATCTGACTTGGGGGCGGGTGACGCGAGGAGTCAGCGAGCAACGCGAAGAGGCGGCGGGCTCGAGCACCAGCCGGTTGTGGCGACGCGCCGCCGCCCTGCTCCTGCAACGCCTCCTCCCGTTGTCGTCCCGTCTAGTCCCGCCGCCCTCCTTCAGGATGCGGTCTTGCAGAGGCTCCTCCTGCGCGCCTCCACCCATCTCCTCCTCACAGCCCTGTGTGGTGATGGAAGCGGGGATTGGAGAGGATGAAAGAGGCAGCGATTGGGGAGGAGACGAGGAGAGGATTGGATTGGGAGGAGGCGGCTGATTGGGGGAAAGTGTTTCACCGATCTAGGTTTCACTTTCACCGGCTGCTCCCACGCACACGCGAAAAGCAAGGCGATGCGAGTGGAAGTCGAAGAAAAGCGACGGGAACAAGCGTGCGGGGCTGTCTCTGCGGCCCGACCCCATACGCGACTGGCTCCAGGCGTCATTGACTCGACAAGAAGCTGAACAAGTGAAAAAGGAAGTTACAGATCCAACGGTTAGAGTGAAAAGTGGGAGAGCAAATTCACTGTAGCAGTAACAACGTGCGATCCAGATTGATTTGCCCCCTGGAGATGGCCTGGTTGGCCGGGTAATGTTGTAACATTTATAGGAAGAATTCAAGCTGCTGTTTACAAAGCGTGGCGCGTAATCTGTTGCTCTTGCCTGTGCAGATGAGACTATACGCATAGCTGGTTGCTTTCCAAATTTTGATGTAATCCCCAGATTTTCTAAGTGAATATGTACAATTAGAATTGTCAGATGGATCAACGGGCCGGTGAGGTAGTGCAGCTGTCATCTTTCTCAAATTTCCTTCACAAATAAAGAAGTACTTAATAAATCAATTAATGGACAAACAGAGCACCAAGACAATAGAGCAATAATTATAAATTGTGGAAATTTATGACAAATGTGAATGGAAAGGACAGAACAAGTCTAGAGTATATAAAAGGGCAAAAGGTTATTACACCTCTTCAACTCACTTTTTTATTTGTTTTGTGCAAATTAAAGGGACAAATTTATTGGGTGTGTGTCAGAATTTATTCTGCCGTGGCAAAGCATTTCATCATATGATAGTGAAATAAGGAATCAAATTCCACATGTGCGCACCCATGCTTATATTGGCTAATTACATAAAAGGATAGCTGGCTCTGTAATTGAACGAGATTGTGGGCTTGATCTCTACACATGAACCACATCGAAAAATTTCATGAAAGGGAAGTAGAAAAACAATGAAGTTGTATCCGTAGCGAAGCACGGGCTTTGTCCTAGTTAGATATTAAACATGTAAGATACTATTTGATGGATTAATAAGTATTTACTCTTGCCATGAATCTAATCCCAAATTTAGCGTTTCAGCTAACAAAAATCAATATATGAAATATTGTTGATTGTGATTGTAGGTGGCGACTGTCGTCAGCGATGTGAGACTTTAATCAATGCGAACATCGCTGGTAGTGGCGGAGCTTGAAATAATTTCATGGGCGGGCCAGCGTAAAAGAAAGCACAAAAAAGATGTGGTGAACCATATCTAGACATTAGCTATTACTCAATTTTTTTGTATCCATGGTTGTTGAAATTTGCAAAGTTGAAGAATAATCGTAAACAATCCAGAATCCACCGTGCTATCATATTGCTAACCAAGAATTTGGGGACATAAACAAAAGTACATGGGTAGGAAAACTGGAGTAGATTAGGGGCTGATTTCAATAGTTGTGTTGCTTGGCAGCTGGTGGACCTCCGGCCGGTGGCCCAGCTGCGGTGGTCTCCTGGACACCCGATGCGTGTGGGTCAAGGTGCGACGCTGATGCCCTCCTCCTTTTTCAGTCTAAATCGCTACCTCCGATAGCGAGGCACCCTCCATTGCAGAGATGAAACTGGGAGAGTCGAGCGAATGAGATAGACAAAGTAATGGCCTTAGTGCGTTCTCATGATCTGGGCCTCAGATACGCAGGAGTACATATTTTTTTACTAGAAAAGTTGGGCGGGCCATGGCCCGGTTTTGCCCCAATAAAGCTCCGCCAGTGATCGCTGGTGTGCACCAATACCGCGGATGGTGGGATACTAAAATGTTCACCCCTTGATGCATCCATCTGCGGCCATTGTTGTTGTGGTCGAGTAGGAGGACTATAAGTTGGCGCATATAATTTTTGTTGAACTTACAATTTTTCCGCTTCTAGCATCCACCGACTCATCGGGGGCTAGATTCAGGCTCATATTCCCTAGAACTTATTGTAATCACGCGCAGAGAAATCAAAATTATCCAAAAATCTGTAGCAACGCACAGGCAATTTTCCTATCTATATATAATGTGTGGATTTCTTTACTAATGAAGTAGGCTCGATTTTCCCGTGCCAAGGTCAAATTTGTCCCGGTCATATTTGATGTAGAGGATTTTTTGAAATTTTGTAGGATTTAAATCTTTATTTTTGAAACTAGGATTCAAATCTTAAGTAGGGAGTAAAACAATTCCTAAAGCATGTATAATAGCGTGATGTCAGCCTTCTTTTAGAGATGGTCAGATTTTTGCTTAGTTGGAGGAGAGAGAATGGAGAGAGAAGGTTATCTTTCCTTAGCTAAGAGATCATCTCCTAGGAAATAAGGGAAGACTATTTTCTCCATTGTATCACATACGTCTTCTCTTAGCAACAAATTTCTTACTAAAATTTAATTATTCATAATAATTGCTAGAGATGGTTGTAACAGATAATGCATTGTATTACTTATATCTAATATCTTCTCTAGCTGATGTGGCGGGATAAGGAAAGACATGTCTTCCCTATCATTGTACATGCTCTTAGGCACTAAATCATTTACAAAGTCTAGCACTTCATCTATCCATAACAGCCGTACCTCCCTGCTGATCATCTATCCATAACAGTCGTACCTTCCGGCTAACTAGCACAAAATGTATCTAAAGTATGTGCTACACTATTACATTTGCGGTTCACATGCGACACAAAAACCTGAATAAAATTGAGCTAAAGAAAAGTATGAATATCACACAAAGAGAATGCCTTCTAGTGTTAATCCATACTCTCAAGCGTTTTAGCTAAAAGCATAGAATTAAATTCCAAATAGATTCTTCTCGTTCCCCAATCAACCGCTGCTTGTACTACTTCGGAACGTGCCTCTGTCTGCAGCGCACTACCAGATAGTTTATTTTTCCTACTCTCGGTGTAGTGGTCCAGGGGTACAATGTTGAGATATGCCCAAGAGGTAATAATAAATTAGTTATTGTTATATTTTTTTTCATGATAAATGTTTACATTCCATGCTATAATTGTATTAACCGAAACATTGATACATGTGTGTTATGTAAACAACAAGGAGTCCCTAGTAAGCCTCTTGTATAACTAGCTTGTTGATTAATAGATGATCATGGTTTCGTGATCATGAACATTGGATGTTGTTATAACAAGGTTATGTCATTGGGTGTACGATATAATGGACATACACCCAAATAAGTGTAGCATGAGATCAAGTCATTAAGTTCAACTTGCTATAAGCTTTCGATACATAGTTACCTAGTCCTTCGACCATGAGATCATGTAAATCACTTACACCGGAAGGGTACTTTGATTACATCAAACGTCATTGCGTAAATGGGTGGTTATAAAGATGAGATTAAGTATTTAGAAAGTGTGAGTTGAGGCATATGGATCAACAGTGGGATTTGTCCATCCCAATGACGGATAGATATACTCTGGGCCCTCTCGGTGGAATGTCGTCTAATTAGCTTGCAAGCATGTGAATTGGATCACAAGAGATGACTGATACGTCTCCGACGTATCGATAATTTCTTATGTTCCATGCCACATTATTGATGTTATCTACATGTTTTATGCACACTTTATGTCATATTCGTGCATTTTCTGGAACTAACCTATTAACAAGATGCCGAAGTGCCGATTCTTTGTTTTCTGTTTTGGTTTCTAAATCCTAGTAAGGAAATATTCTCGGAATTGGATGAAATCAAAGCCCGGGGGCCTATTTTTCCACGAAGCTTCCGGAAGTCCGAAGGAGAGACGAAGAGGGGCCACGAGGGGGCCACACCCTAGGGCGGCGCGGCCCCCTTGGCCGCGCGGCCCGTGGTGTGGGGCCCCGTGCCGCCTCTTGACCTGCCCTTCCGCCTACAAATAGCCTCCGTGACGAAACCCCCGCACCGAGAGCCACGATACGGAAAACCTTCCAGAGACGCCGCCAACGCCGATCCCATCTCGGGGGATCCAGGAGATCGCCTCCGGCACCCTGCCGGAGAGGGGAATCATCTCCCGGAGGACTCTACGCCGCCATGGTCGCCTCCGGTGTGATGTGTGAGTAGTCTACCCCTGGACTATGGGTCCATAGCAGTAGCTAGATGGTTGTCTTCTCCCCATTGTGCTATCATTGTCGGATCTTGTGAGCTGCCTAACATGATCAAGATCATCTATCTGTAATTCTATATGTTGCGTTTGTTGGGATCCGATGAATAGAGAATACTTGTTATGTTGATTATCAAAGTTATATCTATGTGTTGTTTATGATCTTGCATGCTCTCCGTTATTAGTAGATGCTCTGGCCAAGTTGATGCTAGTAACTCTAAGAGGGAGTATTTATGCTCGATAGTGGGTTCATGTCTCCGTGAATCGGAGGGGTGACAAGAACCTCTAAGGTTATGGATGTCTCGTTGCCACTAGGGATAAAACATTAGTGCTATGTTCAAGGATGTAGTCACTAGTTACATTACGCGCAATACTTAATGCAATTGTCTGTTGTTAGCAACTTAATACCGGAGGGGTTCGGATGATAACCTTATGGTTGACTTTTTAGTCTTAGAGGCATGTGGATGGCGGTCTATGTACTTTGTCGTAATGCCCAATTAAATCTCACTATACTCATCATGATATGTATGTGCATGGTCATGCTCTCTTTATTTGTCAATTGCCCAACTGTAATTTGTTCACCCAACATGCTGTTCGTCTTATGGGAGAGACACCTCTAGTGAACTGTGGACCCCGGTCCAATTCTCTTTACTGAAATACAACCTACTGCAATACTTGTTCTCTTGTTTTCGCAAACAATCATCTTCCACACAATACGGTTAATCCTTTGTTACAGCAAGCCGGTGAGATTGACAACCTCACTGTTTCGTTGGGGCAAAGTACTTTGGTTGTGTTGTGCAGGTTCCACGTTGGCGCCGGAATCCCTGGTGTTGCGCCGCACTACATCTCGCCGCCATCAACCTTCAACGTGCTTCTTGACTCCTACTGGTCCGATTAAACCTTGGTTTCTTACTGAGGGAAACTTGCCGCTGTGCGCATCACACCTTCCTCTTGGGGTTCCCAACGGACGTGCCAACCACACGCATCAAGCAAATTTACGGCGCCGTTCTTGCAGAGATCAAGACACGTTGCAAGGGGAGTCTCCACTTCTCAATCTCTTTACTTTGTTTTTGTCTTGCTTAGTTTTATTTACTACTTTGTTTGCTACACTAAATCAAAATACAAAAAATTAGTTGCTAGTTTTACTTTATTTGCTATCTTGTTTGCTACATCAAAAACATAAAAAAAATTAGTTACTTGCATTTACTTTATCTAGTTTGCTTTATTTACTGTTGCTAAAATGGCCAACGCTGAAAATATTAAGTTGTGTGATTTCACAACCACAAATAATAATGATTTCTTATGCACACCTATTGCTCCACTTGCTACTACATCAGAATTCTTTGAAATTAAACACCTTTCTTGAATCTTGTTATGCGAGAGCAATTTTCTGCGTGTTAGTTCTGATGATGCTGCTGCCCATCTTAATAATTTTGTTGAACTATGTGAAATGCAAAAATATAAAGATGTAGATGGTGATATTATTAAACTAAAATTGTTCCCTTTCTCATTAAGAGGAAGAGCTAAAGATTGGTTGCTATCTCTGCCTAAGAATAGTATTGATTCATGGACTAAATGCAAGGATGCTTTTATTGGTAGATATTATCCCCCTGCTAAAATTATATCTTTGAGGAGTAGCATAATGAATTTTAAACAATTAGATACTGAACATGTTGCTCAAGCTTGGGAAAGAATGAAATCTCTGGTTAAAAATTGACCAACCCATGGACTGACTACTTGGATGATCATCCAAACCTTCTATGCAGGACTAAATTTTTCTTCACGGAATTTATTGGATTCAGCTGCTGGAGGTACCTTTATGTCCATCACTCTTGGTGAAGCAACAAAGCTTCTTGATAATATGATGATCAATTACTCTGAATGGCACACGGAAAGAGCTCCACAAGGTAAGAAGGTAAATTCTGTCGAAGAAACCTCTTCCTTGAGTGATAAGATTGATGCTATTATGTCTATGCTTGTGAATGATAGGACTAATATTGATCCTAATAATGTTCCGTTAGCTTCATTGGTTGCACAAGAAGAACATGTTGATGTAAACTTCATTAAAAATAATAATTTCAACAACAATGCTTACCGGAACAATTCTAGTAACAACTATAGGCCATATCCTTATAATAATGGCAACGGCTATGGTAATTCTTATGGGAATTCTTACAACAATAATAGGAGTTCACCCCTGGACTTGAAGCCATGCTTAAAGAATTTATTAGTACACAAACCGCTTTTAACAAATCTGTTGAAGAAAAGCTTGGGAAAATTGATATACTTGCTTCTAAAGTCGATAGTCTTGTCATTGATGTTGATCTTTTGAAATCAAAAGTTTTGCCTAATGAGAATCATCATAATAAAATTGTTACTACAGCAAATGCCATTCAAGTTAGAATTAATGAGAATATAAGATTAATGGCTGAACTACGTGCTAGGTGGGATAGAGAAGAAAATGAAAAACTAGCTAAAGAGAAGAATGTAGCTAAAGTTTGGACTATTACCACCACTAGTAATGCTAATGCTACACATGTTGCTGCACCTCCTATTAATACTAATAAAAGAATTGGTGTTAGCAATGTTTCCACTTCTAATGCAAAGCGCGAAAAACTGCTCTAAAAGCTAAAATCATTAAATCGCTCGTGATAAAGCTGCTGAAATTTTTTCCAATATTGGGGATGATGATCCCATTGCTTTAGATTATAATGGTTTGAATTTTGATGATTGCCACATCTCTGAAGTTATAAAGTTCTTGCAAAAACTTGCTAAAAGTCCTAATGCTAGTGCTATAAATTTGGCTTTCACACATCATATTACAAATGCTCTCATAAAAGCTAGAGAAGAGAAATTAGAGCGCGAAGCCTCTATTCCTAAAAAGCTAGAGGATGGTTGGGAGCCCATCATTAAGATGAAGGTTAAAGATTTTGATTGTAATGCTTTATGTGATCTTGGTGCAAGTATTTACATATGCCTAAGAAAATTTATAATATGCTTGACTTGCCACCGCTGAAAGAAGTTGATAATGTTCGCATTACCGTTAACAATAACCTTGTCCCCGTTGATTTTGTTGTCTTGGATATTGAATGCAATGCATCTTGTCCCATTATATTGGGAAGACCTTTTCTTCGAACTGTTGGTGCTATTATTGATATGAAGGAAGGTAATATAAAATATCAATTTCCTCTCAAGAAAGGTATGGAACACTTCCCTAGAAAGAGAATGAAGTACCCTTTTGATTCTATTATGAGAACAAATTATGATGTTGACACTTCGTCTCTTGATAATACTTGATACACACTTTCTGCGCCTAGCTGAAAGGCGTTAAAGAAAAGCGCTTATGGGAGACAACCCATGTTTTTACCTACAGTACTTTGTTTTTATTTTGTGTCTTGGAAGTTGTTTACTACTGTAGCAACCTCTCCTTATCTTAGTTTTGTGTTTTGTTGTGCCAAGTTAAGCCGTTGATAGAAAAGTAAGTACTAGATTTGGATTACTGCACAGTTCCAGATTTCTTTGCTGTCACGAATCTGGGTCCACCTCCCTGTAGGTAGCTCAGAAAATTAAGCCAATTTACTTGCATGATCCTCAGATATGTACGCAACTTTCATTCAATTTGAGCATTTTCATTTGAGCAAGTCTGGTGCCATTTTAAAATTCGTCAATACGAACTGTTCTGTTTTGACAGATTCTGCCTTTTATTTCGCATTGCCTCTTTTGCTATGTTGGATGAATTTCTTTGATCCACTAATGTCCAGTAGCATTATGCAATGTCCAGAAGTGTTAAGAATGATTGTGTCACCTCTGAATATGTCAATTTATATTGTGCACTAACCCTCTAATGAGTTGTTTCGAGTTTGGTGTGGAGGAAGTTTTCAAGGATCAAGAGAGGAGTATGATGCAACATGATCAAGGAGAGTGAAAGCTCTAAGCTTGGGGATGCCCCGGTGGTTCACCCCTGCATATATCAAGAAGACTCAAGCGTCTAAGCTTGGGGATGCCCAAGGCATCCCCTTCTTCATCGACAACATTATCGGGTTCCTCCCCGAAACTATATTTTTATTCCATCACATCTTATGTGCTTTTTCTTGGAGCGTCGGTTTGTTTTTGTTTTTTGTTTTGTTTGAATAAAATGGATCCTAGCATTCACTTTATGGGAGAGAGACACGCTCCATCAGAGCATATGGACAAGTATGTCCTTGGTTTCTACTCATAGTATTCATGGCGAAGTTTCTCCTTCGTTAAATTGTTATATGGTTGGAATTGGAAAATGATACATGTAGTAATTGCTATAAATGTCTTGGGTAATGTGATACTTGGCAATTGTTGTGCTCATGATTAAGCTCTTGCATCATATGCTTTGCACCCATTAATGAAGAAATACATAGAGCATGCTAAAATTTGGTTTGCATATTTGGTTTCTCTAAGGTCTAGATAATTTCTAGTATTGAGTTTGAACAACAAGGAAGACGGTGTAGAGTCTTATAATGTTTTCAATATGTCTTTTATGTGAGTTTTGCTGCACCGGTTCATCCTTGTGTTTGTTTCAAATAAGCCTTGCTAGCCTAAACCTTGTATCGAGAGGGAATACTTCTCATGCATCCAAAATACTTGAGCCAACCACTATGCCATTTGTGTCCACCATACCTACCTACTACATGGTATTTTCCCGCCATTCCAAAGTAAATTGCTTGAGTGCTACCTTTAAAATTCCATCATTCACCTTTGCAATATATAGCTCATGGGACAAATAGCTTAAAAACTATTGTGGTATTAAATATGTAATTATGCACTTTATCTCTTATTAAGTTGCTTGTTGTGCGATAACCATGTTCACCTTGGGACGCCATCAACTATTCATTGTTGAATTTCATGTGAGTTGCTATGCATGTCCGTCTTGTCTGAAGTAAGAGAGATCTACCACCATATGGTTAAGCATGCATATGTTAGAGAAGAACATTGGGCCGCTAACTAAAGCCATGATCCATGGTGGAAGTTTCAGTTTTGGACAACAATCCTCAAATCTCAAATGAGAAAATTATTAATTGTTGTTATATGCTTATGCATAAAAGAGGAGTCCATTATCTGTTGTCTATGTTATCCCGGTATGGATGTCTAAGTTGAAGAATAATCAATAGCGAGAAATCCAATGCGAGCTTTCTCCTTAGACCTTTGTACAAAGCGGCATAGAGGTACCCCTTTGTGACACTTGGTTAAAACAATGCATTGTGATGATCCGGTAGTCCAAGCTAATTAGGACAAGGTGCGGGCACTATTAGTACACTATGCATGAGGCTTGCAACTTATAAGATATAATTTACATGATACATATGCTTTATTACTACCGTTGACAAAATTGTTTCATGTTTTCAAAATCAAAGCTCTAGCACAAATATAGCAATCGATGCTTTTCCTCTATGGAGGACCATTCTTTTACTTTCAATGTTGAGTCAGTTCACCTATTTCTCTCCACCTCAAGAAGCAAACACTTGTGTGAACTGTGCATTGATTCCTACATACTTGCTTATTGCACTTATTATATTACTCTATGTTGACAATATCCATGAGATATACATGTTACAAGTTGAAAGCAACCGCTGAAACTTAATCTTCTTTTGTGTTGCTTCAATGCCTTTACTTTGAATTATTGCTTTATGAGTTAACTCTTATGCAAGACTTATTGATGCTTGTCTTGAAGTGCTATTCATGAAAAGTCTTTGCTTTATGGTTCACTTGTTTACTCATGTCATATACATTGTTTTGATTGCTGCATTCACTACATATGCTTTACAAATAGTATGATCAAGATTATGATGGCATGTCACTCCAGAAATTATCTGTGTTATCGTTTTACCTACTCGGGACGAGCAGAACTAAGCTTGGGGATGCTGATACGTCTCCGACGTATCGATAATTTCTTATGTTCCATGCCACATTATTGATGTTATCTACATGTTTTATGCACACTTTATGTCATATTCGTGCATTTTCTGGAACTAACCTATTAACAAGATGCCGAAGTGCCGATTCTTTGTTTTGCTATTTTTGGTTTCGTAAATCCTAGTAAGGAAATATTCTCGGAATTGGATGAAATCAAAGCCCAGGGGCCTATTTTTCCACGAAGCTTCCGAAGTCCGAAGGAGAGACGAAGAGGGGCCACGAGGGGCCACACCCTAGGGCGGCGCGGCCCCCCTTGGCCGCGCGGCCTATGGTGTGGGGCCCCTGTGCCGCCTCTTGACCTGCCCTTCCGCCTACAAATAGCCTCCGTGACGAAACCCCCAGTACCGAGAGCCACGATACGGAAAACCTTCCAGAGACGCCGCCAACGCCGATCCCATCTCGGGGGATCCAGGAGATCGCCTCCGGCACCTTGCCGGAGAGGGGAATCATCTCCCGGAGGACTCTACGCCGCCATGGTCGCCTCCGGTGTGATGTGTGAGTAGTCTACCCATGGACTATGGGTCCATAGCAGTAGCTAGATGGTTGTCTTCTCCCCATTGTGCTATCATTGTCGGATCTTGTGAGCTGCCTAACATGATCAAGATCATCTATCTGTAATTCTATATGTTGCGTTTGTTGGGATCCGATGAATAGAGAATACTTGTTATGTTGATTATCAAAGTTATATCTATGTGTTGTTTATGATCTTGCATGCTCTCCGTTATTAGTAGATGATCTGGCCAAGTTGATGCTAGTAACTCCAAGAGGGAGTATTTATGCTCGATAGTGGGTTCATGTCTCCGTGAATCTGGAGGGGTGACAAGAACCTCTAAGGTTATGGATGTGCTGTTGCCACTAGGGATAAAACATTAGTGCTATGTTCAAGGATGTAGTCACTAGTTACATTACGCGCAATACTTAATGCAATTGTCTGTTATTAGCAACTTAATACTGGAGGGGGTTCGGATGATAACCTGAAGGTGGACTTTTTAGGCATAGATGCATGCTGGATGGCGGTCTATGTACTTTGTCGTAATGCCCAATTAAATCTCACTATACTCATCATGATATGTATGTGCATGGTCATGCTCTCTTTATTTGTCAATTGCCCAACTGTAATTTGTTCACCCAACATGCTGTTCGTCTTATGGGAGAGACACCTCTAGTGAACTGTGGACCCCGGTCCAATTCTCTTTACTGAAATACAACCTACTGCAATACTTGTTCTACTGTTTTCTGCAAACAATCATCTTCCACACAATACGGTTAATCCTTTGTTACAGCAAGCCGGTGAGATTGACAACCTCACTGTTTCGTTGGGGCAAAGTACTTTGGTTGTGTTGTGCAGGTTCCACGTTGGCGCCGGAATCCCTGGTGTTGCGCCGCACTACATCTCGCCGCCATCAACCTTCAACGTGCTTCTTGACTCCTACTGGTCCGATTAAACCTTGGTTTCTTACTGAGGGAAACTTGCCGCTGTGCGCATCACACCTTCCTCTTGGGGTTCCCAACGGACGTGCCAACCACACGCATCAATGACATACCACGGTAACGAGTAAAGAGTACTTGTCGGTAACGAGGTTGAACAAGGTATGGAGATACCGATGATCGAACCTCAGACAACTAAAATATCGCGTGACAAAGGGAATCAGTATCATATGTAAATGGTTCAATCGATCACTAAGTTATCGTTGAATATGTGGGAGCCATTATGGATCTCCAGATCCCGCTATTGGTTATTGGTCCGAGAGGAGTCTCGACCATGTCTGCATAATTCACGAACCGTAGGGTGACGCGCTTAAGGTTCGATGTCGCATAAGTAGATTCGGAATATGAGATGGAGATCGAAGTTTGTTCGGAGTCTCGGATGGGATCCAGGACGTCACGAGGAGGTCCGGAATGGTCCGGAGAATAAGATTCATATAAGGGAAGTTAATTTCTAGGTTTTAGAAAAGTTCGGGATTTTTCCAGTGAAAGACTGGAAGGTTCTAGAAGGTTCCAGGGGTCCCACCAGTGGGCCCACGACCCTATGGAATATCCCAGATAATGGGGTTACAAAAATAGAGGAAACAGATGTGTGCATTGCATTCATGCATAGAAAATCTGGGGAATTTTCGCGCTTTAAAGTAAAACAGTCACAGTAACTGAAGTTTCACTTGATCTTGGTGGAATTGAAGTAGCTCATCAAGTCAAGCTCTATAAACCTCAATGTGACTTTGCTAAAACCTTGTTTTGGGTAGAGATAATTTGATCTAAGGGGTTAGATCAAATGGAATAAAAACCAACACAAGAACATATGAATCAAGGATCAACTACTTGATCTTATTAAAGATCACAACATGGTATTCCTTGCCATAACATATGAACATCCATTTAATTGGAAATCAAGTAACAATAAATGAAGAAACTATTCTTCACTTATCTTTTCCATGTCCTAAGACTAATCTATGATCCTACCATGAAACCTCATGGTATTCATTCCACTTCAACATTGGAATTATAACAAGGAGATCCACTCAAGAAGTATATATTCTTCTCTATTCCAGATAGCTTTACTTCAAACCTAAAGAGGTGAGAGTCCTATTTTATTTAGGAAAGCAATGCCAAACCTTGAGGCAAACCTTGGATATAAATATCCATATGATCACAACATCATCTTCAAGAGGAACCCTATAGTATTATTGAAGTCATTCTCAAATGAGAGAGAGACCACTCATACTAATCCAAGCTTGACCTATTTAAGAATCAAGGACAACCTTTGAACTAAAGTATTAGGAGGTAAACCATTTCATCTTGGAGTGGTGAGATAACCAAATACCAAGTGGAATAAGACTATATCTATGAATTAGTGAAATAAGGAGTGGACTAATCCAACTAAGTTAGACAATTGACTCTTAGCTTAGATACCTAAGAAGTATTAGGAGTACACCATAAACCCTTGAATAAACTATTCCTATGAGAGAGAGCTCAAGCTAAGGTGTTACACTCAAGAAAGTTAAGCCAACACTTGAATGTGAGGGAGAGAACTATCCATATACCAGATGATAATATCAACATTGTTTAAGTAAAACCCTAACTAAATATCTCAGGCATTTTCCTGGGATATAAAACTATTGAGACAACCATGACCATGTCCATCCTAGAAAGTAAAATAGAAGTACTATACCTTAATTGATCAAGACAATGCTTGATCATAGAAGTGAGAACCTCATTTAATGTGAGATAACCTAGGAAGCCAAACCTTGATAATTATAAATTGTGTAGTAATCATAAACCCTAAGAAATTGAGGTAGAGATATTAAGAACAAGTTGATCATGCCTAATCCATGATCATGCTCTTGAGGTATGTGAGGATAAGTTAAATCCTAATAGAATAAGTAGATATCATTCACCACATGAAATCATATGGAGGTAACTAGTAAGCAACTCTAGGCTTATATCCTAACCTTAACTTGTGATTCACTTGGTGATCATAAGTAGAATCCTACCACATTTATATTCTACTTATCCCTCAATTAAGAACCTAAGCAAACCTTGGAGTCAAACTTTATACTTTATGTGGTGAGAAACCATTCATCCATATAACCAAAGTTAACTATAAAAAGAACCATAACTACTTTAGTTACTTTAATAATAGATTAAGGATATAAACGAAGTCTATAGGAATAAGATAGAATCAAATCTCAGATCCTTAACCACTAAATGGAAACAATAATAATTAAAGTAAGTAACCATCTTATTTGGTTAAAGGAGATTAAACCCTAGCAAACACAATATGGTGTTATCTCAATTCTACAATCCAGAATTATATCTCAAACCTAGTTGTGAATCACTTGGGTGATTACAACTATAAAACCAGACCATAATTGAGATTCAAACCAAGTACCATTAGGTGAATATAACTAGAACTCTAGAATTGCTCATTAGTTAATTTCCATGCTTCACTAATAAAACCTAAGAAACATTTAGTGCTTAAACTCACAATTAAATCCATGTGTGGTGATCAACCACTTATCATTATAACCAAGACCAAACCATGATGAGAGTAATATCTACTCTAAGTAATTCAAGGTGTTATTAAATATAATCCTAGTGCTACCCTTGAAATATGGTTATAATAAAATTTACAAGATCCTAACAAATATGTTCTTACATAAAATGATAGGTAAGTGACAACATTCTCAAATAAGAGGTCAAGTCCTTAGAGATATTCTAGCACATGAAATCATGCCACTAAATCACTTTCTTGTTTGAAATCCATAAGTAAGTATTACCCTGAGATTATTTCTTGCATGATAAAACCAAATAAAACTCTACATATCAATAAATAAGAAAACAATCATTGGAAAATAATTTGAATATTTCCAACGACAATATTCAAATTCATGCCTATATGGTTGTTTAAATTCAAATACCAGTAGTAATTAATAAGCCAATGTTTTAATACCATATTAGAATTGCTAATACAAAAAAACAATCTTTTAAGTGTTGTGAGTGAAGTCCAGCAGAATTCAAACAAGCAAACTCTACAAAGGTGATTAAATTCTAAATAGAATTTCAATCAACAAAATAGAAAACAGGAAATAGAAAAAAGAAAAGAGAAAAATGGAAAGGACTTACCTGGACCTCACCTGGCCGAGCAGCCCACCAACAGCCCAGCAGCATTGGCCCAACACCAGCCCAGTACCTCTTCGTTGAAATATCAACGAGAGGGGCTTCGTCCTCATCCTCTCTGGGCGCATGGACGACAGCACGACGACGTGCTCGCCCATCCCTCTCGCTGTCGACCTCCCCTGGCTCGACGTTGTGACTAGGCGTGCCCTAGCGCCGTATAAAGGCTCAAGACGAACCCTAGCTCGCTTTCTTCTTCCTCTGCCTCACATTCGCCCCAATTCCGAAACCCTAGCCACACGGACTCCGGCCGTCGCCGTCGACAGAGACCACCCCAAGCCTCGCCGTGACTACCATTAGAATCGCCATGGTCGACTTGTTCATCATGCAGGAGGAATCGGGTCATCGTGACCGAAATCGGCGCCGACGACCTCAACTCCCCGACGGTCGGAGCTAGCAATTCCGGCGATGCCGACCTCCTCTCGCCTCGCCACCAAGCGCGTCGTGCTCCTGGTGAGCCGCTGATCTCCCTAGCATGCTTGCCGAGTTTGATTGCACGCCGTAGCTCCACCACGTCGGCTAACCCGTGAGCTCTGCCGCTCGACCTCGTCGCCGGCCAAGCTCCGGCGACCATTTGGAGGCGGCGACACCACCAGTAGGTTCCTCTCGTCGTCCTCTTTCCAGCGAGCCCACGCAAAGCCTCGCGGGAGACCGCAATCGTCGGCGACCATCGGCAACTGGCCGTCGGCCAGCCTTCCCCTGCCACCTCGACGCCACGGTGGCGCCTGACGTGGACACTGGCCCACTAGCCAGTGGCTGTGGGTACATTAGCCCGGTAGGTTTAGTCATTTCATTTAAATTTCAATTCAATAAATACTGCAACTTTGCAAATTCATATAAAATTCAATATAGCTCAGAAAAATATAAATGATACATCAAAATTCATAGAAAAGTAAACTCTATCCAATAAAAATATAATATGAAATTTTATTTTTAATAAAAATTTAATTGTTTTATACTTAATAATTAAATCTTTTCTTTTATTCCTAATTGAATTAAAATTCAATAATTAGGAAAACCTTCTAAAATAAATAAAAACCAGTAAGAAAATAAATAAAACATTAAAGCTAATTTTCTTTATTTGTTATTTTGTTAAATCATTATTAGTGGAAAATTTAAACCCTGATTAATAATTATCTTAATTATTAATTCTTTTAAAATAAGAAAATGTCAAATCCAATATTATTTTTTAATTCAAAGCAATTGTAACTTCACCTTTTTAATGAAGTTATCAAGCTAAGAATTATATGGTGATTAGGAAACCCTGATTCCATATTGAATAAAGAACACAACCTCATAATTGTATGTAAAACCCAAAACCCTAATTCCATTAGGAACCCTAATTCCATTATTTCATGTGAACCTTAATTTGCTTCCAACCTAAACCCTAGGTTAGAACTTATGGTCATGGTACCTTCTTTTCAAACATTGAACAATAATAGCAATTAAATAATTGCCAGGACCACATAAAATGTAAGAACCCTATCACTAGTTAATTGCTATGCTATGTTATCATCTAAATAAAACTTGTTGATCTAGTAGGATCAACCAAGTGTAAAACCCTAGTTCCTATTCCCAATACCACCATCCTTAACGATCCATGAGTAGCATCACACCATTGTGATGAACTCAAATAGTAACCATGATTGAAGATTACATTCCCTACTCCACTAAACCCCACTAGTGTTGGATACTTATCAACCATCCTATTTTGGAGTCAATTACTCCTTACTTAGTGGATCAAGTAGCAAACCCTAGACAACCTCAATCCTAATTGTAATACTTCTTATTACTTAAGAAGTATGTTCTTCAAAAGTTATTCTTTTGAAGTAATTAAGGAGTAGCAATCAAAACTGCTTCATAGGATTTATAAACCCTAGCCAACTATCAACAATAAGATATACCACCTTGATAGCAACTATTGGTAATTAAGATGTTTAGGCTTAATTCAACAATACAAGCCCTAGTTGCTGATGAATCCAACTAGGTTGTGATCCATCTAATACTTACTTCAGAAACTAGATGAAACCATAAGTCAACCATAGAACCCCACCGATCGAATTATCATACTTATTCTTTATTAAAGAACATGTTCTTCAAAAGTTATTCTTTTAAAATATATAATAAGCAATCATTAACCGTGCCATATAGTACTAAAACTGATAACTGTTCTTTACATGTCAACATTACGCCAAATACCATTCTTTGTGTGCTCCATTGATTACTATGCTTTATTATCTACCTGTCCATGATACCAAGTAATCCTACCTGAATAAGAACCTTGTTTGTGAATCACTCTAAAAGTGCAACACACTCTAAACCAATCATATCAATCCACTAATCCTAAATCATCGGGGTTAGGTCACGCTTAGAGCGACTGCATCTCATACTTATGCATTATTGCATCCTTGGCAATCTTTTAAACATCGTCCTTACCGGACGATAATGCTATTTCAGAATTTGGAGTTATTGCGTATCGAAGACCTTGCCTGCATAATCTTGCAGTCAAGAAAGGCAAGTTCATCACTTGCTCATGTCATTTGAGTATTTTTACCAAATTACTTGCAAAGTACTATGTTTATCACTATTGCATAAAAAGCAAAACCACTATTTTCATAACTATGAATATGACTATGTGGTGGGCAATGGAACCATGGATTGTGTTGATATGGTGGAGGTTCCATTGCAAGTGTTATATCCATCTAGGATTAAACAACAAATGTCATCTAGTGATTCTTGTGCCGTAATACCCGTGTTAACCATAAGATCTGGAGTGGGACGGAATAGTCAATCGTATTTCCACCTCTTGTACATCAACGGATGCGCTTACCGTAGCGGTTGTATCTTGCGGAGAAATTGGTGGGTGGGGAGCCCCTTCTAATTCCCCACGGTATTGCAAATTTCTTACCGTAGTGGTTGCTGCTTGCGGAACAATTGGTGGGTGGGGATCCCATTCTAATTCCCCACGGTAATGCGGTCTATGATGGGTTGCAGCTACTGGCGAAGGAGTTTGGTTAACGAGTCCCAGACTGTCGTCGTGGTCGGGGTCCATCCTTAATTGGTGTAAGAGGACCAGCGAGGACCCAGGGTCGGGGTATGCAACAAAGGGTGGGTGTGCGAGGTAGCGGAGGAATATGATTGGCTATGACCTTATACCGGGCCTCACACCAAAGGAAGTGTGGACGGGGAGTACGCCCGGTTGGCACCAAGGTTAAGATCTCTTATGGGTAAAGCAACACACCTCTGCAGAGTGTAATGAATCGTGACCTGTCACTCCCTGTTCCGGGATATGGAAATGCGAACGCTGCCGGAAAGGAGCTCCATGAAGCTCTAGTAAACCGGTGAAGGCTGACGGACATAGTTCTTCTGAATAAAACCAACCTTTTGAAGAAATGGTTATGAAAACTTGCATTGGTATTAGACTTTCTGGTCTAATGCCGTAGCTAGTGCATTAAACACCTCTTTCTTATAATGAACTTGTTGAGTACGCTCGTACTCATCCCACTCTTAAATCCCCTGCTTAGATATGGAGGCATCGAAGGAGGATCTACAGTGCAACTCGAAGGCCGAGGAGTCAACAACTACTTCAAGAGACAGGACCCTGTCAGAGGAGTCAAATACCACATCCAACATGGAGAAAACCTAGTTTAGCCATAGAAGGGAACCAGCTTCCTAAACCTAGCTCCTACTTAGCTAGAATCTATTCTTAGCCTCTATAGCTAGTTAAATACTCTACAAAAATAGTTCGTGATAAGACTAGACTACGAGTCGTTCTTCTGGAGTTTATTCGCAGTTTTACCTCATTGTAAAGTAGGAGGCTGTGATGATCTTATGTAACAGAATCTATATGTAATTCTATAGACATGCCTTGGACCCGCATATGTTTCTGTTGTACCACTCTGAGCGATATAATACTAGTGGAACGGTGTTTCATTGGTGTTATATCAGACTTGCATACTACACCATGCAGTGGTATGCCGGGTCACCACAGTTGGTATCAGAGCAAATGCTTTGACCTAGGATTAAAAACCTTTAAAGGAGACCTATAGGATTGGTAGTGTCTATAGGAAGTTGTCTTAGTTAAACCCAATATTCTTATGACTTGAGATGGGTATTCACTTGAGAATAATCCTGACACACTTAAGTCAACCTTTCTTATCTATCCTCCCTAAGTGAAGTTAGTTAGCTAATCCTAAGTATGTAGTATACCATAAAGTCGTTAAAACAATAGATGAGTAGATCACAGTTGGTATACAACACATGGTAGTCCAAAGAGAGGATACAACCATAAGGAAGATATCCTATTGGAAGATGTGTACCCACACATGTTATGGTTAAGTAAGAATTATCCAGACCTATAATAAGAACGATATCATGTGATAAAGACAAGTGATATGAGGTAGTATTGACCATGATGAGTTAATCATGGGAGGTAAGGAAGAGAGATAGGAATAAAATTTGTCTACTTATATGGTAGAGTTGCTAATCATATATGATTCACTTGAGAGTCATTATGTGATGGAATAGAACATCAACATTAGGAGGAGAACAATAAGAAGCCAGTTGTGCAAAAATAGTGTAAGAATTATATTCCAAAAATATGGGAAGTGTGGCAAGCACATCATGACCATATGTTTATGGGAGAAACACTTGGAAGAATCAGAGCTATATTCCAATAGTTAAGTGTATAGAGTAGCCATATTAGAACTGAGAAATACCATGTGAGGTAGTCCTCAACAAAATTAGAAGTCAAGCTAATATTTCCAAAGAACTTTAGGTCAACCAAAACTATTCCAGACCACTTTGTATCAAGTCTATCTCATTGCAACTGTGCAAATAAGGTAAACGTTGAGACAAATAGTAGAATCCCATATATTCGTGCTAAGTATCATGATACAAACCTTTCTTATGTGGTGTTATATACTACACATCAAATCCTGATGTTTAGATATGTTTTACTCAACTATTATGTTCAGGCTTATGATGATGTGTATTATAAACATAAAGCTGAATCTTCTTGGATTTTATTGGATTTTCATTGTTTGACTAGATCCATACATGAAGTTTGACTTTGATATGAAAATGCATGTTGCAATATCAAGTCCTTACTTGATGTTATAGATCTAGAGGGAAATGGTATTCGTGTGAGGAAGTGACGAATTCTAAAGATTCTGAAGACAAGATGAAGGTTCATCAGAAGAAAGGAAACAAAGATTGTGGGAAGCAACCACAAAACTCTGAAGGAAGTATCAACCAAAACTCTTGCTTAGCCTCAACAGAGGAGTACTTTAGTACATAATAAGCATGAAGGAGAGAAATCTGGTGATTATGGTGAAGCTGAAGCAGATCCATAGTCAACATAGAAGAGGGAATGCATGGGAAATCACTTAGGATACCATATTCATAGTGTCAGCTAGTGGTTTTTCTGCAAAATAAACCCTGAATGAAGGAAGATCATATATGAAATCATAGCAGATATAAGAAGACCATAGTTGGTATCAGAAGACCACAGTTGTGGTATAGGATCAATACTGTGAGATAAAGTAGAAGATGTCTCGTCCAGTTGATCAGAACCTATAATAGAATCCATTTTTAGATAACATATAGCCACAATTGGTATCAAGTAGTCCATCATTGGATTATTTGTACAAAGAAGTTGTGAACAAATAAAATTTTGTTAGCCAAATAACAATGACCTATAAAACATTAAGTCGAAGGATTCGTGTTGGATGTACACAAATTGAGTGGATATACCACAGATATTCTTCGCAAGATCTTAGAAGAATACAAACCATAAGCTAGACCTAGACCAATATTCTAATCATCAATCCAATGGTTGGAATAAAAGGAGTTGAAGACCATAAGAAAACTCAAAGGGGTAGAGTAAAGATTGAGATGGATGTACAATAACTCAACACTTTAAGCTAGAAAGAAGCAGAAGGTCTGAACTGAGAGGAAGTTCGATCTTATTTTCATAAGATTATTGAACACTACTTTCAGATGGATGTCAGACCAGAAGCCGAAGTTCATACCTCGAGGAAGTAAGAAGTGGACTATAACCTGAGAAAGTGAGTATTTACTCAGAAGTATGAAAGCTCAAGTAAGACAAAGTTAATGAAGTTGGACAAAGGAAATACCGAAGACCAAACAAAGCTTTAAAAAGGCCAAAGACCGAAGAAGTTTGACAATACCAAAATCAAAGACTAATAGAATGATTCCTTTCATGGAACCTAAAGAAACTAAAATAGTGATATGTATCAACTATAATCCCTGATTGGATAGACTAAATGAGTCTAATCCATTCTTAGTGAAATAAACCATCAAATATCAGTTTCAAGGTAAGTATCTTACCAAGTATCATTACTGCAGTTTTGGTAGTAAGGGAAAACAAAGACCTATTTACCAATTAGGAGTATGTTATCAAACTAGTCTTCAGTTAAGACTAGCGGCATCAGAAGAAGTCTCAATCATTGAATCTTCAGTGAGAAAGGAAACAAGCTTATAGAGTTGGAAGAAATCAATGAATCAAAGTAAGAAACATGGTTCAGAGACAAACCCTAATGGATTCCAGGAAGAATCTGGACAAGGGATATATTCAATGATATCCAGTAAGATCAATACGGAGTTCGAGAAAAGTCGTAGTCTGCACAAGTCAGATCCACACTCCGGAAACGTGAGAGAGATCAAAACTTCGAGGACGAAGTTTAGTTTAAGGGGTAGAGACTGTAATATCCCAAATAATGGGGTTACAAAAATAGAGGAAACATATGTGTGCATTGCATTCATGCATAGAAAATCTGGGGAATTTTCGCGCTTTAAAGTAAAACAGTCACAGAAACTGAAGTTTCACTTGATCTTGGTGGAATTGAAGTAGCTCATCAAGTCAAGCGCTATAAACCTCAATGCGACTTTGCTAAAACCTTGTTTTGGGTAGAGATAATTTGATCTAAGGGGTTTGATAAAATGGAATAAAAACCAACACAAGAACATATGAATCAAGGATCAACTACTTGATCTTATTAAAGATCACAACATGGTATTCCTTGCCATAACATATGAACATCAAGTAACAATAAATGAAGAAACTATTCTTCACTTATCTTTTCCATGTCCTAAGACTAATCTATGATCCTACCATGAAACCTCATGGTATTCATTCCACTTAAACATTGGAATTATAACAAGGAGATCCACTCAAGAAGTATATATTCTTCTCTAGTCCAGATAGCTTTACTTCAAACCTAAAGAGGTGAGAGTCCTATTTTATTTAGGAAAGCAATGCCAAACCTTGAGGCAAACCTTGGATATAAATATCCATATGATCACAACATCATCTTCAAGAGGAACCCTATAGTATTATTGAAGTCATTCTCAAATGAGAGAGAGACCACTCATACTAATCCAAGCTTGACCTATTTAAGAATCAAGGACAACCTTTGAACTAAAGTATTAGGAGGTAAACCATTTCATCTTGGAGTGGTGAGATAACCAAATACCAATTGGAATAAGACTATATCTATGAATTAGTGAAATAAGGAGTGGACTAATCCAACTAAGTTAGACAATTGAATCTTAGCTTAGATACCTAAGAAGTATTAGGAGTACACCATAAACCCTTGAATAAACTATTCCTATGAGAGAGAGCTCAAGCTAAGGTGTTACACTCAAGAAAGTTAAGCCAACACTTGAATGTGAGGGAGAGAAATCCATATACCAGATGATAATATCAACATTGTTTAAGTAAAACCCTAACAGAATATCTCAGGCATTTTCCTGGGATATAAAACTATTGAGACAACCATGACCATGTCCATCCTAGAAAGTAAAATAGAAGTACTATACCTTAATTGATCAAGACAATGCTTGATCATAGAAGTGAGAACCTCATTTAATGTGAGATAACCTAGGAAGCCAAACCTTGATAATTATAAATTGTGTAGTAATCATAAACCCTAAGAAATTGAGGTAGAGATATTAAGAACAAGTTGATCATGCCTAATCCATGATCATGCTCTTGAGGTATGTGAGGATAAGTTAAACCCTAATAGAATAAGTAGATATCATTCACCACATGAAATCATAGGGAGGTAACTAGTAAGCAACTCTAGGCTTATATCCTAACCTTAACTTGTGATTCACCTGGTGATCATAAGTAGAATCCTACCACATTTATATTCCACTTATCCCTCAATTAAGAACCTAAGCAAACCTTGGAGTCAAACTTTATACTTTATGTGGTGAGAAACCATTCATCCATATAACCAAAGTTAACTATAAAAAGAACCATAACTACTTTAGTTACTTTAATAATAGATTAAGGATATAAACGAAGTCTATAGGAATAAGATAGAATCAAATCTCAGATCCTTAACCACTAAATGGAAACAATGATAATTAAAGTAAGTAACCATCTTATTTGGTTAAAGGAGATTAAACCCTAGCAAACACAATATGGTGTTATCTCAATTCTACAATCCAGAATTATATCTCAAACCTAGTTGTGAATCACTTGGGTGATTACAACTATAAAACCAGACCATAATTGAGATTCAAACCAAGTACCATTAGGTGAATATAACTAGAACTCTAGAATTGCTCATTAGTTAATAACCATGCTTCACTAATAAAACCTAAGAAACATCTAGTGCTTAAACTCACAATTAAATCCATGTGTGGTGATCAACCACTTATCATTATAACCAAGACCAAACCATGATGAGAGTAATATCTACTCTAAGTAATTCAAGGTGTTATTAAATATAATCCTAGTGCTACCCTTGAAATATGGTTATAATAAAATTTACAAGATCCTAACAAATATGTGCTTACATAAAATAATAGGCAAGTGACAACATTCTCAAATAAGAGGTCAAGTCCTTAGAGATATTCTAGCACATGAAATCATGCCACTAAATCAGTTTCTTGTTTGAAATCCATAAGTAAGTATTACCCTGAGATTATTTCTTGCATGATAAAACCAAATAAAACTCTACATATCAATAAATAAGAAAACAATCATTGGAAAATAATTTGAATATTTCCAACGACAATATTCAAATTCATGCCTATATGGTTGTTTAAATTCAAATACCAGTAGTAATTAATAAGCCAATGTTTTAATACCATATTAGAATTGCTAATACAAAACAACAATCTTTTAAGTGTTGTGAGTGAAGTCCAGCAGAATTCAAACAAGCAAACTCTACAAAGGTGATTAAATTCTAAATAGAATTTCAATCAACAAAATAGAAAACAGGAAATAGAAAACAGAAAAGAGAAACATGGAAAGGACTTACCTGGACCTCACCTGGCCGAGCAGCCCACCAACAGCCCAGCAGCATTGGCCCAACACCAGCCCAATACCTCTTCGTTGAAATATCAACGAGAGGGGCTTCGTCCTCATCCTCTCTGGGCGCATGGACGACAGCACGACGATGTGCTCGCCCATCCCTCTCGCTGTCGACCTCCCCTGGCTCGACGTTGTGACTAGGCGTGCCCTAGCGCCGTATAAAGGCTCAAGACGAACCCTAGCTCGCTTTCTTCTTCCTCTGCCTCACATTCGTCCCAATTCCGAAACCCTAGCCACATGGACTCCGGCCGTCGGCGTCGACAGAGACCACCCCGAGCCTCGCCGTGACTACCATTGGAATCGCCATGGTCGACTTGTTCATCATGCAGGAGGAATCGGGTCGTCGCGACCGAAATCGGCGCCGACGACCTCAACTCCCCGACGGCTGGAGCTAGCAATTCCGGCGATGCCGACCTCCTCTGGCCTCGCCACCAAGCGCGTTGTGCTCCTGGTGAGCCGCTGATCTCCCTAGCATGCTTGCCGAGTTTGATTGCACGCCGTAGCTCCACTGCGTCGGCTAACCCGTGAGCTCTGCCGCTCGACCTCGTCGCCGGCCAAGCTCCGGCGACCATTTGGAGGCGGCGACACCACCAGTAGGTTCCTCTCGTCGTCCTCTTTCCAGCGAGCCCACGCACAGCCTCGCGGGAGACCGCAATCGCCGGCGACCATCGGCAACTGGCTGTCGGCCAGCCTTCCCCTGCCACCTCGACGCCACGGTGGCGCCTGACGTGGACACTGGCCCACTAGTCAGTGGCTGTGGGTACATTAGCCGGGTAGGTTTAGTCATTTCATTTAAATTTCAATTCAATAAATACTGCAACTTTGCAAATTCATATAAAATTCAATATAGCTCAGAAAAATATAAATGATACATCAAAATTCATAGAAAAGTAAACTCTATCCAATAAAAATATAATATGAAATTTTATTTTTAATAAAAATTTAATTGTTTTATACTTAATAATTAAATCTTTTCTTTTATTCCTAATTGAATTAAAATTCAATAATTAGGAAAACCTTCTAAAATAAATAAAAACCAGTAAGAAAATAAATAAAACATTAAAGCTAATTTTCTTTATTTGTTATTTTGTTAAATCTTTATTAGTGGAAAATTTAAACCCTGATTAATAATTATCTTAATTATTAATTCTTTTAAAATAAGAAAATGTCAAATCCAATATTATTTTTTAATTCAAAGCTATTATAACTTCACCTTTTTTAATGAAGTTATCAAGCTAAGAATTATATGGTGATTAGGAAACCCTGATTCCATCTTGAATAAAGAACACAACCTCATAATTGTATGTAAAACCCAAAACCCTAATTCCATTAGGAACCCTAGTTCCATTATTTCATGTGAACCTTAATTTTCTTCCAACCTAAACCCTAGGTTAGAACTTATGATCATGGTACCTTCTTTTCAAACATTGAACAATAATAGCAATTAAATAATTGCCAGGACCACATAAAATGTAAGAACCCTATCACTAGTTAATTGCTATGCTATGTTATCATCTAAATAAAACTTGTTGATCTAGTAGGATCAACCAAGTGTAAAACCCTAGTTCCTATTCCCAATACCACCATCCTTAACGATCCATGAGTAGCATCACACCATTGTGATGAACTCAAATAGTAACCATGATTGAAGATTACATTCCCTACTCCACTAAACCCCACTAGTGTTGGATACTTATCAACCATCCTATTTTGGAGTCAATTACTCCTTACTTAGTGGATCAAGTTGCAAACCCTAGACAACCTCAATCCTAATTGTAATACTTCTTATTACTTAAGAAGTATGTTCTTCAAAAGTTATTCTTTTGAAGTAATTAAGGAGTAGCAATCAAAACTGCTTCATAGGATTTATAAACCCTAGCCAACTATCAACAATAAGATATACCACCTTGATAGCAACTATTGGTAATTAAGATGTTTAGGCTTAATTCAACAATACAAGCCCTAGTAGCTGATGAATCCAACTAGGTTGTGATCCATCTAATACTTACTTCAGAAACTAGATGAAACCATAAGTCAACCATAGAACCCCACCGATCGAATTATCATACTTATTTTTTATTAAAGAACATGTTCTTCAAAAGTTATTCTTTTAAAATATATAATAAGCAATCATTAACCATGCCATATAGTACTAAAACTGATAACCGTTCTTTACATGTTAACATTATGCCAAATACCATTCTTTGTGGGCTCCATTGATTACTATGCTTTATTATCTACCTATCCATGATACCAAGTAATCCTACCTGAATAAGAACCTTGTTTGTGAATCACTCTAAAAGTGCGACACACTCTAAACCAATCATATCAATCCACTAATCCTAAATCATCGGGGTCAGGTCACGCTTAGAGCGACTGCATCTCATACTTATGCATTATTGCATCCTTGGCAATCTTTTAAACATCGTCCTTACCGGACGATGATGCTATTTCAGAATTTGGAGTTATTGCGTATCGAAGACCTTGCCTGCATAATCTTGCAGTCAAGAAAGGCAAGTTCATCACTTGCTCATGTCATTTGAGTATTTTTACCAAATTACTTGCAAAGTACTATGTTTATCACTATTGCATAAAAAGCAAAACCACTATTTTCATAACTATGAATATGACTATGTGGTGGGCAATGGAACCATGGATTGTGTTGATATGGTGGAGGTTCCATTGCAAGGGTTATATCCATCTAGGATTAAACAACAAATGTCGTCTAGTGATTCTTGTGCTGTAATACCCGTGTTAACCATAAGATCTAGAGTGGGACGGAATAGTCAATCGTATTTCCACCTCTTGTACATCAACGGATGCGCTTACCGTAGCGGTTGTATCTTGCGGAGCAATTGGTGGGTGGGGAGCCCCTTCTAATTCCCCACGGTATTACAAATTGCTTACCGTAGCGGTTGCTGCTTGCGGAACAATTGGTGGGTGGGGATCCCCTTCTAATTCCCCACGGTAATGCGGTCTATGATGGGTTGCAGCTACCGGCGAAGGAGTTTGGTTAACGAGTCCCAGACTGTCGTCGTGGTCAGGGTCCATCCTTAATTGGTGTAAGAGGACCGGCGAGGACCCAGGGTCGGGGTATGCAACAAAGGGTGGGTGTGCGAGGTAGCGGAGGAATATGATTGGCTATGACCTTATACCGGGCCTCACACCAAAGGAAGTGTGGACGGGGAGTACACCCGGTTGGCACCAAGGTTAAGATCTCTTATGGGTAAAGCAACACACCTCTGCAGAGTGTAATGAATCATGACCTGTCACTCCCTGTTCCGGGATATGGAACTGCGAACGCTGCCGGAAAGGAGCTCCATGAAGCTCTAGTAAACTGGTGAAGGCTGACGGACATAGTTCTTCTGAATAAAAGCAACCTTTTGAAGAAATGGTTATGAAAACTTGCATTGGTATTAGACTTTCTGGTCTAATGCCATAGCTAGTGCATTAATGTAACATCCCAAATTTTAATAAAAGAAAGTTAGAAGAATTCCAGAGAGCAAAATTTCAAACCAACAAAAACTTTTTAAATTGCATATAGTGCCATGCATAGGACTTGTGCATTTGATTGATATGCCATGATGATTGTTATTATGTTTATAAGCTAAACCCTAAAATCCTAATGTGATCATGAGAAGATCACCAACCAAATAAATCAAAAAGAGAAAGAAATCAAATAAATGAAAAACCCTAAAACCCTCACATATGCCCTAGGGCATTTTTATAAATTTTGACCCTAGACCAATTTGGTCTTCACCATTAGTTGAATAATGTTACTAAACACTTATTACAACTTTTGGAATCAAAGAATCACAAATCAAATGGATTTCAAATACAAAACTTGCTCACATATGATAATGGTCAAATCTGCCAATTATAGTCTGATCACTACTTTGAGCCCTTGCAACTCAAATTTCTCAAACCAAACCTTGCTAAATCTTCGCACCAAATCCAAGACAACATCAAGGTGAACACTTTTTGTAAAGATCACCATGCCAAATTCTTTCTTGATCATTAGCTATGCTCATCCAAAGTTGCAACACTTTAATATGTGCAACAATCTCACACTTAGCCAAATTTGCCAAACTTTGAATTTAACAATTCCACCACCACACTCCATCACCTCTGGTCATTTCTAACTAAATGAAATACTCACAATTCAAAACTTGCAACCATTTGAATTAAATCAAATTTGGACAAAATTCAAAAATGGCATCTATGTAACTATTTGACACTATTTGCTATAGTGATCTACTCTAACCCTAACCACCCCATTTGCACCCTACTGGTTCCCCTGCCCCCTCTAACCATCAATGCCAAATAGAAACCCTAAGAGAGAGGAGGAGCAAGGCTAGGACATGGCCATGCCGGCCAAGTCGCCAACCCGACCACCTCCCCCTCTCTCCATTGCTCTCCAACCTTGGCCCTGGTGTCCAGCAGCTCCACCTCACCTCTTTACCTCAGCTAGCATCGACCACCTCGCCGTAGACACCGTGGACTCGCCGGAAACAGCGCGCCCAGTGGTGGCCACGCCATGCCGCTCGCGTCGCGCGTGGCGCGCCACAGACGCGCACTGGCCACGTGCAACGCCACCGCCTCAAGCACTCCCTGGACCCCCTGTGAACGAGTTGAGCACCGCCGCACACGTACGCAGCCGCCAGACATGCCCTCGACCACGACCCGTGCCCGCCGCCGCCGGAGAAGGAAACCCTGATCCGCCGCAGACGCGCCCGACGCGGAAGCAATGCGACCAAACCACGCCCTGCCCGACCAAGCTGTCGCCATCCAGAGGATCGCCATGATGCACTGAGCAGTGCGCTGCCCTTGCCTAGCTCGATAGCTCGCCGGAGAAGCCGCGCCATGGTCGCCTTCCTCACTGCCCCGCAGCACCCTCGCGTCCCTATAAAAGGAGACCTCCCTGCGTCAATCCAAGCACACCATCGCCTTCCCCTCCCCTCACTCGACCACCAGAGCCACTCCACCGTCGACATTGCCCACTAACGCCACCCAATCGAAGCCTCACTGCCCGTGATCGCCGCCGAAGCTCGCCGTCGATTGGAGCCGCCCCAGGACGAGCCGATGGTACCAGGAGCTTTGCCGTCGTCGACATCGTCCCCGAGCACACTGCCCACCCTAGCTGGAGCCACGGTGAGCACTCCGACCCCCTATTGCCGCCGCGCCAGTGAACCCCTCTCGCCGGCGGTGACGATGAACGAGCGTCGTTGGATTAGATTCTAATCCAACGCCTCTGTTTAAAACGTACCGCTTCGGGTTTTATGAGCCACTGACGCTTGGACCCCACCCTATCAGCGCGCCGCGCGTCTGTGGACAGTGGCTGGGCTGGACTGGGCCGTTTTATTCGAATCTGGCCCAGTTTCGTTTCCCGCCGGCCCTATTAATTCAAATGACATTTAAACAATTCCAAATAATTTCAATACTGCCCAAACTTTGAAAATCAATAGATTCAAATTGGCTTAACCAAATTCAATGAATTTTATATGGTTGGAAAGCTAGTAAAAAGATCTAAAGAATGCCACTGGTCCCATGTCAAGATGTGCTGTAGAATTAATCTGATAAAAAGAAGAAGGCAGGGACTTTTCCATATTCAAATAATTATTAAAAATCAACCAGAATAGATATTAAGTTAATTCCAACTCTAATAGCTCACATTTGACTTACACTAATTGTTTATGCAATAAAATGGTGTGGTCACTTTGCATGATCATGCCCTAGTTAATTAATGGACAATATGGCTAGTTTATGTAGTTGATATTGTCCAAAACTATTAAGTAAATCATATGAAGTATTATACTTCATTTAAACCTTGTCTCAAATGAATTCATGTGAGGTTTGGACCCCTGGCCAAACTCACTTATATGAATTACTTAGAGATTTAAATCATTTGTAGCATTACTAAATGGTATGAGGTGGTCTACCTCATTTAAATAATTTTCTCAAATGATAATGATGAATATTTGACTAAGGTCAATATAAGTTCATATATGATTGTTTGAGAAATTAAATCTTAAGAAGATTTCAATGAGAGGAAATTATTTCTCAAGAACCCTATGGAAACTATCATTTACATATTAAATAAAAGGAGGTGAATTCTCCTCAAGCAACACAACCCATGCACCCTAATTAGATTATTTGTGTGCATAGAATAGTTTGTGTGTTTGTATTGTGATACATGGAATAGCCATTGAATTAGTGAGTAATTATACTCGTATTCAAATTTAGACGCTAGCACCGGAGAGTACACAGAAGAAGTAGGTTGCTACCAGGAGGAGGAGGAGGAGAACTTTGAGAACTACCAAGGCAAGCTAATATTCTTGCAAAGTGCAAAGCCCCTTGGGGCAAGGCACCATGAATCTTATCTTTTCTTACATAAGCCTATCCCAAGTTTATACATTAGAAGTTTTTACTTGTTTTCTCAAGAAGTTGATTTTATAGTTAACTTTGGTCAAAGTAAGGAAGTTTACTAGAGTAGTAAAGTTAGTTTTACTCAAGCAAAGCAAGATAGCACCCCTCATGATTTAGAGCTAGTGCTAATGAATAAAACTTGACTACTCTAGATGGGAACAATGTGACTTGAAATGAATTTGAAACCTTGGAATGATGAAGCATTCCATTGAATGATTTTTGAAGGTGAATATGACCAAGAGAAGATGGTGATTTTTGACAAACATGATATTGGTTTGAATGCGATACCTTTCCAATATTGAGTACCCCCACAATACCTGATTATGGGTAGGGCTTAACTGGAAGTTTATGCATCTTAGTATGGGTTCCCTCTGAACACACATCATAGGGGTTATGCTTGAGGCTGCCTCCGTTGTTGAGAAAAGATGTGAATTGAGGTGAATTGTACGGCCAAGCCCTGTGCAGTTCCCAGGTTGACAGTTGGTCTTCACTGGGAGGCCAAGCTCATGGGGAGAGGTGCTCATACTAGGATTTGTAAGTGAAAGGTTATGGTTGATGATCCGCGTACTGTGTTACGATGATTCGGGGTAATCCCGACGGATGAAATCAAATGTTGTGGCACAAGTGTGCAACCTCTGCAGAGTGTAAACCTATTCGAATAGCCGCGTCCACGGTTACGGACGGTTGGAAAGGCCATACAGTTTCTGATGTCATATCTTTGAAAAATGATGTTGAAAGGAGATGGTGAAATGACTTGTGGTGAATTGAATTGAAATCACCACTTGAATGGTGGGAATGACACTAATGTTCCCACTTGAGTTAGTTAGCACTTGGATCAGGTTTTCTCAAATACTTGTGAACTAAAACTGGCTTTATGCAAATAAACTAGAGCTTAGCAAACATGACTAGATTGTCTAGCACTTACATTAGTATTAGTTTGCGAGTACTTGAAGTAATCATGGCTTTGTCCCTGGCTATTCAAATGGCCAGAGTATGAAGATGAACAAGGAGATGACCAGCAGGATGCCTACGAAAACTAGGAGTCTTCCGACGTCAAGCGTTGGCCTGTGGACTAGAGAGTCCTTGTATCTTATGCTTCCGTTATGAACTTGTGTTTGTTCATTGATCAATAGATCAACTATTCGTGTAATATGGATGATGTGATTCCAAGTTGTAAGACATTATGGTTTGTAATGAATGATGACTGTGATACTTAACTATTATGCCTCGCAACAACAACATTCCTGGGATTGCGATGTATGACATAATAGGCATTCGGACTTAAAAATCCGGGTGTTGACAAGTTGGTATCAGAGCCATTGTTTGACCTTAGAAGACCTTAGTTAGAATGGGCGTTCTGAAAAACTTAACTTTGAAAATCAAATGAAGAAATATTTGTGAAAATTTACTTACACTCTTGTCTTTGAGACTTTGCCAAAAATTTGATGAATCATGTTCTATCTTATTTGAATCTACTTAAAATTTTGCCACACTTTGCACTCTCTAACTTACTCATCCAATTCTCTTTCAGATGGAGCCGAATGAACCCATCAACACCAAGTTTTACCAGCTTGGGAACGGAGGGAGCTTGATCTTCGAGCACGACCTCAACGCCGTCTCTGACTTCCTTGGGCGCCCACACCCCGAGTTCCACGGGGTTCAGTTGGACGACACGCCCGGAGGAGAGTTGCAGTGGGTGATCACTGCCGACTTGAGGGGCAAGATGGAGCCTCCCACCTCGGAGAGGATCCTCTTCTCTTTCCGCGAGAGCAACTGGCTCGACGGACTCGCACGTGGCCTTCAGGAGGCACTTGCGCGCCTCTGTGGACAGAACGTGGTGCGCATCCTCGCCTCTCGCTTCGCGCATCTCGTGAGGCGTGATGCCATGGGAGTGCCCATGGAGCTGCAGCCGCACCCGGAGTTGAGGCACCATGCTGAGCACCTGGACTTCATGCTCTATCAGACTCAGAAGGACCTCGACGCCACTCGCGCTTACGCGAACCAGACCCATGCTCACATCATTGAGCAGGGTGAGGCGATCAAGCTACTCAACAACGACCGCAAGAGCCTTCGCCAGCAGCGTGCCAAGAAGGACGCTACGATTGTGCGCCTTCGCGCCAAGATCGCGTCACTTGAGGCCACTGTCAAGGCCCAGGAAGACCAGCTCAGAGAGATGGAGGATGACGACGGAGGTATTGACCTTCAGGGAGGAGGAGCCTTCCTGAGCGACGACGACGACTTTGAGGAGGATGAGTTCACTGAGGAGGAGGACTACGAGTTCCTGGAGGCAGGACCCGATGACTACGTCCCGATCGATGTCGAGGATGAGGAGTAGTTGCACTAGTTTCACTTATGTAGGTGTGAGTTGTATCCCGTCCTTTGTATCGTAGCATGAGAATGGTTCTTAAAACCATTGGAGTATGAGTGTGTTAGTTTGTACTATGAGTTGAATGAATGAATGAATGTTATGTTTGTCATGAAAAGATTACAAATTTCAAATGTTTTCAAACTTAACCAAAATAAACCATAGAATGTTCCCTCTTATCTCATGATCTTCTATATCTTCAGATGGCCCCTCCCAATCGCACCAACGACGCGATGATGCAACTGCTGCAAACCTTGCTTGCCGACAGGGAGACAGAAAGAGCCGAACGCCAAGCCAACCTCACTGCTTTGCAGAACATTGCCAATCAAGGCCATGGAAATCATGACCACCCTGGATCCAAGCTCAAGAACTTCCAGAACACCAACCATCCGGTGTTTAGCAAGACTGAGGAGCCCCTCGATGCCGACGACTGGCTCCAGACTATGGAGAACAACCTGGAGGTAGCCGGAGTGGAAGCCAACGAGAAAGTCTTATTTGCCACCCACTATCTCGCTGGACCAGCCCGCGCTAGGTGGACAAGCACCCGTGCCATGAACGGAGGTCAGTTCATGACTTGGGAGGATTTCAAGCTTAAGTTCAGCAAGTACCATGTACCCCCGGGTCTTATCAAAAAGATGAGGGATGAGTTCCGTGAACTGAAACAAGGTCGCATGACGGTGGTAGAATACCGCGACAAGTTTCTCACACTGTCGAGGTACGCCCCTGATGAGACCGACACCGTTGAGAAGAGGAAGGAGAGATTCCTGAACGGACTGCATGATGAGATGCATACTGTCCTCGTCAACATCCCCTTCGCCGACCTTGAAGCCCTTGTTGACTCCGCCATCCAGATGGAGGGCAAGCTGAACCAAGCCAATGAGAACCGCAAGTGCCGCATGGCGAATCAAAGTGGGTCTAGCCATACCCAGAAGTTTCGCCCCAGCTCAAGCGGAGGTTTCACTCCGAGAAACAACAAGCCACCGATGCAGAACTCGCGCCCCGGTTATCAGAACCGGAGTGGAGGAAACTCCAAGCCAGGAGGCTACAACAACAACAACTACAACCGCGCTCCGCCCAGAGCCCCCAACAACAACAACAACACCAACACCGCTCCCAGAACCGGAAGCAACGCCGTCCCCGTTGCGACCAAGGACAACGCCACCATCACTTGTTATGAGTGTGGTGTAGTGGGGCACTACTCCAACGAGTGTCCCAAGCGACTTGCCAAGCTCGCCGGCAACACTGCAGCACCTGCTCAGCAGCAACGCCGTGTCTCCACCGGCAAGAAGTTCGCCCCCAACAACCCCAATAACCGCAACGGCCGCCTCTACCACATGAACGCCGAAGAAGCCCAGGAAGCACCAGATGTTGTACTGGGTATGTTTTCTATCAACCACATCCCTGCCAGAGTGTTGTTTGATTCCGGAGCATCTCATTCTTTTGTCACTGAAGACTTTGCATCAACAAGTAAAATTCAACCCCTCAGTTTGAAGCATGTTAGGATAGTTCAAATTCCCGGATCAACCACCAAAGCTAGAAAATTTTGCAAAAATGTACCTATCAAAATCCATGATGTAGATTTCTATACCAATCTAATCATTCTGGGAACCAAAGGTTTGGAAGTCGTACTAGGAATGGACTGGATGTCCAAGCACAATGGATTGATAGACTGTGCCAAGAAAGCCATAACCATGACTAGCAGCACCGGTATCGTAGTAGAGCATGTCTCTGAAAAACTACCCAGAAAATTTACCTGCAACCAAAGTGTATTCAAGCCAACTCTGGATCAAATCAGGGTCGTTTGTCGCTACCCTGATGTGTTTCCGGATAATCTACCCGGTATGCCCCCGGATCGGGATATCGAGTTCATCATCGAGTTAATCCCCGGAACTGGACCCATAGCCCAGAGAGCCTACAGCATGAACGCAACAGAGCTTGTGGAGCTGAAGAAACAAATAGATGATATGTTGGCCAAGGGTCTGATTAGACCTAGTGCATCCCCCTGGAGATCACCAGTTTTGTTTGTGGACAAGAAGGATGGTGCAAATCGTTTATGTACGGACTATCGTAAGCTTAACGATGTCACCATCAAAAACAAATACCCCTTACCCAAGATAGAAGACTTGTTTGATCAACTCACCGGAGCCAGAATTTTCTCCAAGATAGATCTTAGAACTGGATATCATCAGCTGAAAATCCGAGCCACCGACATTCCAAAAACGGCCTTCACCACCAGATATGGGTTGTATGAGTACAACGTCATGTCATTTGGACTGACCAATGCCCCCGCTTATTTCATGAATCTCATGAATAAGATCTTCATGAACTTTTTGGACAAGTTTGTCATTGTCTTCATCGATGACATCCTTGTGTACTCCAAGTCCGAAGAGGAACATGAACAGCATTTGGAAACTGTCCTAGAAACCCTTAGGCATCACCAGTTGTATGCCAAGTTCAGCAAGTGTGAGTTTTGGTTGGAAGAAGTTGGATTCCTGGGACACATCTTGTCTGCAGGAGGAATTGCCGTAGATCCCGCCAAGATCAAAACTGTTATGGAATGGCAAGCCCCAACCACCCAAACCGAGGTCCGCGCTTTTCTTGGATTAGCCGGATAATACCGCAGATTCGTAGAAGGCTTCTCGAGCATCGCTCGACCAATGACCCAACTGTTGAAGAAGGACAGGAAGTTCGAGTGGACCGATAAATGTGAAGAGAGCTTTCAACAGCTCAAGAGTAGACTGACAACAGCCCCAATCCTGATCATGCCAGATATCGCAAAGCCCTTTGACGTATATTGCGACGCCTCCAAGACTGGTCTTGGATGTGTGCTTATGCAAGAAGGCAAGGTTGTATCCTACCTTTCAAGACAGCTGAAGCAGCATGAACAGAACTACCCAACCCATGACCTCGAGCTTGCAGCCGTGGTCCTAGCCTTGAAAGTTTGGCGTCATTACCTCATGGGTAATCGATGCGAGATCTACTCCGACCACAAGAGCCTGAAATACATATTCACCCAGAAGGAGCTGAACATGAGACAACGCCGATGGATCGAATTGATCAAGGATTACGACATGGAGATTCACTACCACCCCGGCAAGGCCAATGTGGTAGCGGATGCTTTGAGTCGACTGCCGTGTCAGTTGAACTCCATGCTCGCAACCGAACAGCCCAGCTTGCATCAAGAGTTTGAACAGTTCAGACTTGAACTTGTTAGTGAAGGATTCCTAGCCAGCATAGAACTACAACCCACCTTGGTTAGCCAGATCAAGGAAGCCCAGAAGGACAACGCTAGCATCGACGGAATCAAGAAACAAATAGCCGCAGGAAAAGCCCCTGGATTCACCATAGATGAAGCCGGAGTTCTTTGGTACAAAGAACGCCTCTGCGTACCATCAGACTCAGACTTGAAGCAAGTCATTCTACAAGAAGCCCATGACACCCTTTATTCAATCCACCCCGGAGGTACCAAGATGTACCAAGACTTGAAGGAGCAATTTTGGTGGCATGGAATGAAGAGAGAAATCGGCAGCTACATCGCCAAGTGTGACATCTGTCAGCGAGTCAAGGCAGAACATCAATGACCCGCCGGACTGCTACAACCCCTCCAGATTCCAGAATGGAAATGGGACTCCGTAGGAATGGACTTTATCACCGGACTGCCCAAATCCAGCAAAGGCAATGATTCAATATGGGTAGTTGTCGATAGATTGACCAAAGTCGCCCATTTCATCACCGTCAAGACCACATACCAAGGCCCAAAGTTAGCTGAACTGTACATTTCCAGAATAGTCGCCCTGCACGGAACCCCGAAGTCGATAGTGTCAGATAGAGGATCACAGTTCACCTCAAGATTCTGGCAGAAAGTGCATGAAGGACTAGGCACCCGTCTGAATTTCAGCACCGCCTATCACCCTCAGACCGACAGACAGACTGAGAGAGTCAACCAGATACTGGAGATATGCTGAGAGCATGTGTACTAGAATATGGATCTAAGTGGGAAGACTGCCTACCTTACGCAGAATTCTCTTACAACAACAGCTACCAAGCTAGCCTACAGATGGCCCCCTTTGAAGCCTTGTACGGAAGGAAATGCCGTACCCCCCTGAACTGGTCGGAAGTCGGAGAAAGCCAAGTTTTTGGCCCAGATGTTCTTCGTGAAGCCGAAGAGAAAGTACAAAAGATTCGCGAGTACCTCAAGACTGCGCAATCAAGACAGAAGAGCTACGCTGACAAGAGACGTCGGGAGATGACCTTCGAGATCGGAGACTTCGTCTATCTCAAGGTATCCCCCTTGAAAGGAATGCAGAGATTCCAGCTGAAAGGAAAGCTTGCACCCCGATATGTCAGACCCTTCAAAGTTCTGAGCCGCCGAGGAGAAGTATCTTATCAACTGGAGCTACCTGAAGAAATGTCGGCTGTACACGACGTGTTTCATATCTCACTCCTCCGGAAGTGCCTTGAAGTCCCCGAGAAGACCGAAGTGTTCAAGAACATCGATCACCGATCGGTGGATATCAACAAGGACTTGACTTACCGCGAAGTGCTGATTCGCATCCTGGAGGAAGCTTACCGAACCACCCGCACCCGAAGCATCAAGTTTCTGAAGATACAATGGAGCAATCATACCGAAGATGAAGCCACATGGGAACGCGAAGACTTCATGAAGAAGGAGTACCCAGATCTCTTTAGTACCTAACTTTCTTTTCGATCTCGGGACGAGATCTTTTGTAAGGGGGAAGGGTTTGTAACATCCCAAATTTCAATAAAAGAAAGTTAGAAGAATTCCAGAGAGCAAAATTTCAAACCAACAAAAACTTTTTAAATTGCATATAGTGCCATGCATAGGACTTGTTCATTTGATTGATATGCCATGATGATTGTTGTTATGTGTATAAGCTAAACCCTAAAACCCTAATGTGATCATGAGAAGATCACCAACCAAATAAATCAAAAAGAGAAAGAAATCAAATAAATGAAAAACCCTAAAACCCTCACATATGCCCTAGGGCATTTTTATAAATTTTGACCCTAGACCAATTTGGTCTTCACCATTAGTTGAATAATGTTACTAAACACTTATTACAACTTTTGGAATCAAAGAATCACAAATCAAATGGATTTCAAATACAAAATTGCTCACATATGATAATGGTCAAATCTGCCAATTATAGTCTGATCACTACTTTGAGCCCTTGCAACTCAAATTTCTCAAACCAAACCTTGCTAACTCTTTGCACCACATCCAAGACAACATCAAGTTGAACACTTTTTGTAAAGATCACCATGCCAAATTCTTTCTTGATCATTAGCTATGCTCATCCAAAGTTGCAACATTTTAATATGTGCAACAATCTCACACTTAGCCAAATTTGCCAAACTTTGAATTTAACAATTCCACCACCACACTCCATCACCTCTGGTCATTTCTAACTAAATGAAATACTCATAATTCAAAACTTGCAACCATTTGAATTAAATCAAATTTGGACAAAATTCAAAAATGGCATCTATGTAACTATTTGACACTATTTGCTATAGTGATCTACTCTAACCCTAACCACCCCATTTGCACCCTACCGGTTCCCCTGCCCCCTCTAACCATCAATGCCAAATAGAAACCCTAAGAGAGAGGAGGAGCAAGGCTAGGACATGGCCATGCCGGCCATGTCGCCAACCCGACCACCTCCCCCTCTCTCCATTGCTCTCCAACCTTGGCCCTGGTGTCCAGCAGCTCCACCTCACCTCTCTACCTCAGCTAGCATCGACCACCTCGCCGTAGACGCCGTGGACTCGCCGGAAACAGCGCGCCCAGTGGTGGCCACGCCATGCCGCTCGCGTCGCGCGTGGCGCGCCACAGATGCGCACTGGCCACGTGCAATGCCACCGCCTCAAGCACTCCCTGGACCCCCTGTGAACGAGTTGAGCACCGCCGCACACGTACGCAGCCGCCAGACATGCCCTCGACCACGACCCGTGCCCGCCGCCACTGGAGAAGGAAACCCTGATCCGCCGCAGACGCGCCCGACGCGGAAGCAATGCGACCAAACCACGCCCTGCCCGACCAAGCTGTCGCCATCCAGAGGATCGCCATGATGCACTGAGCAGTGCGTCGCCCTCGCCTAGCTCGATAGCTCGCCGGAGAAGCCACGCCATGGTCGCCTTCCTCACTGCCCCGCAGCACCCTCGCGTCCCTATAAAAGGAGACCTCCCTGCGTCAATCCAAGCACACCATCGCCTTCCCCTGCCCTCACTCGACCACCAGAGCCACTCCACCGTCGACATTGCCCACTGACGCCACCCAATCGAAGCCTCACTGCCCGTGATCACCGCCGAAGCTCGCCGTCGATTGGAGCCGCCCCAGGACGAGCCGACGGTACCAGGAGCTTCGCCGTCATCGACATCGTCCCCGAGCAAACTGCCCACCCTAGCTGGAGCCACGGTGAGCGCTCCGACCCCCTAGTGGCACCGCGCCAGTGAACCCCTCTCGCCGGCGGTGACGATGAACGAGCACCGTTGGATTAGATTCTAATCCAACGCCTCTGTTTAAAACGTACCGCTTCGGGTTTTATGAGCCACTGACGCTTGGACCCCACCCTGTCAGCGCGCCGCGCGTCTGTGGACCGTGGCTGGGCTGGACTGGGCCGTTTTATTCGAATCTGGCCCAGTTTCGTTTCCCGCCGGCCCTATTAATTCAAATGACATTTAAACAATTCCAAATAATTTCAATACTCCTCAAATTTTGAAAATCAATAGATTCAAATTGGCTAAACCAAATTCAATGAATTTTATATGGTTGGAAAGCTAGTAAAATGATCTAAAGAATGCCACTGGTCCCATGTCAAGATGTGCTGTAGAATTAATCTGATAAAAAGAAGAAGGCAGGGACTTTTCCATATTCAAATAATTATTAAAAATCAACCAAAATAGATATTAAGTTAATTCCAACTCTAATAGCTCACATTTGACTTACACTAATTGTTTATGCAATAAAATGGTGTGGTCACTTTGCATGATCATGCCCTAGTTAATTAATGGACAATATGGCTAGTTTATGTAGTTGATATTGTCCAAAACTATTAAGTAAATCATATGAAGTATTATACTTCATTTAAACCTTGTCTCAAATGAATTCATGTGAGGTTTGGACCCCTGGCCAAACTCACTTATATGAATTACTTAGAGATTTAAATCATTTGTAGCATTACTAAATGGTATGAGGATTCATCCTTGACGTAGAGCCATTTCTTGCGCTAGACTTGGACGGAGTCAGCGAATTTCAGGTCAAAATAGTCGGCTCTGGCCGCACACAGATACAAACACCCCCTACATTGTAGATGGTGTTCTTCGAGTTGTTGCGGCGGAGATAGAAAATGCGTTTCCATAGGCGCCAGTAGGGGTGGATGCCCAGGAAGCACTCGCACAAGGTAATGAAGATGGAGATGTGGAGAATAGATGATGCGGGCTGTGCCCGTGTGGCTTGCCCGATCTCACGAATTCGACCAAGAAAACGAGGGGTGAGGGATGAACACAAGAACACGATGAACACACGCACAAATAACCCGATACAATCCGGTTTGTTCTTAAAGGCCCAAACCACCTTCCCGATAGAAGCTCTCAAGGAAAAGACACAAGGTAGAAGTCCCAAGAGAAAGATCGGCGAATCAAAATCCTAGGGATCTAGAAGGGTGAAAAGACCAAGGTTGATAGAAGTGCAAGCAAAAGACCAACAATTGATAGAAGTCACCGAAGAGATCACAAGGATTCGACAAGGAGATCGAGTGATACAATACATCGTAATCTAAGGAGGGGGTTTCCCTAATCCCAAAGGGATGGTGGAGGCATAAGCCAAGTTCTCTCAATTCATCTCTAACCTAATGAAGGTGGGGGTGGGTGCCTATTTATAGGGAACCACTAAAGAGGGGCAGTTTGGTAATTGGCTACAAACAGCCAAAGCCACAGATGGGCAGATGAACGGCCCAGATTGGATGTTGACTTGTTGGGTCAGTGCCGACCTTCACGGGCGGCAATGCCAGCGCGGGCGTCGAGCTGGTGGCTAGGCGGCAGTGCCGGTGAGGGGAGGTCGGCAGTGCCGGCCTTGGTGCAGCGGCAGTGCCGGAGGGGGCGGCAGTGCCGGCCATGGTGCAGCAGCAGTGCCGGCCTGGAGCGTCCAGCTCCTCCTCTTCCTTCTTCTCTTCCATGCCTCCGTGATATCGGCCTTGCGTCCTCGGGTCTCCATGGCATCCTCTCTTCCCTCCGTACTTGTCGTCGAGTTCCTATCATCAAGATATGACGGAGGATGAAGTAGTATATCGTCCCAAATAGGCGATTGTAGGCACGCATAAAGGAGAAGATTCACCTTTGCGTGCTGTCTTGGCGATGAAGCACATGATGCGGTGAAGACCGAAAGTCGCCCCGTATCGTCTCCCCCACTTGAAAAAGAGTCGTCCTCGACGATAGCTCCTCATGAACTTGTATAGGAGGTAGATGACAACCACGTTTGGATGTCCACTTGAAAGTTGTATACCCTATCAATAGCACAAGAGAAACAAGAGAACAATCAATGCGTAGCCAATGCTCCACGGGATTATCAAGGGGCCTTATGTAGAAGGAGGTCACCGTATCAAAGTGTCGGTGTGCTCTCATGGAGAGATCTTGTGTAGTTGAAGTGTGGGGTTGAACCCGTTTGTTGACGCGCATCCACAAGTCACGTGTACCTTGATACATCTCCGACGTATCGATAATTTCTTATGTTCCATGCCACATTATTGATGATATCTACATGTTTTGTGCACACTTTATGTCATATTCGTGCATTTTCTGGAACTAACCTATTAACAAGATGCCGAAGTGCCAGTTGCTATTTTCTACTGTTTTTGGTTTCAGAAATCCTAGTAAGGAAATATTCTCGGAATTGGACGAAATCAACGCCCAGGGTCCTATTTTGCCACGAAGCTTCCAGAAGACCGAAGAGTCAACGAAGTGGGGCCACGAGGTGGCCAAACCATAGGGCGGCGCGGCCCAAGCCCTGGCCACGCCGACCTAGGGTGTGGGCCCCTCGTGACGCCCCTTGACCTGCCCTTCCGCCTACAAATAGCCTTCGTCGCGAAACCCCCAGTACCGAGAGCCACGATACGGAAAACCTTCCAGAGACGCCGCCGCCGCCAATCCCATCTCGGGGGATTCAGGAGATCACCTCCGGCACCCTGCCGGAGAGGGGAATCATCTCCCGGAGGACTCTACGCCGCCATGGTCGCCTCCGGAGTGATGTGTGAGTAGTCTACCCCTGGACTATGGGTCCATAGCATTAGCTAGATGGTTGTCTTCTCCTCATTGTGCTTAATTGTCGGGTCTTGTGAGCTGCCGAACATGATCAAGATCATCTATCTGTAATTCTATATGTTGTGTTTGTTGGGATCCGATGAATAGAGAATACCATGTTATGTTGATTATCAATTTATATCTATGTGTTGTTTAAGATCTTGCATGCTCTCCATTACTAGTAGATGCTCTGGCCAAGTAGATGCTTGTAACTCCAAGAGGGAGTATTTATGCTCGATAGTGGGTTCATGTCTCCGTGAATCTGGGGAAGTGACAGAAATCTCTAAGATTATGGATGTGCTGTTGCCACTAGGGATAAAACATTGGTGCTATGTTCAAGGATGTAGTTACTGATTACATTACGCGCAATACTTAATGCAATTGTCTGTTGTTAGCAACTTAATACCGGAGGGGTTCGGATGATAACCTCGAAGGTGGACTTTTTAGGCATAGATGCATGCTGGATAGCGGTCTATGTACTTTGTCGTAATGCCCAATTAAATCTCACAATACTCATCATAATATGTATGTGCATGGTCATGCCCTCTTTATTTGTCAATTGCCCAACTGTAATTTGTTCACCCAACATACTGTTTATCTTATGGGAGAGACACCTCTAGTGAACTGTGGACCCCGGTCCAATTCTCTTTACTGAAATACAATCTCTTGCAATCTTTGTTCTACTGTTTTTACGCAAACAATCATCATCCACACTATACATCTAATCCTTTGTTACAGCAAGCCGGTGAGATTGACAACCTCGCTGTTTCGTTGGGGCAAAGTACTTGGTTTGTGTTGTGCAGGTTCCACGTTGGCGCCGAAATCCCTGGTGTTGCGCCGCACTACATCTCGCCGCCATCAACCTTCAACGTGCTTCTTGGCTCCTACTGGTTCGATAAACCTTGGTTTCATACTGAGGGAAAACTTGCCGCTGTACGCATCGCACCTTCCTCTTGGGGTTCCCAACGGACGCGTGCTGTACGCGTATTAAGCTCTTTTTCTGGCGCCGTTGCCGGGGAGATCAAGACACGCTGCAAGGGGAGTCTCCACATCGCAATCTCTTTACTTTGTTTTTGTCTTGCTTTATTTTATTTACTACTTTGTTTGCTGCACTAAATAAAAATACAAAAAAATTAGTTGCTAGTTTTACTTTATCTGCTATCTTGTTTGCTATATCAAAAACACAAAAAAATTAGTTACTTGTTTTACTTTACTTAATATCATGCATGATTTTATTTCACTAGTTAAGCATAATGGAAAACAAAAAAAATATGAGAGATCTTTATGAACTTTATCTTGAATTAGGACATGATGTGTTTGAAGAGAGAATTAAAAAACCCATGGAACTTTATATGCATGCTAATGGGAATGTTATTACTATCGATGCTTTGAACACCATTGTTGCTAATGCTATGGAAAATTCTAAGCTTGGGGAAGCTGGCTCTGATGAGCATGATCTTTTTAGTCCCCCAAGCATTGAGGAGAAAATTTTCTTTTATGATTACAATATGCCTCCTATATATGATGATAGCCACTTTGTTGAATTTGCTCCCACTACAACTAATAAAATTGATTATGCTTACGTGGAGAGTAATAATTTTATGTATGAGACTCATGATAAGAATGCTTTATGTGATAGTTACATTGTTGAGTTTGCTCATGATGCTACTGAAAATTATTATGAGAGAGGAAAATATGGTTGTAGAAATTTTCATGTTACTAAAACACCTCTCTATGTGCTGAAATTTTTGAAGCTACACTTGTTTTATCTTCCTATGCTTGTTACTTTGCTCTTCATGAACTTGTTTATTTACAAGATTCCTATGCATAGGAAGCATTTTATACTTAAATGTGTTTTGAATTTTCCTCTTGATGCTCTCTTTTGATTCAAATACTATTTATTGCGAGTGCATCATTAAAACTGCTGAGCCCATCTTAATGGCTATAAAGAAAGAACTTCTTGGGAGATAACCCATGTGTTATTTTGCTACAGTATTTTATTTTATATAAGTTGTTTACTACTGTAGCAACCTATCCTTATCTTAGTTTAGTGTTTTGTTGTGCCAAGTAAAGTCGTTGATAGTAAAGTTCATACTAGATTTGGATTACTGCGCAGAAACATATTTCTTTGCTGTCACGAATCTGGGCAAAATTCTCTGTAGGTAACTCAGAAAATTATGCCAATTTACGTGAGTGATCCTCAGATATGTACTCAACTTTCATTCAATTTGAGCATTTTCATTTGAGCAAGTATGGTGCCCCAATAAAATTCGTCAATACGAACTGTTCTGTTTTGACAGATTCTGCCTTTTATTTCGCATTGCCTGTTTTGTTATGTTCGATGGATATTTTGATTCCATTGACTTTCAGTAGCTTTGTGCAATGTCCAGAAGTGTTAAGAATGATTATGTCACCTCTGAACATGTATATTTTGATTGTGCACTAACCCTCTAATGAGTTGTTCTAAGTTTGGTGTGGAGGAAGTTTTCAAGGATCAAGAGAGGGAGATGATACAACATGATCAAGGAGAGTGAAAGCTCTAAGCTTGGGGATGCCCCGGTGGTTCACCCCTGCATATATCAAGAAGACTCAAGCGTCTAAGCTTGGGGATGCCCAAGGCATCCCCTTCTTCATCGACAACATTATCAGGTTCCTCCCCTGAAACTATATTTTTATTCCATCACAGCTTATGTGCTTTGCTTGGAGCGTCGGTTTGTTTTTGTTTTTGTTTTGTTTGAATAAAATGGATCCTAGCATTCACTGTGTGGGAGAGAGACACGCTCCGCTGTAGCATATGGACAAGTATGTCCTTAGGCTTTACTCATAATATTCATGGCAAAGTTTCTTCTTCGTTAAATTGTTGTATGGTTGGAAACGGGAAATGTTGCATGTGGTAGTGTATAATAAAATACTTGTAGAACATTGAGCTTTGATAACTTGATTCTTTGCAAATGTTTTGAGATATTTAGATGGTAAGGTTTGCTGGATAAATGAGTTAAAATTAGTAGTGGATTGTTGTCTTTAAGCTTGTGCCGTACTACAAACTCTATTTAAATAGTTGAAGGCGTAGTTGGACTTGATAGCTTTCCATGTCTGAGAGTTCATCGTAATAACTAAGTTGTGCTGAAGGTCGAGGGAGCTAGCGGGGTACTTGTGCCACCGTGAACGGCCCTCCTTGGAGTAAATTTTAATCATGCTCTTAATGATGAACCTGCTAGTTGTTTGCAATAAGCTTGTGAGTTCTTTTTGACTAATGTTAAGCTACGGTTTTTGGCACTTCCACCATCCAAATTTGCTAGCCTCTTCGGTACTGAGCATTGCCTTTTGCTCACATTGAGAATTGTGCATACTTCGCCGGTACATCCAAACCCGTGGGAGAACTTTCTCTTGTTCTCCTACACATAAGCCCATACATCTCCTCAAAACAGCCACCATACCTACCTACCACAGCATTTCCATAGCTGTTCCGAGATATATTGCCATGCAACATCCATTTTTACATTACATGCCATGTTGTCATTTATTATTTATATATTGCTTTGCATGATCATATGCAGCTGATGTGTGGTTTACCCATGTTACGCTAGATCATTGCACATCTGCTAATCGGGCGAGGCATACAGTTTCATACATCATGTTTCATTCATTACGAGTTATTTGTACCAAAAAGTGTGTTGTCATATTAGGATGTTGCCCCTAAAAATGAAAAGAGCCGTGGAGGCCATCAAAAAGAAAAAAATGAAAAGAAAGAAAAAAAAAGAAAAAAAAGAAAAAAAAAGAAAAAAAGAGAATAAAGAAAAAAGGGGGCATCATTACTATCTTTTATCCACACTTGTGCTCATGTTTTAGCACCCGCATTATTCATAGTCATCATTTGTGCTCATGTTCAGCACCTACATTCATATGAGAGAGTTTTCATGTTTTACTAGTATAACTATGTGGGGAATTTACACTATAGAACTTGGGTTGTATATTCCAATGATGACCCTCCTCAAAAGTGCTCTAGGTCTTCGTGAGCAACCAAGTTGGATGCACCCCCACTAGTTCCATTGGAGAGCTTTCATACACATATAGCTCTATGTGCATCCGTTGCATGGCAATCACTACTCCTTGCATAGCTTCGATCATAAGGCTTCCTCTTGTCTAATGGTCATTTACAGCTTTGCAAGCCTTTCTTCCATTTGGCCTTCCAAACCCCCATTAACGTTCTTTATGCCATAACATCCTGGTGCTAATACCAAATGCTTGCGCTCACCGGTTGAGTAGACTTCGAAACAGTTGATTCATGACGTTCATGTTTATGTTTACTTGACTGAATCCTTCTTATGTTGTGAAAATTTACTTGATGCTTGGAATGAAGGATAGAACTTCTATGCTGAATACTTAATACATCTTTAATGAACTTTGTATGGTTGCATGTCTTTAAAGCAATAGTTCATGAAAACTTCTAGCTTGTCTAACTCTTGCATTATCATCTCTTATGTCAATATAGATACTTGCTTTGAATGATTTGATCTCAGCTCATATGCTTTACAAATAGTATGATCAAGATTATGATGGCATGTCACTCCAGAAATTATCTTTGTTTATCGTTTACCTGCTCGGGACGAGCAGGAACTAAGCTTGGGGATGCTGATACGTCTCCGACGTATCGATAATTTCTTATGTTCCATGCCACATTATTGATGATATCTACATGTTTTGTGCACACTTTATGTCATATTCGTGCATTTTCTGGAACTAACCTATTAACAAGATGCCGAAGTGCCAGTTGCTGTTTTCTGCTGTTTTTGGTTTCAGAAATCCTAGTAAGGAAATATTCTCGGAATTGGACGAAATCAACGCCCAGGGTCCTATTTTGCCACGAAGCTTCCAGAAGACCGAAGAGTCAACGAAGTGGGGCCACGAGGTGGCCAAACCATAGGGCGGCGCGGCCCAAGCCCTGGACGCGCCGACCTAGGGTGTGGGCCCCTCGTGACGCCCCTTGACCTGGCCTTCCGCCTATAAATAGCCTTCGTCGCGAAACCCCCGCATCGAGAGCCACGATACGGAAAACCTTCCGGAGACGCCGCCGCCGCCAATCCCATCTCGGGATTCAGAGATCGCCTCCGGCACCCTGCCGGAGGGGGGAATCATCTCCCGGAGGACTCTACGCCGCCATGGTCGCCTCCGGAGTGATGTGTGAGTAGTCTACCCCTGGACTATGGGTCCATAGCAGTAGCTAGATGGTTGTCTTCTCCTCATTGTGCTTAATTGTCGGGTCTTGTGAGCTGCCGAACATGATCAAGATCATCTATCTGTAATTCTATATGTTGTGTTTGTTGGGATCCGATGAATAGAGAATACCATGTTATGTTGATTATCAATTTATATCTATGTGTAGTTTAAGATCTTGCATGCTCTCCGTTACTAGTAGATGCTCTGGCCAAGTAGATGCTTGCAACTCCAAGAGGGAGTATTTATGCTCGATAGTGGGTTCATGTCTCCGTGAATCTGGGGAAGTGACAGAAATCTCTAAGATTATGGATGTGCTGTTGCCACTAGGGATAAAACATTGGTTCTATGTTCGAGGATGTAGTTACTGATTACATTACGCGCAATACTTAATGCAATTGTCTGTTGTTAGCAACTTAATACTGGAGGGGGTTCGGATGATAACCTGAAGGTGGACTTTTTAGGCATAGATGCATGCTGGATAGCGGTCTATGTACTTTGTCGTAATGCCCAATTAAATCTCACAATACTCATCATAATATGTATGTGCATGGTCATGCCCTCTTTATTTGTCAATTGCCCAACTGTAATTTGTTCACCCAACATGCTGTTTATCTTATGGGAGAGACACCTCTAGTGAACTGTGGACCCCGATCCAATTCTCTTTACTGAAATACAATCTACTGCAATACTGTTCTACTGTTTTCTGCAAACAATCATCATCCACACTATACATCTAATCCTTTGTTACAGCAAGCCGATGAGATTGACAACCTCGCTGTTTCGTTGGGGCAAAGTACTTGGTTTGTGTTGTGCAGGTTCCACGTTGGCGCCGGAATCCCTGGTGTTGCGCCGCACTATATCTCGCCGCCATCAACCTTCAACGTGCTTCTTGGCTCCTACTGGTTCGATAACCTTGGTTTCATACTGAGGGAAAACTTGCCGCTGTACGCATCACACCTTCCTCTTGGGGTTCCCAACGGACGCGTGCTATACGCGTATCATACCTTCACACAGCAAAGACCAGGCAAGGTATGTTTGTGTGTGATATTGGAGCATATCATCGATGACATGTCCTTTCATGTTCACAACACCGTTAGCACAACACAAATTTATCAAGAATAATGCATGTGCAAGGTCAATGTGTAAGAACTCCGTATGAACATCTTCCAAATGTGGAAACACAAAAACTCCAAATTGTGAGAAGACCATGGTGTCCATCTCATGTAGAAACTCATTTTCATTGTTGCTCTCAAGGCATCGGAAAGAGAAATTGTTCAACATCCTTGAAGCAACAAGTGGAGAATTTGGCCAAAACACATGAGGTAGAGTGTTCAAAATAGCATCAACATGTGTGCACACAAACCATGGGAAAGAGAAATTGGTCATCATATTTGTTGCAACACAAATGGTAAGAATCACATCATCATGCTTGCAAAAGAACCATAGGAAAGAGAAATTGTTCGGCATGTTCAATGCAAAGCATGGGAAAGGTATTAGAGCCGGGTCTGATCTTGTACTCACTTGAATTATGCTCTCAAGAGCTCTCTTTGTCAACTCGTGCTCAATCGAGGTTGACATTGGCATTCTTGTACCTACACACATAATAGGCAAAGCAAAGAATGTGTGTGCATGGTATATGGAACACATCATCCATCATGATGGTCCATTTCTTTTGCACATAACCATTAGCATTAGGAAAAGCATCATAATAGATATGGTGAATATGCGGTGTCGAGGGTACTCCTCGGCAATGCCCTCCGATTGGGGCTTAGGGTTGATGGAATCATGTAGGCTGACACGAGAGATCGGTTAACAGACAAGCGGGGAGAGCGATTTACCCAGGTTCGGGGCCCTCGATGAGGTAAAACCCTTACGTCCTGCCTGTCTGATCTTGATTATGAAAATATCGGGATACAATGGGGTGCCGAAGGTTTCGGTTGTGGTTTCGTCGAGAGGCTAAGTGCTACGTGGACCAGGCTCTAGACTTGCGGTGGCTAAAGTTGCTAAGATTGATTGTGTCCCTCGACAGCCCCTCTCATGGCCCTTATATAGGGTGCCAGGTCTCAAGAGATTTGTCCGGGTACGACTAGGTTATAAAATCCCTAGACCTAAACTTTCCCGGTTCGGTTCCTCTTCGTCTTGTCCTTCAAGGAATCTCTTCGGCACCGCCCTAGTGGCCCACCTTGCCATCGGATGTCTTCATGGGCCTCCAGTTGAACTACACAAGATAGGGCAATAACAGTTACCCGAAGGGTAATGCCCACATCAGTAGCCCCCGGGTGTCTAGCCGAAGATATTTTGGGTAGAGACTAAAGCATGCCTCCATCAAATGTTCTTTTCTCTTGATAGTTCTTGTCCATCTTGTAACGGCATCATTTTCTTCTATCGGGTGCGCGTTCAGCGCTCCCGATGGTAGTAGCCCCCGATTCTAGGTACGGATGCTTGCAATCCGTGCGTAGACTCAAGTTGTACCACTCGAACTTCTTATTCTGCCGAAGCTTTCTGCAATTCTTCATAGGTCATCCGATACATTTACATCGGTCTTGAAATTCTGGAACTTTTTAATGCGTAAAGGATATTGAGTAGCATGCCCAGCTTTGCTGGTTAAATGGCGAAGGGAAAACATCGCTACCCTACATAGAATAACATCCCTGGGCATGATCCTGGAATGCAAGAAAGTTTATCGGGTGCTCATCCAGCGCTCCTGATGAGAGCAGCCCCCGAATCTGGTCATTCCATCCCTTTTTCTCCAAATATTTCTTCACATCCTTCTTCGCAGGAGAATCTTCGAGTGCTCGTTTGTCGGGTGCGCATTCAGCGCTCCCGATGGGAGTAGCCCCTGAGTCTTGGTATGGATGCTTACAATCCGTGCATAGACTCAAGTTGACCACCCGATGGTTTTCGTTTTTCCTCGGATGCTTCCAGCGAACTTCATGATGTCACTAATGACGTAATTATTGTTGCAATTCTGACTGGCAGGACATGACATGTTGGGCCCGTCCTACTTCTGCATGGTTCTATTTTAAGAAGTGACCGCTACTCGCGTGTGGTTACCAAGGTGTCTCCTCGATTTCCGCGATCAATGATGAAAAAAGGTCCTCTTAATAAATTGGAAACAATGACACGTGCCCGCTCAATCCTCAGGTTTTTTCGTAGTTTATAATCTTTCGGGGAAAACTCCTCCCTTTCCACAATCCATCGTTGCATGCTTTTCCTTCTTCATTCATCTTCTTCATCCATAACCACTGTGCCGCCGCTGCCATTTCTAGATCTCCCTAGATCTAAAAATGGTGAAGAAAAAGAGCTCCACTCTTGCCACCAGTGCTGCGAGCAGCGGTGCTGTCACCAAGACTTCTCCGAAGCCGTCGAGGAGAGGCGCTTTAGATGTTCCTCCCCCAGCTCCGGCGCCGCCAGCGCCGTGGAGCTCCACGGCTGGACCCATCCCCGGCGATTGGTCGGCGTCCACTACCACAAAGCGTGACGAAAAGAGGGCTGAGAGCCTCGGATTAATCTCTTCTGACGAGGGCAACGTGATTCTCCCAGGTGCGATTTCACGGCCCAATCCCCCTGCCGGTTTTACTGTGATGTTCTTATCTTACTTGTATCGAGGTCTTTCGCTCCCTGCCCACAAATTCCTTCATCACCTCCTTCGGGTTTACGAGATCCAATTGTGCCATCTGACTCCTAATTCAATCCTTCACCTTGCTATTTTTATCACCCTCTGCGAAGCGTTTTTGGGCATTGAGCCCCAATTTGGATTGTGGAAGAAAATTTTCTTCATGAAAAGGTACAACAGTAGTGGTGGTTTCTTTGTCATTGGCGGAGTTGGATTGTATCGCTCGCAAAGAAGTTAATTACTCCAACTTTCCGATGAGAGAGTCTGTGCAAGGGTGGAGGCTGAAGTGCTTCTATATTAGGGACACTTCAACAGTTGAATCCCAGCTCCCTCGTTTCTCCGATGTTCTCGAGGCCAAACCTAAGAAATCCTGGAAAAATATCCTTTCTCCCGGTGAAAAACCAGCAGTCGACAAGTTGTTTGACAGATTTCTTCGGATCAAATACGCCGATGGTCAAACCATGATAGGCACAGAGGTAGCCGTTGTGTTCTTAAAGCGTCGAGTCCAACCGATCATGCTTAGGGCCCATCCGATGTGGTTGTATTCGGGTCCCAAGGATGAGACCAGGATAAATGTCGCTGAATTGTCCGAAAAGGAACTGCTTGATGAAGTTCGACGCCTCACTCTCTTCAGCCAAGAAGATTCAATCCCACTGATATCTTCCCATCCGCCATTTGATGCTGATCATCAGCCAATCGAGGTAAAATTCATCCTCCATGGTTTCATTGTACTGTTTTCATTGATCAATATGACTGCCATTGTCCTTACTCATTTGCTTCGACAGATCCCCATAGATCCTGAGCATTTGCAAGATCTGCCAAACGATTCTTCCGAGATAAGGGATTCCTCAATCCTCGAGGGATCCCATATCAAGGAAAATGCTGACCCGAAAGATGAATGTGATGACCCAATGAATCCTGAAGCTGTCTTTATCAATCCTCAATCTTCAGCTGATGATATTAGCTACAAAGCAGGGTCCATGCATGACGACGATGCCGATCGCGCTGCCTTTGTTGATGCAGCGGTGGAGGAGCCCGAGGCGCTGCCTTTGAAGAGACCATCCGGCGGCTTTGCCGACGAAGATGATCTTTTCGATCTGTAAGTTCTTGCTTCTTTTTCTTAAAATTGTGTCCTATCTTTGCCATCCGCATTGTCGTTTGATTTCACCAATCTTTCGTAGTGACAAAGGCTTCCTCGATCATCCGCCTAAGAAGGCCAAATCTAGCACTGTTCTGCCGAATCCCGCAGCTTCCGAAGCTTCAGCCCCTGCCGCGGCCCCGACACCCCAGATATCGACTGCTTCTTCCCTCTCCAGGGGGAAGGATATTCCTTCGACTGCCGCTGCCACAGCTCCTTCTCCAGGGAAACTTGTAAGTCCTTTTCCGTTTTAATGCAACATCTCTTGAATGGACCCTGATTAAATTACTAGCTCTTGAACTGATAACTGTTTTTCCTTATTTCCTAAGGATTTATGAGCTGTCATATCTTCCTTAGAATCTTTTGCCTCCCAATACACTTCCCTGGAAGCTGACAAAGCCCAGCTGCAAAAGGAGGTCAAGTCTTCTTCCTCAAAGTTGGAGGGCGCAATAAAAATAGCTGTCGAAGCCCGCCAGGAAGTCGACTCCCTAAAGGAGGAGCTCGAGGGTTTGAAGAAGAGGCTGAGGGACGAAGAGGCATCCAGGCTAGACGCCGAAGCTCGGGCGATTGAGAAGGATGATCTTCTTCGCCAATCTTCCTTAGCCTTGCTCAGTAATTCCCTTTCTGCTTTCTTGTTGATTATTGCTTTGTGAATTTAATCCTTTATTAATGAACTCCTCTTATTTTGTTCTTCACAGAGGCTGCTGATATCCCTGTGGAAGCTCTGGACAAGCTTCCAAACAGATCCCCAGCGAATACTCTGTCGATGACTCTTGCTTCTCACCAGCTCACACATGACCTCCTCCAGAAAGGCAAGGGAGCCATGGCACGGATGCACTCGATGATCTTCCCCAAGATCAATCAAGACAAGTCTTTGGGGCAGCTGATCGACTATTTCGCCGTCAACACCAAGGAAGTCATCGAGGTATTCAAACGTATTTCGCGTACCTATGGCGCCCTCCTAGCCTTCCAACTTATGATGGGTCATGGCTTTAAAGCCGATATTGAAGAGATGTCCAAAGAGCTGCCGAAGGATCAAGATGGGAAATTTGTCGTCTTGGGTGCCTTTAAAACCTCAGCCCTTAAGTGTGCTCGCCAGCTCCTTGAGCTGGTTTCCGCAAAGAAATCATCAGTTGGTCCAAGTTTATCAAACCAGACCCAGGCCCCCTGATCCCTGTAATTCAGCTTGATTAAGACGATGTGGCGCCATAAGAATTGTGTTGTTGTAATTAATTCCATGCTGGCAATGTTGCCAGTATACTCTTGTTATGACATTTTTACTTGCACGCTCCCGATGGGAGTAACTTCCAGTGCTGAATCCATACGATCCATCATGCCCTTTAACAATGTTTTGAAGGTTTTCCATGTGCCTGCATTTGTCGATAATTCCTTGGGTGCTTCCTCTGAGAGTGATCGACTCCAACATATGAAGGATCGTATCGCGCAGATGGAAAAGTATATGCACAGTACTTACACCTTGGCTGCTATTATCAAAAGGAAGAACGAGCTTGCGGCTGACACAGAGCGCTATGCTCTTACTGAATTGCACAAAGCTCCAGAAAGTTTGAACTGTAAGCACCCTTGTCCTCTTGCTCCTTGTTTTTCCATGAAGTGTATCTTCTTATCTTCCCTTATTCACCCTAGTCATAGCTCTGAGCCCTGCTGAGGAGAACAAGCGGATCCATGAACATGTAAACGCATTGACCCAGCTATCATCATCAGACAAAGTTTTCTAGAAGGAACACTCGAAGGCTTCGGCTGTCGCGAAGTTCCAAGATCGGGTCTAGCAAGTTCATCGTTTCTTCGACAAATGCTATAAGGGGCTGAGAGTAATATGGAAGACAATGTTCCCTTTGCACGCGGTACCTCCCACGCTATTGACTTTAATGTCAGAATTCAGCAACGCCAAGAAGATCCGAAGCTTGGTTCGAGCACAACTTCTTGCAGGAGCTAGGGATACACTTGCACTCGTCCTTGCACGTTATCCTTCAGTGAACCTGCTGGAGATTGCCAATGCAGCAGGCCATTTGGAGCCGCTTTACCCGAAGGTGGGCCTTCCTGCCACCATTATTGTCGACAGGCTTAAAGAAACCTCAAAGGCATCTGAAAAGGAAACTCCGCAAGAATAATTTAAAGTCATGTCCCTATTGTAAATAGAAGACTTGATTACTTACTACATCCGAGTGTTTGGATGATTAGGCTTAAACTGTTTTTGTCGGTTGATGCGTATATATACGCTTTTACCATGTTAATGCCATTGGCGGATTTTGAAGGAGAAAATCTTAATTACTCGTTTCAGCGTATGTTTGTCTGTTGGTCAGCAAATTATTTGAGTGATCAGCTCGTGTTGCGGGTGTTGCTAAACCCATTTTATGTGCAACTTTGCTTTCAACCGATGCATGTCTTGACAGCAGCTCCCGAATATATCGGTAGCACTAGCTCTGCCGATGACTCAGTCGCTCTTTGGTACTTCTATAAGTAAAGTACCGAACGTGGGTCGTTAATATATGTGTTTCATGATCCTCGCTATTTGCGGCACTCGGCATCTATAGCGAAGAAAAGAGTAGGGTCCCCGTTGATCTTGCACCGTAGCACTCATAATTTCAGAAGCTTTTTTAGAGTGCAATCCACCGTAGCACTCATAATCTCTTGGCGTGTTTTTCATCGCACCAATGTTCGCCGAAATATGCAAACAAGGTTTATGATGATGTGGTTCGGGTGTCCCGAATTACTGCAATACTTCAAAGAAACAGAACTTAAGTTTCCATTAATGAAGTAAGCAAAAAACTAAGGGGCAAAAAAGGAGCCCTCACTACAAGAAATCTGCCATAAGTTGACAAAATAAAGGTGTCACTGAAACGTCACTGATGGCTTCTTGTGACGTTACTGTGACGCTGTTCAAAACGTCGAAAGCTGGGAGTCAGCAGTGACTGCTTGCGACGTTCCACTTGAAAACGTCATAGAGCTTTGTGACGTTTGCAAACGTCACTGACGGCATGACGTTCCCAAAACGTCATGGGAACCTGCCCCCGAGTCTAGCGTGGCAATCCGACGTGGCAAAATTGTGACGAATTAGAAACGTCATTATCTGAATTCAGCCCGGTCCATTCAGCTCCTTATGTGGGCTGAGCCCATTAGTACTGATTATTTTTTTCGGCTTTGTTGGACCTTGGCCTTTTTAGCTTTTTTTTTAGCTTATTACCTCAGCATTTTTAGCTTATTTTTTTTTCAACGGCCTTTTTAGCTGCTGTACTTACTGGGCCTGGGCCAATTTTCATTGGGCCTGGCCTGTTTAAAGTTTTGGGCCGTGGCCTTTTTAGGACCCAGTACAGTTTTGGGCCGTGGCGTTTTTAGGACCCATTACAGTTTTGGGTTTTGGCCTTTTTAGTGTCCGTTACACTTTTGGGCCTTGGCCTTTTTAGGGTCCATTATGGTTTTGGGCCTTGGCCTTTTAGGGTTCATGAAGATTTTGGGCCTAGGCCTTTTTAGGGTCCACAAAGGTTTTGGGCCTCAGCCTTTTTAGGGTCAATTATTTGTTGGGCTGTAGCCTTTTAAGAGCCCATATATTTCTAGGCTACTTTGGGTCTTGGCCTTTTAAGAGCCCACAATAGCCCAACAGTGCATATATTAAATTAGGAAATTCAACAGCAAAATATAAAAGACAACATTTCAAATCTGCAAATTTCACAGCAGAGTCACAACAGCAAAATGACCAGGTTCACAGATTCACCAACATGTCAAGAAAGTTCACAGATTCACTATAAGATCAACCACTTCGCAATAAGAAGTTCACAGATATGACCAAGTTATTGTCACGCTACCAGGATGTGACCAAGTTCCATGGCGGGACACAAAAAAGGGATACGACCAGCAGCAGGAGCTAATTCGCAGAAGCTCCGAAGATGGACATCATGTGAGCAAGCCTCCTATCACTTTCCTCAGTCCGCTTGAGGAGCTCCATATAGTCCTTGTCACGCTGAGCTTGTGCCGCTTCATTTGCCGCTTGCTTCTCCTTCTAGGAAGCTGCTTCTTCCATGATGGCAGCAAACTGCTGCTTCATCTGTTCAGCTTCCTCCTGGGACCTCTTCAGCTGTGCTTCCAGGTCATGAACATGCGCCGATACAGCAGCTGCTGTGGGCTTGTTGAGCTAGACAGTGGAACTGGGCTGAAGTCCAGCATTCTTCAGGAAAGTGTTGTGCTTGGATTCCTTGCTAAGTGTCAACACCCGGATTTTTAAGTCCGGATGCCTATTATGCCATTCATCGCAATCCCAAGAATATTGTTTTTGCGAGACATAATAGATTGATATCACAGAACATCATTCATTACAACATCGTAATTGTCTTACAACAAAGGATCACATGATCCAGTCTCATTACAATAGTAGATGATCTATTGATCAATTACAAAACACATAGCGGAAGCAAAGTAGCGTAGTAGTAGTCCATCTATTCCACAGGCAACTGTTGACGTCAGGAGTGATCCTAGTTGTCGTAGACGTCCTGCTGTCCTTCTTCCGGGTTCTGGTACTCCTCTCCATAGTCTGGCCATTTGAATAGCCAGGGACAAAGCCATGAGTACTTTAAAGTACTCGCAAACTAATACTAAGGTAAGTATTATCAACTATGGAAGGGGATGCTAAGCTCTAGTTTCATTTGCATAAAGCCAGTTTTATTTCATAAGCACTTTAGTAAACCAAGACTTTTCATTTGCCTAACTTAACTCAAGTGGGAACATTAGTGTCATTCCCACAACTCAGTTGTGATTCAAAGTCAAAATCACCTTTCAAACTCAAGTCACAAGTCACCATTCATATTTTTGGAAAAGTTCTGATGACGGAACAGTATGGCCTTTCCAACTGTCCATGACCGCGGACGCGGCTATTCGAATAGATCTACACTCTGCAGAGGTTGTACACTTGTGCCACAACAATTGCAATAGCTCGTCGTGGTAATCGGCCTGATTTATCGTACGCAGTACGCGAACTACCAATCCTAACCTTTCATTTACATATCCTAGTATAGGCACCTCTCCCCATGAGCTTGGCCTCCCAGTGAAGACAGACAGTCAGCCTGGGAACTGCACAGGGCTTGGGCCAGACATTCACCTCATTTCACGTCATTTCACATCATTCCTTTTGTAGAGGCAGCCTCCAGCATAACCCCGATGACGCTTGTTCAGAGGGAACCCATACTAAAATACATAAGTTTCCAGCTAAGCCTTACCCAGATTCAGGTATTGTGGGGGTACTTGTAAAATTGGAATGGTATCGCATCCGAACCCAACCATCAGTTTTTGTAAAATTCACCAAGTCATTCACCAGTCATATTCACCTTCAAAATCTTTCAATAGAATGACTCATCATTCCAAGGTTTTCAAAGTCATTTCACACACACAAGTTCCCATCTAGAATAACCAATTTTTATTTAGCACTAGCATCTAGGTATGAGGAGTGCTAAGTAATTTGCTTTGCTTCTAGGCTAACTTTGATACTCTTGTACTAATCCAAGACTAATCAAGTGAATCATAAATCAAAAAGTACTTTGATAAAACAAAAGTAAATAAAGCTTGTAAAGTAAAACTGGGAAATAGGATCCTAAGCATAAAGTAAATGGGGTAATGCCTTGCTCATGGTGAGCTTTGCACTTTGCAAGAGTGTTATCTTGCAAGAATATTAGCTTGCCACAATATAACTTGCATTAGTCTAGCTTGCATTGGTAATAGCTTACCTTGATTGGTGATGTGATCAAAGTTTTCTTGCTCTTCCTCTTGGTAGAAGACCTCTTCCTCTTGGTAGTCTCCGGTACTAGCGTCTATAAACGAATACGAGGATACAATCACCAAACCAAACTTATTTACTAAACTAAGCACACACATGATTCACACAACTTAAACTAGCATCACACATTACTATTAAGTTGGTGGATGGGTTTTTCTTATTTAAGAAAAATAATTTCCTCTCATACTAACTTAGGTGTTACTTTTAATTACTTAGAGAAATAATTTCCTCTCATTATCTTATTAAGATTTAATTTCTCTTATGAATAATATATGACCTAGGTTGACCAAAGTCAACCTCTTCATACTTATCATTTGAGAAAATGATTTAAATGAGGTTCCATACCTCATGCAATTTAATACTAACATGGTAGTGATTTAATGTCACCAAATAACTCAATATGAGATTATAGAGACCATGGTCACTACCTCATGTTGAATTACTTGAGAACAAGATTTAAATGAGAGGAATACCTCTCATATGATTTAACACATAGTTGTAACTAATTTAAAAACTACTATTGAGGTGATTTAATATTCTCAAGAAGAATCCTATGGGGTCATGAAGACTAAGGTCATCACCTCACATTGAATCACTAGGAATACAAATTTAAATGAGATGCTATACCTCATACAATTTAAAAACTATTTTTGAAAAGGTTTAAATGTGCTAGTTATTGACTACATAGCCAATATTTTGTTTCTAGCCCATGATCATACACAGTACCTATATCATATTTTTACATAAACAATTAGAGTTTGGGAAATGTGAATTATGGGAGGTGGAATCACCTCAAAATTTAAAAGGGTTGATTTTTAATAATTATTCTAAGGCAGAAAAGTCTCTGTCTTGTTTATTTTCCCACTTTAATTCCATAACATATCTAGGTTTGAATCCAGTGGCATTTGATAGAGAAAACTCTAAGCTTTCCAAAAAATATAAAGTTTGTAAATTTTGGCCAAGTAGATTTGTCCCTATTGATTTTTGAAGTTGACATCAGATTGCAAAATTTATCTATTCTGGAGTTTTTTTGAATTCAAACTGTGGGCTGGCGGGAAGGCTAAGTGGGCTGCACAGCGAGGGAGCGAATGGGCCGGCCTAGCTAACGTTTTAAACGCCGCGGGCCATCTGACGAGGTAGGGCCCAGGCGTCAGCGAGTGCTAAAACGCGAAGCGGTACGCAGTGAGGTGAGCCGTTAGATTAGAGGGAGGATCGACGGTCCAGAGTTCATCCTCGTCGGGGACGAGCTCCGACGAGCTCTAACCCTAGCCGGCAGTAGAGGGGTCGCGGCGAGGGGCTTACCGGCGTCCGGCGGGGTCGGCGAGGCGGGCGATCGACGTTGTCGATGACGACGAGTCGAATGAGGGTCGTTGCAGCTCCGGGAGTTCTCGGGATCGTCGGCGGCGTCGAGCTACTGCGGCGGCGGGCTCCGGCCAAATTCCGGTGAGGTGGTGTGTAATCGGAGAGGGGAAGAGGTCGAGGAGGTTCAGGAGGGAGAGGAGAACTTGTTGGTGTGCAGAAATCATCCAGGGGGCGTCGGCATTTATAGGGGCGAGGGTTGGCCGAGGGTGCGGAGCAGGTCGTCGATGGCGTCGACGTTCCAGGGCGGCGAAGGGGCAAGTGATGGGCGCGGCGTGTTCCTGGTGTCACGGTGAGCACGACGCGCATCCAGGAGAGGTCAGGGGTGGTCAGAAGCAGGCGGCACGTCACCGTGTACTGGCGGACCGTGGCGGACGGTCGTCGTCTGTGACGACGGCGACAGGGCGACGGCGAGCCAATGGGGTTGTCCTGGGGCTTTTTGAGGTCAAGGGGGTCGTGCAGGTGCAAGGAGAGAGGGAGGGGAGAGCTGAGTCGACGGGGCACGACGGCGTCCTGTCGCGTCCAGGGACACGTCCTGGCGTGCTCTGGGCGTCGTGGGCGAGTCTGGGCGCGTGTGGCCTGGGCAGTGTCAACGTCGTCTCGGTCAGGGGCGTGCATGGTCAGCATCAGCAATGTTAGGGCAAGCTCAGAGACATGAGGTGGCTCAGCTGAGGTGAAGGGAGGAGGTGATGGCATGGAGAGGACATGGTGAGCACGGGCATGGTCATGTCTTGGTCAAGGTGAGCAAGTGGAGGGCTGGCAGGTGCTGGGACTGGTCCTGAGGGGTGAGGTGAATCTCCAGAGCTGCAGAGAGGGCAGGGTTGGACTTGGTCCAAGCCAAAAATCTAGCATGGGCTCAAATTTCAACTCTGCCCACAAGGTGTTTGATTTAATGGCCGAAAGAAATATGTTTTCAAAATTTGGAAAGATTTTTGGTGGATTGCATTCATATAATATTTGAAGTAGATTGGTGGTGGTGGTGGTAAATTTGGTGCTGGTTTGCAAGTTTTCAAAAAGTGGGGGAATCTTCTCTTTGTTTCAATGTCATCTCTTGTCAAATTATTTCTGGTCAACCTGGTCAAATTCAGCACTGGTGGTCAACATCAAAGTTGTTCACCTTGACATTGTCTTGGATGACATGGAGAGAGTTGGTCAAGTTTGGTTTAGGAAAAGTCAAAACTAGGGGTGCAAAGTGGTGAAGAAAATATAAAAGGGTCACATGACCATTATCACATGTATGTTGAATTGGAGATTTTCTTGGATTTGATTCTGGTTTCTTTGATGCAAAAGGGTTTGTTTTTGATATATGAGTGTTTCACAAGCAATGGCACAAGCCAAAATGGCCTTGGTTGAAGATTTGCAAAAATGGCTAAATGTGTATGTGAGTGAAAAATGGGATTTTCTCTCTATTTGATTTCTCTCTTTTTGATTTGATTTTTTTTGACTCCAAAGTGATTCTTATTAGTTTAGGAACCTTTCCAAACCATTGAAACCATTCCAAAAGGTCTAGCTCAAAGATTTGCAAAAGTGGCCATAACACATAAGAGGTGATGTGTCAATTTTTCTTATTCTTGTAAATTGGTTCTCCTTGCTTTACTAGGGCAAGGTTGAGTGTCAATTTAGTGTTAGATTAGGTTTAGAGATGGTTTCACACCATTTGGGTAAGGTAGAAGTGCATAGGACAAGAATTGGTGAAAAGGCTATGTGTCTCATATGCCTCTATGCATATGTTGCATTTGATTTTTAATTTGATTGTTCTTGGCCCATTTGATGTGGTTGAGTGTTGAAATGGGATAGAGGAGTGATCCAACCATTCACATCAAGTCCTAGGGTCAAGATCCTCAAATTCACAAATGTGCATTTTACTCTCATATGCCTCTATGGCATTTTTAGTTTCTTTTTAATTTCTTTGGTTTCAACTTGGAGTGGGTTTGAGAAGTACTAGATAAAGTTTATGAATGTTTTCCAATCCTCTAAATAAAGTGGAAAGGCCTAAGGTCAAGTTTTACAAAAATAGCCATAGGCACATATGCCTTTTTCTTATTTAAATTCTTTTTATTTTATTTCAACTTGGATTGGTAAAAAGTCAATGTGAGGTTTAGGGTTTTAGAGTATTTCAAATACTAATTAAACAAGCAATCATGGCAATAGCACAAGAATTAAACAAGATCTCTATGTATCAAACTTAGTTTAATAAAAGTTTTTGTTGGTTCCAAAATTTGGAACTGGGAAATTCATTTTGTTTGTTTTGAAATTTTTGGGATGTTACACTAAGAACCTTTGCAACAACAGCGACTGCAGACCTTGGCAGTGCACCTTCTGGCACAGGAATAGCCATCTCAGCTTCCATATCAGCCTGGAGATCCGTTTCCAAAAGATTCATCAAATCAGGAAAAAGCACAGGTCCAAGAATGGTTCACAAAAGTGAAATGAACAAGCACTTACTATTGCAGCTAGAGCTTCCTCAGAGAAACCATCCTTCTTGCTGTGATGGGCCGCCTTAAAGATGTCAACTGCATCTAGCTCTTCACCTCTGCGCTCCTCCCTCTGGAAATGATGTTCACCAAGAATCAGAACATAAGCTTGTGGAGACAAGAGTAAGATGCAAAAGGAAATTCTGTAAGAGTGTTCTTACAGTTGCATACAGATGAGCAGCATAGCTACGAGAGCCAGTCTTTTGGCAAAATTTGACTGCAGCACGACTGTCCTTGTTCTTGGTACATGTGTTCTGCAGAAGGGCACAATCATGATATTCAACAATGTGCACACTATAACACTGAGCATCATGTCTACCATGCAAGCACTAATGACTGCAACTGAAGCAAAAAAACATACCCTGTGTCTTGGGGTTACCCACAGAGCAGTTAGAGCTTCCCATTCTTCATCTGAGACATCCTTAACAGGGGACTTGATGCTGACTTCATTTGCTGGTACTTTGTCGAAGTAGTCCCTTTTCAGGATGTAGCGCCTGTTCTTCGACACTTTCCGCAGTATGTCATAGCAAGCCTTCTGGATGTCTTCCGACTCTGTGTCCATGTTGAAATTTGCCTACAAAGCAAACAAGGGCAAGGACGAGGTTAGTTATCATGAACTATGAACAATCAAGCAAGCACTCCTATCATCTAACTAATGAACTGGTGATGAAGAAGATTACCCCCATCTTTCCAACGAAGTCGGCCAACAAATTCTCATCCCTCTTGTACAACATGAAATGCGGAAGGAGTGGCATCTGGCCTCTTGCAAGCAATCCAACCTCTGATGCAAACTTGGCAGCAGGCAAAGGCTTCTCAGGACATTTCAGCCCCGGAGGAATCTCAATGGTAAGCTTGACTCCCATCCCCTTGCAAATCTGCTCCAGCCCGGTGCCCTTCCTTTTACGGCCACCTGCAGCAGTGGTTCCACCTGAATAGAATACATACAAAGATCATGTCAGAAAGCAGCACCCACATCCAAAAGAGTTTATAAAGATAAACAAAAAAGGCAGTAGATATTGTGGACAGTTGTCCAACAAAAACTTGCCTTCATCATCCTCAGGATCAAGAAAACCATCAGAATCAAAGTGTTGATGGTCCATGACATCAGATGCAGTAGGACCTGTGTCCCTGTGAATAGTGATTCCTTCATCGATCCTTTCATCAATCTGCGGTGAGCTACTGTGATTGTTGCGTGGCGGAGTATCTTCATTGTTGGTTGCAGACGCTTCACTTGATGTCCTCCTGGTGACTCTTTTGGAAGGAGCCTCAGCAACAGGTTCCAGATGCCTCTTTCTCCCTCCTGGAGCATCAGCAAACACTCTACCAGGAGGCATTGAACTTTGTTCCTTTTGCAACCTCTTACTCCTCCTCCTTGGGCTTGTCTTTCTAACAGATGCCTTTTTCTTTCTACTCTTGGGATCCTTCAATGCCTCGCAAAAATAGCAAAACAAAATGGCATTACATCACAGATTATAGCAAGACAGAAATAAGAAAACAGATACAAGTAATGCCAGCCCTCCAAAGATGATAAGCAGAATGCACCTTCTCAATGTGTTCCCCTATACTCCCTTCAACCTCCCCATCCTCCTGGTCAACCAATTGGTCATTGCTCGGATGATAAAATGAGCTCTTGCCTTGTGTTATGGCTGATGACTCATCATTTGAAAGTGTGGAACCACCTCCACCTCGACCACCACGTGACTTCCTAAATATTAACACTACGGCGGGAATACCCAGGGACTGCAACACATGGTTGTTCCGCATAATTGTCCTAGCCCTGTCCTTCTCTATCTCGGTGAGGGGCGCTTCTTTACATGTATGAGAAAAATATGTAACCATTAGATTGATGGTTGAAATGCATAGAAGCAAGCCAACTCGAACAACTAAGGTAAATTATTTAATCATAGCAATTTTCAGCTTTTAGTTTCATTTAATCCTAGGGTACAGAAATATTTAGACAGAACCAAAAAACCCCAGCACCCGATTAAAAACAACAATTAGACACAATGATGTTAGGATGAAGCCGCATACCAGCCAGCTGCTTCTTCCCAGTCTTTGCCATGCCTGATGTTGATGGGTTGGATATGTGCTAGCACGAAAAGAATAACAATTAGTGATAGCAGATACAACATATGGATGCAATTAAAGAACCAAGCAACATAGGTTCATGTTGATCAACAATCACCTGGTTCACCTTGCTCCTTGAAGTAGGTCAGACCTTGATAGTATTACCTAAGAAGATAACAGGTTATAATCATTAGACATATCCCTTCATACAACAATAGACATGTAAACAGATAAAGTTGTAGGCATGTACAGATAAAAAGGGAAACCAAACTTTGTTTGGGAGAAGTTTCATCAACACAGGATAAAAGGGCAATATAAATGTTCATCGACGAAATATAAAAGGGCATGCCTTAGTAAAGATCTGTACCAAGCAAGATCCGCAGCAGGTAATCATATTATGTACTAGTTGCAGCAAGAAAGATCTGTAGCAGCTAATCATATATGGACTGCAGTAAACTAGATGTACAATCTACAGAGCCCAAGCCAAGTAAAATCCCCCAACAATCACGGACTGGTTGCAGCAAGACCCACGCCAGGCAAGATACGCATCACTAATTAACTGGTTGCATACAACAAGCAAGATCGGCAGCAGGTAATCATATAGGGACTGCAGTAAACCAGATCTAAATTCTACAGAGCCTGAGCCAAGCAAGATCCGCAGCAATCATCGACTGGTTGCAGCAAGAAACATGCAATCAAGATCCGAAGCAACCATGGGCTGGTTGCATATAGCAAGCAAGATCGGCAGCAGGTAATCATATAGGGACTGCAGAAAACCAAATCTAAAATCTACAGAGCCTGAGCCAGGCAAGATCCGCACCAATCATCGACTGGTTGCAGCAAGAACATGCCAAGCAAGATCCGAAGCAACCATGGACTGGTTGCAGCAAGAACCATGACAGGCCGAGCAACCCTGACCCTGGACAAGCCAAGGAAACAAGCCATGCCACGAAATCCCTAACCCTAACCATGCCATGCCAAGCAAACCGTAACCCTAGCCATGGCCGACGAAACCCTAAGCAGGCCATAGAAGAGGGGGGAGGGGTCGGGTTGAGGAGGGAACTCGCCTGTAGATCTTGTGGCGAGCGTCTACGCACGCGCGGCCATCGTCGGCGGGTAGCTCTCCACTCGTCCGCTCGTCGGAGCGCCGCTCGTCGGTGGTCATCGGTGGGTGGGGATGAGCGGAGTGGGAGGGGAATTGGGGTTCGTATCGCACCGGAGTGGGAGGGGAATTGGGGAATTGAGGGAGCTCGTATGGGATTTGACTGAAATGTCTCTCCTTTCCAGCTTAGGTTAGCGACATTTGCCCTCCTTTCCAGCTTAGGTTAGTGGCGGGCGGATTCAAAGCATTTCGCTAGAGCTGGTGGGAGAAGCTGGGCGGGAGAGTTTTGGGGTTTTGGAGGGTTTTGGCTCTATCAATTTATTTAAGTAGGAGGGAATTTTTGGGGCTTTTTTGTGCAAAACAATAATAATTAAATGCGCAATAATGCATATAATTTGGTGTAGGTTAAAATATTTTTGAAAACAGAATATCATGTAATTAAACGTGTGTCACCTTCATTCCTTTAATGATAATAATATAGGGGATATATGAAACTCCTAGAATCCTTAATAAATTATATAAAAAAATCAGAAAATGTTTGGTTAATTAGGTCAAATGATATATGTCTCGTGCACACACTAATTATATGCTTATCATAAGGCATATGCAAGCTTTATCCCATTCTATATACATCAAGATTCCGAACATGGTAGCTCGATCGTGAAGGATTCTCCTAGAATGTCGTCTCCGCGCTCGACTTTTTGGCTCCGTTTACTTTGCCAACTGTGCAAAACGGGGCCGCCGGGACATGCGGTATGGCCGTACCGGGCGCGCGCATGCACCCTTCCGCAAACGTGCGAAACGGAAAACATTTAGCACATAAAATGACGTGTCCTAGACCTAAAAACATTTTTCCCTTCATTTATTGAGCGAAGGAAAGTGTGGCCCCAGTTCAAATCCGGTCATGAGTTTCCAGCGGATTCGGCAGGACACCGCGGGAAGCGGGAGGGATTCCCAGATGGCTACCGCGCACATATGACATGTGATAGGTGGTGCGTAGGAGGTATCCTACCGTTGCGCGGTGGTCTCGCGCAATACTAAAATGCGCACCATGTAGCTCCTTCACAAAAAAAGCCCTTCCGGCACCCCTAAAATGGAAAAACCATCGTCCTTGGTTTGGATTGGAAATCCGCGATCGGGGCCTTGCTTCCCATCCTAAGGCCCACGCACGTGCCAAATATGGCCTCGTTCCGACAAACTGTGTGGTGAAACGGGCCGTTTCCTACTCATTTCCCCTAAAAGCCATAGAACTCCGGACGTGATAGCCCTATTCGTGAAGGGTTTTTCAATATAATTGCCGTATCCCAATTCCTTCTTTTGAAGTGGTTACTAGGACACATAAAATGATGCCACGCGGCTCCGCTCGACTTTTTGGCTCCGTTTACTTTGCCAACTGCGCAAAACGGGCCCGCCGGGACATGCGGTATGGCCGTACCGGGCGCGCGCGTGCACTCGTCCGCCAATGCGCGAAACGGAAAACATTTAGCACATAAAATGACGCGTCCTAGACCTAAGAACATTTTTCCCTCCATTTATTGAGCGAAGGAAAGTGTGGCCCCAGTTCAAATCCGGTCAGTTTCCAGCGGATTCGGCGGGACACCGCAGGAAGCGGGAGCGATTCCCCGATGGCTACCGCGTGCATATGGCATGTGATAGGTGGTGCGTAGGAGGTATGCTACCGCTGCGCGGAGGTCTCGCGCAATAATAAAATGCGCACCATGTAGCTCCTTCACAAAAAAAGCCCTTCCGGCACCCCGAAAATGGAAAAACAGTCGCCCGTGGTTCGGATTGGAAATCCGCGACCGGGGCCTTGCTTCCCATCCTAGGGCCCACGCACGTGCCAAATATGGCCTCGTTCCGATGAACTATGTGGTGAAACGGGCCGTTTCCTACTCATTTCCCCTAAAAGTCATAGAACTCCGGACGTGATAGCCCTATTTGTGAAGGGTTTTTCAAGATAATTGCCGTATCCCAATTCCGTCTTTTGAAGTGGTTACTAGGACACATAAAATGATGCCATGCGGCTCCGCTCGAATTTTTGGCTCCGTTTACTTTGCCAACTGCGCAAAACGGGGCCGCCGGGACATGCGGTATGGCCGTACCGGGCGCGCGCGTGCACCCGTCCGCCAACACGCGAAATGGAAAACATTTAGCACATAAAATGACGTGTCCTAGACCTAAGAACCTTTTTACCTCCATTTATTGAGCGAAGGAAACTGTGGCCCCTGTTCAAATACGGTCAGTTTCCAGCGGATTCGGCGGGCCACCGCAGGAAGCGGGAGGGATTCCCAAATGGCTACCGCGCGCATATGGCATCTGATAGGTGGTGCGTAGGAGGTATCCGACCGCTGCACGGAGGTCTCGCGCAATACTAAAATACGCACCATGTAGCTCCTTCACAAAAAAGCCCTTCCAGCACCCCGAAATTGGAAAAATAATCGCCCGTGGTTTGGATTGGAAATCCGCGATCGGGGCCTTGCTTCCCATCCTAGGGCCCACGCACGTGCCAAATATGGCCTCGTTCCGACAAACTATGTGGTGAAACGGGCCATTTCCTACTCATTTCCCCTAAAAGCCATAGAACTCCGGACGTGATAGCCCTATTCGTGAAGGGTTTTTCAAGATAATTGCCGTATCCCAATTCCGTCTTTTGAAGTGGTTACTAGGACACATAAAATGACGCCACACGGGTCCGCTCGATTTTTTGGCTCCGTTTACTTTGCCAACTGCGCAAAATGGGGCCGCCGGGACATGCGGTATGGCCGTACCAGGCGCGCGCGTGCAGTCGTCCGCCAACGCGCGAAACAGAAAACATTTAGCACATAAAATGATGCATCCTAGACCTAAGAACATTTTTCTCTCCATTTATTGAGCGAAGGAAAGTGTGGCCCCAGTTCAAATCCGGTCAGTTTCCAGCGGATTCGGCGGGACACCGCAGGAAGCGGGAGGGATTCCCAGATGGCTACCGCGCGCATATGGCATGTGATAGGTGGTGCGTAGGAGGTATCCTACCGCTGCGCGGAGGTCTCACGCAATACTAAAATGCGCACCATGTAGCTCCTTCACAAAAAAGCCCTTCTGGCACCCCGAAAATGGAAAAACCATCGCCCGTGGTTTGGATTGGAAATCCGCGATCGGGGCCTTGCTTCCCATCCTAGGGCCCACGCACGTGCCAAATATGGCCTCGTTCCGACAAACTATGTGGTGAAACATGCCGTTTCCTACTCATTTCCCCTAAAAGCCATAGAACTCCGGACGTGATAGCCCTATTAGTGAAGGGTTTTTCAAGATAATTGCCGTATCCCAATTCCGTCTTTTGAAGTGGTTACTAGGACACATAAAATGACGCCACACAGCTCCGCTCGACTTTTTGGCTCCGTTTACTTTGCCAACTACGCAAAACGGGGCCGCCGGGACATGCGGTATGGCCGTACCAGGCGCGCGCGTGCACTCGTCCGCCAACGCGCGAAATGGAAAAAATTTAGCACATAAAATGACGCGTCCTAGACCTAAGAACATTTTTCCCTCCATTTATTGAGCAAAGGAAAGTGTGGCCCCAGTTCAAATCCGGTCAGTTTCCAGCGGATTCGGCGGGACACCGCAGGAAGCGGGAGGGATTCCCAGATGGCTACCGCGCGCATATGGCATGTGATAGGTGGTACGTAGGAGGTATCCTACCACTGCGCGGAGGTCTCGCGCAATACGAAAATGCGCACCATGTAGCTCCTTCACAAAAATAAGCCCTTCCGGCACTCCGAAAATAAAAAAAACCGCCGCCCGTGGTTCGGATTGGAAATCCGCGACCGGGGCCTTGCTTCCCATCCTAGGGCCCACACACGTGCCAAATATGGCCTCGTTCCGACAAACTATGTGGTGAAACGGGCCGTTTCCTACTCATTTCCCCTAAAAGCCATAGAACTCCGGACGTGATAGCCCTATTCGTGAAGGGTTTTTCAAGATAATTGCCGTATCCCAATTCCGTCTTTTGAAGTTGTTACTAGGACACATAAAATGACGCCACGCGGCTCCGCTCGAATTTTTGGCTCCGTTTACTTTGCCAACTACGCAAAACGGGGCCGCCGGGACATGCGGTACGGCCGTACCGGGAGCGCGCGTGCACCCGTCCGCCAACGCTCGATACGGAAAACATTTAGCACATAAAATGACACGTCCTAGACCTAAGAACATTTTTCCCTCCATTTATTGAGCGAAGGAAAGTGTGGCCCAAGTTCAAATCCGGTCAGTTTCCAGCGGATTCGGCGGGACACCGCAGGAAGCGGGAGGGATTCCCAGATGGCTACCGCGCGCATATGGCATGTGATAGGTGGTGCGTATGAGGTACACTACCGCTGCGCGGAGGTCTCGTGCAATAAGAAAATGCGCACCATGTAGCTCCTTCACAAAAAAAGCCCTTCCGGCACCCCGAAAATGGAAAAACCGTCGCCCGTGGTTCGGATTGGAAATCTGCGACCGCGGCCTTGCTTCCCATCCTAGGGCCCACGCACGTGCCAAATAGGGCGTCGTTCCAACAAACTATGTGGTGAAACGGGCCGTTTCCTACTCATTTCCCCTAAAAGCCATAGAACTCCGGACGTGATAGCCCTTTTCGTGAAGGGTTTTTCAAGATAATTGCCGTATCCCAATTCCGTCTTTTGAAGTGGTTACTAGGACACATAAAATGATGCCATGCGGCTCCGCTCGAATTTTTGGCTCCATTTACTTTGCCAACTGCGTAAAACGGGGCCGCCGGGACATGCGGTATGGCCGTACCGGGCGCGCGCGTGCACCCGTCCGCCAACACGCGAAATGGAAAACATTTAGCACATAAAATGACGTGTCCTAGACCTAAGAACCTTTTTACCTCCATTTATTGAGCGAAGGAAACTGTGGCCCCTGTTCAAATACGGTCAGTTTCCAGCGGATTCGGCGGGCCACCGCAGGAAGTGGGAGGGATTCCCAAATGGCTACCGCGCGCATATGGCATGTGATAGGTGGTGCGTAGGAGGTATCCTACCGCTGCACGGAGGTCTCGCGCAATACTAAAATGCGCACCATGTAGCTCCTTCACAAAAAAGCCCTTCCAGCACCCCGAAATTGGAAAAATAATCGCCCGTGGTTTGGATTGGAAATCCGCGATCGGGGCCTTGCTTCCCATCCTAGGGCCCACGCACGTGCCAAATATGGCCTCGTTCCGACAAACTATGTGGTGAAACGGGCCATTTCTTACTCATTTCCCCTAAAAGCCATAGAACTCCGGACGTGATAGCCCTATTCATGAAGGGTTTTTCAAGATAATTGCCGTATCCCAATTCCGTCTTTTGAAATGGTTACTAGGACACATAAAATGACGCCACACGGGTCCGCTCGATTTTTTGGCTCCGTTTACTTTGCCAACTGCGCAAAACGGGGCCGCCGGGACATGCGGTACGGCCGTACCAGGCGCGCGCGTGCAGTCGTCCGCCAACGCGCGAAACAGAAAACATTTAGCTCATAAAATGATGCATCCTAGACCTAAGAACATTTTTCTCTCCATTTATTGAGCGAAGGAAAGTGTGGCCCCAGTTCAAATCCGGTCAGTTTCCAGCGGATTCGGCGGAACACCGCAGGAAGCGGGAGGGATTCCCAGATGGCTACCGCGCGCATATGGCATGTGATAGGTGGTGCGTAGGAGGTATCCTACCGCTGCGCGGAGGTCTCGCGCAATACTAAAATGCGCACCATGTAGCTCCTTCACAAAAAAGCCCTTCTGGCACCCCGAAAATGGAAAAACCATCGCCCGTGGTTTGGATTGGAAATCCGCGATCGGGGCCTTGCTTCCCATCCTAGGGCCCACGCACGTGCCAAATATGGCCTCGTTCCGACAAACTATGTGGTGAAACATGCCGTTTCCTACTCATTTCCCCTAAAAGCCATAGAACTCCGGACGTGATAGCCCTATTAGTGAAGGGTTTTTCAAGATAATTGCCGTATCCCAATTCCGTCTTTTGAAGTGGTTACTAGGACACATAAAATGACGCCACACAGCTCCGCTCGACTTTTTGGCTCCGTTTACTTTGCCAACTACGCAAAACGGGGCCGCCGGGACATGCGGTATGGCCGTACCAGGCGCGCGCGTGCACTCGTCCGCCAACGCGCGAAATGGAAAAAATTTAGCACATAAAATGACGCGTCCTAGACCTAAGAACATTTTTCCCTCCATTTATTGAGCAAAGGAAAGTGTGGCCCCAGTTCAAATCCGGTCAGTTTCCAGCGAATTCGGCGGGACACCGCAGGAAGCGGGAGGGATTCCCAGATGGCTACCGCGCGCATATGGCATGTGATAGGTGGTACGTAGGAGGTATCCTACCGCTGCGCGGAGGTCTCGCGCAATACGAAAATGCGCACCATGTAGCTCCTTCACAAAAATAAGCCCTTCCGGCACTCCGAAAATAAAAAAAACCGTCGCCCGTGGTTCGGATTGGAAATCCGCGACCGGGGCCTTGCTTCCCATCCTAGGGCCCACACACGTGCCAAATATGGCCTCGTTCCGACAAACTATGTGGTGAAACGGGCCGTTTCCTACTCATTTCCCCTAAAAGCCATAGAACTCCGGACGTGATAGCCCTATTCGTGAAGGGTTTTTCAAGATAATTGCCGTATCCCAATTCCGTCTTTTGAAGTTGTTACTAGGACACATAAAATGACGCCACGCGGCTCCGCTCGAATTTTTGGCTCCGTTTACTTTGCCAACTGCGCAAAACGGGGCCGCCGGGACATGCGGTACGGCCGTACCGGGAGCGCGCGTGCACCCGTCCGCCAACGCTCGATACGGAAAACATTTAGCACATAAAATGACACGTCCTAGACCTAAGAACATTTTTCCCTCCATTTATTGAGCGAAGGAAAGTGTGGCCCTAGTTCAAATCCGGTCAGTTTCCAGCGGATTCGGCGGGACAGCGCAGGAAGCGGGAGGGATTCCCAGATGGCTACCGCGCGCATATGGCATGTGATAGGTGGTGCGTATGAGGTACACTACCGCTGCGCGGAGGTCTCGTGCAATAAGAAAATGCGCACCATGTAGCTCCTTCACAAAAAAAAGCCCTTCCGGCACCCCGAAAATGGAAAAACCGTCGCCCGTGGTTCGGATTGGAAATCTGCGACCGCGGCCTTGCTTCCCATCCTAGGGCCCACGCACGTGCCAAATAGGGCGTCGTTCCAACAAACTATGTGGTGAAACGGGCCGTTTCCTACTCATTTCCCCTAAAAGCCATAGAACTCCGGACGTGATAGCCCTTTTCGTGAAGGGTTTTTCAAGATAATTGCCGTATCCCAATTCCGTCTTTTGAAGTGGTTACTAGGACACATAAAAAAACGCCACGCTCGCTCTGCTCGACTTTTAACTTTGCCAACTGCGCAAAACGGGGCCGCCGGGACATGCGGTATGGCCGTACCGGGCGCGCGCGTGAACCCGTCCGCCAACGCGCGAAACGGAAAACATTTAGCACATAAAATGACGCGTCCTAGACCTAAGAACATTTTTCCCTCCATTTATTGAGGGAAGGAAAGTGTGGCCCCAGTTCAAATCCGGTCAGTTTCCATCGGATTCGGCGGGACACCGCAGGAAGCGGGAGGGATTCCCAGATGGCTAACGCGCGCATATGGCATGTGATAGGTGGTGCGTAGGAGGTATCCTACCGCTGCGCGGAGGTCTCGCGCAATACTAAAATGCGCACCATGTAGCTCCTTCACAAAAAAATGCCCTTCCGGCACCCCGAAAATGGAAAAACAGTCACCCGTGGTTCGGATTGGAAATCCGCGATCGGGGCCTTGCTTCCCATCCTAGGGCCCACGCACGTGCCAAATATGGCCTCGTTCTGACGAACTATGTGGTGAAACGGGCCGTTTCCTACTCATTTCCCCTAAAAGTCATAGAACTCCGGACGTGATAGCCCTATTCGTGAAGGGTTTTTCAAGATAATTGCCATATCCCAATTCCGTCTTTTGAAGTGGTTACTAGGACACATAAAATGACACCACGCGGCTCCGCTCGACTTTTTGGCCCCGTTTACTTTGCCAACTGCGCAAAACGGGGCCGCCGGGACATGCGGTATGGCCGTACCGGGCGCGCGCGTGCACCTGTCCGCCAACGCGCGAAACGGAAAACTTTTAGCACATAAAATGACGCGTCCTAGACCTAAGAACCTTTTTCCCTCCATTTATTGAGCGAACGAAAGTGTGGCCCCAGTTCAAATCCAGTCAGTTTCCAGCGGATTCGGCGGGACACCGCAGGAAGCGGGAGGGATACCCAGATGGCTACCACGTGCATATGGCATGTGATAGGTGGTGCGTAGGAGGTATCCTACCGCTGAGCGGAGGTCTCGCGCAATACGAAAATGCGCACCATGTAGCTCCTTCACAAAAAAAGCCCTTTCGGCACCCCGAAAATGGAAAACCGTCGCCCGTGGTTCGGATTGGAAATCCGCAACCGGGGCCTTGCTTCCCATCCTAGGGCCCACACACGTGCCAAATATGGCGTCGTTCCAACAAACTATGTGGTGAAACGGGCCGTTTCCTACTCATTTCCCCTAAAAGCCATAGAACTCTGGACGTGATAGCCCTATTCGTGAAGGGTTTTTCAAGATAATTGCCGTATCCCAATTCCGTCTTTTGAAGTGGTTACTAGGACACATAAAATGACGCCATGCGGCTCCGCTCGAATTTTTGGCTTCGTTTACTTTGCCAACTGCGCAAAACGGGGCCGCCGGGACATGCGGTATGGCCGTACCGGGCGCGCGCGTGCACCCGTCCGCCAACGTGTGAAACGGAAAACTTTTAGCACATAAAATGACGCGTCCTAGACCTAAGAACCTTTTTCCCTCCATTTATTGAGCGAAGGAAAGTGTGGCCCCAGTTCAAATCCGGTCAGTTTCCAGCGGATTCGGCGGGACACCGCAGGAAGCGGGAGGGATTCCCAGATGGCTACCGCGCGCATATGGCATGTGATAGGTGGTGCGTAGGAGGTATCCTACCGTTGAGCGGAGGTCTCGCGCAATACGAAAATGCGCACCATGTAGCTCCTTCACAAAAAAAAGCCCTTCCGGCACCCCGAAAATGGAAAACCGTCGCCCGTGGTTCAGATTGGAAATCCGCGACCGGGGCCTTGCTTCCCATCCTAGGGCCCACGCACGTGCCAAATATGACGTCGTTCCAACAAACTATGTGGTGAAACGGGCCGTTTCCTACTCATTTCCCCTAAAAGCCATAGAACTCTGGGCGTGATAGCCGTTTTCGTGAAGGGTTTTTCAAGATAATTGCCGTATCCCAATTCCGTCTTTTGAAGTGGTTACTAGGACACATAAAATGACGCCACGCGGCTCCGCTCGACTTTTTGGCTCCGTTTACTTTGCCAACTGCGCAAAACAGGGCCGCCGGGACATGCGGTATGGCCGTACCAGGCGTGCGCGTGCACTCGTCCGCCAACGCGCGAAACGGAAAACATTTAGCACATAAAATTATGCGTCCTAGACCTAAGAACATTTTTCCCTCCATTTATTGAGCGAAGGAAAGTGTGGCCCCAGTTCAAATCCGGTCAGTTTCCAGTGGATTCGGCGGGACACCGCAGGAAGCGGGAGGGATTCCCAGATGGCTACCGCGCGCATATGGCATGTGATAGGTGGTGCGTAGGAGGTATCCTACCGCTGCGCGGAGGTCTCGCGCAATACGAAAATGCGCACCATGTAGCTCCTTCACAAAAATAAGCCCTTCCGGCACTCTGAAAATGGAAAAACCGTCGCCCGTGGTTCGGATTGGAAATTCGCGACCGGGGCCTTGCTTCCCATCCTAGGGCCCACACACGTGCCAAATATGGCCTCGTTCCGACAAACTATGTGGTGAAACGGGCCGTTTCCTACTCATTTCCCCTAAAAGCCATAGAACTCCAGACGTGATAGCCCTATTCGTGAAGGGTTTTTCAAGATAATTGCCGTATCCCAATTCCGTCTTTTGAAGTGGTTACTAGGACACATAAAATGACGCCACGCGGCTCCGCTAGAATTTTTGGCTCCGTTTACTTTGCCAACTGCGCAAAACGGGGCCGCCGGGACATGCGGTACGACCGTCTCGGGGGCGCGCGTGCACCCGTCCGCCAATGCTCGAAACGGAAAACATTTAGCACATAAAATGACATGTCCTAGACCTAAGAACATTTTTCCCTCCATTTATTGAGCGAAGGAAAGTATGGCCCTAGTTCAAATCCGGTCAGTTTCCAGCGGATTCGGCGGGACACCGCAGGAAGCGGGAGGGATTCCCAGATGGCTACTGCGCGCATATGGCATGTGATAGGTGGTGCGTATGAGGTATCCTACCACTGCGCGGAGGTCTCGCGCAATACGAAAATGCGCACCATGTAGCTCCTTCACAAAAAAAGCCCTTCCGGCACCCCGAAAATGGAAAAACCGTCGCCCGTGGTTCGGATTGAAAATCCGCGACCGGGGCCTTGCTTCCCATCCTAGGGCCCACGCACGTGCCAAATATGGCGTCGTTCCAACAAACTATGTGGTGAAACGGGCCGCTTCCTACTCATTTCCCCTAAAAGCCATAGAACTCCGAACGTGATAGCCCTTTTCGTGAAGGGTTTTTCAAGATAATTGCCGTATCCCAATTCCGTCTTTTGAATTGGTTACTAGGACACATAAAATGACGCCACGCGGCTCTGCTCGACTTTTTGGCTCCGTTTACTTTACCAACTGCGCAAAACGGGGCCGCCGGGACATGCGGTATGGCCGTACCGGGCGCGCGCGTGCACCCGTCCGCCAACGCGCGAAACGGAAAACATTTAGCACATAAAATGACGCGTCCTAGACCTAAGAACATATTTCCCTCCATTTATTGAGGGAAGGAAAGTGTGGCCCCAGTTCAAATCCGGTCAGTTTCCAGCGGATTCGGCGAGACGCCGCAGGAAGCGGGAGGGATTCCCAGATGGCTACCGCGCGCATATGGCATGTGATAGGTGGTGCGTAGGAGGTATCCTACCGCTGCGCGGAGGTCTCGCGCAATACTAAAATGCGCACCATGTAGCTCCTTCACAAAAAAAGCCCTTCCGGCACCCCGAAAATGGAAAAACAGTCACCCGTGGTTCGGATTGGAAATCCGCGACCGGGGCCTTGCTTCCCATCCTAGGGCCCACGCACATGCCAAATATGGCCTCGTTCCAATGAACTATGTGGTGAAACGGGCCGTTTCCTACTCATTTCCCCTAAAAGTCATAGAACTCCGGACGTGATAGCCCTATTCGTGAAGGGTTTTTCAAGATAATTGCCGTATCCCAATTCCGTCTTTTGAAGTGGTTACTAGGACACATAAAATGACGCCACGCGGCTCCGCTCGAATTTTTGGCTCCGTTTACTTTGCCAACTGCGCCAAACGGGGCCGCTGGGACATGCGGTATGGCCGTACCAGGCGCGCGCGTGCACCTGTCCGCCAACGCGTGAAACGGAAAACTTTTAGCACATAAAATGACGCGTCCTAGACCTAAGAACCTTTTTCCCTCCATTTATTGAGCGAAGGAAAGTGTGGCCCCAGTTCAAATCCGGTCAGTTTCCAGCGGATTCGGCGGGACACCGCAGGAAGCTGGAGGGATTCCCAGATGGCTACCGCGCGCATATGGCATGTGATAATTGGTGCGTAGGAGGTATCCTACCGCTGAGCGGAGGTCTCGCACAATACGAAAATGCGCACCATGTAGCTCCTTCATAAAAAAAAGCCCTTCCGGCACCCCGAAAATGGAAAACCGTCGCCCGTGGTTCGGATTGGAAATCCGCGACCGGGGCCTTTCTTCCCATCCTAGGGCCCACGCACGTGCCAAATATGGCGTCGTTCCAACAAACTATGTGGTGAAACGGGCAGTTTCCTACTCATTTCCCCTAAAAGCCATTGAACTCTGGACGTGATAGCCCTTTTCGTGAAGGGTTTTTCAAGATAATTGCCGTATCCCAATTCCGTCTTTTGAAGTGGTTACTAGGACACATAAAATGACGCCACGCACCTCCGCTCGACTTTTTGGCTCCGTTTACTTTGCCAACTGCGCAAAACGGGGCCGCCGGGACATGCGGTATGGCCGTACCGGGCGCGCGCGTGCACCCATCCGCCAATGCGCGAAACGGAAAACATTTAGCACATAAAATGACGCGTCCTAGACCTAAGAACATTTTTCCCTCCATTTATTGAGGGAAGGAAAGTGTGGCCCCAGTTCAAATCCGGTCAGTTTCCAGCGGATTCGGCGGGACGCCGCAGGAAGCGGGAGGGATTCCCAGATGGCTACCGCGCGCATATGGCATGTGATAGGTGGTGCGTAGGAGGTATCCTACCGCTGCGCGGAGGTCTCGCGCAATACTAAAATGCGCACCATGTAGCTCCTTCACAAAAAAAAGCCCTTCCGGCACCCCGAAAATGGAAAAACAGTCACCCGTGGTTCGGATTGGAAATCCGCGACCGGGGCCTTGCTTCCCATCCTAGGGCCCACGCACGTGCCAAATATGGCCTCGTTCCGACGAACTATGTGGTGAAACGGGCCGTTTCCGACTCATTTCCCCTAAAAGTCATAGAACTCCGGACGTGATAGCCCTATTCGTGAAGGGTTTTTCAAGATAATTGCCGTATCCCAATTCTGTCTTTTGAAGTGGTTACTAGGACACATAAAATGACGCCACGCGGCTCCGCTCGAATTTTTGGCTCCGTTTACTTTGCCAACTTCGCAAAATGGGGCCGCCGGGACATGCGGTATGGCCGTACCGGGCGCGCGCGTGCACCCGTCTGCCAACGCGCGAAACGGAAAACTTTTAGCACGTAAAATGACGCGTCCTAGACCTAAGAACCTTTTTCCCTCCATTTATTGAGCGAAGGAAAGTGTGGCCCCAGTTCAAATCCGGTCAGTTTCCAGCGGATTCGGCGGGACACCGAAGGAAGCGGGAGGGATTCCCAGATGGCTACCGCGCGCATATGGCATGTGATAGGTGGTGCGTAGGAGGTATCCTACCGCTGAGCGGAGGTCTCGCACAATACGAAAATGCGCACCATATAGCTCCTTCACAAAAAAAAGCCCTTCCGGCACCCCGAAAATGGAAAACCGTCGCCCGTGGTTCAGATTGGAAATCCGAGACCGGGGCCTTGCTTCCCATCCTAGGGCCCACGCACGTGCCAAATATGGCATCGTTCCAACAAACTATGTGGTGAAACGGGCAGTTTCCTACTCATTTCCCCTAAAAGCCATAGAACTCTGGACGTGATAGCCCTTTTCGTGAAGGGTTTTTCAAGATAATTGCCGTATCCCAATTCTGTCTTTTGAAGTGATTACTAGGACACATAAAATGACGCCACGCGGCTCCGCTCGACTTTTTGGCTCCGTTTAGTTTGCCAACTGCGCAAAACGGGGCCACCGGGACATGCGGTATGGCCGTACCGGGCGCGCGCGTGCACCCATCCGCCAACGCGTGAAACGGAAAACATTTAGCACATAAAATGACGCGTCCTAGACCTAAGAACCTTTTTCCCTCCATTTATTGAGCAAAGGAAAGTGTGGCCCCAGTTCAAATCCGGTCAGTTTCCAGTGGATTCGGCGGGACACCGCAGGAAGCGGGAGGGATTCCCAGATGGCTACCGCGCGCATATGGCATGTGATAGGTGGTGCGTAGGAGGTATCCTACCACTGCGCGGAGGTCTCGTGCAATACTAAAATGCGCACCATGTAGCTCCTTCACAAAAACAAGCTCTTCCGGCACTCCGAAAATGGAAAAACCGTCGCCCGTGGTTCGGATTGGAAATCCGCGACCGGGGCCTTGCTTCCCATCCTAGGGCCCACACACGTGCCAAATATGGCCTCGTTCCTACAAACTATGTGGTGAAACGGGCCGTTTCATACTCATTTCCCCTAAAAGCCATAGAACTCTCGACATGATAGCCCTATTCGTGAAGGGTTTTTCAAGATAATTGCCGTATCCCAATTCTGTCTTTTGAAGTGGTTACTAGGACACATAAAATGACGCCACGCGGCTCCGCTCGACTTTTTGGCTCCGCTTACTTTGCCACCTTTGCAAAACGGGGCCACCGGGACATGCGGTACGGCCGTACTGGGTGCGCGCGTGCACCCGTCCGCCAACGCGCGAAACGGAAAAAATTTAGCACATAAAATGACGCTTCCTAGACCTAAAAACATTTTTCCCTCCATTTATTGAGCCAAGGGAAAGTGTGGCCCCAGTTCAAATCCCGGTCAGTTTCCAGCGGATTCGGCGGGACACCGCAGGAAGCGGGAGGGATTCCCAGATGGCTACCGCACACATATGGCATGTGATAGGTGGTGCGTAGGAGGTATCCTACCGCTGCGCGGAGGTCTCGCGCAATACTAAATTAAAATGCGTACCATGTAGCTCCTTAACAAAAAAACGCGAATCTGTTGTGCCCGCGGTCTACCCCATTGACTCGATCCACACGGGGGTGGACCATTCTACTTTTTGCTTCATTTGAGTTTGTTTATACCATAGGAACATGTAGTGGAAAGTTTTTGGCCCATGCAACGTCAAGATTCTCACAGGGTGACGCCACGCGGCAGTTCCCCCCTATACCTCGCCAGAACCTTCCGAAGTGTCGTCTGCGCATTTCTGGGAAGCACCCCATACCCCGGGGTGTCAAATGCTGGACCTTGCAACATACCACAACATTTTTATGCTTAGCATATAGGTGCACAAACAAGTTTGGGGGGTATTTCGACACTCGGAGTAGCGGGATCACGACAAACGTGAATCTGTTGTCCCCGCGCGGTCTAGCCCATTGACTCGATCCCAACGGGGGTGGATCATTCTACTTTTTGCTTCATTTGAGTTTGTTTATACTATAGGAACATGTAGTGGAAAGTTTTGGGCGCATGCAATGTCAAGATTCCCACAGGGTGACGCCACGCGGGAGTTCCCCCTATACCTCGCTAGAACCTTCCGAAGTGTCGTCTGCGCATTTCCAGGAAGCACCCCATACCCCGGGGTGTCAAATGATGGACCTTGCAACATACCACAACATTTTTATGATTAGCATATAGGTGCACAAACAAGTTTGGGGGGATTTCGACACTCGGAGTAGCGGGATATCCCGCCAAACGCGAATCTGTTGTCCCCGCGGTCTAGCCCATTTACTCGATCCCAATGGGGGTGGACCATTCTACTTTTTGCTTCATTTGAGTTTGTTTATACCATAGGAATGTGTAGTGGAAAGTTGTTGGCACATGCAACGTCAAGATTCCCACAGGGTGACGCCACACGGGAGTTCCCTCCTATACCTCGCCAGAACCTTCCGAAGTGTCGTCAGCGCATTTCCGGGAAGCACCCCATACCCCGGGGTGTCAAATGCTGGACCTTGCAACATACCACAACATTTTTATTCTTAGCATATATAGGTGCACAAACAAGTTTGGGGGGGGGGGATTTGGACACTCGGAGTAGCGGGATCACGCCAAACGTGAATCTGTTGTCCCCGCGCGGTCTAGCCCATTGACTCGATCCCAACGGGGGTGGACCATTCTACTTTTTGCTTCATTTGAGTTTGTTTATACCATAGGAACATGTATTCGAAAGTTTTTGGCATATGCAATGTCAAGATTATTCCCACAGGTGCGGGAGTTCCCCCCTATACCTCGCCAAAACCTTTCAGAAGTGTCGTCTGCGCATTTCCGGGAAACACCCCATACCGGAAGGAGGTTCTGGGGTTTCAACTAATTAAAAAGTACTTTTTACAAACCAGAAGCAATAGATGCTTCATAAAACAAATAACTAGGTACTTATTACAATAAGGAGGTTCTGGTTTCAAACTAAAAATTACTTTTTACAAACCAGAAGCAATAGATGCTTCATAAAACAAACAGACGATAGAAGAAAAGTTTCTTGACAAGCAAATACAAATAATTAACTAGGCATGGATCTTGGAGAAGTCGTCAGTAATTGCCTAGCTTCCTCAGCCACGGATTATCACTCTTCGGGCTCTACTGATCACTCATCTTCGTCGTCCACGGATCATCACTCTTCTGCTCATCACCAGTCCATGACTTCAGGTTCTGCCAATAATCACTACTCTTCCTCGGTGCATCACTACTCTCCAGCCACTGCGCATCATTCATCTTCCTCCGCTTGCCATGAGGGGGACTTGCCTGCTGGGTGTTGTCGCTGGAAGCTGGTGCCTTCAAACTTGCTAGTTTAGCCTGCACGCTTGCAAGTTCAGCATTTAACCTTGCTATTTCAGCTGCAGCATTTTTCTGTGCACGTTCAGCTTCGATCTCTGCTGCATTGCATTTGTTACACAGTTGTCCCCTCAGCGTGTCTTCCTTCTTGCAACCGGGGCAAAACACAAGGTAACACAGGAAGAACCATATCTTAATGTAGAGCTGGTAGCTCACGTAAGCATCTTTAGCTGCATTCTCCAGGTTTAAATCAGACAACGGCCGCTCTTCCCAGTAATCGTGCCTCTCTGGAGGGAATTTGTTCTTCATCTGGCTATACGACTCGTCGATGATGCTAGTTGCAAGACTAGCCATTCCATCCCTCATTAAATATCCTCTGTTGTTGAGACCTTTGACGTGGACAAATTCCTGGATATCGATCCATTTCTTACTAGGAATTACAATCTTCTCGAAATATAACTTTAGAAAATCTGCTCTCTTGTCAACGCTGCAGAACACAATTCCTTGATTTTGAAGGAATGAGCGCAGCGCCGGACATTCCCCGTTGGTCTTGAAAGCAAAAATTTAGTACTTGCGAGATCAACACTTGAATAAAATTTGGGACTACGAAGCTAGTCTATGCAATCTCATAGCTTGAATATAAAATTTGAAACTACATAAGTTTAGTAAGTTCATGATCAACAGTCTGAAAATTATCTAGTCATAATTCATTTGGTACTAATAGAATGCATGAACAACACTTTTATGAAATGTGTAAGTGCAATTATTTAGTAATTGAAATTTCATTTTGCATCATATAATTTTGAAACTAACAAAAGTCTATTAAATGCAAGATCAAGACTCCGGAAATTTGCTTGTGATAATTAATTTGGTATAATGAAATCCAGTACATGCTAGATGAGCATATGGATAGATTCAATTTGATGCAAAAAATTTAGTACTTGCGAGATCAACACTTGAATAAAATTTGGGAATACGAATGTTAGTCTATGCAATCTCATAACTTGAATAAAATTGACATGAGTTTAGTAAGTGCATGATCAAGAGTCTGAAAATTATCTAGTCATAATCCATTTGGTACTAAAAGAATGCATGACCAACACTTTTATGAAATGTGTAAGTGCAATTTTTTAGTCATTGAAATATCATTTAATTTGCATCATATAATTTTGAAACTAACAAAAGTCTATTAAATGCAAGATCAGGACTCCGGAAATTTGCTTTGTGATAATTAATTTGGTATAATGAAATCCAGTACATGCTAGATGAGCATATGGATAGATTCAATCTGCAAGATCAGGACACCATCCTTTGTGGCTTTTGTTACACAAAACACAGAAACAAAACTAGTTTTGCAGCTAGCACGGTTTGTAGTTTAATTTGTTGCACCTAGCCCAAATGAAACAATTTGTAACTTGCTGTTGCACGAATTCCCAGTTAGAAAACACAGAAATATGACTCGGTCTGAAACTAAATTCACAATTCAACATCATATAGCTAAATACACGGTTCATTAACACAAGAATTATGGATAATCCCCTCTCCACAACTTCTTTCAATAAAATGCACAATCCCATATTCTTGAAACTGCCTTGTGAATTATGGTGCATGTGAGTTGCAATTTTCTCTCAAACAGAGAAAACAGAGCACTCGAGATTAACTAAAACATATCAAGATTAACTAAAACAGAGCACTCGAGGGTGACTTGCTTCATCATGCACTAGCGATTAACTAAAATCTGAGCAAGATTAACTAAATCAGAGCAAGATTAAGGTCTACAAACCAGGAATAGTGGCAGACGAGGACGTGGTTCCTCATGGACAGTTGAACGATGGCGAGGAAGTTTTCTTCTTCGTGGTTGGGGTCCTCCGGAGTGTACTCGAGATCCAATCCTACGAATTTGTTCTCGTTTTCTTCCGCATACCACTGCGCGTACATCTTCAGGTACTTGCTCATCGTCTGCTCCTCGTTTGTGTAGACAACATCGATCTCCTTGCCGCCATGGACGGTGAAGGTCCTGATCTGAGTAAAGGGCTGGATGGCTGACAGCGGAGGAGGCAGAAGCGGTTGCGGAACAGAGGAAGAGGAACCAGAAGCGTCCATGGCGCTGCTGTCTACTGTTGGCTTCTTTTCATGTAGACAGTGTTTTGCGTCCAAGAGCAGAGGTTTGTAGAACAGCAACAAGTTTTCCCTTAAGTGGATCACCCAAGGTTTATCGAACTCAGGGAGGAAGAGGTCAAAGATATCCCTCTCAAGCAACCCTGCAATCACGATGCAAGAAGTCTCTTGTGTCCCCAACAGACCTAATACACTTGTCAGATGTATAGGTGCACTAGTTCGGCGAAGAGATAGTGAAATACAAGTAGTATGAATGTATATGAGTGGTAATAGCAATCTGAATAAAATATGGCAGCGAGTAAACATGCAGCAGAACTTGTTGGAAACGGTGTTTCAATGCTTAGAAACAAGGCCTAGGGATCATACTTTCACTAGTGGACACTCTCAACATTGCAATCATAAAGGAATATAAATAAGCACTTCACTATGCTATTCTGAATTACACTCTGGCAAGATAACGAACTCTAATTCATCATGTAGGCAAACCTTAAAGATGAATTCCCAAGTACTAATAAACACCCCACGCTGTCACTGTGAGCATTCATAGGAGGTACTAACACACCACAATTTCATAGAGACATCCAACTCAAATCATAACTCAGTGAACAAGTATTCTGTGAAATATAGCCTAAGAGACCCACACGGTGCACACACTGTCACCTTTACACACGTGGGACAAGGAGTCTCCGGAGATCACATAAGTAAAATCCACTTGAATAGCATAACGACATCTAGATTACAAAGCTCATCATATGGATCTCAATCATGTAAGGCAGCTCATGAGATCATTGTATTGAAGTACATGGGAGAGAGAGATTAACCACATAGCTACCGGTACAGCCCTTAGCCTCGATGGAGAACTACTCCCTCCTCATGGGAGACAGCAGCGTTGATGAAGATGGCGGTGGTGTCGATGGAGATGCCTTCAGGGGGCACTTCCCCGTCCCGGCAGGGTGCCGGAACAGAGACTCCTGTCCCCCAGATCTTGGCTTCGCTATGGCGGCGGCTCTAGAAGGTTTCTCATCCCGTGGCTTATTCGTCTCGATGTTTTAGGTCAGGAAGGCTTAAATAGGCGAAGAGTCGGAGTCGGAGGTGCCACGGGGGCTCCACACACCAGGGGGGCGTGATACGCGTACAGCACGCGTCCGTTGGGAACCCCAAGAGGAAGGTGTGATGCGTACAGCGGCAAGTTTTCCCTCAGTTTGAAACCAAGGTTTATCGAACCAGTAGGAGCCAAGAAGCACGTTGAAGGTTGATGGCGGCGAGATGTAGTGCGGCGCAACACCAGGGATTCCGGTGCCAACGTGGAACCTGCACAACACAAACCAAGTACTTTGCCCCAACGAAACAGCGAGGTTGTCAATCTCACCGGCTTGCTGTAACAAAGGATTAGATGTATAGTGTGGATGATGATTGTTTGCAGAAAACAGTAGAATAGTATTGCAGTAGATTGTATTTCAGTAAAGAGAATTGGACCGGGGTCCACAGATCACTAGAGGTGTCTCTCCCATAAGATAAACAACATGTTGGGTGAACAAATTACAGTTGGGCAATTGACAAATAAAGAGGGCATGACCATGCACATACATATTATGATGAGTATTGTGAGATTTAATTGGGCATTACGACAAAGTACATAGACCGCTATCCAGCATGCATCTATGCCTAAAAAGTCCACCTTCAGGTTATCATCCGAACCCCCTCCAGTATTAAGTTGCTAACAACAGACAATTGCATTAAGTATTGCGCGTAATGTAATCAGTAACTACATCCTCGAACATAGCACCAATGTTTTATCCCTAGTGGCAACAGCACATCCATAATCTTAGAGATTTCTGTCACTTCCCCAGATTCACGGAGACATGAACCCACTATCGAGCATAAATACTCCCTCTTGGAGTTACAAGCATCTACTTGGCCAGAGCATCTACTAGTAACGGAGAGCATGCAAGATCTTAAACAACACATAGATATAAATTGATAATCAACATAACATGGTATTCTCTATTCATCGGATCCCAACAAACACAACATATAGAATTACAGATAGATGATCTTGATCATGTTCGGCAGCTCACAAGACCCGACAATTAAGCACAATGAGGAGAAGACAACCATCTAGCTACTGCTATGGACCCATAGTCCAGGGGTAGACTACTCACACATCACTCCGTTGGCGACCATGGCGGCGTAGAGTCCTCCGGGAGATGATTCCCCTCTCCGGCAGGGTGCCGGAGGCGATCTCCTGAATCCCCTGAGATGGGATTGGCGGCGGCGGCGTCTCTGGAAGGTTTTCCGTATCGTGGCTCTCGATGCGGGGGTTTCGCGACGAAGGCTATTTGTAGGCGGAAGGGCAGGTCAAGGGGCGTCACGAGGGGCCCACACCCTAGGTCGGCGCGGCCAGGGCTTGGGCCGCGCCGCCCTATGGTTTGGCCACCTCGTGGCCCCACTTCGTTGACTCTTCGGTCTTCTGGAAGCTTCGTGGCAAAATAGGACCCTGGGCGTTGATTTCGTCCAATTCCGAGAATATTTCTTTACTAGGATTTCTGAAACCAAAAACAGAAAACGACAGAATCGGCACTTCGGCATCTTGTTAATAGGTTAGTTCCAGAAAATGCACGAATATGACATAAAGTGTGCATAAAACATGTAGATATCATCAATAATGTGGCATGAAACATAAGAAATTATCGATACGTCGGAGACGTATCAGCATCCCCAAGCTTAGTTCCTGCTCGTCCCGAGCAGGTAAACGATAAACAAAGATAATTTCTGGAGTGACATGCCATCATAACCTTGATCATACTATTTGTAAGCATATGTAGTGAATGCAGCGATCGAAACAATGTATATGACATGAGTAAACAAGTGAATCATATAGCAAAGACTTTTCATGAATAGTACTTCAAGACAAGCATCAATAAGTCTTGCATAAGAGTTAACTCATAAAGCAATAATTCAAAGTAAAGGCATTGAAGCAACACAAAGGAAGATTAAGTTTCAGCGGTTGCTTTCAACTTATAACATGTATATCTCATGGATATTGTCAACATAGAGTAACATAACAAGTGCAATATGCAAGTATGTAGGAATCAATGCACAGTTCACGCAAGTGTTTGCTTCTTGAGATGGAGAGAAATAGGTGAACTGACTCAACAATAAAAGTAAAAGAAAGGTCCTTCAAAGAGGAAAGCATCGATTGCTATATTTGTGCTAGAGCTTTGATTTTGAAAACAAGAAACAATTTTGTCAACGGTAGTAATAAAGCATATGTATCATGTAAATTATATCTTACAAGTTGCAAGCCTCATGCATAGTATACTAATAGTGCCCGCACCTTGTCCTAATTAGCTTGGACTACCGGGATCATCGCAATGCACATGTTTTAACCAAGTGTCACAAAGGGGTACCTCTATGCCGCCTGTACAAAGGTCTAAGGAGAAAGCTCGCATCGGATTTCTCGCTATTGATTATTCTCAACTTAGACATCCATACCGGGACAACATAGACAATAGATAATGGACTCCTCTTTTATGCATAAGCATGTAGCAACAATTAATTTTCTCATATGAGATTGAGGATGTATGTCCAAAACTGAAACTTCCACCATGGATCATGGCTTTAGTTAGCGGCCCAATGTTCTTCTCTAACAATATGCATGCTCTAACCATAAGGTGGTAGATCGCTCTTACTTCAGACAAGACGAACATGCATAGCAACTCACATGAAATTCAACAAAGAGTAGTTGATGGCGTCCCCAGTGAACATGGTTATCGCACAACGAGCAACTTAATAAGAGATAAAGTGCATAAGTACATATTCAATACCATAATAGTTTTTAAGCTATTTGTCCCATGAGCTATATATTGTAAAGGTGAAGAATGGAAATTTAAAGGTAGCACTCAAGCAATTTACTTTGGAATGGCGGAGAAATACCATGTAGTAGGTAGGTATGGTGGACACAAATGGCATAGTGGCTGGCTCAAGGATTTTGGATGCATGAGAGGTATTCCCTCTCGATACAAGGTTTAGTCTAGCAAGGCTATTTGAAACAAACACAAGGATGAACCGGTGCAGCAAAACTCACATAAAAGACATATTGAAAACATTATAAGACTCTACACCGTCTTCCTTGTTGTTCAAACTCAATACTAGAAATTATCTAGACCTTAGAGAGACCAATTATGCAAACCAAATTTTAGCATGCTCAATGTATTTCTTCATTAATAGGTGCAAAGTATATGATGCAAGAGCTTAAACAAGAGCACAACAATTGCCAAGTATCACATTATCCAAGACATTATAGCAAATTACTACATGTATCATTTTCCAATTCCAACCATATAACAATTTAACGAAGAAGAAACTTCGCCATGAATACTATGAGTAGAGCCTAAGGACATACTTGTCCATATGCTACAGCGGAGTGTGTCTCTCTCCCACAAAGTGAATGCTAGGAACCATTTTATTCAAACAAAACAAAAACAAAAACAAACCGACGCTCCAAGAAAAGCACATAAGATGTGATGGGATAAAAATATAGTTTCAGGGGAGGAACCTGATAATGTTGTCGATGAAGAAGGGGATGCCTTGGGCATCCCCAAGCTTAGACGCTTGAGTCTTCTTGATATATGCAGGGGTGAACCACCGGGGCATCCCCAAGCTTAGAGCTTTCACTCTCCTTGATCATGTTGTATCATCTCCCTCTCTTGATCCTTGAAAACTTCCTCCACACCAAACTTAGAACAACTCATTAGAGGGTTAGTGCACAATCAAAATATACATGTTCAGAGGTGACATAATCATTCTTAACACTTCTGGACATTGCACAAAGCTACTGAAAGTCAATGGAATCGAAATATCCATCGAACATAACAAAACTGGCAATGCGAAATAAAAGGCAGAATCTGTCAAAACAGAACAGTTCGTATTGACGAATTTTATCGAGGCACCAGACTTGCTCAAATGAAAATTCTCAAATTGAATGAAAGTTGCGTACATATCTGAGGATCACTCACATAAATTGGCATAATTTTCTGAGTTACCTACAGAGGATTTTTCCCAGATTCGTGACAGCAAAGAAATCTGTTTCTGCGCAGTAATCCAAATCTAGTATGAACTTTTCTATCAACGACTTTACTTGGCACAACAAAACACTAAACTAAGATAAGGAGAGGTTGCTACAGTAGTAAACAACTTCCAAGACACAAAATAAAAACAAAGTACTGTAGTAAAAAACATGGGTTGTCTCCCATAAGCGCTTTTCTTTAACGCCTTTCAGCTAGGCGCAGAAAGTGTGTATCAAGTATTATCAAGAGACGAAGTGTCAACATCATAATTTGTTCTACTAATAGAATCAAAAGGTAACTTCATTTTCTTTCTAGGGAAGTGTTCCATACCTTTCGTGAGAGGAAATTGATATTTTATATTACCTTCCTTCATATCAATGATAGCACCAACAGTTCGAAGAAAAGGTCTTCCCAATATGATGGGACAAGATGCATTGCATTCAATATCCAAGACAACAAAATCAACGGGGACAAGGTTATTGTTAACGGTAATGCGAACATTATCAACTTTCCCCAAAGGTTTCTTTGTAGAATGATCAGCAAGATTAACATCCAAATAACAATTTTTCAGCGGTGGCAAGTCAAGCATATTATAGATTTTCTTAGGCATAACGGAAATACTTGCACCAAGATCACATAAAGCATTACAATCAAAATCTTTAACCTTCATCTTAATGATGGGCTCCCAACCATCCTCTAGCTTTCTAGGAATAGAAGCTTCGCGCTCTAATTTCTCTTCTCTAGCTTTTATGAGAGCATTTGTAATATGTTGCGTGAAAGCCAAATTTATAGCACTAGCATTAGGACTCTTAGCAAGTTTTTGTAAGAACTTTATAACTTCAGAGATGTGGCAATCATCAAAATTCAAACCATTATAATCTAAAGCAATGGGATCATCATCCCCAATGTTGGAAAAAATTTCAGCAGTTTTATCACAGTGCTTTCAACAGCTTTAGCAAGCTTTGTGCAGTTTTTCGCGCTTTGCATTAGAAGTGGAAACATTGCTAACACCAATTCTTTTATTAGTAATAGTAGGAGGTGCAGAAACTTGTATAGCATTAGCATTACTAGTGGTGGTAATAGTCCAAACTTTAGCTATATTATCTTCTTTTTCATTTTTTTCTCTTTCCCACCTAGCACGCAATTCGGCCATCAATCTTATATTCTCATTAATTCTAACTTGGATGGCATTTGCTGTAGTAGTAATTTTGTTATGATGATTTTCATTAGGCATAACTTTTGATTTCAAAATATCAACATCAGCAGCAAGACTATCGACTTTAGAAGCAAGTATATCAATTTTCCCAAGCTTTTCTTCAACAGATTTGTTAAAAGCAGTTTGTGTACTAATAAATTCTTTAAGCATGGCTTCAAGTCCAGGGGGTGAATTCCTATTATTGTTGTAAGAATTCCCATAAGAATTACCATAGCCGTTGCCATTATTATAAGGATATGACCTATAGTTGTTACTAGAATTGTTCCGGTAAGCATTGTTGTTGAAATTATTATTTTTAATGAAGTTTACATCAACATGTTCTTCTTGTGCAACCAATGAAGCTAACGGAACATTATTTGGATCAACATTTGTCCTATCATTCACAAGCATAGACATAATAGCATCAATCTTATCACTCAAGGAAGAGGTTTCTTCGACAGAATTTACCTTCTTACCTTGTGGAGCTCTTTCCGTGTGCCATTCAGAGTAGTTGATCATCATATTATCAAGAAGCTTTGTTGCTTCACCAAGAGTGATGGACATAAAGGTACCTCCAGCAGCTGAATCCAATAGGTTCCGCGAAGAAAAATTCAGTCCTGCATAAAAGGTTTGGATGATCATCCAAGTAGTCAGTCCATGGGTTGGGCAATTTTTAACCAAAGATTTCATTCTTTCCCATGCTTGTGCAACATGCTCAGTATCTAATTGTTTAAAATTCATTATGCTACTCCTCAAAGATATAATTTTAGCAGGGGGATAATATCTACCAATAAAAGCATCCTTGCATTTAGTCCATGAATCAATACTATTCTTAGGCAGAGATAGCAACCAATCTTTAGCTCTTCCTCTTAATGAGAAAGGGAACAATTTCAATTTTATAATGTCACCATCTACATCTTTATATTTTTTCATTTCACGTAATTCAACAAAATTATTAAGATGGGCAGCAGCATCATCAGAACTAACACCAGAAAATTGCTCTCGCATAACAAGATTTAGTAAAGCAGGTTTAATTTCAAAGAATTCTGCTGTAGTAGCAGGTGGAGCAATAGGTGTGCATAAGAAATCATTATTATTTGTGGTTGTGAAGTCACACAACTTAGTATTTTCAGGAGTACCCATTTTAGCAATAGTAAATAAAACAAACTAGATAAAGTAAATGCAAGTAACTAATTTTTTTGTGTTTTTGATATAGCAAACAAGATAGCAAATAAAGTAAAACTAGCAACTAATTTTTTTGTATTTTGATTTAGTGCAGCAAACAAAGTAGTAAATAAAACTAAGCAAGACAAAAACAAAGTAAAGAGATTGCGATGTGGAGACTCCCCTTGCAGCGTGTCTTGATCTCCCCGGCAACGGCGCCAGAAAAAGAGCTTGATACGCGTACAGCACGCGTCCGTTGGGAACCCCAAGAGGAAGGTGTGATGCGTACAGCGGCAAGTTTTCCCTCAGTATGAAACCAAGGTTTATCGAACCAGTAGGAGCCAAGAAGCACGTTGAAAGTTGATGGCGGTGAGATGTAGTGCGGCGCAACACCAGGGATTCCGGCGCCAACGTGGAACCTGCACAACACAAACCAAGTACTTTGCCCCAACGAAACAGCGAGGTTGTCAATCTCACCGGCTTGCTGTAACAAAGGATTAGATGTATAGTGTGGATGATGATTGTTTGCAGAAAACAGTAGAACAGTTGCAGTAGATTGTATTTCAGTAAAGAGAATTGGACCGGGGTCCACAGTTCACTAGAGGTGTCTCTCCCATAAGATAAACAGCATGTTGGGTGAACAAATTACAGTTGGGCAATTGACAAATAAAGAGGACATGACCATGCACATACATATTATGATGAGTATTGTGAGATTTAATTGGGCATTACGACAAAGTACATAGACCGCTATCCAGCATGCATCTATGCCTAAAAAGTCCACCTTCAGGTTATCATCCGAACCCCCTCCAGTATTAAGTTGCTAACAACAGACAATTGCATTAAGTATTGCGCGTAATGTAATCAGTAACTACATCCTCGAACATAGCACCAATGTTTTATCCCTAGTGGCAACAACACATCCATAATCTTAGAGATTTCTGTCACTTCCCCAGATTCACGGAGACATGAACCCACTATCGAGCATAAATACTCCCTCTTGGAGTTACAAGCATCTACTTGGCCAGAGCATCTACTAGTAATGGAGAGCATGCAAGATCTTAAACAACACATAGATATAAATTGATAATCAACATAACATGGTATTCTCTATTCATCGGATCCCAACAAACACAACATATAGAATTACAGATAGATGATCTTGATCATGTTCGGCAGCTCACAAGACCCGACAATTAAGCACAATGAGGAGAAGACAACCATCTAGCTACTGCTATGGACCCATAGTCTAGGGGTAGACTACTCACACATCACTCCGGAGGCGACCATGGCGGCGTAGAGTCCTCCGGGAGATGATTCCCCTCTCCGGCAGGGTGCCGGAGGCGATCTCCTGAATCCCCCGAGATGGGATTGGCGGCGGCGGCGTCTCTGGAAGGTTTTCCGTATCGTGGCTCTTGGTACTGGGGGTTTCGCGACGAAGGCTATTTGTAGGCGGAAGGGCAGGTCAAGGGGCGTCACGAGGGGCCCACACCCTAGGTCGGCGCGGCCAGGGCTTGGGCCGCGCCGCCCTATGGTTTGGCCACCTCGTGGCCCCAGTTCGTTGACTCTTCGGTCTTCTGGAAGCTTCGTGGCAAAATAGGACCCTGGGCGTTGATTTCGTCCAATTCCGAGAATATTTCTTTACTAGGATTTCTGAAACCAAAAACAGCAGAAAACAGCAAATGGCACTTCGGCATCTTGTTAATAGGTTAGTTCCAGAAAATGCACGAATATGACATAAAGTGTGCATAAAACATGTAGATTTCATCAATAATGTGGCATGAAACATAAGAAATTATCGATACGTCGGAGACATATGAGGGCGCCCCCCCTTGGCCGCGCCGCCACCTCGTGTGGGGCCTCCAGGGCTCCCCTCTGGTCCCTCTCTGGTGCTCTGGAAGCTTCCTTGAAATATAAGATCGTGGGCGTTGATTTCGTCCAATTCCGAGGATATTTCCTTACTAGGATTTCTGAAACCAAAAACAGCAGAAAACAGGAACTGGCACTTCGGCATCTTGTCAATAGGTTAGTTCCGGAAAATGCATAATAATGACATAAAGTGTGTATAAAACATGTGTGTATCATCATAAAATTAGCATGGAACATAAGAAATTATAGATACGTTGGAGACGTATCAGCATCCCCAAGCTTAGTTCCTACTCGTCCTCGAGTAGGTAAACGATAACAAAGATAATTTCTTAAGTGACATTCTATCATAATCTTGATCATACTATTGTAAAGCATATGAGATGAATGCAGCGATTCGAAGCAATGGTAAAGACAATGAGTAAACAACTGAATCATATAACAAAGACTCTTCATGAATAGTACTTTCAAGATAAGCATCAATAAGTCTTGCATAAGAATTAACTCATAAAGCAATAGATTCAAAGTAAAGGCATTGAAGCAACACAAAGGAAGATTAAGTTTCAGCGGTTCCTTTCAACTTTCAACATGCATATCTTATGGATAATTGTCAACATAAAGTAAAATAATAAGTGCAATAGGTAAACATGTAAGAGTCAATGCACAGTTAACACAAGTGTTTGCTTCTAAGATGGAAAGAAGTAGGTGAACTGACTCAACATAAAAGTAGAAGAATGACCCTTCGAAGAGGGAAGCATGGATTGCTATATTTGTGCTAGAGCTTTTATTTTGAAAACAAGAAACAATTTTGTCAACGGTAGTAATAAAGAATATGTGTTATTGAACGGATCGTAGCGAACAAGAGGGGGGGTGAATGGAGCTACAAATTTTTTTAGTCTTTTTCAAGTTTTATGCAACAGAAGGTAAAGGTGTGACTTTTAGCAATGGGGGTGATCCTACAATGAAGCTAGAGCATGTGCAACAAGTAAAGGAATCAACAAGATAAACAAAGTGAGGAGCGAGACAACCGGGGGGGGGAGGGGCGAGGCGAGTCGAGGTTTGTTTCCCGTAGTTCCCTCCACTAAAGGAGGTACGTCTGCGTTGAGGAGGTGCTAGACTCACACAAGAGACTAGGCGGCCACACCAAGTTGGGCTAAGAGAGCCCCAACATGAATCTTGGTGTCCCCCTTCATGTTAGTGAGAAAAGAATCCAAGGAATCCAAACCCATAATCTCACGTTTAACGGTGAGACTAGTGGCATCATCAATATATGAGGCATTAGTAGAGGATGATGGTTTGGAAGGGGATTTTACCTCCGTGGATACCTTTGCCATGAGACACCGTGCATTGTCGGTGGCGAGGTTCTCATTTGGAGAGTCGAAGAGGGAGGTAGAGGGAGTGGTAATGGCGATGGCGGCCACTCCCTCTCCTTCCTTGTTGGTGTGCTTGTCCTCATGCTCCCCATCTTCATCGGAGGTGTACTCTTCACGGATGATGAAGGCTCTAGGCTTCTTGTTGGAGGAGACCTTGTCGTCATCGGACCTTGGTGAGAACTTGGAGAATCCCTTGGAGTGTGGCTTGTACCTATCCTTTGGGATAAGCTTTCCACCATGATCTTCTCTTCTCTCAAATGTACAATCCCCGACAAAATGATTCTTGTCACCGCAATTGTAGCATGTTCTCCCCCTTGTCCTTTCTCTTGGGCTCTTGGAGGGTATTCTTGGAGAATCACGTGATCTTCTTGGTCTTGTGTTTTGGGTCATGTTTCCATCCCAAAACTTCTTGGCGGCGAGAGCCATGTGCTCATGGTAGTTGAGCTTGAGATCATCCGAACCCCACTCAACGGGATCCTCATCACTTTCACTAGCTTCATGCACCTTCATCTTCAATGCAAGGTTGGGCTTGCGGGAGTTGTGGGCGCGAGCAACAAGATCCTCCGCATTCTTCTTGGAGATGTCCATAGCGATGACTTCGCTAAGGACTTCATCGGATGTCATAGTACGGAAGGAGGCGTTTTGGCGGATGGCCCTCAACTTCACTTCCTCATAAGGGAGGAGAGCGTTGTAGAACTTGCGCTTGACCCAATAGTCATCCACGAACGTTGCTCCAAGATCTTGCATTTGCATGGCAAGAGCGATGAGGCATCGGTACATTTCTTCGGGGGTCTCTCCTTCAATCATGACGAAGTTGTCGGCCATGTTGTTCACTTCATCAAAGCGAGAGCTTTGGATGCTTGCATTGCCGAGGAAGAGCTTCTCAAGTTTGTCCCATGCTTCCTTGGCGGTCTTGAGCGAGCGGATATGAGCGCGGTCCTTGGGGGAGATGGCCATATGAATCATCTTGATGGCGGTGGCGTTGAGTTGGTCATCCACCACATCTCTTCTAGTCATCTTCTTGGGATCTCGTGGTGAATAGCCCTCCTCAATGATACGCCAAAGCTCGGTAGAAGCGCTGCGCACATGTGAACGTATTAAGAATTGCCAATTCTCAAAGTTGTTTGACTCGAGTAACGGTGGTGAACCATGCGACAAGATATGCGGCATCGGTATCGGGATGTTAATGGTGTAATCATTTGGTGGTGGCACCGCATGATAACCCCCTTGACGTTCCGCAACCGGTGTGTCATCATCCTTCCCTTTTGTTGAAGTGCCGGTATCCCCAACCCCTTCCTTTTCTGTATCTTTTGTCGCTTCCGCGACAAAATCAACAAGAGGAAGGGTGTTAGCTTTTGGTGGCGGATCCTCGGCACTTGCTATCGGTGGAGGGTTTGGTTTTTGAACCACCAACTCCATCATCATCGCCTTCATTTGGGCAACGATGGATGACTCCAATTTCTTGAGGTCATCCAACGTGGCCGTCGTGGAATCGATGGGCGATGATGGAGCGGGTGGCTCAAGGGAAGGTGACCCATTCACAACCGTCTCTTGTTCGGCCATTTCTTAGGCGGTAAAGCCCGAGCAAGAAAACCTCGCTCTGATACCACTTGAACGGATTGTAGCGAACAAGAGGGGGGGGGGGTGAATGGCGCTACGGCAATTTTTAGTCTTTTTCAAGTTTTATGCAACGGAAGGTAAAGGTGTGACTTTTAGCAATGGGGGTGATCCTACAATGAAGCTAGAGCATGTGCAACAAGTAAAGGAATCTACAAGATAAACAAAGTGAGGAGCGAGACAACCGGGGGGGGGGGGCGCGAGGCGAGTCGAGGTTTGTTTCCCGCAGTTCCCTCCACTAAAGGAGGTACGTCTGCGTTGAGGAGGTGCTAGTCTCACACAAGAGACTAGGCGGCCACACCACGAAGGAAGGCCTCACCCTCTTCCTCGAGAGAGCTCCACGGAGGTGCTCTCCCTCTTCCACTAAGGCACCGGTCGAGGCGGTGATTCCTTCACAAGGTTGGGGCGAGCTCCACACACACAAGGATGCTCCCAACACCGTATGGAGCTAGTACATCACCAAGTTAGACTCCATAGCTGCACATCTCCAATGCTCCACCATAGGAACCCATCACCAATGCTCCACCATAGGAACTCTTCCAATGCTCCACCAAGAAACTCTCCAAGGCTCCACCAAGAAACTCTCCAAGGCTCCACCAAAGGAACTCCCCAATGCTCCACCAAAGGAACTCTTCTCCAAGATCCACCAAAGGAACCCTACCACCAAGATCCACTAAGGAATAGCTAGTATTTGTGAAATCTCTCTTGGTAAAACTATAGATCGGGGTCTCCTCCACCTATCCTCAAAATTAGGGCAAGATTGGTTGGAGGGGGAAGGAGATCCACAAGGATTAAGCTCAGCAACAATGGAGGAGAGAGAAGGGGAAGAGATAAAATCGGGTGGGGAAGAAGGGGCCCTTAAATAGGCTCCTCCAAATCCAACCGTTACACCCAGTTTTGGCCTAAGCGGTACTACCGCTTTGGGGCAAGCGGTACTACCGCCCTGAGTTCGAAATCACCCCAGATCTGGTCAAAGGACCCAGAGCGGTAATACCGCCCGTGGTACCGCTCGTGGTACCGCAATAGGGTCCAGAGCTTACTGGATCCAGAGCGGTACAAGGGCGGTACCGGAGCGGTACGACCGTAACTCGTTACGGTACCACAAGCGGTACCTTGAGCGGTACTACTGCTCGTGAGCGGTACTACCGCCCCAGGTACTGGGTACCGCAACTCGATCTGGGGGACGAATTCAGCGCAGAACACAGAGCGGTACCGAGGGCGGTACCTATAGGGGTAGCGGTACTACCGCTACAGGTACCGGTAGTACCGGCCTGGCTAAAACTAGTTTTCTTCCCTTTTTCTCTCCAACTTTGTTACCTCGCTAAACGCACACAAAACCGGAAAACCTATCAACTACGCTTCAGTCTTCTGATCTTGACGCGCCCGGCGAGGTCACCGTGTACTTGCAAATCTAACAATGATACTCAAGGCACACGGTGAGATTACTCAAGTGTTGTCATCAAACACACAAAACTTGGGGTATGAATTTTGCTCTTACAATCTCCCCCTTTTTGGTGTTTGATGACAACACAAGAGTTGACAATAACATATGATATTATGATGAGAACATTAGATTTGCAAAAACTAGACGGAGCTCCCCCTACACATGTGCATATCATGAATATGTATTTGAATACAAATACACATGTTATAGAGACATCACTCCCCCTAGTTTTTACAAACCAAGCGCATATGCAACATAGATAGATGACATGTTCAAGAGGCATATGCACAATATGGAGGCAACATGAGATCATATACGGAGATTTGGGTGAAGTTATCATACCATAGCCTTGAGAATACCCAAACTCACAATAGAATGCCTCCATGGGGTTGTTGATGTAGCCGAGAGACAAGATAAGCAACTAGAACCAAACGACTACAAACAACAAAGGTCTCCATCCACCTAGGAACTTCTCCCCCTTTGGCATCGGAACACCAAAAAGGAGGGGAACGAAACTAGAGAGATGGAGAAAAAGAACATACAACCAAGCTTGCAAAAATCACGAGAAAACAAGCTTGGAGGAGGTTCTCAAAAACAAAAAGAAGAAAGCAAAGAAGAAAAACAAAACAAGGTCACGAAGAACCGAAAAACCCGCGAAGAGGGGGTGTTGGTGGCCGAAGCCACCGTGTAAGAGTATAGTAGTTGTGAGGTCGCGTAGATGTATCTAGGACTCACGGACTACAACTCAACATGAAGCTCATAAGTCACTTAATTGACAAATAGCAAATGTTTTGGATTTCTTTATGCATTATGGGGGAGTGATAGCTCAATGGATTTAAACCGCACTCCCCCTATGTCCATGCGTGCCTTTCATCTAGATATGACGTTAAGATTGGTATGTGCGCACGACGGTCAAGCAAAGTTCGATGGATCAATGATATTTAGTTCATGCCTCAACTCAATAAAGCGCTTCTCATCCAAGGGCTTCATGAAGATGTCCGCCAATTGCTCCTTGGTGCCAATATAGGATAGTACAATATCTCCGCGAGCAATGTGGTCCAGGATGAAGTGGTTCCGTATCTCAATGTGCTTCGTCTTGCCATGAAGGACCGGATTGTAGGCGATCTAGATTGCGCTCTCATTGTCTCACAAGAGAGGCACCTTGCTATACTCGAGTCCATAGTCCCGCAAGGTTTGCCTCATCCATAAGATTTGAGCACAACTACTTGCCGCGGCAATATACTCGGCTTCCGCGGTGGAGATGGAGACACAATTTTGCTTCTTCGAGGACCAACACACCAAAGATCTTCCAAGAAAGTGACATGCTCCGGAGGTAGACTTCCTATCAATCTTGTCGCCCGCCCAATCGGAGTCGGTGAAACCAACCAAAGCGAAGTCCGTGTCCCTTGGGTACCATAGTCCGAAGTGTGGGGTATCAACTAAATATCGAAAGATCCTCTTGACCGCCACAAGGTGGCTTTCCTTCGGACTTGCTTGAAACCGTGCACACATACCAACGCTCAACATGATATCCGGGCGAGAGGCACAAAGGTATAGAAGCGAACCTATCATCGAACGGTAGAGCTTGGTATCCACCGCCTTGCCGCCCTCGTCAAGAGTGAGTTGACACTTTAGTTGCATCGGAGTTCCGATCCCCTTGGCGTCCTTCATATCAAAGCGCTTGAGCATGTCTTGGAGGTACTTCGCTTGATTGATGAAGGTGCCTTGTCGCATTTGCTTGATCTCGAACCCGAGGAAGTACTTGAGTTCACCCATCATTGACATCTCAAACCTATTTGTCATCAACATAGCAAACTCATCGTTGAATTTTGTGTTAGTAGAGCCAAATATGATGTCATCTACATAGAGTTGGCATACGAAAAGCTCCCCATTGACCTTCTTAGTAAAAAGAGTGGGATCGATTTTCCCCACTTGGAAACCACGGTCTTCAAGCAACTCCTTGAGATGCTTATACCAAGCTCTAGGAGCTTGTTTGAGACCATATAGGGCCTTTTTGAGCTTGAAGACATGGTCCGGGAAATGGGAGTCCTCGAACCCCGGGGGTTGCTTCACATATACTTCCTCATGTAGAGGACCATTAAGAAAAGCACTCTTAGCATCCATTTGTTGCAACTTAAAGCCATGATGTGAGGCAAAGGTCAAAAGGATACGGATGGACTCGAGCCTTGCAACGGGTGCAAAGGTTTCACCAAAGTCCACGCCTTCGACTTGAGAATAGCCTTGTGCCACAAATCTTGCTTTGTTGCGGATGACCGTGCCACTTTCATCTTGCTTGTTCTTGAAGATCCACTTGGTGCCGATAACATTGCGGCAATGATCGGGTCGCTTCATAAGAGTCCATACATCATTCCTCTTGAAGTTGTTGAGTTCCTCTTGCATTGCATTCAACCAATCGGGATCGTTGAGAGCATCATCAACTTTGAGTGGTTCCACTCTAGAGACAAAGGCATGGTGCGCACAAAAGTTTGCAAGTTGCCTCCGAGTGGTGACATTTCTCTTTAGATCACCAATGATGTTATGCAAGGAATGAGACTTGAGACGCAAGTGTCTTGGAGTAGAATCTTCACGGCGAGTGTCAGCTTGAGGAGATGGTTCTTGTGAGTCCTCTTGGCCTTCATCACGGTTTAGGTCCTCGCCTTGACCTCCATTGTCGTTGAAAGAGGCAACCTTGTCATGAGATCCGGATGGCTCGGGGGTATAAGGAATATCATTGTCCATGAAGATTGTCCCCGAACCACTCGGAGAAGAACTTGAAGCTTGACCTTGGTCACTTGATGTTGGGTGTTGAAGTAGACGAGCTTGCGGTGTATGTTGTCCTTGAGCTTGTTGAGATGATCTTGGACTTGATTGTTGTTGTAGATGTCGAGGTTGATCTTGAGGTTGAGGTTGAACTTGAGGTTATTGTAGAGGTTGGCTTGCATTTGTTAGATCAACGGAAGAAGCTTGGCCTTGTGGTGTAGATGGCTCCACTTGGGTGGAACTTGGTCCTTCCCCGGTACTCATAGAAGGTAGCGTTTGAGGTAGGCGAATGCCCACACCCATCCTTCCTATGGTATCCGGGGGAATTGCATCTCCTTTCTCACAAGAAGCACTTCGCTCCTCCAAAGATCTATCATCCTCATCGAAAGTCACATCACAAGATTCTACAACACGTCCACTTGACTTGTTGAAGACTCTATAGGCGTGAGAATCCGTAGCATAGCCAACGAAAATTCCTTCTTGAGCTCTTGAATCAAACTTGGATAGGCGCGTGTCCTTGACAAGTATGTAGCATTTGCATCCGAAGACCTTGAAGTATGACACATTAGGCTTGTTGCCGGTGAGGATCTCATACGGTGTCTTCTCAAGACCTTTGCGGAAGTAGAGGCGATTAGTAGCATGGCAAGCGGTAGAGATAGCTTCTGCCCAAAAATTGTAGTTGGACTTGTATTCCATCATCATGGTTCGAGCGGCTTCGATCAAGGTTCAATTCTTCCTTTAGGCGACCCCATTTTGTTGGGGAGTATATGGCGTGGAGTATTGGTGTTCGATTCCTTCCTCGCCGAGGAATTCATCCAATGTGTAGTTCTTGAACTCCGTTCCATTGTCGCTCCTTATTGCGAGAATCTTGTTGTCGTACTTGCGTTGAACTTGGTTGGCAAACTCCATCATGGTCCGTTGAGTCTCACTCTTGTACTTGAAGAAGAATACCCAACAATAGCGTGAATAGTCATCAACGATGACGAGGCAATACTTCTTTCCTCCAAGACTTTCATGAGACGGTGGGCCAAAGAGATCAACATGTAGGAGCTCCAAGCATCTTGTGGTAGAGATGATAGTCTTGGCCTTGTGAGGAGCTCCATGCATCTTTCCTTGTACGCAAGCCCTACAAACACGATCCTTGGAAAAAGAGACATCTTCTTTTAGTCCGAGAATGTGGCCACCCTTGTGGAGACTTTGCAAAGTCCTCATTTTGACATGGGCTAGTCGGCGATGCCATAACCAACCCTTGTCACCTTTGGCGAATAAGCAAAGAGCGGAAGATGTCGTCTTTCCGGAGAAATCAACAACATACAAACCGTTCTCTACATATCCAACAAAAGTTACATTGAGTGTCTTGCTCCACAAGAGGACCACCATATGTTCATCAACGAATGTGCATAATCCCATACGAGCAATTTGATGAACGGAGAGTAAGTTGTAACCTAGGGTCTCGACAAGGAGGACATTCACAAGTGAGATGTCGGGTGTTACCACCACCTTGCCAAGACCCAATACCTTTGAGCACGTGTTGTCGCCATATGAAACGGTAGAGAGTGAAGGCATGAGGTCGACAATAATATCCTTGCTTCCGGTCATATGACTTGTTGCTCCACTATCAACCACCCATTTAGCTCCACCGGAAGCATAGTCCTACAAGGAATCAAGTATTGGATTTAGGTACCCATTTTTCAATGGGTCCTAGCATGTTAGTAACAAGGGGTTTGGGAACCCAAATAGTCCAATCAACATTGTCCTTTGGAGGACCAATAAAGCGAGCACGAATATGTCCATAGTAATCAACAAAAAGAACATGAGAAGGGTTGTTAGAGCCGGCGAAACCCGTCGAGACGGAGTTGGACACTCCATCCCTTCTTGAGCTAGCATTGCTCCCTTCACGATTGGTCTCCATGTTCTTCTTGTCCATCTTCTTCTTGGTCCTCCTCTTCCTCTTTCTCTTTGGCTTGGTAGCCACTCCTCCTTCATTGCAAGAGCCCTCTTTGGCTCCATCTTTGGCTTCAATGATTCCTTCCAAGTACTTGGCTTGAACTTGGAGTCTATCAACCTTGGCCTTCAAGCGATTGACTTCATCTTCATGCTCCGGGTGTGGATGGCAAATATCAAACACTTGGACCTCCTTTGCCTTGTTCACCCGGAAGTGTTCCATCAAAGCTTCTTCTTGGAGAGCGTTCAACTTCATGAGCAAGCGCTTGTCATTTTCCATCTTGGCAATGTCGCTTTCATGAGTGCAACATGCACGGTCCTTGCTCAAGGGAAAGTACTCCTTCAATGTTTCTTCTTGCATGGAGTTGATCTCCATGAGCTTGGCTTCCCTTCTCTTCAAGGCGGAAATTTGCTCCTCATGATCACAACATGTATCCTTCTCCTTGCTCATACGGAGACACTCCTCCAACGACTCTTCTTGCTTGCTACTCAAACTCAATAGCTTGGCCTTGGTGATCTCAAGAGCGGCAATTTATTCTTCATGGTTGCAACATGAGGTCTTCTCCTTGAACAAGCGATAGTACTCATCCAAGGCTTCTTCTTGAAGAGCATTGACTTCCAAGAGGAGGGCATTGTGCCTCCTCAAGGAAGTAACTTGATCCACAAGCTCATCATGGGAAGAATTGGGGTCTTCATCGTCTTTTGCTTTGTTGGCTTCCTCGAGCAAGAGCATCTTTTTCTTGAGGTCACCAACCAACTCAAGAGCATGGTCTCGATCCTTGGTGAGGCGTGAAACAATAGCTTCATTCTTGTCTTCAAGCACAATGACACTAGCTTCAAGAGACATGCGAAGATTCCTTTCATCATCAAGCTCCTCCTTGAGATTGGCAAGCTCATAGGCCGCTTCCCTCTCCAACTTCTCCCTCTTCTCAATAAGATCTTGTGCCGCACCAAGTTGGGCTAAGAGAGCCCCAACATGAATCTTGGTGTCCCCCTTCATGTTAGTGAGAAAAGAATCCAAGGAATCCAAACCCATAATCTCACGTTTAACGGTGAGACTAGTGGCATCATCAATATATGAGGCATTAGTAGAGGATGATGGTTTGGAAGGGGATTTTACCTCCGTGGATACCTTTGCCATGAGACACCGTGCATTGTCGGTGGCGAGGTTCTCATTTGGAGAGTCGAAGAGGGAGGTAGAGGGAGTGGTAATGGCGATGGCGGCCACTCCCTCTCCTTCCTTGTTGGAGTGCTTGTCCTCATGCTCCCCATCTTCATCGGAGGTGTACTCTTCACGGATGATGAAGGCTCTAGGCTTCTTGTTGGAGGAGACCTTGTCGTCATCAGACCTTGGTGAGAACTTGGAGAATCCCTTGGAGTGTGGCTTGTACCTATCCTTTGGGATAAGCTTTCCACCATGATCTTCTCTTCTCTCAAATGTACAATCCCCGACAAAATGATTCTTGTCACCGCAATTGTAGCATGTTCTCCCCCTTGTCCTTTCTCTTGGGCTCTTGGAGGGTCTTCTTGGAGAATCACGTGATCTTCTTGGTCTTGTGTTTTGGGTCATGTTTCCATCCCAAAACTTCTTGGCGGCGAGAGCCATGTGCTCATGGTAGTTGAGCTTGAGATCATCCGAACCCCACTCAACGGGATCCTCATCACTTTCACTAGCTTCATGCACCTTCATCTTCAATGCAAGGTTGGGCTTGCGGAAGTTGTGGGCGCGAGCAACAAGATCCTCCACATTCTTCTTGGAGATGTCCATAGCGATGACTTCGCTAAGGACTTCATCGGATGTCATAGTACGGATGGAGGCGTTTTGGCGGATGGCTGTCAACTTCACTTCCTCATAAGGGAGGAGAGCGTTGTAGAACTTGCGCTTGATCCAATAGTCATCCACGAACGTTGCTCCAAGATCTTGCATTTGCATGGCAAGAGCGATGAGGCGTCGGTACATTTCTTCGGGGGTCTCTCCTTCAATCATGACGAAGTTGTCGGCCATGTTGTTCACTTCATCAAAGCGAGAGCTTTGGATGCTTGCATTGCCGAGGAAGAGCTTCTCAAGTTTGTCCCATGCTTCCTTGGCGGTCTTGAGCGAGCGGATATGAGCGCGGTCCTTGGGGGAGATGGCCATATGAATCATGTTGATGGCGGTGGCGTTGAGTTGGTCATCCACCACATCTCTTCTAGTCATCTTCTTGGGATCTCGTGGTGAATAGCCCTCCTCAATGATACGCCAAAGCTCGGTAGAAGCGCTGCGCACATGTGAACGCATTAAGAATTGCCAATTCTCAAAGTTGTTTGACTCGAGTAACGGTGGTGAACCATGCGACAAGATATGCGGCATCGGTATCGGGACGTTAATGGTGTAATCATTTGGTGGTGGCACCGCATGATAACCCCCTTGACGTTCCGCAACCGGTGTGTCATCATCCTTCCCTTTTGTTGAAGTGCCGGTATCCCCAACCCCTTCCTTTTGTGTATCTTTTGTCGCTTCCGCGACAAAATCAACAAGAGGAAGGGTGTTAGCTTTTGGTGGCGGATCCTCGGCACTTGCTATCGGTGGAGGGTTTGGTTTTTGAACCACCAACTCCATCATCATCGCCTTCATTTGGGCAACGATGGATGACTCCAATTTCTTGAGGTCATCCAACGTGGCCATCGTGGAATCGATGGGCGATGATGGAGCGGGTGGCTCAAGGGAAGGTGACCCATTCACAACCGTCTCTTGTTTGGCCATTTCTTAGGCGGTAAAGCCCGAGCAAGAAAACCTCGCTCTGATACCACTTGAACGGATCGTAGCGAACAAGAGGGGGGGGGGGGGTGAATGGCGCTACGGCAATTTTTAGTCTTTTTCAAGTTTTATGCAACGGAAGGTAAAGGTGTGACTTTTAGCAATGGGGGTGATCCTACAATGAAGCTAGAGCATGTGCAACAAGTAAAGGAATCAACAAGATAAACAAAGTGAGGAGCGAGACAACCGGGGGGGGGGGGCGCGAGGCGAGTCGAGGTTTGTTTCCCGCAGTTCCCTCCACTAAAGGAGGTACGTCTGCGTTGAGGAGGTGCTAGCCTCACACAAGAGACTAGGCGGCCACACCACGAAGGAAGGCCTCACCCTCTTCCTCGAGAGAGCTCCACGGAGGTGCTCTCCCTCTTCCACTAAGGCACCGGTCGAGGCGGTGATTCCTTCATAAGGTTGGGGCGAGCTCCACACACACAAGGATGCTCCCAACACCCTATGGAGCTAGTACATCACCAAGCTAGACTCCATAGCTGCAGATCTCCAATGCTCCACCATAGGAACCCATCACCAATGCTCCACCATAGGAACTCTTCCAATGCTCCACCAAGAAACTCTCCAAGGCTCCACCAAGAAACTCTCCAAGGCTCCACCAAAGGAACTCCCCAATGCTCCACCAAAGGAACTCTTCTCCAAGATCCACCAAAGGAACCCTACCACCAAGATCCACTAAGGAATAGCTAGTATTTGTGAAATCTCTCTTGGTAGAACTATAGATCGGGGTCTCCTCCACCTATCCTCAAAATTAGGGCAAGATTGGTTGGAGGGGGAAGGAGATCCACAAGGATTAAGCTCAGCAACAATGGAGGAGAGAGAAGGGGAAGAGATAAAATCGGGTGGGGAAGAAGGGGCCCTTAAATAGGCTCCTCCAAATCCAACCGTTACACCCAGTTTTGGCCTAAGCGGTACTACCGCTTTGGGGCAAGCGGTACTACCGCCCTGAGTTCGAAATCACCCCAGATCTGGTCAAAGGACCAGAGCGGTACTACCGCCTGCGGTACCGCTCGTGGTACCGCAATAGGGTCCAGAGCTTACTGGATCCAGAGCGGTACCAGGGCGGTACCGGAGCGGTACGACCGTAACTCGTTACGGTACCACAAGCGGTACCTTGAGCGGTACTACCGCTCGTGAGCAGTACTACCGCCCCAGGTACTGCAGGGGTACCGCAACTCGTTCTGGGGGACGAATTCAGTGCAGAACACAGAGCGGTACCGAGGGCGGTACCTATAGGGGTAGCGGTACTACCGCTACAGGTACCGGTAGTACCGGCCTGGCTAAAACTGGTTTTCTTCCCTTTTTCTCTCCAACTCTGTTACCTCGCTAAACGCACACAAAACCGGAAAACCTATCTACTACGCTTCAGTCTTCTGTTCTTGATGCCTCCAGCGAGGTCACGGTGTACTTGCAAATCTAACAATGATACTCAAGGCACACGGTGAGATTACTCAAGTGTTGTCATCAAACACACAAAACTTGGGGTATGAATTTTGCTCTTACAGTTATGTATAAGATATCTTATAAGTTGCAAGCCTCATGCATAGTATACCAATAGTGCCTGCACCTTGTCCTAATTAGCTTGGATTTACATGGATTATCATTGCATAACATATGTTTTAACCAAGTATCACAAAGGGGTACCTCTATGCCGCCTGTACAAAGGTCTAAGGAGAAAGCTCGCATTGGATTTCTCGCTTTTGATTATTCTCAACTTAGACATCCATACAGGGACAACATAGACAACAGATAATGGACTCCTCTTTAATGCATAAGCATTCAACAACAGATAATATTCTCATAAGAGATTGAGGATGTTGTCCAAAACTGAAACTTCCACCATGGATCATGGCTTTAGTTAGCGGCCAAATGATCTTCTCTAACAATATGCATGCTCAAACCATTCAACTCATGATAAATCACCCTTACTTCAGACAAGACGAACATGCATAGCAACTCACATGATATTCAACAAAGTGTAATAGTTGATGGCGTCCCCAGAAACATGGTTACCGCTCAACAAGCAACTTATTAAGACATAAGATACATAAGTACATATTCAATACCACAATAGTTTTTAGGCTATTTTTCCCATGAGCTATATATTGCAAAGACAAAGAATGGAAATTTAAAGGTAGCACTCAAGCAATTTACTTTGGAATGGCAGAGAAATACCATGTAGTAGGTAGGTATGGTGGACACAAACGGCGTAGTTTTTGGCTCAAGGATTTGGATGCACGAGAAGTATTCCCTCTCAATACAAGGCTTAGGCTAGCAAGGTTGTTTGAAGCAAACACAAGTATGAACCGGTACAACAAAACTTACATGAGAACATATTGCAAGCATTATAAGAATCTATACTGTCCGCCTTGTTGCTCAAACCATTACTAGAAAATATCTAGACTTTAGAGAGACCAATCATGCAAACCAAATGTCAACAAGCTCTACAATATTTCTTCACTAATAGGTGAAAAGTACATGATGCAAGAGCTTAAACATGATCTATATGATCACAACAATTGCCAAGTATCAAATTATTCAAGACATTATACCAATTACCACATGTAGCATTTTCTGTTTCCAACCATATAACAATTAACGAAGCAGTTTCAACCTTCGCCATGAACATTAAAAGTAAAGCTAAGAACACATGTGTTCATATGAACGAGCGGAGCGTGTCTCTCTCCCAAACAATGAATGCTAGGATCCAATTTTATTCAAACAAAACAAAAACAAGATCATAAAGACGCTCCAAGTAAAGCACATAAGATGTGATGGAATAAAAATATAGTTTCACTAGAGGAACATGATAATTTGTCGATGAAGAAGGGGATGCCTTGGGCATACCCAAGCTTAGATGCTTGAATCTTCTCGAAATATGCAGGGATGAACCACGGGTGCATACCCAAGCTTAGAGCTTTCACTCTCCTTGATCATATTGTATCATCCTCCTCTCTTGATCCTTGAAAACTTCCTCCACACCAAACTCAAAACAAACTCATTAGAGGGTTAGTGCATAATCAAAAATTCACATGTTCAGAGGTGACATAATCATTCTTAACACTTCTGGACATTGCACAAAGCTACTGAAAGTTAATGGAACAAAGAAATCCATCAAACATAGCAAAACAGGCAATGCAAAATAAAAGGCAGAATCTGTCAAAACAGAACAGTCCGTAAAGACAAATTTTTCTGGGGCACTAGACTTGCTCAAATGAAAATGCTCAAATGAAATGAAAGTTGCGTACATATCTGAGGATTACTCATGTAAATTGGCAGATTTTTATGATTTACCTATAGAGAATACTACTCAAATTCGTGATAGCAAGAAATCTGTTTCTACGCAGTAATCCAAATCTAGTATGAACCTTACTATCAAAGACTTTACTTGGCACAACAATGCAAAAAAATAAAGATAAGGAGAGGTTTCTACAGTAGTAACAACTTCCAAGGCACAACAAAACAGTAGCAAAATAAAGACATGGGTTATCTCCCAAGAAGTGCTTTCTTTATAGCCATTAAGATGGGCTCAGCAATTTCAATGATGCACTCGCAAGAAATAAGAGTTGAAGCAAAAGAGAGCATCAAAAAGCAAATTCAAAACAAATTTAAGCCTAACCCACTTCCTATGAAAAGGAATCTTGTAAATAAACAAGTTCATGAAGAGCAAAGTGATAAGCATAGGAAGATAAAACAAGTGTAACTTCAAAAATTTTAGCATATAGAGAGGTGTTTTAGTAACATGAAAATTTCTACAACCATATTTTCCTCTCGCATAAAGATTTTCAGTAGCATCATGAGCAAACTCAACAATATAACTATCACATAAAGCATTCTTATCATGAGTCTCATGCATAAAAGTATCATTACTCTCCACATAAGCATAATCAATTTTATTAGTAATAGTGGGAGCAAATTCAACAAAGTAGCTATCATTATTATTCTCATCATCAAATATAGGAGGCATACTGTAATCATAATTAAACTTATCCTCCATAGTAGGCGGCACCAAAATACCACTATCATTATAATCATCATAAATAGGAGGCAAAGTATCATCAAAGAAAATTTTCTCCTCAATATTTGGGGGACTAAAAATATCATGCTCATCAAAACCAGCTTCCCCAAGCTTAGAATTTTCCATATCATTAGCACCAATGGTGTTCAAAGCCTTCATACTAATATCATTGCTACTAGCATGCAAATAAGGTTCCATAGGGTTTTTAATTTTCGCAGCAAACAATCCATGTCTTAACTCAGGAAATAGATTAAAAAGCTCACAGTTATTTTCCATTATGCCTAACTAGTGAAAACAAAAACAAGAAACAAAAAGATGCAATTGCAGGATCTAAAGGAAATAGCTTCGAGCACTTACAACGGCGCCAGAAAATAACTTAGTTACCTGGGACCGGAGTGTGAGTGCCTTTTACCTTTCCTCCCCGGCAATGGCGCCAGAAAATAGCTTGCTGTCTACTGTTGGCTTCTTTTCCTGTAGACAGTGTTGGGCCTCCAAGAGCAGAGGTTTGTAGAACAGTAGCAAGTTTTCCCTTAAGTGGATCACCCAAGGTTTATCGAACTCAGGGAGGAAGAGGTCAAAGCTATCCCTCTCAAGCAACCCTGCAATCACGATGCAAGAAGTCTCTTGTGTCCCCAACACACCTAATACACTTGTCATATGTATAGGTGCACTAGTTCGGCGAAGAGATAGTGAAATACAAGTAGTATGAATGTATATGAGTGGTAATAGCAATCTGAATAAAATATGGCAGCGAGTAAACATTCAGCAGAACTTGTTGGAAACGGTGTTTCAATGCTTAGAAACAAGGCCTAGGGATCATACTTTCACTAGTGGACACTCTCAACATTGCAATCATAAAGGAATATAAATAAGCACTTCACTATGCTATTCTGAATTACTCTCTGGCAAGATAACGAACTCTAATTCATCATGTAGGCAAACCTTAAAGATGTATTCCCAAGTACTAATAAACACCCCACGCTGTCACTGTGAGCATTCATAGGAGGTACTAACACACCACAATTTCATAGAGACGTCCAACTCAAATCATAACTCAGTGAACAAGTATTCTGTGAAATATAGCCTAAGAGACCCACACGGTGCACACACTGTCACCTTTACACACGTGGGACAAGGAGTCTCCGGAGATCACATAAGTAAAATCCACTTGAATAGCATAACGACATCTAGATTACAAAGCTCATCATATGGATCTCAATCATGTAAGGCAGCTCATGAGATCATTGTATTGAAGTACATGGGAGAGAGAGATTAACCACATAGCTACCGGTACAGCCCTTAGCCTCGATGGATAACTACTCCCTCCTCATGGGAGACAACAATGTTGATGAAGATGGCGGTGGTGTCGATGGAGATGCCTTCCGGGGGCACTTCCCCGTCCCGGCAGGGTGCCGGAACAGAGACTCCTGTCCCCCAGATCTTGGCTTCGCGATGGCGGTGGCTCTGGAAGGTTTCTCGTCTCGTGGCTTATTCGTCTCGATGTTTTAGGCCAGGAAGGCTTAAATAGGCGAAGAGTCGGAGTCGGAGGGGCCACGGGGTCTCCAAACACCAGGGGGGCGCCCCCCCTTGGCCGCGCCGCCACCTCGTGTGGGGCCTCCAGGGCTCCCCTCTGGTCCCTCTCTGGTGCTCTGGAAGCTTCCTTGAAATATAAGATCGTGGACGTTTATTTCGTCCAATTCCGAGAATATTTCCTTACTAGGATTTCTGAAACCAAAAACAGCAGAAAACAGGAACTGGCACTTCGGCATCTTGTCAATTGGTTAGTTCCGGAAAATGCATAATAATGACATAAAGTGTGTATAAAACATGTGTGTATCATCATAAAAGTAGCATGGAACATAAGAAATTATAGATACGTTGGAGACGTATCAGACGCGGAGGAGGCAGAAGCGGCGAGAATGAAGCGGCGAGAAGGAAGAGGAGGGTTTTTCGTCTAGTGGGAGGAGGAGTGGAACCGTCAAGCGGAGAGGCGGAGGAGGCAGAATTTCTGATTTATTTAAATTATTAAAAACAGAGAATGAGGGTTCCATTTTACCTGCTGGCCCCTAATCCACATAAAATTACCGGAAATGGCCCAACCCAGTAGTATCTACTGCTAGATGGCCCCACACATCAGTGGGTGCCATTTTGCCCCACCACCCTAAAATGTCCTATACCAAAAGCAACTTTCTCCCTTGTCTCACTCTCTCTCTCTCTCTCCCAACCCAGCCGCCACTGCCGCCTCTTCCTCTCCCAACTCCGTCGGCCACCGCCTCCACCCCGTCAAGCAGCATCGCCTCCGTCGGGCGAAGCTCCACTGCCTCCGTCGGCCGAAGCTCAGGTTTGGGGGATGAGCGGGGGATTTTCTAGGGTTTGCCGTACTTAATCTCGGGGGATTTGGGGGTTTTTTTGTCCGAGCAGCGATTTTCCTAAGGTTTGATTGATTCAAAGTAGATGCTAGTGCTAGAGTAGATTTTCCTGGTTTAGATTGATTCAAAACATGTGCTAGTGCTGCTAGTGCGAATGTCAATCTGAACCTAAACATCCCAACTTAGTTTTAATTAATGTGTAATTAATAGTTTCATAGTCTCAAATTGTTCACTGCTTGTTATTAGGTCGACACCATGGACCCCTATGATTATGAAGTTGCCATTTTGGTCCCATCCAAGAAGCCCGTTGAGACTGTCGACATCAGCTCATCCTCCGAAGGTGAGGATGGTGCTCCAGATAGGGTTCACGTTAAGCAAGAGGAAGCTGATGCTGCTGCAGCAATGGATTGTGCAGCTGACCATGAGGAAGTTGCTCCTCCTCCTGCTGATGTCCATCTGACTCGTCGAGGTAAAAAAAAAATATATTAGTTATACATGCATGATCTAGGTAAAATGCTTAATTAGTCTCGGTTTGGCATAATAGCTAGTCAATTTGTAGCATTCAAGGAATACTTCAGTTTCTATAAATATTGTTGGTTTGATATACTTCAGTTTTAGGAAAACTTTAAACTAGGCCTTATTCCCTGGTTTCCTTATATGTAGGTCCCAGGATAGAGGCACGTGAGGAATGGGATGACTTTTGCATGTATCCCAATCTAGTGGAAATGAATCCTACACAAGTTGAAACCCTGAGATTTCTTGTTGACCAAAAGCGCCCCGAAATTCCTTTTTATGTGTGCACTATAAAGAGTGCAAGTACCGTGGAAGGCAGTTCCAGAATGGTAAATAATTACTCCATCTCAAGGATGTTTTTTCATCTTTATATGTTGACAATTAATGACTTCATCTGAACGAAGTTTTGCATCTTATAATCCGCAGTACTTCAACCGGAAGTTTACCAAGCAGTACATCTCGAAGAATATGCACCTTCCAGATAATGACTTTCAAGTCTCTTACGATGAGAGACATTGTGTGAAAGTGAGGATTTTCCAGGGCAAAGGGAGGGTTGACGGTGCAGTGATCACAACTAACTGGAAAGCTGTGGTGCAGAAGAGCGAGATGAAGGAAAATGATATCTTTGTGTTTTGGTTCCGCATTCGCGCCCGGGGCGGTCTCATGTTGCATGTCAGGAAGCTCGAGAAATGAGTTAGCAGGCTGAACCTCTCTAATTAAGCTACTAGTACTATATATATGTGTGTATGAGCTCAAGTAATATGAGCGTTGAACCTCTTATCGATCTGGTACTATCTAATGGCCTGTTGGTCTATGTAATGTGCTCAAGTAAATGAGCGTTGAACCTCCTCGGTAGTATCTATAATTAACGTGTCCTTTTGGTACTATGTTATTGAGCTCAAGGCTGGCACTATATATGTGTAAATATAATGTGCTTTTGGTGGTCTATATATGTTGGAGTATATATAGATATATATAGTTTGCTAGCCGTAATTAATTATTAGTCATATATTAGCCTGTTGCTTAGCTAATGCTCCTGTACAAATTAACTGTTGTCCTAAATCAGTATCCCCTCTGATAGATTATGTAACAAGATCATATCCATAACTTAAAAAAAATAGAAGTTGCCTTAGTTCCACTATGTAAAGGATAAAGGATGGTAAGCTGACAAGATCTCTCTAATAGCTCCACTGGTTAACTAGCACGTTGACATATCTAGAGGTGCTGGGTTCGACTCCCAGCCCTCACTCGTTTTGATTTTTTTTTGGCGCCCAGGAGAAGCCCAAATATCCCTTCCGAATCCAACTCCCTCCTATAACCTAGCAGAAATTCAAATCCAGTCGCTCGGCGGCGGCGGCGGTGGCGGCCCCGTCCCTCTCCGACGACAAGCCCCGTCCCTCTCCGACGACGAGCCCCGGCCCTCTCTGACGACGAGCCCTTCCGCATCTCCCGGTCTGCACCCCTCTCATCTCTCCCCTCTCGATCTGTTCTTCTTCGTCAGTGCAAAATATTGAATCTCTATGATCCAATATGTGCTGTTACTAGGACTAAAGTGACGGCGGTGGTGGGTGTGCCGGCACTGTGTCCGAGCAAGGGATCTGTTGTCCATCTGCCTCGCCGACGACGAGGCCCTCGCCCTCTCTAGGACGAGCCCCTCGCCCTCTCCAGGACGAGCCCTGGCCTTCTCCGACGACGAGCCCCTCTGCATCTCCCGGTCTGCACCCCTCGTCTGTTTTTCTTCATCAGTTCACAAAATCGAATTGAACTGCTGTGCATTGCTTGAAATTGGAACTGCTGTGTAGTTAGGTGTTTGCTAATTGCATCATTTTGTTCTTCCGCAAATGGACAGACACTGGATTACAACAAGAATTAGAAGGCTTTCCCCTGAACACACAAAGGGAGTGGCAGAGTTAATGCAATTTGTTCGCTTGAGTGCTGCTAATGATGATCAGGTGCTGTGCCCATGTCGTAGCTGTCTCAACCGGTGCACAAAACCTCTAGATGTAGTAGAGGCTCATTTGCTTCTTTTTGGGATGGCAAGCACTTATGACAGATGGGTCTTCCATGGAGAACCATTACATCCTGTACCTGAAGCTGGACATGGAGGACAAGGAGGTGCACCTAAAGCCGGACATGGACATGGAGGTGAACTTGAGGCTAGACATGGAGGTGAACCTGAGGCTGGACATGGAGGTGATGCAGGGGCACACCATGTTGGTGGAGGTGATGCAGAGGCACACTATTTTGGTTTGCAAGAGGAAGATGGTTACGAAGATGATAGAATTCCTGATCTGCTTGCTGATTTGTACAAGTCAGAACCGCAAGGTCCTGGAAAGGACACTATATTTGCTGAGTTGATAGAGGAAGCCAAGCGCGCAGCCAGCAATGGGGGTACAATGTCAAGGTTTTCACTCACAGTCAAGTTACTTCAGGCCAAGTCGTACTACCGGATTAGCAACGTTGCATTCAATGCGATACTCCTGATTTTGGCCTTGCAATACCCTACTAGCTCAATACCAAAGTCATACGAGGAGGCACTTAGCGTAATCGGCAGGTTGGGCCTTGGTTACGAGAGTATCCATGTGTGCCCGAATAACTGTGTATTGTTCCGGAAGGATTATGCCAAGGAGAATAATTGCCCCAAGTGCAAAGCCTCCAGATGGAAAGATGCTGATGGTAGGAGACAAATCCCAGAGAAGGTGCTGAGGCACTTCCCATTGATTCCAAGGCTGCAAAGAATGTTTCTTTCAAAGGAGAAATCAAACGAAGTACAGTGGCACAAACTGAAGCGGCAAGACGTGGAGAATGATCTCAGTCATCTAGCGGACGGGGATGCATGGAAGGATTTTGACAATATTCATAAAGACTTTGCCGCTGGTGCCAGGAACATAAGGCTTGGACTTGCCACGGATGGTTTTAATCCCTACGGGAATATGAGCAACTCCTACAGCATGTGGCCTGTATTCGTGGTGCCATACAACCTTCCACCGTGGGCATGTATGGATCAGTCCAACTTCATGCTGACATTGCTAATCCCTAGTGCATCCTCTCCAGGAAAAGATTTTGATGTCTTCATGGAGCCTTTGATGGAAGAGCTGCAGGAGCTCTAGAAAGGTGTAAAATCATATGATGCCAATAGTCCAGACAAGTTTGATCTCAGTGCTGCAATCTTATGGTGTATTCATGATTATCCGGCACTGCACACATTATCAGGGAGGGCCACAGCTGGTTACCAGGCATGTGTGTGTTGTGACAAAGATAATTGCTCCAAGAAATTAAGGAATAAAATCTACTTTATTGGGCACCGCCGTTGGCTACCTTGATACCATCCTTGGAGAAATAGCAAAGAATACAATGGTGCTACTGAAAGGCGTGAGAAGCCAGCGGAATTCACTCCAGAAGAGCTGAAGGAACAACTTGATAGGGTTAGAGATGTGATACCAGGCAAGCTTCTGAAGAAAAGGAAACGTGAGGACGGTCAGTGTTGGAGCCGTAGGTCATGTTTGTGGGACTTGCCATACTGGGAAGATCTAAAGCTGAGGCATAATCTCGATGTAATGCACATCGAGAAAAACATCTGTGACAATCTGATTGGTACTTTCATGAACATACAAGGCAAGACAAAGGACACTGTGAATTCAAGGCTTGGTTTGGAAGATATGGGCATAAGAGGTGACTTGTATTTGCAGCCTGTTTCAGCTGACTCTTTTGAGATGCCACAGGCGTGGTATACAATGAGTAAACAAGAAAAAATTGCATTTTGCGAATTCATAAAAGCTGTGAGGTTTCCAGATGGGTACGCGTCTAACATATCCAAGTGTGTGGCTGCTGATAAGTGCAAGCTTCAAGGGCTGAAGACCCATGACTGTCATATATTGCTTCAAAGGATCTTACCAGCTGGCCTGCGAGGAACAATCCATGAAGACATATATGAAGCGGTTGCTGAGCTTGGAAATTTCTTCAGAGAGTTGTGCTGCAAAACACTGAAGAGAGATGTTCTGGACAGACTTGAAAAGGAAATCATAGTTATTCTTTGCAAACTTGAGAAGATCTTCCCCCCATTTTTCTTCGACGTGATGGTGCATTTGGCCATCCATTTACCAAAAGAGGCAAGGCTTAGAGGCCCAGTGCATTACGGTTGGATGTACCCAATCGAAAGAAGGTTGCTAACATTGAAGCGTTATGTCCGGAACAATGCCAGGTCGGAGGGATCGATTGCCGAAGCATATATTGTTGATGAGTGCCTGACATTTTGCTCGAGATACTTCGACGATGTTGAAACAAGATTCAACCGTCCAAGCAGAAATCCGGAGCGGGATGATTCACATATTGGTGATGTGTCTGTTTTCAAACATGGTGTGAAATTTATTGGAGCCTCTCAATATGTGTATGCAGGTGAGGACTATGACAACATGGTGTGGTATGTGCTCCGAAGTTGCCCTGAGGTTGATCCATACATCGAGTACGTTTCTCTTCATCCCCATATATAGATAGGTTATTGCAGCCTGTCCAAATAATAATTAGGATATATTTTCTGTTGCCATTCCAGCCTGTGCAAACAAGAGTTGAACCAACGAAGTGGTCAGATAAATGTTGATAGATGGCTTGCCAAGAACTTTGCTAGATGGTTTCAGACTCATGTGAGATCTTTAGCTGGTTTATTTTTGAAGATTGGAAAAGTTCATGATATAAATTTTCTGTGTGTGTTACTCACCCCCTGGTTGATTTTTTGCAGATTGGAAAAATGCGAAATGATGTCTGTCCTGATCTCTATGCTTTGGCATGCAAACCAGATTTTAGAGTGAGACTATATTCGGCATGTGTTGTTGACAGTGTTCGGTACCATACTATTGACCGCGAGAAGAACAGAAAGACACAAAATAGTGGAATCGTTTCTGAGGGAGATAATGATGGCAACAGCATTGACTTCTTTGGTCAGCTCAAATCCATCATCAGATTGCAATACAACTCCAGCGGTGGTGTCCATCGGTCAGTTGTCCTCTTCCGGCGTGACTGGTTTGACCTTGGTGGTAGGAAACCCGGATTCGACGATGATGGACACTTCAAAAGTGTTAACACAGAAAAGTTTTGGTACAAGAATGATCCTTTCCTTCTGACATCACAAGCAACCAAGGTCTTTTATGTGCCAGACACCATGTTGAAAGGAAAATGGCAAGTTGTGCAGAAATTTCACCATAGACATCTATGGAGTGTAAAAGAAAATGAACAGGAACCCGGTGTTGCTGGACTATCATATCAAGATGAAGATTCCAGTCAAGTTTCTGTGCAAGAAAAAGAAGGCACTGCACGGAGTAGGACGAGAAGTGACCAGGAACGTGTGCTACTTGAAAAAGTCATTGTGGAAAAACTGAAGAAACAGAGAAAGGAGGTTGTGCCTGAAGAAATCGAGGAGGTTGATCAGACAATGTACCAATATTGCAGCGATGATGATGATGATGGAGGAAATAGGACTAGGAATCGTCCAGTTTCCGAAGAAGATGAATAGCAGTTTGAATCTGTAGTTTGTGTAATGGATGAATAGCAGTTTGAATCTGTAGTTTGTGTAATGGATGAATAGCAGTTTGTGTAATGTCAGTTTATTTCAGATTATGTGTCAGGTTGTTTGGCCCAGAATTTATGTTGAACATGCCAGCTATGTTTTTCCCAGAATTTATGTTGAATATGTCAGCTTTTTGTTCAAATAATTTGTGCCCAATTTTTAGGGGAATCCATGCCCAATTTTTTCAATACATGGCTGACGCCGGCGACCATATATGGGCAGCGCCGCCGTGCATGGCTGACGCTGGCGACCATATATGGGCGGCGCCGCCGTGCAAAAGGAGTTGCTACACATTTTCAACAGAACTCATTTTCAACAGAACACATTTTCAACTGAACAGAATTGCACACATACATAGACATGGTTCAAATTTAGGAACTAAACATTCTGGCACGAACAGACAAATGGTTGGAATTACAACACAATAACTCTAGCATATACTATAGCTTCTTCTCCTCCTGACCAACAGATCAATGAATTCACCCTAATTTCAGTTCCTACACATCACCCAGGTACAACAGATGACAAAAGCTACAGATAACACCCAAACCATGAAGCCTCTCATTTTCTTTGGTTCAGGGTTGCTCTGTTTCCTTGCAGCAAGCAGAAACTTTTCTTCCTGGAGCCTCTCAATTTCTACCTGGAGCCTCTCAATTTCTTCATCTCGATCCCAAACAGCATCACGCAGATCACGAACTAATTCTTTGTGATGTTCATCCAGTGGATCATCAATCCACGTAAACACTCTACACCCTATACCACCAGCAATCTGACAGGTGAAGAACAAAAGAGGATAAATAAGCCATAGTAGAAAAGAAAATTCATAAGACGGCGGGCTCCAGGAAATTCAGAATGGGGGGCGTGCTCGAAGACTAACCGAGTGAATTTTGCAGTTCCGGTATCTTCTCCCAGGATTTGGATCACTCCAAGAAATCCATTGCGGCATCTTCTCGCCGCAGTCACAGACGTCGGCGGGCTGATAATCGAATGGCCTCTGCCGATACGGGATGGGCATGCCCAGCCGCCGGCGGCGACGCGACGACGCTCCTGACCTAGAAGAACTGCCCGAGCAGGCTGGGAACCCTAGATGCGCCGCCATGCGAGCTATCGGAGGAGGAACCGTAGATGCACCTGGTCGGGGGGATTTTGGTCGAGGAGGAGCGGTTCGACCGCACCTATTTTGAAGAAAACTGATTAGTCTATCATGTCTATATACATGGACAACCATACTTGTGTCAACAACACTATTGTAGCGAAGCGGTAGGTAGTGGTAGTGAGGCAGCGCCAGGTCGAGGGTTCGAGTCCCAGCAAGCGCAATTTTTTGACAGTTATTTCCATCGGGAGCGCAATTTTTGGCAGTTATTTAGGGACCAAATAGTCAATTATAAGAAATTTACAGATACGGAGAATCAGAGACAAAAAAACTTAAAATATCGCTGAATAATGAGAAGAAAGAAACAGAGAGACCCTCCTCCTTTATCCAGGCTTGGGACCGGCTACCGAGAATATGGTAGGCGGAGTTACCCCCCAAAACCCAAATCAAAAAAAGAAATATAGTCTGCATAATAGATATTGCGACATATATAGTCAAACAAGCGGCCAGTGTAGCAAAAATGACATAAACACACAATGGACACACACAAATTGTAGACTAAAACAATTATATCATATGATATCAACTGAAACTTCAATACCACCACAGCCGCCCTGGTTGAAAGGAAGGAGAACAACATTCCCAGATTGAAAGTTATACTCCTTAGCAAACTCCGACCAGCGGGAATCGAACTTCAGCCTTCCATCAGTAGTAGTGTAGTATGCACCCTTAGGGCGGTAGCCATAGTCATCAACAAAAAAAATGCCTCGCCGCTTTCAGAGATATTCAAGGACCTACAACTTCCATCGGTATACGCTGAATAATAAAAATTTAATTATATATGGAAAGGATATATATAAAGGATAACTAAGATCACATAAAGAAAAGAAGAATTATACCAGTCCATTGCCCTTCAAATCAGTATTCGTCAAGATGTGCACAAAAACAACACCAAGACCAAGACCACGCTCACGGAGAAGTTGTTCCTTCTTCAATGTTTGAGCAGTAGTAAGCATAACACCTTTAGTGTGGACAACTGCAGTTGGAATTTCTGCATACAAATTAATAAAAGAATCAAAAAAGAGGAGATATAACATCAGTTGTATTACAAAAATGGGCAACACATGGTAAAGGAGAAAACACAATTACCATCGACACGATGCTTTTCAGTGCCATCAGGACCTTCTGCAAAAATCCCAAACAGTTCAGGAGCATTATCAAACCCAAACATGATACAGTCACCAACTTTCAGGTCGTAGTCACGAAGAAAATTTTGGTATCCACTTCTAGAAACACGTGTCTTCGAACTGCCTTTCTTAACATGAAACTTGTACTTCACTTCATCCGATGTAGCGACAAAAAAGATATTACCAACAAGGTTGTTGAACTGCCTCCTCACAAAACAAGGCACAGTCTGAACAAAAATGCCGAAAATAAGGATATAGTCTATAATTTGTCAACAAAAAAGATACAGACTAAAAAAGGATATATACCATGAACTCATCAAATCTGCTTCCAAGATAACAACCAAATGAACTGAGAGTCTCCCGCCTCTCCTGACAATGGTTGCCCATCGAACCACAAAAAACACAGTTCATCCTGCATATATTTAGCAATTACCAAAGCTAGAAAAAAATACAGGTAGGTAGGGCATATTCATAGAAATCTATCCATAGATCTGAAACCATACACATATATCCATAGATCTGAACAAACAAGATTATTCAGAAGACAAAAAGGATTTTGAACAAACAGAGAAAAAGGAGATGAAGTAGTGACATGTAAAAACATATTTTCCTACCTCTTAAAACAAACAAGAATCTTAAGAGAGAAAAGAGTTTTTCAGCACAAAAGAGAGAGAAATAAGATGCAGGAGACTTGTTTCACCGGAGGGCAGAAGGCAAAACCAACCAGAGGCATTATAAATACAATAAGTACTAGTAACTGCCTACAACCTATTTAATGAGGCTGTGGGTAGGTGGTGGTTGCTATCCTGTAAGTTCAAAATTCATACACAAAGTATCTCATGCAAAAATGGAGCCCACTGCTATTATGTAATCTCTGTCAAGAAGTTCACACTGAATGGGCTAGAAAAATGAATTTCCCATCCACTCTACATGGCTGACGCCGGCGACCATATATGGGCGGCTGCGCCGTGCATGGCTGACGCCGGCGACTATATATGGGCGGCGTCACCGTGCAAAAGGAGTTGCTACACATTGTTCTATCATGTCTATATTGTCAACAACACTATTGTAGCAAAGCGGTAAGGAGTGGTAGTGCGGCAGCGCCAGGTCGAGGGTTTGAGTCCCCGCAAGCGCAATTTTTGCCAGTTATTTCCAACCCCGGATGGGCCGTCGGGCCAGCAATTCAACCACCGGATAGGCCATCGTGCCAGCAATTCAACCACAATATACATTAGGGTAGGCCAGCAGCCTAGTAGAGGACGATGCAACAGAGAAAAAAAATAACAAGACGCCTTGGTCCCACAAGTATGAGTTGGTCCTACATGTCAGTTAGTTCAAGCCAGTTGCTTCTAGTGACACGTGTGAGGCGCGTGGGACCCGAAAAGGGACACATAGGCAAAATGGATGACATGGCAGCCAAACACATACCATTGTATTGAGCCAAATGCCAATGACGTTATTGATTTGTCGCAATCGGCAGTGGAAAAACATCGTAGGCCACTTAATTTTGCTAATGACGTTTTGACCTAAATTGCCAATGACGTTTTTGCCCAATAACGTCATGATTTTCTAGGGTTTTGCACCCCCCCGAGTGGCCAAGGACGGTCATAGCTAGGAACGTCATAAAGCTATGACATTTCGATTTCCAGTCATAAAAAAACGTCATATTATGGTAGATTTCTTGTAGTGCCTGCCGAATAAAAGAGAAAAAAGAAAACTAGATGCTATCCGTCCTTTTAAGCAAGAGGAGGGTTCTTCTTATCTTCGAGCTTGTCTATCGCGTAAGCGGTTTCAGAAGCTTCACCAGTTTCACCGGGAGTCCTGGCAGTGTTTGCCAGGGTTTTATTTTCTTCTATAACTGTCGTGCCATCCGCTGCCGAAGTTTTCACTGTTGAAGCTTCTAGAACAAGATCGGCTGGCTTCTTCTTCGTCTTCCTAAGGCGTTCATCTTCCTTATTATCGTGTGCCGACGATTTTGAAGGAGGATCAACAACTTCATGCTTTACCCCAAACTTTGCAGCGATCCTCTAAAACTCGCGATCACAATTATCCGAGCGTGAGAAACTTCCATAGACTGTGATGTTTGTCCCATTGTTCCCAGGCATTTTCAGCTTGAGGTATGCATAATGCGGCACAACCATGAACTAGGCATAAGCTGGTCTTCCTAGTATAGCGTGGTACTGCGATTCCCAGTTTACGACTTCAAACTCGATCTTTTCCTTCCTGAAGTTGTCGGGTTTGCCAAAGACGACGTTCAGGTAAACTTTGCCAAGAGAGTACACCGGTAAAGTGGGGAGAATCCCATGGAAACAGGTGTCCGTCTCTTCTAGCATCCTCATAGTGACCCCCATACTTTTAATTGTGTCAACGAATATCAGGTTTAATCCGCTTCCGCCATCCATGAAAACTTTGCTCATCTTGAACCCTCTGATTTGCGCCTCAACTACTAATGCAGCGTGCCCTGGTTTGGGATTGTCATCGGGTGATCCGCTCTGCTGAACATAATGCTCTGAGATGACCACTATTCAAAAACTAGGCCGATTCAACGATTACTAGGCCGATTAATCGCTACTAGGGGCCTGACCGTGTCGATTACCATTAATCACTTGGGTTAATTCTTTAGCCCGATTAATCAGTCTGAAAGTCCGATTACTAGGTATGTTCCCGATTAATTATTACACTTGGCTATTCAAGTTACAAAATTTTAAATGCATATCGCTAATACAGGAGCTACCCTTCCCCAATAAAGTAGATTTTGTGAAGCTCCCGCTTCATTGCAGCCTCCAGTAGCTTGATTTCCACTGTCGCCAAATAGTTTTTTGCCCTCCTAGACCAGTTACTTGTAGTTGCCCAGGCCTCAGATACAGGAGCTCGACCACCTTGAGGAGCTCGTCCAGCAGCTCGAGGACGCCTTCAATAGGTTAGGTGGTTGAGGTGTAAGAGGGGTGGTACCCTAGGTAGGTGGTGGGAGAAGATAACCTTCAGAGGTGAGAGAAGAAGAAGTGGAAGGAAGGAAGGCGGCTTCGGCTAGTGGATCCTGATTCGCTCGTGACCTTGAAGATTAGGTCACGCAGGAGAAGCGTACATGTTTTTCTAGGATTTTAGGCTCTAGAGATGTAGGGACAGACATATAGAGGCTCATATACTATTATTTTTTCTTATACAAACTATTTTAAGTGCTAATTTGTGTAGGTTGCACCGATTAATAGCGGACCGATTAAATCAGTTAATCGTCCGAATTCCAATTAATCGCTACTCCCAAGCCAACCGAGCAGTTAACGATTACCGATATATTCAGGAATGTTGGCCATAATGCTTGTTGCCAGATTGATCTCTTGGGTGAGCTTCTTCATTTCCCTTCTCGAAACGCCTGTCCTATGGATCATGCTCATCTGCCCACGTGGTGGTGGAAACGACTCGTTGGGGTTATGAGGCTGAGCTTGCTGGACTTGGTGCTGAGGTGGAGGTGGCAGTGGTGTTGGGTGTTGCTGCTGCTGGATGAGCTTCTGCATTTCGATGAACTGACGACAATCTCTGAGTAGGTGACTCGACTTCTTCTTGTTGTCTTTAGAATCGATGTACGAGTGCAGGTATCAGAGAGCGTTTATATGTTCGGCAAAGGGTAACTCGGGGGTCCTCTGCGGTCGTGGTTTGTAGTTGTCGCGGTTCCTAGAGTTGTTCCGGTTGTCGTCATGTCGATCATCTTGCCTGTCGTCGTACCGATCGTCCTGCCGATCGGAATATCCCGCGGCTACCAGGTTACTGTCATCGTAACTGCGGTCTTTTCTTTTCTTGCGGCGATCCCTTTGTACACCCGAATCGTGCTTCGGTTGATCGTCGTCTTCATCGTCACTGCGTTGTCGTGGTCTTCTTACGTTGTCTTCACCATCAGCCCAGCTGTTGGCGATTTCCATTAGCTTGGTTATAGTCTTCGGCTTCTTGCGCCCAAGTTCCTCTATGTAGGTTTCACGTCGGATGCCGTCGCTGTAGGCATCGATTGCTCTGTCGACGGAAACGTCTTCGGCAGCATTCAGGATTTTGGTGAATCTTCCGATGTATGCGCGCATCAACTCCTTCTGCTTCTGTTGGCAGTGCCGTAATTCCTCAATTCCAACAGGTCTCTTGTATGTTGCTTGGAAATTCGCGACGAAAGCGTCCACTAGGTCATCCCATGATTTGATGGAACCTTTTGGCGGGCCTCTCAACCAAGCTCGTGCCGAATCTTTTAGGTAAAGCTGCAAGCACTGCATTGCTGCTATCTGATTTCCCTTGTGTAGGATCACAGTCTGTAGGTAATCTTCTATCCATGACCTCGGATCCTGCTGTCCATCGTACATAGCGGCGTCAGTGGGGGTGGGTTTGAATTTTTTGGGCGGCATCGTCTCACGGATCTTGTAGCTCAGGCAGTCGGCTCCCCTTAGCTCGCCGTCGTACTCTTGGCTTTCATCTGAGGCGTCACTATCGTATTCCTCCCTAGCGGCGCGTCGTCGCCTTGCTTTGTCGATTCTACTCTGGGTGATTTCGTCTCGAGCATCCCTTGAACGATGCTTTGAGCCACTGGCCTGTAACGTGGTATTTTCCTTCTGTGGGACCAGGTTGTCTCCAAAGATTGCGAGGCTTTCTAAGGCGCCCCGGTGGGCTTGAGCCATAGAACCTTCGGGTCGTTGATTGACGAGGTATGCCGCGAGATTGTCAAATGCTCCCTCGACGGTTTTCGGCCGTAGCATACCCGCAGTGTCCGTGGTCATGAAGGATTTGGACAGGTTCGACGTTATTTCCCTAGCATCATCTTCTGAAAGCCTGGATAACCTCGATCGGTGCTTCCCCACGCCTTGACTGCTTCGGGAGGCGCTTCCTCGCGAGCCCCTTCGTCGCTCGCTAGATTGTTCTGCAGCGAATAGACGTTTCTCGAGGGTTGCTTGCGCCTTTGATAGGTTCTCCCAATTTTTCTCCAATATAGAGCGATATGCATTCAGGGTTCAAACCGAAGTTCCAGCGGGGAGCGATGTGTTGTTAAGCACGACTGCTCTGGCTGCTGCCCACTCTTCCTCCGCGATGGTGTAATTGCTGTTATTGTTACTGGCGCTGTTTTCAAAGCTCAGCCGCCTGCTGGAGCGTGGGGTGCAATCTCCATCTTCCCTATTCCTTGCATTTCTTGTGTTATTGGCGGCATAAAATTGGTGATGCGCCGCTTTCCAGGTGACCTCCTTAACGACACTGCCGACACTGTCCTCTCCCAATGAATATTGGGCGCTGCAGATGAACGGTGTGTCACTCGATCCCAACCCGTGCCTGGTGTCGCAGTTTAGGAAGTAATACGAGGTCATCTCCGATGGCGCGGGGTTATCGGATCCAACCGACATTGAAGACTTCGAGCGAGGGGTCGATGATGGGGTGGAGTTCGTCGAGTTCGTCAAACCTGCCGAAAGGTCGACTGATGATGACATGGTCGGCCCTGCAGCCGATGGATGTGATTTCCTCGCTGATCTGGGGGCGAGCGGTTCTAGCAGGCGTAAGATTCCTTCCGCGTTGACGTTGTAGTGGACACCCCCGAACGTCATCTCCATGTTTCCTTGCAGATCCGAGAAAGTCGAGCGAGAAGAGCTGCTGTGCGGGGTGAACTCGTAGGAGCCGAATTGGATCGGATTTCCTAAGACTGGCGATGATGATGGCGTCGACGAAGCAGCCGACGACATAGATGGATCTATCGATGACGGATCTTGTGCCAACAGGGTTCCCAGAGACGGCACCAATTGTCGAGGGTACTCCTCGGCAATGCCCTCCGATTGGGGCTTAGGGTTGATGGAATCCTGTAGGCTGACACGAGACATCGGTTAACAGACAAGCGGGGAGAGCGATTTACCCAGGTTCGGGGCCCTCGATGAGGTAAAACCCTTACGTCCTGCATGTCTGATCTTGATTATGAAAATATCGGGTTAAAATGGGGTGCCGAAGCTTTCGGCGGTGGTTTCGTCGAGAGGCTAAGTGCTACGTGGACCTAGCTCTAGACTTGCGGTGGCTAAAGTTGCTAAGATTGATTGTGTCCCTCGGTAGCCCCTCTCCTGGCCCTTATATAGGGTGCCAGGTCTCAAGAGATCTGTCCGGGTACGACTAGGTTGCAAAAGCCCTAGACCTAAACTTTCCTTGTTCGGTTCCTCTTCATCTTGTCCTTCAAGGAATCTCTTCGGCACCGCCCTAGTGGCCCACCTTGCCATCGGATGTCTTCATGGGCCTCCAGTTGGACTGCACATGATAGGGCAATAACAGTTACCCGAAGGGTAATGTCCACTTCATGCGGGGTAAACACATGAACATGCTCATCATGGATATAGGCAAAGTCTCCAAGATTTGAGAGAGCTATGGGGGCAATCTCATTTACAAGCATATTAACATCATTGCAAACCAAGCATTGGAAAGAACAATTGTTCAACATTTTGGTTGCATTAATGGGAGAGTATTGCAAGCATCTAGCACAAAACATGTTCAACATTTTATCATGGTTGTCAACAAACCTAGAAAGAGCAATTGTTCATCAAGGTTGTCACAACGCAAGCATTAGCATTATCATTTTCATTGCAAGCAATACATGGGAAAGAGCAATTGTTCGACATATCTCAAGCAATAGGAGAGAAAGTGGAACTCTCATAGCATGGCATGACCATATTGTCACAAGCAAGTAATTCCACATGATCAACAATGTTATCAAGCAAAGCATCACATGGGAAAATGAACGAAGCATATGACATAGCAATTGTATCATCAAGATCATGCATGCACTCACAAATCATCATGTCCACTAGTGGGATCATGGCATCATCAACACCTTTGTTGTTACCTTTGTAGTCCGACTCATTTGAAGTAGGTGTTGTGGTAGTAGTAGGATCCATGTGGTCGACATCTTTGACTTCTTGTAAGCATGGTGTGATATCATCATCTTCATGCACCATTACATCTTCTCCATGATCGGGAACTCGTCATCCATGGAACCTATTGCAACATGAGAAAACACACTAGAGGTAGAGGTTAAGTTGTTAGAATGTGAAATGGCCTCCATTGACCCATGAACTACCTCTCTCAACTCACTCGGTGTACCACTCATATCCTCCAAATGGAAGCACTCAAACTCACATATGGGGTGGGAGTCACTCAACTCACTATCACTCTCACTCAAGTGGGCTAAGTGGCTCTCATGCTCACATGAGATTGGTACCATCTCATCATTCAAGCATATAGGAGTAGGCTCGATTTTCTCATCTCCATGCGCCTCCATTGGTGAAGGGATCATCCCATGCTCACCATTCTCAACTCCATCGCCTCCCATGTTGACACCCTTTGATGGCGTTATAGTGTTGTTGAGAGCTAGGCTCGAATCAACGTCACTCTTGACTTGGCCTTCTCGTGCTCCATCTTGAAGTGTGGTCTTCATAGTCGTCATCTTGTCCATTTCCTTGCACCATTCTTTGAACACGATGGTATCTTGAAGTGCCATGTTGGCGAATTTTGCATCTAGTTCGGCGAAGTAGAGCTTGTGGGCTTGTGGTGTATTGCATTCCCATGTCATGTGCTTGTTGGATGTGCACACATCACAATGGAGATTGGGGCATTCCAAAAGATGACCGTCTTGTTTGCAACGAAAGCATTGGGAGCTACTTGGTCTTGGTGGACAAATCATTGTCATGTTGGTATAAAGTTGGGTAGACCGTCCTTCATCTTGAAGTGTAGACTCCATGGTCTTCATCTTGGGGTTTGAGCTTCTTGTAGGCGCCCTTGTGGTGGTGGCGATAGGAGAGGGAAGCACCATGATATGTGGCTCATCTTTATTTGCACTTGGCACCATCTTGCTTGGTGGTGTAGCGCCTTTTCTCGCACCACTGGAGATCTTCTCATGTGTAGGCGGTCTTGGAGATGCCATTGTGGTGGTGGCGCTAGGCTTTGTAGAAACCATATGGTTGGTGTTGTTGATTTTTGTAGCCTTGGCCGCTTCATGTCGAGGCTCTCGTCTTCTTGTATCATCACCATGTCTTGAGGGGTGTCATCGAAGATCCTTGGGAGGTGTTGGTCGATGGCGAACATGAGGTGACTTGTGTCGGCGACGGTCATGTGGTGATGCATGTCGATGGTGGTCATGAGGTGGTGATGGTCGACGACGATCATGAGGTGACGTGTGTCGATGACGATCCTTGGCATGCCTAGATGATGGTTCATGTAGCTTGGCACTTTGATTGTGGCGCCTTCTTGAGCTCGGAGGAGAGTGTCGATGGCGATCATGGTGGTGGCGCTCTTGGTGTTCCATAGGATGAGCTCGATGTAGATGATCATGTGCATAAGCACTCTCATGGTTGCGCCGTCTTGAAGGTCCTCTATCTTCATATGTAGTTCCATTGGCCAAGATGGGGAACTTGTAGGCACCGGTCTTGTTCAAGGTGGGGTCGAAGCTAGGTTCCACCATGGTGTCGATGTCGTGGTCGAGGTAGTGCTCGGTGCGGTGCTCCATCATGGTGTCGTAGTCGTAGTCGAGGTAGTGCTCCACCATGTCGTCGTAGTCGTAGTCGTAGTCATAGTCGAGGTTGTGCTCCACCATGTCGTCGATGTTGTAGTCGAGCTCGGAGTGGTGGTCCACCATGTTGTCCATGCTTGGCGAGCCATCGTCGGTGTAGAGATGCTCGATGTCGGTCATGTCGACGATGCTTGCGGAGCCATAGTCGGTGTCGAGCTCCACATGGTCCTCCATATCCGCAGTGCTTGCAGAGTTATCACCCTCATAGTACTCCATGTCGTCCTCTGTAGGCTCATCCTCACTATACATGTTAGTCACAAGGCAAGGTGTATATATGGTGGAAGGATGACTACACAAGTATCTCACCTTTCGAAGCTAGTATCGGAACAACGGTTCAAGCCAAGAGCAAAGTCAAATTGTACTGGGGTTAACTACACACACTCAAAGCACACGCAAAAGGCTAAGAACTCTATATGGTGGTAGGTGCGGAAGTGGATAGCAAACGAAAAGAACCAAAGAAAATGTCTATTGTCAAATGTGGGTAAGATCCAAAGTCAAATGTAAAAAGCGGTGATCTAAGTCAAGGAAACACGGAAACACACACGAGAACGAACAATGGGGTTAGCGCGACCAAGGAAGTGAGCAAGTAACAAGATGGTCCTAGCGAGGACTACTAGCTCGGTGTCGCGCCAACACAAGAGAGACCGTAGTTTGGTTGCATATGAGAGAAGCAACTAGATTTTCACAAATGCCACTCTTCTATTATCTCTCTTAGTGCTTACAAGCTTTGCACTCCTTTGTATTAGTGGTACGCACACTCTTTTTGTATTTCTTTTTCTTTTTCTCTTTTTGTTTTCACTTTTTTTCTATGCTTAGAAGCTTTCTTTTTCTCTATGTCACACCTTTTCTTCTTTTGTGTATCTTTCTCAAAGAACTTGCTTCGGAGCTTTGCTCAACACAACGCACACACACACCCTCTCACGGTCGTGACACTTGTGCTTCGCAACACTCGGAAAGCCACTCTCAATAGGATAAGTACACAAAGGAAGAAACGAGGCTACAAGGGGTGGGGCAAGTTATACCTATTGATGTTAGGCGGTGTCAAGCACACGAACTTGCGATGATCGAAGTGGTGTCAATGATGGTGAAGAAGTTGCGCCGGAATCAGGGGTGTCAACGGTGCCATCGCGGTGTTGATGTAGGCGCGGAAGCAGAATAGACAACCGATGCATTCCAAATCGGAAACCGAGCAAATTTTGAGTCAATGCCCGAAAAATTGGGTCAAAACGAGCGGTCAAAAGTTGGGCTCCAAAAATCGTCAAAAATTAGAGGTGGGCTATGTAGAATATTTGGAGGATGCTGTTAAAATTTGGAATCAAACAGGTTCCGGAAAGTTGTCAAAATTTGGGGCGAAAAGATGAATCAAAATTGGGCGAAATTGGAAGTACATGGCTGGCAGTGCCGCTGTAGTATGGCCGGCAGTGCCGTGGTGTGCTCAGCGGCAGTGCCAGTGTGAGGCTCCCGGCAGTGCCGAAGATGGAATTGGGCAAGGCCAAGTGGTGGGGCGCTTGCTGCTGCGTGCGGTAGCTAAGCTGGAAGGTGGGCACGCGAGTGGGGCGGCGTGGAGGCGTGCTACTGCGGGCGCGCTGTGGCGGCCTGGGGCTGTGAGCGCGGCCAAATGCGGCTGTGTGGTGTGCGAGCTGCTTGGGGCCGGCGGAAGCTGGCACGAACTGGGGATGAGCTCAGCGGAAATTGAGCCAAAAATTCGTTGATTCTGAGTGAAATACAAGGAATTTGGCAGCGAAACTTGGAGGGGATGTAGATCAACACTAGATATAACAGATCTGTAGACCAAAACCACAAAAAAACTCAACAAATCTAGAGATCCAAATTCGAGCTAATTTTTTGGGGCAAAATTTTTTTAAGGAAATTTTTTGGCGAAATTGGTGGAATTGGAGGGTCAAATCCGTGACAACCTTTGCTCTGATACCATATGATGCGGACTGAGCCCGTGTGGGTTGCCCGATGTTACGAATTCGACCAAGAACACAAGGGGGTGATGGATGAACACAAGAACATGATGAACACACGCACAAATAACCCGATACAATCCGGTTTGTTCTCGAAGGCCCGAACCACCTTCCCGATAGAAGCTCTCAAGGAAAAGACACAAGGTAGAAGTCCCGAGAGAAAGATCGGCGAATCGAAATCCTAGGGATCTAGAAGGGTGAAAAGACAAAGGTTGATAGAAGTGCAAGCAAAAGACCCAAAGGCAGAAGTGCAAGCAAAAGACCAACAATTGATACAAGTCACCAAAGAGATCAGAAGGATTCGACAAGGAGATCGAGTGATACAATAGATCGTAATCTAAGGAGGGGGTTTCCCTAATCCCAAAGGGATGGTGGAGGCATAAGCCAAGTTCTCTCAATTCATCTCTAACCTAATGAAGGTGGGGGTGAGTGCCTATTTATAGGGAACCACTAAGGAGGGGCAGTTTGGTAATTGGGTACAAATAGCCAAGGCAACAGATGGGCAGATGAACAACCCAGATTGGATGTTGACTTGTTGGGGCGGCAATGCCGGCCTTCACGGGCGGCAGTGCCGGCACTGGCGTCGAGCTGGTGGCTGGGCGGCAGTGATGATGAGGGGAGGCCGGCAGTGCCGGGGTGCGTCGGGCGGCAGTGCCGGCCTTGGTGCAGCGGCAGTGCCGACCATGGTGCAGCGGCAGTGCCGGCCTGGAGCGTCCAGCTCCTCCTCTTTCTTCTTCTCTTCCATGCCTCTGTGATATCGGCCTTGCGTCCTCGGGTCTCCATGGTATCCTCTCTTCCCTACGTACTTGTCATCGATTTCCTATCATCAAGATATGACGGAGGATGAAGTAGTATATCGTCCCAAATAGGCGTTTGTAGGCATGCATAAAGGAGAAGATTCACCTTTGCATGCCGTCTTGGCGATGAAGCACATGATGCGGTGAAGACCGGAAGTCACCCTGTATCAATAGAATTGGTGGTCAACTGATGGAGCCGAATCCCGTAAATAAAGAGAAGACCGCGGAGAAATTCACGAACGGGAACGGATAATCCACTGACGAGAAAGTCTATGAAAATTACCCGGAAGCCTGCAGGAGGATGAGGAGTACTTTCATCCCCTGGCATTCACATCGCTTCATTCTTGAACAGACCCTGATTCTTGAGCATGCGGCTGTCCTGCGATGAGATCTTGGATCTCTCCCATCAGGAGATCTTCTCCTTGTCCACGCGTTCGCTAGTAGTGGGAGCGATGTTCCTGGTGAGCTTGGTCCGCGGAGGCATGGTGGTGGAGTGGCGGAGCAGAAGAGTAGAGAGGAAGCTGGGCGCATGAGGTTCTCAAGGAAGAAGAAAGTAAGGGCAATGGTAGGTGTGAATGGTTGTGCGGCTCAGCGAAGGGGAAAATTGTGCCCAGGGGTAAGAATTTATAACCTGGAAGACGATGAGGCTTGACCATTGGATGAATGCGGGAAATCTTGAGCCCTACACGTGGTTGCGTGGTAAAAAAAATTATAGTTTATTTTGGACGTGAGGAAGTTATTCCGTGCATGCCAGGAATGTCGGAGGACGTGTAAGCCCCACTCGCGGCACATGGGAGACACTGCAAGAAAAGTTCTGATACTCAACGTCCAATTTTCGTCAGGTATGACCCCTTTTTCATCGCCTATTGCCTAAGTCGACGATATGGGTTCTGTGGTCCAAACTGCGTCAGGCAAAGGCCACCACAGAGTTTTTGGTGCGTCACGTTCGGTCGCCCTTCCGCCACGGAAAATCAGACCATTGCAGAAGTGTTTTCGGGAGGCCGTTGACTCTTGATGTCATGCAAACTAACACGTGGCAGACGCCGTTAACTGTCAGTTAACGTCGTTAACCGGCTGAAACCCCGTGGTAGATGGTAGGCCCACACAAGGCCTGCCATGCCTTAAGTGGGCCGGCCCATTTAGATTGCGGGCTAGGCCAGCTGACTTAGTTTGACCGGTCAACTATATAACTGGGCTGGTCTATTAGGTCAGGGTGGGCATTCGGTTTTAACCGAAATTTCGGTTCGGTTTTTGCGGTTTTTGAACAAATTCGGTTTTCAAAAATGGTAACCAAAATTGGCATGAAAATTTAGGAAACCGAAGATTCGGTTAACCGACAAATTCGGTTATGTTTTCGGTTAAAACCGAATGAACCTACTCACTTGAACAAATAGTAGGCATCACCGAAGAAAGCAAATAGTGATTCACATATCAATAGAAAAAACATCAACTGCGCAAGAAATCGACAAATGAGCACCAATCGTGGACGGATGCTATCTGGTAGGCTGCGGCACTCGTGGTACAGGTGCATCACTCGTGAGCGATTAGAAGGGGTAGCTAAGACTTCGAGCGACGTGTTCTATTATGCAGGCTTCACGCTATATTCAGAAAAAGCTAGTACATCAAAGACCAAAGTCATACGTTGAATGAACAATTTTTGGAACATCAAACGCAATTGGGCTTCTATGGAATGATCGGTTTATGCACAAATTGATGGCAGGTTACTCAATTCGGTCTATTCGGTCTTGTTCGGTTGGTGGGGCTAAAAACCGAATTGTACCAAATTTAATTCGGTTACTATAAATGGAAATCGAAAAAATAGCGGTTAATGAAAAAAACCGAGATTTCGGTTAGTTTGGTTTCGGCTTCGGTTCGGTTTTCGGTTTCACGGTTTTTATGCCCACCCTGACTATTAGGTACGTGGGCTAGGCTTAACCTCTAAGGTTGATTGGTCCATACTTAAATGGGCCAGCCCACTAAGCACGTGGGCCAGGCCGAATGCCTTCGTTTGACCGATCAAGGGATAGCTGGACGGGCCCACTGACAAGGTGGGCTGGGCCAAATGTCTTCGTTTGATTGGTCAACACGATAAATGGGCCGGCCCACTAGTCAAGTGGACCGGGCCGAATGTCTTCTTTTGACCGGTCAACATGATACACTGATCGACCCAATAAGCATGTGGGCCGGGCCAAATGTCTTTGTTTGACCAGTGAACAGACAAATGGGCCGGCCCAATAAGCAAGTGGGGCCCACATTCCTATTATCGGGCCATCCCAGTTAGCAAGTGGGGTCCACCTTAAAGCAAGTGGGCTGGCCCAATGAGTTAGTGGGCCGGCCCAAAAATAAAGGTGGGTTCCACTTTCCTTTTATCGGGCCGGCCCAGTTAGTAAGTGGGGTCCACCTTAAAGCAAGTGGGCTGGCCCAATAAGCACGTGGGCCCACTTTCCTATTACCGGGCCGACCCAGTTAGTAGGTGGGGTCCACCTCAAAAGCAATTGTGTTGGCCAATAAGTAAGTGGGCTAGCCAGTTTTGTTGGTGGATTGGCCCATTAGCCCACTACATAATATATCTGTGAATTGCTATGTTAACATGCCGGCCTGTTAGGCACTTCGGGATTTTGCGGGCCAGCCCATATGTGATTTCGCTTAATTGGGCCGTTGCTGGAACAAGAGTAGACCACAAAGGATTTGTGGGTGTTGATGCTGTCTTTAGTTATGTGTACTTTGCATCTTGCGGGATGGTGGGATGAAGCGGCCTGGGCTAACTTTACATGACCACATCTCATGAGACTTGCTCCACGCTTGACATGCAACTTGTATTGCATAAGTGGCTTTGCGGGTGTCTGTCTCTCTCACCATAGTTAAGATTCAATTTACTATTTCAATCGATAACACTAGTATCACCGTTGTGGTATATGTTCGTAGGTAGATTGGATCTTACTCGAAAACCCTAAACCACGTAAAATATGCAAACCAAACTAGAGGCGTCTAACTTGTTTTTGCAGGGTTTGGTTATGTGATATGGCTTTGTGATGATGATTATATTTGATGTATGAGATGATCATTATTGTAATATGGAAACCGGCAGGAGCCTAATGGTTGTCTTTAAATTTGTTAAGACCTGCGTGTCTATTCATCATGTAATAGCTTTATTTCAAGTAGTTGTTATAGTAGCTATAAGTGATGGACAACCATGAAGCGGTGCCACTAACCTTGACGCCATGCTGGTGATGACGGAGATCATGTCCGTGCTTTGGAGATGGAGATCAAAAGCACAAGAAGAAAGGCCATATCATATCACAAATTATGAATTGCATGTGATGTTAATCCTTTATGCATCTTATTTTGCTTAGATCGCGACAGTAGCATTATAAGATGATCCCTCTCACTAAATATCAAGATAATAAAGTGTTCGTCCTTAGTATGCACCGTTGCTAAGACTTGTCGTTTCGAAGCATCACGTGATGATCGGGTGTGATAGATTCTACATGTGCATACAACAGGTGCAAGCCAGATTTGCACATGCGGATACTGAGGTTAACCTTGACGAGCCTAGCATGTACAGACATGGTCTCGGAACACGGAATACCGAAAGGTAGAGCATGCGTCATATGAATGATATGATGAACATTTTGAGTGTTCGCCTTTGAAACTACATCTTCTCTCGTGAAGATCGGACTTGGTATAGTGGATTTGGTTCGCGTAATCACTAAGACAATATGAGGGATGTTGTTTTAAGTGGGAGTTCACCTATTTAATTTAAGAATTAAAATTGAACTCAATTTAGCATAAACTTAGTCTAAACTATTTGCAAATATGTTGTAGATCATGGTGGATCCCACCATCAATTTTAATCAGTTCCTAGAGAAAGAAAAGCTTAAGAACAATGGAAGAAAGTTCACGGATTGGATCCGTCATGTGAGGATTGTCCTCACTGTTGGACAATTGCAATATGTGCTCGATGCACCGCTAGGTCCCCCACCTGCATAAACTGCTCCCGATGAAGTAAATTTTTTTTACCAGACTCGGAATATTCAATACTCCCAAGTTCAGTGTGCCATCTTGTACGGCCTTGAGGCCGAGCTGCAAAAGCATTTTGAAAACCACGACCCCTGTGAGATAGTCCATGAGCTCAAAGCTATCTTTAAAACTCATGCAACCGTGGAAAGCTATGAGCCTCAGAACAGTTCTTTGGCTGCATGATGGAAGAGGGAAGCTCCGTTTGCGAGCACGTGCTCAAGATGTCTGGGCACGCTAAGAAGCTCAATGACTTGGTAATAGTGATTCCTAACCAGTTGGGTATTCATAGGGTCCTCCAATCGTTGCCACCTAGTTATAAGAACTTCGTGATGAACTACAACATGCAGTGCATGAACAAGGACTTACCTGAATTCTTCTCCATGCTGAAAACTGTTGAAGTGGAGATAAAGAAAGAGCACCAAGTGTTGATGGTCATCAAGACCACTAGTTTCAAGAAATAGGGCAAGCCTAAGGAAAAGGGCAAGTTCAAGAAGGGCGGCAAGAAAGCTGCTGCGCCTCCTAAGAAACCCAAGGCTGGCCCTAAGCCTAACACTGTGTGCTATTACTGCAAGGGTGATGGGCACTGCAAGCGCAATTGCCCCAAGTACCTGGCCGATATGAAGAGCGGCCACGTCAAGAAGAAAGGTATATTTGATATACATGTTATTAATGTGTATCTTACTAGTAATCGTATTAGTGCTTGGGTATTTGACACTGGTTCGGTTGCTCACATTTGTAACTCGAAACAGGAACTACGGAATTAACGGAGACTAGCGAGGGACGATGTGATGATGCGCGTTGGAAATGGATCCAAGGTCGATGTGATCGCCGTCGGCACGCTCCCTCTACATCTACCTTTGGGATTAGTTTTAAATCTAAATAATTATTATTTGGTGCATGCGTTGAGCATGAACATTATATCTGGATCTTGTTTAATGCAAGACGGTTATTCGTTTAAGTCAGAGAATAATGGTTGTTCTATTTATATGAATAATATCTTTTATGGTCATACGCCTGAGATGAATGGTTTATACTTGTTAAATCTCGATAGTAGTGATACACATGTTCATAACATTGATGCTAAACGAATTAGATTGAATGATAATTCTACATATATGTGGCACTGTCGTCTTGGTCATATTGGAGTGAAGCGCATGAAGAAACTCCATTCCGATGGACTTCTTGAATCACTTGACTTTGAGTCACTTGATAGATGTGAAGCGCGTCTAATGGGAAAAATGACTAAGACTCCATTCTCTAGTACAATGGAGCGAGCTACAGACTTATTGGAAATCATACGTACCGGTATGTGTGGACGAATGTGTGTAGCATCACGCGGTGGTTATCGTTCTGTTCTAACCTTCAAGGATGATGTGAGTAGATATGGGTATATTTACTTTATGAAACATAAGTCCAAAATTTTTGAGAAGTTTAAGGAATTCCAAAGTGAAGTAGAAAATCAACGTAACAAGAAGATTAAGTTTATGCGTTCTGATTGCGGAGGCGAATATCTGAGTTATGAGTTTGGCATGCATTTAAATAAATACAGAATAATTTCACAGTTGACACCGCCAGGAACAGCACAGCGCAATGGTGTTTCCGAACATCGTAATCGAACTGGACATGGTTCGATCTATGATGTCTCTTACCGATTTGCTGTTATCGTTTTGGGGTTACACATTAGAGACTGCCGCATTCACTTTAAATAGGGCACCATCTAAATCCGTTGAAACGATACCGTATGAATTATGGTTTGGTAAGAAACCTAAGCTGTCATTCCTTAAAGTTTGGGGTTGGAAAGCTTATGTAAAGAAGTTACAACCTAACAAGCTAGAACCCAAAGAGGAGAAATGCATCTTCATAGGATACCCTAAAGAAACAATTGGGTATCTATATCTCTTATAAAGCAAAGCCCCACTAGAGGGTCATTTAAGTTGTCTCTCTCAACATGCAAGCTATCCACATCATCCATTTTATTAGCCATCCAACTGTCCATGTCATCCCCCACTAACATTCATTAATATTCTACATGCAAGCCACATCATCTATTTTTAAGCCATCCAATTATCCACATCATCAACTTTTAGCCGCCAACTACATAACCATTTTAAGTCAGTTTTTTTAAGTTAGCCTCTTGACTATTTATGCCAATTGAATCATGCATGTTCCTACAAATAACATCCTATTCCACTCAACTTATATCTTTTTGTTTTTTTACAAAATAGAGTTATCGGTGAAATTCCCACTGCAACGCGCAGGGTATCCTTCTAGTACCTTCTATCACAGATTCGAAGCAAAGTTTTTGTTGCCAAGAACAGACCCTTTCTTGAGAAGGAGTTTCTCACGAAAGAAGTGACCGGAAGGAAAGTAGAACTCGACGAGGTTATTGAACCTTCTCTCCGAGATCAGAGTAGCGTAGTGCCGGAAGATGTTCCTGTGCAACATGCACCGATAAGAGAGGAAGAAAATGATGATGATCATGAAACTTCGAACGAAGAAGCTACTGAACCTCGTACGAGGGCTCGTACCACTCCTGATTGTATGACCCCTGTCTAAATGTCATGATTGTGGATAACAATGATGAAGACCCTGCAACGTATGAGGAAGCAATGATGAGCCCAGATTCCAACAAATGGCAAGAAGCCATGAAATCCGAAATGGGATCCATGTATGATAACAAAGTATGGACTTTGGTAGACTTACCTGATAGCCACAAGGCTGTCGAGAATAAATGGATCTTCAAAAGAAAAATAGATGATGATGGTAATATTACTGTCTATAAAGCTCGACGTGTCGCGAAGGGGTTCCGAAAAATTCAAGGAGTTGACTACGATGAGACTTTCTCACCTGTAGCGAAGCTAAAGTCTGTGAGGATTTTGTTAGCAATCGCTGAATTTTTCAAATATGAGATTTGGCAGGTGGCTGTCAAAACGGCGTTCCTCAATGGTGACATTGAGGAAGAGTTGTATATGGTACAACCCAAAGGTTTTGTCGATCCTTAAAATGCTGACAAGGTATGCAAACTTAAGCGTTCCATTTATGGACTGAAGCAAGCATCCCGGAGTTGGAACTGACGCTTTGATAAGGTGATCAAAGACTTCGGGTTTATACAGACTCATGGTGAGGCTTGTATTTACAAGAAAGTGAGTGGGAGCTCTGTAGCATTCCTAATATTATATGTAGATGACATATTGTTGATTACTATAATATTTTTTTTTCGATGAAAGACCTTGGAGAAGCATCATATATTTTAGGCATCAGGATTTATAGAGATAGATCAAGACGCCTAATAGCGCTTTCACATATTACATACCTGGACAAAATTCTAAAAAAGTTTAGAATGGATGAAAGCAAGAAAGGGTTCTTGCCTATGTTGCCAGGTAAGGTCTTGAGTAAAACTCAAGGTCCGGCTACGGCAGAAGAAAGAGAGAGGATGAACAAGATCCCCTATGCCTCGACAGTAGGCTCTATCATGTATGCCATGCTGTGTATTAGACCGGATATCGCTCATGTTGTTAGTTTGACCAGCAGATATCAGAGTGATCCAGGAATGGAACAATGGACAGCGGTCAATAATATCCTGAAGTACTTGAAAAGGACTAAGGATATGTTTCTTTGTTATGGAGGTGACCAAGAGCTCCCTGTAACCAGTTACACCGATGCTAGTTGGAACACTGATCCAGATGACTCTAAGTTCAATTTGGATACGTGTTTATACTGAATGGTGCTGCAGTAAGCTGGATGAGTGCCAAGCAGAGCGTGGTGGCGAAATCATCAACTGAATCTGAATACGTAGCGACTTCGGAGGCTTCGTCAGAAGCAATATGGATGAAGAGGTTCAGTACTGAGCTTGGTGTGGTTCCTAGTTCATTGGACCCATTGACCATCTATTGTGATAACATGGGTGCCATAGCCAATGCACAAGAGCCAAGGTCACACAAGAAGCTGAAGCATATCAAGCTATGTTTTCATGTGATTCGCGAGTATGTTGAAGATGGTGGCATAAAGATTTGCAAAGTACACATAGATCTAAATGTGGCAGATCCGTTGACTAAAGCTCTCCCTAGAGCGAAGCATGACCTACTCAGAACGCCATGGGTGTTAGGTACCTTACCATGTAATCTAGATTATTGACTCTAGTGCAAGTGGGAGACTATTGGAGATATGCCCAAGAGGCAATAATAAAGTGGTTATTATTATATCTTTGTGTTTATGATAAATGTTTGCATCCCATGCTATAATTGTATTAACCGGAAACATTGATACAAGTGTGTTATGTAAAGAGAAAAGAGTCCCTAGTAAGCCTCTTGTAAAACTAGCTTATTGATTAATAGATGATCATGGTTTTCTGATCATGAACATTGGATGTTGTTAATAACAAGGTTATGTCATTGGGTGAATGATATAATGGGCACACACCCAAATAAGTGTAGCATAAGATCAAGTCATTAAGTTCATCTTGCTATAAGCTTTCGATACATAGTAACCTAGTCCTTCGACCATGAGATCATGTAAATCACTTACACCGGAAGGGTACTTTGATTACATCAAACGCCACTACGTTAATGAGTGGTTATAAAGATGGGATTGAGTAATCGGAAAGTATGAGTTGAGGCATATGGATCAAGAGTGGGATTTGTCCATCCTGATGACGGATAGATATACTCTGGGCCCTCTCGGTGGAATGTCTAATTAGCTTGCAAGCATGTGACAAGGTCACAAGAGATGACATACCACAGTACAAGTAAAGACTACTTGTCGGTAACGAGGTTGAACTAGGTATGGAGATACCGATGATCGAACCTCGGACAAGTAAAGTATTGTGTGACAAAAGGAATCAGTATCGTATGTTAATGGTTCAATCGATCACTAAGTTATCGCTGAATGTGTGGGAGCCATTATGGATCTCCAGGTCCCACTATTGGTTATTGATCGGAGAGGAGTCTCGATCATGTCCGCATAGTTCATGAACCGTAGGGTGACGCGCTTAAGGCTTGATGTCGTATAAGTAGATTCAGATTATGAGATGGAGACCAAATGTTGTTCGGAGTGTCGTATGTGAACCAGGACATCACGAGGAGGTCCGGAATGGTCCGCAGAATAATATTCATATAAGGGAAGTTAATTTCTGGGGTTCCAAAAAAGTTCGGGATTTTTCGGTGAAAGACCAAGAAGGTTCTAGAAGGTTCTGGAGGGTTCCCTAGTGGGCCCACGACCCTAGGAGTGGCCACATGGGCCGGGGGGTGCTGTCTTGCCCTAATGGACCAGGCGCACCAAGCCCTCAAGGCCCAGGCCGACCTCCCCTTTAGGGTTTCCCCAAACCCTAGGGGGGAAGACTTGAGGGGAAGAAAGCTCCCGCCTCTTTGGCCGCCGGCCCTAGATTGGATTGGGGCGTGGGGGGCCACACCAACCGACCCTCCCCCCTATATAAAGAGGGGAGGGGAAGGGGGCGCAGCCCTCTGTTGGCGTCCGAAACCCACCGGCGAGCAACGGCTAGCAACACGAAGAGCCGGGAACAACCTAGGGCTGCGGCTGGCCCTGGTCCCTCCGAGCGACGGCCCGCAAAGCTCCTGGTACGCACGTCCCGATGCTGGTGCAAGGGCGTGCCACCTGATCTATACCTGATCAGGAAGGTGATGGATTTGCTTCGCTTAGTTTCCTGCATGGCATACACGTAAATATTAAATACGAGCCTCGATCGGCTCTCAGGTTGCCCCGTGAATCGGCTCAAGGAGCCGATCCACCCATGACTCGTATGGGGTTTACGATTGCATGGTGGTCCTGCTTGATCAAAACAAAGCTAAAACGACCTACGACGATCTAGGGTTTTCACCGCATAATCGGAACATCCTACTCGTGATTGAGCCTGGCAGCCACGCACGGTGATAATAAACCGACCCTAGACAAGGCCTAAAAACCAACATTAAGTTGATCCCCGGAACATCTTGTCTAGGGTTAGCAAACTACACCCTACGTGCTACTGGATCCTTCAACCCGTTTGTAAGGCCTAACTATGCAGATATTAAACTAATCCTTGAAGGATCAAGGAGCGATCATAACGGATCGGATCTACTAAACAATGATCAAGCGAGGTGCCGCCCTTACACCTAAGAAAGGTGTAAGGGCAGCTAGACGTCTAAGGGTTGCATAGACGAAAACATGTAGCACGGTAAAGCAATGCTAACCCTAACACATCTATGATAACTACGTTGCTCGTCATCAAAAAGGCTTCAGCACGAGCAACGCATGAACAACGAATAAACGTATACTGCCTAGATCGCAAGAGGCGATCTAGGCAGCATGATGCTTACCCGGAAGAAACCCTCGAAACAAGGGGTTGGTGATGCGCCTAGATTGGTTTGTGATGAACGTGATTGTTGTTTTTCTTGATAACCCTAGATACATGTTTATAGTCCGTAGACTTTCTAACGTGGGAATAATCCCAACCGTGCACGAGCCAAACTCTAACTAACCGACACGTATCCTACTAGATTTACAGATACAAGGGCAAACTAGCCCAAACTTCGTGTACAAGGCCGGTTCACGTATTTCTTCCATGTATATTTGATACGTCTCCGACGTATCGATAATTTCTTATGTTCCATGCCACATTATTGATGTTATCTACATGTTTTATGCACACTTTATGTCATATTCGTGCATTTTCTGGAACTAACCTATTAACAAGATGCCGAAGTGCCAGTTGCTGTTTTCTGCTATTTTTGGTTTCAGAAATCCTAGTAACGAAATATTCTCGGAATTGGACAAAATCAACGCCCAGGGTCCTATTTTGCCATGAAGCTTCCAGAAGACCGAAGAGGAGACGAAGTGGGGCCACGAGGTGGCCACACCCTAGGGCGGCGCGGCCTGGCCCCTGGCCGCGCGGCCCTGTGGTGTGGGCCCCTCGTGCCGCTTCCTGACCTGCCCTTCCGCCTACTTAAAGCCTCCGTCGCGAAACCCCCAGTACCGAGAGCCACGATACGGAAAACCTTCCAGAGACGCCGCCGCCGCCAATCCCATCTCGGGGGATTCAGGAGATCGCCTCCGGCACCCTGCCGGAGAGGGGAATCATCTCCCGGAGGACTCTACGCCGCCATGGTCGCCTCCGGAGTGATGTGTGAGTAGTCTACCCCTGGACTATGGGTCCATAGCAGTAGCTAGATGGTTGTCTTCTCCCCATTGTGCTTCATTGTCGGATCTTGTGAGCTGCCTAACATGATCAAGATCATCTATCTGTAATTCTATATGTTGCGTTTCTTGGGATCCGATGAATAGAGAATACTTGTTATGTTGATTATCAAAGTTATGCCTATGTGTTGTTTATGATCTTGCATGCTCTCCGTTACTAGTAGATGCTCTGGCCAAGTAGATGCTTGTAACTCCAAGAGGGAGTATTTATGCTCGATAGTGGGTTCATGTCTCCGTGAATGCGGGAAGTGACAGAAATCTCTAAGATTATGGATGTGCTGTTGCCACTAGGGATAAAACATTGGTGCTATGTTCGAGGATATAGTCACTGATTACATTACGCGCAATACTTAATGCAATTGTCTGTTGTTAGCAACTTAATACTGGAGGGGGTTCGGATGATAACCTGAAGGTGGACTTTTTAGGCATAGATGCATGCTGGATAGCGGTCTATGTACTTTGTCGTAATGCCCAATTAAATCTCACAATACTCATCATAATATGTATGTGCATGGTCATGCCCTCTTTATTTGTCAATTGCCCAACTGTAATTTGTTCACCCAACATGCTGTTTATCTTATGGGAGAGACACCTCTAGTGAACAGTGGACCCCGGTCCAATTCTCTATACTGAAATGCAATCTACTGCAATACTGTTCTACTGTTTTCTGCAAACAATCATCATCCACACTATACATCTAATCCTTTGTTACAGCAAGCCGGTGAGATTGACAACCTCACTGTTTCGTTGGGGCAAAGTACTTTGGTTGTGTTGTGCAGGTTCCACGTTGGCGCCGGAATCCCTGGTGTTGCGCCGCACTACATCCCGCCGCCATCAACCTTCAACGTGCTTCTTGGCTCCTACTGGTTCGATAAACCTTGGTTTCATACTGAGGGAAAACTTGCCGCTGTACGCATCACACCTTCCTCTTGGGGTTCCCAACGGACGCGTGTTGAACGCGTATCAATATTCTTCAAGCCCAATCTTGATCGCGGCCCACCTCTGATCCGGTCAAATTCTGGTGATAATACATGCCCCCCTGGTTTTGGAATTGATAATTCCAAAATCACTGTGCTTTTTCTTCGTCGGGTCATGTCGTGGCAGAACAGAACCGTCGCAGTATCCTTCATCATGATGCCTGGCCTTCTCAACTTCTCCGCGTGATTTGACCGTTGTTTTTTTTTCTTTTTGGGCACCACCTCCTCGGAAACTGTTGTGGCATTGAATCTCCACTATATCCCCTTTATTTAACCACTCTGAACAGTTCGCCACTTCATCCCCTTGCTCTGTTCTGGCCATCGGCACCCAAAAATTCCCCATCTCCCGTAGCCATGTCTTCCTCTTCTTCCTCCTCCGCCTCGTCGGATCTTTCTTCCCAGTCCTTCTCCTCTTCGTCCTCCTCCAGCTCGTCGGTATTCTCTGATTCTTCCTCATCTCGTGAGCCAACGCCGGAGTGGGGCTCGCTGGCGGCGCACGACATCCTCGCCGCATCGGAGTGGGACAAGGAGGACCACGAGCCCTATGTCTGGTCTGAGGACGACAAGTCCTTGACCAGCGGCGATGACGACCTTCAGTTCCTCGCCAATGGGGAGCTGGAAGCGACGAGCGAGGACGACTCGTTCTCCTGGGACGGCTACACCTCCTCCGAAGAGGAGGAAGAAGAAGACGACAACGACTCCCTCGAGGACTATCCGCCGGCGAAGCGCTTCCGCGCCGGGTCGGATGATGACGATGACGACGACGACGAGGAGGAGGCTCCCATAGAGGGCTATGGGAGCAGTGACGAGGAGCTCACCGGTAGCAGCGCCGACGAGAGCTCCGATGACGAGGGCAGCGATGGCCCGTAGAGTAGGGTCTACTAGTATAGGTCTAGTAGTAGATTGGCCAATAGGCCCTTCTTTTGTTCTTCCTCCCTTGAGCAATCGGCTCTTTCTTTGTAAGAAATCCTCTTATTAATGAAGAAAATATTCCTCTATTAATTTTTGCTCCTTTGTCGATTTTGCCGATTGTCAAACGAAGTCGATACACAAAGAACCGATGGCAGGGCATCGGCTTATGCCATAAACATGCTTTAAGGCCATAAAAGTTGCCTATTCACACGGTCAACAGATCCAATTCGTGTCTACGCCATCTCCCAGTCTCAAACGCACAGATTCAGCAAAATCCACAGGAAAATTACCTTCGATGCCATGAACTCTGGCATGAAACCGATCTGTTAATCCGCTCCATTGAGTTTTGTTCCTCTAGAGTCGATGGTTACACATCGGCTTTTTCGTTATTCTAAAGTCGATGTCCATGCATCGGCTGTACTGATATCCATATTTCTCAAGTCGACGTCTGCGCATCGGCTATGATTTGTATATAAATTTTTTTTTACTGGCCGATTTCATGAATCGGCCCCCATATTTCATTTACTGGTCATCCCACATGCTTGGGAAATATTTCTTGAGATGTTGACCATTGACAGCTACTGGGAACTTAGCACCGTCCAGCTGCTCTAACATGTATGCATTACCCTTCAATGCCTGGACGACTTTATATGGGCCGTGCCAATTAGGAGACCATTTACCATACGCTTTATCCTTGGTTCCCAATGGCAACACAGCTTCCCATACTAGATCACCAACTTGAAACTCCTTTGGTCTCACCTTCTTATTGTATGCACGAGCTACCCTAGCTTTATTCTCTTTAATCTTCTCCAACGACCAAAGTCTAAGTTCCGTTGCATCCTCAATAGTGTCACTCATCAAAGCTGCATATTCTTCAGCTGTTAGATCATTCTGAAATGTGACACGTCTTGATCCAGCCGTAATTTCCCAAGGCAATACGGCTTCCTGCCCATAGACAAGCTGGTAAGGCGAAGTCTTTATGGCTCCATGGCATGACATGCGGTAGGCCCACAAAGCTTCTGACAGTGTTTCATGCCAAACCCTAGGGTTCTCGTCAATCTTCCTCTTGATCAGCTTGATCAGGCTCTGATTAGACGCTTCGGCTTGCCCGTTGGCTTGAGCATAGTATGGAGATGATCGGATCAGCTTGATCCCCATGTCATCGCAGAATTTTCTGAATTCTTTAGAAATAAAGACCGAACCTCCATCGGTCGTGATTGTTTGGGGAATCCCGAACCTATGAATGACGTGTTCTTTGACAAATTTGATAACATCTTCTGATTTTACCTTCTTCATAGGAACGGCCTCCACCCACTTGGTGAAGTAATCTGTAATGGCCAGAATCCACTCGTGGCCTTTGCTTGACGCAGGATGGATTTTGCCGATCATATCCATGCCCCAACCTCGAAATGGCCAAGGCTTGATGATAGGGTTCATCGCTGACGCGGGTACCATCTGAATCTTCCCGAACATCTGACACGCTTGGCATCCCTTGTAGTACTTGAAGCAATCCTCAAGCATAGTGGGCCAATAAAACCCTGATCGCCTAATCAACCACATCATCTTATGAGCCGATTGGTGAGTTCCACAGGCGCCTTCATGCACCTCATGTAAGAGCCGATTAGACTCAGTTGGTCCCAGGCACTTGAGTAGTAACCCTTCCAACGTCCTGTAGAACATGTCATTTCCTATAACGACATATTTCATGGCCTTGTATCTTATCCGTTTAGGTGCCCCCCGAGCCGAATCCTTCAAGTAATTGAAGATATCGGCTCTCCAATCGTCCTGTTCCAGCAACTGCACCTGAACTTCTGACCCATCTGGTATGTCCTTGTACCCTGACGCCATTTGCGCGAGATCATTGGCGTCGGTATTCTGAGATCTTGGGACCCAAGTGAAATTGATGTACCGAAAATGTGTCATCAGCTCACGACATTCCATCCAATATGGGAAGAGCGACTCACTCTCGCACTTGTATTCGTCCGTGAGCTGGGAAATCACCAACTTCGAGTCTCCAAAAAGCTCAACCGCTTCTGCCCCGGCTTCAAGCAGCAACTCCAGCCCCTTGCGTATTGCCTCATACTCAACAACATTGTTTGTGCAAGGGGTAGATAGTCTGATAGAGAAGGAGTAGGTTGCCCCCCGAGGCGACACGAGCAGAATGCCGATGCCACAACCATCATCACAAGCCGATCCATCGAAGAACATAGCCCATGCACGTATAGATAGTGCTGCTATATTAGTATTGATCTATTCAGCTATGAGATCGGCCAACGCTTGTCCCTTGACTGCTTTTGCAGGCTGATACCGGAGATCAAACTCCGATAACGCAAACATCCACTTACCAAGTCGGCCTTTCAAAACAGGAGCCGACAGCATGTGCTTGACAACGTCTGACTTGCATATGATGATTATTTCTGCCGTCAAAAGGATGTGATGGAGCTTGGTGCAAGTGAAGAATAGGCAGAGGCATAACTTCTCGACCTCAGGATACCTTGTCTCGGCATCCAACATCCTTCTGCTGAGGTAGAATACAACCTTTTCAACACCCTCATAGAGTTGCACCACCACTGAAGCAATGGACGTGTCAGCTACTGATAGGTAGATATAGAACGGCCTGTCCTGCTGAGGCGGAACTAACACAGGCGGTGTTGTTAGATACCGCTTAATCTCGTCAAACGCCTGCTGCTGTTCTGCCCCCCAGTGAAACTCGTCATCAGATTTAATCTTGACCAACGCCATGAACGGCTCAATTCGTCCTGAGAGATTAGAGATGAATAGCCGGACGAAATTGGTCTTGCCGATCAGACGTTGGAGCTCCTTCTTCGTGGTAGGCGGCTGCATGGTACGTACTGCCTCCTGACTTTTTAGGCCGATCTCAATTCCTCGTTCATGAACAAGAAAACCTAGGAACTGACCGGCCGTCACGCCAAAGGCACACTTCTTTGGATTCATTCTGAGTCCGAACTTCCGAGTTCGGTCTAGGATGCGTCGCAAATCATCCAAGTGTCCTTCCATGGAGACAGACTTGACCACCACGTCGTCGATGTAGATTTCCACCAACTTGCCGATCAGATCATGAAAAATATAATTCATGGCTCGTTGGTACGTCGCACCGGCATTCTTCAAACCAAAAGTCATGACCACATATTCGAACAAGCCCACTGATCCTGTTACTCGGAATGCAGTCTTGTGTATATCTTCTGGGGCCATAAAAATCTGGTTGTAGCCGGCATTGCCATCCATGAAACTCAACACCTTGTGGCCAGCAGCTGCGTTGATCAATGTTTCTGCCACAGGCATTGGATATTCATCCTTTGGAGTGGCTCTGTTGAGATCTCGGAAATCTATAGCCACACACCATCGGCCGTCCTTTTTCTCCACAGGTACAATACTGGAGATCCATTCAGCATACCTGCATGGCCTGATGAACCCGGCGGCCAACATTTTCTCGATCTCTTTCTTGACTTCTTCGAGAATTTCGGCCTTCATCTGACGTGCTCGTTGTTGGTATGGCCGAAATCCTTTCTTTAGAGGGAGCCGATGCTCAATGATGCTCCTGTCTAGCCCAGGCATCTCTGTATAATCCCATGCAAAGCAATCTGGGTACTCTTTTAATAGAGCTATCATCTGGCTCCTGAGATGTGGATCTAACTTCTTGCTGATGAAGGTTGGTCGTGGCTTATCCCCAGGACCAATGTCGACTTCTTCTAGCTCATCAGCCGATGTAAACCCATACCCTAGCTTTCTGTCACCTGTTAGATCGACACTGAACACAGGCAAAACGTATGGCAAGGATAATATGGGCCGATTGCTGGAATCGGCCCCCATCTTGATTGCACTGCTCAAAAGAGGTTTACATCTTGTTCGTGCTTCACTATGACTACGTGACATACTTGAGACAAGATCATTACTTTTTATTTTTTGGGGCCGATCACAAGGATCGGCCTTCCCATGTACGTTCATAGACTTTGCTCTTGTTACACGGTCAGGCCAGTGGATAAGACCAGCCTCACCCCGTTTTTTGACACGTTGATGTACTCGCAGTCATCCAAAGTGATGCCTGAGAGTGGCTCTTGGCCTTCCGTCTCCCAAACGTTCATGCCAGCCGTTGAAATCTCGGCTGTATCGTCTGCATGGACGACTTCTACTTCATCTCCATCCCACTGTATTAGGCATTGGTGCATCGTAGATGGAATGCAACAGTCGGCGTGGATCCAATCTCTCCCTAGCAGGATAGCGTAAGTGCTCTTGCTATCGACAATGAAGAATGTCGTAGGGATGGTTTTCCTCCCTACGGTCAGATCCACGTTCAGAACACCTTGTGCATCGGATGCTTGGCCGTTGAAATCGCTCAGTGTAACGTTGGTCTTGATCAGATCCGAGCTAGAGCGTCCCAACCGACGTAGCATGGAGTATGGCATGATGTTGACTGCCGCTCCGGTGTCCACCAGCATCCTATTGACAGGCTGCCCATTGATATAACCTCGTAAGTACAGGGCCTTCAGGTGTCTGTAGCTTCTTTCACGTGGCTTCTCAAAGATAACTGGCCGTGGGCCACAGTCGAGTTGTGCCACAGGTGCTTCGTCTAATCCTGGAGCACAAAACTCCACTGGAAGGATGAACAGCATGTTTGTACTAGCCGATGTCTCATCATCGGCTTTCCTTTTCTTAGGGCGCCACTCCATCTTTTGTGGTCGACCCTCTTCATCCAGGGTTCGTTGAATTTTCGCGGCCAGATCAGGCCGTGCCATCCTTAGCGTGTGCAGGTATAACCTTTCGGCTTCCTCCAAGCCACGCAGTCGCTGAACCCTACGCTTTTGGGAACGGCTGAGTCCATCAGGGCACCACCTTGGCCGGTGGTACTTGTCCTCTTCTCCTTCGTAGTCATCTTCTAACTCCTCGACGTCTTCTTCCCGAGAGGACTCAGTTTGCTTGTTCCTAGATGGGAGAGGCCCTAGACGTTTGAACACTGACACGTCTGTTGCACCCTTCTTCTTCTGTCTACATTCTGGGCAGTTGCCGATTGTGGGCAATCGGCTCATTCCTGAATCCCAGCAGTGTTTGAAGAAAGGACAGTCCCAGTGCTTGTCCACGTCATCTTGTTCTCTTGACCTTTCCTTGGCACGGCGCTCGTATCTCTCCTCATCGCGATCATGCCGACGATGTCTCCTGGCGTCCCTGCTAGCTAGACGATCCCTTTCATCGTCGCTGTTGTACCGCCGGCGCTGGTCGTACTGACTTACAAATTTATTGAGGACATGATCAGAGAGAGGTCGTTGATATCGCACATTCTTTACTTCTCCCTCTGTGATGTAGCGTTTGCCATCGTGCCGGAGCCGATCGCGTGGAGCGGCTTCCTCTTTGTCCTTGCTATGAGAGCGGCTGCCCTCGCCTTTGTTCTTACCAGAGTGGTGCCCAGGCTCAACCATGTTAATGCTTACCGAGAAACCTGGTTGGCACCCCTCGGGGTAAGCGTATTCCACCGTGTTAACGGCGGGGAAGGGGTGTGTGTCGACTTTCATGGCGTACTGGTTGAAAATTAGACGTCCTTGTTCTATCGCCATTTGGATCTGCTGACGCCACACCCTGCAGTCGTTGGTGGTATGGGAGAACGTGTTATGTGATGGCGTGTAACTCACACGTTCGTTGGGAACCCCAAGAGGAAGGTATGATGAGCACAGCAGCAAGTTTTCCCTCAGAAAGAAACCAAGGTTTATCGAACTAGGAGGAGCCAAGAAGCACGTTGAAGGTTGATGGCGGCGGGATGTAGTGCGGCGCAACACCAGGGATTCCGGCGCCAACGTGGAACCTGCACGACACAACCAAAGTACTTTGTCCCAACGAAACAGTGAGGTTGTCAATCTCACCGGCTTGCTGTAACAAAGGATTAACCGTATTGTGTGGAAGGTGATTGTTTGCAGAAAACAGTAAAACAGTATTGCAGTAGATTGTATTTCAGTAAAGAGAATTGGACCGGGGTCCACAGTTCACTAGAGGTGTCTCTCCCATAAGATAAACAGCATGTTGGGTGAACAAATTACAGTTGGGCAATTGACAAATAAAGAGAGCATGACCATGCACATACATATCATGATGAGTATAGTGAGATTTAATTGGGCATTACGACAAAGTACATAGACCGCCATCCAACTGCATCTATGCCTAAAAAGTCCACCTTCAGGTTATCATCCGAACCCCCTCCAGTATTAAGTTGCAAAGCAACAGACAATTGCATTAAGTATGGTGCGTAATGTAATCAACAACTACATCCTTAGACATAGCATCAATGTTTTATCCCTAGTGGCAACAGCACAACACAACCTTAGAACTTTCATCCTTGTCCCGGTGTCAATGCGAGGCATGAACCCACTATCGAGCATAAATACTCCCTCTTGGAGTTACAAGCATCTACTTGGCCAGAGCATCTACTAGTAACGGAGAGCATGCAAGATCATAAACAACACATAGATATAACTTTGATAATCAACATAACAAGTATTCTCTATTCATCGGATCCCAACAAACGAAACATATAGAATTACAGATAGATGATCTTGATCATGTTAGGCAGCTCACAAGATCCGACAATGATAGCACAATGGGGAGAAGACAACCATCTAGCTACTGCTATGGACCCATAGTCCAGGGGTAGACTACTCACACATCACACCGGAGGCGACCATGGCGGCGTAGAGTCCTCCGGGAGATGATTCCCCTCTCCGGCAGGGTGCCGGAGGCGATCTCCTGGATCCCCCGAGATGGGATCGGCGGCGGCGGCGTCTCTGGAAGGTTTTCCGTATCGTGGCTCTCGGTACTGGGGGTTTCGTCACGGAGGCTTTAAGTAGGCGGAAGGGTAGGTCAAGAGGCGGCGCGAGGGGCCCAGACCATAGGGCCGCGCGGCCAGGGCAGGGGCCGCGCCGCCCTATGCTCTGGCTGCCTCGTGGCCCCTCTTCGTCTCGTCTTCGGACTTCTGGAAGCTTCGTGGAAAAATAGGCCCCTGGGCGTTGATTTCGTCCAATTCCGAGAATATTTCCTTACTAGGATTTCTGAAACCAAAAACAGCAGAAAACAGCAACTGGCACTTCGGCATCTTGTTAATAGGTTAGTTCCAGAAAATGCACTAATATGACATAAAGTGTGCATAAAACATGTAGATAACATCAATAATGTGGCATGGAACATAAGAAATTATCGATACGTCGGAGACGTATCAGCATCCCCAAGCTTAGTTCTGCTCGTCCCGAGCAGGTAAAACGATAACACAGATAATTTCTGGAGTGACATGCCATCATAATCTTGATCATACTATTTGTAAAGCATATGTAGTGAATGCAGCGATCAAAACAATGTATATGACATGAGTAAACAAGTGAATCATAAAGCAAAGACTTTTCATGAATAGCACTTTAAGACAAGCATCAATAAGTCTTGCATAAGAGTTAACTCATAAAGCAATAATTCAAAGTAAAGGCATTGAAGCAACACAAAAGAAGATTAAGTTTCAGCGGTTGCTTTCAACTTGTAACATGTATATCTCATGGATATTGTCAACATAGAGTAATATAATAAGTGCAATAAGCAAGTATGTAGGAATCAATGCACAGTTCACACAAGTGTTTGCTTCTTGAGGTGGAGAGAAATAGGTGAACTGACTCAACATTGAAAGTAAAAGAATTGTCCTCCATAGAGGAAAAGCATCGATTGCTATATTTGTGCTAGAGCTTTGATTTTGAAAACATGAAACAATTTTGTCAACGGTAGTAATAAAGCATATGTATCATGTAAATTATATCTTATAAGTTGCAAGCCTCATGCATAGTGTACTAATAGTGCCCGCACCTTGTCCTAATTAGCTTGGACTACCGGATCATCACAATGCACATGTTTTGACCAAGTGTCACAAAGGGGTACCTCTATGCCGCATGTACAAAGGTCTAAGGAGAAAGCTCGCATTGGATTTCTCGCTATTGATTATTCTTCAACTTAGACATCCATACCGGGACAACATAGACAACAGATAATGGACTCCTCTTTTATGCATAAGCATGTAACAACAATTAATAATTTTCTCATATGAGATTGAGGATATATGTCCAAAACTGAAACTTCCACCATGGATCATGGCTTTAGTTAGCGGCCCAATGTTCTTCTCTAACAATATGCATGCTTAACCATAGGGTGGTAGATTGCTCTTACTTCAGACAAGATGAACATGCATAGCAACTCACATGAAATTCAACAATGAATAGTTGATGGCGTCCCCAGTGAACATGGTTATCGCACAACAAGCAACTTAATAAGAGATAAAGTGCATAATTACATATTCAATACCACAATAGTTTTTAAGCTATTTGTCCCATGAGCTATATATTGCAAAGGTGAATGATGGAATTTTAAAGGTAGCACTCAAGCAATTTACTTTGGAATGGCGGAAAATACCATGTAGTAGGTAGGTATGGTGGACACAAGTGGCATAGTGGTTAGCTCAAGTATTTTGGATGCATGAGAAGTATTCCCTCTCGATACAAGGTTTAGGCTAGCAAGGCTTATTTGAAACAAACACAAGGATGAACCGGTGCAGCAAAACTCACATAAAAGACATATTGAAAACATTATAAGACTCTACACCGTCTTCCTTGTTGTTCAAACTCAATACTAGAAATTATCTAGACCTTAGAAAACCAAATATGCAAACCAAATTTTAGCATGCTCTATGTATTTCTTCATTAATGGGTGCAAAGCATATGATGCAAGAGCTTAATCATGAGCACAACAATTGCCAAGTATCACATTACCCAAGACATTAATAGCAATTACTACATGTATCATTTTCCAATTCCAACCATATAACAATTTAACGAAGAAAAAACTTCGCCATGAATACTATGAGTAGAAACCAAGGACATACTTGTCCATATGCTACAGCGGAGCGTGTCTCTCTCCCATAAAGTGAATGCTAGGATCCATTTTATTCAAACAAAACAAAAACAAAAACAAACCGACGCTCCAAGAAAAAGCACATAAGATGTGATGGAATAAAAATATAGTTTCAGGGGAGGAACCTGATAATGTTGTTGATGAAGAAGGGGATGCCTTGGGCATCCCCAAGCTTAGACGCTTGAGTCTTCTTAATATATGCAGGGGTGAACCACCGGGGCATCCCCAAGCTTAGAGCTTTCACTCTCCTTGATCATGTTGCATCATACTCCTCTCTTGATCCTTGAAAACTTCCTCAACACCAAACTCGAAACAACTCATTAGAGGGTTAGTGCACAATAAAAATTAACATATTCAGAGGTGACACAATCATTCTTAACACTTCTGGACATTGCATAAAGCTACTGGACATTAGTGGATCAAAGAAATTCATCCAACATAGCAAAAGAGGCAATGCGAAATAAAAGGCAGAATCTGTCAAAACAGAACAGTTCGTATTGACGAATTTTAAAATGGCACCAGACTTGCTCAAATGAAAATGCTCAAATTGAATGAAAGTTGCGTACATATCTGAGGATCATGCACGTAAATTGGCTTAATTTTCTGAGCTACCTACAGGGAGGTGGACCCAGATTCGTGACAGCAAAGAAATCTGGAACTGCGCAGTAATCCAAATCTAGTACTTACTTTTCTATCAACGGCTTAACTTGGCACAACAAAACACAAAACTAAGATAAGGAGAGGTTGCTACAGTAGTAAACAACTTCCAAGACACAAAATAAAAACAAAGTACTGTAGGTAAAATAACACATGGGTTATCTCCCAAGAAGTTCTTTCTTTATAGCCATTAAGATGGGCTCAGCAGTTTTAATGATGCACTCGCAAGAAATAGTATTTGAAGCAAAAGAGAGCATCAAGAGGCAAATTCAAAAAAAATTTAAGCCTAACATGCTTCCTATGAAAAGGAATCTTGTACACAAATAAATTCATGAAAAGCAAAGTGACAAGATCAGGAAGATAAAACAAGTGTAGTTTCGAAAATTTCAGCACATAGAGAGGTGTTTTAGTAACATGAAAATTTCTACAACCATATTTTCCTCTCTCATAATAACTTTCAGTAGCATCATGAGCAAACTCAACAATATAACTATCACATAAAGCATTCTTATCATGAGTCTCATGCATAAAATTATTACTCTCCACATAGGCATAATCAATTTTATTAGTTGTAGTGGGAGCAAATTCAACAAAGTAGCTATCATTATTATTCTCATCATCAAATATAGGAGGCATATTGTAATCATAATCAAATTTATCCTCCATAACAGGCGGTACTAAAAGACCAATATCATTATCATAAATAGGAGGCAAAGTATCATCAAAGTAAATTTTCTCCTCAATGCTTGGGGGAATAAAAAGATCATGAAAACCAGCTTCCCCAAGCTTAGAACTTTCTATATTATTATCAACAATGGTGTTCAAAGCGTTCATACTAATATTACTACCAGCATGCAAATAAGATTCCATAGGTTTTTTAATTTTCGCATCAAACAATCCATGTTTTAAATCAGGAAATAGAAATAGAAGCTCATTCTTGTCCATTATGCCAAACTAGTGAAATAAAAAACATGCATGATATTAAGTAAAGTAAAACAAGTAACTAATTTTTTTGTGTTTTGATTTAGTGTAGCAAACAAAGTAGTAAATAAAACTAAGCAAGACAAAAACAAAGTAAAGAGATTGAGAAGTGGAGACTCCCCTTGCAGCGTGTCTTGATCTCCCCGGCAACGGCGCCAGAAATTTAGCTTGATGGCGTGTAACTCACACGTTCGTTGGGAACCCCAAGAGGAAGGTATGATGAGTGATACGTCTCCGACGTATCGATAATTTCTTATGTTCCATGCCACATTATTGATATTATCTACATGTTTTATGCACACTTTATGTCATATTCATGCATTTTCTGGAACTAACCTATTAACAAGATGCCGAAGTGCCAGTTCCTGTTTTCTGCTGTTTTTGGTTTCAGAAATCCTAGTAACGAAATATTCTCGGAATCGGACGAAATCAACGCCCAGGTTCCTATTTTACCCGGAAGCATCCAGAACACACGAGAACCGCCAGAGAAGGGAGGCAGGGCCACCACACCACACCCCGGCGCGGCCTAGGGGGGGGGCGCGCCCCCCTAGGGTGTGGGCCCCCCTTCGACCTTCCTGCGCCGCCTCTCTGCCTATAAAAAGCCCCTGGATCAGAAAACCCTACACCAATTGACGAAAACCACGAAAACCTTCCAGAGCCGCCGCCATCGCGAGGCCAAGATCTGGGGGACAGGATCTCTGTTCCGGCATGCTGCCGGAGCGGGGAAGTGCCCCCGGAAGGCTTCTCCATCGACACCGCTGCCATCTCCACTGCCATCTTCATCACCGCTGCTGCTCCCATGAGGAGGGAGTAGTTCTCCATCGAGGCTCGGGGCTGTACCGGTAGCTATGTGGTTAATCTCTCTCCATGTACTTCAATACAATGATCTCATGAGCTGCTTTACATGATTGAGATTCATCTGAGTTTTGTATCACAATTTATCTATGTGCTACTCTAGTGATGTGTTATTAAAGTAGTTCTATTCCTCCTGCACGTGTGTAAAGGTGACAGTGTGTGCACCGTGTTAGTACTTGGTTTGTGCTATGATCATGATCTCTTGTAGATTATGGAGTTAACTATTGCTATGATAATATTGATGAGATCTATTCCTCCTACATATGCATGAAGGTGACAGTGTGCATGCTATGCTAGTACTTGGTTTAGTAGCGTTGATCTATCTTACACTTAAGGTTACTTAAACATGAGCATTATTGTGGAGCTTGTTAACTCCGGCATTGAGGGTTCGTGTAATCCTACGCAATGTGTTCATCATCCAACAAAAGTGTAGAGTATGCATTTATCTATTCTGTTATGTGATCAATGTTGAGAGTGTCCACTAGTGAAAGTGTAATCCCTAGGCCTTGTTCCTAAATACTGCTGAGTTACTACTTTGCTTGTTTCTTGTTTACTGCGTTACTACTGCTGCAACACTACCACCATCAACTACGCGCCAAGCACTTGTCTGGCACCGTTGCTACTGCTCATATATATTCATACCACCTGTATTTCACTATCTCTTCGCCGAACTAGTGCACCTATTTGGTGTGTTGGGGACACAAGAGACTTCTTGCTTTGTGGTTGCAGGGTTGCATGAGAGGGATATCTTTGACCTCTTCCTCCCTGAGTTCGATAAACCTTGGGTATCCACTTAAGGGAAACTTGCTGCTGTTCTACAAACCTCTGCTCTTGGAGGCCCAACACTGTCTACAGGAAAGGAGGGGGAACGTAGACATCAAGCACTTTTCTGGCGCCGTTGCCGGGGAGGAAAGGTAAAAGGCACTCATACTACGGTCTCAGGTAAAGTATTTTTCTGGCGCCGTTGTGTGTGTGCTCGAAGCTATTTCCTTTAGATCCTGCAATTGCATCTTTTTGTTTCTTGTTTACACTAGTTTGGCATAATGTACAAGAGTGAGCTTCTTGTTCTATTTCCTGATTTAAAACATGGATTGTTTGATGTGAAAATTAAAAAACCTATGAAATCTTCTTTGCATGCTGGTAGTAATATTAGTATGAACGCTTTGAACACCATTGTTGCTAATGATATAGAAAGTTCTAAGCTTGGGGAAGCTGGTTTTCATGATATTTTTAGTCCCCCAAGCATTGAGGAGAAAATTTTCTTTGATGATACTTTGCCTCCTATATATGATGATTATAATGATAGTAGTCTTTTGTTGCCACCTGTTATGGAGGATAAATTTGATTATGATTACAATATGCCTCCTATATATGATAGCTACTTTGTTGAATTTGCTCCCACTACAACTAATAAAATTGATTATGCCTATGTGGAGAGTAATAATTTTATGCATGAGACTCATGATAAGAATGTTTCATTTGATAGTTATATTGTTGAGTTTGCTCATGATGCTACTGAAAGTTATTATGAGAGAGGAAAATATGGGTGTGGAAATTTTCATGTTACTAAAACACCTCTCTATGTGCTGAAATTTTTGAAGCTACACTTGTTTTATCTTCCTATGCTTGTCACTTTGCTCTTCATGAACTTGTTTATTTACAAGATTCCTTTGCATAGGAAGCATGTTAGACTTAAATGTGTTTTGAATTTGCCTCTTGATGCTCTCTTTTGCTTCAAATACTACTTCTTGCGAGTGCATCATTAAAACTGCTGAGCCCATCTTAATGGCTATAAAGAAAAGAACTTCTTGGGAGATAACTCATGTGTTATTTTGCTACAGTATTTTGTTTTATATTTGTGTCTTGGAAGTTGTTTACTACTGTAGCAACCTCTCCTTATCTTAGTTTTGTGTTTTGTTGTGCCAAGTTAAGCCGTTGATAGAAAAGTAAGTACTAGATTTGGATTACTGCACAGTTCCAGATTTCTTTGCTGTCACGAATCTGGGTCCACCTCCCTGTAGGTAGCTCAGAAAATTATGCCAATTTACGTGCATGATCCACAGATATGTACGCAACTTTCATTCAATTTGAGCATTTTCATTTGAGCAAGTCTGGTGCCATTTTAAAATTCGTCAATACGAACTGTTCTGTTTTGACAGATTCTGCCTTTTATTTCGCATTGCCTCTTTTGCTATGTTGGATGAATTTCTTTGATCCATTAATGTCCAGTAGCATTATGCAATGTCCAGAAGTGTTAAGAATGATTGTGTCACCTCTGAATATGTTAATTTTTATTGTGCACTAACCCTCTAATGAGTTGTTTCGAGTTTGGTGTGGAGGAAGTTTTCAAGGGTCAAGAGAGGAGGATGATATACTATGATCAAGAAGAGTGAAAGCTCTAAGCTTGGGGATGCACCCGGTGGTTCACCCCTGCATATATCAAGAAGACTCAAGCATCTAAGCTTGGGGATGCCCAAGGCATCCCCTTCTTCATCGACAAATTATCAGGTTCCTTCTCTTGAAACTATATTTTTATTCGGTCACATCTTATGTGCTTTACTTGGAGCGTCTGTATGTTTCTTGTTTTTATTTTTGTTTGAATAAATGATTGTGTGGGAGAGAGACACGCTCCGCTGGTTCGTATGAACACATGTGTTCTTAGCTCATAGTATTCATGGCGAAGTTTCTTCTTCGTTAAATTGTTATATGGTTGGAATTGGAAAATGATACATGTAGTAATTGCTATTAATGTCTTGGGTAATGTGATACTTGGCAATTGTTGTGCTCATGTTTAAGCTCTTGCATCATATGCTTTGCACCCATTAATGAAGAAATACATAGAGCATGCTAAAATTTGGTTTGCATATTTGGTTTCTCTAAGGTCTAGATAATTTCTAGTATTGAGTTTGAACAACAAGGAAGACGGTGTAGAGTCTTATAAATGTTTTCAATATGTCTTTTATGTGAGTTTTGCTGCACCGGTTCATCCTTGTGTTTGTTTCAAATAAGCCTTGCTAGCCTAAACCTTGTATCGAGAGGGAATACTTCCCATGCATCCAAAATACTTGAGCCAACCACTATGCCATTTGTGTCCACCATACCTACCTACTACATGGTATTTCCTGCCATTCCAAAGTAAATTGCTTGAGTGCTACCTTTAAAATTCCATCATTCACCTTTGCAATATATAGCTCATGGGACAAATAGCTTAAAAACTATTGTGGTATTGAATATGTAATTATGCACTTTATCTCTTATTAAGTTGCTTGTTGTGCGATAACCATGTTTACTGGGGAACGCCATCAACTCATTGTTGAATTTCATGTGAGTTGCTATGCATGTTCGTCTTGTCTGAAGTAAGGGCGATCTACTCTGAGTTGAATGGTTTGAGCATGCATATTGTGAGAGAAGAACATTGGGCCGCTAACCGAAGCCATGTTCCATGGTGGAAGTTTCAGTTTTGGACAAACATCCTCAAATCTCTAATGAGAAAAGAATTAATTGTTGTTGAATGCTTAAAGCATTAAAAGAGGAGTCCATTATCTGTTGTCTATGTTGTCCCGGTATGGATGTCTAAGTTGAGAATAATCAAAAGCGAGAAATCCAATGCGAGCTTTCTCCTTAGACCTTTGTACAGGCGGCATAGAGGTACCCCTTTGTGATACTTGGTTAAAGCATATGTATTGCGGTGATAATCCAGGTAGTCCAAGCTAATTAGGACAAGGTGCGGGCACTATTAGTACACTATGCATGAGGCTTGCAACTTATAAGATATAATTTACATGATGCATATGCTTTATTACTACCGTTGACAAAATTGTTTCATGTTTTCAAAATCAAAGCTCTAGCACAAATATAGCAATCGATGCTTTTCCTCTATGAGGACCATTCTTTTACTTTCAATGTTGAGTCAGTTCACCTATTTCTCTCCACCTCAAGAAGCAAACACTTGTGTGAACTATGCATTGATTCCTACATACTTGCTTATTGCACTTATTATATTACTCTATGTTGACAATATCCATGAGATATACATGTTACAAGTTGAAAGCAACCGCTGAAACTTAATCTTCATTTGTGTTGCTTCAATACCTTTACTTTGAATTATTGCTTTATGAGTTAACTTTTATGCAAGACTTATTGATGCTTGTCTTGAAGTGCTATTCATGAAAAGTCTTTGCTATATGATTCACTTGTTTACTCATGTCATACACATTGTTTTGATCGCTGCATTCACTACATATGCTTTACAAATAGTATGATCAAGATTATGATGGCATGTCACTCCAGAAATTATCTTTGTTATCGTTTTACCTGCTCGGGACGAGCAGAACTAAGCTTGGGGATGCTGATACGTCTCCGACGTATCGATAATTTCTTATGTTCCATGCCACATTATTGATATTATCTACATGTTTTATGCACACTTTATGTCATATTCGTGCATTTTCTGGAACTAACCTATTAACAAGATGCCGAAGTGCCAGTTCCTGTTTTCTGCTGTTTTTGGTTTCAGAAATCCTAGTAACGAAATATTCTCGGAATCGGACGAAATCAACGCCCAGGTTCCTATTTTACCCGGAAGCATCCAGAACACACGAGAACCGCCAGAGAAGGGAGGCAGGGCCACCACACCACACCCCGGCGCGGCCTAGGGGGGGGCGCGCCCCCCTAGGGTGTGGGCCCCCCTTCGACCTTCCTGCGCCGCCTCTCCGCCTATAAAAAGCCCCTGGATCAGAAAACCCTACACCAATTGACGAAAACCACGAAAACCTTCCAGAGCCGCCGCCATCGCGAGGCCAAGATCTGGGGGACAGGATCTCTGTTCCGGCACGCTGCCGGAGCGGGGAAGTGCCCCCGGAAGGCTTCTCCATCGACACCGCTGCCATCTCCACCGCCATCTTCATCACCGCTGCTGCTCCCATGAGGAGGGAGTAGTTCTCCATCGAGGCTCGGGGCTGTACCGGTAGCTATGTGGTTAATCTCTCTCCATGTACTTCAATACAATGATCTCATGAGCTGCTTTACATGATTGAGATTCATCTGAGTTTTGTATCACAATTTATCTATGTGCTACTCTAGTGATGTGTTATTAAAGTAGTTCTATTCCTCCTGCACGTGTGTAAAGGTGACAGTGTGTGCACCGTGTTAGTACTTGGTTTGTGCTATGATCATGATCTCTTGTAGATTATGGAGTTAACTATTGCTATGATAATATTGATGAGATCTATTCCTCCTACATATGCATGAAGGTGACAGTGTGCATGCTATGCTAGTACTTGGTTTAGTAGCGTTGATCTATCTTACACTTAAGGTTACTTAAACATGAGCATTATTGTGGAGCTTGTTAACTCCGGCATTGAGGGTTCGTGTAATCCTACGCAATGTGTTCATCATCCAACAAAAGTGTAGAGTATGCATTTATCTATTCTGTTATGTGATCAATGTTGAGAGTGTCCACTAGTGAAAGTGTAATCCCTAGGCCTTGTTCCTAAATACTGCTGAGTTACTACTGCTTGTTTCATCGTTTTATCTTGCGTTACTACTGCTGCAACACTACCACCATCAACTACGCGCCAAGCACTTGTCTGGCACCGTTGCTACTGCTCATATATATTCATACCACCTGTATTTCACTATCTCTTCGCCGAACTAGTGCACCTATTTGGTGTGTTGGGGACACAAGAGACTTCTTGCTTTGTGGTTGCAGGGTTGCATGAGAGGGATATCTTTGACCTCTTCCTCCCTGAGTTCGATAAACCTTGGGTATCCACTTAAGGGAAACTTGCTGCTGTTCTACAAACCTCTGCTCTTGGAGGCCCAACACTGTCTACAGGAAAGGAGGGGGAACGTAGACATCAATGAGCACAGCAGCAAGTTTTCCCTCAGAAAGAAACCAAGGTTTATCGAACTAGGAGGAGCCAAGAAGCACGTTGAAGGTTGATGGCGGCGGGATGTAGTGCGGCGCAACACCAGGGATTCCGGCGCCAACGTGGAACCTGCACGACACAACCAAAGTACTTTGTCCCAACGAAACAGTGAGGTTGTCAATCTCACCGGCTTGCTTTAACAAAGGATTAACCGTATTGTGTGGAAGGTGATTGTTTGCAGAAAATAGTAAAACAGTATTGCAGTAGATTGTATTTCAGTAAAGAGAATTGGACCGGGGTCCACAGTTCACTAGAGGTGTCTCTCCCATAAGATAAACAGCATGTTGGGTGAACAAATTACAGTTGGGCAATTGACAAATAAAGAGAGCATGACCATGCACATACATATCATGATGAGTATAGTGAGATTTAATTGGGCATTACGACAAAGTACATAGACCGCCATCCAACTGCATCTATGCCTAAAAAGTCCACCTTCAAAGTTATCATCCGAACCCCTCCGGTATTAAGTTGCAAAGCAACAGACAATTGCATTAAGTATGGTGCGTAATGTAATCAACAACTACATCCTTAGACATAGCATCAATGTTTTATCCCTAGTGGCAACAAGACAACACAACCTTAGAACTTTCTCACATCGTCCCAGGTGTCAATGCAGGCATGAACCCACTATCGAGCATAAATACTCCCTCTTGGAGTTACAAGCATCTACTTGGCCAGAGCATCTACTAGTAACGGAGAGCATGCAAGATCATAAACAACACATAGATATAACTTTGATAATCAACATAACAAGTATTCTCTATTCATCGGATCCCAACAAACGCAACATATAGAATTACAGATAGATGATCTTGATCATGTTAGGTAGCTCACAAGATCCGACAATGATAGCACAATGGGGAGAAGACAACCATCTAGCTACTGCTATGGACCCATAGTCCAGGGGTAGACTACTCACACATCACACCGGAGGCGACCATGGCGGCGTAGAGTCCTCCGGGAGATGATTCCCCTCTCCGGCAGGGTGCCGGAGGCGATCTCCTGGATCCCCCGAGATGGGATCGGCGGCGGCGGCGTCTCTGGAAGGTTTTCCGTATCGTGGCTCTCGGTACTGGGGGTTTCGTCACGGAGGCTTTAAGTAGGCGGAAGGGTAGGTCAAGAGGCGGTGCGAGGGGCCCAGACCATAGGGCCGCGCGGCCAGGGCAGGGGCCACGCCGCCCTATGCTCTGGCTGCCTCGTGGCCCCTCTTCGTCTCGTCTTCGGACTTCTGGAAGCTTCGTGGAAAAATAGGCCCCTGGGCGTTGATTTCGTCCAATTCCGAGAATATTTCCTTACTAGGATTTCTGAAACCAAAAACAGCAGAAAACAACAACTGGCACTTCGGCATCTTGTTAATAGGTTAGTTCCAGAAAATGCACGAATATGACATAAAGTGTGCATAAAACATGTAGATAACATCAATAATGTGGCATGGAACATAAGAAATTATCGATACGTCGGAGACGTATCATTATGCCATTTGCAGTATGGCTTTCCGTTCAGCTCCTGTACCGTGGGAATTTTGAGGCCTTCGGGTAACTTCAGCTGCTTCTCCTTAAGTAAGAGGTCGAAAATTTGCTCAGCTTTAGTTACGTCAAAATCAAACCCTCTGGGTGGTCCTTGTGGCTTAACCCACTTGCAGGACACGGGGGTTGCCCCCCCGAGTCCATTCAGCCACTGCTACCTCTTGATCTCCCGCAGACCCTTCATCTTCCTCTGTCTCAACCAGGACTACTGCACGCTTGAATTTGTCCTGCATGCTGGTGGCGCTCGTTCATATAATGACAGTTTCTGAACCATATGCGCCAGTGATGGGTAGTCTGCTTGGGAAGCCATATCCTTGATCGGTGATGCGAGACCCACCACCGCCAACTCGACTGCTTCTTTTTCAGTCAAACGAGCCGAATAGCATCGGTTCCTAATGGCCCTGAAGCGCTGGATGTATTCTGACACTGTTTCTCCGCGCTTCTGACGTACTTGTGCTAGATCGGCAATGCCAGCCTCGGAAGCTTCTGAGTGATACTGCATGTGGAATTGTTCCTCCAACTGCTTCCAAGTCCGGATCGAATCTGGTGGCAGTGATGTGTACCACCCAAAAGCCGATCCTGTGAGGGACTGTGCGAAGAACCTCACGCGTAGTGCATCTGCAGCTGAGATCGTGCCCAGCTGCGCCAAATATCGGCTTACATGCTCGATAGAGCTGGAGCCATCTGACCCGCTAAACTTGGAGAATTCAGGGAGCCGATATTTGGGTGGTAGTGGGATCAAATCGTAGTCGTTGGGGTACGGCTTGGAATAGCCGATTGCCCTTCTTTTCGGCACCATGCCGAACTGGTCTCTCAAGATCGTGCTGATCTGATCCGCAGTGCTAGCTGCAGGAGTGGAGCTCTGAAGATTCGCTGGCGTGGCATACTTAGCTAGCCACGCTTGCTTCTCAAGATCTGAGCTAGCTACAGGAGTTGAGCTCTGGAGGTTCGTCGGAGTGGCATACTTAGCTAGCCACGTCTGCTTCTCAAGATCTGATCCAGAAGCTCCTCTGTTCCGGAAGTCCCTCGCCATGCAGCCTGATTCGTGAGTGCCCAGTTACCGCTGTCTGGCACGTACGTGCACGTGTATCCATGAGGGATTTCCTTAGGCGCCTCATACAAGAACTGGTAATCGCTAGGATCGCCACCGATCTTGTAGACAACGAATGCCGGTGTACTCGGCACCTCTGGTGCTGCCAGCGCGAACGGCAGCGGTGGTCGGCTCTGGAGTGGTAGCTCTCCTTGGTGAGTCCCTAGAGCAGGTCCTGACGGAGAGTATTGATGCCTCAAGATTTCATGGAGCACCCGAAGGGCGACACGCTCCAAAGTGTTCACCAAGCTCTCTGAGTGGCGGTGTAGCGAATGAGCTACCATGAAATTGATCTCCTGACGCAAGGACCTGGTGCGTTCTTCTGAAGGGGTGGACAGGTCCACTCCATCGAGCGCGCCTTCAGGTGTGAACCCTCTCCAACTGATGTTGTGTGAGCGGGTCCTGTGGAAAGAGCCTATGAGGTCGGCTTCGAGGATAGCTTTGACGTCGTCATACTTCTTCTTGAGCTCCTCGGGCAGATCCTCGTACGTGACTGGAGTACCTTCCGCCATCTCAGATGTAGATGGCGATGCAGTTGATGTCGAAGACTGTCCCACCGGGCGTGCCAGAATGTGTTGGCGTCCGAAACCCACCGGCGAGCAACGGCTGGCAACACGAAGAGCCGGAAACAACCTAGGGCTGCGGCTGGCCCTGGTCCCTCCGAGCGACGGCCCGCAAAGCTCCTGGTATGCACGTCCCGATGCTGGTGCAAGGGCGTGCCACCTGATCTATACCTGATCAGGAAGGTGATGGATTTGCTTCGATTAGTTTCCTGCATGGCATACACGTAAACATTAAATACGAGCCTCGATCGGCTCTCAGGTTGCCCCGTGAATCGGCTCAAGGAGCCGATCCACCCATGACTCGTATGGGGTTTACGATTGCATGGTGGTCCTGCTTGATCAAAACAAAGCTAAAACGACCTACGACGATCTAGGGTTTTCACCGCATAATCGGAACATCCTACTCGTGATTGAGCCTGGCAGCCACGCACGGTGATAATAAACCGACCCTAGACAAGGCCTAAAAACCAACATTAAGTTGATCCCCGGAACATCTTGTCTAGGGTTAGCAAACTACACCCTACGTGCTACTCGATCCTTCAACCCGTTTGTAAGGCCTAACTATGCAGATATTAAACTAATCCTTGAAGGATCAAGGAGCGATCATAACGGATCGGATCTACTAAACAATGATCAAGCGAGGTGCCGTCCTTACACCTAAGAAAGGTGTAAGGGCAGCTAGACGTCTAAGGGTTGCATAGACGAAAACATGTAGCACGGTAAAGCAATGCTAACCCTAACACATCTATGATAACTACGTTGCTCGCCATCAAAAAGGCTTCAGCACGAGCAACGCATGAACAATGAATAAACGTATACTGCCTATGATGCTTACCCGGAAGAAACCCTCGAAACAAGGGGTTGGCGATGCGCCTAGATTGGTTTGTGATGAACGTGATTGTTGTTTTTCTTGATAACCCTAGATACATATTTATAGTCCGTAGACTTTCTAACGTGGGAATAATCCCAACCGTGCACGAGCGAAACTCTAACTAACCGACACGTATCCTACTAGATTTACAGATACAAGGGCAAACTAGCCCAAACTTCGTGTACAAGGCCGGTTCACGTATTTCTTCCATGTATATTCTTCAAGCCCAATCTTGATCACGGCCCACCTCTGATCCGGTCAAATTCTGGTGATAACACCCTCCCTCATCCCTCAACCCTAGCCGCCCCTCTCCTCCACCACATCTTCTGCTCCGGCTTAGGAGAAGCCCTGCAGAGTTTCTCCTCCACCACCACCACCACGCCGTCGTGCTGCTAGGATTCCGAGGGGATCTACCACACCACTGTTGCCCGCTTGAACGGGGAGAGGACGGACTTCGTCGACACCGTACGCACGACCGAGTACGGAAGTGCTGCCGGATTGCAGCACCGGGACGATCGACTACATCAACAACGAGATCTGATCTTGTAAGGCTTTGGATCTTCAAGGTTTAGTCTCCATTCTCTCTCGTTGCTTCGATATTCATAGATTAGATCGTGCCTCTTCCTAGATTGTATCTTGGTTTTGTTCTTGTTCACAGTAGAATTTTTTGTTTTCCATGCTACGAACCCATCATTTAGATCATGCACGGCGCTGGTGAAGCAGATCTGGTTCATGCACAGCGGTGTCGGTGAGCTAGATCCGAAGCGGTGGAAGACGGATCCGGCGAAGCGGCTCTAGTGGGGTGGACGATACCACAGCTGAAGGGACTGCGGTAGACTGCTGGATGAGTATATGGTTTCGAGGTTCGGCGGGGATGATCCGGTCCGGTTGATGACGGCGTCGATGAAGCGGCTCCGGCAGATAGCCGGATGAGGAGGATCGAGTGGACTCGGGTAGGCCAGGGAAGTTCGGCTGGGATGTTCCGGTGCGGTGGCCGTGGAGGTGGGAGAGAGAGGGACTTGGGTAGTTCTGGTGGGTGGTCTGAGGGAAATGATTTTCTTCGGAGGTTTTCTGGGGCAAGGGAGGTGGTGATCGAAAAAAATGACGGGCAGACCCCCCACCAACCGACTTTGCTGTCATCTCCACATGGGGTAGAATGGGAATTTGGAAGTGTGTGAAATATTTGTATTATGTGGGCTGGAAGATTTGCCGCTATGAGATTTTGAATTTGGCTACGGTCTAAGTATAATGATAAAAAAATGTGACACTGTACTAGTACCTCTGTTCAATGCCGAGTACAAAATCAAATAATCTTCACGTCGAATATCGGTTACTACCATCATCATCATCTATCTCTGAAATTGGCGCATCCGCCAGATCTTGCAAAGTATAATGATAAAAAATTGTGAGACCGTACTTGTATTTATGTTCAAGGCCGAGTGCAACATCAAAACATGATCACGTTGAAAATTTCTTACCATGATCATGATCTATCTCTGAAATTGGCGCATCCGCTAAATCTTGCAAAGTATAATGATAAAAAATTGTGAGACTGTACTAGTACTTATGTTCAAGTCCGAGTGCAACATCAAATCATCATCACGTTGAAAATTTGTTACCATGATCATGATCAAACTCTGAAATTGGCTCATCCGCTAAATCTTGAAAAGTATAATGATAAAAATTTGTGAGACCGTACTAGTACTTCTGTTCAAGGCCGACTCCAACATCAAATCATCATCACGTTGAAAATTTGTTACCATTATCATGAGCTATCTCTAAAATCCAATTCAAAAACACGTCTAAGATATTTCAGGATTGCTGGGAGTTTTGGCCTCTCGACTGAGAGTTGATTTCGAATATGGCTATAGCCAAGTAACATATAATACTACTAATATAAAAAGGGTAGATCATGGTAGTAGCTCCAGTCAGAAATTTAAGTTCAGGGGTCACATCAAGTCATCATATATTAAATAAGTTACTCCCATGTTCTCCAAACTCTAGACCAAAAACACGTCTGAAATATTTCGGGTTTAGTTGGCAGGAGGTTTTGCTGCTCCACTGAGATTTTGATTTTGATCGTGGCTACAGTCGAAACAATGATAATAGTAATAGGAAAAAGGTGCACTAGCGTAGTGCCTCTGTTCAGGAATCCAAGGCCTAGGGTCACATCAAGTCATAAGGACAAAAAAATCGGTTCCCATTTTCTCCAAACTTCAATTCAGACACGCGTACCAAATATTTCGGGTTTAATTAGCGGGAGGTTACACCCCCCGACAGAGATTTTGAGTTTGACTGTTGCTGAAGTAAATAATAACTATGGAGTATAAATTTAGTAGCGTGATGCTCTGCTCAGGAATTCAAGCCCGAGGACACATCCACAAATCATACATACCATATCTTCAATAAAAATTGGGTCCTTTACTACATGGAGCACAACATAAATAATACTATCCCCGTCCATACATAAGTGACAAAATTTTGTCTAGACATGGTTTCATCTATATATGTTTTTAGTGTGTAGATACATCCGTATCTTGAAGGGAAAAAGTAAGCCGGTAACTTTTTGAATAGACCAAGTAATACAATTCAGATAAACAATGGTGTAATAAAACAAATACTCATGCCCATCATAAAACATAACACAAACTGACTCAAATATATGTACAAATCACGAACAAGGTTTCATCAGAACACGAACATATACATGCAAAGATGACCGTTCGATCATATAAAACAAAGTTTTCGTAGCATATTTATGCCCCCAAAACAAGCAGACGTTGGACAACACCAACGTACTAGCAGCTACCACTATGGAGTTGCAACACAAAAAAAATGGTGCAACGACATTTCCACCGGAACAAAAACTAAAATACATCAGACCAAACAAAAGCTGGGCTATCACTTCTTGCCCAAACAAGCCTTGCTCCTTCATATGCGACCTCCTTTTCTCTTATGTATGTTGAACTTTTTGTGTCCTTGATGTTGCACTCTGAATCATGTCGGTTACTGTCAGGAAATGAACACATTGATCAGCAAAAGCCATATGTAAATGAATGCAAAGGTTACATATGAATGACTAACCCGGTCTAACAGAGTAGGAATGTGAAGTGCACCAACGTCTAGAAGAATTGTACTTTCTCCAATCGCAGTTGCTCATATCTAATTGGAACACTCCCTCCTTTGCCCATACAACCAGCTCATTTTTTCCTCAAATACGCAGAGTAACCTTACTGCATGTTTCCAATTGTATGGAAATGATGTGTCAAGGCCAAGACAAGTATCCAATTCAAAATTTATATGACATGTCCATGACTCGTTATCGCCTGTTGATGATCTTGTACTGGCCCATGTTTGTAGGGTGTAGTCTCTTATAATTGCAAGGGAAACATCTCCATTGAAGATGTGAATGTTAAGCTTGAATATATCATGCGTCTCATGAGGGCACTGAATATATTTCAGAGCCTTCTTGGCATGGTCAAGCGCAATGGTATATCTAGAATTCGTTGGCCAGTACAAAATACCCATTACGAGAGTTGCCGGTCTGTGGTCAATCTCTGACAGCATCGGAGTTGATCGAGCTAGAAACTCCCATTCTTTTGAATCTGATGAGCAGATATGAGCCTGTGCTTCGTAACTTTTAGTTGTTATCCAAACAACCGAGAACATGCAACAATGTGTAAACGGTTCAGAGTTGTTTCTCGAACAGAGAATTGAGCCGCTTTCAATTCTGTGATTGCGCCACAATGGTGGCTCTGGTATCACTATGAGAACTTGCCTAATTGGATCCCAGACTGATATATGTCCCCTGGATACATTAGAATGGAGTAGCACCATACCATCACGGCATCCCAGGACATAGATTTTGGGACTGTTCAGTTGAGACGGGATTGCCAGCTTTTGCAAGATGGCCGGGTGAACATCATGCTCTGTGATCGATAACATTGACTACATCTTGGATATATCACATTTACACTTACAAATCTATGAAAATTTCAAAATGTTGAGCTCCATGTAGCTAGGTATAATACAAATCATCATACCGCACATTGAAACTACCGCAGCATATCACAATCAATTAAAGTAAAATAAAACAGGTCTAACATATACTATATTAGCTAATTAACAAAGTCTCATCACAGTGTATCTGGTCCCCAGTTCAGCTTCATACAAAAACCAAGTTCATCTTGAACATCAGCAGGGCACAGGGCACTACCCCAGGTCCAAAAGCAGCATCTAGTTAATTCAATAAAATATTGAGGTGTTTCTGATCCCCTCTTCCTAAAAACACTACATATCATGCATGCAACTAAGGGTGCTCAGCACAAAATATTATCCTCTGGGTGGAGGTGTTACAGTTGTAGATCAACACATTCATCAAGGAAGTGTCTTTCATCTCGAAGATGAGAAGGTCATCGATTGTCCTTAGAGTTGTTGGTGAAAAACCCTAGCAACGGGTTTCCTCCGCTGTGTGACACTGTTAGATTCCTGAAATATTTGCTTCCCATACATTACCTCCATGCTTTCTTGGTGCCCGATGCAGCTAGTAAGCAGGTTGGATGGGGAGGAAGCCTGACAAGAATCTGAGAGACTACATCTTCAGGCAGATTGTTGATTGTTGTGGGTGTCCTTCGACTGAAGTTGGTAGGATTACGCCAATCGCATGATGCATCGTCAAAATTATATAAAAAACACATTGCATCATCTAATTTTTTAAACAAAATGCAACATCTAATTTTACTAAACAGCAAAATGCATCATCTAATTCATCATCAAAGTTTCCTAAATTGCAAAGTGCATCAACAAAATCAAAATAGTGTAAATAGCATAATGCATGAGTAAAATCAAAATAATGTAAATAGGACAATGCATCAGCAAAATCAAAATAATGTAAACAACACAATGCATCAGCAAAATCAAAATAATGTAAACATGACAATGCAAAAACACCACAAAAATAGGATGCACCAACGGATGGCAATCTCGCATCTACAACAAAAATTGCTAACGTGTCAACACGATTGGAGGAAAAGGAGACATCTACAGGACCCAAAACGCTGTGGTAACATCAGATGGGGTTAGCTTTGATATAGGTAATAATGTAAACAACAAAATGCATCATCAAAGTTGACAGCAAAATTCTTCATCAAAATTTCCCACACTGCTCAGGAATCATAAAAATTACCTAATAGGCAAAAAGAGCAAAAAGAAATCATCGGAGTAAAATATATGTAAACATTACAATGCATCATACAACTTTTGGCTAAACAGCAGAGAGCATTAGCTAGGTTGACAGAAAAAACAAAAAAAATCACCATCAAAAAGTCCTGAACATGACAGTGCATCAGAAAATTTCTACCTAAAAAGCATAATGAATCACCCAAATTACATAAGAAGCAGAATGCATCATCAAAAATACAAAAACATCTCAATGCATCATCATGTCTGGTTTGGGCAAAACCCCCAATCTACCAGATCTAACCTCATTGCAGTTTGGGAAGGTAGAACTTACAAAGGGGTTGATGATTCATGATCATATGCAACAAGCGCCACCTTAGATGAAGTCTCTATCAAAGCTCTCGACGCGTTCAAAGCAGCCAGCTTTGAAGCCTCCGACGGTTCTCCCGGCTGCGCCGCCAAAACTCTCAAAGCACGCGCCAACACTTTCCAAAAAAATGCCGCTTCAATACGAGCATTTGCCAGCGCCACAACACCTGGGCCCGACCTAGCCACCGCCTTCTCCTTTGCCTCCGCATCCGCTTTACATGTCTCCGCCGATGCATACAGAGCATCTATCTCTGCTTTCCATGTATCCGCCGACATAATATAGGCATCAAGTGACGCCGTTTTCAATTCCTAGAAAACCCAGTAACTTACTCACATTGCAATCCCCAAATTAAGGTTATATCGATCAAAATGACCGATGAACCTCTCTACCCGCCGGAGGTTGGAGATGTACATACCTGCGAATGCTTGACGGTGGTGCGTCAGGGACGGGGGAGAACTCGGCGGGGAGGATGGTGGCGGGCCCAAGACGGCAGCGAGGAGAGAGGCGACAGTGCGGTCATCGAACCTAGGCAGACATTATTATTTATATATATATACCAGCACTATTCTGCAACCAGTTGCAGAATAATATTCTGAGCACCAACTTGTACTTTCCTGGACACAAGGTTGAACTTCCTAGATAAGAGGGGTGACCTTTCTGTCGGAACCTACTTTAACTTCCCATTTTCATCAGAGCTACTGATTATACTACAAGTTTCTCAACCAATTGGCGGAAATGTGCAAATAATATACCGTTGGATAGATAATGAAAAACCGCAAATTTTTCGTGTTCAAAATTTTCACAGATTATGCACGGGTTAAATTTAATTTTGAAAATATGAAAACGCTTCTATATGGCCAGAAAACAAACTTTTAGTTTGATTTTCGAATCTCTTATCGAAAATGTTCAAATGATATACCGTTGGATAGATAATGAAATTGCACAACTTTTTCATTTTTTACGGTTTTTCAAAATCCTAACAGTTTTTGAACAATTTCGAAAATACCAAAATTCAGGCGTACTTAAAAACGAGCGGACGGTAATTTGGATGATTTGTTTCAACCGTTTGTCGGAATGATGTAAATGATATGGTGTTGGAAAGCTATGGACTAGGCAAAAATTTCATATTCCAATTGTTTTCTCTAATTCATTATAGTTGAAGAGAATAACTGGAATTACTGTCCGCCTATTTTATATGACAGGCACCGAATGATTTTCCCCGCGATTTTCATGCAGTATATTTAAACAATGCAAATGATATACGGTTGGAAAGGTTTCAAAATGGCGCCTCTTTTTCATATATACCATTTTTGCCAAATCCAAATGGTTTAAAAGTAATTTTAGAACTTTTGAAATCATGTTTCCGGTATAATTTGCGAGATAACGACTTGAATTTGGTGGATTAGAACCATTTATTTGTTGTAAAATGTTGTAGGTAATAAAATTAGAAATATACTCTATCATATAAAGCTTTTGGTGACAATGATTGAAGTGGTTGGTGATCAAAGCGATGAGATTTGGACAATAGATTTCCGCCCCGTAAAAACAGAGTACTGAACTTCCCTCAACATGATCTTGTACTTATCAGGAAATGCGGTTGTACTTCTTGGTGCGTTTTCATGATACTGTTCAGTAAAACAGAGCTATAATTTTCACCACACAAAATGTGCAACACAACCACGCGCATCTGAACTTCTCGCGACATGTCCTTGTACTTCTTGGCCCTCGTGGTTGTACTTCCAGAAATGTTTCAATACTGGTGTGTTTTACAATAATTAAGCATGTGTTTCGGAATGATAGTTTTAGATTTTCCCTAGCCTCTATTTAGGAGATTCTGCACTTCTTGGATCTTGATATTTGAACTTCCCAACGTTCATATGTGAACTTATGTGTGACTATTTTCTTTCTACAATTTGTAGTTCCTATAATTACTGCTTGTACTTCCTGTAGACACTGCCTGTACTTCGCGGAATAACTCCTTGTACTTCCTCACGGATGACGATTTTTTTCCTACATTTGAATCATGTCAGTTTTTTGTACTTCCTATTTAAGTGTGTGTACTGCTGTTGTCGAATGGTTGTACTTCTCTTCGTCAACTATTTGAATTTCCTCTTGGGTGATGGGATTATTTCATTTTTTTACATTTGGATTTTGTCGATTTTCTTGTACTTTCTATAATAAGTGCTTGTACTGCTCGTGTCGAACGGTTGAACTTCCCGGATAACAGGATTGACCTTTCTGTCGGAACTTACTTGAACTTCCCATTTCTTCAGAGCTACTAATAAAACTTCGAGTTTCTCCACCATTTCGCGGAATTGTGAAAATGATATACCGTTGGATAGACAATGAAAAACCTCAACTTTTTGATGTTCACACTTTTCCCACATTTTATACCGTTTAAATTTACTTTTAAAAATATGAAAACGCTTCTATATGGCCAGAAGATGAACTTTTCATTTGATTTTCGAATCGCTTGTCGAAACTGTGCAAACGATAAACCGTTGAATAGATAATGAAATTGCGCAAGTTTTTCATGTTTTAAATTTTTCAAAAATCCTCACGGTTTTTGAATAATTTTGAAAATACCGAAATTCGGACGTACTCAAAAACAAGCGGAGAGTAATTTGGATGATTTATTTCAAATGTTTGTCGGAATGATGTAAGAAATATAGCGTTGGAAAGCTATGGACTATGCAAAACTTTCTTATTCTAATTGTTTTCTCTAGTTCCTTGCAGTTTAAGAGAATAACTTGAATTACTGCCCACCCATTTTATGTGACGGGCACCGAATGATTTTTCCCATGATTTTCATGCGGAATATTTAAAAAATGGAAATGATATACGGTTGGAAAGGTGCAAAAAAATGCGCATCTTTTTCATATGTACCATTTTTCCAAATCTATACGGTTTAAAACTAACAAACTTTGGTGATGTAATATAAGTGTGGAAGATCCTAAAAAAAAAGCAGATACATTGTATCGCAAACGCTCTAACCCATTGAGAAGCTCCTTCCTTGTTGTTTAGAATTGAACAAAAAAGGAAAGGAAAAAAGGAATTTTAGAAGTTTTGAAATCATGCTTCCGGTATAATTTGCGAGATAACGACTTGAATTTGATGGATTAGATCCATTTATTTGTTGTGAAATGCTGTAGGTAACAAAATTAGACACATAGTCTATCATATAAAGCTTTTGGTGACAATAATTGAAGTGGTCGGTGATCAAATCGATGAGATTTGCACAATATATTTCCGCCCCGTAAAAACAGAGCACTGAACTTCCCTCGACAAGACCTTGTACTTACCGGGCAATGCGGTTGTACTTCTCAGTGCGGTTTTATGAAAGTGTTCAGTAAAATAGCTATAATTTTCTTGTACAGTGTCCGTTTGAAGTCCACGTCCACACAAAATGCTCAGCACAACCACACACATCTGAACTTCTCGTGACATGTCCTTGTACTTCTTGGCCTTCGTGGTTGTACTTCCGGAAATGTTTTGATACTAGTGTGTTTTACAATAATTAAACATGTGTTTCAGAATGATAATTTTAGATTTTCCCTAGCCTCTATTTAAGAGTTTCTTCACTTCCTGTAATTATTGCTTGAGTATTTTCTTTGTACAATTTGCAGTTCCTGTAATTATTGCTTGTACTTCCTATAGTCTCCGCTTGTACTTCTCGTAATAACTCCTTGTATTTCCTCACAGATGACGGGATTATTTTGTTTTTTCTACATTTGGATTTTGTCAGTTTCTTGTACTTTCTATATTAAGTGTGTGTACTGCTGGTGTCGAATGGTTGTACTTCTCTTCGTCAACTATTTGAATTTCCTCTTGGGTGATGCGATTATTTTATTTTTTACATTTGGATTTTGTCAATTTTCGTGTACTTTTCTATAATAGGTTCTTGTAATGCTCGTGTCGAACGGTTGTACTTCTCATTGTCAAGTACTTGAACTTACTCGCAGATGATGGGACTATTTTGTTTTTTCTACATTTGGATTTTTGTCGGTTTCCTTGTACTTCCTATAATAAGTGTTTATACTGCTCGTGTCGAATGGTTGTAATTCGCATGGTCAAGTATTTGAAATTTCTCGCGGGTGACGAGATTATTTTGTTTTTTCTTCATTTGGTTTTTGTCGGTTTTCTTGTGCTTACTATACTAAGTGGTTGTACTGATAGTGTCGAATGGTTGTACTTCTCACCGCCAAATATTTGAACTTCCTCGTGGATGATGGGATTATTTTGTTTTTTCCACATTTGGATTTTGTTGGTTTTCTTGTACTTCCTTTATTAACCAGGTGTACTGCTCGTGTCGAATGGTTTTACTTCTTATCGACAAGTATTTGAACTTCCTCACGGATGAGAGGATTTTTTCTACATTTGTTTTTTTTCAGTTTTCTTCTACTTCCTATAATAACTAATTGTACTTCTCGTGTCCAATGGTTGTACTTCTCGTTGTCAAGTATTTGAACTTACCCGCGGATGACGGGATTATTTTATTTTTCTAGATTTGTTTTATTATCGGTTTTCTTGTACTTCTTATATTAAGTGGGTGTACTGACCTTGTCGAATGGTTGTACTTCTCATCGTCAAGTATTTGAACTTCGTCACGGATGACGGGATTATTTTGGTTTTTTTTAAATTGGATTTTGTCAGTTTTCTTGTACTTCCTATAATAAGTGGTTGTACTGCTCGCGTCGAATGATTTTACTTCTCACCATAACTTCCTCGTTGATGATTGCATTATTTGGTTTTTTCTCCATTTATTTTTTGTTGGTTTTTTCTTAGCATCAAGAAGAACTGTACCATCGTGCGAAACGAGTGTACTACCGTTTACCCCTTTTCCACATGTACTTGTTAGATTTTACATTTGATGAATTTTTGTTTCTCGGCAATTCAAAGTTCACATGCAAAGAAAAAATCGAGTAGACTTTCTGCTCCAAGGTACCACATGCATCAGAGGTACTACTCCATATGTACATGGCACTGTGTGCGTTTGGATACAAAAATCAGTGATGCTTTTCCGCACTAAAGGTTGTTTCTTTTTTACTCCACATATCCTGGTCTTATCCTTTGACCATCACCACGTATTCTCTCTCATCTTTACATCTTCACAGGTTCATTGTTAATGCATCCGAAGCCAGCTACAATATATCAATTTCAACCACATAAGTAAAGAGATTCACCGCAGTTGTGCATGCATTTTTCGTGGCGGCAATTGCTCAGTATTGTGCTATCATGTAGTGGCGATGTCGATGGTCATCTTGCTTCCAGGAGCGGTAACAAAGAAATATAGAATCACAGGATCTATACTTTTAGCATATGAACTAGTGGACTGCGCATGTTCAGCAGAGAATGGAACGGAGATGTGGAGAGGAAGCATCACGATGCTAAGATCCTCGCTGGCGGCAGAAGGAAACGACATCATGTATTGGAACTTCTCTGCGAATGACGGGATCATTTTGTTTCTTCTTCATTTTTTTGTTGGTTTTCTTTGTGCTTCTTATCTTAAGTGGGTGTACAACTCTTGTCGAATGGGTGTACTTCCTATTTTTGTTTCTCAATGTATCTACATTTTTTTTTAATGACCGAATGATATTTTTGTACAGAAATATGAAGACGATGGATGCGGCTAGTGAATTGCTTTAATCAAATCACCAATTATCAATCCTCGGCGTTTGAAATGAATTTCAGTGACTTTATGCACTAAATTTCTAGGAGGTGACTATTTGGTAAAAGTAATAATCTGGTGCATTTGACACAAGAATTATAATGTACTTTGCGCTGTTAAGAGTATACATACTTCCAGGATTCACTTTTAATCTCTCTGAGTTATACGAGCGGCGAGAGATGTATTTCCTGGTAGCAAGTTCTTGTACTTCTCCATACCAATTACTTGCACTTCCTAAAGAACATTTTTAGGAACGACAATTTCACTTGATGGGTCGATCGAGTGCTCTTCACGCACTTTGTACACTTATTATACACGACAGCAAATTTTTTACTTCGGAGAAATATTAAAAAATAAGTCAATGGAAGCGTCATCGGAGGACCTCATCCACGAGCTCGCCTTGCCATAACCGACGGTGGCCGGAGCCGGGTGCCACAGGGGTAGGCCGACGGCTGCGCGTGTGGTGGCCGCTGCGGAGATTCCCATGGAGGAGAACCTCCTCGCGTGACGCCGGTGGGGATTGGGCCGGTGGCGTGGGCGCTCGGTTTTCGCGGGGAGCGGCGTGGAAGCCGACACGCGCGGGTCATGGGCGGCGGCGCGGGCCAAAGGGGCGGCTGTGCGCGGGCTATAGGAGCGGCTGCGCGGGGTCAGATATTTTTGTCCTATCTCGTTATATCGTTTAACCATGGCCTACTCCTCTATTCATTTGCAAATAATAGTTTTAGCTAGCTACAGGACTATATCAGAGCGTTTGTTAAAAAAAAAAGCTACACCAACAGCTTAGCGTGCGTGGGTGGGTGCGGAAGTGCACAGTTCAGCTAGTCATCGTGAAGCTCGAAGTCAAAATAGGAACACAGTACCTACCTTGCCATTATATGGTACTCTGTAGTCCGTACCAACCAAACTGACGCACTGCTGACAGAAAATAGGTAGACTGCGTATCCTAGTGTATTTCTCTCCTTTTTTGGCTGCTATCATGTGCGTACAAATTCATTGCAGCAACACGGAATCGATTCGAAGAAGCAAATCAGAAGACAGCTACAACAGGCGGCGGTTTCAGGCTTTCAGCAGACATAGCGGCCTCGCACATCCTCTTGCCGGCTCCGCGCTGCAGCTAGAGGCCATTGCCAATAAGTACATGTACTGCCCATCGCCAAACAACTGCACTGCCTTGCTGTTAATTAAAAAGAAGAAAAATCGAAACAGTATTGCTGTGTGCTAACAGAGAGAAACAGAGAAATAAGAGAGTCGGAGACAGACTGCGCGGACAGAGACCCATCGAGCCATCCAGGTTGATGCAACCGGAGGGAGGACGGCAACGCTGGAACCAAGTGAGAAGAAAGTGAAACTTGCCTTTCTTCAAGCATTCTGTGATACGGCGAGACTGGCAGCCTGCGGCGCCCCCCCCCCCCCCCCCCCCCCCTAGAGGGGCGTGGAGCTCTAGCCAACGGAGGGAGCTAGGCGGCAGGGAATGGGGGAGAAACTTGAGGCTGGTGTCAATGCATCACCCCACCATAGCCTCGCCACGTCAGCTTTTTCCTCACTCTCACCCCACTCTCACCTCACTCTCACCCCACGGTGCCAGTGCACGGGCTATAGTGCCAGCTCTCACTTCTCTCTCCTCCCTACCGCCTCCCTACAGCCCCCACTAGCACCGCTATCGCCTCCCTCTCGCCCCGCTCTCGCCTCCAACGCGGGCTATAGGCGGGCGGTACCGCGCCCTAACGCCGGGCGGTGGAACCACCGCCCGCCGCTACCGTCTCGCCCGCCTACCGCCCCGCTACCGCCTTGCTGCGGGCGGTACCGCCCGCACTGCCGCCCGCATTGGCACCAGCCTGAGATGGGCCGCCATGGCGGTAGGTACGACCTGTGCCGGCTTCTTCGTCCTGGAAGGAGGTGGGAGGAGGTAGGGCCCTCCCATGGTCATCGGGAGGCGCACAGGCCGCTGGGGAAAGATCCCACGCTGGTGCTGATTAGAGGCGACGCTCGAGGTAGGTGGTGACAACGGCGGGGCTTGGGCCAGCGCTGTGGAGAAGCCAACATCGGGCAGAGGAGCGGCGGCGCGCGGGTCAGGGGCGACAGCACGTGGGAGGAGGACCGGCAGTGCGCGGGTCAGGCCCGTTGGCGCGCGAGTCGAGGTCCGGCGGTGGGCGAGGCAATGGTTGACCTGCGGACGGGGTGGTCAGTTGGCATGTTTTTTTTCTACCGTATCCACTGGACTCGCCCCTTTATAGAATCGGTGATGCTCAAAATAATATTCTGAGTACCGGCCTATATATATATATATATATATATATATATATATAGAGAGAGAGAGAGAGAGAGAGAGAAAGACTATTCTCGAACCGCCCTTAAGTGTGGTTCTAGAATAGCTATTCTAGAACCCCCCCCCCCCCCCCGAGGATGTTATAGACTAGTTATTCTACAACCCATCTCTAAAGACCTTCTAAACCCGACACAACCACCCAATCCCATCCAACCTTCCGCCGGCCCAACCCCCCCACCGCCCGCCAACCCCCCCCCACCGAGCTACCTCCCGCCAACCCCACCGCTCGTCGACCCCACCCTACCTCTCGTCGACCCTACCCCACCACCACCACCCACCAACCCCACACCTCCAACTTCCGAAGATCCCACCCACACCACCTCTCGATGACCCCACCCTACCTTACCTCCCGCCGACACCATCCCGCCTACTGTCAAACCTGCGCCACATACCGCCGAACTCATTTTTGAAAGTTCGCTTCATTTTTTGGAAGTTCGCTTCATTTTTCGGAAGGTCACTTCACTTTTTTGGGAAGTTCACTTCATTTTTTGAAAGTTCACTTTTCTTTTTTTGGAAGTTCACTTCATTTTTTGGGAAGTTCACTTCATTTTTCAGAAGTTCACTTTACTTTTTTGGAAGTTCACTTCTTTTTTGGGAATTTCACTTCATTTTTGGAAGTTAACTTTACTGTTTTCGGAAGTTCACTTAATTTTTTGGGAAGTTCACTTCATTTTTCGGAAGTTCACTTTACTTTTTTTGGAAGTTCACTTCATTTTTTTGGGAAGTTCACTTCATTTTTGGAAGTTCACTTTAATTTTTTCGGAAGTTCACTTCAGTTTTTTGGGAAGTTCACTTCATTTTTCGAAAGTTCACTTTACATTTTTTGGAAGTTCACTTCATTTTTCGGGAAGTTCACTTCATTTTTCGGAAGTTCACTTTACATTTTTGGGAAGTTCACTATACTTTTCCCGGAAGCTCACTTCTTTTTTGGGAAGTTCACTTTATTTTTCCGAAGTTCACTTTACTTTTTCTGAAAGTTCACTTCATTTTCGGAAAGTTCACTTCATCTTTCGGAAGATCACTTAACTTTTTTTCGAAAGTTCACTTCACTTTTTTCGGAAGTTCACATCATTTTTCAAAAGTTCACATTACGTTTTGTCAAACAAGCTACTTGTCAAAATTCACTTAGGTTAAAATGGTAGTTCACTTTGTACACTACGAGGAAGTTCACTTGGCACCAGTAGAAGTTCACCTCTTTGCACGCCGATAAAATTACTTCTTGTGGGAATTCACTTTTGTAAAAAATTAATTTCACTTTGTACCGCGTGGAAGTTCACTTTCCATCTCATGGAAATTCACTTTAAAATACGTCGCACAAGTACATTTTGTTGAAATTCACTTTAGTCGAAATGACAGTTCACTTTGTAACGTCCCAAAGTTCACATTGTACCTCGAGGAAGTTCGCTGTAAACATGCCCGAAAATTACTTTTTGTGAAAATTCAATTTAGTTAAAATAGGAAGTTCACATCTACAAAGACTCCGTAGTTCACATCTTCAAAACTGGGATGTTCACATACACAAAAATTGTAAGTTTGAAAAAATCTCCAGATTTCAAAAAATCAGGAAGTTCACATCTGCAAGACTTGGTTCACACTCGCAAAATTCAGAAGTTCACTTGCGCCGAATTCAGAAGTTCAGAAGGTTGTTGCATAACTAAACATAAAAAAACGGAAGTTCACTTCGAACACAATAGAAGTTCACATTATTTTTGGAAGTTCACTTTGAACAAAAGACAAACACAACTCGGAAGTTCAATTCGAACATGTGGAAGTTCGTAAAATATTTTCAGAAGTTCACTTGCCACCAACAGGAAGTTCACTTACCTCCGTATGAAATTTCACTCCCCGTATAGAAGTTCATATATGAAATGGAAGTTCACTCCTTACAATGTTGAGGTCCGTCTGGAAGTTTAGATGCAGATAAGGGGAAGTTCAGATCTGTATCCAGAGAAGTGCAGATGCGACGGAAGTTCGCTATATTTTCTGAAGTTCAATTCAAACTAGACTAAAGTTTCGAAAGTTCGCCCTGTACAATATTGAAGTCCGTCGGGAAGTTCAGATTCAGGGGAGAAGAAGTTCACATCCACAGAAGTTCGCTATAATTTTATTACATGCCTGAAACTTTTATACCGCGATCGAAAGTTCACTAACAGATATATGGAAGTTCACTTCATATTCGAGCACCTAATGCACTCTGTTTTTCTGGACGGAAATCATACGCATAGAAATCGTCCGTACAACCACCGATTGCGCAAATCGACCAACTCAACGTACAATTAGCACTAATATAACTCTACTAATACTCCAACATATCGCAATGGCACACCTAATCAATCTAGATGAGCCAATTTCGAAATGTTCTTGTGTCGGCGTTATCTTCACTTTTATGTATTTCTAAAATTAAACTAAAACCATTTAGAATTTGGAAAAACATTCAATATGAAAAAGATTCGCCTAATCAATATCTTTTCAACGCAATATCATTTGGAACATTCCGATAAGTGGTTCAGAAATGAGCCCCAAAAACAGTTAGAAAAACCGAGAAGTTCGAAAAATGTAATCACGTATTTTCAAATCTGCTCTTAAATTATAAAGGATTTAGAAAAGTGTTCTGCATGAAAAAGTTGCGCCTAGTCAGCACCTTTCCAACGGCATATCATACGCATCATTCCGACAAACGGTTTGAAAACTAGAACCCCAAAACTGTACATAAATAGAGAAATCCGCGAAAATGTTGTTTTGTATATTTCAAATTAGTTTTAATCAATATAGAATTTGGGAAAACAATGAACACAAAAAATTTGTGAAATTTCCGTGCGAATCCAATGGTATATTATACGGCATCAATCCGATAAGCGGTTTGAAAATTGTCATGAAAATACTGTCCGCACGAACATGCAATTCTGGTATTCCGTCGAGAAGTTCACTAGGAAAACACCCGGAAGTTCAGAAATATTCTCGAACCGGTTCGAGAATAGCAGAATATATATATATATATATATATATATATATATATAAATTGGGCGGGGAAGACCCCCCTTTTTAAATAAAAATAAAAAATAAAAATAAAATGATAAATGCTACTGTAGCAACAGTAAAAATTCCACTGTAGCAACAGCGAAAAAAAAAAAAAGAGCATGTATCCTGGAGTACATGCCAAGAAGACTTCAAGCATACAAGGCGTGCCCGAGAAGATTGCCACGAATGCGTGCTCTCCTGTAGCACCAATAATATGGTTGGTACTGTACCGCACAGTATCACCAATTATATGGTCGATGATCGTATCACACAAGTATCACCAATTATATGGCCAATCTTGTATCACACGGTATGACCAATAATATGGCGAATCTTGTGACACCAACCGCTTTCCACGTGGTGCCATGAAGAGAAAGCGCCGAGAAGGGCCACGAGCGGTCTTTGGAGGCATCTCTCCCTCCTATAAAAGGAGGCCAAGCCTCAGAAGAAGGATCACCAACCAGAAGAGCAAGCATCAAGCATCCAGAGCACATCCAGAGCACACTCTCCGCTCAGTAGTAGTAGTAGTAGATTTTCCCTAAAATAAGAAGCCTCCATAGAAGAAGGCGCTTGTAAGATATATCTGGTGAAGTTGTAAGGTAATTCCTCCGTCCGTGTGTAAACCCTTCGGGGGTTCCCGAAAGGGAAACCCGTATGTAAATTATATTGTGGAAATGAAGTAGTTTTGTGTGTTCCCTTGATCTTTTTACCATGGTTATATGGGATGGGTTTTTATGCTAGGGATCCTATAGGAGAAATCTCTGCATGTAGTTCTCTGTTAAGCCCTGCATGTGGCGTCAGAACGAGAACCGTAGCCGTAGAGAAGTGTTCCCTTCGGGTGGAACTGCCTGGGAAGACGATAAAAATCAACCCATATAAACTTGGCTAAAAACATCTAGGGAAAGAAACTTAGTCGCTTCGCAATGCAATGATAAATACGGGGAGTACTGAGTAGGACTATTACACCACTGCGCACACCGCCGAAAGTACCGTTGGCCTCGCCAGCCTCCAAGATCCTGCAAAAATCCATAAAATAATCTCAACATTTAATAACATTTAATAAATTTTAATCAGTTTATTTTAATTTCGAATTTATTAGTAAATAAATAGTAATCATTTATTTTAATTTCGAATTTATTAGTAAATAAATAGTAATCTGTGTATATTGGTATCAGAGCTAGTGTTCAATCATTGAAAGGTTAAAGTATCTAAATTTAGAAGTTAGCACAGGAAAGGTAGTGAAATCCAAAGATAATATTGACATAAGGTGTAGAATAAATCCGTCGGAAGATCATACCTGGCATACTTCCCATAGCCAGTTAAATATTGTCGTTGATCTGATATATAACTTTTTCATATCTTGGGGAAAAAGGCAAGAAAATTTAGACCAAAAATTAGAAAGTTTATTGAAAGAATATCAAAAACTCATCGAAAGATTTTCAGGTTTAAACAATAAAGTTGATATAGCTTTGCATAAGCTAGAAGAAGCAAAAACAAGACAGAACACGGTCTGTAGGAATAACGATTATATTAAAGAAGAAGTGTTATCCCTTGGGAAAAGTATAGGGGTTTGTCTGAATAAAAACAAAGACCTATTCACGAGTCTTTGAAACAAGACAAGATATTCTTAAAATTAAAGAATTAGTGCAAGAAGTTAAGAAATTGATCCTTTCATAATTTGCATGTCCGAATATAACCAAGCCTTAAACGAAGTAGCAAAATATTTAACACCTCCTATTGGTTTTTCTGATCACGAATCACCAAAAGAAGACTCCAAAATAATCATAAAACAAAATAACACAATCATCCAGTTATTACTTCAGACTTTAGAAAAGCTAAATAGTGTGCAGAAAAACAAAGAAATTGTGCTAGCCTCATCTGGGTTAGTAACATCGTCGAGAAATATCAATTCAGAAAAATGGATATATCTAAAAACTTCGCTAGAAGAGACAGAAACCTCCAGTTTATAAGACAAGACTCAAAACCGTTGTCAATAAAGCATAGATTATCATGCGGTACGGTGATGATGTTAATAATTTAGAAGAAGTTATAGACCTTGAAAGAGATCTAGAAAGGTATCAGAAAGATACGCTAAGAAAAATAAAACCACAACAAGTATATCATATGGGTATGTTTGAAAGTAGAAGCAATCTATATAGAATATCCAGAGAAGTAGAGTTAAGTGTAATAACTCATCCAGTAGACTTGAGAATTGTAAGCAAGAATATTGAAGGTGAACTCAAATATTGTGGGTATAAATATATTCATCAAGGTATGTATATTATAGGGGTCAAAGGAATGACAAGAAAGAAAATAGGAGCAAAGGTCTTAATAACTCTATTAGACAAAAGATGGGATTCAGTAGATAAAGCAGCTTTAGGCTTCATGGAAGGAGATATGAATGAAAATATGTTAATAACATATATAGCTACAGATCTAATAATGCCTATAAGGGAATTTATTGAAAAAATGAGTATTGGGTTTCAGACTAAAGGATATGAAGACTTTAGAGGAACCAACTTGTTAGTAAGCATTGAATTTATAGGAAGACTCACAAATAAAAGTAGCTCTAGATACAGAGTAAATGTAAATGATGTAATCGAAAATATGCAATCAAAAGGTATAAAATTCATGAGTCCCCTTACAATCGGCTCTGAGGAAAGAGCTGGAGAAGAATGGAATATAGGTGAACTAGTAGAAAGAAAGGAATTAAAACAACCACAAGCTTACATAAGCTATCAAAACTGCTGAAGGAAGTAGTAGCATTAGGTTTACAAATTATAAATCTGCATTCGTAGAAGACCCAGAATCCCTCATGTCAGAACCAGAATCTAGTGACAATAAAAGCAAAGATACATTAGAATGCATGGAAAGGACAGATTTAAATAATGAAATAAATCATTATGAACAAAAATTAAAGCATATAGAATGGGAGTATAGCAATTCTATGATAAAAGATTGGCCTAAGATAAGAGACAAAGAGTTGTTTTTCATAAGAGAAATTGCAAGGCTAAAGAAATTTAAACAAGAGAGAGAAACAGCCACAAATAGCTCACCAAAGGTAAATAATAACGTAGCATCAAAAGTTGAAGACATAAACAAAAATATTGATCAAAGTCATAAAAATAAAGCCATAAGTGAAGAAGATCAATGGGAAATAAATAATAAATTTTTAACAGAGAGTTATGAAGAAGAAGAAGAGTTAATGAGAGAAATGATGACAGATGAAGATTATTTAGATGCCTCTGAGGAATATAATGACTTCATAAATTCCCTAGATGATGTTGGACTACATAATTTAGAAAACGCACTAGAAGCAATGGAAGTAGAAAATAGTAAAAGAAAAAGATCTGAATATAGCTTTGGAGACAGTTCAACTTGATAAGGCAAGATGGTCCACAAGAAAGACCTAGTAGGCCTGCGGGACAATGGCCTCGGAGAAAGATGATTTTCAACCATCTTACATTCCCGGACAATATAAATATATGGGTAGCAAGAGAAGAGATTTCGAAAAGCCGGTACAATTTCAAAACACCAAATATGATGGTGCAATATTAAATTTAGCAGCCCATGATCCAATAGATTGGCCAAATATACTCAGCATCTGGAAAGGATTAATAGTTCAAAAATACATACAAAACCAGCATAATATAGGATCTAAGGTAGAGGATATGCTGACATATCTCGAAACATTTTTAGGAGAATCTGCAAAAGTTTTATGGGAACAATGGGTAGAAACATTTCCGGCTAGTTATGCAGAATTAAAAGGGCCGAAGTAACCCAAACAATTTTGCAAATGTTATATCAACTATAATTATAGCAGAAGATCCAGAATTAGGAGAAACCGCTTTGCAAAATGAAAGGTTAAGAGAAATAGAAAAATTAACGCTAACAAGTTGGAAAGGTATCAAAGAGTTCTCTCAACATTACTTATATAATGCTACCACTGCTAAACAAGGTTATAATGTAGGAGTAGTCGAAAGATATTTTAATAAATTACCTGATCCTTTAGGATCAATAATATTTGAGGAATATAAGAAAGAAACAGCAGGATTAGATTTAAATATATCCCAAGCCATAACATTCGTTTTCAAAAAACTAAGAAAAATATGTACAAATATTCAAGCTCAAAGATCCATGAAAAGATCAGATTATAATTTCTGCAACAACATTGTCCAAATACCATTAACATATGGACAAGAACGGTACAAAAATAAAAAATATTATAAACCTCAGCGAAGGGATAATAGAAATTTTAGAACCAAGAGAAGATATTTCTTAAGAAGGTCAGATAATAGAGCCCCTTTCTTACATAAAAGGAATGTAAGAAGATATGATCCCAGAATATCATACGATAAGACATGCAGGTGTTTCATATGTAACTCGCCTGACCATCTAAGTAGAACTTGCCCTAATAAAGACCAAAAAAGATACTCTAGTAAATATGAAGAGCAAGAGAAAGTTCTAATCATAGATAGTGTCAATGAAAATATACTGGTTTGCGATGATGAAATAAAAGATGATGAGTCAATATATTCAATTATAGAAACAGATGAAGTAGAAAAACAAAAGTTAGAAGAGGAATCAAGTGAAGATGAGTTAGATTTAATAGATGAATTGGCAGGATTAAAAATTGAAATGATGAACCAAGTAGATCGTAAACATGACTGGATCAGAGGTAAAGGAGATTATAATATAAAATGTGCTTCTGTATATATTACCCAAGTCAAGAAAATAGGTCTACTTGTAACATATGTTTAAAAGCAGGCTTGTGCCTCTTGTTTAAAAGCTAAGAATCAAGAATCAAGACAAGAGTTAGAATATGAACCAGAAGATGAAATACTATCTAGCAGAGTTAGAAATTTAGAAAATAGGATTAATAAGCTAGAAGTAGAATTAGAGGAGTTAAAAGGTAAGTCAGAAAATAAAGGTAAAGATAAAGCCCAGGAAGAGAATGCTTCCAAAAACACTGAACTAAAAGATCAAATGACAACAGTAAAAGAGCAAAAAGGAGACAGGCTAATCCAACTCAAAGATGCATTAACTAGTTTTGGAAATAAATATATAGTAAGATTACCATTTAAGGAAGTGTCAGGAATAAGAATCCCGATTAAAATAGTGCTGAAGCCAAATATTTCCTATAAAATATTAGCTTTATTAGACACAGGTTGTACTAAGAACATCATCCATGACAAGTTTTTTGCTAGATGCCCAGAATTAGTGACAACCATAGATGATAGTAAAGCCGAAGTCTCTACAGACATGTCAGGAATAAAGAAATTACATAACCAATTAGCATTTAATATTGAATCATACATAAATGGCACAAAATATATAATAGACGAAGTCACAATCAGGGATTTGTCAGTAATAAACAATGACATGATCCTAGGTTTACAATTCCTACAGCAGTCCTTACAAACCACTATAATACATGAAGATGGAGTTACCTTTATTCCTCACAAAGATAATGTTCCATACATATCTGAGGCTCGAAAGCAAAGAAAATCTTTACAAAATGGAGAAATAACTAAGGAAGACGAGGAATACTTTTCTAGTGATGACACTCCTAGAACTTGCAAGGAAGATAAAATTAGTAACACCATAGAAGAATATTTCATAGAAAATGCATGCACAGAATGCATAGGTTTACAATCATTCTCACCAAATTGGCATAGAGATATAAAATCTAAACAAGATATAAATAAAATTGTGCAAAGACTAGAAGACATACAAATAATTGGGGAAATACCAATGAAGCATTGGGATAAGAATTCCATAGTATGCAAAATAAATATTATAAACCCTGACTACATAATCAAGACAGGACCAATAGAAGCTACTCCCAAAGATATAGAAGAGTTTAAAATGCATATCGAAGAATTAATAAAATTAAAAGCAATTAGAGAAAGTAGAAGTCCTCATCGATCAGCTGCATTTATAGTTAGAAACCATGCTGAAGAAGTCAGAGGAAAGTCTAGAATGGTTATTAATTACAAAAGACTTAATGATAACACAGTAGATGATGCATTCAATATACCCAATAAGCAGGAATGGATAAATAGAATACAAGGAAGCAAATATTTCTCTAAGTTTGATCTAAAAGCCGGTTTCTGGCAAGTGAAAATGGCAGAAGAATCTATTCCATGGACAGCCTTTACCTGTCCTCAAGGACATTATGAATGGCTAGTCATGCCGTTAGGATTAAAGAATGCACCCGCATTATTTCAAAGAAAAATGCAAAACATATTTAATGAAAATCAAGCTTTTATATTAGTATATGTAGATGATCTACTTGTTTTCTCAAAATCCTATAAAGAGCATATTGCTCATCTTGAAACTTTCTTCAGGAAAGTAGAACAGAATGGGTTAATACTATCCAAAAAGAAAATGGAAATTTGTAAAGAAAAAATCAATTTTCTTGGACACGAAATAGGTGAAGGAAAGATATACCTACAAGAGCATATAGCCAGAAAAATATTACAATTTCCTGATACTATGAAGGACCAAAAGATTCTACAACAATTTCTAGGAATTGTGAACTACGCAAGGAATTATATAGATAACTTAGCAAAACTTGCTGGTCCACTATATGCAAAACTAAGGAAAAATGGCCAGAAATATTTTAATTCTGAAGATATAAAGCTTGTAAAAGCTATAAAAGAAAAGGTTAAATATTTGAAGCCTTTAGAATTGCCACTAGATGATAATTATTTAATCATTGAAACAGATGCATCTCAAGAAGGATGGGGTGCTATATTGAAGCAAAAACCTAATAAATTTTCTGCAAAGACAGAAGAGAAAATATGCAGATATGCCTCAGGAAGCTATAAACTAAAGACAGTAAATAACATCGTTAGAGAAATCCTTGGATTTCTCTAACGATGTTATTTACTGTCTTTAGTTTATAGCTTCCTGAGGCATATCTGCATATTTTCCTAACGATGTTATTTACTGTCTTTAGTTTATAGCTTCCTGAGGCATATCTGCATATTTTCTCTTCTGTCTTTGCAGAAAATTTATTAGGTTTTTGCTTCAATATAGCACCCCATCCTTCTTGAGATGCATCTGTTTCAATGATTAAATAATTATCATCTAGTGGCAATTCTAAAGGCTTCAAATATTTAACCTTTTCTTTTATAGCTTTTACAAGCTTTATATCTTCGTAATTAAAATATTTCTGGCCATTTTTCCTTAGTTTTGCATATAGTGGACCAGCAAGTTTTGCTAAGTTATCTATATAATTCCTTGCGTAGTTCACAATTCCTAGAAATTGTTGTAGAATCTTTTTGTCATTCATAGTATCAGGAAATTGTAATATTTTTCTGGCTATATGCTCTTGTAGGTATATCTTTCCTTCACCTATTTCGTGTCCAAGAAAATTGATTTTTTCTTTACAAATTTCCATTTTCTTTTTGGATAGTATTAACCCATTCTGTTCTACTTTCCTGAAGAAAGTTTCAAGATGAGCAATATGCTCTTTATAGGATTTTGAGAAAACAAGTAGATCATCTACATATACTAATATAAAAGCTTGATTTTCATTAAATATGTTTTGCATTTTTCTTTGAAATAATGCGGGTGCATTCTTTAATCCTAACGGCATGACTAGCCATTCATAATGTCCTTGAGGACAGGTAAAGGCTGTCCATGGAATAGATTCTTCTGCCATTTTCACTTGCCAGAAACCGGCTTTTAGATCAAACTTAGAGAAATATTTGCTTCCTTGTATTCTATTTATCCATTCCTGCTTATTGGGTATATTGAATGCATCATCTACTGTGTTATCATTAAGTCTTTTGTAATTAATAACCATTCTAGACTTTCCTCTGAATTCTTCAGCATGGTTTCTAACTATAAATGCAGCTGATCGATGAGGACTTCTACTTTCTCTAATTGCTTTTAATTTTATTAATTCTTCGATATGCATTTTAAACTCTTCTATATCTTTGGGAGTAGCTTCTATTGGTCCTGTCTTGATTATGTAGTCAGGGTTTATAATATTTATTTTGCATACTATGGAATTCTTATCCCAATGCTTCATTGGTATTTCCCCAATTATTTGTATGTCTTCTAGTCTTTGCACAATTTTATTTATATCTTGTTTAGATTTTATATCTCTATACCAATTTGGTGAGAATGATTGTAAACCTATGCATTCTGTGCATGCATTTTCTATGAAATATTCTTCTATGGTGTTACTAATTTTATCTTCCTTGCAAGTTCTAGGAGTGTCATCACTAGAAAAGTATTCCTCGTCTTCCTTAGTTGTTTCTCCATTTTGTAAAGATTTTCTTTGCTTTCGAGCCTCAGATATGTATGGAACATTATCTTTGTGAGGAATAAAGGTAACTCCATCTTCATGTATTATAGTGGTTTGTAAGGACTGCTGTAGGAATTGTAAACCTAGGATCATGTCATTGTTTATTACTGACAAATCCCTGATTGTGACTTCGTCTATTATATATTTTGTGCCATTTATGTATGATTCAATATTAAATGCTAATTGGTTATGTAATTTCTTTATTCCTGACATGTCTGTAGAGACTTCGGCTTTACTATCATCTATGGTTGTCACTAATTCTGGGCATCTAGCAAAACTTCTCATGGATGATGTTCTTAGTACAACTCGTGTCTAATAAAGCTAATATTTTATAGGAAATATTTGGCTTCAGCACTATTTTAATCGGGATTCTTATTCCTGACACTTCCTTAAATGGTAATCTTACTATATATTTATTTCCAAAACTAGTTAATGCATCTTTGAGTTGGATTAGCATGTCTCCTTTTTGCTCTTTTACTGTTGTCATTTGATCTTTTAGTTCAGTGTTTTTGGAAGCATTCTCTTCCTGGGCTTTATCTTTACCTTTATTTTCTGACTTACCTTTTAACTCCTCTAATTCTACTTCTAGCTTATTAATCCTATTTTCTAAATTTCTAACTCTGCTAGATAGTATTTCATCTTCTGGTTCATATTCTAACTCTTGTCTTGATTCTTGATTCTTAGCTTTTAAACAAGAGGCACAAGCCTGTTTTAAACATATGTTACAAGTAGACCTATTTTCTTGACTTGGGTAATATATACGTAAAGCACATTTTATATTATAATCTCCTTTACCTCTGATCCAGTCATGTTTACGATCTACTTGGTTCATCATTTCAATTTTTAATCCTGCCAATTCATCTATTAAATCTAACTCATCTTCACTTGATTCCTCTTCTAACTTTTGTTTTTCTACTTCATCTGTTTCTATAATTGAATATATTGACTCATCATCTTTTATTTCATCATCGCAAACCAGTATATTTTCATTGACACTATCTATGATTAGAACTTTCTCTTGCTCTTCATATTTACTAGAGTATCTTTTCTGGTCTTTATTAGGGCAAGTTCTACTTAGATGGTCAAAGTAGTTACATATGAAACACCTGCATGTCTTATCGTATGATTTTCTGGGATCATATCTTCTTACATTCCTTTTATGTAAGAAAGGGGCTCTATTATCTGACCTTCTTAAGAAATATCTTCTCTTGGTTCTAAAATTTCTATTATCCCTTCGCTGAGGTTTATAATATTTTTTATTTTTGTACCGTTCTTGTCCATATGTAATGGTATTTGGACAATGTTGTTGCAGAAATTATAATCTGATCTTTTCATGGATCTTTGAGCTTGAATATTTGTACATATTTTTCTTAGTTTTTTGAAAACGAATGTTATGGCTTGGGATATATTTAAATCTAATCCTCATTGTTTCTTTCTTATATTCCTCAAATATTATTGATCCTAAAGGATCAGGTAATTTATTAAAATATCTTTCGACTACTCCTACATTATAACCTTGTTTAGCAGTGGTAGCATTATATAAGTAATGTTGAGAGAACTCTTTGATACCTTTCCAACTTGTTAGCGTCAATTTTTCTATTTCTCTTAACCTTTCATTTTGCAAAGCGGTTTCTCCTAATTCTGGATCTTCTGCTATAATTATAGTTGATATAACATTTGCAAAATTGTTTGGGTTACTTCCAGCCCTTTTAATTCTGCATAACTAGCTGGAAATGTTTCTACCCATTGTTCCCATAAAACTTTTGCAGATTCTCCTAAAAATGTTTCGAGATATGTCAAGATATCCTCTACCTTAGATCCTATATTATGCTGGTTTTGTATGTATTTTTGAACTATTAATCCTTTCCAGATGCTGAGTATATTTGGCCAATCTATTGGATCATGGGCTGCTAAATTTAATATTGCACCATCATATTTGGTGTTTTGAAATTGTACCGGCTTTTCGAAATCTCTTCTCTTGCTACCCATATATTTATATTGTCCGGGAATGTAAGATGGTTGAAAATCATCTTTCTCCGGAGGCCATTGTCCCGCAGGCCTACTAGGTCTTTCTTGTGGACCATCTTGCCTTACTGAAGTTGAACTGTCTCCAAAGCTATATTCAGATCTTTTTCTTTTACTATTTTCTACTTCCATTGCTTCTAGTGCGTTTTCTAAATTATGTAGTCCAACATCATCTAGGGAATTTATGAAGTCATTATATTCCTCAGAGGCATCTAAATAATCTTCATCTGTCATCATTTCTCTCATTAACTCTTCTTCTTCTTCATAACTCTCTGTTAAAAATTTATTATTTATTTCCCATTGATCTTCTTCACTTATGGCTTTATTTTTATGACTTTGATCAATATTTTTGTTTATGTCTTCAACTTTTGATGCTACGTTATTATTTACCTTTGGTGAGCTATTTGTGGCTGTTTCTCTCTCTTGTTTAAATTTCTTTAGCCTTGCAATTTCTCTTATGAAAAACAACTCTTTGTCTCTTATCTTAGGCCAATCTTTTATCATAGAATTGCTATACTCCCATTCTATATGCTTTAATTTTTGTTCATAATGATTTATTTCATTATTTAAATTTGTCCTTTCCATGCATTCTAATGTATCTTTGCTTTTATTGTCACTAGATTCTGGTTCTGACATGAGGGATTCTGGGTCTTCTACAGATGCAGATTTATAATTTGTAAACCTAATGCTACTACTTCCTTCAGCTTTGATAGCTTATGTAAGCTTGTGGTTGTTTTAATTCCTTTCTTTCTACTAGTTCACCTATATTCCATTCTTCTCCAGCTCTTTCCTCAGAGCCGATTGTAAGGGGACTCATGAATTTTATACCTTTTGATTGCATATTTTCGATTACATCATTTACATTTACTCTGTATCTAGAGCTACTTTTATTTGTGAGTCTTCTTATAAATTCAATGCTTACTAACAAGTTGGTTCCTCTAAAGTCTTCATATCCTTTAGTCTGAAACCCAATACTCATTTTTTCAATAAATTCCCTTATAGGCATTATTAGATCTGGAGCTATATATGTTATTAACATATTTTCATTCATATCTCCTTCCATGAAGCCTAAAGCTGCTTTATCTACTGAATCCCATCTTTTGTCTAATAGAGTTATTAAGACCTTTGCTCCTATTTTCTTTCTTGTCATTCCTTTGACCCCTATAATATACATACCTTGATGAATATATTTATACCCACAATATTTGAGTTCACCTTCAATATTCTTGCTTACAATTCTCAAGTCTACTGGATGAGTTATTACACTTAACTCTACTTCTCTGGATATTCTATATAGATTGCTTCTACTTTCAAACATACCCATATGATATACTTGTTGTGGTTTTATTTTTCTTAGCGTATCTTTCTGATACCTTTCTAGATCTCTTTCAAGGTCTATAACTTCTTCTAAATTATTAACATCATCAGCTGTACTGCATGATAATCTATGCTTTATTGACAACGGTTTTGAGTCTTGTCTTATAAACTGGAGGTTTCTGTCTCTTCTAGCGAAGTTTTTAGATATATCCATTTTTCTGAATTGATATTTCTCGACGATGTTACTAACCCAGATGAGGCTAGCACAATTTCTTTGTTTTTCTGCACACTATTTAGCTTTTCTAAAGTCTGAAGTAATAACTGGATGATTGTGTTATTTTGTTTTATGATTATTTTGGAGTCTTCTTTTGGTGATTCATGATCAGAAAAACCAATAGGAGGTGTTAAATATTTTGCTACTTCGTTTAAGGCTTGGTTATATTCGGACATGCAAATTATGAAAGGATCAATTTCTTAACTTCTTGCACTAATTCTTTAATTTTAAGAATATCTTGTCTTGTTTCAGCACCTGTGAATAGGTCTTTGTTTTTATTCAGACAAACCCCTATACTTTTCCCAAGGGATAACACTTCTTCTTTAATATAATCGTTATTCTTACAGACCGTGTTCTGTCTTGTTTTTGCTTCTTCTAGCTTATGCAAAGCTATATCAACTTTATTGTTTAAACCTGAAAATCTTTCAATGAGTTTTTGATATTCTTTCAATAAACTTTCTAATTTTTGGTCTAAATTTTCTTGCCTTTTTCCCCAAGATATGAAAAAGTTATATATCAGATCAACGACAATATTTAACTGGCTATGGGAAGTATGCCAGGTATGATCTTCCGACGGATTTATTCTACACCTTATGTCAATATTATCTTTGGATTTCACTACCTTTCCTGTGCTAACTTCTAAATTTAGATACTTTAACCTTTCAATGATTGAACACTAGCTCTCATACCAATATACACAGATTACTATTTATTTACTAATAAATTCGAAATTAAAATAAACGATTACTATTTATTTACTAATAAATTCGAAATTAAAATAAACTGATTAAAATTTATTAAATGTTATTAAATGTTGAGATTATTTTATGGATTTTTGCAGGATCTTGGAGGCTGGCGAGGCCAACGGTACTTTCGGCGGTGTGCGCAGTGGTGTAATAGTCCTACTCAAGACTTCGTATTTATCATTGCATTGCTTCGAAGCGACTAAGTTTCTTTCCCTAGATGTTTTTAGCCAAGTTTATATGGGTTGATTTTTATCGTCTTCCCAGGCAGTTCCACCCGAAGGGAACACTTCTCTACGGCTACGGTTCTCGTTCTGACGCCACATGCAGGGCTTAACAGAGAACTACACGCAGAGATTTCTCCTATAGGATCCCTAGCATAAAAACCCATCCTATATAACCATGGTAAAAAGATCAAGGGAACACACAAAACTACTTCATTTCCACAATATAATTTACATACGGGTTTCCCTTTCGGGAACCCCCGAAGGGTTTACACACGGACGGAGGAATTACCTTACAACTTCACCAGATATATCTTACAAGCGCCTTCTTCTATGGAGGCTTCTTATTTTAGGGAAAATCTACTACTACTACTACTGAGCGGAGAGTGTGCTCTGGATGTGCTCTGGATGCTTGATGCTTGCTCTTCTGGTTGGTGATCCTTCTTCTGAGGCTTGGCCTCCTTTTATAGGAGGAGAGATGCCTCCAGCACCGCTTCGTGGCCCTTCTCGGCGCTTCTCTTCATGGCACCACGTGGAAACGGTTGGTGTCACAGTATTCGCCATATTATTGGTCATACTGTGTGATACAGTATTGGCCATATAATTGGTGATACTGTGTGATACAGTACCGACCATATAATTGGTGATACTGTGCGGTACAGTACCAACCATATTATTGGTGCTACAGGAGAGCACGCATTCGTGGCAATCTTCTCGGGCACGCCTTGTATGCTTGAAGTCTTCTTGGCATGTACTCCAGGATACATGCTCTTTTTTTTTTTTTTTCGCTGTTGCTACAGTGGAATTTTTACTGTTGCTACAGTAGCATTTATCATTTTATTTTTATTTTTTATTTTTATTTAAAAGGGGGGTACTTAATATACACACATGCAAGTTACACATACCTAACATATATATATATATACACGTATCAGTGTACGTACACCTTAGGTATGCAATACCTTAGGTATGTATCACTTGAGTATGCATATCTTAGGTATGTATACCTTAGGTATGTGTAACTTAGATATGTATACCCTCAGGTATGTGTACTACAAAGCAAAAATATGCGTATCTACGTATGGTGCTCGGGCACCATGTATATATATATATATATGTCGCACTATTATTTTGAGCACCAACCGCCCTATAGGATGCGATCTGGACGGAAAAACCACAAACCGGAAAAAACCGTACGCACTCACTAGTCACCCCTCCCGCATCCCACGATACCCACCGGCGGGCAGCCTCTGGCCTCGCTCCCTACTCCCGGCCAGCTCCCCCGCCGCCAGCCAGGACTCGCCGCCGGCCAGCTTCCCCGCCGTCAGCCAGGCCCCGCCGCCGTCCCTCCCCAAGCTCCCGCGTAGCAGCGCATCGAGCCTCCCCAAGATTCACCCCGCAGGGCCTCCTTTCCCCGCGCCGCCACACAATCCCGCCTGACCCGAGCTCCTACCGGCCGTAACCGCCCTCCGACCGCTGGAGATCAAGCTCACCCAGGCATCCATGGTCTCCACCACGACCCCCCTCCCGTGCGTCACAGACCACAACGACCTCCCAGGTTCTGCCGTCGGCGACGACCAGCTCGCTCATCCCCTGTCCTCGAGCGCTGCCTTGATTCTTCTCCGCAGTGCGTGAGGTGGACGCGCCGGCACCGTCGCATCAGATAAAGGCCCCCGACCTCCTACTCGTTCCCCTGGAGTTCCGGCGTTGACTCCGGACCTGCTCCGTGCTCACTCCGTTCCGGCCCTGCCCGACTCCCCCGTTGACAAGGACTCCGTGCCATCGAAATCGTATCCTTGACGCCTCTAGTTCCCACAGCCACGCCAGAAGAATTACAAGCATATCAATATAGGCTCGCACGAGCTGCAAGGGAATTGGAAAAACAGACAGCTGAGCTAAACAGAAGAAAAGAGGCAGCCTCTGCATCAAGTAGGCGAAGGGCAGAGCTGAGTCGACAATCTAGAACTTCGGGTGATAGCCACAGGGAAGCTCGGAACAGAGCAAGATCAAGGTTGCAAAACGTACCTGAAGGAGAAAGAGAGCACTTGGTTCAAAACATCGACATATCTTTTATGTCGATAGACACAAGAGGAAACATCATACCCAAGACACCAGAAGCTGGGTATATGACGACACAAGCTTTCATCCTTGCATCCAGACCACCCCCAGGAGATCCAAGGGAGGCATTGTATAACATGGCAATGGCAGGAGTTGGAGCCATGGGGACGGCGTTTGTGTCAACACCTCCCGAAGGAACAGCAAGGCAAAATAGTCCACGACCTGCGGCAGCAACAGCAGCAGCTCCCGAAGGACCAAGTGGAGCAAGGGACACGGCAGCACAAGCAAGAGTCGACAGAGCGCGACAAAGCAGAAGGGAACATCAGCAGTCCCCAGAGCTAAACGACGAGGATATGTGTGGGTTGCCATGCTTCACAAGGAGAGTTCGAAAAACTCGAGTCCCTTCAGGATTCAAATTACCAGATAACTTCAAGAAATTCGACGGCCTTCAAGATCCAGAGGATTGGCTAATCGACTATCTCGAGACGGTGAAGCTCACAGGAGGAACCAGAGCAACAGCTATGCAAAGCATCCAGGTGCATCTGAGTGGAGCCGCACGATCTTGGATAAAGAAACTTCCTACAGGATCTATCGACAGCTGGGAAACCTTCGAGGACGTGTTCATCAAGAACTTCCGGTCCACATGTAAAAAACCTGCGTCAGAGCTAAGAGCGTGTCGACAAAAGCCAGACGAGCCTATGAGAAAATATATTCAAAGGTGGAATATCATCAAAAACTCGGCAGAAAATATATCTGACGAGCGAGCAATAGATGCGTTTGTCACAGGAATCAGGCGTGGAGATTTTATCGAGGATTTGGGGAGGACCAATCCAAAGACAGTATCCGCGTTAATGGAAATAGCAAATAGATGGGCAGATAGAGAAGATGCTGTTCACAACAAACGGCATAGGTCGCCAGAGGAAGACCGCGGTAGAAATTATCAACCAAGGCGACGATTTCCTCGGCAGTACTCGAGCTATGATGCTCCAGGACAAATCTCGGCTGGTTTCCGAGCAAGCGCAGGAGGAAACAACAGAGATGAGTACCAGAGAAGCAACGAGCAACGAGGCGACAATAGAGATGACTCTCGAAACAATAGACAAAATAGCGGGCCAAGGTTCCAGAGACCTTTCGTGTCTCCCGAAGAGATGATGAACGGGCCGTGTCAGATGCATTTTTTCCTCGACAACAACGAAAAAAGACAGTCAGGACATCTGCAGAAAGATTGTCGCAATTTCTAGGCAATGCTAAGGTATGCAGGGCATGCTAATGCTCAGGCAGCACAGAGAAATCCTCGAGAACCCAGGAGTGAGATTCACTTGCCACCTCCTCCCGCGATTACGGACGACAGTCGACATCATCTCAGAATAGCGGCAGCACCTCCACCACCGCCTTACGTGGATCCTAACTCTAACGGAGCGGTCTCGATGATTCAGAAGGGAAGGCCATCCAATAGAACTCAGAAAGTAATCTCGCGGCAGGTGTTCATGGCAGAAAAAATGCATCCACCAACAGTCGAATACCTTAATTGGTCAGGGCAAGACATTGGCTTCACCATAGCGGACCATCCACAGCAAGTTCCTCGACCAGGGCAGTCAGCACTCATAGTACCAGCGGTCATCGCAGGATTCGACGTATCTCACGTGTTTATAGATGGTGGTAGCAGCTTAAACCTTATGTACGCAGATACATTAAGGAAGATGAACATATCCCTAGCAAACCTGAAGCCAACAGACACGAGATTCCATGGTATCACACCAGAAAAGCCAAGCTATCCGCTGGGGAAGATTAATCTCGACGTTCAGTTTGGGACCCGAGAAAACTACAGAATCGAGAAGTTGGAGTTTGAAGTCGTGGATTTCCCATCACAGTACCACGCTCTGTTGGGACGACCAGCATATGCTAGATTTATGGCGGTACCACATTACACGTACCTGTTGTGGAGAATGCCTGGACCTAAGGGACCAATCACAGTCAAAGGAAGCTTCGCCCTAGCCGACAAATGTGATAAGGATTTTCATCGAATATCAGAAACTTTCGGCATGCAAGCTGAGTATTTGGCGTCAAGGCTCATGACTGACTACGACGTGCTGCCAGACGTTGGAAGGCCAAATAAAGAATCAACTTTCAACACTGAGAAAAATTCTAAGGAGGTGCAGATTCACCCGACAGACCCGAAAAAGACGACATCCATCGCAAACGACATGGACCTCGCATAGGAAAGCGCGCTCGTCGAGTTCCTCCGTGAGAACTGGAAAATCTTCGCATGGTGTCCAGCTGACATGCCAGGAGTACCCAGGGAACTTGCCGAGCACCACCTAAACTTGGATCCACTAGCGAGACCAATCAAACAACCTTTGCGACGTTTTTCGGAACAAAACCGCAAGGCTATGTTGTCAGAAATTGATCGACTAAGAGAAGCTGGTTTTATCAAGGAGCTGCACACAGAGGCCACATGGGTAGCAAATCCAGTGTTGGTGCCGAAGAAAAACACTAAGGTCCTTCGCATGTGCGTCGACTTTACGTGTCTCAATAAACATTGTCCAAAGGATCACTTTCCCCTCCCGAGGATCGACCAAATTATCGACTCCACGGCAGGATGTGAACGTCTTTCCTTTTTGGACGCATATTCTGGTTACAACCAGATCAGGTTAAAATAAGAAGACGAAGTAAAAACAGCATTCATCACACCTTACGGCGTGTTTTGCTATAGAACAATGCCCTTTGGTTTGAAAAACGCGGGAGCAACATATCAGAGGATGATGCAGAAGTGTTTGGCGACGCAGACTGGAAAAAATGTGCAAGTATACATTGACGATGTTGTCATAACGTCAAAAAAGGGGACGACGCTGATCGAAGATCTCAAGGAAACCTTTGACAACCTCGATAAATTCTGCCTCAAGCTGAACCCGACAAAGTGTTCCTTCGGCGTCCCAGCAGGAGAACTTCTTGGGTTTCTAGTTTCAGCAAGAGGGATTGAAGCAAATCCCGACAAAATACAAGCTATCGTAACAATGAGGAAGCCAACAAAGTTGAAAGAAATACAACAATTAACTGGGCGAGTCGCAGCTTTAAGCAGATTCGTCGCCAGGCTGGGAGAAAAAGCGTTACCGTTTTACGCTATAATAAAGCAAGGGGAGAAATTCCAGTGGAACGAAGAAGCCGATAGAGCTTTCGAGGATTTGAAACGCACAATCTCGACACCACCAATCTTGGTGGCGCCGAAGGAAAAGGAACCTCTCCTGCTATACATTGCAGCCACACCCCAGGTGGTTAGCACGGTGCTAGTCATCGAAAGAGAAGAAGAAGGGAAACTCCATGGAGTGCAAAGGCCGGTATATTTCATCAGTGAAATTTTATCGCCTTCCAAACAGCGGTACCCGCAGTACCAGAAACTAGCATATGGAGTGATTACAACGGCAATAAAGTTGCGCCACTATTTTTCGGCACACCCGATAATAGTAGTCAATGAAGCACCTCTCTCAAATATACTGAACAATCCAGAAGCTACAGGGCGTGTCTCCCTTTGGGGAATAGAACTTTCCCCTCGGGACATCACGTATGAAAAAAGAAAGGCAATCAAGTCGCAAGTTTTGCCAGATTTTATTTCAGAGTGGATGGAGCTGCAAAACACGGGACCCCCAGATTTGTCGAGAACTTGGACTATGAACTTTGATGGATCCAAGAGAGTAGAAGGAGCTGGCGCAGGAGTGATACTTATATCACCTGAAGGCGACAAGTTAAAGTATGTCCTGCGGATGACGTTCCCAAACGCATCCAACAATGAAGCAGAATACGAAGCTCTCATACACGGGATGAAGATGGCGAAAGCTTGCGGCGCAACTCGACTAAAAATCTTTGGCGACTCACAATTGGTGGCTCAGCAAGTTATGAACCAATGTGATGCAGTCAATGATAGCATGATAGCATACAAGGAGGTGTACAATGAGCTTGAGAAGCTATTTGATGGATGCGAGGTAAATCACATCAGTAGGTTGAGCAATGATGAAGCCGACGTTCTCGCAAACATCGGGTCGCAGTGCCTCCCAATCCCACCAGGTGTATTTTGGGAAGAAATAGCGGAGAGATCCACAAAGCCGAAGAAGGCGCAGAAAAAAGCAAAGGAAGAAAAAACTTCGGCGCCCCTCAAAGAGGCCGTGGAGGACGAAGAAGACCAAGAGCTTGTGATGATGGTAGAAGTTCCTTGGATGCAAGCGTACATATCGTATATCCTTAGGAAAGAAATACCCAACGATCCAGTTGTGGCAAGGCGAATTATTCGACGGTCCAAAGCTTTCACAGTGGTCAATGGGGAGTTATACAAGCGAAGTATTTCAGGCGTCCTGCAAAGGTGCGTCACACCCGAAGAAGGAAGGATAATCCTAAAGGATGTGCCTGAAGGAATATGTGGTCACCACGTGAGCAGCAGAGCTATTGCAGCCAAGGTTTTTCGGGCAGGATTTTACTGGTTGACAGCAATCGAGGATGCAAAAGAGATAGTAAGAACCTGCGACGCGTGCCGAAGATTCGCCGCAAAACCTCACTCTCCGGCGGCAGAGCTGATGCCAATACCATTGTCGTGGCCCTTTGCCCAATGGGGACTCGATATGGTGGGCAAGTTGCACAAAGCTTCGCCAGGAGGATATGAGTACCTGTTGGTTGCTGTCGACAAATTCACAAAGTGGGTAGAAGCGAAGCCAATAAATTCACCAGATGCAGCATCAGCAATAAAGTTTGTGAAAGGCCTCGTTTTTCGGTTCGGAGTGCCTCATAGCATTGTCACAGACAACGGTACCAACTTTACGTCCAAGGAATTCAAGGAGTACTGCGCAGAAGTAGGCATTAAATTGCACTTTGCGTCAGTTGGGCATCCGCAAACAAATGGCCAAGTCGAGAAAGCCAATGGCATCATCTGCAACGGTATCAAAAAGCGCTTGCTAGGACCACTTGAAAAGGCTCGACATACCTGGCCAGAAGAACTGCCAAGTGTTTTATGGAGCATCCGAACAACACCAAATACGGCGACACAAGAAACTCCGTTCTTCCTCGTCCACGGAGCTGAGGCAGTACTGCCAATTGAGATAGAGCATGATTCTCCAAGAGTGACAGAGTATGACGAGGAAACTTCAAGAAAAGCTTTGGAGGACGACGTAGACGCACTCGATGAAGCTCGAGATGAAGTACTTTCACGAGTCACCAAATACCAGCAGGACCTCAAAAACTACCACAGTCGACGGTTAAGGCCAAGATCTTTCTAGGTCGGAGATTTGGTCTTACGGTTAAATCAAAAAAGTACTGAAAAGCTCGAGTCGCCATGGCTAGGCCCTTACATCGTCACAGAAGTAATCGAAGGAGGTGCATACAGGATCAAGGACAAGAAGACAGGGGTTCCCGAGAAAAACCCCTGGAACGTGGCGCGGCTCAGGCGATTCTACGCCTAGAGTCGAAATATAGTCCTCCTCTGTAAAAATACAATGTACTGAAACGCCCGCGAGTTTTCAGACGCACTCTTTTCCTTTTCGGGGCACCGAGTGGGGCCGGAAAGGTTTTTAATGAGGCAGGCTCGCGGTGCTGCAATATAATAAAGATAGTGGAGATATACTTCTTATTCTTCGACACGCTCGGGGGCTCAATGATTTCAAGTTACAAAATATACACAATATAGATAAAATAGACTTACCGAAATATTTCGCTTTGGTACAAGAATACCTCGCTAAATAGGACGTCGGGAGCTAACAACTACAAATATAGTATACTCGTCAAAACCCTATTGCTTTGGTTTGAAAACCTCGCAACAAAAATATAGAACTTCGCCACCGAGACACTCGGGGACTCGTAACCCATCGACAGCAAAATATATATATCTCCTTGTAACAAGAGAAAAATCTTCGGGATAACAAAGCAGCATAAATTCCAGCCAAAAGGCTCGGGGGCTCAACGATCAAAAATAGAAACAATACATATTTTCAGAATTGACAGCTTTACAATATAGATCATGTTTTCAAATACACAAAGACATATCAATGGTGAAACTACAGCAAGAAAAAGGAGAAAACCCTCAATGGATACCTAGCACATGGTCTATGGTTATTCGCTCATTGGAAGGACGAGTACTATGCTCGGCATAGCTACCCTTCACAAAGAACTAAGCATCCATCCGAAGTAGTTCATCCATCATATCTTCGGCTACAGGAGTCAGCAGATCATCAATCTTGCCCATATTCCTCTTTTTCTTCGACATCTTGGCCAGGCACGTGGGAACAATTTGATTCATGGGCAATTTTGGATAGCAAATTTTTATCATCATCATAGCAAATCTTATGCCAGCAGAGAGTTGAGCCCGCACAAAGCCATGGATTCGAGGAGCATCTTGAAATTTTTCCATTAAAGCAGGAAGAGTTTCTGGCATCTTGTTGCGAGGGAACATGGTTCCATAAACCAAAAACAAAGTCTTCGTACAGAAGTCAAGGAAGTCACGGACCTGAGCCGCGCGATCTTGGAATCTGATAATTTGGCGGGTACGCTCAGGGGTAACCCAAAAATTAGAACCATGTTGTGCAGCCAGTCTGAGCAAAACATTGGCTCGAGCTTCAACACGTTGATCTTTGGCAGCAGTATCCAAAAATGAGCCTGGTACAGCAAATAAATTGTCGAGGAAGGAAAAAGTAGCGAAAACAACGTCCAGCATGATTATGAACAGGAAACATACCTGTCATGTCCAGGCTGGCGTCAGTCATTAGCTGAAGCATATAATTTTCTCGAGAAGAAGCTTCGGTAGCCTCAGCAACAGCAGCATCCTTTGCAGCAATGGCTTCTTTCGCCTGTTGAAGAGCAACTTTCTCTCTCTTGGATGCTTGTCGAGATTGCTCCATCATCGCAAGAGTTTGTTTCTTCATGGATTGGAGTTGTTGGCGAAGTTCTTGCAAATCTTGCGACAAATGTTGACTAGAAAAATCTTCGGTAAGGGTTTTCTTCGAGAATGAAGAAGCAGGCGAAGTATCGGCAGAACAAGGATTGGTGGAGTAGTTATCGAATATCAACTGGAAAAGAAAATTTTAAACATCAAACGATTGCGCAAGACAGAATTCCATTGATCTTCATGAAATTTACATGGATATTACAGAAGGGGTTCTTCAAAAGGGACTACTAAGGTAATTGTCGCCAAAGCTAATATGGCGACAATAGCTAAAGAAACAGAAAAAATAAAAATAAGGGGCATTCAACTAGACCTCTGGCTTTGATGAGCTAGGAGTTGAAGATGGCTTGATTCCAAGATAGGCCAGGATTTTCTTCGTGTTGGGCTTTGCCTCCTTAATCAGCGACCGCCATTTTGTTTGCTCTATCTGCTCCGTGTCGCCTACTTTCGCCCAGTCGATAGTTTGTTGGCTATCAGCGATCAAGGCAACAGTGTTTTCGACAGCAATCTTCATGTTCTCCTGGCGCATCTTCAGTCCAAGATCCTCTGGTGGGTTGAAGTCCTTGGCAAGAGCAAGGAAAGTCTTGGGTTCCTCTTACTTCGGGAAGAAGTAGGGGAACAGCCGCAACAATCCTGAGTCAGCATGTCCAATGCCTTCGCGAGCTTCGGTTCCATGAAACTCAAGGATAGAGAGTGCGTCAAGGAGAGGATCGTTGTCGGGATCTTCAAGCTCAAATTCTTGGTTTGTTTTACCTGTCGCAGAAAATATATGTCGGTCGACAGCAAGTAAAGAAAAGCAAGTCTAAGAAAAATATAATGGATCGACAAAATTACCGACAAAACGCTGACTCTGCGTGTTCAAGCGCTTGATGATCGCCTCTTCACGAGTAGCCTGTGCGGCTTTGTGCTCGTTCAAAGCAGTTTCGGCATCATCAAGTCTTTTCTGCAGATCTTTGACACCAGCAGCTTCTGCCTTGGCTTTATCAGCCTCCGCTTTAGCTTTGCTAGCATCAAGTTCAGCCTTCTTGCGAGCCGCTTCACTTTGCTCTAATTTTTGAGCAAGTGTGTCGACAAGCTTGTTGGCTTCCGCAAGTTTTTCTGCCAAAATAGCTAAGAATCGTCAAAATTGCGACAAAACAGGAGCAAGAAGTTATAAACAAGGGCTAGCAAAGAATTATTACCTTCAGTCTTGTTGGCATACTCACGGTACCCAATGAATTGGGCACCGATGCGAACAAGCTCTTTGATCATAGGCTGTCAGAGAAAGACAAAGAAAGAAAATGTCGGTATGGGAAAAATATGATGGCATAAAGAAGCAAACAGAAGAAATATAGACAGTGGCAAGAAAATTGAAAAACTTACATCATCCAAGAGAGGGCTAGAGGAGCTACCCAATTGGAGGGTAGGCTCCGGGATTGTTTCTACCCTTGTCCTTTTTGGTGAAGGGACAAGAGGGCTTGAAGGAGGAGTAGGAGCGCCGACGTTTTGTTGAGGAGGCGAGGATTCCTCTCCTTCGATTGGCGTCTCCGAAACAACCAGAGTGTGTGACGTACTCGTTCGAGCAGCCACATCAACAGCTGGTACTTCTTCCTCATCATCACTGCGATTCAATGTCGGCAGCATAAAAAGCAAGATAGACAAAAAACTTCAAGTACAAAAATAAAGGGAAATAAAAGGTGACTTACGAGCTGATGAGGGACTCAAGGTATGGATCGTAAGCTGCCTTCTGGAGTGAAGGAGCAACTTCTTCGGCTTTGGAGGTGCCGGAATCTTCGACATCGTCCCTTTTCCTTTTGTTCTTTGGAGAAACAGCAGGAGGAGGAGACTGTGCCGATGCAGTGCCTTCAGAAGATCCCGCAGATTTTTGAGAATCTACGGGTTCATTCACAAAAGAGGGGGCATCCTGGTTGTCGTCGGTGACAACGGCCCTTTCCTCGACTTCTCCACCTTCAGGAAGGGGAGAAAGCGAGACAAGATTTGGATGGTTCTATATAAAAAACAGGGCAAGGTGTCAAGAAAGGAGTTACAAAAAAAAGATAGCAAGGCAATAACAAATCAATCGACAAAGTTTACCTTGGGAAGCGCATTGGTGACGCTGTAAGGTTTTACACGACAAGAAGAAGGGACAGGATCATTTTTGCTGAGGGAGGAGATTTTTCGGACAAGCTTTTCTAAGTCCTTGACCTCTAAATCCGCCGACAACCGATCTACGTCCTTGTCGCCAGCGTACTTCCAGAGAGGGTATTTGCGAGCTCGAAGAGGCTGCACCCTGGTTCTAAGAAAATACGCTGTGATCTGAATACCTGACAGCTCCTTGCCGCGAGTATTTTGCAACTCATGGATACGAGTCATCAGGGCCTCTGTCGACATTTTTTCTTCTTCGGTAGCCTCTGCATCCCAAGAGCGGCGGCGAAGGATTTTCTCGGCACCATCGAAGGGAGGGATGTTGTCTTCAGCACATCCATGGTTTTCTTCCTGAATGTACAACCACTTCTTGCGCCACCCCTGAACTGAGTCAGGGAGTTTGACGTCGAAGTAGTCGACTGTGGGGCGAACGGAAATAACAACGCCGCCTATATTATAGGCGACGTTGGGAGAGCCATTACGGCGACAAAAGAAAATGTGCTTCCATAGCGCCCAGTTAGGCTGGACGCCAAGGAAGGCCTCGCAGAGGGTGATGAAAATGGAGATGTGGAGGATAGAATTTGCCGTGAGGTGGTGAAGTTGCAGACCATAAACGAAAAGCAGTCCGCGGAGGAAAGGATGAATGGGGGCGGAGAGACCGCAGATGAGATGGTCGATGAAACTTACCTGATACCCCATTGGAGGGGTTGGGTAGCTTTCTTCACTAGGGAAGCACAGCGCCTTCGGCTTCTTGCTGAACCCCAGCTTCTTCAGGAGATTGATGTCCTGGGTGGAAATTTTGGACCTTTCCCACTCCGCGCTTCCCAGATCTACGGCAGCCATTGACGACTCCGGCGTGCTGTGTCTGATCAACCGACGAGGTGGCATCAACAATGGCGCGGGAATGCGGCTTGGAGAGGATGAGCTCAGGGAGTTGTGGGGCGCAGCAGGAAGTTTTGCAAATGAAAGCAGGGGAATGGCACGAGCGGAAGTGCTCGAGGAAGAAGAAGGCGATCTTATATAGAGGTGCGGTGAAGCGGCGGACCGTTGGATGGAAAAAGTGTGTGGCAGATGATAACCACGTGGAAACAGGGGTAAAAAAGTATTTTAACATTGGAGAAGTTACGGTACGTGCGCCAGGAAAAGCGGAGGACGTGTGTCCCCCACCTGCACGACGTGTCAAGATAATGGTTACTTTGGGCCCGCAAGGCAGCGGGTGAAAACTTCTCGCGATTTTCGGACTCGAAATCGTGGCTATCGTCAGCAATAACGTCACCTTTGCAGGAAAAAATTCGCCTCAACAGTTTCATAAAAAAAGGCGACATGGAAAAATAGTGGCGAGCCTTTGATCAAATACAAGTTTTTGATCAAATGCTCGCGGGCTACTTTTGAAAAATGAAAAGATCAAGAAAGACAAAATAGAAATGGCGAGAGCCTATGATCAAATACAAATATTTGCTCATAGCCTCGGGGGCTACTCCCATCGGGAGCGCTATTCGCGCACCCGAGAAATTGTAAAACTTCGGGAGAGAAAGAAAATATAGCGGCATAAGACGTGGAGCCTACACCCAAGCACAAGTTCTTGGCTGTAGCCTCGGGGGCTACTCCCATCGGGAGCGCTGTTCACGTGCCCGATGAAATTATAAAAAAGAAAGAAAGAATGAAAAGATGAAAGATAGAAGAGCAAAAGAGTATATTTCGAGTTATAAATAACTCTGCATATACTCCCATCGGGAGCGCAATATAAGTCATCTTTGACTCAATAAAATGTGCCATTCCAACAGCCGAATAAGCACTCGACAATATATTCTCAGAACGCCAAAGTTGCGGTCAATTTCTGAATGCCGCAAAACTTTGCGAAGGTAAGACCCTGATGACCCACAAGTATAGGGGATCGCAACAGTCTTCGAGGGAAGTAAAACCCAATTTATTGATTCGACACAAGGGGAGACAAAGAATACTTGAAAGCCTTAACAGCGGAGTTTTCAATTCAGCTGCACCTGGAAACAGACTTGCTCGCAAGAGTTTATCAGTAGTAACAGTTTTATAGCGATGCAGTAGTGAAATAACAGCGACGAGTAACAAAGACAGCGATGATTATAGTAAACAGCAGGATTAAAATACTGTAGGCACGGGGACGGATGACGGGCGTTGCATGGATGAGAGAAACTCATGTAACAATCATAGCAGGGCATTTGCAGATAATAATAAAACGGTGTCCAAGTACTAAGCAATCAATAGGCATGTGTTCCAATTATAGTCGTACGTGCTCGCAATGAGAAACTTGCACAACATCTTTTGTCCTACCAGCCGGTGGCAGCCGGGCCTCAAGGGAAACTACTGGATATTAAGGTACTCCTTTTAATAGAGTACCGGAGCAAAGCATTAACACTCCGTGAACACATGTGATCCTCACATCACTACCATTCCCTCCGGTTGTCCCGATTTCTGTCACTTCGGGGCCATCCGTTCCGGACAGCGACATGTGTATACAACTTGCAGGTAAGATCAATAAACAATGAATATCATGATGAAACAATAACATGTTCAGATCTGAGATCATGGCACTCGGGCCCTAGTGACAAGCATTAAGCATAACAAGTTGCAACAATATCATCAAAGTACCAATTACGGACACTAGGCACTATGCCCTAACAATCTTATGCTATTACATGACCAATCTCATCCAATCCCTACCATCCCCTTCGGCCTACAGCGGGGGAATTACTCACACATGGATGGGGGAAACATGGCTGGTTGATGTAGAGGCGTTGGCGGTGATGATGGCGATGATCTCCTCCAATTCCCCGTCCGGCGGAGTGCCGGAAACGGAGACTTCTGGCTCCCGCGACGGAGTTTCGCGATGTGGCGGCGTTCTGGAGGGTTTCTGGCGACTTCGACTTCTCCCCGTGCGTTTTTAGGTCGAGGCCAATAAGTAGTCCGAAGGAGGGCGTCGGAGGCCGGCCGAGGGGGCCACACCACATGGCCGCGCGGGCCCCCCCTGGGCAGCGCCGCCCTATGGTGTGGGGCCCTCGGGCCTCCACCTTACTTGTCCTTCTGGCTCCGTCAGTATTCTGGGAAAATAGGGCCTTCTGCATAAATTCCGAGGATTTTCCCGAAAGTTGGATTTCTGCACAAAAACGAGACACCAGAACAATTCTGCTGAAAACAGCGTTAGTCCGTGTTAGTTGCATCCAAAATACACAAATTAGAGGCAAAAAAATAGCAAAAGTGTTCGGGAAAGTAGATACGTTTTGGATGTATCAACTCCCCCCAAGCTTAGCTTATTGCTTGTCCTCAAGCAATTCAGTTAACAACTGAGCGATAAAAGAACTTTCACGAACACATTTGCTCATATGATGTATATATTCTCATGCTATGGCTAATACTTAAGCAATTCATAATGAGATACATGCAAATAAGATCATCTAACAGCTATGTCAATCATGGAGAGGTACCAACAATTAATAATAAGCATCATGAATCATGTATATAAGCAGGATTGCAATGTTCATAGGGGAGTATGATAAAGTGGTATCTCGCTTGCCCGTATTTGATCGGCAAAACACAAATGCCCGGGCACCTCTGGAGTTCATAGAAAGACTAGAAGTAGTGATTGTCAAAGATAAAAGCATCAAAGTTATACCACAATCAATCATATTTTGAGACAAGCATATTATACTAAGAATGACAGTTGTGCTCTCAAGATAGTGCTCAAAGAAATAATGGAGACACAACATAAAAGTAAAAGATTGACCCTTCGCAGAGGGAAGCAGGGATTAACATGCGCTAGAGCTTTTCATTTTTGAACTCAGGAGTAAAATCATTTTGAGAGGTGTTTGTCGTTGTCAACGAATGGTAATGGGTACACTAACTACCTCGCCAACCGGACTTCCAAGAGCGGCTCCCATGAATTATTTGCATATTTATATGGCACTCCTTCCAACCTTTCTTACACAAACCATGGCTAACTGAATCCTCGGGTGCCTGCCAACAATCTCATACCATGAAGGAGTGCCTTTTTATTTTAGTTTTATTATGATGATGACACTCCCCCCAACCTTTGCTTACACAAGCCATGGCTAACCGAATCCTTCGGGTGCCGTCCAACAATCACAAACCATGGAGGAGTGTCTATTTAGGTTAATTAATTTGGGACTGGGAATCCCGTTGCCAGCTCTTTTTGCAAAATTATTGGATAAGCGGATGTGCCACTAGTCCATATGAGAGTCCGTCAAAAGTAAATGACAAGGTTGAAAGCTAAACACCACATACTTCCTCATGAGCTATGAAACATAAACACAAATTGAAAAGCGTTTTGAAGGTTTTTAAAGGTAGCGCATGAGAATTTACTTGGAATGGTTTGAAATGCCATGCATAGGTTTTTATGGTGGACACTCTGGAATAACTTGGTTTTCATGTGTTTGGAAGCACGAGCAGCGTTCCCGCTCAGTACAAGTGAAGGCTAGCAAAAGACTAGGGAGCGACAAATCAAGAGAGCAGTAACTGTCATAATCATGCTTGCGGCAAAATAAATTAACGGAGGCATAAAAGTGATACAAGAACTCTGAAGCAATATAGATCATCGAGGCTTAATTGACTTTTTGTTCAGTCATATGCATGCGTGAGCATGTACCAAGTCGATATAAATGAATTATTCAGAGGAGGATACCACAATGCCATACTTACTTATGAATAAAACAATGCAAGCAAACATCCATGACATGCTACTCATATTAATAGATTGGAGTTAAACATGAGAGATCATGAACTACTAGACTTTCTCAAATAACATATATCTCACATGAACCAACTAAGCATGCTCACATGGATGAGTATATGTACAAAAATGAAAACAAATAGAGTTCATACCAGCCTCTCACCACAATCCAATTGTCGTAGATCGTCATTATTGCTTTTCACTTGTGTACCTTGGATAATATGAAATGAAAACCATGCTCCAGCCACCGAAGACCATTGAACTCTAGATGAACTTTACAAACCAAAGAAGAACAGCAAATATTTTTGGTGTTTTCGAATTGCAAACAAGAACAAAAGGAAACAAGCAAACAAAGCAAAATCTTTTTGGGTTTTCTTGTAGCAAACTAGCAATAGCAAATAAAGCGAAACAAATGCAAGAAACCAAAGCAAACAAATGGTGAAGAGAAACAACAGAAATATTTTTGGTCTTTTTGTGTTTTGGGAAAGGAACAAAGCAAAAACAAGAAATAGCAAACTAAAAGAAACACAAAAAAACGAGATGGCAGAAATCTGCCAAAACCTGACAGCAGTACAGAAATCGATTTTTACAAAAATCTTACGTTGCTCAGCTCGAAAAGTGTTCAACTAATGAAAGTTAGATAACAACCTGGGGAACCAGCACAAAAATTGGCAGCTCAAAATAACGTTCTGGCTGTGCGCACGAATTTTTCTAGTAACAGTCCAGAATCTGTTTTCAGGCAGCACTTCCCCAAATATCATCTCCCTCTCATTAGGAAACCACTCAAACGAACAAAACAAATATGTGCAAGTATCCAGCAACCATAATATGCAAAGAATGAGTGATGCCGGTATACCTCCCCCCAAGCTTAGGCTTTTGGCCTAAGTGGAGTTCAACCCCAACGAGGGTCACTGTTCCTCGCCGGTGGATAATTCATGGCGTAGTCATAGTAGAGTTCCTGTGCAGAAGAAAAGCGTGGAGGCTCCACATGCCCAACATGTTGATGCGAGGAACTTACTGCATCGGATGATGAGTCGAGGTGCTCCTCGACCTCCGTGTCGTCTCTTGCATGATGGCCTCCTCCCTCTATGTGTGCACCCAGTGCACCTTCTGTGACCGACCAATCTTCCCTGGAATCAAGGTTAGACAGAACAGGCGCAGGCAATCTTACTAGTTTCTCCGTTTTCTTAGTTATTCTCCAGACTTTCTTATAAAATGTCATCTTGTAAAACAGGTTACCCAAGTTGGAGGAATCAGAAACAAATTCATGTTTAATCATAGAGGCTATGTCAAGTTTTTCTATGGAGAATGGAATATCAAAATGATGAGGTTCTACATTATGAAAAGCTAGTAAACGAGAGGCAATGAGACCTCCACAAATTCCACCTTTCTCACGGTTAGTAGCGAGTCTATAAGCTATCAATGCCCCCAAATTATAAGTCCTACTACCTTGCAGTGCCGCAGCTAGAAAAGCTAAATCCGGGATAGAAAGTTTACCACCAATCTTTCTAGCAAGAACGCATTTAGTAATGAAATAGACAAAGTAGCGGATAGCCGGGAGCTGAATGCTAGTGATTTTACCACTATCCTCTGAGAAACTCCTTCCATAGCAAATCATCTTGAAGAGGCTTAAGAGTTCTTGCGGCGATCTCCTTATCTTCTCGCATGATCCCCATTGCGGTACTCTAATTGCTGCACAAAAATCACTGAATGGCAAGTTGACAGCTTTATTGTAAATTTTATACTGAACCGTGGGGTTAGATCGCGACCAATTGAACTTAAAGTCCTGCACAAAAGACATAGTTAATTTTGCATATTGTCTTGGCTCTCCTTCAACAAAATCACTCAGCCCTGCTCGAGAAATTAGACTCCGAACATCTTCCAATATTCCCGCGCTTCTCATGAAATCCGCGCACGGGTAGTAAGAGGGGTATACTCCCTCTTCACGATTCACTCTCATAACTTGTTGGACCTCCAATTCTTGTTGGTTAAGTTGATATCTACTCCACTCCATTTTCTGAAATTTTCAACAAACAATATAAAATTTGATTTGGTGACATATAATCAAGGGGAACTACTATAGGAACTTGCTAGAGTACTAATCATGCATCAAAACTAGTTTCTACCACTTAGAACAAGCATGCCAGCTCACTAAACATGTTACCTACAGTAGCAAAATATTCAAGATATACTCAACCAAACAAAATTCTACTTGGATAGGCGGAGGAGTCACATACCGAAGAGCAAATGTGCCAAATTTCAGACAGAAATCTGGGCTGAGCAAAGAGATCGAAAAATCTGGAGCTCTTGAGCAAAAACGTGAGTGAGAGGAACTTGGTGCGAGATTTTTCGGGAGAGAGAAGATGCTGGGAGAAAGAGATGAGATAGTGGGGCAAGGAGGGGCCCACACCACAGGGTGGCGCGCCCCCCTCCTTGGCCGCGCCGGCCTGTGGTGTGGCACCCTGTGGTGCCCCACAGGTCATCCTCTGGTGCTCCCAGGTGCCTCGTCGAAAAATAGGACCAACGGTATAATTTTTGTGAATTTTTGAAAACTTTGAAAAATGCACATTTCTGGGTATTAAGTTTATTATTACTGGCCAGGAAATTTTTTGAAATCTCCAATTAACTAAGGAACTTTGCAAATTAAAAATTCTACAGCAACTAGAGCAAGTGGAGGAAGAAAGAGATGTTGTTTACCTCCTCTATGCATATAAAAAGTATTTGTTAACAAGGTTGATCAAGTCTTGCCACCAAATAAATTTTACATAGCATAAGAAGAAATAAACCTCAAATCAATCATGTTACCTTGAATTGTATTGATATGGATCCAATCACGAGAGTTTGATATTCTTCTTTAGGCTCATATATAGGACAATCAATAGTTCCCACTTTGATAGTTCTCACATTAGAAATAGTATTAACCCCACACGCTTTCTCAATCCTCTTGGGAAAATAAACGGTATGTTCCCTATCATCAACATTGAAAGTAACCTTTCCTTTATTGCAATCAATAACAGCCCCTGCGGTGTTAAGAAAAGGTCTCCCAAGAATAATAGACATATTATCATCTTCAGGCATTTCCAACACAACAAAATCAGTTAATATCAAGCAGTTAGTAGTAACTTGAACAGGAACATCCTCACATATACCAACAGGAATAGCAGTAGATTTATCAGCCATTTGCAAAGATATATCAGTAGGTATCAACTTATCTAAATAAAGTCTCTTATAAAGAGAAAAAGGCATAACACTAACACCGGCTCCCAAATCACATAGAGCAGTTTTAACATAATTATTCTTAATAGAACAAGGAATAGTAGGTATACCTGGATCGCCCAACTTCTTTGGAACCTTTCCATTGAAAGAGTAATTAGCAAGCATAGTGGAAATTTCCTCATTGGGGATTTTCCTTTTGTTAGTAACAATATCTTTCATATACTTTGAATAAGGAGGCAATTTAATAGCATCAGTCAAAGGGATTTGCAAGAATAAAGGTTTCATCCAATCACAAAATTTATTATAGTGTTCTTCTTCCTTTGATTTTAATTTCTTAGCAGGAAAAGGCATTTGCTTTTGCACCCAAGGTTCTCTTTCATTACCATGTTTCTCAGCAATAAAATCTTCTTTAGTGTACTTTTTATTTTTAGCATGCTTTTCAGGTTCATCTTCAACCTCTTCTTTATCAGAAGCATCCTTCTTATCATTATCTTTATCATGTTCATTACCACTTTCAGTTTCAGCATCAGAAATAGAAATACTATTAGGATCATTAGCAGGTTCAGAGGATTCTACAACATTTTTATGTTTCTTCTTCTTTTTCTTCTTAGAAGGAGCACTAGGTTCAATGCGTTGAGAATCTTGTTCAATTCTTTTGGGATGCCCTTCAGGATATAGAGAATCCTGGGTAGAGACACCACCTCTAGTTGTTACTTCATAAGCATGTTTCTCTTTAGAATTATTCCCCAACAAGTCATTTTGCACTTTAGTGAGTTGATCAATTTGAGTTTGAATCATATGAAAATGTTTAACAAGCATCTTAACATCATTGGAGGTTCTCTCTACAATATCATGCAATTCACTAATAGCTCGAGAATTTTCCATTAAATGATTCTCTACTCTCATATTAAAATTTTCTTGCTTAACAATATAATTATCAAACTCATCTAAGCATTGTGCAGGAGGTTTCGAATACGGAATATCTTCCCTAGTAAAGCGTTGAAGGGAGTTTACCTCAATCATGGATGAAGGGGGAATTATCTCACATATATCTTCTATGGGAGGAAGATTCTTCACATCTTCAGATTTAATACCTTTCTCCTTGAGAGACTTCTTGGCTTCCCTCATATCTTCATCATTCAATTTAATTAAACTCCTCTTCTTTAATATTGGCATTGGAGTTGGTTCAGGCGTAGTCCAATCATCATGATTCCGGCCTATTTTAGCCAATAATTCTTCAGCGTCGTCTGGAGTTCTTTTCCTGAAAACACAACCAGCACAACTATCCAGGTATGCCCTAGACTCAATGGTTAGTCCACTATAAAATATATCAAGTAAATCATGCTTTTCCAAATCATGATCAGGCCGAGCTCTAATAAGAGAGCAAAATCTCGCCCAAGCCTCAGGCAATTTCTCTCCATCTTCCTGGTCAAAATTATAAATTCTCTGCAAAGCAATATGTTGAGCACTAGCAGGAAAGTATTTACGGAAGAAAACATCAAGCAATTCTTTTGGACTTTTAATAGAATTAGGTGGCAAACTATTATACCAAGTTTTAGCGTCGTCCTTTAATGAGAATGGAAATATTTTAGCAACAAAGTAAGTACGCATCTTGACATCATCAGAAAACAAGCTACTTAGAGTAGATAACTCAATCATGTGTTCAACAGCACTTTCTTTTTCAGTACCACAAAAGGGTGTTTTCTCAACAATAGCTATATGAGATAAATCAAGAGAAAAATCATAATCTTTATCCTTAATGTTTATAGGAGATGTAGCAAACTTAGGATCAGGAGACAGCTTTATATCTAACAGCATGTTCTGCAAGCAACTTTTTAATTTTTCTTGCATCAGTAGTAGCATTGCATTTTTCAATAAAATCATCATTAAGCTCCACATAATCTTCATCGGGATCATCACTAAAATAATCAAGTTCAGTGAATTAACAGGTGTAGTAGCATTAGGAGTTTCAGTATTTTCAATTTGTCTAGACCTAGCAATCGTAGCATCTAGAAAGGATCCCAATGAACCACTATCATCAAGCACGGCAGAAATATTATCAATATTATGAGAGTTTTCAGATTCAGCGAAGTACCCGCATGTGAAGCATGTGGCGGTGAAACAAGTTTATCAATCACAGATGGTGAATCAAGTGTAGCGGAGGTACTCAGAATTGTACCTTTTCTTGTAGTGGATGGTAATATGGCGATTTTAGAATCGCGAGGTTTACCCATGATGGAGAATTTGCAGCGAACAATATCAATCCAAGTGAACTTCCAAATAAAGCTATGCTCCCCGGCAGCGGCGCCAGAAAATAGTCTTGATGACCCACAAGTATAGGGGATCGCAACAGTCTTCGAGGGAAGTAAAACCCAATTTATTGATTCGACACAAGGGGAGACAAAGAATACTTGAAAGCCTTAACAGCGGAGTTGTCAATTCAGCTGCACCTGGAAACAGACTTGCTCGCAAGAGTTTATCAGTAGTAACAATTTTATAGCAGTAGCAGTAGTGAAATAACAGCAGCAGAGTAACAAAGACAGCAGCAGTGATTATAGTAAACAGCAGGATTAAAATACTGTAGGCACGGGGACGAATGACGGGCGTTGCATGGATGAGAGAAACTCATGTAACAATCATAGCAGGGCATTTGCAGATAATAATAAAACGGTGTCCAAGTACTAAGCAATCAATAGGCATGTGTTCCAATTATAGTCGTACGTGCTCGCAATGAGAAACTTGCACAACATCTTTTGTCCTACCAGCCGGTGGCAGCCGGGCCTTAAGGGAAACTACTGGATATTAAGGTACTCTTTTTAATAGAGTACCGGAGCAAAGCATTAACACTCCGTGAACACATGTGATCCTCACATCACTACCATTCCCTCCGGTTGTCCCGATTTCTGTCACTTCGGGGCCATCGGTTCCGGACAGCGACATGTGTATACAACTTGCAGGTAAGATCAATAAACAATGAATATCATGATGAAACAATAACATGTTCAGATCTGAGATCATGGCACTCGGGCCCTAGTGACAAGCATTAAGCATAACAAGTTGCAACAATATCATCAAAGTACCAATTACGGACACTAGGCACTATGCCCTAACAATCTTATGCTATTACATGACCAATCTCATCCAATCCCTACCATCCCCTTCGGCCTACAGCGGAGGAATTACTCACACATGGATGGGGGAAACATGGCTGGTTGATGTAGAGGCGTTGGCGGTGATGATGGCGATGATCTCCTCCAATTCCCCGTCCCGGCGGAGTGCCAGAACGGAGACTTCTGGCTCCCGCGACGGAGTTTCGCGATGTGGCGGCGTTCTGGAGGGTTTCTGGCGACTTCGACTTCTCCCCGTGCGTTTTTAGGTCGAGGCCAATAAGTAGTCCGAAGGAGGGCGTCGGAGGCTGGCCGAGGGGGCCACACCACATGGCCGCGCGGCCCCCCCTGGGCCGCGCCGCCCTATGGTGTGGGGCCCTTGGGCCTCCACCTTACTTGTCCTTCTGGCTCCGTCAGTATTCTGGGAAAATAGGGCCTTCTGCATAAATTCTGAGGATTTTCCCGAAAGTTGGATTTCTGCACAAAAACGAGACACCAGAACAATTCTGCTGAAAACAGCGTTAGTCCGAGTTAGTTGCATCCAAAATACACAAATTAGAGGCAAAACAATAGCAAAAGTGTTCGGGAAAGTAGATACGTTTTGGACGTATCAGACCCCAGATCCGTTCTGTGAGGCGTGGCGCCGTCTCTGACGTCGGTTTGCTACTTTTATCCGTATCAACAGATACGAAGAAAAATCCTAACGGACGCGTTAGGTACCCGATAAATATGACTGGGACTCGACAGAATGGTAAGACCTTAAGCGGCACCTGTCGAAGTTTACACCAGTATCCCGAGATCATGTCCAGGGACGTGATCTTGAAGTAGGTTTTTGCGGATTGCCACTAGAGCAGTTAACTAGTACCTGATCCGTCAGATGAACTAGCCCCAACTACCATTATCCCTGTACAATATAGAAATTTATGTGAAGAAATATAGAAAAGTTTTAAGTTGTTGAGTAAAAATAAACAGTCGAGATTTTCCCTGACTCTACGATTCAAGCAAAATCTCGGGGGCTACTGACATAGGCATCCCCAATGGGCCTGCCGAAGATAGTACCCGGGGTTTACTGAAGGCCCACTACCCGAAGAATAAGAAGATTCGGAAGCTCAAGATATTATTAAGGAAAGCTAGAGTTGTAATAGGAAGCATTATTTGTAATCTTGCGGGATGAGTTAGAAACCCTCCCGGACTCTGTAACTTGTACGATACGAATCCCTCGGCTCCGCCTCCTATATAAGGGGGAGTCGAGGGACAAAGAAATCATTGAATCATTGTCTCTAAAACCCTAGTTTTTATAATCGTCGAGTACTTTTCGGCTGAAACCTTCGAGATCTACTTGCCCTCTACTTCCAACTAAACCCTAGTCTACAACCCGTAGGCATTGACAAGTTAATACCTTGTCACCCGTGCTCCTCCGTTTCGCCCCCGCCCAACCCCCTCTCGAGCTTGGCGACAGGGACCTGGCGCTCTCGAGGGTAACTGACGAACACTTGTTTATCGGAAGTACAATAGTTTTGGCGTAGGCAGTACATGTTCTACAAGGACGAGCAAAAAAACATGATGCAGCAGTGTTGGTGCTAAGGCGCTGAGGTATGATTTTATTCAATCGAACAAGATACATCCGCTGCCAATTTAGGTGCGGCAGGAAGAAAGTCAAAGCAACTGGAGACAGAGGCAGAGAGGTGTTAGACATGTTATCTGACGAACAAGTCTGCAGCTATCCAAACTTGAAGACCGATTCTCATGTTGCCGGCCATCTAGCAACGGCTCCTGCCATCACGCCCGCTGCCTAATCCTCTCTGGGCTGGACGAACTAATCCGGCGTTAGCTGCAGTTCCTGGTAATTGATTCGGGATGTATTGTGCCTACTGACTGTTGTACGCGTATACGGTAGAAGCAATATGTTTATTCTACCAATTGGATGCGTGGGAGTTTGTTGAGTAACATATTGTATAGGTATAGGTCCCCGTGTTTTTCTCAGGGTTGTACCTGTAATTGTACATGTGTCCGCCTATATATACATGAGCAGCCCACCCTATTGGTGCTGTGCAATCTCCAATAACCTTTCTACATTGTATCAGAGACCCTTCGGGTCCTGACCTAGCTGCCGCCCTCCTCTCCCCTTGTGGCGCCGTCGGCCCCAACCCTAGTCGCCGCCCCCTCCTCTCTAGGGCGCCGCCGGCCACCACCTCCACCAACCCTAGCCGACGCCCTCTCCTCTCTAGGGCGCCGCCGGGCTCCACCTCCCTCAACCCTAGTCGCCGCCCTTCTCATCTAGGGCGCCGCCGGCCCTCAGCACCACCACCATCGCTTCCGCCATGGCCGGTTTCTCCTCCTCCGGCTCCGACCCCTTCAACTCCTCCCGCTCCGGCAGCAGCAACCCCTTCGCCGGCCCCTCCGTCGCCGTCATCCGCGACATCCCCATCGCCGAGCGCGTGCCGGTGAAGCTCTCTACCACCGCTGCCAACTTCTTCCCGTGCAAGACGTACTTCGGGCTACTCTTCCGCGAGTATGATCTCCTCGATCACGTCGACGGCACCATCGACCTCCTCGCCATGCCGCACGACCCCGAGTGGCTCGCCATCGACGCCACCATCATCCGCTGGTTCCACCAGACCGTCTCCAATGATATCTTCCGCACGGTCGTCCGCGACGGCGACTCCGCCCACACGGTCTGGGCCAAGATCACAGGCCTCTTCACCGACAACAAAATCCAGCGGGTCACCTTCCTCCAGCAGGAGTTCTTTGGCACCCACCAGAACGACCTTTCTCTCGACGACTACGCCCTCAAGCTGAAGAGCCTCTCCAACGAGCTCTGTGACTTGGAGTTCCCGATCGATGACAAGATCATGCTCTCCACCCTGTCGGCGGGTCTCGGTGAGGATCTCAGCAACGCTGCCTCCAACCTCACGCTCCTCACCACGCCCACCTTCGAGCAGGCCGTGGCCTACCTACGCCTCGAGGAGCGCCGCCTCAAGCACCTTCGGGCTCGGGCGGCCCACACTGCCTTCGTCGCCGGCTTCTCCCGCAGTGCCCAGGCCCCCGCGCCCCGTGCCCCTGCACCTCGTCCCACGGGACCGCCCCCGGCCAGCCGCCCGGTCCGACCGGGCCGTGGACCGGCCAGCCCGGTCACCAGGCTGGTCAGACCGGATCATGGACCGGCCACGCCGGCGCCCAGGCCGACCAGACCTGGCCCTGGACCGGCCAGACGGCGCCTTCTGGCGGTGGTCGCCGCGGCCGTCGTCGCCGTGGCGGTGGTGGCAACGGTGGTGGCAATGCTGGTGCCAACGCCTCTGCGCCTTGTCCACCTCAGCACACTGCCCCTCCGCCATGGACCGCCGGTCACAATCCCTGGACCGGGGTCGTTCACGCCTACTCCATGCCCGTGCCGCGCGCCCCTACCCAGGCATCATGGGGCCGCGCCTAGCCACTCACCAGGCGTTCTACGCGGCGCCCCAGCCCGCCCCGGTCTACGCCGCCCCACCGGGCGCGACCCCGTGGGATCCCGCGCTCTTGACCGCCCTCCAGAGCGCCCCCTCCGCCGGGGCGTATGGTGGCGGTGGCGACTGGCTCATGGACACCGGTGCTTCCGCGCATATGGCTGCGCACCCCGGTAACCTCTCATTTTCTACACCCGCTTCCACTTCCTCTCGCATCATCGTTGGCAACGGTCATGCTCTTCCCATTACTCACACTGGTTCTGTCTCTTTTCCTTCCACTTCCACTCCTCTCTCTCTCCATAATGTTCTTGTTTCTCCTGACTTGATTAAAAATCTTGTTTCTGTTAAGTCTTTCTGTCGTGAAAACCCTGTGGCTGTGGAATTTGACGCTTTTGGTTTCTCTGTCAAGGATGGTCGTACCCGGATGCTCCTCCACCGATGTGACAGCCCCGGCGATCTCTACCCCGTTGGCGCGGCCTCCACCACCACCGGCCGTCCACTCGCCCTCTCCGCCGGTGTCGACCTTTGGCACGCCCGTCTTGGCCATCCTAGCTCCGCTACTCTACGTCAAATAATGCAAGGCTTCTCCTTTACTTGTAATAAAACGGATGCCCACTCTTGTGAAGCATGTCGTCTAGGCAAACATGTTCGCCTTCCTTTTAGTTCCTCCTCCACAGTCGCGTCTTTTCCTTTTCAACTTATTCATAGTGATGTTTGGACCTCGCCGATTTCGAGTAATTCTGGTTATAACTATTATCTTGTGATTCTTGATGATTACTCGCATTTTGTATGGACTTTTCCACTTCGCCGTAAATCATATGTTGCCGCCACCCTCATCACCTTCTTCGCCTTTGTCTCCACTCAGTTCGGTCGCCCCATCCACGCCTTACAAACTGACAACGACAAGGAGTTCGACAACATCACCATTCGCTCACTTCTCGCCACCCATGGTGTCGTCTTCTGCCTCACGTGTCCATACACTTCCTCACAGAACGGCCGTGCCGAACGGATGATTCGTACCCTCAATGACTGCGTCCGCACCCTTCTGTTCCACGCCTCCATGCCCCCGAAATTCTGGCCGGATGCCCTTGCCACGGCGACTCTCCTCGTCAACATCCGCCCGTGTCGTGTGCGTTGGTCCTACACGCCGCATCATCTCCTCTACGGTGCGCCGCCCGCCTATGATGACCTTCGCATCTTCGGCTGCCGGTGTTATCCTAACACTGCTGCCACCGCCGGGCCCTCTCCCTTGTGTGTTTCTCGGCTACCCCGCCAACACCAAGGGCTACCACTGTTACGACCTGGTCTCCCATCGTGTCCTCACTTCCCGGCACGTGTGCTTTGACGAGTTGGTTTTCCCGTTTCAGCAGGGACTCATGGCGACACCTCTAACGACGCCCCCGGCGCCCGCTGGCCCACTTGCGGTCGCGCGCCGATGAGTGACCGCGGCGGCCTCCTCTGCGCTGGCCCCGCCTGGTCGCTCGGCGTCCCCGTCGCCGCGGCGCCCACGGCGCCCCGTCGCCCGCACCCGCGACGCCCGAGGCGCCCGGCGCCCGTGATGCCCGAGGCGCCATCGCCCACGGCGTCCCCTCGGCCGCCTCTTCGTCATCTGCCTCGTCGCCCGCCTCGCCACCCGTCACCGTGGCTCCCGAGCCCATGCTCACCCGCGCCGTGCGGGCGTGCGGCGGCCGTCTACACGCTACCCCACCGACCAAGACGTCGCGCGGCGTCTCCGTCTACCGCCTCGCATCGGGCCAGCGGCGGCAACGACATCTTGCCGCACGACGGCGGCACACCTTTCACCAGCCTGACCGACCCGGCACCGGTCCGAGCCGGCCGGCCGGCCAACCGGCTCTTGCCGCCGGCCGCCGATCGAGCCGGCCCCGGCCTGCCGCCCGGTTCTCCGCCCGGCCTACCGCCCGGCCTGCCGCCGGTCCGACCAGCCCCCGACCGGCCGACCCGGCCTGCCGCCCGGTCGAGCACCGGCTCGGCCCGGCCGGCCCGGCCGACTCATCGCCGGTGCCCACCTCGGCTCGCGCTGCCTTGCGCGACCCGCATTGGCGCGCTGTAACGGCCCAGGGTAGCACCCTTATTAGATTTTGTTTGTGCTTTTCTTTTTATGCATCATGCATCATATCATCTATGATTTTAATAAATAAAATTATTTTTACAAACCCAAACTATTTTGTTTTCCCTCTCATATGGGTTTTATAATAAACCATCCCCTTGTTCTTTCTTTTAAAATAAAACCCTAATCTATAAAGGTATCAAACAAACAAAAGTATTTTCAATGTTTTCAGATTTCAAAATAAAGTGGTGCTGTTTTGGTTTGGCTTCAATTTGATTTTCAAAACAGTTTTAAAATAAAAGGAAAACCCTAACCATCTAACCCTAACCTGACCTGGGCCTCTTCCTCTATCCTCTCCCGCAGCAGCCCAGCCCACCTTCCCCCGGCGGCCCAGTCTCTCCCCCTCTCTTTCTTTTCCCTCTGGCCCGACTCGGTCCAGCCCACCTTTCTTCCTCCTGGCCCGCGTACCCCTTCAGCGTGAGGAGACCGAGTCCCCCTTGTCGTCTTCCTGGACGCCGAGCACGCAGGAGGCGTGCGACGTCGACGTCACCTCGCTCCACCACCGCACCCTCACCTGCCCCTCTCCCCCACCAGATAAGGATGCCCTAGCAAACCCTAGCGCCCCCTCTTCCTTCCCATCTCGCGCCGCCGCCCCCATCTCCCTCCTCTTTTCTTCTCTGTGAGAAAACCACCGCGAGCTCCTCATCGTCGGCCGGCCATCTCCGTCATCCCCTCGCTGCGCCTCCGCCACCAATCGACGCGCCTCGCTCCCCTCTACAACCTGGCGTAAGTAATCGACCCGAGGCGCCCTATTCCGACCGCTATTTCGCGGATTCCTCGCGCCGGACGTCGTCTTCCACCTCCTATTCCGGTGGCTGTGATGCATCTTCGGCCTCCCCGTCTACACGTTGAGCTTAGGGGTAAGCCAGCGCACCTCCTGGACATGCTCTCCATCTCCGTTTCTTCCTCTTTCTCTCTGCCCGTGTTGATGCCGGCCGCCTTCTCCACAGAACCTCGTCGACGGCGATGCTCCGGCGACCTCCAGTGGGCGGCGCCACCTCCTCTTGGTCCGCGCCGGCGAGGCGCATCCAACGCGTCCACGCTCGCTTCCTGGCGCGCCCTGCACCGCCCGCGCGAGCGACGTCTGGGCGCGGTGACCGCCTCCCTGGAACGTGCGCGGCATCACCCCCTGTCGACCAAGCTTCGCCACGTCAGCGCCAACTCAGCGTCCAGTCATCGCCACTGGCCCCACTCTTCATTCTCTCGGGCTAGGGCCTCCACCGGTGAGAAACCCCCACCAGATCCAGATCTGGGTATCTTTGCAATCTGGCCCCTGCAGCTTTTCTGTTCCAACCCGCAGTCCCTGCATCTGACCATTTCGCGAAAAACCCCCTGCAGCTTCCGCCTCGTCAGCTGCCCGGTCAGCAGCTTCCGGTCCCGCGCGTCAGCCGCTCAGGCTAGCCTGCGTCTGGGTGAGAAAAGTCTTCCCCTTTTCCCTGTTTTGCAGAAATTCCAGAAAATGTCTATATGTTGCATAAATCATATCTATTAAACTATAACTCGAAATAAAAAGTGTTATATATGAATTTTGATCAGAAAAATGTGCTGAACATGAATATGCCATCCATTCATCTGTTTGCATCTCGCATCATGTCGCGCGTTGATAGTTATGCATGTTCACCTCACATAACATGCGGAGTATTTCGGAATTCCAACTAGGGTTTTCCCCGCTCCGTTTAACTTTGAAGTAGCGCACCCTTGCTATGCTATGCCATGCTAACAACCACTTAACTTTGCCGGTAGATATGCAACTCCAACCTAATTTGTTTGTCCGGGGTTCCGACTCCGATTAATATGGATAAGTTGCATCGTTGCATCATGTTTGCCATGTCATGCATATCATCTTGATCATGCCGATTCTTCTTCCGTAGTAGTAAGTTTGCATCCGTTGATTGTTCCAGCATTTGCTTCTTCCCGGATAGGATCACGAAGTGGTGATGAGAGATACGACAAGTTCTTCTGCAGTTTTTCACAGGCGAGCCCACCCCTTCACCTATTTTACTTTTACATGCTCTTTTGATCTATTGCTATCCTTATGTTGCGATTCTGTTGTGTCACGTGTCCTATCCACCTGTTACCTATATGTCCGAGATACACCTCCTTGCCCTACCTATTGTTTGTTGTTTGCCAGCTTTGCGAGTCGTAGGCGAGTTTAGGGTCTTGTTGATATCTCGAGATGTTCGGGATATCTTGTTGGGAGGTTTTCACATGCTTTATCAGTTGTTGGAGATACACATGCTTTACTTATTTGTTAACAACTAAAATTGTAAGCAGAGGCATCTGTGAGCCCCTTTGCGAAAGCATCGGAACTTTGACTCGCTAATGTCCCCTAGGACCCGAGTTCTTGTTATCTGTTCCGAGATTGAGCGCTCTACCCGTACGTGGGGGAGTGGGACCCCCATCACCCTCTACCTTTCCTCGAGTCTGTTTATTGGGAGCCACAACCTTGGTTTTATTTGCTCATATGCACGATGCACGATTTACTTCCTGTTGCCTTCGGGTGTTTATATTATGTACTGTACTCATATCGTGGAACGATTAGCGAAAGCAGGTTGTTCACACTTAGCTTAGCCGTTGGCACAAACCTCTGGGTCCGTATCGGAGTACGGCCGAACTTCGTCACGGGTAGCTTAGTGGGGTGGCTCCCCTTAAACTTTCTCTTGCATTGGGAACGGTCTTGATGTGAGACTCCACCTGTAGTAAGTGGGTTCGAGCATGCGTATGGTTACATTTGGGCAACCCCTGCAGGGTGTACATCTTATCGATAAGCCGTGTCCGCGGTTATGGACGACTTGGAATTGTATAGCTTGATCATAGAACAACTTACACCTTTATGTTGTTAATAATATTTTGCTAATAACTTGATTAGTAATTTAGCATTACTACAACCGATACCTAATAAAACTTGTTCACCGTTGAGTGCCTTTTACATTGCCTCTTCGCAATTGTTGAAGGGGATATGTGTAATCGGCTGGGTTATGTTTGTGTAGTATTTATCTGTTACCTTGTGCGCTCTCTTATCTTCTCTGAGTAGACGGATGTTGTAGCGAGTCTCTATTGGATAGTAGCTTTGCTGCCGCTAAACTCCACATATAGCCGGGTGAAGTTTATACCGCCCACCAGCGAGCATAGCTGGTCTTGTCTCGCAAGTACGTGCCAATGGTACTTACCCTCGCCTTCCTTTCTTTTTGTCTCCTCCTCCCCTTCGGCAACCGATGGCCCGACTTTGTGACAGTACGAGATGATGACGTTAGCAAGGTTACCCTTCCGCTTGGCACAGGCGTGGTTATGGACGCCACTGGTTATCTTCAGGACTCTTAGTCCCATTTGTATCTTGTCCGTACTCGGACGTATTTGATCTTCTATATGATTTGGATCTTTGTATGTATCTATTTGTATCTTGACTCGTTGGAGTCGTTGTTGTAATATATGTATCTTGTGGGCTCTATTGTAATCCTGTTGTAATGTTACCGCTCGTGTTAATTCCTCTGGCATCACGTGTGTGATTCGTCGCGCACGTCGTGTCGGAGGGCGTCTCTGAATCGATATCATGCGGATTTCGGCGGGTTCGCTGGGATCCTCATGGTACCGGTTCCGGGGCGTCACACGCGCCGCCATGCAGGAGGAGTACGACGCGCTGCAGCGCAATAGGACCTGGGAGCTCGTTCCCCGGCCCCCTCGCGCCAACGTCATCACCGGCAAATGGGTCTTCAAGCACAAGCTCGGCTCCGACGGTACTCTCGAGCGCTACAAGGCGCGCTGGGTTGTGCGCGGTTTTCGGCAGTGCGCTGGCGTCGACTTCACGGATACGTTTGCCCCGGTTGTCAAACCGGGCACGATCCGCACGGTTTTGCACCTCGCCGCGTCTCGCGCATGGCCGGTGCATCAGATGGACGTCTCCAACGCCTTCCTTCATGGCCATCTACAGGAGAAGGTGTACTGTCAGCAACCCATCGGCTTCGTCGACACTGAGCGCCCCGACGACGTGTTCTTGCTCTCTCGGTCCTTGTATGGACTGAAGCAGGCGCCCCGCGCCTAGTAATAGCGCATCGCCGGCTTCCTACATCATCTTGGCTTCCGCTCCACGCGCTCCGATGCGTCGCTGTTCGTCTACCGGACCGGCAACAACATGGCATACCTGCTGCTGTACGTCGACGACATCATCCTGACGGCCTCCACCGCTGGTCTTCTTCGACAGCTCACCGACAGTCTTCGCCTGAGTTCGCGTTGAAGGATCATGGCCCGCTCCACTACTTCCTCGGCATCGAGGTTGTCCAGCGGGCGGACGGGTTCTTCCTCCATCAGCGGAAGTATGCCCACGAGATTTCTCGAGCGTGCAGGGATGCTTAACTGCAACCCTGCGCCTACTCATGTCGACACGAAGGCCAATCTCTCCACCAGTGATGGGTCACTGGCGTCCGACGCGTCGTTCTACCGCTCCATCGTCGGTGCTCTTCAGTACTTGACGCTGACGCGACCGGAGCTCCAGTACGCCGTGCAGCAGGTGTGCTTGCACATGCATGCTCCTCAGGATGCTCATTGGGCCGCGGTGAAGCGGATTCTCCGCTACGTATGTGGTACCATGGGCTACGACTTGTCGTTGCATGCTTCGCCCTCGACGTCGACTGACCTTGTCGCCTACTCGGACGCGGACTGGGCGGGTTGCCCGGATACGCGCCGCTCCACCAGCGGCTACTGCGTCTACCTCGGCTCGTCGCTCGTCTCTTGGTCCTCCAAGAGGCAGCCCACCGTGGCTCGCTCCAGTGCTGAGGCTGAGTACCGCGCCGTGGCTAACGCTGTGGCTGAGTGCACATGGCTTCGCCAGCTTCTGTCCGAGCTCTCTTGTCCTGTTGACAAGGCTACGGTGGTCTTCTGCGACAACGCGTCGGCTGTCTACCTCTCCGCCAACCCCGTTCATCATCGGCGCACCAAGCACATCGAGTTGGACATCCACTTTGTTCGTGAGCAAGTTGCCCTCGGTCGCGTTCGAGTTCTTCACGTACCAACGTCTCAGCAGTTTGTCGATATCATGACGAAGGGATTGCCATCCACGACTTTTCCTGAGTTTCGCTCCAGTCTATGTGTCAGTGCCGACCCTTCGACTGCGGGGGGGTGTTGAGTAACATATTGTATAGGTATAGGTCCCCGTGTTTTCTCAGGGTTGTACCTGTAATTGTACATGTGTCCACCTATATATACATGAGCAGCCGGCCCTATTGGTGCTGTGCAATCTCTAATAACCTTTCTACAGAGTTGAATTTTCAGGAACTCCATTAATTCTATTTCGTGCAGTACATACTTGAAGATGGGCACTTCAATTTTGGTGTTGCCTCGATGTTTTTCCGAGTCAAATAAAATATTTGCTAGGATGGACAACTTGCCGTTTTCTCTAGTTTGCTTGCTTGGACTCTGTAATGTCCTTGTTCATGTTCTCTACCTCTCGCTATTTAGGATAATGCTATTTCATAGCTAGCTCAGGCAGCAGCACGGCACCTGTTTGAAGAAGTAGAAAGATGAAAGAAATGCTATTGTGCGTCTATTATTTCACGTATACATTGTTTGTTTTTCTTATAGACTCTAATTAATCTAATTTTTTATTTGATAAGAAAGTTCATGGAGAGCACTCGATCGACCCAGGCAATGAATGTGCCGTTCCTAAAAAACAATTCTTCTCTGGGAGTTACAGGGAATTGCTATCGGGAAGTACAAGGAATTGGTACGGATAAGTACAAGATTTTGCCACCAGGAAGTACAACTCCCGCTCAGAATCAATAAAAAGAAAAAAATGTTCTAACAGAAATAATATTTTGATGAGCACCACTTTTCCTATATAGGGTACGATTAGGAAAAAAACTGCGGAAAGCACGCCCACCAACCCGCGCATCCACTATCCCCACCACCACGACGTCCCTTGTTTGCCGCCGTTGGCCTGCTCCCCCCTCCACCGCCAGCTCTCCCATGTCCCACGCCCCGCCGCGCGTTGGCCTTCCCAAGCCGTTGTCCCGCCGAGCGTTAGCCTTCCCAAGCCGTTGTCCCGCCGCGCGCTGGCCTTCCCAAGCCCCTACCCCGCTATGCGTCGGGCCTCCCAACCCCTAGCGCCATAGCGCGCCTAGCCTCCCGGAGCCTCGTTGACCGCCGACGGTCCAACACCGAACCGGTGCGAGGCCATCGCGCGGTCAACTGAATCATGCGCCTCCTTGCATGACTCCACCTACCCGAGCACGGCCGGCCCCTCAATCATGCGCCTCCTTAATTATTTACCAAAACTAATTAAGCGTACTTACCGTATCGGGAAGGATGCTCAATTATTTTTGGTAAATACATGATCTGCCTTGTAGCACATAAAAGGTAATAAAAATCATCATTTTTACCTCACGAAAATTACAAGCAGTGACTATTGGAAGTACAAAGCGTCGGTTTTGGAAGTACGAAAGAAAAAAAATCCCGTCATCCATGAGGAAGTTCAAATAATCGACGATGAGAAGTACAACCATTTGACACGACAAATACATACACTTATGATAAGAAGTACAAGAAAACTGACAAAAATCCAAATGAAGAAAAAACAAAATAATCCCGTCCATCCGTGAGAAATTTCAAATACTTGACGATGAGAAGTACAACTATTCGAAACGAGCAGTAGAAGCACTTATTATAGGAAGTACAAGGAAACCGGTAAAATCCAAATGTAGTAAAAACGAAATAATCCCGTCACCCCTAAGGAAGTTCAAATAGTTGATGACGAGAAGTACAACCATTCGACACGGGCAGTACAAGTACCTATTATAGAAAGTACAAGAAAACCGACAAAATACAAATGTATAAAAACAAAATAATTCCATCACCCAAGAGGAAATTAAAGTAGTTGATGGAGAGAAGTACAACCGTTCGACACCAGCAGTACACCCAAGAGGAAATATAGGAAGTACAAGAAACCGACAAAATCCAAATGTAGGAAAAACAAAATAATCCCCACATCCGTGAGGAAGTACAAGGAGTTATTCCGATAAGTACAAGCGGAGACTACATGAAGTACAAGCAGTAATTACAGGAACTGCAAATTGTACAAAGAAAATACTCACACATAAGTTCACATAGCAATGTCGGGAAGTTAAAATATTAATATCTAGGAAGTGCAGAATCTCTTAAATAGAGGCTAGGGAAAATCTAAAATTATCCTTTCGAAACACATGTTTAATTATTGTAAAATACAATAGCATCAAAACATATCCGGAAGTACAACCACGAAGGCCAAGAAGTACAAGGACATGTCGCGAGTAGTTCAGATGCGCGTGGTTGTGCTGCACATTTTGTGTGGTCGCGGACCTCAAATGAACAGTGTACGAGAAAATTATAGCTGTTTTATTGAACACTGTCATGAAACGGCACCAAGAAGTACAACTGCATTGCCCGATAAGTACAAGTTCATGTCGAGGGAAGTTCAGCACTCTATTTTTACGGTGCGGAAATCTACTTCCAAATCTCATCGATATGATCCAAATGTATAAGTATAACCATTTGACACGAGTAGTACATGCACTTACTATATGAAGTACAAGAAAGCTGACAAAATCCAAATGTAGAAAAAACAAAATAACCTCGTCACCCGCGTGGAAGTTTATATACTTGACGATGAGAAGTACAACCAGTCGACACGAGCAGTACACTCACTAAATATAGGAAGTAAAAGAAAAACAAAAAAATCAAACAGGAAAATAACTAAATAATCTCATCATCCACAAGGAAGTTCAAATACTTGACGATGAGAGGTACAACCATTTGACACTGTCAGTACAACCAGTTAGTATAGGAAGTACAAGAAAACCGACAAAATCTAAATGTAGAAAAAACAAAATAATTTCGTCATCCGCGAAGAAGTTCAAATAATTGACAATGAGAAGTACAACCATTCGACATGAGGAGTACATACACTTACAATAGGATGTAGAAGAAAACCAATAAAAATCCAAATGAAGAAAAAAAAATCCCGTCATCCGCGAGGAAAATTAAAATACTTGACGATCAGAAGTACAACCACTCCACACGAGAAGTACACGCACTTATTATACGAAGTTCAAAGAAACCGACAAAATCTAAATGTAGTAAAAACGAAATAATCCCGTCACCCCCGAGGAAGTTCAAATAGTTGATGACGAGAAGTACAACCACTCGACACGAGCAGTACAAGCAACTATTATAGGAAGTACAAGAAAACCAACAAAATCCAAATGTAAAAAACGAAATAATCCCATCACCCAAGAGGAAGTTCAAATAGTTTACGGAGAGAAGTACAACCAGTCGACACAAGCAGTACACCCAATTAATATAGGAAGTACAAGAAAACCGACAAAATACAAATATAGGAAAAACAAAATAATCCTATCATTCACGAGGAAGTACAAGGAGTTATTCCGAGAAGTACAAGCGGAGACTACAGGAAGTACAAGCGGTAATTACAGGAACTGCAAATTGTAGAAAGAAAATACTCACACATAAATTCACATATCAATGTTGGGAAGTTCAAATATGATGATCCAGGAAGTGCAGAATCTCTTAAATAGAGGCTAGGGAAAATCTTAAAGTATCATTCCAAAACACATGTTTAATTATTGTAAAACACACTAGTATCGAAACATTTCCGGAAGTACAACCACGAAGTCCAAGAAGTACAAGGACATGTCGCGAGAAGTTCAGATGCGCGTAGTTGTCCTGCACATTTTGTGTGGTGAAAATTATATCTCTGTTTTACTGAACACTTTCATGAAACTGCACAAAGAAGTACAACCTCATTTCCCAATAAGTACAAGTTTGTGTCGAGGGAAGTTCAGTGCTCTATTTTTACGGGGCGGAAATCTATTGTCCAAATCTCATCGATTTGATCACCAACCACTTCAATCATTGTCACCAAAAGCTTTATATGGTAGAGTATATGTCTAATTTCATTACCTACAATATTTTACAACAAATAAATGAATATAATCCATCAAATTCAAATCGTTATCCCACAAAATATAGCGGAAACATGATTTCAAAACTTGTAAAATTATTTTTAAACCGTTCAGATTTGGAAAAAATGGTAGATACGAAAAAGATGTGCCATTTTGACACCTTTCCAACCGTATATTATTTCCATTGTTTAAATATACTGCATGGAAATCGCGGGGAAATCATTCGGTGCCCGTCACATCAAGCAGGCGAACAATAATTCGAGTTATTCTCTTAAACTGTAAGGAATTAGAGAAAACAATTGGAATAAGAAAGTTGCGCTTAGTTCATAGATTTCCAACGCCATATCATTTGCATCATTCCGACATACGGTTGAAAAAAATCATCCAAATTACTGTCCGCTCATTTTTTGAGTACGTCTGAATTTCGGTATTTTCAAAATTGTTCAAAAACTGTGAGAATTTCGAAAAAACATAAAACATGAAAAAATTGCGCAATTTCATTATATTTCTAACGGTATATCATTTGCACAGTTACGATAAGCTATTCGAAAAACGAACTAAACATTCGTTTTCTGGCCATATAGAAGCATTTACGTATTTTAAAAATTAAATTTAAACCGTGCAAAATCTGTGAAAAGTGTAAACATGAAAAAGTTGCGGTTTTCATTATCTATCCAACGGTATATCATTTGCATAATTCTGACAAATGGTTGAGAAACTCGAGGTATAATCAGTACCTTTGAAAAAAATGGGAAGTTTTGGTAAGTTCGACAGAAAGTTGAACCCTGTTATCTGGGAAGTAGTACCTTGTGTCCAGGAAAGTACAAGTCGGTGCTCAGAATATTATTCTGCAACCAGTTGCAGAATAGTGCTGGTATATATATATATATATATATATATATATATATATATATATATATATATATATATATATATATATTGTGAGGCAACTTAATCAAATGTACGTGTTTTCATTCGAGAACTTGTCAAAATTCAAGTTAATTAATTTATCAGTGCTAATTAGTTGGTCGCCTGTAATTCGAGTTATTCTCTTAAACTGTAAGGAATTAGAGAAAACAATTGGAATAAGAAAGTTGCGCTTAGTTCATAGATTTCCAACGCCATATCATTTGCATCATTCCGACATACGGTTGAAAAAAATCATCCAAATTACTGTCCGCTCATTTTTTGAGTACGTCTGAATTTCGGTATTTTCAAAATTGTTCAAAAACTGTGAGAATTTCGAAAAAACATAAAACATGAAAAAATTGCGCAATTTCATTATATTTCCAACGGTATATCATTTGCACAGTTACGATAAGCTATTGGAAAAACGAACTAAACATTCGTTTTCTGGCCATATAGAAGCATTTACGTATTTTAAAAATTAAATTTAAACCGTGCAAAATCTGTGAAAAGTGTGAACATGAAAAAGTTGCGGTTTTCATTATCTATCCAACGGTATATCATTTGCATAATTCTGACAAATGGTTGAGAAACTCGAGGTATAATCAGTACCTTTGAAAAAACGGGAAGTTTTGCTAAGTTCGACAGAAAGTTGAACCCTGTTATCTGGGAAGTAGTACCTTGTGTCCAGGAAAGTACAAGTCGGTGCTCAGAATATTATTCTGCAACCAGTTGCAGAATAGTGCTGGTATATATATAGGACAGGCCAATTCTGACAAATGGTTGAGAAACTCGAGGTATAACCAGTTGCAGAATAGTGCTCAGAATATATATATATATATAGAGCCCAACTATTCTCGAACCCCCCTTAAGAGGGGTTCTAGAATAGCTATTCTCGAACCACCTCAAACCACCTTCTACTCCCGAACAGACCCGACCCACCTGGAAAAAACTACTAGCCTCGAACTGAACCCCATCACCACGCAACTGAACCTCTCGTTCCTCCCCCCACCTCCCTCGTCGTGCCCATTCCCTAGAGGAGACAGCGCATCGCAGATCCGATCCCGCCTCCTACCTCAGTTCGGCGAAATCCCCTGAGGAAAATACCTCCCCCGGCGACCAACCGCCCCACCTCCTCCAATCCCGGCGGCTCCCCACCTCTTCCAATCCCGGCGACGAACCGCCCCACCTCCCCACTCCTTGTCGGCTCCCCACCTCCTCCAATCCCGGCGGCGCCCCACATCCACCCGCCCAGGCGGCGCCCACCTCCACCCGCCCAGGCGGCGCCCACCTCCTCCCACCCGACGGCGCCCACCTTCTCCCTCCCCGACGGCGCCCCACCTCCTCCAATCCCGGCGGCGCCCACCTCCTCCCACCCAGGCGGCGCCCCACCTCCTTCATCCAAGGCGGCACCCCACCTCCTCCAACCCCGGCGGCGACCCACCTCCTCCCACCCCGGCGGCGCCCAACACCTCCACCTGCGTCATGGAAGGTCGGCGGCGCTCTGCAGCTCGACCTCCATCCCGGATGATGGCGCATTGCCCCAGCACATCAATTCTTTCTCTCCCTAAAGCTCTCAGGTATATGACCAAGTTATCATGATCTTGCAGGGAGCTAGTGTATGATTTTTCCCTTGCATTGCATGGATAAAGAGGTGTCGGTTCTTCTTGTATATGTGTTCAGTAATACAAAGAAAAATAGACGCTGGTGCTTTGGAATGGTAGGAAAAAGTGGTACAGATTATTCTTATGGGCAAGTTCATTTTTTATTTCCCGGGAATTTGTTTCGTCCAATTGGCGGTTTCACCTAAAAATCAAACATTAAAAAGTTGCAAGTTCACTTTTAAAATGTGGAGAAGTTCAATTAGTCCAACTCGGAGTTTCACATCATTCTCATGTGGAAATGCACCTTTGTGTTTGTGAAATTTCAATTCTGTATAAGAAAGGATGTTCACTATTTTTGTGTAAATGGTTTTTTGTCGTAACAATTTGATTTTCAAAAAAAGATTCTGATTGTAAAAAAAAATGAAATATGACATGCTTCTCCTCATAAAATAAAATTAAGACCGCTTGCTGGTGTGTACCTTATAATGAACCCAACAAGTCCACCTTTCTTGTAAAAGTTGTAAGAAAAGTCCATATAATATACACTTGTTAAATTTGAGAAGGTCATGGACGTTTAAGATTTGATGGAAAATAAGAGAAGCCTTCAAAGCTGCCACCATGGAATAAGTAGCGGTGATGTCTGCCTTTAGTCTTGGGAAGTTCACTAACATGTAGTTCGATGTTCAGATTTTTCTTGGATTATGGTCTGCTAGCTGCAATAATTGAGCGTTCCAGTTCGCCAGTGCCTCCCTCCGGTAACCACTGTGCTCGGTTGGGAAATTCACTGTGAGCATCCTGGAAGTTCACCTCCACACAGTTTGGTTCATTCGCAGACTAGTTATTACGCAGGAACTATGTGACGGCGCATACTTGGTGTTGTCAAAGCAGAGGGTAACATTGAATCTGATTTATGCTATTCCATCATTTTTGTAGGTCATTACAACGTGCTGTAGTTCAGTCCACGAGCAAAGTGCAGTTTTATGACAGGAGTCCACAGTTGGCGACCCGGTAGTCCATCGCCGGCAGCCATGGGAAGTCCATCAATGCCGTCCGCAATGTCCAATAGGGAACAACACCATCGGGAGTTCACTTCTTATAATCCGTTAAGCTCACTTCTCCTAATTAATCTGTTAAGCTCACTTCTCTTAATTTGCAAAGTTCACATCTACTGCTATTTTCAGTTTATATATTCCTGCTAGATAGAATATTCCTGCTACATGGTCATCTGGAAACACTGTTTACAGATTGTGTGTATTTTTGAGATCTGTGATGTTAAGATGTGCATTCATTTCTCACTTTGTGCCAGTATCATCTTCATATCCCTAATGCCAAACTAATTCAGTTTCCCTCTTTGTGCCAGTATCATCTTTCATATCCCTAATAAACTGCTGTGGTGGTTTTTTCATGCAGCTTGTTGATGCTTTAGAGTTGAGTAAAGAAACTATGGGGACAGCGAAGCAAAATCTTTGGTGGGATTTTCTATATAACAATATATGATTCCTTTTATCTCCTCTTTATATCACTTGCTTATGCGTTTCCATTGATCAAATCTGAAATAGAAAGTGTTAAATACTTGCTGGTATTATCAAGTTTTTCCCTATGTTCGAAACATAGAAATCCATTTAACCATGTGTCAGAAGCTCAATCTATTATATCAGACAAATTCAGTTTGTCAGCATAGGAATTTGCATTTTTGTGGACGTTAACTTTTCTTTTCCAGGGAATCCACTTCGTCGCTAGGAGGAGCCCACTCCCGGCTAGTATGAAAAATAGTAGTTCACATTATTATCAGATGCTTCCCGGCTAGTATGAAAAATAGTAGTTCACATTATTACCAGGACCAGTTCACTTCCTATTATTTGGGAGTTTGTCCTACACATAGTGCTACGAGAGTTCACGATTACCACCGTGGGGGTCCACTTGAATCTCGGTTCCGTCCATTGCTCTGGGCTTCTTTTATTCTGAACTGTCTAACATGGCCCTGGTCTTCGTTTCCATTTGGTTTGAGAGTATTGCAAGAAAAGCATACAGTATCTCGCTCAATCTGTATTTAATAGAAAGAAATGGAAGTTGATGCTTCGGCCTTGTAGGAAAAGAATTAGTATAGTTCATATTATTCACAAGGGAAGTTCACTTCTTATTTGGAGACCATGTCAAGCTGTCCCGTTTTACTCTGTTTAATTGGAGGAAATGCAGGTTACAATACAACGTCAAATCGGACACATCGAAGCTGCCGCAGTTCAGATATGATGTTGGACCAGTTCAGAAGGTGTGTATGATCTTTTAAAAAACCAGATGACTTCACTCTTCCTCTGTTGCTTCTTGATCCATGTATATGCTTTAACTCTTTCCTTATCTTGATGCACTACTAGTACTTGCTATCCAGTGAGAATCATTTGATCAAAAAGATAATGTTGCCAGCTTGTATGTGGTGTTCCCTATTATTTTCAGTTCTAGTTTTCTTTGGATCTGGAGTTAATTCATGTGAGCCTGTCCAAGTGGGTTGGATTATAGTTTCTTATTTGTTCCTTAACTATTCTAATCAATGGACAAAATAGAAGAAACTATTTGAGTCTTGCAACTGTCTTGATTGCTTAGACAGATCACAAACTAGTTTTGCAAATGCTCAATAGAATGTATATATTTAAAGTCAGAATGTTTTCTGATAAAAATAACCTTGTCTGCTAAACTGGATTATTTGTTCTCGAAAGTATGTTACTTTCAATGTAAGACAAGTTCACTCCTCAGTCTAAAACAGTTCACTACATTCGAAAAAATGAAAAAAAGAAACTCCATAGTGAAAAGGCCGTCAAGAAAATGCTTGACCCGGAGTCCACTTGTAATGTCTCTGAAGTTCACTTGTTAATGCCAAGAAATTCATTTAATTTTTGTGCATTCAATTTTTGGTGGCAAAAACAGTTCGCATTTACTTGTACATTATTTATCTAGTGATTTGTACAAATGCAGAAATAAAAGAAATTTAATCTTTGTCTCTACTCTCAAAATTATACTATTAATAAGTTGCACGTTTGGGATTTCATGCCGACAATAAAAAGAGACTCAAGATCTTGTACAGCTCCTCTCATGCTACGTGTAAAAGGTTACAGGGAAGTACTGTAGTGCGCGGCCCAGCAGTCCACCCGTCCGCTAAGACGCAGCGCTGTGCCACCGCAGGAGGCAGTGCGGCAGTTGAGTCATCCACTGGAGGTTGTGCCTGCAATTTCTAATTTTCTGCTGCTAGCTTGTTTTGATGTTTGAATATACTCTCTTAGTATAATTTCTGCTGCCAAGCTTGTCTGGCTAATTTCTGCCTGATGCACAGTACACATTATTTGTAATTCGGTAGCCTTTTATTTTTGAGGAGTACATTCGGAAGTTCACATCATTTTTTTCCAGGAGTTAGCCTTGTCCATTTTTACTTTGTCTCGGGGACTCTTTTTGATTTGTTTGGGAGTTTATGAAAGTTCCTTTCCATTTGAAGAAAATTAGAAGATAAAAATTGAATTAAACACTACTTAATTGTTGGCACGCTCATTATTTAATGTCCAAAAGTACATGATGCCCTATGTTCATCCAATAAATGAAAAAATTCGCTAAAACACAAATATGATGCCCTATTTTCACCCAATACATGAAAAAAATTCGTTCAATGTTTAGAATCTGAAATGTTCACTTTGAAAGGCTATGCAAAAATGAGTTTAAAAAACATACTTTCATATATCATAATTCGTGACTAGAAGTTCACAAATATTTACCGCGAAGTTCACGTGCTTGTCGAGGCAGTTCACATACTCAATTTTTCATGGGCAGAAATCTTAGGTATTAAATTCATCCATGTGTGCATCAGTTGACCAAATCGATCTATATTTCTGTATTTGACACCAATATGAGACGAGTTTCACTCTAACATTTCGTCCCGCCACACCTGACTATCGAAGGCGTATTAATTTCAAACCGTTGGCATGCCGACAACCATCACTTTTTTTAGTATATATAAAATTATTTTCAAACAGTTAATAATTTGGAAAAGTGTTAAGCACGAAAAAGTTGCGCGTTTTCTACACGTTTCTAACGCTATATCACACACATCTATCGGGCTAACGGTTTAAAAAATGTGCCCCAAAATAGTACCAAATCGGAGAAGTTTGCGAAAACAAATTTGAGTATTTTTAAAACTTCTCTTAAAACGTGAATAATTTGGGAAAACAATCTGAACGAAAAAGATGCGCTATTTTCTTACCTTTCCAACGGCATATCACATGCATTAATCCGGCAAACAGTTTAAATATGGCGGCCAAAAAACCGTACGGAAACCGTGAATTCCGCGAAATTGTTTTTAGTATTTTTGAAATTATTTGTAAACCGTAAAGAATTTGGAAAAACTTTCTAAATAAAAAAGTTGCGAAATTTTCATATCTTTCCAACCGTATATCATATGGATCATTCCGATAAATGACATTAAAATCAGCCTCAAAACACTGTCCACCAAAACATGACATTTTAGTGTTCCGCCGAGAATTTCACTTCTGTGCAGCAGGAAGTTTGGAACGGGTTCGAGAAGTTTACTTCGAACGCTGCTGCATCACTAAACATGAAAAATCGGAAGTTCACTTCGAACGCAATAGAAGTTTGCATTATTTTTGGAAGTTCACTTCGAACAAAAGAGAAACACAACTCGAAAGTTCAATTCGAACAAGTGGAAGTTTGCAAATATTTTCAGAAGTTCACTTGCCTCCATCGGGAAGTTCACTTACCTCCGTACGGAAATTCACTCCCCGTATAGAAGTTCATATTTGAAATGGAAGTTCACTCCTTACAATGTTGAGGTCCGTCTGGAAGTTCAGATGCAGATAAGGGGAAGTTCAGATATATATTCACAGAAGTGCAGATGCGACGGAAGTTCGCTATATTTTCTGAAATTCACTTCAAACTAGACTAAAGTTTCGGAAGTTCACCCTGTACAATATTCAAGTCCGTCGGGAAGTTCAGATTTAGGGGAGAAGAAGTTCACATCCACAGAAGTTCGCTATAATTTTATTACATGCCTGAAACTTTTATACCGCGATCGGAAGTTCACTAACAGATATAAGAAAGTTCACTTCTATATTCGAGCACCTAATGCAATCTGTTTTTCTGGACGGAAATCATACGCATAGAAATCGTCCGTACAACCACCGATTGCACAAATCGACCAACTCAACGTACAATTAGCACTAATATAACTCTACTAATACTCCAACATATCGCAATGCCACACCTAATCAATCTACATGAGCCAATTTCGAAATGTTCTTGTGTCGACGTTATCTTCACTTTTTTGTATTTCTAAAATTAAACCAAAACCATTTAGAATTTGGAAAAACATTCAACATGAAAAATATTCGCCTAATCAATATCTTTTCAACGCAATATCATTTGAAACATTCCGATAAGTGGTTCGGAAATAAGCCCCCAAAAACAGTTCAAAAAACCGAGAAGTTTGAATAATCACGTATTTTCAAATCTGCTCTTAATCTATAAAGAATTTAGAAAAGTGTTCTTCATGAAAAAGGTGCGCCTAGTCAGCACCTTTCCAACGGCATATCATACGCATCATTCCGATAAACGGTTTGAAAACTGGAACCCCAAAACTGTACATAAATAGAGAAATCCGCGAAAACGTCGTTTTGTATATTTCAAATTAGTTTTAATCAATATATAATTTGGAAAAACAATGAGCACGAAAAGGTTGCGAAATTTCTGTGCGAATCCAACGGTATATTATACGCATCAATCCGATAAGCGGTTTGAAAATCATCATGAAAATACTGTCCGCACGAACATGCAATTATGGTATTTCGTCGGGAAGTTCACTTGGAAAACACCCGGAAGTTCAGAAAGGGTTCGAGAATAGTTATTCTCGAACCGGTTCGAGAATAGCAGACCTATATATATATATATATATATATATATATATATATATATATATATATATATATATATATATATATATATATATATATATATATATATATATATATATATTGTGAGGCAACTTAATCAAATGTACGTGTTTTCATTCGAGAACTTGTCAAAATTCAAGTTAATTAATTTATCAGTGCTAATTAGTTGGTCGCCTGCTTGATGCGCAATTAAGTGTCGTTGGCCTATATATAGGGTTTAATTAGGGTTTAGGGTTAGCTAGGGTTTAGGGGTAGGGGTATTATATATTGTGAGGCAACTTAATCAAATGTACGTGTTTTCATTCGAAAACTTGTCAAAATTCAAGTTAATTAATTTATCAGCGCTAATTAGTTGATCGTCTGCTTGATGCGCAATTAAGTGTCGTTGGCCTATATATAGGGTTTAATTAGGGTTTAGGGTTTAGGGTTAGCTAGGGTTTAGTGTTAGGGTGTTTAGGGTCTAGGGTTTAGGGTTTAGTGTATAGGGTGTTTAGGGTGTTTAGGGTTTAGGGATTAGGGATTAGGGATTAGGGTTTTAGGGTTTTAGGGTTTAAGGTTTAGGGATCATCAATCGAGTGCGCACACACATTATTAGAGGCACCCACGCCTCTTTGCGCATAAAGTGCATGCGTATATATGTGTGTTTTTTGGCCACCAACGATATATAGATGATCGAGAGAGAGAGATTGAAATCCCCAAGAATATGTTCAAATATATATTAAAATATATGCATGAATGCATGGTAGGCCATGCATGCACACTAATTATATATATATTATGAGGCAACTTAATCAAATGTGTTTTCATTCAAGAGAACTTGTCAAAATTCAAGTTAATTAATGTATTATTGATAATTATATAATTAATTAATGAATCTCAGGGAGATGTTATTCAACATGATCGATATAGGCCATGTATATATTAATTGGTGTAAATCTACGGTTTGCTAGCTAGCTGCTATATATAGAGCATGTTTTTATTAAATCGGGTTATAGCTAGTATAGTTTAGGGTTATGCATGGGTTTTAATTAAGTAGGGTTTGATTAGCTAGGGTTAGTTATATATATATATGGTTTAGGGTTAATGCATACCGCATTTAATTTAATTAGAGGACCGCGAGGCACCCCTGGCCTGCTTGATGCACAATTAAGTGTTGTTGGCCTATATATAGGGTGTAATTAGGGTTTAGGATTTAGGGTTAGCTAGGGTTTAGGGTGTTTAGGGTCTAGGGTTTAGGGTTTAGTGTTTAGGGTGTTTAGGGTTTAGGGATTATGGTTTTAAGGTTTTAGGGTTTAAGCTTTAGGGATCATCGATCGAGTGCGCACACACATTATTAGAGGCACCCACGCCTCTTTGCGCATAAAGTGTATGCGTATATATGTGTGTTTTTGGGCCACCAACGATATATAGATGATCCAGGGAGAGAGATTGAAATCCCCAAGAATATGTTCAAATATATATTAAAGTATATGCATGAATGCCTGGTAGGCCATGCATGCACACTAATTATATATATTTTGAGGCAACTTAATCAAATGTGTTTTCATTCGAGAGAACTTGTCAAAATTCAAGTTAATTAATTTATCATCGATGATTATATAATTAATTAATGAATCTCAGGGAGATGTTAATTATTCAACATGATCGATATAGGTCATGTATATATTAATTGGTGTAAATCTATGGTTTTCTAGCTAGCTGCTATATAGAGAGCATGTTTTGATTTGATCGGGTTATAGCTAGGGTTTAAGGTTTAGGGATCATCGATCGAGTGCGCACACACATTATTAGAGGCACCCACGCCTCTTTGCGCATAAAGTGCATGCGTATATATATGTGTTTTTTTGGCCACCAACGATACATAGATCGAGAGAGAGAGAGATTGAAATCCCCAAGAATATGTTCAAATATATATTAAAATATATGCAGAATGCATGGTAGGCCATGCATACACACTAATTATATATATATTGTGAGGCAACTTAATCAAATGTACGTGTTTTCATTCGAGAACTTGTCAAAATTCAAGTTAATTAATTTATCAATGCTAATTAGTTAGGGTTAGGGTTAGGGTTTAGGGTTATTAGGGTTTAGGGTTTTATTAGGGTTTAATTTTAACTTGTTGTGAATTCAAATACAAATTTTTTATTTGTGTGCTACAATTAATCAAAACTAGATCAATCGAGTGCGCACACACATGAATTATTAGAGGCACCCGCGCCTTTGCGCATAAAGTGCATGCATATGTGTGTTTTTCTGGACACCAACGATTGGTCGAGAGAGAGAGAGAGAGATTGAAATCCCCAAGAATTAATATGGTCAAATATATATACAAATATATGCATGCATGGTATATATATTGCTATAGGCCATATATCGGGAAGCAAGTTTTTTCGAGAACTCTTCGAAATATATATATATATATATATATATATATATATATATATATATATATATATATATATATATATATATATATATATATATATATATATAGGAAGCTCAATTGGGGCACCATGGTGCCCGGGCACCATACATCATGACCGTACAATTACATCGTGAGTGCTAGATTGCATCATAGGTTTATAAAGGAGAGAAAAACACTTTCCAAATATCAACAAGAGAGAGAATGCACTTTCCAATTATCAGAAACAGAGTCAAATCACTTCCCAGTTTGCTGTGCAGCTTTCCTTCTATGATTCATGGTGCCCAGGCACCATGGTGCACCAGTTAGTTTACCTATATATATATATATATATATATATATATATATATATATATATATATATATATATATATATATATATATATATATATATATATATATTCAAGTTTACCTATGCTAAGTGTACACTAGTGCACATATTTATAGATGGCCCCCTTGATGTGCAATTGTTGGTCATTTAGTTTGAATCCCATGAATGTTCATACATGATCAGCCATATACAAGTTTTTTTGAGAACTTCCAAAATTAAATACAACTTTATCGATGCTAATCGAAACTACTATTGCACACATTAGAGGACCCCGACCCTTGCGCAAGTGTGTTTGCCACCATCTATAGATTGAATCACAAGAATGTTTATACACATGTGGTATATGCCATATTATATCGTGAAGCAAGTTTTTTGAGAACTTGTCAAAATTCAAGTTTATCAGTGCTAATGGTATCTAGCTAGTGCACATTAATTAGAGGGCACCCCCTTTTCGCAAGTGTTGGCCATATATAAAGTTTGAATCCCAAAAATGTTCATATATGCATGATATAGGCAAACAATCGCGAAACAAGTCTCTTGAATATATTGTCAAAATTCAAGCTTATCAGTGCTAATGGAAACTAGTGCACACTAGAGGACCCCGTTGCGCAAGTATTGGCCATCTATATATAGTTTGAATCCCAATAATGTTCATACATGATGGGGCATATGTGTAAAGCAATTTTTCCCGAGAACTTGTCAAGATTCAAATTTATCGGTGCTAATGGAAACTAGTGCACATTAGAGGACACCCTTGCACAAGTGTTGGCCATCTATATATAATATGAATCCCAATAATGTTCATACATGATATGGCATATGTGTGAAGCAATTTTTTCCGAGAACTTGTCAAGATTCAAATTTATCGGTGCTAATGGAAACTAGTGCACATTAGAGGACCCCCTTGCACACGTGTTAGCCATCTATGTATAGTTTGAATCCCAATAATGTTCATACATGATAGGCCATATGTGAATCATTTTTTTCTTCCAAGAACTTGTCAAGATTCAAATTTATCGGTGCTATGGAAACTAGTGTGCACTAGATGAGCCCCTTGCGCAAGTGCTGGCCTTACATATAGTTTAAATCTCAAGAATGTTCATACATGATAGGCCATATGTGCAAAGGAATTTTTTCCCGTGAACTTGTCAAAATTCATGTTTATCGGTGCCAATGGAAACTAGTCCAAAAAATTATATAGAGGTCCAAAAGAACTAGACAATAACTAATAGGACCTACAACTTTACAAAAAGGACCCCAAAACATATAGAAGAAAATCAATCGAGTCCTTCTCGACCGCACATCAGATCTCTGCTCCGCATCCTTTCCAGCAACTCCGTCGCCGGGGACGCACCACTTGGGACGTTGTCGCCGGTAGTCGCCAGGACGAAGGAGAAGAAGGGCCTCAGCAACGACATATTGGCTCTGAGAAGGGCCGCCGAAAGGCCAAGATGTGCACGGGCAAGACAGATGACGCCGTCGTATGCCCCGAGCTTGTGAACGTTAGCAGCTTGACTTCCCCATTGGCCAGATCTGAAGCACTGACCAAAGCAAGCCTCACCATTAGCGCCATCACCTTGATGGCACCAGATTGGCGTTTGGCCCGCAAGATCCGCCAGATCTGATCCGCCAGATTCACCATAGGCCAGATCTGAAGCCGATGATGAGATCCCCAACTGCATTGCGCCATTCTCCTCATGGGAAACACTGGATCTAAGCTTACAACAACACTAACTCCCTCGGATCCAAATTAGCTGACTCAAATTTGCTTATCTAAATATGGATGTATCCACACATGTTTTTACTCTAGATACATACACGTCTAAGGAAAGTTGAATCAATTAATTTAGATCGGAGGGTGTACGATATACAGAGAGTAGTCTGCCTCGTCTCCAGCCGGCGAGGCTGCCGGAGAGAAGGGGGAGAGGAGCGGGCCGGGGAGTGGGAGAGACTCGAGAGAGAAAGAGAAGAGGAAGAAATGAGAGCTCCGTGGGGAAGAACATTATTTTTTGTCGTTCTGCTCGTAGCTTGAAACTAAAAATTTCGGCCGCGCGCCAAATCATCCCGCCGCATCCATTCGAAAATCCCGTGACCAGTTTTACCCTTTTAACCCTGGTCCGGAAGCTACAACCCACCGACCATGGAGGGCTCATTCGGTAACAATGAAATATCTTGCCTAGATCCCGAACCATCCCCACAGGCCCACACCCACCAACCATTCGCCCCATTCACTCAACAATACTCTCACACGCCAAAGCTCTGACTCTCTACAGTACTAGATCTGCTTCGCCGCTGGCATACTCCTCCACAGCGTAGCCTTGATCGTGTTGGCTGTCCACCCACCGGATCCGCTCCCCCGCCGCCCTCGCCACCGACGGATCTGCTTCACCGCCGACCTCTCCACCGACGGATCTTCTTCACCGCCGACCTCATCCATAGCGTAGCAATCAACGCCTTTCCTGTCGATGCACCGGATCCTCTCCAACGGAACCGGGTCTACTTCACCGCGGCCCCCCTCTACAGAAGCCGATCTATTCCACCGACTACCTCGGCGCAGCGGCTGTATCAACTTCACTGAATCCCTTGTAATCCAACCAGATCTGCTTCACTAACGCCCTCTTCTCCTGAAATAGGGTCGATTCATCGTCTCCCGCGTTCGCCGCCGCTGGAATGCAAGCTGGCGCCCCCGTCCACCCCGCCGCAGCTTGGTTAGTACGCTGGCCCGTTAGATCGCGATGTTTCTTTAGCCATGTTTTGTGTAGTTATTTGCAGATCTCATATGCCATTAACTTTCTTGATGTGTTGCTTCGCATGAAGTTCGTTTAAATATTGTACAGTACAAAATCATTATCCGGTCGCTACCATCCTGTTCATTCTACTGACACATGTGTGCATCCACATATTTATAGCCTTATACCCATTCATTTGCTGCGAGCTGTTTTTGTACTGCATGCTATTGTTGCACTGCTTTTATAGTCATGCTATGGGCATTTCCGGATCTGGTTGTTCTTATACCACGTCATTAGCTCACCCCTAGCCGCTAGCTGTTTTCTCGTGCCTGCTATTCTCACACTGCTTTTATAATCATACTATGTGCATTTCCAATCAGCTTGCTCTTATACCTCGTCATTAGCTTATAGCTATTTTTTCCATGAATGCTCTTGTCGCATAGCTTGTATAGTTATTGTTGCATGCATGTCTGGTCTTTGTATTATCATAGACTAACTTGTCAATGTTATTTTCCTAGGGATTGATCATGTGAACCGCTTATTAGAACATCCAGCATTAACATCGGGGACGCTAGGGAAGGTTGGAATCTGAGTTCTTGGTTGGTAATTTTGGTAGTTTACTGCCATTATTATCTATAACCTATATGCATTGTTCCTTATGCAAGAGATTAACACTTGGAACCCTTCCATAGCAATGCCATTCATGCTTTACTATGTTTCTTCCTATTTGATATGCTTGTCTTGGAGCAACTGCGAAGGTGGTTTGAACCCGACATTTGGTCATTCTTAATGCCAGTTTACTTGATGTGGAAAACCTTGGCATTACCCTACTCTAAATCTGAATATCTGAAATTCGTATCTCAAGCAAAGCAACATCTAGTTGGTTTTAATTTGATCTCTGGTAAATATTGGCTTATTCATTTGGAAGCTCAAATTTTTTGTTATTTGAAACCAGCTGACTTGGTCTTAAATGTGATATCTAAACACAGATTAAGGACAATGGAGCAGGAGGATTAGCATTTCACCTGATGGCTGAACCTAAATGATAGGCATGTCTACCATGACTAGTGCACGCAAGAGAAGGACCTGCAGCGAGCCAGTATGTGCTTAGTACATCTATCATATCTTATCTTGTGCTTATTTCTGCTACATGTTGTTATCTGATCGCTACATTGCATAATACATGTTTGAATAGTTAATTGTTGTAACTATGTTTGCAATATTACCAGAATGCAATTGTAATGAAGCAGTCCCATTAGAAGATAGTCGCCAAAAAAGGATCTGTAGCGACCATGTTCAACATTATGATGTAAGTCTGTGCTTAGTACAAGTTCCATACATTGTCTTATTTATGCAACTTGTTATTATCTTATATCTACATTGCATAATAAATGTTTGAATAGTTCACTGTTGTAACTATGTTTGAAATATTACTAGAATGCAGTTGTAATGAAGAAGTCCTTAGTAGAAGATAGAGGGCAAAAAAGGTTCTAGGGTGATCCTATGCAACGATATAATGTAAGTCTGTGCTTAGTACTTGTGACTATCTCATATCGACAATGCTTAATACATGTTTGCATAGTTCATCGTTTAACTCTTTTTGCATTATTATCAGAATGCAGTTGTGATGAAGCAATCTTTATCAGAAGAGAGGCCCACAAAAAGTTCTGATCTTTCTTCTGATGCATCCTCTCATAGCCGTCAACCTAGACCATTCCTTTCATCAAACAATAAATATCTCAAGGTTGTGTTGTATGAAAGACATGGTATTGCTGCTTTAAGATCTGTAGCTGATATGTTGACAAAGAGTACACAAGATTCAATCAAGGCGATTGCCAAATGTCAACGTGTTATTGATGATGCTAATAGAAGTCCTCCATGATTATATGTAATTTTTTTATTTGGGCACATTAATTGCCTTGTAATTTTCCTAGTTATTTTATTTGTGTATGTAATTGTGTGTATCATTGATATCAGATTTTAGGCTTATGAATTTTAATGGTCCTTCTCATAAGCCTAACTTGGGTGGCCCAGAATGCAAGTTGACTAGTCAAACAACCAGGGCCCTACAACTTAGTGGGCCGGCCCACATATAGTAGTGTGAGACCCACTTTCATTTTGGGCCGGCCCACTTATTGGGCCAGCCCAATTGCTTTAAGTGGACCCCACTCACTAGCCGGGCCGGCCCGTTAACTGGAAAGTGGGACCCATCTACTTATTGGGCCAACACCATGGGTCCCACAGGCTACTTGGGCCGGCCCGTTAGCACAATAGTGGGCCCCACTTTTGTTATTGGGCCGGCCCGCCAACCTATTGGGCCAGCCCACGTGCTTTATGATGGACCCCACTTTATAACTGGGCCGGCCCGGTTACATGAAAGTGGGCCCCACCTGCTTATTCGGCCGGCCGAGTATCTTGTTGGGCCAGCCCACTTGCTATATGGTGGACCCCACTTGTTTAATGGGCCGGCCCAATAACAGGAAAGTGGGACCCACTTGTGTTTTTTGGGCCAGCCCACTAGCTTGTTGGGGCAGCCCACTTGATCTATGGTGGACCCCACTTACTAAATGGCCTGGCCCGATAGCAGAAAAGTGGGGCCCACATGCTAATTGGGCTGGCTCAATACCTTCTTGGGCCGGCCCACTTGCTTCGTGGTGGTCTCCACATGTTAAATGGGACGGCCCGATAACAGGAAAGTGGGCCCCACATGTCTAGTGGGCCGGCCCTTTTGTCTTTTGACCGGTCAAAAGAGTGCATTCAGCCCGACCCACATGCTTAGTAGTCCGGCCCATTTAAATTTTGACCAGTCAACCTTAGAGGTTAGGCCCAGCCCACGTAACTAATGGACCAGCCAAGTTATATAGTTGACTGGTCAAACTAAGTCACTGGTCCGGCCCGCAAACTAAATGGGCCGGCCCGCTTAAGGTGTGGCATGCCTCGTATGGGCCTACCATCTACCACGGGCTTTCTGCCGGTTAACGCCGTTAAATACCAGTTAACGGCGTCTGCCACGTGTTAATTTGCATGACGTCAGCAGTCAACGGGCTCCTGAAAACACATCTGCAACGGTCTGATTTTCCGTTGCAGAAGGGCGCCCGAACGCGACGGACCGACAAAAACGTGGTAGGGCTTTTCCTAACGCAGTTTCGACCACAGAACCCATATCGTCGGGTTAGGCCCATAGGCGATGAAAAATGGCCTTAGTGGAAGATTTTGGGACGTTGTCTATTTGAACTTTTATTGTAGTGTTTGTCTTAGTTTCAGCCTGCAAACAAAGCTGTAATGTCAGTAGGGACAACCCATTTATCAAGTGTTGCGGTCATTTCACAGAGCAACAGTGACAGTGGCACGTGCTCTCATTGGTCCATTGAGTCCAGTACACCAACCGTTCCAGAAGAAATAGATGTACGAGGCTCTATTTTTGATTGCCTGCTATGTTATATCAGGCCAATGATGCTCTTGAAATTGGAGGTCTTTTATTGCATCATATGATGTTGTAACTTGTTTTATCTAAATTTCAGGCTTCAAATAAAGCTACAAAGCTAGAAGCAAGGGCCAATGCCTCAAGTACTGATGTTTCATAAAGCAGCAGTGAGAGTGCATATTGCTCACATAGGCCCATGGTATCTATTGGTCAACTTAATCCGGCACAAAGAGATTTGGGGGATGCACTCCAAGAGGCAGTTGATATATTTGGGGCGGGAAAACAAAGATGTTAATGAAATAATTGCCATCACACACCAAGAGATGCATGAATTGAAAAATAGGCAAACTTTGGCAGAAAATGTTGTAAAGAACCTCCTATGCACTTGTCATGGTAAGCCAGTTGTGACATGTCTAGGAATTGAAGGTGTCTAAATAAACTTTGATTCTGTTGTTCAGTCAAGTGGACTGCTGATGCCAATGTTGTAATTAATTACTGCTCAAAATTTCATTCAAAATTTCGTGGTTTGTAATAATTGCAAATTTTGTTGTTGTACTAAAATTAGATATGTTCCATGTGGCTGCTCTATTTTTTTGTGAAATAATATCCTGATGTGTACTTCAATTAAACCCTAAATTGGCTGCATGCTAAAAATTTGAATCTGAGCGCACGTGTGAACTTTTTTTGGCTCGTAATGCAATAAAGGCCGTTTCTTCGAAGGACTACGAACATGGTAGCCCAGTAATAATATCTTAATAATTAGGCCTGCTAGAAAGATAGATGGTCCTTACTATAGTCAGGCATGCCAACTTGTATGATTAAAAGTAGTTTGTACACATTAAATCTACCATCTGCATTTTTCTCTGTAATAACTTCTTTTTACAGAACTCAAAACTTGTCAGGCTAATATGAAATTCGAGATGGAAAAAGCCGGGAAAGATAAAGATATCACCAAAAACTCTTTCCTGCGAAATGCTGGGTTTTGAAGCACAAGTCCAAGTCTTTCTCTGCTCAAGTTTTGGAGGAACAACTCCAAGTAGAACGAGTTGCAACAGCTATGCTAAGAACAAAACTTGACATGTTGAGATCGAGATTAGAAGCATGTGATGCCCTACTGCATGAGGCCAATCAAGTTCGTTATAATCTCCCAAAGACTAAGAAAATGCCATAGATAATTGGAGATGAACACTAACATAGTGAGTACATTGGTCTTGTGAAATGTTTCCTTAGATTAAGGCACCGTTCCTACTTTTTTTGTTGGATGCATTTATCTGCGGTTGGGATCAACTTGGTAGTTGTTCATGTGTATGTTTTATAAATTAATTGCCTAGCCTTTTCAATCAGTTCGAACTTAAATGGTATCATAGCAAAGGTCTCAAGTTTGAATTGTCGAACGTGTGGTTTAATTTAATCTCAGTCGGGCGACAAAATCTCCCACCAATCCTGAAATATTTCAAATGCATTTTTGAATGGGATTAAGAAGATAGATCATGATCATGGTAGTGACCTATATTCAATGTGATGATGATTTGATTTTGCACTCGGCCTTGAACAGAGGTACTAGTATGGTGTCACAGTTTTTTATCATTATACATGGACCGTAGCCAAATTCAAAATCTCATAGCGGCAAAACTTCCCGCCCACAAAATACAAATATTTCACACGCTTCCAAATTCCCATTCTACCCCTGTGGAGATGACAGCAAAGTCGGTTGGTGAGAGGTCTGCCCGTCATTTTTTCTATCACCACCTCCCTAGCCCGGAAACCCTCCCAAAAAAATTCATTTCCCTCAGACCACCCACCGGAACTTCCCAAGTCCCTCTCTCTCCCACCTCCATGACCACCTCACTGGAACATCCCCGCCGGACTTCCCTGGCCTACCCCAGGCTACGTTCTCCTCATCCGGCTGTCTGCCGGAGCCACTTCATCGATGTCATCATCAACTAGACCGGATCATCCCCGCCGAACCTCGAAACCATATACTCATCTAGCAGTCTACCACAGTCGCTTCAGATGCGGTATCGTCCACCCCACCTGATCCGCTTTGCCGGATCCATCGTCCACCGCATCAGATCTTGCTCACCGACACTGTTGTGCATGAACCGGATCTGTTTCACCGGAGCCGTGCATGATCTAAACTCTTCTACTTTCACTTTTATATTGCTTGCCTGCAAGTTCTTATTTAATCTTGGGGGAACCTATTTGTGCTAACGACGCGCTGTTACGTTTTTGCAGATGAGATGAGTAACCACAAAGTGTAATGGCCATCTCTCCAGCCCCAGGTAGCACATGTAGTGTACTTCATCACCGGATCTATCAACCTCAGGAAGATTGACTCCCACAAAGTGCTTCTCCTAATGTAAGTCCCTTGTTTTAGCGTCATGTTCTGGGTTCAGATGCTTGTTTGTCTGAAGCTCTTTTAGTTCATTTCTAGCTATGACAGTAACACCTTGCTATTTTCGAGTTCATTGCTAACTTTAAGCGATTGAACATTTTGGTTTGCGTTCCCTGCTCTCTAGATGTAGCCATCATAACTTCTATCTTGCTCAGTCGTTGTTACAAAAGTTATAGGCTGCTACTATTTTGTTCACGCCAATCTTGTTCTCCTTGAACTTTGTTGGTTTGCATTCCCTGTACTACAGGTGATGCCATTGTTATTTCTATCTACTTCGTCGTAAGCTAACAAAGTAACTGCCTGCTATTAGTTCCTGCATGCGCGCTATCGCTCTGTGATACGTCTCCGACGTATCGATAATTTCTTATGTTCCATGCCACATTATCGATGATATCTACATGTTTTATGCATACTTTATGTCATATTTATGCATTTTCCGGAACTAACCTATTGACGAGATGCCGAAGTGCCAGTTCCTGTTTTCTGCTGTTTTTGGTTTCAGAAATCCTAGTAAGGAAATATTCTCGGAATTGGACGAAATCAACGCCCGTAGTCTTAGGATTGCATGAAGCTTCCAGAACACCCGAGAGCCGCCAGAGAGGGGCCACAGGGGGCCCACACATGGTGGCGGCGCGGCCCAGGGGGGCGGCGCCGCCCTAGTGTCTGGTGGCCCCAGACCCCTTCTGACGCCGCCTCTTCGCCTATAAGAAGCCCCTGACCTAAGTCTTCGATACGAAAAAGCCACGGTACGAGAAACCTTCCAGAGCCGCCGCCATCGCGAAGCCAAGATCTGGGGGATAGAACTCTCTCTTCCGGCACGCCGCCGGGACGGGGCAGTGCCCCGGAAGGCTTCTCCATCGACACCACCACCATCTTCATCACCGCTGCTGTCTCCCATGAGGAGGGAGTAGTTCTCCATCGAGGCTAAGGGCTGTACCGGTAGCTATGTGGTTAATCTCTCTCCTATGTACTTCAATACAATAATCTCATGAGCTGCCTTACATGATTGAGATTCATATGATGATGCTTGTAATCTAGATGTCATTATGCTAGTCAAGTGGATTTTACTTATGTGATCTCCGGAGACTCCTTGTCCCACGTGTGTAAAGGTGACAGTGTGTGCACCGTGTGGGTCTCTTAGGCTATATTTCACAGAATACTTATTCACTGTTATGAATGGCATAGTGAGGTGCTTATTTATATCCCTTTATGATTGCAATGTGTTTTGTATCACAATTTATCTTTGTGCTACTCTAGTGATGTTATTAAAGTAGTCTATTCCTCCTGCACGGTGTAATGGTGACAGTGTGTGCATCGTGTAGTACTTGGCGTATGTTATGATTGTGATCTCTTGTAGATTATGAAGTTAACTATTGCTATGATAGTATATATGTGATATATTCCTCCTTTCGTAGCGTGAAGGTGAAAGTGTGCATGCTATGTTAGTACTTGGTTTAGTTGTGTTGATCTGTCGTGCACTCTAAGGTTATTTAAATATGAACATCGAATATTGTGGAGCTTGTTAACTCTGGCATTGAGGGTTCATGTAATCCTACACAGTTAGTGGTGTTCATCATCCAACAAGAGAGTGTAGAGTCTAGCATCTATCTATTTATTCTGTTATGTGATCAATGATGAGAGTGTCCACTAGTGAAAGTATAATCCCTAGGCCTTGTTTCCAAATACTACTATCGCTGCTTATTTACTGTTCTACTGCATCTGTACTGTCCGCAATATTACCACCATCAACCACACGCCAGTCCTGGGCAGCAAAGCACTTTTCTGGCGCCGTTACTACTGCTCATACTTATTCATACCACCTGTATTTCACTATCTCTTCGCCGAACTAGTGCACCTATTAGGTGTGTTGGGGACACAAGAGACTTCTTGCTTTGTGGTTGCAGGGTTGCATGAGAGGGATATCTTTGACCTCTTCCTCCCTGAGTTCGATAAACCTTGGGTGATCCACTTATGGGAAACTTGCTGCTATTCTACAAACCTCTGCTCTTGGAGGCCCAACACTGTCTACAAGAATAGAAGCACCCGTAGACATCAAGCACTTTTCTGGCGCCGTTGCCGGGGAGGAAAGGTAAAAGGTACTCACACTCCGGATCTCGGCTACTAAGCTATTTTCCGGCGCCGTTGTAAGTACTCGAAGCTATTTCCTTTAGATCCTGCAATTGCATCTTTTTGTTTCTTGTTTACACTAGTTAGGCATAATGGAAAACAACAAAAATATGAGAGATCTTTATGAACTTTATCTTGAATTAGGACATGATGTGTTTGAAGAGAGAATTAAAAAACCCATGGAACATATTAGTATGAACACTTTGAACACCGTTGTTGCTAATGATATGGAAAATTCTAAGCTTGGGGAAGCTGGTTTTGATGAGCATGATCTTTTTAGTCCCCCAAGCATTGAGGAGAAAATCTATTTTGATGATACTTTACCTCCTATTTATGATGATTATAATGATAGTAGTCTTTTGGTGCCGCCTACTATGGAGAGTAAATTTGATTATGATTACAATATGCCTCCTATATTTGATGATAGCTACTTTGTTGAATTTTCTCCCACTATTACTAATAAAATTGATTATGCTTATGTGGAGAGTAATAATTTATGCATGAGACTCATGATAAGAATGCTTTATGTGATAGTTATATTGTTGAGTTTGCTCATGATGCTACTGGATATTATTATGAGAGAGGAAAATATGGTTGTAGAAATTTTCATGTTACTAAAACACCTCTCTATGTGCTTAAAATTTTGAAGTTGAGCTTGTCTAGTTTTCCTATGCTTATTGCATTATGCCTACATAACTTGTTTATTTACAAGATTCCTTTTCATAGGAAGCATGTTAGGCTTAAATGTGTTTTGAATTTGCCTCTTGATGCTCTCTTTTGCTTCAAATACTATTTCTTGCGAGTGCATCATTAAAACTGCTGAGCCCATCTTAATGGCTATAAAGAAAGAACTTCTTGGGAGATAACCCATGTGTTTTTTTTACTACAGTACTTTTATTTTGTATTTGTGTCTTGGAAGTTGTTACTACTGTAGCAACCTCTCCTTATCTTAGTTTTGTTTCATTGTTGTGCCAAGTAAAGTCTTTGATAGTAAGGTTCATACTAGATTTGGATTACTGAGCAGAAACAGATTTCTTGCTGTCACGAATCTGGGCTGAATTCTCTATAGGTAACTCAGAAAATTCCGCCAATTTACGTGAGTGATCCTCAGATATGTACGCAACTTTCATTCAATTTGAGCATTTTCATTTGAGCAAGTCTGGTGCCTCTTTAAAATTCGTCTTTACGGACTGTTCTATTTTGACAGATTCTGCCTTTTATTTCGCATTGCCTCTTTTGCTGTGTGGGATGGATTTATTTGTTCCATTAACTTCCAGTAGCTTTGAGCAATGTCCAGAAGTGTTAAGAATTATTGTGTCACCTCTGAACATGTGAATTTTTATTATGCACTAACCCTCTAATGATTTTGTTTCGAGTTTGGTGTGGAGGAAGTTTTCAAGGGTCAAGAGAGGGGGGTGATACAATATGATCAAGAAGAGTGAAAGCTCTAAGCTTGGGGATGCCCCGGTGGTTCATCCCTGCATATTTCAAGAAGACTCAAGCATCTAAGCTTGGGGATGCCCAAGGCATCCACTTCTTCATCGACAAAATTATCAGGTCACTTCTCTTGAAACTATATTTTTATTCGGTCACATCTTATGTACTTTACTTGGAGCGTCTGTTTGTTTTTGTTTTTGTTTTTGTTTGAATAAATGCTTGTGTGGGAGAGAGACACGCTCCGCTGGTTCATATGAACACATGTGTTCTTAGCTTTTAATGTTCATGGCGAAGGTTGAAACTGCTTCGTTAATTGTTATATGGTTGGAAACAGAAAATGCTATATGTGGTAATTGGTATGATGTCTTGAATAATTTGATACTTGGCAATTGTTGTGCTCATGTTTAAGCTCTTGCATCATATACTTTGCACCTATTAATGAAGAAATACATAGAGCTTGTTGAAATTTGGTTTGCATGATTGGTCTCTCTAGAGTCTAGATATTTTCTAGTAAAGTGTTTGAACAACAAGGAAGACGGGGTAGAGTCTTATAATGCTTGCAATATGTTTTTATGTGAGTTTTGCTGTACTAGTTCATACTTGTGTTTGCTTCAAACAACCTTGCTAGCCTAAGCCTTGTATTGAGAGGGATTACTTCTCATGCATCCAAATCCTTGAGCCAAAAACTATGCCATTTGTGTCCACCATACCTACCTACTACATGGTATTTCTCCGCCATTCCAAAGTAAATTGCTTGAGTGCTATCTTTAAACACTTCAAAAGTTATTACCTCTGATTTGTGTCAATGTTTTATAGCTCATGAGGAAGTATGTGGTGTTTATCTTTCAATCTTGTTGGGCAACTTTCACCAATGGACTAGTGGCTTCATCCGCTTATCCAATAATTTGCAAAAAGAGCTGGCAATGGGATTCCCAGTCCCAAATTAATTAACAAAAAAATAGACACTCCTCCATGGTATGTGATTGTTGGACGGCACCCGAAGGATTCGGTTAGCCATGGCTTGAGAAAGCAAAGGTGGGGAGGAGTGTCATCATAATAAAACTAAAATAAAAAGGCACTCCTTCATGGTATGAGATTGTTGGCAGGCACCCGAGGATTCGGTTAGCCATGGTTTGTGAAAGAAAGGTTGGAAGGAGTGCCACACAAAAATAAAATAAAATGGGAGCCGCTCTTTGAAGGTTTGTCTGGCAAGGGGGTTAGAGTACCCACTACCATTCGTTGACAACAACAAACACCTCTCAAAATTTACTTTTATGCTCTCTTTATGTTTTCAAAATCAAAGCTCTAGCACAAATATAGCAATCTATGCTTCCCTCTGCGAAGGGCCATTCTTTTACTTTTATTGTTGAGTCAGTTCACCTATCTCTCTCCACCTCAAGAAGCAAACACTTGTGTGAACTGTGCATTGATTCCTACATACTTGCATATTGCACTTGTTATATTACTTTACATTGACAATATCCATGAGATATACATGTTACAAGTTGAAAGCAACCGCTGAAACTTAATCTTCCTTTGCGTTGCTTCAATGCCTTTACTATGAATTTATTGCCTTATGAGTTAACTCTTATGCAAGACTTATTGATGCTTGTCTTGAAAGTACTATTCATGAAAAGTCTTTGTTTTATGATTCATTTGTTTACTCATGTCATTTATCATTGCTTTGATCGCTGCATTCATTACACGTGCTTACAATAGTATGATCAAGGTTATGATGGCATGTCACTCCAGAAATTATCTTTGTTATCGTTTACCTGCTCGGGACGAGCAGAAACTAAGCTTGGGGATGCTGATACGTCTCCGACGTATCGATAATTTCTTATGTTCCATGCCACATTATCGATGATATCTACATGTTTTATGCATACTTTATGTCATATTTATGCATTTTCCGGAACTAACCTATTGACGAGATGCCGAAGTGCCAGTTCCTGTTTTCTGCTGTTTTTGGTTTCAGAAATCCTAGTAAGGAAATATTCTCGGAATTGGACGAAATCAACGCCCAGAGTCTTAGGATTGCATGAAGCTTCCAGAACACCCGAGAGCCGCCAGAGAGGGGCCACAGGGGGCCCACACATGGTGGCGGCGCAGCCCAGGGGGGCGCGCCGCCCTAGTGTCTGGTGGCCCCAGACCCCTTCTGACGCCGCCTCTTCGCCTATAAGAAGCCCCTGAACTAAGTCTTCGATACGAAAAAGCCACGGTACGAGAAACCTTCCAGAGCCGCCGCCATCGCGAAGCCATGATCTGGGGGACAGAACTCTCTGTTCCGGCACGCCGCCGGGACGGGGAAGTGCCCCCAGAAGGCTTCTCCATCGACACCACCGCCATCTTCATCACCGCTGCTGTCTCCCATGAGGAGGGAGTAGTTCTCCATCGAGGCTAAGGGCTGTACCGGTAGCTATGTGGTTAATCTCTCTCCTATGTACTTCAATACAATAATCTCATGAGCTGCCTTACATGATTGAGATTCATATGATGATGCTTGTAATCTAGATGTCATTATGCTAGTCAAGTGGATTTTACTTATGTGATCTCCGGAGACTCCTTGTCCCACGTGTGTAAAGGTGACAGTGTGTGCACCGTGTGGGTCTCTTAGGCTATATTTCACAGAATACTTATTCACTGTTATGAATGGCATAGTGAGGTGCTTATTTATATCCCTTTATGATTGCAATGTGTTTTGTATCACAATTTATCTGTGTGCTACTCTAGTGATGTTATTAAAGTAGTCTATTCCTCCTGCACAGTGTAATGGTGACAGTGTGTGCATCGTGTAGTACTTGGCGTAGGTTATGATTGTGATCTCTTGTAGATTATGAAGTTAACTATTGCTATGATAGTATTGATGTGATCTATTCCTCCTTTCGTAGCGTGAAGGTGACAGTGTGCATGCTATGTTAGTACTTGGTTTAGTTGTGTTGATCTGTCGTGCACTCTAAGGTTATTTAAATATGAACATCGAATATTGTGGAGCTTGTTAACTCCGGCATTGAGGGTTCGTGTAATCCTACACAGTTAGTGGTGTTCATCATCCAATAAGAGAGTGAAGAGTCTAGCATCTATCTATTTATTCTGTTATGTGATCAATGTTGAGAGTGTCCACTAGTGAAAGTATAATCCCTAGGCCTTGTTTCGAAATACTGCTATCGCTGCTTGTTTACTGTTCTACTGCATCTGTACTATCCGCAATATTACCACCATCAACCACACGCCAGTCCTGGGCAGCAAAGCACTTTTCTGGCGCCGTTACTACTGCTCATACTTATTCATACCACCTGTATTTCACTATCTCTTCGCCGAACTAGTGCACCTATTAGGTGTGTTGGGGACACAAGAGACTTCTTGCTTTGTGGTTGCAGGGTTGCATGAGAGGGATATCTTTGACCTCTTCCTCCCTGAGTTCGATAAACCTTGGGTGATCCACTTAAGGGAAACTTGCTGCTATTCTACAAACCTCTGCTCTTGGAGGCCCAACACTGTCTACAAGAATAGAAGCACCCGTAGACATCACTCTGGCATCCTGCAGTACAAATTTATTTGAACTCGTCACATCAGCTACTTCCATCATAATTTTGTGTGCCATCTGATTCTTCAAAAGCTGCAATATTAACTTGTTTCTCTTAATTGGCATGTCGCTCACATATAGAATGGTGAACATATTGGTGTGCATTCCCTCTTCTACGAGTTCACAGGTGATCCCACTATATTCCGTTTCTGGTCCATCCTAAGCCGTAGCATTAACTATCCTCTATGTGTTGCTCATTACAACTTTATATCCCGAAACAAATTTATTTTCATTCCTTATCTACAAGTTTATGAGTGATGCCATTATAACTCCTATCAGTTTTATTCCTAGCTATTATAGTAACATCCTGCTATTATTTAGTTCATGGCCAATTTTAAGTAATTGCACCTGTTGGTTTGCATTCCCTGCTCTATAGCTTTTGGCATCGTTACTTCTATTTTTGGTTTACATTCCCTTCTCTGTAGATCTAGCCATCATAACTTTATCTTGCTCAGTCGTTGTTACAAAAATTATGGCCTGCTACTATGTTGTTCGTGCCAATTTTTTACTCCATGAACATGTTGGCTTGCGTTCCCTGTACTACAGGTGATGCCATTGTTTTGTATCTAGTTCATCGTAAGCTAACAAAGTAAGGACTTAGTTTGTCATGCTATCACTCTGCTATCTAGCCTGTAGTACAAATAAACTTCTCATACTACTAGATAATAATTTTGTGTGCCATCTTGTTCTTCAAAAGCTGTATTATTGACTTGTTTCTCTTACTTGGCATGACGCTCACATATGGAATGATGAACATATTGGTTTGCATTTCCTCTTATACAAGTTCACAGGTGATCCCACTGTATTTCGTATCTGGTCCATCCTAAGATCCAGCATTAACTATCATCTACGTGTTGCTCATTATAAGTTTATATCCCGAAACATCTTGATTTGCATTCCCTTCACTATAAGTTCAGTAGTATTATTTAGTTCACGGCCAATTTGAAGTAATTGCTCTTGGCACATGTTGGTTCGTATTCCCTCCCCTTTAGCTTTTGCCATCGTAACTTCTATTTTTGGTTTACATTCCCTGCTCTGTAGATGTAGCCATCATAACTTCATCTTGCTCAGTCGTTACAAAATTTATAGCCTGCTACTATGTTGTTCATGCCAATTTTGTACTCCCTGAACATGTTGGTTTGCATGGGACTCGATAGTAGTAAGTCTGCTGTTTCATTTTAACGTGCTCTGTTATATTGGTTGTTGGTATGCGTCATGCACTCTTTGTTTGCTTATTGGTAGTCTATATTAGCCCCATACCGGTAGACTATCTGTGCGCATTACAATGATCTTGTTATAATGACGAAATGATGAGTTCCAAATTCTTTGGCAAACAACATTGTAGTGTCTTTGCCTCTCCATTGTTGCTGTCTGAAGTTGTAATGTCTTTGTTTCAGATATAGATGGTGCACGGACAACTTAAAAGATTGCTGAATCGCGTCATTGTATTGCTAGGTTTAATTACCATTCAATTTCTCTGGGTTCTGTAATATTTTTTGAAAGCCTTTCAGCTGATGTTATATTTAGTTAGTTTCTATAGTTCTTTCGCGCATTTTTTCTATGGTGCTTGTGGTAAGTGAGGCTATCCGACAGAAATCATGTGCTGCCTAAATATTCTTAGTATCTATCTATGTTTTGCGCAATCTAAATCACAAATTCCCGTCCCTTCAACGGCCTAATTAAGAGAAATCACATATGTGCCGGCCCGCAAAATCCTAAAGCGCCTATCATGCCGACATATAAATAGCAACTAAACGGGCTGGCCCACTTACTTATTGGGCTAGCCCACTTGCTTTAACGTGGACCCCACTCACTAAATGGGTCGGCCCTGTAACAAAAAAATGGGCCCCACGTGCTTATTGGGCCAGTCCATTCGGTAACTGGGCCGACCCGTTAGCAGGAAAGTGGGCCCACAAGCTTATTGGGCCGGCCCACTACCTTATTGGGCCAGCCCACCTGGTTTATGGTGGACCCCACTTACTAACTGGGTTGACCCATTAGCAGGAAAGTGGGTCCCACCTGCTTATTGGGCCGGACCACTTGCTTCATGGTGGACCCCACTTACTAACTGGGCCGGCCTGTTAACATGAAGTGGGTCCCACATGCTTATTGGGCCGGCTGATATGGGGTTGCCCGATCTTCTCAGTAAGCGACGGGTGTTGATGAACACGTGATGGTAGCAGCGGATGAATTCGATGATGATGAGGAGGATAACATGTATGACGCGACGAAGTCTCTCGATTGATTCCTGATGCCAACGCAACAGCTCTCAACCCTGCAAGATATTCGCAACTCCACACACTTGCGCACATAGCCAGCGACCACGAAGCGGTAGGTTGCAATCTTCTAATCCCCAATGGAACAGCAGATTACACAAATTTTCAGTAGCATAAAACTCCAGATCGCAACAAATTGGAGAGTTGGAGAACAATAGTTTTGCTTAGCAAACAACTATGAACTAGGGTTTTTTAAACGTGGTCTAAAGCAGCTAGGGGGTCGTCCAAGGCACTTATATAGGCGTCCGAGACGAGTTCTGGTCAAAAAGATACAACAATAACCGACCCAGAATAGATCTGGTCGGGACAGACTCGGACACGGCCGGTCTAGGGCCCGGTTGACCGGGTGAGGGACCGGGCTGGCCGGTCGAAACCGGGCCAGGGACCGGGTGCCGACCGGGCACAGGGTTTTCGGCTCAGTACCCCGCACGGTCAGTGTAAGCAAGACGCACGGTTGGCGCCGGGGTGGATCCGGCGTGCCGCCCGGTTGAACCGGGACAGGGACCGGGCGCTGGGCCGGCCTGGATGACCTCTTCTCCTCTCGCGCATGCCTCCCGCTCCTCCCTCGCGTGTCCATGAGATATCTTCATCTCCAGCTCCATGTCCAGCTTCACGTCCATCTTCACGTCCAGCTGCTCCTCTACTCCTCATGCGATGCTTGTCTCCTCTTGTTACCTGATGATACATAAGTAACAGAACTTAGGCAGTATAAAGTTCTCATCAATCAAAGTATCGTTTAGAAACAAGTTCACCTGTTGTTTAAGTAGCTTCCCTTGTAATTGGTCCAATCCGAACTTCATTGGACTTGAGCTTCACAGCAGGTTCATCTTCATTTGTCAATGACGGAGGTAGTGGTGTAGTAGGGATGTCCTCATCATCTTCCCCCCGTTCAAAAGGCGTCGACCTCGACGCTCCAAGGTCTTCTCTGTCATATGGTGTCAAATCAGCAACATTGAAAGAATTACTGACACCAAACTCATCAAGTGGAAGATCTATCGAGTATGCATTATCGTTGATCTTGGCAAGCACTTTGTAAGGACCAGCACCACGAGGAAGCAGCTTGGACTTCCGCAGCTTCGGGAACCTATCCTTGCAAAAATATACCCAGACCATATCACCAGGCTTGAACAACATCTCCTTGCGCTTCTTGTTCACCCTTGTAGCATTTCTCTTGCCTTTCTTCTCGATCAACTCTTTAGTCTTCACATGGATCTTTCGCACAAAATCTGCCCTCTTGGATGCCTCCATATTAACTCTCTCATGTATGGGTAAACGAAACAAGTCAAGTGGAGTAATGGGTTTGAAACCATATACCACCTCAAAAGGACACAACTCCATGGTAGAATGTACCGCCCTGTTGTAAGCAAACTCCACATGCGGCAAACACTCTTCCCACTCCTTCAGGTTCTTCTTGATCATGGATCTCAACAGTTGTGACAATGTTTTATTCACCACATCAGTTTGACCATCAGTTTGGGGATGACAAGTGGTACTGAAAAGTAGCTTCGTCCCCAGCTTTCTCCACAGCGTCTTCTAGAAGTAGCTCATAAGCTTCACGTCACGATCAGAAACAATAGTCTTCGGGACTCCATGTAGACGTACAACCTCCCTGAAAAACAGGTTAGCAATATGCGACGCATCGTCGTTTTTGTGGCAGGCAATAAAGTGTGACATTTTAGAAAATCTGTCCACTACCACAAATATAGAATCATGGCCTCTCTTAGTATGCGGCAAACCCAACACAAAATCCATACTAATATCCTCCCAAGGTGTAGTAGGTGCCGGTAAAGGAGTATACAAACCGTGAGGCTTCAACTTGGACTTGGACTTGTTGCAAGTAATGCATCTCTTCACATACCTGTCCACATCCCGCCTCATCTTTGGCCAATAAAAGTGATGTGGTCTAAGACCCCGTTTGTGGCCCGATCTTGCGGTTGACCCAAAATCCAAAGGAGAAAGAGAGGGAGAGCGCAAAGAACACGATGAACACGAAGAACACGAGGAACTCACGCACGCACACCAACCCGATACAATCGATACTTACCCCGTGGCTCGATGGACCACGCCAATAGAATCAACCCGGAAGAGACGCGAAGTAGAATTCCGAGCGGAGAGATTGGTGAGGGAGATGAATCTAGGAGTGGGAGAGAGAGTGGATAGCACTAGAATCTCACACACCAAATCCAATCATCCAACAAGGGTAGCCTTGATACAGAGGGGATGAAACCCTAGGGAGACAAAGCTCAACTTCATGTCTAAGCCTAAATCTTGTCTAAGGAGTAAAGGGGATGACCTAGGTGCTTATATAGAGGTACAAGGCGACTTGGGTCGAAAAGGTATGCGGTTGATTGACTCGGGCCGTTTCCGGTCGAGCCAGTCCCGTGAAATCCGGTCCAACCGGGCGCCAACCGGGCCTGGGACCGGACGGCCTGGCGCCAGGGCCGGTCAACCGGGCGCCCGACCGGGAAGTTCGCAAAAGTTTCCCGGTTTGGCGTCGGTACGATGCCGGTTGTCGCCGGGGTGGATCCGGTCTGGGGCCCGGTCTGACCGGCCCTGGGACCGGCCTGGCCGGCCTGGGGCCCGGTTTGGCCGGCTTTTGGGCCGGCTGGGCCTCTTCCTCCCACCTCTTCTTCCTCTTCCTTCTTCTCTTCTTCTTCTCTCTTCCTTGCACCATGGGAGTTCCTTCTCTCTTGGTCCTTGTCGATGTCGGCACCTATGGACACCATGATGATAGGCATGAGGTAGCATACCATTCAAGTTGGTGTTGAGGTCGATCATAGAGAGGAAAGAGTTCACCTTGACATATATGGCGGGTGTTTGTGTTGTTGGTCCACTTGGGGGATTCCTTGGCCATGGTGTGGCGTCGACGACTCTTGTTCCTCCTCACCGACGGTGTAGTCCATGATGGTTGTCCCATGTTGTAGTAGAGGGATAAAGTCGCGGTCGAAGAAGAGCTTGGGGAAAAACAACTTGCAAATGGAAAGCTTGTGGATGCCAATTTTGTGATCGGCGAACAAGAGGCTCTCAATCAAATACGAAGCATCATGTCGTTTCTCCAAGAGGCATTTGGTAAAAATGGGAACCAAAAGAGTGTCGATGTATCCAAAATTTGGTGGGGCAAAAGTTTGTGCATGTAAAAGTTTGGTTTGTAAAGTGTCAAAAATGTGATGTGTAGCATTGTCCCACACAAATGGAACAATCAAAAGGCAAGTATCGGCGGCAAATTTTGGGCAAAATTGTTATGTGCAATGGCAAAGAGATGGAAACTTCTAGCTTGGGAAAGTATGGTTGGCGTGAGCCAAGTATGGGTATCCTCAAGTGTCAAAGAATCCATTTCAATTGCCAAAGATGAAATGAGAAATCCAAAGAAGAGCAACTTTTTGTGTGACATGTGGCACAAGATGCATAAGGTGTCTCTCACATGTATGACATGGTCCTTGAGATTCTCGGAGTGTATGATGATAACATCAAGACATACAACAACCATTGTGCCAACAAGATGTGTCAAGATATGTTGCATAAGAGGCAAAGAGGTGACGAGGCATTGGTCCAAACCGGAAGCTCGACAAGACAAGCCGGAAAGACACGAGGGCGAAGGCGTTTGGGAACATACCCTTTGGCGTGAATCCCATGGGTTGGATCATGTATCTCGTCCTTGTTGGGGTAGCTCTCAATTGCGCATTTCATGAGCTCATGCTCCGTAGCGGTGGAAGTTGTCATTCGGGTACCTATACACACAAAAGAGAAAAAAAAGCATGTGTGCATGGTAGAGGAACATATCATCCATCATGATGTTCCATGTCTTGTGCACATCACCATTAGTGTCAATCAAGATAGTATGAAATGCATGGCGATGGTGCATATGGCAAGAAGGGTGCATTCATGGCATGTGGTACTTCATGATCATCAAAGATTGAGAAGGCTATGGGGGCCATCTCATGGACAACGAAATAAGCATTCTTGCATAACAAGCATAAGAAAGAGCAATTGTTCATAATCTTGGATGCAAGGATCATGGAATGGTGCAAACATTTTGGGCAAAGCATGTTCAACATGTTATCATTGTTGTCGACAACCCTATGGGAAGAGCAAGTGTTCATCAAGGGTGTCACAACACAAGCATGATCATTATGGCAAGCAAGCGTGGAAAAAGTGAAACTCTCATAGCATGGCATGATCATGGTATCACAATCAATCAATTCCACATGATCAACAATGTTATCAAGCAAAGCATCACATGGGAAAGTGAAAGTAGCATGTGAAGTAGCAAATGGATCATCGAGATCATGCATGCACTCAAAATTCATCATGTCCACTAGTGGGATCATGGCATCATCAACACCTATGTTGTTACCTTTGTAGGCCGACTCATTTGAAGTAGGTGTTGTGGAAGTAGGAGGGTCCATGTGGTCAACATGTCCATCTTGGAGCAAGCATGGTGAGATATCATCATCTTCATGCACCATGTACATCGTCTCCATGAGCGGGAACTCATCCTCCGTGGAACCTAGTGCAACATAAGAAGACACAAACGAGGGAGAGGTTAATGTGTTAGCAAATGCGATGTCCTCCATGGACCTATCATCTACCTCTCTCAACTCACTTAGTGTATCACTCATGTCCTCCAAATGGAAGCACTCAAACTCACATATGGGGTGGGAGTCACTCAACTCACTATCACTCTCACTCAAGTGGGCTAGGTGGCTCTCATGCTCACATGGGATTGGTACCAACTCATCAATCAAGCATATAGGAGTAGGCTCGACTTTCTCATCTCCATGCGCCTCCTTGGTTGAAGGGAAGTTCCCATGCTCAACCATCTCAACTCCATCGCCTTCCAAGTCGTCCTCCATTGGTGGCGCCGTAGTGTTGTGGAGAGCTAGGCTCGGATCCACATCATCCTTGCGTTGGCCGTGTAGGTCTTCATCTTGAAGTGTGGGCGCCATAGGCTTCTTGGTGTCTTGGGCTTGTAGCTCATTGAAGTAGAGCGTCTTGGCGCTTGGCTTTGTGCATTGCCATGCCTCGTGACCCTTGGCCTTGCATACCTCACATAGGAGATTGGGACATTCCCGTGGGAGGTGGCCTTGTTGCTTGCACTTGTAGCATCGGAGTCCATAGGCATGTGACGAGGTAGGGGCCATTGTGGTGGTGGCGCAAGAGGTGGAAGTGGCCATATGAGGAAGGTATGCGCGATGTGCACTTGCCATCCTTGGCGTGGTAGACACCCTATGATGGTGTTTGTCGCCTTCATGTCGAGGCTCTCGTCGTCGTGCTTCATCACCATGTCTTGATGAGTGTCGTCAAAGATCCTTGGGGGATGTTGGTCGATGGCGATCATGAAGTGGCTTGAGGCGGCGAAGCTCATGTGGTGACGTATGTCGATGTAGACCATGAGGTGGTAGTGGTCGACGACTATCATGAGATGGTGTGAGTCGATGACGGTCCTTGCCATGCCTAGATGATGGCTCATGCGACTTGGCATATTGCTTGGGGCGCCTTGTGGAGCTTGTAGAAGAGTGTCGATGACGATCATATTGGGGACGCCCTTGAAGCTCCATATGATGTCCTTGATACCGATGATCTTGTGCATAAGCACTCTCATGGTGGCGCCTTGTGGAGCTCGGAGAAGTGTGTCGATGGCGATCATGTTGGGGACGCTCTTGATGCTCCATATGATGGTGCCATCTTGGAGGTCCTCTATCTTCATATGTAGCTCCATTGGCGACGTAGGTGTACTTGGGAGCATCGTCTTTGCTCATCGTGGAGCGTAGGTGAGGCTCCGCCATGGTGTCGATGTCGTACTCGTGGTGTTGCTCCACCATGTCATCGATGTCGTATTCGTGGCATTGCTCCACCATGTCGTCCATGAGTGGTGAGCCATTGTCGATGTAGAGCTCATCGATGTCGTCCTCAAGGTGGTGCTCCACCATGTCGTCCATGCTTGAGGAGCCATTGTCGATGTAGAGCTCCTCGATGTCGGTCATGTCGGTGATGCTCGTGGAGCCATAGTCGGTGTCGAGCTCCACATGTTCCTCCACATCCGCGGTGCTTGAAGAGGTATCCTCCTCGAAGTGCTCCGTGTACTCCTCCGTATCTTCTTCGTCGCTATACATGTTAGCACGACAATATCTATATGGTGTATGTTAGTGGAAGAACACTACCCCGCAACCTTACCTTGGTATGACAAGATTGGGGTGATCCAACAAAACCGAGAGTTAGAACAATTGTATCGGGTACTCACACAAAAGCACACGCAAAAGCTAGCAAATATGGTGTTAGGTGAGTATGGTGGAAAGCTAAAAGACGAAATCCGAAATCAAGTGTATTGTCAAGAGTGGGTGAAATCCAAAAATTCAAATGTCAAAGCGATGATCACTATAAACACGGAAAGGATATGGAACGCACACACGATATGAACGGGGTTAGTGCGACCAAGGAATGAGCGGAAAAGTGTAAGAAGCCCTTAAGCAAGGGTGCTCGGTATCACACTAACACAAGAAGAGATCAAAGCTTTGGTTGCAAACGAAGAGACAACAAGATTCACACGCGGCCTCTCTTCTCTTATCTCTCTTTTGCTTAAAAGCTTTTTCTCTTTTGTATTTGGTGGCACTTGCACTCTTTTGTATCTATGGCGGCACTTTGTACACTTTTGTATGTATGATGGCACTTGCACTCTTTTTGTGCTTTTCTTTCTTTTTCACGCTCTATGTTAGCGTGAGCTCGCTTTTGCTATCTTGCCACACGAGTTTTGCTTAGAAGCTTGACTCCACACTACACACACACCTCACAATCGGGGCCACGTGCAATGTCTCGCAACACTTGATAAGCAATGCTCAATAGGATAGATCGCAAAAGAAGAAGGGTTACAAGGGGAATGCAAGTTATACCTAGATGAAAATGTTAGGCGGTGTCGGAACACACAACTTGCGATGATGGCGGTGGTGTCAAGAGTACGGTTGCAAGTTCGGGGTGCCTCGGATGTCGTCGCTTGCTTCGGAGCTGCGGGTTAGTTTCACAAACAAGGCACTCAAACCGGAACAAGCAAACACAAGTTAGCGGAAGAAAAGGGGTCAAAGTAGCTTGGCGGTGGTGGCGGTGGTAAGCCGGTGGTGGGTGGTGTCGATGCCCTTGCGGTTGCGGTGGTGGTTGTGGTGCCGCGGTGTTGTTTACCGGTGGTTTGGGAGGGTGGCGGAGCTTGCCGGTGGTGGAGAGGAGTGGTAGTGGTCGGCGGCGGAGGTGGGAGTGGTGGTGCCTGGTCTGGCGCCCGGTTGACCGGCTCTGGTGCCGGCTGGCCCGGTTTGGCGCCCGGTTGACCGGGTTCTGGCCCGGTTGGCGCCCGGTTGGCGCCCGGTCTGGCGCCCGGTCGACCGGCTCTGGCGCCGGTTGGCCCAGTCTACAGCCTGGTTGACCGGATTTCTCAACCGGCCTGTCGTGTTCTTGAGCCAAACTCATCCAAATCGACCCAAATGGAAGGAAAACGATGGAATTGGGGGCTAGAAGTTGGGGAAATAGTAGATCAAGCACAATAACATCGAATCCATGGACCAAAACCACTCAAAACGCAACCAAATCACAGATCGGTCAAAAGGCAATTTAGGGCTATTTTTGGGGATTTTTGGGGAAAAATTTTCAGAGATGAAATTGGGTGGGTGGGGGGTCAAATCCGCGGAAACCAAAGGCTGCTGATACCATATGATGTGGTATAAGACCCCGTTTGTGGCCCGATCTTGCGGTTGACCCGAAATCCAAAGGAGGAAGAGAGGGAGAGCGCGAAGAACACGATGAACACGAAGAACACGAGGAACTCACGCATGCACACCAACCCGATACAATCGATACTTACCCCGTGGCTCGATGGACCACGCCAATAGAATCAACCCGGAAGAGACGCGAAGTAGAATTCCGAGCGGAGAGATTGGTGAGGGAGATGAATCTAGGAGTGGGAGAGAGAGTGGATAGCACTAGAATCTCACACACCAAATCCAATCATCCAACAAGGGTAGCCTTGATACAAAGGGGATGAAACCCTAGGGAGACAAAGCTCAACTTCATGTCTAAGCCTAAATCTTGTCTAAGGAGTAAAGGGGATGACCTAGGTGCTTATATAGAGATACAAGGCGACTTGGGTCGAAAAGGTATGCGGTTGATTGACTCGGGGCGTTTCCGGTCGAGTCAGTCCCGTGAAATCCGGTCCAACCGGGCGCCAACCGGGCCTGGGACCGGACGGCCTGGCGCCAGGGCCGGTCAACCGGGCGCCCGACCGGGAAGTTCGCAAAAGTTTCCCGGTTTGGCGTCGGTACGATGCCGGTTGTCGCCGGAGTGGATCCGGTCTGGGGCCCGGTCTGACCGGCCCTGGGACCGGCCTGGCCGGCCTGGGGCCCGGTTTGGCCGGCTTCTGGGCCGGCTGGGCCTCTTCCTCCCGCCTCTTCTTCCTCTTCCTTCTTCTCTTCTTCTTCTCTCTTCCTTGCACCATGGGAGTTCCTTCTCTCTTGGTCCTTGTCGATGTCGGCACCTATGGACACCATGATGATAGGCATGAGGTAGCATACCATTCAAGTTGGTGTTGAGGTCGATCATAGAGAGGAAAGAGTTCACCTTGACATATATGGCGGGGGTTTGTGTTGTTGGTCCACTTGGGGGATTCCTTGGCCATGGTGTGGCGTCGACGATAGGCGGGGCTACATCAAAAAGTGATCAGCGCGCATGAGTAGCGTCTTCTCATGCCCAAAGTGACCCATCAAACCTCCAGCATGTGATTCCTGCAATAAGAGCAAACGCATAGACGATTCTGGAACACATAGTTTGTTAGCTCTAAACAAGAACCCGTCGTGTATGTGATACTTTTCCCATGCTTTACCAATAACACACAAGCGGAATGGTTCAGCAAAGTCATGATCAGGCGCATATAAATCACATAGCACCTCTAATCCAGGAATTTTAACATCAAGATGGGTTAATAGCATAGTCTTCCTAGATAGAGCATCAGCAACAATATTATCTTTTCCCTTCTTATGTTTAATAATGTATGGAAAATATTCAATGAACTCAACCCACTTAGCAAGACGCCTATGCAAAGTAGATTGGGCTTTCAGATATTTCAAAGCTTCATGATCAGAATGTATGATAAATTCTTTTGGCCACAAATAACGTTGCCAAACCTCAAGAACTCTAATTAAAGTATACAATTCTTTATCATATATAGGATAGTTCAACTTAGCACCAGAAAGTTTCTCAGAAAAATATGCAATGGGGCGACCCTCTTGCATCAACACACCACCAATTCCAATACCACTAGCATCACATTCAATCTCAAATTGCTTATTGAAATCAGAAAGTGCAAGCAACGGTGCAGAAGTTAACAATCGTTTCAGTTCATCAAAAGCATGATCTTGGGCAATGCCCCACTCAAATACAACACCCTTTTTAGTCAATTCATTCAAAGGTGTCAATTCATTCAAAGGTGCAACAATAGTACTAAAGTTGGGCACAAAACGGCGATAAAACCCAGCTAGACCATGAAAACTTCTTACTTGACCCACATTCATGGGAGTAGGCCAATTTTGAATAGCTTCAATTTTAGATACATCTACTTCTACTCCATGCTTAGAGACAACATAACTTAGAAATATGACCTTATCTTTGCAAAATGTGCACTTCTCAAGATTACCATAGAGTTTACTATCACGCAACACTTGCAAAACATGTCTAATATGTATAGTATGATCAGATTCATTGCGGATGTAGATTAATATGTCATCAAAATACACAACCACAAACTTGCCAATAAAATCACGCAAAACATGGTTCATCAGTCTCATGAAAGTGCTAGGTGCATTAGTTAAACCAAAAGGCATTACTAACCACTCATATAAACCAAATTTTGTTTTAAAGGAGGTTTTCCACTCATCCCCTTCTTTCATCCTAATTTGATGATAACCACTACGCAAATCAATTTTAGTGAAAACAGCAGCACCACTCAATTCATCAAGCATATTCTCTAAACGGGGAATAGGATGACGATATCGAATAGTAATGTTGTTTATCGCTCTACAATCTACGCACATACGCCATGTACCATCTTTCTTAGGAACAAGAATAACATGAATAGCACAAGGACTAAGGCTTATGCGGATATAACCTTTGTCGAGTAGCGCTTGTACTTGCTTCTGTATCTCCTTCGTCTCTTCGGGATTCGTTCTATATGGCGCCCTATTGGGCAGCGAGGTGCCGGGGATCAAGTCGATTTGATGCTCAATACCATGCAATGGTGGTAGTCCCGTGGGTACCTCCACTGGAAACACATCATGGAACTCCTGCAAAACACTAGAAACACCAAGAGGAAGAGGGGTCATGTCATTAGAATCAAAACCGTACCCCTGTACATTAGCACAAGAGGCATGGCTGTAGGATCCTCACTAAATTCTCTCATATCTTGTTTGGTGGCTAATGAGACTAAGGAATTCACTCTCTCACTTTTCGTTATATCACTAACGACATTACAATTCTCTCGCCTATCTATGGATGCATCCTCCAAGTTTACTTCAATCTTCTGACGAGACTGATTTACAATTTGCTGTGGTGACATAGGTTGTAAGTTAATCTTCTTGCCCTTGAACTCCAAGTAATATGTATTGGCGCGGCCATTGTGTTGCACAGAACGGTCAAAGAGCCATGGCCGGCCCAACAGCAGATGACAAACCGTCATAGGAACCACATCAAAGTCAATGGAATCCTTATATGGTCCAATCTCAAAATCAACACGCACCATGTGGCTCACCTTCATCTCACCATTATTGCTCAACCACTGAATATAATATGGATGCGGTTGCGGTAGATACTTCAGTTTCAGCTTGGCCATAACTCTTTGCTTGCTAGATTGCGACAACTCCCGCCATCAATAATAACCTTGCAAGCCTTGTCAGGACCAACTAGTGCCTTTGTTTGGAACAAATTACAGCGCTGTGTAGATGCACTGGGCTGCACATTAAGAACACGCTGCGAGACAACAATAGTTTGAGCTTTATAAGGATAAGCATCAAAACCATCACTGTCATAATCATCCTCATCTGGAGCATTGGGATCAACATCATCTCCAGTTTCATACTCATTGTCCTTATTAATGATCATAACTTTGCGGTTAGGACAATCTCGCTTGAAGTGACCCTTACCACCACATGTATGACAAAGCATATCGCGGTTGCGCGCTGTCAACATGTTAGAACTAGTTCCACTTGCTGCAGGAACGGGCTTCTTTGTGTTGGACACATTGGAGACCGGCTTGCTAGACGAAGTAGGAGCATCCACAGGGCGCGAAGATGGCGCCATGGAGGGCGGTGCGCGGGGTGTGTAACGCCCAGCGCCGGTAGCACGGCCCTTCGTTTGATGTTCTTCAGCCAACTGGGACTCAGCTTCTCTTGCATGATGTAGCAACTCATTCATAGTAGCGTAAGTGTGATGACGCACAATGCCTTTGATAGTAAATCTGAGACCTTTCAGAAATCATTGTAGTGTCATCTCAAGAGACTCACGGACACGGGCACCCTGCATAAGCATCTCCATCTCCATGTAGTAAGCATCAACTGTCAACACACCTTGTTTCAATTGGGTCAACTTGTCAAAGACGGAATGCAAATAATAGGTAGGCACAAAACGAGCTCTCATTGCCGCCTTCATAGCACGCCATGTGATTATGGGCAGCTCACCATCTTCTTCTCGAGCACGAACAAGTCCATCCCACCAACACAATACATAGCTATCAAATTCAGAAGAAGCAAGCTTGATCTTCCTATCTTCAGTATAGTCAGGATGTAAACGTCATAATCTCTCAATCTTCAGCTCCCATGTAAGATATTCTTCAACATCAGTACCTCCTTCAAATCTGGGGATTGAGAACTTGGGCTTACCCAAACCATCGTCTTGTTGTTGAGGAGTACGTTGGGCTCCGACGGGGACAAAACCACGACCACGGAAATCACCAACACCACGGCCAATACCACGACCCATACCACGTCCTTGATCATTAGCAGCTTCAGCATTATCACCATGCACACTGCCATCGTCATCATGCGGTGGTTGTTGTGGTTGCACAGTAGTACGTATCTCAGCAACGGCGTTAGTCAACGTCTTTATAGATGCTTGAAGAGTCTTCATGGATGTTTGAACGGTGTTAACCGCTGTAGTAGCCTCATCGACCTTCAAGTGAACACTCTGAATATCTTTATCCAACACGTCATTAGCAACTCGTATTTTGACATTGCATATGATCACGAAGTGCCTCAAATTCACGCCAAGTAACTGTTGTTTCGGCTTCCTTTTTCTGCATCACATCAACATCCTCAAAAGACATGATTAGTAGGTTAGTGCACTAAACAAAAATCTTTGGTGGTACTCTCACAACTCACTCAAAACTGATAAGAAAGGTAAATCTTACCGCTCCAAAGTGAATTAGTATTGCTTACCAACTTGGATTGACGGACTAGTGCACGAATGTAGCGAAGCGAATATCAAGGGTATAAGAACAAATCACACGGCAAAGCAGGATATATGTGGGGCTGTAGGTGGGCTACCTATTTGCACCAATAACAAGCTCTAGCGCTGACCGTAGACAACCAATGATACTCACACAAGGCGATAAATGGGGCAATGCAACTATATGTAGGAAAAGTTGCAATGCACTAGAGAGACGCTAGCAAAGCTCAACGAGACAGGCACAAGATTGCTCAACTACGGGTGCAGTAAAGAAAACTTAGGCCTTCACTTGATTCAACTAGCACGTCACTTTTATTTTTGTATTTTCTTTTTGTATAACACGCAGCTATGTAGCTCTTTTGCTTCTTTTCTATTTTCTCTTTTTTTTTGTTTTTTGATTTTATGACTCAATTTGATAACACGGCCAACAGAAATTGCAAAGCACCAAAAACCTATCGAGCAGCCTGTCGAGCGGTAAAACTAGTCTCTTCTGGGGAAGTTCCTAGTCACTTATATCGAAAGGCTGTGTCTATGGTTGGGAACAAGCACACTGTAAGCTATGTGGACTCGGAGTAACAAAGACTGACACCACTTGATATGAAAACACAAGTTGATAGTAGAGACTCAAACCCTAAAAATACTAGATGCAAGAAAAAGATACGCAAAAACAACTACGAAAAGCAACTAAAACTCGAAATTAGTGCAATCTAAGGCTATGGCAAACCCTAACCCTAACTTTTTATGGCTTTTTCTGGATAGGAAAAACACTCGCAACTCAACTATGGGGTGGATTGTGGATGGCTTACCGAGGAAAACTGGAAATCTGATACCAAGATGATATGGGGTTGCCCGATCTTCTCAATAAGCGACGGGTGTTGATGAACACGTGATGGTAGCAGCGGATGAATTCGATGATGATGAGGAGGATAACATGTATGACGCGATGAAGTCTCTCGATTGATTCATGATGCCAACGCAACAGCTCTCAACCCTGCAAGATATTCGCAACTCCACACACTTGCGCACGTAGCCGCCGACCACGAAGCGGTAGGTTGCAATCTTCTAATCCCCAATGGAACAACAGATTACACAAACTTTCAGTAGCATAAAACTCCAGATCGCAACGAATTGGAGAGTTGGGGAACAATAGTTTTGCTTAGCAAACAACTATGAACTAGGATTTTTTAAAACGTGGTCTAAAGCAGCTAGGGGGTCGTCCAAGGCACTTATATAGGCGTCCGGGACGAGTTCTGGTCGAAAAGATACAAGAATAACCGACCCAGAATAGATCTGGTCGAGACAGACTCGGACACGGCCGGTCTGGGGCCCGGTTGATCGGGTGAGGGACCGGGCTGGCCGTTCGAAACCGGGCTAGGGACCGGGTGCCGACCGGGTGCAGGGTTTTCGGCTCAGTACCCCGCCCGGTCGGTGTAAGCAAGACGCCCGGTTGGCGCCGGGGTGGATCCGGCGTGCCGCCCGGTTGAACCGGGCCAGGGACCGGGCGCGCCGGTCTGGCGGCCGGTCTGACCGGGCGCTGGGCCGGCCTGGACAACTTCTTCTCCTCTCGCGCATGCCTCCCGCTCCTCCCTTGCGCGTCCATGAGATATCTTCATGTCCAGCTCGACGTTCATCTTCACGTCCAGCTGCTCCTCTACTCCTCGTGCGATGCTCGTCTCCTCTTGATACCTGATGATACATAAGTAACAGGACTTAGGCAGTATAAAGTTCTCATCAATCAAAGTAACGTTTAGAAACAAGTCCACCTGTTGTTTAAGTGGCTTCGCACGAGCCCTTGTAATTGGTCCAATCCGAATTTCATTGGACTTGAGCTTCACAGCAGGTTCATCTTCATTTGTCAATGACGGAGGTAGTGGTGTAGTAGGGATGTCCTCATCACCGGCCCACAAACATGTTGGGCCAGCCCACTTGCTTTATGGTGGACCCCACTTACTAACTGGACCGGCCCGTTAACAGGAAAGAGCGCCCCACCTTTTTTTGGGCTGGCCCACTAACTTGTTTGGCCAGCCCACTTGCTTTAATGTGGACCCGACTTAAGTACTGGGCCGGCCTGATGACAGGAAAGTGGGCCCACATGCTAAGTGGGCCGGCCCACTAACTCATTGGGCCAGCCCACTTGCTTTATAGTGGACCCCACTTACTAAACGGGCTGGCCCGGTAACATGAAAGTAGGCCCCACTATTTAGTGGGCCGGCATGTTTGCCTGTTGACCGGTCAAACAAAGGCATTCGGCCCGGCCCACGTGCTTAGCAGGCTGGCCCATTTAAGTTTTGACCAGTCAACCTTAGAGGTTAGGCTCGGCGCACGTACCCAATAGACCAGCCCAGTTATATAGTTGACCGGTCAAACTAAGTCAGCTGGCCCGGCCAGCAAACTAAATGGGCCGGCCCGCTTAAGGCGTGGCAGGCCTCGTGTGGGCCTACCATCTACCACGGGTTTTCAGCCGGTTAAAGGCGTTAACTGGAAGTTAACAGCGTCTGCCACGTGTGAGCTTGCATGACGTCAGCAGTCAACGGGCTCCCGAAAACACTTCTGCAACGGTCCGATTTTCCATGGCGGAAGGGCGCCCGAACGCTACGAACCGAAAAAAAATGTGGTAGGACTTTGCGTGACGCAGTTTCGACCACAGAACCATATCGTCGGGTTAGGCCCATAGGTGACGAAAAAGGGGCCATACCTGACGAAAATTGGACGTTGAGTATCAGAACTTTTCTTGTAGGGCCTGTTTTCTGCTATTTTTGTATTTCAGAAAAGTTGTCCATGAAATTTTCTCGGAATTGTACGAAACAAAAGCCGAAGTCAATATTTTACCGTAACGAAGTCATAGTCCAGAGGGGGTCGAAGAGGCGCCACACGGCGACCAGACCACCCCATGGCACGGCCTGAGTGTGGACCGCGCCTAGGGGTGGTGTGAGCCCCCCAGGCACCCCACTGTCACTTCCCGAAATTTTCTAAATTTTGGAATGTAAATTAAAAATGAATTTAATGCTTGATTGTTTGAACTTGATTGAAAATTCACAAAGAATTAAAACTTTTTAAAGTTATTTACAAGTTAATTCTAAAATAGTGTTTTCAAAGACTTGTGGTTTTAAAGTATTTTCAAAGTCAAACATATCCTTGATTTCAAAGTTTTCAAATTCTTAATAGATTTGTATTTTTAGAAAACAAAACCCTAGAAAACTCTATTTACAAAATAATGACTAAGTAGCAATATAGGCCAAATGTATATTTTATTTTCACAAATAGATATTAAAAAGATTGTTGCAAAAATATAGTAGTTTTCATAAACCTTAGTTTTAAAAGATTTTCTAACAATACTCTATTTTGTTCGGAGGTTTTGAAACTTATAAAATATTTTATTTGAGAAAACATTAAACCCTAAGAAGGCAATATAGCCACATTGACATTATGCCAAATTTTGGTTTTATAATGTTCATGTTTTCGTTCCAAATCTAGTCTCATATTGAAGCATTTCATAATGTGCATTTTTTCGATTTTATTTGAAGCCTCGGAGTGAATTTCAAATTTATGTTTTAAAAAAACATAGGGCGCAGCCGACCGTGCGGCCCAACGCCCGCCTCGGCCCAAGCTGCCCCCAGCCCACGCCCCGCGCGCCGGCCTGCTGCACGCGCCCAGTGCACCGCCGCCCTTTTCTTCTCCTTTAGTCCCACCTCGCCCGTGTAGGCAAAATCGCTTTAGCCCCTAGCCTATATAAGGGCATCTCCAACCGCGCGACCCATCCCGCGCCCGCGCGTCCGGATGGGTCGAAACGGACAAAAAACCCGGCCCAACGCGGGGACGCACCGCAAAAGCGGACGGCCGCGGCGTCCGGAACGACGCAAACCCGGCCCAAATCTGGGCTAGGTTTGCGTGGCCGCGGATGGCACGCGCCGTCCGCTCGCGTCCGCGCGCTGGTCGCCTCGTCTCCCTTGGGCCCACCCGTCGGTGACCTGGGGAGTATATTAAATGGGGACTGGAGGGGATCTGGCCCTCCACTCCAGTCCCCACTCCACTCCCGCAGCGAAACCGCCGCCATGGCCCCGAAGCGGGTTTTCGCCGGAGCCAACGACGACGAGGCGAGCAGCAGCCGGCGGCGACCACCGGCGCTGCGACCATCGTGCGGGAAACCGAGGCGGCCTCCACATCGGAGAGGCCGCCCGCGGCGGCGCGGCATTGCCGCAACCGCCGCCGCTGCTGCTCGAGCCCAAGCCCGAGTCCTCGGAGGAGGACCCGGACCTCCGCGCCGCCCTCATCATCTCGGCGGCGGAGGAGGAGGCGAAATGGCCGCAACTCCATGCGGCCATTCGCACCTCCGAAATGGAGGAGGCGGCGCGGCGGGAGGTGGAGGACGCGGAGGGCTGGGAGCTCTACGCCCAGGCCCTCCAGGCGCGACGGGAGGAGGAGGAGGCGGCGGCGCGGCGGGAGGAGGCCAGGCGCCGCCAGGAGGAGAGGTGCCGCCGCTGGAGGAGGCGGCGCCAGGAGCAGAGGCGCCGCCGCTGGCAGGAGAGGCAGCAGCGCCTCCAGCGGCGCGGGTGGCTCCGGACCCCCACTCGCCGTGGGAGGAGGCCCTGTGGTCTCCTCGGCCGCGATCCCGGCGCGGTCGAGCCACAACAGTGCCTCGCCGCCCGGGGACCTCGACGACGTCGCCGACGACGCCCACAGGGGCTAGGCGGCGCACCGGCGGCCACCGCGCCGCCGACCAAACCCTAATAGAGGGTTTTTTATTTTCTGTTTATATTTTAGTTTAAATTTAAAAGCCCATATAGGGGCTTCTTTTGTTAGTTTTATTTGCCCAAAATAGGGCTATGTACTAAATTTGCCCAAAATAGGGCATATGTTCAATGAAATTTAGTTTAAATTTGCCTCTTTTTTGTTTTCATTTTTCTCCGGTTTATGCGATGCGTCCGCGCGTTGGGCGCAGCGCGCGACCCAAACGGACACGCGGACGCGGGGCGCTGTCCGCGTGTCCGGGCGGCGACCCAAACGGCCCAAAACGGACGGCCCAGCGCGTCCGTTTGGGTCGCGCGGTTGGAGATGCCCTAAGAACTCCAATGGGCAGCCCAGAGGCACGGCGCCCAACGCCTCCTCTCTCTCTCTCCCCGCGTGCAGCACACGCCGGCTCAGCGCTGCTTCTCTGGCGATGGTCGCGACGCAACATCCGGAACGCTATTTGCGGAAAGCCGCGACTCGACGCATCCCTCGCGCGGCTTTCCTTAGATCTACACCTCCATTTAGAATAATGGTTCTTCCGTTAAGTTTGTAATTATATTCTCTACAACTTTCATGTAGGTCTAGTTTTGTAAAATTCATATCTTGAGTTCTATACGTTGGATTTTGACAAACCCTATATCGTTGGAATCAACAAATCACGTAGATCATTTTAGACATTTTGCGTGGCAGTTTCGCCCACTTTATTTTCGCGGTACCACTTTGATCTGCAACATCATCTATAAAATAAATCTTTCAAACTTTTTCTGAGAGATTCTTTTGGCGATACGCTTGTAATGGAATTCTCTAGAATTTCCGTGTAGAAAAGTCTTCCATCCGGAAAACTTCTTCTAATGACTTTTCGCAAAAAGTGTAATCGGGAGCTGCAAAACTAACATATGCATGGAGAAGTAAATTTCTTCACGAAGCTTGTCCTCGATGGAAATCTACCGTGTCCCTCCGAAGCTGGAGATTTTATCTTTCGACAACAGCACGTCCCCCGGAGGATGGAGTCTAACTTAGGTTAACCTATAAAACCTTTCTAGTCCTACACTTAGTAATCTTGGGATGAGATTATTTTAAGGGGGGGAAGGATTTGTAACACCCCAACTTTTGCAACCTTGTTTAAGTGTCCGAAGTGCAAAAATCAGGGGGAACAAAAACTTTTTCTAAATACTAAATAAGATGAATTGCCATGATCTGCTTGCAGATGAATTTCCTTGATGTGCTTGTTAACATGAATTGCTTTTGGTTTGCTTGTAGATGAATTTCCTTGATCTGCTAGTTTAGGTTTTCTTGAAACACCTCAACACATCAAGATCACTTCTTCTCAACCAAGTCTTGACTGATACAAATTTGTGATATAATACAACCTTTACACCTCGGACTTAAATACTTCCACCTGTGGCAATGTCAATGCACCTACATTCACCTTGTCCTTGATTCAAAGCTTGGGATAACCTACTCCTTAATACATCCCTCTCTTGTACCCTAGACAAAAATCCTAAGCCCTCACAAATTTTACTAAGTCCTAAAACTGTTACCAGGTTCCATTTTGGAGCCTCTGGATTAAGCTACCCCTTGCACTCTAAGGGAATGCACTTGGTCCTAGGCCTATGTTGTCATGAGAACTTCCCAACCATACCATTTCCTTGGACCAGATCACTCATTTACCCACTTATCCTTGTTGGTTTTGAGGCCAAGTCTATAATCTGTTTTGGCAGTGTTTAAATATCCAAACTTGGGCAGATGTTTCCTAAGCACTCACACCTGTTACAAATATTCTTTGGCTCCCCTTGTGTCGAATCAATAAATTGGGTTTTACTTCCCTCGAAGACTGTTGCGATCTCCTATACTTGTGGGGTCATGTAACATCCCAACTTTTGCAACCTTGTTTAGTTTTCCAGAGTGCAAAAATCAGGGGGAACAAAAACTTTTTAAGTCTTGGTTGTGCTGTCATGTGTTTGGTTGACATGTGTCTGACTTTGTTTGATGAGTGATGTTTGTTGAATAATGTTAAGTGAAGTACCTCAACCCACATATTCTTATCTCGAGAAAATACTCATGCTATGGCCACTCTTGTATCACCTTAATCTCCTCTCTTGAAAAATATATGAACCTTATGTCAAATAACAAAAACTCTTTTGTTTTGTCTTATGACTCAAATTTTGAATTCCAAAATATCTTGCCAAAAAACCTTTTATTTTAAAGTGGCTATGGTCACCTCAGATCATAGTATCACAAAAAGAGTTTCTAAAGTTACTTTGTTCTGACAATAAAGTATTTGCTAAATGTCTTACCCTTACTTTGTGTAACTTCAAAATTTTATAAAAGCTTTTAGGTGCACTTTTGATTTCCAAAGGAAAAATGGAGTGATCCATATTTTATTCTAATTCTGCTATGGACCACCCTACTCTTCAAAAACCCTCTCTCATCTCAAAGGTTTTAACTAAACTTTTTTATCTATTTTAAATCAAATAAAAGCCTTAGATACCAAAAATAATTAGAGGACTATTTGATCTGTGATGAAATATCCTTGGCATTTTCCTTGCCACTAATATGTCTCTTGATCTGTCATTTAACATCCCCACCTCATCTAGCCATGATCTTGTTAGATGATCATTTAGCCAACAAATGATTAATCTCCAATCGTATCTCAACCTCTCCAAGATCATCCAACTCTATGTTAGAAAACACTCTTGGCCTATCCATCTTATGTCTTGACCACCTTCTCTAAATCATCTTACCAAGATCCTGCTCTTATAACCTTATCCTCGAGAAACTCAAACAAAGCATCGTCTATAAAAATCAGTCTATTGCCCTATGGTAATGCTCCTGATCTTGAAAATTTGAGTTTCCCTCCAATACATCTAAAACCCCATCCTTCTCTATTGTGAATTACAAAATAATTCTAGTTTTATCAAAACTTTTTATTTTTATTGTCTCAAACAAAATAGGGAATGTGTGTGGTATTTTATATCACCTTATTTCCACCCAAAAATAATTTCTATATAATTATTTTCTTTGTTTTATCTTATTTTTGATAAAATGCATGTTTATAGTACTTATACCATTTCTTGCTTTTCTCTTGCTTGTTTTTAAGAATTGAGAAAAACCTATCCCTCTTAATAAAGTAAGTAGATCTTTTTGAAAGCTTGTGTAACACCTAGGTTCTCTCAACCTTTGTTTTCAAAATCCTTTTCAATTGAATTTCTTTCAAATGGTCCTTTGGCATTGATGTGATTCAAAAATTTATCAAATGAGTTCAGTTTTTAAAAGGTATCCATTGGACCTCAAGTTCACCTCTCCGATCTACTAAAGCATGCTAATGCTTGGAAACAATAGTTTGTATCTCTAATCCATAATATAAGCATCACCTCCTTTAACCTCCATTTCTATTTTTTTTTATTCCCACACCTATGTTTGTCATCACCAAAATGAAAGGAAGTATTGACCCTTGGTCAACACATGTAGCGTTGTGCAGCCACTACAAAAGTCTAACCTTTGCATCACTCTGAAGATGGTCAAAAGTCTGAAACTGTCAAAAAACAGCTGCAGGCCGTAGTCCCTGTAGGTCACCAAAACGCCTCACTTTTGACCTCTCCCATTCCCTCATTTCTTCACCTTATATTTATATAAAAAAATCCTTGTGTTCCTGGTTGTATCCTTTATCACTAGGAAGAAGAATAAACTCGTTTGAAACATCCCATAGATCTGCAGAAAAAAGAGAACTTGTAGAGATCGAGTGCAATGGTCAGGCCGACCATGTCGCGCTCATCTTCTTTCCATTCCTTTCCCGTCGCCCTGGCCTAGCCAACAGCCCCCTCTATGAGTCCCCTATCATTCTGGCATGCACCCTTCTCCTTGTCCTCTTCCTCGTGGCCTCTCCCAACCGTGCCCCGACGGGAGGATATTCGTCGAACACCTGGCGGGCACAACTTGGTCGTTCTCCCTCCAAGCAGCCCGACCTCCCCCGGACAAGGCCTCTCGCCTGCGGCCTCGTCTTAAGCTCCCCTGACCTCCTGGCGCAGCCCGCTCCTCTCCTTGTCCTATTCCCGTTGGAAGATCTTGCCGCCCACCGCAGCCCAACCACGGACGCCACGTCGCGGTAGAGCGCAGGCCAACATCTACCGCTCCGCTCCAAAACACGCAGACACGCAGCGGCACCGCCTCTCCTGACCAGTAGCTGGCCGTGGACGTCGCCACCCTCGCCATGGACAGCGTCCACCCCTCCACCTTGCACCGCGGCCTCCCTTTTAATCACGAAACCGAGCCCTTCTCCACCATTCCCTGCCTCACCCCCACTCCTCTCACCTCTCTGCACGTCTCAGAGAAGCCCAAGACGGAGCCCTGCCTCATCTCCATCTCGGCCACGCTCAAGTCCGAGCCGCGCTCGCCGTCTGCATGTCGCCGAGCACATCGCTGCCAGCACCTCTCCGCCCTTCCTCTCTACTCTATTTTTTCTTCATGTTGTTCTCTAACTCGCTGGGTACCTCATCGTCGCCTCTTTTTCTGCCAGGAGTTCACTAGGATCGTCGTCGTCGAGCTGTCGCCGGCGGTACGTACCTGTCCCGGCACCGTCGCGATGCGAAGTCCGCCCTCGACCCTATCGTCGTCCAGGCGCTCATCTTCCAGTCCTAGTCGACCCACGGCCGAGCCCGTCCTCCACGCACCATCGCCCGAGCTGATGCGGAAAGCCCCGCGGCATCCTGCTGATAGGTGCGTCGCCCACCGTCCCCGACTCGGACGTCGCGCTCGTCCTCGTCTGCAGCGACGACCTGGAGCTCCGCCAGCTCGAGCATGCAGCAGCTCACCGAGTCAGACCTCTGTCCGTAAGGTCGCGCTGCACGCGTGGCCTGGAGCTTTGCAGGGCAGCGCCTGCGCACCTTCCCGGCCTCGTCCTTCGCCACCGCCGAGCTCGTATCCTCCGTGCATGTCGCCGTTCACGGAGTTCCATCCGCGCCGGCCAGAGAACATCTCGCTGGCATGCTGCTCCACAAGCATGTTCAGAACCTCCGTGCAGGCCTCCTCGAGCCCCATGCCGTCGCCGTCGCTTCCGCTCTGTCCGCGCTTTCCATCCTTGACATGTGGTTTGCCTCCGCCGCACGACGACCGGGAGCCTCGCGCGCGCTCTACGGCACCATGACGAATCTCAGCATCCGTGTCGTCGCCTGGAGGTTGTGCCCGCTGCCGCCTTGTTTCTCTCCCTCTCTCCGTTCCCCTCATTACTCTCTCTCCATCGGACCTCACCGGCCCATTCTCCTTGCTCAGGTTGCACCAGGTGGCGGCCGTCATCGAAGCTATGTCCGTGCCGCTCTGTCCCGGCGCCGCGCCCGCTGCTGTCGGCGACGACGTCTCCAGCACGTCCGAGACGCTCAGATGAGCCGGCCTAGTCCACCTCGCCATCCTCTCATAGTCCCTGTCGAGCGTCGGCCGTCGCAGGTGAGCTCCTGATGCACCGTCATCGTCTTCAGCTAGCAGGCACAAGCATGAAGTCGATGCATGCATAGTAGCCTGTTTGCACGACTATTAAAGCGTTTCCTGTTTCCTTTTTGTCAAGCTAGCTGATAACAGCCGTTGGATCAAGATCCTAGGGCCGCTTACCTCTTCATCTTGTCTGACGCAAGTGGGCAGGCCAAGGTCTGTGCAGCGCAAGTGTTTTAGATCTCAGCCAGAAAAGGTTTTTAACTTATAAATCTGCTAAATAAACATGGCAGATCTGGGTTTGAAATAAATCCACCATATATTCTGTGATGCAGAAAATTTTCGGATTCAAATTTTGTACCGTCTCCTAAGTAAATTCCTACCACCTAGAGCAAGTCTCATATCCTGATCCAGTACGAAAACCTCATAGTAATAAAAACCTTGAAAGCATGCAGTGGCAACATCAATCCAATATAAAACGTTTTAGACCATTTTTTTTGGAGCAAACTAAATTTTGGTGGAGACCTCTCTGCTTTATCCACATTTTGGCATATGTGGTGATGCCCATACCTGTTTATTTCTTCAAGTACATCATTTAGCAAAATCTGTCCCAGTTTGACTCTAGTATATTACTGTGAAAATATAATATATTATTTTGGAGTGAAACCAATTTTATAAGAGCCAATGCACCTTTTTGTCCAACTTATCCAGAGCACAAATGTTTACAAGTATATGTGAATATCTGAGGTTTTAATCTCCATAACAGAGGTGAAAAGCAGTAAAAGATTTGTTAAAATATTTTATAACTCCAAAGTTAGTGAATCCAATTTTAGTGAGCTCCTTTTGTTTTAATAGCTACCCATTGGTGTGAACCTTGTTTGCATAAGTGTTATATTGTTCTGCGAGTAAAATAAGCAAGTTAAGTGGCTTTTGAACTCTTAAAATTTATTTAAAATAATTTGTTTTACTTTGGGGCACAAAACCACTTTTGGTGTTTTATAATTGTTGTTAGCTACCAGTACATGTATGGTTTACTACTTGAGGTGGAACAGAAATGTTTTAACTATTAATTAGGGTCTATTTGCTTATCTAATAAGGATAAAATGGCCTTTTCTTCGAAATAAAAATATTTGCCTTGTGCCCTAAGTACTGCAGGTTTATTTTATAGACAAATTAGTCTCTGGTTATGGTGATTATGTACTGATGCTTGATAGTGTGTTTTGTTTGAGTATGGATAGCTTGTGTGGTTGATTGTTGCCTTTTTCTTTGCGACGCTAGAGACGAACGCCGCCGAAAAAGAAGATCGGAATCATCCCAGAGATTTGAAGATGAAGTCCAGGGACAAATAGCCAACCAAGGCAAGCCACCTCTTGATGCATCTCTGATCCTATATATCTTATTCTTGCATTATTACAAGTTTTATAAAAGTGCATGTCTTCTATTTATTTTGTCGGTGGTTAGTGCCACCCGGAGTTTTATTATTCCACCCTTAGGGTGCAGCCCTCGTTGGTACCTACTGATCACTTCTCTATTAGTGATATGGTGCTTATCACCTTGTCATCCTTGTCGCCATTTTTCGAAGAAGAGTTGGACTATAGGTGGGAACCCTAGAAAAAAATGATTATGAAAACTGTTTTTCGGAAAAGAAGTTTTCGAAAATCTTGGAACGGGGTAGCCCTGCCCAAGTGTGACTTTTTAAAAGGAATAACTTTTTATGGAAGGAAGATTTGCTGGAGGCAAGTGGAGAAAAGAAAATGTTTTCGAAAACTTTAGCGCCTAAGTACTCACCCGGACTGAAAAACAGTGCAACCACATTACCCCAAAGTGGGCACGGGGCGTAGCGTAGTAGTTTGTCTCGCCTTAGTTTGGGTCCTGCAAATGTAAGGGGTAGTCCGAGCATGGACACCTATCGACCGTGGCCTTCCCGACGAACTTGGAACGCCTTTCCGTCTCGGACAGATGGCAGGGGTACAACCTATGAGCTCCCATTGAATAATGCCCCGCAGTTGGTCGCGTCATTCCGGAGGGTCGAGCTGGTCGGGGAATTTGCTACTCCTGGGTAAACGACCCCTCGGACTCTGGTGTTGGGAGGTACAACTCTAGGCGGCATGTCTTAGGCTAAGGCGAGCAGGCGAAAAACTACGATCGAGTATTTGTCGTGGCATAGTTTATTATGCAGGGATGATGCCCACACGATGAGTATCCGGATCTTGTGGGGAAAGTGTACAACCTCTGCAGAGTGAAAACTATTCGAATAGCCGTGTCCGCGGTTATGGACGGTTGGAAAGGCTGCTGCTTAGCACTAAAGAGTTTTGGTTTACAAAAGTGTTTTTCTCAAATATTGTTTTGGGAAAGTGATGCCAGTGGGACTGGTGGAAAATGTACCTCGGAGGTACGGTGGAAAGTTGGAAAGGAAATGGCCATATGAGATGGCTGAAATTAAGTTGGGTCACCCTTACGTATTAGTCTGCAAATAAAATGGTTTACCAAAAAGTTTTCAACAAAGATATGGAAATGTCATTCTCTCGAGAGGAACCACCTCTCGCTCCTTGTCGCCCTAGTATATTGCCTGTTCCTTGCTACTGCCAAATTGCATATCTTTTACTTCTCTCTAAGGTGGTTTGCGAGTACAATTCATAATGTACTCATGGCTTTGTCCCTGGCTATTTACTTGGCCAGACTTGGTGGAGTTCGACATATGAAGAAGAAGTTGACGACGTCTATGCGAGCTAGGAACGTCTTCCCAGTCAGTTGCCTGTAGGGTTATGGCATGACTTGGGCCATGCGAACGCTTTCGTCTGAAATATTTCCGCTGTGTGATTGTTGATCTCCTGCCATTGCGGCTTTATGTAAGTATTGGTCATGTGGCCTGTTGTAATCTTTTTATTCGGTACTGTAATGGATGATGTATTTGATACCAGTTCGGTTATGCTTTCACGACACACTGATCATGGGATCGTGAATGTGTATGCATAACGGGTGTTTCGGACAGCTAGTCCGGGGCTCCACAGGTCATCAAGACTATTTTCTGGCGCCGTTGTCGGGGAGCATAGCTTTATTTGCAAGTTCACCTTAATTGATATTGTTCGCTGCAAATCCTCCATCATGGGTAAACCTCGCGGTACTAAAGTCGCCATATTACCATCCACTACAAGAAAAGGTACAACTCTGAGTACCTCTGCTGCTCTTGATTCACCATCTGTGATAAGTCAACTTGTTTCACCACCACAACCTTCACATGCTGGTACTTCTGCTGAATCTGAAAATTCCTCTTATAATTTTAATGATGCTTCTACTGTGCTTGATGATAATGGTTCATTAGGTTCTTTTCTAGATGCTACAATTGCTAGGTCTAGACAAATTGAAAATACTGAAATTCCTAATGAAAATATTGTTACACCTGTTAATTCACCTGAGTCTGTTGAACACTCTAGTGATGATCTTGATGAAGATTATGTGGAACTTGATGATAATTTTATTGATAAATGTAATGCTACTACTGGTGCAAGTAATATTAAAAATCTTCTTGCACAACATGCTGTTAGATATAAATTGTCTCCTGTTCCTAAATTTGCCACATCTCCTATAAACATTAAGGATAAGGATTATGATTTTTCTCTTGATTTATCTCATATATCTATTGTTGAGAAAACACCTTTTTGTGGTACTGATACGTCTCCAACGTATCTATAATTTCTGATGTTCCATGCTTGTTTTATGACAATACCTACATGTTTTGCTCGCACTTTATAATGATTTTATGCATTTTCCGGAACTAACCTATTAACAAGATGCTGAAGTGCCAGTTCCTGTTTTCTGCTGTTTTTGGTTCCAGAAAGGCTGTTCGGGCAATATTCTCGGAATTCGACGAAACAAAGACCAAACATCATAATTCACCGAGACGGACCAGGACACCGAAGGGGAGTCAGAGGGGAGGCCAGGGGCCCCCAGACCATAGGCCGGCGCGGCCTGGAAGGGGGGCGCGCCGCCCTATGGGTTGGGACCCCCAGGCGCCCTCCTGCGCCGCCTCTTCGCCTATATAAGCCCTTTCGACCTAAAAATGCGATACCAATTGACGAAACTCCAGAAAGACTCCAGGGGCGCCGCCGCCATCGCGAAACTCCGTTTCGGGGGACAGAATCTCTGTTCCGGCACCCTGCCGGGACGGGGAAGTGCCCCCAGAAGCCATCTCCATCGACGCCACCGCCTCCATCATGCTCCGTGAGTAGTTCCCCCATGGACTACGGGTTCTAGCTGTAGCTAGTTGGTACTTTCTCTCCCATGTACTTCAATACAATGATCTCATGAGCTGCCTTACAAGATTGAGATTCATCTGATGTAATCGGTGTTGTGTTTGTTGGGATCCGATGGATTGTTACATTATGATTAGTCTATCTATAAAGTTTGTGAAGTTATTGTTGCTGCAATCTTGTTGTGTTTAATGCTTGTCACTAGTGCACGAGTGGCATGATCTTAGATTTAAGCTATATACTTATTGCTTAGATTGTATCTACAAGTTGTTTGCACATGTCTATGTCCGGAACCCGAGGCCCCAGAGTGAGAGCAACTGGGATAACTGGAGGGGAAGGCGTAGGTATGAGGATCACATGTTTTCACCAAGTGTTAATGCTTTGCTTCGGTGCTCTATTAAAAGGAGTACCTTAATTGCCAGTAGATTCCCTTGAGGCCCGACTGCCACCGGCTGGTAGGACAAAATATGTTATACAAGTTTCTCATTGCGAGCACGTATAACTATATATGGAAAACATGCCTACATGATTTATAATCTTGATGTTCTGTCTTAATGCTATTTCAATCCTATCAATTGCCCAACTGTAATTTGTTCACCCAACACTTGTTATTGGAGAGTTACCACTAGTGTAGATCGCTGGGAACCCCGGTCCATCTCTCATCATCATATACTCATTCCTATATGACACTGGAAGTAGTATCAACTATTTTCTGGTGCCATTGCCTCTGTGTTACTACTACTGCTGCTGTGTTACTGTTACTATTGCTCTCATATTACTGCTGCTTTCACATCACCCCTGTTACTAGTGCTTTTCCAGGTGCAGCTGAATTGACAACTCAGTTGTTAAGGCTTATAAGTATTCTTTACCTCCCCTTGTGTCGAATCAATAAATTTGGGTTTTACTTCCCTCGAAGACTGTTGCGATCCCCTATACTTGTGGGTTATCAAGGCTATTTTCTGGCGTTGTTGCCGGGGAGGCATAGCTCTACTCATAAGTTCACCTGGGGAGTGCACTCTACCTCTCACTCTGTTTTTATTTTATTTTGTTCTTCTTACTTTACTTTTGTCTAGTTTATTTGTGCTTAGTTTATTTCTGTCTAGTATTATTTTTCTTAGTTTACTTTTGCTTAGTTTCTTTTTGTCTTGTTTTATTTTTCTTATATACCCAAAAATACATAAAAATTTGAAAAATCGAAAAATTAAAAATGTCATTGATTATAAAGATTATGTCTCTTCTATCCTTAATTTTTGCATAGAAAGTTACAGTGATAATCCTTATATCATTGATTATAAAGAGAGACTCATTAATGCACAAGAATGCACTCACAATTTGCAGGAACCTGTGAAAGAAGAAATTGATGAACCTGAAAGCTCATTGGATGAAAAAGAGGAGGAAATTGATGAACTTGAAAGCTCATTGGATGAAAAAGAAGAGGAGAGTGATGAACAAAAGGAGGAAGAATGGATTAGCTACCCATGCCAACCTTCTAATGAGAGTAACTCTTTATCTCTTACACTATTTGATTGTCCTCCATGCTTACCGAAGGAGGATGAATGTTATGTTCCTGTGGATTCTCTTGAAATATCACCTATGAGTAAAACTTGTGAAAATAATTATGCTACTGTTATCTATGATAATCCATGCTATTTTGATAAATCTTATGATAATGCTTTGTTTGTGCCTGATATCGAAATGCATGGTACTAAAGAATTTTGCTTGGCAAATGTTTATGATAAAGCTCTAGATGATGGCCCTATGTTACTTGATAATATTAATTGTACTACTAATGAAAATGGGATTGGAGAGTTCTTGACTTTATCTATGAGTCCCATATCTCTTGAGATTGATCAATCATCTTGTTATATTATTGATAAAAGTGGGTTTCAAAGTTTTAATCCCACTATCTTTGATCTTGATAAAAATTATGTGTTTGTGGATCATGAAAAGCATGCTTCATGTGATAGTTATATTGTTGAGTTTGTTCATGAAGCTACTGAAAATTATTATGAGAGAGGAAAATATGGTTGTAGAAATTTGCATGGTACTAGAACACCTCTCTATATGCTGAAAACTTTGAAGTTACTCTTGTTTTATCTTCCTATGCTTGTCACTTTGTTCTTCATGAATTTATTTGTGTACAATATTCCTATGCATAGGAAGTGGGTTAGACTTAAATGTGTTTTGAATTTGCTTCTTGATGCTCTCTTTTGCTTCAACTCTTACTTCTTATGTGAGCATCATTAAAATTACTGAGCCCATCTTAATGGCTATAAAGAAAGCACTTCTTGGGAGATAACCCATGTTTTTATTTTGCTACTGTTTTATTGTGTCTTGGAAGTTGTTACTACTGTAGAAACATCTCCTTATCTTTATTTTATTGCATTGTTGTACCAAGTGAAGTCTCTAATAGAAGGTTGATACTAGATTTGGATTTCTGCGCAGAAACAGATTTCTATCTGTCATGAATTTGAGTATAATTCTCTGTAGGTAACTTAGAAAATCTGCCAATTTACATGCGTGTTCCTCAGATATGTATGCAACTTTCATTAGTTTTGAGTTTTCTGATTTGAGCAACGGAAGTACCTCTTTAAAATTCGTCTTTACTGGCTGTTCTGTTTTGGCAGATTCTGTCTCTGTTTTTTGCATTGTCTCTTGTGGACTTTAAGCAAGGCTTTCTAGACGTGGAGAGCTGTAGCTAATGTTTTATTGAGTTCTTGCAATGTGTCACTACAGGACTAAAGTGGATTAAAGTTTTTTGAGTACTAACCCCCCTAAAGAAGTTTATGAGAAGTTTGGTGTGAAGGAAGTTTTCAAGGGTCAAGAGAGGAGGATGATATATGATCAAGAAGAGTGAAAAGTCTAAGCTTGGGGATGCCCCCGTGGTTCATCCCTGCATATTTTAAGAAGACTCAAGCGTCTAAGCTTGGGGATGCCCAAGGCATCCCCTTCTTCATCAACAACTTATCAGGTCACTTCTATTGAAACTATATTTTTATTCGGTCACATCTTATGTACTTTACTTGGAGCGTCTGTGTGTTTTTATTTTTGTTTTTGTTTGAATAAGATCGGATCCTAGCAATCCTTGTGTGGGAGAGAGACAAGCTCCGCTTTTTCATATGAACACTGGTGTTCTTCGTTTTACTTTTAATGTTCAATGACAAAAGTTGGAAGCTGTTGCATTTATTGCTATTTGGTTGGAAACAGAAAATGCTTCATATTGTCTTGAATAATTTGATACTTGGCAATTGTTTTGAGCTCTCAAGTAGATCAAGTTTAAGCTCTTGCACCATGTAGTTTAAACCAATTAGTGGAGAACTACCGTAGAGCTTGTTGAAATTGGTTTGCATGATTGGTCTCTCTAAGGTCTAGATATTTTCTGGTAAAAGTGTTTGAGCAACAAGGAAGACAGTGTAGAGTATTATAATGCTTGCAATATGTTCTTATGTAAGTTTTGCTGTACCGGTTCATACTTGTGTTTGCTTCAAACAACCTTGCTAGCCAAAGCCTTATACTGAGAGGGAATGCTTCTCGTGCATCCAAAACCTTGAGCCAAAACCTATGCCATTTGTGTCCACCATAACTACCTACTATGTGGTATTTCTCTGCCATTCCAAGTAAATACTTCATGTGCTACCTTTAAACAATTCAAAAGTTATTATCTCTTATTTGTGTCAATGTTTTATAGCTCATGAGGAAGTATGTGGTGTTTTATCTTTCAATCTTGTTGGGCAGCTTTCACCAATGGACTAGTGGCTTCATCCGCTTATCCAATAATTTTGCAAAAAGAGCTGGCGACGGGGTTCCCAACCCCAATTAATTAACTTTCATTAATAATTCTCTTCACATGTTTTGCTTTGATTCATCAGTAAGCAACTTAATTTTGCAAATAGATACTCCTTCATGGTATGTGAATGTTAAGGCACCCGAGGATTCGGTTAGCCATGGCTTGTGAAAGCAAAAGGTTGGAAGGAGTGTCATCCTTAAATAAAAAAAACTACACTAAAGTACATGTGTAAACAAAAGAGAAGAGGGATGATCTACCTTGCTGGTAGAGATAACGTCCTTCATGGGAGCCACTCTTTGAAAGTCTGTTTGATGAGGGGATTAGAGTGCCCACTACCATTCGTTGACAACAACAAACACCTCTCAAAACTTTACTTTTATGCTCTCTATATGATTTCAAAACTTAAAAAGCTCTAGCACATGATTTAATCCATGCTTCCCTCCGCGAAGGGCCTTTCTTTTACTTTATGTTGAGTCAGTTTACCTACTTCTTTCTATCTTAGAAGCAAACACTTCTGTCAACTGTGTGCATTGATTCCTACATACTTGCTTATTTGCATTCATCATATTACTTTGTGTTGACAATTATCCATGAGATATACATGTTGAAAGTTGAAAGCAACTACTGAAACTTGTATCTTCCTTTGTGTTGCTTCGATGCCTTTACTTTGAATTTATTGCTTTATGAGTTAACTCTTATGCAAGAATTTTGATGCTTGTCTTGAAAGTACTATTCATGAAAAGTTTTGCTATATGTTATCTATAAGTTAGCAACTATAGATCATTGCCTTGAGTCACTTCATTCATCTCATATGCTTTACAACAGTATGATCAAGATTATGTGAGTAGCATGTCACTACAGAAATTATTCTTTTTATCGTTTACCTACTCGAGGGCGAGTAGGAACTAAGCTTGGGGATGCTGATACTTCTCCAACGTATCTATAATTGCTGATGTTCCATGCTTGTTTTATGACAATACCTACATGTTTTGCTCGCACTTTATAATGATTTTATGCATTTTCTGGAACTAACCTATTAACAAGATGCCGAAGTGACAGTTCCTGTTTTCTGCTGTTTTTGGTTCCAGAAAGGCTGTTCGGGCAATATTCTCGGAATTCAACGAAATGAAGACCAAACATCATAATTCACTGAGACGGACTAGGACACCGAAGGGGAGTCAGAGGGGAGGCCTGGGCCCCCAGACCATAGGCCGGCGCGGCCTGGAAGGGGGTTGCGCCGCCCTATGGGGTGGGACCCCCAGGTGCCCTCCTACGCCGCCTCTTCGCCTATATAAGCCATTTCGACCTAAAAACGCGATACCAATTTACGAAACTCCAGAAAGACTCCAGGGGCGCCGCCGCCATCGCGAAACTCCGTTTCGGGGGACAGAATCTCTGTTCCGGCACCCTGCCGAGACGGGGAAGTACCCCCGAAAGCCATCTCCATCGACGCCACCGCCTCCATCATGCTCCGTGAGTAGTTCCCCCATGGACTACGGGTTCTAGCTGTAGCTAGTTGGTACTTTCTCTCCCATGTACTTCAATACAATGATCTCATGAGCTGCCTTACATGATTGAGATTCATCTGATGTAATTGGTGTTGTGTTTGTTGGGATCCGATGGATTGTTACATTATGATTAGTCTATCTATAAAGTTTGTGAAGTTATTGTTGCTGCAATCTTGTTGTGTTTAATGCTTGTCACTAGTGCACGAGTGGCATGATCTTAGATTTAAGCTCTATAGTTATTGCTTAGATTGTATCTACAAGTTGTTCGCACATGTCTATATCCAGAACCCGAGGCCCCAGAGTGACAGCAACTGGGATAACTGGAGGGGAAGGCGTAGGTATGAGGATCACATGTTTTCACCAAGTGTTAATGCTTTGCTCCGGTGCTCTATTAAAAGGAGTACCTTAATTGCCAGTAGATTCCCTTGAGGCCCGGCTGCCACCGGCTGGTAGGACAAAAGATGTTATACAAGTTTCTCATTGCGAGCATGTATAACTATATATGGAAAACATGCCTACATGATTAATAATCTTGATGTTCTGTCTTAATGCTATTTCAATCCTATCAATTGCCCAACTGTAATTTGTTCACCCAACACTTGTTATTGGAGAGTTACCACTAGTGTAGAACGCTGGGAACCCCGGTCCATCACTCATCATCATATACTCTTTCCTATATGACATTGAAAGTAGTATCAACTATTTTCTGGTGCCATTGCCTCTGTGTTACTACTACTGCTGATGTGTTACTGTTACTATTGCTCTCATATTACTGCTGCTTTCACATCACCCCTGTTACTAGTGCTTTTCCAGGTGCAGCTGAATTGACAACTCAGTTGTTAAGGCTTATAAGTATTCTTTACCTCCCCTTGTGTCGAATCAATAAATTTGGGTTTTACTTCCCTCGAAGACTGTTGCGATCCCCTATACTTGTGGGTTATCAGGTACTGAAAAAGAAAGTGATGTAGAGCACATGATTGAGCTTTCTACTTTGAGTAGCTTGTTTTCTGATGATACCAAGGAGCGTACTTATTTTGTTGCTAAAAAATTTCCTTTCTCATTAAAGGATGATGCTAAAACTTGGTATAATAGTTTGCCTCCTGATTCTATTGATAGTCCAAATGATTTGCTTGATGTTTTCTTTCGGAAGTATTTTCCTGCTAGTGCTCAACATATTGCTTCGCAGAAAATTTATAGTTTTGACCAGGAAGATGGAGAGAAATTGCCTGAAGCTTGGGCAAGGTTTTGCTCTCTTCTTCGAGCTCGGCCTAGACATGATTTGGAAAAGCATGACTTACTTGATATATTTTATAGTGTACTAACCATTGAGTCTAGGGCATACCTGGATAGTTGTGCTGGTTGTGTTTTCAGGAAAAGAACTCCAGACGAAGCTGAAGAATTAATGGCTAGAATAAGCCAAAATCATGATGATTGGACTACACCTGAACCAACCCCAACACCAATATTGAAGAAGAGGGGTATGATTGAATTAAATGATGAAGATATGAGGGAAGCCAAGAAATCTCTTAAAGAGAAAGGTATTAAATCTGAAGATGTGAAGAATTTACCCCCCATAGAAGATTTATGTAAGATAACTCCCCCTTCATCCACGATTGAGGTACGTTCTCTTCAACGCTTTGATAAAGAAGACATTCCTTACTCAAAACCTCCTGATCAATGTTTAGATGAATTTGATAATTATGTTGTTAAGCAAGATAACTTTAATATGAGAGTAGAGAATCATTTAATGGAAAATTCTCAAGCTATTAGTAAATTGCATGATATTGTAGAGAGAACCTCCAATGATGTTAAGATGCTTGTTAAACATTTTCATATGGTTCAAACTCAAATTGATCAACTCACTAAAGTGCAAAATGACTTGTTAAGAAATACTTCTAAAGTAAAACATGCTTATGAAGTAACAACTAGAGGCGGTGTTTCTACTCAGGATCCTCTATATCCTGAGGGGCATCCCAAAAGAGTTGAACAAGATTCTCAACGAACTAAAAGAAACTAGCGCTCCTTCTAAGAAAAAGAAGAAGAAACATAAAACTGTTGTAGAATCCTCTGAGCCTGTTAATGATCCTAATAGTATTTCTATTTCTGATGCTGAAACTGAAAGTGGTAATGAACATGATAAAGATAATGATAAAAATGATGTTTCTGATAAAGAAGAGGTTGAAGATGAACCTGAAAAGCATGCTAAAAATAAAAAGTACACTAAAGAAGATTTTATTGCTAAGAAACATGGTAATGAAAGAGAACCTTGGGTTCAAAAACAAATGCCTTTTCCTGTTAAGAAACTAAAATCAAAGGAGGAAGAACTCTATAATAAATTTTGTGATTGGATGAAACCTTTGTTCCTGCAAATCCCTTTGACTGATGCTATTAAATTGCCTCCTTATTCAAAGTATATGAAAGATATTGTCTCTAACAAAAGGAAAATTCCTAATGACGAGATTTCCACTATGCTTGCTAATTACTCTTTCAATGGCAAGGTTCCAAAGAAGCTGGGAGACCCAGGTATACCGACTATCCCTTGTTCCATCAAGAATAATTATGTTAGAACTGCTCTATGTGATTTGGGTGCAGGAGTTAGTGTTATTCCTTTTTCTCTTTACAAGAGACTTTATTTAGATAAGTTGATACCAACTGATATATCTTTGCAAATGGCTGATAAATCTACTGCTGTTCCTGTTGGTATATGTGAGGATGTTCCTGTTCAAGTTGCTAATAATTGCTTAATATTAACTGATTTTGTTGTGTTGGAAATGCCTGAAGATGATAATAGGGATTTATATTTTCGTGCCCTCGGTTCCTTAGTTGTGCTCAGTTTTCCCCAGCTCCTTAGTTTTTCCTCAGTTTTCCCCAAGTCCTTGTTTGAAACCCGCAGAAGCAGCTCAGACGGCAGGATTCCCGTTAAGTTGACTGTTTCGTGCTGACGTGTGGGGCCGCGTCGTGTGGGTCCTCGTCGCGTGGAGCTGGTAGAAAGGGACCGCGTGGGACAGGACGAGATAGCGTTTGGTTGCACGTGAGCAGGAGCTGAGTTTTGTCTCTCTCGGCCCAAATTGGCATTTTCCCTTTTAAGAGCACCTTTTCCCCTCTTTCTCTCTCTGTCTTTTTCACCAAATTAGTATCAAATCTAGAGAAGCTTCTATTTCTGCCTTTCGACCCTCGTTTTTTGCCCAATATGGCAGCAAATCTAGAAGCTAGTATATGATAAATTCACAGCAGCATAATCAGAAAACTAAGTATAATACATAAACTACATACAGCAGCCAATAACATTGTTAATGGTCACGACAAACTAAGATGAAAAAAATTCAAGACGCACGCAATGTATGGCCAGCTAGAAGATTCCTCATTGCTCATATATTTCTTCGTCGCCCCATTCGTGCATTATCCCAAAGAAATATTCATTGAACTCCTTCCGTCTGCAGTGTGCGGCCAATACATCCTCCAGACGGTATGGCCTGTGTTCATTTCTCAGACCGTAGTTTCCCATTCTATCCACATATCGTGGCCACTCATCCCAGGCCTTTGTATCATGAATGTACTCTCTGATATAACCCAAATCGGCGTAGTAGATGCAGCTAGGTAGAAGTGTCGGGTGCACTCTGGTGTCGATGGAGATACACCGGATATAATGCACGAAGAAGGCATGACTGCCAATGTTACTGACCGGATGGAGAGAGTGGCTCTGAGTGTCCACACGGTACACCAATGGTTGGTCCTCCAAAAGCATGTTGTCCAACAACACAAGCAGCAGATCACCATCTGACTTCACAAGATAGAACTTGTCATTTCCAAGTTGTGGAAATGAAATTAGTGTCTCCATCTTGACAGTGCTCGCGCGCTGCTGCAACTGTACATTGGTGCACACTATTCTTCCGGACTCAAAATTATCCACAGCTATTGCATACAGTTCACCATTCAACGGGGTAATGCAACGCAAACCATGGTTCTCCATCGAAAAACTACCATCTCCCCAATCTTCATATATATCCTTAGTTGGAGTGCTCTCATCGACCCAACTAATTTCGTTCGGGTAATGTGAGCAAACGAAGACCATAGTCGGGGATTTGATTACAGTGACTGAATTTAGAAAAACAGATGGCATCTGCGCCTCAAACATAGTGTTCGATGCCTTTGTGAGTGGGTTCAGAAGCCGTATCTTGTGCGGCGGGTTCTTCTGGGCAAGCACGATGACACCACGGCAAAAGCCGATGAAGTAGTATCTAAAATATATTGATGAAGATAACATTCAGCACTAAGATTGAAAATAAGAATAGATTAACCCTATAGATATGGAGGAATTTGAAGGAATTTGAACCTTGCACGAACTTCCGATAGATCTATGGTGACGTAGCGGGATGTGCCGAGTTGGAGGAAGGTGAACTCAGCGGCGCGTGGAAGGGCGTGGTCTACCATGATCCATTCGTGCAGGTGCACGTCGAGCTCAGGTAAACCTGAGCGCCAATTTCTATAGACTTGCCTCATAGCAGAGTAGGCGTCCACGTACTCCTCATTTGCCAGTAAGCATTCGCCGATCTTGTGAAGTGGTCCGTCTCCCATGAGAGAGGCCCAGCTCACGGAGGCGCCGCGCTTGGATGCGCCGCCCTCGGAGGCGACGAGCTCGGCGGCGACGGGCTCTGAGGCGCTGATAACCCACAAGTATAGGGGATCGCAACAGTCTTCGCGGGAAGTAAAACCCAATTTATTGATTCGACACAAGGAGAGACAAAGAATACTTGAAAGCCTTAACAGCGGAGTTGTCAATTCAGCTGCACCTGGAAACAGACTTGCTCGCAAGAGTTTATCAGTAGTAACAGTTTTATAGCAGTAGAAGTAGTGAAATAACAGCAGCAGAGTAACAAAGACAGCAGTAGTGATTATAGTAAACAGCAGGATTATAATACTGTAGACACAGGGATGGATGACGGGCGTTGCATGGATGAGAGAAACTCATGTAACAATCATAGCAGGGCATTTGCAGATAATAATAAAGCGGTGTCCAAGTACAAAGTAATCCATAGGCATGTGTTCCATATATAGTCGTACGTGCTCGCAATGAGAAACTTGCACAACATCTTTTCTCCTACCAGCAGGTGGCAGCCGGGCCTCTAGGGAATCTACTGGATATTAAGGTACTCCTTTTAATAGAGTACTGGAGCAAAGCATTAACACTCCGTGAACACATGTGATCCTCACTTCACTACCATCCCCTCCGGTTGTCCCGATTTCTGTCACTTTGGGGCCTTCGGTTCCGGACAGCGACATGTGTATACAACTTGCAGGTAAGATCATAAAACAATGCATATCATGATGAAATAATAACATGTTCAGATCTGAGATCATGGCACTCAGGCCCTAGTGACAAGCATTAAGCATAACAAGTTGCAACAATATCATCAAAGTACCAATTACGGACACTAGGCACTATGCCCTACCAATCTTATGCTATTACATGACCAATCTCATCCAATCCCTACCATCCCCTTCAGCCTACAGCGGGGGAATTACTCACACATGGATGGGGGAAACATGGCTGGTCGATGGAGAGGCGTCGGTGGTGATGATGGCGATGATCTCCTCCAATTCCCCGTCCCGGCGGAGTGCCAGAACAGAGACTTCTGGCCCCCGAGACGGAGTTTCGCGATGTGGTGGCGTACTGGAGGGTTTCTGGCGTTTCGTCAAAAGGTATCGAGTTTTTAGGTCGAAAGGGCTTATATAGGCGAAGAGGCGGTGCAAGAGGGGCAACAGGGTGCCCTCCCCATAGGCCGGCGCGGCCAGGGGCTGGCCCGCGTGGCCCTATGGTGTGGGGGCCCCAGGCTCCCCTCTGACTCCCCTTCGGTGTCCTGGTCCGTCTCGGTGAATGATGATGTTTGGTCTTCGTTTCGTCGAATTCCGAGAATATTGCCCGAACAGCCTTTCTGGAACCAAAAATAGCAGAAAACAGGAATTGGCACTGTGGCATCTTGTTAATAGGTTAGTTCCGGAAAACGCATAAAAACATTATAAAGTGCAAGCAAAACATGTAAGTATTGTCATAAAACAAGCATGGAACATCAGAAATTATGGATACGTTGGAGACGTATCAGCATCCCCAAGCTTAGTTCCTACTCGTCCTCGAGTAGGTAAACGATAAAAAGAATAATTTCTGTAGTGACATGCTACTTACATAACCTTGATCATACTATTATAAAGCATATGAGATGAATGAAGTGACTCAAGGCAATGATCTATAGTTGCTAACAAATAGATAACATATAGCAAAGCTTTTCATGAATAATACTTTCAAGACAAGCATCAAAAGTCTTGCATAAGAGTTAACCCACAAAGCAATAAATTCAAAGTAAAGGCATCGAAGCAACACAAAAGAAGATTTAAGTTTCAGCAGTTGCGTTCAACTTTCAACATGCATATCTCATGGATAAATGTCAACATAAAGTAATATGATGAATGCAAATAAGCAAGTATGTAAGAATCAATGCACAGTTGACACAAGTGTTTGCTTCTAAGATGGAAGGGGTAGGTAAACTGACTCAACATAAAAGTAAAAGAATGGCCCTTCGCAGAGGGAAGCAGGGATAAAATCATGTGCTAGAGCTTTTTATGTTTTGAAATCATATAGAGAGCATAAAAGTAAAGTTTTGAGAGGTGTTTGTTGTTGTCAACGAATGGTAGTGGGCACTCTAACCCCCTTGCCAGACAGACCTTCAAAGAGCGGCTCCCATGAAACATTTTTATTTTTGGGTGGCACTCCTTCCAACCTTTACTTTCACAAACCATGGCTAACCGAATCCTCGGGTGCCTTCCAACAATCTCATACCATGAAGGAGTGCCTTTTTATTTTAGTTTTATTTAGTGATGACACTCCTCCCCACCTTTGCTTTCTCAAGCCATGGCTAACCGAATCCTCGGGTGCCTTCCAATCATTCACATACCGTGGAGGAGTGTTTGTGATTAATTGGGGCTGGGAACCCCGTTGCCGGCTCTTTTTGCAAAATTATTGGATAAGCGGATGAAGCCACTAGTCCATTGGTGAAAGTTGCCCAACAAGATTGAAAGATAAAACACCACATACTTCCTCGTGAGCTATAAAACATTGACACAAATTGAGAAGCATTTTGAATTGCTTAAAGGTAGCACATGAAGTATTTACTTGGAATGGCAGGAAATACCACATAGTAGGTAGGTATGGTGGACACACATGGCATAGGTTTTGGCTCAAGGTTTTGGATGCACGAGAAGCATTCCCTCTCAGTACAAGGCTTTGGCTAGCAAGGTTATTTGAAGCAAACACAAGTATGAACCGGTACAGCAAAACTTACATAAGAACATATTGCAAGCATTATAATACTCTACATTGTCTTCCTTGTTGCTCAAACACTTTTACCAGAAAATATCTAGACCTTAAGAGAGACCAATCATGCAAACCAATTTCAACAAGCTCTACGGTAGTTCTCCACTAATAGGTTTAAACTACATGGTGCAAGAACTTAATCATGATCTACTTGAGAGCTCAAAACAATTGTCAAGTGTCAAATTATCCAAGACAATATGAGGCATTTTCTGTTTCCAACCAAATAACCATAAATGCAACAGCTTCCAACTTTTATCATTGAACATTAAAAGTAAAACGAAGAACAAGCGTTCATATGAAAAAGCGGAGCGTGTCTCTCTCCCAAACAAGGATTGCTAGGCTCCGATCTTATTCAAACAAAAACAAAAATAAAAGCACACAGACGCTCCAAGTAAAGCACATATGATGTGACCGAATAAAAATATAGTTTCAATAGAAGAAACCTGATAAGTTGATGAAGAAGGGGATGCCTTGGGCATCCCCAAGCTTAGACGCTTGAGTTTCTTGAAATATGCAGGGATGAACCACAGGGGCATCCCCAAGCTTAGACTTTTCACTCTTCTTGATCATATATCATCCTCCTCTCTTGACCCTTGAAAACTTCCTTCACACCAAACTTCTCATAAACTTCGTTAGAGGGGTTAGTACTCAAAAAACTTGAATCCACTTTTAGTCCTGTAGTGACACATTGCAAGAACTCAATAAAACATTAGCTATAGCTCTCCACATCTAGAAAGCCTTGCTTAAAGTCCACAAGAGACAATGCAAAAAACAGAGACAGAATCTGCCAAAACAGAACAGCCAGTAAAGACGAATTTTAAAGAGGTACTTCCGTTGCTCAAATCAGAAAACTCAAAACTAATGAAAGTTGCGTACATATCTGAGGAACACGAACGTAAATTGGCAGATTTTTCTGAGTTACCTACACAGAATCATACCCAGATTCGTGACAGATAGAAATCTGTTTCTGCGCAGAAATCCAAATCTAGTATCAACCTTCTATTAGAGACTTCACTTGGCACAACATTGCAGTAAAATAAAGATAAGGAGAGGTTGATACAGTAGTAACAACTTCCAAAACACAACAAAACAGTAGCAAAGTAAACACATGTGTTATCTCCCAAGAAGTTCTTTCTTTATAGCCATTAAGATGGGCTCAACAGTTTTAATGATGCACTCGCAAGAAATAAGAGTTGAAGCAAAAGAGAGCATCAAAAAGCAAATTCAAAACACATTTAAGTCTAACCCACTTCCTATGGATAGGAATCTTGTACACAAATAAATTCATGAAGAACAAAGTGACAAGCATAAGAAGATAAAACAAGAGTGACTTCAAAATTTTCAGCATGTAGAGAGGTGTTTTAGTACCATGCAAATTTCTACCACCATATTTTCCTCTCTCATAATAATTTTCAGTAGCTTCATGAACAAACTCAACAATATAACTACCACATGAAGCATGTTTCTCATGGTCCATAAACACATAATTTTTATCAAGCTCAAAAATAGTGGGATTAAAACTTTCAAATCCACTTTTATCAATAATATAACAGGATGATTGATCAATCTCAAGAGATATGGGACTCATAGATAAATTCAAGAACTCTCCAATCCTATTTTCATTAGTAGTACAATTAATATTATCAAGTAACATAGGACCATCATCTAGAGCTTTATCATAAACATTTGCTAAGCAAAATTCTTTAGTACTATGCATTTCGACATCAGGCACAAACAAAGAATTATCATAAGATTTATCAAAGTAGCATGGATTATCATAAATAACAGTAGCATAATTATTCTCACAAGTTTTACTCATAGGGAATATTTCAAGAGAATCCACAGGAACATAACATTCAACCTCTTTCGGTAAGCATGGAGGATAATTAAATAGTGTAAGAGATAAAGAGTTACTCTCATTAGAAGGTTGGCATGGGTAGCTAATCCATTCTTCCTCCTTTTGTTCATCACTCTCCTCTTCTTTTTCATCCAATGAGCTTTCAGGTTCATCAATTTCCTCCTCTTTTTCATCCAATGAGCTTTCAGGTTCATCAATTTCTTCTTCCACCGGTTCCTACAAATTGTGAGTGCATTCTTGTGCATTAATGAGTCTCTCTTTATAATCAATGATATAAGGATTATCACTGTAACTTTCATTGCAAAAATTAAGAATAGAAGAGACATAATCTTTAAGGTCCTGGCAAACAACACAAGTTTCATAATTTTTAACCATGAAGGATTCTATCTCAGAGGCTCCCATAAATATGACAAATTGTTCTACCTCTTCGAACCCAAGATGAATATAGTTATTCCAATTATAGTTCTTAATTAAAACTTCCTCACTAAAGCCACATTGAAATTTCAGATGTTTAGTGTCCTCTTTAGAGCAACAATTTGTATCATGGCGTTTAAGCAAAATTTTAGCAAGTGTATTCAATTTTCCTATCATAGCACTCATTACTTTACCAGTTCTTGATTCTCTATAATTATTATATAATTCTATAAGCTCCAACATAGTTGTTGGTTCTCCCATAGCAACAGTTTTTAATTTTTATGTTTTTCAAATTTTTATGGATTTTTGGGTACATGAGAAAAATAAAACAAGACAAAAAGAAACTAGGCAAAAGTAAACTAAGAAAAATAATACTAGATAGAAATAAACTAAGCACAAATAAACTAGACAGAAGTAAACTAAGAAAAACAAAATAAAATAAAAACAAGAGAGAGGTAGAGTGTACTCCCCAGGTGAACTTATGAGTAGAGCTATGCCTCCCCGGCAACGGCGCCAGAAAATAGTCTTGATAACCCACAAGTATAGGGGATCGCAACAGTCTTCGCGGGAAGTAAAACCCAATTTATTGATTTGACACAAGGGAGGCAAAGAATACTTGAAAGCCTTAACAGCGGAGTTGTCAATTCAGCTGCACCTGGAAACAGACTTGCTCGCAAGAGTTTATCAGTAGTAACAGTTTTATAGCAGTAGCAGTAGTGAAATAACAGCAGCAGAGTAACAAAGACAGCAGTAGTGATTATAGTAAACAACAGGATTAAAATATTGTAGGCACAGGGATGGATGACGGGCGTTGCATGGATGAGAGAAACTCATGTAACAATCATAGCAGGGCATTTGCAGATAATAATAAAGCGGTGTCCAAGTACAAAGTAATCCATAGGCATGTGTTCCATATATAGTCGTACGTGCTCGCAATGAGAAACTTGCACAACATCTTTTGTCCTACCAGCCGGTGGCAGCCGGGCCTCTAGGGAACCTACTAGATATTAAGGTACTCCTTAAAATAGAGTACCGGAGCAAAGCATTAACACTCCGTGAACACATGTGATCCTCACATCACTACCATCCCCTCCGGTTGTCTCGATTTCTGTCACTTCGGGGCCTTCGGTTCCGGACAGCGACATGTGTATACAACTTGCAGGTAAGATCATAAAACAATGCATATCATGATGAAATAATAACAAGTTCAGATCTGAGATCATGGCACTCGGGCCCTAGTGACAAGCATTAAGCATAACAAGTTGCAACAATATCATCAAAGTACCAATTACGGACACTAGGCACTATGCCCTAACAATCTTATGCTATTACATGACCAATCTCATCCAATCCCTACCATCCCCTTCATCCTACAGCGGGGGAATTACTCACACATGGATGGGGGAAACATGGCTGGTCGATGGAGAGGCGTCGGTGGTGATGATGGCGATGATCTGCTCCAATTCCCCGTCCCGGCGGAGTGCCAGAACAGAGACTTCTGGCCCCCGAGACGGAGTTTCGCGATGTGGTGGCGTACTGGAGGGTTTCTGGCGTTTCATCAAAAGGTATCGAGTTTTTAGGTCGAAAGGGCTTATATAGGCGAAGAGGCGGCGCAGGAGGGGCAACAAGGTGCCCTCCCCATAGGCCGGCACGGCCAGAGGCTGCCCCGCGCGGCCCTATGGTGTGGGGGCCCTAGGCCTCCCCTCTGACTCCCCTTCGGTGTCCTGGTCCGTCTCGGTGAATTATGATGTTTGGTCTTCGTTTCGTCGAATTCCGAGAATATTGCCCGAACAGCCTTTCTGGAACCAAAAACAGCACAAAACAGGAACTGGCACTGTGGCATCTTGTTAATAGGTTAGTTTCGGAAAACGCATAAAAACATTATAAAGTGCAAGCAAAACATGTAAGTATTGTCATAAAACAAGCATGGAACATCAGAAATTATGGATACGTTGGAGACGTATCAGGCGTCGGGCTCGGTGGCGACGGGCTTGGAGGCGATGGGCTCGGAGGCGACGGGCTCGGAGGCGACGGGCTCGGATGCGATGGGCTCAGCGGCGATGGGCTCGGTAGCGACGGGCTCGGATGCGACGGGCTCGGAGGCAACGGGCTCGGGGGCGATGGCCACCGGCGCATTCTTCTTCTCCATCGCCGGCAGGGCTCGTACGGCGATTGGTGTTTTTCCTTCGATTTGGAGAAGTTGATGGACCGTGAGAGGCGTGGTTTCGTGCGTGAGCGAGAATGAGACGTACTGTGTGCAGAGGGAGGGAGAGAGGGGCTTACGCGTCCTAAATGCGACCCGCATCCTACGCGTCCACTAGTGCACGTTTGCACCGCGACACGCGTCAACAATGGCACGTCTTCCACTTCTGCACCGCAACACGCGTCCTCGAGTCTAACCTTGGAAATTTAGATATACTCAGGTATACCCTCGAGTCATATACTAGCATTTTTTGTGTGCTCAGTTTTCCCCTTGGGTGCTAATACTGGCTAGTGCAATATACTCAGTTTTACCCTCAAGTGGCTGGTCAACAGAGAGTCAACAAATGGGATTAACCAGTTAAATGAGTTATTTAATGTGCAAAAAATTCCGAAAGAGAGTGGCACTTACTCATGGAGTGTTTACCACAAGTTGCCACTTCTCAAATCATAGATAAATCATAGATAAATCAATTTTTACCACAAATTGCCACTTCTCAAATCACCTAGTAGCTATGAAGGTGCATGGTTTTCCACAATAAGCCCTACCCAAAACAGCTTTCCCCAAAACATACTTTGTCTGAATGAGGACATAATTTTCACACTCATGTATATTTGTATTGCAAATAGTTTGAGGTAGGCCAAGATGGGTTTCATTGTACAAAACACGCATTTTTCATTTTTTAAATCTCATATTTGAATCCCTTAGTCTGTTTACTACTCACTTGCCCTTGGTTTCTTGATACTACTCAGTTTTGCCCTCTCCCTTCACAAATTCTCACAGACGCCCAACATTGCCCTAATTGGTCTAGCCCATGTCACGCGGATCGTGCCCGCCGACCGTTGATCGTATGATTTAACGGGCAGGATAACCCCTATCTCTCTCTGGTCGGGGCCACCACCCTCTCTCTCTCTATCGGCGGTTAGCTTCCACCCTCTATGTATGCTAAAGGGCGGTTACCCAGTACACTAAAGTTTGGTTTTCTGTATTATTTTTCACGAGCTAAATTATAAACTCTTTTAGGTATTATTTTTCACGCAAAAAATGATAAACCATCACCGATTTGTACTTTTCACGCAAAAAATGATACACCATCACCCATTTGTTGTAGCCATTACTTTTCACGCAAAAAATGATACACCATCACCAATTTGTTGTAGCCATTACTTTCCACGCAAAAATGATACACTATCACCCATTTCTTGTAGCCATTACTTTCCACGCAAAAAATGATGAACAATCACCGATTTCTTGTAGCCATTACGGTAAAATGATAAACTATCATGCATTACCATTTCTTATAGGCATTACTTTTCACGGTAAAATGATAAACTATATCACGATGTTCCATTTCCGTCAAGATAGTCCGCATTACTTTTTTGTTGAGATATACTCCCTCCGTCCACAAATAAGTATACTTTTAGCTTTTGTACTAAGTCAAATATATGATGAGATTTTGGTATAATTTGAAACTACATTTCAAAATGAATCTCGGGATACTAAATTAGTGTCATAAATGCTACTACTTTTTCCTATATATGTGGTCAAAGTTTAAAGGGAAGTTTGACTAAACACAAAACCTAGATGACTACCCCCACAACGATCATGTCCTCCTTAATTTATTGTGTAAACCCCCACAACAGTCACCTCCTCCTTAATTTATTGTGTAAACCCCTACAACGGTCATCTCTCCCTTATAAACACCCACAACGGCCATCCCTTGTGTCAATAGGTTCTGCCTCTCTCTTCTTCGTTCACAAACACTTGATCCATTGCCATGGCTTCCGCGTCTCGGACGCGGACCGGAAGGGGAAGGGGCGGCCGGGGTGGTGGATCATCATCATTGCCACCACCACCGTCAACACTGTCATTGATCATAGAGGAGTTCTTCATCGTCGTCTATGAAGACCCTCTGGTCAAGAAGGTATGTCCACGTTCCCACATATATGATGCATGTGATTAATTATGGGCATGTTCTAAAAAACCTTTAATTTCAAACGGATCGGCGCTCGATCTCTTTGCAGGCACTCCCAAAAAAGTTTGCGGACTATCTTGACGGCCAGGAGCCAGCTAAGGTGTATATGCGAGCAGCTGACTGTGGTCCTCGTCTCTGGACCGTGGAGGTCCTATTTGACGGTCAAGGCCGGATGTACCTCGACAAGGGTTGGGAGAATTTCGCCATCGCGCATGGTGTGGATTTCGGCTGCTTCGTACACTTCAAATATGAAGGCGATGATGTGCTCACAGTGAATGTGTTCGACGGAACAATGTGCAGGAAGTACTACTACTCGGACGATGAAGATACTGACGATGAAAGCGACGACGACATGAAGCCATGCATCCATCCCCTTTAGATAAGGGGATTATGACCAAGAATATGTATGTAGCTTCATATGCATCGATTTAGAGATCTAGCTATTTTCCTATATATTATGCATTTAAAAAATTATATCGCAATTTCCACCATGATTCGAGCACCACAGCCTCCAAACGATGCCGATATCGGCATGGTCAGAATGGCTATGCTCGCCGCCACTGCTAGGTCACCATCGGAAAAGCACCAAGTTTAGTATAAGATTCACTTTAGATTAAGCTACGAAAATAGTCACCTGCCATTGGCTGAGGCGGCCCCACAGAGCGGCTCTATATGATATTCTCTAAATAAATAGACGACCCCAGCGGTCATTGGCTGCGGAGGCCCCACAGAGCGGGAATATATGATTTTCTCTAAACAAATAGAAGACCCCACTAGTCATTGGCTGCGGCAGCCCCACAGAGCGGTAATATATGTCTTTTCCTGAAAAATAGACGACCCCACTGGTCATTGGCTGCGGCAGCCACACAGAGCGGTTATATATGTATTTTCTTGAAAAATAGACGACCCCACTGGTCATTGGCTGCGGCAGCCCTATAGAGCGGCCCCATTTGTCATTGGTAGCACCGCGTATACAATCAGGAAATAAAACGGCCCACGCGTCAGCGACAAATGGATGGCTACCCGTCAGCACGAGACGGTCAGAGAGGAACTGCCCTCTATGCAGCCCCACCTCTGTGCAGCCCCACCCGTCAGATTAACGGTAATGGTAAGGCCTCTGACCTGACGGCAACCCTCCCGTCCGAGGGGTTTCAAACTAGAGGGAGGAGAAAACTGAGGAAAAGTTAAGAGGCTGGGGAAAACTGAGCACAACTAAGGAACCAGGGGCACGAAAATAGAAATCCCATGATAATATGTCTATTATTCTTGGAAGACCTTTTCTTAACACTGCAGGGGCTCTTATTGATTGCAATAAAGGAAAGTTAGTTTCAATGTTGATGACAAGGAGCATACTGTTTATTTTCCTAAGAGGATTGATAAAGTATATGGAGTTAATACAATTTCTAATTTGAGAACTATCAAAGTGGGAATTATTGATTGTCCTATATATGAGCCTAAACAAGGATATCAAAATATTATGATTGGATCCATATCAATACAATATAAGGAAAATGATTGATTTGAGGTTTATTTCTTCTTATGTCATGTAAAATTTATTTGGTGGCAAGACTTGATCAACCTTGTTAACAAGTACATTTTATATGCATAGAAGAGCAAAACAACATTTCTTTCTCCACACTTGTTTACTTTCTGTAGTATTACTTGTTTTGCAAGATGCTTTAGTTGTTTAGAAGTTTGAAAATCTTTTTCTGCCCTGTAATAGTTATTTTAACACCCATAAATGTGCATTTTACGAAGTTTTCAAAAATTTACAAAAATTATATCACTGGTCCTATTTTTGAAAATGCAACCTGGGAGTGCCCGGGGCTGACCAATGGGGCACCCTAGGGCTGCACCCCATGTGCCGGCGCGGCCAGCATTGGGGGCGCGCCACCCTGTGGGGAGGGCCCCTCCTGGCCCCACTCAGTCATCCCTTCCACTCATTCCACTCTCTCTCCCGAAAAAACTCGTACCAGTTTGTTCTCACTCGCGTTTTTGCCCGAGAGCTCAGGATTTCTTGATCTCCTTGCTCAGCCCAGATTTCCATCTGAAATTTGGCACATTTGCTCTCCGGTATGTGACTCCTCCGATTATCCAAGTAGAATTTTGTTTGGTTGAGTATATCTTGAGTATTTTTCTGCTGTAGGTGACATGTTAAGTGAGTATGCATGCTTGTTCTAAGTTGTAGAAATTAGTTTTGATGCATGTATAGTACTCTATCAAGTTCCTATAGTAGTTTCCCTCATTTATATGTCTCAAAATCAACTTTTATAATGATTGTTGAAAAATTTCAGAAAAGGAAAATGCATAACCACACCTTTGGAGAAGTGTTCGAGAGGGATACGACAAGAGCGGCAAGGCCTTCAAGGGCAGCCACTCGAGTTAGACGATCCTATGATGAGGATGTCATTGCACCTAGCTTTGAAGATGCAGAGGAGAATGGGATTCCTAATGCTTCATCTTTTCCGTGTATTGACTTTTTGCGTAATGCAGGGTTACTTGATGATTTCTTGTTTCTCGTTAATAGTGTGGGCTTATCTACCTATATGGAAGATGAGAGTGATCAATTTTACAGGCTAACTAAAATCTTTGTTGAAAGCTTTAAATTCAGCAACTCACCCTTCACACCATCGGTTAAATTTAAGATTTATGACATGCCTATTACTATGAAGTTGAAGGATTTTTGTGCTGCATTGGATATTACTCCTATAGGTACAACGAAGAAGATCGAGAACCGCCCCAAAGCTTTGTCAGAACTCTATCGAGAAGTTACCAACGATGATGACCGCACCATTCAGCGCGGCAAGATAAGGAACATTCAGCTCCCTGCCATTAGATATTTCACTTACTATCTTGCTACTAGCATTCTTGGTAGGGAGAACACTAGCAACATTTCTAGTTATCATCTTGCTTTTCTGGTTGCTGCACTTACTGGAAGTACACCTTATCATCTTGGTGCTCTTATTGCTCGTCGCTTAGCTAGTAAGGGACCTATTTATGGAGGAATTGTTGCCTCACGTATTGCTGCATATCTAGGTTTTTCTATTGATCCTAGTGATGAGAAATTAACTCCTATTAAGCTTGATATTGCTGCTATGAAGTGTCACCAATTTGTCACAACTGACTCTAATTTAGAAAATATTGTCTATAGAATGTTGTTTATTGACGGGGATGAGAGGGAAATCCATTTGCCGCAGGCCGATTTGTTCAATGTTCGCAGGAAGCCGTGGTCGCGTTCCAAGGTGGAGGTGGATGAGCAGCTGAGGATACTTGGCTTTCACCAGCAGCACGACTCCGAGGACGCCGAGCCCTCCAACGGGTACACTGTCACATATCCCGGTGCGTCCTCCAGCATGTACCAAGGACAGGCTCCTTCTTCATCATACTACGGAGGTGCCACATCATGGGCACCGTGGGATTGATCTCCACTTAGGCCAAAAGCCTAAGCTTGGGGGGAGGTATGCCGGCATCACTCATTCATTGCATATTACAATTGCCGGTCATTTGTATATACTTGTTTCGCTTCTTTTGGTTGTTTCTCTTTCGGTTATTTTTATTTTAGTAGGCTCTTAATTTAGTTTTTGAAGGTTGTTACTACTGTAGTAACCTTTACTTTTACCTTTTTATTTCATTTGTGTGCCGATAGTTGCCTCTAATATGAGGAAGATGATATTTGGGGAAGTGCTGTCTAAAAAACAGATTCTGGACTGATACTAAAAAAATTCCTAAAAATAGCCAGAATGTTATTTTGAGCAGCCAATTTTTGTGCATTTTCCCAGGTTATCATCTAACTTTCATTAGTTGAGCATTTTTCGAGTTGAACAGCAGAAGATTTTCGAAAAAAATGATTACTGTACTGTTGTCAAGTTTGACGGATTTCTGCCACCTTGTGTTTCTGTGACTCTTTTAGTTTTCATTCTCTTGTTTTTGCTTTGCTTCTTTTCTAAAACACAAAAAGAAAAAAAATATTTCTGTTGTTTCTCTTTATCATTTTTTTATTTGGTTTCTTGTTCCTATTTTAGTTTATTTACTATTGTTGGTTTGCTATAAGAAAATCCAAAAAGATTTTACTTTCGTTCTTGTTTCCAATTCGAAAACACCAAAAATATTTTTTGTTCTTCTTCGGTTTTGTAAAGTTTATTATGGAGTTCAGCGGTCTCCGGTGGTTGGAGCTTGGTTTTCATTTACGACAACTCGACTGTGCTGAGAGGCTGGTATGAACTCTATTTGTTTTCATTTTTGTACATATACTCATCCATGTGAGCATGCTTAGTTGGTTCATGTGAGGTATATGTCATTTAATGAAAGTCTAGTAGTTCATGATCTCTCATGTTTAGCTCCAATTTATTAATAATGAGTAGCATGTCATAAATATTTGCTTGCATTGTTTTATTCATAGATAGGTATGACATTGTGGTATCCTCCTCTGAATAATTCATTTGAATTGACTTGGCACATGCTCACGCATGCATATGACTGAAAAACAAAAGTCAATTAAGCCTCAATGATTTAATTTGCTTCAGAGTTCTCGTATCACTTTTATGCCCCCGTTAATTTTATTTTGTCGCAAGCATGATTATGACAGTTATTGCTCTCTTGATTGTCGCTTCCCAGTCTATTGCTCGCCTTCACTTGTACTGACCGGGAATGATGCTCGTGCTTCCAAATCCCTGAAAACCAAGTTATTCCAAAGTGTCCACCATAAATACCTATGCATGGCATTTCAAACCATTCCAAGTAAATTTTCATGTGCTACCTTTAAAACCTTCAAAGTACTTCTCAATTTGTGTCAATGTTTTATAGCTCATGAGGAAGTGTGTGGTGTTTCATCTTTCAACCTTGTCATTTACTCCTAACAGACTTTCACCAATGGACTAGTGGCACATCCGCTTATCCAATAATTTTGCAAAAAGAGCTGGCAACGGGGTGCCCAACCCCAATTAATTAACTTTCATCGATAATTCTCTTCACATGTTTTGCCCTAATTTATCAGTAAGCAACTTAATTTGCAACTAGACACTCATCCATTGTATGTGAATGTTGGAAGGCACCCGAGGATTCGGTTAGCCATGGCTTGTGAAAGCAAAGGTTGGGGGGAGTGTCATCCATAGTGAAACTAAAATACATGTGTAAACAAAAGAGAAGAGGGATGATCTACCTTGCTGGTAGAGATAACGTCCTTCATGGGAGCCGCTCTTGAAAGTCTGGTTTACAAGGTAGTTAGAGTGCCCACTACCATTCGTTGACAACAACAAACACCTCTCAAAATAATTTTACTACTGTTTTAAAAATAAAAAGCTCTAGCGCATGTTAATCCCTGCTTCCCTCTGCGAAGGGCCAATCTTTTACTTTTATGTTGAGTCATCATCCTTTCTTTGAGCACCTTCTTGAGAGCATAATTGTCATTCTTAGTGTAATATGTTTGTCCCAGAATATGGTTAACTGTGGTATAACTTTGATGCTTTTATCTTTGATAATCTTTACTTCTAGTCTTTCCATGAAATTCAGAGGTGCCTGAGCATTTTTGTTTTGCTGTACAAATACGGGCAAGCGAGATACCACTTTATCATATCTTTTTATGAGCATTGCAATCCTGCTGATAGATATGTTTCATGATGCTTATTATTAGTTTGTTGGTATCTTTTTCATGGTTGACATAACTATTAGATGACTTTATATGCATTTATCTTATTATGAATTGCCTAAGTACTCGTCCATATAATGAGAATATTTACATCATAGGAGCAAATGTGTTCGTGAAAGTTCTTTTATCGCACTCAGTTGTTAACTAAATTGCTTGAGGACAAGCAATAAGCTAAGCTTGGGGGGAGTTGATACGTCCAAAACGTATCTACTTTCCCGAACACTTTTGCTATTGTTTTTCCTCTAATTTGTGTATTTTGTATAGAACTAACACAGACTAACGTTGTTTTCAGCAGAATTGCCATGGTGTCTTATTTTTGTGCAGAAAATCAACTTTCAGGAAAATCCTCGGAAATAATTGCAATGGGCCTATTTTCACAGAAGACTTACGGAGCCAGAAGACGAGACGGAGGGGGGCCACGAGGGGCGCACACCACATGGCGGGGCGGTGGGCCCCTGGGCCGCGCCGCCCTATGGTGACGCCGCCTCGGCCAGCCCCCGACGCTCTCCTCTGGACTACTTAAAGCCCTTGACCTAAAAATGCGAGGGGGTTCGACCAATTTTCCAGAAGACATCCAGAACTCCGCCGCCATCGTGAAACTCAATCTCGGGATCAGAAACTCCGTTCTGGCACCCTGCCGGGACGGGGAATTGGAGGAGATCATCGCCATCATCACCACCGACGCCTCTCCATCAACCATTCATGCTTCCCCCATCCATGTGTGAGTAATTCCCCCGCTGTAGGCTGAAGGGGATGGTAGGGATTGGATGAGATTGTTCATGTAATAGCCATAAGATTGTTAGGGCATGGTGCCTAGTATCCGTTGTTGGTACTTTTATGATATTGTTGCAACTTGTTATGCTTAATGCTTGTCACTAGGGCCCGAGTGCCATGATTTCAGATCTGAACATGTTATTGATTCATGACGATATTCATTTTTTTATGATCTTACCTGCAAGTTGTATACACATATTGCTGTCCGGAACCCGAGGCCCCAAAGTGACATAAATTGGGACAACCGGAGGGGAAGGCTATGATATGAGGATCACATGTGTTCACGGAGTGTTAATACTTTGCTCCGGTACTCTATTAAAAGGAGTACCTTAATTACCAGTAGTTTCCCTAGAGGCCCGGCTGCCACCGGCTGGTAGGACAAAAGATGTTGGGCAAGTTTCTCATTGCGAGCACGTACGACTATATACAGAACACATGCCTATGGTTATTTAGTACTTGGATACTGTTTTATTGTTATCTGCAAATGCCTTGTCTTGATTAATACATGAGTTATCTTATCCATGCAGCACCCGTTCATCCATCCCTATGCCTACAGTATTTTAATCCTGATGTTTACTATAATTACTACTGATGTCTTTATTACACTGCTGCTTATATTTCACTACTACTACTGCTATAAAATTGTTGCTACTGATAAACTCTTGCGAGCAAGTCCGTTTCCAGGTGCAGCTGAATTGACAACTCCGCTGTTAAGGCTTACAAATATTCTTTGGCTCCCCTTGTGTCGAATCAATAAATTGGGTTTTACTTCCCTCGAAGACTGTTGCGATCCCCTATACTTGTGGGTCATCAGATCTCCTCTCTCTTTTCCCTCAAAAGGGGGCAAGAATCATGGAGGGATAGAGAGATAGGGTAAGGTTCTCAAGATGAACAATGGAGGAGAGAGAGTGGAAGAAGCACAGCCCAAGGAGGAAGAATGGGGGTATTTATACACCCAAGAAAATCGAGTCGTTGGGACAAATCGAGGGCCGGATATTCTGGCCTAAGTTGGGGCCGGATAATCCGGCCCACCCTGAAAAATCCGGCCTAGGGGAATTTCCGGTTAAAAGTCCGGCCAAATATCCGGCCTCATGCCAGGACAGTACTGAGCCACATCGCCTCGAGTCCTTAGCCAAATTTCTGGGGCCAGATATTTTGCAAATATCCGGCCCGTAAAATCCGGCCTGGTGATATAAACCAGCTACCTTGTAAAATCCAAAACTTAAGATTGGTAGCTCTGAATAGAGTGAAACTAATTTTGTTGGAAAGAGGACGACAAGAGCATACCCAACTAGTGGGGGATGATTTTCTATTATATTTAGAGGTGCAACACCTCAACATGAGAAACCGAGAAAATCACCAAACTCGAAAACGCAACAAGTGATCTATGCAAAATCCGTTTTCGATGAACTAGAGCTTGTCATGAGAATAATCACAAGCTCTAAAACATCACATGGATAAGATCCAAATAACAACCAAGAAATATGATGCAAGGATGCAAAGGTTTGAGCTCTTTCCGAACGATACGATCGAGTTACTCACTCGAGAGCCCTCTTGATAGTACGGCAACTAAACTATAAACCGGTCTCCAACTACACTATGAGACCGGTGAGAAAGAAACCCTATCAAGAGCAAACCTTATACTTGCGCATTCCACTTGAGCTCGATGATGACGATCTTGACCTCAACAAGATGGAATGCCTTTCTTGATTGTGCTGCTTGACGAAGTCATGTGGATTGCTCCCCCATAATCCACCATGGGATAGCTTCTTCTTCGACGCATCTTCACATATCCATGATCACCATATGGATGACAAGAGTCAAGCAAAGGATCTCTTCGAGATGGCTCATCTTGAACCTGCACTTCATTTCTTCATGGCAAGCTTCAAGCATATGATCTCTTCGAGTTGGCTCGTCTTGAACTTGCACTTCATTTCTTCATGGCAAGCTTCAAGCATATGATCTCTTCAAGTTGGCTCATCTTGAACTTGCACTTCATTTCGTTGATGTCTTGAAGTTAACCTTGAGAGCTCTACTTCATCTTCATCTCCAAGACATACTTGACACTTGATCTTCTTCATTTGCTTCTTATTACAATCTTGAAGCCAACATATGGTTCAAGCATTGCTTATGAACAACTCCTACAAATATAACTCAATGCAAACATTAGTTCATAGGGATTGTCATTAATTATCAAAACCACACATGGGGACTCCATGCACTTTCACTCTCCCTGTCCTCTTCTCTGTCGTCCGGGAGCTCCTGCTCGCCTATCTTCTGGCCGCGAAAAAAAACGTCGCATGCCCTTGAATGGACGCGTCGTCGACTGGGCCGCCCAGACGCCGACACCTCTTCCATGTCGTCATCATCGTTGCCTCCCCCGGTGAGCCCAGCGTCTCTTCCGTCGTCGCGTCGTGGCGGCGCCGCTCGTTCCCGTTGTCATGGTAGTAATGTCCCGAGGCCGTCGATCCCGAGTCCAACGACCGCATGCAGCACGGCCCTTGCATGGCGTCTGGCTGCGGGCCCCACGTGTCGACGTGGTCGGCCACGTCCCAGGCAGTTCAAAACGACGCTTTCCGCGCGTCCGTGGTAGCAGTTGGGCCGGCCCGCGTTGAATCCATCGCTAGTTAGGGTTCCGGCCCAATACTCTTTTCTCTGTTTAATTTCCTGCAGAAAGACTTGTGCAAATTTTAGTTCACCAAAAATCGTGTAATGCTCCAAATTTTATGATTCAAAATCCTGCGTGCTCATAAACAAAATCCTAACCACCTCCAGTTGCATGCATATCATTTACTTCTATATATATTTACTAGTGTTTATTCTTCTAAAATGTTGTTGGTGTGATATATAATTGTGTGTGTGGGAGTTTTATATACCCTTTTGCAGTAAGGTAAATTTTGGTAGAATGTACATGTCAGCAACTTTATTTTGGTACAGGTCTTGCGTTAGCTTCCTAGATCTTTCTTGATAAACAGAACAAGATCTGTCCAGTGAACCACTCATTGATTTTTATTGTGTAAAATAAAAAGAGTTTTGTAGAAAACCCTAGTGCCTCAGGTAGATATCATGTTAGGGTATGTCCAGATCAAGGGAATTATTTTTTTGGACGTTATTTTATTTATAAGTATTTTACAACCAAAACAGGGTACCTTTCTAGTATAAAAATTGTGATAGTTATTTTGTAGCTCAGAAAAATACCAAACTAATTTGTGTGGATTACATTTTTCAGTACCAATCAGTTGGTATGATTTTTACTGGTTATATATGCTCTGATATATGTGTGCCTTGAAAGTGGATTGCTCTAGTTTCTGAACTGTTAAAATGCTTAAAATTGTTTAAAATCTTATTTTTGAGTTATTCCAGCGAATGTCAGCTCTAGATGTTACTAGCTTACAGTAGATACCTTGTTTGTATTTTTTTAAGCCATAGAAATTTTTAGGCAAATTAAATAGTTCCCAAGCCATTTCTGGTTTTCTAAAAATCTTATCTATAGATTTAAAAACCCATATTTAGTGAATCCAATTTTTGTAGCTTTATAAAGTCATGCTTTACTCTCTGTAATTTTACTTAATTTTTGTGTGCATTATTCTGGAGTGGCTTGTTAAGTTGATGCTAGTGCTTATTTCACCCCTATGGAAATTGAGTTGTTTTATTTAAAATGTTTTATAATGAACCTTGGCACCAGACCCTACTAGTGGTTTCCAAAAGTCATTAGCCTCCTGAGCTTGTGTAGATTATGTTTTGATGAGAGGCAGAAACCTTTTCAGCAAATAGATGTTTGTTAAGGTATTTTCTAGTGAAAATAGAAATAGTCATTTTATAAATAAATTGACCATTCTTATCCTAGGTGTTGTTTGTTTGAAATGTTAATAGTCCCTGATTGAGTGGTTTGCTACTATTCGTGTGTGAGTGGTTGATGTTATGGTTGTGTGTTGATTGTTCTTCCTTTATTTTGCGACGTTAGGATGCGATCACCATCGGAGAAGAATAATAGGATCTCGGTGAGGATTTCGAAGATGAAGGAAGAGCAGAGGTTCGTGAAGAAGAAGTCCAGGGACAAATATCCAACCATAGCAAGCCACCTCTTGATGCATACTTTGTCCTAATTATCTTGCTCTTGCATTACTAGCAATGAGAGGCGTGGCGGCACGCCGCGCCATAGGGTAACTGATTGGTAGTAATTGTTAGTGAAAAAGCAAGAAAGAACAAAAATAAACCGAAACAATTATTACATATGCAACCACAAATATTTCTAACCCCAGAAAATAGTGTGTTAGCACAAATACTTGTGAAATCTGTGAGGTGTTTTGGAATCACATTGATTTGGAGTATTGCTGGTATTGTGTGACTTGATACACACCAGGCTGAACATTCATATGAAATCAGTATATTTCCAAGGCTTTTGGAGCTGTCATTTGTTTCGAAAAGATGTGTATTTCCAAACCAAATGGGCTTAGTATATATTCAACCACTGCTAGAGTGTTGAGGGTGCATGTCATTCCTTTTATCGTCAGGTGAACCATCTGGGAAACTGTTGGTGGTGTCCACACCGCGAGATCTCTATGCCTCCTATGTAAATCAGTTCTTGCAGGTGGATTGATAGCACCTTGCAGGCTGTCATGGGGACATTTTATAGTCTAGCATGTTCTCAAAATGTCAGGCCAAGATACAACGTAAAATTATACTCATATGCTTCTGAATCCTCAGAATTCTAGACGTGTAGAGTGGAAGATCTCAAAGCATCAAAAGTCCTCAAGAATAACAGTCATGAAGCGAGTGGAACATCTCAAAACATCGAAAGTCCCTAAGAACACAAGTCATAAAAGCGCATTATGTAGCAAATAAAATTTAGTTAGCGTGGTGCAAAGACAAATCCATTCTTATGGATACTACACCATGTTGAATAGGATGACATTATTAAAAGTAGAAGCCGAGGGCACGCCAAAATATAATATTACGGCAGTCTACACTACGAAGTGTCATTTTGGGGGGAAAAAGGGACAACTGATCATATAGTAGGTATTTCGCTAACAGACATTTATCAAGCAAATTTAATTTAACGGGTGATTTCATGAGAGGGCTAAATATCATACATTCAAAAGAATAGTGATTTAGTTGAAATAAGTATTTTATAGTAGAATGCGAACATGTAAGACCTCATATAAATAGTTGAACTAAATGAGAGCCAAGATAACAATTTCAAGCAATATCAAGACGACAATAACACAAACAGGAAAAAGAACATCTCAAGATAGCTAAAAATCACATCAAAAGACTGATGACATCATATATCACATAGATATTTTTCATGAATCGAATGCAAAAATTCAAAGAAGTGTTGCAAAAGAAGTACTTGTATCATCGCACAATATATGAGAACACCAATTTTGAAATTCCTATTCGGAGTACCTTGCCATTACATTGAGTTAATAATGTTTACCACTGCTTATTTGGTAGAGAAAGCACTCAGACGGATAATCTCGCCTCTGTCTTGAGGCTATCAACAACTCTAATCACTGGTTAACATGAGTTATCTATTTCCTTAAAAACTCGTCACCTAACAAAGAAATATTATGTTCATGAGATTTACACATCAGTAATAGCTAGGTATCAGAAAAAAGATATTGACTTCATTTATCTGTGATATACTTTGCAAAGATAAGGTATCTTGGACATATATAGCTTGCTTAATTTTCCCTAGTAACATGAACTAACTATACAACAAAATATAGCTTCAAGTATTGCAGGACTCCTGAAGGAAATAGAAACCGTTCGGATGGATTATTTCGTGAGACATGGATGGCTAGATAGATTGCTTGAGAGTCTAGGGCTATCATATAGCAATTGGTACTAACTATGTTGGGTAAAAGCTATATCTGCATGAATAGTGCCCTCACAATTTTTTTATCACATATGTGTTTGGGTCCTCTTAATTCATGGGAATATAGTGGGAGTTCTAAGATGTTATGGCAAATGAACAAACCATAATTAACATACCTTTGCTAGAGTTGTTAACTGATATGTAGACAGACTCCAAATATAACTAATTTGTACAGTAGCAGTGTGGAAGATTATATAAACCTTTTTCATGTGTCAAGTTTAAGGTTCTATTACCTATCTAATATGAGCCCAAATATATATGTCCCGCATCACAATAATTTTAACTGTGACCACTTCCAGTAATTGTTTCAGAAGGAAACATGCATGTAGAATTGAAAAGAAGAAAAACAGCATGACCATATTATTACACCAGGAAGTTAAAATTATTTTGGTAGAAACAGCATGGCCATGCATATTGTTTCAGGTAGATAACCAGTGGTCAACAAAAATAACTATAATTCAGAAAAAAAATTCCATGATAAATTGACAATCACATGTGCCATACTTAGTGGTCGGTCCACTTCTAATCAAACCACTTATTTAGCCGAACTACAAAACAATGTTTGGAGAAGACAAACCTCTGTCTCTTTTATATAGTGTCGATAGGTACAGAGTTTGGGAGGTGGGTGATATAAATCACTTCCATCATCCAATTAGTAATATTTTTCTAATTCAGACATAGTAAGAAATAACAAAATAATAATTTCAGAACCACATATAAAGGCATGTGCATTTACTGAAATAAAACTGTACAACTACATGATTTCATCAATAGTAATCTGAATCGACATGCCTTCTCTCTCGGCCTTGAAGAGAATTGCATATTTACTCAGATTTGCCAATATTTGTTATATTTCTCTCAACAGGAAGAGTGCACCAAGCGGAGACAGTCTCGAGCTGAATCTGCAAGAGAATTATGAACACTATTTAGCAAACTGAGAAGTTGATGTGTCAGCAGCCGTGGAAGTAACCCAACGATTGTCAGTAAAGGCAGAAATTTGCAATTTGCATAGCTTCCTACTCGAATCCTCATGTGTAGAACTAAAACTGAACCATGAAGTATATTATAATCTTCTTGTGTAGAACTACAAAAAAATAAAGAAAAGACAACTGAGAGAAGCAAAATATTATACATCGGATAGATTCCACTAACCAAAGTTGAAGGTTCTTTTACTTGTAAGGAACAAAGAGAACCAAACTGAACTCATAATCATGTAACACTCAAAAACGACTTATCCAATATTCCCACACAACTCCTCTTTAGTCCAGACGCTTTGAAAACAAAAGAACAGAAGCAATGAGACATTAATGATGAGTGTGCATATTTTTCAAATTTGTCAAAATATATACTCCAGTAGAAATTGTCTGTGTTTAGCCATTGAAATAGAGCATAACGGATTGCACAATTTAGCAGTTGAGTAGATTAAGAACTCATTAATTCACATGTCATCTAACCTCTATAAATTACATAGTGGCAGGAAGTTTGTAAAAAATAATTAGTCCCACCCTCATCTAAGCATGGCATGGACAGCTGCTGTATCGGTATAAGCTTATAACAATTCCCCTCTCATCTAACTTCCACCGAATTTGAGAAGTTTGTTTCATAAACAATGTGAAATTGCAACAACTAATCAAACCTAACCAAGATGAATACACAACTCTCCGATCCTATACAGGAATACAAAAGAAAATACAAACTATCTACATCCACTCAAAATACAAATCTGTATAAAGTAGAAAATGCCTTAGGAGGGGATATTTACCTCGATTTTAAATTACTCTGCATTCATGTCATCCTTTCCGTAAACATTGCAGATAAAGAAAAGAAGAATGTAGGCCGTCAACCAATGGCTCCGCTGCTTTGTAGCCGGATGTGATCAAACAGGTCATTGGCATCCATGGTCAGCACCGCACGTGCGAGTCGAGGACAACCCAGTGATTCTTGTCAGTGGCCGCAGGTCGCCACCGTCCAAGATCGGCGGGCACCATCGGCTCGCACCAGACCCCGTGCCCCTCATCGATCTTGACCGCATGCCCCTCATCGATCTTGCTGACGAACATCAAGCGGCGCGGGAGGAGACATGGTTTTGCTTGGAATGGGAGACGGGGAATCTCGCCATGCACATGGTCGAACGGGATCTTGGACGGGGCGGCGCGCTTCGTCCTTGATGAACGGGTCTATGAGCAGATTGTCCAGCCCCAGCGAGGCTAGGAAGACGAAACTTTAGGTGAGGTCCATGAAGGTCCGGTCTCCAAACCTCCATGACGAAGGCCACCTGCGTGCCCACTATCCCCTTCCCGATAAATTACGGGTGCACGACCATGAGGCCATGGACGGTGATGCCGTCTGGCAGCACGCCCTCGGACGCGGCGCGGACAGCCATGCCGTGCGCGAGGTTTGCACCAGCTCTCCACCCGTCGAGGAATCCGCGGGGGAGGTCGGCCTGGCCGAGCAGCCATCAACATGTGCTGTTCTGGAAAGAAAAAAAGGAGATTATCCATGGTGAGAAGATAAGAAAAATAATGGAAAGAATGCTAAGCGGTGGGAATGACCTCCTGATATGTGCGTGGCGTCTCTAGATGGATCACCGCTTTAACTACACTAGGAAGTTTGCCGCGGTGGCACGCCGCGCCCTTGGCTATGTTGGTGTGGTATTGTAGGGCCATATGTATCTCTAAAAAATAGTAGAGCAATTTATTCGCAAAAAAGCACGAGCAAGATATTCTTCCTTAACATGGATCTCAATTGTGGGAAGAAGAGGCAAAAGTGGAAGGGTCAAAATCTTCTATCGGGGAAAAGATAAAGAATAAAAGTGTAAAATCACCTGTTTAAAACAATATCCTTTGCTATTTTCGGTGGTCAAAGGGAAGAAATCATAAAGGAGGAAATCACTAATCATGAGGCGATGAAAAAGAGGTTATTATGGACAAAAACATTGGATGATTGTAGGGCGATGAAAAAAGAGAGAATAGTTTTCTAGTAGCACTACACAATAGCTGCAGTGTCCGGAGCGAGGATAACACACACTGGTTGAAAGAAGGACGTAGTATTTTCGTCGACTAAAATAGGCGACAAATGGTGTAGTATTTTTTGTTTTCGGAGTTTCTACAAAAGAAATGGTAGTATTTTCTCCAGCTGAAAGAGGCCGTAGAAGAAGCTAATAGTATTCTTCCCATGTGAGAGGTGACGGACGGTGGAGTAAGTATATTTTTGATAGTACATTAGGTGAACACAATATTATTTTCTCCATGTAAAAGAGGTGGCGAATGATCGGGTTTTTAAACTACCGCCGAAGAATTATGCACCCGTGGAAATTACTGGAAGTCAATTACTGTGCAGACCCATGGTTGAGATTGAAGATTCATTCAGAAAGTACCACGCTAGTTCGCCATGAAGGAATTATCATCGCAGAAATATACGCTCTGAAATAATTACTATTAGGTTCACTAGTGGAAATATGGCCTTTTGCACCGGTTTTTAAAGGCCATATGCACCGGATGGCCAACCGGTGCAAACCATCCGGTGCAAAAGGCCCCCCCCTTTTGCACCGGTTCTCTTACGAACCGGTGCTAAAGGGGTCTCCACGTGGCCGGCTGTGGGGCGCTCGGCGGGGGAGCTTTTGCACCGGTTCGTAATACGAACCGGTGCAAAAGGGTTGGGCCGCGGCAGCATTTTAGTGCCCTTCCCTGCCGCGGCAGACTTTGCCGCGGCAGGGAATTGCACTAAAACGCTGCCGCGGCAGAGACTCTGCCCCATTCGAAATATGGTATAATATTAATGCAGACAATTCACATATATATATATAGGAAACCATTGTATTACATATATCGATCAAAGTGACACACGTTCATGCATATATATATATGTCTACATCAACATTGATATTGGCGGTTGTCCACATAGTGTTCTCCATCTGGAGCTATGACTTGCTCAAGTAAGAACCCCGCCAGTTCTTCTTGAATTGCTCGTACACGCTCTGTTGCTAGAAGACCGTCCCGCAACCGTTCGATCTAATAATTTGAAGAAGGTACGATGGTCAGTATATATATATGTGTGTATGTGAATGAAACACGAGGTGATCGATAAAATAAAGCCATGAATGTTGTTTAATTACTTACATCAAGTTGTTCCAAAATGTCCCTCTTATGGTGGGTATTCTGGCGGATGAACTCGCAAACGTAGAACCCGCATAAATTATTCCCGTCCTCCTGCCTCAAGCACTTTACGAGAACAAAGTTCAATCAAAATAATATATATATAATCAAGGATGATAATAATGGTATTGAAACTACAATCAAAGAGATGCGCGGCCTAGCCGTGGTACTTACCGTACATGTTTTATTCGAAGTTCTTTATTCTTTAAACCCGGAGACTTGTTGGTGAACCGTTTCCAAGCCTTGAGGAGGATATCAGCCATGTCCCCCCACGCCTCAAGGGGTTTACTCTTCGAGTCCATGACTTCTACTATCCCGGTGTCGGGTTCAATGACTAGCAGGATATAGTGAAACCTGCGGACACACATATATATGCATAACTCATCAATTACACTTAACACATGGAGTAAGCAAAAAAGATTTAATGTGTGAAGACAGTAACACTCACGCGAAGTTGTAAGGAAATAGTATTGCCCTTTTGTATGAGTTTTTCCTTAAGATATATACCAAGTTATTCTCCGTGTCCTTGGGAGAGTTGTCGACAGTATACCCATTCACGGTATATGGGTCAACGAACCCAAGATCATAGATTTGCCCCTTGCGGCATTCGCGAATCTTCATTCTGCATAATACAGTGAGAGTATGGTTATATGCTAGCAATAATGGACGAGTCGCGGTAGAGACTTAATTACATAAATAATACTTACAGACAGTATGCACTCAGCAGAGATTTGTCGAGGGCGTCTTGGTTGAATAACTGAAATAATTCACAAAATTCGATGTTCATCACGTCAGTTCGCCCGTAGTGCTCATCTCTTATTGCCACCATGATCCAGTTCTGGCCGTCCTTACATGCATCCAAGTACCAATTATGTAGTCTTCGCAGCTGTGTTGATAGATTAGGCAACTCCGCAGCTCTGACAAGAGGTTCCCCGTATGTGTAATGGTATGCTAATTGGACATCGTCCGTGGCCATGAATTCGATGCGGCTTAAGTACTCAGGAATAATGCTCAATACATGATCAATAATAGTGCTGAAAGCAGATAGTGCAGTTACATGCATACATAGATCGATAATACATCAATCACTACTACAAACACTCAACCGCGCAGACCGGGTCCTAGAGGGCGCCGACCGGGTCCTGAGCCGCGCTGGGTGTGCCCCCAAAGCCACGGAACAACAACGGGAGCATAGCTAACATGAGATCCCTGCATAACGCTCCATCCGCCCCTATACATGTTGTCTAACGCATACATGTAACGGCGAACGTGCTGGTCCTCCGCTTCAATGCGCTGAGCTACCTCCTCCGGCGGGGCCGGCTCCCTCTGAAACGAACGTGGCCCATAAGACCTCCACCAGAGAATATCCGGGTCGACGACGGGACCCGGATTCCGCACCAAGGTGCGCGCCCCGGAAGATAACACCTCCCAGTGCCACCCCGGCGGAGCCCAGTCCCGGACTTCCCCCATCTGCTGCATCTCCTCTAAAACTGTCCTAGCTCCAGGACGCGGAGGCCGCGGCATCGTATGCAAACTAACAAATATAATAATAAAGTACTTATGAATATGAATGAAACTAACTAAATTTTGTCTAACACATACTAATAAAGTACTTACTACTTTTTTCTAACACATACTAATAAAGTACTTACTACTTTTTTCTAACTAAATAACTAAATTTTCTAACTAAATAACCTAACTAAAATCTCGAACTAAATTTTCTAACTAAAACTAACAAATTTAAACCTAACTAATTAAAATCTAACAAAACCTAACAAATATTCTAATAAAACCTAACAAAAATGTAACTAAAATCTAACTAATTCTAACTAAAATGTACTAAAATCTAACAAAATCTACTAAAATCTAACAAAATCTAACTAATTCTAACAAAACTAAAATCTAACTAATTCTAACAAAACCTAACAAAAATCTAACAAAATCTAACTAATTCTAACAAAAATGTAATTAAAATCTACTAAAATCTAACTAAAAAAAGAAAAAAAAGGAGGGCCGGGGGGTGCGGCCTCACCTTGCCGGCGCGCGGCGGAGGGCGGCGCGGCAGGAGGAGGCGACGGCCGCGGGCGGCGGCGGCGCGAGAGGCGGCGGGCGGGCGCGCGAGTGGTGGGCCGGCGGCGGCGCGGAGGAGGAAGAGCAGCAGGCGGCGCGGCGGGCTGGCGGCGGCGCGCGGCGGCGTGCGGGCGACGGCCGGCGACGGCGCGAGCGGGCGGCGGGCGACGGCGGCAGCGCGGAGGAGGAAGAGGCGGGCGACGGGCGGCGGCGGGCCGGGAAAATTTGGGCAGAGTTTCGCCTTGTTTTGTGTCCTCGCGCAAAATGGAGAAGAAGGGCGCGCGGGGGCAGTTATCTGCGACCCTTTTGCACCGGTTCGTGGCTGGAACCGGTGCAAAAGACCCTTTTGCACCGGTTCCAGCCACGAACCGGTGCAAAAGGGTCAAATTTGGGCTGAAATTTTTTGCTTTCTTCCCGCCTTTTTTCTCTGATTCGCGCGGGATCGAGTTCCCGCCACGACGCTGCGCGGGTTTCCGCCACGACGCCGCGCGGGATATGTTCCCGCCACGACACCGCGCGGGACATTTTCTGCGCCACGACGCCGCGCGGGATATTTTCCCGCCACGACGCGCAGCGCGGAGATTTCCCGCCTAAACGCCCTCTATAAATAGTACGCCCCCGTGTCTCCCATTTCACTCATCACCAAACCCTAGCCCATTGCACAATGCCCCCAAAGCCGCACCCGCCGCCGGTGGAAGTGGACCCGCAGCTCGCGGAGATAGAGGAGTGGGAGGAGCTGCTGCGGCAAGAGGCGGCAACCAGGAGGGCAGCAGCGGATGAGGTGGACCCGCAGCTCGCAGAGATAGAGGAGTGGGAGGAGGCAGCGCTAGCGGCTACCATAGAAGCATTTGAGAGGCAGAGTCTCCAGGAACTGCATAAGCGGCCGCGTGTGATGGATCTGGATAGTGAGGAGATGCATAAGCGTCGTCGTGAGGAGGAGCTGCGGCAGAGGCGGCATCCAGGAGGGCAGCAGCGGATGCGCGGAAGAACTAGTAGAAGTTGTTATTTTAGTTTAAGTTTAGTTACCGTATCTTGTTAAATTTCAATAAAGTCGTTGTCGTTTTATCCCGGTTAATGGCTGGAACCGGTGCTAAAGACGGTTGATTAGTTTATATACCCCTTTTATCATTATTTGCCTTATCTGGGGTGGTTTCATCTGGGGGGAGGGGACTATCTGGAGGCACACACCGCCCGAGTAACTCTTCCCGCAAGTCCCGCTCGGAAGCTGCTACTATACACCCAACAACCAGTAGGTGAGGATAAATTTGCAAACATGTGTATCTAGAAAAATAATAAACTTGGATAATTGCATTTAGTTCAAACGACCAATGTTACTGATACATATCACAACAAACGCTTCACGCATGAGCTCAAGGTACATTATGATCGCTTCGACCGTAACCATGGAGTATCTTCAGCATTTAACGCGATGGTTGGATCAATGTTCACTGTGAAGGGCGGAATTTCAGCAAACTTATTATAATCTTCTGACATGTCCGTCTTGTCCTCGACTCCCACGATGGTTCTTTTCCCTGAAAGAACTATGTGACGCTTTGGCTCATCGGATGAGCTCGTTTCCTTATGTTTTCTTTTCTTCGGTCTAGAGGACATGTCCTTCACATAGAAAACCTGAGCCACATCATTGGCTAGGACGAATGGTTCGTCTCGTAACCAAGATTGTTGGTATCCATCGTTGTCATTCCGTACAGCTGGTCTACCTTTACCCCTTTTCCATCCAGCTTGAACCATTTGCACCGAAATAAAGGGACCTTAAAAGAAGGTCCATAGTCAAGTTCCCATATCTCCTCTATGTAACCATAATATGTGTCCTTTTTGCCACTGCTAGTGTTTGTTGCATCAATGCGGACACCACTGTTTTGGTTGGTGCTCTTTTTATCTTGGGCGAACGTGTAGAAGGTATTTCCATTTATCTCGTACTCGGAAAGTCACTATAGTCGAAGATGGTGACCCAGCCAACATGTACAACTGATCTACAATACCGTTGTTATTAATGAGATGTTCTCGGAGCCAACCGCCGAATGTCTGCATATGTTTATGCGTAATCCGGTCTTCGAGATCGCCCCAGATGTTCTGAGCGCATAATATTCTTGTGATCAGTGATATACGGGGCCACCAAGGTGGAACTTTGTAGAACTGTGTAGTGTGCTTGAGTGAAAGAAATGCCGTCCCTACATATCATTGATTTCCTTCCTAGCGTGCCTTTTCCACTTAGTCGCCCCTCATGTCGCGATTCAGGAACACCAATCGACTTAAGGTCAGGAATGAAGTCAACGCAGAACTCGATGACCTCCTCTGTTCCATAGCCCTTGGAGATGCTTCCTTCTGGCCTAGCACGGTTATGAACATATTTCTTTAAGACCCCCATGAACCTCTCGAAGGGGAACATATTGTGTAGAAAGACAGGACCGAGGATGGCAATCTCTTCGATAAGGTGAACCAGGAGATGTGTCATAATATTGAAGAAAGATGGTGGAAACACCAACTCAAAGCTAACAAGACATTGCACCACATCCTTCTATAACCTTGGAAGACTAGCTGGATCGATTACCTTCTGAGATATCGCATTAAGGAATGCACATAGCTTCACAATGGGTATTCGAACATTTTCCTGCTGAAGCGCCCTCAGTGCAACCGGAAGCAATCACGTCATAATAATGTGGCAGTCATGCGACTTCGTGTTACGGAATGTTTTCTTCTCCATATTTATAATTCCCTTTATATTGGAGGAGAAGCCGACGGGACCTTGATACCGTAAAGGACTTCAAAAAGATATCCTTCTCTCGCTTTGGTAAGAGCGTAGCTGGCAGGACTTAAGCGACTCCCTGTATCCTTGTAATCCTGTTCTTGCTTGTCTTTTGGGACTTTCATACGATACTGGTCCTCCCGTGCTTCTGGTGTATCTTTTGTCTTCCCATACACGCCTAAGAAACCTAGCAGGTTCACGCAAAGATTCTTCGTCACGTGCATCACGTCGATTGAAGAGCGGACCTCTAGGACTTTCCAATAGGGTAGATCCCAAAATATAGATTTTTTCTTCCACATGGGTGTGTGTCCGGTAACGTCGTCATTCGGAACAGATTGGCCGCCAGGACCCTTTCCAAAGATTACTTTTAGGTCCTTGACCATATCAAGTAAAGCATCACCGGTACGGAGTTCAGGCTTCACCCGGCGATCTGCCTCACCTCCAAAATGAGTGCCTTTCTTTCGACGGGGTGCCTCTTTGGAAGAAATCGACGATGCCCCTGTACACAACCTTCTTACATTTATGCAAATAGGCACCTTCGGTCTCATCTAAACAGTGCGTGCATGCATTGTATCCCTTGTTTGTCTGTCCTGAAAGGTTACTAAGAGCAGGCCAATCATTGATGGTCACGAAAAGCAACGCTCGTAGGTTAAATGACTCCTGTTTGTACTCATCCCATGCATGTACACCTGGTTTGCTCCACAACTGTAAGAGTTCTTCAAATAATGGCTGTAGGTACACATCAATGTCGTTGCCGGGTTGCTTTGGGCCTTGGATGAGCACTGGCATCATAATGAACTTCCGCTTCATGCACAACCAAGGCGGAAGGTTATAGATACATAGAGTTACGGCCAAGTGCTATGACTGCAGCTCTGCTCCCCAAAAGGATTCATTCCATCTGTACTTAGGCCAAACCTTAAGTTCCTCGCGTCATCCGCAAAATCCGGGAACTCTCTATCGATTGTCCTCCATCGCGACCCATCGGCGGAGTGTCTCGGATCTCGTCTTTCTTACGGTCTTCTTTGTGCCATCGCAACAACCTGGCATGCTCTTTATTTCGAACAGACGTTTCAACCGTGGTATTATAGGAGCATACCACATAACCTTGGCAGAACCCTCTTCCTAGGGGGCTCGCCCTCAACATCACCAGGGTCATCTCGCCTGATCTTATACCGAAGTGCGGTGCATACCGGACATTTTTCCAAATTTTCATACTCAGCGCGGTAGAGGATGCGGTCATTAATGCATGCATGTATCTTCAGCACCTCTAATCCTAGAGGGCAGAGAACCTTCTTTGCTTCGTACGTCTTTGTCGTGCAATTCGTTATTCTTTGGAAACCTCCTCTTCATTATTTTCTTAACTTCTCAAATGGCTTGTCACATATACCAGCCTCTACCTTCCATTGCAGCAACTCCAGTGGTGGCACCGAGCTTTGTGTTGCCATCTTCGCAATTTGGGTATAACTTCTTTTTGTGATCATCTAACATGCCCTTTAACTTTCGCTTCTCGTTTTCTGTTTGCATCTCTCAGTGTGCGTCGGCGATGGCCCGACGAAGATCATCATCAACGGGCTCATCTGATGCCTCTTCATCTTGATCACCTCCTCCTGCATCTTCATCTTCATCATGCCCTGTTGCGGTATCACCGTAGTTAGGGTACATATCATCATCCTCTTCTTCTTCTTCGTCGTCTTCCATCATAACCCCTCTTTCTCCATGCTTGGTCCAACAATTATAGCTGGGCATGAAACCTTTCCAAAGCAGGTGTGAGTGAATGACTTGCCATTCAGGGTATTGCTTCAAGTTATGGCAATCAACACATGGACAACACATAAAACCATCCGCCTGTGGGTTTTCCTGAGCCACACGGATAAATTCTTCCAGGCCCGATCTGAACTCGGGTAGACGTCGGTCAACGTACATCCATTGCCGCCGGTTCATCTACATCAAATAATTAATTAAGTTTATCAATAAACAATTACAAAACATCATAATATTTATAAATAGTGGAAATTAGCACCGTACAAATGAAAGGGTTAAGTTGTTGCTTAAACCTTGATCGAGGAGGAAAGAAAGAGGAGAAAGCTTAAGTGTCGCTCCGGCACCTCATCTCATTTTTGTTGGGTGTAAAATCAAGCGGCATCACTCTCTCACACATTTCATCGAGCACCTTATGTGCATGCCAAAGAGAAGCAACTTAGCACTCAACACACACACCTTCTCCTAGCAAAAATGAAGTGAGTTGGGCTGTTTGGCCGGTAGCTGAGCTGAAATAGGGCTGGGGACCTTTTAGCACCGGTTCGTGTTACGAACCGGTGCAAATGGTCTATCTTTTGCACCGGTTCGTAACACGAACCGGTGCTAAAGGTTCCTCGGCTGACACGTGCTGATGACGAACCTTTTGCACCGGTTTGTGTTACGAACCGGTGCAAAAGATAGATCATTTGCACCGGTTCGTAACACGAACCGGTGCAAAAGGTCCCTCGGCCGGCTGCTCCCCACGAACCGGTGCTAATGACCCCTTTTAGCACCGGTTCGTGCCAAATCCGGTGCAAATGACATTTGGGGCAAAAAACCAAAGCCCTTGTTTCTACTAGTGGTTGTTCAAAATTTGTATGGAGAAATCGTTTTTGGATTAAATATAAGTACCTAGTTGTGGTGCCTAGAGGTAATGACCGCCTCGCAAAAAGATGTGATATTGCCAAATAGTTAACGCAAGAATCTTTAAATAACATTAAGAGTATGTAAATTCATCCAGGTCCAGTACTCCAGTATATAGCATAAATTTCAGTGATGACTCTCATTTACTTGTTTCTTATAAGGAAGAAAACTGGAATATAAGTTGCACACCTGAACAGATATATGAAGCATGAAGTTGCTTTCAACATTAGAAGAATCTTTAAATAACATTAAGAGTATGTAAATTCATCCAGGTCCAGTACTCCAGTATATAGCATAAATTTCAGTGATGACTCTCATTTACTTGCAGTAACATTGTAATCCTGTCGGTATCCTTGGAATGAAATGCCTCTGTAAATGTTGAGAACCAAGAAACAAAGCCTTGCCTCAAAAATCTGGTATACCGATATTAGATTTTGCAAGCTATTTCACTGCAAATTGAAGTTAGCGTACATGAGAGTATATGCAAGTGGTGAACAGAGTATTCTACTATTTAAAATGAAGTTAGCGTACATGAGAGTATATGCAAGTGTTGAACAGAGTATTCTACTATTTAAAATGACTTGTAGGCAACTACAGAATTGCAGATACAACATGCAGGATATTCCATAAGTAAAATAAGTCGCCATTAGTGTGACATGCAAAAGATGAATAGAAATAGACAGAAAATGCAAGCAGAATCAAGAGTGAGCACCGGACAAAAGTTATTGTCTCCTGCTCATGCATGTAAGATGCTAATGTGAACCCATTTTACCTAAAGTGATACTTAAATTTTTTGACACACAAACTAATACTTAAATTGATCTATATGATTGCCTTGTATGCCCCTCCATTGTGTTTCCCTATGATGAGAGGAAAGTTGTAATATTAGTCGCGCGGAAAGGAAGAAGTAACAACCAGAGTGAACACTCAATTACCTTAACTATGTAAGGTAATACAAAGTGTATACAAAATATGGTTCAGGAGGTTTCTGTGCCGACTAATAGAAAGTTCATGCAAATATGGTTCAGGAAGCTAGGTACACTGGTAGATCAGTTCTTGTGAGGATTATCCCTTTATAAGATTGCAAGATAAAGCCGATTGTACAAAATAAGAAACACGGTTCTGGAAGTGCCAAGTATACACGATATGGAAGGAGAAGATCAAATATAAAAACGTCAATTGATTACTATACTGAGACTGCCATTATCTTAATGACATATCACAAAAATACGTATCATGATACATTTATTACTGAAATGTAACAACACTAGGAAGTTTGCCGCGGCGGCACGCCGCGCCCTTGGCTATGTTGGTGTGGTATTGTAGGGCCATATGTATCTCTAAAAAATAGTAGAGCAATTTATTCGCAAAAAAGCACGAGCAAGATATTCTTCCTTAACAGGGATCTCAATTGTGGGAAGAAGAGGCAAAAGTGGAAGGGTCAAAATCTTATATCAGGTATAAAGAATAAAAGTGTAAAATCACCTGTTTGAAACAATATCCTTTGCTATTTTCGGTGGTCAAAGGGAAGAAATCATAAAGGAGGAAATCGCTAATCATGAGGCGATGAAAAAGAGGTTATTATGGACAAAAACATTGGATGATTGTAGGGCGATGAAAAAAGAGAGAATAGTTTGCTAGTAGCACTACACAATAGCTGCAGTGTCCGGAGCGAGGATAACACACACTGGTTGAAAGAAGGACGTAGTATTTTCGTCGACTAAAATAGGCGACAAATGGTGTAGTATTTTTTGTTTTCGGAGTTTCTACAAAAGAAATGGTAGTATTTTCTCCAGCTGAAAGAGGCCGTAGAAGCAGCTAATAGTATTCTTCCCATGTGAGAGGTGACGGACGGTGGAGTAAGTATATTTTTGATAGTACATTAGGTGAACACAATATTATTTTCTCCATGTAAAAAAGGTGGCGAATGATCAGGTTTTTAAACTACCGCCGAAGAATTATGCACCCGTGGAAATTACTGGAAGTCAATTACTGTGCAGACCTATGGTTGAGATTGAAGATTCATTCAGAAAGTACCACGCTAGTTCGCCATGAAGGAATTACCATCGCAGAAATATACGCTCTGAAATAATTACTATTAGGTTGTTCAAAATTTGTATGGAGAAATCGTTTTTGGATTAAATATAAGTACTTAGTTGTGGTGCCTAGAGGTAATGACCGCCTCGCAAAAAGATATGATATTGCCAAATAGTTAATGCGAGAAATTACTTCGAGAGTTGAATATTTGTACAAAGTTTTTTAGAGAAAAGTCCAAAAGAAAATCTTGAAAAAAAATACAGACCGGAACAGCGCCCTACCATTGTGGTGCCACCAAATATGTAGAAACTACGATGCTTGTGGGCCGTTGAGAAATTACCGTCGTAGAAATGTGCGATCTGGAAAATTACTACTATAGCATTGATTCAAGAAATCGCTTTTGGAAAAATACATGTAATTACAGCCTCACGAAAAATTACTGCTTAATAGTTAACATGAGAAATTGCTAGAGAAATCATTATCGAAAACTCTAAAAAATTAGAATCAGGAAATCTAAAAAATATTCTAAAAGAAAACGAAAAAAATGGCTGGAGTACTGTTCATATGCACATGAACAGTGCCTGAATCAATGTGGTGAGGGCAAACCCCTTCAGCTTTTATGCACATGAACAGTGCCTGAATCAATGTGGTGAGGGCAAACCCCTTCAGCTTTTATACTTAATAGTTAACACGAGAAATTGCTAGAGAAATCATTATCGAAAACTCTAAAAAATTAGAATCAAGAAATCTAAAAAATATTCTAAAAGAAAACGAAAAAAATGGCTGGAGTACTGTTCATATGCACATGAACAGTGCCTGAATCAATGTGGTGAGGGCAAACCCCTTCAGCTTTTATATATAGTATTATGTTTTGACCGACGGCCCCACCACATGTAACAGCGGCAAGAAGAAAGTACTACAAGAACCCAAACCGAAAAAATCATCATTGACAGAACGACCCAGCAGGAATCCACCCTGCTTAATTCCTAGACGTCACCTAGAGTGCACACAGGGAAAAAACAACATAAATCAATTGCACAACTGAATACGTGTCACCACCAAGTTAACTCAGAAATAGGCCCAAAATTATGTGAAGAAAGAAGCGTGTTACCCTTTAATAATTCCTAGACGTCACCTAGAGTGCACACAGGGAAAAAACAACATAAATCAACTGCACAACTGAATACGTGTCACCACCAAGTTAACTCAGAAATAGGCCCAAAATTATGTGAAGAAAGAAGCGTGTTACCCTTTAATATAGTAGTTATTACAAGTTTTATAAATTGCATGGTTTCATTTATTTATGTGAGTGGTTCTGCCACTCGAAGTTTTATTATTCCATCCATACGGGTGGAATAAGGTTGATACCTACTAGACAATCCTGGTAGCGATATTGTACTTAACACCTTATCCTCTCTTTGTCACCGCTTTTCAAATACAGCTGGACTATAGGTTGGGAACCCCTTGGAAAAAAGGTTTTGTGAAAAGTTTTCAAAGAAAGAAAGTTCTTGGAAAACCTTGGAATGGGTTAACCTTGCCCAAGTGTGATTTTATGAAAGAAAGGATTGGAAATGGTGTGTGCAAAAGGCACATGGTGAGAAAGATGCTTGTGAAAACTTTGGTGCCTGGGTACTTAACCTGACCAACTTTACAGTGCGATCACACTACCCCAACGATGGCACGGGGATTAACCCGTAGTTTATTGAACCTGGTGCAGGACACCTCATAAATGCTATGAGGGTCATCTAATATGGCCCTTTAAGCTGGGTTGTTCTCGTGGGAGGAGGCAATACATCGTAGTTGCCTATGGCCGGACGATACTGTGGGTCTTCTGACGAGGTTCTGGGGACACGCTCAAGGGTGGAGGTGTACTACCATAGTGCCGGGCAGCATAGCCCATAGGGAAGGACCCAAACCATGGGATGTAGGCGAAAGGTTATGTTCAGGAGTTTGTCGTGGCATAGATGATATGAAGGGAGGAGACCCACACGACAGATTCCCGGATAATTGTGGGGAAAGTGTACAACCTCTGCAGAGTGTAAAACTATTCGAATAGCCGTGTCTGTGGTTATGGACGGTTGGGAAGGCATGATACTTACATTGAAGAGTATTGGTTTACAAAAGTGTTTTCCAAAGGGTTTGGAAAATAATACCAGTGGGACTGGTGGAAATGTACCCTGGAGGTATGGTGAAAAGTTGGAAAAGTTGTTTTGGCCATACTGAGATGGCCGAAAAGGAAAATGGGTCACCCTTACCTATTATTATTCAAAAGAAACTTGTTTTCAAAAAGGTTTTTCAACAAAGATATAGAGGTGTCATCATTCTCGAGAGAAACTATCTTTCGCTCCTTGTAACCTTAGTATAGTTCCTATTCCTTACTACTGCCAAATTGCATATCCTTTACTTCTATCTAAGGTGGTTTGCTAGTACAATTCATAATGTACTCATGGTTTTGTCCCTGGCTATTTACTTGGCCAGACTTGGTGGAATCCGACAGATAGAGAAGGAGTCGACGATGTCTATGCGAGCTAGGAACGTCTTCCCAGTCAATTGCATGTAGGGCTATGGCATGACTTGGGCCATGCGAACGCTTTCGTCTTAAGTATTTCTGTTGTGTGATTGTTGATCTCCTACCATTGTGGCTCCTATGTAAGTATTGGTCATGTGACATGTTATAATCTTATCATTCGGTATTGTAATGGATGATGTATTTGATACCAGTTCGGTTATGCTTTCATGACACACTGATCATGGGATCGTGAATGTGTATGCATAACGGGTGTTTCAGACAGCTAGTCCGAGGCCCCACGAAACTCCTGGTGGGTATCCATATTAAGCAGCAACAAAGATCGTCGGAAATAATCTTCATCTTGAGGGTCAGTGCTGACTTATACCAACTAAGAAGTGAGCAGGTAAATTACACCTAATCTTGAGTCTTGAGGTATCTTCAGGAGCTTCACTTGATGAGGACCAGATGAACCATGTGATGTAGCTTAGCTTTGACGCTATTGTTCTCTCAGCTTTCATAGACGGTGTGTTAGAGGGTGGTTTCAAGAAGATATCCTCGAGGTTAGAGCGATTATGCTCCAAGGTTAGACCAAATTAGTATGGCTTCCGCATAGGTGCAGTCATGTCAACACCCGGATTTTAAGTCCGGATGACTATTATGTCATACATCGCAATCCCAGGAAATTGTTGTTGCGAGGCATAATAGTTAGGTATCACAGTCATCATTCATTACAAACCATAATGTCTTACAAATTGGAATCACATGATCCATATTACACGAATAGTTGATCTAATGATCAACGAACAAACACAAGTTCATAGCGGAAGCGGAAGATACAAGGACTCTCTAGTCCACAGGCCAACGCTTGACGTTAGAGGCTCCTAGTTGTGGTAGACGTCCTGCTGATCGTCATCCTCGTACTGCTGATCGGCTTCATATTCTGGCCATTTGAATAGCCAGGGACAAAGCCGTGAGTACTTTAAGTACTCGCAATCTAATGCTAATGTAAGTACTAACATTACTATTGATAGTGTTCTAAGCTCTAAGTTTATTTGCATAAAGCCAATTTTATTTGATAAACATTTTAGTAAACAACTCCTCATGTGCTAACTAACTCAAGTGGGAACATTAGTGTCATTCCCACAACTCTGTTGTGATTCAAATTCAAAATCACAGTTCAAGTTCAAGTTCAAAAGTTCACCAGTCACATAGATATAAATTCTGATGACGGAAACAGTATGGCCTTTCCAATTGTCCATATCCGCGGACGCGGCTATTCGAATAGTTCTACACTCTGCAGAGGTTGCACACTTGTGCCACAACATTTGATTACATCCGTCAGGGATAAAACCCCGAATAATCGTAACTCAGTACGCGGATCATCAACCGTTAACCTTTCACTTACACACCCTAGTATAGGCACCTCTCCCCATGAGCTTGGCCTCCCGGTGAAAACCAACTGTTAACCCGGGAACTGCACAGGGCTTGGCCGTACAATTCACCTCAATTCACATCATTTCTCAACAACGGAGGCAGCCTCAAGCGTAACCCCTATGACGTGTGTTCAGAGGGAACCCATACTAAGGCACATAAATTTCCAGCTAAGCCTTACCCATAATCAGGTATTGTGGGGGTACTCAAAAATTGGAATGGTATCGCATCCAACTCAATCATCAGTTTTAGTCATTTCACCAAGTCAAATTCATGTCACATTCACCTTCAAAATCTTTCAATGGAAATGACTCATCATTCCAAGGTTTTCATCTTCATCCTTTCAAAAACACATGTTCCCATCTAGAGTAGTCATTTTTAGTTTAGCACTAGCATCTAGGTATGAGGGGTGCTAAATACCTTGCTTTGCTTCTAGGCTAACTTTGATACTCTTGTACTAATCCAATTCTATCCAAGTGAAATCATAAATCAAAAAGTACTTTGATAAAACAAAAGTAAATAAAACTTGTAAAGTAAAACTGGGAAATAGGATCATAAACATTAAGTAAATGGGTAATGCCTTGCTCATGGTGAGCTTTGCACTTTGCAAGAGTATTATCTTGCCTTGGTTGGGGAATTGGTCAAAGTGGTCTTCTTCTCCTTGGAAGTAGACCTCCTCCTCCTCCTGGTACTCCTCGGTACTAGCGTCTAAAATACGAATACGGGGTACACAATCATCATACCAAACTAATTTACTAAACTAGGCACACTCATGAGCTACACACTTTAAACTAGCATCACACATTAATATTGGGTTGGTGAGTGTGTTCTTCTTATCATTTAAGAAAAATAATTTCCTCTCATACTAATCTTGAATGTTACTTTGAATTATTCAGAGAAATAATTTCCTCTCATTATCTTATTAAGATTTAATTTCTCTTATGCATAATATGTGACCTAGGTTGACCCAAGTCAACCTCTTCACACATACCATTTTGAGAAAATGATTTAAATGAGGTGAGCACCTCATACCATTTAATTCTAGCATAGCAAAGATTTAATATCACCAACAATTCCTATGAGACCTAAATGACCAGAGTCTCTACTTCATTGGAAATTGGTGGTGACAAGATTTAAATGAGAGAAACTCTCTCATAAGATTTCTTAATAGTTTTGGACAATATCTTTGACTAGAAATAGCCATAAAGTCATTTAATTCAACTAGGCCATGATCATTCAAATTAAGCATGGCATATTTTTGTATAAACAATTAGTATAAGTCAAAAGTGAATTATTGGAGGTGGAATTAACTAAAAAGCATTTATGGTTGATTTTTAAGAATTATTCTAAGGCAGAAAAGTCCCTGCCTTGTTTATTTTGTCACTTTAATTCTACAATAGATCTAGGGTTCTAACCAGTGGCATTGTGTAGATAAAATCCTAAGGTTTCCAAAGATATAAAATTTGTAAAATTTGGCCTAGTAGAATTGTCCCTATTAAATTTCAAAGTTTGCATCAGATTGGGGTATTTCTCTATTTTTCAATTTTGAATTCAAACTGTGGGCTGGCGGGAGATCTTAACGGGCTAGGCAGAGAGAGAGGGAGTTGGGCCGGCCCAGCTTCGCAGCGGGCCAGCTAACAAGGTGGGAACCACCTGTCAGTGGGTTTCCACACGCGAAGCGGTACGCGCAAGGAGGGCCGTGCGATTAGAAGCCAGATCAACGGTGGAGGAGCGTCGTCGTCGACGGCGAGAAGGGGACTCACTGGCGGCGGAGGTAGGGGGTCGGAGCGGTCGTCGGAGCTCCGGCGAGTGTCGGAGTGGTGCGCCGCGTCGTTGTCGAGGACGAGGATCTCCCTGGTAGCAGCGGCGTGTCCTGGGGTGGCCTCCTGCTCCGGCTTGCTCCGTGTACTGGTGGCGGCAGCGAGCTTGCGATTGGAGGCCTCCGGCGACTAATCGGTGAAATTGAGGTGGCGAGGAGAGCTGTGAGGATGAGAGGGAGAGAATGGTGTGCTCAAATCGGTGGGAGGGGTCCTCCTTTTATAGCGGCAAGGCAGTGCCGAAGGGCGGAGCTAGGGTCGTCGACGGTGGCGAAGGGGCAAGGCATGGGCTGGTTTGGTTGCTAAGGCACTGGCGAAGCTGACGCGCGTGATCGTGGCTCTGGCGAGGCTCTGTGGTGATGGTGAGGTTGACGAGAGTGCTCAGGCCATGGCGGACGGTCGTCGTCGCGGTCGTCACGCCTGACGTTCCCGCGGGCCAGTGAGGGTGTCCAGGTGGTCCAGTGACTTGTCCTGCGTCGACTGGCGCTGAGAGGAGAGGTCGAGGTGGCGCAGGGGCTCCGGGCAGCTGGCGCTCTGGCGCGTCCAACGCGGTCACCATGCGCGCTCTGGCGTGGCATGGGCATGTCCTGGGCGTCCCTGGGCGCTCGTGTTCTGGCCGTTGCTGTGCGAGAGAGGGTCGTGGCTTGGTCTGGGCAGCATCAGGTGAGTGTGAGGGAGGGGATTGACAAGGTGTTGCATGCTGGAATTGACCAGAGTGAGAGAGAGCATGAGAGAGGCATGCCATGCCACGGCATGGCAAGTTTTTGTCAAGTGGGCATGCTCCAGTGCTTGGCAAGTTGATGAGAGGGTGCAGGGAGGTGAGAGGAAGCTCCGATCTTTGCGGGGTTGGCGTAGTTGGACCAAGTCCAAAGTGAAAATTCAGTATGGGCACTTGTTTAATCCCTGCCTGCAAAGTGTTTGTTGTAATGCCCGCAAGAAAATGATTTTTGAATTTTGAAATTCTTTTTGGTGGGTTGTAATCATATATTAAAAGGAGTAGAATGGTGGTGGTTTGGTTCAATTTGGAGTTGGTTTGCAAAATCTCAAATTGCATATGATCTTGCATATGCAACTTTGTTCCAACTTTGCTTGATCCTCATTTGAATTTGAGAAGGAATTTGGGTTGGTGGTTTTGGGCAAAGTTGAAGTCCTTGATGTTGTCTTGGATGAGGTGCAAAGAGTTGACAAAGTGTAGAAGTGAAAAGTTAAAAACCAGGGGCTCAAAGTGAGCATCGGGTTAAAAATGGCACATATGACCATAATCATATGTGAGCTCAATTTTGATTCAAATTTGATTTGAATTGAGTTTGATTGTTTCCAAAAGTGTTAATAAGGGTTTAGTATCCATTTACAACTAATGGTGCAAACCAAAATGGCCTAGATCAAAGATTTGTAAAAATGGCATAGGCCATATGTGAGTGTGAAGTTGATTTTTAGAATTTCTTTTCTATTTTATTTTTATTTGACTTGGGATGATCAAGTGATCATGGCTAGGGTTTTAGAGTGAGAGTAACACATAAAAAAGCATCATGGCAAAAGCACACTCAAATAAATTAAAGGTGAGCTATATGCATAGTCCTATATGATGAGAAAAAGTTTTTGTTGGCTCTGATTTTTGGATTCTTGAATTCTCTCTCTTGTTCCTTTTATTGAAACTTGGGATGTTACAAGTCACTCCTGAAGGTACGGGCTTCTGCTTTCTTGGCGTAGTAGAGATGCTTCAGCTGATCTTGGAAGTAGTAAGCGGAGATAGGGGTTTGGGTTAGTTTTTCTGATGATTGAAAATCAACTGCTAATAGGGTTAAAGTTAGAGCCTCTCAATAACTTATCCAATTAACTAGTAGTTAGCATTTTATCAGTGAGGTAGATGAGGGTGAAAACATATTCGGGAGGCTTTCTAAGCTAGGTTATCACACCAAGAGTGTTTTTCGGACCTAAAGACCAAGATGACATAGGCATCCCCAATGGGCCTGCCGAAGAAGGTACCCGGGGTTTAGTGAAGGCCCACGACTCGAAGTTCACAAAGCCCGGAAGCCCAATAAGGTGTCGATATGGAAGATAGAGATATATTAGGAATAAAGACTTGTAACTACACGGGACGAACTCAAAGAGTCTCCGGCTGTTTGTAACTTGTACATCACGAAATCCTCGGCTCCGCCTCCTATATAAGGGGGAGTCGAGGGGGAGAAAAAGGATCGCTTCATTGTCAACACAACCCTAGTTTTCAGCAGTCAAGTACCTTTTCAGCTGAAACCTTCGAGATCTACGTTCCCTCTACTTTTCACGAAACCCTAGTCTACAACTTGTATGCATTGACAAGTCGATACCTTGTCAATTGGCGCCGTCTGTGGGAATTAGAGGCGACAAGGATCTGATCTCGATGGCATGTTCAACATCGTCGACATCTTCGGTGGCAAGCAAAGTGATGGATGGAGGTAAATAGATCAAAACTGGTCTCGTTGATTTTGTTCCTCACCCTCCCGCCCGTGTGGATGCATATGCCTATCTGGAGGAGCCAATGGAGATGATGTTCGGAAGTTTCCACTTCTGCGTCGGGAGAGAAGGATCACATCGACTAGCGGCACCGATTCGTTCGGGACCATTAGCGGTTGTTTCCGATTTCTCGGGATCATCGTCAACAATCAAGTCAAGCAATGACAAAACTTCGTCGGCAAGCTACGTCAAGGCCGCCACTGGCGGAGATCTCGCCAATCTGTTCGGCGGGATGTATTTCGGGTCGGTCACGGATTCCAATCTGGACAACGACTCGGAAAGCATCGACAGCTTCAATTTCATCGACTGATCTACTTCTATTCGGGAGGTCTTCACCGATCGTTACAACGGTGTCACCGACCCCGAAGATGAACATACAATGCCAACATACCATCAAGTCTGTGTAATCGGTGAGCCGAGTCGACAAGAGGACGAAACATCAGAGGCTTTCGATGATTTCGGAAATCCATACATCGATCCCGCTGATCTCACACGAGGATTGGGCAACAAGTATGTCGGGCCTACACCTCGCTAGAGGTTGCAACTTTCGCAAGCATCTTGGGATAGAGCATCAAGATCCATGAATGGTACGGATCCAATGACCACCACAAAACCATTGTCTACAACTTGTAGGCATTGACAAGTCGATACCTTATCACAAGACAATCATGCACACAATAGACAGATAAAAACACTCAAGGAAACACACTTAGGGGACTAAAAGCAATCTCCAAACCAGACGCGGCACCTTAAGTACCCAGGGATGCCTAATACGTGGGGGTTGCTCAATCAAAGCGATCGAGTTTGTCCTATCCATCCTATTGGTTTGGGGCTGGTCAGAAATGATGACGTCTTCATCTTGCTGACAATGATTTCAACAATGACCATTGAACTAGTTGGTGGTGACCCAGGTCTGGTGTTGAGTCGTCGATATTGAGGTGGAGACGAAAACTGTGTAGAACATATGGTCTCATCATCCCAAGGATGTGAGGTATCCAGAGGGTAATTGTTCAAATGTCCAGGGTCAACATCTTTCGCGACGAACCTAAAAATTACTAGTCAAGAAACTGAGGGCTTGATCCCTAACGACTGCAAAAGGGCAAGTCCATGGAGGAACAAGGTCAGCTCCTTGATATACTTTGGTGACAATCAAAGACATGGTCTTATCATCCCTATATGCGTACGACTATGTCGATATCCAATCTCCAATAGCTGCAGTTGGAGACACTCAAGACTTCCTGAAGGATTGCTCCATCTTTGAGTTCGAGTCTCCGGTCTGAGTTGGGGACGTCGCCCAATATGTGGGTTTGGAAGAGGATGAGGTAGTAGAATCAAAAATATTTCAAATTCTTTAGAAATCCGAGAACGAGATAATAATTTGAAGTTTTGACGTGATAAGAAATTTGGAAGCTATTCTTCTGTCTACTCAAGAAAGAATTTGTTTCGTAAATAGTTTTTTCCCCAAGTATTTGTTTCCTAACTAACGTCCATGCTAACTGGGGTCTCCTACAGTCTGACACCAGCTCTGTGGGGACCCCGGACTAGCAGTCCGAAGTACCCATTATGTACTCAGTTCACGATCCCATGATCAGTGCGCCGTGAACACATAACCGAACTGATATCAAATTTACATCATCCATTACAGTACCGAAATAAGAATATTACAAATAGGTCACCTAACCAATACTTACATAATAGCCTCGAAGGGCCGAACTTAACATCAGAATCACTTCAACAGCGTAGAGCCCAAGTCATCTGCCATAACCCTACAGGCAACTGACTGGGGGAACGTTCCTAGCTCGCGTAGACGTCATCCAATCATTCTTTATTAGTCAAATTCCTCCAAGTCTGGCCAATTATATAGCCAGGGACAAATCCGTGAGTATATTTGGAATTGTACTCGCAAACCTTCATGAAGGTATTTTTCTAGATGCAAGTTAATAAGTGCTAAACTAAGATGACAAGAGGAAAAGAACTAGTTTCTCTTGTGGATATAGCATTTAGGAGAGAAACAGTTTCTCTTGTGGATATGGCATCTCTATATCTTTGTTGAAGAAGATACTTCAAAAGACATTCAACGACATCTCTATATCTTCGTTAAAGAAGATACTTCAAAAGAGGTCCTACGACATCTCTATATCTTTGTTGAAGAAGATACTTCAAAAGAGGTTCCACGACATAAAACCATTAGGATGGGGTAACTCTAAATTTTCCTTTCTCTGGTCATCTCCATATGACCAAGAAAACCATTCCCGTACCCTTGGGGTACTCCGAAAACAAGTTCTTTTTTCCTTTGGTAAACAATTTATAAAACAAAACCCATCAGGCTAAGCAACGGCCGTTCCAACCATCCATGACCGCGGCCGCGACTATTCGAATAGATTTGACTCTGCAGTATATGAACACTTTCCCCACAAGATCCGCGAGTTTATCATGTACGCAACTGATATGTCTCAAACGTATCTATAATTTCTTATGTTCCATGCTAGTTTTATGACAATACCTACATGTTTTATTCATACTTTATATCATTTTGATGCATTTTCCGGGACTAACCTATTAACAAGATGCCGAAGCGCCAGTTCCTGTTTTCTTCTGTTTTTGGTTTCAGAAATCCTACACAGGAAATATTCTCGGAATTGGACGAAACAAAAGCCCACGGTCTTATTTTCCACGGAGGCTTCCAGAACACCGAAGAGGAGACGAAGGGGAGCCACGAGGCGGCCACACCCTAGGGGGGCGCGGCCCCACCCCTAGCCGCGCCGCCCTATGGGGTGGGCCCCTCGGGACTCCACCGACATTGCCCCTTCGCCTATATATTCCTCCGTATCCGAAAACCCTAAGACAACCAACGATATTCCACGAAGAGTTCCGTAGCCGCCGCCATCGCGAAAACAAGTTTCGGGGGACAAAATCTCTGTTCCGGCACGCCGCCGGGATGGGGAATCGCCCCCGGAGTCATCTCCATCGACACCACCGCCATCTTCATCGCCATTGCTATCTTCCATGATGAGGAGGGAGTAGTTCTCCCCCGAGGCTGAGGGCTCTACCGGTAGCTATGTGGTTCATCTCTCTCTCCCATGGTGTGATCTTTATGTGATCATGAGCTTTGTATCATTATTAATCTATGTGCCACTCTAGTGATGTTATTAAAGTAGTCTATTCCTCCTCCATGATGTAAAGTTGACAGTGTGTGCATCATGTAGTACTTGGCGTAGGCTATGATTGTAATCTCTTGTGGATTATGAAGTTAACTATTACTATGATAGTATTGATGTGATCTATTCCCCCTTTCATAGCTATTGTTTACAGTGTGTATGCTATGTTAGTACTCGGTCTAAATTGCAACGGTATTGTCTTGGATTATGATTTGATGAGGATATCCCTATGAATGGTGTTTGTCAAGTACTTGATGAACTTTGAGCGGAGCTTTTGTAGCCACTACATGATTAGTGATTCCAATAGGAGAGTAATTCAGAGTAGCACAAGTGAAGAGAAGTTATTTATTTATGTGATCATTATTGAGAGTGTCCACTAGTGAAAGTATGATCCCTAGGCCTTGTTTCTAAGCATTGAAACACCGTTTCCAACAAGTTCTGCTACATATTTGCTTGCTGCCATTTTTATTTCAGATTGCAATTACTACTTACAATCATCCATATTACTTGTATTTCACTATCTCTTCGCCGAACTAGTGCACCTATACATCTGACAAGTGTATTAGGTGTGTTGGGGACACAAGAGACTTCTTGTATCTTAATTGCAGGGTTGCTTGAGAGGGATATCTTTGACCTCTACCTCCCTGAGTTCGATAAACCTTGGGTGATTCACTTAAGGGAAACTTGCTGCTGTTCTACAAACCTCTGCTCTTGGAGGTCCAATACTGTCTACAGGAATATAAGCGTGTGTAGACATCAACAACTTCCCCGCATATCAACTATGCCATGACAAAAACTTGGACATAACCTTTCGCCTATTCACCTTAACATGGGAACCTACCCTATGGAGTATGTACCTCCTCGACAAACCATGGTAGCTCACCTCACTTTGAGCGTGACTCCATTGCCACGGTGGGAGACCCATACTGTCTTCCTGACGGGTAGCCCCGAAGGCATCCCGTTATACGATTGTCTCCACCAACGACAATCCGGATTCTGAGGTGTCATCACCCTTATATTGTTGCGAGTTTCCCACATTAATTTGAACAAACTATGAGATCAGCCCTTTTCCCATGTTGGGGTAATGTGGTTGCGCGAATTAATTGGCATGGGTGAATAGTTAGGCGCCAAAGTTTTTGAAAAACTTGATTTTCCTTCATACCATCGGATCCCAGCAAAACCAAACATATAGGATTACATAAAGATGATCTTGATCATGTAGGGCAGCTCACAAGATCGATACATGAAGCACAAGGTGTAGAAGACAACCATCTAGCTACTGTTGTGGACCCATAGTCCAGGGATGAACTACTCGCGCATCACTTCGGACGCGGGCATGGCGATGTTGATGCCTCCGGCGATGATTTCCCCCCTCCGGTAGGGTGCCGGGAAGAGCTTCAGAACCCCCCTATATGGGTTCGGTGATGGCGGCCGCGATGAAACTTTTCGTGGATGAAGGCTCGGGTATCTAGGGTTTTCCTGAGAAGGTGTATAAATAGGCGGAGGAATTAGGTCGGTGGGGCGCCTGGTGGGCCCAGACCTAACCTAGGCACGGGCCAGGTCCAGGCCGCGCCTAGGTGTGGTCTGGCCACCCTACTGCGCCTCTTCGACCCCCTCTGGACTTCGTCTTCGTTTCGGTAAAATATTGACTTCGGTTTTTATTTCGTCCAATTCCGAGAATATTCCTGAACAACTTTTCTGAAATACAAAAACAGCAGAAAACATGGAACTGGCACGGTGGCATCTTGTTAATAGGTTAGTGCCGGAAATCATGTAAAAGTGCAACGAAGTGTAAACAAAACATATATGAATTGGTGTAAAACAAGCATGGAGCATAAAAATTATAGATACGTTTGAGACGTATCACCGACCCAGCTCAAGTCCGATTGAGCGAGGCGTGGGTTGCCGAGCGGACATGGATTTTCCTTGGGAAGTTCCAACGTGGGCCAGCATTGGATGCTGCTGGAGGGGACGCTGCCTTGAAGAAGGAAGGCTCTAGAGCTGAATGCTCTGGTAGCAGCGAATCTGATGAGCTAGGATCCGATGAGTCGGGATCCGAGAATAGCAGTGACTCCAGCGAGACTGCTTCTGGCAATAGCGACTCTGCGTCCCGAGCGACAATCCTTCTTCTGCTTGCACTAGATTCTCCTTTGCGTTAAGAACGCGTTTTAGTGCCGTTCCCTTAGCCTTTTTGTATTCATAACTATAGGGACTTAGTGGCGTATACTATGTCTTGTAATGATACTCCTTGGTCCCTCTAAGAGGCGTCCGCAAGATGATCATGTAGGCTCCTTAGCAGGGCTTCGCCTATTCTGGATAGGAATTTCCTGCAAAAAACCGTCTTGTATGTGTGTTCTTGTTGGTTCCTCGAGGAGGCAACCGTAAGACTTTTCGTGTAGGCTCTGAACGTGTTCCTTGTTAGTTCCCCGGGGAGGTAACTATAAGCCTTTCACGTGAGGGGTGTCATGTATGCCTGTTCTTGTTGGTTCCTCGAGGAGGTAACCGTAAGACTTTACATGTCGGCTCTAAACGTGACTCCTTGTTGGTCCCTCGAGGAGGCGACTGTAAGGTTTTCACGCGAGGGGTGTCCTTTATTCCTGTTCTTGTTGGTTCCTCGAGGAGGTAACGGTAAGACTTTACATGTAGGCTCTGAACGTGACTCCTTGTTTGTCCCTCGAGGAGGCGACCATAAGGTTTGCACGCGAGGGGTGTCCTGCATGCGTTCTCTTGATGGTTCCTGGAGGAGGCGACCATAAGATTCACATGTAGCCTCTGATGTGTGTCCTTGTAAGTCCCTCGGGGAGGTGACCGTAAGGTTTGCACATGTATAAGAGTTATCGTGTCAGCGGATTCTGTTGGTTCCTCGGGGAGGTAACCATAGACCTACGCCTTAGGCTTTACCGCGACTCCTTGTTGGTTCCTCGCGGAGGCAACCGTAAGGTTCTGCGCGTTGTGTTGCTCGTGCGATGTATTCCTCGAGTGTGTTATCATGCGAGGAGATCAGATACCCAGTGACTTGGTGAGGTGGCTTAGTGCGGGTAGTGATACGTCCCAAACGTATCTATAATTTTTGATGCTCCGTGCTTATTTTGTTACAATTCTTATATGTTTTATGTGCACTTTTCCACACTTTTTAGCATTTTTTGGGACTAACCTATTAATGCAGCGTCAGTTCTTGTTTTCTGATGTTTTTGTGTTTCAGAGAAAAGTGTGGTGACCCGGCATACCACTGCATGGTGTAGTATGCAAGTCTGATATAACACCAATGAAACACCGTTCCACGGGTATTATATCGCTCAGAGTGGTACAACAGAAACATATGCGGGTCCAAGGCATGTCTATAGAATTACAACACTGACTCTATTACATAAGATCATCACAACCTCCTACTTTACAATGAGGTAAAGTTACAAATAAACTCCAGAAGAACGACCCGTAGTCTAGTCCTATCACGAACTCTATTGGTAGAGTATTTGACTAGCTATAGAGGCTAAGAATAGATTCTAGCTAAGTAGGAGCTAAGTTTAGGAAGTTAGTTCCCTTCTAGGGCTATACTAGGTTTTCTCCTTGTTGGATGTGGTATCTGACTCCTCTGACAGGGTCCTGTCTCTTGAAGTAGTTGTTGATTCCTCGGTCTTCGAGTTGCACTGTAGATCCTCCTTCGATGCCTCCATATCTAAGCAGGGGATTTAAGAGTGGGATGAGTACGAGCGTACTCAACAAGTTCATTATAGGAAAGAGGTGTTTAATGCACTAGCTACGGCATTAGACCAGAAAGTCTAATACCCATGCAAGTTTTCATAACCATTTCTTCAAAAGGTTGCTTTTATTCAGAAGAACTATGTCCGTCAGCCTTCACCGGTTTACTAGAACTTCATGGAGCTCCTTTCCGGCAGCGTTCGCAGTTCCATATCCCGGAACAGGGAGTGACAGGTCACGGTTCTTTACACTCTGCAGAGGTGTGTTGCTTTACCCATAAGAGATCTTAACCTTGGTGCCAACCAAGCTGCAGGCTTGTCCACACTTCCTATGGTGTGAGGCCCGGTATAAGGTCATAGCCAATCATATTCCTCCGCTACCTCATACACCCACCCGTTGATGCAAACTCCGACCCTGGGTCCTCGCCGGTGCTCTTATACCAATTAAGGACGGCCCCCGACCACGACAACAGTTCAGGTCTCTACCATGAACTCCTTCGCCGGCAGCTGCAACCCATCATAGACCGCAATTACCGTGGGGACTTCATCGGGACCCCCACCCTACCACTTGTCCTCTCTTGGATCAAGGGTACCACTTGTCCTCTCTTGGATCAAGGTCTACGGTAAAGCGCATCCGTTGATGTACAAGAGGTGGAAATACAATTGACTATTCCGTCCCACTCCAGATCTTATGGTTAACACGGGTATTACGGCACAAGAATCACTGGCGACATTTGTTGTTTAATCCTAGATGGATATAAACCCTTGCAATGGAACCTCCACCATATCAACACAATCCATGGTTCCATTGCCCACCACATAGTCATATTCATAGTTATGAAAGTAGTGGTTTTTGGTTTTTATGCAATAGTGATAATCATAGTACTTTGCAAGTAATTTGATAAAGATACTCAAATGACATGAGCAAGTGATGAACTTGCCTTTCTTGACTGCAAGATTATGCAGGCAAGGTCTTCGATACGCGATAACTCCAAATTCTGAAATAGCATCATCGTCCGGACGATGTTTAAAAGATTGGCAAGGATGCAATAATGCATAAGTATGAGATGCAATCGCTCTAAGCGTGACCTAACCCCGATGATTTAGGATTAGTGAGTGGTAATGATTAGTTCAGGGTGTGTTGCATTTTTAGAGTGATTCACAAACAAGGTTCTTTATTCAGAGTTGTGTTGTTTTTTTAGAATCATAGGCAGGTGGTAAAATGCATAGTAACAATCATACACACCCAGGAATAGTAGTTATATAATAAGTAAAGAGCAGTTTGTCACTTTTAAGTCCTATAGTGCATGGTTGATGATTACTTATTATATCATTCAAAAGAATAACTTTTGAAGAACATGTTCTTTAATAAAGAACAAGTATGATAATTAGGTTGGTGGGGTTCTATGGTTGACTATGGTTTCATCTAGTTTCTGGAGTAAGTATTAGATGGATCCCAACAGAGTTGGATTCATCAGCAACTAGGCTTGAATGGTTTTACTTAAGCATGAGCAACTTAAGCAATTAATTATACATGGTTTCTATCATGGTGGGTTCATCTTGCTGTTGATAGCTATCTAGGGTTTATATGTCCTATAAGGCAGGGTTGATGGCTATTCTTTATTTTCTTCAAAAGAGTAACTTTTGAAGAACATACTTCTTAAATAATAAGAAGTATCTCAATTAGAGTTGAGGTTGACTAGGGTTTGTTGTTGGATCCACTAAGTAAGGAATGATTGGCTCCTAAATAGGATGGTTCATAATTATGAAGTATTTGTAGGGTTCAGTGGACTATGATTATGTAATGATAAGTATTGGGCATAGATGCTATTGGAGTTCATCACAATGGTGTGATGCTAGGCATGGTTAATTAAGGTTGATATCTCTAAGCATAGGAACTAGGGTTTAAACTTGGTTGACCCTATTTGATCATCTAGGTTTTGTAAGCATGATCACATGTTGCACATAACTAGGGTTTTAGAGTTGAAAACAATTTAGGATGGTTACATAAAATAGTGAGATCAAGGTTCTACTCATATTAGAACTAGGTTTCTAATTGTGATATCATTCTTAAATTAGTAATTGGTCATAGATTTTAATTTATTAACAACTTTGAAATAGAAATAATAATGGATTTAACATTCTATTATAAAAGACTTAAATAAAATATGATAAATACTATTAGGGTTTAGGGTTTTTAATTAATGGTTGAAGTAATGATCAATTATGATTTTCATATGATTAAACATAACCATCAAGAAATATATTTTTTTATGGCATTTTAATGCAAAGTAATATTTAATATTTTCTTTATGTGAAAATATAAACAAGAAAATTATATGTGTAGTATTTAGGTTTTAATGGTTCAATTAGAGGCAACTCCAAATTATTGTTCCTTTAGTTTAAAGTATTTGTTTTATATTATTATTATAGGGTTAATCTTCTGTTACCCACTTTTAATTATTGTATGTTATTTAATTAATTTAAAATGATAAAAACTTCACACAAAAAGAAAAGAAAACAAAATAGACCAGATGGCCCATTGGTTTGGCCCAATGGCCTGGTCCAACCGAGTTGGCCTGGTCGGCTTGGTTGAAGACCACGACCCGACCCAACCCTCTCACGCTCACCTCTCACCCACGCATGCACACGACGACTCCGCGTGACCCTCTGCTGGCTCTCCGATGTGCTCCTCCGGCACCGCTCCGGCCAGCCGACAGCCAACCCCCGACGCCTCTGCTCACGGACTAGGTTTCGCCGTACTCTCCTCTTTATCCTCCACCAACTCCCGCTCACTGAGACGCCGCCGACACCCACGCTCGCCCCCAAAGCTCCGCCGTGCCGCCGCTGGTGCCCGGCTGCTCCCGGCCCTCTCCAGCTCCTGCGAGTTAGGGCTTTGGTCCGCCTCACTGCTCTCTACTACCTCCTCCAGGTCGATTTAATCCTCGCCGTCTCTCTTGCCCGCCCCCAACCTGGAACCCTAGCGGTCGCTGGTGGCTTGTCTGGCCGCCACCGGCCTACTCCAGCCATCGCCGACCTTGCCGGACGTCGCGGGCAGCGGTCAAAGCTCCGCCCTGATGTTCACCGCTTACATGCCTGCAGCAAACCCCCACCCTTGCAGTTCTGGCTGTCACCAGTCTCCTCCCCCGACGCTACTTCCTGGCTTGGCTTCGCCACAGACCTCCATGCCACCTATCGCTAGCTGCCTCGACTATTACTATTCGACGCCGGCTGGACGGCATCCTCTGCAACCCCGGCGTCATCGATCCGCGGCTATTGTTTGCTGTACTGGTATTTGTGAGAGTTTGTGGCGGTGGGAATGGCATGGTGGTGGTGTACTGGTGGTGCGGTGACTACTTCATCCTCGATGCCGGCGGGATGGTGCCGTGGACGCAACCCCGGCGTCGGCCATTTCCTCCATTCGTCTACACTGCTGTGAGCTATTCCCCTCTCTCCCTATCTCTCTGTATTCTCTATGGCTATGAATTTGTCGGCCAAGAACTTGCGGGTATTTAAACTGGTTGTTGTATGTTAATAGTGGTCATTATATGATACTACTGTTAGATAATTCTAGTGTCTTGTGCTTGATCCAAGGCCTCAACTTGGATAAGTGAATCACCCCAGCATGTGTAGTTATGTCTCAGAATGACCTGTGCTTTATATTGATACTACTGTCTATGATTAAAGGATTATGTCAGGCATGATATTTGATTGTAGCTGTCCAATATGACAGTGAATAAATGTTAGCAATGATTCCTAGTTGGAGTAACTAGGAAAATGATTTGAATTTATTTGGTATGAATTGCAAGTGCGGCTACTTGTTGGAGTTGTACTGTCCACATGATAGTGGTTAATTGGAGAAATTCAGTTATATTTTGGTGTACCTTATTGGTGAGTACCAATATACAGAATGCAACTAGTGTTGCCTGCAATTGATGAGTTGCTGGATGGGTTACTTGTGAGCTTATACTCCTGTTTATAATGCTCTTGCTGCTGTTGAGGATTACTAGATCATGTGCATGCATGATCCAGTCATGTGTTTGTGGGATTTGGAAATAGAGCAGCAGTAGGTGGCCTTAACTGGTTGCCACAGCTGACTACTAAAAATATGATAGATTCAAATAGGAACTTTTAGTTTCCTGAACTTGAAACTGATGGTACAGTCTCAAGTTTCTTTTTGGTAGCTTTTTTTTATATAAAGTTTTCCCTGTGCCTATCTTGCTAAATGAACTATGCTGTGGTACCTTGTTAAAGAGGATGCATAGCTGATGGTTTTGTTTATCAGGACTGTGTGCTGGACAAGCTTTAATAGGATTAAAGTTGCCAAGGATCTCGAGACCGATCCGAATGATGTTAAAATCATCTCAAATGATTTCTGTTTGATAAGTCATTTAGATTGGATACTATGATGCTTTTGTAAATGGGTTCACTAGATGCATCTCATGATTGGTGGTATACCTCTTTCCAGCTTCTTGATCTAGATTGGCTTGTTGTTGATGATCTTGCTAATCTTCTGGCTTGTTGGATCTTCACCTCCTTGAGTTAAACCTGCTTCTCCTGGCTTCTGCTATATCATCAAGACCTCATATCTTATTTTGATTTATGATTTGGCTAAGCTCTTAATGATTCACTGGAGGATTTCCTGATGGTTAACTAGGATTGTGGATGAAGAACAATTAATGTTCTTGGTGCTTTTCTTGGCCTGGTCGATGGATTGGGTAGATGTGTGGTGCTTAGGCAATGGTGTGCTGCAAGTAATAGGCTAATATACCCTGCTCTCTTGATGTCCTTGGTTGACAAAGACACACATGCACCTATGTGTGAGCTGCACGTTCACTGCTGCCGAAACTGACTTGGTTCAGCTCCCCTTAGAGATAAGCTTGGCAGGGGAAAATATCTACCCTCTCCATTTCTCTTTATTTTTGACATAGCCACTTGGCTTTACTTCTATTTTGTGTTTTCTTTGTTTGTTTTGCAGGTTCAAGACAAAAGAAGAACAGAAGATATTTAGATAGGATTAGCTTAGTTTTCCTTTCTGTATTTTATTCTTGTAATATTTGTAAGTTGTATTAATATTGGATATTGTAATGACTTTGTAAATGTGTATTCGATTAATAAAATGTAATTTCCCTATTCTTAATTCAACATTGTTTGAATTATAATTGGAAAGTTATAATCTGAATTCAAATTTGAATTCAGATACTTATTTGAATTTCTTTTTATTTTTTATTGTATATGATTGTTTGGAACCCAAATTCCAATTATTGTTGGCATAGTTGTCATTTATATTTGAGTCAAGTTTCACTTGCCTTTCTCACAACTTCTGAAATCAACAAAGGTCATGTCAAAGTTTATCGCACTCGTGTCGCTGACCTTAGTCAATTCCCATCAACACAAGCGAAACCTTGATCTCTTTGTGTTTTAAATAAAAGCGCGAAAATTCCCCGGATTTTCTATGCATGAATGCAATGCACACATCTGTTTCCTCTCTTTTTGTAACCCCCAATCCTGGGATATTACAGTCTTTCCCCCTTAAACTAAACTTCATCCTCGAAGTTTGAACTCTCTCACGTTTTCGGAGTGTGCATCTGACTTATGCAGACTACGACTTCTCTCGAACTCCGTGGTGATCTCACTAGATATAATTGAATATATCCCTTGTCCAGATTCTTCCTTGAATCCATTAGGTTTTGTCTTACTTGAGCTTTCATACTTCTGAGTAAATATTACTCACTTTCTCAAGTTATAGTCAACTTCTTACTTCCTCGAGGTATAAATCTCGGCTTCTGGTCTGACATCCTTCTGAAAGTAGTGTTCGATAATCTTATGAAAATAAGATCGAACCTTCTCTCAGTTCAGACCTTCATCAACTATCTTGCTCAAAGTATTGATTCATATTGGATCCAACTGATCCCTCGCTCTTCCCCTTAGGGATGTCCTAATGGTTTCTAAGCTTATCTTCTCCAACCAACTAGCTCCTTGGTTAGGCTATATGTCTTTTCCTCGGCTTTCTATCGTACTTTTCTAGGGTATCCTATTTGGATTGATTGTGTACCCACATGGCCGTGAATACCAGTACGCTATGTTAGTTGGTTATGCAACTATGGTTATTCCAACTTTACACAGGACAAGTGTGTTGCCCATGAAAGCTTGAGCAATTTAAAGATATTATTCTGCAACAAATATTGTGCTAAATGAAGAAGTTGTTTCAACATACTGATTGGGTCAGAATAAGTATGGTCAAAGTCCTATGCATCCGTCCTTGTGCTCCATCCACTTCCTTGTTCGAACTTCTTAGATGATGAGCTCCCCCGGTGATTTGAAATTTGGTTCATTGCTTCATTTGATCTTCGTACCAAATATGGATCCGGGCATTCTGATTTCATATGACCTAGTTGTCCACATCCAAAACAGGTAATATCCTGTTGCGTGCAATCCTTGGCATAGTGACCTTTCCTTGCACAGTTATGGCATCGAACTTGACTATAAAACGGTGTGATTGTCTCATCTCTAGTTTGGAAATTCATCTCTGACTGAGTTTGTTGTATCTGAATTGGTTGTGGTTCCAACCTGGCCTTCCGTTTTCTTTCATTCTTCACTTCTTCATAATCATTCTCCAAAGTAATTGCAGTATCCACTAGCTCGTGGAACCTTGTGCATTTGGTTAGATTCAACTGCATTTTCAGGAATGGATTCATCCCTTTTAAGAACCTTTTTATCCTTTTCTCCTCTGTGTTCACATCCTCTGCTGCATAACGTGATAAACGATCAAACTCTACTAGATAATTCCATACCGACAAGTCATTCTGCTTCAAGGTCTCAAACTCTCTTCTCTTTAGTTCCATGATACTTTCAGGAACCTGGGGAACTTCTTCTTAAACTCGTCCCACGTGAAAACATGTCCTGAAGGTTGAATTAGAATCATGTTATCCCACCATAACGCTGCTAGTCCTGATAGTAGATAGGTGGCATATCTAACCTTCTCTTCATCATTACACCGAACTGTATTTAATTTCCGCTCCGTGTCCCTCAACCAATCATCCGCATCCATAGGTTCTGGTGCGGTAGCAAAAGTTAGTGGATTGGTTTGTAGGAATTCCGTAAGACTCACTCCTTTTGGCCCTCCATTTCTGATACCTCCATTATTCTCACGTATCAAACGACTGAAAAATTCATTTTGTTGTGCTAAGTTTGCTGCTCTATCCTCAGCCATCCTTTCCATGTGCTCAAAGAATTCTTGCCCAAGCAGTAAAGGGGTTGATGTTGACGATCTAGTGGCGGAGAATGCCTCTTCCATCCGCTTAGCTTCTCTTTCCTGACCTTCTTTTGCTTCCCTCTCTTCATGAGTCGTTACTATTTCCTCAGTTGGTTGGTAACTCGTCTCTCCCTCACGCGATCCCATTTACCCTCTAGACCTGTAACATCAAGAAAGAACTCAATGATGCAACATGCATTTGCACACCAAGGTCAAACTTCATGCACAGATCTAGTCAATCAATGAAAATCCAATAAAAATCCAAGAAGATTCAGCTTTGTGCTCATAATACACACCATCATAAGCCTGAATAATGATAGTTGAGTAAGACATCTCTAAACATCAGGCTGAGATGTGTAGTATATAACACCACATAAGATAGGTTTGTATCGTGATACTTAGCACGAATATATGGAAGTCTACTATTTTTCTCAACCTTTACCTTAATTGCACAATTGCAATAAGATAAACTTGAAACAAGGTGGTCTAGGATAGTTAAGGTTAACCTAATCTTCTTTGGAATTACTAACTTAGCTTTCATTATGTTGAGGACTACTTCATATGGTATATCTTCTAGCATAGTTATTCTAAACACATAACTATTGGACTATAGCTCCTATACTTCCAAGTGTTTCTATTGTAAGACTATGGTCATGATGTGCTTGGCACACTTCTTATTGTTTTGGAACACAATTCTTACACCATTTGTTTAGCACTTGGCTTCTTATTATACTCCTCCTAAATACTTTAGATGTTCTACTTCATCACATAATGACTCTCAAGTGAATCATATATGATTAGCAGCTCTACCATGTAGGTAGACATATATTATTCCTATCACTCTTCCTTATCTTCCATGATTGACTCATCATGGTCTATACTACCTCATATCACTTGTTTTTATCGCTTACTATCAGTGGTTTCACATGTCTAAATAATTTTTGCTTACTCATTACTTATTTGGGTCTACATCTTCTATTAGGATATCTTAATTATCTTCATCACTTGATATTACTCCTATTACAGGTCTGGATATCTTACTTAAATATAACATGTGTTGGTACACATCTTCCAATAGGATAACTTCCTTATGGTTGTATCCTCTCTTTGGACTACCATGTATTGTATACCAACTGTGATCTACTCATCTATTGTTTTAAGGACTTATTGATGTGCTACATGTTTTGGATTAGCTAACTAACTTCACTTTATCTTGGTAAGTTAGGTAAAAAGAAATGCTGACTCAAGTGTGTCAGGATTATTCTCAAGTGAATATCCATCTCAAGTCATAAGAAGTATTTGGTTTACCTAGGACAACTTCCTATAGACACTACCAATCCTATAGGTCTCCTTTAAAGGGTTTTAATCCTAGGGTCAAAGCATTTGCTCTGATACCAACTGTGGTGACCCGGCATACCACTGCATGGTGTAGTATGCAAGTCTGATATAACACCAATGAAACACCGTTCCACGGGTATTATATCGCTCAGAGTGGTACAACAGAAACATATGCGGGTCCAAGGCATGTCTATAGAATTACAACACTGACTCTATTACATAAGATCATCACAACCTCCTACTTTACAATGAGGTAAAGTTACAAATAAACTCCAGAAGAACGACCCGTAGTCTAGTCCTATCACGAACTCTATTGGTAGAGTATTTGACTAGCTATAGAGGCTAAGAATAGATTCTAGCTAAGTAGGAGCTAAGTTTAGGAAGTTAGTTCCCTTCTAGGGCTATACTAGGTTTTCTCCTTGTTGGATGTGGTATCTGACTCCTCTGACAGGGTCCTGTCTCTTGAAGTAGTTGTTGATTCCTCGGTCTTCGAGTTGCACTGTAGATCCTCCTTCGATGCCTCCATATCTAAGCAGGGGATTTAAGAGTGGGATGAGTACGAGCGTACTCAACAAGTTCATTATAGGAAAGAGGTGTTTAATGCACTAGCTACGGCATTAGACCAGAAAGTCTAATACCCATGCAAGTTTTCATAACCATTTCTTCAAAAGGTTGCTTTTATTCAGAAGAACTATGTCCGTCAGCCTTCACCGGTTTACTAGAACTTCATGGAGCTCCTTTCCGGCAGCGTTCGCGATTCCATATCCTGAACAGGGAGTGACAGTCACGGTTCTTTACACTCTGCAGAGGTGTGTTGCTTTACCCATAAGAGATCTTAACCTTGGTGCCAACCAAGCTGCAGGCTTGTCCACACTTCCTATGGTGTGAGGCCCGGTATAAGGTCATAGCCAATCATATTCCTCCGCTACCTCATACACCCACCCGTTGATGCAAACTCCGACCCTGGGTCCTCGCCGGTGCTCTTATACCAATTAAGGACGGCCCCCGACCACGACAACAGTTCAGGTCTCTACCATGAACTCCTTCGCCGGCAGCTGCAACCCATCATAGACCGCAATTACCGTGGGGACTTCATCGGGACCCCCACCCTACCACTTGTCCTCTCTTGGATCAAGGGTACCACTTGTCCTCTCTTGGATCAAGGTCTACGGTAAAGCGCATCCGTTGATGTACAAGAGGTGGAAATACAATTGACTATTCCGTCCCACTCCAGATCTTATGGTTAACACGGGTATTACGGCACAAGAATCATCAAGACATTTTTTGTTTAATCCTAGATGGATATAAACCCTTGCAATGGAACCTCCACCATATCAACACAATCCATGGTTCCATTGCCCACCACATAGTCATATTCATAGTTATGAAAGTAGTGGTTTTTGGTTTTTATGCAATAGTGATAATCATAGTACTTTGCAAGTAATTTGATAAAGATACTCAAATGACATGAGCAAGTGATGAACTTGCCTTTCTTGACTGCAAGATTATGCAGGCAAGGTCTTCGATACGCGATAACTCCAAATTCTGAAATAGCATCATCGTCCGGTAAGGACGATGTTTAAAAGATTGGCAAGGATGCAATAATGCATAAGTATGAGATGCAATCGCTCTAAGCGTGACCTAACCCCGATGATTTAGGATTAGTGAGTGGTAATGATTAGTTCAGGGTGTGTTGCATTTTTAGAGTGATTCACAAACAAGGTTCTTTATTCAGAGTTGTGTTGTTTTTTTAGAATCATAGGCAGGTGGTAAAATGCATAGTAACAATCATACACACCCAGGAATAGTAGTTATATAATAAGTAAAGAGCAGTTTGTCACTTTTAAGTCCTATAGTGCATGGTTGATGATTACTTATTATATCATTCAAAAGAATAACTTTTGAAGAACATGTTCTTTAATAAAGAACAAGTATGATAATTAGGTTGGTGGGGTTCTATGGTTGACTATGGTTTCATCTAGTTTCGGAGTAAGTATTAGATGGATCCCAACAGAGTTGGATTCATCAAGAACTAGGCTTGAATGGTTTTACTTAAGCATGAGCAACTTAAGCAATTAATTATACATGGTTTCTATCATGGTGGGTTCATCTTGCTGTTGATAGCTATCTAGGGTTTATATGTCCTATAAGGCAGGGTTGATGGCTATTCTTTATTTTCTTCAAAAGAGTAACTTTTGAAGAACATACTTCTTAAATAATAAGAAGTATCTCAATTAGAGTTGAGGTTGACTAGGGTTTGTTGTTGGATCCACTAAGTAAGGAATGATTGGCTCCTAAATAGGATGGTTCATAATTATGAAGTATTTGTAGGGTTCAGTGGACTATGATTATGTAATGATAAGTATTGGGCATAGATGCTATTGGAGTTCATCACAATGGTGTGATGCTAGGCATGGTTAATTAAGGTTGATATCTCTAAGCATAGGAACTAGGGTTTAAACTTGGTTGACCCTATTTGATCATCTAGGTTTTGTAAGCATGATCACATGTTGCACATAACTAGGGTTTTAGAGTTGAAAACAATTTAGGATGGTTACATAAAATAGTGAGATCAAGGTTCTACTCATATTAGAACTAGGTTTCTAATTGTGATATCATTCTTAAATTAGTAATTGGTCATAGATTTTAATTTATTAACAACTTTGAAATAGAAATAATAATGGATTTAACATTCTATTATAAAAGACTTAAATAAAATATGATAAATACTATTAGGGTTTAGGGTTTTTAATTAATGGTTGAAGTAATGATCAATTATGATTTTCATATGATTAAACATAACCATCAAGAAATATATTTTTTTATGGCATTTTAATGCAAAGTAATATTTAATATTTTCTTTATGTGAAAATATAAACAAGAAAATTATATGTGTAGTATTTAGGTTTTAATGGTTCAATTAGAGGCAACTCCAAATTATTGTTCCTTTAGTTTAAAGTATTTGTTTTATATTATTATTATAGGGTTAATCTTCTGTTACCCACTTTTAATTATTGTATGTTATTTAATTAATTTAAAATGATAAAAACTTCACACAAAAAGAAAAGAAAACAAAATAGACCAGATGGCCCATTGGTTTGGCCCAATGGCCTGGTCCAACCGAGTTGGCCTGGTCGGCTTGGTTGAAGACCACGACCCGACCCAACCCTCTCACGCTCACCTCTCACCCACGCACTCACACGACGACTCCGCGGGACCCTCGGCGGGCTCTCCGATGTGCTCCTCCGGCGCCGCTCCGCCCAGCCGACAGCCAACCCCGACGCCTCTGCTCACGGACTAGGTTTCGCCGTACTCTCCTCTTTATCCTCCACCAACTCCCGCTCACTGAGACGCCGCCGACACCCACGCTCGCCCCCAAAGCTCCGCCGTGCCGCCGCTGGTGCCCGGCTGCTCCCGGCCCTCTCCAGCTCCTGCGAGTTAGGGCTTTGGTCCGCCTCACTGCTCTCTACTACCTCCTCCAGGTCGATTTAATCCTCGCCGTCTCTCTTGCCCGCCCCCAACCTGGAACCCTAGCGGTCGCTGGTGGCTTGTCCGGCCGCCACCGGCCTACTCCAGCCATCGCCGACCTTGCCGGACGTCGCGGGCAGCGGTCAAAGCTCCGCCCGATGTTCACCGCTTACATGCTCGCAGCAAACCCCCACCCTTGCGATTCGTTGTCACCGCCTCCTCCCCCGACGCTACTTCCCGGCTTGGCTTCGCCACGCACCTCCATGCCACCTATCGCTAGCTGCCTCGACTATTACTATTCGACGCCGGCTGGACGGCATCCTCTCGCAACCCCGGCGTCATCGATCCGCGGCTATTGTTTGTCAGACCGGTATTTGTGAGAGTTTGTGGCGGTGGGAATGGCATGGTGGTGGTGTACTGGTGGTGCGGTGACTACTTCATCCTCGATGCCGGCGGGATGGTGCCGTGGACGCAACCCGGCGTCGGCCATTTCCTCCATTCGTCTACACCGCTGTGAGCTATTCCCCTCTCTCCCTATCTCTCGTATTCTCTATGGCTATGAATTTGTCGGCCAAGAACTTGCGGGTATTTAAACTGGTTGTTGTATGTTAATAGTGGTCATTATATGATACTACTGTTAGATAATTCTAGTGTCTTGTGCTTGATCCAAGGCCTCAACTTGGATAAGTGAATCACCCCAAAGATGTGTAGTTATGTCTGTAATGACCGTGCTTTATATTGATACTACTGTCTATGATTAAAGGATTATGTGCTGGCATGATATTTGATTGTAGCTGTCCAATATGACAGTGAATAAATGTTAGCAATGATTCCTAGTTGGAGTAACTAGGAAAATGATTTGAATTTATTTGGTATGAATTGCAAGTGCGGCTACTTGTTGGAGTTGTACTGTCCACATGATAGTGGTTAATTGGAGAAATTCAGTTATATTTTGGTGTACCTTATTGGTGAGTACCAATATACAGAATGCAACTAGTGTTGCCTGCAATTGATGAGTTGCTGGATGGGTTACTTGTGAGCTTATACTCCTGTTTATAATGCTCTTGTCATTGTTGAGGATTACTAGATCATGTGCATGCATGATCCAGTCATGTGTTTGTGGGATTTGGAAATAGAGCAGCAAGAGGTGGCCTTAACTGGTTGCCACAATGACTACTAAAAATATGATAGATTCAAATAGGAACTTTTAGTTTCCTGAACTTGAAACTGATGGTACAGTCTCAAGTTTCTTTTTGGTAGCTTTTTTTTTATATAAAGTTTTCCCTGTGCCTATCTTGCTAAATGAACTATGCTGTGGTACCTTGTTAAAGAGGATGCATAGCTGATGGTTTTGTTTATCAAGACTGTGTGCTGGACAAGCTTTAATAGGATTAAAGTTGCCAAGGATCTCGAGACTGGATCCAAATGATGTTAAAATCATCTCAAATGATTTCTGTTTGATAAGTCATTTAGATTGGATACTATGATGCTTTTGTAAATGGGTTCACTAGATGCATCTCATGATTGGTGGTATACCTCTTTCCAGCTTCTTGATCTAGATTGGCTTGTTGTTGATGATCTTGCTAATCTTCTGGCTTGTTGGATCTTCACCTCCTTGAGTTAAACCTGCTTCTCAGCTTCTGCTATATCATCAAGACCTCATATCTTATTTTGATTTATGATTTGGCTAAGCTCTTAATGATTCACTGGAGGATTTCCTGATGGTTAACTAGGATTGTGGATGAAGAACAATTAATGTTCTTGGTGCTTTTCTTGGCCTGGTCGATGGATTGGGTAGATGTGTGGTGCTTAGGCAATGGTGTGCTGCAAGTAATAGGCTAATATACCCTGCTCTCTTGATGTCCTTGGTTGACAGCACACACATGCAGACCTATGTGTGAGCTGCCTGCTTCACTGCTGCCGAAACTTACTTGGTTCAGCTCCCCTTAGAGATAAGCTTGGCAGGGGAAAATATCTACCCTCTCCATTTCTCTTTATTTTTGACATAGCCACTTGGCTTTACTTCTATTTTGTGTTTTCTTTGTTTGTTTTGCAGGTTCAAGACAAAAGAAGAACAGAAGATATTTAGATAGGATTAGCTTAGTTTTCCTTTCTGTATTTTATTCTTGTAATATTTGTAAGTTGTATTAATATTGGATATTGTAATGACTTTGTAAATGTGTATTCGATTAATAAAATGTAATTTCCCTATTCTTAATTCAACATTGTTTGAATTATAATTGGAAAGTTATAATCTGAATTCAAATTTGAATTCAGATACTTATTTGAATTTCTTTTTATTTTTTATTGTATATGATTGTTTGGAACCCAAATTCCAATTAATGTTGGCATAGTTGTCATTTATATTTGAGTCAAGTTTCACTTGCCTTTCTCACAACTTCTGAAATCAACAAAGGTCATGTCAAAGTTTATCGCACTCGTGTCGCTGACCTTAGTCAATTCCCATCAACACAAGCGAAACCTTGATCTCTTTGTGTTTTAAATAAAAGCGCGAAAATTCCCCGGATTTTCTATGCATGAATGCAATGCACACATCTGTTTCCTCTCTTTTTGTAACCCCCAATCCTGGGATATTACAAAAAGTTTCTCGGAATTGGACGAAACAAAAGCCCAGAGTCTTATTTTTTCCGGGACGAAGACGGAGCAAGAAGGACACGCGCAGGAGAGCTTCCACGTGGCAGTACATAGGGCAGGCGCAGCCCCACCCTTGGCCGCGCCTGGCCCATGTACTGGCGCCTTGTCGCCTCGTTTGCTCCGCCCTTCCGCCTTTTTATTCCTCGTATCGGGAAAACCCCTGGGACCAGAGCCTCCATCCATGAAAAGTTATGATGCTGTCGTCAACCGAAACCCTAGTTCGGGAGGGTTCTGCAGTCCATCCCGGCACCCTGCCGGAGAGGGAAATCACCGCCGAAGGCCTCTACATCGCCATGTATTCATCTGAGGTGATGCGTGAGTAGTTCTCCACGGGACCATGGGTCCATAGCGGTAGCTAGATGGTTGTCCTCTCCTTGTTGTGCTTCATGTATAGATCTTGTGAGCTGCCTAACATGATCAAGACCATCTATTTGTAATTACTACATGTTGGTTTGATGTGGATCCGATTTATAGAGAGGTTGATTTGGTTGAGATTATGTATTATGTTATTATGATCTTGCATGCTCTTCGTTTCTAATAGATGCTCTGGCCAAGTAGATGCTAGCGACTCCAAGAGGGAGTATTTATGCTCGATAGTGGGTTCATGCCTCTATTTAACCATGGGAAGTGACCTTGTTCTCTACGGTTGTAGATGTGCTGTTGCTACTAGGGAGAAAATAGGGGTGTTCTATTCAAAGGTAGTTTCATCGTTTACTTTACACACATTGCTTAAAGCGAAAGTCCGTTGCTTGCAACTTAATACTGGAGGGTGTCGCGGATGCAATCCTGAAGGTGGATTATTAGTCATAGATGCAGTTGGATTACGGTCTATGTATATTGTTGTAATGCCCGCATACTTTCATAGCATGTATTCTGCACCAACCATTAGCGTAGAATCTCTGTTTGTCAACTGCCCATATGTAATTTGTTTACCCAGCGTATTTATTTTATTGGGGAGGCGACTCTAGTGAACTGTGGACCCTGGTCCTTCTTCTTTTAATTGCAATCTTCTACATCATTTTTCTGCTCTGTTCTCTGCAAACAATTCTTCTTCCAAATGGTTCGTTTAATCCTTTGTTTTCAGCAAAACCAGTGAGCTTGACAACCTCGCTGAAAGTTGGTGACAAGGTATTAACTTGGCAATGCCTACGGATTGTAGACTAGGGTTTAGTTGGAAGTAGAGGATAAGTAGATCTCGAGGGTTTCAGCCAAAAAGTACTCGACGACTAAGAAACTAGGGTTATGTTGACAGTAGATTCGATCCTTTCTTTGTCCCTCGACTCCCCCTTATATAGGAGGCGGAGCCGAGGGTATCGTGTTACACAAGATTACAGATTCCGGGAGACTCTCTGAGTTCAGCCCGTAAAGTTACAAATCTCTATATTTCCTAATACAACTCTATCTTTCCTTAACAACTAATTGAGCTTCCGAACTTCATATTCTTCGACCTGTGGGCCTTCAGTAAACCCCGGGTACCATCTTCGGCAGGCCCATTGGGGATGCCTATGTTAGTAGCCCCCGAGATTTTGCTTGAATCGAAGAATCAGGGAAAATCTCTAACTTTATAATCATCATATAACTTCTTCGAGTCATCATATATTTTTAAATAAATAGTCATATATTATACAGGGGATAACAGTAATTGGGGCTAGTTCATCTGACGGATCAGGTACTAGTTAACTGCTCTAGTGGCAATCCGCAAAGACCTACTTCAAGATCACGTCCCCGGACATGATCTCGGGATACTGGCGTAACTCGACATGTGCCGCTTAAGGTCTTACCATATGCCGAGTTCCAGTCATGTTTTATTGGGTACCTAACACGTCCGTTAGGATTTTTCTTCGTATCTGTTGATACGGAAAAAAGTAGCGAACTGTCGTCAGAGACGGTGCCACGCCGCTCAGGACGGATCCGGGGACTTACCTTCGCAGAGTTTTGCGGCATTCGGAGATTATTCGCGACAGAGGCGCTCTGAGAATATATTGTCTAGTGCTTTTTCGGCTGTTGGAATAGCACATTTATTCGAGTCAATGGATGACTAATCTTGCCTTCCCGATGAGAGTATATGGAGAGTTATTTGTATAACTCGAAATATGCTCATTATACTCTTTATAATTTCATCGGGCACGCGAACAGCGTTCCCGATGGGAGTAGCCCCCGAGGCTACAGCCAACGATTTGTACTTGGTTGTAGGCTCAACACTTTAACGCCTTTTGTCGCTATATTGTCATCTTTCTTGAGTTCTTTTATTTTTCTCGGGTGCGCGACCAGCGCTCCCGATGGGAGTAGCCCCCGTGGCTATGGACAAATGCTTGCATTTGATCATAGGCTCTCGCCATTTCTATTTTGCCATACTCGAAATTTCCTTTTTCAAAAGTAGCCCCCAAGCATTTGATCAAAAACTTGTATTTGACCAAAGGCTCTTGAAATTATCATCACTTATATTTTTTCCCCGGCTTCATAGTACCGTTGCCGAGAATTTATTTTGTTAAAGTGACGTCTGTGCTGACGTTGGCCACGACCCCTGTATCCGTTGAGCACGAGTTTGGTCCTGTCACTGACTAGTGGACCCACAATCTGCGGTAGTTTGACACGTTGCGCAAGTGGGGGGCACACGTCCTCCACTTTTTCTAGCACGCGTACTGTAGCGTCTGTCCAGTTCCATCCCTTTGAAAATACATTTTTACCCTTGTAAGCCACGTGTAGAACATCTAGTCCATTATTGGTGCATCCAACGGTGCGTCGATTCAAAAACTTTCTATAAAGTATCATCTTCCTCCTCTGTTCTCCCCTTCGCTGCGCCGCATCTCTGCTTTCTTCCCCAAAATCCTCCATTGCAACCAAATCCTATTGAGCTCAACCGCACTCCCACTCTCGCGTGCGCCATTGTTGATGCCACCGCGGTTGAAGCTCACCAAGCCCACCTCTCCCATGGCGACGGAAGATCTGCAACTTTCCGAGTGGGAGAGATCCTCATAACTTGTCAATGCCTACGGATTGTAGACTAGGGTTTAGTTGGAAGTAGAGGACAAGTAGATCTCGAGGGTTTCAGCCGAAAAGTACTCGACGACTAAGAAACTAGGGTTATGTTGACAGTAGATTCGATCCTTTCTTTGTCCCTCGACTCCCCCTTATATAGGAGGCGGAGCCGAGGGTACCGTGTTACACAAGATTATAGATTTCGGGAGACTCTCTGAGTTCAACCCGTAAAGTTACAAATCTCTATATTTCCTAATACAACTCTATCTTTCCTTAACAACTAATTGGGCTTCCGAACTTCATATTCTTCGACCTCTGGGCCTTCAGTAAACCCCGGGTACCATCTTCGGCAGACCCATTGGGGATGCCTATGTCAGTTGGGAACAAAGTACTTGGTTGTTTGTGTGCAGGTCTCCACATTGCTGCTGACGTCAGCAGTGCGCCGTGCCACGAGTTGGTTCACAACACCTCGGGAGAGAATGTTTTTCTCCTACTGGTCGATAAACCTTGGTTTCTTACTAAGGGAAAACTTCCTGCTGTGCTCATCATACCTTCTTCTTGGGGTTCCACTCAACGTTGCGCATAAATTCTCCTTCATCAACTCCGCGCTCAACAGGTAGCAACCCCACTGCCAGAGCTCGGTACCCAATTATAGGACTGATGGGTTACCCCGACTAAGGCACATTGCCCAGCCCTCGCTCACGCGGTGTACACGATCCTTTTTTCTTTGAATGGAGCCTTAGCGAGTTCCGTTGCAGCCAGTTCGAATTCGGACAGTAGGAGAACTCAGGGAACGCTTTGAGACAAGTGTTTGAATTCCAAGAAGACCAATCCAAAAGACCAGTTGAGATCCTCATAAAGGCTAATATGAAAGACCAGTTTGTGAACTACATAAAGATCAATCTGAGAGACCAGTTTGTGAACTTCATAAAGATCAATCTGAAAGACCAGTCTGCAAACTTCTCGAATACCCATCTGAGAGAAATAGGCGCACAGAGCATTCTTGAAGAATTTGATGGTTGCTTTGCTTTCAACACTGTCACTGACCCTTTCCATAAATAAGCTTGACCTAAGCGCTTTGCAGCCGGCGTGCCCCGTAGGGGGTGGCACAATAAGCCCCAAACTGCGCATGGCCCGGTCATCTTCTGATGTTGTCCTGACAGAGCCTTTGGCTATTCCTTACTAGGTGAGCCGGGAGCGTGTGGGATGCGTGTTGATGGCGCGACTCCCTAGCCCCCGCTTATCCTTGGCGCGCTGGAGATCCTCCTTCCGACTCACCTGGAGGCTGAGTGCCACTAGTATGCTAGGCGGGAGACTTAGACCGGTACCGGCGAATGGGTCCTCCGTAGCGCGAGGGTCCTGACGAACCGTCCTCGCTCTGCACCCGGTTGGCGCAGTCGTGTGCCAGCTCGAGGAGCCTAGCGGCGGTTACCGGCTCCATGGAGAGTGTCAGCTGCTCAATCATCTAAAGGTTGGTGGTACCAAAATGAAATTCATCCACCACTTGCACTTCACTGACCTGAGGCAGCCTGAGGTAGACATCGGTGAAACGCTTCGTGAAGGAATGCATGTGCTCTCCCGGACGGTGCTTCAGAGACCTGAGATCCAGCGGGCGTGAGGTGTGCTCTGGTTTCTCCGTTGAGGTGGAGACTTCTTTCCTTTTGCTGCTCGAGGGCCAGGCGCGTCCAACACCACCGGGCTTCACCTTGACTTTCCCTAGAGAGAGGGGCAAGAAGGGATGCCCGGCAGGCGGAGCGTCCCTCGGTGCAGCATCCTTCGAGCCCCAGCACCTGTCGCAACTTCGGCCATCGCGTGTGCGAGTCCGTAGATGTTAGCCAACCACTGGTCGGAGCTCGTTCCTTCCGGACGAAGCCGGAGCAGCTCCTGCGTCAGCCTCAGAGCGGTCTCGACGACCGGCTCCCGGCGACAGTCAGCCAACATTGCGGGTTCCGCCGGGTTGGCCATGAAGATATAGCCGAAGGCCGTCGGAGAAGAACGATGATAGACTGGGTCCCCTACTTGGCACGCCAAATGCTGGAGATTTGTGTCCGCGAAGGAACACAGTGGACTCAAGATCGCGTCGTCGAACACAAGGGACTCAAGATCACGTTGTCGCCTTACCGAGGCGGGTACTGTAGAGAGAGACACGTCAGTTACCCAGGTTCAGGGCCCTCGGAGAGGTAAAATCCCTATGTCCTGCTTTGGTGGATGTATTGCAGGTCACAATGGAGAAGATGACCGTACATATGTCTAGGGTTTGTGATCTCTCAGGATCGTCCCCTTCTACGCTAGCAAGGCTAGTCCTTTTATAGAGGAGCCTATATCTTGAGGGGGAAGGGCTGCCACATCTCCAAACCGAGGGTGGGAAACTCCCCCGCCTTTTACAGGATGGACATAGTCCATGGTCGATTAAAGTTTCGGTCCATGGCAGAGGCTGTGGTTGTCGATGACGCCTCCTCTGGCAGCTTGTGCCGTCCACCCGGCCTGTCACTAAAGAGGCAAGGACAGGGTCTTGGCGCCTTGGTCCTCGTCGATCCCGCTTTAATCACCAAAGAGGCAATGAAATCTCGCCTCCTCAGGACGGAGCTTTTGAGCTCAGCCATGACGTGTGCGATGCCAACCTAGCTTGTCTTGCAACTTTGGAGCCCACTCCTCATATCCTTGTTGCAGGCCTTGTAAGGGGGAATCCAAAGCTCACATGTTGATCTTATCGCCTCCAAAGGGGCTTTCCGACTTAGAGAGGTTGATGTTTCGGGAACCTCTGCGAGGGAGTTCCTTCCCGAGCCTATCTTGTGCTCCAGTCTGATGTCTCCGAAAGGGTTTCAAGCCTCGCGGAGCCTCACCCGTGAGTAACCTCCTCGAGTGATTGTTTTGTTGTGGACTCTACGGGCCCAGTGATCGTAGGTCCATGGCACCCTGATTGCCAGGGATCCCACAACGAAGTTTAGGGGATGTGGGTATTATTATGTCAGCGACCTTTTAAACAAAATCAAATTGCATTTTGCAGAAAAGAAAAAAGAACGTGTAGTGGGATCACAAACATACACGTGCCCTCGTATCGCCCTGATCCGTAGGGCAACAGCACAGGACTTTCTCCGGGGTGAAAAACCTATGGTCTTTGATGTGGGGGATGAGAGCGCTTGCGCACTGTTCCCTTCTTGAAGGCATCGCTTTTGGAGTTGATGAAATCCTGGTGTTGTTTTGGTGGTGGTTTGTCCGCTGCTGTAAGGAATTGGTTAGGACTTTTTCTTTTCTGTAATTCTTGTTTTTTTTAGCTGTGTGCATTCGTGTATGTCTATTAGGACAGTACGTTGTTATAGAGTGTATACATAATTAGCATTTTCGTGTTATAAATATATTTCCTTGATAAAAAAATTGGCTAGTGGACCGAAGATGCGAGTTTGTGCCCCAGGCCCAAGAAGAAGGACAAAATGAAAAGACCGCACATGCGAAATCCCGGGGATACCCCTACAAACCCGCACCAAAACGGCAAAACCCCACCACCACCTCCACCTCCACTGCCACCCTCCTCGCTTCCGCCGCGGCGTACACCACCGACCAAAATGGCCGGGGCAAAACCCCACTTTGCACCGCACGCCGCTTACGCCGCCTCCGCCTCCGCCCCCGCCCCCACTGCCGCCCCCGCCTCTGATTCCAGCTCCAGCGCAAGCGCCGACGCCGGCGCTGACGTCATCGTCTTCCGCCTCCTCCTGCCCAGGGCCTTTGGCGACGAAGACGCCTTTCACCTCTACGCCGCCATCGCCCCGCTCCGCCGCAACGCCGCCGCGCTCCAGGTCCGCGTCGATGCCCTCCAAGGTTACCCCGAAGACTCCGCCAGCCGCGTCGCGGTCGTCCTCGGCCCCACCTCTCCCAGCCGCCGCGTCGAGGCCTCCTCCTCCTCCTCCTCCGGCGAGCCCCTGCAGCTCTCGCCCGTGCAGGAGGCCCTCGTCGCCCTCGTCGACGTCGGCGGGGTCCTACACCGCGTCGTGGGCCGGGGCCCCGAGTTCGTGACATGCCTGGTCCTGGTCGAGGCCGCCCGACTCGACGACCAAGGGAGGTGGACTCTGAGGGCAATCACCAGCGAGACTGGCGCTGAGATTCGCTTCAAATCGTTGGCAGGGGACGCGAAGCCGAGCCTGCATTCTCCCGACGAGGTCCTTGAGGTATAAAGCTCCTCCCTTGATGATTCAATTGCTATCGTACGTGCACCCCTGGTGCTGGCCGGTGGCATGGTGCGCCATTGAACCTATTCCTTGTCAAGGGAAAAAGCATGATCCTAAATTTGTGAGTGCTAATTGCTCTGCAATTGTACTTCTCCAAGGGGAACTGCAGGTTGAGGCCAAACAAGGGGAGGATGCGTACTAGTTGCATGCTGTGAAAATTATTTCTTTGTAATTCTAGCTAGGGATACCTGCTGCCAAAAAAAACTGCTGCTTTCGGACTATGGATATTCCCACTATGATTACTCTTTCACATGCCTTCCGTTTGAATTCTGGTTTGCTAATCAAATTCCATGCGGACTTCTCAAGATTATGCATGTTTTTCTCTAGTGTGTGAAGGTGAAGCATCTTTGCATGTTAATGTTATACGTAACTGTTGTTACTGCCTTGTTTTGTAATCAATGGAAATTTTTCCAGCAGCTGTAGGTGTTGTTTTCAGTTATTCACTTTTTTGGCATGTGCTCCATAATTTGCTGTAGGAGTATTTGTTATGATGCATTTCTTACTATGAGAAATTAGGTGAGTATAGTGCATTTTTGTTTCACTTCTGAATATATGCATCACAAACCTTTTCATCATTCTCACCAGGACAATAGAGCAATCATTTTTTTTCCAGATATTGTGTTCTGTTATTTTGTTGTACTTTTGTGCGGTGCATGTCTTATCTTCTGGAACGTAAATGGCGAGTGTTGTTTTTTCCCTTTTAGTTATGAGTATGTGGTTGGCCACCTTTTCCATTGTTCTCACCAGAATAGTGCTTCAACAATAAGCTAATCCAAGTTGTGTTATGTGAACCAAGGCAAGTTTTGTGAAGTTCATATAACTGAACCACGTGGTATTGTGGAGTGCAAAGAAGCAGAGAGCAACTTGTGGATGCCCAAGCTTCCATTTATTTTAGAAAGATGAAGTTGGTTAGGAAGATACAGACAAGATATGCTTGATTAGTGTCTCCTCTCCCAAGTTTGTTCAAGTTCTTAGGAAGAAATCTATGTATCCGCTCCTGAATTCTTTATAGAAATTAAGCAATAGTTATACCAAGTTATTTGTCTATCTCGCTCCCTCCCTGCCTGTGGTGTAGCTGGCTCATGGTGCCATATGGCTACTTCGGTTCACAGCCAATTAGTTCATAATGTGTCATATCTATCTCTCTATTTCTATGTTATCAACCTAATTTTGAAATGATTGCAGTACAATTTTAGCGGTTTGTAAGATGAATACAGAGTCTGGAAGACCTTAGATTATTCTTAACTTTGACCATGTTCGATTTTGTTGTACTGGATACTTAACATATAGAGTCATGGGGAAATTTGGTTAGGATAAAATGAAAAACTTAACAGGGCATTAAGCATCTTTCTCCTTGTCCTGTGCACTTTCTAAATCATCCTATGGTTTTTTTTTTAATATTTCACGTCTTCCTTTTGAAAATTTCAGATAACTGGAGATAGAACTACCATAAGGAAAGCTATTGTTGCTTTGTCTAGCTATGTTCAAGGTGATTTACACGCTGGCACCTTAACAAATTCTGTTACGACAGCAAGCGCAGAGCTCCCGAGGACAACTTTGGAAGTGCCTGAGACGAATTTCGGAGCTTTGCACTCAGGGGGGTCCACTCAGTATGCAAAGAGCAGTATCCCTAGGATTGATAGTCCACAAGGTGTTACTGGAGATGTCAAAAGTAAACATCAACAACAGATTTCGTTTAGACTTCTCTGTCATGTCAATCTTGCTGGAGGTTTGATTGGCACGAAGGGCCTGCTTATCAAAAGCTTTGAATCCGAAACTGGAGCTTCGATTGACGTCGGTAATCCTTACAGTGGTTGCACGGAACGTGTGATAACAATCTCTGCCCTAGAGGTTTGAACATTAAAAATAGCACTTCCTCATTTTTTTGTTCTATATCTTGTCACGAGTCTAGGAACTTTTTGCTTATATTTATCATCTTAAATGTCTTATTTTGAGATTCGTAACCAAGACGTTCTTATATTTTGGTTAATCCTATCATGCAGTCCATCCATTATGTTTTTTGTTTCTATTGCCTCATGTAGAGTCCAGGACCATACTCCACAGTGCAGAGGGCAATGCTTTGTATCTTCGAAAGAATGGAGGAGGTGGAAAGAAATGGGCACTCTACATTCGGCAAGCCAGGGTACTCAACCAGGGTGCTTGTGCCCAAAAGCCAATTTTATTGGTTAGTTGGTTTAGGTGGTGCGGTAATCCAGGAAATTGTGAAGTCAACAGGAGCAGGAATTGAGATAATGGATGAGGCAGATGTTCCAGCTTGTGCCTCACACTGTGAACGTGTTCTGCAGGCAAGTATTTTTCTTGAGCGAAAAGGCATCATAACTGTACTCTTTTTATATTTTCTCGTCCTTGTTTCTGTTTTGATGATAGTCTGTTGATCTTCAAAGAAACATCAGTCACAAACCAGTAGTAACATGATCCATGTGAACCTAACCTTTTGTTTACTGTTTACTTCCTAAGCAATGATACATAGAAGTCGTTCTTGTTTTTGTTTTCCATTTCATTAGATACCAAATGCCTTGCTGCTCATTTAGTTCTTCTCATAATGGTCGTGGCTTCCCTCAGATTTCAAGAGCTATATTACTACCAGAGTACTTGGTCCACTCTTATGCTTCATGTTGTCACCCCTAGTTATCTTTGACTCGTGATTGCTGCTGTTTTCTGATGCCGCTATTCCCATGGTCGTGTTGGATAGCTCCATACTTTTTTAAATCTTCTTATCTTACAGATCACTGGGGAATTAGTGGATGTCAGAAAGGCTTTAATAGTTCTTAGTGACAAACTTCGTGATTATGCTTTCTCTTCTAAGAGCACCAAGTACGATGATGCTAATGCTACATCTTCAGATATTACTGAATCAACTCCAAGCAGACAGGTCAAAATTTTTTCAACCAGCTACAGTTCAACTGTGAATTTCCCAATGATTGATCATGGGCCCTCTTTAAATCAAATGAACTCAGTAGAGAACTCCTTCTGTGCCTTCCACTTGGGATCTCCTGGTTCTTCAGAACTTGAGGTCATGTATTACACAATGTTATGCCTATCTGCTTATCTATAGTTCAACTATTGCTTGTACCATGTTCGGAATTTTCATCCTTTATGAGTTTGTTTGTGACAATAGATGTATTTTGATATTACTACTGTTTTGAGAAGAACGTAGTTGTGGAATGGACATAGTGTACTGAATTTTTCAATGGCATTAAATGCAAAAGGTCAATTTAGTGAAATGTTGTATTTAAAATTTGTGTTAAAGGATCATAATATTTCATTGGGCAAACTTCCTAGGAATAATTTTATTTAATCCACATAGAATACCTGTGAACTTATTTTATTCGTTGCAAATTAGCATTGGAGGTAGCACTGAAACAAATTGTCAGAAGGTAAATTTTAAACCAGGCCCATATTCTGGTGTTACAAATATTATTTAAGACATCATCTCATAGAAAACGATGCAAGCACTTATAGGTCGCTCTTACTTTTTAATCTGGAGCAGGGTTCGTAAATAGATGTCCTTGTATTTCTTTCTAAAATTTGTGCGAAGTAATTTTTTATTGCTATGTACTCCCTCAGTTTCAAAGAATAAGGCGCCCTCGTTTTTCATGCTTTTTTTTACCAAGAATTGCTTCAAATATAAAAACATTGTTTCCATGAAATCAGCATCATTAGAAAGTACTTTTCAATACGAATCCAACGATACTAATTACATATAATATAATCAAGATTTTGTTACTTATTTTTATGGTCAAAGTTCGTCTTGGAATACGCGTGCGCCTTATTCTTTGAAACGGAGTTAGTAAGATACATCAAAACTCCTGCCAATTATTTGCCAACTATAAAACATTTTCAGTCCTTTTGGAATGACCTGTAATCTCTTTTCAGCATTAAGTTCTGATCCACATTTTCTATTTTTTGGTACTAAATAAGTATTTGGATGCAGAAATCTGCTAATGCGAATGACGTTGGTATCATGAAATCAAAAAATGCGGTACAGAAATCTGCTGGCGGGAGTGGTGCTATTACTATCACTGGGGTGCAGAAACCTGCTGATGGGAGTGGTGACAGAATTAATAACTCATGTATCGGGATTACATCTCCAGAGGACAACAAATTTTCGAGGTGATAGTTTAACTGCTTCTTTACTACCTAGTAGTGTGCCTTCACCTTTAGAATTTGATCTCTGCAAGGAGGTTACGATTATTTTATTTCAGAAATGGGATATGTGCTACTTCAATATTGCTTGTAAGTCGAGAATCATCTGGGATTGCATTCTACTCCCTCCGTCCCATAATATAAGATGCTATTACAACCAATATAGTATTTGTTGTAATAGCATCTTATATTATGGAACGGAGGAAGTAGTTAGTAACAATCTCTACTATCCAGCTGCTGCTGCTGCCTGCTAACACTCTAGCAGCATACAAAAACCTAGAGCAGTTAGTAATTGCTCTTTTCAAATATTTCCTAGCTCTCTTATTTACACTATCTTAGAAATCCACGCCATTTATACTCTTGGTTAAGCGTTGTCCAGGAAACATGAGGCGTTAAACTTCAAACAGATCATCAAGCATTTTCCAAATGAGATATACCCTGGTAAAAATGAAAAGAACAGCTTTCACTTAGTGTTCTGCTAACCTTATGGTGGTGGAAAAAATTAACTATTGAATGTGCTATCTATGTTTCTGTGTCAACTTTACCACTTTATCATTTAATGTTTAAGATTTTTGAAAAACGAAAGTTGTTACTACAGTGATGAATTTGCAGCCATGAGCAGATTTACGTGTCCTGCTGTTAGAGTACGTCATGGGCCTGGCTATAGCCCATTAGTCTTAGGGTTAATTAGAGATAAGGGTTGCTTGCTTAGGGGTCAAGTAAACCTCTCTATATAAGGAGAGGAGACGTATCAATCTAATTAAGCAAGAATTAAGAAGGAAATCCCTTCCCTCTTGCCACCGGCCGTGGGCCGGCCGGCCCTCTCGCGCCATCCCTCTAGCAGCACCATAACACCTGCGCTTTTCTTTTTAAATAACATACATACCTTTTCATGTTAGTTGATCCTGAAATAGGGTGGCTCGTGTTCTAGCTTGTGAGGCTGAACATATTTCCGTGGCTGTATGGGTTAGTGTGGTTCTCCGGATGCAATCCATGCTATTATTTGTAACGACACTAGGATACTTACACCTTAGCTAATGATCGGAACTGATGTACAAACTACCAATTGCATCAATGCTCAAACTCCAGGTCCTTTTGTTCTTTGTGCTGTGCACGTTTTGTATGTTACTATGGTGCAGAAATTAATTATTTCTATCTGACATCTCACTGTCATAATTCCTGTTTCCAGTCACCAGAGAATCAAGGATCCTGTTGTAATTAGAATGACATACGAGGTTGCTGCTTGTCAGAGGGTTTTATGTATTCTCTATGGAGATGACGGATACTACCTGGCCCAGCTCAGACAGGTCTTGCTACTGAACTATGAAACTTCATATGTTTATATCATCACCTTATTAGATTCAGTTCATCAATCTGGCTAAAATCCTGATTGGTATTCGTTATTTTAGTTCTAAAACTAACGAAAACACACTTAATATCTCTTGTTTAAAATTTCATATTTGGCATCCCTGACATTTCTTCATTTCAAGTCTGCTGCTTTGGGTTTTCCTAGAGTTACTACATGTAGGCCGGGGTAGGTACCATATCAAATAAACATCTAAAGTTGTATAACTCTTACTAAAAGTTGTGACCTCTTAGGATTTGAAATCCAATTACTAATACTATGCCTTTTCTGTTATGAAAAGGCTTACTGCAGTTACCCTTTAATATTATATTGTCAATTTTCTATCCCACCCCACCTATTTTATTATTGTAGGGTTTCTTCATGCTGTCCTGTAAGGTAGGAGGACTGTATTTTATAGTGCATAATTTGTATGAAACCATAGGAACTTACATTACCATCATAGAAGTGACAATTGCTGGATCTCAACGTTTACTTTTTGTGAAATTCAGATCTCTGGTGCAGACATTACCGTTTACGATCCACCTCCAGAGACCAGTGATGGTAGCATTATTGTGATATCTGGAACGCCAGATCAGGCGCAATTAGCCCTGGCTGCACTCATTGACCTGACCAAGAAAATGACGTCATCATCATCAGATCCCCAAGCTTGAGCACAGAGTCTGCTAACTTTGTGATCATAATTTTTGAGGAATGAAGATGCTAAATTTGTGTGATGCCAATAGATATTACTGGCGTAAACTTGCTATATTTTATATGTAAATGTGCCTGGTGGCGAGGGGGGATATCTGGAATCACGTGGCAGAGTGGTCTCTGACATGCGTTTTGACAACGACTATTTTTCGTCTCGTCACCTGTTACGTACTTGCATGTGGAGCTTGCCTCTTTGCAACAGTTTATTTTTGTCGTCTAGAGTTTTCGGTGTCCTTGCGCTTGCACAGTTGCACTCACAGTATTTTTGAAGTACTCAAAGAATACTTTAGATTCTAAAAAATACTGAAGTGTTAAATGCTTCAGGATGTTTGGATCCAACAGTACTATGGTTTAAAAACACCTTTCCTAAATTTCAGCTAGCTGAAATCACAATTCGTGTCAAGTCAGATCGCTTCCCGCTCGTTTCTGAACTATGGCACGGATCTCGTCGTGCACTTGTCTCCCCACCGTTTTTGTGATCCTGGTTTTGTTAGTTGGTCCGGTTTTTTCCTGGTCTCTCTTGTCGGCAGCTATTCCCTTCATGTTCCGTCTCCCCTTATCTCTTTCAGGGGAGAGAGAGTGTCAGTCGGGGTGGTGGTGAGCTCTCTCATGGCGGAGGGATGGGGTTCTCCCGCTGGGGGAAGGTGAAATCGGTGAAGACCGACGGAGCGAGCAACCGGGAGGAATCCGCTCGCTCTCTCATCCACATGTTTTATCGCTGTCTGGGTGTGCGAAGAAGAATGGGTTTGCGTGGAGGCTGGGGAGCTTGATTCCTCCATGCCGAAACTTCGAGCAAGGACCACTGTTTCGAGGCGGTGGTATGAGGCAGCTTCCCTGGGCGGAAGTGTACCTTTCTTCTTCCTTTGCGTCCCTTTCTAATCTCGGATGCATGCCCCCGTGATATTTTCCCCCAATTTTTTCTACTGTTTTTAGGCCATGCTTGCGACTGCAGCTGCTAGGCGTGTTGCGAGGTTCAGTTAAGAAGTTCGGTTTAGAAGGAATGTTCTTCAATACGACAGTGATTGTAGTGCTAGTTTCTAATATGTACACTTGCATCACCTCAGCCAGTGTATATTTATATGAAAATTCCGTTCTCCTCTTCCTCGCCCAGTTACGCGGACAAAAGACTTGTTTGAGAAGTACCCAGTTGTTCACTTACAGGAGATAGAGCAGTTTCAGTACATGAAAAAATGTACTTTCATTTGGTTTATTTCCTTTCGTATAAGAACAAAGACTGTGATCAGTTTACCTTTCTATGTGATGCCGTGAGCATCTGAAGATTTGATTGCCTCAATATTCAACTACCCGTACCCTTGATTCAGAATGCTATTCTATTTGTGAAGTTGGCGAGTTGCCGCGCCATGAGGTTTTTGCTGGGTCAAACTCTTATTGGACAATACTTATAATTTGCCCGTGGACATTGAATGGAAAAGTTGAATTCCCAACTGCAAGTAGTGTATGTTTTGCAGACATGTTTTTACTAAGTAACTGGAAAGAAGGCTAAGAAAATATAGATCAAAACTAGTGAAACTGACCCTTTATATGTTTGTGGTGCTGGTAGTTATTTGTAACTTTCATTTTCCTAATGACTCTTGTGAGTTCTAATCAGTAGAACACCTATTATAATATGGGATATTGCTTGGTCCGTGGTGCTGTATTTATTATTATTTCTTCTTCAGTTTTCATTTTCATCATGCATATGGCTTTTTTCAGTGTTTACTGTCCAGTGAGTTCCACTATGGTCTGTCACTAGTGGAGTATTCGGTTCATTTGTTCGATGGCCTTTGTCTATAGTCCATAATCAATAAGCTGCATGTATGTAAATCTTTTTTTGGTTGACAAGTACTCTATGCATCATTAGAAAAATGATTATCATTATCTTCTACGAGTAATATAGAAGATGATCCTTGCTTTTTGTCGTGTGTTGATACCTGAACATCAACTAAACTTTTTTTGCTTGCTTGATTATTTTTGATATTGGAATCATGAGCCAAAACCTGGAATTTTGAGCCATTATTTATTTTGGTAAGCAACTTGTGATGATCTCTGATTTTTCTAGTTTAGGAATTATGAGTGAAGAGTTACCTGAGCATAGTGTTTCAATGCATTGTAGCATCTGTTATACCACGAAGAAGCAACCCAATGTATTCTCTCGTTTTCTCTCTGTTCTTTGTCTATGTCTCTTGGTCCTTAGTCCTATTCATTCTTTCAGTTTCTCTTGGTTCTCAATATTTGTACTCTTTATCTTCTCAATTTTCGTTCTTCACTCAAACTGAGAACTCAAAGATAGACATTCATTCACTTAGTCAAATATCTCAGTTTCTTTTTTATTTTAATTTCTATTTATCAGTTCTCAGTCTTGAGTTTATCTTTGAGTTCAGTCTTCATTTTATCAATTTCTCTCAGTTGCTTCTTAGTTTGATTTTCTTAGTCTTTCTTTCCTTCACTCCTTAATTTTATTCATTTCTTCTTATTTCTTCATCTTCTATTTTTTTTCATTTTTCTGAATTTTCTCTCAGTCTCTTCTTAGTTTTATTTATTTTCTAGTCTTTCTCACGGTTTGTTCTTAGTTTTATTTGCTTTGTATTTTTCTCTTCCATTCTCTTCTCAATTTAATTTGCCCAGTCTTTCTTTCTTCAGTCCTTAGCTTCAAGCTTTTTCTTCATTCTCATTCTCTCATTTTCATTCTTGTCAAATTCTCTCAGTTCCTGGTTCTCTCATTCACTCATTTTACTTCTCTCAGTCTTATTTTCTCATTCTTGTTCATTTTAAACGTGTCTCTTTCTTCATTCTTCACTTTGAATATTCTCTCAGTTTCTCAGTGTTATTCTCTCAGTCCTTGTTTCTTAATTTTGTATCTTCTTCGTTTTGAGTTATTCTTTAATTTCTCTGCCTTTCAGTTTTAGTTTCTCCTAGTCATTTCTTTAGCTTTGTCTTATTTCCTATTGTTTATTTGCTCCATCTTTTCTTCTTCATTTTCTTTTGCTTAGTTTATGGTTTATTTTCTCCATCCTCGGTCCTATCATTTCTGTACCATTTAAACTTTTGATCTTTTTCTTTTTGTATGAATTCCTCTACTGAAGTTTTAGTTTCTCATAGCCTTCAGGTTTTCTTAGTGATATTAGTCTTTTTTTCTTGTACGAATAGGCTTTAGTCTACATAAGTGGCGATGTTGGATGCCATGGCGACTTACAGTTTGCTAGGAAATGGCCGATCGAAAGAGGCCCATGTGCGCCTGGTAAATTTGTGTATTCAATGTTGATTTAGTCTTCTTAGTGATCTTTAGTATTCAATGTAGATTTAGTACCTGGCTACCTACCCCCTTTTCACTATTTTTTGCATACTTTAAAATTTCTTCATTCTCCTTCCTGCGCCTTTCCACCATTTTTAGTATTATCAGGAGCTGAGTATTCCCACCTTAGTTGTCCTAGTATTTATAGTATTTGATCAACTCCTGGCTACCTGCCCACTTCTCACTTTTTAGCCTATTTTGATTTTTCTTCAACTCTGTTTACTACTTATTAGAGCTTAGATTCCTGGGCTAGTGGTTTTTCTACACCCAATGCTAGTGCTTATTAGTACATGAATAAATCATTGCCCAAGCCAATTTTGTGTTGTTTCATTATCCGTAGTTACAGAATAATAGGTTTTGGTTTTTAGTAGCGATCTTGCTCATTACACAGGACAATTTTCAGAAATGATTGCAGCCTTCTGTGTTTTTACTCATCAATGCTAAGATGCATGGCTAGGGGCTTTTCCTTCTCTTAAGCATGAGGGTTTTTGTATTGTTTCATATGGGTGGCTAAGCCATCGACTATTTTCTATGAAGATGAAGACAATTAACACAAGGTTACATTTCTAGACAAAGATTGATGCAAATAGAGGTACTAAAACGGAGAAGGTGTGCGGGGGTTGAAGTACTTATGCAGAGAGTGGATGAGATCGAGAAGTTTGCCCATCTAGATCTTCCTTCTTCAGTTTGCTGCAGGTTCTCTCATTCTCCTCCATCATATGTCACTTGTTTTTCTATGGATCTTTCTCTCTTTTTCTCTTGTGATTGATCCTCGTCTTGTTTTTTTCTATTTTGGTGGCAGTGAGCGGTGGTGCAGTGTATCTTTGCATGAGGAGGAAGAAAAGTGATGACGTGGTGGTAGTTGGTAAAAGATACCCAGAAATAGGGACCTTTTGTGCTCATGTGTAAGACCCAAAATAGAAATATCGGGCTTTCCCTTTTTTTACCCCGTGTGTTTCATTACCAGGAGCGAATTTGATCACTAGGAAGACTTCCATCTAAAAAAACCGGGTAGAGAACCAGACTCAAGTGCAATGAATGGATTGGTTTATTTTCAACTCACAGATTGATCGTAATTAGGATGGAAGCGAGGACAAATGAGTTATGAGTACTACTGTAGCTGAAATCTGAGAGAACAAACGAGTTATGAGTACTACTGTAGCTGAAATCTGACTTGAGCCGAATTGCTTTTTCATCTAGATGAAGGTTAGACACTCCCAAAAACACTTTAAAAAACAAGAATCAGCTGGCTGATCCCGCACATGGGATCAGCTGGCATAACATCCGCCCGATGCTTTTGTTCCGGAGCGTGAGAAACGGAGCGCGAATTCCTGCTTGTTTTCCTGCAAGATTTTTGGTACTATATGTTGGATAATTAGACACAATTTTCATGGTAAATTCCAGAATATTAAGCATGACTACAACAACTACTAACATGTGAAATTCGAATATTAATTAAGATGAATAGTAGCAGGATAAAACAACACAACATCCATCGCTAAACAGATCGAGATATTAATCAACATGAATAGTAGCAGGGCAAAACAACACAACATCCATCACTAAACAGATCGAGATATGTCGTACGTACCGCTCTGGTGGAGGTGGTGGCGGGCGGTGTAGCAGTCACAGATGCAGCAGTAACGTTTTTTATGACAATGTTGTTGATAACTGAGAAAATTAACTCAGACTAAGAGACACATCGACGGGGTACATCGCCTATGGTCTCAAAATACCACTATTCGTGCTACAGCTTGATCCCCGGGCCTCTGCAACAGCAAATAAAACAATAATAGCTGAGCAGAAAGAAACTGAAAGAATGAAGATGGAAAGATTGAGAAAATAAAGAAAAGAAACTGAAGAACGACAACAGACAGAGAGAAACCGAAAGAAATGGGACCAGCTTTATAAAGCGAGGATTTTTTCTCAGCTTTTCTTGGTTGTTCGTTCACTCTTTCTTTAGTCTCATTGCTAGCTCAGTCTTTATTACTTTCTCTCAGCACAGCGCTGATTATTTTGCCGTCTCCGTTTCGATCCCTGAGAGGAAGTGCACGGTGGAAAGAGAGCTGAGCTTCGCGGAGGAGGACCTGGGTGGGGTTGGCTCGCCTAGTCAGTCCTACACAGGGCCAAACAGTGCTATGCAGCTGGTCCCACGGGACGCTGGATGTGGTAAGGATGGGGAACAGGAGATAGCGCAGAAGGAGCGAGAGGAACAGGCACAACAGGCCAGCGACAAGCTAGAGCAGGAGAGACAAGAGTTAGCACGTGTCAAGGGCTTCTGTGCGTCGATCCTGAAGACGCTCGCCCCACCGTTGCTGCATGAGATTGAAAGGGCCTCTAAGCTTCGGGCTGAGGCGGAGCCTTTTACCCCCAAGCGGGTGACTAGGAGGACCGTGGCAACCAACACCTCCACGCAGGTCAAGAAGGCCTCAGCAGCTGAGAATGCGCTGCTGAAAGCGCTTGGGATATGCCCGGAGAACCTTTCGGTTAGTGAGGAGGACTTGGCGAGATTCAGAGGCATCTTCGACTCCCCGATCCGCGACTCACACCTACGGGTGCTTGCGTCCATCTTCGGGAAGGAGCTGCCGTCGAGTTTTGCACCACAGGAGTACTGCCGGATGGCGGTTGCGGCGCACTGAGGTGCTGGCAGGCGTGGAGTGTTAGTATGTCTTTATGGATATCTTCCTAGAGTTGCTGTGCTGGAATGTTCGTGGTCTGAACGATCCAGCCAAGAGGAGTGCTATACGGGAGTTTGTAGCGACCATGAGTTAGTTTAGTTTGCTTTCAGGAGACTAAGTTGAATGTAATTGATGATTTTATCGTAATGCAATGCCTAGTTCCATCGTTTGATGGTTATGTTTATGTGCCGGCGGAGGACACTCGTGGGGGGATCTTGCTTGCGTGGGACACTTCGGTCCTGGAGGTGGATAGGGTTAGCCTAGACCCACATGCGATCACTGTGGAAGTGATTCCTCGTGACAATAACAGGTGGTGGCTAACCACGGTGTATGGTCCTCAATCCAATGAGGACAAGATTGAGTTCATGAGAGAGTTGGCGGAGAGGAGATCCTTGTGTCCTGGACCTTGGATGATCCTCGGAGACTTTAATATGATCCTGCACGCGGAGGACAAGAACAATGATAGGCTTGACCGGAACATGATGGCGAGATTCCGACACTTTGTGCATGAGCATGAGATGAGAGATCTATACCTGCATGGGCGTTTGTACACATGGAGTAATGAAAGGGAGAGCCCTACGCTCACGCGCATTGATCGTGCCCTGGTCTCGGTGGATTGGGACCTACTACATCCTGATGCTTTCCTCCAGGCGCTATCGTCTTCGGTATCCGATCATGCCCCTATCCATCTTGGGCTTAGTGCGGCCTTCAGACCCAAACGTAGGTTCAAATTTGAGGCCTTTTGGCTCAAATTGGAGGGTTTTGACGAGGCACTTAAGGAGGCTTGGAGATGTGACCGAGGATGGTCGACCCATTCAAGCGTTTGGACGCACTTTTTCGCAATGCGGCGGAGTTCCTACAGACTTGGGGACAGAGGAGGGTGGGAAATGTGAAACTTAAGATCGCTATGGCGAACACCTTGATCTTGAGGTTTGACGTGGCACAAGAGTCGAGGGAGTTGTAATCGGCGGAGGCTTGGCTGAGGAAGACGCTTAAGCAATCGGTCCTAGGATTGGCTTCCCTTGAGCGGACGATTGCTAGGCAAAGATCGAGGTTGAGATGGTTGAAAGAAGGAGACGCCAACTCCAAGTTGTTTCATGCGGTGGCGAATGGGAGAAGGACGAAAAACTACATCGCGGCGGTGAGGGTGGGGGAGATGTTAGTAACGGACCATGAGCACAAAAATGAGGTCTTCAGAGAGGCATACACGGAGCTCTTGGGAGCAATACATAATAGAGAGCATGGTATTGAGCTTCAGGCCCTGGACATCCCCACCAGGGACCTACATGAGCTTGATCGCCTTTGTTCGGAGGAGGAAGTGTGGATCACAATTAGGGAGATGCCATCGGACAGGGTCCCTGGGCTGGATGGGTTCACATGCGCTTTTTACCAGCAGGTCTGGCCGGTAATAAAGCACAACACCATGGCTGGTCTTTTGAAACTTGGAGTGGGGGATGGGAGAGGGTTCGGAAGACTGAACCGAGTGCTGATTACATTGATCCCCAAGCGACAAGATGCGATGGAGATTTAGGACTTTAGACCTATCAGTCTGGTCCATAGCTTCTCTAAGCTATTCTCCAAGATCTTGGCGAATAGGCTCAGAGGGAGACTGGGAGACCTCGTGAGTATGAATCAATCGGCGTTCGTGAAGAGTAGGAGCCTGCATGATAACTTTGTGCTTGTGCGACAAGTGGTCAGGAAGATAAAATCGAGGAGGAACACGGGAGTCTTACTTAAACTTGACTTGTCACGTGCTTTTGACTGGCTGTCGTGGAGCTTCCTGTTTGAGGTGCTGAGGAAAATGGGGTTCGGAGACAGGTTCCTTTAGTGGATAGCAGTGCTCCTATACACAGCAAATACGAGAGTGTTGGTAAATGGCGTGCCGGGAGAGCGCATAGTCCATGGGAGGGGACTGAGACAGGGAGATCCCACCTCGCCCATGCTGTTCGTGGCCGCAATGGAGGTGTTGTCAGCTATCATAAAAAAGGCGGTGGTGGACATATTCTCCAGTCTTGCGAGCATCTCGCCGCTGCAGAGAATATCCATTTATGCGGACGACGTGGTACTCTTCTTCAAACCGGAGAGACAGGAGATGTGGGCTATTAAGCACATCCTGCAAATTTTCGGAGAGGCGTCTGGACTCAAGGTCAACTTCGCAAAAACCACGACAACGCTCATTAGAGGGAGCAGGGAGCAGGAGTTGGAGATTGCAGCAATCCTGGGATGTGAGCTGGCCCAGTTCCCCATAAAGTATCTGGGGCTGCAGTTAGCCTTAAGGCCTCTTACAAAGGCGGAGTGGCAACCTCTGTTGGACCAAGTGATTAAATGTGTGCCGGCTTGGCAACAAGGCCTCATCAAGAAAGAGGGGAGGCTGGTCCTAGTCAACTCGGTTGTTTCGGCAAGGGCGGTGCACCAAATGGTGGTGGCCGAGGCCCCGACATGGTTATTAGAGGAGATAAATAGATGGATGCGATCTTTCTTTTGGGCGGGCAAAGATAGAGTGAACGGAGGCCAGTGTTTGGTGGCTTGGGAGAGTATATGTAAACCTAAGGAGATGGGAGGGCTAGGCATTAAATGCCTACGGTTACAGGGGCTGGCCCTGCGGGTGAGATGGTGTTGGTTGAGACGCACGGACCCCGACAGACATTGGCAAGGTTTGCCGGGTTTAATTGATAAGGAGGCGTAAGAGGTTTTCAGGAGTCTGTCGAGCTTTAGCATTGGTGATGGCTGCAAAACCCTCTTTTGGCGCGATCGTTGGATCAATGGTTTTACGACAGAAGAGCTTGCACCGGAGGTGCACGCCAAAGTTCCGACAAGGCGCAAAAACACTAGAACGGTGGCGGAGGCTATGGAGAACAATCAGTGGCTGAATGACATTACAGATGAACTCACTGTGATGGGAGGAGCGCAGTGCATCCGGTTGTGGGAGGCGGTGGACACAGTGGAGGTGGACGCGTCGAGGCCGGACCATATTAGGTGGAAAGGCTCGGCAACGGGAGACTACTCCTCCAAAAGAACATACGAGATGCTTTGCATGGGGAGCACGAGTTGGAGTATGAGCTCTCCCATATGGAAGTCTTTTGCCCTTGCGAAATGCAAGATCTTTGCATGGTTAGCCCTCAGATACAGGCTTTGGACCTCAGATTGGAGAGCGAGGTTTGGCCTCCAGGAGCATCCGGACCCATGTGTCACATGCCTACAGGAGGAGGACAAGGTGGATCACATCCTTACCTAGTGCCCATACGCGAGACAGGTCTGGTTTGAGGTACTACGCAGCGCTAGTCTCAACATACAGGAGCCGAGATTGGGATCGAACTTGGAGAGATGGTGGATGGAGGCGAGGAAAAGAGTGAGAAAGCTCGACAGGAAGAGGTTTGACTCCATGGTCATCATCACTGCGTGGACTCTATGGAAGCAGAGGAACGCGAGGGTGTTCGGCAATGTTCGAGAGCATAAGAACCCCATACAGGCTTTGGTGGCTATTAGAGAGGAGTTCCAACTGTGGGAGCTAGCTAGGAGAGGAGGGAGTTCACAGATAGCGCGAGAGTAGGCTTTTGTAAGCGGGGGAAGGAGGAGAAAAGTGTGAGTGTGTGTAGGCACTGATGTCTGTATCAGTGCTTTCTTGTAATTTATGTTCTCTCTTCTATAAAGATAAGGCAAGCTTAGCGCATGCTCTCTAAAAAAAAGTTTTTCTTGATTGTTCTTTCACTCTTTCTTCAGTCTCATTGTTTGTTGTTCTCTCCCTTTATCACTCCTCGGTTCCTCTGTCCTCACTTTCTTCATTTTGATGTCATCACTTTCTCTCAGTTTTTCTATGTTTATCTCAGTTTATTCATTCTTTTATTCTTTTCATTTGCTCTTTGTCTCTTCCAATCTTTCTTCAGTAATTCATTCACTTCTTTCCAGCGTTCTCTATTTTTCTCAGTCTTCTCATTCTTATTTCTTTTTAAACTTTCTCAGTTTTCTCATTCACTTCATTCTTTTGTTTGTTTCTTTTCTCTTTCTTCATTTCCCTGCTTTTTCTTCAGACTCCATTTTTTCGTACTTTGATTCTCTAAGTTTTCTCATTTTTGTTCATATTTACTCGGTCCTTCTTTGGTTCATCTTTGTCTCTTTCTTATTTTTCTCAGTTTCTCTCTGTCATTAGTCTTATAATTATTACTTTTGTTTTTTATTTGCTCAATCTTTTCTTCTTCAATATTTTTTTATTTTCTCCGTATTTCCCTTTTCGGTTTTTTTTTTTCTCAGTCCTATCATTATTACTTTGTGTTAAGTGTGTGCACCCTTTGACTATGCGAAAGAAGATATTGACAACCATGGTCATTCTGAGGACACCACACCACCCAGGCTTCGCTATACAAGTAAGATACAATTCACTCAACAATTGCCTCTGGGTCCCGAACTCCATATGGGGAAGGAACGTTGTTGTTTGCGAGGTCTCGATCATTTACATGGAGCCACTTCTCATTCCATTTGTGAGAATTTGATGATTTACCTGAAGATCGAACTGCAGCAGCGGTGGTATTCCGAGACCATGGATGGTAGCTGCTTGACCCGTATGACAACACCCAACACGCTCTTCTCCATCGCCAGGGTTCGATCTCCACGCCATTGTTGCTAGGATTGAGCAGCCATGATCACAGTGTGGCTAAGTCGGCATTGATGTCGGTGATACCTTCGCTGGTGACGGGAGGCATTGTTACTCCGGGCCGCTTGAAACAAGATATTTTTCTCTCCTGTAATAAGTGATTACTAGGAGATGTTCAGTAAAATCTTGTCAAAACTTATCAAGATTTAATTCTTCAGTTTTCATTCTTCTCTTACTTTTTTCCATTTAGTCTTAATTAGCTCAAGGCGTTAATTAAAGAATGTAAACTGCAAAGGCAACATAGATTTCTTGCTAGAAACAAAGGCAACCTCGAGTTTTCTCAAGGTGATTTGTTGTATTTAGATGGTGGCATGGTCTTTCTTTTTCGTTGGTAAATTCAGTGTGTCCGTTAAGTTAGTATTTAGTTGTCCTGTACTTGTCTCTCATAAATTTGTCACTCTCACAAAACAGTTAGGTTAGTTGGGCTTGCATAAAAGTATTTATTATTATCCAAGCAAGGGACTGTCAAGGCTGCCAAAACTCGTCAACCATACCACACCTTTAGTTAAGGAAAATTTCAGGCATTTTGACAGGCTGCTGCATGCCATTTAAGTCATAAACGAAACAGCTGCTTAGTTTTGGAATGTCAGTGTTCCAGTGTTTTACTGCATGAGGACTTTGGGTGTGCAAAACCATTTGTTCTGCTCAGTTTTCTAATCGGAGACATTTCTTTTTTCCTTTTACCTAGGTGCAAGAGTGTCATCTCCTTCTTAGTTACTCTCGGAGATAAACAACGCTAAATGTAAACTTTGAGTCTCCACCTAAGGCAGATTATGGCCTCTAATTTTATCAGTTTAATTAGTGTTGTCAGTTTTAATATATCTTTTCTTGGTTCTGTACTGCAGTTTATATTTTGTCAGTTATTTCTTCGGTCTGATGTCTTTCTTTTTATGTGTAAATAGGTTTCACTCTTCTTATAGATCTTAGTATCCAGTGTAGAGTCAGTACATGGCTACCTGTACCTTCTTCATTACGTAGTGTAGATTCAGTACATGGCTACCTGTCCCCTGTTCATTAGTTAGCCTACTTCGAAAGTTCATCTTCCTGCTGTTTTACATATCAGAGCTAAGATGACTGGGCTAACGGTTTTCCTATAGTAAAGGTTGGGTTTTTTCTGTACTTGTTAATACCATCGACCATTTCTGTGCAGATCAAGATAAATAAGAGAGGCTACATACTTGATCAAGACATGCAGAGAAGAGGTGGACAAAAGTTTTCCCATTTGCTACCGTCTTCTTCATTTTTGTTGTAGGTTTACTCTTTCCCCTCCATTGTAAGTCCCTTGATTTTGTGGATCTCTTTCTCTCTTTTCGTTTAGATCCTCATTTCGTTTTCCTCTATCCGCCCCTGGGATTGCAGGCGTCTTTGCATGAGGAAGAAGAAAGAATGTTGACGTGAAGGCAGAACAGGTCACGAAATAGAAGTCCCAGCTTTTCTGTTCGTGTGTAAGACTCATAAATAGCCAGATGTAGCAAACTAGCAAGAACGGAGCAGTTTAGTCCTTGTTACTATTACCAGGGCGCGAAAGGAGGCTGAATTGTTTGGGAGCTGGGCTAGTTGCGGTTAAAAAAACCAACAAAAAAAACCGGACTCAATAATAATGAACAAATTGATATTTTGCAACGTTTAAACTGACCGGAATGAATATTGGAGCGGGGAATACTACTAAAGTCAAAATCTGACTTATGCTCAATTGAAATTTCAGCTACATGACCATTAGATGCTCCCAAAAAGAAAACCAATCTGATGCTCGCCTCTACAGCAAACAGACCCGAGTTGACCCAGAGCGCTAGGGTTCCTCCATGGCACCGCTGCCGCGCCCCTGCATCAGCCGCCGCTCCCCTGCATCCTCCGCCGCTACTCCACTGCTTCTCGGGCGCTCCCCCGCAGCAGACGCCGCTCCTCCGCCGGTGTCCCGCATCCGCTGCCGCTTCTCCACTGCTCCTCGGCCGCTCCCCCGCAGCATACGTTCCCCCGCTTCCGGTCGTGGACTGCCTCTACGCCCGTGGCAGGGGTTGTTGCCACCGGCAAGCTATTCGGCCGCTCGATGACCACACTGCAGCCGACGATACTAGCTGAATCCTCCCAATTTCTCACCTCTGTTTGCACAATGGAGTACTTCCAGTTTGGTGGATAATGCACAATTAGTTCCCTGTTAGCGATTCTAGCAATTTGTTGGATCGTGGACTCTCTAGTTTTTTAATTTTTCTTATCTGGATCGACTAGGCCATACGGAATCTTCACATTTGGTAATCGCTCCTAGCTGCAGCACAGGTAGAAAGATACTCCTAGGTTGCTAGTCTGAGACTCATTATTATGTAGATCTCGATGATTGATCTGTTAGATGTGAATGCCATTTTGTTCCCCTCTTATTCAATTATTTTGGAACACATGTTTAATTTAGGGGCATTATAGATATTCATAACTCAACACATCAAATAAGCTAAATTTCTAGAAGCCCAAAAGAATAGGAGGGGTCAGTTTCTTGGAGCTTCTTCACACCACAGTTTCTCCCCACCATTTTTCATAAGCCGGCTTATGTATAAGCAGGAGCCCAAAAGAAGCCGCCCTTAATCAAACAAGCACAAGTGGACATGACCACTTACAGGCCTATAAAGAATCAACCTGGCAAGAGATACATATTCTTTATGTGAGGCAACAGACCCAAGCAGTACTCTACTTTGCAATGCTACTAGAGATCAGCTAAGCTACTATGTTTTCCAAAATTTTGGTGATTGAAATCGACATCTTATGCATATATTGCCTATAAAATGTATCTATCTCCTCCAAGGTCACCAGTGATACCAATAGCATCATGCTCTTAGTTTCCCAATTAACTTGGAAATATTGGAAAATGCAGAAGTTTTTGTGTGAATAATGACATAAACATGAATATTGAAATGTATGGATCTTGAATGGGTGTCATAAACTAGAGAATATGTATCAAGAATTTAATTATTTATTAAACACGAGATGATTCCGAAATAAATAAATAAAAATAAATTTATTTTGTAGAATATATAGGCAAATAATTTAGAAAAGGGCAAAACATAACTATAGCTGCATGAGTAGTTCCTTTAGTCGAACTTAAATTGCCCTGAATCATTTGTTTGCTTGATAGCATGAAGCATGAGCTTCTTATTCAGCCCTCCTATTTTCCCACGATGCATCACCAGATTATCTCATTTTTCCATGTCTAAAATACTTCAGAAAACATTCCATGTTATGTAATTGTTGCTTTAAAAGAACAAAACAACTCATTTCAACATCTGCAACCAATTCAAATTTTGAATTATCACCACAATATAGTGTTATACAGTTGGCGTGGTGTGCCGCCGCGCCCATTTATGCTAGTATAACTTATTCTAGGACATACAATGCATTCCCAAGCATACCATCATTCCCCTTAAACGGGGTTATTCCGTTTCACTTTAAGAAGGACAAAAAAAACTAAGGGTGAATACTTAGTAATACGGCAAAACAGAGCACACAAGGAAACCGTAGACAAGGAAGCCAAATAAGTACAAGAAATAATTTAATTCGTGAACAAACTCATTTTGATAAATGTTGTAATTCCAGATAAATCATTGCCTCAAGACATAAAGAGGAAGTCACAAGCGTTACTGTGACATCGTACTAAAAATGTAATCATCATTCTGCCAGAAAGACAAGCAGGTAATTCATCAGACTATTCAGATCCAGAATCAATAGCAGCACCAGCACCGGCAGCTTCACACTTTATTTTCTTACACCAGAGGTACGTTGATGTACTAGTATACCCTCAAGTTAAAAAAATGATGTGCACACTGCTGCTGCAAAAACATTCTATGATTCAGAATTGCAGTTCTGGCCTCTAGGGACACAACTTTTTTATATAGCACTAAAAGTAATAGAACAACAATATGAAGATCATAAACGAGGAAAAAAGAAATATTGTTACAATGTAAGAATAAGTACACCCAACCATTTCATAACATGCAACGGTGGCCATCATCAGCTATGTCGAACCTCCCCGTGAATGGGAGAAACCCCACAGCTGCAGGAAAGAATATGTCACTGTAACATACAAAGTGATTCTTTCAATATCGAGATTGATCGCATGGTATATTCCTTAACAGAAATACTTGACAAATGCAACGAATAGCCAAAGTAGGACCTAAAAATAGTGGGAGGTTAGAGATCTTGAGGGGCCCTCCTTTATCTGCCCGAATTCCGTAGAAACTTTTTTTTTTTGCAATTGCAGCCATAAAAACTTGCTCCAAGAGCACGCAGGATAAGGCAAATGACACACGGTGGCCAACCCCCCTCCGAGCCTGCCGCTGTTCACCACCTCGGCTGCCACCGCGACCTCCCAGGCGCGCCCTCGGTGAATTGGAGGCAGCCAGCACTTCGGAGGCTCGGCTGCAAGCGGGTCGAGCTGCCACAGCCTGACCGAGCTCGCTGGCACCTCCCGGGCCGGTGGCCTGCGCCACCGTTCCCCAAGCCACCCCACATCCCCTAGCCGCCTGCGCCGACGTTTTCCACCTCGGCTACCTGCGTCGACCCAATTTGACCTTGTCGCCTACCACCTGTTTGTCTCCAAGATATGTTTTTCTTCTTTTGTATTTTTTGCAAGTTAGTATATAGATGAAAGAATGATACGGATTCTTGTTTCTTGTTAGAATTCTATGAACTTTGTGATTTTCTTCATTAGAATTTTGTTTCATTAATGAACATACCGTTGTAATAATTATCTACTATTTGTTCTGATTTTCCCGAATTTATTTTACTCAATTTAAATTTATTACTGAGTGATTCGGACTACATTTGCACAAATAAAACTAGGAGCTCAAAACTTGGCACTCTAGTTTTACCAACCCAGTTTTAGGAAGGCTTGACTTGCAAAGCTGATTTTTTTTTTGTTTTGCTTCCTTAACATTCTCTCTCCTCTACCCATAACCAATTTGACATCCTAAATTATAGGGGAGCTCTTAGAGATGCCCTTAAAGAACAAGATTTGCAACAAGAGTCCAGAAGGATCACTTTTTTATCAAGATAACACTCAATCTATAAGCAGTACCCATTAGTGTGCTGGGCGTTTCTTAATTAATATGTATTTGAGTCATGTGCTAACATCATTAAACATGACTGTAAATTTAAAAAACGTACCTCAACATTCTTCATTTCAAAATCGGGACCATGAGCCAAACATGAGTTCCCAAATGTCTCACATGATCCACTGGTTCCATGTATCCTATTAAGCAAAAATCAAGATATCATGCTAACATTACTGTTCTGTCAAATGAGGAAAAGTATAATCCAACATCACAACTTATAAATCGCCAAAAAAAACATCACAACTTACAAATCTTCATCAAGTCGCAACGCAAAGTTCCCACCACCTCCAAATGCCAAAGTATCTTTCAAGCACAAATAGTAGTACCTGTTTGCACCTGGATATGAATCCATGTAAGCTCTTTGGATTAACAGAAAAACACAATACAACTTAAAATTGATTGTATTAATTAACTATACACACAGTTTTCTGGTGACTATCATGAAAACAAAATAAAGCTGTTTCCAAATTTCATCTCATGCTTACAAATATAAAAAAATCATGTTGCCTTGCCATGCTATGTTGTAGTTGTGTTCATTAAGATTTGTCAATATAACTTATATCCTATGAGTGTGTCACATACCGAGCCTCATTTATTTAAAGGTCATATTAGCATGCATTCGAGTTTTCTTATCATATAAAACAATGGATCACCTAAAGTGGCATCATACAGAATGCCTAGTACCGACTTATAGACTAGTTGAGCGACTCCTAATCCTTGATATAAATGCAGTAAAATAGTGTACGTTGAGACAGTATATTTTACTAAGAATTCACTGTTTTACTATATTCCGTAAACTATTTCATTACATTCTGTACAGCATTTTACTAGGGGTGTAAAATAAGCTATTTTAGCTAAGGCGTACCATTTGGGTATACAAAAAGTGTGCCGTGTTCTCACATGTTTTTTTTTGCAAGATGGTACTTACCAGTTGGTCTAAAAAGTCTTGGTTCACCATAAATAGTTGTGAATACAAATGTCTGATTTGTCCCCTGCTCCATCAGGAATATAATTAAAATTACTAGAAAGCAGGGGGAATCGTGGGGAGATGTGGTCAATATACATGCATGATTTGTTAACGCAAGTGCAGAATGTGTCAGTCAACTATAGCTGACCTGATATTTCCTTTTCTCTGTAGGCCTCAAAGGACCATTCAGTAACCCACCAAAAACAGCCCCTTGCATGTCCCCTACAATCTAATCAAACATGAGGGATGAGAACAGAAGAAAGCCCAATTTTGTGAATCAAACATTCTAAAATAAACTATGCCACAGGTAGCAATAGCACCTTAAAAAGGTAAAATAGTTGGACATACCAATAGGCATGGACCCTGAAGATGCTCACTTCTACGAAGAAGTGTTCTTAGAGATATTCCATGCTTCCAAGTGCTGCACTTCATTTGCCAAAAACAAGAAGGGACCGGGAAATTAAAAGGCAACATTATGCAATGGACGTTCAGAGACAAGAAGTTTGTAAGCATGACATGATGATTTAGCAGTTTACCTATAGAGCAATACCCAGTGGCATCCCTTTAAAGTCCCAGGGAGTGAAGACTGAAAGAACCCAAACAATTTTGGGGATACAAATCTAGACTTTTCCGTTAAATAATAAATAGAGCCAAAGTGGTCTGACGTTGATGTTTCCCCATTAGCATTATGGTTATCCTCGGACCTGTGTGACTCGAGGATATGGTTGTTATTAGAACTTCCATTCCTTTCATCTCTCTCACTTTCAGAACCAGACCCTTCGGTCAAGTCTAGCGGACGATCTTTCCATGAGAAATTATTCCCTCTCCATCGCTTAGCAAGTGATTCAGGAGGTAATGGTCTCATACTTCTAGCAAAAGGCGAGGCATCTTCATGTCCTGAGTTTGAGGTTGGCAGAAGGGACATCACATAAGATGATAATGATCCTTTGCTGGGGGAAGTAAAATGCTCTGCTGGAAAAGGTATTGCCTGGAAACGCAATTCATTAGAACAGCTGAACAGAACAAAGTTAGATATGCACTATTTACACTTAACTTGCTGGTGGAATGCATAGTTCAGTTGTACTACCAAAAGTTAATTATAGACAAGTCTATTTGTTAAGTTTGAAACTCCAAAGCGCGGATCTGGTTAAAGATGAGCAACCACGGTAAGCCCCATAGGCGAAAATGTAGAAAAACTGAACAAGGCACGTGCATAGAGCTACTTGTATTGGATGGCTAAAACATTGGCAGGTCCCACAAGTGAAAATATCTGAGATACCAATGCTTAAATTCCTCAAACTAAGTCAAGAGCTTAAGCTATCGGTTTACGGGGCACACATATTTTACAATAAAGCTGTCGTTTTTTTTAATCAAGTCAGCTTCAGATTGATTACATTGAACATTATATATCTGTCCCAACATTTTCCATTTCATCCGTAATATAACCTGGTTGCGGACCATATATTTTTTTAAATATGGTTGAAAGCGGTACTTCTCATTCCAATAACAAAAATGTAGCATTCACATTTGCTCCTGAATATCAGTCTTGATGCCCAGTTGTCCGAATATCAGAAAATTCGCATCAACCAGCAACGTATTTTATGACATAGCAGCAGAAAAGTTCCATCATTTGATCAGTCTTGGTGAGCACCCATATTAGCTGGCCCCATTCGGACTGAAGGAAAACTTTGATATGTGTCTCCGTGGAAACAAGATAATTACTCTCTAGGTGAGGGGCATGGCCAATGTTTCTCAAAGGTAATGTTAACCCTATTCACTAGTCCGCACATCGATATGACAATATGCCGACAGAAACCAGCGTTTCTCAGAGGATTCCACTTGCGTGCCTCCAAGGAGGCGGCTTTCGTCCAGGGCAGTAATCCAAGATCCGGGAACCTCCAAGGTCCCGCCTTCCCGTGTTCCAGGAACCTCCGTAAAGCGAGCAATTCTATTCTACCACGAGATCCAAACCTCCCCAAAGAGGAAAAGCAATAACAACAGAAAAAAAGATCCGACGCAATGTGAGGCAGGCGTGCCGCTTGCAGATAGGGGTATCCCAGATCACTCACCTGCGGCTGGACGGCGGTGGAGGAGGTGGGAGGGGAGTCGGCCAGGAGGCGGGCGAGCCTGTCGGCCACCTTCTCCTTCCACGCCAGCATTGCCTTCGGTTTTTCTTCTCTCGAAGGGAGTCGGATTTGTGACGAGGAAGCGGCGGGGAAAGGAGACAAGGGAAAGTTTGGTTTGGTAGGTAGGTAAGTTCGGCACGTCCACGGATACAACAGGCGGATCGATCGGCGCGTCTGAATCGAATCAACATTTTTTTTTGGAAAGCGCTGAGGATCCTTCGGAGGCTGCAAAGCCCCCGGCCTCCGCGTCGCCCACCGTTGGATCAAATCATTTTAAACCGTTTAAAGTAAAAGCGGAATTCAAGTAAAATAGAAGGAGAGCTGCAATGACTTTTTAGACTTTGTTTTATCGCAGCAAAAAAGTCCCACTTTTGCTTCATTGAAGCAAACAAAGGTTTGACTAAAATTGAATGAGAGTTACCACTCGTTCAGGCTTTGTTTCGTCGCAGCAAAAAAAATCCCACTTTTGCTTTATTGAAGCAAAAATGGTTCGATTAGGAGTAAATAAAAATGATCCATCAGACGTCGACCTCATCGGAGACATAGCCGGAATCCTTGTAGCAACAAAAATATATTAAAGTAGTAGAACCACAAAACATCTATAGAAAAACATTTATACTATTGTAGCATAGTGAACTACTCGTCGGCTCATTGCCGACATCATTCTAACTCCGGCTAGCAGCACCACCACTTGCTTGTTGGTGGCACCACCACTCACTCTTGGTAGCACCGTTGACAACCTTTTACAACACCACTGCCAAACCGTTGCAGGACCACCGCCGACCATTTGTAGCACCGATGTTAGCCGTTAGCAGCAAAACCTGAGACAGCTGGAAGCATCTGCCATCGCCGGTGGGCAGCACCTCCATCACAACTGCACACATCCAGTAACAGTGCACCCTCTGTTTGTAGCATCCCCATCGGTAGCACCACCGACAGACGATGGGATCATCACCGATGCCCATTTGCAGCACCACCGCTGACGGTTTGCAACACCATCGACGCCCATTTGCCGCCCCGGCGAGCAACCTTTGCAGCTCCGGCGAGCAGCCTTTGTAGCACCGCTGATGCCCATTTGCAGCTCCGACAAGCAGCCTTTTTGCAGCACCGACTTTCTTCATTCACGCCTTCGACGGGCAAACCTTTGCAGCACCATCGGGCGTCCTTTGCAGCTGTGGCAACAGAGGATTGGCGGCTGCCGGAACACCATCAGACTGTTGCGGTAGCACCGCGGACTCAACTCGTAGCACCGCCGGACACCGGCATGTCGCAGCATCGTCGGCCTGTTGCCAAAGCTCCATCGCCACGCCTGGAGGCACAGCCCCTTGCACCCTAGTATCAGCTTGTCTGGGAGCCATCCCCGTGTGGTCCACCTGACAAGGTTGCCGGCGCCGAGCGAGCTTGGGTTATGGGCTTCCGTCTCCAGCGACGGCGAGTGGGGACAAGGGATTCGGACTCCGTCGCGGTCTCTATCTCCGGCGATGGCGAGCGCCGGGGGAACAAGGGCATCGGACTCCGCCGCGGCCTCCATCTCTGCGCGACGGCGGGCCGCCCACTGCTAGAGTACTATCCAGACTGATGTCCCCCCAAATCCAGCCGCCGGCACCGGCAAACCAACTCCAGCTGTGAGGGGGCGTCTGGAGTGCGGCCAGTAGGAAGCGACTCGGCGGGATCAACACACCAGCGAGTTCGGCAACCTCGCCGCACTCGACTCCTACCGGCGGCACGGTGAGGCGGGACGAAGCACGATGTCGGCGAAGGAGCATGGCGAGGCGGGCGGGTCGGCGCGGGAGGTAGACAGGGCAGGCGCGCCAGCGGAGCTATCCGTAGGCGGGTGCTCGAGGTCCTCCAGACAGCGGCGCGATGGTCGGGGCGGCAGCCTGCATCTACGTTAAGTGCTACTGGAGAGATGAGAAGGAAAAATGACCCGCAGATGGTGCATGCAAAATGGGGCGAAGGTGATATCACAACCGTTCCTGTTATTCATGTGTCTTGAGATTCAGTCCGGCACGACCCCACATGAAAAGAGAATCTATAGCTGTCATATGTGTAAAACTAACAGTACTTCTGACAGGACTGTATGTACCATCTAATAAATTTGGACGGACTCTATAAATTTAGCACGCCATATCGCAGGACTACATAGTCATGTCGTAGGAACTTCATGCGCAAATAATAGAGGACTCTATAGATATAGATCACGAAATAAATTTTAAAATATTAAATATTAGACTCATTTTGACGAGCTCGTCGCCAGGAAGTCAAATATGCAAACAAAATCTCATTTACATTTGTTCCGTGAAAGTTATGCTCGTTTTTTAATTCGTAGTGTAGTTGGAGAAGGGAATCTCCTGATACGAGTGGTCACATGGGTGGTCCCCAGTGGTGGACATCCCAATGACATGCAACGGCTCAGATTTCACTTGCGCCCCATTTCATAAGTGACAACGCATTTTCGAAGGAAAAAAGAAAAGAACGGAACGGAGAGGAAGGTGAAGTGATAAGGCTAACCGTGATGCGGCCATCCGTCGCTGGGTCCCACACGAGACGCGTGTCGCAAGAAGGAGCCGGAGGCCACGACCGCGGGTTGCCTCCGAAGGAAATCAAGCATTTTCCTTTTTTTCCTCGTAGCATAGAAAAAGTATATTTTTTAACAATCAGTACCGCATACATTTATCGTAACAAATACTACATGATACAATGATTGGAAAATCAATACATATACCTAATAATAAAGAAAATAAGGTTTCTTGCGAGATTTTCGTCCAACTTTAAAATACTCCTAAAATTGATGAAAATTACCCACACGTGCCACCCTAAGTGAAAAAAAAACATTGGTTTCGTATTGTCTGTTCGTGTGTAAGTCGTCCGCCCGACAGGAATCCATCCCCGTATTCCTCTCTGAGCCTAGACCGTGTCGTACTCGAACCCGCGATGGAAGATCAAGTCGTATGAGTCGGTACTATACATAGGCATCGATCGATCCATCGTCATGAACACAGGCGTCTGAACACGAAAACGACGGCGACAAGCCGTCGCACACCTAGCCGAGAGACGAGTTCCTAGCCACCGAGATTCTCTCCCGGATACCTGTCTCGACTTGTGGCTCTGCCGCCGCCTCGACGAACTAGCGCTCGCACATCGTGCGGTACCTTTGCTACGAGTCTAGTGATGGCCTGGCCGCAGGGTTCACCTGCCACACGTGCGACTTCATCTTCCCCACCTTCACCAGCAACCGCGTTGTTTGATCGCCGCCCACCGGTCACGCAGGTACCCCGGCACGTGCAAGGGCCCGTGCTCCACACCACATCCGTCCGATGAGGGCCCCATCGACGACATCATCTTCAACCATGCCACCAAGAAGGAAGACAAGGGTCTGATCATGCAAGCCGTGTTGCTGATGCTTCGTCGGGTTCAGATAAGACTTTTCGTGCAAGGGTGTGCATTGACCATGAGAGCGGCAGCCATGCAGGCAAAGGAGACGGAGGGCTTGAGTGCTTATTTATTCATGGAGGAGGATCAAAATAGGGAAGATATCTTTATTTTTGAAATGGGGTGAGCCCCGGCCTCTCCATCGGTTGATGCACGCAACCTTTTATTAATGAACTGAATATTCAAAGTTTACAGATCAGGGATCAACGAGGGTTGATACAAAAATCAACCACCAAAAAAAGAGGGTATTGCTAAGCAAACTAGGCATCATGTAATCTCTTAATATGCCGCCAAGTAGCCTGGTAGAAAATATCCTGGGCAACTATTTGAAGGCGGTTGCATCCAGAAACCATGCACTCCCGCTGGTCCTCCGGGAGCAAGAAACGCCAAAGCTGGATCCAATGAACCATAGTGTGGATAACCTGTAAAAAAATAGTAGAGTCCTTTCTATTAAAAACAATATCATTCCTGCAATTCCAAATTGACCAACATAAAGCCGAAACACTAATGTGAATCCTAGCTTTATCAGTTTTGTCAGTTCCATTAAGCCAATTCCCAAACACGCTCGTAAGGAGTCCTATTGAAACCAAGAAATATAGGCCTACTTGCCATCCACACCATAATAGATAGAGTTTTCCGAAGAAACCTGCTAGTGGAGGAAGGCCTCCTAGGGATAAGAGACATAGGGCTAAAGAACACTTCGTTCCACACTTCACTAAAAAAACTCCTTTTCACGCACTGTATGGGTACCCACCACCCATGTTAAGTGAAGTAGCCCTACCTGGACCAATTGATGCTGATGCAAGCAAGTTCTTACAAGAAAGCAAGCTTTACTGTCAAGGTTAAAGGACAATTTGGCCCAAGCTCAATCTCGCATGAAGAAATATGCTGACAAGCAGAGAAGTGAAAGATCATTTTCTGTGGGAGACATTGTGATATTGGATGGAGGTGGAATATTATATGCAGCAAAAATCACTCGCCAAATAGGCCTAGCAAAAGGACAAGAAATAAACAAATGTTCAACTGATTCCTCAGCGTCACAGAAAGAGCATTTCGTATTTCCATTCCAATTCCTTTTTGCTAGATTATCGCAGGTTAAGAGGACTCTCTTGCTAAGGAACCACATAAAGATTTTACAGTGGGATTTTTATTTTCCAAAGATATTTACGAAGATATCTAGTATGCCCATTTAACAAATCACCATACATAGATTTAACAGAGAATTTCCCTGAAGATGTTAAGTCCCAAACAAACTTATCTTGATCTTCATTTAGATTTATCTCCATTAATCTTTGGCATAGATGTACCCATTGATCCCATTTATCACCAATCAATCTTCTCCGAAAACCAATATTTAGCGGAGTTGAACTCATAACATTTGCCACCGTATCATGCTTGCGATTGACTATGTTATATAAATGGGGATACTGGGATGCAAGGGTCTGATCACCTAACCATCTATCTTCCCAAAAACGCACTCCTTCCCCAGAGCCTACTTTAAATTTTCCTCTACTAAAAAAACCCTTTAACCTACATTAGTCCCTTCCAGAAGGGTGAATCAGTAGGCTTGCTTTCAACTTCAGCCAAGGTTTTCTGCGAAAGGTATTTGTTTTTAATAGTTGTTGCCATAACCCTTCTTCAGAAAGAAGTTTAAATAACCATTTATAGGCAAGCATTTTTAATCTTAAGGACTTCAATTCCAAGACCACCTTGGTCCTTAGGTCTGCAAATAAGGTTCCACTTAGTTAACCTATATTCTTTTTGTTTTCCTCACATTGCCGAAAGAAGCGTGATCGGAAAAAATCTAATCTCTTCCTTATCCCTTTAGGTAAATCAAACAAAGATAGCATAAACATCGGTAAACTAGTAAGAACAGAATTAATCAATACAAGGCGATCCCCATATGATAATAATTTTCTAGCCCAACACCCTAGTTTTCTCTCAAATCTACCTTCCACAGGATTCCATTTAGAGTTTTTTAACTTTCTATAATGGATAGGGATTCCCAAATATCTGAAAGGTAAAGAGCCAGATTCACAACCAAATAGTTGTTTATACTGCTCCTCTTCCTCTTTGACCTTACTAAAACATAAAATCTCACCCTTGTGAAAGTTAATTTTCAGTCCTGACAATTCTTCAAAGAAACGCAAAATTAGTTTCATGTTTACAGCCTTCTCAAAGTCATGTTCCATGAAAAGTATCGTGTCATCGGCATATTGCAATATAGAAATTCCTCCGTCAACTAAATGAGGGATAAGGCTTCCTATCTGACCATCCTCCTTCGCTCTTGCTATTAGGATAGCCAACATATCTGCAATAATGTTAAACAACATAGATGACATTGGGTCACCCTGTCGAAGACCTTTCCTAGTTTGAAAATAATGACCAATATCATCATTAACTTTGATCCCTACACTACCTCCCTTAACAAATTTATCGATGAGTTGACACCATTTGGGATCAAAACCTTTCATTCACATAACTTGTTGAAGGAAAGGCCATTTTACTTTATCATAGGCTTTCTCAATATCAATTTTAAATATCACTCCATCCAATTTCTTCCTGTGAAGTTCATGAATGGTTTCATGTAAGGCAACTACTCCTTCAAGAATATGTCGTCCTGGCATGAATGCCGACTATGTAGGACTAATAACTGTTTCAGCAACAGTATTAGCTCTAATAGTAGCAACTTTCGTGAATAATTTAAAACTAACATTGAGCAGACAGATTGGTCTATACTGCTGGATCTGAACCGTGTATACTCCTCACTCAGTGTGAGGGTAGAAGCAGTTGGCTCTCCAAACATCTTCTTGTAATATTCAGAGATATAAACTTGTAAATTTTCATCACCCACTATGGTTCCTTCCTCTTGTTCTAATTAAAATATTTTTTCCTTCGGTGTTTTCCATTTGCAATTAGATGAAAATATTTTTTATTATTCCCTCCTTCTTGAATATGTTTTACCTTGGCTCTTTGTGTCCATTTAGATTCCTCGTCTCTACGAAGCTTTGTTAAATCATCATTTGCCTTTCTTAACTTTGCTCTCTCATCATCATCTAGAGGAAATGACTCGGCTTTCAAGTCCAACTATCTATTAATAAAATCAATTTTTCTTTGTCTTTGTTATATTGTCCGGTTAAACATTTTGCCCAACCTTTAAGAAAACGCCTCAAATATCTGATTTTATTCTTCCATATGGCAACTGGAGTATTCCCACGGGTCTCAGTCTCCCATTCAGCTCTCACTACCTCATAGAAATTCTCATGTTTCAACCATGATGTTTCAAAAGAAAAGTGAGCTTTATTGCCAATATGAGCGTGGTTGCCCGAATAAATTGACAAAGGAGCATGGTCAGAACCAGTCCTTGTCAAAGCTCTAACTGTGACTTAAGGAAATTTTTGTTCCCACTCAACTGTCGAAAGGATACGGTCAAGATTCTCATAAGTTGGATTTTCCCTTCGATTAGCCCAGGTAAATTGCCTACCTGAGAGAGCAATCTCTCGCAGATTTAGACTCTCAATAATGGCATTAAAAATGAAAGGCCAGTGTGGCTTGAAGTTATCCTTATCCTTATCTTCTTTTCTCCTAAAAATGTTAAAATCACCTCCAATAAGAGAAGGTGTGGAACCCGAATCACCCATCCTGGCTAGTTCGGATAGGAATTGTGCTTTATGGGCATCTTGAGCAGCACCATAGACTGGCACCAATACCCACTCAAATCCGTCATGTTTGCATTGAACATGTAATTTGACACAAAAATCACCTGTTTCAACTAAACCAACTTGTAGTGACGCATTATTAATTCCAACTAAATACCTCCAGACCTCCCATGAGGAGGGAGACAAAACCAATAAAATTCTAGCCCATTTTCCATTTTTTTAAGAAAATGTATTGAAAAATTAGATCTCCCCATCTCCAGTAAGGCGATAAAATCTAATTTTTCCTCCCTCAATTGTTCTTTGACAAACAAGTGTTTTCCAACATCACCGAAACCATCTGAATTCCAGAATAAAGCTTTTATTGAACTCATCTTAACTTGAAGATTTGTTTTTGAATCTAGCACTCCTACGTACCCCAGACAAGTCAAAATCTTTCCTCTTACGAGATTTCTTAAGTTTAATTATAGGCACTACTACAGAATAGGCTATTAGTGACAGGCTCAAAATGTCCATTAGTGACAGGCACATCGCCTGTCACTAACGACTAGTCACTGGTATAAGGTTACTAGTGACAGGAAAAGTGCCCGTCACTACTATGTGTATACTAGTGACAGTCAAAAGAGATGCATGTCACTGGTTGTGGTCGTCGGTAATAAAAAAAATTAAATGTGTTTTCCACGAATATTACAGATGGCTATAGGCTAACGAAGGATTTTTTTCTTAATTGGTTATGTAGCAGTTTGAACAAACAATACCCCACGGTACATGTGTTATGGTCATATGCATAACTACAAGTTCCTTTCATTGTTCTACACTTCCATCATCTTGTTGAGGTGCAAATCCTTTCATTACATCGTCCTTTCCTTGTATGACGTGCTTAACCTGATGATAACGCGTGAAGCACACGTCCGTTGGGAACCCCAAGAGGAAGGTGTGATGCGTACAGCAGCAAGTTTTCCCTCAGAAAGAAACCAAGGTTATCGAACCAGTAGAAGATGAAGGCCACGTGAAGGTTGTTGGTGAAGGAGTGTAGTGCGGCGCAACACCAGGGATTCCGGCGCCAACGTGGAACCTGCACAACACAATCACAATACTTTGCCCCAACTTATCAGTGAGGTTGTCAATCTCACCGGCTTGCTGTAAACAAAGGATTAAACGTATGGTGTGGAGAATGATGTTTGCTTGTAGAAAACAACAGAGAACAGAGATTGCAGTAGATTGTATTTCAGATGTAAAAGAATGGACCGGGGTCCACAGTTCACTAGTGGTGTCTCTCCAATAAGATAACTAGCATGTTGGGTGAACAAATTACAGTTGGGCAATTGACAAATAGAGATGCACATAGATATATCATGATGACTACTATGAGATTTAATCAGGGCATTACGACAAAGTACATAGACCGCTATCCAGCATGCATCTATGCCTAAAAAGTCCACCTTCGGGTTAGTGATGTCTACGCGCGCTTCTATTCCTGTAGACAGTGTTGGGCCTCCAAGAGCAGATGTTTGTCGAACAGCAGCAAGTTTCCCTTAAGTGGATCACCCAAGGTTTATCGAACTCAGGGAGGAAGAGGTCAAAGATATCCCTCTCAAGCAACCCTGCAATCATGATACAAGAAGTCTCTTGTGTCCCCAACACACCTAATACACTTGTCAGATGTGTAGGTGCACTAGTTCGGCGAAGAGATAGTGAAATACAAGTAGTATGGATGTATATGAGTGTAAATAGCAATCTGAATAAAATATGGCAGCGAGTAAACATGCAACAGAACAGTAAATAAGCGGTGTTTGCAGTATTGGAAACAAGGCCTAGGGATCATACTTTCACTAGTGGACACTCTCAACATTGATCACATAATAAAACCACTCTACACTCTCTTGTTAGATGACAAACACCATTAGTTGTGTAGGGCTACAAGAGCACCTCAATGCCGGAGTTAACAAGCTCCACAACATTCGATGTTCATATTTAAATAACCTTAGAGTGCATGATAGATCATTGCAATTGAAACCGAGAACTAACATAGCGCATACACTGTCACCTTTACACTATGAAGGGGGAATAGATCACATCAATACTATCATAGCAATAGTTAACTTCATAATCTACAAGAGATCACAATCATAACCTACGCCAAGAACTACACGATGCACACACTGTCACCATTAAATCATGAAGGAGGAATAGACTACTTTAATAACATCACCAGAGTAACACAACTAGATCACAAAGAGAGAGATGAACCACATAGCTACGGTAGAGCCCTCAGCCCCAGGGGAGAATTACTCCCTCCTCATCATGGAGACAGCGATGGCGGTGAAGATGGCGGTGGAGATGGCTTCCGAGGGCAATTCCCCATCCCGGCAGGGTGCCGGAACAGAGACTTCTGTCCCCCAGATCTTGGCTTCGTGATGGCGGCGGCTCTGGAAGGTTTCTCGTACCGTGGTTTTTCCGTATCGAAGATTTAGGTCAGGGAGCTTTAAATAGGCGAAGAGGTGGAGTCGGAGGGGTTACGGAGCCGCCACACAATAGGGGGGCGCGCCCCCCTTGGGCCGCGCCAGCCTAGCGTGTGGGCCCCCCAGGGTTCCCCTCTGGTGCCTCTCTGGTGTTCTGGAAGCTTCGTGCAATTATAAGATGTTGGGCGTTGATTTCGTCCAATTCCGAGAATATTTCCTTACTAGGATTTCTGAAACCAAAAACAGCAGAAAACAGGAACTGGCACTTCGGCATCTCGTCAATAGGTTAGTTCCGGAAAATGCATAAAATCATCATAAAGTGTGAACAAAACATGTAGGTAATGTCATAAAAGAAGCATGGAACATAAGAAATTATAGATACGTTTGAGACGTATCAAGCATCCCCAAGCTTAGTTCCTACTCGCCCTCGAGTAGGTAAACGATAACAAGAATAATTTCTTAAGTGACATGCTACCAACATAATCTTGATCAACATTATTGTAAAGCATATGAGATGAATGCAGCGATTCGAAGCAATGATGAAGACAATGAGTAAACAACTGAATCATATAGCAAAGACTTTTCATGAATAGTACTTTCAAGACAAGCATCAATAAGACTTGCATAAGAGTTAACTCATAAGGAATAAATTCTTAGTAGAAGGCATTGAAGCAACACTAAGGATGATTAAGTTTCAGCAATTGCTTTCAATGTATATCTCATGGATAGTTGTCTACATAAAGCAATATAACAAGTGCAATAGGTAAACATGTAAGAATCAATGCACACAGTTTACACAAGTGTTTGCTTCTAAGATAGAAAGAAGTAGGAAAACTGACTCAACATAAAGTAGAAGAATGGCCCTTCGCAGAGGGAAGCATTGATTGCTATATTTGTACTAGAGCTTTTATTTTGAAAACATAAAGAGAGCATAAAAGTAAAGTTTTGAGCGGTGTTTGTTGTTGTCAACGAATGGTAGTGGGCACTCTAACCCCCTTGCCAGACAGACTTTCAAAGAGCGGCTCCCATGAAATTTTATTTTTGGGTGACACTCCTTCCAACCTTGCTTTCACAACCCATGGCTAACCGAATCCTCGGGTGCCTGCCAACAATCTCATACCATGAAGGAGTGCCTTTTTATTTTAGTTTTATTTAGATGACACTCCTCCCCACCTTTGCTTTCTCAAGCCATGGCTAACCGAATCCTCGGGTGCCGACCAACAATCACATACCATGGAGGAGTGTCTATTTGTAACTTTATGAAAGTTAATTAATTTGGGGCTGGGAACCCCATTGCCAGCTCTTTTTGCAAAATTATTGGATAAGCGGATGAAGCCACTAGTCCATTGGTGAAAGTTGCCCAACAAGATTGAAAGATAAACACCACATACTTCCTCATGAGCTATAAAACATTGACACAAATAAGAGGTAATAAATTTTGAATTGTTTAAAGATAGCACTCAAGCAATTTACTTTGGAATGGCGGAGAAATACCATGTAGTAGGTAGGTATGGTGGACACAAATGGCATAGTTTTTGGCTCAAGGATTTGGATGCACGAGAAGAATTCCTCTCAATACAAGGCTAGGCTAGCAAGGTTGTTTGAAGCAAACTCAAGTATAAAATGGTGCAGCAAGACTCACATATGAACATATTGTAAGCATTATAAGACTTTACATCGTCTTCCTTGTTCTTCAAACACCTTAACCAGAAAATATCTAGACTTAGAGAGACCAATCATGCAAACCAAATTTTAACAAGCTCTATGTAGTTCTTCATTAATAGGTGCAAAGTACATGATGCAAGAGCTTAAACATGATCTATATGAGCACAACAATTACCAAGTATCAAATTATTCAAGACATTATACCAATTACCACATGCGGCATTTTCTGTTTCCAACCATATGACAATGAAAGAAGCAGTTTCAACCTTCGCCATGAACATTAAAAGCAACACTAAGAACACATGTGTTCATATGAACGAGCAGAGCGTGTCTCTCTCCCACATAAGCATGAATTTATTCAAACAAAACAAAAACAAACAGACGCTCCAAGTAAAGTACATAAGATGTGACCGAATAAAAATATAGTTTCAAGAGAAGAAACCTGATAAGTTGTCGATGAAGAAGGGGATGCCTTGGGCATACCCAAGCTTAGACGCTTGAGTCTTCTTGAAATATGCAGGGATGAACCACGGGGGCATCCCCAAGCTTAGACTCTTCACTCTTCTTGATCATAGTATATCATCCTCCTCTCTTGACCCTTGAAAACTTCCTCCACACCAAACTCGAAACAAACTCATTAGAGGGTTAGTGCATAATCAAAAATTCACATGTTCAGAGGTGACACAATCATTCTTAACACTTCTGTACATTTCCCAAAGCTACTGGAAGTCAATGGAACAAAGAAATCCATCCAACACAGCAAAAGAGGCAATGCGAAATAAAAGGCAGAATCTGTCAAAACAGAACATTCCATAAAGACGATTTTTTTAGAGGCACTAGACTTGCTCAGATGAAAATGCTCAAATTGAATGAAAGTTGCGTACATATCTGAGGATCACGCACGTAAATTGGCAGATTTTTCTGAGTTACCTACAGAGAACCCTGCCCAAATTCGTGACAGACAGAAATCTGTTTCTGCGCAGTAATCCAAATCTAGTATCAACTCTACTATCAAAGACTTTACTTGGCACAACAATGCAATAAAATAAGATAAGGAGAGGTTGCTACAGTAGTAACAACTTCCAAGACTCAAATATAAAACAAAGTTGCTGTAGTAAAATAAACACATGGGTTATCTCCCAAGAAGTGCTTTCTTTATAGCCATTAAGATGGGCTCAGTAATTTCAATGATGCACTCCCAAGAAATAAGAGTTGAAGCAAAAGAGAGCATCAAGAAGCAAATTCAAAACACATTTAAGTCTAACCCACTTCCTATGAAAAGGAATCTTGTAAATAAACAAATTCATGAAGAACAAAGTGACAAGCATAGGAAGATAAAACACGAGTAACTTCAAAATTCTCAACATATAGAGAGGTGTTTTAGTAACATGAAAATTTCTACAACCATATTTTCCTCTCTCATAAAGATTTTCAGTAGCATCATGAACAAACTCAACAATATAAGTATCACATAAAGCATTCTTATTCACATGCATAAAAGTATCATTACTCTCCACATAAGCATAATCAGTTTTATTAGTTGTAGTGGGAGAAAATTCAACAAAGTAGCTATCATTATTATTCTCATCAAGTGTAGGAGGCATAGTATAATCATAATAAAATTTACTCTCCATAGTAGGCGGCACCAAAAGACTACTATCATTATAATCATCATAAATAGGAGGCATATCATAATCAACATAAACTTTCTCCTCAATACCCGGATGACTAAAGAGATCATTTTCATCAAAACCGACCTCCCCAAGCTTAAATTCTTCCATAGCATTAGCAACAATGGTGTTCAAAGCATTCATACTAATAACATTCCCATTAGCATGCATAAGTTCCATGGGTTTTTTAATTTTCTCTTCAAACACATCATGTCCTAATTCAAGATAAAGTTCATAAAGATCTCTCATTTTGTTGTTGTCTTCCATTAAGCCTTACTAGTGAAACAAGAAACAAAAAGATGCAATTGCAGGATCTAAAGGAAATAGCTTCGAGCACTTACAACGGCAACAGAAAATAACTTAGTTACCTGGGACCGGAGTGTGAGTGCCTTTTACCTTTCCTCCCCGGCAACGGCGCCAGAAAAGTGCTTGATGTCTACGCGCGCTTCTATTCCTGTAGACAGTGTTGGGCCTCCAAGAGCAGAGGTTTGTAGAACAGCAGCAAGTTTCCCTTAAGTGGATCACCCAAGGTTTATCGAACTCAGGGAGGAAGAGGTCAAAGATATCCCTCTCAAGCAACCCTGCAATCACGATACAAGAAGTCTCTTGTGTCCCCAACACACCTAATACACTTGTCAGATGTATAGGTGCACTAGTTCGGCGAAGAGATAGTGGAATACAAGTAGTATGGATGTATATGAGTGTAAATAGCAATCTGAATAAAATATGGCAGTGATTAAACATGCAACAGAACAGTAAATAAGCGGTGTTTGCAGTATTGGAAACAAGGCCTAGGGATCATACTTTCACTAGTGGACACTCTCAACATTGATCACATAATAAAACCACTCTACACTCTCTTGTTGGATGACAAACACCATTAGTTGTGTAGGGCTACAAGAGCACCTCAATGCCGGAGTTAACAAGCTCCACAACATTCGATGTTCATATTTAAATAACCTTAGAGTGCATGATAGATCATTGCAATTTAAACCGAGAACTAACATAGCGCACACACTGTCACCTTTACACTATGAAGGGGGAATAGATCACATCAATACTATCATAGCAATAGTTAACTTCATAATCTACAAGAGATCACAATCATAACCTACGCCAAGAACTACACGATGCACACACTGTCACCATTACATCATGAAGGAGGAATAGACTACTTTAATAACATCACCAGAGTAACACAACTAGATCACAAAGAGAGAGATGAACCACATAGCTACGGTAGAGCCCTCAGCCCCAGGGGAGAATTACTCCCTCCTCATCATGGAGACAGCGATGGCGGTGAAGATGGCGGTGGAGATGGCTTCCGGGGGCAATTCCCCGTCCCGGCAGGGTGCCGGAACAGAGACTTCTGTCCCTCAGATCTTGGCTTCGCAATGGCGGCGGCTCTGGAAGGTTTCTCATACCGTGGTTTTTCCGTATCGAAGATTTAGGTCAGGGAGCTTTAAATAGGCGAAGAGGCGGAGTCGGAGGGGTTACGGAGCCACCACACAATAGGGGGGCGCGCCCCCCTTGGGCCGCGCCGGCCTAGCATGTGGGCCCCCCAGGGTTCCCCTCTGGTGCCTCTCCTGTGTTCTGGAAGCTTCGTGCAATTATAAGATGCTTGGCGTTGATTTCGTCCAATTCCGAGAATATTTCCTTACTAGGATTTCTGAAACCAAAAACAGCAGAAAACAGGAACTGGCACTTCGGCATCTCGTCAATAGGTTAGTTCCGGAAAACGCATAAAATCATCATAAAGTGTGAACAAAACATGTAGGTAATGTAATAAAACAAGCATGGAACATAATAAATTATAGATACATTTGAGACGTATCAGTTAGCATCCGCACCCCTTCCAGTATTAAGTTGCAAACAACAGACAATTGCATTAAGTATGGTGCGTAATGTAATCAACACAAATATCCTTAGACAAAGCATTGATGTTTTATCCCTAGTGGCAACAACACATCCACAACCTTAGAAATTTCTGTCACTGTCCCAGATTCAATGGAGGCATGAACCCACTATCGAGCATAAATACTCCCTCTTGGAGTCACAAGTATCAACTTGGCCAGAGCCTCTACTAGCAACGGAGAGCATGCAAAAACATAAACAACACATATATGATAGATTGATAATCAACTTGACATAGTATTCAATATTCATCGGATCCCAACAAACACAACATGTAGCATTACAAATAGACGATCTTGATCATGATAGGCAGCTCACAAGATCTAAACATGATAGCACAAGAGGAGAAGACAACCATCTAGCTACTGCTATGGACCCATAGTCCAAGGATGAACTACTCACGCATCAGTCCGGAGGCGGGCCTGGTGATGTAGAGCCCTCCGGTGATGATTCCCCTCTCCGGCAGGGTGCCGGAGGCGATCTCCTGAATCCCCCGAGATGGGATTGGCGGCGGCGGCGTCTCTGGAACTTTTCTCGTATTGTGGCTCTCGGTAATAGGGTTTTCGCGACGGAGGGATTTTATAGGCGAAGGGGCAGCGCAGGGGGGTGCCCGAGGGGCCCACACCATAGGGCGGCGCGGGCCCCTCCTTGGCCGCGCCGCCTTGTGGTGTCGCCACCTCGTGGCCCCACTTCGTATCCTCTTCGGTCTTCTGGAAGCTCCGTGGAAAAATAAGACCCTGGGCATTCGTTTCGTCCAATTCCGAGAATATTTCATGTGTAGGATTTCTGAAACCAAAAATAGCACAAAACAGGAACTGGCGCTTCGGCATCTCGTTAATAGGTTAGTGCCGGAAAATGCATATAAATGATGTAAAGTGTGTATAAAACATGTGAGTATTGTCATAAAACTAGCATGGAACATAAGAAATTATGGATACGTTTGAGACGTATCACCTGATACAAACAATGAAATACGCATATAATTGTGAGTAATGGCACCAGTTGGATAAAACACCTTTTGAAGAATAACAAATGCCATTGGTAACTGTCACTACAAGAAAAGTTCTGATAGACAACGTCCCAAAATCGTCCGCTAAGGGGTATTTTTCGTCGCCTATGGGCCTAACCCGACGATATGGGTTCTGTTGTCGAAACTGCGTCAGGCAAAGTCCTACGACGATTTTTTCGGTCCGTCGCGCTTGGGCGCCATTCCGCCACGGAAAATTAGACCGTTGCAGAAGTGTTTCCGGGAGCCCGTTGACTGCTGACGTCATGCAAACTGACACGTGGTAGACGCCGTTAACTGGCAGTTAACGACGTTCACCGGCTGAAACCCTGTTAACACCCGAATTTTTCAGTCCAGATGCCTGTCATGTCATACATCGCAATCCCAGGAATATTGTTGTTGCGAGACATAACAGTTGAATATCATAAGTCATCATTCATTACACACCATAGTCGTCTTACAAATAGAGATCACTTGATCCAATATTACACAAATAGTTGATCTATTGATCAACGGACACAAAGTTCATAGCGGAAGCGTAAATAGAAGGGACTCTATAGTCCACAGGCCAACGTCTGACGTCAGAAGATTCCCTAGTTGTCGTAGACATCTTGGTTGCCGTCATCTTGATAGTTCTGCTCCTCTTCATAGTCTGGCCATTTGAATAGCCAGGGACACAACCGTGAGTACTTTAAAGTACTCGCAAACTAATACTAATGTAAGTGCTAACAGTTCTAGTAAGGGGTGCTAAGCTCTAGTTTATTTGCATAAAGCCAATTTTAGTTCACAAGTATTTGAGAAAAGACTTATTCAAAGAGCTAACTAACTCAAGTGGGAACATTAGTGTCATTCCCACAACTCAATTGTGATTCAAGTCAAGTCACCCTTCACTTCATCAACATTTTCAAGAAATATCTGACACCGGTAACAGTATGGCCTTTCCAACCGTCCGTAACCGTGGACACGGCTATTTGAATAGGTTTACACTCTGCAGAGGTTGCACACTTGTGCCACAACATTTGATTTCATCCGTCGGGATAACCCCGAATCATCGTAACTCAGTACGCGGATCATCAACCATAACCTTTCACTTATATATCCTAGTATAGGTACCTCTCCCCATGAGCTTGGCCTCCCAGTGAAGACCAACTGTCAACCTGGGAACTGCACAGGGCTTGGCCGTACAATTCACCTCATTTCACATCATTTCTCATACAACGGAGGCAGCCTCGGCATAACCCCTATGATGCTTGTCCAGAGGGAACCCATACTAAGATGTATAAACTTCCAGTTAAGCCCTACCCATAATCAGGTATTGTGGGGGTACTCAAAAATTGGAAAGGTATCGCATCCAAACCAATATTAGTTTTAATCAAAATTCACCATATCTTTCAAGTCATATTCACCTTCAAAAGATCTTTCAATAGAATGACTTCATCATTCCAAGGTTTTCAAAATTCATTTCAAACTCACAAGTTCCCATCTAGAGTAGTCAATTTTATTTATTAGCACTAGCAACTAGTCATGAGGGGTGCTACTTAACTCATAAGCTTCTTAGGCTAAGTTTGATATGCTTGCTCTACTCTATACTTAGACCAAAGTTAACTATAAAAGTAATCTTTAAATAAACCAAGTAAAAGCTTGCAATATAAAACTTGGGATAGGATTATTGACATCAAGTAAAGTGGAGGGGTGCCTTGCTCAACAGAGCTTTGCACTTGCAAGAATATTAGCTTGCAACAATCGAACTTGCAATTGTGTTAGCTTGCCTTGGTAGTTGAGGTGATCAAAGTGCTCTTCTTCTTCTGGGTAGAATCCTTCCTCTTCCTGGTATTCTCCGGTACTAGCGTCTATACACGAATACGAGGATACAATCACCAAACAATACTTAAGTAGCCTTAATTAGCCTTAATGGCTCACTCCAAATGATCTAGCATCATCACTTAGTATTGCTACCAAAAATTATTCTAGGGTTTTCTTACTTAGTGTTAGAGAAATAATTTCCTCTCATTACATATGTAAATGATAGTTTCCATTTAGTTCTTGAGGAATAATTTCCTCTCATTGAATCTTCTTAAGATTTAACTTCTCAAACAATCATACATGAAATCATGTTGACCTAAGTCAACCATTCATCATTATCATTTGAGAAAATGATTTAAATGAGGTAGAATACCTCATACCATTTAACAATTCTAAATATGATTTAAAATCACCAAGTATTTCATGTGAGAGTATTTGACCAGGGGTCCAAACTTCATATGAAAGTACTTGGGACAAGATTTAAATGAAGTGAAATACTTCATATGATTTGCATAATAGTTTTGGACAATATCACTTAACTAAAATAGCCATATAGTCCTTTATTTAATTTGGGCCATGATCACTCAAGATAACCATACCATAATTTTGGCATAAACAATTAGTGTAAGTGAAATGTGAGCTATGAGAGTTGAAATCAACTTAATAGCACTTTTAGTTGATTTTTAAGATTTATTTGAAGTTGCAAAAGTCTCTGCCTTGTTCTTTTTATCACATTAAGTCTACAAAAGATTTCAAAGTGGGACCAGTGGGGTTGGATAGATATGTTTGCCAGCTTTCCATCAATATAAAGTTCATCAAAATTGGTTGAGTAGATTTGAAACTATTTAATTTCTAAGACAGGACCAGTATTTGAATTTCTCTGAATCAATTTAAATTGAAAAGGGACTAATGGGCTAGGCGGGAACTAAACGGGCCGAAAGATTTAAAAATGCCAGAAAGGCCAGCCCAGTAATGCTTCACACGCCACGGGCCGCCTGATAGAGGCGCCCGCACGTCAGCGACTGAAGTTTGCCGAAGCGGTACCGTTTAATGTGATCCGTTCGATTAGACGAAGATCAGACGGTCGAGGCTCGTCGTCTCCGTCGAGGGGAAGAGGTCGCTGCCGCGGTGGAGGTAGGGGGTCGGCGGCGCTCCTGGACTCCGGCGAGGGGCGGCGTTGACGCGAGGCGAGGTTGTCGTCGACGGCGAGTCAATTGGTACCGACGGCGAGGCTTGAGGTGGCCTGTAGCGGTGGATTGATCCGCGGTTGCTTGCGGGTCTCCGGCGAGAAATTGGCTGGCTAGCGGCGGCGATGTGCAGTGGAGAGGAGCGGAGGAGGTTCAGAGAGAGGAGGGGAGTGAGTTTGCTGTGGAGGTGAAGGCGCGGGGATGGCTCCTTTTATAGGATGCGAGGTGGCCGTGAGGGGTGCGGCAGGGTCGACAGCAGAGCGGCGGCTCCAGCGAAGGAAGGGGGTCGGCGACATCAGCGCGAGGTAGGCGGCATCACGGCGGTCCTTTGAGCGTCAAAGGCGCGGCGAGGCGAGGCGTACGACGGTCGGGCGGTTGCGTGTACTACCGCGGCCATGGTGGGCGGGCGCGTCCTTTCCGGCGACGGCGGCCGCGGGGGGGTGACGCCAGCTTATCCGGCGGGCTCCGCGTGGTGTGGCGGGTACTAGGGCGAGCGGAGGTGGTCGGCGTTGCCGTGGTATGGCGGGGCTACAGGTGGCCAGGTGCCCGCGGCATGCGCACGTGCCACGCCAACGGCATCCTGGGACAATCTGGGCGCGCGATTTCCGGTGATGGTCGGCGTCCTCCTCGACAACGACATGCATAGGCAGGTGTAGGGAGGCGAGGTGGAGGTACTGGACAGCAGGGCCAGGGTAGGGAAGGAAGGAGAGGAGAGGTGGTGCTGCATGGTGGTGACATGGCCGGCATGGCCATGTCCTTGCCTCCATAGGGTTCCTCCTAGGGTTACTATGCATGGAGTAGGGTGAGAGGGGACAGGGGAACATGTAGGGTTCAAGTGGTGCTCAGAGTTGGGAATAGTGTTTGAGATTTGGGCAATTTTTCGATTTCAATTTCTTGTCAAATTTGGTCAAAGCAAAGTGATTCCAAAATTTGAAAATGGTGCATTTGGATAAGTTGCAAATGACCAGAGGCAACTATGTGTGGTGGTGGAATTTTAAAAATCCAAGAATAGCTAAATTTGACAAAGTGAGATTGTTGCTCATGTTAAAAAGTCTCAACTTTGCATGAGCATGGTTTTTGATCCAAGATGATTTTGGCATGGTGGTCTTTACCAAAGTTGTTCACCTTGATGTGCTCTTGGATGACATGCAAAGAATGGGATTTGTTTAGTTTAGAAATCTTGAAATCTAGGGGTTCAAAGTGGTGACCAGATTGTAAATGTCAATTTTGACCATTATTCTATGTAACCATATTTTGAGTTTGGATTTGGTTTGAATGGTATTTCTTTGATTCCCAAAGTTGTAATAACTATTTAGTAACATATTACAAGTAATGGTGAAGGTCAAATGGGTCTAGGGTCAAAGTTGGCAAAAATGGCATATGCCATATGTTAGGGTTTTTAGGGTTTTATTCTTATTTGATTTCTTTCTCTTTTTGGTTTATTTGGTTTGTGATCTTCACTTGCTCACTTTAGGGTTTTAGAGTTTATCATATAAACAACAAAACAATCATCATGGCATATCACTCAAAATGCACAAGTCCTATGCATGGCACTATATGCAATTTAAAAGTTTTTGTTGGTTCTGAATTTTGGATCTCTGGAATTCTTCTTCTTCCTTTATTTGAAATTTGGGATGTTACAAACCCCGTGGTAGATGGTAGGCCCACACGAGGCCTGCCACGTCTTAAGTGGGCCGGCCCATTAAGTTTGCGGGCTGGGCCAGCTGACTTAGTTTGATCGGTCAACTATATAGCTGGGCTGGTCCATTAGTTATGTGGGCCGGGCCCTAACCTCTAAGGTTGACTGGTCAAAACTTTAATGGGCCGGCCCGCTAAGCATGTGGGCCGGGCCGAATGCACTCATTTGACCGGTCAACAGGCAAAAGGGCCAGCCCACAAGACATGTGGGACCATCTTTCCTATTATCGGTCCGGCCCATTTACCAAGTGGGGTCCACCTTAAAGCAAGTGGGCCGGCCCAAGAAGTTATTGGGCCGGCCCAATTAGCATGTGGGTCCCACTTTCCTGCTATCGGGCCGGCCCATTTAGTACGTGGGGTCCACAATAGATCAAATGGGCTGGCCCAACAAGCCAGTGGGCCGGGCCAAAAACACAGGTGGGTCCCACTTTCCTGTTAAAGGGCCAGCCCATTTAGTATGTGGGGTCCACCATATAGCAAGTGGGCCGGCCCAACAAGATAGTGGGCCGGACCAAAAACACAGGTGGGTCCCACTTTCCAGTTAAAGGTCCGGCCCATTTAGTATGTGGGGTCCACCATATAGCAAGTGGGCCGGCCCAACAAGATAGTGGGCCGGGCCAAAAACACAGGTGGGTCCCACTTTCCAGTTAAAGGGCCGGCCCATTTAGTATGTGGGGTCCACCATATTGCAAGTGGGACGGCCCAACAAGATAGTGGGCCGGGCCAAAAACACAGGTGGGTCCCACTTTCCAGTTAAATGGTCGGCCCATTTAGTACGTGGGGTCCACCATATAGCAAGTGGTCCGGCCCAACAAGATAGTGGGCCGGGCCAAAAACACAGGTGGGTCCCACTTTCCTGTTAAAGGGCCGGCCCATTTAGTATGTGGGGTCCACCACAAAAGCAATTGGGCTGGCCCAACTAGTTAGTGGGCCGGCCCAATTAGTATGTGGGGTCCACGGTAAATCAGGTGGGCTGCCCCGACGAGTTAGCGGGCCGGCCCAATAAGCTTGTGGGTCCCAGTTTTCTATTACAGGGCCGGCCCAGTAGTGTGTGGGGTCCACCTTAAAGCACGTGGGCCGGCCCAATTAGAGTGTGGGGTCCACCGTAAATCAAGTGGGCTGGCCCAATAAGTAAGTGGGCCAGCCCGTTTAGTTGCTATTTATATGCCGGCATAATAGGCGCTTTAGGATTTTGCGGGCCGGCACATATGTGATTTCGCTTAATTGGGCCGTTTAAGGGATGGGAATTTGTGATTTAGATACTGAGAATATTTACGCAGCACCGATTTCTATCGGATAGCCTCACTTACCACAAGCACCAAAGAAAAAATGCGCGAAAGAACTATAAAGACTAACTAAATATTACATCAGCTGCAAGGCTTTGAAAAAATATTACAGAACCCAGAGAAATTGAATGGTAATTAAGCCTAGCAATACAATGAAGCGATCCGGCAATCTTTTAAGTTGTCCATGCAGCACCTATATCTGAAACAAAGACATTACAAGTTAAGGCAGCAACAATGGAAATGCAAAGACACTACAATATTGTTTGCCCAAGAATTTGGAACTCATCATTTCGTCGTTATAACAAGATCATTGTAATGCGCACAATAAGCAAACAAAGAGTGCATGCCGCATACCAACAACCAATATAACAGAGCATGTTAGAATGAAACAGCAGACTTACTACTGTCGAGTCCCATGCAAACCAACATGTTTAGGGAGTACAAATTTGGCATGAACAACAACGTAGCAGGCTATAAATTTTGTAACAACGACTGAGCAAGATGAAGTTATGATGGCTACATCTACAGAGCAGGGAATGTAAACCAAAAATAGAAGTTACGATGGCAAAAGCTAAAGAGGAGGGAATGTGAACCAACATGTGCCAAGTGCAATTACTTCATTTTGGCCGTGAACTAAATAATACTCCTGAACTTATAGTGAAGGGGATGCAAATCAAGATGTTTCGGGATATAAACTTGTAATGAGCAACACATAGAGGATATTTAATGCTGGAGCTTAGGATGGACCAGATACAGAATATAGTGGGATCACCTGTGAACTTGTATAAGAGGGAATGCAAACCAATATGTTCAGCATTCCATATGTGAGTGTCATGCCAAGTCAGAGAAACAAGTCAATAATGCAGCTTTTGAAGAACAAGATGGCACGCAAAATTATTATCTAGTAGTATGAGAAGTTTATTTGTACTACAGGCTAGATAGCAGAGTGATAGCATGCCAAACTAAGTCCTTACTTTGTTAGCTTACAATGAACTAGATACAAAACAATGGCATCACCTGTAGTACAGGGAATGCAAGCCAACATGTTCATGGAGTAAAAAATTGGCACAAACAACATAGTAGCAGGCCATAATTTTTGTAACAACGACTGAGCAAGATAAAGTTATGATGGCTAGATCTACAGAGCAGGGAATGTAAACCAAATATAGAAGTTACGATGCCAAAAGCTATAGAGCAGGGAATGCGAACCAACATGTGCAATTACTTAAAATTGGCCATGAACTAAATAATAGCAGGATGTTACTATAATAGCTAGGAATAAAACAGATAGGAGTTATAATGGCATCACTCATAAACTTGTAGATAAGGGAAACAAATCAATTTGTTTCGGGATATAAAGTTGTAATGAGCAACACATATAGGATAGTTAATGCTACGGCTTAGGATGGACCAGAAACGGAATATAGTGGGATCACCTGTGAACTTGTAGAAGAGGGAATGCACACCAATATGTTCACCATTCTATATGAGCGCCATGCCAATTAAGAGAAACAATTTAATATTGCAGCTTTTGAAGAATCAGATGGCAGACAAAATTATGATGGAAGTAGCAACTGTGACGAGTTCAAATAAATTTGTACTGCAGGATGGCAGAGCGATAGCATGCAGGAACTAATAGCAGGCAGTTACTTTGTTAGCTTACGACGAAGTAGATAGAAATAACAATGGCATCACCTGTAGTACAGGGAATGCAAACCAACATGTTCAGGGAGAACAAGATTGGCATGAACAAAATAGTAGCAGCCTATAATTTTTGTAACAACGACTGAGTAAGATAGAAGTTATGATGGCTACATCTATAGAGCAGGGAATGCAAACCAAAATGTTCAATCGCTTAAAGTTAGCAATGAACTAGAAAGTAGCAAGGTGTTACGGTCATAGCTAGGAATGAACTAAAAGAGCTTCAGACAAACAAGCATCTGAACCCAGAACATGGCGCTAAAACAAGAGACTTACATAAGGAGAAGCACTCTGTGGGAGTCACAGCAGATCTTCCTGGGGTTGATAGATCCGGTGATGAAGTACGCTACATGTGCTACTTGGGGTTGGAGAGACGGCCATTACACTTCATGGTTACTCATCTCATCTGCAAAAACGTAACGGCGCGTTGTTAGCACAAACAGGTTCCCCCAAGATTAAACAAGAACTTGCAGGCAAGCAATAGAAAAGCGACAGTAGAAGAGTTTAGATCATGCACGGCGTCGGTGAAGCAGATCCGGTTCATGCACAGCGGTGTCGGTGAGCAAGATCCGATGCGGTGGACGAAGGATCCGGCGAAGCGGCTCCGGTGGGGTGGACGATACCGCAGCTGAAGCGACTGCGGTAGACTGCTGGATGAGCATATGGTTTCGAGGTTCGGCGGGGATGATCCGGTCCGGTTGATGACGGCGTCGATGAAGTGGCTCCGGCAGGCAGCCGGACGACGAGGATCGCGAGGCCTCGGGAAGGCCAGGGAAGTCCGGCGGGGATGTTCCGGTGCGGTGGTCGTGGAGGTGGGAGAGAGGGACTTGGGAAGTTCCGGTGGGTGGTCTGAGGGAAACGATTTTTTTTGGGAGGGTTTCCGGGCTAGGGAGGTGGTGATCAAAAAAATGACGGCAGACCCCCCACCAACCGACTTTGCTGCCATCTCCACAGGGGTAGAATGGGAATTTGGAAGCGTGTGAAATTTTTGTATTTTGTGGGCGGGAAGTTTTGCCGCTATGAGATTTTGAATTTGGCTACCGTCCAAGTATAATGATAAAAAATTGTGAGACCGTACTAGTACCTCTGTTCAAGGCCGAGTGCAAAATCAAATCATCATCACATTAAATATCGGTCACTACCATGATCATGATCTATCTCTGAAATTAGCGTATCCGCTAGATCTTGCAAAGTATAATGGTAAAAAGAATTGTGAGACCGTACTAGTACTTCTCTTCTAGGCCGAGTGCAACAGCAAATCATCATCACGTTGAAAATTTGTTACCATGATCATGATTTATCTCTGAAATTGGCGCATCCGCTATATCTTGCAAAGTATAATGATAAAGAATTTGTGAGACGGTACTTCTGTTCAAGCCCGAGTGCAACATCAAATCATCATCACATTGAAAATTTGTTACCATGATCATGATCTATCTCTGAATTTGGCGCATCCGCTCAATCTTGCAAAGTATAATGATATAGAAATTGTAAGACAGTAGTAGTACTTCTGTTCAAGGTCAAGTGCAACATCAAATCATCATCACGTTGAAAATTTGTTACCATGATCCTCTGAAAATGGGCGCATCCGCTAAAACTTGCAAAGTATAATGATACAAAATTGTGAGACCGTACTAGTACTTATGTTCAAGGTCGAGTGCAACATCAAATCATCATTACATTGAATATTGTGTTACCATGATCATGATCTATCTCTGAATTTGGCGCATCCGCTAAATCTTGCAAAGTATAATGATAAAAAAATTGTGAGATTGTACTAGTACTTATGTTCAAGGCCGAGTGCAGGATCAAATCATCATCACGTTGAAATTTGTTACAACGATCATGCCATATCTCTAAAATTGGCGCATCCGCTAAATCTTGCACGCGGCGCATCTCGGTGCGGAGCAACAGGTCAGTGATATCAAGGTTGAGGCGTCGGTAGCGTCATCGGGCTCTCTTCTCTTGATAGATCTTCTACATGGCGCGGCGCACCGCCCGCCGAGAAGAAGTCACATGTGAGACCGAGGTGGAGACGTCGTCGGCATCCTCGAGGCGCGACCGCCCTTCTACGAGCCAGCGTCGACTCAAGGTATGAATCCATGCGTTGTCGCACCCTTCTGCCGATGAAGTGGGGTGCCTTAGATTTATTGTTCTTCTCTTACAATTATTTCAAGCCGAACATGTGTGCTCTTTCTCTGAATATATTGCTTGAAAAGCTAACCAAGTTACTTAAATTCACTTTGTTCTTAATCTGCGTGCTAATTTTGTTATTTTTGCTGACGGTGGTGCGCGCAATGAGATTTATTTGTGGGTGTGTTGAGCTATTAGGCCTAAGTCGAAATCCTCAGCTAAACGAGGCCTCAGCTTAACACATAAAAAAAGGTGTTCAATCTCGCCCACAATGTCCTCTTCTTTCCTCTTCCTTTATTGGAACTTGTTTTGCAGACAAGGAAAGTGGCACGTGTAATGTGAGTAAAACCCTCTTAGCCAAAATCAGCTACGAGCAAGATTTTCTGTATTGTAGATGCCCCAATTGACTCTCATCCCCAATGTAGTCTTTTTTTTATGTCAGTATAGACTTCTTTACTGGATGTATACTATCGTACATGGCATGCATTTGCCTAATGAGCAGCATTGTATTGCTATTCTAGCCAACCTGATCGATCTGTCAAGCTTCATGCACGAGATGCCATGTTTAATTTACTCCCTCGCTCTGAACTTTAAACAGGACCAGGAGCATGAGGGCCACATTAACCCACGATCCTGAAAAATTGTTGGTCTATCCTGAGAAACGAGGAGGTTTAAGGAAACGAGGAGTCCAGCGCGTGCGGAAGGTGCTTTAATCGTGCGAGCATGTAGGGTAAAAATGAGGAAACTAGCGATTACTTTCTCTCCTGCCAGTCTTATACCTTAATAAATGGGCAAACTGAGCACGTTGTAGTGATGTCTACGCACGCTTCTATTCCTGTAGACAGTGTTGGGCCTCCAAGAGCAGAGGTTTGTAGAACAGCAGCAAGTTTCCCTTAAGTGAATCACCCAAGGTTTATCGAACTCAGGGAGGTAGAGGTCAAAGATATTCCTCTCAAGCAACCCTGCAATTATGATACAAGAAGTCTCTTGTGTCCCCAACACACCTAATACACTTGTAAGATGTATAGGCGCACTAGTTCGGCAAAGAGATATTAAAACACAGGTGGTATATATGGTGGTAATATTGCAGGAAGTAAACATGCAGTAGAACAGTAAACAAGCGATGTTTGCAGTATTGGAAACAAGGCCTAGGGATCCTACTTTCACTAGTGGACACTCTCAACATTGATCACATAATAAATAAATAACTTCTCCTCACTTGTGCTACATATACTCTTGTTTGATAACAAACACCATTCATTGTGTAGGGCTACAAGAGCTCCCTCAAGCCGGAGTTAACAAGCGCCACAACATTCGGTGTTCATATTTAAGTAACCTTTAGAGCATAATAGATCTTTGCAATTTAGACCAAGTACTAACATAGCATACACACTGTCACCATTACACTATGAAAGGAGGAATAGATCACATCAATACTATCGTAGTAATAGTTAACTCCATAATCTACAAGAGATTACAATCATAACCTACGCCAAGAACTACATGATGCACACACCGTCACCTTTACATCATGAAGGAGGAATAGACTACTTTAATAACATCACTAGAGTAGCACATAGATTAATAGTGATACAAAGCTCATCATATGGATCTCAATCGTGCAAGGCAGTTCATGAGATCATTGTATTGGGGTACATGAGAGAGAGATTAACCACATAGCTACCGGTAGAGCCCTCAGCCTCGAGGGAGAACTACTCCCTCCTCATCATAGGAGACAGCAGCAGCGATGAAGATGGCGGTGATGTCGATGGAGATGCCTTCCGGGGGCAATTCCCCGTCCTGGCGGCTTGCCGGAACAGAGACTTCTGTCCCCTGAATCTTGGCTTCGCGACGGCGGCGGCTCTGGAACTTTTCTCGTATAGTGGCTTATTGGTCTCGAAGATTTAGGTCACAACGACTTATATAGGTGAAGAAACGGAGTCGGAAGGGGTCTGGGGGTCCCACACACCAGGGGGCGCCCCCCCTCTGGCCGCGCCGCCATACTGTGTGGGGGCCCTGGGCCTCCCCTCTGGTCCCTCTCCGGTGTTCTGGAAGCTTCGTGGAAATATAAGATCGTGGGCCTTGATTTCATCCAATTCCGAGAATATTTCCTTACTAGGATTTCTGAAACCAAAAACAGCAGAAAACAGGAACTGGCACTTCGGCATCTTGTTAATAGGTTAGTTCCGGAAAACGCATCAAAACATCATAAAGTATGAACAAAACATGTAGGTATTGTCATAAAACTAGCATGGAACATAAGAAATTATAGATACGTTGGAGATGTATCAGCATCCCCAAGCTTAGTTCCTACTCGCCCTCGAGTAGGTAAACGATAACAAGAATAATTTCTTAAGTGACATGCTACCACATAATCTTGATCAACACTATTGTAAAGCATATGAGATGAATGAAGTGATTCAAAGCAATGGTAAAGATGATGATTAAACAACTGAATCATATAGCAAAGACTTTTCATGAATAGTACTTTCAAGAGAAGCATCAAAAGTCTTGCATAAGAGTTAACTCATAAATCAATAAATTCAAAGTAAAGGCATTGAAGCAACACAAAGGAAGATTTAAGTTTCAGCAATTGCTTTCAACTTTCAACATGTATATCTCATGGATAATTGTCAACACAAAGTAATATGATGAGTGCAAATAAGCAAGTATGTAAGAATCAATGCACAGTTGACACGAGTGTTTTCTTCTCAGATGGAAGGAAGTTGGTAAACTGACTCAACATAAAGTAAAAGAAAGGCCATTCGCAGAGGGAAGCAGGGATTAAATCATGTGCTAGAGCTTTTCAAGTTTTGAAATCATATAGAGAGCATAAAAGTAAAGTTTTGAGAGGTGTTTGTTGTTGTGAACGAATGGTAGCGGGTACTCTAACTACCTTATCAACCAGACTTTCAAAAGCGGCTCCAATGAAGGACATTATTTCTACCACCAAGGTAGATCATCCCTCTTCTCTTTTGTTTACGCATGCATTTATTATTTATGGATGACACTCCTCCCCACCTTTTCTTTCTCAAGCCATGGCTAACCGAATCCTCGGGTGCCTTCCAACAATCTCATACCATGGAGGAGTGTCTATTTTTTTCTTTTCTTTTTCTTTTTGCAAAATTAAGTTGCTCACTCATTGATCAGGGCAAAGCATGTGAAGAGAATTATTAATGCAAGTTAATTAATCGGGGCTGGGAACCCCATTGCCAGCTCTTTTTGCAAAATTATTGGATAAGCGGATGAGCCACTAGTCCATTGGTGAAAGTCTGTCAGAAGTAAATGACAAGATCGAAAGATAAAACACCACATACTTCCTCATGAGTATAAAACATTGACACAAATGAGAGATAATAACTTTTGAATTGTTTAAAGGTAGCACATGAAGTATTTACTTGGAATGGCAGAAAAATACCATGTAGTAGGTAGGTATGGTGGACACAAATGGCATAGGTTTTGGCTCAAGGTTTTGGATGCACGAGAAGTATTTCCTCTCAGTACAAGGCTTTGGCTAGCAAGGTTGTTTGAAGCAAACACAAGTATGAACCGGTACAGCAAAACTTACATAAGAACATGTTGCAAGCATTATAAGACTCTACACTGTCTTCCTTGTTGTTCAAACACTTTACCAGAAAATATCTAGACCTTAGAGAGACCAATCATGCAAACCAAATTTCAACAAGCTCTATGTAGTTCTTCATTAATAGGTGCAAAGTACATGATGCAAGAGCTTAAACATGATCTATTTGAGCACAACAATTGCCAAGTATCAAATTATTCAAGACCATATACCATTTACCACATGAAGCATTTTCTGTTTCCAACCAAATAGCAATAAGTGAAGCGATCAACTTTCGCCATTGAACATTAAAAGTAAAAGCGAAGAACACTAGTGTTCTTATGAAAAAGCGGAGCGTGTCTCTCTCCCACACAAGCATGATAGGATCCGATTTATTCAAACACAAACAAAAATAAAAACAAACAGACGCTCCAAGTAAAGTACATCAGATGTGACGGAATAAAAATATAGTTTCACTAGAGGTGACCTGATAAGTTGTCGATGAAGAAGGGGATGCCTTGGGCATCCCCAAGCTTAGATGCTTGAGTCTTCTTGAAATATGCAGGGATGAACCACGGGGGCATCCCCAAGCTTAGACTTTTCACTCTTCTTGATCATAGTATATCATCCTCCTCTCTTGACCCTTGAAAACTTCCTCCACACCAAACTCAAAACAAACTCATTAGAGGGTTAGTGCATAATCAAAAATTCACATGTTCAGAGATGACACAATCATTCTTAACACTTCTGGACATTGCAAAAAGCTATTGAAAGTTAATGGAACAAAGAAATCCATTCAACATAGTAAAAGAGGCAATGCAAAATAAAAGGCAGAATCTGTCAAAACAGAACAGTCCGTAAAGACGAATTTTTCTGGGGCACTTAACTTGCTCAGATGAAAAAGCTCAAATTGAATGAAAGTTGCGTACATATCTGAGGATCACGCACGTAAATTGGAAGAATTTTCTGAGTTACCTACAGACGGGGCTGCTCAATTTCGTGACAGTAAGAAATCTGTTTCTGGTATCAACTCTACTATCAAAGACTTTACTTGGCACAACAATGCAATAAAGTAAAGATAAGGAGAGGTTGCTACAGTAGTAACAACTTCCAAGACTCAAATATAAAACAAAATTGCTGTAGTAAAATAAAAAACTTGGGTTATCTCCCAAGAAGTGCTTTCTTTATAGCCATTAAGATGGGCTCAGTAATTTTAATGATGCACTCGCAAGAAATAAGAGTTGAAGCAAAAGAGGGCATCAAGAAGCAAATTCAAAACACTTTTAAGTCTAACCCACTTCCTATGAAAAGGAATCTTGTAAATAAACAAATTCATGAAGAACAAAGTGACAAGCATAGGAAGATAAAACACGAGTAACTTCAAGATTTTCAGCATGTAGAGAGGTGTTTTAGTAACATGAAAATTTCTACCACCATATTTTCCTCCCTCATAATAATTTCCAGTAGAATCATGAACAAACTCAACAATATAACTATCACATGAAGCATTCTTATTCTCATGCATAAAATAATTACTACTCCCAACATAAGCATAGTCATTCTTATTAATTGTAGTGGGAGCAAATTCAACAAAGTAGCTATCATTATCACCATAATCATCAAATATAGGAGGCATAGTATAATCATAATTAATTTTCTCCTCAATAGTAGGTGGATGATAGTCATCATTATAATCATCATATATAGGAGGTAAAGTATCATCGAAGTAAAATTTCTCCTCCATGCTTTGGGGGACTAAAAATATCATGCTCATCAAAACCAGCTTCCCCAAGCATAAATTCTTCCATAGCATTATCAACAATGGTGTTCATACTAATAACATTGCTACTAGCATGCAAATAAGGTTCCATAGGTTTTTTAATTGTCGCATCACACAATTTATGTCTTAACTCAGGAAATAGATTAAGAAGCTCACTGTTATTTTCCATTATGCCTAACTAGTGAACAAGAAACAAAAAGATGCAACTGCAGGATCTAAAGGAGATACCTTCGAGCACTCACACACCGGCAACAGTGCTAGGAAATAGCTTAGTAGTCGGAGGATGTGAATACCTTTTACCTTACCTCCCCGGCAACGGCGCCATAAAATAGCTTGATGTCTACGCACGCTTCTATTCCTGTAGACAGTGTTGGGCCTCCAAGAGCAGAGGTTTGTAGAACAGCAGCAAGTTTCCCTTAAGTGAATCACCCAAGGTTTATCGAACTCAGGGAGGTAGAGGTCAAAGATATTCCTCTCAAGCAACCCTGCAATTACGATACAAGAAGTCTCTTGTGTCCCCAACACACCTAATACACTTGTCAGATGTATAGGCGCACTAGTTCGGCAAAGAGATATTAAAACACAGGTGGTATATATGGTGGTAATATTGCAGGAAGTAAACATGCAGTAGAACAGTAAACAAGCGATGTTTGGAGTATTGGAAACAAGGCCTAGGGATCCTACTTTCACTAGTGGACACTCTCAACATTGATCACATAATAAATAAATAACTTCTCCTCACTTGTGCTACATATACTCTTGTTTGATAACAAACACCATTCATTGTGTAGGGCTACAAGAGCTCCCTCAAGCCGGAGTTAACAAGCGCCACAACATTCGGTGTTCATATTTAAGTAACCTTTAGAGCATAATAGATCTTTGCAATTTAGACCAAGTACTAACATAGCATACACACTGTCACCATTACACTATGAAAGGAGGAATAGATCACATCAATACTATCGTAGTAATAGTTAACTCCATAATCTACATGAGATTACAATCATAACCTACGCCAAGAACTACATGATGCACACACCGTCACCTTTACATCATGAAGGAGGAATAGACTACTTTAATAACATCACTAGAGTAGCACATAGATTAATAGTGATACAAAGCTCATCATATGGATCTCAATCGTGCAAGGAAGTTCATGAGATCATTGTATTGGGGTACATGAGAGAGATTAACCACATAGCTACCGGTAGAGCCCTCAGCCTCGAGGGAGAACTACTCCCTCCTCATCATAGGAGACAGCAGCGGCGATGAAGATGGCGGTGATGTCGATGGAGATGCCTTCCGGGGGCAATTCCCCGTCCCGGCAGCGTGCCGGAACAGAGACTTCTGTCCCCCGAATCTTGGCTTCGCGACGGTGGTGGCTCTGGAACTTTTCTCGTATCGTGGCTTATTGGTCTCGAAGATTTAGGCCACGACGACTTATATAGGTGAAGAAACAGAGTCGGAAGGGGTCTGGGGGTCCCACACACCAGGGGGGCGCGCCCGCCCTCTGGCCGTGCCGCCATACTGTGTGGGGGCCCTTGGCCTCCCCTCTGGTCCCTCTCCGGTGTTCTGGAAGCTTCGTGGAAATATAAGATCGTGGGCCTTGATTTCGTCCAATTCCGAGAATATTTCCTTACTAGGATTTCTGAAACCAAAAACAGCAGAAAACAGGAACTTGCACTTCGGCATCTTGTTAATAGGTTAGTTCTGGAAAATGCATCAAAACATCATAAAGTATGAACAAAACATGTAGGTATTGTCATAAAACTAGCATGGAACATAAGAAATTATAGATAAGTTGGAGACGTATCATGTAGCTAATCTTTTTATTAATTAAGCAGCTATATTAGTCAATAAGATTGCCTTAGGGCATGTACAATGGTTGATAAGACTGTCTTATCTTAATCCTGCCACGTAATCTAGATATAACAATAAAATATGATGTACATTGGGTTTTTAGTCTTATATCTTTTGTAACGAGACATCCTAAACTTGTGGTGAGAGAGATTGTGCTAAGAGATGATCTCTTAGCGAAGAGAAGGCAAAGTCTTTTTTTATCTTTCTCTTTCCTCCACCTCAGCGTTCACCTACGTGGCAGTGCTAAGATATCACCATTGTACATGCCCTTATGTTTTTCCTCAGTTTTCCCCAAGCCCTTATTTGTAACCCACATAAGGAGCTCAGACGGGAGGATTCCTGTTTTGTTGACCGTTCCGTGCTGACGTGTGGGGCTAGTAGAAAGGGACCGCGTGGGACAGGACGAGACCGCGTTTGGTTGTACATGAGCAGGAGCTGGGTTCTGTCTCTCTCGGCGCGAATTAGCATTTTTAAGAGCACCTTTTCCCCCTCTGTCTCTTTGTCTTTTTTAACCAAATTAGTATCAAATCTAGAGAAGCTTGCATTTCTGTCTTTCTTCAATTATTATTTGTGCCTTTTGGCCCTCGTTGTTTGCCCAATATGGCAGCAAATCTAGTAGGAGTACTCCCTCTGCTCCATATATATGTACTCTAGTTAAATCTAGAAGCAAATCTCCAGGGTAATGTACGACAAATTCACAGTCATAGTAACTCGAGAAAACAAAGTAGGGCCAACAAAATATAGTAGAATAGGGATAGATAATAGGGATCCCTCCCTAGATAATAAGCTGCATACACAACAGCCAACATAGTAACAGGTTCGAGGTTCTTCACAACACCATCATACTAACAACATAACAACAAGGGATCCCTAGCTAACAACAAAATAGAAGCTGCTTTGCAGCAGCAGCACACGTCCAGGACTCCGCTTACCCCATCTGCCTCTGCCTCCACTTGTTGCTCCCCTTGGGAGCCTTGGGTGTCGAGGGTGCTCCTCGGCAATGCCCTCCGATAGGGGCTTAGGGTTGATGGAATCCTGCAAGCTGACACGAGACATCGGTACACAGACAAGCGGGGAGAGTGATTTACCCAGGTTCGGGGCCCTCGATGAGGTAAAACCCTTACGTCCTGCCTGTCTGTTCTTGATTATGATGAAAACAGGTTACAATGGGGTGCCGAATAGTTCGGCTGTGATCTCGTCGAGATGCTAGTTGCTAGGGTAACCTAGTTCTAAGCTTCTGCTGGCTAATATTGCTAAGGTTGATTGTGTCCCTCGATAGCCCCTCTCCTGGCCTTTATATAGGTGGCCAGGTCTCGAGAGGTCTAATCGAGTACGAGTAGGTTTACAGTAGATCTATCTCTAATCTTTCCTTGTTCGGCTTCTTCCGTGTCTTGTACTTCAAGTAATCTTCTACCGCACCGTCCTAGTGGCCCATCTTGCCATCGGGTACCTTCATGGGCCTCCAGCTGGACCGTATAGGGTAGAGCAACATTGGTGTCCCGAAGGGTAATGCCCACGTCAGTAGCCCCCGAGTGTCTAGCCGAACATAGTTCGGGTAGAGACTGAAACATGTCTTCTTCCGAAGTCCTTCTCCTTGATCGTTTTTGCTTTCCTCCTGTCTTTTATCGGGTGCGCGTCAGTGCTCCCGATGGGAGTAGCCCCCGAGTCAAGGTACGGATGCTTGCAATCCGTGCGTAGGCTCAAGTTGTACCACTCGAACATCTTCTTCTGCCGAAGTCTTTCCTGCAAGTCATTGTAGACCATCCGATATATTTTCTTTATGCAAGGGATAACGAATAACGCGCCCAACTTTTGTTGGTTAACTGCCGATGGCAAAACAACGTTACCCTACACAGAATCAAGTCCCAGGGCATGATCCTGGAGTGCGAAAAAAGTTCTATCAGGTGCGGGTCCAACGCTCCCGATGGGATTAGCCCCCGAGTCTGGGCACAGGCGATGGATTAAGTTTTTCCTTCGAGTCCTCATTCTATCGGGTGCGCGTCCAGCGCTCCCGATGGGAGTAGCCCCCGAGTCTAGGTGCGGATGCTCACAATCCGTGCGTAGACTCAAGTTGACCACCCGATACTTTCTTATCTCTTCGTATGCAATCATTCCTCATGACATCATTGATGACGTTTTTATGACACCTCGATTCTGTTTGACAAGACGCGATCTGCCGGCCCTTTTTTCGAGCAATTCCTGCTCCTCTTCCACGATTAACGAGGCACCTCCTTGATTTCCGCAACCATTAACTGTAGAAAAGACCCACTAGCAGTACGAGGCTTTCCTTAAGTTTCCCAAGAGATAGAAATCCCTAATCTCTTCCTTCATTCATCCCTTCGTTGTTCTTCCTCTTCTCCCATTCACAACTACTTGCGCCGCCACCACTGCTTTCCAGCTTTTCCCGGATCTTGCGATGGTGAAGAAGAAGAACTCTAGCGCCGCCGCCAGCTCTACGAGCGGAGGCACCGCCGCCAAACCTTCCTTGATTCCTCCGAAGGAGAGCGCTCCAAGCGCTCCTCCCCCAGCTCCGGCGCCGCCGGCGCCACCAGGCCCAGTGCCCAGGCCCGGAGATTGGATAGCTTCGACCGTCACCAGGTGTGACGAGAAGAGATCCCGAAGCCTGGGATTGATCTCCTCCGATGAGGGGAATGTGATCTTTCCAGGTGCGATTTCCCGACCTAATCCCCCTGCTGGTTTTACCGTGATGTTCTTATCGTTCTTATATCGAGGTCTTTCGCTTCCCGTTCACGAATTCCTCCTCCATCTCTTGCGAACTTACGAAATCCAACTATGGCAACTCACCCCCAACTCAATCCTCCACGTTGATGTGTTTATCACCCTCTGCGAAGCATATCTGGGCGTTGAGCCTCATTTTGGGTTGTGGAAAAAGATCTTCTATGTGAAGAGATACAGCAGTAGTAACCGATCTTTTGTCACCGGAGGAGTGGGACTTGTAGCTCGTTCGGATGTCAACTATTTCAATTTCCCAATGAGAGAGTCCGTGCAAGGGTGGAGATTGAAGTGGTTTTACGCCAAGGATTCCCTGTCACCCGAATCTCAGCTTCCTCGCTTTGTCGATGTCCTTGAAGCCAAGCCTAAGAATTCCTAGAAAAATATTCTCTCTCCCGACGAGAAAGCAGCAGCCGATGAATTATTTACTAGATTCCTTCGGATCAAAGAAGCTGATGGCCAAACCATGGTCGGCACTGAGGTAGCGGCAGTGTTTCTGAAACGTCGAGTCCAACCAGTTATGGCTAGAATTCGCCCAATGTGGTTGTATTCGGGTCCGAAAGATGAGACCAGAATTAACGCTGCCGAACTGTCGGAAAAAGAACTGCTCGATGAAGTTCGTCGCCTCACTTTCTTCAGCCAAGAGGACTTGATCCCATTGATTTCTCCGTATACTCCCTTCGATGCCGATCATCCACCACCAGAGGTAACTTCCCTTCTCAAATTCTTATTGTGCTACTATTTTCCTAGTTGACATAATTACTGTTGTTCTCATCTGTCTTTTCTTCAACAGACCCTCGCAGCCTCCGGGGACCCGCATAACTCGCCAAATGATATTTCCGAGGGAAGAGGCTCTTCAGAACCTGTTGACTTTCATACTGTTGAGCATACAAGCCCAACAAGCGATCACGATGACCCGATAGATTATGAAACCGTTCATACCAATCTCCCTCCATCAGCCGATGACACTTGCGACACAGAGGGATCAGTGCGCGATGATGACGCTGATCACGATGCCTTTGTTAATGTAGCTGCGGAGGAGACCAGGGCTCCGCCTACGAAGAGATCAATCGGCGGCTTTGCCGATGAAGATGATCTTCTTGACATGTAAGTGTTTTCCTTCTTTTTACTATATTCAGCTCCTTGGTCTTCTCATATTTTTCTCATAACTTTGGTCGATCAAATCCTCCTTGTAGTGACGAAGTTCTCGCTGAGCCCCCGCCTAAGAGGGTCAGATCTGATGCTGTTTCGCCGGCCGCCGTAGCTTCCGAAGCTTCGGCTCCTAAAGCTGCTCCCGCGGCGCAAGCATCGACTGCCTCCTCCCTTTCCAAAGGGAAAGATGCTCCTGCTGCTACCATAGCTCCTCCTTCTGTAAGTCTTTTTCGGATATAACAGGAATCTTTTTGGAATGTGTCTTGCCTAATGATCTTAAAACATTCCCTTTGTTCAAGGATCTACGAGGTGTGATATCCTCTTTAGAAGCCTTCGCCTCTCAATTTACCTCTCTGGAGGCGGACAAGGTTCGACTGCAGGAGGAAGCTAAGTCTTCCTCTTCAAAGTTAGATGGTGCCATCAAAAAGGCTGCCATAGCTCGCCAGGAGGTCGACTCCCTAAAAGATGAGCTGAGCAAGCTGAAAGAGAGGCTGAAGGAAGAGGAAGCTCGAGCAGCAGAAAAGGATGAACTCCTTCGTCAATCTGCCTTGGCTCTACTTGGTAAGCTTTTTCATACATCTCTTGTAGATTATTACTTTTTATGGATCCGTTTCTTCATCAATGATTTCCTTCAATTGAATTTCTTGCAGAAGCCGCCAGCACCCTGCTACTGCATTGGACAAAGTTCCGACCAATTCCCCGGCAAATGGTGTGTCGATGGTTCTTGCCACCCACCAGCTTACCCGGGAGCTTCTTGACAAGGGAAAGGGCGCTCTGGCGCGGATGCATTCGATGATATTCCCCAAGATCAAGCAGGAGAAGACTCTGGGGAAACTGATTGATGCCTTCGCAGTCGACACCAAGGAAGTTATTGAGGCATTCAAGCGTACCTCGCGTACCTATGGTGCCCTCCTTGCCTTCCAACTTATGATGGGTTACGGCTTTAAGGCTGACATCGAAGAAATGACTAAGGAGCTGCCGAGAGAAAAAGATGGGCGATTTGTTGACTTAAGCGTCTTTACAGTGTCTGCCCGTACTTGTGCTCGCCAGCTTCTTGAACTAGTTTCGTCAAGAAAGACATCGGCTGGCCCCAGCCTGTCGACTCAAACTCAGGCTCCTTGACTGTTGTAACGATTTTATCCTTGGGCTAGTATGAAACATTATTCTGTTGCGAGAACTTAAGTTTGTAATGAACACTGTGCTGGCAATGTTGCCAGCACACTTTTGTCATAATATCTTCGTTTGTACTTCTCTTGATAGGAATTTCTTGTACTTCTCCCGATGGGAGTTACGTTGGATGCTTAATTTGTCCATATCCATCATCCTTTTAACGCTGTTGCCTGCAGTTTTTCCCGGTGCCCTCGTTTGTTGATGACTCTTCGGGTGTTCTTCCCGAAGGTGATCGAATCCAACGGATGAAGGATCGGATCACCCAGATGGAAAAGGACCTGCGCAGCACTTATGCCTTAGCTGCGATTGTCAACAAGAAGAGCGATATTGCAGCCGACGTGGAGCGGTACGCTCTTACTGAGCTACATAAAGCTACCGAGAGCTTGAGCTGTGAGTTCCTTGATCTCTGCGCCCTTTTGTCGATAGCGTCTTATCTGATCCTTTGTTTATTTCCGTGCCAGTCATAGCTCTGAACCGCGCAGAAGAGAACAAACGGATTCACGAGCGTGTGAATGCATTAACTTAGCTGTCCTCAGCCGAAGAGATTTTCTGGCGGGAGCACTCGAAGGCTTCGGCTGTCGCGCAATTTCAGGATCGGGTTCAACAGGTCCACCACTTTTTTGACAAGTGCTACAAGGCTATGAGGGTGGTTTGGAAGACAATGTTCCCTTTGAGCGCAGTTCCCCCGACGCTCCTTGCTTTGATGTCTGAATTTGGTAATGCCAAGAAGATTCGAGACTTGGTACGTGCGCAAGTTTTTGCGGGGGCCAGGTTTACACTTGCCCTTGTACTTGCCCGTTATCCTTCGGCAGGTTTGCTGTCGATTGCCAACGCGACTGGAGACTTGGAGGCACTGTATCCGAAGGTATTGTTGCCTGCCAACATAATTGTCGACAAACTCGAGGAGGACTCAAGGGTGCCTGAAGAAAGAGGAACTCCGCAAGGGTGATTTCAGGGATTTAATGTCTGTTTTGTAAATAGATAATTTGGCTACTTTATCCAAGTGTTTGGATTATGTAATGATGCCTTCTTATTCGGTAGATACATGCATATGTACTTTTACCATGTTATTGCCGTTGGCAAGTTTTGACTTGAGCGAATCTTAGTTGCTCGTTTAAATGTATGTATATTGGTTGGTTAGCAAATCATTTGAGTGATCAGCTCATGTTGCAGGTTTTGCTAAACCTGTTGTATGCGCAACTTTGCTTTCAACCGTTTTAAATTTCGACAGGCACTCCCGAATATTTCGGGTGTAGTGGTTCTGCCGATGAGCCCGTTGTTCCTTGATATTTCCATAAGTAAAATATCAAACGTGGGTTGTTGTTTATATGTATTTCCAAACTCTTGCTATTTACGGCACTCGTAGAGGCATCTATAGCGGAGGGAAAGGTGAACGTCTTTTAGCACTCGTAGATGCTTTTTGAAGTGCGATCTTCTGCCTCGTACTATGTTTGCATAGTGATGGGGCTTAGAAGTTTGTAGTTACTGCAATGCTTAACAAGAAATTGAAGCTTTAAGTTCTTATTTAATAAGGTAAGCACGAGGCTAGAGGGCGAAAAAAGGAAGGCCCTGTTTAAAATAAAGGAAAAAGGAAGATAAAGGCTAGTAAATTGCTTAAGCAAGGAAGGGGTTCTTCTCTTCTTCTGGCTTCTTCACCGCGTTAGTGGTTGCTGCAGCGTTGCTGGTTTCATCAGGGGTTTGGGCAGTTGTTGTCAGTGTCTTGCTGTCTCCTTTTGTGCCATCAACTGCCGAATCTTTCGCTGCCGAGGCTTCTGCTGCCGAAGCTTCCGCTGCCGAAGCTTTAAGGGCAAGAGCGGCTGGCTTCTTCTTGGTTTCCCTGATATCTTTTTCCTCCTTGATTTCACGTAATGACAGCTTGGGTAAGGGGTCGATGATTTCTTGTTGTGACCCGAACTTTGCAGCAATCCTCTGAAAGTCGCGATCACAATTGTCCGAGCGTGAAAAACTTCCATAGACTGTGATGTTTGTCCCGTTGTTCCCAGGCATTTTCAGCTTGAGGTATGCATAATGCGGCACAGCCATGAACTTGGCATACGCTGGTCTCCCGAGTATAGCGTGATACTGTGACTCCCAGTTCACCACTTCAAACTCGATCTTTTCCTTCCTGAAATTGTCGGCTCTGCCGAAGATAACATTCAGGTAGACTTTGCCAAGAGAGTAGCCCAGTGCGGTTGGAAGGATCCCATGGAAGCAGGTGTCTGTTTCTTCCAGCATCTTCATGGTGATCCCCATACTTCTGATTGTGTCGACGAATATCAGATTTAGCCCGCTTCCACCATCCATGAAGACTTTACTCATCTTGAACCCCCCAATTTGTGCTTCGACTACCAAGGCGGCGTGTCCTGGTTTTGGTATGGTCGTCGGGTGATCCGCTCGACTGAACGTAATGTTCTGAGAAGACCACTCGACATACTCGGGGATGTTTGCCATGATGCTTTCTGCCAGGTTGATCTCTCGGGTGAGTTTTTTCATCTCCCTTTTCGAAACACCTGTCCTGTGGATCATGCTCATCTGCCCACGTGGTGGTGGGAATGCCTCGTTGGGTTGATGAGGTTGAGCCTGTTGGACTTGATGCTGCGGTGGAGGTGGGGGTGGCGGTGGTAGCTGTTGCTGGCCTGACTGCTGGATGAGTTTGTGCATGTCTAGGAACTGCCGACAGTCCCTGAGCAGGTGACTCGACTTTGTTTTGCCGTCCTTGGAATCGACATATGAATGCAGGTAACAGGGGGCATTGATCTGCTCAGCGTAGGGTAATTCAGGAGTCCTCTGCTGTCGTGGTTTATAGCTGCCACGGTTCCCAGAGTTGTTCCGATTACCGTCGTGTCGATCATCTCGATCGTCCTGTCGATCGGAATATCCTGCGGCTACCAGATTGTTATCATCATAGTTGCGGTTCTTTCTTCTTTTGTGACGGTCCCTTCGGCCGCCCGAGTCGTGCTTCGGCTGGTCATCGTCTTCGTCGTCACTGCGCTGTCGTGGCCTTCGTACATTGTCCTCGCCATCAACCCAACTGTTGGCGATTTCCATTAACTTGGTTATAGTTTTTGGCTTTTTGCGCCCAAGTTCTTCTATGTAGCTCTCCCGCTGAATGCCATCGCTGAAAGCGTCGATTGCTCTGTCGACAGATACATCTTCGGCAGCGTTCAGGAGTTTTGTGAATCTCCCGATGTATGAACGCATCGACTCCTTCTGCTTCTGTCGGCAATTCCGCAACTCTTCGATCCCAACGGGCCTCTTGTATGTTGCCTGGAAATTGGCAACGAAGGCATCTACTAGGTCGTCCCATGATTTAACGGAACCTTTCGGCAGCCCCCTTAGACAGGCTCGCGCTGAATCCTTCAAGTAGAGCTGTAAGCATTGCATTGCTGCTATCTGGTTTCCTTTGTGGAGGATCACAGTCTGCAGGTAGTCGTCTATCCAGGATCTTGGTTCTTGCTGCCCATCGTACTTGGCAGCATCGGTAGGGGTAGGCTTAAACTTTTTGGGTGGCATCGTTTCGTGGATCTTGTAACTTAGACAGTCGGCTCCCCTGAGCTTGCCGTCGTACTCCTAATCTTCATCCGAAGAATCGCTGTCGTTGTCCTTCCTAGCGGCGCGTCGTCGCCTTGCTTTGTTGATCTTGCTCTGGGTAATTTCGTCCCGAGCATCTCTCGCATGATGTTTCGACCCACTGCCTTGTATAGTTGTCTTTTCCTTTGGCGGGACTAGGTTGTTCCCCAATATCGCGAGACTCTCCAGGGCACCTCGATGAGCTTGAGCCATGGATCCTTCGGGGCGCTGGTTGATGAGGTATGCAGCGAGGTTGGCCGTTGCTCCTGCAACGGTTTTCGGCCGTGGCATGCCGGCGGTATCCATAGTCATAAAGGATTTGGTCAGATTCGACGTTATTTCTCTGGCATCATCTTCCGAAAGCCTGGATAGTCTCGACCGGTGCTTGCCTATTCCCTGAGTGTTTCGGGAGGCACTCCCTTGCGAGCCCCTTCGCCGTTCGCTGGATCGATCTGCCGCAGATAGGCGTCTCTCGAGGGTGGCTTGCTCTTTCAACAGGTGCTCCCGGTTTTTCTCTAGTATAGAGCGATAAGCATTGAGGGTTCCAACCGAAGTTCCTGCGGGGAGCGGTGTGTTGTTGAGTACTGCTGCCCTTGCTGCTGCCCACTCCTCATCTGCGATGGTGTAATCGCTATCGCGGTTGCTGGCACTGTTTTCAAAACTTGCCCTTCTACTGGAACGGGGAGTATGGTCCTCGTCTCCTCTGCGTTGTGTTTCCCGTGTTATTGGCGACATAAACCTGATGGTGTGCCGTTCTTCGGGTGGTTCCCTGGATGACGCTATCGATACTGTCCTCTCCCGATGAATACTGGGCATTGCAGATGAACGGTGTGTCGCTCGATCCCAGCCCGTGCCTGGTGTCGCAGTTCAGGCAGTAGTACGAAGTTAATTCCAAAGACGTGGGATCATCAGACCCTACCGACATGGAGGACACCGAGCGGGGAGTCGAGGGCATGGGTGAGCACGTCGATCCCGTCAGACCAGCCGATAGGTCGAGTGACGATGGCGCGCTTGAACTCGTCGATCCGGAAGTGGGGGATTCCAGCAATCGAAGGATTCCTTCTGCATTGACGTTGTAGTGGACGCTGCCGAAGGTCATCTCCATGTTCCCTTGTAGATCTGAAAAGTTCGAGCGGGAGGAATCGCTGTGTGGAGTAAACTCATAGGAGCCGAATCGAATCGGGCTTCCCAGGGTTGGTGATGATGGTGTCGACGAAGTTGCTGATGAAGTTGCCGGCGAAGCCGCCGGTGTTATGATTGAATCTGCCGATGCCCTGCCTTGTGCCGGCAGGGTTCCCACAGATGGCGCCAATTGTCGAGGGTGCTCCTCGGCAATGCCCTCCGATAGGGGCTTAGGGTTGATGGAATCCTACAAGCTGACACGAGACATCGGTACACAGACAAGCGGGGATAGCGATTTACCCAGGTTCGGGGCCCTCGATGAGGTAAAACCCTTACGTCCTGCCTGTCTGTTCTTGATTATGATGAAAACAGGTTACAATGGGGTGCCGAATAGTTCGGCTGTGATCTCGTCGAGATGCTAGTTGCTAGGGTAACCTAGTTCTAAGCTTCTGCTGGCTAATATTGCTAAGGTTGATTGTGTCCCTCGATAGCCCCTCTCCTGGCCTTTATATAGGTGGCCAGGTCTCGAGAGGTCTAATCGAGTACGAGTAGGTTTACAGTAGATCTATCTCTAATTTTTCCTTGTTCGGCTTCTTCCGTGTCTTGTACTTCAAGTAATCTTCTACCGCACCGTCCTAGTGGCCCATCTTGCCATCGGGTACCTTCATGGGCCTCCAGTTGGACCGTATAGGGTAGAGCAACATTGGTTACCCGAAGGGTAATGCCCACGTCATTGGGCTTGAGCGGAGGCATGCGCCTGGCGGAGATCTCCACCCGCTGGAAGCTGCGGAGGTGCATGCCGAGCGCCATGTGCTTGGCGCGGAAGGAGTGGGGGTTCACCGTCGCGCCGACCTTGGGGAAGGTGTTGCCGATGTTCTCGGCATGCATGAGGAGGCAGTTGAAGTCAGTGCCGCCGAGCCTCCGAGTGCAGAAGGGGCACCTGTAGACACCCTTGGCGAAGTAGGAGACGTACTGGCCGACCTGCAGCCTCCGCAACACCTGGCGAGTCATGATGTCATGGTGCTCGTCGTCGCTATCGACGTCGCTGCCAGACAGCTGATCCATATCAAACGGGAACTATTAGTGAATGAGTTGCAACGATGACTAACGTGCATGATAACAAAGTAAGGAAAAACAGAGCCAGCCTCAGTTAGAGTGGACACGATTATATGTCTACAGGGATGGTGTTAACGAACCAAAGCTCATGCACAACAGATTTGTACACACCAATGGTTCGCTGAACCCACCCTGTAAAAATTTGTGCCCAACGATTCATCATAGGCAAAGAAACAGATTCCAGATCTGAATTTGAACAGATTCTAGAATATTTGCAAAATTAAACGGTTGATATCTTTTGATTCGTGCATAAAATAACTGACTGAGATCCCATAAATTAACTGATTGAGATCCCATTATTACTTGCATAAATTAACCGAACGGCCGAACTCCAAATCTTAAACAAAATCAAGAAGGGATCAAAGCAAAATGGAATAAAATCGGCGCAAATATTAACCCAATACTCATCCATCTACAGATTGGCACTAATAGTTACTAGGGAACCAGCAAAAATAGGGTTCAAAGAGGAATGGGGAACAAAAATGGGAGCAAACCATAGTTACCTCGTTCCATGGGTCGTCCATGCAGGTGTCGTAGGGGTTCGGAGGCGAGATGTACGACACCTCCTCATAGGGGTCCCATCCCAGCGGGATCCGACCGCCACCGGCGGCGGTGACGACCGTTGAGGGGACGGCGTCGAAGAGGGAGGCGTCGCGCTTGGAGCCGACGACGTCATGGAAGATGGGATTCGCATTCTCCTTGCCCATCTCGCCGGCAGAGAGGGAGAGGGGTTTTTTTGCATTGGAGAAGATGATGGGACGTGAGAGGAGGCGTTGCATGAGCTAGTGAGAGTGACAGAGATAGTGCGAGGAGGCGTCTATAAAGGTGAGGGGTGGTTAATGCAACCCGCGTCCTACGCGTCCACCATTGAACGTCTGCACGTCTTGGGCTTCTGCAACGCGACACGCGTCCACGATTGCACGTCTTCGACTTCTGCACCGCGACCCGCGTCTACGCGTCAACAATTGCACGTCTTCCACTTCTGCACCGCAACACGCGTACTCGAGTCTAACCCTGGAAATTTAGCATTTTTTGTGTGCTCAGTTTTCCCCTTGAGTACTAATACTGGCTAGTGCAATATACTCAGTTTTACCTCAAGTGGATGGTCAACAGAGAGTCAACAAATGGGATTATCTAGTTAAATGAGTCAACAAATGGGATTATCAAGCTTACTTATTCGTTTTCACATGTTAAACTTGTCTAAATCTTTGTCAAACCTAGGATTTGACCAAGAATCAAATGGGCAGAAAATTCAAAAAAAAAAACAGAAAAATGAAAAACCAAAGCACATAGTCTTGTTATGTCATATAGTAAGCATTACAGTTGATAAACAAGGTCTAGACATATTCAAACCATACAAATCATGTATCTACCCTCTAACCCCTAAACTATGTCTTATGAAGTCAAGCATGAAGAGAAGTGGTTTTGGGTTTCAAGCATGGAAATTTCAAAAACCTACCAAAAACTTCATTTTAGAGTGACTAAGAAGGATACATGCTTCCCTTTTCATTTTCATGTTTTAAACTTGTTTAAATCTTGGTCAATCCTAGTATTTGACCAAGATTCAAATGGGCATCAAAATTTTAAATAATCAGAAAAATGAAAAACCAATGCACATAGTTTTCTTATGTCATATAGTAAGCATTCAAGTTGATAAACAAGGTCTATACATATTCAAACCAGACAAATAATGTATCTATACCCCTAACCCCTAAACTTTGTCTTATGAAGTCAAGCATGAAGAGAAGTGGTTTTGGGTTTCAAACATGGAAATTCAAAAACCTCCCAAAAGCTTCATTTTAGAGTGACTAAGAAGGATCCATGCTTACCTTTGCATTTTCATATTTTAAACTTGTTTAAATCATTGTCAAACCTAGGATTTGACCAAGATACAAATGGGCACAAAATTAAAAAAATCAGAAAAATGAAAAACAAAACCACATAGTCTTCTTGTGTCATATCGTAAGCATTCAAGTTGATAAACAAGGTCTAGATATATCCAAACCAGACAAATCATGTATCTACCCCCTATCGATCTTATGAAGTCTAGCATGAAGAGAAGTCATTTTGGGTTTCAAACATGGAAATTTCAAGACATCCCAAAAGCTTCATTTTAGAGTGACTAAGAAGGATCAAGGCTTACCTTTTCATTTTCATGTTTTAAACGTGTTTAAATCCTGGTCAAATCTAGGATTTGACCAAGATTCATATGGGCATAAAATAAAAAAATAGAAAAAATGAAAAACCAAAGCACATAGTCTTCTTATGTCATATAGTAAACATTAACGTTGATAAACAAGGTCTAGACATATTCAAACTAGACAAATCATGTATCTACCCCCTAACCCCTAAACTCTGTCTTATGAAGTCAAGCATGAAGAGAAGTGCATGGTTTTGGGTTTCAAACATGGAAATTTCAAAAAACTCCCAAAAACTTCATTTTAGAGTGACTAAGAAGGATACATTCTTCCCTTTTCATTTTCATGTTTTATACTTGTTTAAATCTTGGTCATACCTAGGATTTTACAAGATTCAAATGTGCATCAAAATTCCAAAAAAAATCAGAAAAATGAAAAACCAAAGCACATAGTTTTCTTATGTCATATAGTAAGCATTAAAGTTGATAAACAAGGCCTAGACATATTCAAACAAGAAAAATCATGTATCTACCCCTACCCCTAAACTCTGTCTTATGTAGTTAAGCATGAAGAGAAGTGGTTTTGGGTTTCAAACATGGAAATTTCAAAAACCTCCCAAAAGCTTTATTTTAGAGTGACTAAGAAGGATCCATGCTTACCTTTTCATTTTCATATTTTAAACTTATTTAAATCATTGTCAAACCTATGATTTGACCAAGATTGAAATGGGCATAAAATTTAAAAAGATCAGAAAAATGAAAAACAAAAGCACATAGTCTTCTTATGTCATATATATAGTAAGCATTCAAAAGTTGATAAACAAGGTCTAGACATATTCAAATAATACAAATCATGTATCTACCCCTAACCCTAAACTATGTCTCATGAAGTCAAGCATGAAGACAAGTGGTTTTTGGTTTCAAACACGGAAATTTCAAAAACCTCCCAAAAGCTTCATTTTAGAGTGACTAAGAAGGATCCAGGCTTACCTTTTCATTTTCATGTTTTAAACTTGTTTAAATCTTGGTCAAACCTAGGATTTAACCAATATTCAAATGGGCATAAAATAAAAAATAAAAAACCAAAGCATATAGTCTTCTTATGTCATATAGTAACCATTCAAGTTCATAAACAAGGTCTAGACATATTCAAACCAGACAAATCATGTACCCCCTAACCCTAAACTCTATCTCATATATTAAGTCAAGCATGAAGAGAAGTGTGGTTTTGGGTTTCAAACATGTAAATTTCAAAAACCTCCCAAAAGCTTCATTTTAATTAGACTTACTGATTAATTAAGAAGGATCCAGGATTAATTACCTTTTCATTGTCATGTTTTAAACTTGTTTAAATGTTGGTCAAACCTGGGATTTGACCAAGATTCAAATGGGCATAAAAATTCAGAAAAAAATCGAAAGAATGAAAAACCAAAGCACATAGCCTACATATGTCATATAGTAAGCATTCAAATTGATAAACAAGGTCTAGACATATTCAAACCAGAAAAATGATGTATCTACCCCTAAGCCCTAACCCTAAACTCTGTCTTATGAAGTGAAGCATGAAGAGAAGTGGTTTTGGGTTTCAAACATGGAAATTTCAAAAACCTCCCAAAAACTTCATTTTAGAGTGACTAAGAAGGATACATGCTTCCCTTTTCATTTTCATGTTTTAAACTTGTTTAAATCTTGGTCAATCCTAGTATTTGACCAAGATTCAAATGGGCATCAAAATTTAAAATAATCAGAAAAATGAAAAACAAATGCACATAGTTTTCTTATGTCATATAGTAAGCATTCAAGTTGATAAACAAGGTCTATACATATTCAAACCAGACAAATCATGTATTTATACCCCTAACCCCTAAACTTTGTCTTATGAAGTCAAGCATGAAGAGAAGTGGTTTTGGGTTTCAAACATGGAAATTCAAAAACCTCCCAAAAGCTTCATTTTAGAGTGACTAAGAAGGATCCATGCTTACCTTTGCATTTTCATATTTTAAACTTGTTTAAATCATTGTCAAACCTAGGATTTGACCAAGATACAAATGGGCACAAAATTAAAAAAATCAGAAAAATGAAAAACAAAAGCACATAGTCTTCTTGTGTCATATCGTAAGCATTCAAGTTGATAAACAAGGTTTAGATATATCCAAACCAGACAAATCATGTATCTACCCCCTACCGATCTTATGAAGTCTAGCATGAAGGGAAGTCGTTTTGGGTTTCAAACATGGAAATTTCAAGAACATCCCAAAGGCTTCATTTTAGAGTGACTAAGAAGGATCAAGGCTTACCTTTTCATTTTCATGTTTTAAACTTGTTTAAATCCTGGTCAAATCTAGGATTTGACCAAGATTCATATGGGCATAAAATAAAAAAATAAAAAAATGAAAAACCAAAGTACATAGTCTTCTTATGTCATATAGTAAACATTAACGTTGATAAACAAGGTCTAGACATATTCAAACTAGACAAATCATGTATCTACCCCCTAACCCCTAAACTCTATCTTATGAAGTCAAGCATGAAGAGAAGTGCATGGTTTTGGGTTTCAAACATGGAAATTTCAAAAAACTCCCAAAAACTTCATTTTAGAGTGACTAAGAAGGATACATTCTTCCCTTTTCATTTTCATGTTTTATACTTGTTTAAATCTTGGTCAAACCTAGGATTTTACAAGATTCAAATGTGCATCAAAATTCCAAAAAAAATCAGAAAAATGAAAAACCAAAGCACATAGTTTTCTTATGTCATATAGTAAGCATTAAAGTTGATAAACAAGGCCTAGACATATTCAAACAAGAAAAATCATGTATCTACCCCTACCCCTAAACTCTGTCTTATGTAGTTAAGCATGAAGAGAAGTTGTTTTGGGTTTCAAACATGGAAATTTCAAAAACCTCCCAAAAGCTTTATTTTAGAGTGACTAAGAAGGATCCATGCTTACCTTTTCATTTTCATATTTTGAACTTATTTAAATCATTGTCAAACCTATGATTTGACCAAGATTCATATGGGCATAAAATTAAAAAAGATCAGAAAAATGAAAAACAAAAGCACATAGTCTTCTTATGTCATATATATAGTAAGCATTCAAAAGTTGATAAACAAGGTCTAGACATATTCAAATAATACAAATCATGTATCTACCCCTAAACCTAAACTCTGTCTTATGAAGTCAAGCATGAAGACAAGTGGTTTTTGGTTTCAAACACGAAAATTTCAAAAACCTCCCAAAAGCTTCATTTTAGAGTGACTAAGAAGGATCCAGGCTTACCTTTTCATTTTCATGTTTTAAACTTGTTTAAATCTTGGTCAAACATAGGATTTGACCAATATTCAAATGGGCATAAAATAAAAAATAAAAAACCAAAGCACATAGTCTTCTTATGTCATATAGTAACCATTCAAGTTCATAAACAAGGTCTAGACATATTCAAACCAGACAAATCATGTACCCCCTAACCCTAAACTCTATCTCATATATGAAGTCAAGCATGAAGAGAAGTGTGGTTTTGGGTTTCAAACATGTAAATTTCAAAAACCTCCCAAAAGCTTCATTTTAATTAGACTTACTGATTAATTAAGAAGGATCCAGGATTAATTACCTTTTCATTGTCATGTTTTAAACTTGTTTAAATCTTTGTCAAACCTGGGATTTGACCAAGGTTCAAATGGGCATAAAAATTAAGAAAAAAAATCGGAAGAACGAAAAACCAAAGCACATAGCCTTCATATGTCAGATAGTAAGCATTCAAATTGATAAACAAGGTCTAGACATATTCAAACCAGAAAATCATGTATCTACCCCTAAGCCCTAACCCTAAACTCTGTCTTATGAAGTCAAGCATGAAGAGAAATGGTTTTGGGTTTCAAACATGGAAATTTCAAAAACCTCCCAAAAGCTTCATTTTAGAGCGACTAAGAAGGATCGATGCTTACCTTTTCATTGTCATGTTTTTAACTTATTTGAATCTTGGTCAAATCCTAGGTTTGACCAAGATTTAAACAAGTTTAAAACATGAAAATGAAACGGGAAGTCTGTATCCTTCTTAGTTACTCTAAAATGAAGCTTTTGGGATGTTCTTGAAATTTCCATGGTTGACTTCATAAGACGGAGTTTAGGGTTAGGGTAGACATATACATGATTTGTCTTGTTTGATTATGTCTAGACCTTGTTTATCAACTTTAATGCTTATATGACATAAGAAAACTATTTGCTTTTGTTTTTCATTTTTTTATTTTTATTTTGATGCCCATTTGAATCTTGTCAAATCCTAGGTTTGAGCAAGATAATTTAAACAAGTTTAAAACATGAAATGAAAAGGGAAGCATGTATCCTTCTTAATCACTCTAAAATGAAGTTTTTGGGAAGTTTTTGAAATTTCCATGTTTGAAACCCAAAACCACTTCTCTTCATGCTTGACTTCAGAAGACAGAGTATGTGATTTGGTTTTTCATTTTTCTGTTTTTTTCCTGCCCTTTTGAATCTTGGTCAAATCCTAGGTTTGATCAAGATTTAGACAAGTTTAACACGTGAAAACGAATAAGTAAGCCTGGATCCTTCTTAGTCACTCCAAAATGTACCAATTGATAGATGTGTTAACTTTGCTTCATGAAAAAATAATGTCATGTAAATGAGTTAACTTAGATTTTCTACCCTTGAATCCATATGAAACTTTTTTCTAATGCACTATAATAATCAATCGAGTTTTTACACCAACAGGTATGTCACTTACGTGTGGTGCCCACGCATGAGGTCCCACACTTCAGTGAGCACAAGTCACGTGCAATAGGTACGAAACTCCCAGCCATCTTCTTTGTCAAGAGAAGATGCATCAGGAATGCGTATCGGTTGTCCCTCTCACAAAAAAAAATCCTATGAACAGAGGTTCGAGTGACGCCAAACATTCAAATCCAGATGCAACCCAACTTGCTACTATCTCCTTCCCTAATTACGATACATATATTTTTTCAGCCAAGTCAAAATTCAAAAGATTGAGGAACTCTACATAAAAATATCAACATCTACAATTTTGGAAGCACATACTACGAAAGTATTATTCAGAGGGGGTACTGAATAATACATTTTTAGCGAGTACAAATAATGTCAGTTGGAACTAGTCTTGTAAGGAAAATGGCCACAAATCTTTCGTCAGAAGAGTCGAATCTCTAAATCAGTAGTTACGAAAGCGACCCAGCTTAGGGATGGATAATAAGACTTAGGCAATATAAACGTTGATACTTACTTTGTGATACTAAAATATATGTATCTTGACATATTTCAGTTGTAGATACATCCATTTTAACATCAAGTAATATGGATCGGAGGACTAGCTAAAGAACAATGAGAGTCAGTGCTTCTCTCCCCCAGCCTACCTGGCGGAGCGGCCCTCCATCAGGTCAGGTGGTGATTCCGCTTCTCTCCCTGGAATTCCTTATCCCCCAGCCTACTCGGCGACGTGCGCTCCTCAGCAACCTGCGCGAGGGCGCCTCGGCGACCTACGCAGAGGTGGCTGGACTCGGAGCACATCGACTTCCTTCTGCGGTGCCTGGATTGGATCGACCATCCCGCGCGTGTCCTCCGCCATATTGTTTTTCTTCAAGATGCTGTCATCCATCATCTTCTTCACTGCATCATGTTGGGTGTTGAGGCTCCCGTTGAGAGCTTGAACGCACCTCTTTGATAGCTCGACGTTTTCTTCGCGAAGAAAGCCGCACTCGATCTTAAGCATTAAATTATCGCCCTTGAGCTTCTTGATGACAGAGTTCGTTTCCTCACTTGATGGAACGCTCACATCATGCAGCTTGCCCCGGCCGGTGACCTCGTCCTTCAAAGTATCGAGATCATCGCGAAAGTTGGAGACGAGTTCCACGAGAGTTTTAAGCTCATCTCTGAAACACGCCGACGCTTCCTGCATGGCAATATGATCAGTACCAAACAAAGTGACGAGAGGAAGACGAAAATGTCCAATCAGTGGTAACCTCTAAGCGTAGGAGACATGGGTTGAAGTCGTCATGAGAAGATGGCAGGGTGCGTCGTGGGGCACTGAGATATGTATAAAAAGAATTAATACGGAATAAGGAGTTGGGACCTCCGGGCCAGGAAGAATCAAGAAACATGGCGATGGAAACCAACCAGGAATCTTCGACCGCACGACGGACGCCGTTCCGAGACGAGCGCGAAGCAGGGCCTTCGTTTTCTGGCGGGTCCTTTCTCGTGGCCAGCATCTAGATAGACCGCCGGCGGGAACTCTCCGCGTCCCTGGTTAACACTAGATGGTGCTTCTTCAAGCGAGATGGTGGCCTTGACTTCGGAGGCATCGCTGGAAGTGGAAGGAGACTGGAAGTGAAGCAAGAAGGGAATGGAAGAAGTACTCCCCCTATTAAAACCAGACAGCCGTCTCCTGCCCTCGCTTCGAGCAACCTGGTCCACCCATCCTAAATCAACGGCCGAGAGGGGGCTCCCTTGCGAACTCAGATCCAGTGACTTGACCCAACAGAAGTTACCATGAACTTTACCTATACGAGGCATCAGATTAAGATCCAACGCACATGGTTGATCTAAAATTTGAAATTAAAATTTATGTTGCTCAGAAAAAAATCCCTTTATCGAAAAAAAACTTTACATTAAGACGTATATATTCCCTTGAGTATTCTCGTAAAGTTCCAGTCCATTTAAAAATTTAGTTTAGTTTAAGTTCGAAATTTGGATCAACCGCGAGCGTTGGATCTTGATCGAATGGCTCACGTGTGTAAAGTCGCATGGTGACTTCTCTTACTGAAGTCACTTGATCTCAGACCCTCCCTTGCCTGCGAAGGGTCAGGACTCGGGAGCAGAAGCAAATGACTCGAGAGCGGTCCGGAGTAGTACGTATGCTTCAACACAGAGACGTTCTATCCTGTCCGTCCACCGTAAATCAATGGGACAGAGCGGCTACCTTCTCTTCGAAGGCTCTGGCGCGCAACCCGAGGAATGGACATCTGTCGGCTAGTATAGAATTTTATAGCACGCCATTAATCGAGCTAGCAGTACTGTACTACTGACTACTACTACTCTGATGGACGTCCAAAGCTCTGAATAGTCAGGGGAAACAATGAATGCGCACCAGGGTAGTACTGTAGTAGTGAAGCAAAGGGGATTATCTGGAGCAAGTACGGAGTACCGAGTACAGTACTACAAAAGTGTTGTTCGTTGTTTTCGCATTTCATTTTAGTGTAACGTCCAGGTACAAAAATGTGGGTTTTCTGGAGCAAGTACTGATGTGCATTGATATGTGTGCACGTGATGTCTGGTGCCCAGCTGCATATAAAATCACCATAGTACATATTTGATGCATTAAATTTAACTACTCCTACCTTATCACTTCTAAAATGATTGATATGGATTATCAAGATTTGCATATGTCATATAGTAAGCATTCAAGTTGATAAACAAGGTCTAGACATATTCAAACCAGAAAAATCATGTATCTAGCCCTAACCCCTAAACTATGTCTTATGAAGTCAAATATGAAGAGAAGTGGTTTTGGGTTTCAAACATGGAAATTTCAAAAACCTCCCAAAAGCTTCATTTTAGAGTGATTAAGAAGGATCCAGACTTACCTTTTCATTTTCATGTTTTAAACTTGTTTAAATCTTGGTCAAACCTAGGATTTGACCAAGATGCATAAAAAAATCAGGAAAAAACAGAAAAAACGAAAAACCAAAGAACATAGCCTTCTTATGTAATATATAGTAAGCATTCAAGTTGATAAACAAGGTCTAGACATATTCAAACCAAAAAATCATGTATCTACACCTAACCATAAACTCTGTCTTAAGTGGTTTTGGGTTTCAAACATGGAAATTTCACAAACCTCCCAAAAGCTTCATTAAACAGTGACTATGGAGGATCCAGGCTTACCTTTTCATTTTCATGTTTTAAACTTGTTTAAATCTTGGTCAATCCTAGGATTTGACCAAGATTCAAATGGGCATAAAAAATCAGAAAAAATGAAAAACCAAAGAACATAGCCTTCTTATGTCATATATATAGTAAGCATTCAAGTTGGTAAACAAGGTCTAGACATATTCAAACCAGAAAAAAGCATGTATCTACCCCTAACCCTAATCTCTGTCTTATGAAGCCAAGCATGAAGAGAAGTGATTTTGGGTTTCAAACATGGAAATTTCAAAAACCTCCCAAAAGCTTAATTTTAGAGTGACTAATAAGGATCCATGCTTACCTTTTCATAGCCATGTTTTAAACTTGTTTTAACCATGGACGAACCTAGGATTTGACCAAGATTCAAATGGGCATACAAAATTCAAAAAATTCAAAAAAAATGAAAAACCAAAGCACGTAGTCTTCTTATATATGTCATATAGTAAACATTCTAGTTGATAAACAAGGTCTAGACATATTCAAACCAGAAAAAGCATGTATCTACCCCTAACCCTAAACTCTGTCTTATGAAGCCAAGCATGAAGATAAGTGGTTTTGGGTTAATTTCAAACATGGAAATTTCAAAAACCTCCCAAAAGATTCATTTTAGAGTGACTAAGAAGGATCCATGCTTACCTTTTCATTTTCATGTTTTAAACTTGTTTAAACCTTTGTCAAACCTAGGATTTGACCAAGATTCAAATGGGCGTAAAAATTCAGAAAAAATCAAAAAATGAAAAACCAAAGCACATATATAGCCTTCTTATGTCATATAGTAAGTATTCAAGTTGATAAACAAGGTCTAGACATATTCAAACGAGAAATATCATGTATCATATCTACCCCTAACCCTAAACTCTGTCTTATGAAGTCAAACATATGAAGAGAACTGGGGTTTTGGGTTTCAAACATAAAAATTTCAAGTACCTTCATTTTAGAGTGACTAAGAAAGGATTCATGCTTACCTTTTCATTTTCATGTTTTAAAGTTGTTTCTTGGTGAAACCTAGGATTTGACCAAGATTTAAATGGGCATAAAAAATTCGAAAAAAATCAAAAAATGAAAACCCAAAGCACATATATAGCCTTCTTATGTCATATAGTAAGCATTCAAGTTGATAAACAAGGTCTAGACATATTCAAACAAGAAAAATCATGTATCTACACCTAACCATAAACTCTATCTTAAGTGGTTTTGGGTTTCAAAATGGAAATTTCACAAACCTCCCAAAAGCTTCATTTTACAGTGACTACTTAAGGAGTATCCAGGCTTACCTTTTCATTTTCATGTTTTAAACTTGTTTAAATCTTGGTCAAACCTAGGATTTGACCAAGATTCAAATGGGCATAAAAAATTAGAAAAAATGAAAAAATGAAAAACCAAATAACATAGCCTTCTTATGTAATATAGTAAGCAGTAGTTGATAAACAAGGTCTAGACCGTAGGGATTCGTAGCATAGAAAACAAAAAATTTCCTACCGCGAGAACGCAATCCAAGCCAAGATGCAATCTAGAAGACGGTAGCAACGAGGGGATGAACAATACTAACCCTTGAAGATTTCCAAAGCCTACAAGAGGAGGCTCTCGTTACTGCGCTAGATGATCACTTGCCGCTTTCAAAAGCGCGTAGAAGATCTTGATGGTGCCACAATCGGGCAGCACCTCCGTACTCGGTCACACGTTCGGTGTTGATGACGACGTCCTTCTCCCCGTTCTAGCGGGCAGCGGAAGTAGTAGATCCTCCTTGGAATCCCGACAGCACGACGGCGTGGTGGCGGTGTCCATGGAGATCTCCGGCGGAGCTACGCTAAGCATATGCGGGAGATGTGGTGGAGGAGAGGTAGCTAGGGTTTTGGGGAGAGGGGGCTTGGGCGCCGGCCCTCATAGGGGTGCGGCCAAGGTGGAGCCAAGAGTGGCCGGCCAGCCCCTCCCCTCCTCTCTTTATATAGGTGGAAGCCCCAAGGATTAGGTCAAAAGTCTCCGAATAAGACCCCAACATAAACCTTCCATATGACCAAACCTAGGGGGAGTGGGACTCCTCCCTTTCCTTGGTGGGGTGGCCGGCCACCATGGGGAGGAGTCCACTTGGGACTCCTCCTCCCTTAGGCTGGCCGGCCAAGGTGGGTGGAGTCCCTTTGGGACTCCACCTTCCATGCTGATTTCTTCCGGACTCTTCTAGAACCTTCTAGAACCTTCCAGGAAAAATACCGGATCATTTTCAAAACTAGAAAATGACTTCCTATATATGAATCTTATTCTCCGGACCATTCCGGACCTCCTCGTGATGTCCTGGATCCCAGCCGAGACTCTGAACAAAACTTCGAACTCCATTCCATATTTCCATATCTACTTAAACGACATCAAACCTTAAGTGTGTCACCCTACGGTTCGCGAACTATGTAGACATGATTGAGACTTCTCTCCGACCAATAACCAATAGCGGGATCTGGAGATCCATAATGGCTCCCACATATTCAACGATGACTTAGTGATCGAATGAACCATTCACATACGATACCAATTCCCTTTGTCACGCGATATTTTACTTATCCGAGGTTTGATCATCGGTATCTCTCTATGCCTTGTTCAACCTCGTCTCCTGACAAGTACTCTTTACTCGTACCGTGGTATGTAGTCTCTTATGAACTTATTCATATGCTTGCAAGCTAATTAGACGACATTCCACCGAGAGGGCCCAGAGTATATCTATCCGTCATCGGGATGGACAAATCCCACTGTTGATCCATATGCCTCAACTCATACTTTCCGGATACTTAATCCCACCTTTATAACCACCCATTTACGCAGTGGCGTTTGATGTAATCAAACTACCTTTCCGGTATAAGTGATTTACATGATCTCATGGTCAAAAGGACTAGGTAACTATGTATCGAAAGCTTATAGCAAATAACTTAATGACGTGATCTTATGCTACGCTTAATTGGGTGTGTCCATTACATCATTCATATAATGATATAACCTTGTTATTAATAACATCCAATGTTCATGATTATGAAACTAATCATCTATTAATCAACAAGCTAGTTAAGAGGCTTACTAGGGACTCCTTGTTGTTCACATAACACACATGTATCAATGTTTCGGTTAATACAATTATAGCATGGTATGTAAACATTATCATAAACACAAAGATATATTATAATAACCATTTTATTATTGCCTCTTGGGCATATCTCCAACAGTCTCCCACTTGCACTAGAGTCAATAATCTAGTTTACATTTGTAAAGATATAACACCTTGGCCTTCTGGTGCTTTATCATGTTTTGCTCACGGGAGAGGTTTTAGTCAACGATTCTGACAAACTCAGAAACGTATGTATTTTGCAATTCATTAGCGTCTTCACGCATCACTCATTTTCCAAATGAGTCGGCATTAAATATGTCTGGTCTTCTGGTGGAACCTTAATTCCGCAGTCTGAAATATGTCACAAATATTGTCATACACAATATAGCTTCAAAATTCTGACACTGTCGGAACTACACCAAGTTCTCAAAGAACCTCTTGACTTAACATCCTCAGTCATTGTCAAAACAATGACATAATCTGCCTTCGTTTGTAGAATCCGTCACAATATTTACAACTCTTCTAAATCTAGCATAGACAACTTCTAGCTCATGTGCTACCTTTTAAACAACACTTAGTCTAATTTGAGATTGAAATTTTTATTTTTATATGTGACAAAACAAATATCGGTGCAACACCTTACAGCGATTTGTTTGTCATTACCCCATATAAAACTATATATATATCCTTGGTTCTTCTAAAGCACACAGGGATATTCTTACTGTTTGTCCATTGATCATCACATGTATCATTCTGGTATATGCTCCTAACTTTTTAGAACACAGGACATCTGATTGTGTACATATTATTCGTGATCTATAAGCACTCATGTGTTTTTACTTTATTGAGTGTCAGATACACTCAAGTCTTGTTAAACCTTCACATGACAAGAACATTTTCTTAATATTTCTATATTGAACTACTTCAATATCCATTCTATGTACTTTGACTTAAACTTATTATGTATCTCAATCTATCTTCATAGATCTTGACACTAAATATGTTTTAGTCCATATCCTTTCATTGAAGTTAATTCTCAATGAAACCTTTTATAATGAAGTATATAATTACATCATTTATAACCAACTATATGTATCTACATAAAGTATTATAAATATGTCTCAGCGCTCCCACTTAATTTCTTGCAAATGCAAGCCTCTTTATCGTTTCTGATGAAATCAAAAAACTCTTTGACTATTTCATCCGGTGAAGATTCCAACTCCGCGATACTCACTTCATCCAATTGAAGTTCGTTTACCTATCTAGTATTCCACGGACTAGCAAAACAATTGGTTGTATCTTGTATACGCCTTTAATACACACTTCTATTAAGTAATGTATTTTGCCATCCTACTATCATATCTCATGAAAGAAATATGTAGCGATTACTAGAATAATCCACATAGACTATAAGCATTGCTACGGAAGATCTAATCTTATCGTAGTCAACTCTTTGAACTTTGTCGTAAACAACTTTTCGACAAGTCGAGCTTATTCAAGGATATTCCATCCAAGTCCATCAATTTTATAGATCCATTTACTTTCAAAAAATATTCATCTATCTTGGATTTCATGGCGTATAGCCATTTTAACGGAGTCAGGGCCCATCATAACTTCTTTGTATGTAGTTGGTTTATCATTGTTCAAAAACAATCCTTTGTTCACAAATCATTTATTTGATCCCAAAGTAAACCATACCTACAAGGTTCAATAAGTACTTCAATCTCCATGACTATAACATTTTGTAGACATGGGAGCCATGATCGTCGTGGCCGCTTCCGGAACCAATTCCGATGTTGCGCTACTCTGATCATTATGCTCAGGTTCATAAACCTTATCAAGTTCTATTGTCCTCCCACTCAAATACTTCGCTAAAAACAATTTCTTGGAAATAAGTAAGAAACATTGACAAACACTTTTGTCTTTGTCTCCATAGTGGAAAGAATTCCCAATCAATTCTGTGGGATAACCAACAAAGACATTCATCCGATTTTGGTTGTAAACTTATTTACTTTATGCTATGCATTCCAAAATTTAAGAAAGGACTATTAGGGTTCATACCCATGCCATAACTCGTATGGTGTCATTTCAACGGATCATGATGATGCTCTATTCAGTGTAAAAGCGGTAGTCTCTAAAGCATAATCCACAAAAATATAATGGCATCAATATTTTATCTCATCATTGATCCAACAAGGTTTGGATACATCTCTCGGATACTCCATCATCATTATGATACTCCAAGAAACGTGAGTTGTAGAACAATTTCATAACTCTCTTAGATGTTCGCTAAAACTCGTAATTCAAATATTTCCCCCATGATCCAATCATAGATATTTGACTTTTCTATTACGATGATTTCCACTTCATGCTGAAATTTATTTGAATCCATTCAAATGTTTCAAACTTCTTCCTTATCGAATATATCCACATATATACTCAATTCATTGTTGGAAGTTTTCATAAAGTAGAAGAATCTCCCGCACACAACTATGCCCAGTGAACCTCATACATCATCATGTATGTTTCCACTAAGTTAGTTGTCCGTTCAACTCTTGGCCTATGAACGGTATTTTAGTCATTCTCTTTAGAAAAGATTTGCAAGCGCCAAATGATTCAAAAATCAAATGACTCCAAAAATCAATTTGCATGGAGTTCCTTCATGCGCTCCTTTCTAACATGACCTAAATGGCGGTTCCACAAATAAGTGTAATTCGAATCATTTGCCTTATGGCATTTTAGCGTCAGTATTATGTGTGTGTGTTTCACCATTAAGATTTATAATAACTTATCCATTGTACATGGAGTAATGCCATAATTTGAACAACTCATTGTTTTCATTTGACCAGAGCAAAATAACAATTATTAAGTTCTTTATTATAAATTCTAAGGGCTAGATAAAATGCCAACGATGAACATAATAACACTTTATTTTTGTTCTAGGCGTGCATTCCTATCATATTCCTTGTCAGTCACTTAGGCCATTGTATTCTTGTATTGTGTTGTTTTGTATGACACTTCATACCAACCAATATGGTACAAATACCCAAGAATTTCATTGTGTGACCAAACGAGGAATACATCCATAACATGTATATCATTTATATACACCTGAGCTAGACTTTCTAGTCTTTTCTTTCTTTCTGCCAAAAAATCTTTTGTTGTTTTTCTTTTAGCTTTCCTCATTCTCAGAAAACACTTCACCTTCAATAACTTCTAGGTTTGTTGGTCAAATACCAATAACCTTGAGGTTCTTACTTTGAAGTTGATCATCATATGACAAGTGTTCAGGATTTCACTATTAGTAAACTTGTAATATGATGAACAATTTCACTCATAATTTTATTCGTTGTTTCATGATGACTTACCGAGACCATGTCTGTACATGCTAGGCTCGTTTAAAGTTTAACCTCAGTATTCGCATGTGCAAATCTGACTTGCACCCGTTGCATGCACTCGTAGAATCTATAACACCCGATCATCACGAGATGCTTCGAAACAACGAGTCTTAGCAACGGTGCATACTAAGGACGATCATTTCATAGATATGCGAATATCTTTAGTGTCCAACTTAGTTGGAGGATTGGGACGCCGGGCGTCTTCAACCTTCGTACATTCCCATAAAACTTATGAGTTTATGTAGTCTCACTAGATTATATTCTATCATCTTGCAATAAGGTCTTAGATATCACATATATCTCATACCTTGCTTATTTCTGAAAACTAAAATTTCAGCTCCTTACTTTTTCAAACAGATTTGAACTTCATGGAGACAAGATAACTTTAGGTACTAATTGAAATCATAGCTCTTTGAATCAACAATGTGAGGTTTACTAAAAGTTTGCAATAGGACTTAATCATTTCTTGATTCTTTAACAATACGGTACCAGTTCGTAAAGTTTCTTGTCAGATTTTAACAGTATTTCTATCTCAATTACAAGACTAGCGCTTGGTAGAAAACGGATGCCAATACTACAAATTAATTCAAAATACTACCCAGACTATGTTTATGATAATTAGTTCATGTTTTAATCTAATTACTAATGAACTCCCACTTAATACAACATCCCTCATAGTTGTTAAGTGGTACACGATCCAGATCCACTACACCAAAACCGATCTTCACGTGAGATGATGTAGCTTCAATGGTGAACATCAACATGTTGATCATATCATCCATATGACTCGTGTTCAACCTTTCGGTTTCCGTTGTCCCGAGGCCATATCTGTACATGCTAGGCTCGTCAAGCAAACCCAAGTATTCCGCGTGTGCAACATGGCTTACACCCGTTGTACGTGAACGTTGAGTCTATCACATCCGATCATCACGAGATGCTTGGAAACGACGAACTATATCAACGGTGCATACGAGGGGAGAACACTTTATTATCTTGATATTAATGTGAGGGATCATCTTATAATGCTACCGTCGCGTTTTAAGCAAAATAAGATGCATAAAGGATTAACATCACATGCAATTCATAATGTGATATGATATGGCCCTTTAGTCTTTGCGCCTTTGATCTTCATCTCCAAAGCATGGACTTGATCTCCATCATCAACGGGCATGATCTCCATCATCGTCGGCGTAGCGTCAAGGTCCATGGCGCCGTCTTCATGGTTGTTCACCGCATGTAGCAACTATTACAACTACTTTGAAATAATACTCAACATGAAATATAAAGACAACCATAAGGCTCCTGCCGGTTGCCACAATACAATAATGATCATCTCATACATATTCATCATCACATCATGGCCATATCACATCACCAAACCCTGCAAAAACAAGTTAGACGCCTCTAATTTGGTTTGCATATTTTATGTGGTTTAGGGTTTTCGAGTAAGATCTAATCTACCTACGAACATGAACCACAACGGTGATACTAGTGTTGTCAATAGAAAGAGTAAATTGAATCTTCACTATGGTGGGAGAGACAGGCACCCGCAAAGCCACTTATGCAATACAAGTTGCATGTCGAACGTGGAGCAAGTCTCATGAACGCGGTCATGTAAAGTTAGCCCGAGCCGCTTCATCCCACCATGTCACAAAGATGCAAAGTACTCGAACTAAAGACAACAAAGCATCAACGCCCACAAAACAATTGTGTTCTACTCGTGCAACCATCTATGCATAGACACGGCTCTGATACCACTGTAGGGATTCGTAGCATAGAAAACAAAAAATTTCCTACCGCGAGAACGCTATCCAAGCCAAGATGCAATCTAGAAGACGGTAGCAATGAGGGGATGAACGAGACTAACCCTTGAAGATTTCCAAAGCCTACAAGAGGAGGCTCTCGTTGCTGCGGTAGACGATCACTTGCCGCTTTCAAAAGCGCGTAGAAGATCTTGACGGTGCCACAATCGGGCAGCACCTCCGTACTCGGTCACACGTTCGGTGTTGATGACGACGTCCTTCTCCCCGTTCCAGCGGGCAGCAGAAGTAGTAGATCCTCCTTGGAATCCCGACAGCACGACGGCTTGGTGGCGGTGTCGATGGAGATCTCCGGCGGAGCTACGCTAAGCATATGCGGGAGATGTGGTGGAGGAGAGGTAGCTAGGGTTTTGGGGAGAGGGGGCTTGGGCGCCGGCCCTCATAGGGGTGTGGCCAAGGTGGAGCCAAGAGTGGCCGGCCAGCCCCTCCCCTCCTCTCTTTATATAGGTGGAAGCCCCAAGGATTAGGTCAAAAGTCTCCGAATAAGACCCCAACATAAACCTTCCATATGACCAAACCTAGGGGGAGTGGGACTCCCCCCTTTCCTTGGTGGGGTGGCCGGCCACCATGGGGAGGAGTCCACTTGGGACTCCTCCTCCCTTAGGCTGGCCGGCCAAGGTGGGTGGAGTCCCAGAGACTCCACCTTCCATGCTGATTTCTTCCGGACTCTTCTAGAACCTTCCAGGAAAAATACCGGATCATTTTCAAAACTAGAAAATGACTTCCTATATATGAATCTTATTCTCCGGACCATTCCGGACATCCTCGTGATGTCCTGGATCCCATCCGAGACTCCGAACAAAATTTGAACTCCATTCCATATTTCCATATCTACTTAAGCGACATCAAACCTTAAGTGTGTCACCCTACGGTTCGCGAACTATGTAGACATGATTGAGACTTCTCTCCGACCAATAACCAATAGCGGGATCTAGAGATCCATAATGGCTCCCACATATTCAACGATGACTTAGTGATCGAATGAACCATTCACATACGATACCAATTCCCTTTGTCACGCGATATTTTACTTGTCCGAGGTTTGATCATCGGTATCTCTCTATACCTTGTTCAACCTCGTCTCCTGACAAGTACTCTTTACTCGTACCGTGGTATGTAGTCTCTTATGAACTTATTCATATGCTTGCAAGCTAATTAGACGACATTCCACCGAGAGGGCCCAGAGTATATCTATCCGTCATCGGGATGGACAAATCCCACTGTTGATCCATATGCCTCAACTCATACTTTCCGGATACTTAATCCCACCTTTATAACCACCCATTTACGTAGTGGCGTTTGATGTAATCAAACTACCTTTCCGGTATAAGTGATTTACATGATCTCATGGTCAAAAGGACTAGGTAACTATGTATCGAAAGCTTATAGCAAATAACTTAATGACGTGATCTTATGCTACGCTTAATTGGGTGTGTCCATTACATCATTCATATAATGATATAACCTTGTTATTAATAACATCCAATGTTCATGATTATGAAACTAATCATCTATTAATCAACAAGCTAGTTAAGAGGCTTACTAGGGACTCCTTGTTGTTCACATAACTCACATGTATCAATGTTTCGGTTAATATAATTATAGCATGGTATGTAAACATTATCATAAACACAAAGATATATTATAATAACCATTTTATTATTGCCTCTTGGCCATATCTCCAACATAGACGACATATTCAAACCAAAAAAAATGTATCTACCCCTAACCCTAAACTTTGTCTTATAGTAAGCATTCAAGTTGATAAACAAGGTCTAGACATATTCAAACTATAAAAATCATCTATCTACCCTTAACCATAAACTCTGTCTTATGAAGTCAAACATGAAGAGAAGTGGTTTTGGGTTTCAAACATAAAATTTCAAGTACCTCCCAGAAGCTTCATTTTAGAGTGAATAATTAATAATGATTCATGCTTACCTTTCCATTTTCATGTTTTAAACTTGTTTCAATCTTGGTCAAACCTAGGATTTAACCAAGATTCAAATGGGTTTAACAATTAAAAAATCAGAAAAATGAAAAACCAAAGCACATAGTATTCTTATGTCATTTAGTAAGCATTCAAGTTGATAAACAAGGTCTATACATATTCAAACCAGAAAAGCATGTATCTACCCATGCATAACCCTATACTTTGTCTTATGAAGTCAAGCATGAAGAGAGAAGTGGATTTGGGTTTCAAACATGGAAATTTCAAAAACCTCCCCAAAGCTTCATTTTAGAGTGATTAAGAAGGATCCAGGCTGTGTCGTGTGGGCCTGGTAGGAAGGGACCCCGTGGGACAGGACGAGATCATGTTTGTGTGGCCGTAGCGTGTGTGGCCGTAGCGTGTGGAGCCGTGTGGGTCCGGGACGGGGGCACGAGTGGTTTCTGTCTCTTTCGCCCAGATTAGCAGTTTTCAATGTACCTTTTTCCTCTCTCTCGCTCGATCTCATTCATATTTGATAGCCCAAATTGGTACTAGCAAATCTAGAGCAGCTTCTCCTTCTGTTTTTTAACGCCATTGATTTCTTTATGCCTTCGTTTTTACCCAATCAGGTAGGAAATCTAGGGCACAAATCCAAAGAAAATATAGGATAAGCTGCATACAGCAGCCAACATAGCATAGATATATTCACGACAGATCCAACAGTAGTACCGATAGATACAACATAAGCTACATTTTACATGAATTTAAGCTGCTCTACAGATAGAGCAGTCACATACAGAGAGTGCATTACGCACGTTCAACACCTCCAGGTAGCGGTTGTGACTCGCTTGGAGGTTGCCCAGGTGAATCCCAAGTGCTTTGTGTTTGGCCACAAACGCATGAAAGTTCACGGTCGTTCCTACTCTAGCGCCGCATCTGCCAATGGATTCAGCATGGTTCACCAGGGAGTTGAAGTCGGTGGCGCGGAGCTTCCTGTTGCAGAAGGGGCACTTGTAAATGCCTCGAGCAAAGGGGCCATCGTAATGGCCGGATTGCAGCCTCCTGAGGACGTCACGAGTCCTGGTGTGGAAGGACTCGTCGTCGCTGTCGACGTCGCTGCTCTGCACCTGTCACGTAGCACCAAAGATCGTGCAAAAAACACGGAGTCAATTGCAACGATGATGGAACAAAGAGTGAACAAAAGATCATGCATGATAATATGGGCTCGAAAAAAAGAGGTAGCCTCAGTTACATTGGACACACTTATATCCAGGATTTGAGTCAGCAAACCAAAGATCATGTAGAACAAATTTGTGCACACCAATTTTTTACTGACCAAACTCTGAATCAATTTGTGTCCAAATATTAATCATCATCGGCACAAATCTTAAACAAAAGCAAATCACAAACACTAATAACGCAAGATCTAACACAAAAGGATTTAACTAGGAACAGACGAACCCTAATAACGCAAGATCTAACACAAATGGATGAACTAGGAATAGACGAATCCTAATAACGCTAGATCTAACACTAAAGGATTGAAATGGGATAAGAACAAGGGAACAAAGGGTTACCTCCGGCTCGTCGTCGACGATGCTGGTGTCGTAGGGGTTCTACGGCGCGACGTACGGCACTGGTTCGTATGGGTCCCAAGCGACGGGGGCCTGGACGGTGGCGGCGGCCGATTCGCCGCCGGTGGTTTTCTTCGGGTTTTTTTCTTCGGTTGTGGAGAAGATGATGGGACAGGAGAGGCAGTTGCAGTGAGAACGTGCGTCGAGGGAGAGAAAGAGGGGCTCTATAAAGACGAAAGTGGCATGTACCGCAACACGCGTCCGCTATGCACGGCTGCAGCATGCACCGCGACACGAGTCTAACCCTGGGACGTCTGGTGTACTCAGTTATAACCTCGGGCCTTATACATAAATTTTATCTGTACTCAGTTTTCCCCTCGAGGACTTAGACCGGCAAGTGCAATATACTCAGTTTTACCCTCAAGTAGCTGGTCAAACATAGAGTCAACAAATGAGATTAACATAGCTAATTGAGTCACTTCATGCGCAGAAAAATCCAAAAAATAAAAAAATAGTGGCACCTACTCATGGAGTCTTCCTACGCAACCTGCCACCTAGAAAACCTTAACAAACATATATAAATCAAGTTTCACCACAAATAACCACTTCTCAGAATCACTAGTATAGCTATGAAGATGCATGGTTTTGCACTCAAACCCCTTTGCAAAACATCTTCCCCAAAAACATAGTTTGTCTAAATGATGCCATAATTGTCACACTCATGTATATTTGAATTGCAAATAATTTGATGTAGCCCAATATAAAATATATTGTACAAAACATGCATTTTTCATTTTGTAATTCTCTTGTTTGAATCCCTTAATCTATTTACTATTTATGTGCCCTTGGATTCTTAGTACTACTCAGTTATGCCCTCAAGTACTGTCACAAATGCTCTCAGAAGCCCAAACTTATCCTGATTGGTGGAGCCGTTGTCACACGGATCGACTCCACGAACCCCTAATGTAACCCTAATATATGTCTTATGAAGCCAAGCATGAAGAGAAGTGGTTTTGGGTTTCAAACATGGAAATTTCAAAAACCTCCCAAAAGCTTCATTTTAGAGTGACTAAGAAGGATCCATGCTTACCTTTTCATTGCCATGTCTTAAACTTGTTTTAATCTTGGTCAAACCTAGGATTTGACCAAGATTCAAATGGGCATAAAAATTCAAAAAAAATCAAATAAATGAAAAACCAAATCACATATATAGCCTTCTTAAGTCATATAGTAAGCATTCAAGTTGATAACCAAGGTCTAGACATATTCAAACTAGAAAAATCATGTATCTACCCTTAACCATAAACTCTGTCTTATGAAGTCAAACATGAAGAGAAGTGGTTTTGGGTTTCAAACATAAAAATTTCAAGTACCGCCAAAAAGCTTCATTTTAGAGTGACTAATTAAGAATGATTCATGCTTACCTTTCCATTTTGATGTTTTAAACTTGTTTCAATCTTGGTCAAACCTAGGATTTGACCAAGATTCAAATGGGTTTAACAGTTAAAAAAATAGAAAAATGAAAAAGCAAAGCACATAGTATTCTTATGTCATATAGTAAGCATTCAAGTGGATAAACAAGGTCTATACATATTCAAACCAGAAAAAGCATGTATCTACCCATGCATAACCCTATACTTTGTCTTCTGAAGTCAAGCATGAAGAGAAGTGGATTTGGGTTTCAAACATGGAAATTTCAAAAACCTCCCAAAAGCTTCATTTTAGAGTGATTAAGAAGGATCTAGGATTACCTTCTCATTTTCATGTTTTAAACTTGTTTAAATCTTTGTCGAACCTAGGATTTGACCAAGATTCAAATGGGCATAAAAAATTAGAAAAAAATAGAAAAAATGAAAAACCAAAGAACATAGCCTTCTTATGTAATATAGTAAGCATTAGTTGATAAACAAGGTCTAGACATATTCAAACCAAAAAAAATGTATCTACCCCTAACCCTAAACTTTGTCTTATGAAGTCAAGCATGAAGAGAAGTGGTTTTGGGTTTCAAACATGGAAATTTCAAAAACCTCCCAAAAGCTTCATTCTACAATGTGACTAAGAAGGATCCATCCATGATTACCTTTTCATTTTCATGTTTTAAACTTGTTTAAATCTTGGTCAAACATAGGATTTGACCAAGATTTAAATGGGCATAAAAAATTCGAAAAAACAAAAAATGAAAAACCAAAGCACATATATAGCCTTCTTATGTCATATAGTAAGCATTCAAGTTGATAAACAAGATCTAGACATATTCTAACAAGAAAAATCATGTATCTACACCTAACCACAAACTCTGTCTTAAGTGGTTTTGGGTTTCAAACATGGAAATTTCACAAACCTCCCAAAAGCTTCATTTTACAATGACTAAGAAGGATCCAGGCTTACCTTTTCATTTTCATGTTTTAAACTTGTTTAAATCTTGGTCAAACCTAGGATTTGACCAAGATTCAAATGGGCATAAAATTTCAAAAAAATCAAAAAAAATCAAAAACCAAAGCACATAGCCTTTTTATGTCATATAATGAGCATTCAAGTTGATAAACATGGTCTAGACATACTAAAACTAGAAAAATCATGTATTTACCCTAGCCCTAACCCTAAACTCTGTCTTATGAAGTCAAACATGAAGAGACGTGGTTTTGGGTTTTAAACATGGAAATTTCAAAAACCTCCCAAAAACTTCATCTTAGAGTGACTAAGAAGGTTCCATGCTTACCTTTTCATTTTCATGTTTTAAATTAACTTGTTTAAATCTTGGTCAAACATAGGATTTGACCAAGATTAATTCAAATGGGCATAAACATTCAGAAAAAATTTAAAAATAAGAAACCAACGGACACATATAGTCTTCTTATGTCATATAGTAAGCATTCAAGTTGATAAACAAGCATGTCTAGACATATTCAAACCCGACAAATCATGTATCTACCCCCTAACCCTAAACTAGATTTGTCTTATGAAGTGAAGCATGAAGACAAATGGTTTTGGGTTTCAAACATGGAAATTTCTAGACCCCCCCAAAGCTTCATTTTAGAGTGACTAAGAAGTTGATGAACAAGGTCTAGACATATTCAAAACAGAAAAAGCATGTATCTACCCCCTAACCCTTAACTCGGTCGATCTTATGTCATATATATAGTAAGCATTCAAGTTGATAAACAAGGTTTAGACATGTGTTCAAACCAGACAAATCATGTATCTACCCCCTAACCATAAACTCGGTCGATCTTATGAAGTAATCTAGCATGAAGAGAAGTCGTATTGGTTTCAAATATGGAAATTTCAAGAACCTCCCAAAAGCTTCATTTTAGAGTGACTAAAAAAGATCCAGGCTTGCCTTTTCATTTTCATGTTTTAAAATTGTTTAAATCTTGGTCAAACCTAGCTAGTATTTGACCAAGATTCAAATGGGCATAAAATTCAAAAAAACAGAAAAATGAAAAACCAAAGCACATAGCCTTCTTATGTCATATATATATAGTAAGCCTTCAAGTTGATGAACAAGGTCTAGACATATTCAAAACAGAAAAAGCATGTATCTAGCCCCTAACCCTTAACTATGTCTTATGAAGTCAAGCATGAAGAGAAGTGGTTTTGGTTTCAAACATGGAAATTTCATAAACTTCCCAAAATCTTAATTTTAGAGTGAGTAAGAAGGATCCAAGCTTACCTTTTCATTTTCAGGATTTATGCTTGTTTAAATCTTGGTCAAACATAGGATTTGACCAACACACATATAGTCTTCTTATGTCATATAGTAAGCATTCAAGTTGATAAAAAAGCATGCATGTCTAGACATATTCAAACCCGACAAATCATGTATCTACCCCAACTCCTAAACTCTGTCTTATGAAGTCAACCATGAAGAGAAGTGGTTTTGGGTTTCAAACATTGAGATTTCAAGAACCCCCCAAAAGCTTCATTTTAGAATGACTAAGAAGGATCCAGGCTTACATTTTCATTTTATGTTTTAAACTTGTTTAAATCTTGGTCAAACCTAGGATTTGACCAAGATTCAAATGGGCATAAACATTCAGAAAAAAAAAAATGAAAACCAACGCAATATAGTCTTCTTATGTCATATAGTAAGCATTCAAGTTGATGAACAAGGTCTAGACATATTCAAAACAGAAAAAGCATGTATCTACCCCCTAACCCTTAACTTTGTCTTATGAAGTGAGGCATGAAGATAAGTGGTTTTGGGTTTCAAACATGGAAATTTGAAAAACATCCCAAAAGCTTAATTTTAGAGTGACTAAGAAGGATCCAAGCTTACCTTTTTATTTTTATGTTTATGCTTGTTTAAATCTTGGTCAAACATATGATTTGACCAAGATTCAAATGGGCATAAACATTCAGAAAAATAAAATAAAAAACCAACGCGCATTAGTAGCCCAAAATCGAACCAGTAGTTGGACATTTTTGAACTTGATCTGTAGTAGTGGGCAAAACCCTAGATTAACCTTTTAATCATAGATTCGTAGGTCGATTTTTCTACTTGTTTATTGTTACTATGCAGCACATGTGTGTTTGCCCGTCGAGTGAAACTCGGAGGAAGAGGGATCACTCGGAAGGAGAGAATAAGGGAGTGCATTATGGTGTCTCCCCTTTTTCGGGTGATGATGTTGACTGTTGTGTAGGTTTTGTCAGTGAGCAGGAGGTGCGAGCGAGCGAGCGAGCGAGCGAGTCGAGCGAGGCCGAGAATGAGAGATATTTTTTTGTGAGAGGGACAACCGAAGGATCCTGAAGGACCCAGAGACTTCCAATACGCATCCTGATGCGTTTTCTCTTGACAAAGAAGATGGCTGGGAGTTTGCGTACCTACTGCACGTGACTTGTGCTCACTGAAGTGTGGGACCTCACGCATGGGCACCATACGTAAGTGACAGACATGTTGGTGTAAAAACTCAGTTGATTATTATAGTGCATTAGAACAAAGTTTCCTATGGATTCAAGGGTAGGAAATCCAAGTTAACTCATTTACATGACATTAATTTTTCCATGAAGCAAAGTTAACACATCTATCAATTGGTACATTTTGGAGTGACTAAGAAGGATCAGGGCTTACTTATTCGTTTTCACGTGTTAAACTTGTTTAAATCTTGCTCAAACCTAGGATTTGACCAAGATTCAAATGGGCATGACAAAAAAATGAAATACCAATGCACATAGTCTTCTTATGTCATATAGTAAGCATTCAAGATGATAAACAAGGTCTAGACATATTCAAACCAGGCAAATCATGTATCTACTCCCTAATGACCCTAAACTCCGTCTTATGAAGTAAGGCATGAAGAGAAGTGGTTTTGGGTTTCAAACATGGAAATTTCCAAAACCTCCCAAAAGCTTCATTTTAGAGTGACTAAGAAGGATCGAGGCTTACCTTTTCATTTTCATGTTTTAAACTTGTTTAAATCTTGGTCAAACCTAGCTAATATTTGACCAAGATTCTAATGGGCATAAAATTCAAAAAAAATCAGAAAAATAAAAAACCAAAGCACATAGCCTTCTTATGTCATAAAGTAAGAATTCAAGTTGATAAACAAGGTCTAGACATATTCAAACTAGACAAATCATGTATCTACCCCTAACACTAAACTCTGTCTTATGAAGTCAATCATGAAGAGAAGTGGTTTTGGGTTTCAAACTTGGAAATTTCAAGAACCTCCCAAAAGATTCATTTTAGAGTGACTAAGAAGGATCCATGGTTACCTTTTCATTTTCATATTTTAAACTTGTTTAAATCTTTGTCAAACCTAGGATTGACCAAGATTCAAATGGGCATAAAAATTCAGGAAAAACCCAAAAGAATGATAAACCAAAGCACATAGCATTCTTTATGTCATATAGTAAGGCATTAAAGTTGATAAACAAGGTCTAGACATATTCAAACCAGAAAATCATGTATATATCTGCCCCTAACCTTAAACTCTCTCTTAATTATGAAGTCAATCATGAAGAGAAGTGGTTTTGGGTTTCAAACATGAAAATTTCAAGAACATCCCAAAAGCTGCTTCATTTTAGAGTGACTAAGAAGGATCCAGGCTTACCTTTTCGTTTTCATATTTTATACTTGTTTAAATCCTGGTCAAACCTAGGATTTGACCAAGATTCAAATGGGCATAAAATTCAAAAAAAATTAGATGAATGAAAAACAAAAGCACATAGTCTTCTTATGTCATATATATAGTAAGCATTCAAGTTGATAAACAAGGTTTAGACATGTGTTCAAACCAGAGAAATCATTTATCTACCCCCTAACCATAAACTCGGTCGATCTTATGAAGTCTAGCATGAAGAGAAGTCGTATTGGTTTCAAACATGGAAATTTCAAGAACCTCCCAAAAGCTTCATTTTAGAGTGACTAAAAAAGATCCAGGCTTGCCTTTTCATTTTCATGTTTTAAAATTGTTTAAATCTTGGGCAAACCTAGCTAGTATTTGACCAAGATTCAAATGGGCGTAAAATTCAAAAAATAAACAGAAAAATGAAAAACCAAAGCACATAGCCTTCTTATGTCATATATATATAGTAAGCCTTCAAGTTGATGAACAAGGTCTAGACATATTCAAAACAGAAAAAGCATGTATCTACCCCCTAACCCTTAACTATGTCTTATGAAGTCAAGCATGAAGAGAAGTGGTTTTGGTTTCAAACTGTTATCACCAGAATTTGACCGAGTCAGAGGTGGGCCGCGATCAAGATGGATTTGAAGAATATACATAGAAGAAATACGTGAATCGGCCTATTATGCAAAGTTTGGGCTAGGTGGCCCGTGTATCTGTAATATAGTAGATTACGTGTCGTTTAGTTAGAGTTTGCCTCGTGCACGGTTGGGATTATTCCCACGTTAGAAAGTCCCCTGGACTATAAATATGTATCTAGGGTTTATGGAATAAACAACAACCAACGTTCACCACAAATCAATCTCGGCGCATCGCCAACTCCTTCGTCTCGAGGGTTTCTTCTGGTAAGCATCATGCTGCCTAGATCGCATCTTGCGATCTAGGCAGCACAAGCTTATTACGTTGTTCACGCGTTGCTCGTACTGAAGCCTTTTTGATGGCGAGCAACGTAGTTATCTTAGATGTGTTAGGGTTAGCATTGTTCTTCGTATCATATGCTGTCGTAGTGCAACCCTTATACATCTAGCCGCCCTTACACCTATCTTAGGTGTAGGGGCGGCACCCCACTTGATCATTATTTAGTAGATCCGATCCGTTACGGTTGCTCCTTGTTCTTCAAGGATTAGTTTAATATCTGCAATAGTTAGGCCTTACAAAGGGTTGGAGGATCCAGCGGCGCGTAGGGTGTCGTTTGCTAGTCCTAGACAGGATGTTCCGGGGATCAACCTCGTGTTGGTTTTTAGGCCTTGTCTAGGATCGGCTTACGATCACCGTGCGCGGCCGCGAGGCCCAATCGTGAGTAGGATGATCCGATTATGCGGTGAAAACCCCAAATCGTCGTAGATCGTTTTAGCTTTATTTTGATCAAGCAGGACCACCATATATTCGTGCACCTCGTGCGAATCATGGGTGGATCGGCTCCTTGAGCCGATTCACAGGATAACCTGAGAGCCGATCGAGGCTCGTATTTAATGTTTACGTGTATGCCATGCAGGAAACTAAGCGAGGCATCTCCATCACCTTCCTGACCAGGTATAGGTCAGGTGGCACGCCCTTGCACCAGCATCGGACGTGCGCGCCAGAGGCTTTGCGGGCCGTCGCTCGGAGGGACCAGGGCCAGCCGCAGCCCTAAGTTGTTCCCGGCTCTACTGTGTTGCCCGTCGTTGCTCGCCGGTGGGTTTCTGACCGCAACACATTCTGGCACGCCCGGTGGGACCATCGTCGACATCAACCACATCGCCATCTACATCTGAGATGGCGGACGGCACTCCAGTCACGTACGAGGATCTGACCGACGAGCTCAAGAAGAAGTATGACGAGGTCAAAGCAATCCTCGAAGCCGACCTCATCGGCTCTTTTCACAGAACCCGTTCACATGGCATCAGGTGGAAGGGGTTCTCGCCTGATGGTGCGCTCGATGGGATAGACCTCTCTGCCCCGTCAGAAGAACGCACCAGGTCCCTACGTCAGGAGATCAACTACATGGTGGCTCACTCGCTGCACCGCCACTCTGAGAACCTGGTGAACACTTTGGAGCGCGTCGCTCTCCGGGTGATCCAGGAGATCATGAGGCACCAGTACTCTCCGTCAGGACCAGCTCTCGGGACACACCAAGGAGAGATGCCACTCCAGTCCCGCCCACCGCTGCCATTTGCGTTGGCAGCACCAGAGGTGCCGAATTCACCGGCATTCGTCGTCTACAAGATCGGTGGTGACCCTAGTGACTGCCAGTTCTTGCATGAGGCGCCTAAGGAGATCCCTCACGGGTACATGTGCACATACGTGCCAGACTGCGATAATCTGCGCTCACAAGCCAGGCCGCAACAGCAGGGACTTCTGGGAAAGCAGGAGGAACGTCAGCAACAGATCTTGAGAAGCAGACGTGGCTAGCTAAGTATGCCACTCCGACGAACCTCCAGAGCTCAGCTCCTGCAGTTGGCTCAGAGCTGGAAAAGCAAGCATGGCTGGCTAAGTACGCCACCCCGGCGAATCTTCAGAGTTCAACTCCTGCAGCCAGCACCGCGGATCAAATCAGCACGATCCTGAGAGACCAGTTCGGCATGGTGCCGAAAAGGAGGACAATCGGCTATTCCAAGCCATACCCCGACGAATACGAATTGGTCCCGCTACCACCCAAGTATCGGCTCCCTGACTTCTCCAAGTTCAGTGGATCAGATGGTTCCAGCTCCATCGAGCATGTGAGCCGACATTTGGCACAACTAGGAACGGCCTCAGCGTCGGATCCACTACGCGTGAGGTTCTTCGCACAGTCCCTCACGGGATCGGCTTTCGGGTGGTACACCTCGTTGCCACCAGACTCGATCCGGACTTGGAAGCAGTTGGAAGAACAGTTCCACATGCAGTATCACTCAGAAGCTTCCGAGTCTGGCCTTGCCGATCTAGCACAGATACGTCAGAAGCGTGGAGAAACCGTGGCAGAATACATCCATCGCTTCAGAAATCTAAGGAACCGATGTTATTCGGCTCGTGTAACTGAAAAGGAAGCAGTCGAGTTGGCAGTGGTGGGCCTTGCCTCACAAATCAAGGATATGGCCTCCCAAGCAGACTACCCTTCACTGGCACACATGGTTCAGAAACTGTCAGCATATGAACAGCGCCATCCGGACTTGTACCAGGACAAATTCAAGCATGCAGTAGTCCTGGTCGAGGCAGATGAAGACGAAGGTTCTGCGGGAGATCAAGAGGTAGCAGTGGCTGAATGGACTCGGGGGCAACCCCCGTGTCCTGCAAATGGGTAAAGCCACCAGGTCCGCCCAGAGGGTTCGATTTTGACGTGACTAAAACTGAACAAATCTTCGACCTCTTACTCAAGGAGAAGCAGTTGAAGATACCCGAAGGCCTCAAAATCCCCACGGTACAGGAGCTGAACGGAAAGCCATACTGCAAATGGCATAACTCGGTCTCCCATGCCACCAACGACTGCAGGGTGTGGCGTCAGCAGATCCAAATGGCGATAGAACAAGGACGTCTGATTTTTAACCAGTACGCCATGAAAGTCGACACCCACCCCTTCCCCGCCGTTAACATGGTGGAGTACACTTACCCTGAAGGTTGCCAGCCAGGATCCTCGTTCAGCATCAACATGGTAGGACCTGGACACCACTCTGGCAAGGATGGAGACGAGGGCAGCTGCTCTCGTAGCAAGGACAGAGAAGAGGCCGCTCCACGCGATCGGCTCCGTCACGATGGTAAGCGCTATGTCACAGAGGGAGAAGTAAAGAACATAAGATATCAGCGACCTCTCTCTGATCACCTCCTCAACAAGTATGTGAGTCAGTATAGCCAACGCCGGCGATCCAGCGACGATGACGATGAAAGAGATCGTCTGGATAGAGAAGCCAGAAGACATCGTCGGCATGATCGCGATGAGGAGGAGTACGAGCGCCGTGCGAAGGAAAGGGCAAGGGAGCGAAATGACGAGGATAGGCACTGGGACTGCCCCTTCTTCAGGCACTGCTGGGATTCAGGAATGAGCCGATTGCCTACAATCGGCAACTGCCCAGAATGTAAACAGAAGAGGGAGGATGCAGCTAACGTGTCCGTGTTCCAACGCTTAGGGCCTCTCCCACCTCGAAGCAAACACGCTGAGTCCCCTCGGATAGAAGATCTCGAGGATTTGGAAGACGATGAAGAAGAAGAAGACAGGTACCACCGGCCAAGGTGGTGCCCTGATGGACTCAGCCGTTCCCAAAAGCGTAGGGTTCAGCGGCTGCGCGGCTTGGAAGAAGCCGAAAGGTTGTACCTGCACACGCTAAGGAAGGCGCGGCCTGATCTGGCCGCGAAAATCCAGCGAACCCTGGATGAAGAGGGTCGACCACAAAAAATGGTGTGGCGCCCCAAGCAAAGGAAAGCCGATGATGAGACATCGGCTGGCACAAACATGGTGTTCATCCTTCCTACGGAGTTCAGTGCTCCAGGATTAGACGAGGCACCTGTGGCACAACTTGACTGCGGCCCACGGCCGGTTATCTTTGAGAAGCCACGAGAAAGAAGCTACAGACATCTGAAGGCCCTGTACCTGCGAGGTTATATCGATGGGAGTCCTGTCAACAAGATGCTGGTAGACACCGGAGCGGCAGTCAACATTATGCCATAGTCTATGCTACGTCGGTTGGGACGCTCTAGCTCGGATCTGATCAAGACCAACATGACATTGAGCGATTTCAATGGCCAAGCGTCTGACGCACAAGGTGTCCTGAATGTGGATCTGACCGTAGGAAGGAAAACCATCCCTACGACGTTCTTCATCGTCGATAGCAAGAGCACCTATGCTGTTCTGCTAGGAAGAGATTGGATCCACGCCAACTGTTGCATTCCTTCCACGATGCACCAATGCGTAATACAGTGGGATGGTGATGAGGTAGAGGTCGTCCAGGCCGATGACTCAGCCGAAATTTCAACGGCTGACATGAATGTTTGGGAAACAGCAGGCCAAGAACCACTCTCAGGCATCAATTTGGACGACTGCGAGTGCATCGTCCTGACGAAGGACGGGGTTAGGCTAGTCTTATCCACCGGCCTGACCGTGTAGCAGGAATGAGCCGATGAGCAAACGTGGCAAGGCCGATCCTTGGGATCGGCCCCAGAGATATGTGAAGGAACATTACAAAACCTTCATTGTGCGCTTCGATCAATATGGAGGCCGATTCCAGCAATCGGCCAAAATTATCCTCACCACATGTTCTGCGTGTGTTCAACATCGATCTACTGGGCAGCGGTCACGTCGGCGGATGGGAGTCAACATGAATCCTAACGGAGCCGACGTGCAAATACAGTGCCTTGGTTAACCACAAAGCCGATATCTGCAGTCACCTGGCAGATTCGGCTCGGGGGGCACCTAATCAGATGAACATGTGCAGCGAAATATTGGGGGCCGATAGGAAAAATCGGCCAGTAAATTTTTTTTTTCATAAGGGATATACATCCGATGCAAGGACATCGACTTTAGAACAATGAGAGCTTCCTCAAGCTGCCTTGAGTCGATTCTGGTGCCTGAACCTTCTCGTCAAGGATTTTCAACCCTTTGTGCCAGTTCAGCAGTGCTGTCAGAGGAAATATATCGGCTTTCAAGGGAAGAAAGGTGATCGGTTTTGGTGCATCCTCACCGATATTCTCGCCTTGAATAAGGCTCGGGGGGCAGCAGGCCTGGTAGATGCTCTGTTTAGGAGCCGATTGGGGTACCATTGGCTGATCCTTCGTCGCAACCTTCTTCACAAAATGATGAGTGCTCGAAGAAGACCATTGGGCCTGGTTGGAAGAATTCAAAGGCTCTCTTGAAGACTCCACATTATCCACCAGATCTCAAGGTCATCAGTTGAAGAATTGGAGGATGGATCGTAAAGGACCGATGCGTGGCTATCGGCTCATTAAGCATTGGCTAAGGGGACAAATCGGCAAAATCAGTATGAGGGGAAATCGGCTAAATTGGCTCAAAGGAAATCGGCAAAATCAAATTGGGGAAATTCTTCATTGATAAATAAGATTTCTTACATAAAGAGCTGATTGCTCTCAAAAGGAAGTACTAGGGGATACATTGCCCCGTCTACTACTACTGATCCTATGCTACTGGTCCTATCTACGGGCCGTCGCTGCCCTCGTCGTCGCCGTCGTCGCCGCTGTCGGCGCTACTCCCGGCGGGCTCGTCGTCGCTGCTCCAGCGGCCGCCGACCGGGCCCTCATTGTCCTCATCCTCCTCGTCAGCGTCGTCGTCATCGCTGTCGAAGTCACTGAGGTTCCCCGGCCAGGGACAGAAGCGTTTGGCCGGCGGCTCGTCGGAGGAGGTGTCGTCCTCCTCCTTCTCCTCCTCCTCCTCCTCGGGAGAGGTGAAGTCGTCGCAGGAGAAACGATCGTCGTCGCTCTCCTCCTCCGTTTCCCCGTCGGCGAGGAAGCGGAGGTCGCTTTCCCCGTCGGTCAAGGACTTGTCGTCCTCAGACCAGATGGAGAAGTCATGGCTAGACTCCTCCCCGGCCTCAATGGCGCGGCGGGTGTTGGCCGCGTGAACCTCCTCCGGGTTCGGCTCCGGCGTCGGCTCGCGGGAAGAGGAAGATTGGGTGGAAGGATCTGATGAGACAGAGGAGGAAGAAGACATGGTGGCACAGGATGGCTTTTTGGAGTGCTAATGCGAAGGGGATGCGGAAGCAAACTGTTTGGAGCGGTTAAATAAAAGGGGATATAGTGGAAATTCAATACCACAGCAGTTTCCGAGGAAGTGGTGCCTAAAAGAAAAAAAAAACTGCCAGGTCACGCGGAGAAGTTGAGAAGGCAAGGCATCATGATGAAGGATACTGTGACGGTTCTGCTCTGCCACGACATGACCCGACGAAGAAAAGCAGAGTGATTTTGGAATTATCAATTCCAAAACCAGGGGGGCATGTGTTATCACCAGAATTTGACCGAGTCAGAGGTGGGCCGCGGTCAAGATGGATTTGAAGAATATACATAGAAGAAATACGTGAATCGGCCTATTATGCAAAGTTTGGGCTAGGTGGCCCGTGTATCTGTAATATAGTAGACTAGCACATTGCCCGTGCTTCGCTACGGAGGCACATTAAAAATAATACGAAACCAATTCAGCATATGACTTTTGTAAAATATTACCGGTGTTTCTTGTGAATGCACACTCTATTAAAGATGCTTAAGATTTGAAGGTATTTTTTATTACAAATATATTGTGATCACAAACAAATAAGAATGAAGCCATTATTTCCCAAATTCATTGTCTCTTTTTTCCTTTCAAGCAAAACAGACGGTAATACTTTTATGGATGTAGGGAGTATATTATTTCAGGCGCCAACGATCTGCAGCAACCCTCGACTTCACGAGTTTAAACAACAATAAAAATATTATGTGTAATGGATTTCTATGTTTGCTAAGGTTGTCACCCAAAATTAGCTAAGTCATGGTGGAGCTTGGGCGAGAACTACGCAAGCCGTGAAAAAACATTGGAAGCCCCCCTCCCCCGCATCGCCCTCCTCTGGCGACTCGGGGTAAACCCTAGCGCCTCCCGCCGCCGACATCTCAGCCCCTCCTCCCTAACGCCGGCCCTTGCCGCGGTGGTGGCGGGCCCTGTGCCCAAAGGGTGGCGGGGATCCTCCGGTCGCAGCGTGCGCTCGTCGACGAGCCCGTTTGGACGGCGCAACGCAGGCGGCGGTCACGGCGGCTGGGCGCGGCGGCGCTTGATCATGGCGCTTGTTGAAGGGGCGGCGGGCGAAGCAGGCCATTCGGGCCTGATCTGGGCCGCAATGGGTGGTGCGACGGGTTGTGCGGCGGAGGGCGGGCGCGACGATAGGTGCTGTGTCCGGGGCCTCTCGATGGCGAGGTGCTGCGTGTCGCGCCGTCTCGCTCTGGGCCTCTCCGGGCCACGAGGGGCGCGGTGGTGCTACCTGCGCGTGCGCGGAGGACGGCCGGCAGTGCAGCCCACGGTCGGGGCTGGTGTGGCGACCGTGGTGGAGATGGGGGATGAGGGATGGAGGTGGTCTGGCCAAGAGCATGAAGCGGGATGGCGCAACATGTTCCAGGCTAGTGCCTTGTTCTCGGTGGCTAGCCCGGCTGCCTTCTTGAAGGCATCGCCGAGGTGATGTTTTGTCATCCTGTGTGGGAGATCTCTGCGAAAATCCTTGGATCCGCTGTGATCGGTTGATGGCGGCGCTCTTGTGTCGTCTTCCCTCTTGAGGGCTTCGATTTGGAGCTGCTTACGTCAGAGGGACCCGTGGAAGATGGTTGGTTGGCGTCGTGGGCTGCGTGGCAACGATGACAATGGTGAGCAGATCGGAGTGCGGCATGTCCTCCGTCACCCGTGCCGTGATGGTGAAGTCGGAGCTGCGAGACGACTTGTGGCAACGACGCAACTTGATTGGTGCTTGCGTCGGTGCAAGGCGTGCAACTTTCTCCTATGAAGGTCACGGTTGAAGTCAGAGCTGCCTCCTCCTCGACGTGCTTGGGGGTCGACTGTTTGGCATAGGTTCACATGGGCTCCGATGTCATTTGCGGCGAGGGTCTCGGTGTCGGTCGTCTAAGGTGAAATCAGAATTTCTGGCTCGTGCAAGAGGTGACTTGATGACATCCTCAATGATGATCCTTCTTCTCGATGGCGTGTGTGCGCCGTGTGGGTAGCTACGTTCGCTGGATGCTCGGAGTGTGTTGTAGATTTTCGCACGATTTTCTCTTAAAAATTATGTACTTCCTTCTTAATTAATAGATGAGGCAAAAAATTTGCCTCCGTTTAAAAAAGTATTGAAGGTTGCGAAAGGAATGAATCATCAGCTCGTGGATTAAATTGGTTCCTCCACAACCCTAACAAAAATGAAGTGATAAGATTTGCCTTTTCTCCCGTAGACCAAAATTTCCCCATGAGCGTTGCTATCACGAATTAAGGAGCCAGGCAGGACCAGGCCGCATCGTACTATGCCGGCCGTTGGCCGCTGCCCACGAAGGCGTCCGACGGTGGAGCGCAGTATGGTTGTGTGGTGATCCAGGATGCAGTAGTGGCGACTGGCGAGGATGGGGAGATAGCTCCGGCCGGCAGGACACATCGCGCCAGAGCCGTCTGGGAAGCGGTCGTCCTCTCGCCAGGATGCAGGATTGGCGAGGGTGGAGCTCCGCCGCGTGCCGCCTCGGCTGCATCCGCAGCGGAAGGATTAGACTTTTCTGCCTTCACTGGCAAGTGTGCACATGCTGATTCCCTGTTCCTCAAGGACCTAATTGAAAAGTAGTTCGGTCGATGGTGGAGCTGCGGGTTGATTTACCAGATATTGTGGGCCAAAGTGTAAAACAGGCGACGTACAACGTACGGCCGATTTTTGTTTAATAGTAAAGATTACGTGTCGTTTAGTTAGAGTTTGCCTCGTGCACGGTTGGGATTATTCCCACGTTAGAAAGTCCCCTGGACTATAAATATGTATCTAGGGTTTATGGAATAAACAACAACCAACGTTCACCACAAATCAATCTCGGCGCATCGCCAACTCCTTCGTCTCGAGGGTTTCTTCCGGTAAGCATCATGCTGCCTAGATCGCATCTTGCGATCTAGGCAGCACAAGCTTATTACGTTGTTCACGCGTTGCTCGTACTGAAGCCTTTTTGATGGCGAGCAACGTAGTTATCTTAGATGTGTTAGGGTTAGCATTGTTCTTCGTATCATATGATGTCGTAGTGCAACCCTTATACATCTAGCCGCCATTACACCTATCTTAGGTGTAGGGGCGGCACCCCGCTTGATCATTATTTAGTAGATCCGATCCGTTACGGTTGCTCCTTGTTCTTCAAGGATTAGTTTAATATCTGCAATAGTTAGGCCTTACAAAGGGTTGGAGGATCCAGCGGCGCGTAGGGTGTCGTTTGCTAGTCCTAGACAGGATGTTCCGGGGATCAACCTCGTGTTGGTTTTTAGGCCTTGTCTAGGATCGGCTTACGATCACCGTGCGCGGCCGCGAGGCCCAATCGTGAGTAGGATGATCCGATTATGCGGTGAAAACCCCAAATCGTCGTAGATCATTTTAGCTTTATTTTGATCAAGCAGGACCACCATATATTCGTGCACCTCGTGCGAATCATGGGTGGATCGGCTCCTTGAGCCGATTCACAGGATAACCTGAGAGCCGATCGAGGCTCGTATTTAATGTTTACGTGTATGCCATGCAGGAAACTAAGCGAGGCATCTCTATCACCTTCCTGACCAGGTATAGGTCAGGTGGCACGCATGCACCAAAGATCGGACGTGCGCGCCAGAGGCTTTGCGGGCCGTCGCTCGGAGGGACCAGGGCCAGCCGCAGCCCTAAGTTGTTCCCGGCTCTACTGTGTTGCCCGTCGTTGCTCGCCGGTGGGTTTCTGGCCGCAACAAAAACTTCCCCAAAGCTTAATTTTAGAGTGAGTAAGAAGGATTCAAGCTTACCTTTTCATTTTCAGGATTTATGCTTGTTTAAATCTTGGTCAAACATAGGATTTGACCAACACACATATAGTCTTCTTATGTCATATAGTAAGCATTCAAGTTGATAAACAAGCATGCATGTCTAGACATATTCAAACCCGACAAATCATGTATCTACCCCAACTCCTAAACTCTGTCTTATGAAGTCAACCATGAAGAGAAGTGGTTTTGGGTTTCAAACATTGAGATTTCAAGAACCCCCCAAAAGATTCATTTTAGAATGACTAAGAAGGATCTAGGCTTACATTTTCATTTTATGTTTTAAATTTGCTTAAATCTTGGTCAAACCTAGGATTTGACCAAGATTCAAATGGGCATAAACATTCAGAAAAAAACAAAAAATGAAAAACCAACGCAATATAGTCTTCTTATGTCATATAGTAAGCATTCAATTTGATGAACAAGGTCTAGACATATTCAAAACAGAAAAAGCATGTATCTACCCCCTAACCCTTAACTTTGTCTTATGAAGTGAGGCATGAAGATAAGTGGTTTTGGGTTTCAAACATGGAAATTTGAAAAACATCCCAAAAGCTTAATTTTAGAGTGACTAAGAAGGATCCAAGCTTACCTTTTCATTTTCATGTTTATGCTTGTTTAAATCTTGGTCAAACATATGATTTGACCAAGATTAAAATGGGCACAAATATTCAGAAAAAATTAAAAATAAAAAAACAACGCACATTAGTAGCCCAAAATCGAACCAGTAGTTGGATATTTTTGAACTTGATCTGTAGTAGTGGGCAAAACCCTAGATTAACCTTTTAATCATAGATTCGTAGGTCGATTTTTCTAATTTTTTATTATTACTATGCAGCACATGTGTGTTTGCCCGTCGAGTGAAACTCAGAGGAAGAGGGATCACTCGGAAGGAGAGAATAAGGGAGTGCATTACGGTGTCTCCCCTTTTTCGGGTGATGATGTTGACTGTTGTGCAGGTTTTGTCAGTGAGCAGGAGGTGCGAGCGAGCGAGTCGAGCGAGGCCGAGAATGAGAGAGAGATTTTTTTGTGAGAGGGACAACCGAAGGATCCTGAAGGACCCATAGACTTCCAATACGCATCCTGATGCGTCTTCTCTTGACAAAGAAGATGGCTGGGAGTTTGCGTACCTACTGCACGTGACTTGTGCTCACTGAAGTGTGGGACCTCACGCATGGGCACCACATGTAAGTGACAGACTTGTTGGTGTAAAAACTCAGTTATTTATTATAGTGCATTAGAATAAAGTTTCCTATGGATTCAAGGGTAGGAAATCCAAGTTAACTCATTTACATTGTGGGGCCCCGGACTAGCTGTCCGAAACACCCGTTATGCATACACATTCACGATCCCATGATCAGTGTGTCGTGAAAGCATAACCAAACTGGTATCAAATACATCATCCATTACATTACCGAATAAAAAAAGATTACAACGGGTCACATGACCAATACTTACATAAGAGCCGCAATCGCAGGAGATCAACATTCACACAGCGGAAATACTTCAGATGAAAGCGTTTGCATGGCCCAAGTCAAGCCATAACCCTACAGGCAACTGACTGGGAAGACGTTCCTAGCTCGCATAGACGTCGTCAACTTCTTCTTCATCTGTCGAACTCCACCAAGTCTGGCCAAGTAAATAGCCAGAGACAAAGCCATGAGTACATTATGAATTGTACTCGCAAACCACCTTAGAGAGAAGTAAAGGATATGCAATTTGGCAGTAGCAAGGAACATGCACTACACTAGGGCGACAAGGAGCGAGAGGTAATTCCTCTCGAGAGTATGACATCTCTAAGTATCTGTTGAAAACCATTTTTGTAAACCATTTTGTTTGCAGACTAATAGGTAAGGGTGACCCAATCTCCTTTCCGGCCTTCTCATATGGCCAACACAACATTTCAGCTTTCCACCGTACCTCCCAGGTACATTTTCCACCAGTCCCACTGGCATCGCTTTCCCAAAACAATATTTGAGAAAACACTTTTGTAAACCAAAACTTTCCTTTAATGCCAAGCAGCAGCCTTTCCCACGTCCATAACCGCGGACATGGCTATTCGAATAGATTTACACTCTGCAGAGGTTGTACACTTTCCCCACAAGATCCGAATACTTATCGTGTGGGCATCATCCCTGCATAACAACATATGCCACGACAAATACCCGATCGCAGTTTTTCGCTTGCTCGCCTTAGCCTAAGACATGCCGCCTAGAGTTGTACCTCCCAACACCAGAGTCCGAGGGGTCGTTTACCCAGGAGTAGCAAATTCCCCGACCAGCTCGACCCTCCGGAATGCCCGACCAACTGTGAGGTATTATTCAATGGGAGCTCATAGGTTGTACCCCTGCCATCTGAAGAGACGGAAAGGCCTCCCCAGTACGTCGGGAAGGCCACGGTCGATAGGTGTCCATGTTCGGACTACCCCTTACACTTGCAGGACCCAAACTAAGGCGAGACAAACTGCTACGCTGCGCCCCGTCCCACTAAAGGGTAATGTGGTTGTACTGGCTAGGTCCGGTTAGGTACTCAGTCACCAAAGTTTTTCGAAAACAATTTTCTCCACTTGCCTCCAGCAACTTTCTTCCCAAAAACCTTTTCCTTTTTATAAACTCACACTTGGGCAGGGCTACCCCATTCCAATGTTTTCAAAACACTTCTTTCGTGAAAACATTTTCACAAACCTTTTTAAAGAGGGCTCCCGACCTATAGTCCGACTTTTCTTTGAAAAGTGGTGACAAGGATGATAAGGTGTTAAGCACCATATCTCTAGCAAGTGTTGGATCAGTAGGTATCACGAGGGCTGCACCCGTAAGGGTGGAATCATAAAACTTCGAGTGGCGGAACCACTCACATAAATAGAATAAAAACCATGCAATTTTATAAGAACTTGTAATAATGCAAGAGCAAGATATTTCGGACAAGGTATGCATCAAGAGGTGGCTTGCCTTTGTTGGCTATATGTCCCTGGACTTCATCTTCATGAATCATCAGCTCTTTCTTCTTCTTCTTCGAAATCCTCACCAAGATCCTCTCCTTCTCCGATAGAGTTCGCATTCTAATGTCGCAAAATAAAAGGGAGAACAATCAACACATAGCCATAGCATGAAACCACACAATCAACACACAATAGCAGACCACTAAATCAGAGACACTGAACATATCAATAATTAGCTCCTAGGGCCAGATGGTCATTTTATTTATAAAGGGGCTGATTTTTCCGCTACTCGAAAAGGCCTTAACATAACAACTATAAGTTAAAAAGGCTCTAGCTCACACCAAGATATAATCCACACTAATACATAGGTAATGAATCTTGGAAACCACCAGAAAGGGTCTGGTGCCAAAGTTCATTACAAAACATTTTCAAAAATAACTCAATTGCCCTATGGGTAAATTAAGCACCAGCATCAATTTAACCAGCCACTCCAGAATAATGCACACAAATTTTTGGTAAAATCACAGAGAGTAAAGCTTGATTTTTTTAAAGCTACAGAAATTGGATTCACTAAATTTGGGTTTTTAAAACAAAAGTTATGATTTTTGTAAAACCAGAAATGACTTAGGGACCAATTAAATGGTCTAAATTTTTCTGTGAGTCACAAAAATTCATGCAGCATACCTACTGAAAGCTAACAACATTTAGAATACACTTGCACAAGAATCACATGCAAATAAATTTTTAAATAATTTAGAAAATTTAAACAAGACAGTAACCAAAGCCATTCAAAAACTAATCCTACCAGGATCAGAGCACAATCAACCAGAGCCAAGAATACCCCAGGATAGCTAATACTAATTGTGATCTAATCCCACTGGTTTGGCATTTTTCTGATTTGTAAATGATTTTACAAAAATCAGATACTGAAAAGGTATACTGTTTTAGTAATAAAATCCCCAGAATTAAACTACCACTCTGAAAAATATTCCCTTTGGCACAATAGTACCCTATAACTACCTCTACCAGTAGCCCTTGGATTTGCTTCAAGAACATGCGTAATCTTTGAATTAAAAATCATTGAAGGGCTCTCTGGACAAATTTTACTTTGCTAACCAAACAAAATCCAGGAAGCTTTTGCATGCTAGCATAGTGCCAACACACAGGTATATACTTCTACATTACAAAAAAATTAACCTCATGCAAAAAGGACTCATAAATCTTACACCATAAATAAAATACACAATCAGTAACCTTTTAGGTTTTTATTCAACAACTCCTATTCACAATACGAAAGCACATGCATGTAATTATTCATGGTAGAGAAAACATCTGTGAGCATCTAGAAATTTGAATCGACAAATTTTAACATTTTACGAATTTATAGAATTAGCAAAGCTTCAGATCTATTTACTGGAGTGATTTTTCAGATCCACACTGTAAATCAGAATGGGCCCGAAATGGGGCAGCGGCCCAGTTAGGCTTGCTGGCTAGCCCAGCAGCGGGGCAGGCGCGCGGGAGGCCGAAATAAAAAGGGCGGGGACATGGCGGGCCACGTTGGCGTGCAAGGCCCGCCGCCACGCCCATCGCATGCATGCAGAGGGTTTCTCCCTCCGTGCGACGTGAGACGCCGGCGGAGCCCTGGCAACTTCCGCCGGCTACTGTTCTCACCTCCGGTCGCAGAAAACGGCGGGGCCGGGTGCGTTGGACGCGGAGGAGGCTGCTCTTCCGAACGGAGGTGGTGGCGATGAAAATAGCAGCAGGCCGGGGAGGTTGACGTCGACGGCGCCGAACGTGCTGTTCGTCACGGCGGCGTCTACCGGCGTTCCGTGGGCTCGAGGACGCCGGGCACGATGCGCAGGATGGTGCAGCAGTAGATGGCGGCACTCCTCGACAGGGAGAGGTGTGCATGCAGGCTGCTGGACGACGGGGAGGTCGCGGACGAGCTCCATGGTCGGGGACAGACTCGACGCCAGCAAGTGGATGATGGCGTCGCTCTCACGGCTCCTGCTCAGGGAAAACGGAGGCGGGTTTAGGACTGTGATGCGTGCAATTAACACACGTCCGTTGGGAACCCCAAGAGGAAGGTGTGATGCGTACAGTTGCAAGTTTTCCCTCAGAAAGAAACCAAGGTTTATCGAACCAGGAGGAGCCAAGAAGCACGTTGAAGGTTGATGGCGGCGAAGTGTAGTGCGGCGCAACACCAGGGATTCCGGCGCCAACGTGGAACCTGCACAACACAATCAAAGTACTTTGCCCCAACGTAACAGTGAGGTTGTCAATCTCACCGGCTTGCTTATACGTCTCCGACGTATCGATAATTTCTTATGTTCCATGCCACATTATTGATGATATCTACATGTTTTATGCAAACTTTATGTCATATTCGTGCATTTTCTGGAACTAACCTATTAACAAGATGCCGAAGTGCCAGTTGCTGTTTTCTGCTATTTTTGGTTTCAGAAATCCTAGTAAAGAAATATTCTCGGAATTGGACGAAATCAACGCCCAGGTTCCTATTTTGCCCGGAAGCATCCAGAACACACGAGAACCGCCAGAGAGGGGGCACAGGCCCACCAAACCATAGGCCGGCGCGGCCTAGGGGTGGCCCGCGCCCCCCTATAGTGTCGGCGCCCCTTCGACCTTCTGACGCCGCCTCTTCGCCTATATAAAGCCCCTCGACCTAAAACCTCGAGACGAAAAAGCCACGATACGAGAAACCTTCCAGAGCCGCCGCCATCGCGAAGCCAAGATCTGGGGGACAGGAGTCTCTGTTCCGGCACGCCGCCGGGACGGGGAAGTGCCCCCGGAAGGCTCCTCCATCGACACCACCGCCATCTCCATCAACGCTGCTGTCTCCCATGAGGAGGGAGTAGTCCTCCATCGAGGCTCGGGGCTGTACCGGTAGCTATGTGGTTCATCTCTCTCCTATGTACTTCAATACAATAATCTCATGAGCTGCCTTACATGATTGAGATTCATATGATGATGCTTGTAATCTAGATGTCGTTATGCTAGTCAAGTAAATTTTACTTATGTGATCTCCGGAGACTCCTTGTCCCACGTGTGTAAAGGTAACAGTGTGTGCACCGTGTGGGTCTCTTAGGCTATATTTCACAGAATACTTATTCACTGTTATGAATGGCATAGTGAAGTGCTTATTTATATCTCTTTATGATTGCAATGTGTTTTGTATCACAATTTATCTATGTGCTACTCTAGTAATGTTATTAAAGTAGTTCTATTCCTCCTGCACGGTGTAATGGTGACAGTGTGTGCATCCGTGTTAGTACTTGGCGTAGGCTATGATTATGATTTCTTGTAGATTATGAAGTTAACTATTGCTATGATGGTATTGATGTAATCTATTCCTCCTACATAGTGTGAAGGTGACAGTGTGCATGCTACGTTAGTACTTGGTTTAGTTGTGTTGATCTATCTTACACTCTAAGGTTATTTAAATATGAACATTGAATTGTGGAGCTTGTTAACTCCGGCATTGAGGGTTCGTGTAATCCTACGCAATGTGTTCATCATCCAACAAGAGAGTGTAGAGTATGCATTTATCTATTCTGTTATGTGATCAATGTTGAGAGTGTCCACTAGTGAAAGTATGATCCCTAGGCCTTGTTCCTAAATACTGCTATCGCTGCTTGTTTACTGTTTTACTGCGTTACTACTGCTTGTTTACTGTCCTGGGCAAAGCACTTTTCTGGTGCCGTTGCTACTATTTATTCATACCACCTGTATTTCACTATCTCTTCGCCGAACTAGTGCACCTATTAGGTGTGTTGGGGACACAAGAGACTTCTTGCTTTGTGGTTGCAGGGTTGCATGAGAGGGATATCTTTGACCTCTTCCTCCCTGAGTTCGATAAACCTTGGGTGATCCACTTAAGGGAAACTTGCTGCTGTCCTACAAACCTCTGCTCTTGGAGGCCCAACACTGTCTACATGAAAAGGAGGGGGGCGTAGACATCAAGCTATTTTCTGGCGCCGTTGCCGGGGAGGAAAGGTAAAAGGTACTCACACTCCAGATCTCGGCTACTAAGCTTTTTTCCGGCGCCGTAAGTACTCGAAGCTATTTCCTTTAGATCCTGCAATTGCAACTTTTTGTTTCTTGTTTACACTAGTTAGGCATAATGGAAAACAACAAAAATATGAGAGATCTTTATGAACTTTATCTTGAATTAGGACATGATGTGTTTGAAGAGAGAATTAAAAAACCCATGGAACTTTATATGCATACTAATGGGAATGTTATTAATATGAATGCTTTGAACACTATTGTTGCTAATGCTATGGAGAATTCTAAGCTTGGGGAAGCTGGTTTTGATGAGCTTGATCTTTTTAGTCCCCCAAGAATTGAGGAGAAAATTTACTTTGATGATACTTTGCCTCCTATTTATGATGATTATAATGATAGTAGTCTTTTGTTACCACCTGTTATGGAGGATGAATTTGATTATGATTACAATATGCCTCCTATATTTGATGATGAGAATAATAATGATAGCTACTTTGTTGAATTTGCTCCCACTACAACTAATAAAATTGACTATGCTTATGTGGAGAGTAATAATTTTATGCATGAGACTCATGATAAGAATGCTTTATGTGATAGTTATATTGTTGAGTTTGCTCATGATACTACTGAAAGTTATTATGAGAGAGGAAAATATGGTTGTAGAAATTTTCATGTTACTAAAACACCTCTCTATGTTCTGAAATTTTTGAAGCTACACTTGTTTTATCTTTCTATGCTTGTTGCATTATGCTTCTTGAACTTGTTTATTTACAAGATTACTTTTCATAGGAAGCATGTTAGACTTAAATTTGTTTTGAACTTGCCTCTTGATGCTCTCTTTTGCTTCAAATATTATTTCTTGCGAGTGCATCATTAAAACTGCTGAGCCCATCTTAATGGCTATAAAGAAAGAACTTCTTGGGAGATAACCCATGTGTTATTTTGCTACAGTACTTTGTTTTATATTTGTGTCTTGGAAGTTGTTTACTACTGTAGCAACCTCTCCTTATCTTAGTTTAGTGTTTTGTTGTGCCAAGTAAAGTCGTTGATAGTAGGGTTCATACTAGATTTGGATTACTGCGCAGAAATAGATTTATTTGCTGTCACGAATCTGGGCAAAATTCTCTGTAGGTAACTCAGAAAATTATGCCAATTTACGTGAGTGATCCTCAGATATCTACACAACTTTAATTCAATTTGAGCATTTTCATTTGAGCAAGTCTGGTGCCATTTTAAAATTCGTCTTTACGGACTGTTCTGCTTTGACAGATTCTGCCTTTTATTTCGCATTGCCTCTTTTGCTATGTGGGATGGATTTCTTTGTTCCATTAACTTCCAGTAGCTTTGGGCAATGTCCAGAAGTGTTAAGATGATTGTGTCACCTCTGAACATGTGAGTTTTTGATTATGCACTAACCCTCTAATGAGTTTGTTTCGAGTTTGGTGTGGAGGAAGTTTTCAAGGGTCAAGAGAGGAGGATGATATACTATGATCAAGAAGAGTGAAAAGTCTAAGCTTGGGGATGCCCCCGTGGTTCATCCCTGCATATTTCAAGAAGACTCAAGCATCTAAGCTTGGGGATGCCCAAGGCATCCCCTTCTTCATCAACAACATTATCAGGTTTCTTCTCTTGAAACTATATTTTTATTCAGTCACATCTTATGTGCTTTGCTTGGAGCGTCTGTTTGTTTTTGTTTTTGTTTTTGTTTGAATAAAATGGATCCTAGCATTCATTGTGTGGGAGAGAGACACGCTCCGCTGTTGCATATGGACAAATATGTCCTTAGGCTTTACTCATAGTATTCATGGCGAAGGTTGAATCTTCTTCGTTAAATTGTTATATGGTTGGAATCGGGAAATGCTACATGTAGTAATTCTAAAATATCTTGAATAATTTGATACTTGGCAATTGTTGTGCTCATGTTTAAGCTCTTGCATCATATACTTTGCACCCATTAATGAAGAAATACATAGAGCTTGCTAAAATTTGGTTTGCATATTTGGTCTCTCTAAAGTCTAGATAATTTCTAGTATTGAGTTTTGAACAACAAGGAAGACGGTGTAGAGTCTTATAATGTTTACAATATGTCTTTTATGTGAGTTTTGCTGCACCGGTTCATCCTTGTGTTTGTTTCAAATAACCTTGCTAGCCTAAACCTTGTATCGAGAGGGAATACTTCTCATGCATCCAAAATCCTTGAGCCAACCACTATGCCATTTGTGTCCACCATACCTACCTACTACATGGTATTTCTCCGCCATTCCAAAGTAAATTGCTTGAGTGCTACCTTTAAATTTCCATCATTCGCCTTTGCAATATATAGCTCATGGGACAAAATAGCCTTAAAAACTATTGTGGTATTGAATATGTACTTATGCACTTTATCTCTTATTAAGTTGTTTGTTGTGCGATAACCATGTTCCTGGGGACGCCATCAACTCTTTGTTGAATATCATGTGAGTTGCTATGCATGTTCGTCTTGTCTGAAGTAAGGGCGGTTTTCACAATCAAATGGTTTGAGTATGCATACTGTTAGAGAAGAACATTGGGCCGCTAACTAAAGCCATGAATCATGGTGGAAGTTTCAGTTTGGACAGAAAACCTCAATCTCTTATGAGAATATTAACTGTTGTTGAATGCTTAAGCATTAAAAGAGGAGTCCATTATCTGTTGTCTATGTTGTCTCGGTATGGGTGTCTAAGTTGAAGAATGATCAAAAGCGAGAAATCCAATGCGAACTTTCTCCTTAGACCCTTGTACAGGCAGCATAGAGGTACCCCATTGTGACACTTGGTTGAAACATATGTTATGCAATGATGATCAGTGTTAACCCAAGCTAATTAGGACAAGGTGCGGGCACTATTAGTACACTATGCATGAGGCTTGCAACTTGTAAGATATAATTTACATAACACATATGCTTTATTACTACCGTTGACAAATTGTTTCTTGTTTTCAAAACCAAAGCTCTAGCACAAATATAGCAATCAATGCTTCCCTCTGCGAAGGGCCTTTCTTTTACTTTTATGTTGAGTCAGTTCACCTATCTCTTTCCACCTCAAGAAGCAAACACTTGTGTGAACTGTGCATTGATTCCTACATACTTGCATATTGCACTTGTTATATTACTTTACATTGACAATATCCATGAGATATACATGTTATAAGTTGAAAGCAACCGCTGAAACTCAATCTTCCTTTGTGTTGCTTCAATACCTTTACTTTGATTTATTGCTTTATGAGTTAACTCTTATGCAAGACTTATTGATGCTTGTCTTGAAAGTACTATTCATGAAAAGTCTTTGCTTTATGATTCAGTTGTTTACTCATGTCATTACCATTGTTTTGATCGCTGCATTCATTACATATGTTTACAATATGATCAAGTTTATGATGGCATGTCACTCCAGAAATTATCTTTGTTATCGTTTACCTGCTCGGGACGAGCAGAAACTAAGCTTGGGGATGCTGATACGTCTCCGACGTATCGATAATTTCTTATGTTCCATGCCACATTATTGATGATATCTACATGTTTTATGCACACTTTATGTCATATTCATGCATTTTCTGGAACTAACCTATTAACAAGATGCCGAAGTGCCGATTCTTTGTTTTCTGCTGTTTTTGGTTTCAGAAATCCTAGTAAAGAAATATTCTCGGAATTGGACGAAATCAACGCCCAGGTTCCTATTTTGCCCGGAAGCATCCAGAACACACGAGAACCGCCAGAGAGGGGGCACAGGCCCACCAAACCATAGGCCGGCGCGGCCTAGGGGTGGCCCGCGCCCCCCTATAGTGTCGGCGCCCCTTCGACCTTCTGACGCCGCCTCTTCGCCTATATAAAGCCCCTCGACCTAAAACCTCGAGACGAAAAAGCCACGGTACGAGAAACCTTCCAGAGCCGCCGCCATCGCGAAGCCAAGATCTGGGGGACAGGAGTCTCTGTTCCAGCACGCCGCCGGGACGGGGAAGTGCCCCCGGAAGGCTCCTCCATCGACACCACCGCCATCTCCATCAACGCTGCTGTCTCCCATGAGGAGGGAGTAGTTCTCCATCGAGGCTCGGGGCTGTACCGGTAGCTATGTGGTTCATCTCTCTCCTATGTACTTCAATACAATAATCTCATGAGCTGCCTTACATGATTGAGATTCATATGATGATGCTTGTAATCTAGATGTCGTTATGCTAGTCAAGTGAATTTTACTTATGTGATCTCCGGAGGCTCCTTGTCCCACGTGTGTAAAGGTGACAGTGTGTGCACCGTGTGGGTCTCTTAGGCTATATTTCACAGAATACTTATTCACTATTATGAATGGCATAGTGAAGTGCTTATTTATATCTCTTTATGATTCCAATGTGTTTTGTATCACAATTTATCTATGTGCTACTCTAGTAATGTTATTAAAGTAGTTCTATTCCTCCTGCACGGTGTAATGGTGATAGTGTGTGCATCCGTGTTAGTACTTGGCGTAGGCTATGATTATGATCTCTTGTAGATTATGAAGTTAACTATTGCTATGATGGTATTGATGTAATCTATTCCTCCTACATAGTGTGAAGGTGACAGTGTGCATGCTACGTTAGTACTTGGTTTAGTTGTGTTGATCTATCTTACACTCTAAGGTTATTTAAATATGAACATTGAATTGTGGAGCTTGTTAACTCCGGCATTGAGGGTTCGTGTAATCCTACGCAATGTGTTCATCATCCAACAAGAGAGTGTAGAGTATGCATTTATCTATTCTGTTATGTGATCAATGTTGAGAGTGTCCACTAGTGAAAGTATGATCCCTAGGCCTTGTTCCTAAATACTGCTATCACTGCTTGTTTACTATTTTACTGCGTTACTACTGCTGGGTTACTACTGCTTGTTTACTGTCCTGGGCAAAGCACTTTTCTGGTGCCATTGCTACTATTTATTCATACCACCTGTATTTCACTATCTCTTCACCGAACTAGTGCACCTATTAGGTGTGTTGGGGACACAAGAGACTTCTTGCTTTGTGGTTGCCGGGTTGCATGAGAGGGATATCTTTGACCTCTTCCTCCCTGAGTTCGATAAACCTTGGGTGATCCACTTAAGGGAAACTTGCTGCTGTCCTACAAACCTCTGCTCTTGGAGGCCCAACACTGTCTACAGGAAAGGGAGGGGGGCGTAGACATCACTTGCTGTGAACAAAGGATTAACCGTATTGTGTGGAAGATGATGATTGTTTGCGAAGAACAGTAAAGAACAAGTATTGCAGTAGATTGTATTTCAGATGTAAAGAATAGGACCGGGGTCCACAGTTCACTAGTGGTGTCTCTCCCATAAGATAAATAGCATGTTGGGTGAACGAATTACAGTTGGGCAATTGACAAATAAAGAAGGCATAACAATGCACATACATATATCATGATGAGTACTATGAGATTTAATCAGGGCATTACGACAAAGTACATAGACCACCATCCAGCATGCATCTATGCCTAAAAAGTCCATTTTCAGGTTATCATCCGAACCCCTTCCGGTATTAAGTTGCAAGCAACAGACAATTGCATTAAGTATGGTGCGTAATGTAATCAACACAAATATCCTTAGACAAAGCATCGATGTTTTATCCCTAGTGGAAACATCACATCCACAACCTTAGAACTTTCTGTCACTGTCCCAGATTTAATGGAGGCATGAACCCACTATCGAGCATAAATACTCCCTCTTGGAGTTACAAGTATCAACTTGGCCAGAGCCTCTACTAGCCACGGAGAGCATGCAAGAACATAAACAACTCATATATGATAGATTGATAATCAACTTGACATAGTATTCAATATCCATCGGATCCCAACAAACACAACATGTAGGATTACAAATAGATGATCTTGATCATGATAGGCAGCTCACAAGATCGAACATGATAGCACAATTAGGAGAAGACGACCATCTAGCTACTGCTATGGACCCATAGTCCTCCGGGAGATGATTCCCCTCTCCGGCAGGGTGCCAGAGGCGATCTCCTGAATCCCCCGAGATGGGATTGGCGGCGGCTGCGTCTCTGGAAGGGTTTCCGTATCGTGGCTCTCGGTACTGGGGGTTTCGCGATGAAGACTATATGTAGGCGGAAGGGTAGGTCAGGGAGCGTCACGAGGGGCCCACACAATAGGCCGGCGCGGCCAGGGCTTGGGCCGCGCCGCCCTAGTGTGGCGTCGCCTCGTGGCCCCACTTCGTATCTCCCTCGGTCTTCTGGAAGCTTCGTGGAAAAATAAGCCCCTGGGCGTTGATTTCGTCCAATTCCGAGAATATTTCCTTACTAGGATTTCTGAAACCAAAAACAGCAGAAAACAGCAACTGGCTCTTCGGCATCTCGTCAATAGGTTAGTGCCGGAAAATGCATAATAATGACATATAATGTGTATAAAACATGTGAGTATCATCATAAAAGTAGCATGGAACATAAGAAATTATAGATACGTTTGAGACGTATCAAGCATCCCCAAGCTTAGTTCCTACTCGCCCTCGAGTAGGTAAACGATAACAATGATAATTTCTGAAGTGACATGCTATCATAATGTTGATCAATACTATTGTAAAGCATATGAGGTGAATGAAGTGATTCGAAGCAATGGTAAGACAATGATTAAACAACTGAATCATATAGCAAAGACTTTTCATGAATAGTACTTTCAAGACAAGCATCGATAAGACTTGCATAGGAGTTAACTCATAAGGCAATAAATTCTTAGTAGAAAGCTTTGAAGCAACACAAAGGAAGATTTAAGTTTCAGCAGTTGCTTTCAACTTCAACATGTATATCTCTGTTATCCCCAGATTTTAGCACAATCAAGGAGATGGGCCGTAATTGAGATGGGCTTGAAGAAGATGCACGTGGAGAATATCTGAAGCGGCCTCGCACGAGAGTTTGGGCTAAGTTGCCCGTGTATCTGTATATTATTAGATCGTTTTTAGAATTAAAGATAGAGTTTGGCTCGTACACGGTTAGGTGTGCTTCCGGATTAGAAAGTCCCTTGGACTATAAATATGTACTTAGGGTTATTGAAATCGAGGACAATCACGTTCACAACAAACACAAACCAGGCGCATCGCCACCCCTTATTTCGAGGGTTTCTTCCGGGTAAGCATCATGCTGCCTAGATCGCGTCTTGCGATCTAGGCAGTACACGTTTATTCGATTACCTTGTGTTACTCGTGCTGAAGCATTGTTGATGGCGAGTAGCACTATTTATCGTAGATGTTTTGGGGCTTGCATTGATGCTTTTCTTACACATATTTGCTTAGCAATGCTGTCCTTCGATATCTAGCTGTCCTTGCACCTATCCAGGTGTAAGGGCAGCACCTTGCTTGTTCGTTACTTAGTAGATCCGATCTATTATAGTTGCTCCTTGTTCTTCAAGGATTAGTTTAATATCTGCATGATTAGGCCTTATGCTGGGGTTGGATGATCCGGTAGTGCGTTAGGTGTTGTTTTACCGTTCCTACAAGGGATGTTCCGGGAATTGACTTAATGTTGGTTTTTAGGCCTCTTTTAGGAGTAGTTTCCATCATCTTTCGTATCTGTTAGGCCCAGCTACGCGTAGGATGTTCCGGTTATGCGGTGAAAACCCTAAGCTGTCGTAGATTGGTTTAGCTTTGTTTTGATCAAGCAGGATCCCCATGTCATCGTAAATCCAACGTGAACCATGGGGCGATCGGCTCTTTGAGCCGATCCACAGGGCAACCTGAGAGCCGATCGGGCTCGTATTTAATGTTTACGTGTCTACCATGCATGAGACTAGTCAAAGCAATCCAACACCTTCCTGACCAGGTCTAGGTCAGGTGGCACGCCCTTGTAGCCGCCTGGACGTGTGCTAGGACTTTGCAGGACGACGCGAGGCGCCAGGGCCCACTAAGCGGTCGTGGGAGCCTCCCGGCTCTTCGTGTTGCTTAACCACTGCTCGCCGGTGAGTTTTGGCAGGCAACACATTCTGGCACGCCCGGTGGGACACTTTCTACAACAAACCCGTCAACGTCGGCAGCCAAGATGTCGGATGAACTGATCAAGTACGAGGATCTACCTGCAGAGCATAAGAAGAAATATGATGAGCTGAAGGCCATCTTTGAAGCCGATCTCATCGGCTCTTTTGAGAAGACCCGTTCGCACAGCATTAGGTTTAAAGGATTCACACCCGAAGGCGCGTTCGAGGGTTTAGATCTGTCTCTCCCTTCGGAGGAACGTACCAGAGCCCTGCGCCAAGAAATTAACTATGCTGTGGCTCATTCTCTACATCGGCATTCTGAGAGCCTGGTGAATACGCTTGAGCGAGTTGCGCTTCGTGTGGTGCAAGAAATCATGAAACATCAGTATTCTCCGTCAGGACCCGTTTTAGGGACTCATCAGGGAGAGATATCACTCCACACCGGGCCACCACTGCCATTCGCGATGGCAGCTCCACAGCAACAAGGTTCACCGGCATACGTTGTCTACAAGGTTGGGATGATCCTGGCGACTACCAATTCTTGTATGAGCTGCCCAAGGAGATCCCACATGGATACGTGTGCACATATGTGCCGGATTGCAACAACTGGACGCGCGCGATCCAAACTTCGGCAGGAGGAATTGCCGGAGCAGGAGCGATGGTTACGGCAGGAGGGAGTTCTGGAGCAGATGCTGAGAAACAGGCGTGGCTAACTAAATATGCCACTACAATGAGTCCGGACAGCTCAACCTCTACAGCTCCTACTGTGGATCAGATCAGCGCAATCTTGAGAGACCAGTTCGGTATCCTGCCAAAGAAGAGAACCATCGGCTATTCCAAGCCGTACCCCAATGAGTATGACCTAATCCCGCTGCCACCTAAGTATCGGCTCCCTGACTTCACAAAATTCAGTGGATCAGAAGGATCTAGCTCCATCGAGCACGTGAGCCGATACTTGGCACAGTTGGGCATGGTTTCAGCATCAGAACCGCTACGTGTGAGGTTCTTTGCCCAATCTCTCACGGGTCCAGCCTTTGGGTGGTACACCTCGCTACCCCCAAATTCAGTTCGGACATGGAAGCAGCTGGAGGAGCAGTTTCACATACAATATCATTCAGAAGCTACCGAAGCGGGCATTGCCGATCTGACGCAGGTTCGGCAAAGGCGAGGAGAGACGGTGTCTGAATACATTCAACGTTTCAGAACTGTCAAGAACTGATGTTATTCGGTTCATTTATCTGAGAAAGAAGTAGTCGAACTGGCCGTGGCAGGCCTCGCAGCGCCACTCAAGGATCTGACGTTCCAAGTGGAGTACAATTCGTTAGCGCACATGGTCCAGAGACTAACTTCGTATGAACAGCGCCACCCGGAATTATACCAAGACAAGTTCAAGCGCGCGATAGGCCTGGTCGACGCTGAGGAGGATGAAGACCCTGCGGAAGATCAGGAAGTCGCTGTGGCTGAATGGACTCGGACGGCAGTTCCCGTGTCCTGCAAATGGGTGAAACAACCAGGGCCTCCAAAAGGGTTTGACTTCGATTTAAGCAAAACTGAGCAAATTTTTGATTTGCTGCTGAAGGAGAAACAGCTGAAGTTACCCGAAGGCCACAAGATTCCTACGTCACAAGAGATGAACAGTAGGCCATACTGCAAATGGCATCACACGTTCACCCACGCCACCAACGATTGCAAAGTGTTGCGCGCACAGATTCAAATGGCGATAGAGTCAGGCCGATTAATCTTCGGACAATTTGCCATGAAAGTAGACACACATCCGTTTCCTGGCGTCAACATGGTGGATCTCAGTCACTCCCTAAGACGCGAGCCAGGTTTCTCTTTTGGTGTCAACATGGCAGGGCTTGGGACCCGCCATGGCAAAGATAAAGCAGAAAGCAGTCACTCCCGTGGCAAGAAGAAAGAGGAGGCCGATCCACGCGACCGGCCCCAACATGATAACAGACGGTACCTGACAGAAGAAGAAGTGAGAAGCGTGCGGTATCAACGACCACTCTTCGCGCATCTCCTTAACAAATATGAGCAGCAGTATGACCGACGTCGGCGCTACGATGTGGATGACGAAAGATATCATCGGTCTGATGCAGATGACAGGAGGTATCGTCGATATGATAGAGACGATGAAGGGTACGAGCGTCACGCTAGAGGAAACTCAAGAGAGCAAGAAGACATAGATAGGCATTGGAACTGTCCTTTCTTTAAACACTGCTGGGACTCAGGAATGAGCCGATTGCCTACAATCGAGAACTGCCCAGAATGTAGACCGCAAAGGAAGGGAACAAAGGAAGTTTCAGTGTTCAAACGTCTAGGGCCTCTCCCACCTCAGAACAAACGAGCTGAGTCGTCTCAAGATGAAGACTTCGAGGAGTCAGATGAAGAAGAAGATAGGTACCACCGGCCAAGGTGGTGCCCTGATGGACTCAGCCATTCTCAGAAGCGTAGGGTGCAGCGGCTACGAAACCTGGAGGAAGCCGAAGCATAGTACCTGTACACGTTGAGGAAGGCACGGCCCGATCTGGCCGTGAAAATTCAGCAAACGTTGGAGTCAGAGATGCGCCCGCTAAAGAAAGTGTGGCGCCCTAAACAGACAAAAGCCGATGCAGAGGCATCGGCTGATACAAACATGGTGTTTATACTCCCGTCAGAGTTTTGTGCTCCAAAAGACGAGGAAGTATCGGTGGCTCAATTCGACTGCGGTCCACGGCCAGTGATCTTTGAGAAGCCACGAGAGAGGAGCTACAGGCACTTGAAAGCTCTATACCTAAAAGGTTATATCGATGGGCAGCCTGTCAGCAAGATGTTGGTTGACACGGGAGCGGCAGTCAACATAATGTCGTATTCCATGCTACGACGTTTGGGACACTCCAATGATGATCTGATCAAGACCAACGTCACGTTAAGCGATTTCAACGGCCAAGCATCAGAAGCAAAAGGTGTTCTGAATGTAGATCTGACCGTAGGCCGAAAAACCATACCCACCTCGTTCTTCATCGTCGACAGCAAGAGCAATTACGCTGTCCTGCTTGGAAGGGATTGGATTCACGCTAACTGTTGCATTCCATCAACAATGCACCAATGCATCATACAGTGGGATGGAGATGACGTGGAGGTGGTTCAGGCAGATGACTCAATCGAGATCTCACTAGCTTCCATGAATATTTGGGATGCAAACGACCAAGAGCCGCTCTCTGGAATCAGTTTGGATGGCTATGAGCGCATCGAAGCTTCAAAAAATGGGGTGAGGCTGGTCTTATCCACCGGCCTGACAAAGTAACAAGATCTAAATCAGTAGGTGTACGTGGCAAGGCCGATCCCTGCGATCGGCCCCAAAAAATAAAAAGCCAGAATATCCTCTCGATCATGTCACATAGCCATAGTGAAGCGCCAAGAAGTTGTAAACCCTCATCAAGCATAGCAATGAAAAAGGAGGCCGATTCTAGCAATCGGCCAAAATTATCCTCAACATACACTTTGCCTGTGTGCAGCATTGATCTAGCAGGCGATGGAAAGCTGGGGTATGGGTTTACAGCAGCTGATGAGCTGGAAGAGATTGACATTGGTCCTGGGGATAAGCCACGACCAACATTTATCAGCAAAAAGTTAGATCCACATCTCAGGGGCCTGATGATTGCCTTGTTAAAAGAGTACCCAGATTGTTTTGCATGGGATTATACGGAGATCCCTGGGTTAGACAGGAGCATCATTGAGCATCAGCTCCCCCTGAAGAAAGGATTTCGGCCGTTCCAGCAGCGAGCACGACAGATGAAGGCCGAAATCTTGGTGGAAGTCAAGAAGGAGATCCAGATGATGTTGGACGTCGGGTTCATCAGGACATGCAGGTACGCTGAATGGATTTCCAATGTCGTACCTGTGGAGAAACAGGATGGCCGATGGCGCGTCGCCATAGATTTTCGGAACCTCAACAGTGCCACTCCAAAGGATGAATATCCAATGCCAATAGCGGAGACATTGATCAATGCAGCTGCTGGTCATAAAATTTTAAGTTTCATGGATGGCAATGCCGGCTACAACCAAATTTTTATGGCTCCAGAAGATATACACAAGACTGCATTCAGAGTGCCAGGCTCGGTGGGCTTGTTTGAATATGTAGTCATGACTTTTGGGCTGAAGAATGCTGGCGCAATGTACCAAAGAGCCATGAATTACATCTTTCATGATTTAATCGGCAAATTGGTGGAAATTTACATCGATGACGTGGTGGTCAAGTCTGTTTCGATGGATGGACACTTGGAGGATTTGCGACACGTCCTGGACCGAACTAGGAAGTTCAGACTAAGAATGAATCCAAAGAAGTGTGCCTTTGGTGTGACGGCCGGTCAGTTCCTGGGTTTCTTGGTTCATGAACGTGGAATTGAGATCGGCCTGAAAAGTCAAGAGGCAGTGCGAACGATGAAGCCACCCACCACGAAGAAGGAGCTCCAATGTCTCATCGGCAAAATTAATTTCGTCAGAAGGTTCATCTCTAACTTGTCAGGACGAATCGAGCCGTTCATGGGATTGGTTAAAATCAGGTCTGATGAGGAGTTTCGCTGGGGGGCAGAGCAACAACAAGCATTTGACGATATTAAGGAATACCTAACGAAGCCACCTGTGTTAGTTCCGCCGCAGCCGGACAGGCCGTTCTACATTTACTTATCAGTGGCTGACACCTCCATCGCATCAGTGGTGGTGCAGGTTTATGATGGTCTGGAAAAAGTGGTTTTCTACCTCAGCAGAAGGATGTTGGATGCAGAAACAAGGTACCCTGAAATTGAAAAGTTGTGCCTCTGTCTATTTTTCACCTGCACCAAGATCCAGCACATCTTCATGTCAGCAGAAATCATCGTCATATGCAAATCGGATGTCATCAAGCACATGCTGTCGGCTCCTGTACTGAAAGGCCGACTCGGCAAATGGATGTTTGCGTTATCGGAATTTGATATCCGGTATCAACCTGCGAAAGTAGTCAAGGGACAAGCGTTGGCCGATCTTATCGCTGAACGAATAAACACGGATGTAGCCGCACTATCTGTGCGTGCATGGGCCATGTTCTTCGATGGATCGGTCTGTGAGGATGGTTGCGGCATCGGCGTGCTACTCGTTTCGCCTTGGGGGGCAACATTTTCCTTCTCCATCAGGATAGCTACCCCTTGCACCAACAATGTTGCTGAGTATGAAGCGATGTGCAAGGGAATGGAGTTGCTACTGGACGCTGGGGCGGAAGCGGTTGAGATCTTTGGAGACTCCAAATTGGTGATTTCTCAACTCACGGAAGAGTACAAGTGTGAGAGCGAATCGCTCTTTCCATTATGGATACAATGCCGTGAGCTGATGACACGGTTCAGATATATAAACTTCCATTGGATCCCAAGGTCGCAAAATACCGAGGCGAACGATCTCGCACAAACGGCGTCAGGATACAAGGACGTAGCAGATGGAGCCGATTTTGAGGTGCAGTTCATGGAACCCGATGATTGGAGAGCCGATATTTTCAATTACTTGAAAGATTCGGCTCGGGGGGCACCTAAACGGATAAGATATAGGGCCATGAAGTACGTACTGATTGGCAATGACATGTTCTATAGGACGTTGGAAGGTTTACTTCTCAAATGTTTGGGACCAGCCGAGTCCAATCGGCTCTTACACGAGGTGCATGAAGGTGCCTGTGGAACTCACCAATCGGCTCATAAGATGAAGTGGCTGATCAGGCGATCGGGATTTTATTGGCCTACCATGCTTGAAGATTGTTTCCAGTATTATAAAGGGTGTCAAGCATGTCAGAAGTTTGGGAGCATTCAGATGGTACCCGCATCAGCAATGAATCCTATTGTCAAACCTTGGCCATTCCGAGGTTGGGGCATGGATATGATCGGCAAAATTCATCCTGCATCGAGCAAAGGCCATGAATGGGTTCTGGCCATTACAGATTACTTCACTAAATGGGTGGAGGCCATCCCTATGAAGTCAGTAGCATCGAAAGATGTTATCAGTTTCGTGTTGGAACATGTCATTCATAGATTCGGGATTCCCCAGACTATCACGACCGATGGAGGTTCGGTCTTCGTGTCGAAGGAGATGAAGAAGTTCTGTGATGACATGGGGATCAAGTTGATCCGATCGTCTCCATATTATGCTCAAGCAAACGGGCAGGCTGAAGCGTCCAACAAGAGCTTGATCAAGCTGATTAAGAGGAAAATCGACGAGCACCCTAGACGATGGCATGAGGTGTTGTCGGAGGCTTTGTGGGCTTACCGCATGTCATGTCATGGAGCAATAAAAACCTCGCCATACCAGCTGGTATATGGACAAGAAGCTGTGTTACCCTGGGAAATCAAAGCTGGGTCAAGACGGATCACGTTTCAGAATGATTTAACTGCTGAAGAATATGCAGCCCTGATGAGCGACAACATTGAGGACGCAACGGAACTTAGACTATGGTCACTTGAGAAAATCAAGGAGAATAAAGCCAAGGTGGCTCGTGCATATAATAAGAAGGTGAAGCCAAAAGAGTTCCAAGTTGGTGATCTGGTATGGGAAGCTGTATTGCTGTTGGTGACGAAGGATAAAGTGTATGGTAAATGGTCTCCAAATTGGCATGGCCCGTACAAAGTCGTCCAAGTTTTAAAGGGAAATGCATACATGCTCGAGCAGTTGGATGGTGTGAAGTTCCCAGTGGCCGTCAATGGCCAGCATCTCAAGAAGTATTTCCCAAGCATGTGGGATGATGGGCAGTGAGGTATGGGGGCCGATTTTAAATCGGCCAGTAAAAAGAAAAATGTGTACATACAAATCACAGCCGATGCACGGACATCGACTTCAGAATAATAAAAGCCAATACATTGCTATCGACTCTAGAGGAACAAGCTCAATTGAGCAGGTTAACAGATCATTTTCAGACTAGAGACCATGATATCTGAGATGAATCTCCCAGTGGATTTGCTGAGGATTTGAATCTGCGCGTTTAAGGTTGGAGGATAGTTTGGACATGGACTGGACCTGTTTGACCGTGTGAATAGGCAGCTGTTTGGCCTCAAATCGCGTTTGTAGTGTAGGCCGATGCCTTGCCATCAGCTCTTTGAACAGCGACTTCGTTGGACAATCGGCAAAAATTAACAAGAAAGCAAAATTAATTGGGGAATATTTTCTTCATTAGAAAGGGATTTCTTACAAAGAGGAAGCCGATTGCTCAAGGGAGGAAGAACAAAAGGAGGACAGATTGCTACCACTAGTCCTATGCTAAAAGGTCCCTACTCTAAGGACCGTCGCTGTCCTCGTCGTCACCGCTGTAGCCGCCGCCGGTGCTGCTGCTGGCGGGCTCCTCGTCGCTACTGCCGTAGCCCTCAATGGGGGCTTCTTCCTCCTCATCATCGTCGTCTTCGTCGTCATCCGACCAGGCCCAGCCGCGGAAGTGCTTCGCCGGCGGCTCGTCGGAGGAGGTGTCGCCCTCCTCTTCTTCCTCGTTGGAGGAGACATCGTCCTCCTCATCCTCCTCTTCTTCCTCTTCGTCGGAGGGGGTGAAGCTACCCCAGGAGAGGAGGTCATCCTCGTTCTCCGCCACCAGTTCCCCGTCGATGAGGAACCGGAGGTCGTCCTCCCCATCGGTCAGGGGCAAGTCGCCATCTGACCCGACGAGGGCCTCGGGTGGGCCATCTGGCACATAGTCGAAGTCCCACTCCGGCTCATACCATTGGCCGGGCCCTGGCATCGGCTCATCTGAAGAGGAAGATTGGAAGGAGAGAGCCGATGCAGCAGAGGAGGAGGATGAGTCCATGTTGGAGGAGGGTTTTTTGGTGACTAGTGTGGAGCAAGAGGATGAAGAAGCAAACTGCTCGATGTGGTTAAATAGAGGGGATATAGTGGAAATTTAATGCTTGAGCAGTTTTCGAGGATACGGTGCCAAAACTGTCAATCGTGCAGAAGTTGAGAAGACAGGGTATCATGACGAAGGATACTGCAACGGTTCTGCTCTGCCACGACATGACCCTTCGAAGGAAGAACAGAGTGGTTTTGAAATTATCATTACCAAAACCAGGGGGCATGTGTTATCCCCAGATTTTAGCACAATCAAGGAGATGGGCCGTAATTGAGATGGGCTTGAAGAAGATGCACGTGGAGAATATCTGAAGCGGCCTCGCACGAGAGTTTGGGCTAAGTTGCCCGTGTATCTGTATATTATTAGATCGTTTTTAGAATTAAAGATAGAGTTTGGCTCGTACACGGTTAGGTGTGCTTCCGGATTAGAAAGTCCCTTGGACTATAAATATGTACTTAGGGTTATTGAAATCGAGGACAATCACGTTCACAACAAACACAAACCAGGCGCATCGCCACCCCTTATTTCGAGGGTTTCTTCCGGGTAAGCATCATGCTGCCTAGATCGCATCTTGCGATCTAGGCAGTACATGTTTATTCAATTACCTTGTGTTACTCGTGCTGAAGCATTGTTGATGGCAAGTAGCACTATTTATCGTAGATGTTTTGGGGCTTGCATTGATGCTTTTCTTACACATATTTGCTTAGCAATGCTGTCCTTCGATATCTAGCTGTCCTTGCACCTATCCAGGTGTAAGGGCAGCACCTTGCTTGTTCGTTACTTAGTAGATCCGATCTGTTATAGTTGCTCCTTGTTCTTCAAGGATTAGTTTAATATCTGCATGATTAGGCCTTATGCTGGGGTTGGATGATCCGGTAGTGCGTTAGGTGTTGTTTTACCGTTCCTACAAGGGATGTTCCGGGAATTGACTTAATGTTGGTTTTTAGGCCTCTTTTAGGAGTAGTTTCCATCATCTTTCGTATCTGTTAGGCCCAGCTACGCGTAGGATGTTCCGGTTATGCGGTGAAAACCCTAAGCTGTCGTAGATTGGTTTAGCTTTGTTTTGATCAAGCAGGATCTCCATGTCATCGTAAATCCAACGTGAACCATGGGGCGATCGGCTCTTTGAGCCGATCCACAGCGCAACCTGAGAGCCGATCGGGCTCGTATTTAATGTTTACGTGTCTACCATGCAGGAGACTAGTCGAAGCAATCCAACACCTTCCTGACCAGGTCTAGGTCAGGTGGCACGCCCTTGCAGCCGCCTGGACGTGTGCTAGGACTTTACGGGACGACGCGAGGCGCCAGGGCCCACTAAGCGGTCGTGGGAGCCTCCCGGCTCTTCGTGTTGCTTAACCACTGCTCGCCGGTGAGTTTTGGCAGGCAACAATCTCATGGATAATTGTCAACACAAAGTAATATGATGAATGCAAATAAGCAAATATGTAGGAATCAATGCACACAGTTAACACAAGTGTTTGCTTCTAAGATGGAAGGAAATAGGTAAACTGACTCAACAATAAAGTAAAAGAATGGCCCTTCGCAGAGGGAAGCAGGGATTACTATTTTTGTGCTAGAGCTTTTCATTTTGAAAACAAGAAACAATTTTGTCAACGGTAGTAATAAATCATATGTGTTATGTATAAGATATCCTATAAGTTGCAAGCCTCATGCATAGTATACTAATAGTGCCCGCACCTTGTCCTAATTAGCTTGGATTAACACGGATTATCATTGCATAACATATGTTTCAACCAAGTGTCACAAAGGGGTACCTCTATGCTGCCTGTACAAGGGTCTAAGGAGAAGGTTCACATTGGATTTCTCGCTTTTGATCATTCTCAACTTAGACACCCATACCGGGACAACATAGACAACAGATAATGGACTCCTCTTTTAATGCTTAAGCATTCAACAATAGATAATATTCTCATAAGAGATTGAGGTTTTGTGTCCAAACTGAAACTTCCACCATGATTCATGGCTTTAGTTAGCGGCCCAATGTTCTTCTCTAACAATATGCATACTCAAACCATTTGATCATGAAAATATCCCTTACTTCAGACAAGACGAACATGCATAGCAACTCACATGATATTCAACAAAGGTAAAAGTTGATGGCGTCCCCAGAAACTTGGTTACCGCACAACAAGCAACTTATTAAGAAATAAGATACATAAGTACATATTCTTCACCACAATAGTTTTTAAGGCTATTTTCCCATGAGCTATGTATTGTAAAGGCAAAGAATAGAAGTTTAAAGGTAGCACTCAAGTAATGTACTTTGGAGTGGCAGAGAAATACCATGTGGTAGGTAGGTATGGTGGACACAAATGGCATGGATTTTGGCTCAAGGATTTGGATGCACGAGAAGAATCCCTCTCAATACAAGGCTAGGCTAGCAAGGTTGTTTGAAGCAAACTCAAGTATGAACAGGTACAGCAAAACTTACACAAGAACATATTGCAAGCATTATAAGACTCTACACTGTCTTCCTTGTTGTTCAAACACCTTAACCAGAAAATATCTAGACCTCAGAGAGACCAATCATGCAAACCAAATTTCAACAAGCTCTATGTAGTTCTTCATTAATAGGTGCAAGGTACATGATGCAAGAGCTTAAACATGATCTATATGAGCACAACAATTGCCAAGTATCAAATTATTCAAGACATTATACCAATTACCACATGCGGCATTTTCTGTTTCCAACCATATATCAATGAATGAGGTAGTTCATCTTTCGCAATGAACATTAAGAATAAAGCTAAGAACACATGTGTTCATACAAAACAGCGGAGCGTGTCTCTCTCCCATATAAAGAATGCTAGGATCCAACTTTATTCAAACAAAAACGAAAATAAACAAACAGACGCTCCAAGCAAAGCACATAAGATGTGACTGAATAAAAATATAGTTTCACTAGAGGAACCTGATAATGTTGTCGATGAAGAAGGGGATGCCTTGGGCATCCCCAAGCTTAGATGCTTGAGTCTTCTTAAAATATGCAGGGATGAACCACGGGGGCATCCCCAAGCTTAGACTTTTCACTCTTCTTGATCATATTGTATCATCCTCCTCTCTTGATCCTTGAAAACTTCTTGCACGGCAAACTCGAAACAAACTCATTAGAGGGTTAGTGCATAATTGAAAATTCATACATTCAGAGGTGACATAATCATTCTTAACACTTCTGGACATTGCACAAAGCTACTGAAAGTTAATAGAACAAAGAAATCCATCAAACATAGCAAAACAGGCAATGCGAAATAAAAGGCAGAATCTGTCAAAACAGAACAGTCTATAAAGACTAATTTTACAGAGGCACTTAACTTGCTCAGATGAAAATGCTCAAATTGAATGAAAGTTGCGTACATATCTGAGGATCACGCACGTAAATTTGCAGATTTTTATGACTTACCTACAGAGAACCCTGCCCAGATTCGTGACAGCAAGAAATCTGTTTCTGTGCAGTAATCCAAATCTAGTATTGACTTTACTATCAAAGACTTTACTTGGCACAACAATGCAATAAAATAAGGATAAGGAGAGGTTGCTACAGTAGTAACAACTTCCAAGACTCAAATATAAAACAAAATTGCTGTAGTAAAATCATGGGTTGTCTCCCATAAGCGCTTTTCTTTAACGCCTTTCAGCTAGGCGCAGAAAGTGTGAATCAAGTGTTATCAAGAGATGAAGCATCGACATCATAATTTGTTCTAATAATAGAATCATAAGGTAACTTCATTCTTTTTGTAGGGAAGTGTTCCATACCTTTCTTGAGAGGAAATTGATATTTAATATTACCTTCCTTCATATCAATGATAGCACCAACAGTTCGAAGAAAAGGTCTTCCCAATATAATGGGACAAGATGCATTGCATTCAATATCCAAGACAACAAAATCAACGGGGAAAAGGTTATTGTTAACCATAATACGAACATTATCAATCCTCCCCATAGGTTTCTTCGTAGCATTATCAGCAAGATTAACATCCAAATAACAATTTTTCAATGGTGGCAAGTCAAGCATATTATAGAGTTTCTTAGGCATAACAGAAATACTTGCACCAAGATCACATAAAGCATTACAATCAAAATCATTGACCCTCATCTTAATGATGGGCTCCCAACCATCTTCTAACTACCTAGGAATAGAAGTTTCAAGTTTTAGTTTCTCTTCTCTAGCTTTTATGAGAGCATTTGTAATATGTTTTGTAAAGGCCAAATTTATAGCACTAGCATTGGGACTTCTAGCAAGTTTTTGTAAGAACTTTATAACTTCAGAGATGTTACAATCATCAAAATCTAAACCATTATGATCTACAGTAATGGGATCATTGTCCCCAATAGTTTGAAAAATTTCAGCAGTTTTATCACAAACAGTTTCAGCAGTTTTAGCAGTTTCAGGCAGTTTTGTACGCTTTGTACTAGGAGTAGAAACATTGCCAACACCAATTATTTTACCATTGATAGTAGGGGGTTTAGCAACATGTGAGGCATCAACATTACTAGTGGTGGTAATAGTCCAAACTTTAGCTACATTATTCTCTTTAGATAGTTTTTCATTTTCTTCTCTATCCCACCTAGCATGCAATTCAGCCATCAATCTTATATTCTCATTAATTCTAACTTGGATGGCATTTGCTGTAGTAACAATCTTATTATCAATATCCTTATTAGGCATAACTTTCAATTTTAAAAGATCAACATCAGAAGCAAGTCTATCAACCTTAGAAGCAAGAATATCAATTTTATCAAGCTTTTCCTCAACAGATTTGTTAAAAGCAGTTTGTGTACTAATAAATTCTTTAAGCATGGCTTCAAGACCAGGGGGTACACTCCTATTATTGTTGTAAGAATTCTCATAAGAATTACCATAACCATTACCATTAGCAGAAGGATATGGCCTATAGTTGTTACCAGAATTATTCCTATAAGCGTTGTTGTTGAAATTATTATTTTTAATGAAGTTCACATCAACATTTTCTTCTTGAGCAACCAATGAAGCTAAAGGAACATTATTTGGATCAACATTAGATCTACCATTCACAAGCATAGACATAATCGCATCAATCTTATCACTCAAGGAGGAGGTTTCTTCAACAGAATTTACCTTCTTACCTTGTGGAGCCCTTTCCGTGTGCCATTCAGAGTAATTTATCATCATATCATCAAGAAGCTTTGTAGCCGCCCCCAAAGTAATGGACATAAAGGTACCTCTAGCAGCTGAATCCAATAGGTTCCATGAAGAAAAATTCAGTCGTGCATAAAAGGTTTGGATGATCATCCAAGTAGTCAGTCCATGGGTTGGGCAATTCTTTACCAAAGATTTCATTCTCTCCCATGCTTGAGCAACATGTTCATTATCTAATTGCTTAAAATTCATTATGCTACTTCTCAAAGATATAATTTTAGCAGGAGGATAATATCTACCAATAAAAGCATCTTTACATTTGGTCCATGAATCAATACTATTCTTAGGCAAAGATAGCAACCAATCTTTAGCTCTTCCTCTTAATGAGAAAGGAAACAATTTTAATTTTATAATATCACCATCTACATCCTTATACTTTTGCATTTCACATAGTTCAACAAAATTATTAAGATGGGCAGCAGCATCATCAGAACTAACACCAGAAAATTGCTCTCTCATAACAAGATTCAGTAAAGCAGGTTTAATTTCAAAGAATTCTGCTGTAGTAGCAGGTGGAGCAATAGGTGTGCATAGGAAATCATTATTATTAGTGTTTGTGAAGTCACACAACTTAGTGTTTTCAGGAGTATTCATTTTAACAGTAGTAAATAAAGCAAACTAGATAAAGTAAATGCAAGTAACTATTTTTTTTGTGTTTTTGATATAGAGAACAAGACAGTAAATAAAGTAAAGCTAACAACTAATTTTTTTGTGTTTTGTTTTAGTGCAGCAAACAAAGTAGTAGATAAAATAAAGCAAGACAAAAACAAAGTAAAGAGATTGGAAGTGGAGACTCCCCTTGCAGCGTGTCTTGATCTCCCCGGCAACGGCGCCACAAAATATGCTTGATGCGTGCAATTAACACACGTCCGTTGGGAACCCCAAGAGGAAGGTGTGATGCGTACAGTAGCAAGTTTTCCCTCAGAAAGAAACCAAGGTTTATCGAACCTGGAGGAGCCAAGAAGCACGTTGAAGGTTGATGGCGGCGAAGTGTAGTGCAGCGCAACACTAGGGATTCCGGCGCCAACGTGGAACCTGCACAACACAATCAAAGTACTTTGCCCCAACGTAACAGTGAGGTTGTCAATCTCACCGGCTTGCTGTGAACAAAGGATTAACCGTATTGTGTGGAAGATGATGATTGTTTGCGAAGAACAGTAAAGAACAAGTATTGCAGTAGATTGTATTTCAGATGTAAAGAATAGGACCGGGGTCCACAGTTCACTAGTGGTGTCTCTCCCATAAGATAAATAGCATGTTGGGTGAACGAATTACAGTTGGGCAATTGACAAATAAAGAAGGCATAACAATGCACATACATATATCATGATGAGTACTATGAGATTTAATCAGGGCATTACGACAAAGTACATAGACCGCCATCCAGCATGCATCTATGCCTAAAAAGTCTAATTTCAGGTTATCATCCGAACCCCTTCCGGTATTAAGTTGCAAGCAACAGACAATTGCATTAAGTATGGTGCGTAATGTAATCAACACAAATATCCTTAGACAAAGCATTGATGTTTTATCCCTAGTGGCAACAGCACATCCACAACCTTAGAACTTTCTGTCACTTTCCCAGATTTAATGGAGGCATGAACCCACTATCGAGCATAAATACTCCCTCTTGGAGTTACAAGTATCAACTTGGCCAGAGCCTCTACTAGCAACGGAGAGCATGCAAGAACATAAACAACTCAAATATGATAGATAATCAACTTGACATAGTACTCAATATCCATCGGATCCCAACAAACACAACATGTAGGATTACAAATAGACGATCTTGATCATGATAGATAGCTCACAAGATCGAACATGATAGCACAATTAGGAGAAGACGACCATCTAGCTACTGCTATGGACCCATAGTCCAGGGGTGAACTACTCACACATCGATCCGGAGGCGATCATGGCGATGAAGAGTCCTTCCGGAGATGATTCCCCTCTCCGGCAGGGTGCCGGAGGCGATCTCCTGAATCCCCCGAGATGGGATTGGCGGCGGCTGCGTCTCTGGAAGGTTTTCCGTATCGTGGCTCTCGGTACTGGGGGTTTCGCGACGAAGACTATATATAGGCGGAAGGGTAGGTCAGGGAGCGTCACGAGGGGCCCACACAATAGGCCGGCGCGGCCAGGGCTTGGGCCGCGCCGCCCTAGTGTGGCGTCGCCTCGTGGCCCCACTTCGTATCTCCCTCGGTCTTCTGGAAGCTTCGTGGAAAAATAAGCCCCTGGGCGTTGATTTCTTCCAATTCCGAGAATATTTCCTTACTAGGATTTCTGAAACCAAAAACAGCAGAAAACAGCAACTGGCTCTTCGGTATCTCGTCAATAGGTTAGTGCCGGAAAATGCATAATAATGACATATAATGTGTATAAAACATGTGATTATCATCATAAAAGTAGCATGGAACATATGAAATTATGGATACGTTTGAGACGTATCTGACTGGCAGGGTGAGAGAGAAAAAGAGAGAAGCGGGATCATCAGAGAGGAGAGATGGGAGGTGGCGATGGCAGCGACGCGCGTGGCGACGCGTCCATTGACGATCTCGGCCCGGTCTGGTTCTTCGGGCGAGATAGAAACAAAGCAGAGCCTTGCCTCCGGCGTTTTCTTTTTGTGAGGTTTAGAGAAGGATGTGAGGGAGTGGTGCGGTGTTTCTGTGGCGGAGAGGGAGCGCCGAGCTTTATACGCGGCGATGCCGGCTCACGGTGGACTGAGCGCGTGCATGAGGAGATGGGGAGGGCGGCGGCCTCGGACTGGCGGAGAGGGGCGGTGGAGCTTGTCTCTGAGCCGCGGGGCTGGTACTTGGAGCGACGCGCGTGTCGCGGTGCAGCGAGAGGGTCACGAGAAGGAGGGGTCACTTCTGCCCGCGTGATGCTCGACGAAACGACGGGACTTTGCGTCGGCGTTGGCGTTCACGGGGTGGTTGAGGTTGTCGCTGCGTGCGTCTCCGAGGTGGTTGCGTGCGGTGGCGAGTGTAGATGACAGGCAGGAGCGACCAGTGCGAGGTGGTGAGGGAGCCGACATGGCCATGGCCACGGCGACGTGCACGGTCACCACAGGGTGGCCTGCGCGGGCCAGGGTGGGTGAGCGAGTGAGGTGGCGCCTGGTGAGGTGAGAAAGAGGGGGAGGCGTCGACAGATGATCTGGGGAGGTGCTGTCCATCAGCAGAGAGAAGGAGAGGCCTTGCAGATTTTTACCCGCAAGGGTTCCAAGAAATGGAGGGGATGTGAGGGAGGCTAGGAAGAATATGGAGACAGTAGGTGGGGTGCTGCAGGCATGCATACTTCTGAGTCTTGTTTGCATATGGTTGGCATTGGTTACATGTGAGGCATGACTTCCACTCAACCCACGGCCATCCCTTCTCCCTACTCCTTCTCACTCATCAAATGGGGAAAGTGATCATGCATGAGCACATGGGTGTGTGGGTGGAGTGAGTGAGTGGAGAGAGTGAGATTGTTAGGCTGAAAGGAAAAGGAGAGAAAAAGAGGGAGGGATCGGCTCACACATGCACATGTCGAGACATGGCCGGCTCTTCTCTTTGCCAAGCAAGAGGGGACAAGAGGAAGTGGCCAAAAGGGATTAAGCATATCGACCAGGGAGAGAGAGGAGTCAATGCCTGTCCAAAGTTGGAGCAAGATGAGAGAGAGATGGAGGGAGTATTGGGTCACATGCAACCATGCCATTGCATGGCCGGCTCTCATGCAAGCCAATATAAGCCAGGTTTAGTCAAAAGGACAATGTATAAGAGCTAGATGATGGGGAGGATAAGGACAAGTCACAAGTTTTGATTTGAGAAAATTCTACAAGCTCGTCAAGTAATAAAGATGGAAATGGGCATTGATGCCAATGATGATCAAATGACCATCTAAGTAGATCATGGGTAGGAGGTTGATATGTTGATGAGAGAGAGATCAAGGGGGTACATTTATTGTCCAAATGTCACCATTTAAATTTAAAGTCATTTGGTAAACATTTGGATAACTTCATGTGGCTATGGAAATTTTGAAATGAGATTTATTTGAAAAGCATTTTGAAAATATTGAGAGTATCTAGGTAATACAATAATTACAAAATGCTCTACTTGCATTACAAGACAAGGTAGGTTTTCTCAATTTTTAAAATAAGCAAGAGATGGTAGAAGTACCATAACATGCATTAAAATAGTTTTTTTTAAATATATATATTAAAAAGGAAGAGACATAAGTTCTGAAACCATGTCTTAATGCTTAAAACAAAATGAAGAAGGAAGTATTTTTAGAGAAAACTCTTTTTAGAGTGGAAATGAGATGGTGTAAAATACCACACACATTCCCTATTTTATTTGAGAAATAAATTGAAAAGATTTTATAAGACCAGAAATAGTTTCGTGGTCAGGGTAGAGAGGAAGTAAATAGGGTGTTGGGAATTTTGGGGAAGGAATATGAATAACATGATTTGTGAATTAATAACTTTGGGAAAGTAATTTCTCAAGGGTGGATGATTACTACATAATGTAGCCATCATATCCACTCTTGGTTTTGTGAAGATTAAACTTGAGTGAAAGAAAAACAAGAGGTAAAGGTGGAGAAAGGGATCTAGAGGTAAAACAGTGAATAGGGTATAAGATCAAGTGGAAAATATGGATTGCAAAGATAATATGGGGCATGCAAGACGTGGGAGTTGTGGAGGGAGTTGTATAGGTGAGATCCATGCCTGGAGTTCACCTATAAGAATTGTGGGTGCTTAGAGATCAACTATCAAAGTTTGAATCTTTTAAGCCTGCCAAAAAAAGAATTTTGAGTTGGCCTCAAAACCATCAAGGATAAGTGGGTATATGAGTGAAATGGTTCAAAGCAAACGTATGGTTGGGAAGTGCTCAAGACAAGGCAGGTCTAGGACCAAGTGCATTGCCTTAGATGGCAAGGGGCAGCTTAGTCCAGGGGATTCAAAATGGAACCTGGTAACAGTTTTAGGACTTAGCCAATTTTCTGAGGTCTTAGGTTTTTTGACTAGGGTATAAGGGAAGGATGCATTAAGGGGTAGATGATCCCAAGTTTTCAATCAAGGATGGTTTGAGCTAGATTATAACACAAAGATGAATTTTAAGTAGGCACACTCATGTTGCCATAAGTGGAGAGGTTTGATTATTCCCTGAAGTAGCTCAAGAGAAAAAAATTCTAAACAGGCAGAGCAATACAATTCATCTTGATTAACGGGTCAAGACAATTCATCGTAGCAAACAGATCAAGGTAAATCATCTTACTAAACCATTTAGAAAAAGTTTTTGTTCCCCCTGATTTTTGCACTCTGGACACTTAACAAGGTTACAAAAGTTGGGGTGTTACAGATCCTTCCCCCTTAAAATAATCTCGTCCCGAGATTACTAAGTGTAGGACTAGAAAGGTTTTATAGGTTAACCTAAGTTAGACTCCATCCTCCGGTGGATGTGCTGTTGTCGAAAGATCACAACTTCAGCTTCTGAGAGACACGGTAGATTTCCGTCGTGGATAAGCTTCGTGAAGAGATTGACTTCTCCATGCAGATGTTAGTTTGCAGCTCCCTAACCATACTGGAGGGGTCCTCGATTCTTGGAGAGTTAGAGCATCCCAACGGTGCTCCAGAAAGGTCAGAAGTTTTCAAAGTTGGCTTAAAAATTTAGTGGAAGACGAAGTCTTCCACCCTTAAGATTGTTCACCGGGGGTTCAGGAAAAGTCAGAGCTTCTGCCATAGGGTCCTGTCGGGCGCTTTTGAAGAAGTCATCGATCTCCCGTCTTGAGTTGAAGAATCTCCAGGGGCGAAGTGCAGTCTGCAGCTACAGGATGTTTACCACTTTGTAAGGCACTAGTTAAGTTAGTGAGTCAGTGGAATTCCTGGTGGGTCTTCACATAAAGCAGCAACTTGTGTAAATCAGTCTTCAGCCTTAAGGTTGGCGCTGACTCTTATCAGTTAAAGAATGAGAGGGTAAAGTAATCCTAATCTCGGGTCTTGAATTCTCTTCAAAAGCTTTACTTGATGATGACCAGATGCACCATGTAGATTATCTTGGCTTCGATACGACTTCTCGCTTGGCTGCTCTGATGGGCAGTGGTTATCCTAAGGTTGGGTTCTCAAAAGGTTTCTTTATGGTTAGCAAGGTTCTATCCACGGTTAAACCTTATTGGTAGGCTTCATCTTCTTACAGGGTTGCAATCAATCTTGAAGTACTGGCTTCTGCTTCATTGGCGTCGCATGGTGTCTTTGGCTGAGTGTCGTACTGAAGTTGGCATTTCAGGAAAACTGGGTTGCATCCAGCTGTTACTCCAGTTAGAGTTAGAGTTATGCGCTAGATTTTCAAACTAACAGTTAGAATGTCTACCCAAAAATTTCCCGAATGCGAGGAAAACATCTTAGGGAGGTTTTCCTAGACAGGGTTACCACAAAGAGAGGGTTTTTTAGGCCAAAAGGCTGAAACAAGCATACATACAACAAGCAATCACAAGCACTCAAGCAGCAAATTCAGAAAACCACAGGCAATCATGAAAACCACACGAGTTACTTTTAGTACCCAAGGATACCTAATACGCAGGGGTAGCTCAATCGAAGCAATTGGGTTTGTCCTATCCAGCCTATAGTCTTGGGTTGGTCAGAGATGCAGACGTCTTCATTTTGCTGATATTGACATCAACAGTGATTCTTGTAGAAGTTGGTGGTGAAGTAGACCTGATGTTGAGCCATCGATGTTGAGTCAGGGGCGAGTGTCGCATATAATCTTCTGGTCTCAATTCAGAGGGGTAATTGCTGAAGAGCTCCATGGATGACAGTTTTCTTGTGACGGACCAAAAAATTACTAGTCAAGAACTGAGGACTTGATCCTTGACGACTGCAAAAGTGCAAGTCCAAAGAGGAACAAGGTCAACTCCTTGACAGACTTTGGTGACAACCAAAGACATGCTCTTATTATCCCTATACGAGTATTGCTAAGTCGGCATCCAATCTTCAATAGCTGCAGTCGGAGATACTTGAGACTTCCTGAAGGGTTGATCCATCTTTGACTTCGAGTCTCCGAGTCTGAGTTGGGGACATCGTCCAATATGTTGATTTGGAAGAGGATGAGATAGTAGAATCGGAAATTTTTGAAATATTTCGAAATCAGAGAGCGAGGTAAGAAGGATAAGTTTTTGAAAGGATACGAAGATAGAAGCTAAGCTTCTAGTTACTTAGGAAAATAAGTTTCGTAAATAGTTTTACCAAAGTAGTATTGTCCTATCTAACGTCCATGCTAACTAAGGTCTCCTACAGTCAGGATGGCTCTGATATCAGCTCTGTGGGGCCCCGGACTAGCTGTCCGAAACACCCATTATGCATACACATTCACGATCCCATGATCAGTGTGTCGTGAAAGCATAACCAAACTGGTATCAAATACATCATCCATTACATTACCGAATAAAAAAAGATTACAACGGGTCACATGACCAATACTTACATAAGAGCCGCAATGGCAGGAGATCAACATTCACACAGCGGAAATACTTCAGATGAAAGCGTTTGCATGGCCCAAGTCATGTCATAACCCTACAAGCAACTGACTGGGAAGACGTTCCTAGCTCGCATAGACGTCGTCAACTTCTTCTTCATCTGTCGAACTCCACCAAGTCTGGCCAAGTAAATAGCCAGAGACAAAGCCATGAGTACATTATGAATTGTACTCGCAAACCACCTTAGAGAGAAGTAAAGGATATGCAATTTGGCAGTAGCAAGGAACAGGCACTACACTAGGGCGACAAGGAGCGAGAGGTAATTCCTCTCGAGAGTATGACATCTCTAAGTATATGTTGAAAACCATTTTTGTAAACCATTTTGTTTGCAGACTAATAGGTAAGGGTGACCCAATCTCCTTTCTGGCCTTCTCATATGGCCAACACAACATTTCAGCTTTCCACCGTACCTCCCAGGTACATTTTCCACCAGTCCCACTGGCATCGCTTTCCCAAAACAATATTTGAGAAAACACTTTTGTAAACCAAAACTTTCCTTTAATGCCAAGCAGCAGCCTTTCCCACGTCCATAACCGCGGACAAGGCTATTCAAATAGATTTACACTCTGCAGAGGTTGTACACTTTCCCCACAAGATCCGAATACTTATCGTGTGGGCATCATCCCTGCATAAAAACATATGCCACGACAAATACCCGATTGTAGTTTTTCGCTTGCTCGCCTTAGCCTAAGACATGCCGCCTAGAGTTCTACCTCCCAACACCAGAGTCCGAGGGGTCGTTTACCCAGGAGTAGCAAATTCCCCGACCAGCGCGACCCTCCGGAATGCCCGACCAACTGGGAGGTATTATTCAATGGGAGCTCATAGGTTGTACCCCTGCCATCTGAAGAGACGGAAAGGCCTCCCCAGTACGTCGGGAAGGCCACGGTCGATAGGTGTCCATGTTCGGACTACCCCTTACACTTGCAGGACCCAAACTAAGGCGAGACAAACTACTACGCTGCGCCCCGTCCCACTAAAGGGTAATGTGGTTGTACTGGCTAGGTCCGGTTAGGTACTCAGTCACCAAAGTTTTTCGAAAACAATTTTCTCCACTTGCCTCCAGCAACTCTCTTCCCAAAAACCTTTTCCTTTTTATAAACTCACACTTGGGCAGGGCTACCCCATTCCAATGTTTTCGAAACACTTCTTTCGTGAAAACATTTTCACAAACCTTTTTAAAGAGGGCTCCCGACCTATAGTCCAACTTTTCTTTGAAAAGAGGTGGCAAGGATGATAAGGTGTTAAGCACCATATCTCTAGCAAGTGTTGGATCTGTAGGTATCACGAGGGCTGCACCCGTAAGGGTGGAATCATAAAACTTCGAGTGGCGGAACCACTCACATAAATAGAATAAAAACCATGCAATTTTATAAGAACTTGTAATAATGCAAGAGCAAGATATTTCGGACAAGGTATGCATCAAGAGGTGGCTTGCCTTTGTTGGCTATATGTCCCTGGACTTCATCTTCATGAATCATCAGCTCTTTCTTCTTCTTCGAAATCCTCACCAAGATCCTCTCCTTCTTCGATAGAGTTCGCATTCTAACGTCGCAAAATAAAAGGGAGAACAATCAACACATAGCCATAGCATGAAACCACACAATCAACACACAACAGCAGACCACTAAATCAGAGACACTGAACATATCAATAATTAACACCTAGGGCCAGATGGTCATTTTATTTATAAAGGGGCTGATTTTTCCGCTACTCGAAAAGGCCTTAACATAACAACTATAAGTTAAAAAGGCTCTAGCTCACACCAAGATATAATCCACACTAATACGTAGGTAATGAATCTTGGAAACCACCAGAAAGGGTCTGGTGCCAAAGTTCATTACAAAACATTTTAAACAAAAACAACTCAATTGCCCTATGGGTAAATTAAGCACCAGCATCAATTTAACCAGCCACTCCAGAATAATGCACACAAATTTTTGGTAAAATCACAGAGAGTAAAGCTTGATTTTTTTAAAGCTAGAGAAATTGGATTCACTAAATTTGGGTTTTTAAAACAAAAGTTATGATTTTTATAAAACCAGAAATGACTTAGGGACCAATTAAATGGTTTAAATTTTTCTGTGAGTCACAAAAATGCATGCAGCGTACCTACTGAAAGCTAACAACATTTAGAATACACTTGCACAAGAATCACATGCAAATAAATTTTTAATAATTTAGAAAATTTAAACAAGACAGTAACAAGAGCCATTCAAAAACTAATCCTACCAGGATCAGAGCACAATCAACCAGAGCCAAGAATACCCCTGGATAGCTAATACTAAATGTGATCTAATCCCACTGGTTTGGCATTTTTCTGATTTGTAAATGATTTTACGAAAATCAGATACTGAAAAGGTATACTATTTCAGTAATAAAATCCCCAGAATTAAACTACCACTCTGAAAAATATTCCCTTTGGCACAATAGTACCCTATAACTACCTCTACCAGTAGCCCTTGGATTTGCTTCAAGAACATGTGTAATATTTGAATTAAAAATCATTGAAGGGCTCTCTGGACAAATTTTACATTGCTAACCAAATAAAATCCAGGAAGCTTTTGCATGCTAGACTAGTGCCAACACACAGGTATGTACTTCTACTTTACAAAAAAATTAACCTCATGCAAAAAGGGCTCATAAATCTTACTCCATAAATAAAATACACAATCAGTAACCTTTTAGGTTTTTATTTAACAGCTCCTATTCACAATACGAAAGCACATGCATGTAATTATTCATGGTAGAGAAAACATCTGTGAGCATCTAGAAATTTGAATCGACAAATTTGAACATTTTACGAATTTATAGAATTAGCAAAGCTTCAGATCTATTTACTGGAAAGATTTTTCAGATCCACACTGTAAATCAGAATGGGCCAGAAATGGGGCAGTGGCACAGTTAGGCTTGCTGGCTAGCCCAGCAGCGGGGCAGGCGCGCGGGAGGCCGAAATAAAAAGGGCGGGGACATGGCGGGCCATGTTGGCGTGCAGGGCCCGCTGCCACGCTGATGACCCACAAGTATAGGGGATCGCAACAGTCTTCGAGGGAAGTAAAACCCAAATTTATTCATTCGACACAAGGGGAGGTAAAGAATACTTATAAGCCTTAACAACTGAGTTATCAATTCAGCTGCACCTGGAAAAGCACTAGTAACAGGGGTGATGTGAAAGCAGCAGTAATATGAGAGCAGTAGTAACAGTAACACAGCAGCAGTAATAGTAACACAGAGGCAATGGCACCAGAAAATAGTTGATACTACTTCCAATGTCATGTAGAACGAGTATATGATGATGAGAGATGGACCGGGGTTCCCAGCTATCTATACTAGTGGTAACTCTCCAATAACAAGTGTTGGGTGAACAAATTACAGTTGGGCAATTGATAGGATTGAAATAGCATTAAGACAGAACATCAACATTATTAATCATGTAGGCATGTTTTCCATATATAGTCATACGTGCTCGCAATGAGAAACTTGTACAACATCTTTTGTCCTACCAGCCGGTGGCAGCCGGGCATCTAGGGAATTGATACGTCTCCAACGTATCGATAATTTCTTATGATCCATGCCACATTATTGATGTTATCTACATGTTTTATGCACACTTTATGTCATATTCGTGCATTTTCTGGAACTAACCTATTAACAAGATGCTGAAGTGCCAGTTGCTGTTTTCTGCTGTTTTTGGTTTCAGAAATCCTAGTAAGGAAATATTCTCGGAATTGGACAAAATCAACGCCCAGGGGCCTATTTTGCCACGAAGCTTCCAGAAGTCCGAAGACGAAACGAAGTGGGGCCACGGGGTGGCCAAACCCTAGGGCGGCGCGGCCCCCCTGGCCGCGCCGGCCTATGGTCTGGGCCCCTCGCGCCGCCTCTTGACCTACCCTTCCGCCTACTTAAAGCCTCCGTGACGAAACCCCCAGTACCGAGAGCCACAATACGGAAAACCTTCCAGAGACGCCGCCAACGCCGATCCCATCTCGGGGGATCCAGGAGATCGCCTCCGGCACCCTGCCGGAGAGGGGAATCATCTCCCGGAGGACTCTATGCCGCCATGGTCGCCTCCGGTGTGATGTGTGAGTAGTCTACCCCTGGACTATGGGTCCATAGCAGTAGCTAGATGGTTGTCTTCTCCCCATTGTGCTATCATTGTCGGATCTTGTGAGCTGCCTAACATGATCAAGATCATCTATCTGTAATTCTATATGTTGCGTTTGTTGGGATCCGATGAATAGAGAATACTTGTTATGTTGATTATCAAAGTTATATCTACGTGTTGTTTATGATCTTGCATGCTCTCCGTTACTAGTAGATGCTCTGGCCAAGTAGATGCTTGTAACTCCAAGAGGGAGTATTTATGCTTGATAGTGGGTTCATGCCTGCATTGACACCTGGGACAGTGACAGAAAGTTCTAAGGTTGTGTTGTGCTGTTGCCACTAGGGATAAAACATTGATGCTATGTCTAAGGATGTAGTTGTTGATTACATTACGCACCATACTTAATGCAATTGTCTGTTGCTTTGCAACTTAATACTGGAGGGGGTTCGGATGATAACCTGAAGGTGGACTTTTTAGGCATAGATGCAGTTGGATGGCGGTCTATGTACTTTGTCGTAATGCCCAATTAAATCTCACTATACTCATCATGATATGTATGTGCATGGTCATGCCCTCTTTATTTGTCAATTGCCCAACTGTAATTTGTTCACCCAACATGCTGTTTGTCTTATGGGAGAGACACCTCTAGTGAACTGTGGACCCCGGTCCAATTCTCTTTCTTGAAATACAATCTACGCAATACTTGTTCTCAAGCTTCCTGCAAACAATCATCTTCCACACAATACGGTTAATACTTTGTTACAGCAAGCCGGTGAGATTGTCAACCTCACTGTTTCGTTGGGACAAAGTACTTTGGTTGTGTTGTGCAGGTTCCACGTTGGCGCCGGAATCCCTGGTGTTGCGCCGCACTACATCCCGCCGCCATCAACCTTCAACGTGCTTCTTGACTCCTACTGGTTCGATAAACCTTGGTTTCTTACTGAGGGAAACTTGCTGCTGTACGCATCACACCTTCCACTTGGGGTTCCCAATGAGCGTGTGCTTTACGCGTCATCAAGCTAAATTTCTGGCGCCGTTGCCGGGGAGATCAAGACACGCTGCAAGGGGAGTCTCCACTTCTCAATCTCTTTACTTTGTTTTTGTCTTGCTTAGTTTTATTTACTACTTTGTTTGCTGCATTAAATCAAAATACAAAAAAATTAGTTGCTAGTTTTACTTTATTTGCTATCTTGTTTGCTATATCAAAAACACAAAAAAATTAGTTACTTGCATTTACTTTATCTAGTTTGCTTTATTTACTGTTGCTAAAATGGCCAACCCTGAAAATACTAAGTTGTGTGACTTCACAACCACAAATAATAATGATTTCTTATGCACACCTATTGCTCCACCTGCCACTACAGCAGAATTCTTTGAAATTAAACCTGCTTTACTGAATCTTGTTATGCGAGAGCAATTTTCTGGTGTTAGTTCTGATGATGCTGCTGCCCATCTTAATAATTTTGTTGAACTATGTGAAATGCAAAAATATAAAGATGTAGATGGTGACATTATTAAATTAAAATTGTTCCCTTTCTCATTAAGAGGAAGAGCTAAAGATTGGTTGCTATCTCTGCCTAAGAATAGTATTGATTCATGGACTAAATGCAAGGATGCTTTTATTGGTAGATATTACCCCCCTGCTAAAATTATATCTTTGAGGAGTAGCATAATGAATTTTAAACAATTAGATACTGAACATGTTGCTCAAGCTTGGGAAAGAATGAAATCTCTGGTTAAAAATTGCCCAACCCATGGACTGACTACTTGGATGATCATCCAAACCTTCTATGCAGGACTAAATTTTTCTTCGCGGAATTTATTGGATTCAGCTGCTGGAGGTACCTTTATGTCCATCACTCTTGGTGAAGCAACAAAGCTTCTTGATAATATGATGATCAACTACTCTGAATGGCACACGGAAAGAGCTCCACAAGGTAAGAAGGTAAATTCTGTCGAAGAAACCTCTTCCTTGAGTGATAAGATTGATGCTATTATGTCTATGCTTGTGAATGATAGGACTAATATTGATACTAATAATGTTCCATTAGCTTCATTGGTTGCACAAGAAGAACATGTTGATGTAAACTTCATTAAAAATAATAATTTCAACAACAATGCTTACCGGAACAATTCTAGTAACAACTATAGGCCATATCCTTATAATAATGGCAACGGCTATGGTAATTCTTATGGGAATTCTTACAACAATAATAGGAGTTCACCCCCTGGACTTGAAGCCGTGCTTAAAGAATTTATTAGTACGCAAACTGCTTTTAACAAATCTGTTGAAGAAAAGCTTGGGAAAATTGATATACTTGCTTCTAAAGTCGATAGTCTTGCTGCTGATGTTGATCTTTTGAAATCAAAAGTTTTGCCTAATGAGAATCATCATAATAAAATTGTTACTACAGCAAATGCCATCCAAGTTAGAATTAATGAGAATATAAGATTAATGGCTGAACTGCGTGCTAGGTGGGATAGAGAAGAAAATGAAAAACTAGCTAAAGAGAAGAATGTAGCTAAAGTTTGGACTATTACCACCACTAGTAATGCTAATGCTACACATGTTGCTGCACCTCCTATTAATACTAATAAAAGAATTGGTGTTAGCAATGTTTCCACTTCTAATGCAAAGCGAGAAAGCGCACTGAAACTGCTAAAGCTGCTGAAACTCACTGTGATAAAGCTGCTGAATTTTTTTCCAACATTGGGGATGATGATCCCATTGCTTTAGATTATAATGGTTTGAATTTTGATGATTGCCACATCTCTGAAGTTATAAAGTTCTTGCAAAAACTTGCTAAAAGTCCTAATGCTAGTACTATAAATTTGGCTTTTACACATCATATTACAAATGCTCTCATAAAAGCTAGAGAAGAGAAACTAGAGCGCGAAGCCTCTATTCCTAAAAAGCTAGAGGATGGTTGGGAGCCCATCATTAAGATGAAGGTTAAAGATTTTGATTGTAATGCTTTATGTGATCTTGGTGCAAGTATTTCTGTTATGCCTAAGAAAATTTATAATATGCTTGACTTGCACCGCTGAAAAATTGTTATTTGGATGTTAATCTTGCTGATCATTCTACAAAGAAACCTTTGGGTAAAGTTGATAATGTTCGCATTACCATTAACATTAACCTTGTTCCCGTTGATTTTGTTGTCTTGGATATTGAATGCAATGCATCTTGTCCCATTATATTGGGAAGACCTTTTCTTCGAACTGTTGGTGCTATTATTGATATGAAGGAAGGTAATATAAAATATCAATTTCCTCTCAAGAAAGGTATGGAACACTTCCCTAGAAAGAGAATGAAGGTACCTTTTGATTCTATTATGAGAACAAATTATGATGTTGACACTTCGTCTCTTGATAATACTTGATACACACTTTCTGCGCCTAGCTGAAAGGCGTTAAAGAAAAGCGCTTATGGGAGACAACCCATGTTTTTACCTACAGTACTTTGTTTTTATTTTGTGTCTTGGAAGTTGTTTACTACTGTAGCAACCTCTCCTTATCTTAGTTTTGTGTTTTGTTGTGCCAAGTAAAGCCGTTGATAGAAAAGTAAGTACTAGATTTGGATTACTGCGCAGTTCCAGATTTCTTTGCTGTCACGAATCTGGGTCCACCTCCCTGTAGGTAACTCAGAAAATTAAGCAAATTTACGTGCATAATCCTCAGATATGTACGCAACTTTCATTCAATTTGAGCATTTTCATTTGAGCAAGTCTGGTGCCATTTTAAAATTCGTCAATACGAACTGTTCTGTTTTGACAGATTCTGCCTTTTATTTCGCATTGCCTCTTTTGCTATGTTGGATGAATTTCTTTGATCCACTAATGTCCAGTAGCTTTATGCAATGTCCAGAAGTGTTAAGAATGATTGTGTCACCTCTGAATATGTTAATTTTTATTGTGCACTAACCCTCTAATGAGTTGTTTCGAGTTTGGTGTGGAGGAAGTTTTCAAGGATCAAGAGAGGAGTATGATGCAACATGATCAAGGAGAGTGAAAGCTCTAAGCTTGGGGATGCCCCGGTGGTTCACCCCTGCATATATTAAGAAGACTCAAGCGTCTAAGCTTGGGGATGCCCAAGGCATCCCCTTCTTCATCGACAACATTATCAGGTTCCTCCCCTGAAACTATATTTTTATTCCATCACATCTTATGTGCTTTTTCTTGGAGCGTCGGTTTGTTTTTGTTTTTGTTTTGTTTGAATAAAATGGATCCTAGCATTCACTTTATGGGAGAGAGACACGCTCCGCTGTAGCATATGGACAAGTATGTCCTTGGTTTCTACTCATAGTATTCATGGCGAAGTTTCTTCTTCGTTAAATTGTTATATGGTTGGAATTGGAAAATGATACATGTAGTAATTGCTATTAATGTCTTGGGTAATGTGATACTTGGCAATTGTTGTGCTCATGATTAAGCTCTTGCATCATATGCTTTGCACCCATTAATGAAGAAATACATAGAGCATGCTAAAATTTGGTTTGCATATTTGGTTTCTCTAAGGTCTAGATAATTTCTAGTATTGAGTTTGAACAACAAGGAAGACGGTGTAGAGTCTTATAATATTTTCAATATGTCTTTTATGTGAGTTTTGCTGCACCAGTTCATCCTTGTGTTTGTTTCAAATAAGCCTTGCTATCCTAAACCTTGTATCGAGAGGGAATACTTCTCATGCATCCAAAATACTTGAGCCAACTACTATGCCATTTGTGTCCACCATACCTACCTACTACATGGTATTTTCCGCCATTCCAAAGTATATTGCTTGAGTGCTACCTTTAAAATTCCATCATTCACCTTTGCAATATATAGCTCATGGGACAAATGGCTTAAAAACTATTGTGGTATTGAATATGTAATTATGCACTTTATCTCTTATTAAGTTGCTTGTTGTGCGATAACCATGTTCACTGGGGACGCCATCAACTATTCATTGTTGAATTTCATGTGAGTTGCTATGCATGTCCGTCTTGTCTGAAGTAAGAGCGATCTACCACCCTATGGTTAAGCATGCATATTGTTAGAGAAGAACATTGGGCCGCTAACTAAAGCCATGATCCATGGTGGAAGTTTCAGTTTTGGACATATATCCTCAATCTCAAATGAGAAAATTATTAATTGTTGTTACATGCTTATGCATAAAAGAGGAGTCCATTATCTGTTGTCTATGTTGTCCCGGTATGGATGTCTAAGTTGAAGAATAATCAATAGCGAGAAATCCAATGCGAGCTTTCTCCTTAGACCTTTGTACAGGCGGCATAGAGGTACCCCTTTGTGACACTTGGTCAAAACATGTGAATTGTGATGATCCGGTAGTCCAAGCTAATTAGGACAAGGTGCGGGCACTATTAGTACACTATGCATGAGGCTTGCAACTTATAAGATATAATTTACATGATACATATGCTTTATTACTACCGTTGACAAAATTGTTTCATGTTTTCAAAATCAAAGCTCTAGCACAAATATAGCAATCGATGCTTTTCCTCTATGGAGGACAATTCTTTTACTTTCAATGTTGAGTCAGTTCACCTATTTCTCTCCACCTCAAGAAGCAAACACTTGTGTGAACTGTGCATTGATTCCTACATACTTGCTTATTGCACTTATTATATTACTCTATGTTGACAATATCCATGAGATATACATGTTACAAGTTGAAAGCAACCGCTGAAACTTAATCTTCTTTTGTGTTGCTTCAATGCCTTTACTTTGAATTATTGCTTTATGAGTTAACTCTTATGCAAGACTTATTGATGCTTGTCTTGAAGTGCTATTCATGAAAAGTCTTTGCTTTATGATTCACTTGTTTATTCATGTCATATACATTGTTTTGATCGCTGCATTCACTACATATGCTTTACAAATAGTATGATCAAGATTATGATGGCATGTCACTCCAGAAATTATCTGTGTTATCGTTTTACCTGCTCGGGACGAGCAGAACTAAGCTTGGGGATGCTGATACGTCTCCAACGTATCGATAATTTCTTATGATCCATGCCACATTATTGATGTTATCTACATGTTTTATGCACACTTTATGTCATATTCGTGCATTTTCTGGAACTAACCTATTAACAAGATGCCGAAGTGCCGATTCTTTGTTTCTGCTGTTTTTGGTTTCAGAAATCCTAGTAAGGAAATATTCTTGGAATTGGACGAAATCAACGCCCAGGGGCCTATTTTGCCACGAAGCTTCCAGAAGTCCGAAGACGAAACGAAGTGGGGCCACGGGGTGGCCAAACCCTAGGGCGGCGCGGCCCCCCCCTGGCCGCGCCGGCCTATGGTCTGGGCCCCTCGCGCCGCCTCTTGACCTACCCTTCCGCCTACTTAAAGCCTCCGTGACGAAACCCCCAGTACCGAGAGCCACAAATACGGAAAACCTTCCAGAGACGCCGCCAACGCCGATCCCATCTCGGGGGATCCAGGAGATCACCTCCGGCACCCTGCCGGAGAGGGGAATCATCACCCGGAGGACTCTACACCGCCATGGTCGCCTCCGGTGTGATGTGTGAGTAGTCTACCCCTGGACTATGGGTCCATAGCAGTAGCCAGATGGTTGTCTTCTCCCCATTGTGCTATCATTGTCGGATCTTGTGAGCTGCCTAACATGATCAAGATCATCTATCTGTAATTCTATATGTTGCGTTTGTTGGGATCCGATGAATAGAGAATACTTGTTATGTTGATTATCAAAGTTATATCTATGTGTTGTTTATGATCTTGCATGCTCTCCGTTACTAGTAGATGCTCTAGCCAAGTAGATGCTTGTAACTCCAAGAGGGAGTATTTATGCTCGATAGTGGGTTCATGCCTGCATTGACACAGGACAAGTGATGAGAAAGTTGTAAGGTTGTGTTGTGCTGTTGCCACTAGGGATAAAACATTGATGCTATGTCTAAGGATGTAGTTGTTGATTACATTACGCACCATACTTAATGCAATTGTCTGTTGCTTTGCAACTTAATACTGGAGGGGGTTCGGATGATAACCTGAAGGTGGACTTTTTAGGCATAGATGCAGTTGGATGGCGGTCTATGTACTTTGTCGTAATGCCCAATTAAATCTCACTATACTCATCATGATATGTATGTGCATGGTCATGCCCTCTTTATTTGTCAATTGCCCAACTGTAATTTGTTCACCCAACATGCTGTTTGTCTTATGGGAGAGACACCTCTAGTGAACTGTGGACCCCGGTCCAATTCTCTTTACTGAAATACAATCTACTGCAATACTTGTTCTACTGTTTCCTGCAAACAATCATCGTCCACACAATATGGTTAATCCTTTGTTACAGCAAGCCGGTGAGATTGACAACCTCACTGTTTCGTTGGGACAAAGTACTTTGGTTGTGTTGTGCAGGTTCCACGTTGGCGCCGGAATCCCTGGTGTTGCGCCGCACTACATCCCGCCGCCATCAACCTTCAACGTGCTTCTTGACTCCTACTGGTTCGATAAACATTGGTTTCTTACTGAGGGAAACTTGCTGCTGTACGCATCACACCTTCCACTTGGGGTTCCCAACGAGCGTGTGCTTTACGCGTCATCAGGAATCTACTGGATATTAAGGTACTCCTTTTAATAGAGTACCGGAGCAAAGCATTAGCACTCCGTGAAAACATGTGATCCTCATATCTAAGCCTTTCCCTCCAGTTGTCCCAATTTCTGTCACTTTGGGGCCTTTGGTTCCGGACATAGACATGTGCATACAACTTGTAGATACAATCTAAGCAATAAGTATAAAGCTTAAATCTAAGATCATGCCACTCGGGCCCTAGTGACAAGCATTAAACACAACAAGATTGCAGCAACGATAACTTCACAACTTTATAGATAGACTAATCATAATGTAACAATCCATCGGATCCCAACAAACACAACACCTATTACATCATATGAATCTCAATCATGTAAGGCAGCTCATGAGATCATTGTATTGAAGTACATGGGGGAGAGAATACCAACTAGCTACAGCTAGAACCCGTAGTCCATGGGGGAACTACTCACGGAGCATGATGGAGGCGATGGCGTTGATGGAGATGGCTTCCGGGGGCACTTCCCCGTCCCGGCAGGGTGCCGGAACAGAGACTTCTGTCCCCCGAAACGGAGTTTCGCGATGGCGGCGGCGCCCCTGGAGTCTTTCTGGAGTTTCGTCAATCGGTATCGCGTTTTTAGGTCGAAAGGGATTATATAGGCGAAGAGGTGGCGCAGGAGGGGCAACAGGGTGCCCTCCCCATAGGCCGGCGCGGCCAGGGGCTGGCCCGCGCGGCCCTATGGTGTGGGGGCCCCAGGCCTCCCCTCTGACTCCCCTTCGGTGTCCTGGTCCGTCTCGGTGAATTATGATGTTTGGTCTTCGTTTCGTCGAATTCCGAGAATATTGCCCGAACAGCCTTTCTGGAACCAAAAACAGCAGAAAACAGGAACTGGCACTGTGGCATCTTGTTAATAGGTTAGTTCCGGAAAACTTATAAAATCATCATAAAGTGCAAGCAAAACATGTAAGTATTGTCATAAAACAAGCATGGAACATCAGAAATTATAGGTACGTTGGAGACGTATCAACATCCCCAAGCTTAGTTCCTGCTCGCCCTCGAGTAGGTAAACGATAAAAAGAGTAATTTCTGTAGTGACATGCTACTTACATAATCTTGATCATCCTATTATAAAGCATATGAGATGAATGAAGTGACTCAAGGCAATGATCTATAGTTGCTAACAAATAGATAACATATAGCAAAACTTTTCATGAATAGTACTTTCAAGACAAGCATCAAAAGTCTTGCATAAGAGTTAACTCATAAAGCAATAAATTCAAAGTAAAGGCATTGAAGCAACACATAGGAAGATTTAAGTTTCAGCAGTTGCTTTCAACTTTCAACATACATATCTCATGGATAATTGTCAACACAAAGTAATATGATGAATGCAAATATGCAAGTATGTAAGAATCAATGTACAGTTAACACAAGTGTTTGCTTCTAAGATGGAAAGAAGTAGGTAAACTGACTCAACATAAAATAAAAGAATGGCCCTTCGCAGAGGGAAGCAGGGATAAAATCATGTGCTAGAGCTTTTTAAGTTTTGAAATCATATAGAGAGCATAAAAGTAAAGTTTTGAGAGGTGTTTGTTGTTGTCAACGAATGATAGTGGGCACTCTAACTACCTCATCAACCAAACTTTCAAGAGCGGCTCCCATGAAGGACGTTATCTCTACCAGCAAGGTAGATCATCCCTCTTCTCTTTTGTTTACACATGTATTTTAGTTTTATTTATGGTTGACACTCCTCCCAACCTTTTGCTTACACAAGCCATGGCTAACTGAATCCTCGGGTGCCTTCCAACATTCACATACCATGAAGGAGTGTCTATTTGCAAAATTAAGTTGCTTACTAATGAATCAGAGCAAAACATGTGAAGAGAATTATTAATGAAAGTTGATTAATTGGGGGCTGGGAACCCCGCCCCAGCTCTTTTTGCAAAATTATTGGATAAGCGGATGAAGCCACTAGTCCATTGTGAAAGTCTGTCCAAAGTAAATGACAAGATTGAAAGATAAAACACCACATACTTCCTCATGAGCTATAAAACATTGACACAAATAAGAGATAATAGCTTTTGAATTGTTTAAAGGTAGCACATGAAATATTTGCTTGGAATGGCAGGAAATACCACATAGTAGGTAGATATGGTGGACACACATGGCATAGGTTTTGGCTCAAGGTTTTGGATGCACGAGAAGCATTTCCTCTCAGTACAAGGCTTTGGCTAGCAAGGTTGTTTGAAGCAAACACAAGTATGAACTGGTACAGCAAAACTTACATAAAAACATATTGCAAGCATTATAAGAATCTACATTGTCTTCCTTGTTGCTCAAACACTTCTACTAGAAAATATCTAGACCTTAGAGAGACCAATCATGCAAACCAATTTCAACAAGCTCTACGGTAGTTCTCCACTAATAGGTTTAAACTACATGATGCAAGAGCTTAATCATGATCTAATTGAGAGCTCAAAACAATTTCCAAGTATCAAATTATTCAAGACATTATGAAGCACTTTCTGTTTCCAACCAAATATCGATAAATGTAGCAGTTTTCAACTCCGCCATGAACATTAAAATAAAGCTAAGAACACAGTGTTCATATAAAAAAGCGGAGCGTGTCTCTCTCCCACACAAGGATTGCTAGGATCCGAATTTATTCAAACACAAACAAAATAAAAATAAACAAATAGACGCTCCAAGTAAAGCACATATGATGTGACCGAATAAAAATATAGTTTCAATAGAAGAAACCTGATAAGTTGATGAAGAAGGGGATGCCTTGGGCATCCCCAAGCTTAGACGCTTGAGTCTTCTTGAAATATGCAGGGATGAACCACGGGGGCATCCCCAAGCTTAGAATTTTCACTCTTCTTGATCATATATCATCCTCCTCTCTTGACCGTTGAAAACTTCCTTCACACCAAACTTCTCATAAACTTCATTAGAGGGGTTAGTACTAAAAAAAACTTTAATCCACCTTGGCCCTGTAGTGTCACATTGCAAGTACTCAATAAAACATTAGCTACAGCTCTCCACGTCTAGAAAGCCTCACTTAAAGTCCACAAGAGACAATGCAAAAAACAGAGACAGAATCTGTCAAAACAGAACAGCCAGTAAAGACGAATTTTAAACAGGTACTTCCGTTGCTCAAATCAGAACACTCAAAACTAATGAAAGTTGCGTACATATCTGAGGAACACGCACGTAAATTGGCATATTTTTCTGAGTTACCTACAGAGAAAACAGCCCAGATTTGTGACAGATAGAAATCTGTTTCTGCGCAGAAATCCAAATCTAGTATCAACCTTCGATTAGAGACTTCACTTGGCACAACAATGCAATAAAATAAAGATAAGGTGAGGTTGCTACAGTAGTAACAACTTCCAAGACACAACAAAACAGTAGCAAAATAAATACATGGGTTATCTCCCAAGAAGTGCTTTCTTTATAGCCATTAAGATGGGCTCAACAGTTTTAATGATGCACTCGCAAGAAATAAGAGTTGAAGCAAAATAGAGCATCAAAAAGCAAGTTCAAATCACATTTAAGTCTAACCCACTTCCTATGCATAGAAATCTTGTACACAAATAAATTCATGAAGAACAAAGTGACCAGCATAAGAAGATAAAACAAGAGTAACTTCAAAAGTTTCAGCATATAGAGAGGTGTTTTAGTACCATGCAAATTTCTACAACCACATTTTCCTCTCTCATAATAATTTTCAGTAGCTTCATGGATAAACTCAACAATATAACTATCACATAAAGCATGCTTTTCATGATCCATAAACATATAATTCTTATCAAGCTCAAAAATAGCGGGATTAAAACTTTCAGACCCACTTTTATCAATAATATAACAAGATGATTGATCAATCTCAAGAGATATGGGACTCATAGATAAAGTCAAAACTTCTCCAATCCCATTTTCATTAGTAGTACAATTAATATTATCAAGTAACATAGGACCATCATCTAGAGATTTATCATAAAGATTTGCTAAGCAAAACTCTTTAGTACCATGCATTTCGACATCAGGCTCAAACAAAGCATTATCATAAGATTTATCAAAGTAGCATGGATTATCATAAATAACAGTAGCATAATTATTCTCACAAGTTTTACTCATAGGGAATATTTCAAGAGAATCCACAGGAACATAACATTCAACCTCCTTTGGTAAGCATGGAGGACAATCAAATAGTGTAAGAGATAAAGAGTTACTCTCATTAGAAGGTTGGCATGGGTAGCTAATCCATTCTTCCTCCTTTTGTTCATCACTCTCCTCTTCTTTTTCATCCAATGAGCTTTCAGGTTCATCAATTTCTTCTTCCACAGGTCCCTGCAAATTGTGAGTGCATTCTTGTGCATTAATGATTCTCTCTTTATAATCAATGATATAAGGATTATCAGTGTAACTTTCATTGCAAAAATTAAGGATAGAAGAGACATAATCTTTAAGGTCCTTACAAACAACACAAGTTTCATAATTTTTAACCATGAAGGATTCTATCTCAGAGGCTCCCATAAATATGACAAATTGTTCTACCTCTTCAAACCCAAAATCAATATAGCTATTCCGATTATAGTTCTTAATTAAAAATTCCTCACTAAAGCCACATTGAAATTTAAGATGTTTAGTGTCCTGTTGAGAGCAACAGTTTATATCATGGCGTTTAAGCAAGATTTTAGCAATTGTATTCAATTTTTCTATCACAGCATTCATCACTTTTCCCGCTCTTGATTCTCTATAATTATTATATAATTCAATAAGCTCCAAGTAGGTTGTAGGTTCTCCCATAGCAACAGTTTTTAATTTTTCGGTTTTTCAAATTTTTATGGATTTTCGGGTATATAGGGAAAATAAAACAAAACAAAAAGAAATTAGACAAAAGTAAACTAGGCAAAATAATACTAGACAGAAATAAACTAAGCAAAAATAAACTAGACAGAAGTAAACTAAGTAAAACAAAATAAAATAAAACAGAGAGAGAGGTAGAGTGTACTCCCCAGGTGAACTTATGAGTAGAGCTATGCCTCCCCGGCAACGGCGCCAGAAAACAGTCTTGATGACCCACAAGTATAGGGGATCGCGACAGTCTTCAGGGAAGTAAAACCCAAATTTATTGATTCGACACAAGGGGAGGTAAAGAATACTTATAAGCCTTAACAACTGAGTTGTCAATTCAGCTGCACCTAGAAAAGCACTAGTAACAGGGGTGATGTGAAAGCAGCAGTAATATGAGAGCAGTAGTAACAGTAACACAGCAGCAGTAATAGTAACACAGAGGCAATGGCACCAGAAAATAGTTGATACTACTTCCAATGTCATGTAGAATGAGTATATGATGATGAGAGATGGACCGGGGTTCCCAGCTATCTACACTAGTGGTAACTCTCCAATAACAAGTGTTGGGTGAACAAATTACAGTTGGGCAATTGATAGGATTGAAATAGCATTAAGACAGAACATCAAGATTATTAATCATGTAGGCATGTTTTCCATATATAGTCATACGTGCTCGCAATGAGAAACTTGTACAACATCTTTTGTCCTACCGTAGGTGGCAAGCCGGGCCTCTAGGGAATCTACTGGATATTAAGGTACTCCTTTTAATAGAGTACCGGAGCAAAGCATTAACACTCCGTGAAAACATGTGATCCTCATATCTAAGCCTTTCCCTCCAGTTGTCCCAATTTCTGTCACTTTGGGGCCTTTGGTTCCGGACATAGACATGTGCATACAACTTGTAGATACAATCTAAGCAATAAGTATAAAGCTTAAATCTAAGATCATGCCACTCGGGCCCTAGTGACAAGCATTAAACACAACAAGATTGCAGCAACGATAACTTCACAACTTTATAGATAGACTAATCATAATGTAACAATCCATCGGATCCCAACAAACACAACACCGATTACATCAGATGAATCTCAATCATGTAAGGCAGCTCATGAGATCATTGTATTGAAGTACATGGGGGAGAGAATACCATCTAGCTACAGCTAGAACCCGTAGTCCATGGGGGAACTACTCACGGAGCATGATGGAGGCGATGGCGTTGATGGAGATGGCTTCCGGGGGCACTTCCCCGTCCCAGCAGGGTGCCGGAACAGAGACTTCTGTCCCCCAAAACGGAGTTTCGCGATGGCGGCGGCGCCCCTGGAGTCTTTCTGGAGTTTCGTCAATCGGTATCGCGTTTTTAGGTCGAAAGGGATTATATAGGCGAAGAGGCGGCGCAGGAGGGGCAACAGGGTGCCCTCCCCATAGGCCGGCGCGGCCAGGGGCTGGCCCACGCGGCCCTATGGTGTGGGGGCCCCAGGCCTCCCCTCTGACTCCCCTTCGGTGTCCTGGTCCGTCTCGGTGAATTATGATGTTTGGTCTTCGTTTCGTCGAATTCCGAGAATATTGCCCGAACAGCCTTTCTGGAATCAAAAACAGCAGAAAACAGGAACTGGCACTGTGGCATCTTGTTAATAGGTTAGTTTCGGAAAAAGCATAAAATCATCATAAAGTGCAAGCAAAACATGTAAGTATTTTCATAAAACAAGCATGGAACATCAGAAATTATAGGTACGTTGGAGACGTATCACACGCCCATCGCATGCATGCGGAGGGTTTCTCCCTCCGCGCAACGTGAGACGCCGGCGGAGCCCTGGCAACTTCCGGTGGCTACTGTTCTCACCTCCGGTCGCAGAAAACGGCGGGGCCGGGTGCGTTGGACGCGGAGGAGACTGCTCTTCCGAACAGAGGTGGTGGCGATGAAAACAGCAGCAGGCCGGGGAGGTTGACGTCGACGGCGCCGAACGTGTTGTTCGTCACGGCGGCGTCTACCGGCGTTCCGTGGGCTCGAGGACGCCGGGCACGATGCGCAGGATGGTGCAGCAGTAGATGGCGGCACTCCTCGACAGGGAGAGGTGCGCATGTAGGCTGCTAGACGACGGGGAGGTCGCGGACGAGCTCCGTGGTTGGGGACGGACTCGACGCCAGCAAGTGGATGACGGCGTCGCTCTCACGGCTCCTGCTCAGGGAAAACGGAGGCGGGTTCAGGACTGGCAGGGTGAGAGAGAAAAAGAGAGAAGCGGGATCATCAGAGAGGAGAGACGGGAGGTGGCGATGGCAGCGACGCGCGTGGCGACGCATCCATTGACGATCTCGGCCCGGTCTGGTTCTTCTGGCGAGATAGAAACAAAGCAGAGCCTCGCCTTCGGCGTTTTCTTTTTGTGAGGTTCAGAGAAGGATGTGAGGGAGTGGTGCGGTGTTTCTGTGGCGGAGAGGGAGCGCCGAGCTTTATACGCGGCGACGCCGGCTCACGGTGGACTGAGCGCGTGCATGAGGAGATGGGGAGGGAGGCGGCCTCGGACTGGCGGAGAGGGGCGGTGGAGCTTGTCTCTGAGCCGCGGGGCTGGTACTTGGAGCGACGCGCGTGTCGCGGTGCAGCGAGAGGGTCACGAGAAGGAGGGGTCACTTCTGCCCGCGTGATGCTCGATGAAATGACGGGACTTGGCGTCGGCGTTGGCGTTCACGGGGTGGGTTGAGGTTGTCGCTGCGTGCGTCTCCGAGGTGGTTGCGTGCGGTGGCGAGTGTAGATGACGGGCGGGAGCGACCAGTGCGAGGTGGTGAGGGAGCCGACGTGGCCATGGCCACGGCGACGTGCACGGTCACCACAGGGTGGCCTGCGCGGGCCAGGGTGGGTGAGCGGGTGAGGTGGCGCCTGGTGAGGTGAGAAAGAGGGGGAGGCGTCGACAGATGATCTGGGGAGGTGCTGTCCATCAGCAGAGAGAAGGAGAGGCCTTGCAGATTTTTACCCGCAAGGTTCCAAGAAATGGAGGGGACGTGAGGGAGGCTAGGAAGAATAGGGAGAGAGCAGGTGGGGTGCTGCAGGCATGCATACTTCTGAGTCTTGTTTGCATATGGTTGGCATTGGTTACATGTGAGGCATGACTTCCACTCAACCCACGGCCATCCCTTCTCCCTACTCCCTCTCACTCACCAAATGGGGAAAGTGATCATGCATGAGCACATGGGTGTGTGGGTGGAGTGAGTGAGTGGAGAGAGTGAGATGGTTAGGCTGAAAAGGAAAAGGAGAGAAAAAGAGGGAGGGATCGGCTCACACATGCACATGTCGAGACATGGCCGGCTCTTCTCTTTGCCAAGCAAGAGGGGACAAGAGGAAGTGGCCAAAAGGGATTAAGCATATCGACCAGGGAGAGAGAGGAGTCAATGCCTGTCCAAAGTTGGAGCAAGATGAGAGAGAGATGGAGGGAGTATTGGGTCACATGCAACCAGGCAATTGCATGGCCGGCTCTCATGCAAGCCAATATAAGCCAAGGTTTAGTCAAAAGGACAATGTATAAGGGCTAGATGATGGGGAGGATAAGGACAAGTCACAAGTTTTGATTTGAGAAAAGTCTACAAGCTCGTCAAGTAATAAAGATGGAAATGGGCATTGATGCCAATGATGATCAAATGACCATCTAAGTAGATCATGGGTAGGAGGTTGATATGTTGATGAGAGAGAGATCAAGGGGGGTACATTTATTGTCCAAGTGTCACCATTTAAATTTAAAGTCATTTGGTAAACATTTGGATAACTTCCTGTGGCTATGGAAATTTTGAAATGAGATTTATTTGAAAAGCATTTTTAAAATATTGAGAGTATCTAGGTAATACAATAATTACAAAATGCTCTACTTGCATTACAAGACAAGGTAGGTTTTCTCAATTTTTAAAATAAGCAAGAGATGGTAGAAGTACCATAACATGCATTAAAATAGTTTTTTAATATATATATATATATTAAAAAGGAAGAGACATAAGTTCTAAAACCATGTCTTAATGCTTAAAACAAAATGAAGAAGGAAGTATTTTTAGAGAAAACTCTTTTTAGAGTGGAAATGAGATGGTGTAAAATACCACACACATTCCCTATTTTATTTGAGAAATAAAATTGAAAAGATTTTATAAGACCAGAAATAGTTTCATGGTCAGGGTAGAGAGGAAGTAAATAGGGTGTTGGGAATTTTGGGGAAGGAATATGAATAACATGATTTGTGAATTAATAACTTCCGGAAAGTAATTTCTCAAGGGTGGATGATTACTACATAATGTAGCCATCATCTCCACTCTTGGTTTTGTGAAGATTAAACTTGAGTGAAAGAAAAACAAGAGGTAAAGGTGGAGAAAGGGATCTAGAGGTAAAACAGTGAATAGGGTATAAGATCAAGTGGAAAATATGGATTGCAAAGATAATATGGGGCATGCAAGACGTGGGAGTTGTAGAGGGAGTTGTATAGGTGAGATCCATGCCTGGAGTTCACCTATAACAATTGTGGGTGCTTAGAGATCAACTGTCAAAGTTTGAATCTTTTAAGCCTACCAAAAATAGAATTTTCATTTGGCCTCAAAACCATCAAGGATAAGTGGGTATATGAGTGAAATGGTTCAAAGCAAACGTATGGTTGGGAAGTGCTCAAGACAAGGCAGGTCTTGGACCAAGTGCATTGCCTTAGATGGCAAGGGGCAGCTTAGTCTAGGGGATTCAAAATGGAACCTGGTAACAGTTTTAGGACTTAGCCAATTTTCCGAGGTCTTAGGTTTTTTGACTAGGATATAAGGGAAGAATACATTAAGGGGTAGATGATCCCAAGTTTTGAATCAAGGATGGTTTGAGCTAGATTATAACACAAAGATGAATTTTAAGTAGGCACACTCATGTTGCCATAAGTGGAGAGGTTTGATTATTCCCTGAAGTAGCTCAAGAGAAAAAATTCTAAACAGGCAGAGCAATACAATTCATCTTGATAAATGGGTCAAGTCAATTCATCGTAGCAAACAGATCAAGGTAAATCATCTTACTAAACCATTTAGAAAAAGTTTTTGTTCCCCCTGATTTTTGCACTCTGGACACTTAACAAGGTTACAAAAGTTGGGGTGTTACATACATGAAATTAATTTTTCCATGAAGCAAAGTTAACACATCTATCAATTGGTACATTTTGGAGTGACTAAGAAGGATCCAGGCTTACTTATTCATTTTCACGTGTTAAACTTGTTTAAATCTTGCTCAAACCTAGGATTTGACCAAGATTCAAATGGGCATGAAAATGAAAAAATGAAAAAATGAAATACCAATGCACATAGTCTTCTTATGTCATATAGTAAGCATTCAAGATGATAAACAAGGTCTAGACATATTCAAACCAGGCAAATCATGTATCTACTCCCTAATGACCCTAAACTCCGTCTTATGAAGTAAGACATGAAGATTTCCAAAACCTCCCAAAAGCTTCATTTTATAGTGACTAAGAAGGATCGAGGCTTACCTTTTCATTTTTATGTTTTAAACTTGTTTAAATCTTGGTCAAACCTAGCTAGTATTTGACCAAGATTCTAATGGGCATAAAATTCAAAAAAATCAGAAAAATGAAAAACCAAAGCACATAGCCTTCTTATGTCATAAAGTAAGAATTCAAGTTGATAAACAAGGTCTAGACATATTCAAACTAGACAAATCATGTATCTACCCCTAACATTAAACTCTGTCTTATGAAGTCAATCATGAAGAGAAGTGGTTTTGGGTTTCAAACATGGAAATTTCAAGAACCTCCCAAAAGATTCATTTTAGAGTGACTAAGAAGGATCCATGGTTACCTTTTCATTTTCATATTTTAAACTTGTTTAAATCTTTGTCAAACCTAGGATTTGACCAAAATTCAAATTAATGGGCATAAAAATTCAGGAAAAAACCAAAAGAATGATAAACCAAAGCACATAGCATTCTTTATGTCATATAGTAAGGCATTAAAGTTGATAAACAAGGTCTAGACACATTCAAACCAGAAAATCATGTATATATCTGCCCCTAACCTTAAACTCTGTCTTAATTATGAAGTCAATCATGAAGAGAAGTGGTTTTGGGTTTCAAACATGAAAATTTCAAGAACATCCCAAAAGCTGCTTCATTTTAGAGTGACTAAGAAGGATCCAGGCTTACCTTTTCGTTTTCATATTTTATACTTGTTTAAATCCTGGTCAAACCTAGGATTTGACCAAGATTCAAATGGGCATAAAATTCAAAAAAATTAGAAGAATGAAAAACAAAAGCACATAGTCTTCTTATGTCATATACATAGTAAGCATTCAAGTTGATAAACAAGGTTTAGACATGTGTTCAAACCAGACAAATCATGTATCTACCCCCTAACCATAAACTCGGTCGATCTTATGAAGTCTAGCATGAAGAGAAGTCGTATTGGTTTCAAACATGGAAATTTCAAGAACCTCCCAAAAGCTTCATTTTAGAGTGACTAAAAAAGATCCAGGCTTGCCTTTTCATTTTCATGTTTTAAAATTGTTTAAATCTTGGTCAAACCTAGCTAGTATTTGACCAAGATTCAAATGGGCATAAAATTAAAAAAAACAGAAAAATGAAAAACCAAAGCACATAGACTTCTTATGTCATATATATATAGTAAGCCTTCAAGTTGATGAACAAGGTCTAGACATATTCAAAACAGAAAAATCATGTATCTACCCCCTAACCCTTAACTATGTCTTATGAAGTCAAGCATGACGAGAAGTGGTTTTGGTTTCAAACGTGGAAATTTCAAAAACTTCCCAAAAGCTTAATTTTAGAGTGAGTAAGAAGGATCCAAGCTTACCTTTTCATTTTCAGGATTTATGCTTGTTTAAATCTTGGTCAAACATAGGATTTGACCAACACACATATAGTGTTCTTATGTCATATAGTAAGCATTCAAGTTGATAAACAAGCATGCATGTCTAGACATATTCAAACCCGACAAATCATGTATCTATCCCAACTCCTAAACTCTGTCTTATGAAGTCAACCATGAAGAGAAGTGGTTTTGGGTTTCAAACATTGAGATTTCAAGAACCCCCCAAAAGCTTCATTTAAGAATGACTAAGAAGGATCCAGGCTTACATTTTCATTTTATGTTTTAAACTTGTTTAAATCTTGGTCAAACCTAGGATTTGACCAAGATTCAAATGGGCATAAACATTCAGAAAAAACAAAAAACAAAAACCAACGCAATATAGTCTTCTTATGTCATACAGTAAGCATTCAAGTTGATGAACAAGGTCTAGACATATTCAAAACAGAAAAAGCATGTATCTACCCCCTAACTCCAACCCCTAACCCTTAACTTTGTCTTATGAAGTGAGGCATGAAGATAAGTGGTTTTGGGTTTCAAACATGGAAATTTGAAAAACATCCCAAAAGCTTAATTTTAGAGTGACTAAGAAGGATCCAAGCTTACCTTTTCATTTTCATGTTTATGCTTGTTTAAATCTTGGTCAAACATATGATTTGACCAAGATTCAAATGGGCATTGATGCGTGTAGTTGACACGTCCGTTGGGAACCCCAAGAGGAAGGTGTGATGCGCACAGTAGCAAGTTTCCCTCAGTAAGAAACCAAGGTTTAATCGAACCAGTAGGAGTCAAGAAGCACGTTGAAGGTTGATGGCGGAGGAGTGTAGTGCGGCGCAACACCAGGGATTCCGGTGCCAACGTGGAACCTGCACAACACAACCAAAGTACTTTGCCCCAACGTAACAGTGAGGTTGCCAATCTCACCGGCTTGCTGTGAACAAAGGATTAACCGTATTGTGTGGAAGATGATTGTTTGCGAAGAACAGTAAAGAACAAGTATTGCAGTAGATTGTATTTCAGATGTAAAGAATAGACCGGGGTCCAGAGTTCACTAACGGTGTCTCTCCCATAAGATAAATAGCATGTTGGGTGAACAAATTACAGTTGGGCAATTGACAAATAAAGAAGGCATAACAATGCACATACAAATATCATGATGAGTACTATGAGATTTAATCAGGGCATTACGACAAAGTACATAGACCGCCATCCAGCATGCATCTATGCCTAAAAAGTCCACTTTCAGGTTATCATCTGAACCCCTTCCGGTATTAAGTTGCAAGCAACAGACAATTGCATTAAGTATGGTGCGTAATGTAATCAACACAAATATCCTTAGACAAATCATCGATGTTTTATCCCTAGTGGCAACAGCACATCCACAACCTTAGAACTTTCTGTCACTGTCCCAGATTTAATGGAGGCATGAACCCACTATCGAGCATAAATACTCCCTCTTGGAGTCACAAGTATCAACTTGGCCAGAGCCTCTACTAGCAACGGAGAACATGCAAGAACATAAACAACTCATATATGATAGATTGATAATCAACTTGACATAGTATTCAATATCCATCGGATCCCAACAAACACAACATGTAGGATTACAAAGAAACGATCTTGATCATGATAGGCAGCTCACAAGATCGAGCATGATAGCACAATTAGGAGAAGACGACCATCTAGCTACTGCTATGGACCCATGGTCCAGGGGTGAACTACTCACACATCAATCCGGAGGCGATCATGGCGATGAAGAGTCCTCCGGGAGATGATTCCCCTCTCCGGCAGGGTGCCGGAGGCGATCTCCTGAATCCCCCGAGATGGGATTGGCGGCGGCGGCATCTCTGTAAGGTTTTCCGTATCGTGCCGGAGGCCGCTAACTAAAGTGACATGCTATCATAATCTTGATCATACTATTGTAAAGCACATGAGATGAATGCAGCGATTCGAAGCAATGATGAAGATAATGAGTAAACAAATGAATCATATAGCAAAGACTTTTCATGAATAATACTTTCAAGACAAGCATCAATAAGACTTGCATAACAGTTAACTCATAACCAATAAGTTCTTAGTAGAAAGCTTTGAAACAACACAAAGGAAGATATAAGTTTTTCAACTTCAACATATTTATCTCATGGATAATTGTCAACACAAAGTAATATAACAAGTGCAATAGGTAAACATGTAAGAATCAATGCACACAGTTTACACAAGTGTTTGCTTCTAAGATAGAAAGAATAGGCAAACTGACTCAACAATAAAGTAGAAGAAAGGCCCTTCGCAGAGGGAAGCATGGATTACTATTTTTGTGCTAGAGCTTTTCATTTTGAAAACAAGAAACAATTTTGTCAACGGTAGTAATAAAGCATATGAGTTATGTATAAGACATCTTGTAAGTTGCAAGCCTCATGCATAGTATATTAATAGTGCTCGCACCTTGTCCTAATTAGCTTGGGTTAACACGGATTATCATTGCATAACATATGTTTCAACCAAGTGTCACAAAGGGGTACCTCTATGCCGCCTGTACAAGGGTCTAAGGAGAAGGTTCGCATTGGATTTCTCGCTTTTGATCATTCTCAACTTAGACACCCATACCGGGACAACATAGACAACATGTAATGGACTCCTCTTTTAATGCTTAAGCATTCAACAACAGTTAATATTCTCATAAGAGATTGAGGTTTTATGTCCAAACTAAAACTTCCACCATGATTCATGGCTTTAGTTAGCGGCCCAATGTTCTTCTCTAACAGTATGCATACTCAAACCATTTGATTGTGAAAACCGCCCTTACTTCAGACAAGACGAACATGCATAGCAACTCACATGATATCCAACAAAGGTAAAAAGTTGATGGCGTCCCCAGAAACATGGTTACCGCTCAACAAGCAACTTGCTAAGAAATAAGACACATAAGTACATATTCTTCACCACGATTGTTTTTAAGCTATTTTGTCCCATGAGCTATATATTGTAAAGGCAAAGAATGGAATTTTAAAGGTAGCACTCACGTAATGTACTTTGGAATGGCGGAGAAATACCATGTGGTAGGTAGGTATGGTGGACACAAATGGCATGGTTATTGGCTCAAGGATTTGGATGCACGAGAAGAATTCCTCTCAATACAAGGCTAGGCTAGCAAGGTTGTTTGAAGCAAACTCAAGTATAAAATGGTGCAGCAAGACTCACATATAAACATATTGTAAGCATTATAAGACTTTACATCGTCTCCTTGTTGTTCAAACACCTCAACCAGAAAATATCTAGACTTAGAGAGAACAATCATGCAAACCAAATTTTAACATGCTCTATGTATTTATTCATTAATGGGTACAAGGTACATGATGCAAGAGCTTAAACAAGATCTATATGAGCACAACAATTTCCAAGTATCACATTATTCAAGACATTATACCATTTACCACATGCGGCACTTTTCGTTTCCAACCATATATCAATGAATGAGGTAGTTCAACTTTCGCAATGAACATTAAAGATAAAGCTAAGAACACATGTGTTCATACAAAACAGCGGAGCGTGTCTCTCTCCCAAACAAAGAATGCTAGGATCCGATCTTATTCAAACAAAACAAAAATAAAAACAAACAGACGCTCCAAGCAAAGCACATAAGATGTGACTGAATAAAAATATAGTTTCATTAGAGGACCCTGATAATGTTGTCGATGAAGAAGGGGATGCCTTGGGCATCCCCAAGCTTAGACGCTTGGGTCTTCTTAAAATATGCAGGGATGAACCACGGGGGCATCCCCAAGCTTTGACTTTTCACTCTTCTTAATCATATTGTATCATCCTCCTCTCTTGACCCTTGAAAACTTCCTCCACACCAAACTCGAAACAACTCATTAGAGGGTTAGTGCACAATAAAAATTTACATGTTCAGAGGTGACATAATCATTCTTAACACTTCTGGACATTGCACAAAGCTACTGGACATTAATGGAACAAAGAAATTCATCCAACATAGCAAAAGAGGCAATGCGAAATAAAAGGCAGAATCTGTCAAAACAGAACAGTCCGTAAAGACGAATTTTAAAATGGCACCAGACTTGCTCAGATGAAAATTCCCAAATTTAATGAAAGTTGCGTACATATCAGAGGATCGCGCACGTAAATTGGCAGATTTGTCTGAGTTACCTACAGAGAATTCTGCCCAGATTCGTGACAGCAAGAAATCTATTTCTACGCAGTAATCCAAATCTAGTATTGGCTTTACTATCAAAGACTTTAATTGGCACAACAATGCACAAAACTAAGATAAGGAGAGGTTGCTACAGTAGTAAACAACTTCCAAGACTCAAATATAAAATAAAGGTACTGTAGTAAAAACATGGGTTGTCTCCCATAAGCGCTTTTCTTTAACGCCTTTCAGCTAGGCGCAGAAAGTGTGTATCAAGTATTATCAAGAGATGAAGCATCAACATCATTACCAGGGGTGTTGGGAGTTGCCTCAACAATGCATGTTATCTTATCTATGTAAGTTTCAGAGGCTCCTTTTTCATTACTCTTAGGCTTGCTATTCTCATCAAACAAATTTTCAGGAACAATCCAATCATAATTCTTTTCTAGTGCCTCGAACATTCCTGCGAGCTTGCAAGGTATTGATGTCTTAATATCCCCTACATCATTAACATCATTAGTGTACTTTATCCTATCAATGTCCATCTTTTTAAGGGTACTAGCAAAGTTGTTGTAAGAACCAAGCATATTGTATTTAATAAAGACCTTTCTAGCCTCTCTTGCTACACCACCAAATTCTTTAAGAAGGGTTTCTAAAAAAAAATCTTTCTTTTCCCCTTCCTCCATATCACCAAGTGTGAGAAACATGTGTAGGATTATAGGATTAAGATTAACAAATTTAGTTTGCAACATGTGAACTAAAGAAGCAGCAGCAATTTCATAAGTAGCAGCAAGTTCTACCAAGTGTCTATCTTCAAAATCTTCAGTGGTACTAACATGAGTGAAAAAATCTTCTATATTATCTCTCCCAATTATAGACCCACGTCCTACCGGTATGTCTTTTAGAGTGTACTTAGGAGGAAACATGATGAAATAAACAAAAAGTAAATAGAGTAAATGCAAGTAACTAATTTTTTTGTGTTTTGATATAATGCAGCAAACAAGAAAGTAAATAAAATGAAGCAAGACAAAAATAAAGTAAAGAGATTGGAAGTGGAGACTCCCCTTGCAGCGTGTCTTGATCTCCCCGGCAACGGCACCAGAAATTTGCTTGATGCGTGTAGTTGACACGTCCGTTGGGAACCCCAAGAGGAAGGTGTGATGCGCACAGTAGCAAGTTTCCCTCAGTAAGAAACCAAGGTTTAATCGAACCAGTAGGAGTCAAGAAGCACGTTGAAGGTTGATGGCGGAGGAGTGTAGTGCGGCGCAACACCAGGGATTCCGGCGCCAACGTGGAACCTTCACAACACAACCAAAGTACTTTGCCCCAACGTAACAGTGAGGTTGTCAATCTCACCGGCTTGCTGTGAACAAAGGATTAACCGTATTGTGTGGAAGATGATTGTTTGCGAAGAACAGTAAAGGAAAAGTATTGCAGTAGATTGTATTTCAGATGTAAAGAATAGACCGGGGTCCACAGTTCACTAGCGGTGTCTCTCCCATAAGATAAATAGCATGTTGGGTGAACAAATTACAGTTGGGCAATTGACAAATAAAGAAGGCATAACAATGCACATACAAATATCATGATGAGTACTATGAGATTTAATCAGGGCATTACGACAAAGTACATAGACCACCATCCAGCATGCATCTATGCCTAAAAAGTCCACTTTCAGGTTATCATCCGAACCCCTTCCGGTATTAAGTTGCAAGCAACAGACAATTGCATTAAGTATGGTGCGTAATGTAATCAACACAAATATCCTTAGACAAAGCATCGATGTTTTATCCCTAGTGGCAACAGCACATCCACAACCTTAGAACTTTCTGTCACTGTCCCAGATTTAATGGAGGCATGAACCCACTATCGAGCATAAATACTCCCTCTTGGAGTCACAAGTATCAACTTGGCCAGAGCCTCTACTAGCAATGGAGAGTATGCAAGAACATAAAAAACTCATATATGATAGATTGATAATCAACTTGACATAGTATTCAATATCCATCGGATCCCAACAAACACAACATGTAGGATTACAAAGAAACGATCTTGATCATGATAGGCAGCTCACAAGATCGAGCATGATAGCACAATTAGGAGAAGACGACCATCTAGCTACTGCTATGGACCCATGGTCCATGGGTGAACTACTCACACATCAATCCGGAGGCGATCATGGAGATGAAGAGTCCTCCGGGAGATGATTCCCCTCTCCGGCAGGGTGCCGGAGGCGATCTCCTGAATCCCCCGAGATGGGATTGGCGGCGGCGGCGTCTCTGTAAGGTTTTCCGTATCGTGGCTCTCGGTACTGGGGGTTTCGCGACGGAGGCTTTAAGTAGGCGGAAGGGCGGAGTCGGGAGAGTCACGGGGGCCCCACACGCTAGGGCCGAGCGGGCCCCCTCTAGGCCGCGCCGCCCTAGTGTGGCGGCGCCCCGTGGCCCCACTTCGCCTCCCCTCCAGTCTTCTGGAAGCTTCGTGCAAAAATAGGACCCTGGGCGTTGATTTCGTCCAATTCCGAGAATATTTCCTTACTAGGATTTCTGAAACCAAAAACAGCAGAAAACAGCAACTGGCTCTTCGGCATCTCGTCAATAGGTTAGTGCCGGAAAATGCATAATAACGACATATAATGTATATAAAACATGTGAGTATCATCATAAAAGTAGCATGGAACATAAGAAATTATAGATACGTTTGGGACGTAACAGGCATAAACATTCAGAAAAAATTAAAAAATTAAAAACCAACGCACATTAGTAGCCCAAAATCGAACCAGTAGTTGGATATTTTTGAACTTGATCTGTAGTAGTGGGCAAAACCCTAGATTAACCTTTTAATCATAGATTCGTAGGTCGATTTTTCTACTTTTTTATTATTACTATGCAGCACATGTGTGTTTGCCCGTCGAGTGAAACTCGAAGGAAGAGGGATCACTCGGAAGGAGGGAATAAGGGAGTGCATTATGGTGTCTCCCCTTTTTCGGGTGATGATGTTGACTGTTGTGCATGTTTTGTCAGTGAGCAGGAGGTGCGAGCGAGCGAGTCGAGCGAGGCCGAGAATGAGAGAGATTTTTTTTGTGAGAGGGACAACCGAAGGATCCTGAAGGACCCATAGACTTCCAATACGCATCCTGATGCGTCTTCTCTTGACAAAGAAGATGGCTGGGAGTTTGCGTACCTACTGCACGTGACTTGTGCTCACTGAAGTGTGGGACCTCACGCATGGGCACCATAGGTAAGTGATAGACCTGTTGGTGTAAAAACTCAGTTGATTATTATAGTGCATTAGAACAAAGTTTCCTATGGATTCAAGGGTAGGAAATCCAAGTTAACTCATTTACATGACATTAATTTTTCCATGAAGCAAAGTTAACACATCTATCAATTGGTACATTTTGGAGTGACTAAGAAGGATCCAGGCTTACTTATTCGTTTTCACGTGTTAAACTTGTATAAATCTTGCTCAAACCTAGGATTTGACCAAGATTCAAATGGGCATGAAAATAAAAAAATAAAAAAATGAAATACCAATGCACATAGTCTTCTTATGTCATATAGTAAGCATTCAAGATGATAAACAAGGTCTAGACATATTCAAACTAGGAAAATCATGTATCTACTCCCTAATGACCCTAAACTCCGTCTTATGAAGTAAGGCATGAAGAGAAGTGGTTTTGGGTTTCAAACATGGAAATTTCCGAAACCTCCCAAAAGCTTCATTTTAGAGTGACTAAGAAGGATCGAGGCTTACCTTTTCATTTTCATGTTTTAAACTTGTTTAAATCTTGGTCAAACCTAGCTAGTATTTGACCAAGATTCTAATGGGCATAAAATTCAAAAAAATCAGAAAAATAAAAAACCAAAGCACATAGCCTTCTTATGTCATAAAGTAAGAATTCAAGTTGATAAACAAGGTCTAGACATATTCAAACTAGACAAATCATGTATCTACCCCTAACACTAAACTCTGTCTTATGAAGTCAATCATGAAGAGAAGTGGTTTTGGGTTTCAAACATGGAAATTTCAAGAACCTCCCAAAAGATTCATTTTAGAGTGACTAAGAAGGATCCATGGTTACCTTTTCATTTTCATATTTTAAACTTGTTTAAATCTTTGTCAAACCTAGGATTTGACCAAGATTCAAATGGGCATAAAAATTCAGGAAAAAACCAAAAGAATGATAAACCAAAGCACATAGCATTCTCTATGTCATATAGTAAGGCATTAAAGTTGATAAACAAGGTCTAGACATATTCAAACCAGAAAATCATGTATATATTTACCCCTAACCTTAAACTCTGTCTTAATTATGAAGTCAATCATGAAGAGAAGTGGTTTCGGGTTTCAAACATGAAAATTTCAAGAACATCCCAAAATCTGCTTCATTTTAGAGTGACTAAGAAGGATCCAGGCTTACCTTTTTGTTTTCATATTTTATACTTGTTTAAATCCTGGTCAAACCTAGGATTTGACCAAGATTCAAATGGGCATAAAATTCAAAAAAATTAGATGAATGAAAAACAAAAGCACATAGTCTTCTTATGTCATATATATAGTAAGCATTCAAGTTGATAATCAAGGTTTAGACATGTGTTCAAACTAGACAAATCATGTATCTACCCCCTAACCATAAACTCGGTCGATCTTATGAAGTCTAGCATGAAGAGAAGTCGTATTGGTTTCAAACATGGAAATTTCAAGAACCTCCCAAAAGCTTCATTTTAGAGTGACTAAAAAAGATCCAGGCTTGCCTTTTCATTTTCATGTTTTAAAATTGTTTAAATCTTGGTCAAACCTAGCTAGTATTTGACCAAGATTCAAATGGGCATAAAATTCAAAAAATAAACAGAAAAATGAAAAACCAAAGCACATAGCCTTCTTATGTCATATATATATAGTAAGCCTTCAAGTTGATGAACAAGGTCCAGACATATTCAAAACAGAAAAAGCATGTATCTACCCCCTAACCCTTAACTATGTCTTATGAAGTCAAGCATCAAGAGAAGTGGTTTTGGTTTCAAACATGGAAATTTCAAAAACTTCCCAAAACTTAATTTTAGAGTGAGTAAGAAGGATCCAATTTTACCTTTTCATTTTCAGGATTTATGCTTGTTTAAATCTTGGTCAAACATAGGATTTGACCAACACACATATAGTCTTCTTATGTAATATAGTAAGCATTCAAGTTGATAAACAAGCATGCATGTCTAGACATATTCAAACCCGACAAATCATGTATCTACCCCAACTCCTAAATCTGTCTTATGAAGTCAACCATGAAGAGAAGTGGTTTTGGGTTTCAAACATTGAGATTTCAAGAACCCCCCAAAAGATTCATTTTAGAATGACTAAGAAGGATCCATGCTTACATTTTCATTTTATGTTTTAAACTTGTTTAAATCTTGGTCAAACCTAGGATTTTACCAAGATTCAAATGGGCATAAACATTCAGAAAAAAACAAAAAATGAAAAACCAACGCAATATAGTCTTCTTATGTCATATAGTAAGCATTCAAGTTGATGAACAAGGTCTAGACATATTCAAAACAGAAAAAGCATGTATCTACCCCCTAACCCTTAACTTTGTCTTATGAAGTGAGGCATGAAGATAAGTGGTTTTGGGTTTCAAACATGGAAATTTCAAAAACATCCCAAAAGCTTAATTTTAGAGTGACTAAGAAGGATCCAAGCTTACCTTTTCATTTTCATGTTTATGCTTGTTTAAATCTTGGTCAAACATATGATTTGACCAAGATTCAAATGGGCACAAACATTCAGAAAAAATTAAAAAATAAAAAAACAACGCACATTAGTAGCCCAAAATCGAACCAGTAGTTGGATATTTTTGAACTTGATCTGTAGTAGTGGGCAAAACCCTAGATTAACCTTTTAATCATAGATTCGTAGGTCGGTTTTTCTACTTTTTATTATTACTATGCAGCACATGTGTGTTTGCCCGTCGAGTGAAACTCGGAGGAAGAGGGATCACTCGGAAGGAGAGAATAAGGGAGTGCATTATGGTGTCTCCCCTTTTTCGGGTGATGATGTTGACTGTTGTGCAGGTTTTGTCAGTGAGCAGGAGGTGTGTGCGAGCGAGCGAGCGAGTCGAGCGAGGCCGAGAATGAGAGAGATTTTTTTTGTGAGAGGGACAACCGAAGGATCCTAAAGGACCCATAGACTTCCAATACGCATCCTGATGCGTCTTCTCTTGACAAAGAAGATGGCTGGGAGTTTGCGTACCTACTGCACGTGACTTGTGCTCACTGAAGTGTGGGACCTCACGCATGGGCATCACACGTAAGTGACAGACCTGTTGGTGTAAAAACTCAGTTAATTATTATAGTGCATTAGAATAAAGTTTCCTATGGATTCAAGGGTAGGAAATCCAAGTTAACTCATTTACATGACATTAATTTTTCCATGAAGCAAAGTTAACACATCTATCAATTGGTACATTTTGGAGTGACTAAGAAGGATCCAGGCTTACTTATTCGTTTTCACGTGTTAAACTTGTTTAAATCTTGCTCAAACCTAGGATTTGACCAAGATTCAAATGGGCATGAAAATAAAAAAAAATGAAATACCAATGCACATAGTCTTCTTATGTCATATAGTAAGCATTCAAGATGATAAACAAGGTCTAGACATATTCAAACTAGGCAAATCATGTATCTACTCCCTAATGACCCTAAACTCCGTCTTATGAAGTAAGGCATGAAGAGAAGTGGTTTGGGGTTTCAAACATGGAAATTTCCAAAACCTCCCAAAAGCTTCATTTTAGAGTGACTAAGAAGGATCGAGGCTTACCTTTTCATTTTCATGTTTTAAACTTGTTTAAATCTTGGTCAAACCTAGCTAGTATTTGACCAAGATTCTAATGGGCATAAAATTCAAAAAATTCAGAAAAATGAAAAACTAAAGCACATAGCCTTCTTATGTCATAAAGTAAGAATTCAAGTTGATAAACAAGGTCTAGACATATTCAAACTAGACAAATCATGTATCTACCCCTAACACTAAAATCTGTCTTATGAAGTCAATCATGAAGAGAAGTGGTTTTGGGTTTCAAACATGGAAATTTCAAGAACCTCCCAAAAGATTCATTTTAGAGTGACTAAGAAGGATCCATGGTTACCTTTTCATTTTCATATTTTAAACTTGTTTAAATCTTTGTCAAACCTAGGATTTGACCAAGATTCAAATGGGCATAAAAATTCAGGAAAAAACCAAAAGAATGATAAACTGAAGCACATAACATTCTTTATGTCATATAGTAAGGCATTAAAGTTGATAAACAAGGTCTAGACATATTCAAACCAGAAAATCATGTATATATCTGCCCCTAACCTTAAACTCTGTCTTAATTATGAAGTCAATCATGAAGAGAAGTGGTTTTGGGTTTCAAACATGAAAATTTCAAGAACATCCCAAAAGCTGCTTCATTTTAGAGTGACTAAGAAGGATCCAGGCTTACCTTTTCGTTTTCATATTTTATACTTGTTTAAATCATGGTCAAACCTAGGATTTGACCAAGATTCAAATGGGCATAAAATTCAAAAAAAATAGATGAATGAAAAACAAAAGCACATAGTCTTCTTATGTCATATACACTACAAGAAAAGTTGCCATGGCCGACGAAGTTGAAGTCGCGCCGTGGTTGGTGGTGTACCATGGCCGACGATTTTTGGTCTCTCCGTTGTGCATGTCAAAACGTTTTTTTTCTCGTTTTTGAGGCCACCTAGCCCGACGAAAATGGCCAAAACGTCGCGTATGGTGGCCCGGGACGTGGTGCATCTAGAAATCTCGGGTTTGCCGGCCGAGTTAACTCAAATCCGCACCGCCGAGGGATGTAGGGCCCAGATGGCAGCCACTCTGGCATTGTTTTTTTTCTCGATCGCGCCATCTCGTTCAACGCTCTCCGATCAAGCCGTTTACGATGCAGGATCATGGGTCCCGCATGTCATCCTCTATGAACCAAAATTCTTTCTATTCTTGGATTTTTTTTGACCCCCTGATTTCTGGCTACTTCCTTTTTCTTTTGATCCCTTGCCGCCTTGGAAACGTTGAGACCGCTGCTGCTAAATGGGACCCGCATGTCATCCTCTATGTGCAATCAACTTTCTTCTCTTGGAGTTTTTTTGGCACCTCATATTTGGTCACTTGCCTTTTTCTTTCGCTCCCGTCCCGCCTCTCAAACGGTGATACCGCTACTGCTAAATGGGACCCGCATGTCATCCTCTATGTACTATAAAACTTTCTTTTCTTGAATTATTTTTGGCTCCTGATATTTGGTCACTTGCCTTTTTCTTTCGATCCCCTGCCGCCTCTCAAACGGTGATACCGCTGCTGCTAAATGGGACCCGCATGTCATCCTCTTTGTACTATAAAACTTTCTTTTCTTGAATTATTTTTGGCTCCTCATATTTGGTCACTTGCCTTTTTCTTTCGATCCCGTGCAGCCTCTCAACTGGTGATACCGCTGCTGCTAAATGGGACCCGTGATGCGTGCAGTTAACACACGTCCGTTGGGAACCCCAAGAGGAAGGTGTGATGCGTACAGTAGCAAGTTTTCCCTCAGAAAGAAACCAAGGTTTATCGAACCAGTAGGAGCCAAGAAGCACGTTGAAGGTTGATGGCGGCGAAGTGTAGTGCGGCGCAACACCAGGGATTCCGGCGCCAACGTGGAACCTGCACAACACAATCAAAGTACTTTGCCCCAACGTAACAGTGAGGTTGTCAATCTCACCGGCTTGCTGAAAACAAAGGATTAAACGTATTGTGTGGAAGATGGTGATTGTTTGCGAAGAACAGTAAAGAACAATTGCAGTAGATTGTATTTCAGATGTAAAGAATGGACCGGGGTCCACAGTTCACTAGTGGTGTCTCTCCCATAAGATAATTAGCATGTTGGGTGAACGAATTACAGTTGGGCAATTGACAAATAAAGAAGGCATAACAATGCACATACATATATCATGATGAGTACTATGAGATTTAATCAGGGCATTACGACAAAGTACATAGACCGCTATCCAGCATGCATCTATGCCTAAAAAGTCCACTTTCAGGTTATCATCCGAACCCCTTCCGGTATTAAGTTGCAAGCAACAGACAATTGCATTAAGTATGGTGCGTAATGTAATCAACACAAATATCCTTAGACAAAGCATCGATGTTTTATCCCTAGTGGCAACAGCACATCCACAACCTTAGAATTTTCTGTCACTGTCCCAGATTCAATGGAGGCATGAACCCACTATCGAGCATAAATACTCCCTCTTGGAGTTACAAGTATCAACTTGGCCAGAGCTTCTACTAGCAACGGAGAGCATGCAAGAACATAAACAACATATATGATAGATTGATAATCAACTTGACATAGTATTCAATATTCATCGGATCCCAACAAACACAACATGTAGCATTACAAATAGATGATCTTGATCATGATAGGCAGCTCACAAGATCTGACATGATAGCACAATGAGGAGAAGATGACCATCTAGCTACTGCTATGGACCCATAGTCCAGGGGTGAACTACTCACACATCGATCCGGAGGCGATCATGGCGATGAAGAGCCCTCCGGGAGATGATTCCCCTCTCCGGCAGGGTGCCAGAGGCGATCTCATGAATCCCCCGAGATGGGATTGGCGGCGGCTGCGTCTCTGGAAGGTTTTCCGTATCGTGGCTCTCGGTACAGAGGGTTTCGCGACGAAGGCTTTAAGTAGGCGGAAGGGCGGAGTCAGAGGAGTCACGGGGGCCCCACACGCTAGGGCCGCGCGGGCCCCCCTTAGGCCGCGCCGCCCTAGTGTGGCGGCGCCCCGTGGCCCCACTTCGTTTCTCCCTCGGTCTTCTGGAAGCTTCGTGGAAAAATAAGCCCCTGGGCGTTGATTTCGTCCAATTCCGAGAATATTTCCTTTGTAGGATTTCTGAAACCAAAAACAGCATAAAACAGCAACTGGCTCTTCAGCATCTCGTCAATAGGTTAGTGCCTTAAAATGCATAATAATGACATATAATGTGTATAAAACATGTGAGTATCATCATAAAAGTAGCATGGAACATAAGAAATTATAGATACGTTTGAGACGTATCAACCCGCATGTCATCCTCTATGTACTATAAAACTTTCTTTTCTTGAATTATTTTTGGCTCCTGATATTTGGTCACTTGCCTTTTTCTTTCGATCCCCTGCTGATGTCTACGTGTGCTTCTATTCTTGTAGACAGTGTTGGGCCTCCAAGAGCAGAGGTTTGTAGAACAGCAGCAAGTTTCCCTTAAGTGGATCACCCAAGGTTTATCGAACCCAGGGAGGAAGAGGTCAAAGATATCCCTCTCAAGCAACCCTGCAATCACGATACAAGAAGTCTCTTGTGTCCCCAACACACCTAATACACTTGTCAGATGTATAGGTGCACTAGTTCGGCGAAGAGATAGTGAAATACAAGTGGTATGAATGAATATGAGCAGTAGTAACGGCGCTAGAAAAGTGCTTGCTGGCGTGCAGTTGATGGTAGTAATATTGCAGGAAGTAAACATGCAGTAAAACAGTAAACAAGCGGTGTTTGCAGTATTTGGAAACAAGGCCTAGGGATCATACTTTCACTAGTGGACACTCTCAACATTGATCACATAAATAAATAAGTTCTCTTCCTTTGTGCTACATATACTCTTGTTTGATAATGAACAGCATTCGTTGCATAGGGCTACTAGAGCACCTCAATGCCGGAGTTAACAAGCTCCACAACATTCGATATTCATGTTTAAGTAACCTTAGAGCATAATAGATCTTTGGAATCTAAACCGAGTACTAACATAGCATACACACTGTCACCTTTACACTATGAAGGGGGAATAAATCACATCAATACTATCATAGTAATAATTAACTCCATAACCTACAAGAGATTATGATCATAACCTACGCCAAGTACTACACGATGCACACACTGTCACCATTACACCGTGAAGGAGGAATAGACTACATTAATAACATCACATGAGTAGCACATAGACTAATAGCGATACAAAGCTCATCATATGGATCTCAATCATGCAAAGCAATTCATGAGATCATTGTATTGGGGTACAGAGAGAGAGAGATTAACCACATAGCTACCGGTACAGCCCTTAGCCTCGATGGAGAACTACTCCCTCCTCATGGGAGACAGCAGCGGTGATGAAGATGGCGGTGGTGTCGATGAAGGAGCCTTCCGGGGGCACTTCCCCGTCCCGACGGTGTGCCAGAACAGAGACTCCTGTCCCCTAGATCTTGGCTTCGCGATGGCGGCGGCTCTGGAAGGTTTCTCGTACCGTGGCTTTTCCGTATCGAAGATTTAGGTCAGGGACCTTTAAATAGGCGAAGAGGCGGAGTCGGAAGGCTGACGAGGCGGTGACACAATAGGGGGGCGCGGCCCAGGCCCTGGCCGCGCCACCCTGTCATCATCTGGTGGCCTCTGTGGGCCCCCTCTGCCGGCTCTCGGGTGTTCCGGGAAGCTTCGTGGAAAAATAGGATGCTGGGCATTGATTTCGTCCGATTCCGAGAATATTTCCTTACTAGGATTTCTGAAACCAAAAACAGCAGAAAACAGGAACTGGCACTTCGGCATCTCGTCAATAGGTTAGTTCCGGAAAACGCATAAATATGACACAAAGTGTGCACAAAACATGTAGGTATTGTCATAAAACAAGCATGGAACATAAGAAATTATAGATACGTTTGAGACGTATCAAGCATCCCCAAGCTTAGTTCCTACTCGCCCTCGAGTAGGTAAACGATAACAATGATAATTTCTTAAGTGACATGCTACCAACATTATCTTGATCAACATTATTGTAAAGCATATGCGATGAATGCAGCGATTCAAAGCAATGGTAAAGACAATGAGTAAACAAATGAATCATATAGCAAAGACTTTTCATGAATAGTACTTTCAAGACAAGCATCAATAAGACTTGCATAACAGTTAACTCATAAGCAATAAATTCTTAGTAGAAAGTATTGAAGCAACACAAAGGATGATTAAGTTTCAGCGGTTGCTTTCAACTTGTAACATGTATATCTCATGGATAGTTGCCAACATAAAGCAATATAACAAGTGCAATAGGTAAACATGTAAGAATCAATGCACACAGTTTACACAAGTGTTTGCTTCTAAGATAGAAAGAATAGGTAAACTGACTCAACATAAAGTAAAAGAAAGGCCCTTCGCAGAGGTAAGCAGGGATTAAATCATGTGCTAGAGCTTTTTAAGTTTTGAAATCATATAGAGAGCATAAAAGTAAAGTTTTGAGAGGTGTTTGTTGTTGTCAACGAATGGTAATGGGTACTCTAACTACCTTATCAACCAGACTTTCAAGAGCGGCTCCCGTGAAGGACGTTATCCCTACCAGCAAGGTAGATCATCCCTCTTCTCTTTTGTTTACACATGTACTTTAGTTTTTCTTTATTTATTTTATGGATGACACTCCTCCCAACCTTTTGCTTACACAAGCCATGGCTAACCGAATCCTCGGGTGCCTTCCAACAATCACATACCATGAAGGAGTGTCTATTTGCAAAATTAATTTGCTTACTGATGAATCAGAGCAAAACATGTGAAGAGAATTATTAATGCAAGTTAATTAATTGGGGCTGGGAACCCCGTTGCCAGCTCTTTTTGCAAAATTATTGGATAAGCGGATGAAGCCACTAGTCCATTGTGAAAGTCTGTCAGAAGTAAATGACAAGATCGAAAGATAAAACACCACATACTTCCTCATGAGCTATAAAACATTGACACAAATAAGAGATAATAGCTTTTGAATTGTTTAAAGGTAGCACATGAAGTATTTGCTTGGAATGGCAGAGAAATACCATGTAGTAGGTAGGTATGATGGACACAAATGGCATAGGTTTTGGCTCAAGGTTTTGGATGCACGAGAAGTATTCCCTCTCAGTACAAGGCTTTGGCTAGCAAGGTTGTTTGAAGCAAACTCAAGTATGAAATGGTGCAGCAAGACTCACATATGAACATATTGTAAGCATTATAAGACTTAACATCGTCTCCTTGTTGTTCAAACACCTTAACCAGAAAATATCTAGACTTAGAGAGACCAATCATGAAAACCAAATTTTAACAAGCTCTATGTAGTTCTTCATTAATAGGTGCAAAGTACATGATGCAAGAGCTTAAACATGATCTATATGAGCACAACAATTGCCAAGTATCAAATTATTCAAGACAATATACCAATTACCACATGTAGCATTTTCTGTTTCCAACCATATAACAATTAACGAAGCAGTTTCAACCTTCGCCATGAACATTAAAAGCTAAGAACACATGTGTTCATACGAACCAGCGGAGCGTGTCTCTCTTCCACACAAGGATGAACTTATTCAAACAAAACAAAACAAACAGACGCTCCAAGTAAAGTACATAAGATGTGACCGAATAAAAATATAGTTTCAAGAGAAGAAACCTGATAAATTGTTGATGAAGAAGGGGATGCCTTGGGCATCCCCAAGCTTAGACGCTTGAGTCTTCTTGAAATATGCAGGGATGAACCACGGGGGCATCCCCAAGCTTAGACTCTTCACTCTTCTTGATCATAGTATATCATCCTCCTCTCTTGACCCTTGAAAACTTCCTCCACACCAAACTTTTAAACAAACTCATTAGAGGGTTAGTGCATAATCAAAAATTCACATGTTCAGAGGTAACACAATCATTCTTAACACTTCTGGACATTGCACAAAGCTACTGGAAGTTAATGGAACAAAGAAATCCATCCAACATAGCAAAAGAGGCAATGCGAAATAAAAGGCAGAATCTGTCAAAACAGAACAGTCCTTAAAGACGAATTTTACAGAGGCACTTAACTTGCTCAGATGAAAATGCTCAAATTTAATGAAAGTTGCGTACATATCTGAGGATCACGCACGTAAATTGGCAGATTTTTCTGAGTTACCTACAGAGAACCCTGCCCAAATTCGTGACAGACAGAAATCTGTTTCTGTGCAGTAATCCAAATCTAGTATCAACCTTGCTATCAAAGACTTTACTTGGCACAACAATGCAATAAAATAAGATAAGGAGAGGTTGCTACAGTAGTAACAACTTCCAAGACACAACAAAACAGTAGCAAAATAAAAACATGGGTTATCTCCCAAGAAGTTCTTTCTTTATAGCCATTAAGATGGGCTCAGTAATTTTAATGATGCTCGCGCAAGAAATAAGAGTTGAAGTGAAAGAGGGCATCAAGAAGCAAATTCAAAACACATTTAAGCCTAACATGCTTCCTATGCATAGGAATCTTGTAAATAAACAAATTCATGAAGCATAATGCAATAAGCATAGAAAGATAAAACAAGTGTAACTTCAAAAATTTCAGCATATAGAGAGGTGTTTTAGTAACATGAAAACTTCTACAACCATATTTTCCTCTCTCATAATAACTTTCAGAGGCATCATGAACAAACTCAACAATATAAGTATCACATAAAGCATTCTTATTCACATGCATAAAAGTATCATTACTCTCCACATAAGCATAATCAATTTTATTAGTTGTAGTGGGAGCAAATTCAACAAAGTAGCTATCATTATTATTATCATCATCAAATATAGGAGGCATATTGTAATCATAATTAAACTTATCCTCCATAGTAGGCGGCACCAAAAGACCACTATCATTATAATCATCATAAATAGGAGGCATATCATAATCAACATAAACTTTCTCCTCAATACCCGGAGGACTAAAGAGATCATTTTCATCAAAACCGACCTCCCCAAGCTTAAATTCTTCCATAGCATTAGCAACAATGGTGTTCAAAGCATTCATACTAATAACATTCCCATTAGCATGCATAAGTTCCATGGGTTTTTTAATTTTCTCTTCAAACACATCATGTCCTAATTCAAGATAAAGTTCATAAAGATCTCTCATTTTGTTGTTGTCTTCCATTAAGCCTTACTAGTGTAAAACAAGAAACCAAAAGATGCAATTGCAGGATCTAAAGGAAATAGCTTCGAGCACTCACACACCGGCAACAGTGCTAGGAAATAGCTTAGTCGTCGGAGGATGTGAATACCTTTTACCTTACCTCCCCGGCAACGGCGCCAGAAAAGTGCTTGATGTCTACGTGTGCTTCTATTCTTGTAGACAGTGTTGGGCCTCCAAGAGCAGAGGTTTGTAGAACAGCAGCAAGTTTCCCTTAAGTGGATCACCCAAGGTTTATCGAACTCAGGGATGAAGAGGTCAAAGATATCCCTCTCAAGCAACCCTGCAATCACGATACAAGAAGTCTCTTGTGTCCCCAACACACCTAATACACTTGTCAGATGTATAGGTACACTAGTTCGGCGAAGAGATAGTGAAATACAAGTGGTATGAATGAATATGAGCAGTAGTAATGCCTTGAAAAGTGCTTGCTGGCGTGCAGTTGATGGTAGTAATATTGCAGGAAGTAAACATGCAGTAAAATAGTAAACAAGCGGTGTTTGCAGTATTTGGAAACAAGGCCTAGGGATCATACTTTCACTAGTGGACACTCTCAACATTGATCACATAAATAAATAAGTTCTCTTCCTTTGTGCTACATATACTCTTGTTTGATAATGAACACCATTCGTTGCGTAGGGCTACTAGAGCACCTCAATGCCGGAGTTAACAAGCTCCACAACATTCGATATTCATGTTTAAGTAACCTTAGAGCATAATAGATCTTTGCAATCTAAACCGAGTACTAACATAGCATACACACTGTCACCTTTACACTATGAAGGGGGAATAAATCACATCAATACTATCATAGTAATAATTAACTCCATAACCTACTAGAGATTATGATCATAACCTACGCCAAGTACTAAACGATGCACACACTGTCACCATTACACCGTGAAGGAGGAATAGACTACTTTAATAACATCACATGAGTAGCACATAGACTAATAGCGATACAAATCTCATCATATGGATCTCAATCATGCAAAGCAATTCATGAGATCATTGTATTGGGGTACAGAGAGAGAGATTAACCACATAGCTACCGGTACAACCCTTAGCCTCGATGGAGAACTACTCCCTCCTCATGGGAGACAGCAGCGGTGATGAAGATGGCAGTGGTGTCGATGAAGGAGCCTTCCGGGGGCACTTCCCCGTCCCGGCGGCGTGCCGGAACAGAGACTCCTGTCCCCCAGATCTTGGCTTCGCGATGGCGGCGGCTCTGGAAGGTTTCTCGTACCGTGGCTTTTCCGTATCGAAGATTTAGGTCAGGGACCTTTAAATAGGCGAAGAGGTGGAGTCGGAAGGCTGACGAGGCGGTGACACAATAGGGGGGCGCGGCCCAGGCCCTGGACGCGCCACCCTGTCATCTGGTGGCCCTGTGGCCCCCTCTCGGGGCTCTCGGGTGTTCTGGAAGCTTCGTGGAAAAATAGGATGCTGGGCATTGATTTCGTCCGATTCCGAGAATATTTCCTTACTAGGATTTCTGAAACCAAAAACAGCAGAAAACAAGAACTGGCACTTCGGCATCTCGTCAATAGGTTAGTTCCGGAAAACGCATAAATCTGACATAAAGTGTGCACAAAACATGTAGGTATTGTCATAAAACAAGCATGGAACATAAGAAATTATAGATACATTTGAGACGTATCACCTGCCGCCTCTCAAACGGTGATACCGCTGCTACTAAATGGGACCCGCATGTCATCCTCTATGTACTATAAAACTTTCTTTTCTTGAATTATTTTTGTCTCCTCATATTTGGTCACTTGCCTTTTTCTTTCGATCTCATGCCACGTTTGAAACATTGAGGAACCTGCTGGCTCATGGGACCCGCATGTCATCCTCTATGTGCTATAAAAGTTTATTTTCTTGGATTTTTTTCACCCTCTGATTTTTGGCTATTTCCTTTTTCTTTTGATCCCCTGCCGTCTTGGAAACGTTGAGTAAGCTGCTGACTCATGGGACCCGCATGTCATCCTCTATGTACAATCAACTTTCTTTTCTTGAATTATTTTTGGATCCTGATATTTGGTCACTTGACTTTTTCTTTGATCTCATGCCATGTTTGAAACGTTGAGGAACCTGCTGGCTCATGGGACCCGCATGTCATCCTCTATGTGCTATAAAAGTTTATTTTCTTTATTTATTTCACCCTCTGATTTTTGGCTATTTCCTTTTTCTTTTGATCCCCTGCCGCCTTGGAAACGTTGGGTAAGCTGCTGACTCATGGGACCCGCATGTCATCCTCTATGTACAATCAACTTTCTTTTTCTTTTAATCTCAAGCCGCATTTGAAACGTTGAGACCGCTGCTGCTAAATGGGACCCGCATGTCATCCTCTATGTACAATAAAGTTTCTTTTCTTGGATTATCTTTGGCTCCTGATATTTTGTCACTTGCCTTTTTCTTTCGATCTCATGTCACCTTTGAAATGTTGAGTAAGCTGCTGACTCATGGGTCTCACATGTCATCCTCTACGAACAATAAAAGTTTTCTTTCTTGGAGTTATTTTTGACCCCTAATTTCTGGCTATTTGCCTTTTTCTTTTGATCTCCTGCCCCCTCTGAAACGATGAGGACGCTGTTGGCAGGTCGGTCCCACATGTCATCCTCTATGAACAATAAAAGTTTCCTTTGATGGATTTATTTTGAAACCCTAATTAATTTCTGGCTATTTCCTTTTTTTCTTCTAATCCTCTGCCGCCTTGGAATCGTTGAGGATGCTGCTGCCTCATGGGTCCCTGATACGTCTCAAACGTATCTATAATTTCTTATGTTCCATGCTAGTTTTATGACATTACGTACATGTTTTGTTCACACTTTATGTCATTATTATGCGTTTTCCGGAACTAACCTATTGACGAGATGCCGAAGGGCCAGTTGCTGTTTTCTGCTGTTTTTGGTTTCAGAAATCCTAGTAAGGAAATATTCTTGGAATCGGACGAAATCAATGCCCAGCATCCTATTTTTCCACGAAGCTTCCAGAACACCCGAGAGCCAGCAGAGGGGGGCCACAGGGCCACCAGATGATAGGGCGGCGCGGCCAGGGCCTGGGCCGCGCCCCCCTATTGTGTCATCGCCCCGTCAGCCCTCCGACTCCGCCTCTTCACCTATATAAAGGTCCCTGACCTAAAACATCGATACGGAAAAGCCACGGTACGAGAAACCTTCCAGAGCCGCCGCCATCGCGAAACCAAGATCTGGGGGACAGGACTCTCTGTTCTGGCACGCCGCCGGGACGGGGAATTGCCCCCGGAAGGCTCCTCCATCGACACCACCGCCATCTTCATCAACACTGTTGTCTCCCATGAGGAGGGAGTAGTTCTCCATCGAGGCTAAGGGCTGTACCGGTAGCTATGTGGTTAATCTCTCTCTCTCTGTACTCCAATACAATGATCTCATGAATTGCTTTGCTTGATTGAGATCCATATGATGAGCTTTGTATCGCTATTAGTCTATGTGCTACTCTTGTGATGTTATTAAAGTAGTCTATTCCTCCTTCACGGTGTAATGGTGATAGTGTGTGCATCGTGTTGTTCTTGGCGTAGGTTATGATCATAATCTCTTGTAGGTTATGGAGTTAATTATTACTATGATAGTATTGATGTGATTTATTCCCCCTACATAGTGTAAAGGTGACAGTGTGTATGCTATGTTAGTACTCGGTTTAGATTGCAAAGATCTATTATGCTCTAAGGTTACTTAAACATGAATATCGAATGTTGTGGAGCTTGTTAACTCCGGCATTGAGGTGCTCTAGTAGCCCTACGCAACGAATGGTGTTCATTATCAAACAAGAGTATATGTAGCACAAAGGAAGAGAACTTATTTATTTATGTGATCAATGTTGAGAGTGTCCACTAGTGGAAGTATGATCCCTAGGCCTTATTTCCAATACTGCAAACACCGCTTGTTTACTGTTCTGCTGCATGTTTACTTCCTGCAATATTACTACCATCAACTGCACGCCAGCAAGCACTTTTCTGGCGCCGTTGCTACTGCTCATATTCATTCATACCACTTGTATTTCACTATCTCTTCGCCGAACTAGTGCACCTATACATCTGACAAGTGTATTAGGTGTGTTGGGGACACAAGAGACTTCTTGTATCGTGATTGCAGGGTTGCTTGAGAGGGATATCTTTGACCTCTTCCTCCCTGAGTTCGATAAACCTTGGGTGATCCACTTAAGGGAAACTTGCTGCTGTTCTACAAACCTCTGCTCTTGGAGGCCCAACACTGTCTACAAGAATAGAAGCACACGTAGACATCAGTCCCGCATGTCATCCTCTCAGAACGGTAAATGTTTCCTTTCTTGGATTTTGTTGACCAAACGATTTTTGGCTTATTTTTTCTTTCGATCACCTGCAGCCTTTAAAACGTTGAGGACGCTGCTGGCTCACGGGTCCCACATGTCAACCTCTATGAACAATAAACGCTGAGTATGCTGCTGCCTCATGGGTCCCGCGTGTCATCCTCTCAGAACGAAAATGTTTCTTTTCTTGAATTTTTTACCAACAGATTTTTGGTTTATTTTTTCTTTCCATCCCCTGCCGCCTTTAAAACGTTGACGACGCTGCTGGCTCATGGGTCCCCGATGTCAGCCTCCTCGTACAAGAAACATGTGATATCCTGATTATTTTGCAGACAATAAACAGTGTACTTCGCTCTGAGCTATTGCAAACGGATAAATTAAATCTTTATTTTTACATAAACTAACTTATATGTTGAATCTCCTTGTTTTGTGTTTTTGCGAAGCATAGGACTTTCCTGTTTTTTTTAGAAAAATCCGAACTTTCCTGTTTTGGAGTGGGCTGAAATTGTACGAGTCAAAAGGCCCAGCAGGATAGTTCGAAGGCCCAGATGTCCAGATGCAGCCCAATTGAAATCTTTCTTTTGTTGGATTTTTTCACCCCCTGATTTCTGGCTACTTCATTTTTCTTTTGGTCCTGTGCCACCTTGAAAACGTTGAGATCGCTGCTGCAAAATGGGACCCGCATGTCATCCTCTATGTACAATAAAATTTCTTTTCTTGGATTATTTTTGGCTCCTGATATTTGGTCACTTTCCTTTTTCTTTCAATCTCATGCCGACTTTGAAACGTTGAGGAAGCTGCTGGCTCATGGGTTCCGCATGTCATCCTCTGTGAACAATAAAAGTTTCCTTTGTTGGATTTATTTTTTACCCCTAATTTCTGGCTATTTGCCTTTTTCTTTTGATCCCCTGCCCCCTTTGAAATGATGACGACGCAGCTGGCAGGTCGGTCCCACATGTCATCCTCTATGAACAATAAAGGTTTCCTTTGATAGATTTATTTTTGACCCTAATTAATTTCTGGCTATTTCCTTTTTTTATTTTGATCCCCTGCCGCCTTGGAATAGTTGAGGATGCTGCTGCCTCATGGGTCCCGCATGTCATCCTCTCAGAAAGGTAAATGTTTCATTTCTTGGATTTTGTTTACCAACTGATTTTTGGCTTATTTTTTTTGTTTCGATCTCCTGCCGCCTTTAAAACGTTGACAATGCTGCTGCCTCATGGGTCCCCAATGTCAGCCTCCCCATACTGCAAATCCTCTTTCTGCAAAGGTTGTATTTCTAGCTAGATAGCTAGGGTGGATTCGAATCTGCTGTGGTTCAGGCAGCTCAGGTAAGCCTTCTTACACTGATTAATGGAACTAGTGTATAGCAAGGTCAAGACATGTGGCTCGGTGTAATGAATCTATTTCAATCATGTTGTGGATTCAATCTGATAGTTCTCTAACAGGTCAGCCAAAATAGAAATTAAGTTTTTTTCTAAAACGGAAATGCAAATTAAGATGAACACAAACATTAGTTATTGATGCGTGCAATTAACACACGTCCGTTGGGAACCCCAAGAGGAAGGTGTGATGCAGACAGTAGCAAGTTTTCCCTCAGAAAGAAACCAAGGTTTATCGAACCAGGAGGAGCCAAGAAGCACGTTGAAGGTTGATGGTGGCGGAATGTAGTGCGGCGCAACACCAGGGATTCCGGCGCCAACGTGGAACCTGCACAACACAACCAAAGTACTTTGCCCCAACGTAACAGTGAGGTTGTCAATCTCACCGGCTTGCTGTGAACAAAGGATTAACCGTATTGTGTGGAAGATGATTGTTTGCGAAGAACAGTAAAGAACAAGTATTGCAGTAGATTGTACTTCAGATGTAAATAATAGACCGGGGTCCACAGTTCACTAGCGGTGTCTCTCCCATAAGATAAATAGCATGTTGGGTGAACAAATTACAGTTGGGCAATTGACAAATAAAGAAGGCATAACAATGCACATACAAATATCATGATGAGTACTATGAGATTTAATCAGGGCATTACGACAAAGTACATAGATCGCCATCCAGCATGCATCTATGCCTAAAAAGTCCACTTTCAGGTTATCATCCGAACCCCTTCCGGTATTAAGTTGCAAGCAACAGACAATTGCATTAAGTATGGTGCGTAATGTAATCAACACAAATATCCTTAGACAAAGCATCGATGTTTTATCCCTAGTGGCAACAACACATCCACAACCTTAGAACTTTCTGTCACTGTCCCAGATTTAATGGAGGCATGAACCCACCATCGAGCATAAATACTCCCTCTTGGAGTCACAAGTATCAACTTCGCCAGAGCCTCTACTAGCAACGGAGAGCATGCAAGAACATAAACAACATATATGATAGATTGATAATCAACTTGACATAGTATTCAATATTCATCGGATCCCAACAAACACAACATGTAGGATTACAAAGAAACGATCTTGATCATGATAGGCAGCTCACAAGATCGAGCATGATAGCACAATTAGGAGAAGACAACCATCTAGCTACTGCTATGGACCCATGGTCTAGGGGTGAACTACTCACACATCAATCCGGAGGCGATCATGGCGATGAAGAGTCCTCCGGGAGATGATTCCCCTCTCCGGCAGGGTGCCAGAGGCGATCTCCTGAATCCCCCGAGATGGGATTGGCGGCGGCTGCGTCTCTGGAAGGTTTTCCGTATCGTGGCTCTCGGTACTGGGGGTTTCGCGACGGAGGCTTTAAGTAGGCGGAAGGGTAGGTCAAGAGGCGCCACGGGGGCCCCACACAATAGGGCCACGCGGGCCCCTTGCTGGCCGCGCCGCCCTATTGTGGCGGCGCCTCGTGGCCCCACTTCGTCTCCTCTTCGGACTTCTGGAAGCTTCGTGGAAAAATAGGCCCCTGGGCGTTGATTTCGTCCAATTCCGAGAATATTTCCTTACTAGGATTTCTGAAACCAAAAACAGCAGAAAATAGCAACTGGCTCTTCGGCATCTCGTCAATAGGTTAGTGCCGGAAAATGCATAATAACGACATATAATGTGTATAAAACATGTGAGTATCATCATAAAAGTAGCATGGAACATAAGAAATTATAGATACGTTTGGGACGTATCAAGCATCCCCAAGCTTAGTTCCTACTCGCCCTCGAGTAGGTAAACGATAACAAAGATAATTTCTGAAGTGACATGCTACCATAATCTTGATCATACTATTGTAAAGCACATGAGATGAATGCAGCGATTCGAAGCAATGATGAAGATAATGAGTAAACAAATGAATCATATAGCAAAGACTTTTCATGAATAGTACTTTCAAGACAAGCATCAATAAGTCTTGCATAACAGTTAACTCATAAGCAATAAATTCTTAGTAGAAAGCTTTGAAACAACACAAAGGAAGATATAAGTTTCAGCGGTTGCTTTCAACTTTAACATGTATATCTCATGGATAATTGTCAACACAAAGTAATATAACAAGTGCAATAGCTAAACATGTAAGAATCAATGCACACAGTTTACACAAGTGTTTGCTTCTAAGGTAGAAAGAATAGGTAAACTGACTCAACAATAAAGTAGAAGAAAGGCCCTTCACAGAGGGAAGCATGGATTACTATTTTTGTGCTAGAGCTTTTCATTTTGAAAACACGAAACAATTTTGTCAACGGTAGTAATAAAGCATATGAGTTATGTATAAGATATCTTATAAGTTGCAAGCCTCATGCATAGTATACTAATAGTGCCCGCACCTTGTCCTAATTATCTTGGGTTAACACTGATTATCATTGCATAACATATGTTTCAACCAAGTGTCACAAAGGGGTACCTCTATGCCGCATGTACAAGGGTCTAAGGAGAAGGTTCGCATTGGATTTCTCGCTTTTGATCATTCTCAACTTAGACACCCATACCGGAACAACATAGACAACAGATAATGGACTCCTCTTTTAATGCTTAAGCATTCAACAACAGTTAATATTCTCATAAGAGATTGAGGTTTTATGTCCAAACTGAAACTTCCACCATGATTCATGGCTTTAGTTAGCGGCCCAATGTTCTTCTCTAACAGTATGCATACTCAAACCATTTGATTGTGAAAACCGCCCTTACTTCAGACAAGACGAACATGCATAGCAACTCACATGATATTCAACCTAGGTAAAAGAGTTGATGGCGTCCCCAGAAACATGGTTACCGCACAACAAGCAACTTATTAAGAGATAAGACACATAAGTACATATTCTTCACCACGATAGTTTTTAAGCTATTTTGTCCCATGAGCTATATATTGTAAAGGTAAAGAATGGAATTTTTAAAGGTAGCACTCAAGTAATGTACTTTGGAATGGCGGAGAAATACCATGTGGTAGGTAGGTATGGTGGACACAAATGGCATGGTTATTGGCTCAAGGATTTTGGATGCACGAGAAGAATTCCTCTCAATACAAGGCTAGGCTAGCAAGGTTGTTTGAAGCAAACTCAAGTATAAAATGGTGCAGCAAGACTCACATATAAACATATTGTAAGCATTATAAGACTTTACAACGTCTCCTTGTTGTTCAAACACCTCAACCAGAAAATATCTAGACTTAGAGAGAACAATCATGCAAACCAAATTTTAACATGCTCTATGTAGTTATTCATTAATGGGTACAAGGTACATGATGCAAGAGCTTAAACAAGATCTATATGAGCACAACAATTGCCAAGTATCACATTATTCAAGACATTATACCATTTACCACATGCGATATTTTCCGTTTCCAACCATATATCAATGAATGAGGTAGTTCAACTTTCGCAATGAACATTAAAGATAAAGCTAAGAACACATGTGTTCATATGAAACAGCGGAGCGTAATATCTCCAATATAAAGGATTGTGGGATCCGACTTTATTCAAACAAAAACAAAAATAAACAGACGCTCCAAGTAAAGCACATAAGATGTGACTGAATAAAAATATAGTTTCAGGGGAGGAACCTGATAATGTTGTCGATGAAGAAGGGGATGCCTTGGGCATCCCCAAGCTTAGACGCTTGAGTCTTCTTGAAATATGCAGGGATGAACCACGGGGGCATCCCCAAGCTTTGACTTTTCACTCTTCTTAATCATATTGTATCATCCTCCTCTCTTGACCCTTGAAAACTTCCTCCACACCAAACTCGAAACAACTCATTAGAGGGTTAGTGCACAATAAAAATTTACATGTTTAGAGGTGAAATAATCATTCTTAACACTTCTGGACATTGCACAAAGCTACTGGACATTAATGGAACAAAGAAATTCATCCAACATAGCAAAAGAGGCAATGCGAAATAAAAGGCAGAATCTGTCAAAACAGAACAGTTCGTAAAGACGAATTTATAGTGGCACCAGACTTGCTCAGATTAAAATGCCCAAATTGAATGAAAGTTGCGTACATATCTGAGGATCACGCACGTAAATTGGCAGATTTTTCTGAGTTACCTACAGAGAATTCTGCCCAGATTTGTGACAGCAAGAAATCTGTTTCTGCGCAGTAATCCAAATCTAGTATTGGCTTTACTATCAAAGACTTTACTTGGCACAACAATGCAATAATATAAAGATAAGGAGAGGTTGCTACAGTACTAACAACTTCCAAGACTCAAATATAAAACAAAAGTAATGTAGTAAAAACATGGGTTGTCTCCCATAAGCGCTTTTCTTTAACGCCTTTCAGCTAGGCGCAGAAAGTGTGAATCAAGTGTTATCAAGAGATGAAGCATCGACACTATTACCAGGGGTGTTGGGAGTTGCCTCAACAGTGCATGTTATCTTATCTATGTAAGTTTCAGAGGCTCCCTTTTCATTACTCTTATGCTTGCTATTCTCATTAAACAAATTTTCAGGAACAATCCAATCATAATTCTTTTCTAGTGCCTCGAACATTCCTGCGAGCTTGCAAGGTATTGATGTCTTAATATCCCCTACATCATTAATATTATTACTGTACTTTATTCTATCAATGTCCATCTTTTCAAGGGTACTAGCAAAGTTGGTGCAAGAACCAAGCATCTTATATTTAATAAAGACTTTTCTAGCCTCTCTTGCTACACCACCAAATTCTTTAAGAAGGGTTTCTAAGACAAAATCTTTCTTTTCTCCTTCCTACATATCAGAGAGTGTAAGAAACATATGCTGAATTATGGGATTGAGATTAACAAATTTAGTTTCCAACATGTGTACTAAAGAAGCAGCAGAAATTTCATAAGTAGGAGCAAGTTCTACCAAGTGTCTATCTTCAAAATCTTCAGCGGTACTAACATGAGTGAAAAAATCTTCTATATTATATCTTCCAATTATAGACCCTCGTCCTACCGGTATGTCTTTTAGAGTGTACTTAGGAGGAAACATGATGAAATAAACAAAAGGTAAATAAAGTAAATGCAAGTAACTAATTTTTTATGTGTTTTTGATATAGAGAACAAGATAGTAAATAAAGTAAAGCTAGCAACTAATTTTTGTGTGTTTTGTTTAAGTGCAGCAAACAAAGTAGTAAATAAAGCAAGACAAAAACAAAGTAAAGAGATTGGAAGTGGAGACTCCCCTTGCAGCGTGTCTTGATCTCCCCGGCAACGGCGCCAGAAAAAGTGCTTGATGCGTGCAATTAACACACGTCCGTTGGGAACCCCAAGAGGAAGGTGTGATGCAGACAGTAGCAAGTTTTCCCTCAGAAAGAAACCAAGGTTTATCGAACCAGGAGGAGCCAAGAAGCACGTTGAAGGTTGATGGTGGCGGAATGTAGTGCGGCGCAACACCAGGGATTCCGGCGCCAACGTGGAACCTGCACAACACAACCAAAGTACTTTGCCCCAACGTAACAGTGAGGTTGTCAATCTCACCAGCTTGCTGTGAACAAAGGATTAACCGTATTGTCTGGAAGATGATTGTTTGCGAAGAACAGTAAAGAACAAGTATTGCAGTAGATTGTACTTCAGATGTAAAGAATAGACCGGGGTCCATAGTTCACTAGCGGTGTCTCTCCCATAAGATAAATAGCATGTTGGGTGAACAAATTACAGTTGGGCAATTGACAAATAAAGAAGGCATCAGAATGCACATACAAATATCATGATGAGTACTATGAGATTTAATCAGGGCATTACAACAAAGTACATAGACCGCCATCCAGCATGCATCTATGCCTAAAAAGTCCACTTTCAGGTTATCATCCGAACACCTTCCGGTATTAAGTTGCAAGCAACAGACAATTGCATTAAGTATGGTGCGTAATGTAATCAACACAAATATCCTTAGACAAAGCATCGATGTTTTATCCCTAGTGGCAACAGCACATCCACAACCTTAGAACTTTCTGTCACTATCCCAGATTTAATGGAGGCATGAACCCACTATCGAGCATAAATACTCCCTCTTGGAGTCACAAGTATCAACTTGGCCAGAGCCTCTACTAGCAACGGAGAGCATGCAAGAACATAAACAACATATATGATAGATTGATAATCAACTTGACATAGTATTCAATATTCATCGGATCCCAACAAACACAACATGTAGGATTACAAAGAAACGATCTTGATCATGATAGGCAGTTCACAAGATCGAGCATGATAGCACAATTAGGAGAAGACAACCATCTAGCTACTGCTATGGACCCATGGTCCAGGGGTGAACTACTCACACATCAATCCGGAGGCGATCATGGCGATGAAGAGTCCTCCGGGAGATGATTCCCCTCTCCGGCAGGGTGCCGGAGGCGATCTCCTGAATCCCCCGAGATGGGATTGGCAGCGGCTTCGTCTCTGGAAGGTTTTCCGTATCGTGGCTCTCGGTACTGGGGGTTTCACGACGGAGGCTTTAAGTAGGCGGAAGGGTAGGTCAAGAGGCGCCACGGGGGCCCCACACAACAGGGCCGCTCGGGCCCCTTGCTGGCCGCGCCGCCCTATTGTGGCGGCGCCTCGTGGCCCCACTTCGTCTCCTCTTCGGACTTCTGGAAGCTTCGTGGAAAAATAGGCTCGTGGGCGTTGATTTCATCCAATTCCGAGAATATTTCCTTACTAGGATTTCTGAAACCAAAAACAACAGAAAATAGCAACTGGCTCTTCGGCATCTCGTCAATAGGTTAGTGCCGGAAAATGCATAATAACGACATATAATTTGTATAAAACATGCGAGTATCATCATAAAAGTAGCATGGAACATAAGAAATTATAGATACGTTTGGGACGTATCAGTTATCATAATAGCTGATCATACATACATACTTGCTAAGAGCAAAAGCTTGCCAGAGTTTTACCACCCATACAATTAATTAGCAGTTCAGATAAGATAACCTTATATAAGTATAACTACAAATGCATTTGCTAAGGGCTCATGGGACAACAGAACTAGACAACCGCAAACTTTATGACCAGCATGTCACAGCGGCATCGAAAGATCTTGACCTTCAACTTTGATCCAATGCGAAGTTTGGCACCGTCAATGAACTTTTTCCACCTGGAAGTAACAGCCAAGCGGCCATCTGTGGGACTGACAGAGTACCGTCCCTCCACGGTGAGACCTTCACTCTCCATGACGAGGGAAATCTTGCCCCTTCGGCCAGCATTGAGATCCTTGGAGATACTTTTAGGCAATTTCTGATTCAAAGCAAGAGATACCACCAAAAATTAGTCAATGGCACCAATGCACTGAAGACTGAACCATGTGAGAATTTGAGTAGAGAAGACATCAAGATAAGAGCAGTTATGCTGTCATATACTCATGAACATAGCCTTCAGATGCGTCCTGGTCACCACACGGGTGGCCACAGCAATGAGCTGAGACCTTGGTGATCTGGCTGGGGCAGGTGCAGGAGCCTGGGCTGGTACACGAGCTGGTGCTGATGCAGGAGACTGCTGGGCAGGTGCAATAAACGGTGCCTCTAGAGGAACCGGTGCTGATGCAGGAGACTGTTGGGCAGGTGCAGTAAACGGTGCAGCTAGAGGAACCAGTGCTGATGCAGGAGCCTGCTGGGTAGATGCAGTAGACGGAGCTAGTACAGGAACCGGTGCTGATGCAGGAGAGTGGGAAGCCGGTGCCGGTGCCGGTGTGGGTGCCCTTTGTGACATCCGCTCCTGTTCCATTAGGGGATCTGTAACTTTGATCATGTTAAACCCAACAAGCTAGAACAGAGGGAATGGTTTAGAACAACTGCTCAGAATGCAGTAATCAAAGGATATGAGTACAAAAAAGTTACATAATATATATTTTGAAGTGTCTCCAACTCTGTAAGCAGTTACGTATATCTGCCCGTTTGAGTTTCTGATCCTCAGCTCGTCGCCCTTCTTCAGACCATAGTCAAAAGCAAACTTTCTCCAATCATGTCCATACAAATATGTGATGGCCTACGTCTTGTAGATATACACCTCATAGACCGTGTAGGTGTTCATCAATTTGCCATTGCCATGCATAGTGAAAGACCCTTCATGTGGACACATCTGGTTAATCATTGGACGAAGTTCACAAGGTACAGTCTGCAGGTGAAAATTGATAATAATGTAAGAAGCAGGAAGACTAAAAACAAGACTTTACTATATGCCAATTCATGCTAAACCACTGAGAATTCATACATGTAACTCTGTGAAGGAGTTATTAGAAAGGTAGATAGAGCCATAGGAGGTGTTATATGCGGGGTATGTACATGGGCCCGCCATATTCCAGCAAGCTCGGCATCGGGATGGTGAAGGAAACATGGGAGGTACTACTGGTGCGTAGCGCTGAATGTAAGTGGAAGAATTAGGTTGTGTAAAGTGCATAGTTCAGAGCAATGCAAATGTTGACAAGCGAGTGCATAACACTATGTTACAAACTGAACAGTCAAAATTTAGTGTATGATGAATATAAGCATGCTAATTTGGCGTTTCTGAATTCCAAAAAGCATTAGACAGAGCCGGTGATAATATCAGACATAAATCATGGCATGTATATGTGGCTTAAGAAAATATACCCGAACCCTTGGATGGTTACGGCCCGGCTGGTCCTTGGACTTGAGCTTATATAAGCATCCAGAAGGTGGGGCTGACAGTAACTTGGTGGCAGCCTCTGCAGATGCCTCATCAGCAGCAGTTGCAATCCTTTTGACCAATGAAGGCTTAGTAGTTTCAGTCTGCATATGAAAATTGAAGAGCAACAGACATCAGCAGTGATATATAAAATGAATCTATGAGACACTGATGCATATAGTGCTGGATGTAAGTGGAAGAATAGGGTTGTGTGTGTTTCTAAACTATTGGTAAGCATTAGACAAAGCCGGCAATAAACAGACAAATCAAATCATGTATGAGGATTAAGAAAATATACCTGCTTACTGAAAAGGATACCACCCAGCTGGCCCGTGGCCTTGTGCTTGAGGAGGTTTTCAGAAGATGGTGGCGGCACCATCGTCTTCATAGCAGCCTCATCAGGATCATTTTTTTTCCATTTGAGTAGAGGCACAGAAGCTTCATCCTGCATATGGATAGCAACAGAACTCATCATTGATATTTAATAAATCTATGAGATAGACTGATGCAAATAGTGCGGGATGTAAGTGGAAGAATAGGGTTGTGCATAGACAACAGTTGACAACAATGCAAATGATTACAAAAGAAGCCAACGGAACTCAACAGTTTATATACTGGATGAGACAGACTGAAAAGTGAAAAATTAGTGCATGATGATTGTAAGCAAACGCAGTGTTTCTGAACTTTTGGTAAGCATTAGGCAAAGCCAACAGTAATTAAATAGATAATAATAAAATCATGTATGTGGATTCAGAAAATATAACAGATTCATTAAAAGGTCACCACCCAGCTGGCCCATGGCCTCGTGCTTGTAGAGGTTTTCAGATGATGGTGCCGGCACCATCGTCCTCACAACAGCCTCATCAGCCTCATTTTGCATCCACTTGAGTAAAGGCGCAGCAGTTTCAGCCTGCATAAGAATGGGAACAGATCTCAGCAGTGATATTGAATGACTCTGAGACAGACTGATGCATATAGTGCTGGATGTAAGTGGAAGGGTATGGCTGTGTATGGACAACCGTTCACAACAATGCAAGTGTGTGTTCGGTTCTAAAACAACGTGGAATGGAATGGAATGGTTCCATTTCAGAGGAATGGAATGGTTACATTTTTGTTCGGTTGGGAAAAATGAAGAGCAGAACAGATCGAGGTTAAACTAATCATTTGTCTCAAAATTGTAATTAGCAATTGTAAATGACATTTTAATCTCAAAGTCGTAATTAACAGCGCCTAATGGTGCTCTTTTAATCTAAAAATCGTAATTAACATTGTTTTTTGTTGGGTTAGGGGAACTGGAGAGTAGATGAACATTACTGTATGATGATTGTAAGCAAACGAATTTGGTGTTTCTAAAATTTTGGCTTCGAGATCTTATGGGCTTCAACTCTAGCCTACCCCAACTTGTTTGGGACTGAAAGGCTTGGTTGTTGTTGTTGTTGTAAACTTTTGGCAAGCATTAGAAAAAACCGACAATAAACAGACAAAAATCAAGGCATGTTTTGTGGATTAAGAAAATATACCATATTCATTAAAAGATCACCACCCAGCTGGCGCGTGGCCTTGTGCTTGTAGAGGCATTTAGAAGATGGGGGCGGCATCAACATACTGGCAGCCTGATCAGCCGCAGTTTTGATCTTCCTTTTGAGTAAAGGCCCTAAAGTTTCAGTCTGCATATGAATAGCAAAACAAAAGGCAGACCTCAGCAGTGATATTGAATTACTGTATGAGATAGACTGATGCATATAGTGGATGCTCTTAGCCTTTTGCACCATGAACACTAGCTATGGACAGACAAAAAAAACTAGTTGACTCAGCTTTGTCTAGATACCTCCATCCAAAGCTTAAGGCTTATTTATTTTTGAGAAATCGAAACAAGTAAAGTTTGACCAAAATTTTAGAACATTCTATCAACAAATATAATATTGTGTAGATACCGTAGGAAAATATATTTCACAGCCTATTTAATGATATTAATTTTGTATTTTGCATGTTAATGATTTTGGTAAAAGCTTAGTCAAACATGGTATAGCTAGTTTGACTTTCTAAAAATAATATAAGCCCTAAGCTTTGGGATGGGGGTAGTAGTATCTAGAGCTAAAACACATCTAGATACATCCGTATCTACAGATAGTTGAGTCAATTAATTTGGATCTGAGGGAGTATCAGATTCAGACTACATCATGGTAAGTTGGTTAAAAAAATTACCCCTGGGCGGTCCCCGCCTCAAATTTCGGCAGTGGCATTTCGCTTCTTGTGCTGCAGATCTGGCCATGCTCCTGCAGCAGGTGGGGCGCTATCGTTCCCCATAGCCTCAGCACGGAACCTGGAGGTACCAACCTGATACAGAGAATATAGAGCATGGTGTCATAGAGGCTTTACGCGCAAACAGCTGAAGACATGTGCTACTTTAAGCATTTTCCAGAACAGGAACAGATTGAGGATGAAGACAGACAGAGTGGATAAGCAAACGGAGTACCTGCTTTGCGGGGCTGGGGACGCAGCTCAGGCTCAGCCAACTGCCCACATGCGTGGTGGCCTTACGCTCCATTGCCCCCCCACCACCACCGAGGTCTTCCCTTTCCTGTACAAGCTGACAAAAGATACATTGAGGATCAGCAGAGACTACAAGGGTTGCAAATGTCGACGAATAAAGGAAGAACACCCCAATCCAAGCAAAGGTAGCCCCCGCCCCGACCCCCATCCCCATCAATCACTCCCAGCGCGAGGGTGACCAGAACGACACCCCTTCGCCCAGAATAGGTCATAGATGCGCAAGATATCGAGATGAGGAAAAAGGAACCGATCTCGAGAAAGGATAGAACATTACTAGTAGAGTACTACCTAATCCGCTTGGTCTAGATGCAGCTTGCCCCTCCAAGCTGGATGCCTGGACGGTGGAGGCGAAAGGAGAGGATCGAGCTAGCGGCTTGCATCCGTCGCCTGTCGGCACTCGATCGGGAGAGACAAGGGGGGCTACATAAAGGGGAGGGGTAACATATTTTATTACACAGTGAACTTACTGATGTGACTAGTCATTACATGTCTCACTGAAACTGGGGCCCATAGTGTGGCACCCCAAATTCACTTGAACCTGCCCGGTGGGACGCATTGGCGCGTCAAGAAAACCCCCGAATTGTAGCGGGGAAATGAAACATTTCACAAAAATTCGAAATTCAAGCACACTGCCACGCGCCAAGCACGCGGGCTGTTCCTTCCTCTTCCTCGGTTCCTCCTCCCCTATCCGAAAAAACCCCAAATCCCAAGCTCAAACAACAACAAAAAAACCCCAAATCCCCTGGCCGCCATGCATGTCCTCGTTAACCCGCTGGAGATCGTTCCGGGATGAGGTGGACCCCCGCCCTGAGATCCCGATTTCGTCCGTTCCGTCCACCTCGAGGCACTGCGTGCTGTCTCGCAGCGGCGGCTTGAGGGCGCTGCAGAGGAACTTCCACCGGAAAGTGCTCATGGCAACCGTGCAAGCTCACCGGCGTGCTGTATCCCGAGAGGAACTGGTCAAAGCTTTGCTATTCGCAAAAAAAAATGCGGGCCAAGATCTGGTCAAAGCTTCGCCGATGGCTTGCCGCGAGAGGCTTGGAGTCCAGAGTCAATAAACTAGCTGCTCGAGGACTTGGGCGGTTTACACCGATTCATATTAACTGACTCAAGTTTGTTAGTCTAGTTAACAAATGCATCTAGATACATCCATATCTAGAAAAAAATGAGTCAATTAATATGAATCAGAGGGGAGTGCCTGAAAGTGTTTCATGCTACCAATTAATGCGCTGGCAGGACTGGCTGTAGAAGTAATTGTGCTACTACTCTTACGATGAACTGATTGTGTGGGTGTCAAATTTTGCAACGCGATCATCCACTGAATGCTTAATTATAGTTCTAGCGCCAAAGGCGTACAAATCATAACAGAGATAGTACATACTACAGCACCAGAACATAAGAGTACGAATCATAAAGTAGCTCAACATTTTGCAGCAGGGCTGGGTGGTCCTGAGACTACCGGGACGCCCCTGATGATCTCCGGGCGTGCATCCACTTCAATGCAAAACTGTGTACTTGGTCCACGGCCTCCTTCTGTAGGCTGGATAATCTCAGGTGTAGGACCTTCCTCTATGAAAGGCTCGTCATCAGTACCATCCACAGGTGCATCAGGGCTGGGTGGTCTTGAGACTACCCGGACGCCCCTGATGATGTCTGGGCGTGCATCCACTTCAACACAAAGCTGTGTACTCGGTCCACGGCCTCCTTCTGCAGGCTAGATAATCTCAGGTGCAGGATCTTCGTCTATGAAAGGCTCGTCATCAGTACCATCCACAGGTGCATCAAACTGAGATTCATCTTCAAATCTCCCATCAAACTGAGAGAACTCTTCAACTCTATGCTTCTGCAATTAGTACATCAACAGATTAGACAAACATCTAAGGAATGCAACCTGAACAAATGCCGTTTTACATATTTACCTTCTCATCTGGCACAGCACATGTCCCAGAGCTGAAACCCGTTTCCTGAAGCAAGCGCTTTTTCTCTCCTTCCCGTCCATCCATCTGCAACAAGTTAAATTTGAGTACAGAACCTTGCAAAGCAATGCAAACTATTGATCGAAACAGCGGCAGCATCAATATAAATAATTAACTACATATGCCAGCACACGTACAGTGTGAGCAAGATCTGCTTCTCCCGCTGAAGAATCATTATATGGTTCACCATGATAAACCCACCTAACATATGTGCGGTCCATCCCAAAAATGTGTAAATGATCTTCCACTACATGGTGAGGCCTCTTCTCACCATTCATACATGTGCAGCGCGGGCAATACACGTCCAGGTTGTGACCTTCATGAGCTCTAATAAACCCCATAAAGGGTTGAACACCATTTATATATGAAGGGGAACATAAGTGTCCATGCAGTATCCAAGTTCTGTCCATCTGTTTAATTATGAGATACAATGGTTGGTGATTAATTTAAGGCGAAGTAGGAAATGTATATCCATCGAGTACAAAACTATACTACATGATTATGCATTCCAGCAATCATGTCGAGTACAAAACAAAAAATGCCCATCGACATTTTAGCAAACAGATCGTGTACAAAACTCTGCCATGGCATTTCAGCAAATTAACGGATCGAGTGCAGAACTAACTCTATATGCCCACGCAAATGAACAAATTGATCAAGGACAAATCGAGCGGAAAACTATAAAGTGCCAATTAGTTCGAGCATACTGATGATTTTTTTAGCAGCATCAAGAAAATATAAATCGTTAGGCTGTCTTGCCCAATGCATGATTGAGCTAGAGATAGCAGCCCTACCATGGATCAACTTGACCGCCGGTGCGTCTCGAGAAGAACGACGGGGAGGGGAAGCTTCTTCTTTGCACGGACGGGACGGGGAGGGGAAGCTCTTCGCACGGACGGGGATAAGTTGTGTAGGGGTGGGTGGGGGGTCATGCGGCCGGGCCGCCCGGTAGGTGGTGTTTAATGGAGTTGCGTGTGTAATTGGACGTGCACAAGGTTGAGGAATAGGCGGTTCCCTTTGCCGCGCGCACAATTCAAACTATCCCGCCCATATAGTTTAAATTCGCCCTATTTTCATTAAATCGACATAAAGTCATGTGAGTGGGTGGAAATTAGCAAAGTTGCTTGAAAAATAGTAAAACTCTGGAATTATCCTTTAAATATGCTCTACTTCGTGTGAAAATCGGGGTATGGAGGCATGTTGAGCTGTTTTATTTGTACTTTCTTCATTAAAACTCCCATTTTATGCACTTTGGATGGAAAGAAATCATTTGTACATAAATTTTGACTACGCCATTTGCAAACATTAATTGTTTTACATGCCAAGATGCACCCATCCACCAAATATGGGGCAAAAGTTTATCACAATGTAGATATATATGTATAATTAGTGAGGGGCCCCTTTTGATTTTGTGCAATTTCCACTAATTAGCTAGAGAGAAGGGGTCAATTAATTAGGCCATGTTAGGGGCTATGTGTTTTAGATTAGGGTTGTGTGGATTCAAATACAACTTCTTTATTTGTGTGCTATGATTAATCAAAAATAGATCGATCGACTACGCACACATTATTAGAGGCGCATGCCTTTGCGCACAAAATGCATGTGTGTGTTGTTGGCCACCAACAAGAGAGCAGCGAGAGAGCGATTGAAATCCCCAAATTAAACACATATATATAAGCATGCATGGTTAGGCCATGCATGCATATTAATTATATATATTGTGAGGCAAATTAATTAAAGTGTGTTTTCATTTCAGACCTTGTCAAAATTCAAGATAATTAATTGAATTATCAATAATAGGAAGGTTTTATTAGATTGGGTTATTAATTAGCTTGGGGTTATGTGTTTTAACGAGGGTTTGATTAGCTAAGGTTAGTTTTCTATATATATACGGTTTAGGGTTTAGGGTTAATGGCACATATATTTAATTAGAGGACCGCGAGGACCCCTGGCCTGCTTGATGCGCAATTAAGGGTCGTCGTTGGCCTATAGCTAGCTATACAGGGTTTTATGGTTTATTTAGAGGGTTTATGTGTTAGGGTTAATTATAACTTGTTGTGAATTAAATTACAACTTTTTTATTAGTGTGCTACACAATTAATCACAACTCTAGCTAGATCGATCGAGTGTGCACAGACATGCACTATTAGAGGCACCCGCCTTTGCGCGTAAAGTGCAAGCATAATGTGTGTCGTTGCGCTGGCCACACCAATCGATAAAGAGAGAGATAGAGATGAGAGATTATTGAAATCGCCAAGAATGTTCAAATATATATATATATATATGCATGCATGGTAGGCCAATGCATGCATGCACACTAATTATATATATATTGTGAGGCAACTTAATCAAAGTGTGTGTTTTCATTCGAGAACTTTTCAATATATTCAAGTTAATTAATTTATCAGCGCTAATTATATAATTAATTAATGAATGAATCTCAGGGATGTTCGATCATACATGATCGATATAGGCCATATATATTAATTGGGGTTAATCTAGGGTTTGCTAGCTAGCTATATACATATAGAGCAGGTTTTTATTAGATCGGGTTATAGATAGTATAGTTTGGGGTTATGTGTTTTAATTAAGTAGCCAAGTTTGATTAGCTAGGACGGGTTAGTTATATATATAGGGTTTAAGGTTTAGGGATCATCGATCGAGTGCACACACACATTATTAGAGGCACCCGCGCCTTTGCGCATAAAGTGCATGCGTATATAAGCTAGCTAGTGTGTTTTTTTGGCCACCAACGATATATAAATCGAGAGAGAGATTCGATTGAAATATATATATATATATATCCCCAAGAATATGTTCAGATATATATTGAAATATATGCACGAATGATATGTGCAAGGTATGACATGCGAGCATGCACACTAATTGTATATATATTATGAGGCAACTTAATCAAATATGTTTTCATTCGAGAGAACTTGTCAAAATTCAAGTTAATTAATTTATCAGCGCTAATTAGTTGGTCGCCTGCTTGATGCGCAATGAAGTGTCGTTGGCCTATATATATATGTAGGGTTTAATTAGGGTTTAGGGTTATCTAGCAAGGGTTTTAGGGTTAGGGTTAGGGTTAATTAGGGTTTAGGGTCTAGCGTTTAGGGTTTGGGGTTTCGGGTTTAGTGTTTAGGGTTTAGGCTCTAGGGTTAGGGTTTAGGGTTTAGTGTTTAGGGTTTAGGGTTTAGGGTGTAGTGTTTAGGGTTTAGGGTCTAGGGTTTAGGGTTTAGTGTTTAGGGTGTTTAGGGTGTATGTTTAGGGTATAATTAGGGATTATGGATTAGGGTTTTAGGGTTTAAGGTTTAGGGATCATCGATCGACTGCACACACACATTATTAGAGGCACCCGCGCCTTTGCGCATAAAGTGCATGCGTATATAAGCTAGCTAGTGTGTTTTTTGGCCACTAACGATATATAGATCGAGAGAGAGATTGAAATATATATATATCCCCAAGAATATGTTCAGATATATATTGAAATATATGCACGAATGATATGTGCAAGGTATGACATGCGCGCATGCACACTAATTGTATATATATTATGAGGCAACTTAATCAAATGTGTTTTCATTCGAGAGAACTTGTCAAAATTCAAGTTAATTAATATATCAGCGCTAATTAGTTGGTCGCCTGCTTGATGCGCAATGAAGTGTCGTTGGCCTATATATATGTAGGTTTTAATTAGGGTTTAGAGTTTAGGGTTATCTAGCTAGGGTTTCAGGGTTAGGGTTAGGGTTAATTAGGGTTTAGGGTCTAGGGTTTAGGGTTTAGGGTTTGGGGTTTAGTGTTTAGGGTTTAGGGTCTAGGGTTAGGGTTTAGGGTTTAGTGTTTAGTGTTTAGGGTTTAGGGTGTAGTGTTTAGGGTTTAGGGTCTAGGGTTTAGGGTTTAGTGTTTAGGGTGTTTAGGGTGTACGTTTAGGGTATAATTAGGGATTAGGGATTAGGGTTTTAGGGTTTAAGGTTTAGGGATCATCGATCGAGTGCACACACACATTATTAGAGGCACCCGCGCCTTTGCGCATAAAGTGCATGCGTATATAAGCTAGCTAGTGTGTTTTTTGGCCACCAACGATATATAGATCGAGAGAGAGATTGAAATATATATATCCCCAAGAATATGTTCAGATATATATTGAAATATATGCACGAATGATATGTGCAAGGTATGACATGCGCGCATGCACACTAATTGTATATATATTATGAGGCAACTTAATCAAATGTGTTTTCATTCGAGAGAACTTGTCAAAATTCAAGTTAATTAATTTATCAGCGCTAATTAGTTGGTCACCTGCTTGATGCGCAATGAAGTGTCGTTGGCCTATATATATATATATGTAGGGTTTAATTAGGGTTTAGGTTTATCTAGCTAGGGTTTTAGGGTGAGGGTTAAGGTTAATTAGGGTTTAGGGTCTAGGGTTTAGGGTTTGGAGTTTGGGGTTTAGTGTTTAGGGTTTAGGGTCTAGGGTTAGGGTTTAGGATTTAGTGTTTAGGGTTTAGGGTTTAGGGTGTAGTGTTTAGGGTTTAGGGTCTAGGGTTTAGGGTGTTTAGGGTGTACGTTTAGGGTATAATTAGGGATTAGGGTTACGTTTTAGGGTTTAAGCTAGGTTTAATTAGGGATCCTCGATCGAGTGCACACACACATTATTAGAGGCATCCGCGCCTTTGCGCATAAAGTGCATGCGTATATAAGTGTGTTTTTTGGCCACCAACGATATATAAATCGAGAGAGAGATTCGATTGAAATATATATATATATCCCCAAGAATATGTTCAGATATATATTGAAATATATGCACGAATGATATGTGCAAGGTATGACATGCGCGCATGCACACTAATTGTATATATATATATTATGAGGCAACTTAATCAAATGTGTTTTCATTCGAGAGAACTTGTCAAAATTCAAGTTAATTAATTTATCAGCGCTAATTAGTTGGTCGCCTGCTTGATGCGCAATGAAGTGTCGTTGGCCTATATATATATGTAGGGTTTAATTAGGGTTTAGGGTTTAGGGTTATCTAGCTAGGGTTTTAGGGTTAGGGTTAGGGTTAATTAGGGTTTAGGGTCTAGCGTTTAGGGTTTGGGGTTTGGGGTTTAGTGTTTAGGGTTTAGGCTCTAGGGTTAGGGTTTAGGGTTTAGTGTTTAGGGTTTAGGGTTTAGGGTGTAGTGTTTAGGGTTTAGGGTCTAGGGTTTAGGGTTTAGTGTTTAGGGTGTTTAGGGTATAATTAGGGATTATGGATTAGGGTTTTAGGGTTTAAGGTTTAGGGATCATCGATCGAGTGCACACACACATTATTAGAGGCACCCGCGCCTTTGCGCATAAAGTGCATGCGTATATAAGCTAGCTAGTGTGTTTTTTGGCCACCAACGATATATAGATCGAGAGAGAGATTGAAATATATATATATCCCCAAGAATATGTTCAGATATATATTGAAATATATGCACGAATGATATGTGCAAGGTATGACATGCGCGCATGCACACTAATTGTATATATATTATGAGGCAACTTAATCAAATGTGTTTTCATTCGAGAGAACTTGTCAAAATTCAAGTTAATTAATATATCAGCGCTAATTCGTTGGTCGCCTGCTTGATGCGCAATGAAGTGTCGTTGGCCTATATATATGTAGGTTTTAATTAGGGTTTAGGGTTTAGGGTTATCTAGCTAGGGTTTTAGGGTTAGGGTTAGGGTTAATTAGGGTTTAGGGTCTAGGGTTTAGGGTTTAGGGTTTGGGATTTAGTGTTTAGGGTTTAGGGTCTAGGGTTAGGGTTTAGGGTTTAGTGTTTAGTGTTTAGCGTTTAGGGTGTAGTGTTTAGGGTTTAGGGTCTAGGGTTTAGGGTTTAGTGTTTAGGGTGTTTAGGGTGTACGTTTAGGGTATAATTAGGGATTAGAGATTAGGGTTTTACGGTTTAAGGTTTAGGGATCATCGATCGAGTGCACACACACATTATTAGAGGCACCCGCGCCTTTGCGCATAATGTGCATGCGTATATAAGTGTGTTTTTTGGCCACCAACGATATATAGATCGAGAGAGAGATTGAAATATATATATCCCCAAGAATATGTTCAGATATATATTGAAATATATGCACGAATGATATGTGCAAGGTATGACATGCGAGCATGCACACTAATTGTATATATATTATGAGGCAACTTAATCAAATATGTTTTCATTCGAGAGAACTTGTCAAAATTCAAGTTAATTAATTTATCAGCGCTAATTAGTTGGTCGCCTGCTTGATGCGCAATGAAGTGTCGTTGGCCTATATATATATCTAGGGTTTAATTAGGGTTTAGGGTTAAGGGTTATCTAGCTAGGGTTTTAGGGTTAGGGTTAGGGTTAATTAGGGTTTAGGGTCTAGGGTTTAGGGTTTAGGGTTTGGGGTTTAGTGTTTAGGGTTTAGGGTGTAGGGTTAGGGTTTAGTGTTTAGTGTTTAGGGTTTAGGGTTTAGGGTGTAGTGTTTAGGGTTTAGGGTCTAGGGTTTAGTGTTTAGGGTGTTTAGGGTGCACGTTTAGGGTATAATTAGGGATTAGGGATTAGGGTTTTAGGGTTTAAGGTTTAGGGATCATCGATCGAGTGCACACACACATTATTAGAGGCACCCGCGCCTTTGCGCATAAAGTGCATGCGTATATAAGTGTGTTTTTTGGCCACCAACGATATATAGATCGAGAGAGATTGAAATATATATATCCCCAAGAATATGTTCAGATATATATTGAAATATATGCACGAATGATATGTGCAAGGTATGACATGCGAGCATGCACACTAATTGTATATATATTATGAGGCAACTTAATCAAATATGTTTTCATTCGAGAGAACTTGTCAAAATTCAAGTTAATTAATTTATCAGCGCTAATTAGTTGGTCGCCTGCTTGATGCGCAATGAAGTGTCGTTGGCCTATATATATATATCTAGGGTTTAATTAGGGTTTAGGGTTAAGGGTTATCTAGCTAGGGTTTTAGGGTTAGGGTTAGGGTTAATTAGGGTTTAGGGTCTAGGGTTTAGGGTTTAGGGTTTGGGGTTTAGTGTTTAGGGTTTAGGGTCTAGGGTTAGGGTTAGGGTTTAGTGTTTAGGGTTTAGGGTTTAGGGTGTAGTGTTTAGGGTTTAGGGTGTAGGGTTTAGGGTTTAGTGTTTAGGGTGTTTAGGGTGCATGTTTAGGGTATAATTAGGGATTAGGGATTAGGGTTTTAGGGTTTAAGGTTTAGGGATCATCGATCGAGTGCACACACACATTATTAGAGGCACCCGCGCCTTTGCGCATAAAGTGCATGCGTATATAAGTGTGTTTTTTGGCCACCAACGATATATAGATCGAGAGAGATTGAAATATATATATCCCCAAGAATATGTTCAGATATATATTGAAATATATGCACGAATGATATGTGCAAGGTATGACATGCGAGCATGCACACTAATTGTATATATATTATGAGGCAACTTAATCAAATATGTTTTCATTCGAGAGAACTTGTCAAAATTCAAGTTAATTAATTTATCAGCGCTAATTAGTTGGTCGCCTGCTTGATGCGCAATGAAGTGTCGTTGGCCTATTTATATATCTAGGGTTTAATTAGGGTTTCGGGTTTAGGGTTATCTAGCTAGGGTTTTAGGGTTAGGGTTAGGGTTAATTAGGGTTTAGGGTTTAGGGTCTAGGGTTTAGGGTTTAGGGTTTGGGGTTTAGTGTTTAGGGTTTAGGGTCTAGGGTTAGGGTTTAGGGTTTAGTGTTTAGTGTTTAGGGTTTAGGGTTTAGGGTGTAGTGTTTAGGGTTTAGGGTCTAGGGTTTAGGGTTTAGTGTTTAGGGTGTTTAGGGTGTACGTTTAGGGTATAATTAGGGATTAGGGATTAGGGTTTTAGGGTTTAAGGTTTAGGGATCATCGATCGAGTGCACACACACATTATTAGAGGCACCCGCGCCTTTGCGCATAAAGTGCATGCATATATAAGTGTGTTTTTTGGCCACCAACGATATATAGATCGAGAGAGATTGAAATATATATATCCCCAAGAATATGTTCAGATATATATTGAAATATATGCACGAATGATATGTGCAAGGTATGACATGCGAGCATGCACACTAATTGTATATATATTATGAGGCAACTTAATCAAATATGTTTTCATTCGAGAGAACTTGTCAAAATTCAAGTTAATTAATTTATCAGCGCTAATTAGTTGGTCGCCTGCTTGATGCGCAATGAAGTGTCGTTGGCCTATATATATATCTAGGGTTTAATTAGGGTTTAGGGTTAAGGGTTATCTAGCTAGGGTTTTAGGGTTAGGGTTAGGGTTAATTAGGGTTTAGGGTCTAGGGTTTAGGGTTTAGGGTTTGGGGTTTAGTGTTTAGGGTTTAGGGTCTAGGGTTAGGGTTAGGGTTTAGTGTTTAGTGTTTAGGGTTTAGGGTTTAGGGTGTAGTGTTTAGGGTTTAGGGTCTAGGGTTTAGGGTTTAGTGTTTAGGGTGTTTAGGGTGCACGTTTAGGGTATAATTAGGGATTAGGGATTAGGGTTTTAGGGTTTAAGGTTTAGGGATCATCGATCGAGTGCACACACACATTATTAGAGGCACCCGCGCCTTTGCGCATAAAGTGCATGCGTATATAAGTGTGTTTTTTGGCCACCAACGATATATAGATCGAGAGAGATTGAAATATATATATCCCCAAGAATATGTTCAGATATATATTGAAATATATGCACGAATGATATGTGCAAGGTATGACATGCGAGCATGCACACTAATTGTATATATATTATGAGGCAACTTAATCAAATATGTTTTCATTCGAGAGAACTTGTCAAAATTCAAGTTAATTAATTTATCAGCGCTAATTAGTTGGTCGCCTGCTTGATGCGCAATGAAGTGTCGTTGGCCTATTTATATATCTAGGGTTTAATTAGGGTTTCGGGTTTAGGGTTATCTAGCTAGGGTTTTAGGGTTAGGGTTAGGGTTAATTAGGGTTTAGGGTTTAGGGTCTAGGGTTTAGGGTTTAGGGTTTGGGGTTTAGTGTTTAGGGTTTAGGGTCTAGGGTCTAGGGTTTAGGGTTTAGTGTTTAGTGTTTAGGGTTTAGGGTTTAGGGTGTAGTGTTTAGGGTTTAGGGTCTAGGGTTTAGGGTTTAGTGTTTAGGGTGTTTAGGGTGTACGTTTAGTGTATAATTAGGGATTAGGGATTAGGGTTTTAGGGTTTAAGGTTTAGGGATCATCGATCGAGTGCACACACACATTATTAGAGGCACCCGCGCCTTTGCGCATAAAGTGCATGCGTATATGAGTGTGTTTTTTGGCCACCAACGATATATAGATCGAGAGAGAGATTGAAATATATATATCCCCAAGAATATGTTCAGATATATATTGAAATATATGCACGAATGATATGTGCAAGGGATGACATGCGCGCATGCACACTAATTGTATATATATTATGAGGCAACTTAATCAAATATGTTTTCATTAGAGAGAACTTGTCAAAATTCAAGTTAATTAATTTATCAGCGCTAATTAGTTGGTCGCCTGCTTGATGCGCTATGAAGTGTCGTTGTCCTATATATATATCTAGGGTTTAATTAGGGTTTAGGGTTTAGGGTTATCTAGCTAGGGTTTTAGGGTTAGGGTTAGGGTTAGGGTTAGGGTTAATTAGGGTTTAGGGTCTAGGGTTTAGGGTTTGGGGTTTGGGGTTTAGTGTTTAGGGTTTAGGGTCTAGGGTTAGGGTTTAGGGTTTAGGGTTTAGGGTGTAGTGTTTAGGGTTTAGGGTCTAGGGTCTAGGGTTTAGGGTTTAGTGTTTAGGGTTTAGGGTTTAGGGTTTAGGGTGTAGTGTTTAGGGTTTAGGGTCTAGGGTTTAGGGTTTAGTGTTTAGGGTGTTTAGGGTGTACATTTAGGGTATAATTAGGGATTAGGGATTAGGGTTTTAGGGTTTAAGGTTTAGGGATCATCGATCGAGTGCACACACACATTATTAGAGGCACCCGCGCCTTTCCGCATAAAGTGCATGCGTATATATATAACTGTGTTTCTTGGCCACCAACGATATATAGATCGAGAGATAGAGATTGAAATCCCCAAGAATATGTTCAAATACACGCACACACATGAATTATTAGAGGCACCCGCGCCTTTGCGCATAAAGTGCATGCGTATGTGTGTTGTTCTGGCCACCAACGATAGATCGAGAGAGAGAGAGAGAGAGAGAGAGAGATCGAAATCCCCAAGAATTAGAGGACCCCCTTGCACAAGTGTTGGCCATCTATATATAATATGAATCCCAATAATGTTCATACATGATAGGGCATATGTGTGAAGCAATTTTTTCCGAGAACTTGTAAAGATTCAAATTTATCAGTGCAAATGGAAACTAGTGCACATTAGAGGACACCCTTGCACACGTGTTGGCCATCTATGTATAGTTTGAATCCCAATAATGTTCATACATGATAGGCTATATGTGAATCAATTTTTTCTTCCAAGAACTTGTCAAGATTCAAATTTATCGGTGCTAATGGAAACTAGTGCGCACTAGACGAGCCCCTTGCGCAAGTGCTGGCCATTACATATAGTTTAAATCTCAAGAATGTTCATACATGATAGGCCATATGTGCAAAGGAAATTTTTTCCCGTGAACTTGTCAAAATTCAAGTTTATCGGTGCAAATGGAAACTAGTCCAAAAAATTACATAGATGTCCAAAAGAACTAGACAATAACTAATAGGACCTGCAACTTTACAAAAAGGACCCCAAAACATATAGAAGAAAATCAATCGAGTCCTTCTGGACCGCACATCAGATCTCTGCTCCGCATCCTTTCCAGCAACTCCGTCGCCGGGGACGCACCACTTGGGACGGTGTTGCCGGTAGTCGCCAGGATGAAGGAGAAGAATGGCCTCAGCGACAGCATATTGGCTCTGAGAAGGGCCGCTGAAAGGCCAAGATGTTCACGGGCAAGATGGATGACGCCGTCGTATGCCCCGAGCTTGTGAACGTTAGCAGCTTGACTTCCCCGTTGGCCAGATCTGAAGCACTGACCAAAGCAAGCCTCACCGTTAGCGCCATCACCTTGATGGCACCAGATCGGGGTTTGGCCGGCAAGATCCGCCAGATCCGATCCGCCAGATTCACCATAGGCCAGATCTGAAGCCAACGACGACATCCTCGACTCCATTGCGCCATTCTGCTCATGGGAAACACTGGATCTAAGCTTACAACAACACTAACTCCCTCAGATCCAAATTAGCTGACTCAACTTTGCTTATCTAAATATGGATGTATCCACACATGTTTTTACTCTAGATACATACATGTCTAAGGAAAGTTGAATCAATTAATTTAGTTCGGAGGGTGTACGATATACAGAGAGAAGTCGGCCTCGTCTCCGGTCGGCGAGGCCGCCGGAGAGAAGGGGGAGAGGAGCCGGGGGAGTGGGAGAGACTCGAGAGAGAAAGAGAAGAGGAAGAAATGAGAGCTCCCTGGGGAAGAACATTATTTTTGTCGTTCTGCTCGTAGCTTGAAACTGAAAATTTCGGCCGCGCGCCAAATCATCCCACCGCATCCATTCGAAAATCCCGTGACCAGTTTTACCCTTTTAACCCTGGTCCGGAAGCTACAACCCACCGACCATGGAGGGCTCATTCGGTAACAATGAAATATCTTGCCTAGATCCCGAACCCTCCCCACAGGCCCACACCCACCCACCAACCATTCGCCCCATTAGCTCAAAAATACTCTCACACGCCAAAGCTCTGACTCTCTACAGTACTAGATCTGCTTCGCCGCCGGCATACTCCTCCACAACGTAGCCTTATCGTGTTGGCTGTCCAACCACCTGATCCGCTCCCCCGCCGCCATCGCCACCGACGGATCTGCTTCACCGCCGACCTCGCCACCGATGGATCTACTTCACCGCCGACCTCGCCACCGACGGATTTGCTTCACCGCCGACCTTGCCACCGACGGATCTGCTTCACCGCCGACCTCATCCACAGCCTAGCAATCAACGCCTTTCCAGTCGATGCACCGGATCCTCTCCAACGAAACCGGGTCTACTTCACTGCGGCCCCCCCTCCACAGAAGCCGATCTATTCCACCGACTACCTCGGCGCAGCGGCTGTATCAACTTCACCAAATCCCTTGCCAGCCAACCATATCTGCTTCACTAACGCCCGCTTCTACTGAAACAGGGTCCACTCATCGTCTCCCGCGTTCGCCGCCGCTGGAATGCAAGTTGCCGCCTGATACGTCTCCGACGTATCGATAATTTCTTATGTTCCATGCCATATTATTGATGATATCTACATGTTTTATGCATACTTTATGTCATATTTATGCGTTTTCCGTAACTAACCTATTGATGAGATGCCGAAGGGCCAGATGCCGAAGGAAATATTCTCGGAACCAGACGAAATCAACGCCCAGCATCTTAGGATTGCATGAAGCTTCCAGAACACCCGAGAGCCGCCAGAGGGGGGCCACAGGCCCACCAAACAGTAGGCCGGCGCGGCCAAGGGGAGGCCCGCGCCCCCCTGTTGTGTCGTCGCCTCGTTGACCTTCTGACGCTGCCTCTTCACCTATATAAAGGTCCCTGACCTAAAACACGATACGGGAAAAGCCACGGTACGAGAAACCTTCCAGAGCTGCCACCATCGCGAAGCCAAGATCTGGGGGACAGGAGTCTCTGTTATGGCACGCCGCCGGGACGGGGAAGTGCCCCCGGAAGGCTTCTCCATCGACACCACCGCCATCTTCATCACCGCTGCAGTCTCCCATGAAGAGGGAGTAGTTCTCCATCGAGGCTAAGGGCTGTACCGGTAGCTATGTGGTTAATCTCTCTCCTATGTACTTCAATACAATAATCTCATGCGCTGCCTTACATGATTGAGATTCATATGATGATGCTTGTAATCTAGATGTCATTATGCTAGTCAAGTGGATTTTACTTATGTGATCTCCGGAGACTCCTTGTCCCACGTGTGTAAAGGTGACAGTGTGTGCACCGTGTGGGTCTCTTAGGCTATATTTCACAGAATACTTATTCACTGTTATGAATGGCATAGTGAAGTGCTTATTTATATCTCTTTATGATTGCAATGTGTTTTGTATCACAATATATCTGTGTGCTACTCTAGTGATGTTATTAAAGTAGTTTATTCCTCCTGCATGGTGTAATGGTGACAGTGTGTGCATCGTGTAGTACTTGGTGTAGGCTATGATTGTGATCTCTTGTAGATTATGAAGTTAACTATTGCTATGATAGTATTGATGTGATTTATTCCTCCTTTCGTAGTGTGAAGGTGACAGTGTGCATGCTATGTTAGTACTTGGTTTGGTTATGTTAATCTGTCATGCACTCTAAGGTTATTTAAATATGAACATTGAATATTGTGGAGATTGTTAACTCCAGCATTGAGGGTTCGTGTAATCCTACACAGTTAGTGGTGTTCATCATCCAACAAGAGGGTGTAGAGTCTAGCATCTATCTATTTATTCTATTATGTGATCAATGTTGAGAGTGTCCACTAGTGAAAGTATGATCCCTAGGCCTTGTTCCTAAATACTGCTATCACTGCTTGTTTACTGTTCTACTGCATGTTTACTTCCTGCAATATTACTACCATCAACTGCACACCAGCAAGCACTTTTCTGGCGCCGTTACTACTGCTCATATTCATTCATACCACTTGTATTTCACTATCTCTTCGCCGAACTAGTGCACCTGTACATCTGACAAGTGTATTTGGTGTGTTGGGGACACAAGAGACTTCTTGCTTTGTGATTGCAGGGTTGCTTGAGAGGAATATCTTTGACCTCTTCCTCCCTGAGTTCCACTTAAGGGAAACTTGTTGCTGTTCTACAAACCTCTGCTCTTGGAGGCCCAACACTGTCACAAGAATAGAAGCACCCGTAGACATCAAGCACTTTTCTGGCGCCGTTGCCGGGGAGGAAAGGTAAAAGGCACTCATACTCCGGTCCCAGGTAATTAAGTACTTTTCTGTTGCCGTTGTGAGTGCGCTCGAAGCTAGTTCCTTTAGATCCTGCAATTGCATCTTTTTGTCTCTTGTTTTACACTCGTAAGGCTTAATGGAAGACAACAACAAAATGAGAGATCTTTATGAACTTTATCTTGAATTAGGACATGATGTGTTTGAAGAGAAAATTAAAAAACCCATGGAACTTATGCATGCTAATGGGAATGTTATTAGTATGAATGCTTTGAACACCATTGTTGCTAATGCTATGGAAGAATTTAAGCTTGGGGAGGTCGGTTTTGATGAAAATGATCTCTTTAGCCCTCCGGGTATTGAGGAGAAAGTTTATGTTGATTATGATATGCCTCCCATATATGATGATTATAATGATAGTGGTCTTTTGGTGCCGCCTACTATGGAGGATAAGTTTAATTATGATTACAATATGCCTCCTATATTTGATTATGAGAATAATAATGATAGCTACTTTGTTGAATTTGCTCCCACTACAACTAATAAAATTGATTATGCTTATGTGGAGAGTAATGATACTTTTATGCATGTGAATAAGAATGCTTTATATGATACTTATATTGTTGAGTTTGTTCATGATGCCTCTGAAAGTTATTATGAGAGAGGAAAATATGGTTGTAGAAATTTTCATGTTACTAAAACAACTCTCTATACGCTTATTGCATTATGCTTATTTGAAGTTACACTTGTTTTATCTTTCTATGCTTATTGCATTATGCTTCATGAACTTGTTTATTTACAAGATTCCTATGCATAGGAAGCATGTTAGACTTAAATGTGTTTTGAATTTTCTTTTTGATGCTCTCTTTTGCTTCAACTCTTATTTCTTGGGAGTGCATCACTGAAATTTCTGAGCCCATCTTAATGGCTATAAAGAAAGCACTTCTTGGGAGATAACCCATGTGTTTATTTTACTACAGTACTTTTGTTTTATATTTGAGTCTTGGAAGTTGTTACTACTGTAGCAACCTCTCCTTATATTTATTTTATTGCATTGTTGTGCCAAGTAAAGTCTTTGATAGCAAAGTCAATACTAGATTTGGATTACTGCGCAGAAACAGATTTCTTTGCTGTCACGAATCTGGGCCTAATTCTCTGTACGTAACTCAGAAAATTATGCCAATTTACGTGAGTGATCCTCAGATATGTACGCAACTTTCATTCAATTTGGGAATTTTCATCTGAGCAAGTCAGGTGCCACTTTAAAATTCGTCTTTACGAACTGTTCTGTTTTGACAGATTCTGCCTTTTATTTCGCATTGCCTCTTTTGCTATGTTGGATGAATTTCTTTGTTCCATTAATGTCCAGTAGCTTTGTGCAATGTCCAGAAGTGTTAAGAATGATTGTGTCACCTCTGAACATGTGAAATTTTGATTATGCACTAACCCTCTAATGAGTTTGTTTCGAGTTTGATGTGCAGGAAGTTTTCAAGGGTCAAGAGAGGAGGATGATATACTATGATCAAGAAGAGTGAAAAGTCTAAGCTTGGGGATGCCCCCGTGGTTCATCCCTGCATATTTCAAGAAGACTCAAGCGTCTAAGCTTGGGGATGCCCAAGGCATCCCCTTCTTCATCGACAACTTATCAGGTTTCTTCTCTTGAAACTATATTTTTATTCGGTCACATCTTATGTACTTTACTTGGAGCGTCTGTTTGTTTTTGTTTTTGTTTTTGTTTTTGTTTGAATAAATGCTTGTGTGGGAGAGAGACACGCTCCGCTGGTTCATATGAACACATGTGTTCTTAGCTTTTAATGTTCATGGCGAAGGTTGAAACTGCTTCGTTAATTGTTATATGGTTGGAAACGGGAAATGCTACATGTAGTAATTGATAAAATGTCTTGGATAATTTGATACTTGGCAATTGTTGTGCTCATGTTTAAGCTCTTGCATCATATACTTTGCACCCATTAATGAAGAAATACATAGAGCTTGCTAAAATTTGGTTTGCATAATTGGTCTCTCTAAGGTCTAGATAATTTCTAGTAAAGAGTTTGAACAACAAGGAAGACGGTGTAGGGTCTTATAATGTTTACAATATGTCTTTTATGTGAGTTTTTCTGCACCGGTTCATCCTTGTGTTTGTTTCAAATAACTTTGCTAGCCTAAACCTTGTATCGAGAGGGAATACTTCTCATGCATCCAAAATCCTTGAGCCAACCACTATGCCATTTGTGTCCACCATACCTACCTACTACATGGTATTTCTCCGCCATTCCAAAGTAAATTGCTTGAGTGCTACCTTTAAAATTTCCATTCTTTACCTTTGCAATATATAGCTCATGGGACAAATAGCTTAAAAACTATTGTGGTATTGAATATGTACTTATGAACTTTATCTCTTATTAAGTTGTTTGTTGTGCGATAACCATGTTCCTGGGGACGCCATCAACTACTCTTTGTTGAATATCATGTGAGTTGCTATGCATGTTCGTCTTGTCTGAAGTAAGGGCGGTTTTCACAATCAAATGGTTTGAGTATGCATACTGTTAGAGAAGAACATTGGACCGCTAACTAAAGCCATGATTCATGGTGGAATTTTCAGTTTGGACATAAAACCTCAATCTCTTATGAGAATATTATTTGTTGTTGAATGCTTAAGCATTAAAAGAGGAGTCCATTATTTGTTGTCTATGTTGTCCCGGTATGGGTGTCTAAGTTGAAGAATGATCAAAAGCGAGAAATCCAATGCGAACTTTCTCCTTAGACCCTTGTACAGGCAGCATAGAGGTACCCCTTTGTGACACTTGGTTGAAACATATGTTATGCAATGATAATCCGTGTTAATCCAAGCTAATTAGGACAAGGTGCGGGCACTATTAGTACACTATGCATGAGGCTTGCAACTTGTAAGATATAATTTACATAACACATATGCTTTATTACTACCGTTGACAAAATTGTTTCTTGTTTTCAAAACCAAAGCTCTAGCACAAATATAGCAATCAATGCTTCCCTCTGCGAAGGGCCTTTCTTTTACTTTTATGTTGAGTCAGTTCACCTATCTCTTTCCACCTCAAGAAGCAAACACTTGTGTGAACTGTGCATTGATTCCTACATACTTGCATATTGCACTTGTTATATTACTTTACATTGACAATATCCATGAGATATACATGTTATAAGTTGAAAGCAACTGCTGAAACTTAATCTTCCTTTGTGTTGCTTCAATACCTCTACTTTGAATTATTGCTTTACGAGCTAACTCTTATGCAAGACTTATTGATGCTTGTCTTGAAGTACTATTCATGAAAAGTCTTTGCTTTATGATTCATTTGTTTACTCATGTCATTACCATTGTTTTGTCGCTGCATTCATTACATATGCTTACAATAGTATGATCAAGGTTATGATGGCATGTCACTCCAGAAATTATCTTTGTTATCGTTTACCTGCTCGGAATGACAGAAACTAAGCTTGGGGATGCTGATACGTCTCCGACGTATCGATAATTTCTTATGTTCCATGCCACATTATTGATGATATCTACATGTTTTATGCATACTTTATGTCATATTTATGCGTTTTCCGGAACTAACCTATTGACGAGATGCCGAAGGGCCAGTTGCTGTTTTCTGCTATTTTTGGTTTCAGAAATCCTAGTAAGGAAATATTCTCGGAATCGGACGAAATCAACGCCCAGTATCTTAGGATTGCATGAAGCTTCCAGAACACCCGAGAGCCGCCAGAGGGGGGCCACAGGCCCACCAAACAGTAGGCCGGCGCGGCCAAGGGGGGGCCCGCGCCCCCCTGTTGTGTCGTCGCCTCGTTGACCTTCTGACACCGCCTCTTCGCCTATATAAAGGTCCCTGACCTAAAACACGATACGGGAAAAGCCACGGTACGAGAAACCTTCCAGAGCCGCCGCCATCGCGAAGCCAAGATCTGGGGGACAGGAGTCTCTGTTCCGGCACGCCGCCGGGACGGGGAAGTGCCCCCGGAAGGCTTCTCCATCGACACCACCGCCATCTTCATCACCGCTGCTGTCTCCCATGAAGAGGGAGTAGTTCTCCATTGAGGCTAAGGGCTGTACCGGTAGCTATGTGGTTAATCTCTCTCCTATGTACTTCAATACAATAATCTCATGAGCTGCCTTACATGATTGAGATTCATATGATGATGCTTGTAATCTAGATGTCATTATGCTAGTCAAGTGGATTTTACTTATGTGATCTCCGGAGACTCCTTGTCCCACGTGTGTAAAGGTGACAGTGTGTGCACCGTGTGGGTCTCTGTAACACCCCAACTTTTGCAACCTTGATTAATTGTCCTTATTGCAAAAATTAGGGGGAACAAAAACTTTTCTAGAGACTAATTAGATGAATTGCCTTGATCTGGTTGTTGTGATGAATTTCATTACTCTGTTGGTAGATGTATTGTCTTGATTGCTTGTTGAGTTTTGTCTTGAGCCACCTCAAAGAACAACACCCCTAGTGGTAAAACAAACAACTCACCTAATAAAACACATGTGTGGCTTAGGGAAAATTGTTTTCCTTTTTCACTACACCAAACCTCTCTACTTATGGCAACATGGGTGTGCCTTCTCAAAATTCCTCTTTGTGGTATAATCTAGCTCAAACCATCCTTGATTCAAAACTTGGGGATCATCTACCCCTTGCTACATCCTTCTCTTATACCCACTCCTCCTGGCTGATTCTGAAGCCAAGTCAACAATCTATTTTGGCGGGCTTATAAGATTCCAACTTTGGCAGTCAATCTCTAAGCACCCACAACTGTTATTGGTGACCTCAATGCATGGATCTCATCTATGCATCACCATCTGCAACTTCCATGTCTTGCATGTCCCATTCTACCATAACAACTCTTACATTCACCCTGATCTTGTACCCTATCCAATGTTCAACACTAGATCACTTCCTCCTCTTTTATCTCTGGTTTTTATTCAAGTTTAATCTTCACAAGACCAAGAGTGGGAATGATGGGTACATTTTGTAACCACCATCTACCCTTGAGAACACTCCTCCCTAAATTAGTTTTCTTTCTCAAAAACCCTATTGTTTTCCTTCTCTAGTTTTGATCACAAAACTACTTCTAGTTTTATAAAATCTTTTCAGGATATTTCTTCAAAGAAAACACAGAACTGAAATGGGTTTTGTTTTTCATCCCATTTCTACCAAGTACTGATTTCTAAAACATTACTTTCTATTTTGTTTTCCTTTTTACAAAAGGCTTGCTTATGGTACTTATACCATTTCTTGTTTTTCTCTTGGTTATTTAAAATTTAGAAAACTCCACCTTACTTGATAAAGTAAGTAGAACATTTTGAATCCTATGTTCTACCTAACTTCTCTCAATCCTTTTCAAAGTCTTTTTTTTTTAAAATTAATTTCCTTCTCAATGGTCCCTAGACAATTGAGGTGTTTCGAATACCTTTCAACTGAATTCTATTTAAATGGCAACACTTGCACATCTTAAGCACATCTCCGATCCACCACATTGTATCCCCCATCATCCAATTCTTGATCGTATGGATGATCATTTGATACTTTCAAGTGGAATCCCTTCAACAAAACCCTAGACTCAGGGAGTATTTCAAACCACTCCCAATTGACCTCTTATTTGAAGCGCAACTTATATTTCATCATACCCATCTCAATCCTTTATTATTTTCCATCATCACCTTGACATCATGAACTGATGATTTATGTCACCATATTCATCCTTGTGAGTATATGGTTACTTCACTCACCATCTCTCCTAGCCTTGCTCTACCATTGTCTAAATCACCATCACCACCATCATCTCTTGGACACATCTTTTATCAGGTCAGAATGTCACCACCATCTTCTTTAGCACCCTTGTGCATTAGTATCACTTTGCCTAAAATTGTATATCTTTTTAGGCCACCATTTTAGTAATTTGTGAGGCACTCAACCTTGGGTGTCATGCATGTGTAGCAATTATCTCTTGTTGATCACTTGTGCATGGCCAAAAATATGTGGCCGGCCATGCCATGGCACACATGCATCATGCCTCTCCATTTCCCTCTCTCTCACATAATTACTCCACCTTGGGAAGTCTCTCCTCCTTTGTCCCTTCCCAATGCCTCAAATAAATTCAGCTTGGGTCAAATATCTCTTCCCCAAACCAGCCTCCCAACTAACCCAATCAATGAAGAGGCTACCTCCCAACCAACCCAATCAATGAGGAGGCAGCCCACCCCCTCTCCCTCTATATAAAGGGGCTTGGCAGCCCACCCCCTTCCTCACTTGCTCTCACTTTTCCACTCCCCACTCTTTCCTCCACTCCCACACACTCTCCTCCTACCTCTCCCCACGAAATTGCTGCTCCTCCTAGCTTCATGGCCGGCCATGGCCATGAAAAGCTCTCCAAGATGAAGCTCTCCCCCTCCCTCAAGCTCCCCCTCTCCATGAGAGCATCCCTCTCCTTCTTCTCCCCAATCCTAGATGGTTTTCTCTCCTCTTCTTCTTCCTCCCTTGCTAAGTTTGGATCTTGATGCAGGTGCATGTTGTTCCAAGCATGGAGAAGCTTCACCTATCCTCAGATCTGAAGTTCTTTACCAAAATTCGTCCAAAACCTTGCAGTAATTTCTTTCATCTTGCTGTTTCAGATTCTGGTACGAACTTGTAAAATCCGCCAAATCTTGTGTGCAGATCCAAATCGAGTGATTCAAAGTTCCACAGATAGGTATTGAAAATATATACAACTTGGCGTTGGTCTCATCCTCAAATTCATTACGGATTTTGCATGGTAAATAAAGTTCTGCAAACATGCAGAATCACTGTTTGTTAGATTTCTTCCGTTTTACAAAACCTTTTTGAGCAAACTCAACGGTGGGCGAAAGCCCTCTCCAGTACATTCATTTTGGCGTTGGTTTCACCTCAAATAACCACCTAGAATTGAAATGATTCACATATCAATTTCTGGTCAGATCTTACTTTGTCTGTTTATACCATGAGCTTGGAGATGAATTTACAAGTGAAACCAATTGCATTAGAACCGTACTGTCAATACCTTTCAGATGCAACTGACCTCATATTTTTAGGATTTTTCTACAATTTTTGGCATACAGATCTTGTTTTCTGTACAGTCAGATTCAAGCAAGGTCCTAAAATTGTAGGTTCAACCTTTTTGAGTGATTCCAATTGGGTTAGTCTTGTTTTAATACTGGCCATCTAGGAAAAATAATTTTAGTCTCTGTTCATGCATATTTGGTACTGTTAGTAATATGTATGTGTGGCATGGACTATTGTACCAAAACTTTTTGGTTTGTTTTAAAAACTTTAACCACCTCTTTGTATTAAAAATTGGACAACCAATGTTCTTGCAAAACAAAACCTCTGCAATTTAACCTTAGCTCTATTATTTTTCTTAAGTTTTCAAATGATGTGATAGATGGTTTGCTTCCTATTTTGGATGTAGTGTTTTGGGAGCAAATTAAATTAGGAAAACTGATTTCTACTCTTCCAAAAATGTTTGAAATTGTATTGTGTATGTGTTTGACGCCAAACTAATGCATTTGTCCTCTTCATGATGTTATCTACCAGGGGATATTTGGTTTATACCATGGTGATAACCGAGAGAGGCAATTGCTAAGTTGTGACGCACTCATACCTCTACTAGGTAAATAAATGTGGTTTTCTAAATTAAAACTCTTAAAGTTGTTTTGTGGTATCTATAAGTCCTTAGTATGTTATACCTTGGCTGCATGGTTAGTTGTTGTTTGTTGAATGTTGTTTTGTTGGTGCAATGTGTTTATTGTGTTCCTTTTATATTTTCTGACGATAGATGCGAACAATTCCGGAGAAGAAGAAGAAGTGGTTCGGACAAGGATTTTATTTATATTGACGGGATTCTTATATTGATGAAGTTGAAGAAGTCCAGGGACAAATAAGCCAAGGCAAGCCATCTTTTGATCTCTGTTTTGGTGTCTAGTTGGATGTCATTTGTTGATGTCCAAAGCACCTTGAATTCTATGTGTGTTATTCTCTCTATTTATGTCATCTATGTGTGTTTCCAAGTGGGGTACTCCCTAGTGGTGATACTCCACCTTTGTCTTGTGATTATGGGATACATGGCATCATGGCCGCGCTACTCCCATTGGTTATCATGTATGCCCAACTTGAGCATGCATAATCTCAAGAAAATAACTTACATCACACCCACCCCCTTTGTAGTATAGAGGTGTCTATGTCATGATCTTGGTGTATTCTCCAATTGAGAGGAGTATGCCGTGTACCCTATTGGAGAGTATGTTGGATAGTAATACTCCACTATCTAAGTTGTATAGTTACCACCACAAATCTGAGAGTATATTCCTCCTTGTGTTGTCATAATACATGCTTACCATAAGCAAGTATGATTCACTCCACTACACCTTTATACCCCTCTATGGCGTGATGACTCTCATCTCGGCCGTAGTGCAATAGTAGTTCAGCTCATGAAACTTTAGGTTGGGAACCCCTCAAGGTTTTACCTTGTTGTAAAAGTTTTTGATAAAACCTTGGGCATGATGTTTTCCCCAAGTGAGAATTTATGAAAGGATAGGATTTGGTAAAAATGATGAGGATATGAAAAAGGTTGGGTTTTATGAAAACTTTGGCGCCTAAGTACTCACCCATGACAATTAACTAGCGCAACCACAATATCCAAAGTGGGCACGGGCTTAGTCCGTAGTTTGTTGAAGTTGACATGAGATACCTACACCACTCTCTAGGAGGGTCACGATGACCTCTGACACCGGGTTGCGCTCTGAAGGAGGCAATACACTGCATTAACTTGCAGCCGGACGATTGCGAGGGTCTTGTCATGGCGCCGGAGATACGCTCAAAAGGAGGTATGCTGCCGGGGTGCCGGGAAGGGGTAAGCCCGCAGGGAAGGACTCATGACAAGGGAGACAGGCGAAAGGCTATGACTGATTATCCGAGACTCGCATACTTTAGTATGACGAACCGGGGATGATCTCGGCGGATTTATCGGTTCTTGTGGGGAAAGTGCGCACACTCTGCAGAGTTAAATCTATTTGAATAGCCGCGTCCACGGTCATGGACGGTTGGAATGGCTGTTGCTTAGCCTGATGAGTTTTGGTTTACAAAATGGTTTGGCAAATGAAAGGAAAGAACTTGTTTTGAAGTACCGGAAGGGTACGGGAAAGGTTGTGTCGACCATATGGAGATGGTCGGGAAGGACAAATAAATTGGGTTGCTCCCTTCCTAGTGTTTCATGTAGAGGAACTTTTCTTTAACAAAGATATAGAGATGTCATAGGACTTCCCTAGCAATCCCTTCAAATGAGATGGTGGTATGCTAACTCTTCTTTAACAAAGATATAGAGATGTCATAGAACCACCATAGTGTCCGCATCACTTGAGATGCCGGTATGCTATATCAACAAGAGAAACTATTTCTCTTTCACATGCTTTATCCACGAGAGAAACTATTCTTCCTCTCTTGTCTTCTTTAGTTAGAATTGTTATCACCTTCTTGATGGTTTGCGAGTACAATTCGAATGTACTCACGGCTTTGTCCCTGGCTATTTACTTGGCCAGACTTGGAGGAACACGATGGATGAAGAAGGAGTTGACGACGTCTATGCGAGCTAGGAACGTCTTCCCAGTCAGTTGCCTGTAGGGTTTAAGGCGAATGACTTGGGCTCCGCGCTGTTGAAGTGATGATGCTACTCTGATGTTTAGTTAGGCCCTTCGAGGCTATTATGTAAGTAATGGTCATGTGACCTTATTGTAATTTTCTTATTCCGCTTTGTAATGGATGGTGTAATTTGATATCAGTTCGGTTATGTGTTCACGGCGCACTGATCATGGGATCGTGAACTATATACATAACAGGGTATTTCGGACAGTTAGTCCGGGGTCCCCACAGAGCTGGTATCAGAGCTATCCTGACTGTAGGAGACCTTAGTTAGCATGGACGTTAGTTAGGAAACAAGTACTTGGGAAAAACTATTTGCGAAACAAATTCTTTCTTTAGTCAGAAGCAAAGCTTCTACTCCTCTTATTTCTTCAAAAACTTCTAAATTCTTATCCCTCCACTTTACTATAAATATTCAAAAATTCTTAATCTATTGCCTCATCCACTTCAAACCTACAAATTGGACGAGGTCCCCAACTCAGACCGGAGACTCGAACTCAAAGATGGATCAATCCCTCAGAAAGACTCATGAAGATTGGAGGTCAACTTAGTGTGCACATATAGGGATGATAACGTCATGTCTTTGGTTGTCACCAAAGTTTGTCAAGGGGCTGACTTTGTTCCTCTTTGGACTAGCACTTTCGTAGTCGTCAAGGATCAAGTTCTCAATTTCTTGACTAGTAATTTTTAGGCCAGCCACCAGAAGTTGTCAACCTTGGGGGTACCTCCACAACTACCTCTCTGAAGACCTCATGTTTCCGGGATATCGAGACTAGAAGATCTACGCAGTTTTTGTCTTCACCTCGACATCGATGACTCAACACCAGGCCTACGTCGCCACCAACTGCTACAAGGATCCAAGTTGAAGCCAATGTCAGCAAGATGAAGACGTCAGCATACGTGACCAGCCCCAAACATATAGGATGGATAGGACAAACTCAATCATTTTGATTGAGCTACCCCCGCGCATTAGGCATTCCATGGGTACTTATGTTACCATGCCTGGTTTGATGATTGCTTGTAGTTCCCTTGTGTGCTGCCTTGAGTGTCTTTTGTTTGTTTGTTGTGTGTATAATTGCCTTGGCCTTTCGGTCTGAAAAACACCCTTAGTGTGATAAACTAGCTTAGAAAGCCTCCCAAAGATGTTTTCACCCTCACCTACCTCGCCGATGTTTTGCTAACTGCTAGTTAGTTGGATAAGTTAACGAAAAGCTCTAACTCCACCCCCGTTAGTAGTTGTTTTTCAAACATCAGGAAAACTAACCCAAACCCCCATCTACGCTAACTTCCTTCAATATCAGCTGGAGCATCTCGACTACGCCAAGAAAGAAGAAGCCCTACCTTCAAGAATGACTGCACCTCTGCGAGAAGACATACTAATTTGGACTAACCTTGGAGCATAATCGCGCTAACCTCGAGGATATTTTCTTGAAAACTACCCTCTAACACACCGTCTAACAAGTTGAGTGAACAATAGCGTCAAAGCCAAGCTACATCACATGGTTCATCTGGTCCTCATCAAGTGAAGGCTCCTGAAGATACCTCAAGACTCAAGACTTTAGGCGTAGTTTACCCGCTAACTTCTTAGTTACTACTGAAGTCAGCACCGACCCTCAAACTGAAGATTGTCTTCGACGACCCCTGATTGCTGCTTCATATGGGTACCAACCAGGCGTTTCATCAACTTACTAACTCACGGCGCGTCCCCTATGGTTTAGTTAACACCGTGAGTGCCTCTTGAAGTTGCGGTCTGCACGTCGCCCCTGAAGATTCTTCAACTGAGTACGGAAGATCGATGACTCCTTCAGAAGCCCCCGACGGGACCGCAAGGCAGAAGCTCTAAGATTTTCCGAAAGCCCGATGAAAAATCTTAAGGGTGGAAGACTTCATCTTCCACTAAAAGTTGGAGCTAACCCTAACATTTTAAACCTTTCTAACACACCGTTGGAAATGTGGGATGCACTAACCCCTCTTGAAGCCGTGGACTACTCAACGCCCGGTTAAGATGTTCAACTCCAAAGATCAATGGCTTCTCCAAAAAGCGCCCGACAAGACCCGTGGCCGAAGCTTACAGTTTTTAACGCCCCCTCCCCGATGAACAATTTTAAGGGTGGAAGACCTCGTCTTCCACTAAAATCAAGCTAACTCTAAAAAAAGTTTTCAGCCCTGCTCAAGCACCGTTGGGTGCACTAACCCTCCCACAGTCTTGAACCTCCGCTAGGATCGTGAAGAAGCTACAGATCCAACACCTGCATGGAGTAGTCAACCCTTCACAAAGCTTGCCCTCGGAAGAAATCAATCATGTCTCTCAGAAGCTGAAGTTGCGACCCTCTCAACAACGGCACGCCGACAGAAAAATGGAGTCTAACTTTCATTACACTTTACAACCCCTCTAGTTCTACGCTCAGTAATCTCGGGACGAGATTATTTTAAGGGTGGAAGATCTGTAACACCCCAACTTTTGCAACCTTGATTAATTGTCCTTATTGCAAAAATTAGGGGGAACAAAAACTTTTCTAGAGACTAATTAGATGAATTGCCTTGATCTGGTTGTTGTGATGAATTTCATTGCTCTGTTGGTAGATGTATTGTCTTGATTGCTTGTTGAGTTTTGTCTTGAGCCACCTCAAAGAACAACACCCCTAGTGGTAAAACAAACAACTCACCTAATAAAACACATGTGTGGCTTAGGGAAAATTGTTTTCCTTTTTCACTACACCAAACCTCTCTACTTATGGCAACATGGGTGTGCCTTCTCAAAATTCCTCTTTGTGGTATAATCTAGCTCAAACCATCCTTGATTCAAAACTTGGGGATCATCTACCCCTTGCTACATCCTTCTCTTATACCCACTCCTCCTGGCTGATTCTGAAGCCAAGTCAACAATCTATTTTGGCGGGCTTATAAGATTCCAACTTTGGCAGTCGATCTCTAAGCACCCACAACTGTTATTGGTGACCTCAATGCATGGATCTCATCTATGCATCACCATCTGCAACTTCCATGTCTTGCATGTCCCATTCTACCATAACAACTCTTACATTCACCCTGATCTTGTACCCTATCCAATGTTCAACACTAGATCACTTCCTCCTCTTTTATCTCTGGTTTTTATTCAAGTTTAATCTTCACAAGACCAAGAGTGGGAATGATGGGTACATTTTGTAACCACCATCTACCCTTGAGAACACTCCTCCCTAAATTAGTTTTCTTTCTCAAAAACCCTATTGTTTTCCTTCTCTAGTTTTGATCACAAAACTACTTCTAGTTTTATAAAATCTTTTCAGGATATTTCTTCAAAGAAAACACAGAACTGAAATGGGTTTTGTTTTTCATCCCATTTCTACCAAGTACTGATTTCTAAAACATTACTTTCTATTTTGTTTTCCTTTTTACAAAAGGCTTGCTTATGGTACTTATACCATTTCTTGTTTTTCTCTTGGTTATTTAAAATTTAGAAAACTCCACCTTACTTGATAAAGTAAGTAGAACATTTTGAATCCTATGTTCTACCTAACTTCTCTCAATCCTTTTCAAAGTCTTTTTTTTAAAATTAATTTCCTTCTCAATTGTCCCTAGACAATTGAGGTGTTTCGAATACCTTTCAACTGAATTCTATTTAAATGGCAACACTTGCACATCTTAAGCACATCTCCGATCCACCACATTGTATCCCCCATCATCCAATTCTTGATCGTATGGATGATCATTTGATACTTTCAAGTGGAATCCCTTCAACAAAACCCTAGACTCAGGGAGTATTTCAAACCACTCCCAATTGACCTCTTATTTGAAGCGCAACTTATATTTCATCATACCCATCTCAATCCTTTATTATTTTCCATCATCACCTTGACATCATGAACTGATGATTTATGTCACCATATTCATCCTTGTGAGTATATGGTTACTTCACTCACCATCTCTCCTAGCCTTGCTCTACCATTGTCTAAATCACCATCACCACCATCATCTCTTGGACACATCTTTTATCAGGTCAGAATGTCACCACCATCTTCTTTAGCACCCTTGTGCATTAGTATCACTTTGCCTAAAATTGTATATCTTTTTAGGCCACCATTTTAGTAATTTGTGAGGCACTCAACCTTGGGTGTCATGCATGTGTAGCAATTATCTCTTGTTGATCACTTGTGCATGGCCAAAAATATGTGGCCGGCCATGCCATGGCACACATGCATCATGCCTCTCCATTTCCCTCTCTCTCACATAATTACTCCACCTTGGGAAGTCTCTCCTCCTTTGTCCCTTCCCAATGCCTCAAATAAATTCAGCTTGGGTCAAATATCTCTTCCCCAAACCAGCCTCCCAACTAACCCAATCAATGAAGAGGCTACCTCCCAACCAACCCAATCAATGAGGAGGCAGCCCACCCCCTCTCCCTCTATATAAAGGGGCTTGGCAGCCCACCCCCTTCCTCACTTGCTCTCACTTTTCCACTCCCCACTCTTTCCTCCACTCCCACACACTCTCCTCCTACCTCTCCCCACGAAATTGCTGCTCCTCCTAGCTTCATGGCCGGCCATGGCCATGAAAAGCTCTCCAAGATGAAGCTCTCCCCCTCCCTCAAGCTCCCCCTCTCCATGAGAGCATCCCTCTCCTTCTTCTCCCCAATCCTAGATGGTTTTCTCTCCTCTTCTTCTTCCTCCCTTGCTAAGTTTGGATCTTGATGCAGGTGCATGTTGGTCCAAGCATGGAGAAGCTTCACCTATCCTCAGATCTGAAGTTCTTTACCAAAATTCGTCCAAAACCTTGCAGTAATTTCTTTCATCTTGCTATTTCAGATTCTGGTACGAACTTGTAAAATCCGCAAAATCTTGTGTGCAGATCCAAATCGAGTGATTCAAAGTTCCACAGATAGGTATTGAAAATATATACAACTTGGCGTTGGTCTCATCCTCAAATTCATTACGGATTTTGCATGGTAAATAAAGTTCTGCAAACATGCAGAATCACTGTTTGTTAGATTTCTTCCGTTTTACAAAACCTTTTTGAGCAAACTCAACGGTGGGCGAAAGCCCTCTCCAGTACCTTCATTTTGGAGTTGGTTTCACCTCAAATAACCACCTAGAATTGAAATGATTCACAGATCAATTTCTGGTCAGATCTGACTTTGTCTGTTTATACCATGATCTTGGAGATGAATTTACGAGTGAAACCAATTGCATTAGAACCGTACTGTCAATACCTTTCAGATGCAACTGACCTCATATTTTTAGGATTTTTCTACAATTTTTGGCATACAGATCTTGTTTTCTGTACAGTCAGATTCAAGCAAGGTCCTAAAATTGTAGGTTCAACCTTTTTGAGTGATTCCAATTGGGTTAGTCTTGTTTTAATACTGGCCATCTAGGAAAAATAATTTTAGTCTCTGTTCATGCATATTTGGTACTGTTAGTAATATGTATGTGTGGCATGGACTATTGTACCAAAACTTTTTGGTTTGTTTTAAAAACTTTAACCACCTCTTTGTATTAAAAATTGGACAACCAATGTTTTATGCTTGCAAAACAAAACCTCTGCAATTTAACCTTAGCTCTATTATTTTTCTTAAGTTTTCAAATGATGTGATAGATGGTTTGCTTCCTATTTTGGATGTAGTGTTTTGGGAGCAAATTAAATTAGGAAAACTGATTTCTACTCTTCCAAAAATGTTTGAAATTGTATTGTGTATGTGTTTGACGCCAAACTAATGCATTTGTCCTCTTCATGATGTTATCTACCAGGGGATATTTGGTTTATACCATGGTGATAACCGAGAGAGGCAATTGCTAAGTTGTGACGCACTCATACCTCTACTAGGTAAATAAATGTGGTTTTCGAAATTAAAACTCTTAAAGTTGTTTTGTGGTATCTATAAGTCCTTAGTATGTTATACCTTGGCTGCATGGTTAGTTGTTGTTTGTTGAATGTTGTTTTGTTGGTGCAATGTGTTTATTGTGTTCCTTTTATATTTTCCGACGATAGATGCGAACAATTCCGGAGAAGAAGAAGAAGTGGTTCGGACAAAGATTTTATTTATATTGACGGGATTCTTATATTGATGAAGTTGAAGAAGTCCAGGGACAAATAAGCCAAGGCAAGCCATCTTTTGATCTCTGTTTTGGTGTCTAGTTGGATGTCATTTGTTGATGTCCAAAGCACCTTGAATTCTATGTGTGTTATTCTCTCTATTTATGTCATCTATGTGTGTTTCCAAGTGGGGTACTCCCTAGTGGTGATACTCCACCTTTGTCTTGTGATTATGGGATACATGGCATCATGGCCGCGCTACTCCCATTGGTTATCATGTATGCCCAACTTGAGCATGCATAATCTCAAGAAAATAACTTACATCACACCCACCCCCTTTGTAGTATAGAGGTGTCTATGTCATGATCTTGGTGTATTCTCCAATTGAGAGGAGTATGCCGTGTACCCTATTGGAGAGTATGTTGGATAGTAATACTCCACTATCTAAGTTGTATAGTTACCACCACAAATCTGAGAGTATATTCCTCCTTGTGTTGTCATAATACATGCTTACCATAAGCAAGTATGATTCACTCCACTACACCTTTATACCCCTCTATGGCGTGATGACTCTCATCTCGGCCGTAGTGCAATAGTAGTTCAGCTCATGAAACTTTAGGTTGGGAACCCCTCAAGGTTTTACCTTGTTGTAAAAGTTTTTGATAAAACCTTGGGCATGATGTTTTCCCCAAGTGAGAATTTATGAAAGGAAAGGATTTGGTAAAAATGATGAGGATATGAAAAAGGTTGGGTTTTATGAAAACTTTGGCGCCTAAGTACTCACCCATGACAATTAACTAGCGCAACCATGATACGTCCAAAACGTATCTACTTTCCCGAACACTTTTGCTATTGTTTTGCCTCTAATTTGTGTATTTTGGATGCAACTAACACGGACTAACGCTGTTTTCAGCAGAACTGCTCTGGTGTCTCGTTTTGTGCAGAAATCCAACTTTCGGGAAAAACCTCGGAATTTATGCAGAAGGCCCTATTTTCCCAGGAAACTAACGGAGCCAGAAGGGCGATTGAAGTGGAGGCCCGAGGGCCCCACACCATGGGGCGGCGCGGCCCAGGGGGGGCCCACGCGGCCCTGTGGTGTGGCCCCCTCGGCCGGCCTCCGACGCCCTCTTTCGGACTACTTATTCGCTTCGACCTAAAAACACCAGGGGAGAAGTCGAAGTCGCCAGAAACCCTCCAGAACGCCGCCACATCGCGAAACTCCGTCGCGGGAGCCAGAAGTCTCCGTTCTGGCACTCCGCCGGGACGGGGAATTGGAGGAGATCATCACCGCCATCACCGCCAACGCCTCTACATCAACCAGCCATGTTTCCCCCATCCATGTGTGAGTAATTCCCCCGCTGTAGGTGAAGGGGATGGTAGGGATTGGATGAGATTGGTCATGTAATAGCATAAGATTGTTAGGGCATAGTGCCTAGTGTCCGTAATTGGTACTTTGATGATATTGTTGCAACTTGTTATGCTTAATGCTTGTCACTAGGGCCCGAGTGCCATGATCTCAGATCTGAACATGTTATTGTTTCATGAAGATAATCATTGTTTATGGTCTTATCTATAAGTTGTATACACATGTCGCTGTCCGGAACCGATGGCCCCGAAGTGACAGAAATCGGGACAACCGGAGGGAATGGTAGCGATGTGAGGATCACATGTGTTCACGGAGTGTTAATGCTTTACTCCGGTACTCTATTAAAAGGAGTACCTTAATATCCAGTAGTTTCCCTTGAGGCCCGGCTGCCACCGGCTGGTAGGACAAAAGATGTTGTGCAAGTTTCTCATTGCGAGCACGCACGACTATATATGGAACACATGCCTATTGATTGCTTTGTACTTGGACACCGTTTTATTATTATCTGCAAATGCCCTGCTATGATTGTTGCATGAGTTTCTCTCATCCATGCAACGCCCGTCATCCATCCCCGTGCCTACAGTATTTTAATCCTGTTGTTTACTAAAATCACTACTGCTGTCTTTGTTACTCTGCTGCTGTTATTTCACTACTGCTACTGCTATAAAACTGTTACTACTGATAAACTCTTGCGAGCAAGTCTGTTTCCAGGTGCAACTGAATTGACAACTCCGTTGTTAAGGCTTCCAAGTGTCCTTTGTCTCCCCTTGTGTCGAATCAATAAATTGGGTTTTACTTCCCTCGAAGACTGTTGCGATCCCCTATACTTGTGGGTCATCAAGACTATTTTCTGGCGCCGTTGCCGGGGAGCATAGCTTTATTTGGAAGTTCACTTGGATTAATATTGTTCGCTGCAAATTCTCCATCATGGGTAAACCTCGCGATACTAAGATCGCCATATTACCATCCACTACAAGAAAAGGTACAATTCTGAATACCTCCGCTACACTTGATTCACCATCTGTGATTGATAAACTTGTTTCACCGCCACATGCTTCGCATGCGGGTACTTCTGCTGAATCTGAACACTCTCATAATATTGATAATGTTTCTGCTGTGCTTGATGATAGTGGTTCATTGGGATCCTTTCTAGATGCTACAATTGCTAGGTCTAGACAAATTGAAATACTGAAACTCCTAATGCTACTACACATTAGTTCACACGAACTTGATTATTTTAGTGATGATCCTGAGGAAGATTATGTGGAGCTTAATGATGATTTTATTGAAAAATGCAATGCTACTACTGATGCAAGAAAAATTAAAAAGTTGCTTGCAGAACATCTTTGTTAGATATAAAGCTGTCTCCCGATCCTAAATTTGCCACATCTCCTATAAACATTAGGGATAAAGATTATGATTTTTCTCTTGATCTATCTCATATAGCTATTGTTGAGAAAACACCTTTACGTGGTACTGAAAAAGAAAGTGCTGTTGAACACATGGTGAGTTATCTACTTTGAGTAGCTTGTTTTCTGATGATGTTAAGAAGCGTACTTACTTTGTTGCTAAAATATTTCCATTCTCATTAAAGGATGACGCTAAAACTTGGTATAATAGTTTGCCACCTAGTTCTATTAAAAGTCCAAAAGAATTGCTTGCTGTTTTCTTTCGGAAATATTTTCCTGCTAGTGCTCAACATGCTGCTTTGCAAAGAGTTTATAGTTTTGATCAGGAGATGAAGAGAAATTGCACGAGGCTTGGGCAAGATTTTGCTCTCTTATTAGAGCTCTGCACGACCATGACTTAGAAAAGCATGAATTACTTGATATATTTTATAGTGGACTAACCATTGATTCTAGGGCATACCTGGATAGTTGTCTTGGTTGTGTTTTCAGAAAAGAACTCCAGGCAATATTTGAAGAATTATTGGCTAAAATAGGCCGGAATTATGATGATTGGAATACGCCTGAACCAACTCCAACGCCAATAGTGAAGAAGAGGGGTTTAATTAAATTGAATGATGAAGATATGAGGGAAGCCAAGAAGTCTCTCAAGGAGAAAGGTATTAAATCTGAAGATGTTAAGAATTTACCTCCTATTGAAGATATATGTGAGATAATTCCCCCTTCATCCATGATTGAGGTAAACTCCCTTCAACGCTTTACTAGGGAAGATATTCCGTATTCGAAACCTCCTGCACAATGCTTAGATGAGTTTGATAATTATATTGTTAAGCAAGAAAATTTTAATATGAGAGTAGAGAATCATTTAATGGAAAATTCTCAAGCTATTAGTGAATTGCATGATATTGTGGAGAGAACCTCCAATGATGTTAAGATGCTTGTTAAACATTTTCAAATGATTCAAACTCAAATTGATCAAATCACTAAAGTGCAAAATGACTTGTTAGGGAATAATTCTAAAGAGAAACATGCTTATGAAGTAACAACTAGAGGCGGTGTCTCTACCCAGGATCCTCTATATCCTGAAGGGCATCCCAAAAGAATTGAACAAGATTCTCAACGCATTGAACCTAGTGCTCATTCTAGGAAGAAAAAGAAGAAGAAACATAAAAATGTTGTAGAATCCTCTGAACCTGCTAATGATCCTAATAGTATTTCTATTTCTGATGCTGAAACTGAAAGTGGTAATGAACATGATAATGATAATGATAATGATAAGAATGATACTCCTGATAAAGAAGAGGTTGAAGAAGAACCTGAAAAGCATGCTAAAAATAAAAAGTATACTAAAGAAGATTTTATTGCTGAGAAACATGGTAATGAAAGAGAACCTTGGGTGCAAAAGCAAATGCCTTTTCCTGCTAAGAAACTAAAATCAAAGGAAGAAGAACACTATAATAAATTCTGTGATTGGATGAAACCTTTATTCTTGCAAATCCCATTTAGTGATTCTATTTAATTGCCTTCTTATTCAAAGTATATGAAAGATATTGTTACTAACAAAAGGAAAATCCCCAATGAGGAAATTTCCACTATGCTTGCTAATTACTCTTTCAATGGGAAAATTCCAAAGAAGTTGGGCGACCCAGGTATACCTACTATTCCTTGTTCTATTAAGAATAATTATGTTAAAACTGCTCTATGTGACTTGGGAGCTGGTGTTAGTGTTATGCCTTTTTCTCTTTATAAGAGACTTTACTTAGATAAGTTGATACCTACTGATATATCTTTGCAAATGGCTGATAAATCTACTGCTATTCCTGTTGGTATATGTGAGAATGTTCCTGTTCAAGTTACTACTAACTGCTTGATATTAACTGATTTTGTTGTGTTGGAAATGCCTGAAGATGATAATATGTCCATTATTCTTGGGAGACCTTTTCTTAACACCGCAGGGGCTGTTATTGATTGCAACAAAGGAAAGGTTACTTTCAATGTTGATGATAGGGAGCATACCGTTTATTTTCCCAAGAGGATTGAGAAAGCGTGTGGAGTTAATACTATTTCTAATGTGAGAACTATCAAAGTGGGAACTATTGATTGTCCTATATATGAGCCTAAAGAAGAATATCAAACTCTCGTGATTGGATCCATATCAATACAATTCAAGGTAACATGATTGATTTGAGGTTTATTTCTTCTTATGCTATGTAAAATTTATTTGGTGGCAAGACTTGATCAACCTTGTTAACGAATACTTTTTATATGCATAGAGTAGGTAAACAACATCTCTTTCTTCCTCCACTTGTTTTACTTACTGTAGCAACCTCTCCTTATCTTTATTTTATTGCAATGTTGTGCCAAGTGAAGTCTCTAATCGAAGGTTGATACTAGATTTGGATTTCTGCGCAGAAACAGATTTCTATCTGTCACGAATCTGGGCTGTTTTCTCTGTAGGTAACTCAGAAAATTATGCCAATTTACGTGCATGTTCCTCAGATATGTACGCAACTTTCATTAGTTTTGAGTTTTCTGATTTGAGCAATGGAAGTATTTATTTAAAATTCGTCTTTACTGGCTGTTCTGTTTTGGCAGATTCTGCCTCTATTTTTTGCATTGTCTCTTGTGGACTTTAAGCGAGCTTTTCTAGCATAGAGAGCTGTAGCTAATGTTTTATTGAGTTTTTGCAATGTGCCACTACAGGACCAAGGTGGATTCAAATTTTTTTTTTTTTTTGAGTACTAACCCCTCTAATGAAGTTTATGAGAAGTTTGTTGTGAAGGAAGTTTTCAAGGGTCAAGAGAGGAGGATGATATATGATCAAGAAGAGTCAAAAGCCTAAGCTTGGGGGGAGGTATACCGGCATCACTCATTCTTTGCATATTATGGTTGCTGGATACTTGCACATACTTGTTTTGTTCGTTTGAGTGGTTTTCTAATGAGAGGAAGATAATATTTGGGGAAGTGCTGCCTGAAAACAGATTCTGGAACGTTACCGTAAAAATTGTCAAAAATAGCCAGAGCGTCATTTTGAGCTGCAAATTTTTGTGCAGGTTCCCCAGGTTGTTATCTAACTTTCATTAGTTGAACACTTTTCGATCTGAGCAACGTAAGATTTTTGTAAAAATCGATTTCTGTACTGCTGTCAGGTTTTGGCAGATTTCTGCTATCTCGCTTTTATGTGTTTCTTTCAGTTTGTTATTTCTTGTTTTGCTTTGTTTCCTTCCCAAAACACAAAAAGACCAAAAATATTTCTGTTGTTTCTCTTCACCATTTGTTTGCTTTGGTTTCTTGCATTTGTTTCACTTTATTTGCTATTGCTAGTTTGCTATAAGAAAACCCAAAAAGATTTTGCTTTGTTTGTTTGTTTCTTTTTGTTCTTGTTTCTAAATTCAAAAACACCAAAAATATTTGTTGTTCTTCTCTGTTTTGTAAAGTTCTTTATGAGTTCAATGGTCTTCGGTGGCTGGAGCGTGGTTTTCATTTCATATTATCCAAGGTACACAAGTGAAAAGGCAATAATGACAATCTACGACAACCTGATTGTGGTGAGAGGCTGGTATGAACTCTATTTGTTTTCATTTTTGTACATATACTCATCCATGTGAGCATGCTTAGTTGGTTCATGTGAGGTATATGTTATTTGAGAAAGTCTAGTAGTTTATGATCTCTCATGTTTAGCTCCAATCTATTAATATGAGTAGCATGTCATGTATGTTTGTTTGCATTGTTTTATTCATAAGTAAGTATGGCATTGTGGTATCCTCCTCTGAATAATTCATTTATATCGACTTGGCACATGCTCACGCATGCATATGGCTGAACAAAAAGTCAATTAAGCCTCGATGATCTATATTGCTGCAGAGTTCTTGTATCACTTTTATGCCTCCGTTAATTTATTTTGCCGCAAGCATGATTATGACAGTTACTGCTCTCTTGATTTGTCGCTCCCTAGTCTTTTGCTAGCCTTCACTTGTACTGAGCGGGAACGCTGCTCGTGCTTCCAAACACATGAAAACCAAGTTATTCCAAAGTGTCCACCATAAATACCTATGCATGGCATTTCAAACCATTCCAAGTAAATTCTCATGCGCTACCTTTAAAACCTTCAAAATGCTTCTCAATTTGTGTTTATGTTTCATAGCTCATGAGGAAGTATGTGGTGTTTAGCTTTCAACCTTGTCATTTACTTTTGACGGACTCTCATATGGACTAGTGGCACATCCGCTTATCCAATAATTTTGCAAAAAGAGCTGGCAATGGGATTCCCAGTCCCGAATTAATTAACTTAAATAGACACTCCTCCATGGTTTGTGATTGTTGGACGGCACCCGAAGGATTCGGTTAGCCATGGCTTGTGTAAGCAAAGGTTGGGGGGGTGTCATCATCATAATAAAACTAAAATAAAAGGGCACTCCTTCATGGTATGAGATTGTTGGCGAGCACCCGAGGATTCGGTTAGCCATGGTTTGTGAAAGAAAGGTTGGAAGGAGTGCCAAATAAATATGCAATAATTCATGGGAGCCGCTCTTGAAAGTCCGGTTGGCAAGGTAGTTAGTGTACCCATTACCATTCGTTGACAACAACAAACACCTCTCAAAATAATTTTACTCCACGACTTTATAAAAATGAAAAGCTCTAGCGCATGTTAATCCTGCTTCCCTCTCGCGAAGGGTCAATCTTTTACTTTTATGTTGTGTCTCCATTATTTCTTTGAGCACTATCTTGAGAGCACAACTGTCATTCTTAGTATAATATGCTTGTCTCAAAATATGATTGATTGTGGTATAACTTTGATGCATTTATCTTTTGACAATCACTACTTCTAGTCTTTCTATGAACTCCAGAGGTGCCCGGGGATTTAGGTTTTGCCAACCAAAGACAGGCACGCGAGAGACCCCTTTCTCATGCTCTCTTATGAACATTACAATTCTGCTTATATACATGATTCATGATGCTTATTATTAATTGTTGGTGCTTCTCCATGATTGACATAGCTGTTAGATGATCTTATTTGCATGTATCTCATTATGAACTGCTTAAGTATTAGCCATAGCATGAGAATATATACATCATATGAGCAAATGTGTTCGTGAAAGTTCTTTTATCGCTCAGTTGTTAACTGAATTGCTTGAGGACAAGCAATAAGCTAAGCTTGGGGGAGTTGATACGTCCAAAACGTATCTACTTTCCCGAACACTTTGCTATTGTTTTGCCTCTAATTTGTGTATTTTGGATGCAACTAACACGGACTAACGCTGTTTTGAAGCCACTGCTCTGGTGTCTCGTTTTGTGCAGAAATCCAACTTTCGGGAAAAACCTCGGAATTTATGCGAAGGCCCTATTTTCCCAGGAAACTAACGGAGCCGGAGAAGGGCGATTGAAGTGGAGGCCCGAGGGCCCCACACCATGGGGCGGCGCGGCCCGGGGGGGCCCGCGCGGCCACGTGGTGTGGCCCCTCGGCCGGCCTCCGACGCCCTCTTTCGGACTACTTATTCGCCGACCTAAAAACACCAGGGAGAAGTCGAAGTCGCCGAAACCCTCCGGAACGCCGCCACATCGCGAAACTCCGTCGCGGGAGCCAGAAGTCTCCGTTCTGGCACTCCGCCGGGACGGGGAATTGGAGGAGATCATCACCGCCATCACCGCCAACGCCTCTACATCAACCAGCCATGTTTCCCCCATCCATGTGTGAGTAATTCCCCCGCTGTAGGTGAAGGGGATGGTAGGGATTGGATGAGATTGGTCATGTAATAGCATAAGATTGTTAGGGCATAGTGCCTAGTGTCCGTAATTGGTACTTTGATGATATTGTTGCAACTTGTTATGCTTAATGCTTGTCACTAGGGCCCGAGTGCCATGATCTCAGATCTGAACATGTTATTGTTTCATGAAGATAATCATTGTTTATGGTCTTATCTATAAGTTGTATACACATGTCGCTGTCCGGAACCGATGGCCCCGAAGTGACAGAAATCGGGACAACCGGAGGGAATGGTAGCGATGTGAGGATCACATGTGTTCACGAAGTGTTAATGCTTTGCTCCGGTACTCTATTAAAAGGAGTACCTTAATATCCAGTAGTTTCCCTTGAGGCCCGGCTGCCACCGGCTGGTAGGACAAAAGATGTTGTGCAAGTTTCTCATTGCGAGCACGCACGACTATATATGGAACACATGCCTATTGATTGCTTTGTACTTGGACACCGTTTTATTATTATCTGCAAATGCCCTGCTATGATTGTTACATGAGTTTCTCTCATCCATGCAACGCCCGTCATCCGTCCCCGTGCCTACAGTATTTTAATCCTGCTGTTTACTAAAATCACTACTGCTGTCTTTGTTACTCTGCTGTTATTTCACTACTGCTATAAAACTGTTACTACTGATAAACTCTTGCGAGCAAGTCTGTTTCCAGGTGCAACTGAATTGACAACTCCGTTGTTAAGGCTTCCAAGTGTCCTTTGTCTCCCCTTGTGTCGAATCAATAAATTGGGTTTTACTTCCCTCGAAGACTGTTGCGATCCCCTATACTTGTGGGTCATCAAGACTATTTTCTGCACAGCAGCAAGTTTTCCCTCAGAAAGAAACCAAGGTTTATCGAACCAGGAGGAGCCAAGAAGCACGTTGAAGGTTGATGGCGGCGAGATGTAGTGCGGCGCAACACCAGGGATTCCGGCGCCAACGTGGAACCTGCACAACACAACCAAAGTACTTTGCCCCAACGAAACAGTGAGGTTGTCAATCTCACCGGCTTGCTGTAACAAAGGATTAACCGTATTGTGTGGAAGATGATTGTTTGCGGAAAACAGTAGAACAAGTATTGCAGTAGATTGTATTTCAGTAAAGAGAATTGGACCGGGGTCCACAGTTCACTAGAGGTGTCTCTCCCATAAGACGAACAGCATGTTGGGTGAACAAATTACAGTTGGGCAATTGACAAATAAAGAGAGCATGACAATGCACATACATATCATGATGAGTATAGTGAGATTTAATTGGGCATTACGACAAAGTACATAGACCGCCATCCAACTGCATCTATGCCTAAAAAGTCCACCTTCAGGTTATCATCCGAACCCCTTCCAGTATTAAGTTGCAAGCAACAGACAATTGCATTAAGTATGGTGCGTAATGTAATCAACAACTACATCCTTAGACATAGCATCAATGTTTTATCCCTAGTGGCAACAGCACAACACAACCTTAGAACTTTCATCCTTGTCCCGGTGTCAATGCAGGCATGAACCCACTATCGAGCATAAGTACTCCCTCTTGGAGTTACAAGCATCTACTTGGCCAGAGCATCTACTAGTAACGGAGAGCATGCAAGATCATAAACAACACATAAGCATAACTTTGATAATCAACATAACAAGTATTCTCTATTCATCGGATCCCAACAAACGCAACATATAGGATTACAGATAGATGATCTTGATCATGTTAGGCAGCTCACAAGATCCGACAATGATAGCACGGTGGGAGAAGACAACCATCTAGCTACTGCTATGGACCCATAGTCCAGGGGTAGACTACTCACACATCACACCGGAGGCGACCATGGCGGCGTAGAGTCCTCCGGGAGATGATTCCCCTCTCCGGCAGGGTGCCGGAGGCGATCTCTGGATCCCCGAGATGGGATCGGCGGCGGCGGCGTCTCTGGAAGGTTTTCCGTATCGTGGTTCTCGATGCTGGGGTTTCGTCACGGAGGCTATTTGTAGGCGGAAGGGCAGAGTCGGGGGCCGACGAGGGGCCACACCATAGGGCGGCGCGGGCCCCCAGGCCGCGCCGCCACGTGGTGTCGCCACCTCGTGGCCCCACTTCGTGTGTTCTTCGGTCTTCTGGAAGCTCCGTGGAAAAATAGGCCCCTGGGCTTTGATTTCGTCCAATTCCGAGAATATTTCCTTACTAGGATTTCTGAAACCAAAAACAGCGAAACAAGAATCGGCACTTCGGCATCTTGTTAATAGGTTAGTTCGAGAAAATGCACAAATATGACATAAAGTGTGCATAAAACATGTAGATAACATCAATAATGTGGCATGGAACATAAGAAATTATCGATACGTCGGAGACGTATCAGCATCCCCAAGCTTAGTTCTGCTCGTCCCGAGCGGTAAAACGATAACACGGATAATTTACGGAGTGACATGCCATCATAATCTTGATCATACTATTTGTAAAGCATATGTAGTGAATGCAGCGATCAAAACAATGTGTATGACATGAGTAAACAAGTGAATCATATAGCAAAGACTTTTCATGAATAGCACTTCAAGACAAGCATCAATAAGTCTTGCATAAGAGTTAACTCATAAAGCAATAATTCAAAGTAAAGGTATTGAAGCAACACAAAAGAAGATTAAGTTTCAGCGGTTGCTTTCAACTTGTAACATGTATATCTCATGGATATTGTCAACATAGAGTAATATAATAAGTGCAATAAGCAAGTATGTAGGAATCAATGCACAGTTCACACAAGTGTTTGCTTCTTGAGGTGGAGAGAAATAGGTGAACTGACTCAACATTGAAAGTAAAAGAATGGTCCTCATAGAGGAAAAGCATCGATTGCTATATTTGTGCTAGAGCTTTGATTTTGAAAACATGAAACAATTTTGTCAACGGTAGTAATAAAGCATATGCATCATGTAAATTATATCTTATAAGTTGCAAGCCTCATGCATAGTGTACTAATAGTGCCCGCACCTTGTCCTAATTAGCTTGGACTACCTGGATTATCACCGCAATACATATGCTTTAACCAAGTATCACAAAGGGGTACCTCTATGCCGCCTGTACAAAGGTCTAAGGAGAAAGCTCGCATTTGGATTTCTCGCTTTTGATTATTCTCAACTTAGACATCCATACCGGGACAACATAGACAACGAGATAATGGACTCCTCTTTTAATGCTTTAAGCATTCAACAACAATTAATTCTTTTCTCATTAGAGATTTGAGGATGTTTGTCCAAAACTGAAACTTCCACCATGGAACATGGCTTCGGTTAGCGGCCCAATGTTCTTCTCTCACAATATGCATGCTCAAACCATTCAACTCGCAGTAGATCGCCCTTACTTCAGACAAGACGAACATGCATAGCAACTCACATGAAATTCAACAATGAGTTGATGGCGTTCCCAGTGAACATGGTTATCGCACAACAAGCAACTTAATAAGAGATAAAGTGCATAATTACATATTCAATACCACAATAGTTTTTAAGCTATTTGTCCCATGAGCTATATATTGCAAAGGTGAATGATGGAATTTTAAAGGTAGCACTCAAGCAATTTACTTTGGAATGGCTGGAAAATACCATGTAGTATAGGTAGGTATGGTGGACACAAATGGCATAGTGGTTGGCTCAAGTATTTTGGATGCATGAGAAGTATTCCCTCTCGATACAAGGTTTAGGCTAGCAAGGCTTATTTGAAACAAACACAAGGATGAACCGGTGCAGCAAAACTCACATAAAAGACATATTGAAAACATTATAAGACTCTACACCATCTTCCTTGTTGTTCAAACTCAATACTAGAAATTATCTAGACCTTAGAGAAACCAAATATGCAAACCAAATTTTAGCATGCTCTATGTATTTCTTCATTAATGGGTGCAAAGCATATGATGCAAGAGCTTAAACATGAGCACAACAATTGCCAAGTATCACATTACCCAAGACATTTATAGCAATTACTACATGTATCATTTTCCAATTCCAACCATATAACAATTTAACGAAGGAGAAACTTCGCCATGAATACTATGAGTAGAAACCAAGGACATACTTGTCCATATGCTACAGCGGAGCGTGTCTCTCTCCCATAAAGTGAATGCTAGGATCCATTTTATTCAAACAAAACAAAAATAAAAACAAACCGACGCTCCAAGAAAAAGCACATAAGATGTGATGGAATAAAAATATAGTTTCGGGGAGGAACCTGATAATGTTGTCGATGAAGAAGGGGATGCCTTGGGCATCCCCAAGCTTAGACGCTTGAGTCTTCTTGATATATGCAGGGGTGAACCACCGGGTGCATCCCCAAGCTTAGAGCTTTCACTCTCCTTGATCATGTTGCATCATACTCCTCTCTTGATCCTTGAAAACTTCCTCCACACCAAACTCGAAACAACTCATTAGAGGGTTAGTGCACATTATAAATTGACATATTCAGAGGTGACACAATCATTCTTAACACTTCTGGACATTGCATAATGCTACTGGACATTAGTGGATCAAAGAAATTCATCCAACATAGCGAAAGAGGCAATGCGAAATAAAAGGCAGAATCTGTCAAAACAGAACAGTTCGTATTGACGAATTTTAAAATGGCACCAGACTTGCTCAAATGAAAATGCTAAAATTGAATGAAAGTTGCATACATATCTGAGGATCATGCACGTAAATTGGCTTAATTTTCTGAGTTACCTACAGGGAGGTGGACCCAGATTCGTGACAGCAAAGAAATCTGGAACTGTGCAGTAATCCAAATCTAGTACTTACTTTTCTATCAACGGCTTAACTTGGCACAACAAAACACAAAACTAAGATAAGGAGAGGTTGCTACAGTAGTAAACAACTTCCAAGACACAAAATAAAAACAAAGTACTGTAGGTAAAAACATGGGTTGTCTCCCATAAGCGCTTTTCTTTAACGCCTTTCAGCTAGGCGCAGAAAGTGTGTATCAAGTATTATCAAGAGATGAAGTGTCAACATCATAATTTGTTCTCATAATAGAATCAAAAGGTACCTTCATTCTCTTTCTAGGGAAGTGTTCCATACCTTTCTTGAGAGGAAATTGATATTTTATATTACCTTCCTTCATATCAATGGTAGCACCAACAGTTCGAAGAAAAGGTCTTCCCAATATAATGGGACAAGATGCATTGCATTCAATATCCAAGACAACAAAATCAACGGGAACCAGGTTATTGTTAACGGTAATGCGAACATTATCAACTTTACCCAAAGGTTTCTTTGTAGAATGATCAGCAAGATTAACATCCAAATAACAATTTTTCAGCGGTGGCAAGTCAAGCATATTATAAATTTTCTTAGGCATAACAGAAATACTTGCACCAAGATCACATAAAGCATTACAATCAAAATCTTTAACCTTCATCTTAATAATGGGCTCCCAACCATCCTCTAGCTTTTTAGGAATAGAGGCTTCACGCTCTAGTTTCTCTTCTCTAGCTTTTATGAGAGCATTTGTAATATGATGCGTGAAAGCCAAATTTATAGCACTAGCATTAGGACTTTTAGCAAGTTTTTGCAAGAACTTTATAACTTCAGAGATGTGGCAATCATCAAAATTCAAACCATTATAATCTAAAGCAATGGGATCATCATCCCTAATGTTGGAAAAAATTTCAGCAGCTTTATCACGATTTCATGATTTTAGCAGTTTTGAGCGGTTTTTCGCGCTTTGCATTAGAAGTGGAAACATTGCTAACACCAATTCTTTTATTAGTATGAGTAGAAGGTGCAGCAACATGTGTAGCATTAGCATTACTAGTGGTGGTAATAGTCCAAACTTTAGCTATATTCTTCTCTTTAGCTAGTTTTTCATTTTCTTCTCTATCCCACCTAGCACGCAGTTCAGCCATTAATCTTATATTCTCATTAATTCTAACTTGAATGGCATTTTATGTAGTAACAATTTTATTATGATGATTCTCATTAGGCAAAACTTTTGATTTCAAAAGATCAACATCAGCAACAAGACTATCGACTTTAGAAGCAAGTATATCAATTTTCCCAAGCTTTTCTTCAACAGATTTGTTAAAAGCAGTTTGTGTACTAATAAATTCTTTAAGCATGGCTTCAAGTCCAGGGGGTGAACTCCTATTATTGTTGTAAGAATTTCCATAAGAATTACCATAGCCGCTGCCATTATTATAAGGATATGGCCTATAGTTGTTACTAGAATTGTTCCGGTAAGCATTGTTGTTGAAATTATTATTTTTAATGAAGTTTACATCAACATGTTCTTCTTGTGCAACCAATGAAGCTAATGGAACATTATTAGGATCAATATTAGTCCTATCATTCACAAGCATAGACATAATAGCATCAATCTTATCACTCAAGGAAGAGGTTTCTTCGACAGAATTTACCTTCTTACCTTGTGGAGCTCTCTCCGTGTGCCATTCAGAGTAGTTGATCATCATATTATCAAGAAGCTTTGTTGCTTCACCAAGAGTGATGGACATAAAGGTACCTCCAGCAGCTGAATCCAATAAATTCCGTGAAGAAAAATTTAGTCCTGCATAGAAGGTTTGGATGATCATCCAAGTAGTCAGTCCATGGGTTGGGCAATTTTTAACCAGAGATTTCATTCTTTCCCAAGCTTGAGCAACATGTTCAGTATCTAATTGTTTAAAATTCATTATGCTACTCCTCAAAGATATAATTTTAGCAGGGGGATAATATCTACCAATAAAAGCATCCTTGCATTTAGTCCATGAATCAATACTATTCTTAGGCAGAGATAGCAACCAATCTTTAGCTCTTCCTCTTAATGAGAAAGGGAACAATTTTAGTTTAATAATATCACCATCTACATCTTTATATTTTTGCATTTCACATAGTTCAACAAAATTATTGAGATGGGCAGCAGCATCATCAGAACTAACACCAGAAAATTGATTGTTCATAACAAGATTAAGTAAAGCAGGTTTAATTTCAAAGAATTCTGCTGTAGTAGCAGGTGGAGCAATAGGTGTGCATAAGAAATCATTATTATTTGTGGTTGTGAAGTCACACAACTTAGTATTTTCAGCGTTGGCCATTTTAGCAACAGTAAATAAAGCAAACTAGATAAAGTAAATGCAAGTAAACTAATTTTTTTTGTATTTTCGATATAGCAAACAAGATAGCAAATAAAGTAAAACTAGCAACTAATTTTTTTGTATTTTGATTTAGTGCAGCAAACAAAGTAGTAAATAAAAATAAGCAAGACAAAAACAAAGTAAAGAGATTGAGAAGTGGAGACTCCCCTTGCAGCGTGTCTTGATCTCCCCGGCAACGGCGCCAGAAAAAGATTTGTTGGCGCGTAGTTGACGTGGGAGTTAGAAGTCTTCTTTTCTTCAGTTCCCCGGCAACGGCGCCAGAAAAAGAGCTTGATGGCGTGTATTTCACACGTTCGTTGGCATAATGTACAAGAGTGAGCTTCTTATTCTATTTCCACTAGTTTGGCATAATGTACAAGAGTGAGCTTCTTATTCTATTTCCTGATTTAAAACATGGATTGTTTGATGCGAAAATTAAAAAACCTATGAAATCTTATTTGCATGCTGGTAGTAATATTAGTATGAACGCTTTGAACACCATTGTTGATAATGATACAGAAAGTTCTAAGCTTGGGGAAGTTGGTTTTCATGATATTTTTAGTCCCCCAAGCATTGAGGAGAAAATTTTCTTTGATGATACTTTGCCTCCTATTTACGATGATAATGATAGTGGTCTTTTGGTGCCACCTACTATGGAGAGTAAATTTTGTTGTGATTATACTATGCCTCCTACACTTGATGAGAATAATAATGATAGCTACTTTGTTGAATTTGCTCCCACTACAACTAATAAAATTGATTATGCTTATGTGGAGAGTAATAATTTTATGCATGAGACTCATGATAAGAATGCTTTATGTGATAGTTATATTGTTGAGTTTGCTAATGTTGCTACTGAAAGTTATTATGAGAGAGGAAAATATGGTTGTAGAAATTTTCATGTTACTAAAACACCTCTCTATGTGCTGAAATTTTTGAAGCTACGCTTGTTTTATCTTCCTATGCTTGTTACTTTGCTCTTCATGAACTTGTTTATTTACAAGATTCCTTTGCATAGGAAGCATGTTAGACTTAAATGTGTTTCGAATTTGCCTCTTGATGCTCTCTTTTGCTTCAAATACTATTTCTTGCGAGTGCATCATTAAAACTGCTGAGCCCATCTTAATGGCTATAAAGAAAAGAACTTCTTGGGAGATAACCCATGTGTTATTTTGCTACAGTACTTTGTTTTATATTTGTGTCTTGGAAGTTGTTTACTACTGTAGCAACCTCTCCTTATCTTAGTTTTGTGTTTTGTTGTGCCAAGTTAAGCCGTTGATAGAAAAGTAAGTACTAGATTTGGATTACTGCGCAGTTCCAGATTTCTTTGCTGTCACGAATCTGGGTCCACCTCCCTGTAGGTAGCTCAGAAAATTAAGCCAATTTACGTGCATGATCCTCATATATGTACGCAACTTTCATTCAATTTGAGCATTTTCATTTGAGCAAGTCTGGTGCCATTTTAAAATTCGTCAATACGAACTGTTCTGTTTTGACAGATTCTGCCTTTTATTTCGCATTGCCTCTTTTGCTATGTTGGATGAATTTCTTTGATCCACTAATGTCCAGTAGCATTATGCAATGTCCAGAAGTGTTAAGAATGATTGTGTCACCTCTGAATATGTTAATTTTTATTGTGCACTAACCCTCTAATGAGTTGTTTCGAGTTTGGTGTGGAGGAAGTTTTCAAGGATCAAGAGAGGAGTATGATGCAACATGATCAAGGAGAGTGAAAGCTCTAAGCTTGGGGATGCACCCGGTGGTTCACCCCTGCATATATCAAGAAGACTCAAGCGTCTAAGCTTGGGGATGCCCAAGGCATCCCTTTCTTCATCGACAACATTATCAGGTTCCTCCCCTGAAACTATATTTTTATTCCATCACATCTTATGTGCTTTTTCTTGGAGCGTCGGTTTGTTTTTGTTTTTTGTTTGTGTTTGAATAAATTGGATTACATCATGCTTGTGTGGGAGAGAGACACGCTCCGCTGGTTCGTATGAACACATGTGTTCTTAGCTCATAATATTCATGGCGAAGTTTCTCCTTCGTTAAATTGTTATATGGTTGGAATTGGAAAATGATACATGTAGTAATTGCTATAAAATGTCTTGGGTAATGTGATACTTGGCAATTGTTGTGCTCATGATTAAGCTCTTGCATCATATGCTTTGCACCCATTAGTGAGGAAATACATAGAGCTTGTTAAAATTTGGTTTGCATATTTGGTTTCTCTAAGGTCTAGATAATTTCTAGTATTGAGTTTGAACAACAAGGAAGACGGTGTAGAGTCTTATAATGTTTTCAATATGTCTTTTATGTGAGTTTTGCTGCACCGGTTCATCCTTGTGTTTGTTTCAAATAAGCCTTGCTAGCCTAAACCATTGTATCGAGAGGGAATACTTCTCATGCATCCAAAATACTTGAGCCAACCACTATGCCATTTGTGTCCACCATACCTACCTATACTACATGGTATTTTCCGCCATTCCAAAGTAAATTGCTTGAGTGCTACCTTTAAAATTTCATCATTCACCTATGCAATATATAGCTCATGGGACAAATAGCTTAAAAACTATTGTGGTATTGAATATGTAATTATGCACTTTATCTCTTATTAAGTTGCTTGTTGTGCGATAACCATGTTTACTGGGGAACGCCATCAACTCATTGTTGAATTTCATGTGAGTTGCTATGCATGTTCGTCTTGTCTGAAGTAAGGGCGATCTACTCTGAGTTGAATGGTTTGAGCATGCATATTGTGAGAGAAGAACATTGGGCCGCTAACTAAAGCCATGTTCCATGGTGGAAGTTTCAGTTTTGGACAAACATCCTCAAATCTCTAATGAGAAAAGAATTAATTGTTGTTGAATGCTTAAAGCATTAAAAGAGGAGTCCATTATCTGTTGTCTATGTTGTCCCGGTATGGATGTCTAAGTTGAGAATAATCAATAGCGAGAAATCCAATGCGAGCTTTCTCCTTAGACCTTTGTACAAAGCGTATAGAGGTACCCCTTTGTGATACTTGGTTAAAGCATATGTATTGCGGTGATAATCCAGGTAGTCCAAGCTAATTAGGACAAGGTGCGGGCACTATTGGTACACTATGCATGAGGCTTGCAACTTATAAGATATAATTTACATGATGCATATGCTTTATTACTACCGTTGACAAAATTGTTTCATGTTTTCAAAATCAAAGCTCTAGCACAAATATAGCAATCGATGCTTTTCCTCTATGAGGACCATTCTTTTACTTTCATTGTTGAGTCAGTTCACCTATTTCTCTCCACCTCAAGAAGCAAACACTTGTGTGAACTGTGCATTGATTCTTATATACTTGCTTATTGCACTTATTATATTACTCTATGTTGACAATATCCATGAGATATACATGTTACGAGTTGAAAGCAACCGCTGAAACTTAATCTTCTTTTGTGTTGCTTCAATGCCTTTACTTTGAATTATTGCTTTATGAGTTAACTCTTATGCAAGACTTATTGATGCTTGTCTTGAAGTGCTATTCATGAAAAGTCTTTGCTTTATGATTCAGTTGTTTACTCATGTCATTACCATTGTTTTGATCGCTGCATTCACTACATATGCTTTACAAATAGTATGATCAAGGTTATGATGGCATGTCACTCCAGAAATTATCTTTGTTATCGTTTTACCTGCTCGGGACGAGCAGAACTAAGCTTGGGGATGCTGATACGTCTCCAACGTATCGATAATTTCTTGTGTTCCATACCACATTATTGATGTTATCTACATATTTTATGCACACTTTATGTCATATTCGTGCATTTTCTGGAACTAACCTATTAACAAGATGCCGAAGTGCCAGTTCCTGTTTTCTGCTGTTTTTGGTTTCAGAAATCCTAGTAACGAAATATTCTCGGAATCGGACGAAATCAACGCCCAGGTTCCTATTTTACCCGGAAGCATCCAGAACACACGAGAACCGCCAGAGAAGGGAGGCAGGGCCACCACACCACACCCCGGCGCGGCCTAGGGGGCGCGCCCCCTAGGGTGTGGGCCCCCCTTCGACCTTCCTGCGCCGCCTCTCCGCCTATAAAAAGCCCCTGGATCAGAAAACCCTATACCGATTGACGAAACCCACGAAAACCTTCCAGAGCCGCCGCCATCGCGAAGCCAAGATCTGGGGGACAGGATCTCTGTTCCGGCACGCTGCCGGAGCGGGGAAGTGCCCCCGGAAGGCTTCTCCATCGACACCGCAGCCATCTCCATCGCCATCTTCATCACCGCTGCTGCTCCCATGAGGAGGGAGTAGTTCTCCATCGAGGCTCGGGGCTGTACCGGTAGCTATGTGGTTAATCTCTCTCCTATGTACTTCAATACAATGATCTCATGAGCTGCTTTACATGATTGAGATTCATATGAGTTTGTATCACAATTTATCTATGTGCTACTCTAGTGATGTGTTATTAAAGTAGTTCTATTCCTCCTGCACGTGTGTAATGGTGACAGTGTGTGCACCGTGTTAGTACTTGGTTTGTGCTATGATCATGATCTCTTGTAGATTATGGAGTTAACTATTGCTATGATATTATTGATGTGATCTATTCCTCCTACATATGCATGAAGGTGACAGTGTGCATGCTATGCTAGTACTCGGTTTAGTCTGTTGATCTATCTTACACTAAAGGTTACTTAAACATGAGCATTATTGTGGAGCTTGTTAACTCCGGCATTGAGGGTTCGTGTAATCCTACGCAATGTGTTCATCATCCAACAAGAGTGTAGAGTATGCATCTATCTATTCTGTTATGTGATCAATGTTGAGAGTGTCCACTAGTGAAAGTATAATCCCTAGGCCTTGTTCCTAAATACTGCTGAGTTACTACTGCTTGTTTCTTGTTTCTTGTGTTACTACTGCTGCAATACCACCACCATCAACTATGCGCCAAGCACTTTTCTGGCACCGTTGCTACTGCTCATATATATTCATACCACCTGTATTTCACTATCTCTTCGCCGAACTAGTGCACCTATTAGGTGTGTTGGGGACACAAGAGACTTCTTGCTTTGTGGTTGCAGGGTTGCATGAGAGGGATATCTTTGACCTCTTCCTCCCTGAGTTCGATAAACCTTGGGTGATCCACTTAAGGGAAAACTTGCTGCTGTTCTACAAACCTCTGCTCTTGGAGGCCCAAGACTGTCTACAGGAAAGGAGGGGGAACGTAGACATCAAACCACAATATCCAAAGTGGGCACGGGCTTAGTCCGTAGTTTGTTGAAGTTGACATGAGATACCTACACCACTCTCTAGGAGGGTCACGATGACCTCTGACACCGGGTTGCGCTCTGAAGGAGGCAATACACTGCATTAACTTGCAGCCAGACGACATCGAGGGTCTTGTCATGTTGCCGGAGATACGCTCAAATGGAGGTATGATGCCGGGGTGCCGGGAAGGGGTAAGCCCGCAGGGAAGGACTCATGACAAGGGAGACAGGCGAAAGGCTATGACTGATTATCCGAGACTCGCATACTTTAGTATGACGAACCGGGGATGATCTCGGCGGATTTATCGGTTCTTGTGGGGAAAGTGCGCACACTCTGCAGAGTTAAATCTATTCGAATAGCCGCGACCGCGGTCATGGACGGTTGGAATGGCTGTTGCTTAGCCTGATGAGTTTTGGTTTACAAAATGGTTTGGCAAATGAAAGGAAAGAACTTGTTTTGAAGTACCGGAAGGGTACGGGAAAGGTTGTGTCGACCATATGGAGATGGTCGGGAAGGACAAATAAATTGGGTTGCTCCCTTCCTAGTGTTTCATGTAGAGGAACTTTTCTTTAACAAAGATATAGAGATGTCATAGGACTTCCCTAGCAATCCCTTCAAATGAGATGGTGGTATGCTAACTCTTCTTTAACAAAGATATAGAGATGTCATAGAACCACCATAGTGTCCGCATCACTTGAGATGCCGGTATGCTATATCAACAAGAGAAGCTATTTCTCTTTCACATGCTTTATCCACGAGAGAAACTATTCTTCCTCTCTTGTCTTCTTTAGTTAGAATTGTTATCACCTTCTTGATGGTTTGCGAGTACAATTCGAATGTACTCACGGCTTTGTCCCTGGCTATTTACTTGGCCAGACTTGGAGGAACACGATGGATGAAGAAGGAGTTGACGACGTCTATGCGAGCTAGGAACGTCTTCCCAGTCAGTTGCCTGTAGGGTTTAAGGCGAATGACTTGGGCTCCGCGCTGTTGAAGTGATGATGCTACTCTGATGTTTAGTTAGGCCCTTCGAGGCTATTATGTAAGTAATGGTCATGTGACCTTATTGTAATTTTCTTATTCCGCTTTGTAATGGATGGTGTAATTTGATATCAGTTCGGTTATGTGTTCACGGCGCACTGATCATGGGATCGTGAACTATATACATAACAGGGTATTTCGGACAGTTAGTCCGGGGTCCCCACAGTCTCTTAGGCTATATTTCACAGAATACTTATTCACTGTTATGAATGGCATAGTGAAGTGCTTATTTATATCTCTTTATGATTGCAATGTGTTTTGTATCACAATATATCTGTGTGCTACTCTGGTGATGTTATTAAAGTAGTTTATTCCTCCTGCACGGTGTAATGGTGACAGTGTGTGCATCGTGTAGTACTTGGCGTAGGCTATGATTGTGATCTCTTGTAGATTATGAAGTTAACTATTGCTATGATAGTATTGATGTGATCTATTCCTCCTTTCGTAGTGTGAAGGTGACAGTGTGCATGCTATGTTAGTACTTGGTTTGGTTATGTTGATTTGTCATGCACTCTAAGGTTATTTAAATATGAACATTGAATATTGTGGAGCTTGTTAACTCCGGCATTGAGGGTTCGTGTTATCCTACACAGTTAGTGCTGTTCATCATCCAACAAGAGGGTGTAGAGTCTAGCATCTATCTATTTATTCTGTTATGTGATCAATGTTGAGAGTGTCCACTAGTGAAAGTATGATCCCTAGGCCTTGTTCCTAAATACTGCTATCGCTGCTTGTTTACTGTTCTACTGCATGTTTACTTCCTGCAATATTACTACCATCAACTGCACGCCAGCAAGCACTTTTCTGGCGCCGTTACTACTGCTCATATTCATTCATACCACTTGTATTTCACTATCTCTTTGCCGAACTAGTGCACCTGTACATCTTACAAGTGTATTTGGTGTGTTGGGGACACAAGAGACTTCTTGCTTTGTGATTGCAGGGTTGCTTGAGAGGAATATCTTTGACCTCTTCCTCCCTGAGTTCGATAAACCTTGGGTGATCCACTTAAGGGAAACTTGCTGCTGTTCTACAAACCTCTGCTCTTGGAGGCCCAACACTGTCTACAAGAATAGAAGCACCCGTAGACATCACCGCCCCCGTCCACCCCGCCGCAGCTTGGTTAGTACGCTGGCCCGTTAGATCGCGGTGTTTCTTTAGCCATGTTTTGTGTAGTTATTTGCAGATCTCATATGCCATTAACTTTCTTGATGTGTTACTTCGCATGAAGTTCGTTTAAATATTGTACAGTACAAAAGCATTATCCGGTCGCTACCATCCTGTTCATTCTACTGACACCTGTGTGCATCCACATATTTATAGCCTTATACCCATTCATTTGATGCCAACTGTTTTTGTACTGCATCCTATTCCTTTTATAGTCATGCTATGGGCATTTCCAATCTGGTTGTTCTTATACCACGTCATTAGCTCAGCGCTAGCCGCTAGCCGTTTTCTCGTGCCTGCTATTCTCACACTGCTTTTATAATCATGCTATGTGCATTTCCAATATGCTTGCTCTTATACCTCGTCTTTAGCTTATAGCTATTTTTTTCCATGAATGCTCATGTCGCACAGCTTGTATAGTTATTGCTGCGTGCATGTCTGGTCTTTGTATTATCGTAGACTAACTTGTCAATGTTATTTTTCCTAGGGATTGATCATGCGAACCACTTATTAGAACATCCAACATTAACAGCGAGGACGCTAGGGAAGGTTGGAATCTGAGTTCTTGGTTGGTAATTTTGGCAGTTTACTTCCGTTATTATCTATAACCTATATGCATTGTTCCTTATGCAAGAGATTAACACTTGGAACCCTGCCATAGCAATGCCATTCATGCTTAACTATGTTTCTGCCTATTTGATATGCTTGCCTTGGAGCAACTGCGAAGGTGATTTGAACCTGACATTTGGTCATTCTTAATGCCAGTTTACTTTATGTGGACAACCTTGGCATTACCCAACTATAAATCTGAATGTCTGAAATTCGTATCTCATGAAAAGCAACATCTAGTTGGTTTTAATCTGATATCTGGTAAATATTGGCTTATTCATTTGGCAACTCAAGTTTTTTGTTATTTGAAACCAGCTGACTTGGTCTTAAATGTGATATCTAAACACAGATTAAGGACAATGGAGCAGGAGGATTAGCATTTCACTTGATGGCTGAACCTAAAATGACAGGCATGTCGACCACGACTAGTGCACGCAAGAGAAGGACCTGCAGCGAGCTAGTATGTGCTTAGTACACGCATCTTATCTTATCTTGTCCTTATTTCTGCTACATGTTGTTATCTGATCTCTACATTGCATAATACATGTTTGAATAGTTAATTGTTGTAACTATGTTTGCAATATTACCAGAATGCAGTTTTAATGAAGCAGTCATCATTAGAAGATAGTCACCAAAGCGACCCTGTGCAACATTATGATGTAAGTCTGTGCTTAGTACAAGTTCCATACATTGTCTTATTTATGGAACTTGTTATTATCTTATATCTACATTGCATAATAAATGTTTGAATAGTTCACTGTTGTAACTATGTTTGCAATATTACTAGAATGCAGTTGTAATGAAGAAGTCCTTAGTAGAAGATAGAGCGCAAAAAAGGTTCCGGGGTGAGCCTATGCAACGATATAATGTAAGTCTGTGCTTAGTACTTGTGACTATCTCATATCGACAATGCTTAATACATGTTTGCATAGTTCATCGTTTAACTCTTTTTGCATTATTATCAGAATGCAGTTGTGATGAAGCAATCTTCATCAGAAGAGAGGCCCACAAAAAGTTCTGATCTTTCTTCTGATGCATCCTCTCATAGCCGTCAACCTAGACCATTCCTTTCATCAAGCAGTAAATATCTCAAGGCTGTACTTTATAAAAGACATGGTATTGCTGCTTTAAGATCTGTAGCTGATATGTTGACCAAGAGTACACACGATTCAATCAAGGCGATTGCCAAATGTCAACGTGTTATTGATGATGCTAATAGAAGTCCTCAATGATTCTATGTAATTTTTTTATTTGGGCACATTAATTGCCTTGTAATTTTCCTAGTTATTTTATTTGTGTATGTAATTGTGTGTATCATTGATACCAGATTTTAGGCTCATGAAATTTAATGCAAGTTGACTAGTCAAACAACCAGGGCACTACAACAGATTGTGCCGGCCCACTTACAGTAGTGTGGGACCCACTTTCATTTTGGGTCGGCCCACTTACTTATTGGGCCGGCCCGTTAACACGATAGTGGGCCCCACCTATTTATTGGGCCGGCCCACTATCTTGTTGGGCTAGCCCAATAACGTTATGGTGGACCCCACATACTAAATGGGCCGGCCCTTTAACAGGAAAGTGGGACCCACCTGTGTTTTTGGCCCGACCCACTATCTTGTTGGGCCAGCCCACTTGCTATATGGTGGACCCCACATACTAAATGGGCCGGCCCTTTAACAGGAATGTGGGACCCACCTGTGTTTTTGGCCCGGCCCACTATCTTGTTGGGCCAGCCCACTTGCTATATGGTGGACCCCACATACTAAATGGGCCGGCCCTTTAACAGGAATGTGGGACCCACCTGTGTTTTTGGCCCGGCCCACTTTCTTGTTGGGCCAGCCCACTTGCTATATGGCGGACCCCACATACTAAATGGGCCGGCCCTTTAACAGGAAAGTGGGACCCACATGTGTTTTTGGCTTGGCCCACTTTCTTGTTGGGCCAGCCCATTTGATCTATTGTGGACCCCACGTACTAAATGGGCCGGCCCGTTAGCAGGAAAGTGGGACCCATAGGCTAATTGGGCCGGCCCAATTACTTCTTGGGCCGGCCCACTTGCTTTAAGGTGGACCCCACTTGTTAAATGGGCCGGCCCTTTAACCGGAAAGTGGGTCCCACATGTCTTGCGGGCCGGCCCTTTTGCCTGCTGACCGGTCAAACGAGTGCATTCGGCCCGGCCCACATGCTTAGTGGGCCGGCCCATTAAAGTTTTGACCAGTCAACCGTAGAGGTTAGGCCCGGCCCACGTAACTAATGGACCAGCCCAGCTACATAGTTGACCGGTCAAACTAAGTCAGCTGGCCCAGCCCGCAAACTTAATGGGCCGGCCCGCTTAAGACGTGGCAGGCCTCGTGTGGGCCTACCATCTACCACGGGGTTTCGACGATTAACGCCGCAATCGCGATTAACGGCGTCGCACGTGTCGGTTGCATGACGTCGGCGATCAACGGGCTCCCGGAAACACTTCTGCAACGGTCCGATTTTCCGTGGCGGAAGGGCGCCCAAGCGCGACGGACCGAAAAAATCGTCGTAGGACTTTGCCTGACGCAGTTTCGACAACAGAACCCATATCGTCGGGTTAGGCCCATAGGCGACGAAAAATACCCCTTAGCGGACGATTTTGAGACGTTGTCTATCAGAACTTTTCTTGTAGTGATATATAGTAAGCATTCAAGTTGATAAACAAGGTTTAGACATGTGTTCAAACCAGACAAATCATGTATCTACCCCCTAACCATAAACTCGGTCGATCTTATGAAGTCTAGCATGAAGAGAAGTCGTATTGGTTTCAAACAAGGAAATTTCAAGAACCTCCCAAAAGCTTCATTTTAGAGTGACTAAAAAAGATCCAGGCTTGCCTTTTCATTTTCATGTTTTAAAATTGTTTAAATCTTGGTCAAACCTAGCTAGCTAGTATTTGACCAAGATTCAAATGGGCATAAAATTCAAAAAAAACCAGAAAAATGAAAAACCAAAGCACATAGCCTTCTTATGTCATATATAGTAGCATTCAAGTTTATAAACAAGGTCTAGACATATTCAAAATAGAAAAAGCATGTATCTACCCGTAACCCTTAACTATGTCTTATGAAGTCACAAGCATGAAGAGAAGTGGTTTTGGGTTTCAAACATGGAAATTTCAAAAACTTCCCAAAACCTAGGATTTGACCAACAAGATTCAAATGAGCATCAAAATTTAGAAAAAAATCAAAAAAAAGAAAAGAAAAACCAAAGCACATAGTATTCTTACGTCATATATATAGTAAGCATTCAAGTTGATAAACAAGGTCTAGACATATTGAAACCTGGCAAATCATGTATCTACCCCTAACCCTAAACTCTGTCTTATGAAGTCAACCATGAAGAGAAGTGGTTTTGGGTTTCAAACATTGAGATTTCGATAACCCCCCAAAAGCTTCATTTTAGAATGACTAAGAAGGATCCATGCTTACCTTTTCATTTTCATGTGTTTTAAACTTTCTTAAATCTTGGTCAAACCTAGGATTTGACTAAGATTCAAATGGGCATAAACATTCAGAAAAAATCAAAAAATGAAAACCAAAGCACATAGCATAGCTTCTTATGTCACATATATATATATAGTAAGCATTCAAGTTGATGAACAAGGTCTAGACATATTCAAAACATAAAAGCATGTTTCTACCCCCTAACCCTTAATTAACTATGTCTTATGAAGTCAAGCATGAAGAGAAATGGTTTTGGGTTTCAAACATGGAAATTTCAAGACCTCCCAAATCTTCATTTTAGAGTGACTAAGAAGGATCGAGGCTTACCTTTTCATTTTCATGTTTTAAACTTGTTTAAATCTTGGTCAAACCGAGGATTTGGCCAAGACTCAAATGGGCATAAAAATTCAAAAAAATCAAAAAAAATATGAAAAACCAAAGCACATAGCCTTCTAATGTCATATATAGTAAGAAACATTCAACTTGATGAACATGGCCGGTCTAGACATATTCATAACATAAAAAGCATGTATCTACCCCCTAACGCTTAACTCTGTCTTAATTATGAAGTCAAGCATGAAGAGAAGTGGTTTTAGGTTTCAGACATGGAAATTTCAAAAACTTCCCAAAAGCTTAATTTTAGAGGGACTAAGAAGGATCCAAGCTTACCTTTTCATTTTCATGTTTTAGGCTTGTTTAAATATTGGTCAAACATAGGATTTGACCAAGATTCAAATGGGCATAAAATTTTAGGAAAAATAAAAAAATAAAAAACTAAATCACATAGTCTTCTTACGTCATATATATATAGTAAGCATATTCAAGTAGATAAACAAGGTATAGACATATAGTAAGTAATATGTATCTAAAAATGATTTTTGGGGATTTATAGGACGAAGTTATAACACACCTACATTTCAAATTGGAATTACTTTCAATAAATCAGCATAAAGTCATTTAAATGTGTGAAACTAGCTAGAAAGCACTAAAAAACGTAAAGAGTTGGGAATTTTCACTAATATGTGGCCTAATTTATCTTGAAAATGTAGAAGCGCCATTTTGAGCCGTAGCTTATGTACTAAACCACTTCTCTTCATGGTCGACATGATTATCCATGCAAAGGGGTCGAATATTTCTAGGCAACACATGTGTTTGCCCGTCCAGTGAAACTCGGAGGAAGAGGGATCACACGGAAGGAGACGAAGGGAGAGAAGTGAGGGGGGCCCTCTTATTTATGGTGTCTGACCTTTTTCAGGGTTTGTCAGTGCGCAGGAGGTGCGAGCAACCGAGCGAGGCCGATAATGAGAGAGATTTTTTTTGAGAGAGAGGGACAACCGAAGGATCCTGAAGGACTCCGACTTCCAATACGCACCAGAGCACAGTTTACAACAAGACACATAATAAACAGGAAATTTCATCTAAATCCCTAACTTTTACATGGAAGACCCCACGCTGAAAGCAAGAAATGCGATCGGGTCCTTAACAGCCACCGCCCAGATTGATCCTCGTCGCAGCCGGGGACGAACCACTTAGCGCGACCAAATCGCCATGGCTACAGTGCGTGCACACCATGGCCTCCGAGCTGAGGTAGAAACGCAATGCCAAAACCAGCAGCCAGCGGAGGTGGATAACTGGAGAGAGAGAGAGAGAGGGGGAGTTTTGATGCGTCTTCTCTTGACAAAGAAGATGGGAGTTTGCCTACCGACCGCACATGACTTGTGCTCACTGAAGTGTGGGACCTCACGCATGGGAACCACACGTAAGTGACAGACCTGTTGGTGTAATAACTCGGGTGATCATTATATTGTATTAGTACAAAGTTTCCTATGGATTCAAGGGTAGGAAAGCCAAGTTAACTCATTTACATGACCTTATTTTTTCCATGAAGCCAAGTTAACTCATCTATCAATTGGTACATTCTGGTTATATTCGAAATTTTACTTGAAACTTGTTGTTCATGCCATTTTACTACTCGCCTAACACTTTTTCCGCGCGTGAAGGGAGGGGGGTGGGCATGATGCTACCCTGAATTTGTGTGACCCCCCAAAACTAGCAAATACGAGAGATGCATCCAAAGAAACACACTCGTCCCCTACCCCCCTCCCTAAATTTCAAATCCAGCCAAAGGTGGATCAAAAAAGGCAATCGAAAAGCATGGCTGGATTGTTCATATTTTTCTATATAGTTAGGGTTAGGGTTTATGGTTTATAGAGATGCACATATTTTCATTTCACATTTGTGATGTACAATAATACATAGGTAAGATTCCAAGCATGACCTTTGTTAGAATAACCTTTAGCGTGTTCTCTCACCTTTAGATTCAAATGGGCATAAACATTCAGAAAAATCAAAAAATGAAAAACCAAAGCACATAGTCTTCTTATGTCATATAGTAAGAATTGAAGTTGATAAACAAGGTCTAGACATATTCAAACAAGTCAAATCATGTATCTACACCTAACCCTAAACTTTATCTTATGAAGTCAAGCATGAAGAGAAATGGTTTTGGGTTTCAAACATAGAAATTTCAAAAACCTCCCAAAAGCTTCATTTTAGAGTGACTAAGAAGGATACCGGCTTACCTTTTCATTTTCATGTTTTAAACTTGTTAAATCCTTGTCAAAACTAGGATTTGACCAAGATTCAAATGGGTATAAAAATTTTAAAAAACACACATAGCCTTTTTATGTCATATAATGAGCATTCAAGTTGATAAACATGGTCTAGACATATTCAAACTTGAAAAATCATGTATCTACCCTGGCCCTAATGTACCCTAAACTCTGTATTATGAAGTCAAGCATGAAGAGAAGTGGTTTTGGGTTTCAAACATGGAAATTTCAAAAACCTCCCAAAAACTTCACCTTAGAGTGACTAAGAAGGATCCATGCTTACCTTTTCATTTTCATGTTTTAAATTAACTTTTTTAAATCTTGGTCAAACCTAGCTTGTATTTGACTAAGATTCAAATGGGCATAAAATTCAAAAAAACCAGAAAATGAAAAACCAAAGCACATAGCCTTCTTATGTCATATATATAGTAAGCATTCAAGTTGATAAACAAGGTCTAGACATATTCAAAACAGAAAAAGCATGTATCTACCCCCTAACCCTTAACTATGTCTTAATTATGAAGTCAAGCATGAAGAGGAAGTGGTTTTGGGTTTCAAACATGGAAATTTCAAAAACTTCCCAAAAGCTTAATTTTAGAGTGAATAAGAAGGATCCAAGCTTACCTTTTCATTTTCAGGATTTATGCTTGTTTAAATCTTGGTCAAACATAGGATTTGACCAACACACATATATATAGCTTCGTATGTCGATCATATAGTAAGCATTCAAGTTGATAAACAATCATGTCTAGACATATTCAAACCTGACAAATCATGTATCTACCCCTAACCCTAAACTCTGTCTTATGAAGTCAACCATGAAGAGAAGTGGTTTAATTTGGGTTTCAACCATTGACATTTCAAGAACCCCCCAAAAGCTTCATTTTAGAATGACTAAGAAGGATCCAGGCTTACGTTTTCATTTTCATGTTTTAAACTTGTTTAAATCTTCGTCAAACCTAGAATTTGACTAAGATTCAAATGGACATAAAAAAATTCAAAAACATTGTATTCTTATTTCATACGGTAAACATTCAAGTTGATAAACAAAGTCTAAACATATTCAAACACGAAAAATCATGTATCTACCCCTAACCCTAAACTCTGTCTTATGAAGTCAAACATGATGAAGATACGTGGTTTTGGGTTTACAACATGGAAATTTCAAAATCCTCCCAAAAGCTTTATTTTGGAGTGACTAAGAAGGATCCATGCTTACTTTTTCCTTTTCATGTTTTAAACTTGTTTAAAGCTTGGTCAAACCTAGGATTTGACCAAGATTCAAGTGTGCATAAAAAATTCGAAAAAACCCCAAAAATTGAAAAACCAAAGGACATAGTCTTCTTACGTCACATATATATTAAGCATTCAAGTTGATAAACAATGTCTAGACATATCAAACAAGAAAAATCATATGTATCATATCTACCCCTAACCCTAAATTTGTCTTATGAAGTCAAGCATGAAGAGAAGTGGTTTGGGTTTCAAACATGGAAATTTCAAAAACCTCCCAAAAAGCTTCATTTTAGTGTGATTAAGAAGGATCCAGGCTTACCTTCTCATTTTCATGTTTTAAACTTGTTTAAATCTTGGTCAAATTAACCTAGGATTTGACCAAGATTCAAATGGGCATAAAAAATTAGAAATAAACAGAAAAAATGAAAAACCAAATAGCATAGTCTTCTTATGTAATATAGTAAGCATTAGTTGATAAACAGGGTCTAGACATGTTCAAACCAAAAAAATCATGTATCTCTACCCCTAACCCTAAACTCTCTGTCTTATGAAGTCAAGAATGAAAAGCAGTGGTTTTGGGTTTCAAACATGGAAATTTCAAAAACCCCCCAAAAGCTTCATTATTCTAGAGTGTGACTAAGAAAGATCCATGATTACCTTTTTCATTTTCATGTTCTAAACTTGTTTAAATCTTGGTCAAACATAGGATTTGACCAAGATTTAAATGGGCATAAAAAATTCGAAAAAAATCAAAAAATGAAAAACCAAAGCACATATATAGCCTTCTTATGTCATATAGTAAGCATTCTAGTTGATAAACAATGTCTAGCCATATTCAAACTAGAAAAATCATGTATACCCCCTAACCCTAAACTTTGTCTTATGAAGTCAAGCATGAAGAGAAGTGGTTTGGGTTTTCAAACATGCAAATTTCGAAAACCTCCCAAAAGCTTCATTTTGGAGTGACTAAGAAGGATTCATATGCTTACTTTTTCATTTTCATGTTTTAAACTTGTTTAAATCTTGTTCAAACCTAGGATTTGACCAAGATTCAAATGGGCATAAAAAATTCGAAAAAATCAAAAAATGAAAAACCAAAGCACATAGTCTTCTTATGTCACATAGTAAGCCATTCAACTTGATAAACAAGTTCTAGACCTATTCAAACCAGAAAAATCATGTATCTACACCCCCTAACCCTAAACTCATCTGTCTTATGAAGTCAAGCATGAAGAGAAGTGGTTTTGGGTTTCAAACATGTACATTTGAAAAGCGTCCCAAAAGCTTCATTTTGGAGTGACTAAGAAGGATCCATGATTAATTTTTCATTTTCATGTTTTAAACTTTTTTAAATCTTGGTTAAACCTATGATTTGACCAAAATTCGAATGGACCGGGCATAAAAATTCAAAACAAATCAAAAAAATGAAAAACCAAAGCACATAGTACATCTTCTTATGTCATATACTAAGCATTCAAGTTGATAAAAGCAAAGGTCTAGACATATTCAAACTAGAAAAATCATGTATCTACTGCTAACCCTAAACTCGATTTGTCTTATGAAGTCAATCATGAAGAGGGTGTTTTGGGTTTCAAACATGGAAATTTAAAAAACCTTCCTAAAGCTTCATTTTGAAGTTACTAATTAAGAAGGATCCAGGCTTACTTTTTTGTTTTCATGTTTTAAATCTTGGTCAAACCTAGGATTTCACAAAGATACGTACAAATGGGCATAAAAAATTCAAAAAATTAAAATAATGAAAAACCAAAGCACATAGTCTTCTTATGTCATATAGTAAGCATTCAGGTTGATTAACAAGGTCCACACATGTATATTCATAGCAGAAAAGCATGTATCTACGTACCCCCTAACAACCCTAAACTCGGTCTTAGGAAGTTAAGGATGAAGAGAAGTGGTTTTGGGTTTCAAATTAATATGGAAATTTCAAAAAAACCTCCCAAAAGCTTCATTTTGGAGTGACTAAAAAGGACCCATGCTTACTTTTTCATTTCCATGTTTTAAACTTGTTTAAATCTTTGTCAAATCTTGGATTTGACCAAGATTCAAATGGGCATAAAAAATCGAAAAATGAAGAAAATGAAAAACCAAAACACATAGTCTTCTTATGTCATATAAGCATTCAAGTTGATAAATTAAACAAGTTCTAGACATATTCAAACCAGAAAAATCATGTATTTTTCTACCCTAACCCTAAACTCTGTCTTATGAAGTCAAGCATGAAGAGAAGTGGTTTTGGGTTTCAAACATGGAAATTTAAAAAACCTTCCAAAAGATTCATTTTGGAGTGACTAAGAAGGATCCAGGCTTACTTTTTCATTTTCATGTTTTGAACTTGTTTAAATCTTGGTCAAACCTAGGATTTGACCAAGATTCAATTGGGCATTAAAAATTCAAAAAATTAAAACCAAAGCACATAGTCTTCTTATGTCATACAATAAGCATTGAAGATGATAAACAAAGCCTAGACATATTCAAACGAAAAAAATCATGTTTGGGTGGAATTAAGCTCGACGGTGTCCAACATGGTGCCAAACTATTTGAAGGGCTCTTCTCTAAAACACTAATATGACATTCTGGTATTTTCCCTAGCTATGTACAAATTGATGAACAATCCATGTTTTTCGATTGCCTTTTTGAACCACTTGTAGTTTGATTTCATATCTAGGACAAATCACTGGGGGAGGGGGACGGATGTGTTTCTTTTTGTTGCATCGCTCATATCCTTCCCACATAGAAAAAGTGTTAGGCGAGTAGTAGAATGGCATGACCAACAAGTTTCAAGTAAAATTTTGAATATAACCAAAATACACCAATTAATTTTTTTCGAAATGGGGGAAAAATCGCCCCAGCTTCTGCATCCAAAGGATGCACACGGCTTTTTTTATTAGATTATTCACGAACCTTACAAGAAACAATACAAAAGATCAAACTCGAAGCAACCTTACTATACCTACAGTGGGATGAAGAGGGTGACAATTGATAGATGAGTTAACTTGGCTTCATGGGTGTGTGACCTGAGATTGAGCCATGGTACATTTTGCCAACAAAGTAGCAACTGAGTTGGCTTTCTACCTTAGCTGGCGTATACGTTGGGTACATAGGCGTGCATTGGAAGGATGCATTATGCCGGCAAAGTTTTCAAACGTTCAAACTTTTCCGGTTTCTCATACAGTATTTGGCTCATTGAGAAGCATTGATGTGATCATATAAGGTTATGCAAAAATTCCCCTTTCCCGTACTTGCCCGAGCACTCGACACCCCTCGTCCCATGGCGACTCCTCCAGCCTTAGCCCCGTGCACCCAGGCTCCACGACTCAGCTTCGGAGGGGTGTGCGCTAAAAGCTCGCAAATATCTGTGTGCCATTGGTGTGCGATGAAGCAGGCGGCTATGTGTCTTGTTGTGTCTAGACTCCTGGTGCCCTTTGATCTAGGAGAGGGAGAGGAGGGAGGGGGGTCCCATGAAGCGGCGGTGGCCCAGGTATCGGCGGCAGCCCAGGCAGCAGCGGCAAAGTGGGCTGGTCGGAGCAGAGGCATGGCGCCGGGGGCGAACCTCGCCTGGTGAGGATGCTTCCATTCTGAAGAAGCACTTGCCATCCAGGGCTTCGGGTTCGCCAACAAACTCAGCGCCTCGTTCCATGGCGATGCCGTCGTGGGGACGTCGGGGGCGGCGGCGACGTGCTGCAGCCCCAGCCTTTAGTGGGGACCAAAGTGCGACCGACCTCATCACGGCGTCGGCAGCATTGGGGATGCCGATGGGCATCCACTGCCACACACAGATTTGGGAGGTTCTGGCCGGGCTGAGTTCCAAACTTCCACCATCGGAGCCGAGGGCTTGGTAGTTCAAATTCCGAATCAGGCAATCCTTCGACCCCAATCAGCTTCTGCCTGTGGTCCAAATCCGAGATATCTTGGCGGCAGCTATGCTGGTTAAGCTTAGCCGGACAACGGGCAATCGACGATCTGCAAGACCTAGATGCCTTCCGAGGATTTGCAGCAGCCGTCAATGCACTCATGGAGGCATCGCATGCTGGTAGCAGCGGCGAATGCGGGTATGTTGGTTTTACTCGCTTTGTATGCTTTTGTCATAGAAATCAATTTGCTAATTCTCATTCGATTGAAAATTAGACCCATTCACCATCAACTCTCAAACAGTGGACACTAGTAATGTGTAGAACTAGAAATTACACAAGATTTCTGTACTCCTAGTACTACTACTTCGATGCTACATGTTGTTTACACGAGGAAATTGCACAAACTACCGCTTATTGCTGCCTTCGTTGCGTAAACACTTATTTAAACTGTTATTTTTTTCGCACAAACCACCAACTAACGTGTTTTGTTGTAGGGAGGTTCAAATTTAGGATTGAGCTGTTTAAGAGAAAATCAGATGATCGGGGATCACCAACTACTAGTTTTAATTGCAAATAGAATCGATTTTCCAAAATTATGAAACGCACTTAACGGTCGAATTACTACAATTATTTTGAAGGTTTGATATTTTCATCATTTTTGTGTGAATCTCACACCAAGTGACACAACTTTCAGACGGAATACAAAATATTTTCAAACTTCATAGATTTGTTAGCTCAAATATTTTTAATTACTAGCTTTTTCAGTATTTTAGAAAGTCAAAACACTATATTTTGGCTGAATGTTAGAAAATATATTTCATGATTATCCCATATTAGTTAAGAAGTACATAAACTAGTAGTAGTAATAAAGAACAGAGGGAGTTTATGGAGATACATCCATTAAGGGCATGTTAGTGTGTGTTGGTGTATTACTTATGCCTTCTTTGGTTAATACACTTCTCAAGTGATCCCCACAAACCCTCTATTCTTTCCTAGAATAAAAAAACTCCCCATCAAAGTATTAGTGCATTTGTTGGATGAGTATTCGAGAGGATTGGGTGAACACCAAGGATTTGCATAGGAAATTGGTAGAATTGAACCCTTGGCTGTTTGATTTGTAGGATTGTTTCCGATAGGAATTTTTCCTAAGGATTCCTTTGCACAGATTCCATAGAAAATTAAACATCTACTCCTGCCTCTTTTTAAGAATCCTTTACTTTTCCTATGGTGGAATCAAACAAAGTTTGGTTTCTATGAATTCCTATAGGATTGGAGTGGACATGACATTGCAATCCTACATTTTTCCTATTCCAACATCTTTCGGTAGGCATTTGCCTAGAATAAATAACCATGTGTATTAGCAATAAAATAGAGGTTTATTTCTCTAAAGCATCTTGCACTGTACTACATGTCTTAAGAGACAATATTATTACGATAGTTACTACATTTTATTGGATGATGAAGTGATAGACCTCATCAATGCATTTTGAATTATTAGGGCATGGGTCGCACATGATTTACGAGTACACCGCACGATTGAGAGCCGCCGTTCCTCTTTGCTTTCTACCGATGCGGCGGAGCTCCTCCCCACACCCACGAACAACTGAAAGCCACAACTGCTGGGGAAAAGTCTTGCGCCGAGAAAATCTACAATCGTGGTTGAGTACATGTGTTTCTTAAGATACGAGTGCTCCAATGCATTTTTTCTTTCCTTTTACTAATTTACCTTGAAAATCCCACACGTCCACTTATTTGTGGACGGAGGGAGTATCAAGCCAAGAGGAAGTAGGACAATAGTGGGCGCTTATAGCCCGCCTACGTGGCACTTTTGCCAGCTGTTGGCTCTTCTATTGTTCTTGCTCTGCCTTCCACAATGTAGCCGGTGCCCAATTTCTAAAAAAGCTAACACGTCACCACCGATCCCAAATAAAAGTTTTGAGGCACCGAGCTCACAACGTAGAGCATCGCTTGTCAGAAAGGAAGTGAGCCCACATTTGATAAAGAATCCATTCAGCTAACCATCAGTGTACCTGTGGACAGAGAAAGGAGCTGAATAGAGGAAGGTTTGCTGCGGGTGAGCAGGAAAATAATAGTGTATTCTATCCGCAGCTGAGTAGATGATTCAATTCCCTGAAAATAAATTGGGGCACCGGTTGTGCAGCGTAGGGCACCGATGCCCAAAGCCTGAAAAGTTGTTTGGGCACCGAAAATGTGCAACGTTGTGGAGGGCCTAAGAAACCCCAATTGTGAAAGGCCAAGGCGTACTTCTTTTGGTCACGCAAAATTCAAAAAACTGCCATGGACATTGAATTGACATGACAACACAGAGCTTGGGATGTCCAAATTTGCACGTTAGACCAGTGACTTGTTCTTCACCTTTTCAGAGGGAACAATGACTTTTTATTATGGGTCTATACACTTTCCAAGAAACAGGAGGATATGCTGTAGAGTGTAGAGGAGCGAAGTCAAGAGCCCCGCCCCCACCTGCCCTATTTCGGTTCACCTCCATCGTCTACCTCCGCCCCCGCCCCCGCCCGCACCCACTTTCCAATCGACCACCTTCCATAGCACGCGCCAGTACCGCCACCATGCAGCTTTAGAATCAATTCCACCGCCCAGTTTGAGAGCCTCCATTCTTCATCTTCCCCCCACCTGCCGCCATCGAACCCAAATTAAACTCCAATCAGTTGAACCCAAACCTCCATAGACCCACCCCCTGTCCTGCGATGGCGGCATCTAACAAGGAAAATGATGACTCTGAACTGTTTCAGAAGGTCTTTTCCGAAGGTCCCCTTGAAGAACTCGTAACAAGATGCGACATCATCACCGCCGCGAGCCTCGTCGGTTCGTCCAAACTATTTTTCAACTCTGCAAATGATAGTGCAACTCTATCTGTTTCTCTCCCGTTTGGGCTCCCATGTGTTCTTCATTCTCACCCGACGAAGGTAGCACGGGATTGCAAGCTGACGCTGCTGGACAGGTTCTCCTCCGACGCTGTGATGCCAGACGGTACGGGTAAGCAGTGGGTAGGTGCCAATGGAGATTGGGTTGCCATGGTTGACACTGGCTTTCCTGCTTGCAAATGGAAACTTGTCAACGTCTACACTCGCCGTGAAATTCCTCTCCCTATGCCGTTTGAAACCACCCACATTCCAAATATATACCATCACAACCTTCGTGCTATTATATTTCAAAAGATATATATTTGCCAAGTTCCCACAGCTGCTGGGGGTACAAAAATTTCTCTCTTGTTGCTGTTTTTTACATCAGAGTTGCCCTCCTTTACGGCGCTGATTCTGGATGGACAGTTCTTACAGAGCCCAAGTCCCACATCTTTTACAATTACAGCGATGCAATTCTCCACAACGGGCTTGTGTTTGCCACAACTCATACTAGCACTGTTCACGCATGGAAACCTCAGCAAGCAGGTAATTTTCCTCCGGACGTAGTGTATGATGAGCTTCATTATTCATGGCGTTAAAGATAATTTTAATGCACAAACTTATTAATTTTCGAACCTGACTGATCTGACTTGGGGCATATTTGCTTCGGATGAAATTTCATTGGTATTTAGACTTTTTATTCGAGATGATTACCATAGAAAAATTTGAGGATTGTATAATTAGGAGTTTTATTCTCAGATTGAATTATGTTGGATTTTGACCTCTACTTGAACTTCTTGAAATGAATCCTTTGGTTTCCCATGTGATGTACTCAAATACACCAATATGTTGTATTATTGAATGGAAATGACATTATATCATCCCATCTGAATCCTAATGCGTTTTCCCAATTCTTACGTTTTCAGATTTGTGCAAACCAAACATGCCCTTCTTAACAGTAATTTCGTTTTCAAGCAGGTCCTCCGCTGATCGTAGAGCCACCATCCATTGTGTTTGAATGGCGGTGTGCACTTGATGATGCTCTTGGCCATGATCACGAGGTCGATTATGGTGTGTGGTGGTTAGCAAGATCTATAGATGGTTCTAGACTTCTTCTGATCCATACACTGGGCATTGCTGATGAAAGGGAATATTCATGTAAAGTTTGCCATACTGCTTCTGATTGTCATGTTCATCATGGTCACACTGTTGGCAACTATGCTTCTGGGTTTGGTTGCCTGGTGTTCACGAAGGACACTAGTAAGTTAAATGAAGGTATTCCATGGGAAAACATTGATGACCTTGGAGAATATTCTTTTTTCCTTGGAGTGAACTATCCGATTATGCTGCCATTAGGCGGTGCAGATGTTGTCCCAGGATGTCCGACGAGAAGAAATTGTGTGTACACCTTGCCGAATGAAGCATGGCTTCGCAATTCACAGCTGCCTGAAATATGCCGATTCAGTCTGAATCATGAAGATTGCGCCGTTGGTTTCCAAACCAACGCCTTGGAGAAAACATGCAAAACAAAAAAAGATAGGTACCTGGTAAAGACACCGCTTTGGTTCATCCCAAACTTCGCCAACGCCCCGGATTGGAACAAGTGTGATGTTTAATTATGAAACAGGTTCTGCAGCCATTGTAGCTACTGATAGTATGTAATTTCATAGCTAATGAACGAGGCACTTGTGGTCTACTAATTACAACTGTTTTGTAAAGAGGTGGTCTATATGTATACCCCTCTCTTCATTGATGCATTTGTGGTCTACATGATGGTACTCTTAAATATATGGGTGTGGCTCCTCAACACATAATGTGGGGGTATTATTGTGTTAAAGTTGAAGGCTTGATCAACTATAGGTTCACTTCTCTAGTTACACTACTAGGTACTCCGGTTGGCTATGTTGTGATGAACACATTGTGTTCTGTTGTTTGGTGAAGACAAAAGTAGAACTATGGTATGCTTATGTTTAAGACCAAGCAAGGGTTTAGCTTGAGATGTTAAAATTCAGATTTGAACTATTTTTTGATATGGAAATTTGAAATATATATGGTACTGCATATGATTATGTATAGCAACAAGCGACAAAAGGGCTGATGCTCCTATTCATTATCGGCGGGAGGGCTATGTGTGCGGTGACTTGAGCCAAATTAGAAGGCCATAGCTATGTTGATTGGTCCTTGAAGTTGGAGGGGCTAGGATTTCGGATGAGCGGAGTGGGGGAAGTTGTTGCTCATGGAACAGAAGTCCTTAAAATAATAATATTGGTATATACAAGGTATATACTTGTACTATTTTAGTACTATAATAAGTATATCGGGTTCATCAAAAAGAATATTATCTCTGGTCACAACCACGTGGGGTCAAGGTGAGGGAAAGTTGGTCAATACCTCGGAATCTGTTACCACTATATCCCCGCCCCAAGTTCTAATGAGCAAGTGCGGTTATTTTTTTACTCCGTAAAAGGGAAATAGTGGTTCCTCTCCCCCGGAAACATATGCCCCGCATCTCCACCTCCTAGTATCGTAGTACTACTGCATCTTCTCCAAAAAACCCTCTTCTGTCTCTCCCATTCACCCCTCTCTCCCTTGCATTAGATTACCGACTCCAATGAAGTAGAAGCGTAAGGTTGAGGAGATTCCTGATTGCTACCACCAGTCCATGGGGTGGGGCAACCTCCACTACCCACTGGTGGAGAACATAGCCGAGCGGGCGGATATCCTCAGCACTGGTCGCCTCGCTCGAGGCATGATCGGCATACGGCATGCCATCCGCGGAGCGCATAAGGTTTCGTTCGGTGTACCGAGCCTGCTCCACTGCGACCCCGAGACATGGCCAGACGACCACGACTATACTGTAAGAGTATTTATTTATTTACTCATCTCGTTTCAGCTTGTATTTTTTCAATCAACTTTTCTTACTGCCAAACATCATGCATATATTTAGACTCAACATCATCACCTAATTTGGGAGTACTGTAAGGTTTGCTGCCTTCACTATGCACATGTACTCTTCAGAATTGCTTTATTTATCCATTGCATCTGTGCTTCAGTTCTGCACAATCCGCTCTTCATTCTGTCGAATACCTTGCATGCATAGACAATTTTGAAACAAATCCTATTTGCAGGGCATTCACGCGTTGCTGATGCCATTAGACAAGCCGACAGTTCCAGCATTTATCCATACCAAGGAGGAACTGGATGGACATGGACCCATGCACTGGGTGGGTTGTAACGGCGACTGGGTGGCATTTGTCCAGCAGGACGGGCACTTGACGATCCGCAACATATACATATTAGATACTATTATACCTCTTCCATCTCTGCAAGATGCAGGAATTTCTTTGGGCCCTACTCGTGAATGGTGGCATGCCAGCCCACCATTCCTCTTCAAATACAAAATAGATAAAAGTTTGGAAATGCTCAAAGTACGGATTGTAAAGAAGCCGTACAAAGATGATCTAGCAGGGCCATGGCATTACGAGGTAATCGTTGTATTTGACTACTTGATCGCTATCCTACAAGCGCCCCTAGAAAAGGAGTGGAATATCCTGAGAAACCCCAAATTCTTTGAAGGAACCAGCTATGTTGATGCCATGGGCATTCCTGGATATGGTACAAGTTCACACCTGCATCGTGTATACGCAGTTACATATCCGTATGGAGATGTTCTGGTTTGGGAACCATATACCTGGGGTGAGTCTTTGTTTTATGTCTTAACTAGTAAATGGCATGCTGCACATGTTGGACCAATTACGATTCGCAATACTGATGTAAGTTGCGTTCTAAATGTTGTTCAAACTTTCAATACAACTAATAATTTGGTTATCCCATCAAAATAAGTGTGAGCATACAGTTTATAAATATGAACAAAAAATTGGAACCTTTCTTAATCACTATCAAGTGGGACGTGTGATATCGGTGTGAGACTGCTCTGATTTTTCTTCATAATGGAAACATGACGGTTCTAGAAACACGTGGACACTGGTGTGGTATTTTTTTCACGCGAATACCTCGAATCCCAACCGTTAGATTTTGGACACCAACAGTTGGAATTGCTGCTACATGTCTTGTTCAAAACTGGTGCCTTATAGTAGTAGAAGATAGAAGATAGAAGAGAAGAGATAATTTACAGTGTAGTTCCTACTTGCTGCATTGTGGTTGATCTTTGTGCATTGCAGGGACACATGCAGCCCCGCGTCTCATTGACGCCCCTGTCATTGAAGATGAAGAAGCAGAAGCGGCTGCAATTTTGGCTCAAATCGAGGGAGATGTTGTCATGGAAGATGATGAAGCAAATGTGGCTCAAGGCGATGGAGGTGCCGATGAAGATAATGATGCTGATGTAGAAGAATTAGAAGAAGAAGAATTAGAAGAAGAAGAATTAGAAGAAGACGAATTAGATGATGAAGAATTACATGATGAAGAATTAGATGATGATGGTGATAATCATAATAATGAAGATGAAGATGTATTTCTTGGATTTTCTGACCAGCGCACTTGGTTCCTGGCACCAATGAGAGCAGAGTCCATTACTGGTGAATCTGATCTCGCGTGGATTCAGGTTAAGGGTTATCGGCCCATCCTCGGTCCTCCAATACTACATATGGGTAACAAGCTGAGGTCTTATCCTTTGGTACGGTGCTACGTTTTCTTGAGATCTGCCCATACCTTGGACCCTGTAGAAGAGGCAAGGTGGGAAAGATTGAACAATTTGAAGGGGCATTCTTTATTTCTTGGACTCAATCACCCAATTTTCATGCTACCCCCGCCAATCGACGCAGAGGTTGCAGAACCAGATTTCCAATTGTTCAAACCTGACTGTGTCTTTGCTACCCACAATCGCGCCCGTGATACATGGATACGTCCAAGGCCAAATTGGTGCAGAATGCATGTCAATGGAGGTCCTACCATAGGCTCAAGATTGCAGTACAAAAAAGAGAAGATTGAACATAGAGCTGAAGCACCCATGTGGTTCGTCCCAACACTTCCACCTATTTTTCCTTGAGAAATAAGAGACGGATGGTGACCTTATTTTATAGAAAAAACATAGTGTTCGGGAACTTAACCTCATGAACATTCGCAGTTCAGTTTTTAGTGAAATCAAAATTTTGCAGAGATGAAAATCTTTGTTTGAATCCCGTGCTGAACATATTTTTCACAAATTAGCTACCCGTATTGTGATGAATACATGCTGGTCTGTTGTTTGATGGAGTAGCAGACATGAAGATCTTTGTCCTGAATACAACAATGGACATCTTTTTTTTCTTCAAAAATTAGCTAAGCTCGCGCTATTAGGCGCAAATGCCTAAGAGATTTGGTGCTCTTGGGCACCAGTGCTCCTGCTATTTTAGAAAAAATAAAAAACATACTTATGTGTTTCAAAAAAATTAGAAAAAAATCATGGTGTAGCTAATGAATTGTCCCATAAGCGTGCAAAATTTCAGTTTCAAATACAAAAAATTCTGGGCTACACAAAAATAACAAACGTGTGGATCTCGGTATGCATATTTCAGATCTCCAAATTTCAACAGATTTTGTCTTTTTTGTGTAGTCTACAATATAAAGAATTTCATATTAAAATTTTACACGCTTGTAGGTTACTTTATTTATTATATCTACATTTATTTTCAGATTTTTTTGAAACAAATATGTATGATTTTTTGATTTTTTTAAACAGCAGGAGCACTGGTGTCCATGAGCCAAAGACACTTTTCGCAAATGCCTTCAGTAAAGGAACGGATGGTGACCTTATTTTATAGAGAAATCATAGTGTTCGTGAAGTTAACATCATGAACACACGCTGCTCGGTTTTTGGTGAAATCAAAATTTAGCAGAGATGAAGATCTTTGTTTGAATCCCGTGATGAACACATTTTTCCTAAATTAGCTACCCGTATTGTGATGAATACATGCTGGTCTGTTTTTTGGTGGAGTAGCAGACATGAATATCTTTGTTTTAAATACCACGCCGGACATCTTTTTTTTCTTCAAAAATTAGCTAAGCTCGCGCTATTAGGCGCAAATGACTTCAGTAACGATCAGGGTTCTAGCACTGCTCCATGTACCACATATTTTTTTTGGTAAGGGTACCCCTATGTACCACCTTACCAATAGAAAGTTCTCAAAAAAAAAACCTTACCAATAGAAAAACGCATGCTCGTTGGTTAATCTTGGCACACCCTTAAATAAGGAAAATTCATTCCCCATCCTCCAAAAGATAAAAAAGAAAATATTATGTACACATTGGTACGTGTACCTGATCAGGAAAGGCGTGAAATAATTTAGATTAATTTTCCTTTATAAATGTTCAAAATCGTATAACTTTTGTACCAGATGTCGAAATTAAGATCCGCTTTCACTTTTGAATTTCTTGCAGTGAGCTCTTCAAAACTAGATCTCATTTCTATGTATTTTGATAAAGTTTTTTCTAAAGCAACTTCTACGTGCGACAAAGAAATTATAATGCAAGACGATGCAACTTTAGTGCGGGACGAAGCAACTTTGCTGCACAGCGTAAATCTACATTCACAATGAAAGTTGCATCGCTGGATGCCAAAGTTGCTCATCCATCCATCAAAATTTATTCGGTGGACACCAAAGTTGCTTCGATGGACGCCAAAATTAGACCGTCACAAACAAAATTTGCTCTCTTGAGTACCAAAGTTGCTCTGCAGGACACTAAATTTGCTCGGTCGGACGCCAAAGTTGCTCTACAAGGTTAAAAAACTACGTCGCCGGGCGCCAAAGTTGCTATGCAGGGCACTTAAGTTCCTTCGTCACACATTGAAAATGCTCTGATTGACACCAAAATTGTTGTCGGGCATCAAAGTTGTGCCTTCGTGTACCAAAAAGTGCATATGTTAGTTGCATACCAAAGTTGCTTTGTCACATACCAAAGTTATTTTGCTGCATAACAAAATTGCTTTGTCGTGCATCAAAGTTGCTTGTTAAAAAAATTCGTCGAAATATATGAAAATGTGGTCTAGTTTCGAACCTCTCGTCGTGGGGATTGTAGAAGTGAAAACGGATTGTAATTCCGCCGCACGGTTTAAAAGTTACATTTTTTCAGAAAACGGCACCTGATATCATCTAGCTTACGCATCAGCTGTCGTCTAGTAGGTGTGCCCGGGACGTACGTCTGGCACGCGCCCGCCAGTTAGATTTCAGGATAGAAAAAAGTACTGTACGGCAATCTACATGGTAATTTACGTGGGCCTACTAGCTCAGGAGATAACGGCCCAATACCTGCGTCCTCATCATTGAAATGCGGCCGGAGATCGAAAGAAAAAAATAATCCAAGAAAGGAAACATTTATTCTACATAGAGGATGACATGTGGGACCTATTTTGCAGCAGTGTCCTCAATGTTGACAAGGCGGCAGGGGATCGAAAGAAACGACAAAGTAGCCAGAAATCAGGGGTCAAATATAAATTCGAGAAAGGAAACGTTTATTCAACAGTCAGGCTGACATGTGGGACCTATCTTGCAGCCGCGGCCACAACATTTATCATTCAGAGAGGATGACATGTGGGACCCACGAACCAGCACGTTTCTCAAAGGGGGCAGGAGATCGAAAGAAAAAGCCAGGTAGCTCGAAATCAGGTGTCCAAAAAAATTCCAAGAAAGGAAAGGTTTATCGCACATAGATGCTAACATATTGGACCCAATTTGCAACAGCGTCATCAACGTTTCAAAGGCGGTGGAGCTTGAAAGAAAAAGACAAATAGCCAGAAATTAGGGGTCAAAAAATAAATCCAGCAAAGGAAACTTTTATCGTACAAAGAGGCTGACATGTGGGACCCATGAGCCAGCAGCGTCCTCAACGTTTCTAAGGCGGTAGGCGATCGAAAAAAGGCAAATAGCCAGAAATTAGGGGTCAAAAATAAATGCAACAAAGGAAACTCTTATTGTTCTTAGAGGCTGACATGTTGGACCCATGATCCAGCAGCGCCCTCAACGTTTCAAAGGCGTCACGGGATCAAAAGAAAAAACCAAGTAGTCATTAATTAGGTGTCAAAAATAAATCCAAGAAAGTAAATGTTTTATTTTTCAGGAGGCTGACATAAGGGACCCATGAGCCAGCGGCGTCCTCAACGTTTCAAAGGCGGCTGGGGATCGAAAAAAAGCGAAGTAGCCATTAATTAGGGGTCAACAATAAATCCAAGAAAAGAAAGGTTTATTGTTCATAGAGGCTGACATGTGGGACCTATGCGCGAGCAGCGTCCTCATCGTTTCAAAGGCGGCCGGGGATCCAAAGAAAAATGCAAATAGCCAGAAATCAGGGGGTAAAAAAATCGAAGAAAAGAAATATTATTGTTCATAGAGGCTGGCATGTGGGACCCATGAGCCAGCAGCGTCCACAATTTCAAAGGTGGCACATGATCGAAAGAAAAAGGCAAGTGACCAAAAATCAGGGGGTAAGAAATCCAAGAAAAAAAACTTTATTGTACATAGAGGATGACATGCGGGTCCCATGAGCCAACAACTTACTCGACATTTTAGAGGGCCGAGGCGGCATGAGATCGAAAGAAAAAGGAAAGTGACCAAATATCGGAGCACAAAATAATCCATGAAAAAGAAACGTTCATTGTACATAGAGGATGACATATGGGTCCCATGTTGTAGCAGCGGTCTGAACGTTTCAAAGGCGGCATGAGATCGAAAGAAAAAGGCAAGTGACCAAATATCAGGAGCCAAAAATAATCCAAGAAAAGAAACTTTTATTGTACATAGATAATGACATGCGGGGCCCATGAGCCAGCAGCTTACTTAACGTTTGAGAGTCGGCATGAGATTTAAAGAAATAGGCAACTGACCAAATATCAGGAGCCAAAAATAGTCCAAGAAAAGAAACTTTTATTGTACATAGAGTATGACATGCGGGTCCCATGATGCAGCAGCATCCTCAACGTTTCCAAGGCGGCAGGGGATCAAAACAAAAAGGAAATAGCCAAAAAGCAGAGGGTGAAAATAATCGAAGAAACGAAACTTTTATTGTTCATAGTGGATGACATGTGGGACCCATGAGGCAGGAGCATCCTCAACGTTTCCAAGGCAGCAGGGGATCAAAGAAAAAGGAAATAGCCAAAAATCAGAGCGTGAAAAATAGTCCAAGAAAAGAAACTTTTATTTTACATAGAGGATGACATGTGGATCCCATTTTGCAGCAGCGGTCTCAACGTTTCAAATGCGGCTTGAGATCAAAAGAAAAATAAAGTAGCCAGAAATTAGGGGGGAAAAACTCCAAGAAAAGAAAGTTTATTGTACATAGAGGATGACATGCGGGTCCCAAGGCGGCAGGGGAACAAAAGAAAAAGGAAATAGCCAAAAATCAGAGGGTGAAAAAAAAATCCAAGAAAAGAAACTTTTGTAGTTCATAGAGGATGACATGCGGGTCCTATGAGGCAGCAGCGTCCTCAACGTTTCCAAGGCGGCACAGGACCAAAAGAAAAAGGATGTATCCCTGCTGGGGTTGCATGGCCATCTGGGCTTTCTAACCTGCTGGACGCCTTTTGACTCGTACAGTTTCAGCCCACTCCAAAACAGGAAAGTCCTATGCTTCGCAAAAACAAAACAAAAACAAGGAGATTAAACATATTAGTTTGTTTACGTAAAAATAAAGATACAATTTATCCGTTTGCAATAGCTCAGAGCGAAATAAACTTTTTATTGTCTGCAAAAAAATCAAGATATCACATGTTTCTTGTACGGGGAGGCTTACATCGGGACCCATGAGCCAGCAGCGTCGTCAAAGTTTTAAAGGCGGTAGGGGATCGAAAGAAAAAATAAATCAAAAATCAGTTGGTAAAAAAATCGAAGAAAAGAAACATTTATCGTTCTCAGGGGATGACATGCGGGACCCATGTGGCAGCAGCATCCTCAACGTTTCCAAGGCGGCACGGGATCCAAAAAAAGGCAAAATAGCCAGAAATTAGGGGTCAAAATAACTCCAAGAAAAGAAAGGTTTATCGTTCATAGAGGCTGACATGTGGGACCCATTAGCCAGCAGAGTCCTCAACGTTCAAAGCCGGCAGGGGATCAAAAGAAAAAAGGAAGTAGACAGAAATTAGGGGTAAAAAATAACTCCAACAAAGGAAACTTTTATTGTTTATAGAGGATGACATGCGAGACCCATGAGCCAGCAGCTTCCTCAACGTTTCAGAGGCGGCTTGAGATCGAAAGAAAAAGGAAAGTGACCAAATATTAGGAGCAAAAAATAATCCAAGAAAAGAAACTTTTATTGTACGTAGAGGATGACATATGGGTCCCACTAATACAAGCTCTTTTGCTGCAAGATCTTGCAAGTTGATTGTACATAGAGGATGACATGCGGGCCCCATGTGTCAGCAGCTTACTCAATGTTTCCAAGGCGGCAGTGCATCAAAAGAAAAAAGAAAATAGCCAAAAATCAGAGGGTGAAAAATAAATCCAACAAAGGAAAGGTTTATTGTTCATAGAGCCTGACATCTGGGACCCATGAGCCAGCAGCGTCCTCTACATTTCGAAGGCGACTGGGGATCGAAAGAAAAAAAAGGCAAATAGCCAGAAATTAGGGGTAAAAAATAACTCCAAGAAAGGAAATGTTTATTGTTCATAGAGGCTGACATGTGGGACCCATGAGCCAGAAAGTCTTCAACGTTTCAAAGGCGGCAGGGGATCAAAAGAAAAAGGAAGTAGCCAGAAATTAGGGGTAAAAAATAACTCCAAGAAAGGAAACTTTTATTGTGCATAGAGGATGACATGCGGGACCCATGAGCCAGTAGCTTCCTCAACGTTTCAAAGGCGGCATGAGAACGAAAGAAAAAGGCAAGTGACCAAATATCAGGAGCCAAAAATAATCCAAGAAAAGAAACTTTATTTTACATAGAGGATGACATGCGGGTCCTATGAGCCAGCACCTTACTCAACGTTTCAGAGGCGGCATGAGATCGAAAGAAAAAGGCAAGTGACCAAATATCAGGACCCGAAAATTATCCAAGAAAAGAAATTTTATTGTACATAGAGGATGACATGCGGGATCCATTTTGCAGCAGCGGTCTCAACGTTTCCAAGGCGGCACAGGACCAAAAGAAAAATGAAGTAGCCAGAAATCAGGGGTGAAAAAAATCCAAGAAAAGAAAGATTTCAATTGGGCTGCATCTGGACATCTAGCCCTTCGAACTATCCTGCTTGACCTTTTGACTCGTACAATTTCAACCCACTCCAAAACAGGAAAGTTCGGATTTTTCTAAAAAAAAAAACAGGAAAGTCCTATGCTTCGCAAAAACAAAAAACAAGGAGATTCAACATATAAGTTTGTTTATTAAAAATAAAGATTTAATTCATCCGGTTGCAATAGCTCAGAGCGAAATACACTGTTTATTATATGCAAAATAATAAGATATCACATGTTTCTTGTACGGGGAGGCTGACATCGGGGACCCATGAGCCAGCAGCTTCGTCAACCTTTTAAAGGCGGCAGGGGATCGAAAATATAAAAAAACAAAAATCAGTTGGTAAAAAAATCCAACAAAAGAAAACATTTATCGTTCTGAGAGGATGACATGCGGGACTCATGAGGCAGCAGCATCCTCAACGTGATTGTTTATAGAGGCTGACATGTGGGACCCGTGAGCCAGCAGCGTCCTCAACGTTTTAAAGGCGGCAGGAGATCGAAAGAAAAAATAAGCCAAAAATCAGTTGGGAAACAAAATCCAAGAAAAGAAATATTTACCGTTCTGAGAGGATGACATGTGGGACCCATGAGGCAGCAGCATCCTCAACGATTCCAAGGCGGCAGGGGATCAAAAGAAAAAAAGGAAATATTCAGAAATTAATTAGGGGTTCAAAATAAATCCATCAAAGGAAACTTTTATTGTTCATAGAGGATGACATGTGGGACTGAACTGCCAACAACGTCCTCATCGTTTCAAAGGGGCAGAAGATCAAAAGAAAAAGGCAAATAGCCAGAAATTTGGGGTCAAAAATAACTCCAAGAAAGGAAACTTTTATTGTTCGTAGAGGATGACATGCGGGACCCATGAGCCAGCAGCTTACTCAACGTTTCAAAGGCGGCATGAGATCGAAAGAAAAAGGCAAGTGACTAAATATCAGGAGCCAAAGATAATCCAAGAAAAAAACTTTATTGTACATAGAGGATGACATACGGGTCCCAATTAACAGCAGCGGTCTCAACGTTTCAAATGCGGCTTGAGATCAAAATAAAAAGAAAGTTGATTGTACATAGAGGATGACATGCGGGTCCCATGAGTCAGCAGCTTACCCAACGTTTCCAAGGCGGCAGAGGATCAAAAGAAAAAGGAAATAGCCAAAAATCAGAGGGTAAAAAAAATACAAGAAAATAAACTTTTATAGCACATAGAGGATGACATGCGGGTCCCATGAGCCAGCAGGTTCCTCAACGTTTCAAACGTGGCATCAGATCGAAAGAAAAAGGCAAGTGACCAAATATGAGGAGCCAAAAATAATTCAAGAAAAGAAAGTTTTATAGTACATAGAGGATGACATGCGGGTCCCATTTAGCAGCAGCGGTATCACCGTTTGAGAGGCGGCAGTGGATCAAAAGAAAAAGGCAAGTGACCAAATATGAGGTGCCAAAAAAATCCAAAAAAAGAAAGTTTTATAGTCATAGAGGATGACATGCGGGTCCCATGATCCTGCAGGTTCCTCAACGTTTCAAACTTGGCATGAGATCGAAAGAAAAAGGTAAGTGACCAAATATCAGGAGCTAAAAATAATTGAAGAAAAGAAACTTGATTGTACATAGAGGATGACATGCGGGTCCCATTTTGCAGCAGCGGTCTCAACGTTTCCAAGGCGGCACAGGACCAAAAGAAAATGAAGTAGCCAGAAATCAGGGGCTGAAAAAATCCAAGAAAAGAAAGATTTCAATTGGGCTGCATCTGGACATCTAGCCCTTCGAACTATCCTGCTCGGCCTTTTGACTCGTACAATTTCAGCCCACTCCAAAACAGGAAAGTTCGGAATTTTCAAAAAAAAAACAGGAAAGTCCTATGCTTCGCAAAAACAAAAAAAACAAGGAGATTCAACATATAAGTTTGTTTATGTAAATATAAAGATTTAATTTATCCGTTTAAAATAGCTCAGAGCGAAATACACTATTTATTGTCTGCAAAATAATCAAGATATCACATGTTTCTTGTACGGGGAGGCTGACATCGGGGACCCATGAGCCAGCAGCTTCGTCAACGTTTTAAAGGCGGCAAGGGATCGAAAATATAAAAAAATAAAAATCAGTTGGTAAAAAAATCCAACAAAAGAAAACATTTATCGTTCTGAGAGGATGACATGCGGGACTCATGAGGCAGCAGCATCCTCAGCGTTTATTGTTCATAGAGGCTGACATGTGGGACCCGTGAGCCAGCAGCGTCCTCAACGTTTTAAAGGCGGCAGGAGATCGAAAGAAAAAATAAGCCAAAAATCAGTTGGTAAACAAAATCCAAGAAAAGAAATATTTACCGTTCTGAGAGGATGACATGTGGGACCCATGAGGCAGCAGCATCCTCAACGATTCCAAGGCGGCAGGGGATCAAAAGAAAAAAAAAGGAAATATCCAGAAATTAATTAGGGGTTCAAAATAAATCCATCAAAGGAAACTTTTATTGTTCATAGAGGATGACATGTGGGACCGAACTGCCAACAGCGTCCTCATCGTTTCAAAGGGGCTGGAGATCAAAAGAAAAAGGCAAAGAGCCAGAAATTAGGGGTCAAAAATAACTCCAAGAAAGGAAACTTTTATTGTTCGTAGAGGATGACATGCGGGACCCATGAGCCAGCAGCTTACTTGACGTTTCAAAGGCGGCATGAGATCGAAAGAAAAAGGCAAGTGACTAAATATCAGGAGCCAAAGATAATCCAAAAAAAACTTTATTGTACATAGAGGATGACATACGGGTCCCAATTAACAGCAGCGGTCTCAACGTTTCAAATGCGGCTTGAGATCAAAATAAAAAGAAAGTTGATTGTATATAGAGGATGACATACGGGTCCCATGAGTCAGCAGCTTACCCAATGTTTCCAAGGCGGCAGAGGATCAAAAGAAAAAGGAAATAGCCGAAAATCAGGGGGTGAAAAAAATACAAGAAAATAAACTTTTATAGCACATAGAGGATGACATGCGGGTCCGATGAGCCAGCAGGTTCCTCAACGTTTCAAACGTGGCATGAGATCGAAAGAAAAAGGCAAGTGACCAAATATGAGGAGCCAAAAATAATTCAAGAAAAGAAAGTTTTATAGTACATAGAGGATGACATGCGGGTCCCATTTAGCAGCAGCGGTATCACCGTTTGAGAGGCGGCAGTGGATCAAAAGAAAAAGGCAAGTGACCAAATATGAGGTGCCAAAAAAATCGAAAAAAAGAAAATTTTATAGTCATAGAGGATGACATGCGGGTCCCATGATCCTGCAGGTTCCTCAACGTTTCAAACTTGGCATGAGATCGAAAGAAAAAGGCAAGTGACCAAATATCAGGAGCCAAAAATAATTGAAGAAAAGAAACTTGATTGTACATAGAGGATGACATGCGGGTCCCATTTTGCAGCAGCGGTCTCAACGTTTCCAAGGCGGCACAGGACCAAAAGAAAAATGAAGTAGACAGAAATCAGGGGGTGAAAAAAATCCAAGAAAAGAATGATTTCAATTGGGCTGCATCTGGACATCTGGCCCTTCGAACTATCCTGCTCGGCCTTTTGACTCGTACAATTTCAGCCCACTCCAAAACAGGAAAGTTCGGAATTTTCAAAAAAAAAACAGGAAAGTCCTATGGTTCGCAAAAACAAAAAAAAAACAAGGAGATTCAACATATAAGTTTATTTATGTAAAAATAAAGATTTAATTTATCCGTTTGAAATAGCTCAGAGCGCAATACACTGTTTATTGTCTGCAAAATAATCAAGATATCACATGTTTCTTGTACGGGGAGGCTGACATCGGGGACCCATGAGCCAGCAGCGTCGTCAACGTTTTAAAGGCGGCATGGGATGGAAAGAAAAAATAAACCAAAAATCTGTTGGTAAAAAATCCAAGAAAAGAAACATTTTCGTTCTAAGAGGATGACATGCGGGACCCATGAGGCAGCAGCATCCTCAGCGTTTATTGTTCATAGAGGCTGACATGTGGGACCCGTGAGCCAGCAGCGTCCTCAACGTTTTAAAGGCGGCAGGAGATCGAAAGAAAAAATAAGCCAAAAATCAGTTGGTAAACAAAATCCAAGAAAAGAAATATTTACCGTTCCGAGAGGATGACATGTGGGACCCATGAGACAGCAACATCCTCAATGATTCCAAGGCGGCAGGGGATCAAACGAAAAAAAGGAAATATCCAGAAATTAATTAGGGGTTCAAAATAAATCCATCAAAGGAAACTTTTATTGTTCATAGAGGATGACATGTGGGACCGACCTGCCAACAGCGTCCTCATCGTTTCAAAGGGGGCAGGAGATCAAAAGAAAAAAGGCAAATAACCAGAAATTAGGGGTCAAAAATAACTCCAAGAAAGGAAACTTTTATTGTTCGTAGAGGCCGGATGACATGCGGGACCCATGAGCCAGCAGCTTACTCAACGTTTCAAAGGCGGCATGAGATCGAAAGAAAAAGGCAAGTGACAAAATATCAGGAGCCAAAGATAATCCAAGAAAAAACTTTATTGTACATAGAGGATGACATGCGGGTCCCAATTAGCAGCAGCGGTCTCAACGTTTCAAATGCGGCTTGAGATCAACAGAAAAAGAAAGTTGATTGTACATAGAGGATGACATGCGGGTCCCATGAGTCAGCAGCTTACCCAACGTTTCCAAGGCGGCAGAGGATCAAAAGAAAAAGGAAATAGCCAAAAATCAGAGGGTGAAAAAAATACAAGAAAATAAACTTTTATAGCACATAGAGGATGACATGCGGGTCCCATGAGCTAGCAGGTTCCTCAACGTTTCAAACGAGGCATGAGATCGAAAGAAAAAGGCAAGTGACCAAATATGAGGAGCCAAAAATAATTCAAGAAAAAAAAGTTTTATAGTACATAGAGGATGACATGCGGGTCCCATTTAGCAGCAGCGGTATCACCGTTTGAGAGACGGCAGGGGATCGAAAGAAAAAGGCAAGTGACCAAATATCAGGAGCCAAAAATAATTCAAGAAAAGAAAGTTTTATAGTACATAGAGGATGACATGCGGGTCCCATTTAGCAGCAGCGGTATCACCGTTTGAGAGGCGGCAGGGGATCGAAAGAAAAAGGCAAGTGACCAAATATCAGGAGCCAAAAATAATTCAAGGAAAGGAAGTTTTATAGTACATAGAGGATGACATGCGGGTCCCATTTAGCAGCAGCGGTATCACCGTTTGAGAGGCGGGACGGGATCGAAAGAAAAAGGCAAGTGACCAAATATGAGGTGCAAAAAAAAAACTCCAAGAAAAGAAAGTTGATTGCAAATGACATGTGGGTCCCATTTAGCAGCAGCGGTCTCAACGTTTCGAAGGCGGCAAGGGATCAAAAGAAAAAGGAAGTAGCCAGAAATCAGGGGGTCAAAAAAAATCCAAGAATAGAAAGAATTTTGGTTCATAGAGGATGACATACGGGACCCTTGATCCTGCATCATAAACGGCTCGATCGGCTCGATCGGAGAGCGTTGAACGAGATGGCGCGATCGAGAAAAAAAACAATGCTAGAGAGGCTGCCATCTGGGCCCTACATCCCTGGGCGGGGATTTGCATTGACTCGGCCGGCGAACCCGAGATTTCGAGATGCACCACGTCCCGGACCACCATACGCGACTTTTTGGCCGTTTTCGTCGGGCTAGGTGGCCTCAAAAACGAGAAAAAAAACGTTTTGACATGCACAACGGAGAGACCAAAAAACGTCGGCCATGGTACACCAGCAACCACGGCGCGACTTCAACTTCGTCGGCCATGGCAACTTTTCTTGTAGTGTGTAAGATAGAAATGAAATGAAAATACAACACGTGCTTGCACATGAAGCTCCAACTGGGGAGAACATGCAGATCTTCTTCAGAGGAGAACAATGAGTAAAACATGCTTGTATGTAGTGTAATTATATGCCTTCTGATATTTCAGTACATGAATTAGTAGTAGTACATGAATGATAGCTTTATTTTCCCCTATTATCGATTTTTGTGTTTCATGTTTTCGTGGCAAAAAGAGCCATGCGATTCCTAATGAGGAAAATAAAGCTAGATCATATTTAACAAACATTGTAGTATCATCACTACTTTAAAAAAATACATAACCTTTATTTTTTTGGAAAAGTAGTTGGAACTATTTTATATCTGGAAGCCACAATAAAATTTTGTGCGCCAAACCGCGAATAGCAGAAGCGATGGGAACATGCTTTTCCCGAACTGCAGCCATACAAAAGCAATACAAACTGAGCTAGCTCAAAACATTTATGGGCACAATCGTATATGCATACATCAATCGGACCAAGAGAAGGAAAGAACCTGCATTTTGCATGATGCCATATAAGTACAGAAGAAAAATCATGTTCATATAAAAAATCATGCTGCATTTACCAAATAAGCAAAAGTCTAGCATTCACATGTCTGTTATTTAGCATAGTGCGAGGATTATCTTACTTCAGTTATGCTGCTTTACAAAAACTCAATCAGTCAATGGCAAGGAAAAAAAATGAAATTTACTCATTACAGATTGCACAGCTCAATATCTCAACTACTAATTATAATTTGTACAATAAAGATTGATGAAGAGAATCCTGTAAAGAAATTACCATTTATGCTAGAATAAGTGAATTAACGAACTTCTCCAAAACATGTTTTTGGTAGTTTATCATCGGCAGCCAGGGAAGTAATAAAAGTCATAAAGTACACAAGAACATTAGTTTAAGATTAATTGATCGGGTCATAAACTTGTGTTCCTTATGCTTGTCATGGGAAGCAACGGAAGGTACACATAGAAAGTAGCGAATGTTAGTAAGTGCTTAAAATGGTATAGGAACCTTTTATTTCCCGTAGTAAACTTGTGGTCCTTGTTCCTCTCCTCACCAATCCATGACCATGGGTACATAAAATACAACTGGACCATCGCAGAAGTACAAACAATGTTCACAACTACATCAACCTAAGAATCAAGCACATGGTGAGACTTTGGTGTCTCGAACTGTAATGCTAACTACAACATTGGGCACGCAAATGTGAACTACGGATGCCCGGAATGGAGATAAAGAAAAAATATTACTCAATGTAAACCTTGGGAAGGAAACATGGAAAATGATGCAAAGCCAACATATATTTCACAGACAGGAGCGAAGAAATATCTATTAATTTACAGGAGATAAAAAATAAAGGTAGTTAGTAGTTAAACTACCATTATCGGAGTGTTACAGGAGATGAAAAATAAAAATCCTACCAGGTGAATGAGAACACATACTTCATTGCACTCCTTGGGGAGATTTAGCGTTGAGTCTCCTTGCGGGAGATGGAGCAGGCAGTGCCCTTCAGATCTAACAAATATTCATACAAGATTAATAGTGGGGAGTGAATTATAAAGAAACATAAACAGGTCATAGTCTCAAACGGATGTAAGGGGCAGCTTGATTTGTTTTTCTTATCCAATATGCAAGGAGAAATAGCGGATGAAGAACGCAACGGATCAAATCCACCCAGCACCACCCAAATAGCGGGGAGAATAATGTCGGCTAGAGGCGGAACGCTGGTGGACGATATCTGCAGCGGATTCAGCCCGGCCTGTTCGGCAAGATCGAGGTCGGCTCGATCCAAGACGACGATTTGGGGTGGCTCGCGGCCTATCCTGTAACCATGGAACGGATTTGGACCGGCGCGAGGAAGGATTTGGCGACGGCGGCGCGCGGAGGAGGGGAGATGGCGGCGGTATGGGTGAGGAACCCTAGCAAGAGGAGAAAAGAACGACTCGCGAGGAAGCCGTGCAGGGGTGTTCGCCCAGAGGAAGAACCGCTTCGGTCGTGGCTGAACCGCTTCGGAGCATTTCCACGTCATGCTACCTGCCTGAGGCTGCAAGACACATACGTGTATCTAAACATAGTTTTTTTTTAGGGAAGTATCTAAACATAGTTGAGAACCGTAGAGAGGAAATAAAAGAAGACTAAAGGAACTTGGCTTGATGCATCTAACAGTACGTGTGCATCAATTTTTCTCTCCCTTCTTTCTTCTCACGGTCCAGTCGTCAAGAATTCCGTGGACTCGGCCACGTCTGATGCAAGACGTCCTCAAAATAGTTACAATAGCTAACTTGCCAAAAAAAGTCCATCTAGTGACAAGCATTTACAAACGCCAGTCACTAAAACATTTATTCTTTCTAACATTTATTCTTTCTAATCAGCCTGTAAGAAAACTGCCAGTGACAGTCTCCTTTATATGCCCGTCACTAGTGTGTATGTACTAGCGACAGGCTTATACATGTCTGTCACTAGTGTGACAGGCATAATTTTGCGTGTCACTATACATTTCTGCAGTAGTGAGGCATTAGCAAATTGTCCTGTTTGAAAAACTCTTGCGCCTCCTCTATTTTCAAATCTCCAGTAAGACTTGAAAATTTGGAAGTTAGCAAACCGCTTTGACCCTCCTCGTTATGTAGACTAGTCTCAACATTCTTCTTTAAAATTACTAATGTTCGATTGACATCTACCTCCTTAATAGAAGTTGCAGCTTTTAAACCTTCCTCTTTATTTTTCCCCAAAGAAATGCCTAGATGACTCACTATACTCAAAATCTCCTCATCGGACAAAGAAGTAATTGAATATTTAGATTTCGCATTACCTGGAGAAGAAAAGTCGTGTCTGGAGTTGGCATTTTGCATGGCCCTTTCCATCTGAGTAGCATCTGCATTTGGTTGTGCACAAATCCTGTCGCGCGCCCGAACAGACAACAAAGGAGCTGCAATACCACCAAAAGCCGCCACTTTATTCGACAATGGAGTGTTCTTTGTCGACGAAGAAATTTCTAGACCAAAAACAATGCTAATATGTGTATTTTTCATCGAAGCAACAGCGTAGTCCATAGTAGCATTGTTCACAGACGATCCAGAGCCAACAGCCGCACCCAATCCGAGATTCAACCCTAGCTGGCCGACATCATCCATGGAGGGCCCCACAGGCGTCAGCTTCCGCTGTGTCAGACCGAGAAGCAGGCTGGGACGGGGCGGCCACCGCGGGATCGCCACCTAGGAGCACAGCAGCCACTCCACGGTCGCCAAGTGGCACCCTGCATGCTGCAGTCTGCCCAGTAGCAGACGTCTTCAACTTGGGATTGGTGCAGGGTTGGTCAGCGGCCAACTGGCGCTCGCCAGCTAGCGGCGTGTCTGCCGCAGTAGCAGCAGCAGTCACAACAGCCGACTGCACAACACTGTGGTGGTCAGCGGCCAACCGGGGCTCGCTAGCTGGCGCCGTGTCTACCGCAGCTGCAGCAGGAGTCACGGCAGCCGATGATAACGCGTGAAGCACACGTCCGTTGGGAACCCCAAGTGGAAGGTGTGATGCGTATAGCAGCAAGTTTTCCTCAGTATGAAACCAAGGTTATCGAACCAGTAGGAGATGAAGGCCACGTGAAGGTTGTTGGTGGAGGAGTGTAGTGCGGCGCAACACCAGGAATTCCGGCGCCAACATGGAACCTGCACAACACAATCACAATACTTTGCCCCAACTTAACAGTGAGGTTGTCAATCTCACCGGCTTGCTGAAAACAAAGGATTAAACGTATGGTGTGGAGAATGATGTTTGCTTGTGAAGAACAACAGAGAACAGAGATTGCAGTTGATTGTATTTCAGATGCAAAAGAATGGACCGGGGTCCACAGTTCACTAGTGGTGTCTCTCCAATAAGATAAATATCATGTTGGGTGAACAAATTACAGTTGGGCAATTGACAAATAGAGAGGGCATAACAATGCACATACATATCATGATGACTACTATGAGATTTACTTAGGGCATTACGACAAAGTACATAGACCGCTATCCAGCATGCATCTATGCCTAAAATGTCCACCTTCGGGTTAGCATCCGCACCCCTTCCAGTATTAAGTTGCAAACAACAGACAATTGCATTAAGTATGGTGCGTAATGTAATCAACACAAATATCCTTAGACAAAGCATTGATGTTTTATCCCTAGTGGCAACAACACATCCACAACCTTAGAACTTTTTGTCACTGTCCCAGATTCAATGGAGGCATGAACCCACTATCCAGCATAAATACTCCCTCTTGGAGTCACAAGTATCAACTTGGCCAGAGCCTCTACTAGCAACGGAGAGCATGCAAGATCATAAACAACACATATATGATAGATCAATAATCAACTTGACATAGTATTCCATATTCATCGGATCCCAACAAACACAACATGTAGCATTACAAATAGATGATCTTGATCATGATAGGCAGCTCACAAGATCTAAACATGATAGCACAAGAGGAGAAGACAACCATCTAGCTACTGCTATGGACCCATAGTCCAAGGATGAACTACTCACGCATCAGTCCGGAGGCGGGCATGGTGATGTAGAGCCCTCCGGTGATGATTCCCCTCTCCGGCAGGGTGCCGGAGGCGATCTCCTGAATCCCCCGAGATGGGATTGGCGGCGGTGGCGTCTCTGGAACTTTTTCCGTATCGTGGCTCTCGGTAATAGGGTTTTCGCGACGGAGAGTTTAAGTAGGCGGAAGGGCAGAGTCGAAGGAGGCACGGGGGCCCCACACCATAGGCCGGCGCGGGCCCCATGCTGGCCGCGCCGCCCTATGGTTAGGGCGCCTCGTGGCCCCACTTCGTATCCTCTTCGGTCTTCTGGAAGCTCCGTGGAAAAATAAGACCCTGGGTGTTCGTTTCGTCCAATTCCGAGAATATTTCCTGTGTAGGATTTCTGAAACCAAAAACAGCACAAAACAGGAACTAGCGCTTCGACATCTCGTTAATAGGTTAGTGCCGGAAAATGCATATAAATGATGTAAAGTGTGTATAAAACATGTGAGTATTGTCATAAAACTAGCATGGAACATAAGAAAGTATAGATATGTTTGAGACGTATCAAGCATCCCCAAGCTTAGTTCCTACTCGCCATCGAGTAGGTAAACGATAACAAGGATAATTTCTGAAGTGACATGCTACTATCATAATCTTGATCAATACTATTGTAAAACATATGAAATGAATGAAGTGATTCGAAGCAATGGTAAAGACAATGACTAAACAACTGAATCATATAGCAAAGACTTTTCATGAATAGTACTTTCAAGACAAGCATTAATAAGACTTGCATAGGAGTTAACTCATAAAGCAATAAATTCTTAGTAGAAAGTTTTGAAGCAACACAAAGGAAGATATAAGTTTCAGCGGTTGCTTTCAACTTCAACATGTATATCTCATGGATAATTGTCAACACAAAGTAATATGATGAATGCAAATAAGCAAGTATGTAGGAATCAATGCACACAATTGACACAAGTGTTTGCTTCTAAGATAGAAAGAAGTAGGTAAACTGACTCAACATAAAGTAAAAGAAAGGCCCTTCGCAGAGGGAAGCATGGATTACTATTTTTGTGCTAGAGCTTTTATTTTGAAAACATAGAAACAATTTTGTCAACGGTAGTAATAATTCATATGTGTTATGCATAAGACATCCTATAAGTTGCAAGCCTCATGCATAGAATACCAATAGTGCTCGCACCTTGTCCTAATTAGCTTGGATTTACATGGATTATCATTTCATAACATATGTTTCAACCAAGTGTCACAAAGGGGTACCTCTATGCCGCCTGTACAAAGGTCCAAGGAGATAAATCGCATTTGATTTCTCATTTTTGATAGATCTCAACTAAGGACATCCATACCGGGACAACATAGAAAACAGATAATGGACTCCTCTTTAATGCATAAGCATTCAACAGCAGATAATATTCTCATAAGAGATTGAGGATTAATGTCCAAACTGAAACTTCCACCATGATCCATGGCTTTGGTTAGCGGCCCAATGTTCTTCTCTAACAGTATGCATACTCAAACCATTTAATCATGATAAATCGCCCTTACTTCAGACAAGAGGAACATGCATAGCAACTCACATGATATTCAACAAAGGTGTAATAGTTGATGGCGTCCCCAGAAACATGGTTACCGCTCAACAAGCAACTTATAAGAAATAAGATACATAAGCTACATATTCTTTACCACAATAGTTTTTAAGCTATTTTCCCATGAGCTATATATTGCAAAGACAAGGAATGAAATTTTAAAGGTAGCACTCAAGTAATTTACTTTGGAATGGCAGAGAAATACCACATAGTAGGTAGGTATGGTGGACACAAATGGCATAGGTTTTGGCTCAAGGATTTGGATGCACGAGAAGTATTCCCTCTCAGTACAAGGCTTTGGCTAGCAAGGTTGTTTGAAGCAAACACAAGTATGAACCGGTACAGCAAAACTTACATAAGAACATATTGCAAGCATTATAAGACTCTACACTATCTTCCTTGTTGTTCAAACACTTCACTAGAAAATATCTAGACTTTAGAGAGACCAATCATGCAAACCAAATTTCAACAAGCTCTATGGTAGTTCTTCATTAATAGGTGCAAAGTACATGATGCAAGAGCTTAAACATGATCTATTTGAACAAAACAATTGCCAAGTATCAAATTATTCAAGACAATATACCAATTACCACATGAAGCATTTTCTGTTTCCAACCAAATAATAATGAACGAAGCAGTTTCAACCTTCACCATGAACATTAAAAGTAACGCTAAGAACACCAGTGTTCATATGAAACGGCGGAGCGTGTCTTTCTCACACACAAAGAATGCTAGGATCCTAGTTTATTCAAACAAAAACAAAACTTAAAGCAAACAGACGCTCCAAGTAAAGCACATAAGATGTGACGGAATAAAAATATAGTTTCACTAGAGGTGACCTGATAAGTTGTCGATGAAGAAGGGGATGCCTTGGGCATCCCCAAGCTTAGATGCTTGAGTCTTCTTGAAATATGCAGGGATGAACCACGGGGGCATCCCCAAGCTTAGACTTTTCACTCTTCTTGATCATATTGTATCATCCTCCTCTCTTGATCCTTGAAAACTTTCTCCACACCAAACTCAAAACAAACTCATTAGAGGGTTAGTGCATAATCAAAAATTCACATATTCAGAGGTGACATAATCATTCTTAACACTTCTGGACATTGCCCAAAGCTACTGAAAGTTAATGGAGCAAAGAAATCCACTCAAACACAGTAAAAGAGGCAATGTGAAATAAAAGGCAGAATCTGTCAAAACAGAACAGTCCGTAAAGATGAATTTTTTAGGGGCACTTAACAGGCTCAGATGAAAAAGCTCAAAACTAATAAAAGTTGCGTACATATCTGAGGATCACGCATGTAAATTGGTAGATTTTTTTGATTCTTCTACAGAGAGATCTACTCAAATTTGTGACAAGTAGAAATCTATTTCTGCGCAGCAATCCAAATCTAGTATCAACTTTACTATCAAATACTTTACTTGGCACAACAATGCAATAAAGTAAAGATAAGGAGAGGTTGCTACAGTAGTAACAACTTCCTAGACTCAAATATAAAACAAAAGTGCAGAAGTAAAATAATGGGTTGTCTCCCATAAGCGCTTTTCTTTAATGCCTTTCAGCTAGGCGCAGAAAGTGCGAATCAAGTATTATCGAGAGATGAAGCATCAACATCATAATTTGTTCTAATAATAGAATCAAAAGGTAACTTCATTCTCTTTATAGGGAAGTGTTCCATACCTTTCTTGAGAGGAAATTGATATTTAATATTCCCTTCCTTCATATCAATAATAGCACCAATAGTTCGAAGAAAAGGTCTTCCCAAAATAATGGGACAAGATGCATTGCATTCAATATCCAAGACAACAAAATCAACGGGGACAAGGTTATTGTTAACCGTAATGCAAACATTATCAATCCTCCCCAAAGGTTTTTTTGTAGAATTATCAGCAAGATTAACGTCCAAATAACAATTTTTCAATGGTGGCAAGTCAAGCATATTATAGAGTTTCTTAGGCATAACAGAAATACTTGCACCAAGATCACATAAAGCATTACAATCAAAATCATTGACCTTCATCTTAATGATGGGCTCCCAACCATCTTCCAACTTCCTAGGAATAGAAGTTTCAAGTTTTAATTTCTCTTCTCTACCTTTTATAAGAGCATTTGTAATATGTTTTGTAAAGGCCAAATTTATAGCACTAGCATTAGGACTTCTAGCAAGTTTTTGTAAGACTTAATAACATCAGAGATATGACAATCATTAAAATCTAAACCATTATGATCTACAGCAATGGGATCATTGTCCCCAATATTTTGAAAAATTTCAGCAGTTTTATCACAAACAGTTTCAGCAGTTTTAGCAGTTTCAGTAGTTTTGCACGCTTTGCATTAGGAGTAGAAACATTGCCAACACCAATTATTTTACCATTGATAGTAGGAGGTTTAGCAACATGTGAAGCATCAACATTACTAGTGGTGGTAATAGTCCAAACTTTAGCTACATTATCTTTAGCAAGTTTTTCTTCTTTTTCTTCTCTTTCCCACCTAGCATGCAATTCAGCCATCAATCTAATATTGTCCTTAATTCGAACTTGTATAGCGTTTGCTGTAGCAAATGACTTAATATCTTTATATTCATTAGGCATAACTTTCAATTTTAAAAGATCAACATCAGCAGCAAGACTATCAACCTTAGAAGCAAGAATATCAATTTTACCAAGATTTTCTTCAACAGATTTATTAAAAACCTTTTGTGTACTAATAAATTCTTTAAGCATGGCTTCAAGACCAGAGGGTGCACTCCTACTATTGTTGTAAGAATTACCATAAGAATTACCATAAGTGGAAGGACATGGCCTATAGTTATTACCAAAATTATTCTTATAAGCATTGTTGTTGAAATTATTATTTTTAATGAAATTCACATCAACATGCTCTTCTTGAGAAACCAATGAAGATAAAGGAAAATTATTAGGATCAACATTAGATCTACCATTAACAAGCATAGACATAATAACATCAATCTTATCACTTAAGGAGGAGGTTTCTTCAACAGAATTTACCTTCTTACCTTGTGGAGTCCTTTCCGTGTGCCATTCAGAGTAATTTATCATCATATCATCAAGAAACCTTGTTGCCGCCCCCAAAGTAATGGACATAAAAGTACCTCCAGCAGCTGAATCCAATAGGTTCCGCGAAGAAAAATTCAGTCCTGCATAAAAGGTTTGGATGATCATCCAAGTAGTTAGTCCATGGGTTGGGTAGTTCTTTACCAAAGATTTCATTCTTTCCCATGCTTGAGCAACATGTTCATTATCCAATTGCTTTAAATTCATTATGCTACTTCTCAAAGATATAATTTTAGCAGGAGAATAATATCTACCAATGAAAGCATCTTTATATTTAGTCCATGAATCAATACTATTCTTAGGCAAAGATAGCAACCAATCTTTAGCTCTTCCTCTTAAGGAGAAAGGAAACAATTTCAGTTTTATAATGTCTCCATCTACATCCTTATACTTTTGCATTTCACAAAGTTCAACAAAATTATTAAGATGAGCAGCAACATCATCAGAACTAACACCAGAAAATTGCTCTCTCATAACAAGATTTAGTAAAGCAGGTTTAATTTCATAGAATTCTGCTGTAGTAGCAGGTGGAGCAATATGAGTGCATATAAAATCATTATTATTGGTGCTAGTGAAATCACACAACTTAGTGTTCTCAACAGTATTCATTTTAACAGTAATAAAAATAAGTAAAGCAAACTAAATTAAGTAAAGTAAAACAAGCAACTAATTTTTTTGTGTTTTTGATATAGAGAAAGCAAACAAAACAGAAAATAAAATAAAGTAAATCAAGACAATAACAAAGTAAAGAGATTGGATATGAGAGACTCCCCTTGCAGCGTGTCTTGATCTCCCCGGCAACGGCGCCAGAAATTTAGCTTGATAACGCGTGAAGCACACGTCCGTTGGGAACCCCAAGTGGAAGGTGTGATGCGTATAGCAGCAAGTTTTCCTCATTATGAAACCAAGGTTATCGAACCAGTAGGGGATGAAGGCCACGTGAAGGTTGTTGGTGGAGGAGTGTAGTGCGGCGCAACACCAGGGATTCCGGCGCCAACATGGAACCTGCACAACACAATCACAATAATTTGCCCCAACTTAACACTGAGGTTGTCAATCTCACCGGCTTGCTGAAAACAAAGGATTAAACATATGGTGTGGAGAATGATGTTTGCTTGTGAAGAACAACAGAGAACAGAGATTGCAGTTGATTGTATTTCAGATGTAAAAGAATGGACCGGGGTCCACAGTTCACTGGTGGTGTCTCTCCAATAAGATAAATATCATGTTGGGTGAACAAATTACAGTTGGGCAATTGACAAATAGAGAGGGCATAACAATGCACATACATATCATGATGACTACTATGAGATTTACTTAGGGCATTACGACAAAGTACATAGACCGCTATCCAGCATGCATCTATGCCTAAAATGTCCACCTTCGGGTTAGCATCCGCACCCCTTCTAGTATTAAGTTGCAAACAACAGACAATTGCATTAAGTATGGTGCGTAATGTAATCAACACAAATATCCTTAGACAAAGCATTGATGTTTTATCCCTAGTGGCAACAACACATCCACAACCTTAGAACTTTCTGTCACTGTCCCAGATTCAATGGAGGCATGAACCCACTATCGAGCATAAATACTCCCTCTTGGAGTCACAAGTATCAACTTGGCCAGAGCCTCTACTAGCAACGGAGAGCATGCAAGATCATAAACAACACATATATGATAGATCAATAATCAACTTGACATAGTATTCCATATTCATCGGATCCCAACAAACACAACATGTAGCATTACAAATAGATGATCTTGATCATGATAGGCAGCTCACAAGATCTAAACATGATAGCACAAGAGGAGAAGACAACCATCTAGCTACTGCTATGGACCCATAGTCCAAGGATGAACTACTCACACATCAGTCCGGAGGCGGGCATGGTGATGTAGAGCCCTCCGGTGATGATTCCCCTCTCCGGCAGGGTGCCGGAGGCGATCTCCTGAATCCCCCGAGATGGGATTGGCGGCGGCGGCGTCTCTGGAACTTTTTCTGTATCGTGGCTCTCGGTAATAGGGTTTTCGCGACGGAGAGTTTAAGTAGGCGGAAGGGTAGAGTCGAAGGAGGCACGGGGGCCCCACACCATAGGCCGGCGCGGGCCCTATGCTGGCCACGCCGCCCTATGGTTAGGGCACCTCGTGGCCCCACTTCGTATCCTCTTCGGTCTTCTGGAAGCTCCGTGGAAAAATAAGACCCTGGGCGTTCGTTTCGTCCAATTCCGAGAATATTTCCTGTGTAGGATTTCTGAAACCAAAAAATAGCACAAAACAGGAACTGGCGCTTCGACATCTCGTTAATAGCTTAGTGCCGGAAAATGCATATAAATGATGTAAAGTGTGTATAAAACATGTGAGTATTGTCATAAAACTAGCATGGAACATAAGAAATTATAGATACGTTTGAGACGTATCAGCCGACAGCGGCCAATGAGCAGCAAACGGGCCAGGGGACAGTGACCGCTGCGCCCGAGGCGACAGCGCGGCTTCCCGAGGCATTAACGCAGCTGGCCGGGTCGCTGCACCCAAAGGCGACGCGCCACGTGAGGCGTAGCTGCCCAGTAGCAGCTTGTCACCTGCAGCACCTGGTGGCTCCGATCCCGACCAGATCAGCACCGATCCCGGTGCAGCATCAGCATGGGAAGGTGTGCCAGCACTGATATTTCCTGTATTAGCATGCGATATAGAAAGTGTATCAAAAAACTTGCAATTTTCATCCGAATTAAAAATAGAAGATGAACAATGTTGTATATGAGCAGGTGCAGGATTATTAAATTTAGTACATTTGTTCAACAAAGCCTTATTAAGAGAACCAAACACCATTGGAACCTCAACTAGGTGTTGAACTTGGTGGGCAACAACGCTCTTAGCATTATTCTGTTGGAGATATGCCCGAGAGGCAATAATAAATTAGTTATTGTTATATCTTAGTGTTCATGATAAATGTTTACATCCCATGCTATAATTGTATTAACCGAAACATTGATACATGTGTGTTATGTAAACAACAATGAGTCCCTAGTAAGCCTCTTGTATAACTAGCTTGTTGATTAATAGATGATCATGGTTTCGTGATCATGAACATTGGATGTTGTTAATAACAAGGTTATGTCATTGGGTGAATGATATAATGGACACACACCCAAATAAGCGTAGCATGAGATCAAGTCATTAAGTTCATCTTGCTATACATAGTTACGTAGTCCTTCGACCATGAGATCATGTAAATCACTTACACCGGAAGGATGCTTTGATTACATCAAACGCTACTGCGTAAATGGGTGGTTATAAAGCTGGGATTAAGTATTCGGAAAGTATGAGTTGAGGCATATGGATCAAGAGTGGGATTGTCCATCCTGATGATGGATAGATATACTCTGGGCCCTCTCGGTGGAATGACATCTAATTAGCTTGCAAGCATGTGACATGGTCACAAGAGATGACATACCACGGTACGAGTAAAGAGTACTTGTCGGTAACGAGGTTGAACTAGGTATGGAGATACCGATGATCAAACCTCGGACAAGTAAACTATCGCGTGACAAAGGGAATCAGTATCGTATGTTAAAGGTTCATGCGATCACTAGTTCACCGTTGAGTGAGTGGGAGTTATTATGGATCTCCAGAGCCCGCTAATAATTATTGATTGGAGAAGTGTCTCGATCATGTCCACTTCATTCACGAACCGTAGGGTGACACACTTAAGGTTCATCGACGCATTTGAGTGGATACGGAACGCCGGAGAAAAGAATGGACAGTGCAGGAATTATTTTGACATACTGCCGAAATAAGTTTCGGTATATCAAAATTATTGCAAGGAGAAAATTATTAATGTATGTTCATTGAATGATGTATTCATTAATGAAGTGTTCATTGAATGAAGTATTCATTAATTGAAGTAATATTAAATAAAGAGAATTAAAATTGTTTTAATGGGAAACTCTTGGCTTTTGAGTGGAAAGTCCACTAAAATTATGAGGCTTGAGTGGAGGTGAGTGGGAGCTCCACCTACATGATGAGGGGAGAGGTGGGGGGCACCTCTTGGGGTGTGATCCCCCTGGGGCTGCCTACCCTCCTCCTATATATAGTGGTGCTCTCACACCTCCTAAAAGTTGCTCTCACACATGCCCTTTGGTTGGCATCTTCCTCCCTTGCTTAGCTGATCCACCTCACGAGCGGTTGCTTAGGCGAAGCCCTGCTCAAGAGTAGTCTCCACCACCACCACCACCATGTTGTAGTGCTGCTGGAGTTCCCGAGGATCCACTACTTCCGCTGCCCAACTGGAGCAAGGAACGGAGGTCGTCATCAAGCTGTACGTGTGACCGATCACGGAGGCGTTGCCCATTTGTGACGCTGATCTTGGCGACCTTGAGGTCGGGCGTGTACATTCTACACCAACCACGTTTGTTTGCGGGAACGTTATCCCGCTACAGGTCTTCGAGGGTGAGTCCTTCTGAAACCGTTACAAGTATCTCCTAGATTGGATCTGGGTGTGTTGCAAACTGTAGGAATTTTTTGTTTTCGATGCAACGAATCCCAATAGTGGTATCAGAGCGATGTCTATGCGTAGATGCTTTGTACGGTTAGAACATAATGTTTTTTGTGGGCGTTGATGCTTTTGTTGTTTTTAGTTAGTGTACTTTGCATCTTGCGGGATGGTGGGATGAAGTGGCCCAGGCTAACTTTACATGACCGCGTCTCATGAGACTTGCTCCACGCTTGACATGCAACTTGTATTGCATAAGTGGCTTTGCGGGTGTCTGTCTCTCTCACCATAGTTCAGATTCAATCTACTCTTTCTATTGACAACACTAGTATCATCGTTGTGGTTCATGTTCGTAGGTAGATTGGATCTCACTTGAAAACCCTAAACCACGTAAAATATGCAAACCAAATTAGAGGCGTCTAACTTGTTTTTGCAGGGTTTGGTGATGTGATATGGCCATGATGATTATATTTTATGTATGAGATGTTCATTATTGTATTATGGCAACCGACAGGAGCCTAATGGTTGTCTTCAATTTTTGTTAAAGACCTGCGTGTCTATTCATCATGTAATAGCTTTATTTGAAGTAGTTGTTATAGTAGCTATAAGTGATGGACAACCATGAAGCGGCGTCACTGACCTTGATGCCATGCTGGTGATGATGGAGATCATGTCCGTGCTTTGTAGATGGAGATCAAAAGCACAAGATGAAAGGCCATATCATATCACACATTATGAATTGCATGTTGTGTTAATCCTTTATGCATCTTATCTTGCTTAGATCGCGACAGTAACATTATAAGATGATCCCTCACATTAATATCAAGATAATAAAGTGTTCTCCCCTCGTATGCACCGTTGCTAAAGTTCATCGTTTTGAAGCATCTCGTGATGATCAGATGTGATAGATTCTACGTTCACATACAACGGGTGTAAGCCATGTTGCACACACGGAAATACATGGGTTTTCTTGACGAGCCTAGCATGTACAGACATGGCCTCGGAACACAGAAAACCGAAAGGTTGAATACGAGTCATATGGATGATATGATCAACATGTTGATGTTCACCATTGAAGCCACATCATCTCACGTGATGATCAGACATGGTGTAGTGAATATGGATCGTGTGCCACTAAACAACTATGAGGGATGTTGTATTAAGTGGGAGTTTATTAGTAATTAGATTAAAACATGAACTAATTATCATGAACATAGTCTAAATAGTATTTTGAATTAAATTTGTAGAATTGGCATCCGTTATCTACCATGCGTTAGTCTTGTAATTGAGATAGAAACACTGTTAAATCTAACAAGTAAATTTATGGAGTGGTACCGTATTGTTAAAGAATCAACAAATGATTAAATCCTATTGCAAACTTTTGGTAAACCTCACATTGCTAATTCAAAGAGCGATGTTTTCAATTAGTACCTAAAATCATCTTGTCTCCATGAAACTTGAAGTTCAAATCCGTTTGAAAAGTAAGGAGCTGGAAAGTTTGTTTTTATAAATAAGCAAGGTGTGAGATATATGTGATATCTAAGACCTTATTGCAAGATGATAGAATATAATTTAGTGAGACTACATAAACTCATAAGTTTTGTGGGAATGTACGAAGGTTGAAGACGCTAGGCGTCCCGATCCTCCAACTAGTTGGACACTAATGATATTCGCATATCAATGAAGTGGTCGTCCTTAATATGCACCGTTGCTAAGACTCGTCGTTTCGAAGTATCACGTGATGATCGGGTGTTATAGATTCTACGTGTGCATACAATGGGTGCAAGCCAGGTTTGCACATGCGAATACTGAGGTTAAACTTTACGAGCCTAGCATGTACAGACATGGTCTCATAAAGTCGTTATGATTTGATGGATAATATTATGAGTGAAATTATTCATCACATTAAAAAGTTACTAATAGTGAAATCTAGAAAACTTGTCATGTGATGATCAACTTCAAAGTAAGAACCTCAAAGTTATTGGTATTTGACCAACAAACCTAGAAGTTATTGATGTTGAAGTGTTTTCTGAATAATGAGGAAAGCCAAAAGAGAAACTACAAAAGTTTTTGGCAGAAAGAAAGAAAAGACTAGAACGTCTAGCTCAGGTGTATATAGATGATATACATGTTATGCATGTATTTTTTGTTTGGTCACATAATGAAACTCTTAGGTATTTGTACCATATTGGTTGGTATGAGATGTCATACAACACAACGTAATAAAATAATATTATGGCCTAAGTGACTGACAAGGAATATGGTGATAATGCACCTCTGGAACAAAAATAAAGAGTTATTATGTTCGTCGTTGGCATTCTACCTAGCCCTTCAGATTTATAATAAAGAACCTTATAATTGTTATTTTGTTCTGGTCAAATGAAAACAATGAGTTGTTCAAATTATGACAGTATTCCATGTAAGATGGATAAGTTATTATAAGTCTTTATGGTGAAACACACATGCATAATACTGACGCTAAAATGCCATAAGGCAAATGATGTGAATTCCACTTATTAGTGGAACCGCCATTTAGGTCATGTTAGAAAGAAACGCATGAAGGAACTCCATGCAAATGTATTTTTCGAGTCATTCAATTATTGAATCGTTTGGCGCTTTCAAATCTCTTCTAAAGAGAATAACTGAAATACCGTTCATAGGCCAAGAGTTGAACGGGCAACTAAGTTAGTGAAAACATACATAATGATGTATGCGATTCATTGGGCATAGTTGTGTGCGAGAGATTCTTCTACTTCATGAAAACTTCCAACAATGAATTGAGTGTATATATATAAGGATATATTTATTGGATAAGGAAGAAGTTTGAAACATTTGAATAGATTCAAATAAAATTCCACATAAAGTAGAAATCATCGTAATAGAAAAGTCAAATATCTATGATTGGATCATGGTGGAAATATTTGAATTACGAGTTTTAGCGAACATCTAAGAGAGTTATGGAACTGTTCTACAACTCACGTTTCTTGGAGTATCATAGTGATGATGGAGTATCCGAGAGACGTATCCAAACCTTGTTGAGTTAATGATGAGATAAAATAAAATGACGCCATTATATTTTTGTGGATTATGCTTTAGAGACTGCGGCTTTTACACTAAACTAGCTGGTTGGCCCGCGCAAATTGCGCGCCTAGAATTTAAGACGGTCTAAATCTCCATGTCTAATCTATTTATGTTCCTCGTAATAATTTTGGATTTTTTTAATGAGAAATAAGGACTTAAAATGAAGTACCTTTATGTATGATACACAACTAAAAATATTATTTGAAAATTAATGGCATCATTTGTGGATTGTTCTAAAAATAAATATAATATATAATATGTACACTAAGAACCATTAAATTACACGCCATGGTGACTTGTTTTACCTTCTTGTTCTAACACATCTTGTACCGTGCATCATGCCCAACTCAACATGCCATTGTGACGGAACTCAATAGTCAGGAAAAAGGTTTTTTTTTATAAAATTCACCTATACTTCTCTCTTATCTGGTCCGTGCATATAGTCAAGCACAAACATGCTATGCAAAATTTAAATTTATTGTTACTCATCTGTTTTATTTAGATTTGTGGTCGGATCTTCGAACGGACCTTGACTGGATTTCCTTTCAATATATATTTTGTTACGTTTCTTATCTTTGATCTTAGACTTCTTATGATAATAAATAAAGAATCTCAGAGCTAATGTAATCTGAACCTTTAGTTAATTCATGAAGTCTACCACTTCAGACCCACGGTGGCTAGTACCGTCATAATTCTAATTTTTGTATCTTATTTTTCTTTCATTGCTAATACCATATTTTTGAACAATTGAACAGAAGAGGCCTATATATTTACCAGTCTTGTTTTAAAGCATCCCACTTGCTCCACTATTTCCATCTAGGTGATCGAAAAAATTCCACATGATGAAATGCAAAACTAATTCAAATTCTTTGGTTTTTTTTTAAACAGAAGGCTCGATGAGCTCAGCTTTGAATTAACAAAGCCATCAACCGGCCAGGAGTACAAGGTAGCACGCAACAAAGAAAAAGAAGAAAAAAGAAAAAACTGGGGACACCAGCTAGAGATACAAGCCCAGGTGGTGAAGAGCTAAAGCCTACAACAAAGGAACAGACAGACCAGGGCCAGGCCCTAAACTACAGGTACTCCGAGAACGCCCAAGACTTCAGCAAAACACCGGCGGCTCCCAGAGACGCCACTCCGCGGATCTGAAACCATGCAAGACTAGCACACTGAGCAGCATGTCGAACAGAGGACCACCAACACCCCGAGAGCTGGCTAACTACGCTAGTGAAGCCGACAAACCTCTAGAGCTCGAAGGGGGAAACTTCATGACAACGCCTCCAGGAAGGAAAATGGCGCTCGCGAGCGTCATCGTTGTCGGCACAGACCAGCTGTGCAGTGCTTTCGCGGGAGCTTCGGCACCCACCCCAAGAGAACTCCTAAGTCTCAGCGGATGCCATCACGACAAACCACCAGCTGCTGAGGAACACCGAGGTGCCTCCTGCCACGACGCACCCACAGACAGCCACCCTAGGCTCGAGAATGGTCGCGCAAAGGGGAGACACGCCGTCTATATGAAACCGGGTACTGCCTGATGCATGGCCTCAACGAAAGGGGCTTCGAGGAGGAGCTCGGAGGATCGCTAGTAACTAGGGTAGCAGACAAAACCCAGGGGTAGGCAACCGGCGACAAGATGAGTGTCATGGCCATGCCTCCAAGAAGGTTAACGACGTCCAAGGACGTCGTCGTCGCCGGCAATGGCAAACGCCTGGCATTGCTTTCGCAAACACCCCATCGAGCTCGCAAGCATCCCTGTAGGACAAGGCGTCCAGTGGTGCCACACCAGACCTGCAGGAACAAAACCGAGACACCGTCCCCCGGTGGTCAAGGGTGGCCGGAGGGAAACAGGAAGGTGGTGACGACGACCGCTACCGCACCATTGGAGTACCCCCTCCCAACCACCAAACCCCGCCATTCTCCGGCCGAAGCAAACCAGAAATGACATCTTGGTCCCTACCAAGATCGAAAACAGAGGACGCATGAGCACTGCCAGCCCGACCAAACCCCAGCGACGGCCTCGACCCGCACCCTCTCTGCCGTCGGGGGCACATGGCAACACCCGGCTGCCCCTGGACGGGACCCTTCGGGCCAACCCAGCCCGAGCCAGACCAGACCCGGCCCAGATCTAGGCCCACCGCCGCCACCCCTGGCCACGGTCGCGCCGGCGTCGGGACGCGCCAGCCGCGCTGCCACCCCACCGAAACCACACAGACCTCGCACCTAGCGGGCGCCGATGCCTCCAGCGCAGAGACGCCGCCCCTGCCGACCGCGCCAGCCCGCGCCGCCACCGTCAGACGAGGGGGAGAGGGGGCCCCGCCGGCGCCGGCTCCCCGAGGCTTTGCCCGGAGACGCCCTCCAGCGGCGGCGAGGGAGGGAGGAGGCGGAGGGAGGGGTGGGGACGAAGCGGAGATTAGGGTTCCGCCCTGCCGCTCACGGGAGCGGGCAAGACAAAACGTTTTTTTTTAATTCTTTGGTTAAGCCACCAAGTTCGATTATGTATTTTTTGTTCAAACTCCATTCAATGTGTATTCTTTCCTCCTACTCCAGCAATTAAAAACGCATAGACACACATGTTTTATCCTTCTCTTATCCATGCATTGAAGTTCTACCATAGTGAACATACTTAAGAGCATCTCCAGTCGCGTCCCCCAAAGCGTCCCCCAAACCGCGCCGGATCGAGCGTTTGGGGGACGTGTTTTGTTCGTGCCGCCTTTGGGGAACGTCGCTCCCCAGCCGCGTCCCCCAAACGCCTCCCCCAAATGAATATTGGTGCACGAAAATAAAGGTTTTCATTCAATTTTGATTATATATTACAAAGTTTGAATGAAAATGGCTAGCTTTCATCTAAACCTAGCCTACTGACCGCCCGGCGGTGCGTTCGACGGCCCCGCCCCGGCGTCGCCTGCCCTCCGCCGCAGCTCTTGCTGCACGCGCCGCCTCTCCGTGCGTAGGGCGGTTGCCAGACGCCGCTGCTCCAGCACCGCGTCGACGTCCGCCCTCCCCTGCTGCACAGCCTGGAGTGAGACCTCGACGGCGCGACGAATCTGCGCCTCTTCGCGGGCACAGGCATCGTCCTGGAGCTTCTTCTCCGACTCGAACGACTCGACGAGCGCGTGCTGCTGATCGGCCGTCTCGTCCGGGTGTGGCCCGTCGTCGTCGGACCACTCGAACTCGTCGTCGTCGTCGTCCTCCTCCACCTCGGTCTCCTCCTCCTCCGCCTCGGCCTCCTCCTCCTCCACATCAGTTGGCGCCTCCATCATCGCCGCCAACTCGGCCGCCCGCCTCGCCCAGGCCGCCTCCGTTGCCACCAGCGTCGCCTCCCGCTGCTGACGCTCCTCCGCCGCCAGCTACTGCTGGCGCTCGATCGAGTCCCGCCGCCTGCGCTCGATCGCCTCCCGCCGTTCACGGTACAGCGTGTCCCGCTCCTCCTGCTGGCGGCGGAGATCATCAGCCCACCGCTGCTCCACCTCCTTCGTCTGGTGCCGTCGCGCCTCCTCCGTCTCCTCCGCTGCGGCGGCGAACACCGCATTGGTGTCCGCCATCGCCTGCTCGTGCCACGCTGCTGCCGCCGCGGCCTCGTCAGCTGCGGGGGCAGGGGCGTAGAACGCTGCTAGATCCGCCGCGTGCGCCGCCTCACGCCGCTGGCGGGCCTCCTCCTCGAGTACCTCCCGCCGCTGCTGACGAGAGCCAGGCCAAAGCGGCGTCCCTCGCCGCCGCCGCTCATCCCGGGCGGCGGGGTCGATGTCAACCTACGAATCCGTGACTGGAAGTGGAGGAGACGGCGGTGAAGGGAACTGGCCAGCTCCGGGGCGGTTCGCCATTGCCACTGGTGGTGGAGGAGACGGCGGTGGAGCGACGAGGGCTGTGTTTTTTGCCGGCGGCTGTGGTGGCTACCAATTACGCTAGGAGGCCTTTTATAGACGCCGGCGTCGGGAAGAAAGCGCGGGAAGAGGCGAGAAGAGGCGGGAAGATCGCGCGGGAACGGGCGTGGCGTGCGAACGCCGGCGACGCGTGGAGGCTGTGCAGCACCGACGGGACGTCTCACCTGCCCCTCCGTCGCCATTAAGGCAAAGATGCCGTCGCGCGATTAACTTCTGCGGCGAGGTAGGCGACGGTTAGGTCCAAACTTGAATGAGTCGCTGACGGGCCAGCCCCGCCACTTCCTGCCTCGCTTTTCGTTGTGTCCGGCTTGCCCGGAGCGTCCCCTGTGGGACGGGGACGGGCTCGGGGCGCCGGACACCGTATCGGGCCGCGCCGAACAAAAATGAGCTTTGGGAGACGCGGCTGGAACGGTTTTTTGGTCCGGCGCGCCCCAAATTACTTTGGGGGACGCTTTGGGTGACGCGACTGGAGATGCTCTAAATCCTAGACTAAATCTGGCGCACCTACACAGAGATCATAACTTCTCCAGAACATATCTCTCTTCTGAAAGTAAATTAAGAATATCTTTAAGCACCCTATTTGAATTGCTTCTTCTTCCAAAATTTATGCATCTCTAAAGATCAAAACAAAAAAATTCAATTTCTTTCCAATGAGCATGTACACTTTATTAAATATTTTACCCATTCCATTATTCATCATGCATGTTCCTAAGAGAGAGATGGGCATTATAGAATGCTATATTTTTTGTCAAATCAGGTACTTATCAATCCTTCTTAATTTATTATGAAATTCCTCCACACTTTCCCACTCTGAATCATTTACATGAGAGTACAGGAAACATGCATAGTATTTTTTAACTACAAATCTATGAAGTGAAGTAATGTTTTCAGCAATAGAAAATATTGCAAGAAGTAAAAGCTACCTAAAATTCGCCGAGAAGATTTTACTAAAACGCTATTGTCATGTATTCCGGAAACCGTTATCCAAAAGATTATGACACCTGTAAAAATAAAGAACGGAAACGAAGTCTGCCGAAGTTGTTGCATGAAGGTTCTTAACCGAAGATTATGATTTTTAGCTGAATATATTGTTGTGTGGTGATATAAACAAAAAAAATGTTTTTGTACCTTCTAAACCAAAAGCCATAAATAAGCCTAAGCAAACACCCTGTTAGTATATGGCGGGCATAAACAACACAATTTTCATTATCGATTATTACGTGCGGATAGTCCTGTGCAGGAATTCACCGGAAAGATCGGTTGTAGTAGCCATTCATCCAATCTTCAAGTTGCGGATTATTACTTGTAGATAGTTCTGTGCAACATACAAAAAATAATGATCATCTTCTTCAGGACAGCCTAGTAGTAGAGCGCCGATATGGAATTGAAGAACGCACAACTTCAAAATCCCGGCATCTCAATGTATACACATATGCATGCACACCGCTCGTCTGTGGACGTGGATTGAGGATAGCTGTGCCAACACAAGCGAGGTACACGTCCTGAGCACGGCAGTGCCGCGCGCGTCGATCGAGCAGGGCGTTGTAGGTGAAGCTGCATCCTAGGTGACCTCCATGCACATGACATTGATAGACGATATCACCTTTGATATTGGTTGATTCGTCAGGCCGACTTCATCTCGATTGTAGCGGCTGCCGAGTGCCGACGCGTAGCGGCCGCGGACGGCCCATCGGAGGAGTTCGTCGACTGCCCGATTCGATTGTGCTTGCGCATTGCAGGAGAGGCGGCGGCAGAAATTGTTTTCGCAGGAGTTTATCGATTGGCTGGCTTGCTGCTTGCGTGCCGCAGGAGAGGCGGCGGCCGATTAGAGACTGCAGATTAGATTAGGAATTGATTTCGTGTATGTCTCACACGGGTACGACTAGACGTGGGGAAGAAGGACACTCCTTTATACGCAAATATCCAAATCGACACCACGTTACTAAGCTAATCTTGGCCGCTATTATTCATTTGTCTATGTCTAGCTAATCTAAACCGTTGGTTGTTTGTTGTTTTAATAATACAATTATAATAGATAGATAGATAGATAGATAGATAGCGCGTCATCATAATCCGTTGAAATGGCACCATATGAGTTATGGCGTGGGTATAAACCCTAATGATCCTTTCTTAAATTTTGGTATGCGTAGCATAAGTAAATAAGTTTACAACTAAAATCGAATGAATGCCCCAAAGAATTGATTGAGAATTCTTTCCACTATGAAGTTAAAGATAAAAGTGTTTGTCGATGTGTCTTACTTATTTCCAAGAAATTGTTTCTAGCGAAGTATTTGAGTGGAAGGACAATGAAACTTGATAAGGTTTATGAACATGAGCATGATGATCAGAGTAGCGTAACATCGAAAATGGTTCCGGAAACGGCCACGACGATCATAGCTCCCATGTCTACAAAGAGTTATACTCATGAAGATCGAAGTACCCATTGAACCTTATAGGTATGGTTTATTTTGTGATCAAATAAATGATTTGTGGATAAAGGATTGATTTTGAACAATAATGAACCAACTACATGATGTGACGCCCCCTATCTCTAGTAATATTCAGAAATATACACCAAGCTATTTCTGGTCCGGGTTTGATAAAAAGAATTTGTTTTCTTTCAACTTCAGCTCAGGTTCAGCAAACAAAACTCATGCATGCATGACCGTGGGATTTCTTATGATTGACCAATCAAAGAAAGGAGCTAGATCAATCACGTTATGGAGAGATAAAATGGTAGCATATCAATTTGAAAAGCAAGTCAATCAAGATAGTCAATCAAGATAGAGATCAAGGCTGCTACTACTTCAATCGGTCACGTCCATCCGAAGAGATTGAAGTTATTTTTAGTAAGTTTCTACCGTGGAGATTGTTGTGCTTAAAGGAAAGAGGCTGGGGTCCACCTGCAGAACCAAAGGGAGGAGTCCACGTTAATAAAACTATGAAGGTTAAAGTTAGCTTTTAGTCCGTACTAGTTGAATGCCCGTGCGTTGCTACGGTTATAATACTTATTTATTGCACAAGAAAACATAATAAACCTAACAATTCACGCATATAGAAATATAGAGCAATATAATATTCTAGAAACGATAAAATTATCCCTTTTTAAGATGAGATTCGATAAAAAGCTCTACTTAAATTTTCATATCTCATAGGCATAGAAAGTAAAAACTCGTCTACTTATATCATTCTCAAGCAAGGTGTCCGTGCATTGCTATGAAAATAAACTATAAATATACACATTATTCTACTGATCAATAGCTCGAGAACAAGGCCAGTTTCCAACATCATCTCGATGAATGTGGCTTCTTCCTCGTGCTTCTCACTCACCAACGACAACCACAAAGCCCTTAATTATGCCATCTTTATAATCCATGATCTTCTGTTTAAGCTTCAATGCAATATGATATCGGTTTCTATGGTTTGTTATCCGTGAAATGTCTAAACCATTGGCAATAGTAATGTGAAATAATCCATCTATCTATGCTATGCACAGACATTTTTTTCTTGTACATAATAAAAAAACTGACTTTGATATGCACAGACATTTTTTTTCTTTAAATGCAAATACCAACAACATGAAAACACATAAAGGAATAAAGGCATCTGCAGTGCCAAATTATGTATCCGAATTAATTGTTTTTCAAAACTCCAAGTCCAAAAAAAAATCGTGGTTACCAGTTATGTCTCCTCGGTGAACGTCACATTATCTGTGGAAAAGAGTAATACTTTCCATATTAGTAAATAACAATAATGGTGTCATGATGTAATGCTTTTATATCGCAGGTAAATCATTTCAGCATTGGGAAAATTTGCTACAGGACACCGGTATTTTTTGGCATTTGCCGAAACACACCGCCCGATTATGTCTTTGCCAAGTACCATTACAATTTTGTGACACATTTGCCAGAACACACCACCAGCCTAAAAATGGAAAGTTTTGCACTTTTTCTTGTGATGACTGGTTTTGAAGACAAAGTGCAAAGCTTTCCCTTTTTAGCCGGGTGGTGTGTTCTGGCAAATGTGCCACATAATTGTAATGGTACTTGGCAAAGACACAATCGAGCGGTGTGTTTTAGCAAACGCCAAAAAATAACGGTGTCTTGTGGCAAATTTTCCCTTCAGCATTTAGTCCGTGTATCTCACATCAAATAATTGCACGGATATATATGGTTAACTCCAACCACATGAGTACCCTGCATTATGCATATTTATCTTTCAACGTTATACAAAGCTAACACCCGCAGTTTAGGCAGCTAAACAAAAATATTTGTATTGAGCATACATATCTTCAAGTTGCCTGCCCGCCCATTCATACACTCATCAGAAAATAATTGAATATAATACAAAACATGATGCTTAACAGGGATTACTAATTCCACAAGAGTATCACATTATTTACATGAATGATGACACGGGGATCGATGGTATCATTACCTTTGTAGAGGGTCCGTGGAATGAGGTTGTAGTTGTGAGGGTACATTACGGAGGAGTACAATAAATTACTTCCGCGATGACCTTGCCACAATAAATTACCTGGCATTGGTATTACAAAGGAATATAAAGCTGGTAACTCTTACCAGCCTCTTGAACTCTTGAACTCGACTGACATCTAAAATTTCTTAGCTATCTATACATGCCACAATATAAAAAGCAAGCGAGCACAAAAATCAAAAATGGATTTACTATGTGTCAGTAAAGTGGGATTTTCTTAAGGTTTAGACACCTACAAAAAGTGCTTTAGTTGCATTTCTCTCTTAAATAAGTGCAATAGAAAAGTGCAACTGAACTGAGTTGCATTTTTCTTTGAACTACAATTGCACTTTTCTAAGATGACTGAGACTCCATAAAATATCAGTCAACTGAGAAATAGGCACATTGCATGAATGTAACTGAAAGAAAACATATGTTCTCGGGGTAAAAAGACTACATGATAAACTTCCTTTATACACCAAATTACTTCTCTATTTTCGGTCAGATGGCATTATGAAAGCTAATGAATGCTTGTTTTTTTCTTTTTTTTTTCGCGGAGTACCTTTACTAACTCGGGACATAATAACCATATATATGATTGTTGTCTCTATACTGAATTTATAGATCATGGTGTGATGTGTTTACACAAACCAGTTTACTTCCTTAAGAAAGTCATTGTGGCACATATTAATCAAATAAAAATGAATTACACCAAGTATTGTTCGCAATGCAGGGTTGCAATAGAAATACAAATTGGCAAGTAGTTTATCAATTATTAGTATGAGATAAGCATTTACCTGGACAAGAAACTATATCCCAATCTCAGCAATGGGGTTGTGCATACTATATTAGGATGCATCAGCCATGTCCAGATTTACATTTAATTCAAATATATAGGGTTAGAAGAAAAGATATTGGAGAAACTATTATCTCGCATGTTTTAGCAGGATTTTAGCATTCTTAGTATGCCAGTTGGTGCTTCATCTCTCTTGCTCCATAGTACAACTTAGAGCCACATGATCACAAGCAATGACTCTGTCACCCTGGAAGACAAGTCATCTTCAAATAAAAACTAATCGAGCTCATTTCCACCTCTATAATTTACAAATAACAATCTAGCGAAATAATACCAATATTTAGACTTCAGAAAGTTCAGAGAAATATATTAATGGTGGACTGACCTTTCCATGTAGAGGGTTGCCGAAGAACAACTGGAAAGGTGGCTGAAGGTGGTCATGAATACCGGGACCCTCTTCTCCATGCAACAAAATCAGGCACCCGATCCCTGACGCAGCCACCCCTGTAAAATCGCAGCAAACAAATACACCGATTTTTTTGAAGGTCAAATACACCAAAATATCACATCCTTTATTTCCTTGATCACCAGGAGGAATCCGGTAAAATCCGATTAACCGATGGATCATCAATCTCACATATTTTTTTCATAACCAATGATTTTAGACCAGTAAATAAACCTTTTGAAAGGCGAGCGAGAATCACAAACGAAGAAGTGAGGCTAGAGGATTCCATTCGTCTTGGCCATTGCCGCGAGAAATAGATCGAAATTGTGTAGGAGATGGAGACCACCAGCCGGATGAGATTTGATTTCATTAGCACAACGCATAATGTTTTTTGGCAAGTAAAATAATTTGATGCGCGATTAGCGGCGTAGAGTTAGATTATGGTAGGGAATTTTTTTGGCAAGCTTTTGAATGCCCATGCAGAAGATGAGGGAAGCAGGGATTGAACACCGATTGTATGATCTACGTGGGCACACGTGCATTCAATGTTTTAGCATGATAGCTACTTTAGACTGATTCTTTAGCTCCAATTATGGTAGTTTTTGGCGTGATATTCTGTGATCATGGACATAATTTTTGGCGCGATAGCTAGAGTGATATTCATGTTGATTATGCGTGCGGAGATTACTTGCACTTTTTGGCATGAATCGACTAATTTAGTTGGCGTGATAGGTGAACCGATTTGCTTAGCAATTACTTGCACTTTTTGGCGTGATTTTTCTGACCAACATGCACCGTCAGATGTGAGGGCAAAAATGGTCTTGATACTGTCATACTCCAAATGTTTGATGTCAAACTTTTTTTAAGAGGTATGGATTTCGAGTTGAAATTTACACGGTGGAAGAACACATCATTATTGACATCTTGATTTATTTTCCGATTTTTCTAAAACTTTAAATTCTGATTTTGATTTTTTTCAAAAACTGAATTACACTCAGTCTATAATTGTGGTTTCCGTTGGTATATCCCTAATTTATAGCGCCTCTTCATTAAGAAGGGGAATCATTTCTGTGCTAAATTGCAATTGTTCAATTTTGTTGAGTGCTCCACGATGATGGAGGGAGTAGTTAGGAAAGTAGTAAATATGTCCTTTTACCGTGATATCTAATCCCTGATTTGTGGAGTGGGCTTTATATTTTACCTATTTTGTTGTGACAATGTGTGTGCTGTCAGATTTTAATCGAACGGTGCGGATGCGTCGAATCTTTGACATCAAACATTTTTGATGATGTACCAACTCGAATATAATAGTAAAGATTTGTTTAGTCGGTTTGTGTGATAGATTTATTTCCTACTCAAGTTTAGGTCGGCTACTACTATATAAAGCCATAGGGTGCGTGAGTTGTAAGGGGAGATTGAATTTTATGAGTTAAAATACGTGTGTGTTTCGGCCGTCGCGCCGTGGGTGAAATTCCCTGTGTGAATTCCCTGTGTGTATCCGTTCAGACCCATCGAGGTTGTTTCCCTGCGTTGGATTGGAGGCGTCGTGCTTCTAATTGTTGCGTGGTTCGCTAGAACCGTCCAAGTAATTCCTCTCCCTGAGAAGGGTTTGCTTGTTGTTCGCGTGAGTTTGAATCGTCTAGATCGTAAGCCACGCTACTTATCACTGTTGCTACTGATCGCCGTGAAAGATTAGGCCAAAAACCCTTTGGATCATGTTGATCCATATCATCTTGGTATCAGATTTGTCGGGTTGCTCACGGTGATTTTCTACTGATATTGGTTCTGCTGAGTTTGATCTACTGGTTTTCTTGTTGAGGATCTTCTGAAGTATTTGCTACCGGAGGCATCACGCCAACACACCGGTTCTGTCGATCTACTTTTTACGTTCTATTGGAGGGGATAGGTTTTTGCTGGATCGTGGAGAAGCTGCACTTTCGCCGCCAAGGGTTCGTGGTTTCTGGTCTGTCCGAGTTGTGGATTCGATCGCCATCTATTTCCAATCTGCTGGATTCCGATCTGAGTTTACTGCTGCTGTGCGCCTAGCTTCGGTGGAAAATAAAAATTCAACCGCTCAGTTCTGGTGTTTTATTGGCCGTGGAAGCTCTGCTGGATCTAGCAAGTTGTTTGTTTTGCTTGAAAACTTCGGAAGAGCTGGTCTGAAGAGTTCTACTTCACGTAACAAAAGGAAACTTTGGTACAAGTTGCTTTGGACTGCTACTTATACTGCTAGTCCATCTGTATTTTCTGAAGTCTGCTGAACTCGGTCTCCTGATATGGTGGAGAAGACGGGTGAATCTGCTCCAAGGAGGAGCTACTGTAGGCTGTCCGATGGCTTTTTATTGGAGGAGGAAGGTTATGGTTCTGATCTTTTTCAGTTCGATCAATGTAGTTGGTATCGATATGGTGGAGAAGTTGGAGCTATTGACGACACCACATCCACGACCGTATATCTTGCCGAGGTTCCACGACAATCTGAACATCACACACCAAACTTTGGTACAGTTTTCAGTCGGCAAATTTTATTGTGAGATTTTGTGTGACGTGATACCGGTACCGATGGTTTCGTGTTACTTGCTACTGGGAGGTCCATGGTATGAGAAGAATAGAGCTACATACAACTGTCTTGCTAACACATACACAGTCAAGCGAGCTAATACGTATGTTCTCCATCCCGTGGAAAAGAAGCTTTTCAGATTGTGGAGAAAGGAGCGTCTGCTGAAGAAAAAGGAGACTGCAGCTGCCATTTTTACAACATCGTTTAAACCTATAGAAAAAAATATTGCTGATGAAATTTTAGTGCCTCCTGATGAAACAATATATGTTGATGTTACTGAAGAGAGTGACTTGAAACCGAGGACGGTTTCTCTTGAAGATGGGGAGGATGATGTGACGCCCCCTATCTCTAGTAATATTCAGAAATATACGCCAAGCTATTTCTGGTCCGGGTCTGATAAAAAGAATTTGTTTTCTTTCAAGTTCAGCTCAGGTTCAGTAAACAAAACTCATGCATGCATGGCCGTGGGATTTCTTATGATTGACCAATCAAAGAAAGGAGCTAGATGAATCACGTTATGGAGAGATAAAATGGTAGCATATCAATTTGAAAAGCAAGTCAATCAAGATAGAGATCAAGGCTGCTACTACTTCAATCGGTCACGTCCACCCGAAGAGATTGAAGTTATTTTTAGTAAGTTTCTACCGTGGAGATTGTTGTGCTTAAAGGAAAGAGGCTGGGGTCCACCTGCAGAACCAAAGGGAGGAGTCCACGTTAATAAAACTATGAAGGTTAAAGTTAGCTTTTACTCTGTATTTGTTTAGTCGGTTTGTGTGATAGATTTATTTCCTACTCAAGTTTAGGTCGGCTACTACTATATAAAGCCATAGGGTGCGTGAGTTGTAAGGGGAGATTGAATTTTATAAGTTAAAATACGTGTGTGTTTCGGCCGTCGCGCCGTGGGTGAAATTCCCTGTGTGAATTCCCTGTGTGTATCCGTTCAGACCCATCGAGGTTGTTTCCCTGCGTTGGATTGGAGGCGTCGTGCTTCTAATTGTTGCGTGGTTCGCTAGAACCGTCCAAGTAATTCCTCTCCCTGAGAAGGGTTTGCTTGTTGTTCGCGTGAGTTTGCATCGTCTAGATCGTAAGCCGTGCTACTTATCACTGTTGCTACTGATCGCCGTGAAAGATTGGGCCAAAAACCCTTTGGATCATGTTGATCCATATCACTACATACAAAGAAGTTATGATGGGCCCTGACTCCGTTAAAATGGATGAGTGCCATAAAATCCAAGATAGATGAATACTTTCTTGAAAGTAAAAAGACCTATAAAATTGATGGACTTGGATGCAATATCCTTGAAAAAGCTCGACTTGTCGAAAAGTTGTTTACGACAAAGTTCCAAGATTTGACTACGATAAGATTAGATCTTATGTAGAAATGTTTATAGTCTATGTGGATTACTCTAGTAATCACTACATATTTCTTTTACGATATATGTTAGTAGGATGGCAAAAATACATTCATTGCCAGAAGTGTGTATTAAGGATGTATACTAGATACAACCAAGAGTTTTGCTGATCCGTGGAATACTAGATAGGTATACAAACTTCAATTGGATGAAGTGAGTATCGCGGAGTTGAAATCTTCACCGGATGAAATAGTCAAAGATTTTTTGATTTCATCAGAAACTGATAGGGGTGGCCCGATCTTCTCAGTAAGCAACGGTGGTGATGATGATCACGGGATGAACACAGCGGATGAACACGACGATGTAGTGGCTGATAACTTGTATGACGCAACGAGATCTCTCGATTGGTCCCTGTCGCCAATGCAACAGCTTTCAACCCTGCAAGATATTCGCAACTCCACACACTTTCGCATGTAGCCGCCGACCATGAAGCGGTACGTTGCAACCTCTCAATTCCCAATGGAACAGCAGATCACACAAGACTTTCAGATCTACACCAAATCAAGCAATATGGTGTAGGGATTCAATAGTTTTGCATAGCAAACAACTAAGAACTAGGGTTTATCTTAAACGTGGTCTCCAGCTAGTTTGGGGGCGTCCTGGGCACTTATATAGGGGTTCAGGACGACCTCAGGTCAAAAAGATACAAAAATAACCGACCCAGAATAGATCTGGTCGAGACAGACTCTGACTCGGCCGGTCTGGAGGCCGATCGACCGGGCCTGGGACCGGGCCAGGCCGGTTCAAACCGGGCCTGGGACCGGGTGGCGACCGGGCGGGCGTCCAGGCCTACTGGAATCGCCCCGGCTAGCACAGGCGTGGAGCCCGGTTTGGACCGGGTTGGTTCAGCGTGGGAGCCGGCCGACCGGAGCTGGGAACGGGCTGGTCCGGCGTGGGAACCGGTGGAACCGGGCCTGTGACCGGATGGTCCGGCGTCACGGCCGGTTGACCGGGCTGGGCGCCGACGTGAACATCTCCTTCTCTCGCGCATGCCTCCCGCTCCTCCCTCGCGCGTCCATGGGATGTCTTCTTGTCCAGCTCCATGTCCAGCTTCACGCCCATCTTCTTGTCCAGCTGCTCCTCTTCTCCTCGTGCGATGCTTGCTCCTTCTTCATACCTGATCATACATAAGTAATACGACTTAGGCAGTATAAAGTTCTCATCGATCAAAGTATCACTTAGGAACAAGTTCACCTGCTGTTTAAGTAGCTTCGCACGAGCTCGTGTCATTGGTCCAATCCTAACTTCATTGGACTTGAGCTTCACAGTAGGATCATCTTCAACTTGTAATGACGGAGGTAGTAGTGAGGTAGGGATGTCCTCATCATCTCCCCCCTTCAAAAGGCGTCGACTTCGACGCACCAAGGTCTTCTCCGTCATATGGTGTCAAATCAGCAACATTGAAAGAATTACTGACACCAAACTCATCAATTGGAAGATCTATCGAGTATGCATTATCATTGATCTTGGCAAGCACTTTGTAAGGACAAGTACCATGAGGAAGCAACTTGGACTTCCGCAGCTTCGGGAACCTATCCTTGCAAAAATGTACCCAGACCATATCACCAGGCTTGAACAATATCTCCTTGCGCTTCTTATTCATCCTTGCAGCATTGCTCTTGCCTTTCTTCTCTATGAACTCTTTAGTCTTCACATGTATCTGCCGTACAAAATCTGCCCTCTTTGATGCCTCCATATTGACTCTCTCATGTATGGGCAAAGGCAACAAATCAAGTGGAGTAATGGGTTTGAAACCATACACCACCTCAAAAGGACACAGCTCTGTGGTAGAATGTACCGCCCTGTTGTAAGCGAACTCCACATGCGGCAAACACTCTTCCCACTCCTTCAGGTTCTTCTTGATCATGGATCTCAACAGTTGAGACAATGTTCTATTCACCACTTCAGTTTGACCATCAGTTTGGGGATGACAAGTAGTCCTGAAAAGCAGCTTCGTCCCCAACATTCTCCACAGCGTCTTCCAGAAGTAGCTCATTGTCAACACCCGGGTTTTTAAGTCCAGATGCCTATTATGCCATTCATCGCAATCCTAGGAATATTGTTTTTGCGAGACATAATAGATTGATATCACAACACATCATTCATTACATACCATAATCGTCTTATAAATAAAGGATCACATGATCCAGTCTCATTACAATAATAGAAGTTCTATTTATTCATTACATAACACATAGCGGAAGCGAAAGTAGCGTAGTAGTAGTCCATCTATTCCACAGGCAACTGTTGACGTCAGGAGTGATCCTAGTTGTCGTAGACGTCCTGCTGTCCTTCTTCCGGGTTCTGGTACTCCTCTTCATAGTCTGGCCATTTGAATAGCCAGGGACACAGCCATGAGTACTTCAAAGTACTCGCAAACTAATACTAAGGTAAATACTATAAACTATAGTAAGGGGGTTCTAAGCTCTAGTTTCATTTGCATAAAGCCAGTTTTATTTTGTAAACACCTTAATAATCAAAAACCTTCATTTGCTCAACTAACTCAAGTGGGAACATTAGTGTCATTCCCACAACTCAGTTGTGATTCAAAGTCAAAGTCACATTTCAATTCAAGTCACAACTCACCATTCATATTTTTAGAAAAGTTCTGATGACGGAACAGTATGGCCTTTCCAACTGTCCATAACCGCGGACGCGGCTATTCGAATAGGTTTAACTCTGCAGAGGTTGTACACTTGTGCCACAACAATTGCAATAGTTCGTCAGGGGTAACTGGCCCTGATTTATCGTACGCAGTACGCGAACTACCAATCCTAACCTTTCATTTACATACTCTAGTATAGGCACCTCTCCCCATGAGCTTGGCCTCCCAGTGAAGACACGCGGTCAGCCTGGGAACTGCACAGGGCTTGGGCCGGACATTCACCTCATTTCACGTCATTTCACATCACTTCACCAGTACGGAGGCAGCCTCGGCATAACCCCTATGACGCTTGTTCAGAGGGAACCCATACTAAAATACATAAGTTTCCAGCTAAGCCTTACCTAGATTCAGGTATTGTGGGGGTACTTGTAAAATTGGAATGGTATCGCATCCGAACCCAACTATTAGTGTTTTTGTATAATTCACCAAGTCATTCACCGGTCATATTCACCTTCAAAAAAAATCTCTCAATAGAATGACTCTTCATTCCAAGGTTTTCAAAGTCATTTCAATTCACAAGTTCCCAATTAGAGTAGTCACTATTAATATTGAGCACTAGCAACTAGTTATGAGGGGTGCTAAGTATCTTGGAGCTTGCTAATCTAAGTGTGATGTTCTTGTACTACTCTATAACTAAACCAAGTGAATCATAAATCAAAAAGTAACTTTGCTAAATAAAATCAAGTAAAGCTTGTAAAGTAAAAACTTGGGATAGGTTCATAAGGTAAAATGTAATGGTGCCTTGCTCTTGTAGAGCTTTACACTTTGCAAGAATATAAACTTGCAACCAAAATAGTTTGCATTAGTCTAGCTTGCATTGGTAATAGCTTGCCATAATATAGCTTGCCTTGGTTGGTGATGTGATCAAAGTTCTCTTGCTCTTCCTCTTGGTAGAAGACCTCTTCCTCTTGATAGTCTCCGGTACTAGCGTCTATAAACGAATACGAGGATACAATCACCAAACAACACTTAAGTAGTCTTAATTAGCCTTATTGGCTCACACAAAGGATCTAGCATCACTACTTAACATTTATTCACCAATTATTCTAGGGCTTCTTTATTTAACAACTAGGAAAATAATTTTCTCTCATTGAAAAGTTGAATTAAGGTTTCTCTTTGGTTTGGAGAAATAATTTCCTCTCATTGAATTCTTCTTAAGATTTAATTTCTCTTATGAATAATATATGACCTAGGTTGACCAAAGTCAACCTCTTCATACTTATCATTTGAGAAAAATGATTTAAATGAGGTTCCATACCTCATGCAATTTAATACTAACATGGTAGTGATTTAATGCCACCAAATAATTCAATATGAGATTATATAGACCATGGTCACTACCTCATGTTGAATTACTTGAGAACAAGATTTAAATGAGAGGAAAACCTCTCATATGATTTATCACATAGTTGTAACTAATTTAAAAACTACTATTGAGGTGATTCAATATTCTCAAATAACCAGGGATGATCCCATGTTGACCAAGGTCAACACTTCACACTTAGTATTTGAGAAAAGGGATTTAAATGAGATTCATCATCTCATGTGTTTTAAATAACCTTTGCAATTTAAAAAACTATTATGATTTAATTTCTACAAGTGAGCAAGTATGAGCCTAAGCATTTAAGGGTCAACACATTACTTCATATCACTTGTGAGAATGATTTAAATGAGGTGATACACCTCATTGGTTTAAATTCCTAAAATTTGAAATAGTTTAAATGGGCTAGTATTGACTACATAGCAACTATTCTGCTTCTAGCCCATGATCATGTACAGAACATATATCATATTTTTACATACTAAATTAGGGTTTGTTAAATGTGAATTATTGAAATTGGATTCACTTCAAAATTCAAATTGGTTGATTTTCTAGATTTATTTGAATACTGAAAAGTCTCTGTTTTGTTATTTTTACTATTCAAAATCTACAAAACATATGAGGTTGAATCCAGTGAGGTTAGCTAGATAAATTCATAAGCTTTCTCGAAAATTTTGAATTACTCAAATTGGATTTGTAGATTTTGAATTATTCAATTTATAGCACTGACCAGAATTGAATAAATGTTGAAATGGATTATTACTAAGTTTAAATGGTTGGGCTGCGCGGGAAACGAATTGGGCCGAAAGGTTTAAAACGTAGCAGGCCAGCCCAGTAACGCTTCAGCGCGCCACCGCCAGCTGATAGTGGGACCCAATGGTCAGTCTGTATTAAAACCCGAAACGGTACCTGGCAACGTCGTCCGTTAGATTAGATCGTGGATCGACGGCTGAGGGTTGTCGTTGTCGACGGGGGAGGAGAGCTCGCTGCGCCGGCGAGGTAGGGGGTCGGCGGCGCGACGGAGGCTCCCGCGGGGTTCTGCTGGGTGCTGGTCGACGTTGGCGTGGACGAGGAAGCGACCGGTACCAGTGGCAACTCCAATGGTGCCCGAATTTGGTGGGTTGATCTACGGCGGACTCCGGCGATCGACGAAGCAATTGGAGCGGTGTGAGGCTTAATCGAGGTGGAGAAGGTGTTGAGGAGGTCGAGGAGAAAGAGGGGAGCAGAAATGGTGTGAAGAAGGAAGGGCGAGGAGGTCTCTATTTATAGGGGCACGGGTGCTGCAAGGGTGCCGTGGAGGTCGTCGACGGCGAGGCCGTTCCAGGGAGCGAAGGGGCAAGCTATGATGCGCGGCGTGTAGGCGCCGTCCTGGCGATGCTCTAGGTGCAGAGGGCGCAGCAAGAGGACGACGGAATCGTTCGGGCGCGTGCAATGTCGGCGGCGGTACCCGCGGTATAAATCCGACGAGGACGACGGTGACAAGGCCGCCGCAGCTCCTCGAGTGTGTCTAGGCGATAGAGGGCGTGGAGTGGATGCTCGATGCAGTGCTAGCCTTTGCAGGGGTGGAGTAGGGCGCTCGAGCGCACGGCGTCCTGGCGCGCCCAGAGCGTGATCACCACGCTGGCTGGCATGTTCTGGCAAGTTTTGGGCGTGCTGCTTTTGGCCAATTCCGTGCATGGGTGAGCCAAGGCTTGGTACTGGCAGTGCCCTTGTGTGTTAGAGATGCTCTGTGACATGGTGAATGAGAGAGGGGAGAGCCAGAGAGATGAGTGGCATGGGTGGCCGGCATGGTGCACGGTATGGTGCTTTGGCAGCCATCTCTCCACTTTAATCGCCCAAAGCAGGTACTAGGCTTGATGCAGGGGTTGCAGAGGGTGGTGATCATCACGAGTTGAAAGGGGTTTAGGCCAAAATCCTCTGGATAATAGCATGTAACATGAACCAAAGATGCTGCCTGCCAGGTGTTTGATTAAATGGCCGCAAGAACATTTTTGTCGAATTTTGTAATTCTTTTTGGTGCACTTCATTTATATAAATATAGAAAGGGATTGATGGTGGTGGTGGTCAATTTGACAAAGTTTTGCAAGTTTTCAAATTTGGGGTAATCTTCACTTTACTTCAACATCACCACTTGTCACAACCCTACTGGTCAACCTGGTCAAAACTAGCAGGTGTGGTCAACATGAAAGTTGTTGACCTTGACATGGTCTTGGATGACATGGTCATAGTTGACCAAGTTTGGTTGAAGAAAAGTCAAAGCCAGAGGGGTAAAGAGGGGATCATGTTAAAAATCACCCAAATGACCATCATCACATGTGAGATGGTTTTGAGATTTCCTTTGATTTGATTCTTGTTTCTTTGATGCAATTGTGTTTGTTTATCATATATAAGTATTCTACAAGCAATAGATCAAGCATTGGTGGCCTTGGTTGAAGATTTGCAAATTTGGCTAAGTGTATGTGAGTGAATTTTGGGGATTTTCTCCCTATTTGATTTCTCTTCATTTGATTTGACTTTTCTTGACTCTAATGTGATTCTTATTAGTTTAGAAACATTTCCCAACCATTGATACCAATTCAAATGGTCTTGCTCAAAGATTTGCAAAATTGGCCATAACACATAAGAGGTGATGTGTCAAATTTTATTATTTTTGTAAATTGTTCACCTTGCTTTACTTGGGCATGGGTTAGGGTCAATTTAGTGTTATATTAGGTTGAGAGATGGTTTCACATCATTTGGTCAAGGTTTAAAGGCTTAGGGCAAAATTTGGGTATTATGGCTATGTGTCACATATGCCTCTATGCATATGTTGCATTTGATTTTAAATTTGACTTGGCTTGACCCAATTGGTGTGGTTGAGTGTTGAAATGGTATATAGGAGTGATCCCTCCATTCACAACCTGTATTAGGGTCAAGATTCTTAAATTCACATATTTGCTATTTTACTCTCATATGCCTCTATGGCATTTTTAGTTTCTTTTTATTTCCTTTGGAAACCACTTGGATTTGGTTTGATAAGCCTTAGTTAAGGTGTATGAAGGTTTTCCAAACCTCTAAGCAAAGTAGAAAAGCTTAGGGTAAAGTTTTATAAATATAGCCATAGGCACATATACCTTTTTCTTATTTAATTTCCTTTTATTTCATTTTAACTAGTATGGTGAAAAGAGGGGTGAGGTTTAGGGTTTAAGATCACTTCAATTACTAATAACAAGCAATCATAGCAATAGCACAAGAATTAAGCAAGATCACTATGTATCCTACTTAATTAATAAAAGTTTTTGTTGGTTCCAAAATTTGGAACTAGGGAAGTTTATTTGTTTTGTTTTGAAATTCTTGGGATGTTACAAACCCTTCCCCCTTAAACAAATCTCGTCCCGAGATTTTAAGAAAAGTTAGGTTCCTAAGAGAGATTGAGCATTTTATTAACAGGAGGACATACTTGGCATGTTCTGGGGTGCTTCCTGAGCTTCAGTGGCAGTCATGTGGTAGAGACGGCCGTTGTTGTTGTTCTGGTTCCTTCTTCCGGCAAAGCGGCGCTGTTGCTGAGTAGGTGCTGCGGTATTGGCGGCAATCCTGGCAAGTTTCTTGGGGCACTCATTGGAGAAGTGACCCAAAACTCCACATTCGTAGCAATTGACGGTGGACTTGTCTTTGGGGATTACGGGGGTAGCGTTGCTTCCAGTCCTTGGGGCAGTATTGGGGTTGTTGTTGTTGCCATTGTTGTTGTTGTTGTTGGGGTGGTTGTTGTTGTTGTGGTTGTTGTTGTTGTTGTTGTTGCCTCCGGGCTTCGGGGGTCCTCCGTTGTTGTTGGTGTAGTTGGGGCGATAATTCTGAGCAGGGGGCTTGTTGTATCTTGGGGTGAATCTTCCAGAAGAGTTATTGCGGTACTTCTGGGTATGGTGGGGTCCATTCTGGTTCATCATTCTGCGCTTGCGGTTCTCGTTGGCCTGATGCAGCTTTCCTTCCATCTGTATGGCTGAGTCTACCAGGGCTTCTAAGTCAGCGAACGGAATGTTCACTAACACAGTCTGCATCTCGTCGTGTAGTCCGTTCAGGAATCTTTCCTTTCTCTTCTCATTGGTGTCGGTCTAATCCGGGGCGTACCTTGACAGAGTGAGAAACCTGTCGCGGTATTCCACCACGGACATCCTTCCTTGCTTGAGTTCACGGAACTCGTCTCTCATCTTCTTGATCAGTCCTTGGGGCACATGGTATTTGCTAAACTTCAGCTTGAAGTCTTCCCATGTCATCATCTGTCCCGCATTCATTGCACGGGCACTTGTCCACCAGGCTCTGGCAGGTCCTGACAGGTAGTGGGTGGCGAACAGTACTTTTTCTGCGGCTTCAACTCCCGCAACTTCGAGGTTGTTCTCCATGGTCTGGAGCCAGTCATCAGCATCGAGGGGCTCTTCAGTCTTGTTGAACATCAGAGGGTTGGTGTGCTGAAAGTTCTTCAGCTTCGATCCAGGGTGATCGTGGTTTCCATGGCCGTTGTTGTTCTGAGCGAGCTGTTGCAGTGCAGCAATGTTGGCTTGGCGTTCAGCTCTCTCGACTTCTCGGTCTGCCATCATTGTCTGCAGCAGTTGCATCATGGCATCCTGGGTGGCGTTGCGGGTTGGTGGGGCCATCTAAACATTGATGTAGATGATAAGATAAGAGGGAAATTTCTATGGTTTGTTTTGTTAAAGTTTAAAAAGTTCATAATATTGAAAACTTGAGTAGTGTTGCGGGGGTAAAAACCAACAACACTTTTTCATTCATACCAAGCATCATACATTACAAAGCTAACACACCGTTGGTTTGAAGAACCATTCATCGCTCTACGATACAAGGGGATCCTGATACAACTCACACATACGAAGGTGCTTTAAATGAAACTACTCTTCAGGGGGGATTCTTCATCTTCACGGGTAATGTGCTTGGCGAAATGCGAGGGCATTGTCCAACTCCTTGCGGGTCTTGTACAACATGAAGTCGAGGTGTGCTACATAGTGGTTCATCTCCGTGTGCGGGGGCATGGTCATCGGTCTTCCGGTGGGGTCATGTCTTGGGTAGTAGATGAAGCGAGTGTTCTTAATCTTGTTCTCATTTTGTCCACACAGACGAGAAATTGCTTCTTGCATTGCTCTGACTAGTCCTTCCTTTCAAGTGTTTCCCGTTACAGAAAACCATATGGTTTCCCATATTGGGGTTCCAGGCTTCCTTCGTAGATCGGCAGAAACTTCCCACCGAGGTGGTCCTCCGGAGTGATTGTTGAGGGGTGTTCCGAAGAACTCGGGGTACGGGCGTCCTAGATAGTCCACTAGTTGCTTCAAGTATTTCTCGAACATCAGGTTGCCTCCGTGACCAAGCTGATAAAACTCCCATTTGTACTCCATCTGTGAAGAATTATGATGAGTAAGTTAGAGAAGTGTGTCAAAATTTTATGTAGTAGTATAAGAAGAAATAGAGCATAAATTTCTTATTTTGAAGAAGATCTCAAGGATAAGAGTGAGAATAAGTTTTTCACAAATATTCAATTCTTTGGTTTTGAAACTAAGTTTTGCAGACGTCCATTCTAACTAGGGTCTCCTAAGGTCAACAGTGGCTCTGATACCAACTTGTCAACACCCGGGTTTTTAAGTCCAGATGCCTATTATGCCATTCATCGCAATCCCAGGAATATTGTTTTTGCGAGACATAATAGATTGATATCACAACACATCATTCATTACATACCATAATCGTCTTATAAATAAAGGATCACATGATCCAGTCTCATTACAATAATAGAAGTTCTATTTATTCATTACATAACACATAGCGGAAGCGAAAGTAGCGTAGTAGTAGTCCATCTATTCCACAGGCAACTGTTGACGTCAGGAGTGATCCTAGTTGTCGTAGACGTCCTGCTGTCCTTCTTCCGGGTTCTGGTACTCCTCTTCATAGTCTGGCCATTTGAATAGCCAGGGACACAGCCATGAGTACTTCAAAGTACTCGCAAACTAATACTAAGGTAAATACTATAAACTATAGTAAGGGGGTTCTAAGCTCTAGTTTCATTTGCATAAAGCCAGTTTTATTTTGTAAACACCTTAATAATCAAAAACCTTCATTTGCTCAACTAACTCAAGTGGGAACATTAGTGTCATTCCCACAACTCAGTTGTGATTCAAAGTCAAAGTCACCTTTCAATTCAAGTCACAAGTCACCATTCATATTTTTAGAAAAGTTCTGATGACGGAACAGTATGGCATTTCCAACTGTCCATAACCGCGGACGCGGCTATTCGAATAGGTTTAACTCTGCAGAGGTTGTACACTTGTGCCACAACAATTGCAATAGTTCGTCAGGGGTAACTGGCCCTGATTTATCGTACGCAGTACGCGAACTACCAATCCTAACCTTTCATTTACATACTCTAGTATAGGCACCTCTCCCCATGAGCTTGGCCTCCCAGTGAAGACACGCGGTCAGCCTGGGAACTGCACAGGGCTTGGGCCGGACATTCACCTCATTTCACGTCATTTCACATCACTTCCCCAGTACGGAGGCAGCCTCGGCATAACCCCTATGACGCTTGTTCAGAGGGAACCCATACTAAAATACATAAGTTTCCAGCTAAGCCTTACCCAGATTCAGGTATTGTGGGGGTACTTGTAAAATTGGAATGGTATCGCATCCGAACCCAACCATCAGTGTTTTTGTATAATTCACCAAGTCATTCACCGGTCATATTCACCTTCAAAAAAAATCTCTCAATAGAATGACTCTTCATTCCAAGGTTTTCAAAGTCATTTCAATTCACAAGTTCCCAATTAGAGTAGTCACTATTAATATTGAGCACTAGCAACTAGTTATGAGGGGTGCTAAGTATCTTGGAGCTTGCTAATCTAAGTGTGATGTTCTTGTACTACTCTATAACTAAACCAAGTGAATCATAAATCAAAAAGTAACTTTGCTAAATAAAATCAAGTAAAGCTTGTAAAGTAAAAACTTGGGATAGGTTCATAAGGTAAAATGTAATGGTGCCTTGCTCTTGTAGAGCTTTGCACTTTGCAAGAATATAAACTTGCAACCAAAATAGTTTGCATTAGTCTAGCTTGCATTGGTAATAGCTTGCCATAATATAGCTTGCCTTGGTTGGTGATGTGATCAAAGTTCTCTTGCTCTTCCTCTTGGTAGAAGACCTCTTCCTCTTGATAGTCTCCGGTACTAGCGTCTATAAACGAATACGAGGATACAATCACCAAACAACACTTAAGTAGTCTTAATTAGCCTTATTGGCTCACACAAAGGATCTTGCATCACTACTTAACATTTATTCACCAATTATTCTAGGGCTTCTTTATTTAACAACTAGGAAAATAATTTCCTCTCATTGAAAAGTTGAATTAAGGTTTCTCTTTGGTTTGGAGAAATAATTTCCTCTCATTGAATTCTTCTTAAGATTTAATTTCTCTTATGAATAATATATGACCTAGGTTGACCAAAGTCAACCTCTTCATACTTATCATTTGAGAAAAATGATTTAAATGAGGTTCCATACCTCATGCAATTTAATACTAACATGGTAGTGATTTAATGCCACCAAATAATTCAATATGATATTATATAGACCATGGTCACTACCTCATGTTGAATTACTTGAGAACAAGATTTAAATGAGAGGAAAACCTCTCATATGATTTATCACATAGTTGTAACTAATTTAAAAACTACTATTGAGGTGATTCAATATACTCAAATAACCAGGGATGATCCCATGTTGACCAAGGTCAACACTTCACACTTAGTATTTGAGAAAAGGGATTTAAATGAGATTCATCATCTCATGTGTTTTAAATAACCTTTGCAATTTAAAAAACTATTATGATTTAATTTCTACAAGTGAGCAAGTATGAGCCTAAGCATTTAAGGGTCAACACATTACTTCATATCACTTGTGAGAATGATTTAAATGAGATGATACACCTCATTGGTTTAAATTCCTAAAATTTGAAATAGTTTAAATGGGCTAGTATTGACTACATAGCCACTATTCTGCTTCTAGCCCATGATCATGTACAGAACATATATCATATTTTTACATACTAAATTAGGGTTTGTTAAATGTGAATTATTGAAATTGGATTCACTTCAAAATTCAAATTGGTTGATTTTCTAGATTTATTTGAATACTGAAAAGTCCCTGTTTTGTTATTTTTACTATTCAAAATCTACAAAACATATGAGGTTGAATCCAGTGAGGTTAGCTAGATAAATTCATAAGCTTTCTGGAAAATTTTAAATTACTCAAATTGGATTTGTAGATTTTGAATTATTCAATTTATAGCACTGACCAAAATTGAATAAATGTTGAAATGGATTATTACTAAGTTTAAATGGTTGGGCTGCGCGGGAAACGAATTGGGCCGAAAGGTTTAAAACGTAGCAGGCCAGCCCAGTAACGCTTCAGCGCGCCACCGCCAGCTGACAGTGGGACCCAATGGTCAGTCTGTATTAAAACCCGAAACGGTACCTGGCAACGTCGTCCGTTAGATTAGATCGTGGATCGACGGCTGAGGGTCGTCGTTGTCGACGGGGGAGGAGAGCTCGCTGCGCCGGCGAGGTAGGGGGTCGGCGGCGCGACGGAGGCTCCCGCGTGGTTCTGCTGGGTGCTGGTCGACGTTGGCGTGGACGAGGAAGCGACCGGTACCAGTGGCAACTCCAATGGTGCCCGAATTTGGTGGGTTGATCTGCGGCGGACTCCGGCGATCGACGGAGCAATTGGAGCGGTGTGAGGCTTAATCGAGGTGGAGAAGGTGTTGAGGAGGTCGAAGAGAAAGAGGGGAGCAGAAATGGTGTGAAGAAGGAAGGGCGAGGAGGTCTCTATTTATAGGGGCACGGGTGCTGCAAGGGTGCCGTGGAGGTCGTCGACGGCGAGGCCGTTCCAGGGAGCGAAGGGGCAAGCTATGATGCGCGGCGTGTAGGCGCCGTCCTGGCGATGCTCTAGGTGCAGAGGGCGCAGCGAGAGGACGACGGAATCGTTCGGGCGCGTGCAATGTCGGCGGCGGTGCCCGCGGCATAAATCCGACGAGGACGACGGTGACAAGGCCGCCGCAGCTCCTCGAGTGTGTCTAGGCGATAGAGGGCGTGGAGTGGATGCTCGATGCAGTGCTAGCCTTTGCAGGGGTGGAGTAGGGCGCTCGAGCGCACGGCGTCCTGGCGCGCCCAGAGCGTGATCACCACGCTGGCTGGCATGTTCTGGCAAGTTTTGGGCGTGCTGCTTTTGGCCAATTCCGTGCATGGGTGAGCCAAGGCTTGGTACTGGCAGTGTCCTTGTGTGTTAGAGATGCTCTGTGACATGGTGAATGAGAGAGGGGAGAGCCAGAGAGATGAGTGGCATGGGTGGCCGGCATGGTGCACGGTATGGTGCTTTGGCAGCCATCTCTCCACTTTAATCGCCCAAAGCAGGTACTAGGCTTGATGCGGGGGTTGCAGAGGGTGGTGATCATCACGAGTTGAAAGGGGTTTAGGCCAAAATCCTCTGGATAATAGCATGTAACATGAACCAAAGATCTTGCCGCCGGTGTTTGATTAAATGGCCGCAAGAACATTTTTGTCGAATTTTGTAATTCTTTTTGGTGCACTTCATTTATATAAATATAGAAAGGGATTGATGGTGGTGGTGGTCAATTTGACAAAGTTTTGCAAGTTTTCAAATTTGGGGTAATCTTCACTTTACTTCAACATCACCACTTGTCACAACCCTACTGGTCAACCTGGTCAAAACTAGCAGGTGTGGTCAACATGAAAGTTGTTGACCTTGACATGGTCTTGGATGACATGGTCATAGTTGACCAAGTTTGGTTGAAGAAAAGTCAAAGCCAGAGGGGTAAAGAGGGGATCATGTTAAAAATCACCCAAATGACCATCATCACATGTGAGATGGTTTTGAGATTTCCTTTGATTTGATTCTTGTTTCTTTGATGCAATTGTGTTTGTTTATCATATATAAGTATTCTACAAGCAATAGATCAAGCATTGGTGGCCTTGGTTGAAGATTTGCAAATTTGGCTAAGTGTATGTGAGTGAATTTTGGGGATTTTCTCCCTATTTGATTTCTCTTCATTTGATTTGACTTTTCTTGACTCTAATGTGATTCTTATTAGTTTAGAAACATTTCCCAACCATTGATACCAATTCAAATGGTCTTGCTCAAAGATTTGCAAAATTGGCCATAACACATAAGAGGTGATGTGTCAAATTTTATTATTTTTGTAAATTGTTCACCTTGCTTTACTTGGGCATGGGTTAGGGTCAATTTAGTGTTATATTAGGTTGAGAGATGGTTTCACATCATTTGGTCAAGGTTTAAAGGCTTAGGGCAAAATTTGGGTATTATGGCTATGTGTCACATATGCCTCTATGCATATGTTGCATTTGATTTTAAATTTGACTTGGCTTGACCCAATTGGTGTGGTTGAGTGTTGAAATGGTATATAGGAGTGATCCCTCCATTCACAACCTGTATTAGGGTCAAGATTCTTAAATTCACATATTTGCTATTTTACTCTCATATGCCTCTATGGCATTTTTAGTTTCTTTTTATTTCCTTTGGAAACCACTTGGATTTGGTTTGATAAGCCTTAGTTAAGGTGTATGAAGGTTTTCCAAACCTCTAAGCAAAGTAGAAAAGCTTAGGGTAAAGTTTTATAAATATAGCCATAGGCACATATACCTTTTTCTTATTTAATTTCCTTTTATTTCATTTTAACTAGTATGGTGAAAAGAGGGGTGAGGTTTAGGGTTTAAGATCACTTCAATTACTAATAACAAGCAATCATAGCAATAGCACAAGAATTAAGCAAGATCACTATGTATCCTACTTAATTAATAAAAGTTTTTGTTGGTTCCAAAATTTGGAACTAGGGAAGTTTATTTGTTTTGTTTTGAAATTCTTGGGATGTTACACTCATAAACTTAACGTCACGATCAGAAACAATAGTCTTTGGGACTCCATGTAGGCGTACAATCTCCCTAAAAACAGGTTAGCAATATGCGATGCATCGTCGCTCTTGTGGCAGGCAATAAAATGTGACATCTTAGAGAATCTATCCACTACCACAAATATAGAATCATGGCCTCTCTTAGTACGCGGCAAACCCAACACAAAATTCATACTAATCTCTTCCCAAGGTGTAGTAGGGGCCAGTAAAGGAGTATACAAACCGTGAGGCTTCAGCTTGGACTTGGACTTGTTGCAAGTAATGCATCTCTTCACATACCTGTCCACATCCCGCCTCATCTTTGGCCAATAAAAATGGTCAGCTAGCATGAGTAGCGTCTTCTCACGCCCAAAGTGACCCGTCAAACCTCCAGCATGAGATTCCTGCAGTAAGAGCAAACACACAGACGATTCTGGAACACACAGTTTGTTAGCCCTAAACAAGAACCCATCATGTATGTGATATTTTTCCCATGCTTTACCAATAGCACACAAGCGATATGGTTCAGCAAAGTCATGATCAGTAGCATACAAATCACATAGGACCTCTAAACCAGGAATTTTAACATCAAGGTGAGTTAAGAGCATATTCTTCCTAGACAGAGCATCAGCAACAATATTATCTTTTCCCTTCTTATGCTTAATAATGTATGGAAAAGACTCAATGAACTCAACATAGTTAGCAAGACGCTTATGCAAAGTACATTGGGCTTTCAGATATTTCAAAGCTTCATGGTCAGAATGTATGATAAGTTCTTTTGGCCACAAGTAATGTTGCCAAACCTCAAGAACTCTAATTAAAGCATACAATTCTTTATCATATATAGGATAGTTCAACTTAGCACCAGAAAGTTTCTCAGAAAAATATGCAATTGGGCGACCCTCTTGCATCAACACACCACCAATTCCAATACCACTAGCATCACATTCAATCTCAAATTGCTTATTGAAATCAGGAAGTGCAAGTAACGGTGCATAAGTTAACAATCTCTTAAGTTCATCAAAAGCATGATCTTGGGCTGCGCCCCACTAAAAAACAACACCCTTTTTAGTCAAATCATTCAAAGGTGCAGCCATAGTACTAAAGTTGGGCACACATCTTCTATAAAACCCAGCAAGACCATGAAAACTTCTTACTTGACTCACATTCATGGGAGTAGGTGATACGTCCCAAACGTATCTATAATTTCTTATGTTCCATGCTACTTTTATGATGATACTCACATGTTTTATACACATTATATGTCATTATTATGCATTTTCCAGCACTAACCTATTGACAAGATGCCGAAGAGCCAGTTGCTGTTTTCTGCTGTTTTTGGTTTCAGAAATCCTAGTAAGGAAATATTCTCGGAATTGGACGAAATCAACGCCCAGGGTCCTATTTTCACACGAAGCTTCCAGAAGACCGAAGAGGATACGAAGTGGGGCCACGAGGCGCCGCCACAATAGGGCGGCGCGGCCAGCAAGGGGCCCGCGCGGCCCTGTTGTGTGGGGCCCCCGTGGCGCCTCTTGACCTACCCTTCCGCCTACTTAAAGCCTTCATCGAGAAACCCCCAGTACCGAGAGCCACGATACGGAAAACCTTCCAGAGACGCAGCCGCCGCCAATCCCATGTCGAGGGATTCAGGAGATCACCTCCGGCACCCTGCCGGAGAGGGGAATCATCTCCCGGAGGACTCTTCATCGCCATGATCGCCTCCGGAATGATGTGTGAGTAGTTCACCCCTGGACCATGGGTCCATAGCAGTAGCTAGATGGTCGTCTTCTCCTAATTGTGCTATCATGCTCGATCTTGTGAGCTGCCTATCATGATCAAGATCGTTTCTTTGTAATCCTACATGTTGTGTTTGTTGGGATCCGATGGATATTGAATACTATGTCAAGTTGATTATCAATCTATCATATATGTTGTTTATGTTCTTGCATGCTCTCCGTTGCTAGTAGAGGCTCTGGCCAAGTTGATACTTGTGACTCCAAGAGGGAGTATTTATGCTCGATAGTGGGTTCATGCCTCCATTAAATCTGGGACAGTGACAGAAAGTTTTAAGGTTGTGGATGTGCTTTTGCCACTAGGGATAAAACATCGATGCTTTGTCTAAGGATATTTGTGTTGATTACATTACGCACCATACTTAATGCAATTGTCTGTTGCTTGCAACTTAATACCGGAAGGGGTTCGGATGATAACCTGAAAGTGGACTTTTTAGGCATAGATGCATGCTGGATGGCGGTCTATGTACTTTGTCGTAATGCCCTGATTAAATCTCATAGTACTCATCATGATATATGTATGTGCATTGTTATGCCTTCTTTATTTGTCAATTGCCCAACTGTAATTTGTTCACCCAACATGCTATTTATCTTATGGGAGAGACACCGCTAGTGAACTGTGGACCCCGGTCTATTCTTTACATCTGAAATACAATCTACTGCAATACTTGTTCTTTACTGTTCTTCGCAAACAATCATCTTCCACACAATACGGTTAGTCCTTTGTTCACAGCAAGCCGGTGAGATTGACAACCTCACTGTTACGTTAGGGCAAAGTACTTTGGTTGTGTTGTGCAGGTTCCACGTTGGCGCCGGAATCCCTGGTGTTGCGCCGCACTACATTCCGCCACCATCAACCTTCAACGTGCTTCTTGGCTCCTCCTGGTTCGATAAACCTTGGTTTCTTTCTGAGGGAAAACTTGCTATTGTCTGCATCACACCTTCCTCTTGGGGTTCCCAACGGACGTGTGTCAACTGCACGCATCAAGCTCTTTTTCTGGCGCCGTTGCCGGGGAGATCAAGACACGCTGCAAGGGGAGTCTCCACTTCCAATCTCTTTACTTTGTTTTTGTCTTGCTTTATTTTATTTACTACTTTGTTTGCTGCACTTAAACAAAACACAAAAAAATTAGTTGCTAGCTTTACTTTATTTACTGTCTTGCTCTCCATATTAAAAACACAAAAAAATTTAGTTACTTGCATTTACTTTATCTAGTTTGCTTTATTTACTACTATTAAAATGAATACCCCTGAAAATACTAAGTTGTGTGACTTCACAAACACTAATAATAATGATTTCCTATGCACACCTATTGCTCCACCTGCTACTACAGCAGAATTCTTTGAAATTAAACCTGCTTTACTGAATCATGTTATGAGAGAGCAATTTTTTGGTGTTAGTTCTGATGATGCTGCTGCCCACCTTAATAATTTTGTTGAATTATGTGAAATGCAAAAGTATAAGGATGTAGATGGTGATATTATAAAATTGAAATTGTTTCCTTTCTCATTAAGAGGAAGAGCTAAAGATTGGTTGCTATCTCTGCCTAAGAATAGTATTGATTCATGGACTAAATGTAAGGATGCTTTTATTGGTAGATATTATCCTCCCGCTAAAATTATATCTTTGAGAAGTAGCATAATGAATTTTAAGCAATTAGATAATGAACATGTTGCTCAAGCATGGGAGAGAATGAAATCTTTGGTAAAGAATTGCCCAACCCATGGACTGACTACTTGGATGATCATCCAAACTTTCTATGCAGGACTGAATTTTTCTTCGCGGAACCTATTGGATTCAGCTGCTGGAGGTACCTTTATGTCCATCACTTTGGGGGCGGCTACAAAGCTTCTTGATGATATGATGATAAATTACTCTGAATGGCACACGAAAGAGCTCCACAAGGTAAGAAGGTAAATTCTGTCGAAGAAACCTCCTCCTTGAGTGATAAGATTGATGTGATTATGTCTATGCTTATGAATGGTAGATCTAATGTTGATCCAAATAATGTTCCTTTAGCTTCATTGGTTGCTCAAGACGAAAATGTTGATGTGAATTTCATTAAAAATAATAATTTCAACAACAATGCTTATAGGAACAATTCTGGTAACAACTATAGGCAATATCCTTCTGCTAATGGTAATGGTTATGGTAATTCTTACAACAATAATAGGAGTGTACCCCCTGGTCTTGAATCCATGCTTAAAGAATTTATTAGTACACAAACTGCTTTTAACAAATCTGTTGAGGAAAAGCTTGATAAAATTGATATTCTTGCTTACTAAGGTTGATAGACTTGCCTCTGATGTTGATCTTTTAAAACTGAAAGTTATGCCTAATAAGGACATTGATAATAAGATTGTTACTACAGCAAATTGATGGGGTTCGTAGCATAGAAAACAAAAATTTTCCTACCGCAAAACGAATAAATCCAAGATCTAATCTATGGAACACCCAAGATCTAATCTACAAGATCTAAGCAACGAGATGGAGATGAGACTAACCCTCGAAGATTCCCAAGCCTACGAGATTAATCTCGTTGTTGGTGTAGACGATCGTCCCCGGTGCTGCAATCCGGCAGCACTTCCGTACTCGGTCGCGCGTACGGTGTCGATGAAGCTCCTTCCTCTCCCGTTCCAGCGGGCAGCGGAGGTGTGGTAGATCTCCTCCAAACTCCAGCAGCACGACGGCGTGGTGGTGGTAGTGGAGGAAGAAAAGCTGCAGGGCTTCGCCTAAGCCGGAGCAGCGTATGGTGGAGGGAGAGGCGGCCAGAGGAGGAGGCAATGGATGGGGGGTGTGGCCGGCCACCCCCTCCCCTCTTTATATAGGGGGGGCAGCCGGCCAAGGTGGCCCCCTTTCCCATCTAGGGTTAGGGGGGGCGGCGGCCAAGGGGGGGAGAGGGGCTTTCCCCTCCCCCAAGTTGATCCCCCCCAGGGAAACCCTAGGGGGTTGGCCGGCCTGGGCCTTGGGGCCAAGTGCCCCTGGCCCATTAGGCCAGGGAGCATCCCCTCGGCCCACGGTGGGCCTCCTAGGTCGTGCGCCCCATGGTGGACCCTTCCGGAACCTTCTAGAACCTTCCAGTCAATACCGGAACAATCCCGAACATTTCCGAAAACCCAGAAATCAACTTCCCTTATATGAATCTTATTCTCCGGACTATTTCGGACCTCCTCGTGACATCCTGGATCACATCCGAGACTCCGAACAAACTTCGTCTCCATACCATATTCAAATCTACTTATGCGACATCGAACCTTAAGCGCGTCACCCTACGGTTCGCGAACTATGCAGACATGGTCGAGAGTCCTCTCCGAGCAATAACCAATAGCGGGATCTGGAGATCCATAATGGCTCCCACATATTCAACGATGACTTAGTGATCGATTGAACCATTTACATACGATGTCAATTCCCTTTGTCTCGCGATATTTTACTTGTCCGAGGTTTGATCATCGGTATCTCCATACCTTGTTCAACCTCGTTACCAACAAGTACTCTTTACTCGTACCGTGGTATGTGATCTCTTATGAACTATTCATATGCTTGCAAGCTAATCAGATGACATTCCACCGAGAGGGCCCAGAGTATATCTATCCGTCATCAGGATGGACAAATCCCACTGTTGATCCATATGCCTCAACTCACACTTTCCAAATACTTAATCCCATCTTTATTGTCACCCATTTACGCAATGACGTTTGATGTAATCAAAGTACCCTTTCGGTGTAAGTGATTTACATGATCTCATGGTCGAAGGATTAAGACAACTATGTATTGAAAGCTTATAGCAAATGAACTTGATGACTTGATCTTATGCTACGCTCATTTGGGTGTGTGTCCATTATATCATTCAACTAATGACATGACCTTGTTATTAATAACATCCAATGTTCATGATCACGAAACCATGATCATCTATTAATCAACAAGCTAGTTATACAAGAGGCTTACTAGGGACTCCTTGTTGTTTACATAACACACATGTATCAATGTTTCGGTTAATACAATTATAGCATGGTATATAAACATTTATCATAAACACAAAGATATTATAATAACCACTTTATTATTGCCTCTTGGGCATATCTCCAACAGTCTCCCACTTGCACTAGAGTCAATAATCTAGATTACATTGTAAGGTACCTAACACCCATGGCATTCTGGTGTTGGTCATGCTTTGCCCTTGGGAGAGCTTTAGTCAACGGATCTGCAACATTCAGATCCGTGTGTACTTTGCAAATCTCTACTTCACCATCTTCGATGTACTCGCGAATCGAATGAAAACGCAGCTTGATATGCTCCAGCTTCTTGTGTGACCTTGGTTCCTTTGCATTGGCGATGGCACCCGTGTTGTCACAATAAATGACTAACGGGTCCAATGCACTAGGAACCACACCAAGCTCAACAATGAACCTCTTCATCCATACCGCTTCCGATGAAGCCTCTGAAGCCGCTATATATTCAGATTCTGTTGAAGATTTCGCCACCGTGCACTGCTTGGAACTGCTCCAGCTTACTGCCGCACCATTCAATATAAACACGTACCTGCATCGAGACTTAGAGTCATCAGGATCGGTGTTCCAACTTGCATCGGTATAACTAGTTACAACGAGCTCTTGGTCACCGCCATAACAAAGAAACATATCCTTAGTCCTTTTCAAGTACTTCAGGATATTCTTGACCGCTGTCCAGTGTTCCATTCCTGGATCACTTTGATATCTGCTGGTCAAACTAACAGCATGTGCGATATCCGGTCTAGTACACAGCATGGCATACATGAGAGAGCCTACTGCCGAAGCATAGGGGATCTTGCTCATCCTCTCTCTTTCTTCTGCTGTCGTAGCTGGACCTTGAGTCTTACTCAAGACCTTACCTGGCAACATAGGCAAGAACCCCTTCTTGCTTTCATCCATTCTAAACTTCTTTAGAATCTTGTCCAAGTATGTACTCTGTGAAAGGCCTATTAGGCGTCTTGATCTATCTCTATAAATCTTGATGCCTAAAATGTATGCTGCTTCACCAAGGTCTTTCATTGAAAAACATTTATTCAAATAACCTTTAACACTGCTTAATAGTTCTATATCATTCCCAATCAATAATATGTCATCTACATATAATATCAGGAACGCTACAGAGCTCCCACTCACTTTCTTGTAAATACAGGCCTCACCATGAGTCCGTATAAAACCGAAATCTTTGATCACTCTATCAAAGCGTAAATTCCAACTCCTGGAAGCTTGCTTCAGTCCATAAATGGAACGCTGAAGTTTGCATACCTTGTCAGCATTTTCAGGATCGACAAAACCTTTGGGTTGTACCATATACAACTCTTCCTCAATATCACCATTAAGGAACGCCGTTTTGACATCCATCTCGCGATTTCATAATCGAAAAATGCAGCTATTGCTAACAAAATCCTCACAGACTTTAGCTTCGCTACAGGTGAGAAAGTCTCATCGTAGTCAACTCCTTGAATTTGTCGGAAACCCTTTGCGACAAGTCGAGCTTTATAGACAGTAATATTACCATCAGCATCTGTTTTTCTCTTAAAGATCCATTTATTCTCGACAGCCTTGCGGCTATCAGGTAAGTCTACCAAAGTCCATACTTTGTTATCATACATGGATCCCATTTCGGATTTCATGGCTTCTTGCCATTTGTTGGAATCTGGGCTCATCATTGCTTCTTCATACGTCGCAGGGTCCTCATCATTGTTGTCCACAATCATGACATTCAGACAGGGATCATACCAATCAGGAGTGGTACGTTCCCTCGTCGATCTGCGAGGTTCAGTAGCTTCCTCGTTCGAAGTTTCATGATCATCATCATTCGCTTCCTCTCCTATCGGTGCAGGCTGTGCAGGAATTTCTTCCTGCATCGCGCTACTCTGATCTATGAGAGAAGGTTCATTAACCTCGTCGAGTTCTACTTTCCTTCCAGTCACTTCTTTAGTGAGAAACTCCTTCTCAAGAAAGGATCCGTTCTTGGCAACAAAGATTTTGCCTTCGGATCTGTGATAGAAAGTGTACCCAATTGTTTCTTTAGGGTATCCTATGAAGACGCATTTCTCCGCTTTGGGTTCTAGCTTGTCAGGCTGTAACTTCTTTACATAAGCTTCGCAACCCCAAACTTTAAGGAACGACAGCTTAGGTTTCTTTCCAAACCATAGTTCATACGGTGTCGTTTCAACGGATTTAGATGGTGCCCTATTTAAAGTGAATGCGGCTGTCTCTAATGCATAACCCCAAAACGACAACGGCAAATCGGTAAGAGACATCATAGACCGAACCATATCTAACAAAGTTCGATTACGACGTTCGGACACACCATTACGCTGTGGTGTTCCCGGCGGTGTCAACTGTGAAAGTATTCCGCATTTCTTTAAATGCATGCCAAACTCATAACTTAGATATTCGCCTCCGCGATCAGAACGCAGAAACTTAATCTTCTTGTTACGTTGATTTTCTACTTCACTTTGGAATTCCTTGAACTTCTCAAAAGTCTCGGACTTATGTTTCATAAAGTAAATATATCCATATCTACTCAGATCATCCGTGAAGGTTAGAACATAACGATAACCACCGCGCGATGCTACACTCATTGGTCCGCACACATCGGTATGTATGATTTCCAATAAGTCTGTAGCTCGCTCCATTGTACCAGAAAATGGAGTCTTAGTCATTTTTCCCATTAGACATGCTTCGCATCTGTCAAGTGACTCAAAGTCAAGTGACTCAAGAAGTCCATCGGAATGGAGTTTCTTCATGCGCTTCACTCCAATATGACCAAGACGACAGTGCCACATATAAGTAGAATTATCATTCAATTTCATTCGCTTAGCATTAATGTTATGAACATGTGTATCACTACTATCGAGATTTAACAAGAATAAACCATTCATCTCAGGTGCATGGCCATAAAAGACATTACTCATATAAATCGAACAACCATTATTCTCAGACTTAAACGAATAACCGTCTTGCATTAAACAAGATCCAGATATAATGTTCATGCTCAACGCAGGTACCAAATAACAATTATTAAGGTTTAAAACTAATCCCGAAGGTAGATGTAGAGGGAGCGTGCCGACAGCGATCACATCGACTTTGGATCCATTTCCAACGCGCATCGTCACCTCGTCTCTTGCCAGGCTTCGTCTATTCCGCAGTTCCTGTTTCGAGTTACAAATGTGAGCAACCGAACCAGTATCAAATACCCAGGCACTACTACGAGAACCAGTAAGATAGACATCAATAACATGTATATCAAATATACCTTTCTTTTTGACGTGGCCGCTCTTCAGATCGGCCAAGTATTTGGGGCAATTGCGCTTCCAGTGCCCCTTCCCCTGGCAGTAATAGCACACAGTCTCAGGTTTAGGACCAGCCTTAGGCTTCTCAGGATGCGGTGCAACTTTCTTGCCGCCCTTCTTGAAGTTACCCTTGTTAGGCTTGCCTTGCTTTTTGAAACTGGTGGTCTTGTTGACCATCAACACTTGGTTCTCCTTCTTAATCTCTACTTCAGCAGATTTCAGCATGGAAAAGATTTCAGGTAAATCCTTATTCATGTTCTGCATGTTGTAGTTCATCACGAAGTTCTTGTAACTTGGTGGCAGTGATTGAAGGACACGATGAATACCCAGCTGGTTAGGGATCATCATCCCCAAGTCATTGAGCTTCTTCGCATGCCCGGACATGATGAGCATGTGCTCACTAACGGAGCTGCCTTCTTCCATCATGCAGGTAAAGAACTGCTTCGAGGCCTCATAGCTCTCCACGGCCGCATGAGTCTCAAAGATAAGTTTGAGCTCACGCATCATCTCATAGGGGTCGTGGTGCTCAAAACGCTTTTGGAGCTCTGCCTCTAGGCTGCACAAGATGGCACACTGAACTTCGGAGTACCGAGTTGCCCGAGTCTCATAAACATTCTTTATGTCCTCGGATACTGCAGGAGGTGGTGGGGGACCTAGCGGTGCTTCGAGCACAAATTGCAGGTTTCCACCAGTGAGGAAAATCCTCACATGACGGAACCAGTCAGTGAAGTTGGTGCCATTGCCCTTAAGCTTTTCTTTCTCTAGGAACTGGTTAAAATTGATGGAGGGGGGCGCCATGATCTACAACATATTTGCAAAGAGTTTAGACTAAGTTTATGATAAATTGAGTTCAAATTTTAATTCTGAAATTAACTAGGTGAACTCCCACTTAAAACAACATCCCTCGCATTGTCTTAGTGATTACACGAACCAAATCCACTACACCAAGTCCGATCTTCACGAGAAAAGATGTAGCTTCAAAGGCGAACACTCAAAGTGTTCATCATATCATTCATATGACTCATGCTCTACCTTTCGGTATCCCGTGTTCCGAGACCATGTCTGTACATGCTAGGCTCGTCAAGGCAACCTTAGTATCCGCGTGTGCAAATCTGGCTTGCACCCGTTGTATGCACATGTAGAGTCTATCACACCCGATCATCACGAGATGCTTCGAAATGACAAGTCTTAGCAACGGTGCATACTAAGGATGAACACTTTATTATCTTGATATTTGGTGAGAGGGATCATCTTATAATGCTACCGTCGCGATCTAAGCAAAATAAGATGCATAAAAGGATTAACATCACATGCAATTCATAATGTGTGATATGATATGGCCTTTCGGTATCTCCATCTCCAAAGCACGGACATGATCTCCATCATCACCAGCATGGCGTCAAGGTCAGTGGCGCCGCTTCATGGTTGTCCATCACTTATAGCTACTATAACAACTACTTGAAATAAAGCTATTACATGATGAATAGACACGCAGGTCTTTAACCAAATTAAAGACAACCATTAGGCTCCTGCCGGTTGCCATAATACAATAATGAACATCTCATACATCAAATATAATCATCATCACATCATGGCCATATCACATCACCAAACCCTGCAGAAACAAGTTAGACGCCTCTAATTTGGTTTGCATATTTTACGTGGTTTAGGGTTTTCGAGTAAGATCCAATCTACCTACGAACATGAACCACAACGGTGATACTAGTGTTGACAATAGAAGTGTAAATTACAATCTTCACTATGGTGGGAGAGACAGACACCCGCAAAGCCACTTATGCAATACAAGTTGCATGTCAAGCGTGGAGCAAGTCTCATGAGACGCGGTCATGTAAAGTTAGCCCGGGCCGCTTCATCCCACCATCCCGCAAGAAGCAAAGTACACAAACTAAAGCAACAAGAGCATCACCGCCCACAAAACCATTGTGTTCTACTCGTGCAACAGATCTATGCATAGACATGGCTCTGATACCACTGATGGGGTTCGTAGCATAGAAAACAAAAATTTTCCTACCGCAAAACGAATAAATCCAAGATCTAATCTATGGAACACCCAAGATCTAATCTACAAGATCTAAGCAACGAGATGGAGATGAGACTAACCCTCGAAGATTCCCAAGCCTACGAGATTAATCTCGTTGTTGGTGTAGACGATCGTCCCCGGTGCTGCAATCCGGCAGCACTTCCGTACTCGGTCGCGCGTACGGTGTCGATGAAGCTCCTTCCTCTCCCGTTCCAGCGGGCAGTGGAGGTGTGGTAGATCTCCTCCAAACTCCAGCAGCACGATGGCGTGGTGGTGGTAGTGGAGGAAGAAAAGCTGCAGGGCTTCGCCTAAGCCGGAGCAGCGTATGGTGGAGGGAGAGGCGGCCAGAGGAGGAGGCAATGGATGGGGGGTGTGGCCGGCCACCCCCTCCCCTCTTTATATAGGGGGGCAGCCGGCCAAGGTGGCCCCCTTTCCCATCTAGGGTTAGGGGGGGCGGCGGCCAAGGGGGGGAGAGGGGCTTTCCCCTCCCCCAAGTTGATCCCCCCCAGGGAAACCCTAGGGGGTTGGCCGGCCTGGGCCTTGGGGCCAAGTGCCCCTAGCCCATTAGGCCAGGGAGCATCCCCTCGGCCCACGGTGGGCCTCCTAGGTCGTGGGCCCCATGGTGGACCCTTCCGGAACCTTCTAGAACCTTCCAGTCAATACCGGAACAATCCCGAACATTTCCGAAAACCCAGAAATCAACTTCCCTTATATGAATCTTATTCTCCGGACTATTCCGGACCTCCTCGTGACATCCTGGATCACATCCGAGACTCCGAACAAACTTCGTCTCCATACCATATTCAAATCTACTTATGCGACATCGAACCTTAAGCGCGTCACCCTACGGTTCGCGAACTATGCAGACATGGTCGAGACTCCTCTCCGAGCAATAACCAATAGCGGGATCTGGAGATCCATAATGGCTCCCACATATTCAACGATGACTTAGTGATCGATTGAACCATTTACATACGATGTCAATTCCCTTTGTCTCGCGATATTTTACTTGTCCGAGGTTTGATCATCGGTATCTCCATACCTTGTTCAACCTCGTTACCGACAAGTACTCTTTACTCGTACCGTGGTATGTGATCTCTTATGAACTATTCATATGCTTGCAAGCTAATCAGATGACATTCCACCGAGAGGGCCCAGAGTATATCTATCCGTCATCAGGATGGACAAATCCCACTGTTGATCCATATGCCTCAACTCACACTTTCCAAATACTTAATCCCATCTTTATTGTCACCCATTTACGCAATGACGTTTGATGTAATCAAAGTACCCTTTCGGTGTAAGTGATTCACATGATCTCATGGTCGAAGGATTAAGACAACTATGTATTGAAAGCTTATAGCAAATGAACTTGATGACTTGATCTTATGCTACGCTCATTTGGGTGTGTGTCCATTATATCATTCAACTAATGACATGACCTTGTTATTAATAACATCCAATGTTCATGATCACGAAACCATGATCATCTATTAATCAACAAGCTAGTTATACAAGAGGCTTACTAGGGACTCCTTGTTGTTTACATAACACACATGTATCAATGTTTCGGTTAATACAATTATAGCATGGTATATAAACATTTATCATAAACACAAAGATATTATAATAACCACTTTATTATTGCCTCTTGGGCATATCTCCAACACAAATGCCATCCAAGTTATAATTAATGAGAATATAAGATTAATGGCTGAATTGCGTGCTAGGTGGGATAGAGAAGAAAATGAAAAACTAGCTAAAGAGAATAATGTAGCTAAAGTTTGGACTATTACCACCACTAGTAATGATAATGATTCACATGTTGCTACACCTCCTACTATCATTGGTAAAATAATTGGTGTTGGCAATGTTTCTACTCCTAGTGCAAAGCGTACAGAACTGCCTGAAATTGCTAAAACTGCTGAAACTGCTTGTGATAAAACTGCTGAATTTTTTTCCAACATTGGGGACAATGATCCCATTGCTGTAGGTCATAATGATTTAGATTTTGATGATTGTCACATCTCTGAAGTTATAAAGTTTTTACAAAAGCTTGCTAAAAGTCCCAATGCTAGTGCTATAAATTTGGCCTTTACAAAACACATTACAAATGCTCTCATAAAAGCTAGAGAAGAGAAACTAAAACTTGAAACTTCTATTCCTAGGAAGTTAGAAGATGGTTGGGAGCCCATCATTAAGATGAGGGTCAATGATTTTTATTGTAATGCTCTATGTGATCTTGGTGCAAGTATTTCTGTTATGCCTAAGAAAATCTATGATATGCTTGACTTGCCACCATTGAAAAATTGTTATTTGGATGTTAATGTTGCTGATAATGCTAAAAAGAAACCTTTGGGGAGGATTGATAATGTTCATATTATGGTTAACAATAACCTTGTCCCCGTTGATTTTGTTGTCTTGGATATTGAATGCAATGCATCTTGTCCCATTATATTGGGAAGACCTTTTATTCAAACTGTTGGTGCTACCATTGATATGAAGGAAGGTAATATTAAATATCAATTTCCTCTCAAGAAAGGTATGGAACACTTCCCTAGAAAAAGAATGAAGTTACCTTATGATTCTATTATTAGAACAAATTATGATGTTGATGCTTCATCTCTTGATAATACTTGATTCACACTTTCTGCGCCTAGCTGAAAGGCGTTAAAGAAAAGCGCTTATGGGAGACAACCCATGTTTTTACTACAGTACTTTGTTTTATATTTGAGTCTTGGAAGTTGTTACTACTGTAGCAACCTCTTCTTATCTTTATTTTATTGCATTGTTGTGCCAAGTAAAGTCTTTGATAGTAAAGTCAATACTAGATTTGGATTACTGCGCAGAAACAGATTTCTTGTTGGTACGAATCTGGGCAGAATTCTCTGTAGGTAACTCAGAAAATTTGCAAATTTACGTGCGTGATCCTCATATATGTACACAACTTTCATTCAATTTGAGCATTTTCATATGAGCAAGTTAAGTGCCCCTGTAAAATTCGTCTTTACGGACTGTTCTGTTTTGACAGATTCTGTCAACACCCGGATTTTTAAGTCCGAATGCCTATTATGTCATACATCGCAATCCTAGGAATATTGTTGTTGCGAGGCATAATAGTTAAGTATCATAGTCATCATTCATTACAAACCATAAGTCTTACAAATTGGAATCACATGATCCATATTACACGAATAGTTGATCTATTGATCAACGAACAAACACAAGTTCATAGTTCAACATAGCGGAAGCGTAAGATACAAGGACTCTCTAGTCCACAGGCCAACGCTTGACGTCGGAAGGCGCTTAGTTGTCGTAGGCATCCTGCTGGTCATCTCCTTGTTCATCTTCATACTCTGGCCATTGGAATAGCCAGGGACAAAGCCGTGAGTACGTTGAGTACTCGCAAACCAATACTAAAGTAAGTGCTAGACATTCTAGTATGGTTTGCTAAGCTCTAGTTTATTTGCATAAAGCTAGTTTTATTTCACAAAGTTTTGAGAAAAAGCTTACTCAAGTGCTAACTAACTCAAGTGGGAACATTAGTGTCATTCCCACCTTTCAAGTGGTGATTTCAATTCAATCCACCACAAGACATTTCACCTTCACCTTTCAACATCATTTTCAAAGATATGACATCGGAAACCGTATGGCCTTTCCAACCGTCCGTAACCGTGGACGCGGCTATTCGAATAGGTTTACACTCTGCAGAGGTTGCACACTTGTGCCACAACATTTGATTTCATCCGTCGGGATTTCCCCGAATCATCGTAACACAGTACGCGGATCATCAACCATAACCTTTCACTTACGAATCCTAGTATGAGCACCTCTCCCCATGAGCTTGGCCTCCCAGTGAAGACAGACAGTCAGCCTGGGAACTGCACAGGGCTTGGGCCGGACATTCACCTCATTTCGCATCATATCGTATCGTTTCTTTTGTGGTAGAGGCAGCTTTCGGCATAACCCCGATGACGCTTGTTTAGAGGGAACCCATACTAAGACGCATAAACTTCCAGTTAAGCCCTACCCATAATCAGGTATTGTGGGGGTACTTAATAATTGGAAAGGTATCGCATTCAAACCAACGTCATTGTTTATCAAATATCACCATCTTCTCTTGGTCATATTCACCTTCAAAAATCATTCAATGGAATGCATCTTCATTCCAAGGTTTCAAAAATCCTTCAACTTCACATGGTTCCCATCTAGAGTAGTCAAGTTTTAATTTCTTTAGCACTAGCTCTAATTCATGAGGGGTGCTAACTTGCTTTGCTTGGGAAAGACTAACTCACTACTCTAGTACTCAACTTGTACTTTGACCAAAGTTAACTATAACAGTAACTCATTTAGAAAACAAGTAACAACTTGTAAAGTAAAAACTTGGGATGGGTTCATATAAGAAAAGGTAAGAACATGGTGCCTTGCCCCAAGGGGCTTTGCACTTTGCAAGAATAATAGCTTGCATTGGTAGTAGCTTGCCTTGGTAGTTCTCAAACTGTTCCTCCTCCTCCTCTTGGTAGCAACCTTCTTCTTCGGCGTACTCTCCGGTGCTACCGTATAAATTTGAATACGAGTATAATTACTCACTAATTCAATGGCTATTCCACACATCACAATTAAACACACATACTACTCTATGCACACAAAATAAATAAACTAGGGTGCATGGGTTGTGGGGTTTAAAAAGAATTTACTTCTTTGCATTTCATATGTAAGTGATAGTTTCCATAGGGTTCTTGAGAAATAATTTCCTCTCATTGAAATCTTCTTAAGATTTAATTTCTCCAACAATCATGGATGAACTCATATTGACCTAAGTCAAATGTTCATCATCATCATTTGGGAAAATGGTTTAAATGAGGTGGATCACCTCATACCATTTAAATAACACTACCTTTGATTTAAATCTCAAGTAATTCATATAAGAGAGTTTGGGACCAGGGGTCCAAACATCCCATGAATCCATGTGAGACAATTTTAAGTGAAGTGTAAGACTTCACACAAATTAACTTTAATAGTTTTGGACAATATCAACTAGTTAAACTAGTCAAAATATCCATTCATTAAACCATGGCATGATCATGCAAAGTGACCACACCATTTTATTGCATAAACAATTAGTGTAAGTCAAATGTGAGCTATTAGAGTTGGAATTGACTTAATATCTATTTTGGTTGATTTTTAAGAATTATTTGAATAGGGAAAAGTCCCTGTCTTGTTATTTTTGTCACATTAATTCTACAAAGAAAATGACCATGAGGCCAGTGGTATGTTGTAGAGAATTTCAGTGGCTTTCTACCCATATAAAATTCACTAGATTTGGTTTAGCTAATTTGAAATGGTTGAATTTCAAAGTGGAGGCAGTATTCAAATTCATTTGAATGAAATTAAACTAGGTTTGAATTAAAAGGGCCGGCGGGAAAACCTATTGGGCCAAATCATTTAAACAGGCCCACGGCCAGCCCACCACGCGTCTGTGCCCGCGTGGGCTGCCTGACAGGGTGGGGTCCACCTGTCAGCCTCTTTTAAAACCCGAAACGGTATGTTTCAACGTGGGACGTAGGATTAGATCGCAGATCGACGGTCGTGGTTCATCGTCGTCACCGACGAGAACCCGACGATGCGGCGGCGGCAGTAGGGGGTGGGAGAGCTCACCGCGGCTCCAGCAAGGTATGGCAGTGTGCGCGAGGTAGATGTGGACGACGGCGAAGCAGCTGGTAGCAGTGGCGGAGCTCGAGGTGGCCTGGATCAATGGCGATTTCTCCAGGGCTTCCGCGGCTCCGATCTTGCAATTGGCCTTGCTCCGGCGACGATCGAGGTGGCTAATGGTGCGAGGCGAAGTGGTGAAGGGTGGGGAGTGAGGTGGTGTGCTCAGTGGCTTCCAGGGAACGCTCTATTTATAGGATTGAGCAAGGGGTGCGGGGCAGTGGCAAGGTCGACCATGGCGCGGCTTCTCCGGCGGGTGGTCGAGCTAGGCGTGGTCATGGCGATGCTCTACGGGTCCAGGCGATGCGTTTGGCGGCGACAGCGCGGTCGGGGGAGGCTTGGTTGGGTCGCATTGCTTCCACGACGGCCGCGGCGCGTACGGGAACAAGTCGTCGTCTCCGGCGCCGGCGGTCACGGGTCTGGGCTGGGCGCGTGTCTGGCGGCGTCGCGGTGTCACTGCGGTGCTCAACTTGTGCACAGGGGGTCCAGGGCGAGTGCGAGGCGGTGGAACGGCGCGTGGCTAGTGGCGTCCATGCGCGACGCGAGCGGCATCCAGGGCTGATCTTGGCGCGTGATCTCCGGCGATGGTTGGCGTCGAGCTCGACCGTGGCTTGGCTAGGGTGGTGTAGGAGTGTGCGGTGGCGAGTGTGGGCACCAGGGCCAGGGCTGAGGTGCAAGGATGAGAGGGGGAGAAGAACATGGCCGGCATGGGCCGGCATGGCCATGTCTTGCTTGTTCTCTCTCTCTCCCTAGGGTTTCAATGTTGCCATTCAGGGTGAAAGGGGGCAGGGGAACCATTTGGGGTAGGGTAGTGTAGGTTTGGTGGGTATAGAACACTATTTCAAATAGTGTCAAATAGTGCCATATTTTGCAATTTGCATAATTCTCCAAATTTGAAATAATTCAAAAGGTGAAAGTTTTTGAAATGTGAGTGTTGAGATAAGTTGTAAATGACCAGAGGTGATTTGAGGTGGTGGTGGAAAAAGTAGAATTCAAGAATTTCAAAAATTGACAAGTGTGAGATTGTTCCACTTGTTAAAATGTTGCAACTTTGGATGAGCATAGCTATTGATCCAAGATGAATTTGGCAGGGTGATCTTCATCAAAGTTGTTCACCTTGATGTTGACTTTGAAATGGTGCAAAGAGTTAGCAAGAATTGGTTTGGGAAAATTGAATTGCAGGGGCTCAAAGTGGTGATCAGACTAAATTTGGCAGATTTGGCCATTATCATATGTGAGTGGGAATTTTGTTTGAATTTCATTTGAATTGTGCAACCTTGGTTCCAAAAGTTGTAATAAGTGTTTAATAACATTATCCAACTAATGGTGAAGACCAAATAGGTCTAGGGTCAAGATTTATAAAAATGCCATAGAGCCTATGTGAGGGTTTTTAGGGTTTTGCAATTTATGGAATTTCTTCCTCTTTGATTTATTTGGTTGGTGATCTTCACATGATCACACTAGGGTTTTAGAGCATATCAAATACAAGTAAAAGCAATCATCATGGCATATCACTCAAATGCACAAGTCCTATGCATGGTACTATATGCAAAAGAAAAGTTTTTGTTGGTTTGAAATTTTGCTTTCTGGAATTCTCTAACTGAATTTTTATTGAAATTTGGGGTGTTACAAACCCTTCCCCCTTACAAAAGATCTCGTCCCGAGATCGAAAAGAAAGTTAGGTACTAAAGAGATCTGGGTATTCCTTCTTCATGAAGTCTTCGCGTTCCCAGGTGGCTTCATCCTCGGTATGATTGCTCCACTGGATCTTCAGAAACTTGATGCTTCGGGTGCGGGTGGTTCGGTAAGCTTCTTCCAATATGCGAATCGGCACTTCGCGGTAAGTCAGATCTGTGTTGATATCCACCGATCGGTGATCGATGTTCTTGAACACTTCGGTCTTCTCCGGGACTTCAAGGCATTTCCGGAGGAGGGAGATGTGAAACACGTCGTGCACAGCCGACATTTCTTCAGGCAACTCCAGTTGATAAGATACTTCACCTCGGCGGCTAAGGACTTGGAAAGGTCCGACATAGCGGGGTGCAAGCTTTCCTTTCAACTGAAACCTTTGCATCCCTTTCAAGGGGGATAATTTGAGATAGACGAAGTCTCCGATCTCAAAGGTCATCTCCCGACGCCTCTTGTCGGCATAGCTCTTCTGTCTGGATTGCGCAGTCTTGAGGTACTCGCGGATCTTGTGGACTTTCTCTTCAGCTTCACGAAGAACATCTGGGCCGCAAACTTGGCTTTCTCCGACTTCTGACCAGTTCAGGGGGGTACGGCACTTCCTTCCGTACAAGGCTTCAAAGGGCGCCATCTGTAGGCTGGCTTGGTAACTATTGTTGTAAGAGAATTCTGCGTAAGGTAGGCAGTCTTCCCACTTGGATCCGTATTCCAGTACGCATGCTCTAAGCATGTCTTCCAGTATCTGGTTTACTCTCTCAGTCTGTCCGTCGGTCTGAGGGTGATAGGCGGTGCTGAAATTTAGGCGAGTGCCTAGTCCTTCATGCACTTTCTGCCAGAACCTTGAGGTGAACTGTGATCCTCTATCTGACACTATCGATTTGGGGGTTCCGTGCAGAGCGACTATTCTGGAGATGTAAAGTTCAACTAACTTGGGGCCTTGATAGGTGGTTTTGACGGCGATGAAATGGGCGACTTTGGTCAATCTATCAACCACTACCCATATGGAATCATTGCCTTTGCTAGATTTGGGCAGTCCGGTGATAAAGTCCATTCCTACGGAGTCCCATTTCCATTCTGGAATCTGAAGGGGTTGCAACAGTCCAGCGGGTCGTTGGTGTTCTGCCTTGACTCTCTGACAGATGTCACACTTAGCGATATAGCTACCGATCTCTCTCTTCATTCCGTGCCACCAAAATTGTTCTTTCAGGTCCTGGTACATCTTGGTACCTCCGGGGTGGATTGAATAAAGGGTGTCATGGGCTTCTTGCAGGATGACTCGTTTCAAGTCAGAGTCCGATGGTACGCAGAGACGTTCTTTGTACCAAAGCACTCCGGCTTTGTCTACGGTAAATCCGGGGGCTTTTCCTGCGGCTATCTGTTTCTTGATTCCGTCAATGCTAGCGTTGTCCTTCTGGGCTTCCTTGATCTGACCAACCAAGGTGGGTTGCAGTTCTATGCTGGCTAGGAATCCTTCACTAACAAGTTCAAGTCTGAACTGTTCAAACTCTTGGTGCAAACTGGGCTGTTCGGTTGCGAGCATGGAGTTCAACTGGCACGGCAGTCGACTCAAAGCATCCGCTACCACATTGGCCTTGCCGGGGTGGTAGTGAATCTCCATGTCGTAATCCTTGATCAATTCGATCCATCGGCGTTGTCTCATGTTCAACTCTTTCTGGGTGAAAATATATTTGAGGCTTTTGTGGTCGGAGTAGATCTCGCATCGATTACCCATGAGGTAATGACGCCAAACTTTCAAGGCTAAGACCACGGCTGCAAGTTCGAGGTCGTGGGTTGGGTAGTTCTGTTCATGTTGCTTGAGTTGTCTGGAAAGGTAGGACACAACCTTGCCTTCTTGCATAAGCACGCATCCAAGTCCAGTCTTGGAGGCGTCGCAATATACGTCAAAGGGTTTTGCGATATCCGGCATGATCAGGATTGGGGCTGTTGTCAGTCTACTCTTGAGCTGTTGAAAGCTCTCTTCACATTTGTCGGTCCACTCAAACTTTCTGTCCTTTTTCAGCAGTTGGGTCATTGGTCGAGCGATGCTCGAAAAACCTTCTACAAATCTGCGGTAATATCCGGCTAATCCAAGAAAAGCGCGGACCTCGGTTTGTGTGGTTGGGGCTTTCCATTCCATAACAGTTTTGATTTTGGCGGGATCTACGGCAATTCCTCCTGCAGACAAGATGTGTCCGAGGAATCCAACTTCTTCCAGCCAAAACTCGCACTTGCTAAACTTGGCATACAACTTGTGCTGTCTAAGGGTTTCTAGAACAATCTCCAAATGCTGTTCATGTTCCTCTTCGGACTTGGAGTAGACGAGGATGTCGTCGATGAACACAACGACAAACTTGTCCAAAAATTTCATGAAGATCTTATTCATGAGGTTCATGAAATAAGCGGGGGCATTGGTCAGTCCAAATGACATGACATTGTACTCATACAACCCATATCTGGTGGTAAAGGCAGTTTTTGGAATGTCGGTGGCTCGGATCTTCAGTTGGTGGTATCCAGTTCTAAGATCAATCTTGGAGAAAACTCGGGATCCGGTGAGTTGGTCAAACAAGTCTTCTATCTTGGGTAAGGGGTATTTGTTTTTGATGGTGACATCGTTAAGCTTACGATAGTCCGTGCATAAATGATTGGCACCATCCTTCTTGTCGACAAACAAGACGGGGGATCTCCAGGGGGATGCACTTGGTCTAATCAAACCTTTGGCTAACATGTCATCTATTTGCTTCTTCAGCTCCACAAGCTCGGTTGCGTTCATGCTGTAGGCTCTCTGGGCGATGGGTCCAGTTCCGGGGATTAACTCGATGATAAACTCGATATCCCGATCCGGGGGCATACCGGGTAGATCATCCGGAAACACATCAGGGTAGCGACAAACGACCCTGATTTGATCCAGAGTTGGCTTGGATACACTTTGGTTGCAGGTGAATTTCCTGGGTAGTTTTTCAGAGACGTGCTCAACGACGATACCGGTGCTGCTAGTCATGGTTATGGCTTTCTTGGCACAGTCTATCAATCCATTGTGCTTGGACATCCAGTCCATTCCTAGGACAACTTCCAAACTTTTGGTTCCAAGAATGATTAGATTTGCAAAGAAATCTACATCATGGATTTTGATTGGCACATTTTTGCAAAATTTTCTGGCTTTGGTGGTTGATCCGGGGATTTGAACTATCATAACATGCTTCAAACTGAGGGGTTGAATTTTACTTGTTGATGCAAAATCTTCGGTGACAAAGGAATGAGATGCTCCAGAATCAAACAACACTCTAGCAGGGGTGTGGTTGACAGAAAACATACCCAGCACAACATCTGGTGCTTCCTGGGCTTCTTCGGCGTTCATGTGGTAGAGGCGGCCGTTGCGGTTGTTGGGGTTGTTGGGGGCGAACTTCTTGCCGGTGGAGACACGGCGTTGCTGCTGAGCAGGTGCAGCGGTGTTGCCGGCGAGCTTGGCAAGACGCTTGGGGCACTCGTTGGAGTAGTGTCCCACTACACCACACTCGTAACAAGTGATAGTGCTCTTGTCCTGCTTGTTCGCAATGGGAATGGCATTGCTTCCGGTTCTGGGGGTGGTGTTGGTGTTGGTGTTGTAGTTGTTGTGGTAGCCTCCCGGCTTGGAGTTTCCTCCACTCCGGTTCTGATAACCGGGGCGAGAGTTCTGCATCGGGGGTTTGTTGTTTCTCGGAGGGAAACCTCCGCTTGAGCTAGGGCGAAACTTCTGGGGGTGGCTTGATCCACTCTGACTTGCCATGCGGCGCTTGCGGTTCTCATTTGCTTGGTTTAACTTGCCCTCCATCTGGATGGCAGAGTCAACAAGGGCTTCGAGGTCGGCGAAGGGGATGTTGACGAGGACAGTCTGCATCTCATCATGCAGCCCGTTCAGGAATCTCTCCTTCCTCTTCTCAACGGTGTCAGTCTCATCAGGGGCATACCTTGACAAGGTGAGAAACTTGTCGCGGTATTCAACCACCGTCATGCGACCTTGTTTCAGCTCACGGAATTCATCCCTCATCTTCTTGATAAGACCCGGGGGTACATGGTACTTGCTGAACTTGAGTTTGAAATCCTCCCAAGTCATGAATTGACCTCCGTTCATGGCACGGGTGCTTGTCCACCAAGCGCGAGCTGGTCCAGCGAGATAGTGAGTGGCGAACAACACCTTCTCGTTGGCTTCCACTCCAGCTACCTCCAGATTGTTCTCCATAGTCTGGAGCCAATCGTCGGCGTCGAGGGGCTCCTCGGTCTTGCTAAACACCGGAGGGTTGGTGTTTTGGAAGTTCTTGAGCTTGGACCCGGGGTGGTCATGATTTCCATGGCCTTGGTTGGCGATGTTCTGCAAGGCGATGAGGTTGGCTTGGCGCTCGGCTCTTTCAGTTTCCCGGTCGGCAAGCAGGGTTTGCAGAAGTTGCAGCATCGCGTCGTTGGTGCGATTCGGAGGGGCCATCTGAAGATGTAGAAGATTATGAGATAAGAGGGAACATTCTATGGTTCATTTTGGTTAAGTTTGAAAAGCATTTGAAAACTTGTAATCTTTTCATGACAAACATAACATTCATTCATTCATGCAACACATAGTACAAACTACACACATACTCCAATGGTTTTAAGAACCATTCTCATGCTACGAGACAAAGGACGGGATACAACTCACACCTACTATAAGTGGAACTAGTGCAACTACTCCTCATCATCGATATCGATCGGGACGTAGTCGTCGGGTCCTGCCTCCAGGAACTCGTAGTCCTCCTCCTCGGTGTTCTCGTCCTCCTCAAAGTCGTCGTCATCGCTCAGAAAGGCGTCTCCTCCCTGAATATCGATGCCTCCATCGTCATCCTCCAGCTGACGAATCTGATCCTCCTGGGCCTTGACAGTGGCCTCAAGTGACGCGATCCGGGCGCGAAGGCGGCGAATCGTAGCGTCCTTCTTGGCACGCTGCTGGCGAAGGCTCCTGCGGTCGTTGTTGAGTAGCTTGATCACCTCACCCTGCTCGGTGATGTGAGCATGGGTCTGGTTCGCGTAAGCGCGAGAGGCGTCGAGGTCCCTCTGAGTCTGGTAGAGCATGAAGTCCAAGTGATCCACATGGTGCCTCAACTGGGGGTGCAGGGGCACATCCATGGGTCTTCCGTCAGAGTTACGCCTCGCAAGATGCGCAAAGCGTTCCTCACGAAGTGCTTCCGCATTCTGTCCGCACAGACGAGCAAGTGCTTCCTGAAGAGCACGTGCAAGCCCGTCGAGCCAGTTGCTTTCCCTGAAAGAGAAAAGGATCCTCTCCGAGGTGGGAGGCTCCAGCTTGCCCCTCAAGTCAGCGGTGATAATCCACTGCAGTTCCCCTCCCGGCTGGTCGTCCACCTGAATCCCGTGAAACTCGGGGTGTGGGCGGCCAAGGTGATCCGACAGGGAGTCGAGGTCATGCTCGAAGATCAAGCTTCCTCCGTTCCCAAGTTGGTAAAACTTGGTGTTGAGGGGTTCATTCGGCTCCATCTGAAAGAGAATTGGATGAGTAAGTTAGAGAGTGCAAAGTGTGGCAAAATTTTAAGTTGATTCAACAAGATAGACATGATTCATCAAATTTTGGCAAAGTCTCAAAGACAAGAGTGTAGTAAATTTTCACAAATAGTTTCTTTTATTTGATTTCAAAGTTAAATTTTTCAGAACGCCCATTCTAACTAAGGTCTTCTAAGGTCAAACAATGGCTCTGATACCAACTTGTCAACACCCGGATTTTTAAGTCCGAATGCCTATTATGTCATACATCGCAATCCCAGGAATATTGTTGTTGCGAGGCATAATAGTTAAGTATCACAGTCATCATTCATTACAAACCATAAGTCTTACAAATTGGAATGACATGATCCATATTACACGAATAGTTGATCTATTGATCAACGAACAAACACAAGTTCATAGTTCAACATAGCGGAAGCGTAAGATACAAGGACTCTCTAGTCCACAGGCCAACGCTTGACGTCGGAAGGCGCTTAGTTGTCGTAGGCGTCCTGCTGGTCATCTCCTTGTTCATCTTCATACTCTGGCCATTGGAATAGCCAGGGACAAAGCCGTGAGTATGTTGAGTACTCGCAAACCAATACTAAAGTAAGTGCTAGACATTCTAGTATGGTTTGCTAAGCTCTAGTTTATTTGCATAAAGCTAGTTTTATTTCACAAAGTTTTGAGAAAAAGCTTACTCAAGTGCTAACTAACTCAAGTGGGAACATTAGTGTCATTCCCACCTTTCAAGTGGTGATTTCAATTCAATCCACCACAAGACATTTCACCTTCACCTTTCAACATCATTTTCAAAGATATGACATCGAAAACCGTATGGCCTTTCCAACCGTCCGTAACCGTGGACGCAGCTATTCGAATAGGTTTACACTCTGCAGAGGTTGCACACTTGTGCCACAACATTTGATTTCATCCGTCGGGATTTCCCCGAATCATCGTAACACAGTACACGGATCATCAACCATAACCTTTCACTTACGAATCCTAGTATGAGCACCTCTCCCCATGAGCTTGGCCTCCGATGAAGACAAGACAGATCAGCACTGAAGCGCACAGGGCTTGGGCCGGACATTCACCTCATTTCGCATCATATCGTATCGTTTCTTTTGTGGTAGAGGCAGCTTTCGGCATAACCCCGATGACGCTTGTTTAGAGGGAACCCATACTAAGATGCATAAACTTCCAGTTAAGCCCTACCCATAATCAGGTATTGTGGGGGTACTTAATAATTGGAAAGGTATCGCATTCAAACCAACGTCATTGTTTATCAAATATCACCATCTTCTCTTGGTCATATTCACCTTCAAAAATCATTCAATGGAATGCATCTTCATTCCAAGGTTTCAAAAATCCTTCAACTTCACATGGTTCCCATCTAGAGTAGTCAAGTTTTAATTTCTTTAGCACTAGCTCTAATTCATGAGGGGTGCTAACTTGCTTTGCTTGGGAAAGACTAACTCACTACTCTAGTACTCAACTTGTACTTTGACCAAAGTTAACTATAACAGTAACTCATTTAGAAAACAAGTAACAACATGTAAAGTAAAAACTTGGGATGGGTTCATATAAGAAAAGGTAAGAACATGGTGCCTTGCCCCAAGGGGCTTTGCACTTTGCAAGAATAATAGCTTGCATTGGTAGTAGCTTGCCTTGGTAGTTCTCAAACTGTTCCTCCTCCTCCTCTTGGTAGCAACCTTCTTCTTCGGCGTACTCTCCGGTGCTACCGTCTAAATTTGAATACGAGTATAATTACTCACTAATTCAATGGCTATTCCACACATCACAATTAAACACACATACTACTCTATGCACACAAAATAAATAAACTAGGGTGCATGGGTTGTGGGGTTTAAAAAGAATTTACTTCTTTGCATTTCATATGTAAGTATTAGTTTCCATAGGGTTCTTGAGAAATAATTTCCTCTCATTGAAATCTTCTTAAGATTTAATTTCTCCAACAATCATGGATGAACTCATATTGACCTAAGTCAAATGTTCATCATCATCATTTGGGAAAATGGTTTAAATGAGGTGGATCACCTCATACCATTTAAGTAACACTACCTTTGATTTAAATCTCAAGTAATTCATATAAGAGAGTTTGGGACCAGGGGTCCAAACATCCCATGAATCCATGTGAGACAAGTTTAAGTGAAGTGTAAGACTTCACACAAATTAACTTTAATAGTTTTGGACAATATCAACTAGTTAAACTAGTCAAAATATCCATTCATTAAACCATGGCATGATCATGCAAAGTGACCACACCATTTTATTGCATAAACAATTAGTGTAAGTCAAATGTGAGCTATTAGAGTTGGAATTGACTTAATATCTATTTTGGTTGATTTTTAAGAATTATTTGAATAGGGAAAAGTCCCTGTCTTGTTATTTTTGTCACATTAATTCTACAAAGAAAATGACCATGAGGCCAGTGGTATGTTGTAGAGAATTTCAGTGGCTTTCTATCCATATAAAATTCACTAGATTTGGTTTAGCCAATTTGAAATGGTTGAATTTCAAAGTGGAGGCAGTATTCAAATTCATTTGAATTAATTAAACTAGGTTTGAATTAAAAGGGCCGGCGGGAAAAGCTATTGGGCCAAATCATTTAAACAGGCCCACGGCCAGCCCACCACGCGTCTGTGCCCGCGTGGGCTGCCTGACAGGGTGGGGTCCACCTGTCAGCCTCTTTTAAAACCCGAAACGGTGTGTTTCAACGTGGGACGTAGGATTAGATCGCAGATCGACGGTCGTGGTTCATCGTCGTCACCGACGAGAACCCGACGATGCGGCGGCGGCAGTAGGGGGTGGGAGAGCTCACCGCAGCTCCAGCAAGGTATGGCAGTGTGCGCGAGGTAGATGTGGACGACGGCGAAGCAGCTGGTAGCAGTGGCGGAGCTCGAGGCAGCCTGGATCAATGGCGATTTCTCCAGGGCTTCCGCGGCTCCGATCTTGCAATTGGCCTTGCTCCGGCGATGATCGAGGTGGCTAATGGTGCGAGGCGAAGTGGTGAAGGGTGGGGAGTGAGGTGGTGTGCTCAGTGGCTTCCAGGGAACGCTCTATTTATAGGATTGAGCAAGGGGTGCGGGGCAGTGGCAAGGTCGACCATGGCGCGGCTTCTCCGGTGGGTGGTCGAGCTAGGCGTGGTCATGGCGATGCTCTACGGGTCTAGGCGATGCGTTTGGCGGCGACAGCGTGGTCGGGGGAGGCTTGGTTGGGTCGCATTGCTTCCACGACGGCCGCGACGCGTACGGGAACAAGTCGTCGTCTCCGGCGCCGGCAGTCACGGGTCTGGGCTGGGCGCGTGTCTGGCGGCGTCGCGGTGTCACTGCGGTGCTCAACTTGTGCACGGGGGGTCCAGGGCGAGTGCGAGGCGGTGGAACGGCGCGTGGCCAGTGGCGTCCATGCGCGACGCGAGCGGCATCCAGGGCTGATCTTGGCGCGCGATCTCCGGCGATGGTTGGCGTCGAGCTCGACCGTGGCTTGGCTAGGGTGGTGTAGGAGTGTGCGGTGGCGAGTGTGGGCACCAGGGCCAGGGCTGAGGTGCAAGGATGAGAGGGGGAGAAGAACATGGCCGGCATGGGCCGGCATGGCCATGTCTTGCTTGTTCTCTCTCTCTCCCTAGGGTTTCAATGTTGCCATTCAGGGTGAAAGGGGGCAGGGGAACCATTTGGGGTAGGGTAGTGTAGGTTTGGTGGGTATAGAACACTATTTCAAATAGTGTCAAATAGTGCCATATTTTGCAATTTGCATAATTCTCCAAATTTGAAATAATTCAAAAGGTGAAAGTTTTTGAAATGTGAGTGTTGAGATAAGTTGTAAATGACCAGAGGTGATTTGAGGTGGTGGTGGAAAAAGTAGAATTCAAGAATTTCAAAAATTGACAAGTGTGAGATTGTTCCACTTGTTAAAATGTTGCAACTTTGGATGAGCATAGCTATTGATCCAAGATGAATTTGGCAGGGTGATCTTCATCAAAGTTGTTCACCTTGATGTTGACTTTGAAATGGTGCAAAGAGTTAGCAAGAATTGGTTTGGGAAAATTGAATTGCAGGGGCTCAAAGTGGTGATCAGACTAAATTTGGCAGATTTGGCCATTATCATATGTGAGTGGGAATTGTGTTTGAATTTCATTTGAATTGTGCAACCTTGGTTCCAAAAGTTGTAATAAGTGTTTAATAACATTATCCAACTAATGGTGAAGACCAAATAGGTCTAGGGTCAAGATTTATAAAAATGCCATAGAGCCTATGTGAGGGTTTTTAGGGTTTTGCAATTTATGGAATTTCTTCCTCTTTGATTTATTTGGTTGGTGATCTTCACATGATCACACTAGGGTTTTAGAGCATATCAAATACAAGTAAAAGCAATCATCATGGCATATCACTCAAATGCACAAGTCCTATGCATGGTACTATATGCAAAAGAAAAGTTTTTGTTGGTTTGAAATTTTGCTTTCTGGAATTCTCTAACTGTCTTTTTATTGAAATTTGGGGTGTTACAGATTCTGCCTTTTATTTTGCATTGCCTGTTTTGCTATGTTTGATGGATTTCTTTGTTCCATTAACTTTCAGTAGCTTTGTGCAATGTGCAGAAGTGTTAAGAATGATTATGTCACCTCTGAATATGTGAATTTTCAAATAGGCACTAACCCTCTAATGAGTTTGTTTCGAGTTTGGTGTGGAGGAAGTTTTGAAGGGTCAAGAGAGGAGGATGATACAATATGATCAAGAAGAGTGAAAAGTCTAAGATTGGGGATGCCCCCGTGGTTCATCCCTGCATATTTCAAGAAGACTCAAGCATCTAAGCTTGGGGATGCCCAAGGCATCCCCTTCTTCATCGACAACATTATCAGGTTCCTCTAATGAAACTATATTTTTATTCAATCACATTTTATGTGCTTTGCTTGGAGCGTCTGTTTGCTTTAGTTTTTGTTTTGTTTGAATAAAGTCGGATCCCACAATCCTTTATATTGGAGATATTACGCTCCGCTGTTTCGTATGAACACATGTGTTCTTAGCTTTATCTTTAATGTTCATTGCGAAAGTTGAACTACCTCATTCATTGATATATGGTTGGAAACGGAAAATGCCGCATGTGGTAAATGGTATAATGTCTTGAATAATGTGATACTTGGCAATTGTTGTGCTCATATAGATCATGTTTAAGCTCTTGCATCATGTACTTTGCACCTATTAATGAATAACTACATAGAGCTTATTAAAATTTGGTTTGCACGATTGTTCTCTCTAAGTCTAGATATTTTCTGGCTGAGGTGTTTGAACAACAAGGAGACAATGTAAAGTCTTATAATGCTTACGATATGTTTATATGTGAGTCTTGCTGCACCGCTTTATACTTGAGTTTGCTTCAAACAACCTTGCTAGCCTAGCCTTGTATTGAGAGGGATTCTTCTCGTGCATCCTAATCCTTGAGCCAATAACCATGCCATTTGTGTCCACCATACCTACCTACCACATGGTATTTCTCCGCCATTCTAAAGTACATTACTTGAGTGCTACCTTTAAAATTCCATTCTTTACCTTTACAATATATAGCTCATGGGACAAAATAGCTTAAAAACTATTGTGGTGAAGAATATGTACTTATGTGTCTTATTTCTTAATAAGTTGCTTGTTGTGCGGTAACCATGTTTTATGGGGACGCCATCAACTCTTTTACCTTTGTTGAATATCATGTGAGTTGCTATGCATGTTCGTCTTGTCTGAAGTAAGGGCGGTTTTCACAATCAAATGGTTTGAGTATGCATACTGTTAGAGAAGAACATTGGGCCGCTAACTAAAGCCATGAATCATGGTGGACAGCTAATCCTCAATCTCTTATGATAATATTATCTGTTGTTAAATGCTTAAGCATTAAAAGAGGAGTCCATTATCTGTTGTCTATGTTGTCCCGGTATGGGTGTCTAAGTTGAGAATGATCAAAAGCGAGAAATCCAATGCGAACCTTCTCCTTAGACCCTTGTACAGGCGGCATAGAGGTACCCCTTTGTGACACTTGGTTGAAACATATGTTATGCAATGATAATCCGTGTTAACCCAAGCTAATTAGGACAAGGTGAGAGCACTATTAGTATACTATGCATGAGGCTTGCAACTTATAAGTTGTCTTATACATAACTCATATGCTTTATTACTACCGTTGACAAAATTGTTTCTTGTTTTCAAAATAAAAGCTCTAGCACAAAAATAGTAATCCATGCTTCCCTCTGCAAAGGGCCTATCTTTTACTTTATTGTTGAGTCAGTTTACCTATTCTTTCTATCTTAGAAGCAAACACTCGTGTAAACTATGTGCATTGATTCTTACATGTTTACCTATTGCACTTGTTATATTACTTTGTGTTGACAATTATCCATGAGATATACATGTTGAAGTTGAAAGCAACCGCTGAAACTTATATCTTCCTTTGTGTTGCTTCAACGCCTTTACTTTGAACTTATTGCTTATGAGTTAACTGTTATGCAAGACTTATTGATGCTTGTCTTGAAAGTACTATTCATGAAAAGTCTTTGCTATACGATTCATTTGTTTACTCATTATCTTCATCATTGCTTCGCATCGCTGCATTCATCTCATGTGCTTTACAATAGTATTGATCAAGATTATGATAGCATGTCACTTCAGAAATTATCTTTGTTATCGTTTACCTACTCGAGGGTGAGTAGGAACTAAGCTTGGGGATGCTTGATACGTCCCAAACGTATCTATAATTTCTTATGTTCCATGCTACTTTTATGATGATACTCACATGTTTTATACACATTATATGTCATTATTATGCATTTTCCGGCACTAACCTATTGACGAGATGCCGAAGAGCCAGTTGCTGTTTTCTGCTGTTTTTGGTTTCAGAAATCCTAGTAAGGAAATATTCTCGGAATTTGACGAAATCAACGCCCAGGGTCCTATTTTCACACGAAGCTTCCATAAGACCGAAGAGGATACGAAGTGGGGCCACGAGGCGCCGCCACAATAGGGCGGCGCGGCCAGCAAGGGGCCCGCGCGGCCCTGTTGTGTGGGGCCCTCGTGGCGCCTCTTGACCTACCCTTCCGCCTACTTCAAGCCTTCGTCGCGAAACCCCCAGTACCGAGAGCCACGATACGGAAAACCTTCCAGAGACGCAGCCGCCGCCAATCCCATCTCGGGGGATTCAGGAGATCGCCTCCGGCACCCTGCCGGAGAGGGTAATCATCTCCCGGAGGACTCTTCATCGCCATGATCGCCTTCGGATTGATGTGTGAGTAGTTCACCCCTGGACCATGGGTCCATAGCAGTAGCTAGATGGTCGTCTTCTCCGAATTGTGCTATCATGCTCGATCTTGTGAGCTGCCTACCATGATCAAGATCGTTTCTTTGTAATCCTACATGTTGTGTTTGTTGGGATCCGATGGATATTGAATACTATGTCAAGTTGATTATCAATCTATCATATATGTTGTTTATGTTCTTGCATGCTCTCCGTTGCTAGTAGAGGCTCTGGCCAAGTTGATACTTGTGACTCCAAGAGGGAGTATTTATGCTCGATAGTGGGTTCATGCCTCCATTAAATCTGGGACAGTGACAGAAAGTTCTAAGGTTGTGGATGTGCTGTTGCCACTAGGGATAAAACATCGATGCTTTGTCTAAGGATATTTGTGTTGATTACATTACGCACCATACTTAATGTAATTGTCTGTTGCTTGCAACTTAATACCGGAAGGGGTTCGGATGATAACCTGAAAGTGGACTTTTTAGGCATAGATGCATGCTGGATGGCGGTCTATGTACTTTGTCGTAATGCCCTGATTAAATCTCATAGTACTCATCATGATATATGTATGTGCATTGTTATGCCTTCTTTATTTGTCAATTGCCCAACTGTAATTTGTTCACCCAACATGCTATTTATCTTATGGGAGAGACACCGCTAGTGAACTGTGGACCCCGGTCTATTCTTTACATCTGAAATACAATCTACTGCAATACTTGTTCTTTACTGTTCTTCGCAAACAATCATCTTCCACATAATACGGTTAATCCTTTGTTCACAGCAAGCCGGTGAGATTGACAACCTCACTGTTACGTTGGGGCAAAGTACTTTGGTTGTGTTGTGCAGGTTCCACGTTGGCGCCGGAATCCCTGGTGTTGCGCCGCACTACATTCCGCCACCATCAACCTTCAACGTGCTTCTTGGCTCCTCCTGGTTCGATAAACCTTGGTTTCTTTCTGAGGGAAAACTTGCTACTGTCTGCATCACACCTTCCTCTTGGGGTTCCCAACGGACGTGTGTCAACTCCACGCATCAGTAGGCCAATTTTGAATAGCTTCAATTTTAGACACATCTACTTCTACTCCATGCTTAGAGACAACATAACCAAGAAATATGACCTTATCTTTGGAAAATGTGCACTTCTCAAGATTACCATAGAGTTTATTATCACGCAACACTTGCAAAACATGTCGAATATGTATAGTATGCTGAGATTCATTGCGGCTCTAGATTAATATGTCATCAAAATACACAACCACAAACTTGCCAATAAAATCACGCAAAACATGGTTCATCAGTCTCATGAAGGTGCTAGGTGCATTAGTCAAACCAAAAGGCATTACTAACCACTCATATAAACCAAATTTTGTTTTAAAGGCTGTTTTCCATTCATCCCCTTCTTTCATCCTAATTTGATGATAACCACTACGCAAATCAATTTTAGAGAAAACAACGGCACCACTCAATTCATCTAGCATATCCTCTAAACGGGGAATAGGATGACGATATCGAATAGTAATGTTGTTTATGGCTCTACAATCTACGCACATACGCCATGTACCATCTTTCTTAGGAACTAAAATAACAGGAACAACACAAGGACTAAGGCTTATGCGGATATAGCCTTTGTCGAGTAGCGCTTGTACTTGCTTCTGTATCTCCTTCGTCTCTTCGGGGTTTGTTCTATATGGCACCCTATTTGGCAGCGAGGCTCCGGTGATCAAGTCAATTTGATGCTCAATACCACGCAATGGTGGTAGTCCTGCTGGCACCTCCTCCGGAAACACGTCACGGAATTCCTGCAAAACATTAGAAACACCAAGAGGAAAAGGGGTCATGTCGTTAGAAACCAAAACCGTACCCCTGTACAATAGCACAAGAGACATGGCTATAGGATCCTCTCGAAATTCTCTCATGTCTTCTTTGGTGGCTAAAAGCACTAAGGAATTCACTCTCACACTTTTCGTTATATCACTCACGACATTACAATTCTCTCACCTATCTAAAGGTGCATCCTCCAAGTTTACTTCAACTTTCTGATGAGATTCATTGACAATCTGTTGTGGTGACATAGGCTGGAAGTTAATTTTCTTGTCCTTGAACTTCAAGTGATATGTATTGGCACGGCCATTGTGTTGCACAGAACAGTCATATAGCCACGGCCGACCCAATAGTAGGTGACACACCGTCATAGGAACCACATCAAAATCAATGGAATCCTTATACGGTCCAATCTCAAACTCAACACGCACCATGTGGTTTACCTTCATCTCACCATTGTCGCTCAACCACTGAATATAGTATGGATGCGGGTGCGGTAGGTACTTCAACTTGAGCTTGGTACACAACTCCTTGCTTGCTAAATTGTGACAACTCCGGCCATCAATAATAACCTTGCAAGCCTTGTCAGGACCAACTAAATCCTTTGTTTTGGACAAATTGCAGCGCTGAGTAGATGCACTAGGCAACACATTAAGAGCACGCTGAGACACAACAATAGTGCGAGCATCAGACGGATATGCATCTTCACCATCAGTGTCATAGTCATCATCTTCTAGAGCATTAGGATCAACATCATTTCCAGTCTTATACTTATTGTCCTCATTAACTATCATAACTTTGCGGTTAGGAAAATCTCTCTTGAGGTGACCCTTGCCACCACATGTATGGCAATTCATATTGCGGTTGCGCGCAGTAGACATGCTAGAACCACTCGTACTTGCAGAAGATTCAGACTTCTTTGCGTTAGATACATTGGAGACCGGCTTGCTAGACGGAGTAGAGTAAGGGGCGGAGCGCGTTGGCGCCGGCGCCGTAAGTGGGGGCGCCCGTGGCGTGAAACGCCCAGCTCCCGTAGCACGGCCCTTAACCTTTGCTTCTTCAGCCAACTGTGATTCAACTTCTCTTGCATGATGTAGCAATTGATTCATATTGGTGTAGCTGTAATGACGAACAATGCCTTTGATATCATACTTCAATCCATTGAGAAAACGCTGCATTGTCATCTCTAGAGACTCACGGACATGGCCATGCTGCATTAGCATCTCCATCTCCATGTAGTATTCATCAACAGTCTTCACACCTTGTCTCAATAGGGTCAACTTATCATATATTGTACGCAAATAATTAGTGGGCACAAAACGAGAATTCATCGCCTCCTTCATAGCACACCATGTGATAATAGGTGGCTCACCATCCTCTTGTCGATTACGAACAAGTGCATCCTACCAACGCAATGCATGACCATCAAATTCGGAAGAAGCAAGCTTGATCTTCCTATCTTCAGTGTAATTATGTAAGCGCCATAACTTCTCAATCTTCAGCTCCCAAGAGAGGTATTCTTCAACATCAGCTCCTCCTTCAAACTTGGGTATGGAGAATTTGGGCTTACCCAATCCATCTTCTTCCTCAAATCCGTGACCATGGCGTCCAAGTTCAGCAAAACCATGCCCACGGTTACCACGTCCAACACCACGACCAACTCCAGGTGCTTCATCCTAAAGATCAGGGTCGTCATCCTCTTGTTGCTGTTGGTTTGTAAGATTCTGAACAGACATTTGCAAGACTTCAAGAGTGCGCTGGATATCCGTCATTTGATCTTTCATTGTATTGACGGTCTCACTAGTAGCATCCAACTTCTGGGAGATCCCTTGGACCGTTCCCCTAAGCTCATCATCCTGAGTGCGGAATTCGCGTCGCATCTCATTACGAAGAGCCTCATACTCCCTCCATGTGATGATATCTGCAGAATTCTTGTTTTCCTGGTTAACAAGTTTAGCATCACTAGCAGACATGATTAGTAGGTTAGTGCACTAAATCAAAAATATATGGTGGTACTCTCACAACTCACTCAAAAACTGATAAGAAAAGGAGATCTTACCGTTCCAAAGTAAATTAGTGTTGCTTACCACTTGTAGTAACAACTAGTGCACGGATGTAGCGAAGCGAATATCAAGGGTATAAGAACAATCACACGACAAAGCAGGATATATGTGGGGCTGTAGGTAGGCTACCTATATGCACCAATAACAAGCTCTAGTGCTGACCGCAGATAAACAAAGATACTCACACAAGGCGATAAATGTGGCAATGCAACTATATGGAGGAAAGGTTGCAATGCACTCGAGAGACACTAGCAAAGCTCAACGAAACAGGCACAAGATTGCTCAACTACAGGTGCAGAAAAGTAAACTAGGCCTTCACTTGATCTTACTAGCACTTCACACTTTTTATTTTTTTTGGATTTTATTTTTGTAATGCAGCTATGTAGCTCTTTTTGCTTCTTTTCTATTTTCTCTTTTTTTTTTATTTTATGACACAACTCCTTGATAACACGGCCAACAAAGTATGCAAAGCACCAAAACCCTAATGAGCAGCCTGTCGAGCGGTAAAACTAGTCTCTTCTGGGAAGTTCCTAGTCACTTATATCGAAAGGCTGTAGCTATGGTTTGGACAAACACACTGTATTCTATGTGGACTCGGAGCAACAAAAACTGTCTCTAGATGAAAGCGGAAACACAAACCCTAACAATACTAGATGAAAGAAAAAGATACGCAAAAACAACTACGAAAAGCAAGTAAAACTTGAAATTAGTGCAATCTAAAGCTATGGCAAACCCTAACCCTAATATGTTTGGTTTTTTCTGGATAGGAAAACACTCACAACTCAACTATGGGGTGGATTGTGGATGGCTTATCGAGGAAACCCGAGAATCTGATACCAAGATGATAAGGGGTGGCCCGATCTTCTCAGTAAGCAACGGTGGTGATGATGATCACGGGATGAACATAACGGAGGAACACGACGATGTAGTGGATGATAACTTGTATGACACAACGAGATCTCTCGATTGGTCCCTATCGCCAATGCAACAACTCTCAACCCTACAAGATATTCGCAACTCCACACACTTGCGCACGTAGCCGCCGACCACGAAGCGGTAAGTTGCAACCTCCCAATTCTCAATGGAACAGCAGATCACACAAGACTTTCAGATCTACACCAAATCAATCAATATGGTGTAGGGATTCAATCGTTTTGCATAGCAAACAACTAAGAACTAGGTTTTATCTTAAACATGGTCTAGAGCTACTTTGGTGGCGTCATGGGCACTTATATAGGAGTTCAGGACGACCTCAGATCGAAAATGTATGAAATAACCGACCCAGAATAGATCTGGTAGAGACAGACTCGGACTCGTCTGGTCTGGGATCCGGTCGACCGGGCCTGGGACCGGGCGGTCCGGTTTGGACCGGGCCTGGGACCGGGTGGCGACCGGGCGGGCGTCCAGGCCTACTAGAATCGCCCCGGCTGGCACAGTCGTGGAGCTCGGTTTGGACCGGGCTGGTCCGGCGTGGGAGCCGGCCGACCGGAGCTGGGACCGGGCTGGTCCGGCGTGGGAACCGGTGGAACCGGGCCTGTGACCGGATGGTCCGGCGTCACGGCCGGTTGACTGGGCTGGGCGCCGGCGTGAACATCTCCTCCTCTCGCGCATGCCTCCCGCTCCTCCCTCGCGCGTCCATGGGATGTCTTCTTGTCCAGCTCAATGTCCAGCTTCACGTCCATCTTCTTGTCCAGCTGCTCCTCTTCTCCTCGTGCGATGCTTGCCCCTTCTTCATACCTGATCATACATAAGTAATACGACTTAGGCAGTATAAAGTTCTCATCGATCAAAGTATCACTTAGGAACAAGTTCACCTGTTGTTTAAGTAGCTTCGTACGAGCTCGTTTCATTGGTCCAATCCTAACTTCATCGGACTTGAGCTTCACAGTAGGATCATCTTCAACTTGTAATGACGGAGGTAGTAGTGAGGTAGGGATTTCCTCATCAAAGCACAAATAGGATTACAGTGAATAGTCATCAAGCAACTGATGATCATATGATCATCAGAGCTTGCTAGAGCCTGCTAGAGGCAACTAGAGCATCAATAACTCATGCTAGTTACTGAATTAGTATAGCCAAGCCATAACTGAATAAACAGAAATTGAATATACAACTTTATAGTTGTATCCAGAAGCACATCAAGGAAATGATGTACCACTGAACCAAACAACACAAGGATGGCACAGTAGCACACAACACCCATCATTGGCACTTGCACAAGCAAGAATTGCTCAAGACAATTAAGCCAGAGATGTAAAATATATATTCACATGAATATACAGTAGCACAGCAGCAGCTGGAGCAGCATGGCAAGGCCATGAGCATCACAACATGGACATGAGCATGAGCATCACGGCAGTAACAATATAATGGCAATGCCATGAGTATTACAATAGCAGTAAGAGCACACACATAGGCACATCGGCAGCATAGTAATAGAGCATGATAGGAATAGCAAGGCAGCAGCCAGTAGCTCAGTAGAAGGCCAAGCCCTACCACAAGAACAACAGCAATAGCACAACACAGGAGCAGCATAATCTGGCCAGCACCTCAAAGAGGGAGGCAGGGCCAGTAACTAGAGCTAGAAGAGAAGGAGGAGAGAGAAGAGTGGAGCAGGAGGCACCTACCTGGAGCAGAAGCAGCACGGGCACCACCGTGGCAGCACATGGGCATAGCTTGGCCACGGCAACGCCAAGCCGTGGCCAAGCCAAGGGTCCGCCGGGCACTGGAGCTCCAGCGTAGCCCCAGCGAGGCGCACGGCAACCCGACGGCGTCCCTGAACACCGGTGTAAGGAAAATCACCACACACACCACGCAAACCCTAGGCGCAGTAGGGTTGGGGGCGAGCAGAGGAGGCAGTAGGTGCGTCGTCGAGAGGTAAGGCAGATGCGACCAACCGCGTCGCCGGAGACCACCGGAGATGGCCGGAGTAAATCGGTGACGGCGCTGGCGATTTCGGCGTCGCGAGAGCAAGGGGATTAGGGTTAGGCGTGCCAGTGAGAGAGAGGGCGAGTGTGGCCGAACGGGCCGGACCAGGCCGAGCTGGTCTAGCCTAACCCACTAGGTTCGCCTGACAGGTGGGCCCATGGGCAAAAATGGTCATTTTACTTTTAAATTTAAACTGAAACTTTGACATAAATCCATAAATTATAAATAACTCTAAAAAATAGAGTAAAATATGAAAACCACTTAAAATCTTATTCTCTATCATAAATAAATATTGTATAAAATATTTGAACCAAGTGAATATTAATCATTATTAATCCAAAGAATAATGCATTAATAAAAGCAATTAAAATAAACTTTATATTTTTAACAATTAAATAAGTCCATAAATTACTTTGGACTTAACTAAATCTTGGAAATATTCCAAGACAGTATTTTCACTCTTAAGGAGTATTATTAATTGTGCTTATTCGCCACCTCCGACATTAAATAATTAAGCATCAGGAAGGGGGAAAACAACCCTAAAAATCAAAGGCATGCATATTTGAATCTTTAACCATTGCCCTTATCGGACAATGATGCTATCTTTCAGAAATAGAGGACCAGGGTCAGTCCAAACAATCCAACTGCACTACCTTGTAGTCACCAGGCAAGTTCATCGCTTGTTCATGTCAATTTGAGTATTTTTTATCAAATTACATGCAAAGTACTTATCACTCTTGCATTAAAAGCAAAAATGCTAATTTCATAACTATGAATATGACTATGTGGTGGGCGATGGAACCATGGTATGAGTATGATGGATTAACAACAAATGTCGTACAGTGATTCTTGTGCCGTAAGACCCGTGTTAACCATAAGATCTGGAGTGGGACGGAGTAGTCAGTTGTGTTTCTTCCTCTCGTACATCAACGGATGCGTTACTGTAGCAGTTGTGTCTTGCGAGAATAACCGGAGGGGTGGGGAACCTTTAAGTCCCCACGGTAATGTGATCTATGATGGGTTGCAGCAGACCGACGAAGGTATCGATGTCGTGATAACCGATAGTAGCCGAGGTCGGATGATATCCAAAGGAAATGCTGACCGGCGAGGACCCAAGGACGTAACCGCAACAAAAGGGTGGGTGTGCGGGGTCGCGGAGAAACACAATGATTGGCTAGGACCTTATACCGGGCCTCACACAACGGAAGTGTGGACGGGAAAGCTGCCCAGTTGGCACCAAGGTTAAGATCTTTTATAGGTAAAGCAACACACCTCTGCAGAGTGTAAGAATCGTCACCTGACACTCCCTGTTCCGGGTTATGGAACTGCGAACGCGGCCGGAAAGGAACTCCATGAAGTTCTAGACACCCGGTGAAGGCTGACGGACATAGCTCTTCGGAATAAAAGCAACCTTTTGAAGAAATGCTTATGAAAACCTGCATTGGCATTTGACTTTCTGGTCTAATGCCGTAGCTAGTGCATTAAACACCTCTTTCCTATAATGAACTTGTTGAATACGCTCGTACTCATACCTCTTATAACCCCATGCTTAGATTCTCTAAATCACGTGGAGGAGGCCACTGAAGGACAAGAAGGAGCAGATTGGATCTGCTATGAAGAACCAGACCTCTGTGGAGGAGTAGAGGGGGTTGACTACCTTATCGTGTACGGAACCGGGGAGGTTCCGGAAGTAGTAGTAGTCGAGCAACACGAACTCTATAGTATTTAGCTGCTCGAGTAGAATGGTGTTAAGCCTTCTGAGACATATATTGTATGAGTTAAATAGGGTTCACCTAGAACCTCAGAGTTATCCCCTATGGACCCAGGAGGAGCTCCAATGTGATGTATATATATGGCTTGTAATCTTAAGTGACGGAAATAAAGACCAGCTATGATTCTGTTGTACTACTCTGAGGGATGTAATATTTGCGGATTGGTACTTCGCACATGTTATGTCAATGACTGGCTTACTACAAGATGCAGTGGTATGCAGGGTCACCACGGTTGGTATGAGAGCAAAAGCTTTGACCTTAGGTTGGAACCTAGTTAATGGGAGAACCTGTGGGAGTCAAATAGGAGTAGTAAAGGATTCTCTAAAAATATGGTGTCTATTCACTTGAGAATAGTACATTCATATCTTTTAGTGCGATAATTCTTTATTATAACTATTATGATGCATTATTACTAATATTATATTCATTCTTATCTACAGCCAATTATGGCCAGTTCACGTTCCGGACGCAACGTTAAGGTGAAGGAATCCACTTGGGATGACTATGACGGAGGACTTGCGGACATACTTCGTGCTATGTTACTCGGATTTGGGTGTGATCCCCAGATCCGAGTGATGAAGTATATGTACTACAATGGTACTGTACTGGCAAAGTGTAGAGTAGGACTCCAACTACCTGAAGCCTTAGGTATGAGCCCAGTAATGCCTGCAGGAGAGGCACGAACAATTAGGATAGCATATCACATAGCTATCCTAAAAGCTATCACAGAAATACGAGAGCATAAGACTAAAGATCTTATCGGCTCCGAATTTGCCAATATTCCACATATGGAGGAGGATGATGATCCTACCTTAAACCATTTCAAATTAGCCAAGAGGAAACCTGCAGAAGCCTTAAAATACATGGACAATTGTAGGAACCTTCTATCTTTGTTCCTTCAATTGAATCTCCATCTGGCGGGAGCAATTGATACAATGTTAGATGAGTTTACAGAGCCTAAAGAAGAGTCAAAGGGTAAGGAGCCTATGGAGAGCGAGCCACATACACCAGTATATTCTACTAGTGACTACATAGACATAGATGCCCCTGAACCACAACCAACACCACCAACACCTAGGTACTTTCCTAGTAGCTCCTATGGAGGCTATGAGGGAGGAGAAGAATCCGGGAATACACGACGCTCAGTTACCCTGATAGAGAACTCCACTGGATGGTGTTTTGAGCCATTTATGGGTACTTACTCGGATCCGGTGAGATGTGACCCGGAGATAGACCGAGATGTAGTAGATCAATACCAGAGTTTTCACTATGGTATGGGAGATTATCAGGAGAACCCCATAGTGATCGAGTCAGATTCCGAAGGAGGGAAGGCACGTAAGGTGGCCAAGGGGGAGTATTCCGGAAGTGGGGGAAGGCGAGGACCTTTCGACATGAACACTTCCGAGTACACTGAGAATGTGTCTGTTGGAGAGGAGGAGTATTCCACAGGGGATGCTTATGCATCGTTAAATAATCATTTCATGATGACAGATTTCTCCTTGGGATCTTCCTCCGACTCAGACTACCAACCTACTGGAAGGCCATATGTTCCAGACACTATTAGGAGGACGACACGTTCAACCGGATGGATGCCTGGAATGTACCAGGAACAAAGCTGCGAGTAGTTGACCAACAACGGAGGCGAAGCTGCAATACTAATGTACCATGTGTATTGTAGTGTGTACTAGTTTGATAAGTTTGTAATTTTCATACAATAAGTGAGTTTTCATACTCACACTGCTTATGGGTATTGTAACAAACTACTTATGTATGTATATACATGGTATATGTTTTGTATGATTTGGATTTGCTTCTTGATTTCCATTGCGTGACTAGTTCTGTGCACAAAGTTGAGCTCAGAAAACTTGCGCATGGAGTAACTATGAGTACCACTTTGTGTTACAGAGCTGGGGTGATGTCGGGGCCAACGAGAGAGGAGAGCGAAGCTTAGCGCCTCGAGCGCGAGGCAAGCCAGAAGGAGGAAGCAGATGCAGCAGCAGCAGGAAATCAGTTTCCACCACCACCACCACCTCCGATGACACAACAACACTTTCTGCAGTATATGCAGATGACGGAGGAAAGACAGCGTGTAACATTGGAGTAGCAGAATAAGTTCTTTCAAGAACTTCTGCAGCAGAATAGGGTAGAGAGGCCCGAAAACCGAGGAGTTACTTTGCTGGACTTCCAGAACACGAAGCCCATATCCTTTGCATACGCACCAGAGCCAATGGATGCGGAGGATTGGCTGATGGACACCGAGAGGAGAAAGTAAGATATGCGGCACATTTTGTTATGTGGACCCGCCGCATCTTGGTGAGATAATATCGTGGCAGTACACCCAGTTGGAAGGATATTCACCTGGGAAGAGTTCAAGCGGAAGTTCAGGGAATCCAATGTTCCTGAAAGTGTGATGGAGTTAAATCGTAGGGAGTCTGAGAACGTAGAACAGAAGGATAAAGCGATCTTGACTTACGTCAGAGAGTTCTCAGGGTTATCCTGATACGCAACTGATGAAGTGAGTACCGAGGATAAGAGAAAGAAAAGATTCATGGAAGGATTGAATCCGTCTTTCAAGATGTAGCTCAGGATGTTGAGGGCAGCAGAATTTCAAGAGTTGGTTGACGCCACAATCACTCTGGAGGATGATTTCAAACAGGTGCAAGAGGAGAAGCACACGAAGGAAAAGTTTGAACCGAAGAAGTTCATTAGAAACAATCCCAATACCAACTTGACCTTCAAGCCCAGATACAACCCCAGTAACAATAGGAGGACCTCAGGATCCCAGTTTATGGACCACATCATTTGTCGTAACTATGGAGGTAAAGGACACTACTCGAAGGATTGACGGAAGCCAAAAGTAATTTGCTTTGGTTGTCGTCAGGAAGGGCATATGCTTAAGGATTGCCCTAACAGAAACAATGGAGGAGGAAAGTCAGGAGGAGGAGGGAGTAAGAATGGAAACTCTAGAGAGAGCTGGAAGAACAAGAAGCCCTTGGGAAAGCTGAATTGTACCAGCTTGGAGGAGGTGATTAACTCGGACAAGGCTGTCATAGGTACGCTTCAGATCCTTACTCATGCTGGCAAAGTACTTTTTGATACTGGTGCAACCACATCATTCATTTCTCGACAATTCATCATCAAACATGGGATAAATTGCACTAAGTTAGAAACACCCATTACCATATTATCTGCGGGGCAAACGATATTAGTTACCCACGTTAAGCAAGAGCAGGTCATTATGATCTGCAGATGTGCGTTCTACGCAGATTTTTTTGTCTTACCCATGAAGGACATAGATGTCATTCTTGGTATGAACTCATTAGAAGAGAATGGAGCCTTGATAGATTGTGCAGATAAGACAGTGTCTTTGAGAAGTCCAGATGGAGGAAGGGTTATTTATCAAGGAGATAAGCATACCCAGATTGAGGTTGAGTTACAGCTTAATAGTATGAAGGAGGTGAAACTAGAAGATATACCAGTAGTCAATGAATTACAAGATGTTTTTCTAAAAGAACTACCTGGAATGCCACCAGATAGAGAGATAGAGTTTACCATACACCTAATTCCAAGAACATCCCCAATTGCCCAAGCACCATATAAGATTGGACTAAAAGAGCTTAAGGAACTCAAAGAGCAATTGGGTGATTTGGAACAGAAAGGATTCATACAAGAAAGTGTAACACCTTGGGGAACTAGTAATTTTTGTGGACAAAAGAGATGGAGGCCGTAGGATGTGCGGAGATTATCGAAACCTCAACAATGTTACCATCAAGAACAAGTATCCACTACCCATAATCCAAGATTTGTTTGACCAAGTGAGAGGAGCTGGAGTATTATCCAAAATAGATCTACGATCGGGTTATCACCAGATAAAGATCAAGAAAGAAGATGTTCCAAAGACTGCCTTTGTTTCAAGGTATGGGCATCATGTCGTCGTGGTGAACAGACAGATGCCATAGGATGGCTTAAGTTGGGGCCGAATGGGCGCTAGAGGATTCGGGGGAGGGTTTTGGTTGTATGGGATGGATTTCTGGATGGTGTCTTGAAGAACTTGGCCTTGGCCAGAGGAAGAAGAAGAACACAAGTATAACTCAGCTCTAGATCTCTCTCTTCATTGATCACAAATGGTTACAGGTTTCTGGATACAAGGTTGGACATGCCCGCGATGGGGTGTGCCCCCTCTCCTTATATAGGGGAGTGGGTGGCTTACAGGGGAAGAAACCCTAGGAAACCCTAATGGCATCTTTGAACAGACAAACTACTTTACAAAGCTACTTTAATCACTGGTGACGCCGGTATCTCTTTAATCAGGGAGGCTGACGTCCTCCGGATGCTTTCAGCATCACCTTCCTCTTTGGCGTCAGGGCTTCGTTTAAAGCTACTTTGCTTAGCTCATCCTTGTCCTCTAGCTCCTGAGAGAATCTTTAACCAGTCTTGCCGACGTGCTACAGTGCGCCTCTTACCGGCAATCCGGTGTTTTCTTAGCACATTCTGGTATACCCCTCTTGGGGATACCGGTAAGTTTTACTTAGCCAAAAGCTTAGTTTCACAGTCCGGAACAAACTTTAAACCGGTATCTTGATGGCTCAAACCATCCGGTTTGGCATGCCTTTGGCATACTGGGGGTCATCCCCCCAACATTAGTCCCCGAAGCTGGTATAGTCCGGTGGATTTCATCCGACGGACCGTGCCAGGTTCCCATCTCACAATGTACCGGTTTAATCCTTCCGGTAGCCAGTTTAACCTCCGGCATCTTTGCCGGACTTTCTCTTTCTTTTTTTCCGGATCCTTCCGATATCTATGACATTAAACTCCTCCTCGGTGAAGTCAAGAATTTCTCGGGTATAGTGCCTGTCAGAGACATGTGCACTGTTTCTAACGCGCCAGTACCAGGGGTCACTTCCCTTCGGCTTCTGAGCTAGCATTTATGGCGCCGCACCGGATCCTTGCTGCCGTTCCGGATCCGTGCGGCCTCCCTGTGGCATTCTATTTTCCGCGCGTGTATCACCGCGCCACGTGGCGGCCCACGAACCGAACCGCCGCGGCCCAGCGGTTGCCAGCCCACTACTTCTTCTTCCTATTTAAGGGGAGAGTGGTTCCTTCCCCTCTTCTTCTCCGCACTCACCACTTCTCGCGCGCCCAGAGCTCTCGCCCATTGCCCTCCTGCCGCCGTCGTTCGCCGCCAGAGCACCGCCGCCCGGCCAACCTCTACAGCGACTCCATTGAGTTTCGCCGCGCAGAGACTCTCCGCAGAGCTTTCGTTGTTGCTGCTTCGGGCGCTCCCCGACGACCTCTGCTCTCCTTCCTTGCCAGACCTCGTCGGCGACTGTGAGTATGCCGCATCTCCGGCGACCGTCGTCCTCAGCGTCTTGCACCGCCTCAGGTTAGCCCCAATGTCTCTTTGCTCTCTCCTTTTTCGCCTTCTTGTTCTTGGCCGGTTGGGGATTTACTTTCTCTTTTTCCCGTGGTTTTTCTCTTACTCGTTGATCTTCGCGTGAGGCTAGATCTTGGGAAATCGTTTTTTAGGTAGACTCCGGTGTCTTTTAGACTTGCATGTCTAGCGAAGACTATCTGTCTGAGTCCTCTGCTAGCAGTTCTCGCAGCGAGACTCCCTCCATATCTCTCGAGGAACAAATCTCTGCCGGCCAGATGGAGTCTTCTTCCAACATTCCGGACGCCCCTGCCGGTAGGGGTAAAGAGGCCAGCAGCTCCGGCCAATGTTCCGGAGCGGATCCTGCCCCAATCACTCGCGGAGCCTAGAAGGGCTCAGATGTGACTCAGGCTGAGATCGACTGGCTGTACCGCTCCCGGAGGATACCGGCACAAGTATCTTGCCGGCTTCCGCGCGACGAGGTTGAACCGGTGCTTGAACCCGGTGAGTCTGTTGTTTTCCTTGCTCACTTCGAGCGCGGCTTCGGCCTTCCTGCTTCCGACTTCTTTCGCCAGTTCCTGGATTTTTACCAACTCCAACCTCACCACCATCCTGGCAATGCCATCTTCTACCTTTCCTGTTATGTTTCTTTCATGGAGGGCTACATTGGCCTTCTTCCTACTAAAGAAACTTTTGCTCGCTTCTTTAGCCTTCGGATCAATTCGGTCCAAGGCAAAGACATTCCTAAACCCAAACCTCCCGTTCAATGCGGGTCTTGTATCATCGGCTCCCGCCAAGGGAGCCCTTTCTTTAAATTCTCCGGTGTCGAGTCATGCCAGGCATGGCAAGAGACCTTTTTCTACGTGAAGAACAAGGGCGCCACAGATTTCATTAATCTACCGGCTTTCAATCCGGGGACGCCCACGAAGGCCAACTGGGGCTTCAATCCAGGGAACAATCATATTGAAACCAACCGGATTGTTCGCTTCATGGAGCAGCTGAGGAAGGACACAAACATCTGCTCCGACGACATCATCCGCACCTTCATTTCACGCCGGGTGCTTCCCCTCCAGCGCCGGGCTCATAAGATAAGCGAGATGTACGACCCTCGCGACCCCACCAAGATCACCGGCCTCCCTTTAAGCAAGGAGGATATAGTCCTCAAGGCTAGGCAGATTTGCCAGACTGACATGCCGATGGACTGGGAGTGGGGCTTCCTTCCCCTCAGCTCCACCAATCCTCCAACTCATGAAGTAAGAGCTTGTGCAATCCGGATTGTTTTTCCGGTAGCTTTTAATGTGTAGCTAACTGTCTTTCTATTCTTTTTCAGGCAAAAGAGCGCTTTCCTCGCATTGCTGCGCAGGAACGAGGCCCTTGCCGGAAGCGGGACCTGGACAAGGTGGATCCAGATCCATACGTGCATTGGACCGAACTCAAGATGGGCGGCACCCACGCTTCGCGCCCCGGTAACTTTTGAACCAAGGACTCCGATTCTGATGATGAGGTCACTATTCTTGAGGTATTTTATTCTTTTGCCTCCTCATATATTGTCTTGCTGTAGATGCTCCCTCAGCCAGCGCCAACCCACAGGTCGTGGACCACGCTACCCCGATACAGGCCGAGGTTGGCCAGGAGTTCTTGGATAAACTCGCCTCTCAAGGCAAGAAGAACAAGGCTCCGGCACCTGAATCCGGCTCAAGCCACGCTCCTTCCGCCAAGCGCGTCTGGCAAGAAGTTGTCGGCGGGAGCACGGTTTCCAAGAAGCACTACCGGAGGCGAGAGATGCCGGTTGCTTCCGGGTAAATTTCTGTTTTCCTTTTGTTACGTGAACTTGCTTTTTCCCAGTTGCTTTTTCTGAAACTCCCTTTTTTCTATCTTTTTCAGGGCTGCGCTCAAGATCTCCAAGAGCGCCACCTGCATGAGGCCGAAAAGCTCTGAGGAAGCCGCGAGGACCTCACCTCCTCCTCAACCAAGCCCGGTACCATCTGGTGCCGGCAACTCTTCTGCCTCCCCTCTGGGAGGCACCACAAGTGCGGGGCGCGCGGCCCCTGAACCTTCAGAACACCGCGCGGAGGAGGACATTGTCTCCCCTCCAGAAACTCAAGACCCCGGCGCCAGCAACTCCGGCGCCACCACTGAAGATGCCGGGAGGGCGGAACCTCCGGTTCCTCCCGCCCCGAAGAAAAAGAAGAAGAGGACCCCTGCTTCCTCCCCCTCAAGGACCGTGCCGGATTCTTCCGTGCCGGCAAGCTCCGCTCTGGCACAGGACGCGCCTGACGCCCCTGCACCGCTCAAGACTGCGCCAAAGCCTCCACCGGCTGCTTCTACCAGCGAGCCTGCCGCCGCCAAGCCAAGATCCCGCGGCGACCAAGCCTACAGCTCCGGAGGGCACCAAGATCTCCAAGCAAGAAGCTACCACGGTGGCCACCGCAACCAGCTCCTTCTCCTCCGGCCCGCAGTCCCTCGTGCTACACTCTGGTCATGCCGCTATCGTGGCCGGGGAGACGGCTTCAGCTCAGCTGGGCCGGATCACCGAGCTCACCCGCGGAGGAGCCGACCTGGGGCATCTCCTTGATTACGCTGAGAGGTGGAATCAAGCGGATGTGTCCCCAGCGACGCGCAGCCTGGGGAAGGACAAGCTGCCGCTGATCGATCCTGCCGGCCCCCGGAGCACCGGACAACATTTCGTCCGGCTGCGGCGCGTAGTCAAAGAATTTGACAACGCGTGGCACGACGCCAACATCAATGTTGTGGTAAGTTGCACCAAACCTGAAAACTCTTTTAATCTTATGCCGGTTTTCACTCTTTCAAGATTATGTATATATTCTCCCAGTCCCCGAGTTTCGGGTTGAGAACGCAGTTCTTAGCGCGAAACTTTTTTCAACACCGGCATCTTTTTTACCGGAATCTTTTTTAACTTGAACAGAACACGGCGGACGCCCGGAAGCGCCTCTTTGAGGAGCTTCTGTGGGAGCACCGGGATCTCACTGAGGCCCACAGCCACTGCCAAGGTTAGCCCCTTTCCTTCCGGCTTCTTTTTACTTGTTGTCTTTTCCTTCCATTACTTATAAATTCTTTGCATAACAACTATTCCGGAAGCCTCCATCGAGGTCCTCAAAGCTCAGCTCGCTACTCTTCAAGGTACTTTTTTCTTTTCCGGTTGAATTGTCTCTCCGCATCCTACCGGTTATCTTTTGTTAACACTTCTTTTCCGGATTCCAGCTGAAAAGGAGCAGCTCGCCCTGACGCACCGTCAAGCTTTGGACGCCCAGGAGGCTACCTCCGCCAAACTGAAGGAGGAGCTGGTGCAGGCTGAGCTCCGATATGACCGTGAGAAGAAGGAGGCCAAAGCCGCAGCCGAGGCCAAGCTGGATGAAACTCTGAAGGAGTTCTCCGATTCCACCGCGGTGCTGCGGGCAGAGCTTGAGGAGGAGAGCGGGGCGCGGAAGGCGGCCCAAGACCGGATCGCCCTCTTGGAGGCGGAGCAAAAGGAGTACGACCGGTTGGTTGTGCAAACCGACGCGCTCGCCCTCAGTAAGCCTCTTTTCCTCTCTTTCTTTTGCTTATAAGCCTACACTTTCTGGTAGCATGCTCTTATTTCTTTTCTCTTTTTTCTTGCAGGGCTCTTTCCGGATTCGCAGGTGCACGCGCACAAGAAGGTGACGGAACGCAGGGCTGAACAAGAAATGAGGAACCCGAATGCGCCCTGGGATCCTTATGATCATCTGGTCGCGCTTTCTGCCCGGGTCCAGCACATGCGCACGGTGGACCGGCATCTTATCGATCTGCCTGACGTGGCGATCCAGCTCTTCAAAGTGTTGTGGCCTGGGGAGGAGATGCCGGCCAACCTGATAGTCACCTCCGAACGCCTGAAAGGTGCCAGCCGGAGGATCCGCGAGTGGCAGTGCTCAACAGCCCGTGCCAGAGCAGATGCGGCGCTACGCATCGCCTGCTCCTGGTATGAAGACTTGGACCTGGAGGCCTTCCACAGCTTGCGCCGCGACGCTCCCACCGATAAGAACCCAGTCCTTACCGCAAAGCGGAAAGACCGCGCTTACCGGATAGCGGAGTACGCTCCAATCCGCACCTTCATCCCGCCTCCTCCCGACGTCAAAGACTATCTCAGTGACGACGAAGAAGAGGACGAGGAAGATGAGGATGCCGGAGAAGATGATGCTCCTCCGGAAGTTGGTGATGCGCCTCCGGAAGCTCCAGAAGCCGGTGATGCTCCTCCTGAAGCCCCTGCTGTCTAGATGCTCTCAGTTTGCACCTTTTGTATCCTGTTGGCTTAAAACAATTCTTGTTAAATCCTACCCCGGTATGCCGGGGTTCATGATGTAAGATAAAACTTATCATTTCCTTTGTTTAGGCTACAACTTTCATGCCGGTGTGTTATACCGGTAAGTTATTAAGTTATGCTGGGTTGCTATCTTAGCATGTTTCCTCTGTTGTTTGCTTCTATCTTGCACTGTGAAGGTTCCGGAATTGTTTCCACATCCAATCCGATGCACACTTGATTCTTTTGCTTTGGCTCTGCCTACCTTTTTTGGGTGTTTGGGCGTATGAGTCACAAAGTTCTTTTGCCAAGCAAGCAGTTTCTTGAACTTAGAAATAACTCGAAATTTTCACAAAAAACCGGTATAACCGGGGTTAGTTAAACTTTTCCGGATTGTCCGTTCCCACTCTCCCTTTTCGTAGTTCACGTGCTTAATTCCTACCGGTTTATCTTGCTTGCCATGAAGCCGGGTTGCGGACAGCAACAGAGTCAAAGACTCCGGTCGGTTTAGCACGTTACTAAACCAGAAAGAAAAAATGTTCCACAAGCAACCGGTAAACTGAAAAAATAAACATATTGCATGCAATTTCAGTAGGGGTAGTCCCCGAGATTCATTCGAGGTTCCGACATCTTTTATTCATAGCAAATAAGGTACAAAAAGGAACTTCTTACACCACAACTTCAGGAGTAGAAAGGACGCAACAAAGCTATATTCCATGAACGCTTGGTTTCGTCTCCGGATCTGTCCGCCTTTCCTTCTTTCCATTCCTGTGCATCGATCAGATAATAGGCATCATTGTGGAGAGCTTTGCTCACAATGAATGGTCCTCCCATGGAGGTGAAAGTTTATGCCGGCCTTCAGTGCGCTGCACTAGGCGTAACACCAGATCTCCTTCCCGGAATACCCTCGGGTTAACCTTCCGGCTATGATAGCGTCTGAGGTTCTGCTGGTAAATGGCTGTTCTTGCCAAAGCCAGCTCTCTTGCTTCTTCCAGCAAGTCCACATCATTTTCTCGGGCCTCTTTTACCTCTTCTTCGGTATAGAGTTGAACCCTTGGAGAGTCATGAATGATATCGGTTGGGATTACAGCTTCTGCCCCATAAACCATGGAGAATGGAGTGTATCCGGTAGACTGGTTCGGAGTCGTTCTTATGCTCCACAACACTGATGGAAACTCATCAAGCCAACATCCCGGTGTCTTTTCGAGTGGTTCAATGAGCCTTGGTTTTATACCGGAAAGCACAAGTGCATTGATTCTTTCAACCTGGTCATTGCCTTGCGGGTGTGCCACTGAGCACAAATCCAACCGGATGTTATTATCCTCACAGAATCGCTTGAATTCTCCTTGGGCAAAGTTTGAGCCATTGTCCGTAATGATGCTATGTGGGTATCCATACCGCAAGATAACATCCTTCAGGAACTTCACTGCCGTATGGTCATCACACTTTGCGATAGGTTTTACCTCCAGCCATTTGGTGAATTTATCCACCATTACCAAGATGTGGGTCATGTTTCCCCTTGCAGTTTTGAATGGGCCAACCATGTCAAGGCACCAAACAGCAAACGGCCAAGTTAACGGTATAGTTTTTAAACCGGATGCCGGGGTATAATTTTGCTTGGCGTACCTCTGGCACCCGTTGCATTTCCGTACCAGATCCTCAGCATTCTCCAGCGCAGTGGGCCAATAGAACCCATGCCGGAACGCTTTTGCCACCAGCCCCCTTGATGAAGCGTGATGCCCACATTCTCCTTGGTGGATTTCCACAAGCATCTCTTTTCCCTCTTTTGGTTCCACACATCTTTGAAGGACACCGGTAACACTTCTCTTGTACACCTCGCCATTGATGAAGGTGTATGCTTTGGACCTCCTCTGGGTCCTTCTCGATTTGTTTTTGTCAACCGGCAAGGTGCCGTTGATCAGGAATTCCTTAATAGGTTTAACCCAAGATGGTGCTTCTCTAACCATAAATACCGGCACGTCTATGTCCATACTATCCACCATCATTGCTTCCTCCGGTATAGACGTCGCTGTCCCCGAGTTTACCGGAGCAGTCCGCGAATTTACCGGAACAGTCCTCGAGTTTACCAGAACAGTCCCCGGGTTTCCTTCATCAATATCCATTGGCACCACATGCGACTCCGGTACAAAAATTGACTCCGGTTCCGGACTTGGTTTGATCGATGGTACCCTTAAGTGAGCCAAGGCTATTCCGGGAGGAATTTCCTGTCTAGATGAGCCCATCTTGGACAAAGCATCCGCGGCTTCATTTTCAGCCCGCGGCACATGGTGAAACTCACACCCTTCGAAGAAGCCGGCAAACTTTTGCACATGAAACCGGTACGAGGCCATGTTGGCATCTTTTGCGTCCCAATCTCCGGAACATTGTTGCACCACAAGATCTGAATCGCCGTAGCAAATGATCCGGTGTGCACCGATTTCTTTTGCGACCTTAAGTCCATGGATCAGAGCCTCATACTCAGCGACATTGTTTGATGCCCTGAAATGCACTTGTAAAACTGTCGTCGTGGTGAACAGACAGATGCCATGGGATGGCTTAAGTTGGGGCCGAGTTGGACGCTAGAGGATTCGGGGGAGGGTTTTGGATCAGGTAGGATGAACTTCCGGGTTCTTTCCTCAAGAACTTGGCTAAGGCCAGAGGTAGAAGAAGAGAGACACAAGGATGAACTCCGTTCAAGATCTTCTCTATTCCATGAACAAGGTTACAGGAGGTATTGTACATACGTGCGTGCGTGCCCGTGAAGAGGGCTGCCCCCTCTCCTTATATAGGGGAGAGGGTGGCTTACAAGGGAAGAAACCCTAATGGCATCTTTGAACAGACAAACTACTTTACAAAGCTACTTTAATCATAGGTGACGCTGGTATCTTCTTTAATCAGTGAGGCTGATGTCCTCCGGTTGCTTTGGGCGTCACCCTCGTCTTTTACGTCATGGCTTCGTTTAAAGCTACCTTGCTTAGGTCATCCTTGTCCTCTAGCTCCTGAGGGAATCTTTGACCAGTCCTGCCGACGTGCTACAGTGCACTTCTTTCCGGCAGACCGGTGTCTTCTTAGCCCATACCGGTATACCTCTCTTTGGGGATACCGGTATAGATCTACTTAGCCAAACATTCAACTTTGTTCTCCGGAATGAATATTAAACCGGTATCTTGATGGCTCAAACCATCCGGTTTGGCATGCCTTTGGCATACCGGGGGTCATCCCCCCAACATTAGTCCCCGAAGCTGGTATAGTCCGGTGGATTTTATCCGACGGGCCATGCCAGGTTCCTATCTCACAAGGTAACGGTTTGATCTTTCCGGCACTTTGTTCGCAGATGCCGGCCTTTTTGCCTTAGCCTCTTTCTGTTATTTTCCGGGTTCTTCCGGTATCTCATGTCATATTCACATCTTTCTTTCTTTGCAAAGTTTCTCCGGTGTCTTTTCCTCCGGTATCTTTGACATTTAATCCCTCCTCGGTGAAGTCGAGAATTTTTCGGGTACAGTGCCTGTCAGAGACATGCGCACTGTTTCTGACGCGTCAGTGTCAGTGGTCACTTCCGTTCGGCTTCTGCGCCAACATTAAATGTGCCACACCTGATCCCTCTGGCCATTCCAGATCCGTGCGGCGACCCTGTGGCCTCTTTATTTTGCGCGTGTATCTTCGCGCCACGTGGCGGCCCACGAGACGAACCGCCGCGGCCCGACGGTTTTCGGCCCACTAACTCCTTCTCCTATATAAGGGCGGAGCGGTTCCACTTCATCTTCTTCTTCGCATTTGCCCCCATTTCCAGAGCACTTCGAGCCCTTCGCCCCTTGCTTCCTCGCCGCCGCCGGTCGCCGTCAGAGCGCTGCTCCTGTCGAGGTTGCGACGCTGCTCTCGCTGCGCTGAAGCTTTTCACCGCGCAGAGTTCCTGCTGCGCTCCTTCTCCGCTGCTACCTTGAGCTTCCTCCGGCGGACTTCGCCCTTCTCCGTCGCCGGCCTTCGTCGACGGCCACGGGCTCGCCATTTCTCCGGTGAACTTCTTCCTCGTGTCTCCCGCAGCCTCAGGTGAGACCCAATGCTTGTCTGCTCTGCTTTTCTCGTTTTCCAGATCTTGGGTTGGTAGCGTATTTATTCTTTATTTTCTTTTGCTTTTTTCTCTTACTCGTAGATCTTCGCGCAAGGGTAGATCTTGGGAAATCTGTTTTTGAGTAGATTCCGGCATCCCGTAGGCCCGTATGTCTAGAGGGGACCATCTTTCCGAATCTTCCTCCAGCAGCCGTGAAAGCCAAGCTTCCGGCGAGCCTTCGGCTGAGCGCATCCGGATGGAAACTGATACCGGAACAAGTCAAGATGCCGGCAGTTCTAGCCAGGCTTCCGGAGCAGATCTTTCCGGCGTCACTCGCGGAGCCTAGAAGGGTTCCGAGGTAACTCAGCACGAGATTGACTGGTTGTACCGGTCTAGAAGGATACCGGAAGGAGTATCCTGCCGGATTCCGAAAGACGAGATCGAACCGGATCTGGAAGATGGTGAATTCATCGTTTTTCTCGCCCACTTCGAACGCGGCTTTGGCCTTCCTGCCTCAGATTTCTTCCGCCAATTTCTTGATTTCTACAAACTCCAACCTCACCATCTTCCTGGCAATGCCATCTTCTATCTCTCTTGCTACACAACGTTCATGGAGGCCTACATGGGTCTCCGCCCTACTCGCGAGACTTTTGCTCGCTTCTTTTCCCTTCGGATTAACTCCGTTCAGGGCAAAGAGATTCCCAAGCCTAACCCCCCCGTTCAATGCGGGTCTTGTATCATTGGGTCCCGCCAGGGGAGCCCCTTCTTTAAGTTTGCCGGTCTCGACTCATGCCGAGCATGGGAAAGGACCTTCTTCTATGTGAAGAACACCAGCGCCCCAAACCTTATTAATCTGCCGGCTTTCAATCCGGCAGTGCCCACGAAGGCCAACTGGAGCTACAACCCGAAGGACTCTCACATAGAAACCAACCGGATTGTACGCTTCATGAAGAAACTTATGAAGGACACTGCCATCTGTTCGGATGACATTGTTCGGACTTTTATCTCGCGCCGGGTGCTTCCCCTTAAGCGTCGGGCTCACAAAATGAGCGAAATGTACGGCCCTGGCGATCCTACCAAGATCACCAGCTTCCCTCTCACCAAGGAGGACGTAGCCCTTAAGGCTAGGCACATCTGCCAAAGCGCCATGCCGCTGGATTGGGAGTGGGGCCTTCTGCCTCTCAGCTCCCTCAACCCTCCAACTGACGAAGTAAGAAATTAGGCAATCCGGGTTGTTTTCCGGTATCTTTTCGATACATTACTAACTGTCTTTCTCTTTCTTTTCAGGCCAAGCAACGCTTCCCTCACATCGCGGCGGAGCAGCGAGGCCCTCCCCGGAACCGGGCTCTGGATAAGGTTGATCCGGATCCTTACATCCACTGGACCGACCTCAAGATGGGCCGGACTCACACTTCACGCCCCGGTAACTTTTCCAACAAAGACTCCGGTTCAGACGACGAAGTTGTTATACTCGAGGTACTTAGCCCTTTCGTTTCCTCACTGGTTATCTTTTTGTAGACGCTCCCTCAACCAGCACCAACCCGCAGGTCCACGAACACGTGGTTCCACTGCAGGCCGAGGTCGGCCATGAATTCCTGGAGAAGCTCAGCTCCCAGGAGAAGAGAAAGGCTTCGGCACCTGAAGCCGGCTCCAGCGAGGTTCCTCCCGCCAAGCGCCCAAAGAAGCCCTCTAAGAGGCATTACGTGAGGCGAGAGATGCCGACTTCTGACGGGTAAGACTCTGCTTTTCGTTTTGCTTGTTGTTCAAACTTCTTTTTCCGGATAGCTTTTTCAACCTTCTTTTTTTTATGTTTTTCAGCCCGGCGCTCAAGATTTCCAAGAGCGCTTCCGACATACCTCCGGAGAGCTCCGAAGACGCCACAAGGCCTTCGCCTCCTCCTCAACAAAGTCCGGTACCTTCCGGTGCCGGCAACTCTTCTGCCTCCCCTCTGGGGGGCACAACAAGTGCGGGGCGCGTGGCCCCTTCATCGCCAGATCACCGCGCGGAGGAGGACATCGTCTCCCCTCCTGAGAACCAAGATACCAGCGCCAGCAACACCGGCGCCGATACTGAAGATGCCGGGCGGACAGAAACTTTGGTTTCCACCGTCCCCAAGAAGAAGAAGAAGACTTCCGCTTCCTCCCCCTCTAAGTCTGTGCCGGAAACTTCCGCGCCGGGCGCGCCTGATGCCTCTGCGCCGCCCAAGTCTACTACCATGCTCCTCCAGCAAGTTCAGCCTGAGGTTCCAGCGCGGTCAAGCCTCCGACACCACCGCCAAGCCAAGAGCCCGTTGTGGCCAAAACTAAGCCGACGCCGCCGCCAGAAGGCGCCAAGCTGCACGTGTCGGAACCTTTTAAGGGGAAGGCAACGGCTTCCGGCCCGCAGACACTGGTGCTACACTCCGGCCCCGCCGCTATCGTGGCCGGAGAGAAGGCTACCGGCCTGCTAGGCCGGATTACGGAGCTGAAACGCGAGGGCAAGGAGCTGGGGCACCTGCTTGATTACGCTGAGAAGTGGAATCAAGCAGATGTGTCCGCGGCCACGCGCAGCGTGGGGAAGGACCGGCTTCCTATCATTGACCCGGCCGGCCCCTGGTGCACCGAAGAGCACTTCATGCGACTCAAGCGCGCAGTGAATGAGTTTGACAATGCGTGGCATGACGCCACCAGCAACGTGGTGGTAAGTTTCACCAAATTTTTTGCAACTTTTCTGTTGATGCCGGTTTTGTTCTTTCCGGATTCATATATATCCTCCCAGTCCCCGAGTTTCGGGTTGAGAGCGCAGCTCTTAGTGCGAAACTTTCTCTAAATTTTTTGAAACCGGCACCTTTTTCATACTTATTTTCCTTTGAATAGAGCACGGCGGATGCCCGGAAGAAGCTCTTCGAGGAGCTTCTCTGGGAGCACCGGGACCTTGCCGAGGCCCACAGCCACTGCCAAGGTTTGTTTCCTTTGTGCATCCGGCTTCTTTCTTATGCAAGGATTTTGCTTCTTAATACTTATGAATTTTTGCATAACAGCCATTCCGGAAGCCTCCATTGAGGCCCTCAAGACCCAGCTTAGCAATCTCCAAGGTACTGTTTTTTCTCCGGTTGCATTTTCTTTCCGTGCTTTACCGGTTAGATTTTTGTTCAAATTTTTTTTTCTGGATTTCAGCTGAAAAGGAGCAGCTCATCCGGGATCACCAGAAGGCCCTGGACGCCCAGAAGACTATCTCTAGGGAGCTCAAGGAGCAGGCTATCCAGGCCGCGCTCCGGCATGACCAAGAGCTGAAGGATGCCAAGGCAGCAGCCGAGGCCAGGCTGGCGGAGGTTGTGGATGATTCCGTGAACTCCACTGAGGGCAAAGCTAGAGGAAGTGGGCAAGTTTCGGAAGGCTGCCGAAGACCAGGTCGCCCGCTTAACCGCGGAGCAGAAGGAGTATGATGAGCTGGTCACGCGAACCGATGCGCTCGCCCTCAGTAAGTGTTTCTTCTTTCTTTTCCGGCTTTTGCTTATAAGCTTATATGTTCCGGTAGCATTTTCCTTATGTCTTTCCTTTATTTTGCAGGACTCTTTCCGGACTCGCAGGTGCACGCGCAAAAGAAAGTTTCAGATCGCCGGATTGCGCAGCAATTCCAGAATCTCGCCGCGCCTTGGGATCCTTATGATCACTTGGTTGCCCTTTCTGCCCGCGTCCAGCATATGCGCGCTGTGGACCGGCATCTCGCCGACCTGCCTGACGTGGCGATCCAGCTCTATAAGGTCTTGTGGCCTGGAGAAGCGCTGCCGGCAAACCTGACGCTCACCTCCGAGCGGCTGAAAGATGCCGGGCGGAGGATCCGCGAGTGGCAGTGTTCTGCGGCTCGTGCCGGAGCGGATGCGGCGTTACGCGTCGCCTGCTCCTGGTATGTGGATCTGGACTTGGACGCGCTCCATAGCTTGCGCCAGGATGCTCCCACCGACACGGACCCGGTCCTCACCGCGAAGCGGAAGGACCGTGCCTACCGGATCGCGGAGTACGCCCCGGTTCGCACCTTTATTCCCCCTCCTCCTGGAGTCCAAGATTGGCTCAACGACGAAGGAGAAGAAGAGGAGGAGGAAGAAGAGGATGCCGAAGACGCGCCCCCGGAAGGTCCAGAGGCCGGTGATGCTCCCCCTGAAGCCCCCAGTGCCTGAAGACTCTCTGTTGTGTCTATTAACTCAAAACAATGCTTGTTAAATTCTACCCCGGTATGCCGGGGTTTATGATGTAAGATAAAACTTATCCTTTTGGTTGTGGTACAACTTTTATGACGGTATCTTGCATGCCGGTAACTTATTAAGTTATGTTGGTTTGTTAACTTAGCATGTTGCCTTTGTTATTTGCCTTTATCTTGGACTGTGAAGATTCTGGAATCGTTTCCGCATCCAATTTGATGCACACTTGGTTCTTTCCCTTTGCCTCTGCCTACCTCTTTTGGGTATTTTGGCGTACGAGTTACAAAGTTCTTTTGCCAAGCGAACACTTCCTTGAACTTAGGAAAAATTCAAAAAATTTCACAAAAAACCGGTAAAACCGGGGTTAGTTAAACTTTTCTGGATTGCTCGTTCCCACTTCCTCTTTTCGCAGTTCACGTGCTTAATTCCTACCGGTTTATCTTGCTTGCCATGAAGCCGGTTTATGGACAGCAGCAGAGTCGAAGACTCCGGTAGGTTTAGCACGTTACTGAACCGAAAAGAAAAAAATGTTCGCAAGCAACCGGTAAACGGAAAAAATAAACATATTACATGCAAGTTTGATAGAGGCAGTCCCCGAGAAACATTCGAGGTGCTGGAGTCTTTTATTCATAGCATAGGTTACAAAAAGGAACTTCTTACAGTACAACTTCATGAGTAGAAGGGGCGCAACAATGCTATGTTCCAAGGACGCTTGGTCTCATCTCCGGATTTGTCCGCCCTTCCTTCTTTCCATTCCTGTGCGTCAATCAAGTAGTAGGCATCATTGTGCAGAGCTTTGCTTACAATGAATGGCCCTTCCCAAGGAGGTGAAAGCTTATGGCGGCCTTCAGTGCGTTGCACTAGGCATAGTACCAAATCTCCTTCCCGGAAAACTCTCGGGTTAACCTTCCGGCTGTGATAGCTTCTGAGGTTTTGCTGGTAAATGGCTGTTCTTGCCAATGCCAGTTCTCTTGCTTCTTCTAGCAAGTCCACATCGTTTTCTCGGGCCTCTTTTACCTCTTTTCGGTATAGAGTTGCACCCTTGGTGAGTCATGGAGAATGTCGGTTGGTATGACCGCTTCGGCTCCGTAAACCATGAAGAATGGAGTGTATCCGGTAGACCGGTTTGGAGTCGTTCTTATGCTCCATAGCACTAATGGTAGTTCGTCAAGACAACAACCCGGTGTCTTTTCGAGTGGTTCAATGAGACTTGGTTTTATACCGGAAAGCACCAGCGCATTGATTCTTTCAACTTGTCCATTGCCTTGTGGGTGTGCCACTGAGCACAAATCCAACCGGATGTTACTTTTTTCACAAAACCGCTTGAATTCTCCTTGGGCAAAGTTTGAGCCGTTGTCAGTTATGATGCTATGCGGATACCCATACCGCAGGATGACATCTTTTAGGAACTTCACCGCTGTGTGGCCATCACATTTTGCGATAGGCTTCACTTCTAACCATTTGGTGAATTTATCCACCATCACCAAGATGTGGGTCATGTTTCCCCTTGCGGTTTTGAATGGGCCAACCATGTCAAGGCACCAAACAGCAAATGGCCATGTTAACGGTATGGTTTTTAAGCCGGAAGCTGGGGTATGATTTTGCTTGGCGTACCTCTGGCAACCATTACACTTTCTTACCAAATCCTCAGCATTTTCCAAAGCAGTGGGCCAGTAGAACCCATGCCGGAACACTTTTGCCACTAGCGCCCTTGATGAAGCGTGGTGCCCACATTCTCCTTGGTGAATCTCCTTGAGCATCTCTATTCCCTCTTCCGGTTCCACGCATCTTTGAAGGACACCGGTAACGCTTCTCTTGTACACCTCGCCATTGATGAAGGTGTATGCCTTGGCTCTCCGCTGGATTCTTCTTGACTCAGTTTCGTCAACCGGCAAGGTGCCGTTGATCAGGAATTCCTTAATAGGTTTAACCCAAGATGGTGCTTCTCTTACCACAAACACCGGAACGTCTATGTCCATGCTGTCCACAAGCATTGCTTCTTCCGGTATGGGCGTCGCAGTCCCCGAGCTTACCGGAGCAGTCCCCGGGTTTGCCGGAGTAGTCCCCGGGTTTGCCGGAGCAGTCCCCGAGTGTGCCGGAGCAGTCCCCGTGTTTCCTTCGTCAATATCCATCGGCACCACATGTGACTCTGGTACGAAAATTGATTCCGACTCCGGTCTTGGCTTGATTGATGGAACTCTTAAGTGTGCCAAGGCTATTCCGGGAGGAATTTCTTGCCTGGACGAACCTAGCTTAGATAAAGCATCCGCGGCATCGTTCTCAGCCCGCGGCACATGGTGAAACTCACACCCTTCGAAGAAACCGGCAATCTTTTGCACATGAAACCGGTATGAGGCCATGTTGGCATCTTTTGCATCCCAATCTCCGGAACACTGCTGCACCACAAGATCTGAATCGCCGTAGCAAATGATCCGGTGTGCACCGATTTCTTTTGCAACCTTAAGCCCATGTATTAGAGCCTCATACTCAGCGACATTGTTTGATGCCCTGAAGTGCACTTGCAAAACATACCGGAGATGATCTCCCTTTGGTGAGGTGAGTACCACACCGGTACCTAGACCCTCCTTGAGCTTGGATCCGTCAAAGTGCATCTTCCAGTACTCTATTTTGTGTTCCGGTGGCTTGTATTGCATTTCCGCCCAATCAACCAGGAAATCAGCCAAAGCTTGTGATTTTATGGCATCTCTTCTTTCGTATACCGGCACGTATGGTGACAACTGAATCGCCCATTTTGCAATCCTGCCGCTGGCATCTTTGTTACCCATGATATCTGAGATGGGTGCTTCACTCACCACTTTCATGGGGTGCTCCTCGAAATAGTGCTTTAGCTTGGTGGCGGCCATGAACACGCCATAGGTCATCTTTTGGAAGTGGGGGTAGTTTTGTTTTGAGAGGGAGAGCACCTCGCTCAAGTAGTATACCGGCCTCTGCACGGTTTTTCCTTCTTCCTCTCTTTCTACCACAACCACAACACTCACGACCCGGTTAGTTGCTGCTATGTACAACAACATGGGCTCCCTCTCCAAAGGTGAAGCCAATACCGGTGCGGTGGCTAGCATTGTTTTCAGCTCTTTGAACGCTGCGTCTGCCTGTGGAGTCCAGACGAAAGTATCGGATTTTTTCATTAAGGCATAGAGCGGCAAAGCCTTTTCTCCCAACCTGCTTATGAACCGGCTTAGCGATGCCAAGCTTCCGGTAAACTTTTGGACATCTTTTAGTTCCCGTGGGACAGTCATTCTTTCTATTGCCCGGATTTTTACCGGATTCACTTCAATGCCCCGGCTTGACACCAGAAAGCCAAGCAGCTTACCGGCAGGGACACCGAAGGTGCATTTTGCCGGATTAAGTTTCATCCGGAACCTTCTTAGGTTGTCAAAAGTATGCCGGATGTCATCGATTAAGGTGTCTTTTACCTTAGTTTTTATCACAATATCGTCCACATAGACTTGCACATTCTTTCCGATTTGATCAAACAAGCATTTTTGCATACAGCGCTGGTACGTTGCACCAGCGTTGCGCAAACCAAAAGGCATAGTGACATAGCAATAAGCCCCGTGCGGGGTAATGAACGCTGTTTTTATTTGATCTTCCTTTTTCAGGGGGATTTGGTGGAAACCGGAATACGCATCCAGAAAAGACAACAACTCACACCCAGCAGTAGAATCAATCACCTGATCGATCCGGGGCAGAGGGAAAGGATCTCTTGGGCAAGCTTTGTTGAGGTTGGTGTAGTCGATGCACATGCGCCACACCTTTGGAGCTTTTGCCTCCAGGTTCTCATCTTTCTTCTTTTCGACCATTACCGGATTGGCCAGCCACTCAGTATGCGTGACTTCCATGATGAAACCGGCAACCAACAGTTTTGTCACCTCTTCTCCAATGATTTTCCTCCTATCTTCAGCGAACCGGCGCAAAGGTTGTCGCACCGGCTTGGCATCCTTCCGGACGTTTAGAGAGTGCTCAGCCAGCTCCCTCGGAACACCCACCAAGTCATCAGTAGACCAGGCAAAGATATTCCGATTCTCACGGAGGAAGCTGATGAGCGCGCTTTCCTATGCCTGACTCAGGCCGGCACCGATACAAATGGTGCGGTCTGGGTAAGCCGGATCCAGCACGATGTCCTTTGTTTCATTCGTCGGCTTGAATGCCGGTGTGCCCAAGTTTCCACTCATTGCCGCTAAGCTCAACTGTGAGGACTGAGCCAGTGCAACTGCAGTTTGCATCCTCCTCTATTCCTCCGCGATCACCAGCGATTCCGCTAGGTTTGATCCGGCAGATGTTGTTTCCAGTGAGACTTTGTAGTTTCCCACTACAGTCAAGGGTCCACGAGGTGCCGGCATCTTCATCTTGAGGTAAGCCGTATGAGTTGAGGCCATGAAAGCTGCCAATGCCGGTCTCCCCAGCAACGCATGGTAAGGACTGTCCAGGTCCACCACCTCGAACAAAATGTTTTCCACCCGGCAGTTGTCACGGCCTCCGAAAGACACATCCACCCGGACTTTTCCTACCGGTGCACAGGACAGTCCCGGAACGATTCCATGGAACGTTGTGTGAGTTGGCTGCAGCATGTTTTCGGTTATGCCCAGTGTACGCATTGTATGCTTGTACATGATGTTTATGCTGCTCCCATTGTCTATCAGCACTTTGCTGAACTTGACTCGAGTCTCTGGCCCTCGCATGATTGGGTCCACAAAAAGAGCGTATCCACCCGGATTCGGCATGATCTTGGGGTGATCCTTGAACGACTAGGTGATTTCCTGATCTGACCACAGCATGTACTTGGGAATTGCCGGCATCACGACGTTTACTTCCATGGAGCGGCGATGCACACTTTGCCTGTCGGTTGGCTCAGTGACAAAGACAACACAACACAAATGTTGGTCCTCGTAAACATTCCGGCCTAAAGGTGCCGGTGGAGGTGGTTGATCATGATTTTCCTCCACCCGGTTAACTTGCTGATATTGTTGTACCGGTATGGTATTGGCTCCGGTAAGAGGTGGTGGTGGTGGTAATGGGTGCTGGTGCAGCATGTCGTGCGAGGGCGGCAGTATTGTGGAACAGCCATCTGCTTGCGCATCTTTTGCCGCTCCTCTCAGCATCAAGTGCTTGATCCAGGAACAATCTTTTGTCAAATGGTTTGCCGGCTTCGATGGGTGTGGAGTATGAAGCTTGCACGGCATGTCCATTGCCGCTTCCATGGTGTATCTCATATGTTCTTGCCAATCTTTTTTCTGTCCCCATCCTTCTTTTTGGACCCATTTCTTCTTAGGACCCGCCCATGGCTGCGATCCGGTTTTTTGCCTCTGGTTTCCGGCGGAATTTTCCTGCACCGCGGCTACTTGCTGCGGACCATACCTTCGATCCGGGAAATCTTCCCTTCTTTTGTTATGCCGGTTATCCCGGTGTTGATCTTGCCGGGGTTGGTTTGACTGCGTCGGTTCAGCTTGCACAGCCGGCTGCAGGGAGTCTCCCAACGCATAGTTTTCTGCCACTCGCATCATTTCAGCCAATGTGCTTGGCATGTTTCTCTGCAGCCTTTGCCACATTGGTGATCCTCTCCGGCATCCCTGACTGAACCAAGCAATTGCTTGTGCTTCAATCACTCCTTCACACGTATTTCTCATTGAGTTCCACCGGGCGAGATAGTCCCGGTCTGTTTCACTTGCACGCTGCTGGCATAAAGCGAGCTGCTGGGGCCGGTTTGGCCTCTTGTAAGTGTTGCTGAAGTTGCTCACAAAGGCTTCCTCAAAGTCCAACCATCCGTTAATGCTTCCTGCCGGCAAGTTGTTAAGCCAAATACGTGCAGGTCCTACCAGGTAGGACGGTATGATTCTTACCGCCCAACGCCGGTTTACTCCGCCACCAGCTACATAGACAGCTGTGACATAATCTGCCAGCCAATCTTCCGGCTTGGTCGTACCATCATACGTTTTTGTGTCCCGGGGCAATTGGAAATTGCGTACCGGTGGCTCTTCTCCCATGATTCGTGGGCCAAAGCACCTTGGGCCAGGAGGACCCTCAGATTCGATCATCTCGGAAAGATGCACTCTGTCCAGCCTGTGCCTCGCATCCCGGCCTGGCAAGCATCTTTCCCCCACACGCTCCCCCAAAGGGTTCCGGTAGGCTCTGACTCGTTCCACCTCGGAATCTCCTTCTTCATATCTTTTCGGTTCCGCGGCTCTTGCCTGCCGGTAGCTTGGTGGTCGCATTTCTTCTTCAGCATACGCTGCTCTTGCAGCTCGATAATTTTGCCCGGTTTCATGTCTACTGGCATGATTGTTGCCGGCATAGCCATTTCCGGCATAGCCGCGACCTGCTCCGTAGCTTTTTCCTCCGACATCATGTGGCCTGGCTTTTTGTTTTCCGGCAAGGACCGGATCGTACACGGTCATTTGCCGTGCATTCATTTCTTTTTCACTTCTTTTATCCGGATGGGGGGACGAGGCCTGCCCCTGGGACTTGCTTCCGGCAACTTTTGTTGACCGAATCAATTTTGACTCTAGCGCTGCTTTGTTCATTCTAGCAAGCTCATCATTTTGTGCCTGTATGGTATCAAGCAGCTCTCTAACTCTATCCTGCTGCTTTGCCAGAGCCTCACCGGATAGCGAGTCACACATTTCCATAGCGGCCTTAGCAGCTTTTATAGTTTTATCCGGACTACTGTACTTAGGTTTCTCTACGATGCTCACAGATGCAGAGGTACTTTTGCCGGCATGAATTTCCTTGCGCAGATCCTGATCTAGATTGTGAGCCTTAAGCCGGTTTTCCGGCATCCTAGCGCTAACTGAAGCAAAGCCATGGGCAGCGTTATACTCACGTAGGGTCAGGTTCAGCTCGCGCTGCGCCTGGAGGATGTTTGCGCCGCCGGAAAGCAGCACCTTGCGTGTCTCATCCAGCTGCGCTTGGGCCGCAGCCGGGTCGATGTTCTGCGCGATGGGTGTCGCCAGCACGTTCATCGCCGCTTGGAGTGGTGTTTCCGGTGGTACTGAAGATGCTCCCGCAGCGCCTGCGTCGCGCTCCAGCGGTGGCTTAGCCGGGCGGGTCGATGCCGCACGGCCAGCACCTTCCTCCATAGCGTCCTTGCCGGCGCCGGCCACGCCAGCCATCATGACCTCCACGCTGCCGGCGGCGCGGCCAGCACATAGCCACCTTGGCGGATCCGGTGCCACCAGCACCGGCGAGAGGCACTGGCGCACGGGGATGGTGCGGAAGTAGATGCGGTGGCTGCCGAACTCGATGATGCGGCCGTTCTTGGGGAACTTACCGCCGTTGGCGAAGCAACCCGCGTTGTCGTTGATGAAGTCCATGGCGTAGATGTTCTGTACGAGCGCGGACACCGTTCGCTCGCCGTCGACGTCGAGGAGGCCCGCCCGAATGTGAACTCCAGCAAGCGCCTCTCTCTGCCCCACGGTGGGCGCCAACTGTCGTCGTGGTGAACAGACAGATGCCATGGGTTGGCTTAAGTTGGGGCCGAGTTGGACGCTAGTGGATTTTGGGGAGGGTTTTGGATCAGGTAGGATGAACTTCCGGGTGCTTTCCTCAAGAACTTGGCTAAGGCCAGAGGTAGAAGAAGAGAGACACAAGGATGAACTCCGTTCAAGATCTTCTCTATTCCATGAACAAGGTTACAGGAGGTATTGTACATACGTGCGTGCGTGCCCGTGAAGAGGGCTGCCCCCTCTCCTTATATAGGGGAGAGGGTGGCTTACAGGGGAAGAAACCCTAATGGCATCTTTGAACAGACAAACTACTTTACAAAGCTACTTTAATCATAGGTGACGCCGGTATCTTCTTTAATCAGCGAGGCTGATGTCCTCCAGTTGCTTTGGGCGTCACCCTCGTCTTTTACGTCATGGCTTTGTTTAAAGCTACCTTGCTTAGGTCATCCTTGTCCTCTAGCTCCTGAGGGAATCTTTGACCAGTCCTGCCGACGTGCTACAGTGCACTTCTTTCCGGCAGACCGGTGTCTTCTTAGCCCATACCGGTATACCTCTCTTTGGGGATACCGGTATAGATCTACTTAGCCAAACATTCAACTTTGTTCTCCGGAATGAATATTAAACTGGTATCTTGATGGCTCAAACCATCCGGTTTGGCATGCCTTTGGCATACCGGGGGTCATCCCCCCAACATTAGTCCCCGAAGCTGGTATAGTCCGGTGGATTTTATCCGACGGGCCATGCCAGGTTCCTATCTCACAAGGTACCGGTTTGATCTTTCCGGCACTTTGTTCGCAGATGCCGGCCTCTTTGCCTTAGCCTCTTTCTGTTATTTTCCGGGTTCTTCCGGTATCTCATGTCATATTCACATCTTTCTTTCTTTGCAAAGTGTCTCCGGTGTCTTTTCCTCCGGTATATTTGACATTTAATCCCTCCTCGGCGAAGTCGAGAATTTTTCTGGTACAGTGCCTGTCAGAGACATGCGCACTGTTTCTGACGCGTCAGTGTCAGTGGTCACTTCCGTTCGGCTTTTGCGCCAACATTAAATGTGCCACACCGGATCCCTCTGGCCATTCCGGATCCGTGCGGCGACCCTGTGGCCTCTTTATTTTGCGCGTGTATCTTCGCGCCACGTGGCGGCCCACGAGACGAACCGCCGCGGCCCGACAGTTTTCGACCCACTAACTCCTTCTCCTATATAAGGGCGGAGCGGTTCCACTTCATCTTCTTCTTCGCATTTGCCCCCATTTCCAGAGCACTTCGAGCCCTTCGCCCCTTGCTTCCTCGCCGCCGCCAGTCGCCGCCAGAGCGCTGCTCCTGTCGAGGTTGCGACGCTGCTCTCGCTGCGCTGAAGCTTTTCACCGCGCGAAGTTCCTGCTGCGCTCCTTCTCCGCTGCTACCTTAAGCTTCCTCCGGCGGACTTCGCCCTTCTCCGTCGCCGGCCTTCGTCGACGGCCACGGGCTCGCCATTTCTCCGGTGAACTTCTTCCTCGCGTCTCCCGCAGCCTCAGGTGAGACCCAATGCTTGTCTGCTCTGCTTTTCTCGTTTTCCAGATCTTGGGTTGGTAGCTTATTTATTCTTTCTTTTCTTTTGCTTTTTTCTCTTACTCGTAGATCTTCGCACAAGGGTAGATCTTGGGAAATCTGTTTTTGAGTAGATTCCGGCATCCCGTAGGCCCGTATGTCTAGAGGGGACCATCTTTCCGAATCTTCCTCCAGCAGCCGTGAAAGCCAAGCTTCCGGCGAGCCTTCGGCTGAGCGCACCCGGATGGAAACTGATACCGGAACAAATCAAGATGCCGGCAGTTCTAGCCAGGCTTCCGGAGCAGATCTTTCCGGCGTCACTCGCGGAGCCTGGAAGGGTTCCGAGGTAACTCAGCACGAGATTGACTGGTTGTACCAGTCTAGAAGGATACCGGAAGGAGTATCCTGCCGGATTCCGAAAGACGAGATCGAACCGGATCTGGAAGATGGTGAATTCGTCGTTTTTCTCGCCCACTTCGAACGCGGCTTCGGCCTTCCTGCCTCAGATTTCTTCCGCCAATTTCTTGATTTCTACAAACTCCAACCTCACCATCTTCCTGGCAATGCCATCTTCTATCTCTCTTGCTACGCAACGTTCATGGAGGCCTACATGGGTCTCCGCCCTACTCGCGAGACTTTTGCTCGCTTCTTTTCCCTTCGGATTAACTCCGTTCAGGGCAAAAGATTCCCAAGCCTAAACCCCCCTTTCAATGCGGGTCTTTGTTGCCCATGATATCTGAAATGGGTGCCTCGCTTACCACTTTCATGGGGTGCTCCTCAAAATAATGTTTAAGCTTCGTGGCAGCCATGAACACGCCATAGGTCATCTTCTGGAAGTGGGGGTAGTTTTGTTTTGAGAGGGAGAGCACCTCGCTCAAGTAGTATACCGGCCTCTGCACGATTTTTTCTTCCTCCTCTCTTTCCACTACAACCACAACACTTACAACCCGGTTGGTTGCTGCTATGTACAACAACATGGGCTCTCTTTCCAAAGGTGAGGCCAACACCGGTGCGGTGGCTAGCATTGTTTTTAGCTCTTTGAATGCTGCGTCTGCCTGTGGGGTCCAGACGAAGGTATCGGATTTTTTCATTAATGCATAGAGCGGCAAAGCCTTTTCCCCCAACCTGCTTATGAACCGGCTTAGCGATGCCAAGCTTCCGGTAAACATTTGCACATCTTTTAGTTCCCGCGGTATAGTCATTCTTTCTATTGCCCAGATTTTTACCGGGTTCACTTCAATGCCCCGGCTTGATACAAGAAAGCCAAGCAGTTTGCCGGCAGGGACACCGAAGGTGCATTTTGCCGGATTGAGTTTCATCCGGAACCTTCTTAAGTTATCAAATGTTTGCCGGAGATCATCGATCAAGGTTTCTTTTACCTTAGTTTTTATCACGACATCATCCACATAGACTTGCACATTCTTTCCAATTTGATCAAACAAGCATTTTTGCATACAGCACTGGTACGTTGCACCAGCGTTGCGCAAACCAAAAGGCATAGTGACATAGCAATAAGCCCCGTGCGGGGTAATGAACTCAGTTTTTATTTGATCTTCCTTTTTCAGGGGAATCTGGTGGAAACCGGAATAAGCATCCAGAAAAGACAACAACTCACACCCAGCAGTGGAATCAATCACTTGATCGATCCGGGGCAGAGGGAAAGGATCCTTTGGGCAAGCTTTGTTCAGGTTGGTGTAGTCGATGCACATGCGCCACACCTTTCGAGCTTTGGGTTCCTCCTCTTTTTTCTTCTCGACCAGCACCGGATTGGCTAGCCACTCAGTATGCAGCACTTCCACGATGAAACCGGCAACCAGCAACTTTGTTACTTCTTCTCCAATGATCTTTCTCCTATCTTCAGCGAACCGGCGTAAAGGTTGTCGCACCGGCTTAGCATCCTTCCGGACATTTAGAGAGTGCTCAGCCAGCTCCCTCGGAACACCCACCAAGTCATCAGTAGACCAGGCAAAGATATTCCGATTCTCACGGAGGAAGCTGACGAGCGCGCTTTCCTATGCCTCACTCAGGCTGGCACCGATACGAACGGTACGTTCAGGGTAAGCCGGATCTAGCACAATGTCCTTTATTTCTTTTGTCGGCTTGAATGCCGGTGTGCCCAAGTTTCCACTCATTGCTGCTAAGCTCAACTGTGAGGACTGAGCCAGCGCAACCGCAGTTTGCATCCTCCTTTTTTCCTCTGCAATCACCAGCGATTCTGCCAGGTTTGATCTGGCGGAAGCAGTTTCCAGTGAGATCTTGTAGTTTCCCACCACAGTTAAGGGTCCACGAGGTGCCGGCATCTTCATCTTGAGATAAGCCATGTGAGTGGAGGCCATGAACGCCGCCAATGCCGGTCTCCCAAGCAGTGCATGGTAAGGACTATCTAGGTCCACCACTTCGAACAGAATGTTCTCAACCCGGCAATTGTCACGTCCTCCGAATGACACATCCACCCGGACTTTTCCTACCGGTGCGCAGGACAGGCCCGGAACGATTCCGTGGAATGTTGTGTGAGTTGGCTGTAGCATGTTTTCTGTTATCCCCAGCGTATGCGTTGTATGCTTGTACATAATATTTATGCTGCTTCCATTGTCTATCAGCACTTTGCTGAACTTGACTCGAGTCTCTGGCCCTTGCATGATTGGGTCCACAACAAGAGCATAACCACCCGGATTCGGCATGATCTTGGGGTGATCCTTGAACGACCAAGTGATTTCCTGATCTGACCACAGCATGTATTTGGGAACTGCCGGCATCACTGCGTTCACTTCCATGGAACGACGATGCATGCTCTGCCTGTCGGTTGGCTCAGTAACGAACACAGCACAGCAGAAATGCGGGTCCTTGTAAACGTTCCGGCCCAAAGGTGCCGATGGTGGCGGTTGATCATTGCCGTCTTCCACCTGGTGAATTTGTTGGTGCTGCTGTACCGGTAAAGCGTTGGCTCCAGTAAGCGGTGGTGGCAGTGGTAATGGATGCTGCCGCAACATGTCTTGCGAGGGTGGCAGTATCGTGGAACAGCCTTGTGCTTGCGCATCTTTTACCGTACCTCTCAACATCAAGTGCTTGATCCAGGAACAGTCTTTTGTCAAATGATTCGCCGGCTTCGCCGGATTCGGAGTGTGAAACCGGCATGGTTGCTCCATTGCTGCTTCCATGGTGTATCTCATATGTTCTTGCCAATCGTTTTTCTCTCCCCACTTCTTCTTTTCAACCCATTGTTTCTTAGGACCCGCCCATGGCTGCGATCCGGTTTTTTGCCTCTGGCTCCCGCTAGTGCCGGAATGTTCCTGTACCGCGGCTACTTGCTGCGGACCATACCTTCTATCCGGAAAGTCTTCTCTTCTTTTGTTGTGCCGTTTATCCCGGTATTGATCTTGGCGTGGTTGGCTGGTTTGTGCCGGTTCAGCTTGCACCGCCGGTTGCATTGGGTCTCCCAACGCATAATTTTCCGCCACCCGCATCATCTCAGCCAATGTGGTTGGCATGTTCCTTTGCAGCCTTTGCCACAGCGGCGATCCTCTCCGGCATCCGTGGCAAAACCAAGCAATTGCCTGCGCTTCTATCACCCCTTCATACGTATTCCTCGTTGAGTTCCACCGGGTCAGATAGTCCCGGTCTGTTTCATTAGGACGCTGCAAGCATAGAGCGAGCTGCTGCGGCCTGTTTGGCCTTTTGTAGGTACTGCTGAAGTTGCTCACAAAAGCTTCCTCAAAGTCCAGCCACCCATTGATGCTTCCCTTTGGCAAATTGTTAAGACAAATTCTTGCCGGTCCCACTAGGAAGGATGGTATGATTCTCACGGCCCAACGCCGGTTTCCTCCGCCACCAGCGACATACACTGTTGTGACATAATCTGCCAACCAATCTTCCGGCTTAGTTGTGCCATCATAGGTTTTTGTATCCCGGGGCAACTGGAACTTGCGTACCGGTGGTTCCTCTCCCATGATCCGTGGGCCAAAACATTGTGGACCGGGTGGACCCTCAGCTTCAATCATCTCAGAAAGGTGCACTCTGTCCAGACGGTGCCTCGCATCCCGTTCCGGTAAGCATCTTTCCCCTACGCGTTCCCCCAAAGGGTTTCGGTAGGCTCCGGCTCGTTCCACTCCGGAATCTTCTTCATCATATCTTACCAGTACCGCGGCTCTTGCCTGCCGGTACCTTGGTGGCGGCATCTCATTCACATAAGCTGCTCTGGGCGCTCGATAATTTTGCCCGGTTTCACCTCTACCAGCATAAGCGTTCTCAGCGTAAGCTTCTCCGGCATAGTCATCTCCGGCATAGCAGTGACCTGCCCTTTGATTTTTTCTTCCGGCCTCATACTGCCCGGCTTGTTGTTTTCCGGCAAGAACCAGATCATACACGGTCATCTGCCGCGCATTTCCCTCTTTTTCTCTTCTTCTATCCGGATGGGGGGACGATGCCTGTCAACACCCGGATTTTTAAGTCCGAATGCCTATTATGTCATACATCGCAATCCCAGGAATATTGTTGTTGCGAGGCATAATAGTTAAGTATCACAGTCATCATTCATTACAAACCATAAGTCTTACAAATTGGAGTCACATGATCCATATTACACGAATAGTTGATCTATTGATCAACGAACAAACACAAGTTCATAGTTCAACATAGCGGAAGCGTAAGATACAAGGACTCTCTAGTCCACAGGCCAACGCTTGACGTCGGAAGGCGCTTAGTTGTCGTAGGCGTCCTGCTGGTCATCTCCTTGGTCGTCTTCATACTCTGGCCATTTGAATAGCCAGGGACAAAGCCGTGAGTACATTGAGTACTCGCAAACTAATACTAATGTAAGTGATAGACATTCTAGTATGGTTTGCTAAGCTCTAGTTTATTTGCATAAAGCTAGTTTTAGTTCACAAAGTTTGAGAAAAGCTTATTCAAGTGCTAACTAACTCAAGTGGGAACATTAGTGTCATTCCCACCATTCAAGTGGTGATTTCAATTCAATTCGCCACAAGTCATTTCACCATCATCCTTTTCAACATCATTTTCAAAGATATGACATCGAAAACTGTATGGCCTTTCCAACCGTCCGTAACCGTGGACGCGGCTATTCGAATAGGTTTACACTCTGCAGAGGTTGCACACTTGTGCCACAACATTTGATTTCATCCGTCGGGATTACCCCGAATCATCGTAACACAGTACGCGGATCATCAACCATAACCTTTCACTTACAAATCCTAGTATGAGCACCTCTCCCCATGAGCTTGGCCTCCCAGTGAAGACCAAGCTGTCAACACAGGAACTGCACAGGGCTTGGCCGTACAATTCACCTCAACTTCACATCATTTCTCAACAACGGAGGCAGCCTCAAGCGTAACCCCTATGACATGTGTTCAGAGGGAACCCATACTAAGACGCATAAACTTCCAGTTAAGCCCTACCCATAATCAGGTATTGTGGGGGTACTTAAGAATTGGAAAGGTATCGCATTCAAACCAACATCATTGTTTATCAAAAATCACCATCTTCTCTTGTTCATATTCACCTTCAAAAATCATTCAATGGAATGCATCTTCATTCCAAGGTTTCCAAAATCACTTCAAAATTCACATTGTTCCCATCTAGAGTAGTCAAGTTTTAATTCATTAGCACTAGCTCTAATTCATGAGGGGTGCTAACTTGCTTTGCTTGGAGAAGACTAACTCACTACTCTAGTAATCAACTTGTACTTTGACCAAAGTTAACTATAAAAGTACTCATTTAGAAAACAAGTAACAACTTGTAAAGTAAAAACTTGGGATGGGTTCATATAAGAAAAGATAAGAAACATGGTGCGTTGCCCCAAGGGGCTTTGCACTTTGTAAGAATATTAGCTTGCCTTGGTAGTTCTCAAACTGTTCCTCCTCCTCCTCTTGGTAGCAACCTTCTTCTTCGGCGTACTCTCCGATGCTACCGTCTAAATTTGAATACGAGTATAATTACTCACTAATTCAATGGCTATTCCATACATCACATATAACACACAAACTATTCTATGCACACAAAATAATCTACTTAGGTGCATGGGTTGTGGGGGTTAAATAGAATTCACTTCTTTGTATTTCATATGTAAATGATAGTTTCCATAGGGTTCTTGAGAAATAATTTCCTCTCATTGAAATCTTCTTAAGATTTAATTTCTCAAACAATCATGTATGAACTCATATTGACCTAAGTCAAATGTTCATCATCATCATTTGGGAAAAGGATTTAAATGAGGTAGATCACCTCATACTATTTAAATAACCCCACCTTTGATTTAAATCTCAAGTAATTCATATAAGAGAGTTTGGGACCAGGGGTCCAAACATCCCATGAATTCATGTGAGACAAGTTTAAAGGAAGTATAAGACTTCACATAATTTGTTTTAATAGTTTTGGACAATATCAACTAGTTAAACTAGTCAAATGATCCATTCATTAAACTATGGCATGATCAGACAAGGTGACCACACCATTTTATTGCATAAACAATTAGTGTAAGTCAAAAGTGAGCTATTAGAGTTGGAATTAACTTAATATCTATTTTGGTTGATTTTTAAGAATTATTTGAATAGGGAAAAGTCCCTGTCTTGTTATTTTTATCACATTAATTCTACAAAGAATCTGGCCATGAGGCCAGTGGCATTGGCTAGATAATTTCAGTAGCTTTCCAACCATATAAAGTTCACTAAATTTGGTTTAGCCAATTTGAATCTATTGATTTTCAAAGTGGAGGCAGTATTGAAAACTATTTGAAATAATTAAATCCAGTTTGAATTAAAAACGCCGGCGGGAAACGAAGCTGGGCCAGATTCGAATAAAAACGGCCCAGTCCAGCCCAGCCACGGTCCACAGACGCGGGCTGCCTCGACAGGGTGGGGGTCCGCTGTCGGCGACTCAGTAAACCCGAAGCGGGACAGAACACCGGGGGGCGTTGGATTAGAAGGGGATCGGAGGGCCGTGGTTCGTCGTCGTCTCCGACGAGAACCCGACGGTGCGGCGGCGGCAGTAGGGGGTCGGAGGGCTTACGGCGGCTCCAGCGAGGGATGGCAGTGTGCTCGGGGTAGATGTGGACGACGGCGAAGCTCCAGGTACAGGTGGCGTCGCCTGAGGTGGCCTGGTTCGCCGGCGATTGCTGCAGAGCTTCCACGGCGGCGAGCTCTCGATTGGCCTTGCTCCGGCGTGAATCCGATGAGTGGTGAGGTGGTTGAGAAGCTGTGAGAGGTGGGGAGTGCGGTGGTGTGCTTGGATCATCAAGGGGAGGTCTCCTTTTATAGCAGCGCATGGGTGCTGCGGGGCAGGGTGGTGGTCGACCATGGCGCGGCCTCTCCGGCGAGCGGTCGAGCTAGGCGAGGTGGTGGCAGTGTTCTATGGTTCCTGGCGATGCTATTGGCGGCGACAGCTTGGTCGGGGAGGGCCTGGTTGGGTCGCATTGCTTCCAGGCATGTCGCGGCAGTGGCAGGATCTTCTTCCCCGTCTACGGTGGCGGCGGTCCAGGGTCTGGTCGTGGCCATGTCTGGCGGCGTCGTGGTGGCGTGGTGATGCTCAACGGCTAGCAAGCGGGGCCAGGGCGAGCGCGAGGTGGTGGCGCGGCGCGTTTCCAGTGCGCGTCCATGGCGCGCATGGTCGCGACGCGAGCGGCATGCTGGCGATTTTGGGCGCGCATCGTCCAGGCTTTGTCGAGCTCCTCCTCGACCAGGGCGGTGCTAGGCGGCGCTAGGGTGGCACGGTGGCGAGCAACGGCAGGGTGGCCAGGTTGGGGAAGGAAGGGAGAGAGGTGGAGGTGGTCGGGCTCGGGGACATGGCCGGCATGGCCATGCCCTAGCTTGCTCTCTCCTCTCCTCAGCCTCACTATGCATCAATTAGGGTTTAAGGGGACCAGGGGACACAATGTGATAGATTAGGGTAGTTTAGGTGAGGTAGATTCACTATTTGCAATAGTTGCAAATAGTGCCCAAAATTGCAAATTCCAAAAATATCCAAATTTGAAATAATTCAAATGGTGAATGTTTTTGAAAAGTGAGTGTTGATATAAGTTGTATTTGACCAGAGGTGATTTGAGGTGGTGGTGGAATTTTTAGAATTCAAAAATTTGCCAAAATGGCTAAGTGAGGAATGTTCCATATGTTAAAAAGTGGGGACTTTGGATGAGCCTTGCTCATGATCAAAGATGATTTTGGCATGGTGATCTTCATCAAAGTTGTTCACCTTGATGTTGACTTTGAAATGGAGCAAAGAATTAGCAAGAATTGGTTTGGGAAAAATGAATGGCAAGGGCTCAAAGTGGTGATCAGACTATAAATTTCAGTTTTGACCATTATCATATGTGAGTGGGATTTATGTTTGAAATTCATTTGAATTGTGAAACTTTGATTCCAAAAGTTGTAATAAGTGTTTAATAACATTATTCAACTAATGGTGAAGACTAAATAGGTCTAGGGTCAAAATTTATAAAAATGCCATAGGGCATATGTGAGGGTTTTTAGGGTTTTGCATTTTATGGATTTTCTTCCTCTTTGATTTATTTGGTTGGTGATCTTCATATGATCACATTAGAGTTTTGGAGCATATCAAAAGAAAGTAAAAGCAATCATCATGGCATATCACTCAAATGCACAAGTCCTATGCATGGTACTATATGCAAATAGAAAAGTTTTTGTTGGTTTGAAAATTTGTTTTCTGGAATTCTCTAACTTTCTTTTTTATTGAAATTTGGGGTGTTACAAACCCTTCCCCCTTACAAAAGATCTCGTCCCGAGATCGAAAAGAAAGTTAGGTACTAAAGAGATCTGGGTACTCCTTCTTCATGAAGTCTTCGCGTTCCCATGTGGCTTCATCCTCGGTATGATTGCTCCACTGGATCTTCAGAAACTTGATGCTTCGGGTGCGGGTGGTTCGGTAGACTTCTTCCAGGATGCGAATCGGCACTTCGTGATAAGTCAGATCCTTGTTGATATCCACTGATCTGTGATCGATGTTCTTGAACACTTCGGTCTTCTCCGGGACTTCAAGGCACTTCCGGAGGAGTGAGAAGTGAAACACGTCATGCACCGCCGACATTTCTTCTGGCAACTCCAGTTGATAAGATACTTCACCTCGGCGGCTGAGAACTTTGAAAGGTCCGACATAGCGGGGTGCAAGCTTTCCTTTCAGTTGGAACCTTTGCATTCCCTTCAAGGGGGATACTTTGAGATAGACGAAGTCTCCGATCTCAAAGGTCATCTCCCGACGTCTCTTGTCGGCGTAGCTCTTCTGTCTGGATTGCGCCGTCTTGAGGTACTCGAGGATCTTGTGGACTTTCTCTTCGGCTTCACGAAGAACATCTGGGCCGAAAACTTGGCTCTCTCCAACTTCCGACCAGTTCAGGGGGGTACGGCACTTCCTTCCGTACAAGGCTTCAAAGGGGGCCATCTTTAGGCTGGCTTGGTAACTATTGTTGTAAGAGAATTCTACGTAAGGTAGGCAGTATTCCCACTTGGATCCGTATTCCAGTACGCATGCTCTAAGCATGTCTTCCAGTATCTGGTTTACTCTCTCAGTCTGTCCGTCGGTCTGAGGGTGATAGGCGGTGCTGAAATTTAGGCGGGTGCCTAATCCTTCATGCACTTTCTGCCAGAACCTTGAGGTGAACTGTGATCCTCTATCTGACACTATCGATCTGGGGGTTCCGTGCAGAGCGACTATTCTGGAGATGTAAAGTTCAGCTAACTTTGGGCCTTGATAGGTGGTTTTGACGGCGATGAAATGGGCGACTTTGGTCAATCTATCGACCACTACCCATATTGAATCATTGCCTTTGCTGGATTTGGGCAGTCCGGTGATAAAGTCCATTCCTACGGAGTCCCATTTCCATTCCAGAATCTGGAGGGGTTGTAACAGTCCGGCGGGTCATTGATGTTCTGCCTTGACTCTCTGACAGATGTCACACTTAGCGATATAGCTACCGATCTCTCTCTTCATTCCGTGCCACCAAAATTGTTCTTTCAGGTCCTGGTACATCTTGGTACCTCCGGGGTGGATTGAATAAAGGGTGTCATGGGCTTCTTGCAGAATGACTTGTTTCAAGTTAGAGTCCGATGGTACGCAGAGACGTTCTTTGTACCAAAGCACTCCGGCTTCGTCTACGGTGAATCCGGGGGCTTTTCCTGCGGCTATCTGTTTCTTGATTCCGTCAATGCTAGCGTTGTCTTTCTGGGCTTCCTTGATCTGACCAACCAAGGTGGGTTGCAGTTCTATGCTGGCTAGGAATCCTTCACTAACAAGTTCAAGTCTGAACTGTTCAAACTCTTGGTGCAAGCTGGGCTGTTCGGTTGCGAGCATGGAGTTCAACTGGCACGGAATTCTACTCAAAGCATCCGCTACCACATTGGCCTTGCCGGGGTGGTAGTGAATCTCCATGTCGTAATCCTTGATCAGTTCGATCCATCGGCGTTGTCTCATGTTCAACTCCTTCTGGGTGAAAATATATTTGAGGCTTTTGTGGTCGGAGTAGATCTCGCATCGATTACCCATGAGGTAATGACGCCAAACTTTCAAGGCTAAGACCACGGCTGCAAGCTCGAGGTCATGGGTCGGGTAGTTCTGTTCATGTTGCTTGAGCTGTCTTGAAAGGTAGGACACAACCTTGCCTTCTTGCATAAGCACGCATCCAAGTCCAGTCTTGGAGGCGTCGCAATATACATCAAAGGGTTTTGCGATATCTGGCATGATCAGGATTGGGGCTGTTGTCAGTCTACTTTTGAGCTGTTGAAAGCTCTCTTCGCACTTGTCGGTCCACTCAAACTTTCTGTCCTTTTTCAGCAGTTGGGTCATTGGTCGAGCGATGCTCGAAAAACCTTCTACAAATCTGCGGTAATATCCGGCTAATCCAAGAAAAGCGCGGACCTCGGTTGGTGTGGTTGGGGCTTTCCATTCCATAACAGTTTTGATCTTGGCAGGATCTACGGCGATTCCTCCTGCGGACAAGATGTGTCCCAGGAATCCAACTTCTTCCAGCCAAAACTCGCACTTGCTAAACTTGGCATACAACTTGTGCTGTCTAAGGGTTTCTAGGACAATCTCCAAATGCTGTTCATGTTCCTCTTCGGACTTGGAGTAGACGAGGATGTCATCGATGAACACAACGACAAACTTGTCCAAAAAGTTCATGAAGATCTTATTCATGAGATTCATGAAATAGGCGGGGGCATTGGTCAGTCCAAACGACATGACGTTGTACTCATACAACCCATATCTGGTGGTAAAGGCAGTTTTTGGAATGTCGGTGGCTCAAATCTTCAGTTGGTGGTATCCAGTTCGAAGATCTATCTTGGAGAAAACTCGGGATCCGGTGAGTTGGTCAAACAAGTCTTCGATCTTGGGTAGGGGGTATTTGTTTTTGATGGTGACATCGTTAAGCTTACGATAGTCCGTGCATAAACGATTTGCACCATCCTTCTTGTCGACAAACAAGACGGGGGATCTCCAGGGGGATGCACTTGGTCTAATCGAACCTTTGGCTAACCTGTCATCTATTTGCTTCTTCAGCTCCACAAGCTCGGTTGCGTTCATGCTGTAGGCTCACTGGGCGATGGGTCCAGTTCCGGGGATTAACTCGATGATAAACTCGATATCCCGATCCGGGGGCATACCGGGCAGATCGTCCGGAAACACATCAGGGTAGCGACAAATGACCCTGATTTGATCCAGAGTTGGCTTGGTTACACTTTGGTTGCAGGTAAATTTTCTGGGTAGTTTTTCAGAGACGTGCTCAACTACGATACCGGTGCTGCTAGTCATGGTTATGGCTTTCTTGGCGCAGTCTATCAATCCATTGTGCTTGGACATCCAGTCCATTCCTAGGACAACTTCCAAACCCTTGGTTCCAAGTATGATTAGATTTGCAAAGAAATCTACATCATGGATTTTGATTGGTACATTTTTGCTAAATTTTCTGGCTTTGGTGGTTGATCCGGGGATTTGGACTATCATAACATGCTTCAAACTGAGGGGTTGAATTTTACTTGTTGATGCAAAGTCCTCGGTGACAAAGGAATGAGATGCTCCGGAATCAAACAACACTCTAGCAGGGATGTGGTTGACAGAAAACATACCCAGTACAACATCTGGTGCTTCCTGGGCTTCTTCAGCGTTCATGTGGTAGAGGCGGCCATTGCGGTTGTTGGGGTTGTTGGGGGCGAACTTCTTGCCGGTGGAGACACGGCATTGCTGCTGAGCAGGTGCAGCGGTGTTGCCAGCGAGCTTGGCAAGACGCTTGGGACACTCGTTGGAGTAGTGCCCCACTACACCACACTCATAACAAGTGATAGTGGTCTTTCCTGCTTGTTCGCAACGGGAACGGCATTGCTTCCGGTTCTGGGAGCGGTGTTGGTGTTGGTGTTGTTGTTGTTAGGGGCTCGGGGTGGAGCGCGGTTGTAGTTGTTGTTGTTGTAGTTGTTGTTGTAGCCTCCTGGCTTGGAGTTTCCTCCACTCCGGTTCTGATAACCGGGGCGAGAGTTCTGCATCTGGGGTTTGTTGTTTCTCGGAGTGAAACCTCCGCTTGAGCTAGGGCGAAACTTCTGGGGGTGGCTTGATCCACTCTGATTCGCCATGCGGCGCTTGCGGTTCTCATTGGCTTGGTTTAACTTGCCCTCCATCTGGATGGCGGAGTCAACAAGGGCTTCGAGGTCGGCAAAGGGGATGTTGACAAGGACAGTCTGCATCTCATCATGAAGTCCGTTCAGGAATCTCTCCTTCCTCTTCTCAACGGTGTCGGTCTCATCAGGGGCATACCTTGACAAAGTGAGAAACTTGTCGCGGTATTCAACCACCGTCATGCGACCTTGTTTCAGCTCACGGAATTCATCCCTCATCTTCTTGATAAGACCCGGGGGTACATGGTACTTGCTGAACTTGAGTTTGAAATCCTCCCAAGTCATGAATTGACCTCCGTTCATGGCACGGGTGCTTGTCCACCAAGCGCGGGCTGGTCCAGCGAGATAGTGAGTGGCGAACAGGACTTTCACGTTGGCTTCCACTCCGGCTACCTCCAGATTGTTCTCCATAGTTTGGAGCCAATCGTCGGCGTCGAGGGGCTCCTCGGTCTTGCTAAACACCGGAGGGTTGGTGTTTTGGAAGTTCTTGAGCTTGGATCCGGGGTGGTCATGATTTCCATGGCCTTGGTTGGCGATGTTCTGCAAGGCGATAAGGTTGGCTTGGCGTTCGGCTCTTTCGGTTTCCCGGTCAGCAAGCATGGTTTGCAGCAGTTGCAGCATCACGTCGTTGGTGCGATTTGGAGGGGCCATCTGAAGATGTAGAAGATTATGAGATAAGAGGGAACATTCTATGGTTCATTTTGGTTAAGTTTGAAAACAATTTGAAAACTTGTAATCTTTTCATGACAAACATAACATTCATTCATTCATGCAACACATAGTACAAACTACACACCTACTCGAATGGTTTTAAGAACCATTCTCCTGCTACGATACAAGGGACGGGATACAACTCACACCTACTATAAGTGAACTAGTGCAACTACTCCTCATCATCGACATCGATCGGGACGTAGTCATCGGGTCCTGCCTCCAGGAACTCGTAGTCCTCCTCCTCGGTGTTCTCGTCCTCCTCAAAGTCGTTGTGGTCGCTCAGGAAGGCGTCTCCTCCCTGAATGTCGATGCCTCCATCGTCATCCTCCAGCTGACGAATCTGATCCTCCTGGGCCTTGACAGTGGCCTCAAGTGACGCGATCCGGGCGCGAAGGCGACGAATCGTAGCGTCCTTCTTGGCACGCTGCTGGCGAAGGCTCCTGCGGTCGTTGTTCAGTAGCTTGATTGCCTCACCCTGCTCGGTGATGTGAGCATGGGTCTGGTTCGCGTAAGCGCGAGTGGCGTCGAGGTCCCTTTGAGTCTGGTAGAGCATGAAGTCCAGGTGCTCAGCATGGTGCCTCAACTCCGGGTGCGGCTGCAGCTCCATGGGCACTCCCGCGGCATCACGCCTCACAAGGTGGGCGTAGCGAGAGGCGAGGATGCTCACTACGTTCTGTCCACAGAGGCGCGCAAGTGCCTCCTGTAGGCCACGGGCGAGTCCGTCGAGCCAGTTGCTCTCGCGGAAGGAGAAGAGGATCCTCTCAGAAGTGGGAGGCTCCATCTTGCCCCTCAAGTCGGCAGTGATCACCCACTGCAACTCTCCTCCGGACGTGTCGTCCAGCTGAACCCCGTGAAACTCGGGGTGTGGGCGCCCAAGGAAGTCAGAGAGGGCGTTGAGGTCGTGCTCGAAGATCAAGCTCCCTCCGTTCCCAAGCTGGTAAAACTTGGTGTTGATGGGTTCATTCAGCGCCATCTGAAAGAGAATTGGATGAGTAAGTTAGAGATTGCAAGGTGTGGCAAAGTTTTAAGTTGATTCAAATAAGATAGGCATGATTCATCAAATTTTGGCAAAGTCTCAAAGACAAGAGTGTAGTAAATTTTCAGAAAATAGTTTCTTTCATTTGATTTCAAAGTTAAGATTTTCAGAACGCCCATTCTAACTAAGGTCTTCTAAGGTCAAACAATGGCTCTGATACCAACTTGTCAACACCCGGATTTTTAAGTCCGAATGCCTATTATGTCATACATCGCAATCCCAGGAATATTGTTGTTGCGAGGCATAATAGTTAAGTATCACAGTCATCATTCATTACAAACCATAAGTCTTACAAATTGGAATCACATGATCCATATTACATGAATAGTTGATCTATTGATCAACGAACAAACACAAGTTCATAGTTCAACATAGCGGAAGCGTAAGATACAAGGACTCTCTAGTCCACAGGCCAACGCTTGACGTCGGAAGGCGCTTAGTTGTCGTAGGCGTCCTGCTGGTCATCTCCTTGGTCGTCTTCATACTCTGGCCATTTGAATAGCCAGGGACAAAGCCGTGAGTACATTGAGTACTCGCAAACTAATACTAATGTAAGTGATAGACATTCTAGTATGGTTTGCTAAGCTCTAGTTTATTTGCATAAAGCTAGTTTTAGTTCACAAAGTTTGAGAAAAGCTTATTCAAGTGCTAACTAACTCAAGTGGGAACATTAGTGTCATTCCCACCATTCAAGTGGTGATTTCAATTCAATTCGCCACAAGTCATTTCACCATCATCCTTTTCAACATCATTTTCAAAGATATGACATCGGAAACTGTATGGCCTTTCCAACCGTCCGTAACCGTGGACGCGGCTATTCGAATAGGTTTACACTCTGCAGAGGTTGCACACTTGTGCCACAACATTTGATTTCATCCGTCGGGATTACCCCGAATCATCGTAACACGATGCGCGGATCATCAACCATAACCTTTCACTTACAAATCCTAGTATGAGCACCTCTCCCCATGAGCTTGGCCTCCCGGTGAAGACCAACTGTCAGCAACTTTGGGAACTGCACAGGGCTTGGCCGTACAATTCACCTCAACTTCACATCATTTCTCAACAACGAAGGCAGCCTCAAGCGTAACCCCTATGACGTGTGTTCAGAGGGAACCCATACTAAGACGCATAAACTTCCAGTTAAGCCCTACCCATAATCAGGTATTGTGGGGGTACTTAAGAATTGGAAAGGTATCGCATTCAAACCAACATCATTGTTTATCAAAAATCACCATCTTCTCTTGTTCATATTCACCTTCAAAAATCATTCAATGGAATGCATCTTCATTCCAAGGTTTCTAAAATCACTTCAAAATTCACATTGTTCCCATCTAGAGTAGTCAAGTTTTAATTCATTAGCACTAGCTCTAATTCATGAGGGGTGCTAACTTGCTTTGCTTGGAGAAGACTAACTCACTACTCTAGTAATCAACTTGTACTTTGACCAAAGTTAACTATAAAAGTACTCATTTAGAAAACAAGTAACAACTTGTAAAGTAAAAACTTGGGATGGGTTCATATAAGAAAAGATAAGAAACATGGTGCCTTGCCCCAAGGGGCTTTGCACTTTGCAAGAATATTAGCTTGCCTTGGTAGTTCTCAAACTGTTCCTCCTCCTCCTCTTGGTAGCAACCTTCTTCTTCGGCGTACTCTCCGATGCTACCGTCTAAATTTGAATACGAGTATAATTACTCACTAATTCAATGGCTATTCCATACATCACATATAACACACAAACTATTCTATGCACACAAAATAATCTACTTAGGTGCATGGGTTGTGGGGGTTAAATAGAATTCACTTCTTTGTATTTCATATGTAAATGATAGTTTCCATAGGGTTCTTGAGAAATAATTTCCTCTCATTGAAATCTTCTTAAGATTTAATTTCTCAAACAATCATGTATGAACTCATATTGACCTAAGTCAAATGTTCATCATCATCATTTGGGAAAAGGATTTAAATGAGGTAGATCACCTCATACTATTTAAATAACCCTACCTTTGATTTAAATCTCAAGTAATTCATATAAGAGAGTTTGGGACCAGGGGTCCAAACATCCCATGAATTCATGTGAGACAAGTTTAAAGGAAGTATAAGACTTCACATAATTTGTTTTAATAGTTTTGGACAATATCAACTAGTTAAACTAGTCAAATGATCCATTCATTAAACTATGGCATCATCAGACAAGGTGACCACACCATTTTATTGCATAAACAATTAGTGTAGGTCAAAAGTGAGCTATTAGAGTTGGAATTAACTTAATATCTATTTTGGTTGATTTTTAAGAATTATTTGAATAGGGAAAAGTCCCTGTCTTGTTATTTTTATCACATTTATCTACAAAGAATCTGGCCATGAGGCCAGTGGCATTGGCTAGATAATTTCAGTAGCTTTCCAACCATATAAAGTTCACTAAATTTGGTTTAGCCAATTTGAATCTATTGATTTTCAAAGTGGAGGCAGTATTGAAAACTATTTGAAATAATTAAATCCAGTTTGAATTAAAAAGGCCGGCGGGAAACGAAGCTGGGCCAGATTCGAATAAAAACGGCCCAGTCCAGCCCAGCCACGGTCCACAGACGCGCGTGCTGCCTGACAGGGTGGGGTCCGCCTGTCAGCGACTCTGTAAACCCGAATCGGTACAGAACAACGTGGGGCGTTGGATTAGAAGGGGATCGGAGGGCCGTGGTTCGTCGTCGTCTCCGACGAGAACCCGACGGTGCGGCGGCGGCAGTAGGGGGTCGGAGGGCTTACGGCGGCTCCAGCGAGGGATGGCAGTGTGCTCGGGGTAGATGTGGACGACGGCGAAGCTCCAGGTACAGGTGGCGTCACCTGAGGTGGCCTGGTTCGTCGGCGATTGCTGCAGAGCTTCCGCGGTGGCGAGCTCTCGATTGGCCTTGCTCCGGCATGAATCCGATGAGTGGTGAGGTGGTTGAGAAGCTGTGAGAGGTGGGGAGTGCGGTGGTGTGCTTGGATCATCAAGGGGAGGTCTCCTTTTATAGCAGCGCATGGGTGCTGCGGGGCAGGGTGGTGGTCGACCATGGCGCGGCTTCTCCGGCGAGCGGTCGAGCTAGGCGAGGTGGTGGCAGTGTTCTATGGTTCCTGGCGATGCTATTGGCGGCGACAGCTTGGTCGGGGAGGGCCTGGTTGAGTCGCATTGCTTCCAGGCATGTCGCGGCAGTGGCGGGATCTTCTTCCCCGTCTACGGCGGCGGCGGTCCAGGGTCTGGTCGTGGCCATGTCTGGCGGCGTCGTGGTGGCGTGGTGATTCTCAACGGCTAGCAAGCGGGGCCAGGGCGAGCGCGAGGTGGTGGCGCGGCGCGTGTCCAGTGCGCGTCCATGGCGCGCATGGTCGCGACGCGAGCGGCATGCTGGCGATTTTGGGCGCGCGTCGTCCGGGCGTTGTCGAGCTCCTCCTCGACCAGGGCGGTGCTAGGCGGCGCTAGGGTGGCACGGTGGCGAGCAACGGCAGGGTGGCCAGGTTGGGGAAGGAAGGGAGAGAGGTGGAGGTGGTTGGGCTCGGGGACATGGCCGGCATGGCCATGCCCTAGCTTGCTCTCTCCTCTCCTCAGCCTCACTATGCATCAATTAGGGTTTAAGGGGACCAGGGGACACAATGTGATAGATTAGGGTAGTTTAGGTGAGGTAGATTCACTATTTGCAATAGTTGCAAATAGTGCCCGAAATTGCAAATTCCAAAAATATCCAAATTTGAAATAATTCAAATGGTGAATGTTTTTGAAATGTGAGTGTTGATATAAGTTGTATTTGACCAGAGGTGATTTGAGGTGGTGGTGGAATTTTTAGAATTCAAAAATTTGCCAAAATGGCTAAGTGAGGAATGTTCCATATGTTAAAAAGTGGGGACTTTGGATGAGCCTTGCTCATGATCAAAGATGATTTTGGCATGGTGATCTTCATCAAAGTTGTTCACCTTGATGTTGACTTTGAAATGGTGCAAAGAATTAGCAAGAATTGGTTTGGGAAAAATGAATGGCAAGGGCTCAAAGTGGTGATCAGACTATAAATTTCAGTTTTGACCATTATCATATGTGAGTGGGATTTGTGTTTGAAATTCATTTTAATTGTGAAACTTTGATTCCAAAAGTTGTAATAAGTGTTTAATAACATTATTCAACTAATGGTGAAGACTAAATAGGTCTAGGGTCAAAATTTATAAAAATGCCATAGGGCATATGTGAGGGTTTTTAGGGTTTTGCATTTTATGGATTTTCTTCCTCTTTGATTTATTTGGTTGGTGATCTTCATATGATCACATTAGGGTTTTAGAGCATATCAAAAGCAAGTAAAAGCAATCATCATGGCATATCACTCAAATGCACAAGTCCTATGCATGGTACTATATGCAAATAGAAAAGTTTTTGTTGGTTTGAAAATTTGTTTTCTGGAATTCTCTAACTTTCTTTTTATTGAAATTTGGGGTGTTACAATGCCTGCCCATGGGACTTGCTTCCGGCATTTTTTTTCGAATGTACAGATTTTGATGCCGCAGCCGCTTTGTTTTCTCTAGCAAGCTCAGCATTTTGTTCATGAATCACATCAAGCAGCTCTCTAACACGATCTTGCTGTTTCACTAAAGCATCTCCGCTAAGCGATTCACACAGCTCCATAGGAGCCCTAGCAGCTTTTATGGTTTTATCCGGGCTACTGTACTTAGGTTTCTCTACGATGCTCAAAGATAAAGAGGCACTCTTGCCGGCAAGAACTTCCTTACGCAAATCCTGATCTAGATTGCGAGCCTTAAGCCGGTTTTCCGGCACCCTTGCAGCCTGAGCGCTAACGGAAGCAAAGCCATGGGCAGCGTTATACTCACGTAGGGTTAGGTTCAGCTCGAGCTGCGCCCGGATGATGTCCGCGCCCCCGGAGAGCAGCTTCTTGCGCGTTGCTTCCAGCTCCGCCTGGGCCGCTGCAGGGTCGATGTTCTGCGCGATGGGCGTCGCCAGCACATTCATCGCCGCTTGGAGAGGAGTCTTCGGTGGCGCCGCAGATGCATTGCAGCTCCTGGGTCGCGCTCGGTCGGCTGCTTGGCCGCGCGCGTGGACCTCGCCTGGCCAGCGCCTTCCGCCGCGATCTCCTTGTCGGCGTCAACCACGCCTGCCATCATGACCTCCACGCTGCCGGCGGCGCGGCCCGCGCAGAGCCACCTTGGCGGATCCGGCGCCACCAGCACCGGCGAGAGGCACTAGCGCACGGGGACGGTGCCGAAGTAGACGCGGTGGCTGCCGAACTCGATGACGCGGCCGTTCTTGGGGAAGACGCCGCTGTTGGCGAAGTGATACGTCCATTTTGTATCACTATTTTATATCATAATTTACTGTTATTCATTGATATATTTCATATTTAGAGATGATACTTATGTTATTTCACCTATTTTGCATGTTTCATGATTATTGGAGAATCACTCGCCGGAGTCAGGATTCTGCTAGAAAAAGCACCGTCAGAATGCAATATTTCTAAAGATCAACAACTGACGGAAATTACACCGAAGGTCTTATTTCTCCAGAAGAAGTAGCCAGCCAAAAGGAGGGGCCGAGGAGGGCCGCCATGGGCCCCCCATAGGCCGGCGCGGGCTCCACCCTGGCCGCGCCGCCTTGTGGGGAGGGGGCCCACAGTCCCCCTCGGCCGCCTCTCTTTCGCGTACTTCATCTACCCGAAAACCTAAGGTACGGGGAATAATCGAGAAGAGACACAGCCGCCTCAGCGGGGCGGAAAACACCAGAGAGAAAAGAGCTCTCCGGCAGGCTGAAATCTGCCGGGGAAATTCTCTCCCGGAGGGGGAAATCGACGCCATCGTCACCGTCATCGAGCTGGACTTCATTGGGATCATCATCATCATTTTCTCCACCATCGACACCATCATCTCCACCGCTGCACCTCGTCACCGCTGTAACATCTAGGGTTAAATCTTGATTATTTCATAGGGGAAACTCTCCCGGTGTTGATTACTCCTTGTTATTGATGCTATTGAGTGAAACCATTGGATCAAGGTTTATGTTCTGATTGTTATTCATCATCATATCACCTCTGATCATGTTCCATATGATGTCTCGTGAGTAGTTCGTTTAGTTCTTGAGGACATGGGTGAAGTCTAAATGTTAGTAGTGAACTATGTTGAGTAATATTTAATGGTTTGATATTTAAGTTGTGGTGTTATTCATCTAGTGGTGTCATGTGAACGTCGACTACATGATACTTCACCTTTATGGGCCTAGGGGAATGCATCTTGTATTCGTTTGCTAATTGTGGGGTTGCCGGAGTGACAGCAACCGGAACCCCCGTTGGTATATCGATGTAGGAGGGATAGCAGGATCCCAGAGTTTAAGGTTGTGGTTAGATTTATCTTAATTACTTTCTTGTATCCGCGGATGCTTGCAAGGGGTATAATCACAAGTATGTATTAGTCCTAGGAAGGGCGATGCATTAGCATAGGTTCACCCACACAACACTTATCAAAACAATGAAGATTAATCAACTATATGAAGCGAAAGCACTAGACTAAATTCCCGTGTGTCCTCAAGAACGTTTGGTCATTATAAGTAAACAAACCGGCTTGTCCTTTGTGCTAAAAAGGATTGGGCCACTCGCTGCAATTATTACTCTCGCATTTTACTTACTTGTATTTTATTTATCTGCTATATCAAAACCCCCTGAAAACTTGTCTGTGAGCATTTACAGTGAATCCTTCATCAAAACTGCTTGTCAACACCTTCTGCTCCTCGTTGGGTTTGACACTCTTATTTATCGAAAGTACTACGATACACCCCCTATACTTCTGGGTCATCAAGACTATTTTCTGGCGCCGTTGCCGGGGAGTGAAGCGCTATTGGTAAGTGGAATTGGTAAGGAAAAACTTTTACTGTACGTGCTGTTCTTATTTCTGCCTGCTGTTATAATTCATTATGGAGAGATCTTCTCTTGAATTCCTATTTGGAAAATCTACTACTAATGCAAAGGTAGTGGATGAGGCGCCAGGTGAGAAAGAGGTTCCATACAAAATACCTATGAAAATTATTGAACGTGTTGTGGATAACCGCTATGAAGGGGATGGAACTGTCCATCCTGGAGATCATTTACTATTTTTACATGAATTATGCGGGTTATTCAAGTGTGAAGGTATTGCTATGGATGAAGTTAGGAAGAAACTATTCTCTATATCGCTGTCTGGTAAAGCGGCGCATTGGTATAAATTGCTGAAGAATGGGGATTCTCTTGATTGGAAGGATATTGTGCCTCTATTTTATTCTAAATTCTATCCTCCAAGTGAAATTCACAAAGACCGGAACCGCATATATAATTTCTGGCCTCATGATGGAGAGAGTATTGCCCAAGCATGGGGGAGATTGAAGTCTTTAATGCTCAAATGCCCCATTCATGAGCTTCCTGGTAATACCATTATTGATAATTTCTATGCAAGACTTTCTTTTCAAGATAAAACCTTGTTGGATACTACTTGTTCTGGATCATTTACACGCAACAAAGAAGAGTTTAATGGGACCTTCTTGATCGGATTCAGGATAATACTGAAGGATGGGAGAACAACAAAGGTAGAGAGTCAGGAATAAATTATGATTATGAATGCATTGATACTTTTATGGATACTGATAAATTTCGTAATATGAGTGCTACTTATGGTCTTGACTCTCAAGTTGTTGCAAATTTTTATATAGCTTTTGCCTCTCATTTTGAATTGCCTAGGAAGAATTTTGATAAGTATCATGAACCTTACAAAGATAAAACTAATTCACCTATAGATAAATGTGTTGAAATTAAAACTGTTGATCATATTCTTCCTGAAGCTTATATTGAAAAAACTCCTTTTCCTGCTAAAATGAAGGAGTATTCTGTTATAACTAGTTCGGTTAATAAAAGTGCAAAGAAACCTATAGAACCTGAAGAGCAAATAAAGGTTGAACCTGCTATTGCAATAGTTAAAGATCTTGTGACTGAAAATGTAGAAGATGGTCATATCATTTTCTGTGAAGATGCTTCTAATATTGTTTCGCATCCTAATAAGTATAGGAAAGCCAGTGTTCCTATGCTCTCTGTTAGAATTGGTGATCATTGTTATTATGGTTTATGCGACATTGGTGCAAGTATTAGTGCCATTCCTTATGAGCTTTACACGGAAATCATGCATGAAATTGGTTCTTGTGAACTTGAAGATATTGATGTGGTTATTCGGCTAGCTAATAGAGAAACTATCTCTCCTATTGGTATTGTTCGAGATGTGGAAGTTCTATGTGGTAAGATTAAATATCCTGCTGACTTTTTGGTACTTTGTTCTGCTGCTAGTAAGTCTTGTCCTATTATTTTTGGTAGACCTTTTCTAAATACTTGTGGAGCTATTATAGATTGCAAGAAAGAGAAGATTGTGACTAAATTTGCTGGTGAATCTTATGAGTTTAATTTCTCTATATTTGCCAAAACTCCTTATAAAGCTGATTTGCCTAATAATGATTTTAGAGTTGAACAGTGTGCATCTATTGCTCTTGCTCCTAATAATCCTTTGCAGCAACATTTGGAGGATAGTGAGAGTGAAGTCTTTAGGGAAGAAAGGAATGAGCTTGATGAGATTTTCCTTCGTCAACCTATTCTTAAACATGACTTACCGGTTGAAGATCTAGGTACAACACCACCGCCAAAGGAAGATCATGTTTTCGATTTGAAACCATTGCCTGATAATCTTAAGTATGCTTATATTGATGATAAGAAAACATATCCTGTTATTATTAGTGCTAAGCTTTCAGATTTTGAGGAAGAAAGATTATTGGAAATATTGAAGAAACACCGAGGAGCTATTGGCTACACTCTTGATGACTTGAAGGGGATTTCTCCCGCTATTTGCCAACATGCCATCAACATGGAAGATGATGCAAAGCCTGTTGTTGAACATCAGCGTCGCCTAATTCCTAAGATGAAGGATGTGGTAAGGAATGAGGTATTAAAACTTCTTGAAGCAGGTATTATATATCCTATTGCTGATAGTAGATGGGTTAGTCCTGTGCATTGTGTTCCTAAGAAAGGAGGAATAACTGTTGTACCTAATGATAATGATGAGCTCATTCCTCAAAGAGTAGTTGTAGGGTATAGAATGTGCATTGATTATCGAAAAGTTAATAAAGTTACTAAGAAAGATCATTACCCTTTACCTTTTATTGATCAAATGTTAGAAAGGTTGTCTAAAAATACTCATTTTTGCATTCTTGACGGTTATTCTAGTTTTTCACAAATTGTTGTTAAAACTAAAGATCAAGAGAAAACCACTTTCACTTGTCCCTATGGAACTTATGCTTATAGGCGTATGCCTTTTGATTTATGTAATGCTCCTGCTACTTTTCAAAGATGCATGTCTGCTATTTTTCATGGCTTTTGTGAAAAGATTGTAGAGGTATTCATGGATGATTTTTCTGTCTATGGGAATTCTTTTGATAGTTGTTTGCGAAACCTTGATAAAGTTTTGCAGAGATGTGAAGAAACTAACCTTGTTCTTAATTGGGAGAAATGCCACTTTATGGTTAACGAAGGAATTGTATTGGGACATAAAATTTCTGAGGGAGGTATTGAAATTGATAGAGCTAAAGTTGAAGCAATTGAGAAGATGCCCTATCCGAGGGATGTTAAAGGTATTCGTAGTGTTCTTGGTCATGCTGGGTTTTATAGGAGATTTATTAAAGATTTCTCTAAGATTTCAAAGCCTCTTACTAATCTTCTTAAAAAAGACGTACCTTTTGTTTTTGATGATGATTGTAAGGAAGCTTTTGAAACTCTAAAGAAAGCCTTAACAACTGCTCCTGTAGTTGAACCTCCTGATTGGAACTTACCTTTTGAAATTATGTGTGATGCTAGTGATTTTGCTGTAGGTGCTGTCCTTGGACAGCGAGTAGAACTCTTGATGTTGCTCAAAGAAATTATGCTACAACTGAAAAAGAACTATTAGCTGTAGTTTTTGCTTGTGACAAGTTTAGATCTTATATTGTTGATTCAAAAGTTACGATTCATACTGATCATGCTGCAATTAGATACCTTATGGAAAAGAAAGATGCTAAGCCAAGGCTTATTAGATGGGTGCTTCTTTTGCAAGAATTTGATTTACATATTATAGATAGGAAAGGTGCTGATAATCCTGTTGCTGATAACTTATCTAGATTGGAAAATATTGCTTATGATCCTGTTCCTGTTAATGATAGTTTTCCAAATGAACAATTGGCTGTAATAAAGGTGAGCTCGCGAGATAGTCCTTGGTATGCTGATTATGCTAACTTTATTGTTTCCAAGTACTTGCCTCCGACCTTTTCAGCTCAGCAAAGGAGGAAATTCTTTTATGACTTGAGGCATTATTTTTGGGATGACCCACACTTATATAAAGAAGGAGTGGATGGTATGCGAAGATGTGTCCCAGAATATGAACAGCAAGAGATATTGAGTAAGTGTCATGGTAGTGTTTATGGAGGACATCACGCCGGAGATAGAACCACGCAAAAGGTTCTACAATCAGGTTTTTATTGGCCAACTCTCTTTAAAGATGCAAGGAAGTTTATCTTATCTTGTGATGAATGTCAAAGAGTTGGTAATATCTCCAGACGCAATGAAATGCCTATGAATTATACTCTTGTTATTGAACCATTTGATTGTTGGGGATTTGACTTCATGGGTCCTTTCCCTTCTTCAGAAGGTAATACTCATATACCTGTTGCTGTTGATTATGTTACTAAATGGGTGGAAGCCATACCCACAAAAAGTGTTGATGGTGAGACTTCTTTAAGAATGCTTTTAGATATTATTTTTCCTAGGTTTGGAGTACCTAGATATATTATGACTGATGGAGGTTCTCATTTTATTCATGGTGGTTTTAGAAAAACTCTTGCTAAATATGGTATTAATCATAGGATTGCTTCCGCTTATCATCCTCAAACTAGTGGGCAAGTAGAATTATCAAATAGAGAGATTAAATCTATCTTGCAAAAGCCTGTTTATAAATCTAGAAAGAACTGGGCTAGTAAATTGAAGGAAGCATTATGGGCTTATAGAACTGCTTATAAGGATCCTATGGGGATGTCACCTTATAAAATGGTTTATGGAAAAGCTTGTCATTTACCTTTAGAACTAGAGCACAAAGCTTATTGGGCTGTGAGAGAACTAAATAAAGATCCTAAACTTGCCGGTAAGAAAAGATTGCTACAATTGAGTTCTTTAGATGAATGGAGAAGTGAAGCTTATGAAAATGCTAAACTTTTTAAGGAGAAAGTTAAGAAATGGCATGATAGAAGAATTATTAAAAGAGAATTTAATGTTGGAGATAAAGTCCTATTGTATCGGTCTCGTCTCAGATTTTTTGCAGGGAAATTACTCTCAAAATGGGAAGGACCATATGTCATTGAGGAGGTGTATTGTTCAGGAGCAATTAAAATTGGTTCTCTGAAAGGTGATGCCACACAAGTAGTGAATGGACAAAGGCTCAAGCACTATATTTCTGGAGATTCTTATAATGAAGATGTTGATGTTATTCGAGTGGTGACTCCGTGTCAACACCCGGATTTTTAAGTCCAGATGCCTATTATGCCATTCATCGCAATCCCAGGAATATTGTTTTTGCGAGACATAATAGTTAAGTAGCATAGAGTCATTATTTATTACAACACATAATTGTCTTACAACAATAGATCACGTGATCCAATATTACACAAATAGTTGATCTACATGATCAACAACAACAAGTAGCGGAAGCGTAGTAGTAGTGGACTATCTATTCCACGGGCAACGCTTGACGTTAGAAGATGCTCCTAGTTATCGTAGACGTCCTGCTGTCCGTCATCCTGGTACTGCTGCTCCTCTTCATAGTCTGGCATTTGAATCGTCAGGGACACAGCCATGAGTACTTTAAAGTACTCGCAAACTAATACTAATGTAATTACTTATCACTTTTATTAAGGGGTGCTAAGCTCTAAGTTTATTTGCATAAAGCCAATTTTAGTTCATAAACATTTAGTAAAGATGCTTCATTTACTAGACTAACTCAAGTGGGAACATTAGTGTCATTCCCACAACTCAGTTGTAGTTCCAGTCGTTTCACCATTCAATTCATTTTCAAGATAAAGTTCTGACAACGGAACAGTATGGCCTTTCCAACCGTCCGTAACCGTGGACACGGCTATTCGAATAGGTTTAACACTCTGCAGAGGTTGTACTCTTGTGCCACAACTTTTGATTACATCCGTCGGGGATAACCCCGAATCATCGTAACTCAGTATGCGGATCATCAACCATAACCTTTCACTTATATAACCTAGTATAGGCACCTCCCCCATGAGCTTGGCCTCCCGGTGAAGACAAACCGTCAACCCGGGAACTGCACAGGGCTTGGGTCGTACATTCACCTCATTTTCACATCATTTCACTGTTAACGGAGGCAGCCTCGGCATAACCCCTATGATGCTTGTTAGAGGGAACCCATACTAAACTACACAAGTTTCCAGTTAAGCCCTACCCATAATCAGGTATTGTGGGGGTACTTGTATAATTGGAAGGGTATCGCATCCGAACCCAATCATCAGTTTTCATCAAAATTCACCAAGTCATTCATGTCATATTCACCTTCAAAATCTTTCAAGGTCATTTCATTTCAAATGTTCCCATCTAGAGTAGTCAATTTTATTTATTTAGCAATAGCAACTAGTCATGAGGGATGCTATCTAGCTTTATTTGCTTAGGCTAAATTTCATGCTCTTGTTCTATTCTAGACCAAGTGAATCATGAATCAAAAAGTAAGCTTTGAAATATAAATCAAAAATAAATTGCAATGTAAAAGCATAGGATAGGATCATTAAACGTAAGTAATATGTAATGGTGCCTTGCTCTTGTGGAGCTTTGCATTAGGGTGGCTTGCAAGAGTGTTAGCTTGCCTTGAGCATGGTAGTGGTCAAAGTTTTCCTCTTCCTCCTGGGAGTAGCCCTCCTCCTCTTGATACTCCTCGTTACTAGCGTCTATACACGAATACGAGGTATACAATCACCACACAAAACTTAAGTGCTAAGCTAAACACACCAAAGGTTCACACAAGCCTATGCTAGCATCACATCATTATTAGCATGGTGGTTCACTTTGTTTTATTTTAAAGAAAAATAATTTCCTCTCATTATAAATATTGATTAGTATAGCTATTTAATTCTTTGGGGAAAATAATTTCCTCTCATTAAATATTATTAAGATTTAATCTCTTCAAATAATAATAAGGTATGAATATATGTTGAACAAGGTCAACACTTCATATCTATTATTTGAGAGTATGATTTAAATAAGGTGCTACACCTTATGCATCTTAATAATAGCATGGTAATGATTTAATATCACTAAGTAATAAAATATGAGGTTCATTAGACTAAGGTCATTACCTCTTATTGAATTACTTAGGATCAAGATTTAAATGAGAGAGTAGCTCTCATACTATTTAGATAAATTTATTTGTATGAGTTAAATGGACTAGAAATGGCTCCATAGCCATTATTTTGCTCTAGTCCATGATCATGCAAAACAACTATGCTATCTTTTTGCATAAACAATTAGAGCATGTCAAATGTGATTTATGAGAGTTGGAATCAACTCAAAATCAATTATAGATAATTTTTAATAATTATTTGAAGTTAGAAAAGGCCCTGCCTTGTCATTTTTATCATTTGAATTCAACTAGGAATTTGGAAGTGAGACCAGTGGCATTGTTTAGATAATTTCATGGGCTTTCCAAATATACAAAATTTGTCAAATTTGGTTCAGTAAATTTTATTTTATTTAAACTTGAACAAGCATCTGCAAAGGAAATTTGAAATAAACAGAAATTCAGTTTTTGAATTGGTGGGCTTGGCGGGAAGACGAAATGGGCTAAACAGGCGAAAATAACTAGGCCGGCCCAGCAGCGTGACTCGCACACGCGGGCCGCCTGACATGGTGGGCTCCACTGTCAGCGGCGTTTAAAACGCCGAAGCCGTACGAGGCGCGTGGGACGTTGGATCAGAACGCGATCGTGCGGCTCACGATCACCGTCTTCTCCGGTGAGAAGCCGAGGTTCTGGCGGCGAGCCTAGGGGGTCGGAGAGCCTACCGGCGTTCCCGCGGTCGATGGCGAGGTACGAGGCGACGTTGTCGAGGACGACGATGCTCCTGGTACCAACGGCGAGGTGTGGGGAAGCACCAGTCGACGGTGAGGATCTGCGGGCTCCGGCGGCTTCGAGCTTGCAATTCCGGTGACTCCGACAACGATTGGATGAGCTACTGGTGCGAGGAGAAGAAGTGAAGGGAGGGGAGTGATATGGTGTGAAGGATTGGGTTGCGGGGGTGCTCTATTTATAGTGCCATGGGGGTGCCGTGGGTGCTGTGAGAGGGCGTCGACGGCACGGCGTCTCCGGCGTGCGAAAGGGCAAGGCGCGTACAACACTTGATGGGCGGCGGCATGGCGATGCTTGGCATGCTGCTGGCGCTGCGAAAGGACGATGGGATCAATCAGAAGCATGTATTGAGTGCTGCGGTACCGCGGCGCTTTTCCCACGAGGATGACGGCGACAAGGCGGCTGCAGGCTCTCGAGCATGTCTACGCGGTAGAGGAGAGGGAGGCGGTGCTCGTCGCAGTGGTAGGGTTGCAGGGGGAGGACGGAGGCGACTGGACGAACGATGCTCTGGCGCGTCCAGTGCACGCTCACCGCGTGCCTGGCATGCCCTGGCATGGTTCTGGGCGCGTGCTGCCTGGCCAATCACTACAAGAAAAGTTCTGATAGACAACGTCTCAAAATCGTCCGCTAAGGGTATTTTTCGTCGCCTATGGGCCTAACCCGACGATATGGGTTCTGTTGTGGAAACTGCGTCAGGCAAAGTCCTACGACGATTTTTTCGGTCCGTCGCACTTGGGCGCCCTTCCGCCACGGAAAATCGGACCGTTGCACAAGTGTTTCCGGGAGCCCGTTGACTGCTGACGTCATGCAAACTGACACGTGGCAGACGCCGTTAACTGGCAGTTAACGGCGTTAACCGGCTGAAACCCCGTGGTAGATGGTAGGCCCACACGAGGCCTGCCACATCTTAAGCGGGCCGGCCCATTAAGTTTGCGGGCCGGGCCAGCTGACTTAGTTTGACCGGTCAACTATATAGCTGGGCTTGTCCATTATTTACGTGGGCCGGGCCTAACCTCTAAGGTTGACTGGTCAAAACATTAATGGGCCGGCCCACTAAGGATGTGGACCGGGCCGAATGCACTCGTTTGACCGGTCAACAGGCAAAAGGGCCGGCCCACAAGACATGTGGGACCCACTTTCCTGTTATCGGGCCGGCCCATTTACCAAGTGGGGTCCACCTTAAAGCAAGTGGGCCGGCCCAAAAAGTTATTGGGCTGGCCCAATTAGCATGTGGGTCCCACTTTCCTGCTATCGGGCCGGCCCATTTAGTACGTGGGGTCCACATTAGATCAAATGGGCTGGCCCAACAAGCCAGTGGGCCGGGCCAAAAGCACAGGTGGGTCCCACTTTCCTTTTAAAGGGCCAGCCCATTTAGTATGTGGGGTCCACCATATAGCAAGTGGGCTGACCCAACAAGATAGTGGGCCGGGCCAAAAACACAGGTGGGTCTGATACGTGTAGTTGACACGTCCGTTGGGAACCCCAAGAGGAAGGTGTGATGCGCACAGTAGCAAGTTTCGCTCAGTAAGAAACCAAGGTTTAATCGAACCAGTAGGAGTCAAGAAGCACGTTGAAGGTTGATGGTGGCGGAATGTAGTGCGGCGCAACACCAGGGATTCCGGCGCCAACGTGGAACCTGCACAACACAACCAAAGTACTTTGCCCCAACGTAACAGTGAGGTTGTCAATCTCACCGGCTTGCTGTGAACAAAGAATTAACCGTATTGTGTGGAAGATGATTGTTTGCGAAGAACAGTAAAGAACAAGTATTGCAGTAGATTGTATTTCAGATGTAAAGAATAGACCGGGGTCCACAGTTCACTAGCGGTGTCTCTCCCATATGATAAATAGCATGTTGGGTGAACAAATTACAGTTGGGCAATTGACAAATAAAGAAGGCATAACAATGCACATACAAATATCATGATGAGTACTATGAGATTTAATCAGGGCATTACGACAAAGTACATAGACCGCCATCCAGCATGCATCTATGCCTAAAAAGTCCACTTTCAGGTTATCATCCGAACCCCTTCCGGTATTAAGTTGCAAGCAACAGACAATTGCATTAAGTATGGTGCGTAATGTAATCAACACAAATATCCTTAGACAAAGCATCGATGTTTTATCCCTAGTGGCAACAGCACATCCACAACCTTAGAACTTTCTCATCCTTTGTCCTGCATTTAATGGAGGCATGAACCCACTATCGAGCATAAATACTCCCTCTTGGAGTCACAAGTATCAACTTGGCCAGAGCCTCTACTAGCAACGGAGAGCATGCAAGAACATAAACAACTCATATATGATAGATTGATAATCAACTTGACATAGTATTCAATATCCATCGGATCCCAACAAACACAACATGTAGGATTACAAAGAAACGATCTTGATCATGATAGACAGCTCACAAGATCGAGCATGATAGCACAATTAGGAGAAGACGACCATCTAGCTACTGCTATGGACCCATGGTCCAGGGGTGAACTACTCACACATCAATCCGGAGGCGATCATGGCGATGAAGAGTCCTCCGAGAGATGATTCCCCTCTCCGGCAGGGTGCCGGAGGCGATCTCCTGAATCCCCCGAGATGGGATTGGCGGCGGCGGCGTCTCTGTAAGGTTTTTCGTATCGTGGCTCTCGGTACTGGGGGTTTCGCGACGAAGACTATATGTAGGCGGAAGGGCAGGTCAGGGGCGTCATGAGGGCCCCACACAATAGGCCGGCGCGGCCAAGGCCCAGGCCGCGCCGCCCTAGCGTGTGGCCGCCTCGTGGCCCCACTTCTTATCCTCTTCGGTCTTCTGGAAGCTTCGTGGAAAAATAGGCCCCTGGGCGTTGATTTCGTCCAATTCCGAGAATATTTCCTTACTAGGATTTCTGAAACCAAAAACAGCAGAAAACAAAGAATCGGCTCTTCGGCATCTCGTCAATAGGTTAGTGCCGGAAAATGCATAATAACGACATATAATGTGTATAAAACATGTGAGTATCATCATAAAAGTAGCATGGAACATAAGAAATTATAGATACGTTTGGGACGTATCAAGCATCCCCAAGCTTAGTTCCTACTCGCCCTCGAGTAGGTAAACGATAACAAAGATAATTTCTGAAGTGACATGCTATCATAATCTTGATCATACTATTGTAAAGCACATGAGATGAATGGAGCGATTCGAAGCAATGATGAAGATAATGAGTAAACAAATGAATCATATAGCAAAGACTTTTCATGAATAATACTTTCAAGACAAGCATCAATAAGTCTTGCATAAGAGTTAACTCATAAGCAATAAGTTCTTAGTAAAAGCGTTGAAACAACACAAAGGAAGATATAAGTTCCAGCGGTTGCTTTCAACTTTAACATGTATATCTCATGGATAATTGTCAACATAAAGCAATATAACAAGTGCAATAGGTAAACATGTAAGAATCAATGCACACAGTTTACACAAGTGTTTGCTTCTAAGGTAGAAAGAATAGGTAAACTGACTCAACAATAAAGTAGAAGAAAGGCCCTTCGCAGAGGGAAGCATGGATTACTATTTTTGTGCTAGAGCTTTTCATTTTGAAAACAAGAAACAATTTTGTCAACGTTAGTAATAAAGCATATGAGTTATGTATAAGACATCTTATAAGTTGCAAGCCTCATGCATAGTATACTAATAGTGCTCGCACCTTGTCCTAATTAGCTTGGGTTAACACGGATTATCATTGCATAACATATGTTTCAACCAAGTGTCACAAAGGGGTACCTCTATGCCGCCTGTACAAGGGTCTAAGGAGAAGGTTCGCATTGGATTTCTCGCTTTTGATCATTCTAAAATTAGACACCCATACCGGGACAACATAGACAACAGATAATGGACTCCTCTTTTAATGCTTAAGCATTCAACAACAGTTAATATTCTCATAAGAGATTGAGGTTTTATGTCCAAACTGAAACTTCCACCATGATTCATGACTTTAGTTAGCGGCCCAATGTTCTTCTCTAACAGTATGCATACTCAAACCATTTGATTGTGAAAACAGCCCTTACTTCAGACAAGACGAACATGCATAGCAACTCACATGATATTCAACAAAGGTAAAAAGTTGATGGCGTCCCCAGAAACATGGTTACCGCTCAACAAGCAACTTGCTAAGAAATAAAACACATAAGTACATATTCTTCACCACGATAGTTTTTAAGCTATTTTGTCCCATGAGCTATATATTGTAAAGGCAAAGAATGGAATTTTAAAGGTAGCACTCAAGTAATGTACTTTGGAATGGCGGAGAAATACCATGTGGTAGGTAGCTATGGTGGACACGAATGGCATGGTTATTGGCTCAAGGATTTGGATGCACGAGAAGAATTCCTCTCAATACAAGGCTAGGCTAGCAAGGGTGTTTGAAGCAAACTCAAGTATAAAATGGTGCAGCAAGACTCACATATGAACATATTGTAAGCATTATAAGACTTTACATCGTCTCCTTGTTGTTCAAACACCTCAACCAGAAAATATCTAGACTTAGAGAGAACAATCATGCAAACCAAATTTTAACATGCTCTATGTAGTTATTCATTAATGGGTACAAGGTACATGATGCAAGAGCTTAAACAAGATCTATATGAGCACAAAAATTGCCAAGTATCACATTATTCAAGACATTATACCATTTACCACATGCGGCATTTTCCGTTTCCAACCATATATCAATGAATGAGGTAGTTCAACTTTCACAATGAACATTAAATATAAAGCTAAGAACACATGTGTTCATACGAAACAGCGGAGCGTAATATCTCCAATATAAAGGATTGTGGGATCCGACTTTATTCAAACAAAACAAAAATAAAAACAAACAGACGCTCCAAGTAAAGCACATAAGATGTGATGGAATAAAAATATAGTTTCAGGGGAGGAACCTGATAATGTTGTCGATGAAGAAGGGGATGCCTTGGGCATCCCCAAGCTTAGACGCTTGGGTCTTCTTAAAATATGCAGGGATGAACCACGGGGGCATCCCCAAGCTTTGACTTTTCACTCTTCTTGATCATATTGTATCATCCTCCTCTCTTGACCCTTGAAAACTTCCTCCACACCAAACTCGAAACAAACTCATTAGAGGGTCAGTGCATAATTCATATATTCAGAGGTGACATAATCATTATTAATACTTCTGGACATTGCACAAAGCTACTGAAAGTTAATGGAACAAAGAAATCCATCAAACATAGCAAAACAGGCAATGCGAAATAAAAGGCAGAATCTGTCAAAACAGAACAGTCCGTAAAGACGAATTTTAAAATGGCACCAGACTTGCTCAGATGAAAATTCCCAAATTGAATGAAAGTTGCGTGCATATCTGAGGATCACGCACGTAAATTGGCAGATTTTTCTGAGTTACCTACAGAGAATTCTGCCCAGATTCGTGACAGCAAGAAATCTGTTTCTGCGCAGTAATCCAAATCTAGTATTGACTTTACTATCAAAGACTTTACTTGGCACAACAATGCAATAAAATAAAGATAAGGAGACGTTGCTACAGTAGTAAACAACTTCCAAGACTCAAATATAAAACAAAGTACTGTAGTAAAAACATGGGTTGTCTCCCACAAGCGCTTTTCTTTAACGCCTTTCAGCTAGGCGCAGAAAGTGTGTATCAAGTATTATCAAAAGATGCAGTATCAACATTACCTTGGGCTTTACCTTTACCTTTCTTGTTCTTTTTCTTACTCTTTGATTTAGGGAATATATGTCTACCCCCGGGTGTAGAGGTGAATTTTAGGGTGCCTTCTCCCATATCTATAACTGCTCCCAATAGTTTCAGCAGGGATCTTCCGAGTGTGATTTGTCCTGTTCCTGCACATTCAATAACAAGATAATCAATGGACATTGTTCTACCAAGAACGGTTGTATGCACACCCGCAGCTATTCCTTTAGGAATTATAACAGAGTTATCAATAAGAGTTATTCCTTCTCCCCCTTCAACGAATCCCCAAAGTTTCAAAGATTCATGAATACTCTTAGGCATTATGCAAAATTCAGACATAATATCACAATTGGCATGAAGAGTTTGGTCACCGATAACAATTTTAATAGTAGGATCCCATAATGAAGGTTCAGAGTTCACTAAAACTTGATCAAGACGGTTACGAACATATCTATAATTTTCATTCAAGCGAGATGCACTTGTCTCAAGAGTGTTCAATCTATTATAAATGCTAATAAGGGCTGAATCAAAGTTATTAGCTGAATCATGTGATGCAACCAACTTCTTTATGGCATTAAAAGCTTGATCCCCATTGCAATGAAGGAAATCTCCTCCCACTACAGCATCCAAGGCATATCTATAGCGAATCATAAGACCAAAAAAAAAATTACTAAGGAGCAAACTTAGAGTCATTTGAGGTTCAGCTTTACGATAAGAAGTAAAAATTCTGGACCAAGCACCTTTAAAACTCTCCTCATCCCCTTGTTTAAAAGTGAAGACAAATTCCTCAGGTGAAGAAGTAACAGGTGCAGAACTAGACATGGTAGCAAAAGTAAAATGCAAGTAACTAATTTTTTTTTGTGTTTTTGATATAGAGAACAAGACAGTAAATAAAGTAAAACTAGCAACTAATTTTTTTGTGTTTTGATATAATGCAGCAAACAAAGTAGTAAATAAAATAAAGCAAGACAAAAACAAAGTAAAGAGATTGGAAGTGGAGACTCCCCTTGCAGCGTGTCTTGATCTCCCCGGCAACGGCGCCAGAAATTTGCTTGATGCGTGTAGTTGACACGTCCGTTGGGAACCCCAAGAGGAAGGTGTGATGCGCACAGTAGCAAGTTTCCCTCAGTAAGAAACCAAGGTTTAATCGAACCAGTAGGAGTCAAGAAGCACGTTGAAGGTTGATGGTGGCGGAATGTAGTGCGGCGCAACACCAGGGATTCCGGCGCCAACGTGGAACCTGCACAACACAACCAGAGTACTTTGCCCCAACGTAACAGTGAGGTTGTCAATCTCACCGGCTTGCTGTGAACAAAGGATTAACCGTATTGTGTGGAAGATGATTGTTTGCGAAGAACAGTAAAGAACAAGTATTGCAGTAGATTGTATTTCAGATGTAAAGAATAGACCGGGGTCCACAGTTCACTAGCGGTGTCTCTTCCATAAGATAAATAGCATGTTGGGTGAACAAATTACAGTTGGGCAATTGACAAATAAAGAAGGCATAACAATGCACATACAAATATCATGATGAGTACTATGAGATTTAATCAGGGCATTACGACAAAGTACATAGACCGCCATCCAGCATGCATCTATGCCTAAAAAGTCCACTTTCAGGTTATCATCCGAACCCCTTCCGGTATTAAGTTGCAAGCAACAGACAATTGCATTAAGTATGGTGCGTAATGTAATCAACACAAATATCCTTAGACAAAGCATCGATGTTTTATCCCTAGTGGCAACAGCACATCCACAACCTTAGAACTTTCTCACACCGTCCTGCATTTAATGGAGGCATGAACCCACTATCGAGCATAAATACTCCCTCTTGGAGTCACAAGTATCAACTTGGCCAGAGCCTCTACTAGCAACGGAGAGCATGCAAGAACATAAACAACTCATATATGATAGATTGATAATCAACTTGACATAGTATTCAATATCCATCGGATCCCAACAAACACAACATGTAGGATTACAAAGAAACGATCTTGATCATGATAGGCAGCTCACAAGATCGAGCATGATAGCACAATTAGGAGAAGACGACCATCTAGCTACTGCTATGGACCCATGGTCCAGGGGTGAACTACTCACACATCAATCCGGAGGCGATCATGGCGTTGAAGAGTCCTCCGGGAGATGAATCCCCTCTCCGGCAGGGTGCCGGAGGCGATCTCCTGAATCCCCCGAGATGGGATTGGCGGCGGCTCTCGGTACTGGGGATTTCGCGACGAAGACTATATGTAGGCGGAAGGGCAGGTCAGGGGGCGTCACGAGGGCCCCACACAACAGGCCGGCGCGGCCAAGGCCCAGGCCGCGCCGCCCTAGCGTGTGGCCGCCTCGTGGCCCCACTTCTTATCCTCTTCGGTCTTCTGGAAGCTTCGTGGAAAAATAGGCCCCTGGGCGTTGATTTCGTCCAATTCCGAGAATATTTCCTTACTAGGATTTCTGAAACCAAAAACAGCAGAAACAAAGAATCGGCTCTTCGGCATCTCGTCAATAGGTTAGTGCCGGAAAATGCATAATAACGACACATAATGTGTATAAAACATGTGAGTATCATCATAAAAGTAGCATGGAACATAAGAAATTAAAGATACGTTTGGGACGTATCAGGGTCCCACATTCCAGTTAAAGGGCTGGCCCATTTAGTATGTGGGGTCCACCATATAGCAAGTGGGCCGGCCCAACAAGATAGTGGGCCGGCCCAAAAGCACAGGTGGGTCCCACTTTCCTGTTAAAGGGCCGGCCCATTTAGTATGTGGGGTCCACCATATAGCAAGTGGGCCGGCCCAACACGCTAGTGGGCCGGGCCAAAAACACAGGTGGGTCCCACTTTCCTGTTAAAGGGCCGGCCCATTTAGTATGTGGGGTCCACCATATAGCAAGTGGGCCGGCCCAACAAGATAGTGGGCCGGGCCAAAAGCACAGGTGGGTCCCACTTTCCTGTTAAAGGGCCGGCCCATTTAGTATGTGGGGTCCACCATATAGCAAGTGGGCCGGTCCAACAAGATAGTGGGCCGGGCCAGAAACACAGGTGGGTCCCACTTTCCTCTTAAAGGGCCGGCCCATTTAGTATGTGGGGTCCACCACGAAAGCAATTGGGCTGGCCCAACTAGTTAGTGGGCCGGCCCAGTAGTGGGTGGGGTTCACCTTAAAGCAAGTGGGCCAGCCCAATTAGAGTGTGGGGTCCATCGTAAATCAAGTGGGCTGGCCCAATAAGTAAGTGGGCCAGCCCGTTTAGTTGCTGTTTATATGCCAGCATAATAGGCGCTTTAGGATTTTGCGGGCCGGCACATATGTGATTTCGCTTAATTGGGCCGTTTAAGGGATGGGAATTCGTGATTTAGATACTGAGAATATTTACACAGCATTGATTTCTGTCGGATAGCCTCACTTACCACAAGCACCAAAGAAAAAATGCATGGAAGAACTATAAAAACTAACTAAATATTACATCAGCTGCAAGTCTTTGAAAAAATATTACAGAACCCAGAGAAATTGAATGGTAATTAAACCTAGCAATACAATGAAGCGATCCGGCAATCTTTTAAGTTGTCCATGCAGCACCTATATCTGAAACAAAGACATTACAAGTTAAGACAGCAACAATGGAAAGGCAAAGACGGAGTACAATATTGTTTGCCAAAGAATTTGGAACTCATCATTTCGTCGTTATAACTAGATCATTGTAATGCGCACAATAAGCAAACAAAGAGTGCATGCCGCATACCAACAGCCAATATAACAGAGCATGTTAGAATGAAACAGCAGACTTACTACTGTCGAGTCCCATGCAAACCAACATGTTCAGGGAGTAGAAAATTGGCATGAACAACATAGTAGCAGGCTATAAATTTTGTAACAATGACTGAGCAAGATGAAGTTATGATGGCTACATCTACAGAGCAGGGAATGTAAACCAAAAATAGAAGTTACGATGGCAAAAGCTAAAGAGGAGGGAATGTGAACCAACATGTGCCAAGTGCAATTACTTCATTTTGGCCGTGAACTAAATAATACTCCTGAACTAATAGTGAAGGGAATGAAATCAAGATGTTTCGGGATATAAACTTGTAATGAGCAACACATAGAGGATAGTTAATGCTGGAGCTTAGGATGGACCAGATACAGAATATAGTGGGATCACCTGTGAACTTGTATAAGAGGGAATGCAAACCAATATGTTCAGCTTTCCATATGTGAGCGTCATGCCAAGTCAGAGAAACAAGTCAATAATGCAGCTTTTGAAGAACAAGATGGCACGCAAAATTATTATCTAGTAGTATGACAAGTGTATTTGTACTACAGGCTAGATAGCAGAGTGATAGCATGCCAAACTAAGTCCTTACTTTGTTAGCTTACAATGAACTAGATACAAAACAATGGCATCACCTGTAGTACAGGGAATGCAAGCCAACATGTTCATGGAGTAAAAAATTGGCACAAACAACATAGTAGCAGGCCATAATTTTTGTAACAACGACTGAGCAAGATAAAGTTATGATGGCTAGATCTACAGAGCAAGGAATGTAAACCAAATATAGAAGTTACGATGCCAAAAGCTATAGAGCAGGGAATGCGAACCAACATGTGCAATTACTTAAAATTGGCCATGAACTAAATAGTAGCAGGATGTTACTATAATACCTATAATTTTTGTAACAACGACTGAGCAAGATAGAAGTTATGATGGCTACATCTACAGAGCAGGGAATGCAAACCAAAATGTTCAATCGCTTAAAGTTAGCAATGAACTAGAAAATAGCAAGGTGTTACGGTCATAGCTAGGAATGAACTAAAAGAGCTTCAGACAAACAAGCATCTGAACCCAGAACATGGCGCTAAAACAAGGGACTTACATTAGGAGAAGCACTCTGTGGGAGTCACAGCAGATCTTCCTGGGGTTGATAGATCCGGTGATGAAGTACGCTACATGTGCAACTTGGGGTTGGAGAGACGGCCATTACACTTCATGGTTACTCATCTCATCTGCAAAAACGTAACGACGCGTCGTTAGCACAAACAGGTTCCCCCAAGATTAAACAAGAACTTGCAGGCAAGCAATAGAAAAGCGATAGTAGAAGAGTTTAGATCATGCACGGTGCCGGTGAAGCAGATCCGGTTCATGCACAACGGTGACGGTGAGCAAGATCCGATGCGGTGGAAGACGGATCCGACGAAGCGGCTCCGGTGGGGTGGACGATACCGCAGCTGAAGCGACTGAGGTAGACTGCTGGATGAGCATATGGTTTCGAGGTTCGGCGGGGATGATCCGGTCCGGTTGATGACGGCGTCGATGAAGCGGCTCCGGCAGGCAGCCGGATGATGAGGATCGTGAGGCCTCGGCCAGGGAAGTCCGGCGGGGATGTTCCGGTGCGGTGGTCGTGGAGGTGGGAGAGAGGGACTTGGGACGTTCCGGTGGGTGGTCTGAGGGAAATGAATTTTTTTTGGGAGGGTTTCCGGGCTAGGGAGGTGGTGATCCAAAAAATGACGGGCAGACCCCCCCACCAACCGACTTTGCTGCCATCTCCACAGGGGTAGAATGGGAATTTGGAAGCGTGTGAAATTTTTGTATTTTGTGGGCGGGAAGTTTTGCCGCTATGAGATTTTGAATTTGGCCACCGTCCAAGTATAATGATAAAAATTGTGACACCGTACTAGTACCTCTGTTCAAGGCCGAGTGCAAAATCAAATCATCATCACGTTGAATATAGGTCACTACCATGATCATGATCTATCTTCTGGACAGAGATCCAGTGCCCCCTCGTTCACAGGGCACAACGTGACCTGAGGCTTCCCATCCACCATTCGTTTCAATCCAACGGCAAGGAAAGCAACAGCGTGACCCGATTAATTTCTGCTGAGCTGAAGAGCTGCTGTGTTCTCTCGAACCTGAAGAAATAGAGAAGGGAACAGAAGATGATTTCGGTTCCGAGCGCATCTGTCCGGGCCAAAAATGTGTCTGGTACAAACTCCAGCGGGACGACGCATAGTGACTAGGCCGTTCGCAGCGACGCAAACATGCCCAAATATGCGTCTCGGATCCGTCGCGCGGACGCTGCGTGGACGCGTAAAGTGTCAGCTCGCGTCTGGCGAACGTTTCATCGGGCCCGCTTGGCAGTGACCCAGCGTCGATGCGTCTTCTCAGCGGCGCCGCTTCGGCTGTCTGCGGTCACGTAAAATGGCGATGCCTCGGGTGGCACGCGTCGTCACCTACCTCTGCGAATGGCGATGCCACGCGTGCAGCGGCCGTCGTGTGCCTCCGACCTATATAAACAGGAGCGTACGCATATCATCTCCTCCCACACTAAACCCTAGCCGCTGCCGCTCAACCTCCTACTGGGTTTTGTATAGAACTATAACGCATAATTTAATCTCAAGTTTGTTGTGCCCTGTGAACGTGGGGGCACTGGATCTATGTCCCTATCTTCTTAATCCCATTCAAAAATGCGTTTGAAATATTTCAGGATTGGTGGGAGATTTTGCCGCCCGACTGAGATTAAATTAAACCACGCGTTCGACAATTCAAACTTGAGACCAAGGCTATGATACCATTTAAGTTCGAACTGATTGAAAAAGGCTATGCAATTAATTTATATAACATCCACAGGAACAACTACCAAGTTGATCCCAACCTCAGATAAATGCATCCACCAACAAAAGTAGGAACGGTGCCTTATTCTAAGGAAACATTTCACAAGACCAATGTACTCACTATGTAGTGTTCATCTCCCATTATCTATGGCATTTTCTAAGTCTTTAGGAGATTATAACGAACTTGATTGGCCTCGTGCAGTAGGGCATCACATGCTTCTAATCTCGATCTCAACATGTCAACTTTTGTTCTTAGCATAGCTGTTGCAACTCGTTCTACTTGGAGTTGTTCCTCCAAAACTTGAGCAGAGAAAGACTTAGACTCGGGCTTCAAAACCCAGCATTTCGCAGGAAAGAGATATCTTTATCTTTCCCATGTTTTGCCATCTCGAATTTCATATTAGCATGACAAGTTTTGAGTTGTGTAAAAAGAAAAGTTATTACAGAGAAAAATGCAGATGGTAGATTTAATGTGTACGAACTACTTTTAATCATACAAGTTGGCATGCCTGACTATAATAAGGACCATCTATCTTGCTAGCAGGCATAATTATTAAGGTATTATTAATGGGCTACCATGTTCGTAGTCTTCGAAGAAACAGCCTTTATTGCATTACGAGCAGAAAACAGTTCACACGTGCGCTCAGATTCAAATTTTCAGCATGCAGCCGATTTATGGTTTAATTGAAGTACACATCAGGATATTATTTCACACAAAATACAGCAGCCACATGGAACATATCTAATTTTAGTACAACAACAAAATTTGCAATTATTACAGACCACGAAATTTTGAACGAAATTTTGAGCAGTAATTAATTACAGCATTGGCATCGACGATTCCACTTGACTGAACAACAGAATCAAAGTTTATTTAGACACCTTCAATTCCCAGACACATCACAACTGGCTTACCATGACAAGTGCATAGGAGATTCTTTAGAACATTTTCAGTCAAAGTTTGCCTATTTTTCAATTCATGTATCTCTTGGCGTGTGTTGGCAATTATTTCATCAGCATCTTTGTTTTCCCGCCCAAATATATCAACTGCCTCTTGGAGTGCATCCCCCAAATCTCTTTGTGCCGGATTAAGTTGAGCAATAGATACCATGGGCCTATGCGAGAAATATGCACTCTCACTGCTGCTTTGTGAAACATCAATACTTGAGGCATTGGCCCTTGCTTCTGGCTTTGTAGCTTTATTTGAAGCCTGAAATTTAGATAAAACAAGTTACAACATCATATGATGCAATAAAAGACCTCCAATTTCAAGAGCATCATTGAGCTGATATAACATAGCAAGCAATCCAAAATAGAGCCTCGTACATCTATTTCTTCTGGAACGGTTGGTGTACTGGACTCAGTGGACCAATGAGAACACGTGCCACTATCACTGTTGCTCTGTGAAATGACCGCAACACTTGATAAATGGGTTGTCCCTACTGACATTACAGCTTTGTTTGCAGGCTGAAACTAAGACAAAACAAGTTAAAATGCAATACAATACACGGCAAACAAATAACACTGTTGACATAATTTTGAAAGAACCATGGGCAGATATAACAAAGAAACCAGTTAAGCCACATGCCTCTTAGAACAAACCAAACTAGATCATGGCGATGATGTATACAATGAACAAAGCAACTACACATCATGTGCCCAATAACGAAGCCAGGTCACTGCACAGAAGAAATCTAGCAAATAGCCAAATACAGTCCAAACATGTGCATGTTGGATTGGATACAATTAGGAAAATAATGTATGATTGATTTAAGCATGACTCAGATAGTGCCTTCGACAATGTAGAAGGTCAATGCAACAATTAATTGTATGGCTTGTATGAAGTGCCATAACATTTAAATTAAGCATAACGAGGCATTGCTTAATCTGAGAACTGAGTGCTAGCTCAGTGGCAAGGCTTGCGAGTGCACAGCCAGCCCACCCAGGTTTGAGTACCAACGGTACCGAATTAAACACGAATGAAGCGAGATGTCAGTACAAGTAGTGGCAATAGAAATGCAAAATCCATAACAGGGCCAATGACAACATTCACTTGCCAACAAAATCTAAGGCTTTAGCTTTCATATACCCTCAAAATTTAAAATAGTGTAATCCCCCAAAAAGGTATCATGGTATCATTTAATCTCAGCCTTCTCACCCCTAATACCAAACATGTATCATTTAATCTCAGCCGTTCTTTTGTTTTACTCAAGAAAACATTTTTATTTTGGGAGTTTATAGAAGCACAAGCCATCGTCTACATTGGCACTGTGTTATGAAAAATATCATCTTCATCGTACATGGTTATGTGAAGATATTGATATATAATTATGTGCTAGGAAAACAAATAGCAATTACTATGTTACAAGAACCATCTTCAAGCTCGAAGATACGAAGTTCATTGGTCCACCAACCAAGGCTGATAAAATATTATATATATTAATTTAGTACTAATATTTCGTATTTACTCATATTAAGGTCTAACTTTTTTCCCCATGACAACCCAGTTTTGATGTAAAATCTAACGGTGGCCATGTGTGGGTCACATAAAAAGTATTGAGGTAGTAAATTTATACGTAGATATTGGATAATGTATTTTAAATTTCAAAAAATATGGTAGAAATATATAAATTAGATAGTCTTGTCGTGCAATATGCATGCCGCAAAAGGTAAGATAGATCCTTAAAAATTCTCGACTCTAATCACAAAAATATACATAATCCTAATGGGGTGTCCATGAAAAAGTTTTGTCACTTTCGTATTAGGGTATACTTCTATTTCATACTGACTAAAAAACTTAATTGTAATGAACTCACATATTACTCCTTCCATTACTTCTTTTAGGGTGTATTAGTTTTTCAAAAGCCAAACTTTAGGCTTTGTGACTAATTTTAGCAAAAAATAATAATTATCAACATCAAATAAAATATGGAAATATATTTTAAAATTATATATGTCGTGACGTGCAAAGCACGTGCTACTTACTAGTAGATTACTAGAAAATGAATGAAACAATTGAACATGGAGCGTATTATATAAACAGCCAGATCATTTGAATATGGATATACCACATCATGTCAATGGGACTCAAAAAAACAAAGCTAGACATTTAAACAAGTAATATAACTATTTTTTTCACAATGTTTCAAGTAGAATAGGAAGCTAGGTTAGGAATAAAGCAATCATGTTTCAAGTAGAATAGGAAGCTAGGTTAGGAATAAAGCAATCATGTTTCAAGTAGAATAGGAAGCTAGGTTAGGAATAAAGCAATAAAAAAACACGAAGTGCATCATTTCATCTAGGATCATTTCTATCAAACTTCATGCACTAGCCATGGAACAACAGGCAAACTCAATGAAGCAACAGGAAAAAATTAACATAATAGAATTTTAGGACTTGTTTAACATAGCCAAATCATGTAACTTATACCCAGGCATGCCGGATGCCAGATGGGTCAAAGGCAGTGTGCAATGTTCCATAGGGTCATTGTTTATATTTTATTAGATTCCATTAGGCAACTTAGGTAGTGCAACATACAGCAAATGATGCAATTGAACTACGCACAGGAGGTAAATTAACATTCCAAAAAAAAATAGGGAACTTACGTGAGCTTTTTTTTGAGTTACACGGACCTCATCAGGTACTTGGGCAGAAGAACCTGGTGCGACACTGTTTCTCCTCTGCATGAAGGAGAGGCCAATTGTAAACAGAAACAGGATCCAAGATATAGAAGTTTGCATTAAGCAATATACAAAAAACAGCAGGTACTTACATGATTATAGGCGAGCTTTACTCTACGTTTCTGAGTGTAAGATGTGCCTGCTGCACGTGTAATAACAACAAACAGTTACGAGTCAAGGATTTGCTATAATTAAATTGACACCAAACAGTAGTAGAAACATTATGACGTGCATAAACATGTAATACAGGATCGCGGAAAGATATCAAACATGATGTAACTAGAGCAGTAGCCTACGGCCAAATAGTGAGAAATTGTAATCATGTCAATGGTGGACTTGTATAGCCTACCCCAACTTGTTTGGGAATAAAGGCTTTGTTGTTGTTGTTGTTGTCAATCGTGGACATGTAGAGCATTCAACGGCTCATGATTGGTGGCTCATATTTTGTAGAGTTTCAGCGAATGGGTGGGTTAGGTCACTCAGACCAACACACTCTGTATTTATATCATCTGAGTTAGGGTTACAATACCACTGGACATGGGCCTCTATGGGCCTCACACTGGATACAATATTACTACAGCGGTACTACTAAACTCACTCATGGTCCAACACACCCCCTCAAGATGATCATGGGTAAACAACCATGGCCATCTTGCAACAACATGACACATATGACAACTACGAGTAATGAACTTTCAGCATAACTCCTAGGATACATGACAGCATTGCACTTTCCATCATCTTGTCATCTCGATTCATCTCTTCATCAGCAGCGAAGACATCCAGCTTCAACCATCTGGGATACGCACAACTCCTAACCATACACATCCTCAACAACCCCGGCTGCCTCACCACACAAGTTCCGCAGAACCATCCACACTCGCCTCAATGTCCTCAGCCTCTCTTCTCCACTCTGCCCGGCCACTGACCTCTTCCGTCTCTCCCACAAACCCCCAGCCAACTCCTGCCTCAACCATCCACTCCTCAAGCACCCATGCCTATCCCCCGGTCAGGCCTCAACCAGTCTCACCTCAGGCACGCATGCCTTTCCCCTGGACATATCCACAACCATCACCATCACCACTAAACCGCAGCCTCATCAACTCCATCACGACTCAACCGCAGCCTCATCAACTCCATCACAACATATCCTCACAGCCTTACATCTCCATTTTCTCCTCACTTCCACTCGGATCGCGCCTCGTCTGCGCGCCCTGGCCAACCTGGCAGACCGCACCTGGCCACATCGACCGGCTCGCGCTAGTCAACGTCCAGCACCAACCTCCGGCTCCGCCCTGCGCTCAAAGGCTCGGCCCACTCCGCACACCTCCAACATCTCCCCCTCGCACGGATCCAGATCTCTCTGCCACGGATTCACTTCCTCTTCTCTCCTTTCTAAACCAAATCGATCTTGACCCTCTTCTTTGTCCCCGCGCGAGCAGCCGCCGATCTCACACAACTCACATCGCTGTGTGTGATAGCCGTAACCCACGCAGAGCACCTGATGCGGCCTCCCGCCGCCGGGATTTCTACATCTCAACGGTGGTTTTTGTGGTCAAAGGAAGAACTTGTATGGTACTGTTTGGGGCGGCTAGCACTAGCAGGAAGGAAACCTAGGCTCTGATACCATGTAGAGTTTCAGCAAATGGGTGGGTTAGGTCACGGAAAAAAAATACTTATGCGTCGTGTTTAAATCTAAAGGATGAGGTGGTTACCAACGAAAGCACTTGTAAGTTAAAAATATACTAGCACGAATTCAGAAATAAAGTCAGCTGCAATACTCCTAACAGAACAAAACGCGTAGGGATGTCTGGTTACCTATTTCTGGGCGGCGTTTAGACGTATTCCGCGTTCTTACGGGTGACGTGGAGGTCGGCGAGGGGACTGCTGTTGCGGTGGGTGCCGGGGAAGCAGATCTTGGGGGGTCGGAGAAGGACATGCTGGGCGGTCGATGAAGTGTTCAGCGCGCCGGCCGAAGTAGAAGGTCGGTGAAGCAGGTGATGCGCAGTGCACGGGGACGTCGGTGTCGGCGAAGCTGGTCAGGTGCGGTGGTCGATAGAGTCGGCGAAGGAGATACGGTGCGGTGGACGCCGGAGTAGGTGCGGATCAAGCGGATAGGGCAGCCTCGAGGTTTGAAGCCGTGGCAGCTTGAACGGCGAAGTGCGGCGGTGATTTTCCGGTGCGGCGGCCGTGAAGGTGGGAGGTAGGTAAGAGGGGCGGTTTCTCTGAGGGCTTGCGGGCGAAACTAGGGCGAAGCTAGGCGATAGAGGAGAAAAAGGGAATTTCGCAGTCCTTCTTTTGAAGGAAAAAAATATTCGTAGATCTGAAACTTTGCGGCGCGAGATATTTGGGCGTTGGCGGGGAATTTTACCGCTCGATGAGATTAAATTTAGCCTGCAGTAGGTAATAATAATAAAAAATAGTAGGCCCTACTAGTAGTACTGTAAGTCTGTTCAGGAATCCAAGGGGGTCGAGGTAGAGGAATCCATTATGTGAATCCACATTTCAAAGTGTCCAAAAATTCTAAACTAAAATTTTACATGTATATCTAGACATTTTATGTTGGTACATAAGTTTTTTTTTAAAAAATACGTGGCTCCTGTAAAAAAGACAAATTTTGATGCTGTAACACGACTACGTACATTTTTTGCCTTTTTTGTACACACCACACAAAATGTTGTTTTTCCACGAAAACTTATGAACGAACATAGGATGTCACAATGTATACCAAAAAAATTATGTCAGATTTTTTTAACATTTATATAATTGTTTTTTTATTATTTTCAATAATGGGTGCATATGCACGTGTGTGCCAAAACGCCACCTCCATGGGCTAGGAGTTTCTAAACTTCTTATGGCACATCAAATAAAATGTTGTTCAATCAATAATAATAATGTGCTTATGATTGTTACTCCCTTCCACCATTAATAAAGTCCACATCGGTCTCGTGTCAAACTTTGACTCGAGATTTAGGTACCCACATGATAGTGCTAGTCTCATAGCTAGTATCATACACATTGGTCCCACAAAACTGCTGATGTGGCAGCTAATTAAGTAGGAGAGAGGAGATTAGTGTAACATAGGTAGATATTGTATCATAGCGCAAACAACGAGATACATGCTTAGGGTTAGGGGTAGATACATGATTTTTCTGGTTTGAATATGTCTAGACCTTATTTATCAACTTAATTGAATGCTTACTATATAACATAAGAAGACCTTGTTTTTTATTTTATTTTTTAATTTTTATACGGATTTGAATCTTGGTCAAATCCTAGGTTTCACCAAGATTTGAATAAGTTTAAAACATGAATATGAAAAAGTAAGCATGCATGTATGCTTCTTAATTAATCACTTCAAAATGAAGCTCTTGGGAGGGTTTTTGAAATTTGCATGTTTGAAACCAAAAACCACATATCATCATGCTTGACTTCATGAGACAGAGTTTAGGGTTAGGGGGTAGATACATGATTTCTCTGGTTTGAATATGTCTAGACCTTGTTTATCAACTTAATTGAATGCTTACAATATAACATAAGAAGACTATGTGCCTTGGTTTTTCATTTTTTGTTTTTTTTAATTTATGCCCATTTGAATCTTGGTCAAATCCTAGGTTTGACCATGATTTAAACAAGTTTAAAACATGAATATGAAAAAGTAAGCATGTATCCTTCGTAGTCACTCCAAAATGAAGCTCGATCTTGAGAGGGTTTTTGAAATTTCCACGTACTTCTCTTCATGCTTGACTTCATAAGACAGAGTTAGGGGTTAGGGGTAGCTTGATACATGATTTTTCTGGTTTGAATATGTCTAGACCTTGTTTATCAACTTAATTGAATGCTTACTATATGACATAAGAAGACCTTGGTTTTCATTTTTTATACCCATTTGAATCTTGGTCAAATCATAGGTTTGACCAAGATTTGAACAAGTTTAAAACATGAATATGAAAAAGTAAGCACGTACGTATGCTTCTTAGTCACTCCAAAATGAAGCTCTAGGGAGGGTTTTTGAAATTTCCATGCTTGAAACCAAAAACCACTTCTCTTCATGCATGCTTGACATCATAAGACAGAGTTTAGGGTTAGGGGGTAGATACATGATTTTCCTGGTTTGAATATGTGTAGACCTTGTTTATCAAAATAATTAAATGCTTACTATATAACATAAGAAGACCTTGTTTTTTTTGAATTTTTATACCCATTTGAATCTTGGTCAAATCCTTGGTTCCACCAAGATTTGAATAAGTTAAAAACATGAATATGAAAAAGTAAGCATGTATGCTTCTTAGTCACTTCAAAGAAGCTCTTGGGAGGGTTTTTGAATTTACATGTTCGAAACCAAAAACCACATATCTTCATGCTTGACTTCATGAAACAGAGTTTAGGGTTAGGGGTAGATACATGCATGATTTTTCTTGTTTGAATATGTCTAGACCTTGTTTATCAACTTAATTGAATGCCTACTATATAACATAAGAAGACCTTTTTTTTTGAATTTTTATACCCATTTGAATCCTTGTCAAATCCTAGGTTTCACCAAGATTTGAATAAGTTTAAAACATGAATATGAAAAAGTAAGCATGCATGTATGCTTCTTAATTAATCACTTCGAAATGAAGCTCTTGGGAGGGTTTTTGAAATTTCCATGTTTGAAACCAAAAACCACATATCTTCATGCATGCGCTTGACTTCGTGAGACAGAGTTTAGGGTTAGGGGTAGATACATGATTTCTCTCATTTGAATATGTCTAGACCTTGTTTATCAACTTAATTGAATGCTTACTATATGACATAAGAAGACTATGTTCCTTGATTTTTCATTTTTTTTAAATTTTGCCCATTTGAATCTTGGCCAAATCCTAGGTTTGACCATGATTTAAACAAGTTTAAAACATGAATATGAAAAATTAAGCATGTATCCTTCCTAGTCACTCCAAAATGAATCTCTTGAGAGGGTTTTTGAAATTTCCATGTTTGAAACCAAAAAACCGCGTACTTCTCTTCATGCTTGACTTCATAAGACAGAGTTTGGGGTTAGGGGTAGCTTGATACATGAATTTTCTGGTTTGAATATGTCTAGACCTTGTTTATCAACTGATACGTCCAATTTGCATCACTATTTTATATCATAATTTGCTGTTATTCATTGATATATTTCATATTTGGAGATAATACTTATGTTATTTCATCTATTTTGCATGTTTCATGATTATTGGAGGATCGCGCACCGGAGTCAGGATTCTGCTGGAAAAAGCGCCGTCAGAATGCAATATTTCGGAAGATCAACAGTTGACGGAAATTATATGAAAAATCCTATTTTTCCAGAAGACGAAGGGAGCCAGAAGGGGGAGCCGAGGGGACCCGAGGTGGGCCCACCCCATAGGCCGGCGCGGCCCAAGGCCTGGCCGCACCGCCCTGTGAGGAGGGGGCCCACAGCCCCCTCTCGCCTCCTTTTCTTCGCGTACGCCTTCGTACCGAAAACCTAAGCCCCAGAGGATAGTCGCGAAGAGTCACAGCCGCCTCTGCGGGGCGGAGAACACTAGAGAGAAAAGAGCTCTCCGGCGGGCAGGAATCCGCCGGGGAAATTCCCTCCCGGAGGGGGAAATCGACGCCATCGTCACCGTCATCGAGCTGGACATCATCTCCATCACCATCATCATCATCTCCATCATCATCACCGCCATCTCCACCGCTGCACCTCGTCACCGCTGTAACAATTCGGGTTGAATCTTGATTGTTTGATAGGGGAAACTCTCCCGGTGTTGATTTCTACTTGTTATTGATGCTATTGAGTGAAACCATTGAACCAAGGTTTATGTTCAGATTGTTATTCATCATCATATCACCTCTGATCATGTTCCATATGATGTCTCGTGAGTAGTTCGTTTAGTTCTTGAGGACATGGGTGAAGTCTAAATGTTAGTAGTGAATTATGGTTGAGTAATATTCAATGTTATGATATTTAAGTTGTGGTGTTATTCTTCTAGTGGTGTCATGTGAATGTCGACTACATGATACTTCACCATTTATGGGCCTAGGGGAGTGCATCTTGTACTCGTTTGCCAATTGCGGGGTTGCCGGAGTGACAGAAACCTAAACCCCCGTTGGTATATCGATGCAGGAGGGATAGCAGGATCTTAGAGTTTAAGGCTGTGGTTAGATTTATCTTAATTACTTTCTTGTAGTTGCGGATGCTTGCAAGGGGTATAATCACAAGTATGTATTAGTCCTAGGAAGGGCGGTGCATTAGCATAGGTTCACCCACACAACACTTATCAAAACAATGAAGATTAATCAGCTGTAGGAAGCGAAAGCACTAGACTAAATTCCCGTGTGTCCTCAAGAACGTTTGGTTATTATAAGTAAACAAACCGGCTTGTCCTTTGTGCTAAAAAGGATTGGGCCACTCGCTGCAATTATTACTCTCGCATTTTACTTACTCGTACTTTATTCATCTATTACATCAAAACCCCCTGAATACTTGTCTGTGAGCATTTACAGTGAATCCTTCATCGAAACTGCTTGTCAACACCTTCTGCTCCTCGTTGGGATCGACATTCTTACTTATCGAAGATACTACGATACACCCCCTATACTTGTGGGTCATCAAGACTATTTTCTGGCGCCGTTGCCGGGGAGTGAAGCGCTATTGGTAAGTGGAATTGGTAAGGAAAACCTTTACTGTTTGTGCTGATTTTATTTCTGTCTGCTGCTGTAAGTTATTATGGAGAGATCTTCTCTTGAATTTCTATTTGGGAAATCTACTACTACTGCAACGGTAGTGGATGAGGCGCCAGGTGAGGAAGTAATACCATATAAAATACCTATGAATATTATTGAACGTGTTATGGATAACCGCTATGAAGGGGATGGAACTGTCCATCCTGGTGATCATTTACTGTTTCTACATGAATTATGCGGGTTATTCAAATGTGCAGGTATTGCTATGGATGAAGTTAGAAAGAAACTATTCTCTATATCGCTGTCTGGTAAAGCAGCGCACTGGTATAAATTGCTGAAGAATAGAGATTCTCTTAATTGGGAGGACATTGTGCCTTTATTTTATTCCAAATTCTATCCTCCAAGTGAAATTCACAAAGATCGGAACCGCATATATAATTTCTGGCCTCATGATGGAGAAAGTATTGCCCAAGCTTGGGGGAGATTGAAGTCTTTAATGCTCAAATGCCCCATTCATGAGCTTCCTGGTAATATTATTATTGATAATTTCTATGCAAGATTGTCTTTTCAAGATAAGACTCTGCTGGATACTTCTTGTTCTGGATCATTTACACGCAACAAAGAAGAGTTTAAAAGGGACCTTCTTGATCGGATCCAGGAGAATACTGAAGGATGGGAGAACGACAAAGATAGAGAGTCAGGTATAAACTTTGATTATAAATGCATTGAAGTTTTTATGGATACTGATAAATTTCGTAACATTAGTGCTACTTATGGTCTTGATTCTCAAGTCATTGCAAATCTTTATAAAGCTTTTGCCTCTCATTATGAATTGCCTAAGAAGAATTTTGATAAGTACCATGAACCGTATAAAGATAAAATTGATTCATCTATAAACAAATGTGTTGTAGTTGAAACTGTTGATCATGTTATTCCTGAAGTTTACATTGAAAAAACTCCTTTCCCTGCTAAAATGAAGGAGTACTCTGTTATATCTAGTGCGGTTAATAAAAGTGCAAAGAAACCTATAGAACCTGAAGAGCAAATAAAAGTTGAACCTGCTATTGCAATAGTTAAAGATCTTGTGACTGAAAATGTGGAAGATGGTCACATTATTTTCTGTGAAGATGCTTCTAATATTGTTTCGCATCCTAATAAGTCTAGAAAAGCTAGTGTTCCTATGCTCTCTGTTAGAATTGGTGATCATTGTTATTATGGTTTATGTGACATTGGTGCAAGTATTAGCGCCATTCCTTATGAGCTTTATACGGAGATCATGCATGAAATTGGTTCTTGTGAACTTGAAGATATTGATGTGGTTATTCGGCTAGCTAATAGAGAAACTATCTCTCCTATTGGTATTGTTCGAGACGTGGAAGTTCTGTGTGGTAAGATTAAATATCCTGCTGACTTTCTGGTACTTGGTTCTGCTGCTAGTAAGTATTGTCCTATTATTTTTGGTAGACCATTCCTAAATACTTGTGGAGTTGTTATAGATTGCAAGAAGGAAAAGATTGTTACTAAATTTGCTGGTGAATCTTATGAGTTTAATTTCTCTAAATTTGCCAAAACTCCTTACACTACAAGAAAAGTTCTGATAGACAACATCTCAAAATCGTCCGCTAAGGGGTATTTTTCGTCGCCTATGGGCCTAACCCGACGATATGGGTTCTGTTGTGGAAACTGCGTCAGGCAAAGTCCAACGACGTTTTTTTCGGTCCGTCGCGCTTGGGCGCCCTTCCGCCACGGAAAATCGGACCGTTGCGCAAGTGTTTCCGGGAGCCCGTTGACTGCTGACGTCATGCAAATTGACACGTGGCAGACGCCGTTAACTGGCAGTTAACGGCGTTAACCGGCTGAAACCCCGTGGTAGATGGTAGGCCCACACGAGGCCTGCCACGTCTTAAGCGGGCCGGGCCAGCTGACATAGTTTGACCGGTCAACTATATAGCTGGGCTGGTCCATTAGTTACGTGGGCCGGGCCTAACCTCTAAGGTTGACTGGTCAAAACTTAAATGGGCCGGCCCATTTAACATGTGGGGTCCACCTTACAGCAACTGGGCCGGCCCAAGAAGCAAGTGGGCCGGGCCAAAACACAGGTGGGTCCCACTTTCCTGTTAAAGGGCCGGCCCATTTAGTGTGTGGGGTCCACCATATAGCAAGTGGGCCGGGCCAAAAACACAGGTGGGTCCCACTTTCCAGTTAAAGGGTCGGCCCATTTAGTATGTGGGGTCCACCATATAGCAAGTGGGCTGGCCCAACAAGATAGTGGGCCGGGCCAAAAACACAGGTGGGTCCCACTTTCCTGTTAAAGGGCCGGCCCATTTGGTGTGTGGGGTCCCCCATATATCAAGTGGGCCGCCCCAACAAGAAAGTGGCCCGGGCCAAAAGCAAGTGTGGGACCCACTTCCTGTTAAACGGCCGGCCCATTTAGTATGTGGGGTCCACCATATAGCAAGTGGGCCGGCCCAACAAGATAGTGGGCCGGGCCAAAAACACAGGTGGGTCCCACTTTCTAGTTAAAAGGCCGGCCCATTTAGTATGTGGGGTCCACCATATAGCAAGTGGGCCGGCCCAACAAGATAGTGGGCCGGGCCAAAAACACAGGTGGGTCCCACCTTCCTGTTAAAGGGCCGGCCCATTTACCATGTGGGACCACCATATAGCAAATGGGCTGGCCCAACAAGATAGTGGGCCGGCCCAATAAGCATGTGGATCCCACTATCGTGTAACCGGGCCGGCCTACTAAAGAAGTGGGCTGGCCCAAAATGAAAGTGGGTCCCACACTCGTAAGTGGGCCGGCCCAATCTGTTGTAGTGCCCTACTTGTTTGACTAGTCAACTTGCATTAAATTTCATGAGCCTAAAATCTGATATCAATGATACACACAATTACATACACAAATAAAACAAGTAGGAAAATTACAAGGCAATTAATGTGCCCAAATAAAAAAATTACATAGAATCATTGAGGACTTCTATTAGCATCATCAATAACACGTTGACATTTGGCAATCGCCTTGACTGAATCTTGTGTACTCTTTGTCAACATATCAGCTACGGATCTTAAAGCAGCAATACCATGTCTTTTATAAAGTACAGCCTTGAGATATTTACTGTTTGATGAAAGCAATGGTCTAGGTTGACGGCTATGAGAAGATGCATCAGAAGAAATATCAGAACTTTTTGTGGGCCTCACTTCTAATGAAGATTGCTTCATCACAACTGCATTCTGATAATAATGCAAAAAGAGTTAAACGATGAACTATGCAAACATTTAATATGCAATGTAGATATAGATAATAACAAGTTGCATAAATAAGAGAATGTATGGAACTTGTACTAAGCACAAACTTACATCATAATGTTGCACAGGGTCGCTACAGATCCTTTTTTGGCGACTATCTTCTAATGATGACTGCTTCATTAAAACTGCATTATGGTAACATTGCAAACATAGTTACAACAATTAACTATTCAAACATGTATTACACAATGTAGAGATCAGATAACAGCATGTAGCAGAAATAAGCACAAGATAAGATAAGATGCATGTACTAAGCACATACTGGCTCGCTGCAGGTCCTTCTCTTGCGTGCACTAGTCGTGGTCAACATGCCTGTCATTTTAGGTTCAGCCATCAAGTGAAATGCTAATCCTCCTGCTCCATTGTCCTTAATCTGTGTTTAGATATCACATTTAAGACCAAGTCAGCTGGTTTCAAATAACAAAAAACTTGAGCTGCCAAATGAATAAGCCAATATTTACCAGATATCAGATTAAAATCAACTAGATGTTGCTTTGCATGAGATACGAATTTCAGACATTCAGATTTAGAGTAGGGTAATGCCAAGGTTTTCCACATAAAGTAAACTGGCATTAAGAATGACCAAATGTCAGGTTCAAATCACCTTCGCAGTTTCTCCAAGACAAGCATATCAAATAGGCAGAAACATAGTAAAGCATGAATGGCATTGCTATGGCAGGGTTCCAAGTGTTAATCTCTTGCATAAGGAACAATGCATATAGGTTATAGATAATAACGGAAGTAAACTGCCAAAATTACCAACCAAGAACTCAGATTCCAACCTTCCCTAGCGTCCCCGCTGTTAATGTTGGATGTTCTAATAAGTGGTTCGCATGATCAATCCCTAGGAAAAATAACATTGACAAGTCAGTCTACGATAATACAAAGACCAGACATGCACGCAACAATAACTATATAAGCTAAAGACGAGGTATAAGAGCAAGCAGATTGGAAATGCACATAGCATGATTATAAAAGCGATTGTGAGAATAGCAGGCACGAGAAAACAGCTAGCGGCTAGCGGTGAGCTAATGACGTGGTATAAGAACAAGCAGATTGGAAATGCCCATAGCATGACTATAAAAGCAGTGCGACAATAGCATGCAGTACAAAAACAGTTGGCAGCAAATGAATGGGTATAAGGCTATAAATATGTGGATGCACACAGGTGTCAGTAGAATGAACAGGATGGTAGCGACCGGATAATGCTTTTGTACTGTACAATATTTAAACAAACTTCATGCGAAGCAACACATCAAGAAAGTTAACGGCATATGAGATCTGCAAATAACTACACAAAACATGGCTAAAGAAACACCGCGATCTAATGGGCCAGCGTACTAACCAAGCTGCGGCGGGGTGGACGGGGGCGGCAACTTGCATTCCAGCGGCGGCGAACGCGGGAGACGATGAATCGACCCTGTTTCAGTAGAAGCGGGCGTTAGTGAAGCAGATCTGGTTGGCTGGCAAGGTATTCGGTGAAGTTGATACAGCCGCTGCGCCGAGGTAGTCGGTGGCGAGGTCGGCGGTGAAGCAGATCCGTCGGTGGCGAGGTCGGCGGTGAAGCAGATCCGTCGGTGGCGAGGTCGGCGGTGTAGCTGCTCCGTCGGTGACGAGGGCGGCGGGGGAGCGGATCAGGTGGGTGGACAGCCAACACGATCAAGGCTACGCCGTGGAGGAGTATGCCGGCGGCGAAGCAGATCTAGTACTGTAGAGAGTCAGAGCTTTGGCGTGTGAGAGTATTTTTGAGCTAATGGGGCGAATGGTTGGTGGGTGGGTGTGGGCCTGTGGGGAGGGTTCGGGATCTAGGCAAGATATTTCATTGTTACCGAATGAGCCCTCCATGGTCGGTGGGTTGTAGCTTCCGGACCAGGGTTAAAAGGGTAAAACTGGTCACGGGATTTTCGAATGGATGCGGCGGGATGATTTGGCGCGCGGCCGAAATTTTCAGTTTCAAGCTACGAGCAGAACGACAAAAATAATGTTCTTCCCCAGGGAGCTCTCATTTCTTCCTCTTCTCTTTCTCTCTCGAGTCTCTCCCACTCCCCCGGCTCCTCTCCCCCTTCTCTCCGGCAGCCTCGCTGGCCGGAGACGAGGCCGACTTCTCTCTGTATATTGTACACCCTCCGAACTAAATTAATTGATTCAACTTTCCTTAGACGTGTATGTATCTAGAGTAAAAACATGTGTGGATACATCCATATTTAGATAAGCAAAGTTGAGTCAGCTAATTTGGATCCGAGGGAGTTAGTGTTGTTGTTAGCTTAGATCCAGTGTTTCCCATGAGCAGAATGGCGCAATGGAGTCGGGGATCTCGTCATCGGCTTCAGATCTGGCCTATGGTGAATCTGGCGGATCTTGCCGGCCAAACCCCGATCTGGTGCCATCAATGTGATGGCGCTAACGGTGAGGCTTGCTTTGGTCAGTGCTTCAGATCTGGCCAATGGGGAAGTCAAGCTACTAAAGTTCACAAGCTCGGGGCATACGACGGCGTCATCCATCTTGCCCGTGCACATCTTGGCCTTTCAGCGGCCCTTCTCAGAGCCAATATGCCGTTGCTGAGGCCCTTCTTCTCCTTCGTCCTGGCGACTACCGGCGACACCGTCCCAAGTGGTGCGTCCCCGGCGACGGAGTTGCTGGAAAGGATGCGGAGCAGAGATCTGATGTGCGGTCGAGAAGGACTCGATTGATTTTCTTCTATATGTTTTGGGGTCCTTTTTGTAAAGTTGCAGGTTCTATTAGTTATTGTCTAGTACTTTTGGTCCTCTATGTAATTTTTTGGACTAGTTTCCATTGGCACTGATAAACTTGAATTTTGACAAGTTCACAGGGAAAAAAATTCCTTTGCACATATGGCCTATCATGTATAAACATTCTTGAGATTTAAACTATATGTAATGTGCCATGCATTAACCCTAAACCATATATATGTAACTAACCCTAGCTGATCAAACCCTACTTAATTAAAACAAATAACCCTAAACTATACGCATGCACTTTATGCGCAAAGGCGCGGGTGCCTCTAATAATGTGTGTGCGCACTCGATCGATGATCCCTAAACCTTATACAACCCTGAAACCCTAATCCCTAATCCCTAAACCCTAAACACCCTAAACACTAAACCCTATACCCTAAACCCTAACCCTAACCCTAAACCCTAATTAAACCCTATATATAGGCCAACGACACTTAATTGTGCATCAAGCAGGCCAGGGGTGCCTCGCGGTCCTCTAATTAAATTAAATGTGCCATGCATTAACCCTAAACCATATATATGTAACTAACCATAGCTAATCAACCCTACTTAATGAAAACACATAACCCTAAAGTATACTAGCTATAACCCGATCTAATAAAAACATGCTCTATATATAGCAGCTAGCTAGCAAACCTTAGATTAACACCAATTAATATATACATGGCCTATATCGATCATGTTGTATAACATATCCCTGAGATTCATTAATTAATTATATAATTATCGTGATAAATTAATTAACTCTAATTTTGACAAGTTCTCTCGAATGAAAACACATTTGATTAAGTTGCCTCATAATATATATATAATTAGTGTGCATGCATGGCCTACCATGCATTCGTGCATATATTTTAATGTATATTTGAACATATTCTTGGGGATTTCAATCTCTCTCTCTCGATCATCTATATATCGTTGATGGCCAAAAAACACACATATATATGCATGCAATTTATGCGTAAAGGCGCGGGTGCCTCTAATAATGTGTGTGCGCACTCGATCGATGATCCCTAAACCTTAAACAACCCTAAAACCTTAAATCTCTAATCCCTAATCCCTAAACCTAAACACCCTAAACACTAAACCCTAAACCCTAGACCCTAAACCCTAACCCTAACCCTAGCCCTAAACCCTAGCTAACCCTAAACCCTAATTAAACCCTATGTATAGGCCAACGACACTTAATTGTGCATCGAGCAGGCCAGGGGTGCCTCGCGGTCCTCTAATTAAATTAAATGTGCCATGCATTAACCCTAAACCATATATATGTAACTAACCCTAGCTAATCAACCCTACTTAATTAAAACACATAACCCTAAACTATACTAGCTAGCTATAACCCGATCTAATAAAAACATGCTCTATATATAGCAGCTAGCTAGCAAACCGTAGATTAACACCAATTAAAATATACATGGCCTATATCGATCATGTTGTATAACATATCCCTGAGATTCATTAATTAATTATATAATTATCGTGATAAATTAATTAACTTGAATTTTGACAAGTTCTCTCGAATGAAAACACATTTGATTAAGTTGCCTCACAATATATATATAATTAGTGTGCATGCATGGCCTACAATGCATTCGTGCATATATTTTAATGTATATTTGAACATATTCTTGGGGATTTGAATCTCTCTCTCGATCATCTATATATATCGTTGGTGGCCCAAAAAATACACATATATACGCATGCACTTTATGCGTAAAGGCGCGGGTGCCTCGATCTAATAATGTGTGTGCGCACTCGATCGATGATCCCTAAACCTTAAACAACCCTAAAACCCTAAATCCCTAATCCCTAATCCCTAAACCCTAAACACCCTAAACACTAAACCCTAGACCCTAGACCCTAAACCCTAACCCTAACCCTAACCCTAACCATCTGCCCTAGCTAACCCTAAACCCTAATTAAACCCTATGTATAGTCCAACGACACTTAATTGTCCATCGAGCAGCCCAGGGGTGCCTCGCGGTCCTCTAATTAAATTAATTAAATGCGCCATGCATTAACCCTAAACCATATATATGTAACTAACCCTAGCTAATCAACCCTACTTAATTAAAACACATAACCCTAAACTATACTAGATATAACCCGATCTAATAAAAACATGCTCTATATATAGCAGCTAGCTAGCAAACCGTAGATTAACACCAATTAAAATATACATGGCCTATATCGATCATGTTGTATAACATATCCCTGAGATTCATTAATTAATTATATAATTATCGTGATAAATTAATTAACTTGAATTTTGACAAGTTCTCTCGAATGAAAACACATTTGATTAAGTTGCCTCATAATATATATATATAATTAGTGTGCATGCATGGCCTACAATGCATTCGTGCATATATTTTAATATATATTTGAACATATATATTCTTGGGGATTTCAATCTCAATCTCTCTCTCTCGATCATCTATATATCGTTGGTGGCCCAAAAACACACATATATACGCATGCACTTTATGCGTAAAGGCGCGCGCGGGTGCCTCTAATAATGTGTGTGCGCACTCGATCGATGATCCCTAAACCTTAAACAACCCCTAAAACCTTAAATCCCTAATCCCTAATAATCCCTAATCCCTAAACCCTAAACACCCTAAACACTAAACCCTAAACCCTAAATCCTAACCCTAACCCTAACCCTAACCCTAACCCTAAACCCTAGCTAACCCTAAACCCTAAACCCTAGACCCCTAAACCCTAGACCCTAAACCCTAACCCTAACCCTAACCCTAACCCTAACCCTAAACCCTAGCTAACCCTAAAACCCTAATTAAACCCTATGTATAGGCCAACGACACTTAATTGTGCGTGCATCGAGCAGGCCAGGGGGTGCCTCGCGGTCCTCTAATTAAATTAAATGTGCCATGCATTAACCCTAAACCATATATATGTAACTAACCCTAGCTAGCTAATCAACCCTACTTAATTAAAACACATAACCCTAAACTATACTAGCTAGCTATAACCCGATCTAATAAAAACATGCTCTATATGTAGCAGCTAGCTAGCAAACCGTAGATTAACACCAATTAAAATATACATGGCCTATATCGATCATGTTGTATAACATATCCCTGAGATTCATTAATTAATTATATAATTATCGTGATAAATTAATTAACTTGAATTTTGACAAGTTCTCTCGAATGAAAACACATTTGATTAAGTTGCCTCATAATATATATATAATTAGTGTGCATGCATGGCCTACAATGCATTCGTGCATATATTTTAATGTATATTTGAACATATATATTCTTGGGGATTTCAGTCTCGATCTCTCTCTCTCGATCATCTATATATCGTTGGTGGCCCAAAAAACACACATATATACGCATGCACTTTATGCGTAAAGGCGCGGGTGCCTCTAATAATGTGTGTGCGCACTCGATCGATGATCCCTAAACCTTAAACAACCCCTAAAACCTTAAATCCCTAATCCCTAATAATCCCTAATCCCTAAACCCTAAACACCCTAAACACTAAACCCTAAACCCTAGACCCTAAACCCTAACCCTAACCCTAACCCTAAACCCTAGCTAACCCTAAACCCTAAACCCTAGACCCTAAACCACCCTAGACCCTAAACCCTAACCCTAACCCTAACCCTAACCCTAAACCCTAGCTAACCCTAAAACCCTAATTAAACCCTATGTATAGGCCAACGACACTTAATTGTGCGTGCATCGAGCAGGCCAGGGGGTGCCTCGCGGTCCTCTAATTAAATTAAATGTGCCATGCATTAACCCTAAACCATATATATGTAACTAACCCTAGCTAGCTAATCAACCCTACTTAATTAAAACACATAACCCTAAACTATACTAGCTAGCTATAACCCGATCTAATAAAAACATGCTCTATATGTAGCAGCTAGCTAGCAAACCGTAGATTAACACCAATTAAAATATACATGGCCTATATCGATCATGTTGTATAACATATCCCTGAGATTCATTAATTAATTATATAATTATCGTGATAAATTAATTAACTTGAATTTTGACAAGTTCTCTCGAATGAAAACACATTTGATTAAATTGCCTCATAATATATATATAATTAGTGTGCATGCATGGCCTACAATGCATTCGTGCATATATTTTAATGTATATTTGAACATATATATTCTTGGGGATTTCAGTCTCGATCTCTCTCTCTCGATCATCTATATATCGTTGGTGGCCCAAAAAACACACATATATACGCATGCACTTTATGCGTAAAGGCGCGGGTGCCTCTAATAATGTGTGTGCGCACTCGATCGATGATCCCTAAACCTTAAACAACCCCTAAAACCTTAAATCCCTAATCCCTAATAATCCCTAATCCCTAAACCCTAAACACCCTAAACACTAAACCCTAAACCCTAGACCCTAAACCCTAACCCTAACCCTAACCCTAACCCTAAACCCTAGCTAACCCTAAACCCTAAACCCTAGACCCTAAACCACCCTAGACCCTAAACCCTAACCCTAACCCTAACCCTAACCCTAAACCCTAGCTAACCCTAAACCCTAATTAAACCCTATGTATAGGCCAACGACACTTAGTTGTGCATCGAGCAGGCCAGGGGGTGCCTCGCGGTCCTCTAATTAAATTAAATGTGCCATGCATTAACCCTAAACCATATATATGTAACTAACCCTAGCTAATCAACCCTACTTAATTAAAACACATAACCCTAAAAATTTGTACTAGCTAGCTATAACCCGATCTAATAAAAACATGCTCTATATATAGCAGCTAGCTAGCAAACCGTAGATTAACACCAATTAAAATATACATGGCCTATATCAATTTTAATATATATTTGAACATATTCTAGGGGATTTCAATCTCTCTCTCTCGATCATCTATATATCGTTGTTGGTGGCAAAAAACACACACGTACATATATACGCATGCACTTTATGCGCAAAGGCGCGTGTTCCTCTAATAATGTGTGTGCGCACTCGATCGATGATCCCTAAAACTTAAACAACCCTAAAACTCCCATAAACCCTAAACACCCTAAACACTAAACCCTAGACCCTAAACACCCTAAACACTAAACCCTAAACCCTAGACCCTAAACACCGTAAACACTAAACCCTAAACCCTAAACCCTAAACACCCTAAACACTAATTAAACCCTAAACCCTAGACCCTAAACACCCTAAACTAAACCCTAGACCCTAGCTAAACACCCTAAACACTAAACCCTAAACCCTAGCTAACCCTAAACCCTAATTAAACCCTATATATAGGCCAACGACACTTAATTGTGCATCAAGCAGGCCAGGGGTGCCTAGCTCGCGGTCCTCTAGTTAAATTAAATGTGCCATGCATTAACCCTAAACCATATATATAACTAACCCCTAGCTAATCAAACCCTAGTTCATTAAAACACATAACCCTAAACTATACTAGCTAGCTATAACCCGATCTAATAAAAACATGCTCGATCTATATATAGCAGCTAGCTAGCAAATTAAACGGTAGATTAACACCAATTAATATATACGACATGGCCGATATCGATCATATGTTGTATAACATCTCCCTGAGATTCATTAATTAATTATATAATTATCGATGATAAATTAATTAACTTGAATTTTGACAAGTTCTCTCGAATGAAAACACATTTGATTAAGTTTCCTCATAATATATATATAATTAGTGTGCATGCATGGCCTACCATGCATGCATTCGTGCATATATTTTAATATATATTTGAACATATTCTTGGGGATTTCAATCTCTCTCTCTCTCGATCATCTATATATCGTTGTTGGCCAAAAAAACACACACATATACACATGCACTTTATGCGCAAAGGCGCGTGTGCCTCTAATAATGTGTGTGTGCGCACTCGATCGATGATCCATAAACCTTAAACCCTAATTAAATAAACCCTAATCCCTAATCCCTAAACCCCTAAACACCATAAACATTAAACCCTAGACCCTAGACCCTAAACCCTAACCTCCTAACCCTAAACCCTAAACCCTAATTAAACCCTATATATAGGCCAATGACACTTAATTGTGCATCAAGCGAGGCCAGGGTGCCTTAGCTCACGGTCCTCTAATTAAATTAAATGTGCCATGCATATATATATGTGTTTAATTTGGGGATTTCAATCGCTCTCTCGTATGTAGATCTCTCTCTACCTCTCTCTCTCTCTGTCTCTCTCTCTCTCGTTAATTGGTGGCCAACAACACACACATGCATTTTGTGCGCAAAGGCATGCGCCTCTAATAATGTGTGCGCAGTCGATCAATCTAGTTTTGATTAATCATAGCACACAAATAAAGAAGTTGTATTTGAATCCACACAACCTAATCTAAAACACATAACCCCTAACATGGCCTAATTAATTAACCCCTTCTCTCTACCTAATTAGTGGAAATTGCACAAAATCAAAAGGGGTCCCTCACTAATTGTGCATATCTGCTAGATTGTGATAAACTTTTGCCCCATATATATTTGGTGGATGGGTGCATCTTGGCATGTAAAACAATTAGTGTTTGCAAATGGCGTTGTCAAAATTTATGTACAAATGATTTCTTTCCATCCAAAGTGCATAAAATGGGAGTTTTAATGAAGAAAGTACAAATAAAACATCTCAACATGCTTCCACACCCCGATTTCCACACGAAGTAGAGCATATTTAAAGGATAATTCCAGAGTTTTACTATTTTTCAAGCAACTTTGCTAATTTTCCCCCACTCACATGACTTTATGTCGATTTAACGAAAATATGGCGAATTTAAACTACATGGGCGGGATAGTTTGAATTGTGCGCGCGGCAAAGGGAACCGCCTATTCCTCAACCTTGTGCACGGCAAATTACACACGCAACTCCATTAAACGCCACCTACCGACCTTAATTATCACCCTGGCGGCCCGGCCGCATGACCCCCCACCCACCCCTACACAACTTATCCCCGTCCGTGCGAAGAGCTTCCCCTCCCCGTCCCGTCCGTGCGTCGAAGAAGCTTCCCTCCCCGTCGTACGTCTCGAGACGCACCGGCGGTCAAGTTGATCCACGGTAGGGCTGCTATCTCTAGCTCAATCATGTATCGGGCAAGACGGCCTAACGATTTATATTTTCTTGATGCTGCTAAAAAAATTCGTCAGTATGCTCGAACTAATTGGCACTTTATAGTTTTCCGCTCGATTTGTCATCGATCAATTTGTTCATTTGCGTGGGCATATAGAGTCAGTTCTGCACTCGATCCGTTAATTTGCTGAAATGCCATGGTAGAGTTTTGTACACGATCTGTTTGCTAAAATGTCGATTGGCATTTTTTGTTTTGTACTCGACATGATTGTTGAAATGCATAATCATGTAGTATAGTTTTGTACTCGATGGATATACATTTCCTACTTCGCCTTAAATTAATCACCAACCACTGTATCTCATAATTAAATAGATGGACAGAACTTGGATACTGCACGGACACTTATGTTCCCCTTCATATATAAATGGTGTTCAACCCTTTATGGGGTTTATTAGAGCTCATGAAGGTCACAACCTGGACGTGTATTGCCCGCGCTGCACATGTATGAATGGTGAGAAGAGGCCTCACCCTGTAGTGGCAGATCATTTACACATTTTTGGGATGGACCGCACATATGTTAGGCGGGTTTAGCATGGTGAACCATATAATGATCCTTTAGCAGAGAAGCAGATCTTGCTCACCTTTGTATGTGTGCTGGCATATGTAGTTAATTATTTATATTGATGCTGCCGCTATTTCAATCAATAGTTTGCATTCTTTGTGCAAGGTTACGTACTCAAATTTAACTTGTTGCAGATGGATGGACGGGAAGGAGAGAAAAAGCGCTTGCTTCAGGAAACGGGTTTCAGCTCTGGGACATGTGCTGTGCCAGATGAGAAGGTAAATATGTAAAACGGCATTTGTTCAGGTTGCATCCCTTAGATGTTTGTCTAATCGGTTGATGTACTAATTGCAGAAGCATAGAGTTGAAGAGGTCTCTCAGTTTGATGGGAGATTTGAAGATGAATCTCAGTTTGATGCACCTGTGGATGGTGCGATGACGAGCCTTTCATAGACGAAGGTCCTGCACCTGAGATTATCCAGCCTACGAGAAGGAGGCCGTGGACCGAGTACACAGCTTTGCATTGAAGTGGATGCACGCCCGGAGATCATCGGGCGTCGGGTAGTCTCAAGACCACCCAGCCCGATGCACCCGTGGATGGTGCGATGACGAGCCTCTCATAGACGAAGGTCCTGCACCTGAGATTATCCAGCCTACAGAAGGAGGCCGTGGACCGAGTACACAGCTTTGCGTTGAAGAGGATGCACACCCGGAGATCATCAGGGGCGTCCCGGTAGTCTCAGGACCACCCAGCCCTGATGCAAAATGTTGAGCTACTTTATGATTCGTACTCTTATGTTCTGGTGCTGTAGTATGTTATGATTTGTACGCCTTTGGCGCTAGATTAAGCATTCAGTGGATGATCGCGTTGCAAAATTCGACACCCACACAATCAGTTCATCGTATGAGTAGTAGCACAATTACTTCTACAGCGATTCCTGCCAGCGCATTAGTTGGTAGCATGAAACACTTTCAGGTACTCCCCTCTGATTCATATTAATTGACTCAATTCTGTCTAGATATGGATGTATCTAGATGCATTTGTTAACTAGACTAACAAACTTGAGTCAGTTAATATGAATCCGTGTAAACCGCCCAGTCCTCGAGCAGCTAGTTTATTGACTCTGGACTCCAAGCCTCTCGCGGCAAGCCATCGACGAAGCTTTGACCAGATCTTGGCCCGCAATTTTTTGTGTGTGGCGAATAGCAAAGCTTTGACCAGTTCCTCTTGGGATGCACCACGCCGGTGAGCTTGCACGGTTGCCATGAGCACTTTCCGGCGGAACTTCCTCTTCAGCGCCCTCAAGTCGCTGCTGCGAGACAGCACGCAGTGCCTCGAGGTGGACGGAATTCTGGATCTCAGGGCGGGGGGTCCGCATCGTCCGGGAACGATCTCCAGCGGGTTAACGAGGACATGCATGGCGGTCAGGGGATTTGTTTTTTTTTTTTGGTTTGAGCTTGGGATTTGGGGTTTTTCGGATAGGGGAGGAGGAACCGAGGAAGAGGAAGGAACAGCCGCGTGCTTGGCGCGTGGCGGTGTGCTTGAATTTCGAATTTTTGTGAAATGTTTCATTTCCCCGCTACAATTCGGGGGTTTCTTGACGCGCCAATGCGTCCCGCCGGGCAGCTTCAAGTGAATTTGGGGTGCCACGCTATGGGCCCTAGTTTCAGTGAGACATGTAATGACTAGTCACATCAGTAAGTTCACTGTGTAATAAAATATGTTACCCCTCCCCTTTATGTAGCACCCCTTCTCTCCCGATTGAGTGCCGATTGCCGACGGATGCAAGCCGCTAGCTCGATCCCCTCCTTTCGCCTCCACCGTCCAGGCATCCAGCTTGGAGGGGCAAGTTGCATCTAGACCAAGTGGATTAGGTAGGACTAGTAATGTTCTTTCCTTTCTCAAGATCGGTTCTTTTTTCCTCTCCTCGATATCTTGCGCATCTCTTTCCTATTCTGGGCGAAGGGGTTTCTTTCTGGTCACCCTCGAGCTGGGAGTGATTGATGGGGGTGGGGGGCGGGGGCTACCTTTGCTTGGATTGGGGTGTTCTTCCTTTATTTGTCGACATTTGCAACCTTTGTAGTTCCTGCTGATCCTCACTGTATCTTTTGTCAGCTTGTACAGGAAAGGTAAGACCTCGGCGGTGGGGGCAATGGAGCGTAAGGCCACCACGCATGTGGGCAGTTGGCTGAGCCTGAGCTGCGTCCCCAGCCCCGCGAAGCAGGTACTCCATTTGCTTATCCACTCTTTACCTTTTAAGTGTCTCTCTGCATCCTCAATCTGTTCCTGTTCTGGAATATGCTTAAAGTAGCACATGTCTTCAGGTGTTTGTGCGTAAAGCCTCTGTGACACCATGCTCTATATTCTCTGGATCAGGTTGGTACCTCCAGGTTCCGTGCTGAGGCTATGGGGAACAAGAATAGCGCCCCACCTGCTGCAGGAGCATGGCCCGATCTGCAGCACCAGAAGCGAAATGCCACTGCCGAGCTGGGCAGGGACCGCCCAGGGGTAATTTTTTTTAACCAACTTACCATGATGTAGTCTGAATCTGATACTCCCTCAGATCCAAATTAATTGACTCAACTATCTGTAGATACGGATGTATCTAGATGTGTTTTAGCTCTAGATACTACTGCCTCCATCCCAAAGATTTGTGCTTATATTAATTTTAGAAAGTCAAACTATACCATGTTTGACTAAGCTTTTACCAAAAATCAGTAACATGCAAAATACAAAATTAATATCATTAAATAGATAATAAAATACATTTTCCTACGGTATCTACACAGTATTATATTTGTTGATAGAATGTTCTAAAATTTTGGTCAAACTTTGCTTGTTTTGATTTCTCAAAAATAAATAAGGCTTAAGCTTTTGGATGGTGGTAGTACATTCATATCTAGACAAAGCTGAGTTAACTAGTTTTTTGTCTGTCCATAGCTAGTGTTCACGCTGCAAAAGGCTAAGAGCATCCACTATATGCATCAGTCTATCTCATACAGTAATTCAATATCACTGCTGAGGTCTGCCTTTTGTTTTGCTATTCATATGCAGACTGAAACTTTAGGGCCTTTACTCAAAAGGAAGATCAAAACTGCGGCTGATCAGGCTGCCAGTATGTTGATGCCGCACCCATCTTCTAAATGCCTCTACAAGCACAAGGCCACGCGCCAGCTGGGTGGTGATCTTTTAATGAATATGGTATATTTTCTTAATCCACAAAACATGCCTTGATTTTTCTCTGTTTATTGTCGGTTTTTTCAATGCTTGCCAAAAGTTTACAACAACAACAACAACAACCAAGCCTTTCAGTCCCAAACAAGTTGGGGTAGGCTAGAGTTGAAACCCATAAGATCTCGAAGCCAAAAGTTTAGAAACACCAAATTTGTTTGCTTACAATCATCATACAAAGAATGTTCATCTACTCCAGTTCCCCTAACCCAACAAAAAATGATGTTAATTACGATTTTTAGATTAAAAGAGCACCATTAGGCACTGTTAATTACGACTTTGAGATTAAAATGTCATTTGCAATTGTTAATTACAATTTTGAGACAAATGGTTAGTTTAACCTCGATCTCTTCTGCTCTCCATTTATCCCAACCGAACAAAAATTTAACCATTCCATTCCTACGAAATGGAACCATTCCATTCCATTCCACGTTGTTTCGTAACCGAACACACCCTTGCATTGTTGTGAACTGTTGTCCATAAACGGCCATACCCTTCCACTTACATCCAAAGCACTATATGCATCGGTCTGTCTCGTAGTCATTCAATATCACTGCTGAGATCTGTTCCCATTCTTATGCAGGCTGAAATCGCCGCGCTTTGTACTCAAGTGGATGCAAAATGAGGCTAATGAGGCTGCTGTGAAGACGATGGTGCCGGCACCATCTTCCGAAAACCTCTACAAGCACGAGGCCATGGGCCAGCTGGGTGGTGACCTTTTAATGAATCTGGTATATTTTCTTAATCCACATACATGATTTCATTATTATCTGTTTAATTACTGTTGGCTTTGTCTAATGCTTACCAAAAGTTCAGAAACACTGCGTTTGCTTACAATCATCATACACTAATTTTTCACTTTTCAGTCTGTCTCATCCAGTATATAAACTGTTGATTTCCATTGGCTTCTTTTGTAATCATTTGCATTGTTGTCAACTGTTCTCTATGCACAACCCTATTCTTCCACTTACACCCGCACTATTTGCATCAGTCTATCTCATAGATTTATTAAATATCAATGATGAGTTCTGTTGCTATTCATATGCAGGATGAAACTTCTGTGCCTCTACTCAAATGGATTAAAAATGATCCTGATGAGGCTGCTGTGAAGACGATGGTGCCACCACCATCTTCTGAAAACCTCCTCAAGCACAAGGCCACGGGCCAGCTGGGTGGTACCCTTTTCAGTAAGCAGGTATATTTTCTTAATCCTCATACATGATTTGATTTTTGTCTGTTTATTGCCGGCTTTGTCTAATGCTTACCAATAGTTCAGAAACACACACCTATTCTTACACTTACATCCAGCACTATATGCATCAGTGTCTCATAGATTCATTTTATATATCACTGCTGATGTCTGTTGCTCTTCAATTTTCATATGCAGACTGAAACTGCTAACCCTTCATTGGTCAAAAGGATTGCAACTGCTGCTGATGAGGCATCTGCAGAGGCTGCCACCAAGTTACTGTCAGCCCCACCTTCTGGATGCTTATATAAGCTCAAGTCCAAGGACCAGCCGGGCCGTAACCATCCAATGGTTCGGGTATATTTTCTTAAGCCACATATACATGCCATGATTTATGTCTGATATTATCACCGGCTCTGTCTAATGCTTTTTGGAATTCGGAAACACCAAATTAGCATGCTTATATTCATCATACACTAATTTTTCACTGTTCAGTTTGTAACATAGTGTTATGCACTCGCTTGTCAACATTTGCATTGCTCTGAACTATGCACTTTACACAACCTAATTCTTCCACTTACATTCAGCGCTACGCACCAGTAGTACCTCCCATATTTCCTTCACCATCCCGATGCCGAGCTTGCAGGAATATGGCGGGCCCATGTACATACCCCGCATATAACACCTCCTAAGGCTCTATCTACCTTTCTAGTAGCTCCTTCACAGAGTTACAGGTATGTATTCTCAGTGGTTTAGCATGAATTGGCATATAGTAAAATCTTGTTTTTAGTCTTCCTGCTTCTTACATTTGTATCAATTTTCACATGCAGACTGTACCTTGTGAACTTCGTCCAATGATTAACCAGATGTGTCCGCATGAAGGGTCTTTCACTATGCATGGCAATGGCAAATTGATGAACACCTACACGGTCTATGAGGTGTATGTCTACAAGACGCAGGCCATCACATATTTGTATGGACATGATTGGAGAAAGTTTGCTTTTGACTACGGTCTGAAGAAGGGCGACGAGCTGAGGATCAGAAACTCAAACGGGCAGATATACGTGAATCGCTTACAGAGTTGGAGACACTTCCAAATATATAATATGTAACTTTTTTCTACTCATATCTTTTGATAACTGTTCTGAGCAGTTGTTCTAAACCATTCCCTCTGTTCTAGCTTGCTGGGTTTAACATGATCAAAGCTGCAGATCCCCTGATGGAACATGAGCGGATGTCACAAAGGGCAACCACACCAGCACCGGCACCGGCTTCCCACTCTCCTGCATCAGCACCGGTTCCTGTACCAGCTCCGTTTACTGCATCTACCCAGCAGTCCCCTACATCAGCATTGGTTCCTGTAGAGGCCCCATATACTACACCTGCCCGGCGAGCTCCTGCATCAAGACCTTTGGTTCCTCTAGCTGCACCGTTTACTGCACCTGTCCAACAGTCTCCTGCATCAGCACCGGTTCCTCTAGAGGCACCGTTTACTGCACCTACCCAGCAGTCTCCTGCATCAGCACCAGCTCGTGTACCAGCCCAGGCTCCTGCACCTGCCCCAGCCAGATCACCGAGGTCTCAGCTCATTGCTGTGGCCACCCGTGTGGTGACCAGGACGCATCTGAAGGCTTTGTTCGTGAGTATATGACAGCATAACTGCTCTTATCTTGATGTCTTCTCTGCTCAAAGTCTCACATGGTTCAGTGCATTGGTGCCATTGACTAATTTTTGGTGGTATCTCTTGCTTTGAATCAGAAATTGCCTAAAAGTATCTCCAAGGATCTCAATGCTGGCCGAAGGGGCAAGATATCCCTCGTCATGGAGAGTGAAGGTCTCACCGTGGAGGGACGGTACTCCGTCAGTCCCACAGATGGCCGCTTGGCTGTTACTTCCAGGTGGAAAAAGTTCATTGACGGTGCCAAACTTCGCATTGGATCAAAGTTGAAGGTCAAGATCTTTCGATGCCGCTGTGACATGCTGGTCATAAAGTTCGCGGTTGTCTAGTTCTGTTGCCCCATGAGCCCTTAGCAAATGCATTTGTAGTTATACTTATATAAGGTTATCTTATCTGAACTGCTAATTAATTGTATGGGTGGTAAAACTCTGGCAAGCTTTTGCTCTTAGCAAGTATGTATGTATGATCAGCTATTATGATAAATAATGTTTGTGTTCATCTTAATTTGCATTTCCGTTTTAGAAAAAAACTTAATTTCTATTTTGGCTGACCTGTTAGAGAACTATCAGATTGAACCCACAACATGATTCAAATAGATTCATTACACCGAGCCACATGTCTTGACCTTGCTATACACTACTTCCATTAATCAGTGCAAGAAGGCTTACCTGAGCTGCCTGAACCATGGCAGATTCGAATCCACCTTGTCTATCTAGAAATACAACCTTTGCGGAAAGAGGATTTGCGGTATGGGGTGGCTGAGATTGGGGACCCATGAGCCAGCAGCGTCGCCAACGTTTTAAAGGTGGCAGGAGATCGAAAGAAAAAATAAGCCAAAAATCAGTTGGTAAACAAATTCAAGAAAAGAAACATTTACCTTTCTGAGAGGATGACATGCGGGACCCTCATGGCAGCAGCATCCTCAACTATTTCAAGGCGGCAGGGGATCAAAAGAAAAAAGGAAATAGCCAGAAATTAATTAGGGTCAAAAATAAATCCATCAAAGGAAACTTTTATTGTTGATAGAGGATGACATATGGGACCGACTTTCCAGCTGCGTCGTCATCGTTTCAAAGGGGGCAGGGGATCAAAAGAAAAAGGCAAATAGCCAGAAATTAGGGGAAAAAAATAAATCCAACAAAGGAAACTTTTATTGTTCATAGAGGATGACATGCGGGACCCATGAGCCAGCAGCTTCCTCAACGTTTCAAAGTCGGCATGAGATTGAAAGAAAAAGGCAAGTGACATAATATCAGGAGCCAAAAATAATCCAAGAAAAGAAACTTTATTGTACATAGAGGATGACATGCGGGTCCCATTTTGTAGCAGCGGTCTCAACGCTTCCAAGGCGGCACAGGACCGAAAGAAAAATGAAGTAGCCAGAAATCAGGGTGTGAAAAAAAATCCAAGAAAAGAAAGATTTCAATTGGGCTGTATCTGGACATCTGGGCCTTCGAACTATCCTGCTGGGCCTTTTGACTTGTACAATTTCAGCCCACTCCAAAACAGGAAAGGTCGGATTTTTCTCAAAAAAAAACAGGAAAGTCCTATGCTTCGCAAAAACAAAAAACAAGGAGATTCAACATATAAGTTTGTTTATGTAGATATAAAGATTTAATTTATCTGTTTGCAATAGCTCAGAGCGAAATACAATGTTTATTGTCTGCAAAATAAAATATCACATGTTTCTTGTACGGGGAGGCTGACATCGGGGACCCATGAGCCAGCAGCGTCGTCAACGTTTCAAAGGCGGCAGGGGATCGAAAATAAAAAAAAGCCAAAAATCAGTTGGTAAAAAAATACAAGAAAAGAAAACATTTATCGTTCTGAGAGGATGACATGCGGGACCCATGAGGCAGCAGCATCCTCAACGTTTCAAAGTCGGCATGAGATCGAAAGAAAAAGCCAAGTGACATAATATCAGGAGCCAAAAATAATCCAAGAAAAGAAACTTTATTGTACATAGAGGATGACATGCGGGTCCCATTTTGTAGCAGCGGTCTCAACGTTTCCAAGGCGGCACAGAACCAAAAGAAAAATGAGGCAGCAGCATTCTCAACAATTCCAAGGCGGCAGGGGATCAAAAGAAAAAAAAGGAAATAGACAGAAATTAATTAGGGGTCAAAAATAAATCCACCAAAGGAAACTTTTATTGTTCATAGAGGATGACATGTGGGACCGACCTGCCAACAGCGTCCTCATCATTTCAAAGGGGGCAGGGGATCAAAAGAAAAGGCAAATAGCCAGAAATTAGGGGTCAAAAATAACTCCAAGAAAGGAAACTTTTATTGTTCGTAGAGGATGACATGCGGGACCCATGAGCCAGCAGCTTACTCAACGTTTCAAAGGTGGCATGAGATCGAAAGAAAAAGGCAAGTGACCAAATATCAGGAGCCAAAAATAATCCAAGATTTATTGTACATAGAGGATGACATGTGGGTCCCATTTTGCAGCAGCGGTCTCAATGTTTGTAATGCGGCTTGAGATCAAAAGAAAAAGAAAGTAGCTAGTAATTAGGGGGTGAAAAAAAATCCAAGAAAATAAAGTTGATGGACATAGAGGATGACATGCGGGTCCCTTGAGCCAACAGCTTACTCAATGTTTCAAAGGGGGCAGGGGATCAAAAGAAAAAGGCAAGCCAAAAATCAGAGGGTGAAAAAAAATCTAACAAAGGAAACTTTTATAGCACATAGAGGATGACATGCGGGTCCCATGAGCCAGCAGGTTCCTCAATGTTTCAAACGTGGCATGAGATCGAAAGAAAAAGTCAAGTGACCAAATATGAGGTGCCAAAAAAAACTCCAAGAAAAGAAAGTTGATTGCTCATAGAGGATGACATGCGGGTCCCATTTAGCTACAGCGGTCTCACTGTTTGAGAGGCGGCAGGGGATCGAAAGAAAAAGGCAAGTGACCAAATATCAGGAGCCAAAAATAATTCAAGAAAAGAAAGTTTTATAGTCCATAGAGGATGACATGCGGGTCCCATTTAGCAGCAGCGGTATCACCGTTTGAGAGGCGGCAGGGGATCGAAAGAAAAAGGCAAGTGACCAAATATGAGGTGCCAAAAAAATCCAAGAAAAGAAAGTTTTATAGTACATAGAGGATGACATGCGGGTCCCATTTAGCAGCAGCGGTATCACCGTTTGAGAGGCGGCAGGGGATCGAAAGAAAAAGGCAAGTGACCAAATATGAGGTGCCAACAAAAATCCAAGAAAAGAAAGTTTTATAGTACATAGAGGATGACATGCGGGTCCCATTTAGCAGCAGCGGTATCACCGTTTGAGAGGCGGCAGGGGATCGAAAAAAAAGGCAAGTGACCAAATATGAGGTGCCAAAAAAAACTCCAAGAAAAGAAAGTTGATTGCACATAGAGGATGACATGCGGGTCCCATTTAGCAGCAGCGGTCTCAACGTTTCCAAGGCGGCAAGGGATCAAAAGAAAAAGGAAGTAGCCAGAAATCAGGGGGTCAAAAAAATCCAAGAATAGAAAGAATTTTGGTTCATAGAGGATGACATGCGGGACCCATGATCCTGCATCGTAAACGGCTCGATTGGAGAACGTTGAACGAGATGGCGCGATCTAGAAAAAAAACAATGCCAGAGAGGCTGCTATCTGGGCCCTACATCCCTCGGCGTTGCGGATTTGCGTTGACTCGGCCGGCGAACCCGAGATTTCGAGATGCACCACGTCCCGGGCCACCATACGCGACGTTTTGGCCGCTTTCGTCGGGCTAGGTGGCCTCAAAAACGAGAAAAAAAAAGTTTTGACATGCACCACGGAGGGACCCAAAATCTTCGGCCATGGTACACCAGCAACCACGGCGCGACTTCAACTTCGTCGGCCATGGCAACTTTTCTTGTAGTGTTATAAAGCTGATTTGCCTAATAATGATTTTAGAGTTGAACAGTGTGCGTCTATTGCTCTTGCTCCTAATAATCCTTTGCAACAACATTTGGAGAATAGTGAGAGCGAAGTCTTTAGGGAAGAAAGGAATGAGCTTGATGAAATTTTCCTTCGCCAACCTATTCTTAAACATGACTTGCCGGTTGAAGATCTAGGTACAACACCACCACCAAAGGAAGATCTTGTTTTTGATTTGAAACCATTGCCTGATAATAAGAAAATATATCCTGTTATTATTAGTTCTAAGCTTTCAGATATTGAGGAAGAAAGGTTATTGGAAATATTGAAGAAACATCGAGGAGCTATTGGCTACACTCTTGATGATTTAAAGGGGATTTCTCCCTCTATTTGCCAACATCCTATCAATATGGAAGATGATTCAAAGCCTGTTGTTGAACATCAACGTCGTCTAATTCCGAAAATGAAGGATGTGGTAAGGAATGAGGTATTAAAACTTCTTGAAGCTGGTATTATATATCCTATTGCTGATAGTAGATGGGTTAGTCATGTGCATTGTGTTCCTAAGAAAGGAGGAATGACTGTTGTGCCTAATGATAATGACGAGCTCATCCCTCAAAGAGTAGTTGTAGGGTATAGAATGTGCATTGATTATCGAAAAGTTAATAAGGTTACTAAGAAAGATCATTACCCTTTACCATTTATTGATCAAATGTTAGAAAGGTTGTCTAAAAATACTCATTTTTGCTTTCTTGATGGTTATTCTGGGTTTTCACAAATTGCTGTTAAAACTAAAGATCAAGAGAAAACCACTTTCACTTGTCCCTATGGAACTTATGCTTATAGGCGTATGCCTTTTGGTTTATGTAATGCTCCGGCTACTTTTCAAAGATGCATGTCTGCTATTTTTCATGGCTTTTGCGAGAGTATTGTAGAGGTATTCATGGATGATTTTTCTGTCTATGGGAATTCTTTTGATAATTGCTTGCGAAACCTCGATAAAGTTTTGCAGAGATGTGAAGAAACTAACCTTGTTCTTAATTGGGAGAAATGCCACTTTATGGTTAATGAAGGAATTGTATTGGGACATAAAATTTCTGAGAGAGGTATTGAAGTTGATAGAGCTAAAGTTGAAGCAATTGAGAAGATGCCCTATCCAAGGGATGTTAAAGGTATTCGTAGTGTTCTTGGTCATGCTGGGTTTTATAGGAGATTTATTAAATATTTCTCCAAGATTTCAAAGCCTCTTACTAATCTTCTTCAAAAAGATGTACCTTTTGTTTTTGATGATGATTGTAAGGAAGCTTTTGAAACTCTAAAGAAAGCCTTAACAACTGCTCCTGTAGTTGAACCTCCTGATTGGAACTTACCTTTTGAAATTATGTGTGATGCTAGTGATTTTGCTGTAGGCGCTGTTCTTGGACAGCGAGTAGATAAAAAATTAAATGTTATTCATTATGCTAGCAAGACTCTCGATGCTGCTCAAAGAAATTATGCTACAACTGAAAAAGAATTATTAGCTATAGTCTTTGCTTGTGATAAGTTTAGATCCTATATTGTTGATTCAAAAGTTATAATTCATACTGATCATGCTGCAATTAGATACCTTATGACAAAGAAAGATGCTAAGCCAAGGCTTATTAGATGGGTACTTCTTTTGCAAGAATTTGATCTGCATATTGTAGACAGGAAAGGTGCTGATAATCCTGTTGCTGATAATTTGTCTAGATTGGAAAATATTGCTTATGATCCTGTTCCTGTTAATGATAGTTTTCCAAATGAACAATTGGCTACAATAAAGGTGAGCTCGCGAGATAGTCCTTGGTATGCTGATTATGCTAACTTTATTGTATCCAAGTACTTGCCTCCAACCTTTTCAGCTCAGCAAAGGAGGAAATTCTTTTATGACTTGAGGCATTATTTTTGGGATGACCCACACTTATATAAAGAAGGAGTGGATGGTATTATGCGAAGATGTGTTCCTGAATATGAACAACAAGAGGTATTGAGTAAATATCATGGTAGTGCTTATGGAGGACATCACGCCGGAGATAGAATGCGCAAAAAGTTCTACAATCAGGTTTTTATTGGCCAACTCTCTTCAAAGATGCAAGGAAGTTTATTTTATCTTGTGATGAATGTCAAAGGGTTGGTAATATCTCCAGACGCAATGAAATGCCTATGAATTATACTCTTGTTATTGAACCATTCAATTGTTGGGGATTTGACTTCATGGGTCCTTTCCCTTCTTCAGAAGGTAACACTCATATACTTGTCGCTGTTGATTATGTTACTAAATGGGTAGAAGCTATACCCACAAAAAGTGCTGATGGTGAGACTTCTTTAAAAATGCTTTTAGATATTATTTTTCCTAGATTTGGAGTACCTAGATATATTATGACTGATGGAGGTTCTCATTTTATTCATGGAGGTTTTAGAAAAACTCTTGCTAAGTATGGTATTAATCATAGAATTGCTTCCGCTTATCATCCTCAAACTAGCAGGCAAGTCGAATTATAAAATAGAGAGATTAAATCTATTTTGGGAAAGACTGTTAATAAATCTAGAAAGAATTGGGCTATTAAATTGAAGGACGCATTATGGGCTTATAGAACTGCTTATAAAAATCCTATGGGAATGTCACCTTATAAAATGGTTTATGGAAAAGCTTGTCATTTACCTTTAGAACTAGAGCACAAAGCTTATTGGGCTGTTAGAGAACTAAACGAAGATCCTAAACTGGCCGGTAATAAGAGGTTGCTGCAATTAAGTTCTCTAGATGAATGGAGAAGTGAAGCTTATGAAAATGCTAAACTCTTTAAGGAGAAAGTTAAGAAATGGCATGATAGAAGAATTATCAAAAGAGAATTTAATGTTGGAGATAAAGTCCTATTGTATCGGTCTCGTCTCAGATTCTTTGCAGGGAAATTGCTCTCAAAGTGGGAAGGACCATATGTCATTGATGAGGTTTATCGATCAGGGGCAATTAAAATTAGCTCTCTGCAAGGTGATGCCACACAAGTAGTGAATGGAAAAAGACTCAAACATTATATCTCTGGAGATTCTTATAATGAAGATGTTGATATTATCCAAGTGGTAACTCCGGAAGCTTTCATCAAAAGTCAAGTTGACAGTCCTGCAGAATCTGACTTTGAATAGGTAACAGTTCTGGTAAGAAAAAGTCCACGATTTACTTTCCGAACAATGTTTTTGCTGTTTTTGGAAAATATGAAAAATTACGAGATCGAAATGGAGTGGAGGAGACGCACGAGGGCGTGCCCCCATAGGCCGGCGCGGGCCCCAGCCTGGCCGCGCCGCCCTATGAGCTGGTCGCCTCGTCGCCCCTTTCCGACTCTGGTTCGACCTGGTACTTTCCTTATGACATAAAAATTCCTGCTATATAATCCCCCGGACCCCTGGAGGTCCGTATATCGTTTTCTCATCGCGTTTTGTTTCTAGCTGTTTTCTGCCAGGATCTGCTTCGGATCTAGATCCACCATGTCTTCGTCGGGAACTCCAAAGGACAGCTTCTTTGAGGACGTCGTCAACCCGTACATGAATGAGCTGAAGATGCACCCCAAGGAATTGCTGCTCGTAGATGGAGAGTTGCAGATCAAAGATGTCCAGGGTCCTAAAGGAGAAGGAAGCTTGGAAGACAGGGTGGAGAAACTAGAACAAGAGGTATTCAACTACAAGAAGATGGCTGAGCATGAAGTGGACATCTTTCACAAGATTGTGTCTGAACATATTGATGGACACAAGAAGGAGACTGCAAAGTTGTGGGACGATATCTTCTCGCTTCACGACACCACCAACAAACTCCAAGCTCAATTCTATGATGTTCAGAATCAAAACTGTGAGTATGAAAACAGGTTTAAACGCATAAGTTATGCTGCTAGTTTCAGGATTCCGGAGACCAAGATGTCTTTTGTTGATGGAGAGCCTCTTCCTTGGAAGTCTGATGATGGCAAGGATTCACCATCATCACCGAAGCAATAATTCATCATCGGTATTGGCATCCCCTTGGTTTGTTCCAAGCTTGGGGGAGTGCCGCGGTATCACATCATCACTATCTTTTACTTTTTATTATCAAGTAGTGTCATATCATGAGTAGGGAAGTTATCATATAAGATGTGTTGCGGTATGGAAGTATCTCTCTTTAATTGGTTGTCTATGTATCCCTTGGTGTGAGTTATCGTTATGGAATATTAATGAGAAGTTTTATCATTTACATATTGCACATCTTATTTTAGTTTGCAATCTCTATTATGTGATTGATCTTGTTGTTAGTATTAGCATCACTTTGGGAGCATTGAGTAAATCTATTTGGTTTTGGCAAACTTAGCATTGGTCAATAGCAACAACACTTTGAGTTTAAGTAGAGAACAAATACATGTAGATATGTTGTTTCATTATCTTTCTTTCTTGTTAGCTATGAGCTTAGTATTCTGAAGTTAAAATTGTTTGTGCTTACAAGGAAGATGCATGATTGTTTCTATCACATGTATATTTGTTTGTTTACCTCAACTCTTATACTTGCTAATCAACCTTGCTAGCCAAAGACCTGTACTGAGAGGGAATGCCTCTCGTGCATCCAAACCTTTAAACCAAAACCCATGCCATGTGTGTCCACTATAACTACCTATTATGTGGTATTTCCTGCCACTCCAAGTAAATACTTCATGTGCTACCTTTAAACAATTCAAAACTTTATTACTCCTTATTTGTGTCAATGTTTTATAGCTCATGAGGAAGTATGTGGTGTTTATCTTTCAATCTTGTTGGGCAACTTTCACCAATGGACTAGTGGCTTCATCCACTTATCCAATAACTTTGCAAAAAGAGCTGGCAATGGGGTTCCCAGTCCCAAGTTAATTAACTTTTGTAATTTTACAAATAGACACTCCTCCATGGTATGTGATTGTTGGACGGCACCCGAGGATTCGGTTAGCCATGGCTTGAGAAAGCAAAGGAGGGGGGGGAGTGTCATCTAAATAAAACTAAAATAAAAAGACACTCCTTCATGGTATGAGATTGCTGGCAGGCACCCGAGGATTCGGTTAGCCATGGTTTGTGAAAGCAAAGGTTGGAAGGAGTGTCAACCAAAAAGAAAACTTTATGGGAGCCGCTCTTTGAGAGTTTGTCTGGCAAGGTGGTTAGAGTACCCACTACCAGTCGTTGACAACAACAAACACCCCTCAAAACTTTACTTTTATGCTCTCTATATGATTTCAAAACTTGAAAAGCTCTAGCACATGATTTAATCCCTGCTTCCCTCTGCGAAGGGCCTATCTTTTACTTTATGTTGAGTCAGTAAACCTATTTCCCTCCATCTTAAGCAAGCATTTGAGTTGTTGTGATCAAACCATTATATTGTGATTTACTTCATCATGTCTTTTACTCTTCCTTGTTTAGTACAAGTTTTATCTGAATGAATATAGTTTTGAAAGTTATCAATGATCATTATGATTGAGTATGCAAGATGAGCCATATAAAATTTAACATGAGAGCGTTGATCGATGGATAAGAATAACCTGTTAATTGTTCTCTGACCAAGAACGAAGTTTGCCATCACCAACTATAATTTCTTATGCACCTTTATTTGTGATTACCTTATACTTGTTTCAAGTTGAGTTATATGAGGAAGTTGTTCACTAGAATGTCTTGTGTGAATGAATATGATGCTTCTTGTCCGTATTTGATTTATCGACTCTTCACTCCGTAAACATGTGGTCCTGTTTACCGAGTTCGGTTTCGCTTAGGGACAAGCGAACTCTAAGCTTGGGGGGAGTTGATACGTCCAATTTGCATCACTATTTTATATCATAATTTGCTGTTATTCATTGATATATTTCATATTTGGAGATAATACTTATGTTATTTCATCTATTTTGCATGTTTCATGATTATTGGAGGATCGCGCACCGGAGTCAGGATTCTGCTGGAAAAAGCGCCGTCAGAATGCAATATTTCGGAAGATCAACAGTTGACGGAAATTATATGAAAAATCCTATTTTTCTAGAAGACGAAGGGAGCCAGAAGGGGGAGCCGAGGGGACCCGAGGTGGGCCCACCCCATAGGCCGGCGCGGCCCAAGGCCTGGCCGCACCGCCCGGTGAGGAGGGGGCCCACAGCCCCCTCTCGCCTCCTTTTCTTCGCGTACGCCTTCGTCCCGAAAACCTAAGCCCCAGAGGATAGTCGCGAAGAGTCACAGCCGCCTCTGCGGGGCGGAGAACACCAGAGAGAAAAGAGCTCTCCGGCGGGCAGGAATCCGCCGGGGAAATTCCCTCCCGGAGGGGGAAATCGACGCCATCGTCACCGTCATCGAGCTGGACATCATCTCCATCACCATCGTCATCATCTCCATCATCATCACCGCCATCTCCACCGCTGCACCTCGTCACCGCTGTAACAATTCGGGTTGGATCTTGATTGTTTGATAGGGGAAACTCTCCCGGTGTTGATTTCTACTTGTTATTGATGCTATTGAGTGAAACCATTGAACCAAGGTTTATGTTCAGATTGTTATTCATCATCATATCACCTCTGATCATGTTCCATATGATGTCTCGTGAGTAGTTCATTTAGTTCTTGAGGACATGGGTGAAGTCTAAATGTTAGTAGTGAATTATGGTTGAGTAATATTCAATGTTATGATATTTAAGTTGTGGTGTTATTCTTCTAGTGGTGTCATGTGAATGTCGACTACATGATACTTCACCATTTATGGGCCTAGGGGAGTGCATCTTGTACTCGTTTGCCAATTGCGGGGTTGCCGGAGTGACACAAACCTAAACCCCCGTTGGTATATCGATGCAGGAGGGATAGCAGGATCTTAGAGTTTAAGGCTGTGGTTAGATTTATCTTAATTACTTTCTTGTAGTTGCGGATGCTTGCAAGGGGTATAATCACAAGTATGTATTAGTCCTAGGAAGGGCGGTGCATTAGCATAGGTTCACCCACACAACACTTATCAAAACAATGAAGATTAATCAGCTGTAGGAAGCGAAAGCACTAGACTAAATTCCCGTGTGTCCTCAAGAACGTTTGGTTATTATAAGTAAACAAACCGGCTTGTCCTTTGTGCTAAAAAGGATTGGGCCACTCGCTGCAATTATTACTCTCGCATTTTACTTACTGGTAATTTATTCATCTATTACATCAAACCCCCCTGAATACTTGTCTGTGAGCATTTACAGTGAATCCTTCATCGAAACTGCTTGTCAACACCTTCTGCTCCTCGTTGGGATCGACATTCTTACTTATCGAAGATACTACGATACACCCCCTATACTTGTGGGTCATCATCAACTTAATTGAATGCTTCCTAGATGACATAAGATGACTATGTGCATTGGTTTTTCATTTTATTGTTTTTTTTTGAATTTTTATGCCCATTTGAATCTTGGTCAGATCCTAGGTTTGACCAAGATTTAAACAAGTTTAAACCATGAAAATGAAAAGGGAAGCATTTATCCTTCTTAGTCACTCTAAATGAAGTTTTTGGGAGGTTTTTGAAATTTCCATGTTTGAAACCCAAAACCACTTCTCTTCATGCTTGACTTCATAAGACATAGTTTAGGGTTAGGGGTAGATACATGATTTGTATGGTTTGAATATGTCTAGACCTTGTTTATCAACTTGAATGCTTACTATATGACATAAGAAAACTACGTATGTGCTTTGGTTTTTCATTTTTCCGTTTTTTTTTAATTTTCCGCCCATTTGAATCTCTGTCAAATCCTAGGTTTGACCAAGATTTAAACAAGTTTAACACGTGAAAATGAAAAGGTAAGCATGGATCCTTCTTAGTCACTTCAAAATGTACCAATTGATAGATGTGTTAACTTTGCTTCATGGAAAAAATAATGTCATGTAAATGAGTTAACTTGGATTTCCTACCCTTGAATCCATAGGAAACTTTGTTCTAATGCACTATAATAATCAACCGAGTTTTTACACCAACAGGTCTGTCACTTACGTGTGGTGCCCATGCGTGAGGTCCCACACTTCAGTGAGCACAAGTCACGTGCAATAGGTACGCAAACTCCCAGCAATTTTCTTTGTCAAGAGAAGACGCATCAGGATGCGTATTGGAAGTCTCTGGGTCCTTCAGGATCCTTCGGTTGTCCCTCTCACAAAAAAAAATATCTCTCATTCTCGGCCTCGCTCGACTCGCTCGCTCGCTCGCTCGCACCTCCTGCTCACTGACAAACCCTGCACAACAGTCAACATCATCACCCGAAAAAGGGGAGACACCATAATGCTCTCCCTCCTTCTTCTCTCCTTCCGAGTGATCCCTCTTCCTCCGAGTTTCACTCGACGGGCAAACACATATGTGCTGTATAGTAGAGTAATAATAAAAAGGTACGTAGAAAAATCGACCTACGAATCTATAATTAAATAGGTTAAACTAGGGTTTTGCCCAGTACTACAGATCAAGGTTCAAAAAAATCCAACTACGGGGTTCGAACAACCCCATTTCTAATCAAAGAATTTTTTTCGACGTCATCCAAATGGCCTCAAACTATAGCATGGGCGGATCCAGACTATAGCCAAGGGGGGCAGCCGCCCCCACTCAATTTTCTGAAACCTTGTACTTAGAAATATGTTAAGCTAAAGGCTGGTTTGCCCGCACTTAGAAATGATATTTGCATCACTTATCATATGTTTGCCCATTTGAATCTTGTCAAATCCTAGATTTGACCAAGATAATTTAAACAAATTTAAAACATGAAAATAAAAAGGGAAGCTTGTATCCTTCTTAGTCACTCTAAAATGAAGTTTGGGGAGGTTTTTGAAATTTCCATGCTTGAAACCAAAAACCACTTCTCTTCATGCTTGACTTCATAAGACAAAGTTTAGGGTTAGGGGGTAGATACATGATTTTTCTGGTTTGAATATATCTAGACCTTATTTATCAACTTAATTGAATGCCTACTATATATATATAACATAAGAAGATCTTTTTGTTTTTTTTTTTGAATTTTTATACCCATTTGAATCTTGGTCAAATCCTAGGTTTCACCAAGATTTGAATAAGTTTAAAACATGAATATGAAAAAGTAAGCATGCATGTATGCTTCTTAATTAATCACTTCGAAATGAAGCTCTTGGGAGGGTTTTTGAAATTTCCATGTTTGAAACCAAAAACCACTTCTTCTCTTCATGCTTGACTTCATAAGTCAGGGTTTAGGGATATATAGGGGGTAGATACATGATTTCTCTGGTTTGAATATGTCTAGACCTTGTTTATCAACTTAATTGAATGCTTACTATATATGACATAATAAGACTATGTGCCTTGATTTTTCATTTTTTTAAATTTTGCCCATTTGAATCTTGGTCAAATCCTAGGTTGACCATGATTTAAACAAGTTTAAAACATGAATATGAAAAATTAAGCATGTATCCTTCGTAGTCACTCCAAAATGAAGCTCTTGAGAGGGTTTTTGAAATTTCCATGTTTGAAACCAAAAAACCGCGTACTTCTCTTCATGCTTGACTTCATAAGACAGAGTTTCGGGATAGGGGTAGCTTGATACATGAATTTTCTGGTTTGAATATGTCTAGACCTTGTTTATCAACTTAATTGAATGCTTACTAGATGACATAAGATGACTATGTGCATTGGTTTTTCATTTTATTGTTTTTATTGAATTTTTATGCCCATTTGAATCTTGGTCAAATCCTAGGTTTGACCATGATTTAAACAAGTTGCAAACATGAATATGAAAAATTAAGCATATATCCTTCTTAGTCACTCCAAAATGAAGCTCTTGGGAGGGTTTTTGAAATTTCCATGTTTGAAACCAAAAACCACTTCTTCTCTTCATGCTTGACTTCATAAGTCAGGGTTTAGGGATATATAGGGGGTAGATACATGATTTTTCTGGTTTGATATGTCTAGACCTTGTTTATCAACTTAATTGAATGCTTACTATATGACATAAGAAGACTATGTGCCTTGATTTTTCATTTTTTTTAAAATTATGCCCATTTCAATCTTGGTCAAATCCTAGGTTTTACCATGATTTAAACAAGTTTAAAACATGAATATGAAAATTAAGCATGTATCCTTCGTAGTCACTCCAAAATGAAGCTCTTGAGAGGTTTTTTGAAATTTCCATGTTTGAAACCAAAAAACCACGTACTTCTCTTCATGCTTGAATTCATAAGACAGAGTTTGGGGTTAGGGGTAGCTTGATACATGATTTTTCTCGTTTGAATATGTCTAGACCTTGTTATCAACTTAATTGAATGCTTACTATATATATGACATAAGAAGACTATGTGCATTGGTTTTTCATTTTATTGTTTTTTTTAATTTTATGCCCATTTGAATCTTGGTCAAATCCTAAGTTTGACCATGATTTAAATAAGTTGAAAACATGAATATGAAAAATTAAGCATATATCCTTCTTAGTCACTCCAAAATGAAGCTCTTGGGAGGGTTTTTGAAATTTCCATGTTTGAAACCAAAAACCACATATCTTCATGCTTGACTTCACATGAGACAGAGTTTAGGGTTAGGGGGTAGATACCTGATTTCTCTGGTTTGAATATGTCTAGACCTTGTTTATCAACTTAATTGAATGCTTACTATATGACATAAGATGACTATGTGCCTTGATTTTTCATTTTTTTAAATTATGCCCATTTAAATCTTGGTCAAATCCTAGGGTTGACCATGATTTAAACAAGTTTAAAACATGAATATGAAAATTAAGCATGTATTAATTCGTAGTCACTCCAAAATGAAGCTCTTGAGAGGGTTTTTGAAATTTCCATGTTTGAAACCAAAAAACCACGTACTTCTCTTCATGCTTGACTTCATAAGACAGAGTTTGGGGTTAGGGGTAGCTTGATACATGAATTTTCTGGTTTGAATATGTCTAGACATTGTTTATCAACTTAATTGAATGCTTACTAGATGACATAAGATGACTATGTGCATTTGTTTTTCATTTTTTTTTTGAATTTTATGCCCATTTGAATCTTAGTCAAATCCTAGGTTTGACCATGATTTAATCAAGTTTAAAACGTGAATATGAAAAATTAAGCATCTATCCTTCTTAGTCACTCCAATATGTAGCTCTTGGGAGGGTTTTTGAAATTTCCATGCTTGAAAACCAAAAACCACTTCTCTTCATGCATGCTTGACTTCATAAGACATAGTTTAGGGTTAGGGGGAAGATACATGATTTTCCTGCTAGTTTGAATATGTCTAGACCTTGTTTATCAATTTAATTGAATGCTTACTATATGATATGAGCAGACCTTGGTTTTAATTTTTTTATACCCATTTGAATCTTCGTCAAATCCTAGGTTTGTTGACCAAGATTTGAACAAGTTTAAAACATGAATATGAAAAAGTAAGCATGTATGCGTCTTAACTAGTCACTCCAAAATGAAGCTCTTGGGAGGGTTTTTGAAATTTCCATGTTTGAAACCAAAAACCACTTATTCTCTTCATGCTTGACTTCATAAGTCAGGGTTTAGGGATATATAGGGGGTAGATACATGATTTTTCTTGTTTGATATGTCTAGACCTTGTTTATCAACTTAATTGAATGCTTACTATATGACATAAGAAGACTACGTGACTTGTGCTCACTGAAGTGTGGGAACTCACGCATGGGAACCACACGTAAGTGACAGACTTGTTGCTCTAATAACTCGGGTGATCATTATAGTGTATTACTACATAGTTTCCTATGGATCCTTCTTAGTCACTCCAAAATGAAGCTCTTTGGGAGGGTTTTTGAAATTTCCATGTTTGAAACCCAAAACAACTTCTCTTCATGCTTGACTTCATAAGACAGAGTTTAGGGTTAGGGGTAGATACATGATTTGTCTGGTTTGAATACGTCTAGACCTTGTTTATCAACTTTAATGCTTACTATATGACATAAGAAGACTATGTGCTTTGGTTTTTCATTTTTCTGATTTTTTTTATTTTTGATGCCCATTTGAATCTTGGTCAGATCCTAGGTTTGACCAAGATTTAAACAAGTTTAAAACATGAAAATTAAAAGGGAAGCATTTATCCTTCTTAGTCACTCTAAATGAAGTTTTTGGGAGGTTTTTGAAATTTCCATGTTTGAAACCCAAAACCACTTCTCTTCATGCTTGACTTCATAAGACATAGTTTAGGGTTAGGGGTAGATACATGATTTGTATGGTTTGAATATGTCTAGTCCTTGTTTATCAACTTGAATGCTTACTATATGACATAAGAAAACTACGTATGTGCTTTGGTTATTCATTTTTCTGTTTTTTTTTGAATTTTCCGCCCATTTGAATCTCTGTCAAATCCTAGGTTTGACCAAGATTTAAACAAGTTTAACACGTGAAAACGAAAAGGTAAGCATGGATCCTTATTAGTCACCCCAAAATGTACCAATTGATAGATGTGTTAACTTTGCTTCATGGAAAAAATAATGCCATGTAAATGAGTTAACTTGGATTTCCTACCCTTGAATCCATAGGAAACTTTGTTCTAATGCACTATAATAATCAACCGAGTTTTTACACCAACAGGTCTGTCACTTACGTGTGGTGCCCATGCGTGAGGTCCCACACTTCAGTGAGCACAAGTCACGTGCAATAGGTACGCAAACTCCCAGCCATTTTCTTTGTCAAGAGAAGACGCATCAGGATGCGTATTGGAAGTCTCTGGGTCCTTCAGGATCCTTCGGTTGTCCCTCTCACAAAAAAAACAAATCTCTCTCATTCTCGGCCTCGCTCGACTCGCTCGCTCGCTCGCACCTCCTGCTCACTGACAAACCCTGCACAACAGTCAACATCATCACCCGAAAAAGGGGAGACACCATAATGCTCTCCCTCCTTCTTCTCTCCTTCCGAGTGATCCCTCTTCCTCCGAGTTTCACTCGACGGGCAAACAAATATGTGCTGCATAGTAGAGTAATAATAAAAAGGTACGTAGAAAAATCGACCTACGAATCTATAATTAAATAGGTTAAACTAGGGTTTTGCCTAGCACTTTTTTTAAAGGGAATTTCGCCCAGTACTACAGATCAAGGTTCAAAAAAAATCCAACTACGGGGTTCGAACAACCCCATTTCTAATCGAAGAATTTTTTTCGACGTCATCCAAATGGCCTCAAACTATAGCATGGGCGGATCCAGACTATAGCCAAGAGAGGCAGCCGCCCCCACTCAATTTTCTGAAACCTTGTACTTAGAAATATGTTAAGCTAAATGCTGGTTTGCCCGCACTTAGAAATGATATTTGCATCACTTATCATATGTTTGCCCATTTGAATCTTGTCAAATCCTAGATTTGACCAAGATAATTTAAACAAGTTTAAAACATGAAAATGAAAAGGGAAGCTTGTATCCTTCTTAGTCACTCTAAAACGAAGTTTGGGGAGGTTTTTGAAATTTCCATGCTTGAAACCAAAAACCACTTCTCTTCATGCTTGACTTCATAAGACAAAGTTTAGGGTTAGGGGGTAGATACATGATTTTTCTGGTTTGAATATGTCTAGACCTTATTTATCAACTTAATTAAATGCCTACTATATATATAACATAAGAAGACCTTTTTTGTTTTTTTTTGAATTTTTATACCCATTTGAATCTTGGTCAAATCCTAGGTTTCACCAAGATTTGAATAAGTTTAAAACATGAATATGAAAAATTAAGCATGCATGTATGCTTCTTAATTAATCACTTCGAAATGAAGCTCTTGGGAGGGTTTTTGAAATTTCCATGTTTGAAACCAAAAACCACTTCTTCTCTTCATGCTTGACTTCATAAGTCAGGGTTTAGGGATATATAGGGGGTAGATACATGATTTCTCTGGTTTGAATATGTCTAGACCTTGTTTATCAACTTAATTGAATGCTTACTATATATGACATAATAAGGCTATGTGCCTTGATTTTTCATTTTTTTTAAATTTTGCCCATTTGAATCTTGGTCAAATCCTAGGTTTGACCATGATTTAAACAAGTTTAAAATATGAATATGAAAAATTAAGCATGTATCCTTCATAGTCACTCCAAAATGAAGCTCTTGAGAGGGTTTTTGAAATTTCCATGTTTGAAACCAAAAAACCGCGTACTTCGCCTCTTCATGCTTGACTTCATAAGACAGAGTTTCGGGATAGGGGTAGCTTGATACATGAATTTTCTGGTTTGAATATGTCTAGACCTTATTTATCAACTTAATTGAATGCTTACTAGATGGCATAAGATGACTATGTGCATTGGTTTTTCATTTTATTGTTTTTTTTTGAATTTTTATGCCCATTTGAATCTTGGTCAAATCCTAGGTTTGACCATGATTTAAACAAGTTGAAAACATGAATATGAAAAATTAAGCATATATCCTTCTTAGTCACTCAAAAATGAAGCTCTTGGGAGGGTTTTTGAAATTTCCATGTTTGAAACCAAAAACCACTTCTTCTCTTCATGCTTGACTTCATAAGTCAGGGTTTAGGGATATATAGGGGGTAGATACATGATTTTTCTGGTTTGATATGTCTAGACCTTGTTTATCAACTTAATTGAATGCTTACTATATGACATAAGAAGACTATGTGCCTTGATTTTTCATTTTTTTTTAAATTATGCCCATTTGAATCTTGGTCAAATCCTAGGTTTGACTATGATTTAAACAAGTTTAAAACATGAATATGAAAATTAAGCATGTATCCTTCGTAGTCACTCCAAAATGAAGCTCTTGAGAGGGATTTTGAAATTTCCATGTTTGAAACCAAGAAACCACGTACTTCTCTTCATGCTTGACTTCATAAGACAGAGTTTGGGGTTAGGGGTAGCTTGATACATGATTTTTCTCGTTTGAATATGTCTAGACCTTGTTATCAACTTAATTGAATGCTTACTATATATATGACATAAGAAGTCTATGTGCATTGGTTTTTCATTTTATTGTTTTTTTAATTTTATGCCCATTTGAATCTTGGTCAAATCCTAAGTTTGACCATGATTTAAACAAGTTGAAAACATGAATATGAAAAATTAAGCATATATCCTTGTTAGTCACTCCAAAATGAAGCTCTTGGGAGGGTTTTTGAAATTTCCATGTTTGAAACCAGAAACCACATATCTTCATGCTTGACTTCATGAGACAGAGTTTAGGGTTAGGGGGTAGATACATGATTTCTCTGGTTTGAATATGTCTAGACCTTGTTTATCAGCTTAATTGAATGCTTACTATATGACATAAGAAGACTATGTGCCTTGATTTTTCATTTTTTTTAAAATTATGCCCATTTGAATCTTGGTCAAATCCTAGGTTTGTCCATGATTTAAACAAGTTTAAAACATGAATATGAAAATTAAGCATGTATCCTTCGTAGTCACTCCAAAATGAAGCTCTTGAGAGGGTTTTTGAAATTTCCATGTTTGAAACCAAAAAACCACGTACTTCTCTTCATGCTTGACTTCATAAGACAGAGTTTGGGATTAGGGGTAGCTTGATACATGATTTTTCTCGTTTGAATACGTCTAGACCTTGTTATCAACTTAATTGAATGCTTACTATATATATGACATAAGAAGACTATGTGCATTGGTTTTTCATTTTATTGTTTTTTTTAATTTTATGCCCATTTGAATCTTGGTCAAATCCTAGGTTTGACCATGATTTAAACAAGTTGAAAACATGAATATAAAAAATTAAGCATATATCCTTCTTAGTCACTCCAAAATGAAGCTCTTGGGAGGGTTTTTGAAATTTCCATGTTTGAAACCAAAAAACCACGTACTTCTCTTCATGCTTGACTTCATAATACAGAGTTTGGGATTAGGGGTAGCTTGATACATGATTTTTCTCGTTTGAATATGTCTAGACCTTGTTATCAACTTAATTGAATGCTTAATATATATATGACATAAGAAGACTATGTGCATTGGTTTTTCATTTTATTGTTTTTTTAATTTTATGCCCATTTGAATCTTGGTCAAATCCTAGGTTTGACCATGATTTAAACAAGTTGAAAACATGAATATAAAAAATTAAGCATATATCCTTCTTAGTCACTCCAAAATGAAGCTCTTGGGGGTGTTTTTGAAATTTCCATGTTTGAAACCAAAAACAACATATCTTCATGCTTGACTTCATGAGATAGAGTTTAGGGTTAGGGGGTAGATACATGATTTCTCTGTTTTTGAATATATCTAGACCTTGTTTATCAACTTAATTGAATGCTTACTATGTGACATAAGAAGACTATGTGCCTTGATTTTCCAATTTTTTGTTTTTTCTGAATTTTTATGCCCATTTGAATCTTGGTCAAATCCTAGGTTTGACCATGATTTAAACAAGTTTAATAAAACATGAATATGAAAAATTAAGCATATATCCTTCTTAGTCACTCCAAAATGTAGATCTTGGTAGGGTTTTTGAAATTTCCATGTTTGAAACCAAAAACCATGACTTCTCTTCATGCATGCTTGACTTCATAAGACAGAGTTTAGGGCTAGGGGTAGCTAGATACATGATGTTTCTGGTTTGAATATGTCTAGACCTTGTTTATCAACTTAATTGAATGCTTACTATATTTTTCATTTATTTTGATTTATTTTGAATTTTTATGCCCATTTGAATCTGGGTCAAATCCTAGGTTTGACCATGATTTAAACAAGTTTAAAACATAAATATGAAAAATTAAGCATCTATCCTTCTTAGCCACTCCAAAATGTAGCTCTTGGGATGGTTTTTGAAACTTCCATGTTTGAAACCAAAAACCACTTCTCTTCATGCTTGACTTCATAAGTCAGAGTTTAGGGATAGGGGGTAGATACATGATTTTTCTGGTTGAATATGTCTAAACCTTGTTTATCAACTTGAATGCTTACTATATGACATACGAAGACTATTTGCTAACGGAGGGAGTAAGCACTCTAGCTATGAAAAGTACCAAACGATGCATACCAAAATGATTTTTTAGAGGAATACTAGTTCGGATTATATAATTTTATATTAGTAGGCCAAAATCGAACCCCGTAGTTGGATTTTCAGAAATTGATCCGTAGTACTGGGCAAAACCCTAGTTTAGCTTATTTAATAATAGATTCGTAGGTCGATTTTTTTACGTTATTATTATTATTACTAGGCAGCACATGTGTTTGCCCGTCCAGTGAAACTCTTTCATTTCATTTTTCTTTTCCGCAAGGTCGGGAGTCGGAGGAAGAGGGATCACACGGGAGGAGGCGAAGGGAGAGCAGTCACGGGGCCCCACTTATTTATGGTGTCTATCCTTTTTCTGGTGATGTTGACTGTTGTGCAGGGTTGTCAGTGCGCAGGGGGGTGCGAGCGAGCGAGAAAGGCCGAGAATGAGAGAGATGTTTTTTTTAGAGGGACAACCGAACGATCCTGAAGTACCCAGATTTCCAATACGCATCAGAGCGCAGTTTACAGCATGACACAAAATAAATAGGAAATTACGTCTAAATCCCTAAGATTTACATGGTAGACCCCATGCTGAAAGCAAGAAATGCGATCGGGTCCTTAATAGCCACCGTCCGGATTGATCCTCATCGCAGCCGGGGACGAACCACTTGGCGCGACCAAATCGCCATGGCTACAGAGCCTGCACACCATGGCCTACGAGCTGAGCTAGAAACGACCTGCCAAAACCGGCAGCCAACGGAGGTGGATAATTGGAGAGAGAGAGAGAGAGAGTGTTGATGCCTCTCTCTTGACTGGGAGTTTGCCTACCTAGCGTACGTGACTTGTGCTCACTGAAGTGTGGGACCTCACGCATGGGAACCACACGTAAGTGACAGACTTGTTGCTCTAATAACTCGGGTGATCATTATACTGTATTAGTACATAGTTTCCTATGGATCCTTCTTAGTCACTCCAAAATGAAGCTCTTTGGGAGGGTTTTTGAAATTTCCATGTTTGAAACCAAAAATAAGAAGACTATGTGCCTTGATTTTTCATTTTTTTAAATTTTTCCCATTTGAATCTTGGTCAAATCCTAGGTTTGACCATGATTTAAACAAGTTTAAAACATGAATATGAAAAATTAAGCATCTATCCTTCGTAGTCACTCCAAAATGAAGCTCGATTTTGAGAGGGTTTTTGAAATTTCCATGTTTGAAACCAAAAAACCACGTACTTCTCTTCATGCTAGACTTCATAAGACAGAGTTTGGGGTTAGGGGTAGCTTGATACATAAATTTTCTGGTTCGAATATGTCTAGACATTGTTTATCAACTTAATTGAATGCTTACTAGATGACATAAGATGACTATGTGCATTGGTTTTTCAATTTTTTTGAATTTTTATGCCCATTTAATCTTGGTCAAATCCTAGGTTTGACCATGATTTAATCAAGTTTAAAACATTAATATGAAAAATTAAGCATCTATCCTTCTTAGTCACTCCAATATGTAGCTCTTGGGAGGGTTTTTGAAATTTCCATGCTTGAAAACCAAAAACCACTTCTCTTCATGCATGCTTGACTTCATAAGACATAGTTTAGGGTTAGGGGGTAGATACATGATTTTCCTGCTAGTTTGAATATGTCTAGACCTTGTTTATCAATTTAATTGAATGCTCACTATATGACACGAGCAGACCTTGGTTTTAATTTTTTTATACCCATTTGATTATTCGTCAAATCCTAGGTTTGTTGACCTAGATTTGAACAAGTTTAAAACATGAATATGAAAAGGTAAGCATGTATGCTTCTTAATTAGTCACTCCAAAATGAAGCTCTTGGGAGGGTTTTTGAAATTTCCATGATTGAAACCAAAAACCACTTCTCTTCATGCTTGACTTCATAAGTCAGGGTTTAGGGATATATAGGGGGTAGATACATGATTTTTCTGGTTTGAATATGTCTAGAGCTTGTTTATCAACTTAATTGAATGCTTACTATATGACATAAGAAGACTATGTGCCTTGATTTTTCATTTTTTTTAAATTATGCCCATTTGAATCTTGGTCAAATCCTAGGTTTGACCAAGATTTAAACAAGATTAAAACATGAAAATGAAAAATTAAGCCTTGATCCTTCTTATTCACTCCAAAATGAAGCTTTTGGGAGGGTTTTTGAAATATCCAGGTTTGAAACCCAAAACCACTTCTCTTCATGCATAGTTTAGGGTTAGGGGTAGATACATGCATTTTTGGTTTATAGTACGCATTCAAGTTGATAAACAAGGTCTAGACATATTCAAACCAGAAAAATCATGTATCTACCCCCTAAGGCTAAACTCTGTCATATATATGAAGTCAAGCATATAAGAGGAATGGTTTTGGGTTTCAAACATGGAAAATTCAAAAAACCCTCCCAAAAGCTTCATTTTTGGAGTGAATAAGAAGGATCCAGGCTTACTTTTTCATTTTCATGTTACTGACTTGTTTAATTCTTGGTCAAACCTAGGATTTGACCAAGATTCAAATGGGCATAAAAATTCAATAAAGAATTCAAAAAATGAAAAACCAAAGCACATAAGCTTCTTAAGTTATAGTAAGCATTCATGTTGATCAACGGAGTCTAGACATATTTAAACAATAAAAAACATGTATATACCCCAAACCCTAAACTCTGTCTAATGAAGTCAAGCACGAAGAGAAGTGCTTTTCGGTTTAATTTTTTATTTCTTTTTTTTTGAATTTTTATGCCCATTTGAATCTTGGTCAAATCCTAGTAGGTTTGACCAATATTTAAACAAGTTTAAAACATGAAAATGAAAAGTAAGTATGGATCCTTCTTATTCACTCCAAAATGAAGCTTTTGGGAGGGTTTTTTTATTTTCCATGTTCGAAACCCAAAATGACATCTCTCCGTGCTTTACTTCATAAGACAAAGTTTAGGGGTAGGGGGTAGATACATGATTTTTCTGGTTTGAATGTGTCTAGACCTTGTTTATCAACTTGAATGCTTATTATATGACATCAAAAGACTATGTGTTTGCTTTTTTTTTGAATTTGTTATGCCCATTTGAATCTAGGTCAAATCCTAGGTTTGACCAAGATTTAAACCAGTTTAAAACATGAAAATGAAAAGGTAAGCCTGGATTCTTCTTAGTCACTCCAAAATGAAGCTTTTGGGAGTTTTTTTAATTTCCAATGTTTGAAACCCAAAACCACTTCTCTTCATGCTTGACTTCATAAGACAGAGTTTAGGGTTAGGGGGTATATACATGATTTTTCTGGTTTGAATATGTCTAGACTTCGTTGATCAACTGTAATGCTTACTATATGACATAAGAAGCTTATGTGCTTTGGTTTTTTTTTCTTTTTTGAATTTTTATGCCCATTTGAATCCTGGTCAAATCCTTTGTTTGACCAAGATTTAAACAAGTTAAAACATGAAAATGAAAAAGTAAGCCTGGCTCCTTCTTAGTCATGAAAATGAGTTAACTTGGCTTTCCAACCCTTGAATCCATAGGAAACTTTGTACTAATGCAGTATAATAATCACCTGAGTTTTTACACCAACAGGTCTGTCACTTACGTGTGGTGCCCATGCGTGAGGTCCCAAACTTCAGTGAGCACAAGTCACATGCGGTAGGCAGGCAAAATCCCCGATCAATCCGGGCGGTGGCTGTTAAGGACCCGATCGCATTTCTTGCTTTCGATCAGGGTCTACCATGTAAAAGTTTGTTCCTTTTGGATGCATCACTCGTATTTGCAAGTTTTTTGGGGGTCCCGCAAATTCAGGGTAGCATCATGCCCCCCTTCCCACGCCAACACAAACAAAGTTCAACACAACCTAATTAAGCAAGGTTCAACACAGCCATAGTTCAACAACCCCTAATTAAGCTAATAGGTTCACCACAAACGCTGCTGAGCAGCAAACATAAACAGAGTTCAACAAAAGATGCTGCTTTTGAAGCAGTAGGAGAGACAAACATGCACAACAGTTATGGAGTATATTTACTATCTTCTTCCTGTCGCCTCCTCCCGGTCCCGCTTGTCACACCCCAACTTTTGCAACCTTGATTTATTGTTCTGAGTACAAAAATGAGGGGGAACAAAAACTTTTTCTATAAGTAATTAGATGAATTGCCTTGATCTATCTGTTAAGATGAATTGCTTGGATCTGTTGGTAGATATATTGTCTTGTTTTGCTTGTTGAGTTTTGTGTTGAGCTACCTCTAAGAACAACACCTCTAGTGGTCAGACAAACAACCCACCTAATAAAACACATGTGTGACTTAGTAAAAATTGTTTTCCTTTTTACTACATCAAACTCTTCTCCTGATGGCAACATGGGTGTGCCATCTTGATTTTCCTCGTTGTGATTTAATCTAGCTCAACCCTTTCTTGATTCAAAAATTTGGATCATCTACCCCCTTAATACATCCTTCTCTCTTACCCTAGTCAAAAACCCTAAGGCATCATAAATTTGGCTAAGTCCCAAAATCTGTTTAAGGTTCCATTTTGGAACCCCTAGATTAAGCTACCCCTTGCCATCTAAGGCAATGCACTTGGTCCTAAACCTACCTTATCATAAACACTTCCCAACCATATCCTTGCCTTGAACCAAATCTCTCTTATACCCACTTATCCTTGATGATTTTGAAGCCAGGTCAATAAGATGTTTTGGCAGGCTTAAAATGTCCAAACTTTGGCAGTTGATTCTTAAGCACCCACAAATGTTATTGGTGACCTCAACACATGGATCTCATCTTTACGACATCCTCTACAACTTCCACGTCTTGCATGTCCCATTCTACCCTTGAAATTCTTATATTCACTTGGTCTCATACCCTATCCACTATTTCAGATCTAGATCACTTGTTCCTCTTTTTCTTCTTGTTTTTTTTATTCTTCACAAAACCAAGTGTGGAGATGATTGCTACATTGTGTAATAATCATCTGACATCGAGATCACTCCTCTCTAAATTAGTTGCATTCTCAAAACCATATTGCTTTTTCTTCTCTAAGTTTAATTCCAAAGCTACTTCTAGTTTTATCAAATCTTTTCAAATAATTTTCTCAAATAAAATAGGGAATGAGAGTGGAACTTTAGATCACCTTATTTCCACCCAAAAATATTTTATATATAATTATTCTCTGTTTTATTTTGTTTTCACCAAAATGCATGTTATTATACATGCCTTTTCTTGCACTTTGCTTTACCAAATAATTTTGGAGAAAGTTCCACTTAGCTTTATTGTGTTATAATCCCTTTTTATTCAAAATATATTCATGGTTATTTTAAATTCTCTCTGAGGCAAGATCATTTTGAACCTTATCCAAAATTGGGTCAACTCTCATAGTGGTGAAGACCCCTCCCTTTTTAAATTCAAAATTTTAAAAATGTCTTGTGTTCATCAACCACATCTCACTCATCTATTCTCTATCATCACTACCTATGCCTTTTATTTCTTTTCACCATCACCTAGCTTTTCTATTTATTTCTTAATGGTTCTACCCTTCTTCTTGTTTGACCAAAAATATCTATGTGGTAAACCATTAACTTTTGCTAGCCTTTTGACTTGCTCAAATACAAAACCTTCCATATAATCCCACTACTCCTCTCATCTACAATTTGGACCTTCCTTCAAAAATTCATTTTGGATCTCACCACCATCCACCCTCTCTCTTTCCTTTCCCTCTCTTTCCTACTTGAACATGGCCGGGCCTTGTGCCTTGCACCACCACAACCCTTGCACATCATCTTGGCCCAACCCTAGTTCCCCAAAACCCACCCTGGGCCCTCTCTTTCCCCTCCATACCAAGCCCTAACCAAACCAGGCCACAGGCCCGACCAAGGCCAGGCTCCCGAGCCGTGGACGAGCACAGAACGGGCACGATCGTGCGAAGAACGCTGATCCCGCTCGCACCCTCCTCCTTCCCGCGCCTCTGCTGACGTCCTCTGGGCGACGTCACCCCGCCCCCACCCTCCTACGTCACAGCTGACGCCCGCCCTCGCCCCTCCATTGGCCACTGCCACCGCGAGCTCGCCCTCCGGTTGGCCAACGCCACCGCCCCGTACCCCGCCCGCTGCCCTCCTTCTGCTATATAAACCCTGACCCAGCTCACTCCTACCCCTCACACCACCTCTCCCACCTCCCCAGACAACCCACAGAGAGCGCCGAGGCGTTTCCCCGGGCACTGCTCGTTCGAAGAGCACCTCCCGCCCGTGGTCACCGCGAGGTGGCGGACCAGTGGGGCTCTCCCTCGACGACTGCCTCCTTCCCCCTCTTTTCCATCTCTGTAGCCACCTTCTTCCGGCCCTAACGCGCCCTTTCCCACTGCCCAGGATCGCCGGAGCACGCCGCCGTCGAGCTCGGGCCGGAGGGTACTGCGAGCATGGGGCCGTCGGGAGGAGCTGCTGCGGATGCTCGAGGAGCGTCTGGACGCGCCGGACGACCGCCTCCGCTCGCCGCCACCCTGCCCAGCCGCCGCCACCGTCGCTGGTAAGCCCCCTGGTGGCTTGCCCTTCCTTTTCCGTCCGCCTCGCGCGAGCCAAGTCTCCAGGAGGGAGACGACCTGCTCGTGTCGTGCACCCCGTGCATGCATGGCCTCATGGCCACGCTGGCCCATGCGGCCTGGCCCACCTGGGCCCCTCCTCTCTCCCCTTTTCTTTTTTTCCACCGCCACCTGGATTCTCTCCTGGGCCGGCCCACCCTGCACCCCGAACGGCCTGTGCGTTTCCCGCCCATTTCTAGTTTTAAACATTTCTGTTTTTCTGATAAAACCAGAGGCACTCAAATGCTAATAACTCCAGTTTTACAAACCCAAATCGAGTGAAACAAATTGAGTTAGTTCCGAAATTTAATTACCTTTCCAATGCCACTGGCCCCATATTTTTAGGATTTTTGTACGAATTTTAGTGCATTAAACTTGATCGCTGGTTATTGTTTAGTATTTCTAATTTCTAAATTTGAAAAATTAACCTTTTTGAGTGAATCCAATTCTGTTAGCCTTGTTTTAGTACTGACCATCTAGAATTATTAGTGTTAGACCCTTTTCATAAATTTTTGGCTACTATTTGTGCTAAGTGTGTGTCACATGAAATGTTGTACCAAAACTTTTTCTTATTTAAAATCCTTGACCACCTCTTCTTTTTAAAAATGGTCAACCTATGTTTCATTCTTGCAAAACAAAACTCTCTGAGACTTAAACCAAGTTTCTTGTGTTTTTATAAGATTTCAACTGTTGGGGTATATGGTTTACTTTGTTTTTTTTTTAGTGTAGTGTTTAAGAATAAAAGAGACAAATGTTTTCTACCTCTTCAAAAATGTTTTGAAAATAAAGGATGAATGTTTTTGAGGGCAAAGCATTGCGCTAGTATTCTTGATAGTGTTATCTATTAGGGGATGTTTAATTCATACCTTGGTTATAACCATGAAGGCAATTTCTCTTTTGTAAAGCTCTCATGCCTTTATTTAGGAGGAATAAATTGGGTGTTCTCAAAATGAAATTTAAAGTTGAATTGTGATGCTTAGTATGTTAGATCTTAGTAAAGTGGTTAGCTATTGATGGATGATTGCTGATTGTTGTTTTGGTGCAATGTGTTGATTGTGTTCCTCTCATATTTTCCGGCGTTAGATGCGAACAATTTCGGAGAAGAAGAAGAAGTGGAATCGGACGAGGATTTTATTTACGTTGTTGGAAGTCTTATTTGATGGAGTTGGAGAAGTCCAGGGACAAACAAGCCAACCAAGGCAAGCCATCTTTTGATCTCTTGCTATTTATCCTTCTTGTTGTGCTCATTGCTCCATTATATACTTGGTTCCTTGTATCATGTGTGATTTTTGGTCCTCTACTCTATGCATACTTATTCCCAAAGTATGATGAACCCCTTGTTGATGCTTTGCATACTTGCTCCCAAGTATGTGAACTACCTTGTTGATGTTATGCATGCTTACCCTAAGCATGTATGCCCCCTTGACCATATCCATGTTGTCATCTTCTTAGTGGTATGTTGATTAACATCATGACCCCTGTTTGAATCATCTTAATTATGTTGTCCCTATACATGCTTATCCTAAGTATGTATGATCCCCTTAACACCTCAATTATCATCCCCTTAGTGGTATGATGGCTAGCATCATGTCATTGTGACTCTTAGTTCCTTCATAAAACTATAGGTTGGGAACCCCCTTGGAAAAATACCTTGTTGAAAAGGATTTTTGAAAACCTTGGGTGAGTTGGACTTACCCAAGCGTGTGTTTATGAAAGCAAAGGATCTTGGAAAAGATGGTTGGAAAGAAAATCTTGTTTTCAAAAACTTTGGCATCTAAGTATTCACCCGTGACAATTAACCCGCGCAACCACATTACCCTGGAGTGGGACGGGGCTTAGCTCGTAGTTTGTTCTTCTTAGCATGGGACACCGCACAACTATACAAGGGTAAGGTTACCCCCGAGTCTGGATTGTCGTAGGTGGAGACAATAGTATAACGGGAGGCCTTCGGGGCTGACCCGTCCGGAAGACACTATGGGTCTCCTGGCTTGGCGGTGGAGCCACGCTCAAAGTGAGGTGAGCTGCCACGGTGCCGGGGAGGTACATACTCCATAGGGTAGGATCCCGTGCTAAGACGAATAGGCGAAAGGCTATGTCCGAGTTTTTGTCATGGCATAGTTGATATGCGGGGATGATGCCCACATGATGAACTCACGGATCTTGTGGGGAAAGTGTGCAAACTCTGCAGAGTCAAATCTATTCGAATAGCCGTGTCCGCGGTCATGGACGATTGGAATGGCTGTTGCTTAGCCTAAAGGGTTTTGGTTTTACAAAATTGTTTTGAGCAAAGAAAGAAAGGAACTTTGTTTTGGAGTACCGGGATGGTACTGAAAAGTTGTGGAGACCATATGGAGATGGTCGGAAAGGAAACAAAAATGGGTTTACCCTTCCTAGTGTTTTATGCTGTAGTTCCTCTTTTGAAGTATCTTCTTCAATAAAGATATAGAGATGTCATAGGACTTCCCTAGTATCCCCATCAATTGAGATGGCGGTACGCTACCTCTTCTTTAACAAAGATATAGAGATATCATAGGACTCCCTTAGTGTTCCCATCACTCGAGATGCCGGGATACTATATCCACAAGAGAAACTGATTCTCTTCCACATACTATATCCACAAGAGAAACTGATTCTCTTCCACATGCTATATCCACAAGAGAAACTATTCTTCCTCTCTTGTCTTCTCTAGATAGAATTGTTAACACCTGCTTGATGGTTTGCGAGTACAATTCCAAATGTACTCACGGCTTTGTCCCTAGCTATTTACTTGGCCAGACTTGGAGGAACACGATGAATGAAGAAGGTGTTGGCGACGTCTATGCGAGCTAGGAACGTCTTCCCAGTCAGTTGCCTGTTGGGTTATGGCAGATGACTTGGGTACTGCGCTGCTGAAGTGATGATGCTACTCTGATGTTTAGTTAGGCCCTCCGAGGCTATTATGTAAGTATTGGTCATGTGACCATGTTGTAATTTTCTTATTCTGCTTTGTAATGGATGGTGTAATTTGATATCAGTTCGGTTATGTGTTCACGGCGCACTGATCATGGGATCGTGAACTGTATACATAACAGTGTATTTCGGACATTTAGTCCGGGGCCGTTACAGAGCTGGTATCAGAGCTATCCTGACTGTAGGAGACCTTAGTTAGCATGGACGTTAGTTAGGAAACTAGTACTTGAAAAAAAAAACTATTTCCAGAAATCAAATTCCCTCTTTAGTAAACGGAAGAATAGCTTCCACTTTTCTTATCCCGTCAAAACTTCAAATTCTTACCTCACTCTCTGATTTCCAAAGAATTTGAAAACCTTTGACCCTACTACCTCACCTTGTTCCAAAACTAGGTATTGGACGATGTCCCCAACTCAGACCGGAGACTCAAACTCAAAGATGGATAAATCTTTCAGGAAGACTCATGTATCTCAAACAGCAACTATTGAAGGTTGGACGCCAACTCATCCGTATGCATACGGGGATGATAGTGGCATGTCTTTGGTTGTCAACAAAGTCTGGCAAGGAGCTGACCTTGTTCCTCCGTGGACATGCACTTTTTGCAGTCGTCAGGGATCAAGTCCTCAGTTTCTTGACTAGTAATTTTTAGGCTAGCAACGAGAAGATCTTGACTTCGGGAGCACCTCAACAGCTACCCCTCTAAAGACCTCACGTTCCCAGGATGGTGAGACTAGGAGTCCTACATAGTTTTAGCCTCTGCCTCAACATCAACGACTCAACACCAGGCTGCATCACCACCATTTGCTTCGAGAATCCTTGTTGAAGACGCCAACATATGTGACCAACACCAAACCTATAGGATGGATAGGACAAACTCAGTCGCTTTGATTGAGCTACCCGACGTATTAGGCATCCCTAGATTCTTAGAGTGTTTTTCTTGGTGTGATGATTGCTTATAGTTCCCTAGTGTGCTTCCTTGAGTGACCTTTATCTGTTAATTGTGTGTATGATTGTCTTGATCCTTCGGCCTGAAAAATACTCTTAGTGTGATAACCCAGAATAGGAAGCCTCCCTAAGATGTTTTCACCCTCGCCTACCTCGCCGATGTATTGCTAACATCTAGTTAGTTGGATATGTTAACGAAAGGCTCTAACTCTGACCCCGTTAGCAGTTGTTTTTCAACCATCGGAAAAACTAACCCAAACCCCCATCTATGCTAACTTCCTTCAAGATCAGCTGGAGCATCTCGACTACGCCGAGAAATAAGAAGCCTTCAAGAGTGACTGCACCTCTACGAGAAGACATACTAACTTGGTCTAACCTTGGAGTATATCATGCTAACCTCGAGGATATCTTCTTGAAACCACCCTCTAACACACCGTCTAACAAGCTGAGAAAACAATAGCGTCAAAGACAAGCTGCATCACATGGTTCATCTGCTCCTCATCAAGTGAAGCTCCTGAAGATACTTCAAGACTCAAGACTTTCGGCGTAGTTTTCCCGCTAACTTCTTAGCTAGTAGAAGTCAGCACCGACCCTCAAGCTCAAGATTGTCTTCGACGACCTCAGTTGCTGCTTCATATGGATACCAATCAAGCGTTTCGTCGACTTACTAACTCACCGCGCGTCCCAAACGGTTTAGTTAACACCTTGAGTGCCTCTTGAAGTCGTGGTCTGTGTGTTTCCCCCGAAGACTCTTCAACTGAATGCGGAAGATCGACGACTTCTTCAGAAGCCCCCAACAGAACCACCAGGCAGAAGCTCTGAGTTTTTCCGAAGGCCCGATGAAAAATTTTAAGGGTGGAAGACTTCATCTTCCATTAAAATTTTAAAGCTAACTCTAAAAAGTTTTCAAACGTGCTAAAGCACCATTGGAGTGCACTAACTTTTCCGAAATCGCGGACTCCGCTAGGATCGTTAAGAAGCTACAAGATCTAACACCTGCATGGCGTAGTCAACCTCTCTTCATGAAGCTCGCCACCGGCAGGAATCCATCATATCTCCCAGAAGATGAAGAAACGATCTCTTCGACAACTTTGTGTCTACAGAAGAATGGAGTCTAACCTTGGTTAAACTTTACAACCCCTCTAGTTCTACGCTCAGTAATCTCGGGACGAGATTATTTTAAGGGTGGAAGATCTGTCACACCCCAACTTTTGCAACCTTGATTTATTGTTCTGAGTACAAAAATGAGGGGGAACAAAAACTTTTTCTATAAGTAATTAGATGAATTGCCTTGATCTGTCTGTTAAGATGAATTGCTTGGATCTGTTGGTAGATATATTGTCTTGTTTTGCTTGTTGAGTTTTGTGTTGAGCTACCTCTAAGAACAACACCTCTAGTGGTCAGACAAACAACCCACCTAATAAAACACATGTGTGACTTAGTAAAAATTGTTTTCCTTTTTACTACATCAAACTCTTCTCCTGATGGCAACATGGGTGTGCCATCTTGATTTTCCTCATTGTGATTTAATCTAGCTCAACCCTTTCTTGATTCAAAAATTGGGATCATCTACCCCCTTAATACATCCTTCTCTCTTACCCTAGTCAAAAACCCTAAGGCATCATAAATTTGGCTAAGTCCCAAAATCTGTTTAAGGTTCCATTTTGGAACCCCTGGATTAAGCTACCCCTTGCCATCTAAGGCAATGCACTTGGTCCTAAACCTACCTTATCATAAACACTTCCCAACCATATCCTTGCCTTGAACCAAATCTCTCTTATACCCACTTATCCTTGATGATTTTGAAGCCAGGTCAATAAGATGTTTTGGCAGGCTTAAAATGTCCAAACTTTGGCAGTTGATTCTTAAGCACCCACAAATGTTATTGGTGACCTCAACACATGGATCTCATCTTTACGACATCCTCTACAACTTCCACGTCTTGCATGTCCCATTCTACCCTTGAAATTCTTATATTCACTTGGTCTCATACCCTATCCACTATTTCAGATCTAGATCACTTGTTCCTCTTTTTCTTCTTGTTTTTTTTATTCTTCACAAAACCAAGTGTGGAGATGATTGCTACATTGTGTAATAATCATCTGACATCGAGATCACTCCTCTCTAAATTAGTTTTCATTCTCAAAACCATATTGCTTTTTCTTCTCTAAGTTTAATTCCAAAGCTACTTCTAGTTTTATCAAATCTTTTCAAATAATTTTCTCAAATAAAATAGGGAATGAGAGTGGAACTTTAGATCACCTTATTTCCACCCAAAAATATTTTATATATAATTATTCTCTGTTTTATTTTGTTTTCACCAAAATGCATGTTATTATACATGCCTTTTCTTGCACTTTGCTTTACCAAATAATTTTGGAGAAAGTTCCACTTAGCTTTATTGTGTTATAATCCCTTTTTATTCAAAATATATTCATGTTTATTTTAAATTCTCTCTGGGGCAAGATCATTTTGAACCTTATCCAAAATTGGGTCAACTCTCATAGTGGTGAAGACCCCTCCCTTTTTAAATTCAAAATTTTAAAAATGACTTGTGTTCATCAACCACATCTCACTCATCTATTCTCTATCATCACTACCTATGCCTTTTATTTCTTTTCACCATCACCTAGCTTTTCTATTTATTTCTTAATGGTTCTACCCTTCTTCTTGTTTGACCAAAAATATCTATGTGGTAAACCATTAACTTTTGCTAGCCTTTTGACTTGCTCAAATACAAAACCTTCCATATAATCCCACTACTCCTCTCATCTACAATTTGGACCTTCCTTCAAAAATTCATTTTGGATCTCACCACCATCCACCCTCTCTCTTTCCTTTCCCTCTCTTTCCTACTTGAACATGGCCGGGCCTTGTGCCTTGCACCACCACAACCCTTGAACATCATCTTGGCCCAACCCTAGTTCCCCAAAACCCACCCTGGGCCCTCTCTTTCCCCTCCATACCAAGCCCTAACCAAACCAGGCCACAGGCCCGACCAAGGCTAGGCTCCCGAGCCATGGACGAGCACAGAACGGGCACGATCGTGCGAAGAACGCTGCTCCCACTCGCACCCTCCTCCTTCCCGCGCCTCTGCTGACGTCCTCTGGGAGACGTCACCCCGCCCCCACCCTCCTACGTCACAGCTGACGCCCGCCCTCGCCCCTCCATTGGCCACTGCCACCGCGAGCTCGCCCTCCGGTTGGCCAACGCCACCGCCCCGTACCCCGCCCGCTGCCCTCCTTCTGCTATATAAACCCCGACCCAGCTCACTCCTACCCCTCACACCACCTCTCCCACCTCCCCAGACAACCCACAGAGAGCGCCGAGGCGTTTCCCCGGGCGCTGCTCGTTCGAAGAGCACCTCCCGCCCGTGGTCACCGCGAGGTGGCGGACCAGTGGGGCTCTCCCTCGACGACTGCCTCCTTCCCCCTCTTTTCCATCTCTTTAGCCACCTTCTTCCGGCCCTAACGTGCCCTTTCCCACTGCCCAGGATCGCCGGAGCACGCCGCCGTCGAGCTCGGGCCGGAGGGTACTGCGAGCATGGGGCCGTCGGGAGGAGCTGCTGCGGATGCTCGAGGAGCGTCTGGACGCGCCGGACGACCGCCTCCGCTCGCCGCCACCCTGCCCAGCCGCCGCCACCGTCGCTGGTAAGCCCCCTGGCGGCTTGCCCTTCCTTTTCCGTCCACCTCGCGCGAGCCAAGTCTCCAGGAGGGAGACGACCTGCTCGTGTCGTGCACCCCGTGCATGCATGGCCTCATGGCCACGCTGGCCCATGCGGCCTGGCCCACCCGGGCCCCTCCTCCCTCCCCTTTTCCTTTTTTCCACCGCCACCTGGATTCTCTCCTGGGCCGGCCCAATTCTGCACCCCCGAACGGCCCAGGCGTTTCCCGCCCATTTCTAGTTTTAAACATTTCTGTTTTTCTGATAAAACCAGAGGCACTCAAATGCTAATAACTCCAGTTTTACAAACCCAAATCGAGTGAAACAAATTGAGTTAGTTCCGAAATTTAATTACCTTTCCAATGCCACTGGCCCCATATTTTTAGGATTTTTGTACGAATTTTAGTGCATTAAACTTGATCGCTGGTTATTGTTTAGTATTTCTAATTTCTAAATTTGAAAAATTAACCTTTTTGAGTGAATCCAATTCTGTTAGCCTTGTTTTAGTACTGACCATCTAGAATAATTAGTGTTAGACCCTTTTCATAACTTTTTGGCTACTATTTGTGCTAAGTGTGTGTCACATGAAATGTTGTACCAAAACTTTTTCTTATTTAAAATCCTTGACCACCTCTTCTTTTTAAAAATGGTCAACCTATGTTTCATTCTTGCAAAACAAAATTCTCTGAGACTTAAACCAAGTTTCTTGTGTTTTTATAAGATATCAACTGTTGGGGTATATGGTTTACTTTGTTTTTTTTTAGTGTAGTGTTTAAGAATAAAAGAGACAAATGTTTTCTACCTCTTCAAAAATGTTTTGAAAATAAAGGATGAATGTTTTTGAGGGCAAAGCATTGCGCTAGTATTCTTGATATGTTATCTATTAGGGGATGTTTAATTCATACCTTGGTTATAACCATGAAGGCAATTTCTCTTTTTTAAAGCTCTCATGCCTTTATTTAGGAGGAATAAATTGGGTGTTCTCAAAATGAAATTTAAAGTTGAATTGTGATGCTTAGTATGTTAGATCTTAGTAAAGTGGTTAGCTATTGATGGATGATTGCTGATTGTTGTTTTGGTGCAATGTGTTGATTGTGTTCCTCTCATATTTTCCGGTGTTAGATGCGAACAATTTCGGAGAAGAAGAAGAAGTGGAATCGGACGAGGATTTTATTTACGTTGTTGGAAGTCTTATTTGATGGAGTTGGAGTAGTCCAGGGACAAACAAGCCAACCAAGGCAAGCCATCTTTTGATCTCTTGCTATTTATCCTTCTTGTTGTGCTCATTGCTCCATTATATACTTGGTTCCTTGTATCATGTGTGATTTTTGGTCCTCTACTCTATGCATACTTATTCCCAAAGTATGATGAACCCCTTGTTGATGCTTTGCATACTTGCTCCCAAGTATGTGAACTACCTTGTTGATGTTATGCATGCTTACCCTAAGCATTTATGCCCCCTTGACCATATCCATGTTGTCATCTTCTTAGTGGTATGTTTTCAAGGCATATTAAGGATTTTATTATTACATTGGGAAACTGTCATCGACCATCACTTTCCTCATCAATTTTTCCACCTCCAATGAGCTAAATGCATGTAGTAAATAAGAAAACCATATTATGCTAAATACTACTACCTACATCCCAAAGCGTAAGGCTTATATTATTTTTAGAAGCTCAAACTATGTCAAGGTAAACTAAGATTTTACCAAAAATCATTATCATGCAAAATACAAAATTAATATCAATACATAGACAACGATTTTTTTTTGGTATGGTATCTACAAAATATTATATTAGTTGATAGATTGTTCTAAATTTTCGTCAACCTTTACTTGCTTTGACTCTTAAAAAAAGACTTAAGCTTTGTGATGGAGGTAGTACGTACTAGTCGTGAAGAAACTATATCCCTCGTGATGAGAAAGAAATATTTTTTACTACCACTCTTTTGTGGACAAATTTTGAAGTGCATTGCAAAACGAGAAGTACATTCTTTTATGGACAAATTTTAACTCTACACCCATTATTTCAGGATGGAGGGAGTATAGCCCAACTTGTTTTTTTTCTTCTGGGCACTACACTGCTTTTTCCCTGTGCAATGCTTGGTTCTACCCTTTTTCTCATTGTAATGGTCACTTTAAGTCATTTTTTCCCACACACATTTATTTTGTACTTCTCTACAGTGTTGACCGTGCTACTACTATTTGTGTTAGTGCGCCAAAATTAATCTAGGGCGTTGGTTGTGAACCGGTGAACAAAAAAGAGATAGCCCAAAAGAGGAACACACCAAGGTACAAAAACTAGCATATATGCATGTTTCTATGTACATATATATGACCCTGGGTTTGTAGATAAAAAACATTCATATAAGCGCTTACTATTAATATACATAAGTTTATGCTGATTCTCTTGGTTTAGGTATATATATGGTTAGGCATCACTACTAATTCAGAAAAAACAAAAATGTAACCCTTCAAGTGAAGTCATTTTAAGTGACCTAACAACTAAAATTCATATATAGGATTTGTATAGGAATTATGTAGGATTTAGATCACATGTGAATTTTCCCCACACTAGTTGTTTGATTCATAGGAACATATCCTATAGGAATCTTGCAGTGCAAATCCTATAAGAATAAAACATTAGGTCATACCTCATGGAAAATTTCCTTTGGCACAATCAAAAACAACTCATCTTCCTATATGATTCAACTAGCCATTAAATCTCAATCCTATGTTTTTCATATTTCTATGGTTTTCCCGTCCTATGAATCAAAGGAGCCTTAGGGCTTATATCTTTTTTTAGAAAGGCAAACTATGTTAAGATTGGCCAAGTTTTACGAAAAACCTTTAACATGCAAAATACAAAGTTGAGTCATTTCGTTTGAATCGGAGGGAGTACATTTGACGTTATGGTACTCTTTGACAAATGCTACTATCGTATTTTTTTCGAACCAAACTTCCCCCTTCATGAAGCTTTTATTTTGGGATAGAGCTTCAGTGACTTGATACATCCATATATCTAGACAAAGTTGAGTCAATTCATTTGAATCAGAGGGAGTACATTTGACTATATGGGTACTGTTTGACAACTGCTTGGCACTGTCTTCTTTTTTGAACCAAACTGCCCCCTTCACGAAGCTTTTATTTTGGGGTAGAGCTTCACTGACTTGATACTTCCAAGTCTCACGGTGACTTGGTGCCACCATCCACCATCCATCTCAGATCCAACGTATGCGATCGACTTAGAATTTAAACTAAATAATTATTATAATTGCTCAGAAATATTTCAAGAACTTCCAGTTAATCGTGCATATTTCGATTTATATTTTGGTGAAGTTTCATTTGATTTGAATCAAAGGTTTGTGAGCAAATATATACTCCCTCCGGTTCATATTAATTGACTCTAATATGGATGTACTAGACACATTTTAGTTCTAGATACATCCATATTGAAGTCAATTAATATGAATCAGAGGGAGTATTTAGTTTAAACTAGTGCTCGTATACGTAAAAAGCTCTTTAATCACAAGCTAGTCGTCCGAGTGGGATGAAATATTCACAGATTTTAGAACAAGGCATCTACATTTTACTGGATTTTTTTCATAATTTTCTGAATAATTTTTGTTTTTAGGTTCAAAATAAGAGATAGTTTGGAACGTTGGATCTCAAATGGTTGGTAGATGGTGGCACCAAGTCACAATGAGATTTGGAGACTTCAAGTCACTGCAGCTCTATCCTTTTATTTTGACAAACTGCAGAGCCGCTGGTGCATCTATGGTTGCGTACGACCGACGCCGATTCTTAGCAAGGAAGTTCTTCCTATAAGTAGTAGTATCCATACTCCACTCCAAGGCATGTATAAAAAAAGAACCCATCCCGTTCTCGTTTTCCCGATCACTCTTCTCTGAAGATGGAGGAGGCCCTCTTCTTGTGCCCCCTCTGCCTGCTGCCCTTCAAACCCCCCATATCCAAGGTCGCTCCCTTCCGATTTCATTCTTAGGTTCACCTGTGAGAAATGTCAATGACAACTGATGCCACGTACGTTGTTCCGTGCAGTGCAAGGGCGGTCATATGGGCTGTCGGCGCTGCGTCGACGAGCTTGCGCCGAACCCGTGCAAGAAGTGCGAGCAGCCGGCGAGGTTGCCGCCGTCGAATCGATCTGGGGCAAGATTGCTGTCGTCGAATCGATCTGGGGCAATGGTCAAGTGCGTCGGCTGCCAGAGCTTGGTCGCCTCCACGGAGACCTACAAGCACTATATCGCGTGCCCGCATGGTCCGTGCGGCTGCACAGAGGCCATCAATACCGGCTGCAGCTTCACCGTCCCACCGCGGGAGCTCCTGGTACACCTCCAAGCATCCCACTCCATCCCAGTGTTTACGTTCCAGTATGGCATACCCGCCTGGTGCATAGTTCGTGTTCCGGTACAACCGCGGGGACACCTGTTCATCGGCAGTGGGGAAGAAGACGGTAGCGTGTTCGCCATCACCGCTGGTGCGCTCGGCCTGACCACCATTGTGTCATGTGTGTGCATCAGGTCGGCCGCGTTCTTGTTTCCGATGTACAAGGCGCAGCTGCTGGTGATTGGTCCGCCGGCGCCGGCGATGGCTGGGAACAGTGACCTCTCGATCGACACCTTGATGGCGGTAATCGAGCCGACGAGCTCCCCGACGCCTAGCTCGATCATGTTGCAGCAGCTCACTTCTTTCCTGGCGGTGCCGCCCCGTTACGCGAAGCAGAATGGAGGGCAGCGTGTGTTGCCTATCTGCGTTTGCATCAACAAGAAGGTTATACAATAATCTTCGTTTAGTCATACTGCAATGTAGTTACTTGAAGATCGGAGGGAGTAGTTTAGTTCGAAGTAGGGTTCGTTCGGATGTATTTTGGACTTCTATAGTAGTACTACTACTCCAGAACTATTAGCTAGCTAGTTGGAGTGCTAGAATGCAGCTCGGAGTATTATAGTATTTTGGCAGTACTACTAGTATATGTATGTGACTGCAAGTTCAAACTAAAATGGAGTATTCATCTCATATGCTTTATAATAGGATGATCAAGATTATGTAAGTAGCATGTCACTACAGAAATTACTCTTTTTATCGTTTACCTACTCGAGGGCGAGCAGGAACTAAGCTTGGGGATGCTGATACGTCTCCAACGTACCTATAATTTCTGATGTTCCATGCTTGTTTTATGACAATACTTACATGTTTTGCTTGCACTTTATAATGTTTTTAAGCATTTTATGGAACTAACCTATTAACGAGATGCCGAAGGGCCAGTTGCTGTTTTCTGTTGTTTTTGGTTCCAGAAAGGCTGTTCGGGCAATATTCTCGGAATTCGACGAAATCAACGCCCAGAACCTTATTTTTCCCGGAACCTTCCAGAAAGTCAGAGGGGGACCAGAGGGGTGCCCTGGAGGACCCACACAATAGGGCCGCGCGGGTTCCACCCTGGCCACGCCGGCCTGTGGGGAGGAGGCCCCGTGGCCCCTCCGACTCCGACTCTTCGCCTATTTAAGCCCTGGTGACCTAAAACATCGATACCGATGGACGAAACTCCAGAAAGACTCCAGGGGCGCCGCCACCATCGCGAAACTCCAATTCGGGGGACAGAAGTATCTGTTCCGGCACCCTGCCGGGATGGGGAAGTGCCCCCGGAAGCCATCTCCATCAACGCCACCGCCACCATCATGCTCCGTGAGTAGTTCCCCCATGGACTACGGGTTCTAGCTGTAGCTAGTTGGTATTCTCTCCCCCATGTACTTCAATACAATGATCTCATGAGCTGCCTTACATGATTGAGATTCATCTGATGTAATCGGTGTTGTGTTTGTTGGGATCCGATGGATTGTTACATTATGATTAGTCTATCTATAAAGTTTGTGAAGTTATTGTTGCTGCGATCTTGTTGTGTTTAATGCTTGTCACTAGGGCCCGAGTGGCATGATCTTAGATTTAAGCTCTATACTTATTGCTTAGATTGTATCTACAAGTTGTTTGCACATGTCTATGTCCGGAACCAAAGGCCCCAAAGTGACAGAAATTGGGACAACTGGAGGGGAAGGCTTAGATATGAGGATCACATGTTTTCACGGAGTGTTAATGCTTTGCTCCGGTGCTCTATTAAAAGGAGTACCTTAATATCCAGTAGATTCCCTAGAGGCCCGGCTGCCACCGGCTGGTAGGACAAAAGATGTTGTACAAGTTTCTCATTGCGAGCACGTATGACTATATATAGGAAACATGCCTACATGATTAATAATCTTGATGTTCTGTCTTAATGCTATTTCAATCCTATCAATTGCCCAACTGTAATTTGTTCACCCAATACTTGTTATTGGAAAGTTACCACTAGTGTAGATAGCTGGGAACCCCGGTCCATCTCTCATCATCATATACTCGTTCTACATGACATTGGAAGTAGTATCAACTATTTTCTGGTGCCATTGCTCTCATATTATCGCTATTTGCTGCGTGTTATCATTACCTCGCTCTCATATTACTTTGCTTTCACATCACCCCTGTTACTAGTGCTTTTCCAGTGTGCATGAATTGACAACTCAGTTGTTAAGGCTTATAAGTATTCTTTACCTCCCCTTGTGTCGAATCAATAAATTTGGGTTTTACTTCCCTCGAAGACCCCATTGCGATCCCCTATACTTGTGGGTTATCAAGACTATTTGCTGGCGCCGTTGCCGGGGAGGCATAGCTCTACTCATAAGTTCACCTGGGGAGTACACTCTACCTCTCTCTCTGTTTTATTTTATTTTGTTTTGCTTAGTTTACTTTTGTCTAGTTTATTTGTGCTTAGTTTATTTCTGTCTAGTATTATTTTGCTTAGTTTACTTTTGTCTAGTTTATTTTTGTCTTGTTTTATTTTTCCCTATATACCCGAAAATCCATAAAAATTTGAAAAACCGAAAAATTAAAAACTGTTATTATGGGAGAACCCACAACCTATTTGGAGCTTATAGAATTATATAATAATTATAGAGAATCAAGAACGGGTAAAGTTATGAGTGCTGTGATAGAAAAATTGAATACAATTGCTAAAATCTTGCTTAAACGCCATGATATAAATCAAGTTGTTTCTAAACAGGATACTAAACATCTTAAATTTCAATGTGGCTTTAGTGAGGAAGTTTTAATTAAGAACTATAATTGGAATAACTATATTCATTTTGGGTTCGAAGAGGTAGAACAATTTGTCATATTTATGGGAGCCTCTGAGATAGAAAGCTACAGTGATAATCCTTATATCATTGATTATAAAGAGAGACTCATTAATGCACAAGAATGCACTCACAATTTGCAGGAACCTGTGAAAGAAGAAATTGATGAACCTGAAAGCTCATTGGATGAAAAAGAGGAGGAAATTGATGAACCTGAAAGCTCATTGGATGAAAAAGAGGAGGAGAGTGATGAACAAAAGGAGGAAGAATGGATTAGCTACCCATGCCAACCTTCTAATGAGAGTAACTCTTTATCTCTTACACTATTTGATTGTCCTCCATGCTTACCAAAGGAGGATGAATGTTATGTTCCTGTGGATTCTCTTGCAATATTCCCTATGAGTAAAACTTGTGAGAATAATTATGCTACTGTTATCTATGATAATCCATGCTATTTTGATAAATCTTATGATAATGCTTTGTTTGTGCCTGATGTCGAAATGCATGGTACTAAAGAGTTTTGCTTAGCAAATGTTTATGATAAATCTCTAGATGATGGTCCTATGTTACTTGATAATATTAATTGTACTACTAATGAAAATGGGATTGGAAAGGTCTTAACTTTATCTAGGAGTCCCATATCTCTTGAGAATGATCAATCATCTTGTTATATTATTGATAAAAGTGGGTTTGGAAGTTTTAATCCCGCTATTTTTGAGCTTGATAAAAATTATATGTTTATGGGTCATAAGAAACATGCTTTATGTGATAGTTATATTGTTGAGTTTATCCATGAAGCTACTGAAAATTATTATGAGAGAGGAAAATATGGTTGTAGAAATTTGCATGGTACTAAAACACCTCTCTATATGCTGAAAATTTTGAATTTACTCTTGTTTTATCTTCTTATGCGTGTCACTTTGTTCTTCATGAATTTATTTGTGTACAAGATTCCTATGCATAGGAAGAGGGTTAGACTTAAATGTGTTTTGAATTTGCTTCTTGATGCTCCTTTTGCTTCAATTTCTATTTTTCATGTGAGCATCATTAAAATTTGCTGAGCCCAGCTTAATGGCTATAAAGAAAGAACTTCTTGGGAGATAACCCATGTCTTTATTTTGCTACTGTTTTGTTGTGTCTTGGAAGTTGTTACTACTGTAGCAACCTCTCCTTATCTTTATTTTATCGCATTGTTGTGCCAAGTGAAGTCTCTAATAGAAGGTTGATACTAGATTTGGATTTCTGCGCAGAAACACATTTCTATCTGTCACGAAATTGGGCAGGGCTCTCTGTAGGTAACTCAGAAAAATCTGCCAATTTACGTGCGTGTTCCTCAGATATGTACGCAACTTTCATTAGTTTTGAGTTTTCTCATTTGAGCAACGGAAGTACCTTTGAAAAATTCGTGTTTACTGGATGTTCCGTTTTGACAGATTCTGTCTCTGTTTTTTGCATTGTCTCTTGTGGACTTTAAGCAAGGCTTTCTAGACGTGGAGAGCTGTAGCTAATGTTTTATTGAGTTCTTGCAATGTGTCACTACAGGACCAAAGTGGATTGAAGTTTTTTGAGTACTAACCCCTCTAATGAAGTTTATGAGAAGTTTGGTGTGAAGGAAGTTTTCAAGGGTCAAGAGAGGAGGATGATATATGATCAAGAAGAGTGAAAAGTCTAAGCTTGGGGATGCCCCCGTGGTTCATCCCTGCATATTTCAAGAAGACTCAAGCGTCTAAGATTGGGGATGCCCAAGGCATCCCCTTCTTCATCAACTTATCAGGTTTCTTCTATTGAAACTATATTTTTATTCAGTCACATCATATGTTCTTTACTTGGAGCGTCTGTGTGTTTTTATTTTCGTTTGTGTTTGAATAAGATCGGATCCTAGCAATCCTTGTGTGGGAGAGAGACACGCTCCGCTTTTTCATATGAACACTGGTGTTCTTAACTTTATTTTAATGTTCATGGCGGAGTTGAAAACCGCAGCACTTATTGATATTTGGTTGGAAACAGAAAATGCTGCATATTGTCTTGAATAATTTGATACTTGGCAATTGTTTTGAGCTCTCAAGTAGATCATGATTAAGCTCTTTGTTATCACCAGGATTTGACCAAGTCAGAGGTGGGCCGCGACCAAGGTGGACTTGAAGATTTTATGTTGAAGAATATACGTGAATCGGCCTTGTTTAGCAAGTTTGGGCTAGTTTGCCCTTGTATCTGTAACATAGTAGGATACGTGTCGGTTAGTTAGAATTGGGCCCGTGCCCGGTTGGGACTATTCCCACGATTAGAGAGTCTACGGACTATAAATATGTATCTAGGGTTTATGGAATAAACAACAACTCACGTTCAACCCAAAACAAACCAATCTCGGCGCATCGCCAACTCCTTCGTCTCGAGGGTTTCTATCAGGTAAGCGACATGCTGCCTAGATCGCATCTTGCGATCTAGGCAGCACAAGCCCCACGTTGTTCATGCGTTGCTCGTACTGAAGCGTCTTTGATGGCGAGCAACGTAGTTATCATAGATGTGTTAGGGTTAGCATAGTTCTTCGTATAACATGCTTACGTAGTGCAACCCTTGCATGTCTAGCCGCCCTCACACCTATCTAAGGTGTGGGGGCGGCACCCCGCTTGATCTTTATTTAGTGGATCTGATCCGTTACAATTGCTCCTTGTTCTGCAAGGATTAGTTTAATATCTGCAATAGTTAGGCCTTACGAAGGGGTGGAGGATCCAGCGGCACGTAGGGTGGCGTTCGCAAGCCCTAAACAGGATGTTCCGAGGATCAACTTCATGTTGGTTTTTAGGCCTTGTTTAGGATCGGCTTACGATCACCGTGCGTGGCCGCGAGGCCCAACCTGGAGTAGGATGATCCGATTATGCGGTGAAAACCCTAAATCATCGTAGATCTAATTAGCTTTATCTTGATCAAGCAGGATCACCATATATTCGTGCACCCCGTACGAATCATGGGTGGATCGGCTCTTTGAGCCGATTCACAGGATAACCTGAGAGCCGATCGAGGCTCGGATTTAATGTTTACGTGTATGCCATGCAGGAACTAAGCGAGGCATCCCCATCACCTTCCTGACCAGGTATAGGTCAGGTGGCACGCCCTTGCACTTCGCATCGGACGTGTGACCAGAAGAGCATTGCGGGCCGTCGCTCGGAGGGGTCTCAGCCAGCCGCAGCTCTAGGCTCTTCCCGGCTCTACCGTGTTGACAGTCGCTGCCCGCCGGTGGGTTTTGGCAGTCAACACATTCTGGCACGCCCGGTGGGACCATCGTCTACATCAACCACATCGCCATCTACATCTGAGATGGCGGACGGCACGCCAGTCACCTACGAGGAGCTGCCTGACGAGCTCAAGAAGAGATACGACGAGATCAAGGTCACCCTCGAAGCCGACCTCATCGGCTCTTTTCAGAGAACCCGTTCCCATGGCATCAGATGGGAGGGATTCTCACCGCAAGGTGCACTCGATGGGATAGACCTCTCTGCCCCGTCGGAGGAACGCACCAGGGGCCTGCGGCAGGAGATCAACTACTTGGTGGCTCACTCGCTACACCGCCACTCTGAAAACTTGGTCAACGTGTTAGAGCGCCTCGCTCTGCGCGCGTGATCCAGAGATCATGAGCCACCGCACTCGCCGTCAGGACCAGCTCTCGGGACGCATCAAGGAGAGTTGCCACTCCAGTCCCGTCCACCGCTGCCATATGCGTTGGCAGCACCAGCTGAAGTGCCGGCTACACCGGCATTCGTCGTCTACAAGATCGGTGGTGACCCTAGTGACTACCAGTTCTTGGCTGAGGCGCCCAAGGAGATCCCTCAAGGATACGCGTGCACGTATGTGCCGGATTGTGGCAACTGGGCACTCTCAAGCCAGGCCACAACATCAGGGACTCCGTTGAAAACAGGAGGGACGTCAGCAACAGAGCTTGAGAAGCAGACGTGGCTAACTAAGTATGCCACCCCGACGAAACTCCAGAGCCCAGCTCCTGCAGTTGGCTCAGAGCTAGAAAAGCAAACATGGCTGGCTAAGTACGCCACCCCGGCGAATCTTCAGAGTGCAACTCCTGCAGCCAGACAATGACGGATCAGATCAAGACCATACCGAGAGACCAGTTCGGCATGGTACCGAAAAGAAGGGCAATCGGCTATTCCAAGCCGTACCCCGACGAGTACGAGATGATCCCGCTGCCACCTAAATATCGGCTCCCTGACTTCTCCAAATTCAGTGGATCAGATGGCTCCAGCTCCATCGAGCACGTCGGCCAATATTTGGCGCAACTAGGACCGGCTTCAGTGTCGGATCAGCTACGCGTGAGGCTCTTTTCACAGTCCCTCACGGGATCGGCTTTTGGATGGTACACCTCTTTGCCAGCAAACTCCATCCAGTCTTGGAAGCAATTGGAAGAACAATTCCATACGCAATACCATTCAGAAGCTTCCGAGTCTAGCATTGCCGATCTAGCACAACTACGTCAGAAGCGCGGAGAAACGGTGACAGAGTACATCCAGCGCTTCAGGAATCTTAGGAACCGATGTTATTCGGTTCGTATAACTGAAAAGGAAGCAGTCGAGTTGGCAGTAGCTGGCCTTGCAACACAGCTCAAGGACATGGCCTCCCAAGCAGATTATCCCTCGCTGGCGCACATGGTTCAGAAACTATCAGCATATGAACAGCGCCACCCGGACCTGTACCAAGACAAGTTCAAGCGTGCAGTAGTCCTGGTCGATGCGGAGGAAGACGAAGTTCCTGCGGGAGACCAAGAAGTAGCAGCGGCTGAGTGGACTCGGGGAGGAGCCCCCGTGTCCTGCAAATGGGTAAAGCCACCAGGGCCGCCCAGGGGATTTGATTTTGACGTGACCAAGACTGAACAAATCTTCGACCTCCTGCTCAAGGAGAAAAAGTTGACGATTCCTGAAGGTCTCAAGTTCCCCACGGCGCAAGAGCTAAACGGAAAGCCGTACTGCAAATTCCACAACTCGCTCTCCCATGCCACCAACGACTGCAGGGTGTGGCGTCAGCACATCCAAGCGGCGATAGAGAAGGGGCATTTAGTTTTCAACCAGTACGCCATGAAGGTCGACACCCAACCCTTCCCCGTCGTTAACATGGTGGAAGTCACCTACCCTGAGGGTTGCCAGCCAGGTCCCTCGTTCAGTATCAACATGGTAGGACCTGGAAACCACTCTGGCAAAGATGGAGATGAGGGCAGCTGCTCTCATAGCAAGGACACAAAGGAGGCCGCTCCACGCGATCGGCTCCATCATGATGGCAAGCGCTACGTCACAGAGGGAGAGGTGAAGAATATAAGATATCAACGACCTCTCTCTGATCACCTCCTCAACAAATATGTGAGTCAGTATGACCAACGCCGACGGTCCAACTATGATGATGAAGGAGATCGTCTGGCTAGAGAAGCCAGAAGACATCGTCGGCATGATCGCGATGAGGAGGAGTGCGAGCGCCGTGCCACGGACAGGTCAAGGGAGCAAGATGACAACGCCAGACACTGGGACTGCCCTTTCTTCGAGACATCGCTGGGATTCAGAATGAGCCGATTGCCCACAATCGGCAATTGCCCGTAATGCAACAAGAAGAAGAAGCAGGCAGCCACCGGGTCGGTGTTCGAGCGATTAGGGCCTCTCCCGCCACCCAGCAACCGTGCTGAGTCACCTCGTTGGGCAGATCTTGAGGATTCCGAAGACGAGGGACTAGAAGAAGAAGAAGACAGTACCACCGTCCAAGGTGGTGCCCTGACGGACTTAGCCGTTCACAGAAGCGCAGGGTTCAGCGGTTGCGCGGCCTGGAGGAAGCCGAAAGGTTATACCTGCATACGTTAAGGAAGGCACGGCCTGATCTGGCTGCAAAGGTTCAGCGAGCCCTGGATGAAGAGGGTCGTCCACGGAGAATGGAGTGGCGTCCCAAGCAAAAGAAAGCCGATGATGAAACATCGGCTGGCACGAACATGGTGTTCATCCTCCCTTCAGAGTTCAGTGCTCCAGGGTTAGATGAGACATCCGTGGCACAACTTGACTGCGGCCCACGGCCGGTTATCTTTGAGAAGCCACGAGAAAGGAGCTACAGGCATCTGAAGGCCCTGTACTTGCGAGGATATATCGATGGGAGGCCTATAAATAAGATGCTGGTGGACACCGGAGCGGCAGTTAACATCATGCCGTACTCTATGCTACGTCGGCTGGGACGCTCTAGCTCGGATCTAATCAAGACCAACGTAACATTGAGCGATTTCAACGGCCAAGCGTCTGAGGCACAAGGAGTTCTGAACGTGGATCTGACCGTAGGAAGGAAAACTATCCCTACAACGTTCTTCATCGTTGATAGCACGAGCAGTTATGCTGTGCTGCTGGGAAGAGATGGGATCCACGCCAACTGCTGTATTCCCTCCACGATGCACCAATGCATAATACAAAGGATGGAGATGAGGTAGAGGTCGTCCAGGCCGATGACTCAGCCGAAATTTCAACGGCTGGCATGAACGCATGGGAAGCAGCAGGCCAAGAACCCCTCTCAGGCATCAACTTGGACGACTGCGAGCGCATCGATGTGACAAAGGGAAGGGTTAAGCTGGTTTTATCCACTGGCCTGACCATGTAGTTAAAGCGAAGCGATGTGCAACTTGGCGAGGCTGATCCTTGTGATCGGCCCCAAAGGTCTATGAAGGGACATTACAGAACCTTCAGTCAGCGCTCCAATCATTATGGAGGCCGATCCCAGCAATCGGCCAAAATTATCCTCACCACATGTTCTGCTTGTGTTCGCCCTTGACCCTATCAGGAGCCGACGTGCGAATTACAGAGCTGATATCTGCCATTCTTTGACAGCTTCGGCTCGGGGGGCACCTAATCAGATGGACATGTGCAGTAAACATGTGTGCAGTAAAATACTGGGGGCCGATAGGAAAAAATCAGTTTGGTGTTTCATCTACAACATCGGCGTTCAGTGGAGGGGAGCTGATCAATGACATGTGCATCCTCGCCGGTATTCTCGCCTTGATTAAGGCTCGGGGGGCAGCTCACCCTAGAAAGATCTTTGCCCTGAAGAGCCGATCCGCGAGAATCGAGCCGGATTCGTGTTCTAACTGAGAAGCCAGTGGCAGCTCGCCCCGAAAGTTCTTGGCCCTGGGGACCCAATTTGGTTGGAATCGGCTGGTTCTACATCACAGTTACCCTGAAGAATGGTGCTTTTGTTATAGGAGTGCCAGTCTCACCATCCAAGCTGATTCAGCGACAGTCCCAGGGTCCTTTTGAAGCTTATCAGGAACCAATGCGTTGCCAACAGTCATTGAGCTTTGTTTGAGTTGACAGCCGACGAAGTCAGAAGAGGTGAGGCTCGGGGGGCAGCAGGCTTGGTGGATGCTCTATTCAGGAGCTGATGGGGATACCATCGGCTAGACCTTCGTGGCGACCTTCTTCACAAAATGATGAGCGTTCAAGGAAGATTAGTTGGTCTGGTTGGAAGAATTCAAAGGCGTTCCGGGAGACTCTATTTTGCCCACCAGATCTCAAGATCATCAGTGAAGAATCGATGGATAGTAAAATGTGGAGGCCGGTACACGAAATCGGCCAGTAAAAAAGTTTTTGAAACAGCCCGCCGTGCCACAGACATCGACTTTAGAGTTGCAAATGTTGTGGTCAGATATCAAGTTGCAGTCTGAATCGAGGAGTGTTTGCTTGGATATCTGTCCGATTTGGGATTTAAGTTCGGCCTTATGGGCGTGTGAGGGTGAAAAGCCGATACGTTGCTATCGGTTCTTGGTGCATTGACCTGTTTTGGCAGTCGGAGGATTCGATATTGAACAAATGGAGAATCACATTGAAAGAACAATTTTCATTGATTCGAAGAGGGATTTTTACAAGGAAGAGCCGATGGCTCTCAAAAGATCATCCGATGCCTAATGCACTACTATTACTAGCCCTATGCTACTCCCTGATCTAAGGGCCGTCGCCGCCCTCGTCGTCGCCATCGTGGCTGCCGTCGGCGCTGCTGCCGGCGGGCTCCTCGTCGCTGTTGATGAAGCCGCCGGTAGGGGCTTCATCTTCCTCGTCATCGTCGTCGTCATCCGACCAGGCCCAGCCACGGAAGCGCTTGGCCGGCGGGTATCCCGCGGAGGAGGAGTCGTCTTCCGACTCCTCCGCCTCTTCTTCCTCCTCGTCGGAGGAGAGGACTGCCTCCCATGGGAAGAGGTCGTCGTCGCCCGCCGGTACCAGCTCCCCGACGACAAGGAACTGGAGGTCCTCCTCCCCTTCGGTGAGGGGTTCGTCGTCTTCCGATTCAAGGGAGAAGTCCCAGTCCCGCGCTTCCCAATACTCTGGGGCGCGGGCCTCGTAGATGGCCATCAGATTGACCTCCTGCTCGGGCTCGCTGGAGGAGGAGGATTGGAAGGACAGGCTGGAGGAGGAAGAGGAATCCATGGCGGGCCAAGAAGGGTTTTTTGTTTGCCGAAGGCTACTGCGGAACAGGAGGATGAAGAAGCAAACCGCTCGACGCGGTTAAAAATAAAGGGGACGGGGAGGTTTAATGCTGTGGTGATTTCCGAGGAGGTGGTGCCAAAACTGTCAAATCGTGCAGAGAAGTTGGGAAGGTAAATTGTCATGATGAAAACTGCTGCGACAGTTTTGCTCTGCCACGACATGACCCGACGAAAGAGAAGCGTAATGATTTTGGAAATGTCATTTCCAAAACCAGGGGGGCATGTGTTATCACCAGGATTTGACCAAGTCAGAGGTGGGCCGCGACCAAGGTGGACTTGAAGATTTTATGTTGAAGAATATACGTGAATCGGCCTTGTTTAGCAAGTTTGGGCTAGTTTGCCCTTGTATCTGTAACATAGTAGGATACGTGTCGGTTAGTTAGAATTGGGCCCGTGCCCGGTTGGGACTATTCCCACGATTAGAGAGTCTACGGACTATAAATATGTATCTAGGGTTTATGGAATAAACAACAACTCACGTTCAACCCAAAACAAACCAATCTCGGCGCATCGCCAACTCCTTCGTCTCGAGGGTTTCTATCAGGTAAGCGACATGCTGCCTAGATCGCATCTTGCGATCTAGGCAGCACAAGCCCCACGTTGTTCATGCGTTGCTCGTACTGAAGCATCTTTGATGGCGAGCAACGTAGTTATCTTAGATGTGTTAGGGTTAGCATAGTTCTTCGTATAACATGCTTACGTAGTGCAACCCTTGCATGTCTAGCCGCCCTCACACCTATCTAAGGTGTGGGGGCGGCACCCCGCTTGATCTTTATTTAGGGATCTGATCCGTTACGATTGCTCCTTGTTCTGCAAGGATTAGTTTAATATCTGCAATAGTTAGGCCTTACGAAGGGGTGGAGGATCCAGCGGCACGTAGGGTGGCGTTCGCAAGCCCTAAACAGGATGTTCCGAGGATCAACTTCATGTTGGTTTTTAGGCCTTGTTTAGGATCGGCTTACGATCACTGTGCGTGGCCGCGAGGCCCAACCTGGAGTAGGATGATCCGATTATGCGGTGAAAACCCTAAATCGTCGTAGATCTAATTAGCTTTATCTTGATCAAGCAGGATCACCATATATTCGTGCACCCCGTACGAATCATGGGTGGATCGGCTCTTTGAGCCGATTCACAGGATAACCTGAGAGCCGATCGAGGCTCGGATTTAATGTTTACGTGTATGCCATGCAGGAACTAAGCGAGGCATCCCCATCACCTTCCTGACCAGGTATAGGTCAGGTGGTACGCCCTTGCACTTCGCATCGGACGTGTGACCAGAAGAGCATTGCGGGCCGTCGCTCGGAGGGGTCTCAGCCAGCCGCAGCTCTAGGCTCTTCCCGGCTCTACCGTGTTGACAGTCGCTGCCCGCCGGTGGGTTTTGGCAGTCAACACTCTTGCATCATGTAGTTTAAACCTATTAGTGGAGAACTACCGTAGAGCTTGTTGAAAATTGGTTTGCATGATTGGTCTCTCTAAGGTCTAGATATTTTCTGGTAAAAGTGTTTGAGCGACAAGGAAGACAGTGTAGAGTTTTATAATGCTTGCAATATGTTCTTATGTAAGTTTTGCTGTACCGGTTCATACTTGTGTTTGCTTTAAACAACCTTGCTAGCCAAAGCCTTGTACTGAGAGGAAATGCTTCTCGTGCATCCAAAACCTTGAGCCAAAACCTATGCCATTTGTGTCCACCATATCTACCTACTATGTGGTATTTCCTGCCATTCCAAGCAAATACTTCATGTACTACCTTTAAACAATTCAAAAGCTATTATCTCTTATTTGTGTCAATGTTTTATAGCTCATGAGGAAGTATGTGGTGTTTATCTTTCGATCTTGTCATTTACTTCGGACAGACTTTCACCAATGGACTAGTGGCGTATCCGCTTATCCAATAATTTTGCAAAAAGAGCTGGCAATGGGGTTCCCAGCCCCGATTAATTAACTTGCATTAATATTTCTCTTCACATTTTTTGCCCTGATTCATCAGTAAGCAACTTAATTTTGCAAATAGACACTCCTCCATGGTATGTGAATGTTGGAAGGCACCCGAGGATTCGGTTAGCCATGGCTTGTGTAAGCAAAAGGTTGGGAGGAGTGTCATCTAAAAAATAAAAAAATAAAAACTAAACTAAAGTACATGTGTAAACAAAAGAGAAGAGGGATGATCTACCTTGCTGGTAGAGATAACGTCCTTCATGGGAGCCGCTCTTGAAAGTCTGGTTGATAAGGTAGTTAGAGTACCCGCTACCATTCGTTGACAACAACAAACACCTCTCAAAACTTTACTTTTATACTCTCTATATGATTTCAAAACTTAAAAAGCTTTAGCACATGATTTAATCCCTGCTTCCCTCTGCGAAGGGCCTTTCTTTTACTTTATGTTGAGTCAGTTTACCTACTTCCTTCCATCTTAGAAGCAAACACTTATGTCAACTGTGCATTGATTCTTACATACTTGCATATTTGCATTCATCATATTACTTTGTGTTGACAATTATCCATGAGATATACATGTTGAAAGTTGAAAGCAACTGCTGAAACTTAGATCTTCCTCTGTGTTGCTTCAATGCCTTTACTTTGAATTTATTGCTTTATGAGTTAACTCTTATGCAAGACTGTTGATGCTTGTCTTGAAAGTACTATTCATGAAAAGTTTTGCTATATGTTATCTATTTGTTAGCAACTATAGATCATTGCCTTGAGTCACTGCATTCATCTCATATGCTTTATAATAGGATGATCAAGATTATGTAAGTAGCATGTCACTACAGAAATTACTCTTTTTATCGTTTACCTACTCGAGGGCGAGCATGAACTAAGCTTGGGGATGCTGATACGTCTCCAACGTACCTATAATTTCTGATGTTCCATGCTTGTTTTATGACAATACTTACATGTTTTGCTTGCACTTTATAATGTTTTTAAGCATTTTATGGAACTAACCTATTAACGAGATGCCGAAGGGCCAGTTGCTGTTTTCTGTTGTTTTTGGTTCCAGAAAGGCTGTTCGGGCAATATTCTCGGAATTCGACGAAATCAACGCCCAGAACCTTATTTTTCCCGGAACCTTCCAGAAAGTCAGAGGGGGACCAGAGGGGTGCCCTGGGGGCCCCACACAATAGGGCCGCGCGGGCTCCACCCTGGCCACGCCGGCCTGTGGGGAGGAGGCCCCGTGGCCCCTCCGACTCCGACTCTTCGCCTATTTAAGCCCTGGTGACCTAAAACATCGATACCGATGGACGAAACTCCAGAAAGACTCCAGGGGCGCCGCCACCATCGCGAAACTCCAATTCGGGGGACAGAAGTCTCTGTTCCGGCACCCTGCCGGGACGGGGAAGTGCCCCCGGAAGCCATCTCCATCAACGCCGCCGCCTCCATCATGCTCCGTGAGTAGTTCCCCCATGGACTACGGGTTCTAGCTGTAGCTAGTTGGTATTCTCTCCCCCATGTACTTCAATACAATGATCTCATGAGCTGCCTTACATGATTGAGATTCATCTGATGTAATCGGTGTTGTGTTTGTTGGGATCCGATGGATTGTTACATTATGATTAGTCTATCTATAAAGTTTGTGAAGTTATTGTTGCTGCGATCTTGTTGTGTTTAGTGCTTGTCACTAGGGCCCGAGTGGCATGATCTTAGATTTAAGCTCTATACTTATTGCTTAGATTGTATCTACAAGTTGTTTGCACATGTCTATGTTCGGAACCAAAGGCCCCAAAGTGACAGAAATTGGGACAACTGGAGGGGAAGGCTTAGATATGAGGATCACATGTTTTCACGGAGTGTTAATGCTTTGCTCCGGTGCTCTATTAAAAGGAGTACCTTAATATCCAGTAGATTCCCTAGAGGCCCGGCTGCCACCGACTGGTAGGACAAAAGATGTTGTACAAGTTTCTCATTGCGAGCACGTATGACTATATATAGGAAACATGCCTACATGATTAATAATCTTGATGTTCTGTCTTAATGCTATTTCAATCCTATCAATTGCCCAACTGTAATTTGTTCACCCAACACTTGTTATTGGAGAGTTACCACTAGTGTAGATAGCTGGGAACCCCGGTCCATCTCTCATCATCATATACTCGTTCTACATGACATTGGAAGTAGTATCAACTATTTTCTGGTGCCATTGCTCTCATATTATCGCCGCTGTGTTACTATTACCACCGCTCTCATATTATCGCTGCTTTCACATCACCCCCGTTACTAGTGCTTTTCCAGGTGCAGCTGAATTGACAACTCAGTTGTTAAGGCTTATAAGTATTCTTTACCTCCCCTTGTGTCGAATCAATAAATTTGGGTTTTACTTCCCTCGAAGACTGCTGCGATCCCCTATACTTGTGGGTTATCATGACCCGGCGGATAAACCATGGGTGTTCAAGGAGGATTTGCCGGTGCACAACAAGTGCAAACTACTGCCGCTGGACAGGTTCTCCTATGATGGCCTAATGCCACACGGTAAGGATGAGGAGCGGGCAGGCGCCAATTGAGATTGGATCGCCATGGTTGGCCCCGAAGGCAAGTGGAACCTCCTCAATGTCTACACTCATCGCAAGATTAAGCTTCCATCTTTGAGGAAGAAGTTTGAAACCACACGCAATCCACTTATATTCGAGTATCAGCGTTCTGCTATTCAACTGCAGAAGATAGCTATTTTCCAAGTTCCTACAGTTGCTAGGGGGTATAACGATTTCTCCCTTGTCGCAATCTTCGACTTTGCAATTGCCTACCTCCATGGCGAATATCCTCGTACATGAATATTTCTTGAAAATCAGTTTCAGTACGGCGCCATATACTGCGATGCAATTATACATAACGGACTTGTGTTCGCCGTTACTGAGCTTGGAAATGTTTATGCATGTGATCCTAATCAATTTGGTAACATTTCCTCCCTACCTTTTTTATATACGTAACTTATATAGTATTTCACCTCTTATTTGTTGAACTGTCTTGGCATCTTTTGGCTTAAAGGAATTCCATAGGCGCACACCATATCCCTCTTGTGGTATGGACATATATAGAATTTAACATCTATAGGAATTTTAGTATGGTCTAATGTGCATGTTGTTCCGTAGGAAAAAGGCCTCCTAGTAATTAAGTTTCTTTATTATTACTCCCTAGAAAATTTAAGGTAGAGTAGAAATAGAATCAATAAAGGTGCCATGCAATATTGATAAAGACTTTCATTTGTTTATATTCCCCCGGTTCTAGAGAATAAGGAGTACTATATTCAAACCATCTAAAATTTGGACCAATATTTTGGGGAACATGTTTTAAATCCATATGAAGTTTTACCAAGATGTTCGAAATATATTTCAAACCATCTTATGTTCGACCATGATTTTATAAAGTACTAGTATTGGCATCCCAATATCAAATCAATATTACTAGTAGATAAATCATGAAATATATTTTCATGTGACGTGTTCTTTCCTTTTTCAAGGTCCTATAGTGCTCCCTGCTCCATTCATTCCGTGGACGGCTGGATTTGATGGCGATGATGTTTTTGACTCTAATAGTCGTACGTGGTGGCTGGCAAGATCTCAAGATCGTTCTAGACTTCTCCTGGTCTATGCACGTGGCGTAATGGATTTTGACGCCGACTTGCTCCAACTTATTATGATAGTACCCCTTCTCCATTGCGGTCGTATTTGTTCACAGCTATTCGGGGTATACCTGTAGTGTATTCTCGAATGACACTAGTCGATTACTTCCAGCCAACCCGTGGGAAAGGGTTACTAATCTTGGAGACTATTCTATGTTCCTTGGGTTGAACTATCCGATTTTCATGCCAGTGGGTGGTGCAACATTTCCCCCAGGATATTTGACAAGAAGAAACTGCATCTACACCACGCCTCAGGCCATTGGCTCTCAGTTTGACACATCACATCAAGAAATTTTCCGCTTCAGTCTAAATGGCGAAGACCACCAAAGCATCTCTTTCTCAAGCAGCGGTCCAGGGGCCAACTAGCATACGGGGTTTTGGTTCATCCCAAGCTACACCAACGCGCTGGACTGGAACAAAGACAATCAGAGTTAGGGATATTTATGTAATAGTAGGATCATACTACTAGCTAGCTCAGTTGGTCTTGACTCCTATTTAACTATTTATAGCTAATGTACTTAGGTGATAAATTGATGCTATTTGCATGAACCCAGGTGCTTCTTTTAATTTGATCAAATACGGTCTATACACATGCATGGTTGTTTGGCTGTTTCAGTGTCCCTAGAGGCATACATATATACTGTTATTTAGCAATCTTTATTACAGTACAAAGGTCTTAACCTCATGGTTCACAGAAATTATAAACGTAGATCAACCATCTAAACATAGAAGACATTCTAGTGTATGATTCTTACATATACACATCAACATCCTATCAGAAAATCTTAATGTGAATTGTACTGGCTGTACAAACCCGTGCATCATTCTCTAGCCGGTTGCACCCAAAAACCAAATCGTGGCACTTCATAGTTGACTGTATGTAGGACAACATACAGATCAAATGCGAAGCCATGGGTATCACCTGCATGACAGAACCATATTTCACATGGTTGGAGGTACTCCATATGGCATTTAAAATCATTCCTTGTCCTTCATATGGCCCTAAAAATAGTACAGTTGGATTTGTGGGTTTTAATTTTTTATTAACACACTCAATTGGTTGCCCAATGTAACGGCCCCGGGTAGTACCCCTAATAGATTTTGCTTGTTCTTTTTCTTTTATGCATCATCATGTCATCATGCATGCACCTCATCCATGTTTTTAATAAAATAAAATTATTTTATAAACCCTTGTATCGATCTTTCCCTCTCATATGTTTTTAATAAACCCTTCTCTCCCTTTTCCATCTAATAAACCCTAACCCTTCTCTTACTCCCTATTTTATAATTAAGCTTTTCCAACAATTAATGTTTGGAAATGTAATGTGTTTTGTTTTGGTTACAACAAAATAAATATTTTAACAAATACTTTTAAAATCTTTTTCTCACCTTAGTTTCAAATTCAAAGTGTGCAAATCAGTTTTGAAAAGAAAAGGAAAACCAGTAAACCCCCTCTAACCCCTTGGGCTGTCTCTCCCTTTAGCCCATGTTTTCTCTCCTCCATCTCTGGCCCGATCCGGCCACTACCTCTTTCAGCCCAAGCCCACCTGGCAGCCCAACTCACCTTCTCAACACCGAACCGGTACGTGGCCACCATCGTTGTCGTCTCCCTTTCCAGGTCACCGAGCACGCACATGGCATGAGCGCCTGTGGTCCTCCCCTCCACCAAGAAACCTCCTCCAACCACTCCCCCTCCCCTCTCTTTATTCCCCTCTGGAACCCTAGCTTCCACCAACCCTAGCCTCCTCCCTCTCGCGCCGCCGCCTTCTTCTCCCTCTTTTTTTATTCACCTCTCTGTGAGCAAACGAAACACGAGAAACCCCATAGCAACCACCCACCTCGCCATGGCGCCGTCACTACACACCATCCCCCGCCGTTCTGAGGGCACCAGCGGATCCGCCTCGTCGAGCTCTACGTCGTGGTGCAAGGAATCGAGTCAATACCCCGTAAATCAAGCGCAAGGTCGCCGTTTCTCCTCCATGGCCGCCATGCTCCGGCGACGATTCGGGGTGCCCTCGTCCTCCTCCGGCCGAACCGAGCACACCTCTGGCTTCCCCGTGTTCAGGCGCGTCTCCGTCGCCCTCTGCCTCGTCCCGGTTCGCCCGGATTCATCAGATCGAAGGTTGACCTGCAGCCCCCTCCACCATGACTCCGTTGACAAAGGTCGTCTGCTTCTTACCTTCTATTTTTCTCGCTGCGCGTCACTTGTTTGTACAAGATCTAAACTGCAGCCATCTGGTCCGACCTTGCAGATCCAACCCTCAGCGGCCCAAGTTCGAATCTCTCCTGCGCCTCTTCCCTTTATTTTTGGGGGGCTTCTTCTCTTCATGCTGCAGCCCATCGACTCCAGATCCACTTCAAAATCATCGGCGCACCCTCACTATCACGATCCAAGCAATAGCCCAGCTGGTCCGTTCCTTGATCTGGTGAGACCCAAGTTCAAATCACCAAGATGGTTGATTTAACCCAAACTTTTTGTGTTCTTTTCGCCAGATCTGGCGCCTATTGGGCCTTGGCCCATTCCTCTCCCGGTGTAGACGTCGCCCGTGTGCAGCAGCCTGCTATCCGTCGCCGTTTCGGCCAGGTCCAGCCCAGTACTCTCTGCCGAGCCTTTGGCCACTTATCTGTTTTGCAAGTAATGGTTAAATCCATATCTTTTGAACCCTATTTCCAAATGCAAAGTGTTATATATGAAAATTGATCAGAAAAACATGAGGAACATGAATATGCCATCCATTCATCTGTTTGCATCTCGCATCATGTCGCTCGTGGATAGTCGTGTATGTTCACCTCACATAATATGCGGAGTATTTCGGATATCCGCCTAAGGTTTCCCCGCTGCGTTTAATATTGAAGTAGCTCACTCTTGCCATGCTATGTCATGCTAATCAACACTTAAATTTGCCGGTAGAAAATGCAACTCCAACCTTAATGTGTTTGTCCGGGGTTCCGACTCCGATTAATATGGATAAGTTGCACCGCCGCATCATGTTTGCCATGTCATGCATATCATCATGATCATGCTGGATCTTCTTTATCCGTAGTAGTAAGACTTGCATGCGTTGTGTGTTCCAGCATTTGCTTCTTCTCGGATAGGATCACGAAGTGTTGATGTGAGATACGACGAGTTCTCCGACAAGTTCTTCAGCAGCTTTTCACAGGCGAGCCCTCTCTCTTCACCTATTATATACTCTCCCTCGCAATGCTATCCTTATGTTGCGCTTCTTTATCGAGTCACGTGTCCTATTCCACTTGTTACCATAATAATCCTATATGTATCATTCCTTACCCATAGCCGTTGCTTGATGTTTGAGCCTTGCGAGTCGTAGGCATGTTTAGGCTCTGTTGTTTATCTCGATCTGTTATCGGGATATGTTGGGTTGTTGGGAGGTTATCACATGCTATATCAGTTGTTGGAGATACACATGCTTTACTTAATTGTTAACAACTAAAATTGTAAGCAGAGGCATCTGTGAGCCCCTTTGCGAAAGCATCGGAACTTTGACTTGCTAATGTCCCCTAGGACCCGAGTTCTTGTTATCTGTTCCGAGATTGAGCGCTCTACCCATACGTGGGGGAATGGGACCCCCATCACCCACTACCTTTCCTCGAGTTTGTTTATTGGGAGCCACAACCTTGGTTTTATTTGCTCATATGCACGATGCACGATTTACTTCGTTGCCTTCTGGTGTTTATTTCTCATCTTGTACTCATATTGCGTGCCGACTTATCCTTGGCCGGTCGCTAGTGCCCGCCTTGGACGCCATCGCAACCTCTGGGTCCGTATCGGAGTACGGCCGAACTTCGTCACGGGTAGCTTAGTTGGGTGGCTCCCATTAAACTTTCTCTTGCATTGGGAACGGTCTTGTTGTGAGACTTCACCTGTAGTAAGTGGGGTCGAGCATGCGTATGGTTACATTTGGGCAACCCCTGCAGGGTGTACATCTTATCGATAAGCCGTGTCCGCGGTTATGGACGACTTGGAATTGTATGGCTTGATCATAGAACAACTTACACCTTACACTTGTTGTTAATAATCTGATAATAACTTGCGTAGTAATATAGCATTACTACAACCGATACCTAATAAAACTTGTCCACCGTTGAGTGCCTTTTACATTGCCTCTTCGCTTTGTTGAAGGGGATATGTGTATTTGGCTGGGTTATGTTTGTGTAGTATTTATCTGTTACCTTGTGCGCTCTCTTATCTTCTCTGAGTAGACGGATGTTGTAGCGTGTCTCTATTGGTTATAGTTTTGCTGCCGCTAAACCTACCATATAGCCCCAGGCGATATATGTATTCGCCCGGCGAGCATAGCCATTTCTAGTCTCGCTAAGTACGTGCCGAAGTTCGTTCCTTGGTACTTACTCTCGCCTTTCCTCTTTCTCTTTTGCTTCCTCTCTTTTGTCGGCAACCGATGGCCCAACTTTGACAGGTATGAGATGACGACGTTAGCAAGGTTACCCTTCCGGCTTGGCCTGGGCAGGGTTATGGACGCCACTGGTTATCTTCAGGACTCTTAGTCCAATTTGTATCTTGTCCGTACTCGGACGTATCCGATCTTCTGTATGATTTGGATCTTTGTATTGTATATTTGTATCTTGACTCGTTGGAGTCGTTGATGTAATATATGTATCTTGTGGGCTCTATTGTAAATCCGTTGTAATGTTACCGCTCGTGTTAATTCCTCTGGCATCACGTGTGTGACTCGTCGCGCACGTCGTGTCAGAGGGCATCTCTGAATCGATATCATGCGGATTTTCGGCGGGTTCGCTGGGATCCTCATGGTACCGGTTCCGGGGCGTCACACCCAAACATTGATTAATAATATTATTAAGGGGTATGATGTTGAAAGCCATAAGAACAATGTGCCAAACAATCTTTGCTAGCGGACGGTAAATGTATACCCATCAGAAATATTAGTACTACTAGTAGTACTATCAAAATAATCAGCAGACGTGCATGTTTCTTTGGTCAGAATAACTGCTGCACCATCTTAAAAGTAAATGGCATGACCATTTATTTGATTTGATAGCGTGCAGCTAGATGGCGTACATTACTATCTCTACTTCCTTGGGTCACCCAAATCTGGAGTACTAAAAGCAAATCCTGGTGATTCATTTGACAAGACAATACAGATGCGTCCAAATTTCTCCGCCCATATGATTATAGTAATATACGAAATCTGGAGTGCGTTGCCTCGTTGCCTTCCAAGAGAAGCTGCATTCCTTGCCAAAAAAGAGAGAGAGGCTGTATTTATAACTACCTCACCGGCCGCCACTAGTACAAACCATCACTCCCTCTCCACCTCCACCTCCACCTCTTCCCTAGTAGCTCCACCTCCATATCGGCGACGGACCACAATCGCGCGGCTTCGACTTCCTCTTCGACGGCGGCGGTGACAGAGGCGTGAGGCACCTTCTCCGCGGCGCATCACTCATCCTCGTCCCGCGGCAACAATGGCTGTATGTGAAATCACCATACCCTTGTGTATGGTAGAGATGATGATGTGCGGATAGATTTTTATTGGCGGTTGCTCATCCTTGTTTGAATATTTGGTGTAGATTCACATCTAGGGCAGGGTGTCAAGCGGGGTGGGTAGCGGGCTAGCTAGTTTCAGTGCGAGTGCTTTAAATCTGCTCTAATCTCAACCACTATTTGCTCTAATTTTCTGCTTTGCGGGACGATTCGCTGTCGCCGCTTGCAACCCTAATCTAGGGTATTGATCCTAGTTTAGTAGACTACTAGGATTTACATGCCAATTTGTTTTTAGACTAGATCCGGATATTTGTCAATACTACTACGTACTTCTTCCGTTCGTATTTAATTGACTCTAGTTGAAAGCATCGACAATTCATTTTCTTCTCTCCCTCGCGTCGACTAATTAAAACCGAACAGAGGGAGTATTAGGAATCCATGTGCATCCGTACTACCAAGAAGGTATTGCGTTGTTGCAGAGGCTCGGTGTAATCAATATCTTTCGATATTAATATACTCACTTTATCGTAAAATAAATTAGTAATACATGTTCAAACTTGCTAGTTTGATCGACGTTTGATGATGATTTGTGAGGCCATGTATGGGCCTAGTTTGTTTTGCTCTGGTGGTCAGTGAGGCTGATGATTTATTTTTTTGCTTGGTCGATCCGTGGTCGTTCCATGGCCACTTGCTGATTAAGCATTACTAGAATCAACAATTTTTTGCTTGTCTCGGTGATTGGAAGTGTATGCGCTCTTCGAAGAGCACCATCGCACGATGATTAGTCTTAATGGAGATGCAGATGTCGATCAAGAGGGAGAAACATATCTTGATCATGCATTTCTCACGAGATTACTTGGTGATTGGAAGTAGAATCCACAATTTGTTGTGCAAACTTCTCAACATATGCATATATTCAATGAATTGGCTTTATGTGATCAATAGTACTTCTTATTGCAGATGGATGGAGGGGAAAGAGCGAAAAACCGATACTTAGTGAGATGACTTCTCATTCTCGTGACTTCGATATCCCGTATAACAAGGTAAATATATAGAACGACGATTCGTAGGTGATAAAAGCAGAATCCACAATTTGCCGTGCAAACTTCTCAACATATGCATATATTTGATTAATTAGTTTTATGTGATCAATAGTATTACTTATTCCAGATGGACGTAGGGGAAGGAACGAAAAAGCGGATGCTATGTGAAATGACTTCTAAATCTGTGTGTTCGATATCCCGTATGACAAGGTAAACATATGGACCGACGCTTGTTTTGCCGCTGCCCTGTTAGATGGCTAGATGCTCTGGTCTAATTTCTGTTCATGTGCTTATTGTTGCAGAAACATAGAGTTGAAGAAAACTCTATATTGTCCGATGACAAAGGTGAAATGGCATGCCGATCTTTTAAACCTCCGACGCCACCTTGTTTAATGTCTATGGAGACTGATGCAGTACCTGGACACAGTGCGATGAGCCTATACCTCGCATCATCGTGCCACATGAAGAAGGTTGTGGATTGGGTTTACCCCCTGCTGTAGAAACGGTGGTGCAGCTGGAGCTGCTAGTGTAGAGCCTCTAGTGAACGGTGTCGTGCCACGGGAATTCTCTCGAATCGGAGCAAAACGGTTTACCTATTGTCAAGACCGATTTAAGCCGGTGCTGATCTTTGGAGTTGCTATCGATGATCCCGCACCCGAAGGATGTTTTGTATTGGTAGAACCCGTCATGACTATGCCCACAGTGAGTACGCATCGGACCGGTGGTGGACCTGGAGCTGGTAGGGTAGAGCCTTTAGCGAAAGGTGTCGTGCCACGAGAATCCTCTGAAGTGGATATTGGTGGTTTACCCTCTGTAGAGACTGGTGGTCTACCTGGAGCTGGTATTGTAGAGATTTCAGCAAACGGTGCTGTCCCACCCGACTCCTATGAACTCGTAGCATGTACCGATGTGCCTTCCGTAGAACTCCGGCGCACTGTAAGTAGTGGTGATGATTCCGCTGAATCTGATCACGAAGGATCTGCATCTCTAGGACAAGATGTCACCGTTGTCATTCACCTCGAACCTGAGCTGAAGTCGCAATTCGTAGCTTATATAGCATGGACTGTCCTTCAAGCTCTAAAGATCCAGCTTGGGTGGTTCAAGGTGACCAGCTACTCCAAGCCATTGTCACTACAAAAGACCAGCCAAGATGCTTTGTCATCTCCGCATACTGTTTGACAAGTCAAGCACCGCAATCGCGCATTGTTCAATCCCATCGCATGGAGAGAGGAGCTATGTTTATGTCAAGATGATTCATGCTGATTTGGTAAGGTTCCATGATAAGATGTATGGGTGGGGTGAGGCAAGAGCCACATTTTGCGGCATTCACACGGTCTTCGCTCTTGAGCCGTGACCCCATGGATGCTTACCCAATGGTGCGGCTGTCCCGACTTGATATATGTTTTATGATCGGTATGTCATTGTCGTGGAACTGTGATGTGGAGCTACCTTTCTTATGGTTTCTAGGCTTTTGGTTTCAACATGTATTATGGAGCTTACCTTAGGACTTTCGCATGCGTTTGGCTGTTGACCTGTAATGTTTGTGGTTGGTTGTCTAATCTACTTGGCACAATCACATTGCAAAGGCAAATGTTCATTTTCTCTTTAATTGTTATTATGACTTATGTGTTATAACTAGGCAAGAATATGCAATCTTGGTTCTCTGACCGATATATATGTACACACAACTTTTGTTCACATAATAACACTTACACGGGAAAAGAGTAGCTTTCTCTGTTGGACAAACACCAAACCACAAAAGGGTAACAACACAATATCCAAACTAGGTACGGCACCTGTTGAGCATACATGACTTTTGGCGTAAAATCACGTTAACCAACACTAGCATCATCTTGTTCTTTGCAAGGTGCTATGCTTATCAGTCTAATCCCAATACACCACCTACTTCAGGTGGCACGATGATGTCAAGTGCAGGCTCACCAGTACCAACTCTCTTGCATCGGTCTCCATTGAAGGTACGCCACCTTCGCAGAGACACCATTAGCAATGCAAGCTGAAGGTGTTCTTATCCTCATATCGTGATCACATAATACAGGTGTCAAGCTTCATGCACTAGCCAACACAATAAAAAGTCCGAACTAGGATAGCTAGGAAAAAATCATGAAGATCTTTTTTTCAATCCCACGCTCGAACATCTTTTTTAACTAATTAGGTAAGCTCCTGTGACAAACATATTACAAGCAACTCCAGCAGTGGCTCTATATTTTGGCGTCAGGTCGATGCTGCGCATGGAGCCGGCAATAGCTTCACCGGAAGCTGCAAACTGTCGCGGCCAAATGCAGGGCTGAAACAGCGTATTTTCAGAGGCGCTATAAATGCAGCGCCAAAAACAGAATATAATGAAAAATAGAGTGCAGTAAAACAGAAGATCAAACAAAGACTAGAAATAGACATAAAATAGGATAAAATTAGCTTGATAGATACTCCGTAGTTCATATTTTTACAAAGTAGTGCGATAAAACTAAACTAAAACTCGACATCTGACGAGTCCGGTGTCGTGCCCGACACCGGATCCGACGAGAAAAGGTCAATCCAACGGGGGTCGTCCTCACCAATGGTGGTCGGCCCAGCGAGCTGCGCTTCGATGAAGGCCCGCTTTGTCGCTGATACGTCTCCGACGTATCGATAATTTCTTATGTTCCATGCCACATTATTGATGATATCTACATGTTTTATACACATTATATGTCGTATTTATGCATTTTCTGGCACTAACCTATTAACAAGATGCCGAAGAGCCAGTTGCTGTTTTCTACTATTTTTGGTTTCAGAAATCCTACAAAGGAAATATTCTCGGAATTGGACGAAATCAACGCCCAGGGTCCTATTTTCCCACAAAGCTTCCAGAAGTCCGAGGGAGAGTCGAAGTGGGGCCACGAGGTGGCGACACACCAGGGCGGCGCGGCCCAGGCCCTGGCCGCGCCGGCCTGTGGTGTCGGCCCCTCGCGTCGCCTCCTGACCTACCCTTTCGCCTACTTAAAGCCTCCGTCGCGAAACCCCCAGTACCGAGAGCCACGATACGGAAAACCTTGCATCGAGACGCCGCCGCCGCCAATCCCATCTCGGGGGATTCTGGAGATCACCTCCGGCACCCTGCCGGAGAGGGGAATCATCTCCCGGAGGACTCTTCACCGCCATGGTCGCCTCCGGAGTGATGAGTGAGTAGTTCACCCCTGGACTATGGGTCCATAGCAGTAGCTAGATGGTCGTCTTCTCCTTATGTGCTTCATTGTCGGATCTTGTGAGCTGCCTAACATGATCAAGATCATCTATCTGTAATGCTATATGTTGTGTTTGTCGGGATCCGATGGATAGAGAATACTATGTTATGTTGATTATCAATCTATTACCTATGTGTTGTTTATGATCTTGCATGCTCTCCGTTATTAGTAGAGGCTCTGGCCAAGTTTTTACTCTTAACTCCAAGAGGGAGTATTTATGCTCGATAGTGGGTTCATGCCTCCATTAAATCTGGGACAGTGACAGAAAGTTCTAAGGTTGTGGATGTGCTGTTGCCACTAGGGATAAAACATTGATGCTATGTCCGAGGATGTAGTTATTGATTACATTACGCACCATACTTAATGCATTAGCCTGTTGTTTTGCAACTTAATACTGGAAGGGGTTCGGATGATAACCTGAAGGTGGACTTTTTAGGCATAGATGCATGCTGGATAGCGGTCTATGTACTTTGTCGTAATGCCCAATTAAATCTCACAATACTCATCATATCATGTATGCGCATTGTTATGCCCTCTTTATTTGTCAATTGCCTGACTGTAATTTGTTCACCCAACATGCTATTTATCTTATGGGAGAGATACCTCTAGTGAACTGTGGACCCCGGTCCTATTCTTTACATCGCATACAATCTACTGCAATACTTGTTCTACTGTTTTTTGCACACAATCATCTTCCACACAATACGGTTAATCCTTTGTTATAGCAAGCCGGTGAGATTGACAACCTCACTGTTTCGTTGGGGCAAAGTACTTTGGTTGTGTTGTGCAGGTTCCACGTTGGCGTCGGAATCCCTGGTGTTGCGCCGCACTACATCCCGCCGCCATCAACCTTCAACGTGCTTCTTGGCTCCTCCTGGTTCGATAAACTTGGTTTCTTTCTGAGGGAAAACTTGCTGCTGTGCGCATCATACCTTCCTCTTGGGGTTCCCAACGAACGTGTGAGTTACACGCCATCAAGCATATTTTCTGGCGCCGTTGCTGGGGAACTGAAGAAAAGCTACACCACGAAAATTGCCAACTCCCACGGCAACAGCATATTTTCTGGCGTCGTTGCCGGGGAGATCAAGACACGCTGCAAGGGGAGTCTCCACAATCCAATCTCTTTACTTTGTTTTTGTCTTGCTTTATTTTATTTACTTTCTTGTTTGCTGCATTATATCAAAACACAAAAAAATTAGTTGCTAGCTTTACTTTATTTACTGTCTTGCACTCTATATCAAAAACACACAAAAAAATTAGTTACTTATATTTGCTTACTTATTTCAACATGTTTCCTTTTAATTTTACCGTAAAAGACATACCGGTAGGACGTGGGTCTATAGTTGGGAGAAATAATATAGAAGAATTTTTCAATCATGTTAGTACCGTTGAAGATTTTGAAGGTAGACACTTGGTAGAACTTGCTCCTACTTATGAAATTGCTGCTGCTGCTTTAGTTCGCATGTTGGAAACTAAATTTGTTAATCTCAATCCTATAATCCAACACATGTTTCTTACGCTCGGTGATATGGAAGAAGGGGAAAAGAAAGATTTTGTTTTAGAAACCCTTCTTAGAGAATTTGGTAGTATAGCAAGAGAGGCTAGAAAGGTCCTTATTAAATATAAGATGCTTGGTTCTTGCACCAATTTTGTTAGTATCCTTGAAAAGATGGACATGGAGAGAGTAAGGTACACTAATAATATTAATGATGGTGGGGAGATCAAAGCACCAATACCATGTAAGCTCCTAGCGATGAATGAAGCGCTAGAAAATAACTATGCTTGGCTTGTTCCTAAAAATTTGTTTGATGAGAGTAGCAAGCCCAAGACTAATGAAAAGGGAGCTGCTGAAACTTATGTATCCAATATACTATGCATGGTTGAGAAAACTCCAAACCCCGCTGAAGATGCATCATCTTTCGACAACACTTGATACACACTTTCTGCGCCTAGCTGAAAGGCGTTAAAGAAAAGCGCTTATGGGAGACAACCCATGTTTTTACTACAGTATTTTTTGTTTTATATTTGAGTCTTGGAAGTTATTTACTACTGTAGCAACCTCTCCTTATCTTAGTTTTGTGTTTTGTTGTGCCAAGTAAAGTCTTTGATAGTAAGGTTCATACTAGATTTGGATTACTGCGCAGTTACAGATTTCTTTGCTGTCATGAATTTCGACCTGCCTCTCTGTAGGTAGCTCAGAAAAATATGCCAATTTAGGTGCGTGATCCTCAGATATGTACGCAACTTTCACTCAATTTGGGAATTTTCATTTGAGCAAGTCTGGTGCCATTTTAAAATTCGTCTTTACGAACTGTTCTGTTTTGACAGATTCTGCCTTTTATTTCGCATTGCCTCTTTTGCTATGTTGGATGAATTTCTTTGATCCATTAATGTCCAGTAGCTTTATGCAATATCCAGAAGTGTTAAGAATGATTATTTCACCTCTGAACATGTGGATTTTTATTGTGCACTAACCCTCTAATGAGTTTGCTTGAAGTTTGGTGTGAAGGAAGTTTTCAAGGGTCAAGAGAGGAGTATGATATACTATGATCAAGAGGAGTGAAAGCTCTAAGCTTGGGGATGCCCCGGTGGTTCACCCCTGCATATTTTAAGAAGACTCAAGCGTCTAAGCTTGGGGATGCCTTGGGCATCCCCTTCTTCATCGACAACATCATCAGGTTCCTCCCCTGAAACTATATTTTTATTCAGTCACATCTTATGTACTTTGCTTGGAGCGTCGGTTTGTTTTTGTTTTTGTTTTGTTTGAATAAAATGGATCCTAGCATTCATTTTGTGGGAGAGAGGCACGCTTCGCTGTTGCATATGGACAAATATGTCCTTAGGCTTTACTCATAGTATTCATGGCGAAGGTTGAATCTTCTTCGTTAAATTGTTATATGGTTGGAATCGGGAAATGCTACATGTAGTAATTCTAAAATGTCTTGAATAATTTGATACTTGGCAATTGTTGTGCTCATGTTTAAGCTCTTGCATCATATACTTTGCACCCATTAATGAAGAAACACCTAGAGCTTGCTAAATTTGGTTTGCATATTTGGTCTCTCTAAAGTCTAGATAATTTCTAGTATTGAGTTTTGAACAACAAGGAAGACGGTGTAAAGTCTTATAATATTTACAATATGTCTTTTATGTGAGTTTTGCTGCACCGGTTCATCCTTGTGTTTGTTTCAAATAACCTTGCTAGCCTAAACCTTGTATCGAGAGGGAATACTTCTCATGCATCCAAAATCCTTGAGCCAACCACTATGCCATTTGTGTCCACCATACCTACCTACTACATGGTATTTCTCCGCCATTCCAAAGTAAATTGCTTGAGTGCTACCTTTAAATTTCCATCATTCGCCTTTGCAATATATAGCTCATGGGACAAAATAGCCTTAAAAACTATTGTGGTATTGAATATGTACTTATGCACTTTATCTCTTATTAAGTTGCTTGTTGTGCGATAACCATGTTCACTGGGGACGCCATCAACTACTCTTTGTTGAATATCATGTGAGTTGCTATGCATGTCCGTCTTGTCTGAATTAAGGGAGATCTACCACTTAATGGTTAGAGCATGCATATTGTTAGAGAAGAACATTGGGCCGCTAACTAAAGCCATGAATCATGGTGGAAGTTTCAGTTTTGGACATATATCCTCAATCTCATATGAGAACACTAATTGTTGCTACATGCTTATGCATTAAAGAGGAGTCCATTATCTGTTGTCCATGTTGTCCCGGTATGGATGTCTAAGTTGAGAATAATCAAAAGCGAGAAATCCAAAATGCGAGCTTTCTCCTTAGACCTTTGTACAGGCGGCATGGAGGTACCCCTTTGTGACACTTGGTTAAAACATGTGTATTGCGATGATCCCGGTAGTCCAAGCTAATTAGGACAAGGTGCGGGCACTATTAGTATACTATGCATGAGGCTTGCAACTTGTAAGATATAACTTACATAATACATATGCTTTATTACTACCGTTGACAAAATTGTTTCATGTTTTCAAAATAAAAGCTCTAGCACAAATATAGCAATCGATGCTTTCCTCTTTGAAGGACCTTTCTTTTACTTTTATGTTGAGTCAGTTCACCTATCTCTCTCCACCTCAAGAAGCAAACACTTGTGTGAACTGTGCATTGATTCCTACACACTTGCATATTGCACTTGTTATATTACTTTACATTGACAATATCCATGAGATATACATGTTATAAGTTGAAAGCAACCGCTGAAACTTAATCTTCCTTTGTTTTGCTTCAATACCTTTACTTTAATTTATTGCCTTATGAGTTAACTCTTATGCAAGACTTATTGATGCTTGTCTTGAAGTAGTATTCATGAAAAGTCTTTGCTTTATGATTCAGTTGTTTACTCATGTCATTACCATTGTTTTGATCGCTGCATTCATTACATATGCTTACAATAGTATGATCAAGGTTATGATGGCCTGTCACTCCAGAAATTATCTTTGTTATCGTTTACCTGCTCGGGACGAGCAGGAACTAAGCTTGGGGATGCTGATACGTCTCCGACGTATCGATAATTTCTTATGTTCCATGCCACATTATTGATGATATCTACATGTTTTATACACATTATATGTCGTATTTATGCATTTTCCGGCAGTAACCTATTAACAAGATGCCGAAGAGCCAGTTGCTGTTTTCTACTATTTTTGGTTTCAGAAATCCTACAAAGGAAATATTCTCGGAATTGGACGAAATCAACGCCCAGGGTCCTATTTTGCCACGAAGCTTCCAGAAGTCCGAGGGAGAGTCGAAGTGGAGCCACGAGGTGGCGACACACCAGGGCGGCGCGGCCCAGGCCCTGGCCGCACCGGCTTGTGGTGTGGGCCCCTCGCGTCGCCTCCTGACCTACCCTTTCGCCTACTTAAAGCCTCCGTCGCGAAACCCCCAGTACCGAGAGCCACGATACGGAAAACCTTACTGAGACGCCGCCGCCGCCAATCCCATCTCGGGGGATTCTGGAGATCACCTCCGGCACCCTGCCGGAGAGGGGAATCATCTCCCGGAGGACTCTTCACCGCCATGGTCGCCTCCGGAGTGATGAGTGAGTAGTTCACCCCTGGACTATGGGTCCATAGCAGTAGCTAGATGGTCGTCTTCTCCTTATGTGCTTCATTGTCGGATCTTGTGAGCTGCCTAACATGATCAAGATCATCTATCTGTAATGCTATATGCTGTGTTTGTCGGGATCCGATGGATAGAGAATACTATGTTATGTTGATTATCAATCTATTACCTATGTGTTGTTTATGATCTTGCATGCTCTCCGTTATTAGTAGAGGCTCTGGCCAAGTTTTTACTCTTAACTCCAAGAGGGAGTATTTATGCTCGATAGTGGGTTCATGCCTCCATTAAATCTGGGACAGTGACAGAAAGTTCTAAGGTTGTGGATGTGCTGTTGCCACTAGGGATAAAACATTGATGCTATGTCCGAGGATGTAATTATTGATTACATTACGCACCATACTTAATGCAATTGTCTGTTGTTTTGCAACTTAATACTGGAAGGGGTTCGGATGATAACCTGAAGGTGGACTTTTTAGGCATAGATGCATGCTGGATAGCGGTCTATGTACTTTGTCGTAATGCCCAATTAAATCTCACAATACTCATCATATCATGTATGTGCATTGTTATGCCCTCTTTATTTGTCAATTGCCTGACTGTAATTTGTTCACCCAACATGCTATTTATCTTATGGGAGAGACACCTCTAGTGAACTGTTGACCCCGGTCCTATTCTTTACATCGCATACAATCTACTGCAATACTTGTTCTACTGTTTTCTGCAAACAATCATCTTCCACACAATACGGTTAATCCTTTGTTACAGCAAGCCGGTGAGATTGACAACCTCACTGTTTCGTTGGGGGAAAGTACTTTGGTTGTGTTGTGCAGGTTCCACGTTGGCGCTGGAATCCCTGGTGTTGCGCCGCACTACATCCCGCCGCCATCAACCTTCAACGTGCTTCTTGGCTCCTCCTGGTTCGATAAACCTTGGTTTCTTTCTGAGGGAAAACTTGCTGCTGTGCGCATCATACCTTCCTCTTGGGGTTCCCAACAAACTTGTGAGTTACACGCCATCAGTCGCCTTCTCCGCCCTCCGTCGTGCGCGGTCCTCCTTCTTCGCAGCCCGCCTCGTCGCCTTCTCCGCCCTCCGTCTGCGGAAGTGCTCATTCTCGGCGGCAACGTCCTCGGGGAAGCGGGCCGCCCACTCGTGCGCCGCGCGCTCGTCCCGCTCGGCGATGCGCAAACGGCGCTCCGTCTCGCGGCGGCGGCGCTGTTCCTCCTGTCTAACGATGTACGGCGGCGGCGCGAGATCCTCGGCCTGCTGGCGCGTCCACACGTCATGGAAATTCATCGACGATCGCGGGCGCCCGAGCCGCCACGCCACGGCGTAGTATGCGCGCGTGGCCTCGTGCGCGGTCTCGTAGGTGCCGAGGCCGATGCGCTCGCCGCCGTCACGTATCTCCGCGTAATACGTACCTTTGGGGTGCGCGCGGACGCCGCGGTACCCCGTTCCCGAGACGCGGCAGTATCGCGAGCTCGACGCGAGACGAGGCATGGTGGCGGCGGCGGAAGCGGAGCCACGGTGGCGATATTAGGCGCAGATGGGCAAATTTCAGCAACCCGTGTCCATCTTTTTTTTTGGCAGGATTACGCCATGTACCACCTTCCAATTAGAAAATAGTACTGTTCAGCCTTCCCCTGTTGGGCCCAATATTTCACTTTGGGTTGCCAACGGCCATCTACATGGTAATTGCTATCGGCCTACTTGCTCCGGCTGTCGAAGCCCAATAACTACAAATGGGCCTTTCTGCTCATGCAATTTCGGCCCTTTTCTAATGAAACACGGATCCTATGAATGGCAAAAGAAAAAAAACGCGGAGATTCTACATAAAAGTTGTTTTTATTTATTTTGAATTATTGGGTTCCAATTTTTTAAACTGCTCATGCCCAATATGAAAATCCTTGTTCGCTCCATACCCACATGGATAACAGTATTTTTAATAATTCATAAAGTGGATTTGAAATTTAAAACTTATCCTAATAATTCCATGATTTAATCTATCAACTTGCAAGATCTTGGAGAGAAAAAGCTTGTATTAGTCTGCAGAATCCTCAACGTTTCAAAGGCGGCAGTGGATCAAAAGAAAAAAGGAAGTAGCCAGAAATTAGGGGTCAAAAATAACTCCAAGAAATGAAACTTTTATTGTTCGTAGAGGATGACATGCGGGACCCATGAGCCAGCAGCTTACTCAACGTTTCAAAGGCGGCATGAGATCGAAAGAAAAAGGCAAGTGACCAAATATCAGGAGCCAAAAATAATCCAAGAAATGAAACTTATTGTACATAGAGGATGACATGCGGGTCCCATTTTGCAAAGAAAGCGGTTTCGGCTGTTTCAAATGCGGTTTGAGATCAAAAGAAAAAGAAAGTAGCAAGAAATTTGGGGGTAAAAAACTCCAAAAAAAGAAAGTTGATTGTACATAGAGGATGACATGCGGGTCCCATGAGTCAGCAGCTTACTCAACGTTTCCAAGGCGGCAGGGGATCAAAAGAAAAAGGAAATAGCCAAAAATCAGAGGTGAAAAAAAGACTAAGAAAAGAAATTTTATAGTACATAGAGGATGACATGCGGGTCCCATGAGCCAGCAGGTTCCTCAACGTTTTCCAAGGCCGCTGGGGATCAAAAGAAAAAGGCAAATAGCCAGAAATTAGGGGTAAACAATAAATCCAACAAAGGAAAGGTTTATTGTTCATAGATGCGGACATGTGGGACCCATGAGCCAGCAGCGTCAAGGCAAGTGACCAAAAATCAGGGGTAAAAAAAATCCAAGAAAAGAAACTTTATTGTACATAGAGGATGACATGTGGGTCCCATGAGCCAGCACCTTACTCAACGTTTCAGAGGCGGCTTAAGATCGAAAGAAAAAGAAAAGTGACAGAATATCAGGAGCCAAAAATAATCCAAGAAAGGAAACTTTTATTGTACATAGAGGTTGACATATGGGTCCCACTAATACAAGCTCTTTCGCTCGAAGATCTTGCAAGTTGATTGTACATAGAGGATGACATGCGGGCCCCATGTGTCAGCAGCTTACTCAATGTTTCCAAGGCGGCAGTGGATCAAAAGAAAAAGGAAAAAGCCAAAATCAGAGGGTGAAAAATAAATCCAACAAAGGAGAGGTTTATTGTCCATGGAGGCTGACATCTGGAACCCACGAGCCAGCAGCGTCCTCTACGTTTAGAAGGCGACTGGGGATCGAAAGAAAAAAGGCAAATAGCCAGAAATTAGGGGTACAAAATAACTCCAAGAAAGGAAATGTTTATTGTTCATAGAGGCTGACATGTGGGACCCATGAGCCAGCAAAGTCTTCAACGTTTCAAAGGCGGCAGGGGATCAAAAGAAAAAGGAAGTAGCCAGAAATTAGGGGTAAAAATAACTCTAAGAAAGGGAACTTTTATTGTTCATAGAGGATGACATGCGGGACCCATGCTCCAGCAGCTTCCTCAACGTTTCAAAGGCGGCATGAGATCGAAAGAAAAAGGCAAGTGACCAAATATCAGGACCCGAAAATAATCGAAGAAAGAAAATTTATTGTACATAGAGGATGACATGCGGGACCCATTTATTGCAGCAGCGGCCTCAACGTTTCCAAGGCGGCACGGGAGACGGGATCAAAAGAAAAAGGAAGTAGCCAGAAATCAGGTGGTCAAAACAAAATCCAAGAAAAGATATATTTCAATTGGGCTGCATCTTGCCATCTGGGCCTTCGAACTATCGTGCTGGACGCCTTATGACTCGTTCAATTTCAGCCCACTCCAAAACATGAAAGTCATATGTTTCGCAAAAACAAAAAACAAGGAGATTCAACATATAAGTTTGTTTATGTAAAAATAAAAATTTAATTTATCCGTTTGCAAAGCTCAGAGCGAAATACATTGTTTATTGTCTGCAAAATAATCAAGATATCACATGTTTCTTGTACGGGGAGGCTGACATCGGGGACCCATGAGCTAGCAGCGTCATCAACGTTTGAAAGGCGGCAGGGGATGGAAAGAAAAAATAAACCAAAAATCAGTTGGTAAAAAATCCAAGAAAATAAACATTTATCGTTCTGAGAGGATGACATGCGGGACCCATGAGGCAGCAGCATCCTCGGCGTTTATTTCTCATAGAGGCTGACATGTGGGACCCGTGAGCCAGCAGCGTCCTCAACGTTTTAAAGGCGGCAGAAGATCGAAAGAAAAAATAAGCCAAAAATCATTTGGTAAACAAAATCCAAGAAAAGAAACATTTACCGTTCTGAGAGGATAACATGCGGGACCCATGAGGCAGCAGCATCCTCAACGATTCCAAGGCGGCAGGGGATCAAAAGGAAAAAAAAGGAAATATCCAGAAATTAATTAGGGGTTCAAAATAAATCCATCAAAGGAAACTTTTATTGTTCATAGAGGATGACATGTGGGACCGACCTGCCAACAGCGTCCTCATCGTTTCAAAGGGGGCAGGAGATCAAAAGAAAAAGGAAAATAGCTAGAAATTAGGGGTGAATAATAACTACAAGAAAGGAAACTTTTATTGTTCGTAGAGGATGACATGCGAGACCCATGAGCCAGCAGCTTACTCAACGTTTCAAAGGCGGCATGAGATCGAAAGAAAAAGGCAAGTGACAAAATATCAGGAGACAAAGATAATCCAAGAAAAGAAACTTTATTGTACATAGAGAATGACATGCGGGTCCCATTTTGCAGCAGCGGTCCCAACGTTTCAAATGCGGCTTGAGATCAAAAGAAAAAAGAAAGTAGCCAGAAATTAGGGGGTAAAAAAAATCCAAGAAAGGAAAGTTTTATCGTTCATACAGGCTGACATGTGGGACCTATCAGCCAGCAGAGTCCTCAACGTTTCAAAGGCGGCAGGGGATCAAAAGAAAAAGGAAATAGCCAAAAATCAGAGGGTGAAAAAAAACCAAGAAAAGAAAGTTTTATAGTACATAGAGGATGACATGCGGGTCCCATGATCCTGCAGGTTCCTCAACGTTTCAAACGTGGTATGAGATCGAAAGAAAAAGGCAAGTGACCAAATATCAGGGGCCAAAAATAATTCAAGAAAAGAAACTTGATTGTACATAGAGGATGACATGCGGGTCCCATTTAGCAGCAGTGGTATCACCGTTTGAGAGGCTGCACGGGATCGAAAGAAAAAGGCAAGTGACCAAATATCAGGAGCCAAAAATAATCCAAGAAAAGAAATTTTATTATACATAGAGGATGACATGCGGGTCCCATTTTGCAGCAGCGGTCTCAACGTTTCCAAGGCGGCACAGGACCAAAAGAAAAATGAAGTAGCCAGTTATCAGGGGGTGAAAAAAATCCAAGAAGAAAGATTTCAATTGGGCTGCATCTGGACATCTGGGCCTTTGAACTATCCTGCTTGGCCTTTTGACTCGTACAATTTCAGCCCACTCCAAAACAGGAGAGTTCTATTTTTTCTAAAAAAACAGGAAAGTCCTATGCTTCGCAAAAACAAAAAAACAAGGAGATTCAACATATAAGTTTGTTTATGTAAAAATAAAGATTTAATTTATCCGTTTAAAATAGCTCAGAGCGCAATACACTGTTTATTGTCTGCAAAATAATCAAGATATCACGTGTTTCTTGTACGGGGAGGCTGACATCATGGACCCATGAGCCAGCAGCATCGTCAACGTTTTAAAGGCGGCAGGAGATCGAAAGAAAAAATAAACCAAAAATCATTTGGTAAACAAAATTCAAGGAAAGAAACATTTACCGTTCTGAGAGGATGACATGCGGGACCCATGAGGCAGCAGCATCCTCAACGATTCCAAGGCGGTAGGGGATCAAAGAAAAAAAAAAGGAAATATCCAGAAATTAATTAGGGGTTCAAAATAAATCCATCAAAGGAAACTTTTATTGTTCATAGAGGATGACATGTGGGACCGACCTGCCAATAGCGTCCTCATCGTTTCAAAGGGGGCAGGAGATCAAAAGAAAAAGGCAAATAGCCAGAAATTAGGGGTCAAAAATAACTCCACGAAAGGAAACTTTAATTGTTCGTGGAGGATGACATGCGGTACCCATGAGCCAGCAGCTTACTCAACGTTTCAAAGGCGGCATGAGATCGAAAGAAAAAGGCAAGTGCCAAAATATCAGGAGCCAAAGATAATCCAAGAAAAAACTTTATTGTACATAGAGGATGACATGCGGGTCCCATTTAGCAGCAGCGGTCTCAACGTTTCAAATGCGGCTTGAGATAAAAAAAAAAAGTTGATTGTACATAGAGGATGACATGCGGGTCCCATGAGTCAGCAGCTTACTCAACGTTTCCAAGGCGGCAGGGGATCAAAAGAAAAAAATCCAAGAAAAAACTTTTATAGTACATACAGGATGACATGCGGGTCCCATTTTGCAGCAGCGGTCTCAACGTTTCAAATGCGACTTGAGATCAAAAGAAAAAGAAAGTAGCCAGAAATTAGGCGGTCAAAAAAAATCCAAGAAAAGAAAGTTGATGGACATAGAGGATGACATGCGGGTCCCATGAGCCAGCATGTTCCTCAATGTTTCAAACGTGGCATGATATCGAAAGAAAAAGGCAAGTGACCAAATATCAGGATCCAAAAATAATTCAAGAAAAGAAACTTGATTGTACATAGAGGCTGACATGTGGGACCTATGAGCCAGCAGAGTCCTCAACGTTTCAAAGGCGGCAGGGGATCAAAAGAAAAAGGAAATAGCCAAAAATCAGAGGGTGAAAAAAAACCAAGAAAATGAACTTTTGTAGTACATAGAGGATGACATGCGGGTCCCATGAGCCAGCAGGTTCCTCAACGTTTCAAACGTGGCATGAGATCGAAAGAAAAAGGCAAGTGACCAAATATCAGGATCCAAAAATAATTCAAGAAAAGAAACTTGATTGTACATAGAGGATGACATGCGGGTCCCATGAGTCAGCAGCTTACTCAACGTTTCCAAGGCGGCACGGGATCAAAAGAAAAAGGAAATAGCCAAAAATCAGAGAGTGAAAAAAAATTCCAAGAAAATAAACTTTTATAGCACATAGAGGATGACATGTGGGTCCCATGAGCCAGCAGCGTTTCAAACGTGGCATGAGATCGAAAGAAAAAGGCAAGTGACCAAATATCAGGATCTAAAAATAATTCAAGAAAAGAAACTTGATTGTACATAGAGGCTGACATGTGGGACCTATGAGCCAGCAGAGTCCTCAACGTTTCAAAGGCGGCAGGGGATCAAAAGAAAAAGGAAATAGCCAAAAATCACAGGGTGAAAAAAAACCAAGAGAATGAACTTTTATAGTACATAGAGGATGACATGCGGGTCCCATGAGCCTGCAGGTTCCTCAACGTTTCAAACTTGGCATGAGATCGAAAGAAAAAGGCAAGTGACCAAATATCAGGATCCAAAAATAATTCAAGAAAATAAACTTGATTGTACATAGAGGATGACATGCGGGTCCCATGAGTCAGCAGCTTACTCAACGTTTCCAAGGTGGCACGGGATCAAAAGAAAAAGGAAATAGCCAAAAATCAGAGGGTGAAAAAAAATCCAAGAAAATAAACTTTTATAGCACATAGAGGATGACATGTGTGTCCCATGAGCCAGCAGCGTTTCAAACGTGGCATGAGATCGAAAGAAAAAGGCAAGTGACCAAATATCAGGATCCAAAAATAATTCAAGAAAAGAAACTTGATTGTACATAGAGGCTGACATGTGGGACCTATGAGCCAGCAGAGTCCTCAACGTTTCAAAGGCGGCAGGGGATCAAAAGAAAAAGGAAATAGACAAAAATAAGAGGGTGAAAAAAAACCAAGAAAATGAACTTTTATAGTACATAGAGGATGACATGCGGGTCCCATGAGCCAGCAGGTTCCTCAACGTTTCAAACGTGGCATGAGATCGAAAGAAAAAGGCAAGTGACCAAATATTAGGATCCAAAAATAATTCAAGAAAAGAAACTTGATTGTACATAGAGGATGACATGCGGGTCCCACGAGTCAGCAGCTTACTCAACATTTCCAAGGCGGCACGAGATCAAAAGAAAAAGGAAATAGCCAAAAATCAGAGTGTGAAAAAAAAATCCAAGAAAATAAACTTTTATAGCACATAGAGGATGACATGTGGGTCCCATGAGCCAGCATCGTTTCAAACGTGGCATGAGATCGAAAGAAAAAGGCAAGTGACCAAATATCAGGATCCAAAAATAATTCAAGAAAAGAAACTTGATTGTACATAGAGGCTGACATGTGGGACCTATGAGCCAGCAGAGTCCTCAACGTTTCAAAGGCGGCAGGGGATCAAAAGAAAAAGGAAATAACCAAAAATCAGAGGGTGAAAAAAAACCAAGAAAATGAACTTTTATAGTACATAGAGGATGACATGCGGGTCCCATGAGTCTGCAGGTTCCTCAACGTTTCAAACGTGGCATGAGATCGAAAGAAAAAGGCAAGTGACCAAATATCAGGATCCAAAAATAATTCAAGAAAAGAAACTCGATTGTACATAGAGGATGGCATGCGGGTCCCATGAGTCAGCAGCTTACTCAACGTTTCCAAGGCGGCACGGGATCAAAAGAAAAAGGAAATAGCCAAAAATCAGAGGGTGAAAAAAAATCCAAGAAAATAAACTTTTATAGCACATAGAGGATGACATGTGGGTCCCATGAGCCAGCAGCGTTTCAAACGTGGCATGAGATCGAAAGAAAAAGGCAAGTGACCAAATATCAGGATCCAAAAATAATTCAAGAAAAGAAACTTGATTGTACATAGAGGCTGACATGTGGGACCTATGAGCCAGCAGAGTCCTCAACGTTTCAAAGGCGGCAGGGGATCAAAAGAAAAAGGAAATAGCCAAAAATCAGAGGGTGAAAAAAAACGAAGAAAATGAACTTTTATAGTACATAAAGGATGACATGCGGGTCCCATGAGCCTGCAGGTTCCTCAACGTTTCAAACGTGGCATGAGATCGAAAGAAAAAGGCAAGTGACCAAATATGAGGAGCCAAAAATAATTCAAGAAAAGAAAGTTTTATAGTACATAGAGGATGACATGCGGGTCCCATTTAGCAGCAGCGGTATCACCGTTTGAGAGGCGGCAGGGGATCGAAAGAAAAAGGCAAGTTACCAAATATGAGGAGCCAAAAATAATTCAAGAAAAGAAAGTTTTATAGTACATAGAGGATGACATGCGGGTCCCATTTAGCAGCAGCGGTATCACCGTTTGAGAGGCGGGACGGGATCGAAAGAAAAAGGCAAGTGACCAAATATGAGGTGCCAAAAAAACTCCAAGAAAAGAAAGTTGATTGCACATAGAGGATGACATGCGGGTCCCATTTAGCAGCAGCGGTCTCAACGTTTCCAAGGCGGCAAGGGATCAAAAGAAAAAGGAAGTAGCCAGAAATCAGGGGGTCAAAAAAATCCAAGAATAGAAAGAATTTTGGTTCATAGAGGATGACATGCGGGACCCATGATCCTGCATCGTAAACGGCTCGATCGGAGAGCGTTGAACGAGATGGCGCGATCGAGAAAAAAAAAATTGGCAGAGAGGCTGCCATCTGGGCCCTACATCCCTCGGCGGTGCGGATTTGCGTTGACTCGGCCGGCGAACCCGAGATTTCGAGATGCACCACGTCCCGGGCCACCATACGCGACGTTTTGGCCGCTTTCGTCGGGCTAGGTGGCCTCAAAAACGAGAAAAAAAACGTTTTGACATGCACAACGGAGAGACCAAAAATCGTCGGCCATGGTACACCAGCAACCACGGCGCGACTTCAACTTCGTCGGGCATGGCAACTTTTCTTGTAGTGAATGCCGTGCTTGCGCGAGCCAGGGCCGTGCTGCGTGGTGATCATGGAGTGCAGGGGGAGGTACTGGACATGATGATCGAGAGAGGGGAGGGCCAGAGAGATTGGTTGCTTGTGTGTGTGGCATGGGCACGACATTGCTTTGTTTAGAGTTTCTCCATGCTTTAATCGGCCGGGCAAGGACATGGTTCGATGCAGGAGACACAGAGAAGCAATAATGATCAAGGTTAGAAAGGGGTTTAGGCAAGGGACTGCTGGACAAAGACATGTATGCTCAAACCAGAATACTGCCTGCAACGTGTTCGACGAAATGACCGCATGAAACTTTTATTCAAATTTTGAAATTCTTTTTGGTGCAACTCATTTATATAATTAATGTGATAGAATGGTGGTGGTGGTGTTCATTTTGGTGTTGGTTTGCAAGTTTTCAAAAATGTGGTCATCTTCACTTTACTCTCATATAGCATCTTGTCCTATTTACCATGGTCAACCTAGGCAGAGTCAACACTTGTGGTCAACATCAAAGTTGCTCATCTTGACATGATCTTGGATGAGGTGGAAATAAGTAGAGGTTTTTAGTTTAGAAATATTCCAAACCAGGGGTGCAAAGTGAGTAACATTTTATAAATGTCCAATTTGACCATTCTTTGATTTGATTCTGGTTTCTTTTATGCATTTGTGTTTGTTTTTGATATACAAGTGTTTTACAAGCAATAGATCAAGAAATGGTGGCCTTGGTTGATGATTTGCATAATTGGCCTAATGTGTATGTGAGTGAATTGTCCCCTTTTTCATTTCTTTTATTTTTCTTCACATGGGGTTCTAGGATCATGCATTAGGGTTTAAGAGCAAGTGATCAACACACAAACACTCATCATGGCAATTGCACACAAGAAATATACACACTATGCATAAAACTATATGTGGTACTATATGCATACACTACAAGAAAAGTTCTGATAGACAACATCTCAAAATCGTCCGCTAAGGGGTATTTTTCGTCGCCTATGGGCCTAACCCGACGATATGGGTTCTGGTGTGGAAACTGCGTCAGGCAAAGTCCTACGAGGATTTTTTCGGTCCGTCGCGCTTGGGCGCCCTTCCGCCACGGAAAATCGGACCGTTGCCCAAGTATTTCCGGGAGCCCGTTGACTGCTGACGTCATGCAAACTGACACGTGGCAGACACCGTTAACTGGCAAGCACCTGCGTTAACCTACGAAACCCCGTGGTAGATGGTAGGCCCACACGAGGCCCCGCCACGTCTTAAGCGGGCCGGCCCATTAAGTTTACGGGCCAAAGGCCAATGACTTAGTTTGACCGGTCAACTATATAGCTGGGCTGGTCCATTAGTTACGTGGGCCGGGCCTAACCTCTAAAGTTGATCGGTCAAAACTTTAATGGGCCGGCCCACTAAGCATGTGGGCCGGCCGAATGCACTCGTTTGACCTGGTCCAACGGGCAAAAGGGCCGGCCCACAAGACATGTGGGACCCACTTTCCTCGTTATCGGGCCGCCCATTTAACAAGTGGGTCCGCCTTAAAGCAAGTGGGTCGGCCCAAAAATTATTGGGCCGCCCAATTAGCATGTGGGTCCCACTTTCCGCTATCGGGCCGCCCATTTAGTACGTGGGGTCCACATTATATCAACTGGGCCGGCCCAACAAGCAAGTGGGCCGGGCCAAAATCACAGGTGGGTCCCACTTTCCTGTTAAAGGGCCTGCCCATTTAGTATGTGGGGTCCACCATATAGCAAGAGGGCCGCCCAACAAGATAGAGGGCCGGGCCAAAAACCCAGCTGGGGCCCACGATCCAGCTAAAGGGCCGGCCCATTTAGTATGTGGGTTCCACCATATAGCAAGTGGGCCGCCCAACAAGATAGTGGGTCGGCTAAAAACACAGGTGGGTCCCACTTTCCAGTTAAAGGGCTGGCCCATTTAGTATGTGGGGTCCACCATATAGCAAGTGGGCCGGCCCAACAAGATAGTGTGCCGGGCCAAAAACACAGGTGGGTCCCACTTTCCTGTTAAAGGGCCGGCCCATTTAGTATGTGGGGTCCACCATATAGCAAGTGGGCTGGCCCAACACGCTAGTGGGCCGGGCCAAAAACACAGGTGGGTCCCACTTTCCTCTTAAAAGGCCGGCCCGTTTAGTATGTGGGGTCCACCATATAGCAAGTGGGCCGGCCCAACAAGATAGTGGGCCGGGCCAAAACACAGGTGGGTCCCACTTTCGTCTTAAAGGGCTGGCCCATTTAGTATGTGGGGTCCACCACAAAAGCAATTGGGCTGGCCCAACTAGTTAGTGGGCCGGCCCAGTAGTGGGTGGGGTCCACCTTAAAGCAAGTGGGCCGGCCCACTTAGAGTGTGGGGTCCACAGTAAATCAAGTGGGCTGGCCCAATAAGTAAGTGGGCCAGCCCGTTTAGTTGATGTTTATATGCCGGCGTAATAGGCGCTTTAGGATTTTGCGAGCCGGCACATATGTGATTTCGCTTAATTGGGCCGTTTAAGGGATGGGAATTCGTGATTTAGATACTGAGAATATTTACGCAGCATTGATTTCTGTCGGATAGCCTCACTTACCACAAGCACCAAAGAAAAAATGCGCGAAAGAACTATAAAAACTAACTAAATATTACATCACCGTAAGGCTTTGAAAAAATATTACAGAACCCAGAGAAATTGAATGGTAATTAAACCTATAATACAATGAAGCGATCCAGCAATCTTTTAAGTTGTCCATGCAGCACCTATATCTGAAACAAAGACATTACAAGTTAAGACAGCAACAATGGAAACGCAAAGACACTGCAATATTGTTTGCCAAAGAATTTGGAACTCATCATTTCGTCGTTATAACAAGATCATTGTAATGCGCACAATAAGCAAACAAAGAGTGCATGCCGCATACCAACAGCCAATATAACGAGCATATTAGAATGAAACAAATAGACTTACTACCGTCGAGTCCCATGCAAACCAACATGTTCAGCAGTACAAAATTGGCATGAACAACATAGTAGCAAAGCTATAAATTTTGTAACAACGATCGAGCAAGATGAAGTTATGATGGCTACATCTACAGAGCAGGGAATGTAAACCAAAAATAGAAGTTACGATGGCAAAAGCTAAAGAGGAGGGAATGTGAACCAACATGTGCCAAGTGCAATTACTTCATTTTGGCCATGAACTAAATAATACTCCTGAACTTATAGTGAAGGGGATGCAAATCAAGATGTTTCGGGATATAAACTTGTAATGAGCAACACATAGAGGATAGTTAATGCCGGAGCTTAGGATGGACCAGATACAGAATATAGTGGAATCACCTGTGAACTTGTATAAGAGGGAATGCAAACCAATATGTTCAGCTTTCCATATGTGAGCGTCATGCCAAGTCAGAGAAACAAGTCAATAATGCAGCTTTTGAAGAACAAGATGGCACGCAAAATTATTATCTAGTAGTATGACAAGTTTATTTGTACTACAGGCTAGATAGCAGAGTGATAGCATGCCAAACTAAGTCCTTACTTTGTTAGCTTACAATGAACTAGATACAAAACAATGGCATCACCTGTAGTACAGGGAATGCAAGCCAACATGTTCATGGAGTAAAAAATTGGCACAAACAACATAGTAGCAGGCCATAATTTTTGTAACAACGACTGAGTAAGATAAAGTTATGATGGCTAGATCTACAGAGCAGGGAATGTAAACCAAATATAGAAGTTACGATGCCAAAAGCTATAGAGCAGGGAATGCGAACCAACATGTGCAATTACTTAAAATTGGCCGTGAACTAAATAATAGCAGGATGTTACTATAATACCTATAATTTTTGTAACAAAGACTGAGCAAGATAGAAGTTATGATGGCTACATCTACAGAGCAGGGAATGCAAACCAAAATGTTCAATCGCTTAAAGTTAGCAATGAAGTAGAAAATAGCAACGTGTTACGGTCAAAGCTAGGAATGAACTAAAAGAGCTTCAGACAAACAAGCATCTGAACCCAGAACATGGCGCTAAAACAAGGGACTTACATTAGGAGAAGCACTCTGTGGGAGTCACAGCAGATCTTCCTGGGGTTGATAGATCCGGTGATGAAGTACGCTACATGTGCTACTTGGGGTTGGAGAGATGGCCATTACACTTCATGATTACTCATCTCATCTGCAAAAATGTAACGCCGCATCGTTAGCACAAACAGGTTCCCCCAAGATTAAACAAGAACTTGCAGGCAAGCAATAGAAAAGCGACAGTAGAAGAGTTTAGATCATGCACGGCGCGGGTGAAGCAGATCCGGTTCATGCACAGCGGTGTCGGTGAGCAAGATCCGATGCGGTGGACGATGGATCCGGCGAAGCGGCTCCGGTGGGGTGGACGATACCGCAGCTGAAGCGACTGCGGTAGACTGCTGGATGAGCATATGGTTTCGAGGTTCGGCGGGGATGATCCAGTCCGGTTGATGACGGCGTCGATGAAGCGGCTCCGGCAGGCAGCCGGATGACGAGGATCGCGAGGGCTCGGGTAGGCCAGGGAAGTCCGGCGGGGATGTTCCGGTGCGGTGGTCGTGGAGGTGGTAGAGAGAGGGACTTGAGAAGTTCCGGTGGGTGGTCTCAGATGAGAGACTGAGGGAAATGAATTTTTTTGGGAGGGTATCCGGGGCTAGGGAGGTGGTGATCCAAAAAATGACGGCCAGACCCCCCCCACCAACCGACTTTGCTATCATCTCCACAGGGGTAGAATCGGAATTTGGAAGCGTGTGAAATTTTTGTATTTTGTGGGCGGGAAGTTTTGCCGCTATGAGATTTGGAATTTCGCTAAGGTCCAAGTATAATGATAAAAAATTGTGAGACCGTACTAGTACCTCTGTTCAAGGCCGACTGTAAAATGAAATCATCATCAAGTTGAACATCGGTTACTACCATGATCATCATCGGACACAGATCTGGTGACATGCACCTGAAATTGGTGCATCCGTTGCAAAGTATAATGCTAAAATTTTGAGTGACCGTACTAGTACTTATGTTCAAGCCCGAGTGCAACATCAAATCATCATCACGTTGAAAATTTGTTACCATGATCATGATCTATCTCTAAATTTGGCGCATCCGCTAAATCTGGCAAAGTATAATGATAAAGAAATTGTGAGACAGTAGTAGTACTTCTGTTCAAGGTCGAGTGCAACATCAAATCATCATCACGTTTAAAATTTGTTACCATGATCATGATCTACCTCTGAAAATGGGCGCATCCGCTAAAACTTGCAAAGTATAATGATAAAAAATTTGTGAGACCGTACTAGGACTTATGTTCAAGGTCGAGTGCAACATCAAATCATCATTACATTGAAAAGTGTGTTACCATGATCATGATCTATCTCTGAATTTGGCGCATCCGCTAAATCTCGCAAAGTATAATGATAAAAAAATTGTGAGAATGTACTAGTACTTATGTTCAAGGCCGAGTGCAGGATCAAATCATCATCACGTTGAAATTGCTACAACGATCATGACATATCTCTAAAATTGGCGCATCCGCTAAATCTCGCAAAGTATAATGATAAAAAAATTGTGAGACTGTACTAGTACTTGTGTTCAAGGCCGAGTGCAGGATCAAATCATCATCACGGTGAAATTTGTTACAACGATCATGACATATCTCTAAAATTGGCGCATCCGCTAAATCTTGCATGTGGCGCATCTCAGTGCGGAGCAACAGGCCGGTGCTATCAAGGTTGAGGCGTCAGTAGCGTCATCGGGCTCTCCTCTTTTGATAGATCTTCTACATGGCGCGGCGCACCGCCCGTCGAGAAGCAGTCACATGTGATACCGAGGTGGAGACGTCGCCGGCATCCTCGAGGCGCGGCCGCCCTTCTACGAGCCAGCGTCGACTCAAGGTATGAATCCATGCGTTGTCGCACCCCTTCTTCCGATGAAGTGGGGTGCCTTAGATTTATTGTTCTTCTCTTACGATTATTTCAAGCCGAACATGTGTGCTCTTTCTCTGAATATATTGCTTGAAAAGCTAACCAAGTTAATTAAATTCACTTCGTTCTTAATCTTGCGTGCTAATTTTGTTATTTTTGCTGACAGTGCTGCGCGCAAGGAGATTTATTTGTGGGTGTGCTGAGCTGTTAGGCCTAAGTCGAAATCCTCAGCTAAACGAGGCCTCAGCTTAACACATAAAAAAGGTGTTCAATCTCGCCCACAATGTCCTTTTCTTTCCTCTTCCTTTATTGGAACTTGTTTTGCAGACAAGGAAAGTGGCACGTGTAATGTGAGTAAAACCCTCTTAGCCAAAATCAGCTACAAGCAAGATTTTCTGTATTGTAGATGCCCCAATTGACTCTAATCCCCAATGTAGTCTTTTTTTTTATGTCAGTATAGACTTCTTTAGATGGCATGCATTTGCCTAATGAGCAGTATTGTATTGCCATTCTATCCAACCTGATCGATATGTCAAGCTTCATGCACGAGATGCCATGTTTAATTTACTCCCTCACTTCGATCCTTATTTCTTGGTGTAAAATGAATGTGAATCGAAGGGAGTACTTTTCTTAGATAGTACTATACCATTTCAAAAAAAAAATACTAGTACTTCGTACTACTACATCACAAATGCATCAAAAGAGTACTACCATCACAAGACCACCACGGTTGTACTAGTAGAGTTTAATACTGAACTTCCAAAGGGAATAAGATTACACATATGAACTTTAAACAGGACCAGGAGCATGAGGGCCAGCAGCAGGGGGCGTTGACTGGGAACAAGCCAGGCAAGACGTAATTCTGGAGGAAGAGGCCATATGCTGCGTGCTTGGCCTTGGTTGCAGGGCGGTGCTTCCCCGATGTACTTAGGCCTACACCCGTCGCATGCTAGATCAGGCTGCGGATGTCCTTCTGGAGGATTTTGCCACAGAATGGGCAAAATAGCTCACCGCGCATGCGGAAACGAATTTCACCACCCTTCAGCCGCTTCAGAACGTAGCGGCTCTTCTGGTCCCTGCGCTCCTTGTTGTCGTCCATGTCATCAGAATATTCCTGTGAATTATAAAGTACATAATAATCAGGTGCTTAATGAAAGATCGAGTAAATACTGCACTATCATAAGCAAACCTTAGAAACCCTAAAATTAAATGTGTAGAACAAGTAAATGGCAGAAGAAATCATACTAAATCACGAGAAAACCCTATGAACAGCAATGAACATAAGCCACAACAATTGCAAGTCCACTAAGTATGAACACATAAATTAATTATATGACAAATCAAGCCAACTACATGGTAGATTAGTCGAAATTAAACTAGAATCTGACCGTACGAACCGTAGAATCAAGTACGTCTACAAGAACAAGGTAGGGGATCAAATCAATCAAGAACCAGGTTCGTGCAAACCACGCGAACAGTAATATGACACAAAAAGGATCGGGACAGTTTCGGTAAAAGAGCAGTACCTCCTCGTCGTCACCCTCGACATCCTCCCGGAATCTGAACGTTTGGGCCGAAATCGTCGAAGGGGTCGAGGTCCGCGTCCAAAGACCGGGTCTAGGAAGACCTCGCCGTGGTGGCCTGCAACGCCTTGCGGATCTTCGGCGGGAGCAACGGCGTTGCTATCCACCTTCTCCTCGACGGCCAGGACGCCCGTTTCGACAGAGGTCGAAGAATCAGACAAGCAGAGGAGACGAGCGGCCTGGGTGCCCGGTGAAGCCTCACCCGCCGCGACGGCCACTACCGCAGAGGCATCCTCTGCGCGAGAGGCCGCCGATTGCTCCGCCTCGTACGCAAGACCTGTCTTCATGCTGCTGCGGTTGGAAACGAGGAAGTCGATGCCTCAGAGGTGCGGTGAGTTGATGGGAGGGGAGAGGACGAGCTCGCGAGAGACGATGAGGCCGATTATTTTATAGCCTCTGACTCTCTGTATCAGAATGGCATTAGTTGTGGACGCGACAGACGATGAGGCTGATTAGTTGTGGACGCGTGAAGTCGTGCATGTACTCGATTCTCACGTATACCAATACTTCCAAACGTCATAAGTAATTCACAATCATTCAGAATAATATGAGACCTTAACATTTTATTGTTTGTGTCAGATATTGTCCATGAAAAATAACATCCTTCAAAAAATAAATCCCCTATGCCAATCCGGTCATGCCCGTCTACTCCAACTAGCTTCCTCGAGTAATTTGTCACCTTACATTCTTAAAATGAACCAAAATTTGGCACAGGGGCATCACATGGAAAATGATGTTACCATTCTCTCTTCCCATTTTTGTTTGAATTTTTCAAAATTGTCATGCCCTAACGGAAAAAATGTATATTGCTTCTATGAAGCATGTATCAGAATGGCATTACCAAAACCTGGGGGTGGCGGGGCACATGGTGGTGTGATGATACATCACATTTGGACCAACCAAAAAAATTCAACCACCCTACACAAACCCTGGTCAAAACTAGTTTGACCAATATTACAAAAGTTGTACATAATTCAGAAACCGTCAGAAATATACGAATCATTCAGGAGTCAATACTGAAGACAAAGCAATTATGCCAAAAGACGAAGGCAGAGGAGAAACAGGTCTTGCTATATTGCACAACAAAGCCAAATTCAACTTTTCATCGATTCCAAAATTCTGGCTGCAATTAGCATACCCTGGTCTCCTGATGTCGCAATAGTTGGCTGCTGGGAGCGGAGACACTCGACTTCCTTCTTCAACTTATCGCACTCTGTGCGAACTTTCAAGTACTTCGTCTCGAAATATTGCGCATGTTCAGCATGCAACTCCACTTCCTGTTGAAAACTTTCACAGTCACAGTTGCAATCACACTGACCAGCCTTGTCAGTGACCACACTCATCGGTGGCTGGGCGCGTAGTTCCTCGACTTCCTTCTTCAACTTCTTACACTCCGCGAGAACGTCTGAGTACCGTTTATCAAAAGAAGATTGCTCGGAACGGGCATTCTCCGCCGATATGGCACGATTTAAAATGCCCCTGCCCACGAGGTGGCGGATTTTCTTATGAAGGATGGTGTTGTGGCCCTTGATCTGGTCCAGTTTCGCGGAGAATCGTGTTATCACATCCTGCATTGCAAATTCAACAGCAATGAAGTATGCAGAGTGCAGATGAGGGGGGAGAAATAAACAAATGGAGTGCCAACCTCTTCAATATGCCTGAGAGCTGCAAAGTCCTTGTCCATAGGAACCTCTTCAACTATGGAACCGCCATCCCTGGAAGAAAGACAGTTAAGTAGTTGGATCTGGCAGCCAGCAAGGAGGCGATGAAACTGCGGCACGGCAATGGAAACATACACGGCCGAAGATGCACACACGTGCACTGGCTGCTCCTCTCCCGGAGACTGAGCATTCGTCTCTGATTCTGCATTCAGGATACCAAACCTATGCAAGAGTTTGAGGTTTCTGTTCTGAAGGGTGGTGTTGTGGCCCTTTAATCTCATAATCCCTTCCTGCATGGAAAAATTCACCAGTAATGAATTAGGGATCCTTTTTCATTCACATGATATGAAAATCATAAGATTAGGAAAAGCATAGGATTTTGTATACATTAGAGAGGGTGTATGCACTATTTTATGGGCTATTTTGGAATGTACAAAATGAAGTCGTGTTTAATAAACCCAAATCTCATCCCTTCTTGCAGGTTATCCCTATGATTATTCACTAGATCCGTATGTTTCTTATCTCCAGCCCGAGGATCAGCAGGATATCGTGAGTCCGGGTGCAACCGACTAGAGACAAACGCACGGGATTTTTACAGCCGTGGTGGTCGGCGCTTTCCTCATAGAATTACTTACTGATGTGTTTTTGCCTTTTTGGCACCTGCTGTTTTCTATGTTTCGTTGGTGGATCTTTGTGTCGACTCTAGCTGATCCGTGAGAAGTTGTCATAATTTGTGTATGAACTGAAGAAAGCAATAAAGCAGCCATATACATCATTTTGATGCAGAGGCTGTGATATGTCCCCCATTTCGAAAAAAGGAACAAACATAGGATATATTTCTATAAATCAAACAACTAATGTAGGGAAGAACCCATAGGATCTAAATGCTACACAATTCTTATAGAAGTCCTACGAATTAAAGAAGCCCTCATGTAGTACGGAGATGAAGAGGAAGAAAAAAAAGCAATGGATATACTTCGTATATTATAGTGCATACATTATTAATGCTCTTGAGAGCTAACAAGTGCTCATCAAACAACGGGTCCTCGATAGCTAAGTACGAAGTGGATCCTGCGGTAGAAGCACGAGCCTGGAACCGTCGGCCCTGGAAGATGATAGCCGGTTTAGTTGGCACCGCCTGCCAGCAAGGACTCAACAAAAATCCGGCATGGCGATGGAAACATACCCAGGAGCTTCGTACCCACCAGGTTGGCGAGAAACAAGCGATTTCTCAACTTGGGTAGGAATGGCGCTGAAACCAGCCGCCATGGAAGAAAGACGGTTAAATTGTTTGATCCGCTAGCCAGCCAGAAGGCAGAGAAACTTCGGCATGGCGATGGAAACATACCGGGGAGCTACGTACCCACCATCTTGGCAAAACACGGTCGATTTCTCGGCATCGGTAGGAAGGGCGACACTTGAACGGGCGGCCCTGGAAGAAAGACGGTCAAATAGCTGGTTCTCCCGGGTAAAAAAAATAGTTGGATCTGTTTGCCTTGCTGTAATCTGCGTTCATGGGGGCAAAGAAAGCACATGGCGATAAAAACCTACCAGGACTCTTGCTGGATTACTCTGCCCTGACCCAACAAGCCCAAGCAGACTGAGCTTGCGATGGAAGCGCATACTGAGCTTGCGATGGAAGCGTAGACTGAGCTTGCGATGGAAGCGCAGACATGCCTGTCCGCCGGCGCCGCTGGTACACTTTCAAAGTCGGAGTTTGCAGGACTTTCAGCGGGATGGATTTCACCGCGGATTTAGTCTCAGACAACAACGCCTCCTTCCTCTTCTTACACTTCTTCATGTTCTTCTTAGACAACTTGTTGAACGATGGATGAATCGCTGGAGGAAGAAGGAAGGGACAAGCAGGTGGGGATAGAAGGGGTCGGTGTAGAGCTCTCCGGGGAGGGTTCCCCGGGGAGGAGGATGAAAACTGGAACGAACAGGACAGGGATGGGACTGGGCAATCTTGTCCGTCCATCCAAAATCAAAGGGCGGGAGCACATAAGACTTTGGGCCATTGACAGGCTGGTCCTGCCACAAGCGGACCCCAAGTTTCAGCGATTCAATGTCAGTGAAAAGATGGGCAATGTAAAAGAATCTTGTTCGGGGTCGGCCGCGGAAGCCAAATCTCTGTGTCCCAAAGTCTACTAGTAGTCTACTCCTATGTAGGTATAGCTGCATAGCCATCATACCATTGCATTGATCGAGCTGTACGCCTTTACCACTCTGATTCAGGTCCAAAATATTAGTGTTCTCTTGTCAAATCAAAGGCCTTGTCAGTTTGACGAAATGGACGTTCTTTAACTCACAAACTACTCCAAGGACATCATTTACGGACTACTCAGTTCGGCAAAAAGATTCTTGAAGCCATGTACATATTTTCTGGATCGATTTAGTAATTTGCTACAACTGTAATATTATTTCCAATTTTCAGCAATTTATTTGAATTTTAGGATTTTACTTATAAATTTCGCTAATTGACATGTGTAGGAAAGATAGAAAACAACTAGTGTATGCATGACCAATTAATCTGACTAAATAAATCTTATAGTGGCCACTTTGCATCACTCAAACTGAGAGTGCATGTTAGATTCATATGATAGAATAATGGAGAATCGCTATGACATATGCCTCCTTGAATCCTACGGGAAAGAAATCTACGGGAATTGGTAGAGCTAGGTGCGTGATGGTATCATAGGAAAGACAAAGGAAATTTCTATATAGATTGAGAGTGCATAGCATAGTTGTCACAGATGCATATGAATTTTTCCAAGAGGTCTAACCTCTTATTAGAAATCCCATAGGGTTGTACTAGTATAAGAAAACAATACATAGAAATTTTGGAGGATTCAATTCTTCAAATCAAACAAGCTATATAGGGGGAAAATCATATCCTTTGATTCGTACAATTTGTATAGGAGTTATGTAGGATTTGACTATAGGAGTTATGTAGGATTTGACTATAGGATTTGAATATTTGTACGGTTGTGTAATATTTCTACCCAGATCAATTCACATACCACCGGTTATGTATTTTTTTGGGCTATAAAAATAGGAGGTGTGGTATATTTGATGTGTGTAGAGATAATCTCACCATCTTATAGCCACCCCTAACATTTCAAGCAAACAAAAAAAAATCTATACCACTACCCACCTCTCGTCCTACACTCAATTCCTACACAACCAAACAACAAAAATTGGCTATCCCTAGCCAGGTGGTTGGGGATACTCTCACCCCATAAACCTATCTCCTAAACCAAACAACCCCTAATATGGAGGGAAGGAAAACCTAGTATCTGATACTGTACAAAAACACATAAAGCAATCTGGAACCGTCCACATAGAATCAACGGGCCAGAGCAGATGCCTTCTTTGGGAAGGGTCTTGCGCGGAAGCCAAGGAATCCTCTGCGTCGACAATCTGGTGTAGCAGTAAAATACACCATCATAGCGGAACATTGATGGAGTCACTACAATGCGTCTGAATTCGGGTATAGTCTTGTCATATCAATGGCCATGTCAGTTTCTCCAGATATAATCTATCCGTTAGCTAGTACTACTACTCTAGAGGCTGACGCCACATGCAGAAGTTGTACAGTACTACGACTACTATCGAGTATCGACTAGTCCGATCACGTCCAGGTCCCAACTACTCAAAAATGGCCGTAAAGAAAATGCAGAAGTAGGATGGGGCCACGACAAAAGACATACATCTATTTATGGACAGAGGTAGTATCATATCAACATGCATTAGCATCTCATTTGCAACTAGTTGCACTCGCATCCTATTATCGGATATCACACTTCTGCACTTTTAAAAATTATGAAGAAAAACAAAACTGGGACACATATTATGTTGTGTATTGCTCCACATGTCACAGATGAGTATGTAAAAAAAATATTTCTAGCTTGCACAAAAAAGACAAATGATATGTGAATAGTTAAGGAATATTATTCACTTTGGTCTTTTCTTTTTTCCACAGCTCACATATGGTCACTTTTTGAAACAAATGTTTAGATGTGCGCAAGATACAACATAACCCGTGACTATGATTTGAATTTACATTTTTTTACAAACTCGAAATGTGACATCCGACAATAAGATGAGGGATCAACTAGTTGCGAAATGTTTGCACTCCTGACCATGCATCTGAATCTATCTACTAGACTACTACAACAACATACAAAATGCACCAGTTTTGAACTAGACATGTAACAGCAGTACTAACCGTTGGTTTCCAAAATCTAACGCTTGTGATTAGAGGGATTCGCGTCAAGAGATACCACAACAGCATACACTTCTTTCTAGAACCATCATGTAGCCATTATGTAGAAGAAGAAAAAAGCAGGGTCACACCAATATCACACATCCCACTCGATAGTAAGAAAGGTTCCAAGTTATTGTTCCCATTTCTCAACTGGTCATACCTTTTTCGATGGTGTAACCTACGTAGTATAAGTTATATATTAGTTGTATGGAAAGTTTGAGCAACATTTAGAACATAATTTTGTACTCCTAATTGGTCCAACATGCATGCTAAGATTGGGGTCTTCACCTTGAAACGGCGAGCGCCAAAAAGCGGGTCAAAATCGCCCAGATCCTCGAAGATATCTACAGGCGCAGCCGCTGTATGAGAGACGGAGTGGGAAACGAGTGGGGCGATGTATGAGAGACGGAGTGGGGGTGTAGTATGTACTATAGTAAGACGGCGAGACGGCGAGGTCAGAGTGATTAAGACTAGTCACAATGGGAAGTACGTAGTACGTAGTATCATACACTACTAGTTTGTGATACTACCTCCACAATGCATAGTATCATAATATGGTTCATACTTATGTCATATTTAAAGTTTTGTAGAATCTCAATGCAAATGTGTGTACATGATGTACTAGTTGAATGCCCGTGCGTTGCTACGGGTCATTAAATTTATTTTATATAACATAAAATACATATAAAAATGCACCTTTATATATGAGATATTGTCATATGTATGTATCCTTTTGTGATGTAAAGCCCAATTGGTTTCTTCAGGAAACAACCACTTAGTGTCAATGTCACGTATGTGATCTACAAAAGTATCCCTACATACTAACTACATAATTGTCATAATTTTTTAAAATATATGAAACATGAATCAGTTTTCAAAAAATTATGGCCCCAAAAACATGAATCAATTTTTAAAAATGCCTTATATTATTTGATATATAGAGAGTATGGTTAAAGAAATATACATATTTGAAATAAATATCAAAATAAATATTATGGAAGTTATATGTCTCATGGAAAAAATCAAATGTCTGAGAAAACCTACACGACACGGAAATGCACTTTGAACCATGTGCATATGCTCCTCCCATCGCTATTTATATAAAAAATATAAAAAAAAACTTCGAATGAAAATTTTGCGCATATATATCGACACTCTATCTGCACACGCTAAGTTTTACGGACAATCGGCATTTATCTTGTCTCCTTTGTAAAAAGTATAAACAAATGTTTCATGAAGAGTATTTTTAACACCAAATTTTGTGTTTTTTTCGTATGACACAAAAATTGTTGTTTTTCATGAAACGATTTTGCGAGCATATAATGTCGAGATGTAAGTGCTATAATTTTTTTTCGGGATTTTATAAGCCAGGAGCATGTGCTGATTAGTGCAAAAACGCCTTGTCCTAGGTATTCTAAATAAAATCGTAAAACACTTATTCAGTCAACACTGAATTGGCCAAAAAAGGCCTTCGTCTTCCCTTCCCTTCACCCATGCACATTCCCATTTCCTCTCCTTTTCTGCTCAAGATCTGCGGCCGCTCCAGCTTCGACTGTGGTGCCCGTCCTCAATCTTGGCTTGGTGCTCTTCCATGTCCCTTCCTCCATAGCCTCCTTTATCGACCACTCCGGCGAATCCTCGGACAACTCACTGCAGACCTCGACGTCACCATGTCGTGCGCTTCGACGGCCGCCTCCGGTCGATCCCGTTACCATTTCCACGAGGCAGAGCAGCTGCGCTCCTCTCCCGGCTCCGGCCACCAGCACCGGCCCTGCAGCGCGTTGCCGTCCTCTTCACTGCGGCCATCTGTTTGTCTGATTCGTTGTGCCAGGCGGGGAAGGAGCAGGTTTTGGAAGGGGAAAAGCATATGCGACTGGTCTGGGATACTGTGAGTCACGAATTTTGCTCCTTCAATTCTTGTAGTGTTTGTCCATATAGCTTGATTTACGAATTTTGGTACTGTACAACTTGAATTGTATGATGCTTTTGTAGTTAAAATTGCATCGGTACAATTTAGTCTCCATGCATGTTATCCATATGATTGAACAAAACACTTTTATTTGTTGTCCAGGACACTCTAATGGACATGTTTTCAACTAAGGTTAAAGGGCTGAAACTAAATTCAACCGTTGCATCTGAAGTTCTAAAATCTGAGTGTCTGACACAACTTAGGCAGTCTTGAACAACATTTGCTTACCCTTTTGGTACCAAGAACATGGTTTTGATTTGGGGGTAGAACATGTGCTTAATGAAAACAAGGTATGTTTTATATCGAAAACACCGAACGGAACCCGGGACTACCCGAGGATGAAAAGCGTCCAATCAAAGAGCAACGCGTGTCTAACAGTATACGTATTTCCATCCGTATATATTCTGTATCTGTAACGTATTGACAACATGCTACCTTTACATTAACTCGATCGACTGCAAGTTGTGTCTCACAAAGCTGTCCTCCCCGCTGAGCTGAAGACTCTCCCTCCCCACACCAAGCAACTCACCATGGCGCCGGACCCCAACTCTCCTTCCTCACCTCTTCCTCCTCAACGTTTGGGACTCGAGCTCGATTTCGGCCGCGCCCGTGCCGTGCCGCTCGAGCTCGATTTCGGCAGCGCCCATTCCGTGCCGCTCGAGCCCGCACTTCGCCGCTCGAGCTCGATTTCGGCCGCGGCCGTGCGGTGCCGCACCGCCCAAGCCCGTGTCGTGGCCGCGCCGCCCGCATCGACGCTCCACCGCCCCTGCTGCGCCCGTGCCGCCCGATCCCGGGTTGACCGCCTCCGGGCCCAGAATCCATCGATTCTGGCCGATTTCGGTCAGAATGACCATCGCCGGCCGGACCAGGTCGATTCTTGCAGATTCTGGACGAATTGACCTCTGCCTCCATCTCCTGCGCGGGGTTGAGACGGATCTGCGCTTCAACGTCGTCGTCGTGGGCGTCGGCGGCTGGAACGCCTGTCGCGGCCGTGGGAACGACTGGCGACCGGTCGCGTGACTGGCTCGAGGTCCTCTCCCCGAATCATGATGCACAGCGTGGTCGACACGGATCAGCACTTCAGCGTCGTCGTCGTGGACTCCGGCGGCGCGAATGCCGGGGGCGGCCGCGGGAACGCCGGGCGCGGCCACAGGAACGCCATGGATTGGAATCGAGGACCGCCGGCAGCAGGAACGCCGGGCGACCAGGTATATGGATAGTCTGTTTCTCCTCTCAGTCAGATATGTCTGTATGCGCGCGTCCCCTACAATCCCTTTTCTTTCTCATGATATTTGCGTTCTCATACTTGGATTTATGGCATACTGCTTGCATCTGATTAGCTAGCAGCAGCTTAGCAAGTGCCTTATGAACTCTGAAAAATCAATATATCCCATTGTGAGGAAACAGCGCGTATTTATTAATCTGTAGATTAGCAACATTTTTATTTAGTTCTTTCATATTTTCAGTTGGTCTCAGTTTGATATTCAGAGTTATAATTAGTCTGTTGGGCATTTTCTTAACTTTTGTGTATGCTTCCGTCTCAAGAAATAATGTCAGATCATAATCACTTGTTTACATGCATGTGTAATGTGCTAATTATGCTACTGTTTTGCAAGTAATCCCTTTGAGTAATCCAGCCTGATATTTTGATCTACCTTTTTCTTCCTGTGCAAAGCTGAGAATCAGTTCAGCAACTCCTATGTAGAATAAAAGGACACTGTACTATTTTGTCAAATTTTGTTTCCTAGCATTAACTACTCTGACATTTGCCTTAACACTTGCCGTATTTCCTCTAGTATCTAACTGGTATAGAAAAGTTAAAGAAAACGTATTGATTAGCTGCTATATTAAGTGCGAATCTCCAATCGAACATTGATGCTCACGATTTGATCCTCGCGCGTAGCCAGGTTCCGAACGTCCGGGTCGTGTTTTATATCTGCTATTTTTCCCTGTTTTGACTTATCATATTTCTTCTTTAGATACATAATTTTCTGAGACATTTTTAACATAAGTAAATGAACACTAAGAACAAAAATGTTGCGGGATAAGGAGCTGTGGCATGACAACGCAAATATTATAGTATTTAGAAACACTTTAAAATGCTCATATATCAAATACTTTTACAACCATTATAACTTTAAATCTGCTCGAATCTGGTCTAGCGGGTTCAAGTGCTAAGAACTTCCTTGTAGACTATGTTCAATGTGGTCGTCACTAAGGACTCGGTTCTTTTTCTTTTCTTTGAATTATTTGTCTTGTCCTTTCCATTGTCCTTGATGGCGAGGATCTTGATGTTACTTTTAGCGGTGGCTCTGGACAACGCGACATACAGCTGGCCATGAGAGAATACCGGCTCTGGTAGGTACACGCCCACAGTCGGGATGGTCTGCCCTTGCGCCTTGTTGACCGTCATGGCAAAACTGAGCCTGATCGGGAACTGCTTCCTCTTGAATCTAAATGGGAACATGTCGTCGTCGGATGGGCATAGAGGTATCCGAGGAAGAAACACCCTCTCCCCTGCGTGCTGTCCCACGACGATCTCTGCGTCGATGGCGTTACTCTGGAACCCACGAACCACAAACCTCGTGCCGTTACATAGCCCGTTAGCTGGGTCGATATTCCTCAACAATATAACTGGGCAATTTATCTTCAGTTTAAGCGCGTGCGGGGGAAGCCCATTAGGAGTTAGGTCATTCAGGAACTCTTGAGGGTAGTAGCCGTGTGGATCGTCCTCCGCGCTATCAAAGCTATAGTAGATCGTCTCCTCGCCATGAAAACGCTCAATCATGTGCATGTTTATTCCATCGACACTGTCGTTCCTTGTGGAGAGAATCGCTCGAGAAGTCATGTAATGCGGATTTTCCATGTTGTGGTCTAGGGCAGGAAACACGTGGTCGATCAAATTCTTTATATCAGCCGCGTCATTGCCTGTAGACGACACACATATATCTTCGGGAAGCCGGATGTTTCCGTCCTCATCGGTTTCCTCAGTGCCGTTACCCACCCTCAGGAGGTAATCCGCGAACCATCGGTCGTTTTGCGCCCTCATGTTCTTGACGAGCTTTAGCTGGCGCATGCCCTTCCAGAGTTTCGAGCTCCGTAGACTTGCGTCTATTATCTGACCTCGTGACCCTTTCCTCACTACCGGAAGCACCTGCCTGAAGTCCCCACCGAACACGACAGTCTTGCCCCCAAAAGGTCGGTATGGGCATTCCATGATGTCTCGCATGCTTACGTCTAACGCCTCAATTGCCTGCCGTTTTGTCATGGTTGCCTCGTCCCATAGAATGAGTGAAGCCATTCTCAGGAGCTTGGCTGTCCCACTCTGCTTAGTGAAGCTGCATGATTTTCCTTCTTCAAGGTTTAGTGGGATCTTGAACCTCGAGTGGGCTGTCCTGCCTCCTGGCATGATTGAAGCGGCAACTCCTGACGTCGCTGTGGCCAACGCGATCTTTCTCTCTCCTCGAACCCTAGCGAGCAATGCCCTGTAAAGGTAGGTCTTCCCTGTGCCTCCTGGGCCATCCACGAAGAATACGCCCCCATTTCCGCCATCAACTGCCGCTAGTATTTCGTCGTAGGCAAGCTTCTGCTCGTGGTTTAGTGAGGTCGCTAGAGAAGCGTCTTCCTTGTCTACTTGGATATTGGTTTCCTCGATGACCTCCCTGGCCTCTCCATCTGTGTTGTCATAGGTCTTGTCGATGTCTGGTAGAGGGAACGATTTTATGTCTTTGCCCATGGACCGCAAAGATGCCCCCGATATCAAGCAACACCTTCTGCTCCACTTGCTTTTGGGCATGTATGTTTACGCCGGTAGTCGTCAGACATCGCCTCAAGGTGCCTATCCCAAAGGCCACGCACATCTCCAGGCTCGCAGAATACCAAGATTGTTGCGAACAGCCTCCTAAGTGAGGCTGGCATGGCGAACTGCTCTGACTCGGTAAGGCACTCGTCGAGCGTGTTGTCAGCCTCGATGAGACCCCTCCTCTCAGCGGCTTCACGAAAGCTATCACATATCACACCGTTCACTGTTTTGAGATCTTCGAAGGACCTTGAGCCTGGTACGTGATTTAGAAGCACCCTTAGGAAGTATCTTTCCCCCTCGGCAGGATGGGCTGATACGATTCGACCTACTTGTTGGCCCTTGTCCCTTTACTTCCAGTACTTTGTTGTTTGCCATGTGAAACTTCTCGGAAAATCTTTGTAAAGAATATCCCGAGCCCACGCGTGCTTCTCGTTAGCCACGAAATACTCCGTCAGCATGGATGGGTTCTCTCGGGCGGCGACGTTGTTTAGGTTATCTCCCGCTTTGAATGTGACCATTTGCATATTTTCGAGATGAAGCGGCAACGGTAGGACCGACGGGTGGTTTTCACATAGCTTGAAGCCGAATATCCTCCACATGGCCTCTGGTGGAGTAACCCACCTTGCATCAACGAATCTCTTGATCTCGTCTATGTTACCATCAGCATCGGGCTTCTCGATATTGAATGAAGTTTGATCGTGGCCCTTATATACGTACTTATATAGGTACTTGACGGCCTTTATGCTGGAGCACACCTCCACGTTGATGTGGCAGTCAAACATCCGCAAGAGGTATGGGTTGTAAGGCACAACCCATCTATTGTCTAGCATCTGGCCTCGGACCTTCGCACAACGGCCGTCCTTCCGTCTCCGATAAATGGGGTATGAGTCTTTCCCTTGTACGGTGGTCTCGTTGAACGCCCGCGGGTACCTACACTTGCACGACCCATCTTGCATGCACACGTTGTTTGGCTTGAGGACACCACATGGGCCGTGCATCATATGCTTCACGACTATGGCGTATAGCTCCGGGTACTTATTCTTGTCCGGGAGCTCGGCGGATATGACGCGGTCGTACTGCTCTGGCACAATGAGCTTATAGTTTGAATCCATGATCAACAGAAAATGAGCGTGTGGGAGGCCCCTCTTCTGGAACTCGACCACATAGACGTAGGCCTTCACAACGCCTAGGATATGCTTCTTGGTCAACATCTCTTTCATCGTCTCCAGCTTGGACCTAAACACTCGGACCACAATGTCTGGTCGGTCTTGTGGGGTTTGTCCTGGAAGCAGTGCATCTTGTATCTCCTGCCAATTTGGGTTACAGGTCATCGTCAGGAAGATGTCAGGCTTGCCGTACGTTTGCACCAACGCCATGGCGTCCATATGTCTGCGCTTCATGTCTCGGAAGCACCCTTGGAACTTCCACGGGAGAACAATCCTTGTCCCAATAGCGCTTGCGCGAGTCTCTCCAGCCGTGATGCTATCCACAATGCCTTTATATAGATCGGCACGTATCTCTGGCTGGTGCTCCCTGAACCAACTCAACCTACAACCCTCAATCTTTATGTACATGTCGACCGCAAACTGTTGGAAGAGACGCCCTCCATGTAGTATGGGTGAATATAGCCGGACGCGTCTGTAGTCGGTAACAGTAGTAGTCCCTTACGGAGACGCATATATTGGCACCTCCATCTGCGTGAGTGACAATTAAAAGAAGGTTAGGTGAAGTACAAAAAGGATAGAAAAAATTGCAGAACTATCTTGAACAACCGAACCTTCGTCCCCGCGGTTCTCTCTTGATAGTTGCGCAACGTGCCAAGGCGTATCACGTTTAGGGAGATTTGGATGCCAACCGAGCTCCCCCTTGGGGAAGAAGAGGGGGTACGAGAGCGGGTCATAGCATCCTTGGGTGGCATGTATACTATGCCTCTCATTGTTATTTCCGTATAGGGTAATGCTGCGCTTGAACCTATTTGCCAGGTCGCTTCCCTCGACCCAGATCGCAGCCACCTCGGATGACACCGGTAAATTGTATCTCCGTTGGTCTAGCTTCTTGTCGGTATTCAGTTCTATATGGTAGTCCTGGAGGTTGTCCTTGTGGGCGCCCAAACTCCTGAACTTCTCAGAGTAGGGGTTTCCTTTTAGTATGTCCACTACCTTCCGCACGACCTCTTGGTCCAGGTCTTTGGTGGCTTCCTTGCGATGTACCAGACTTGGATCATCGTCGTAGAAGTAGAGTTGTAGATGTTCCGGGCAAGAGTTCGGCCCGAATGAATGCATGTTGTGGTACATCTTGCCTTGAGCTCGGAATGTGTACACCCTGGACCTCATGTTTGTGCAGTCGTTGTCTAGGCTGACGCCAAGAGTTGTGAATGAGAAGTGGCCGTTGAAGAATCGTATGCTCTCCCGAAAATGTCGAGAGTCTGCATCTGCGCTAGACCATAACCTCATTAGCTCCGGGATAGGCTCTGGTTCAGCCAGCTTTATAGTTCCGTTTCGACAACAAAAACCATCGGTCTCACGCTCAAACTTCTTAGCATGGCAGTGTTCGCAGTTCGGTTCTTGCTTTAGAATGTGTGTGCTGTTTGGGAGGTTCGAGTACACAAAGTCAAAAGGATCGATAGATTCCGCGCCGGATGAGTGTGTCGGTGTATCAATGTCCATGTCATCAGCGTCGTAACCTACATATGCATAGAATTTCATATCAGTATGTTCATCTTAACTCGTATAACAGAGAGGGCTGATAGAAAGGTTGGCATAAATACCTTCACGGGTATAGCACTGCTCGTCCATGAGGTCAACAGAGATGGCATCCTCGTCCATGATACTGCTTAGGAAGCTCTCCATGTCTCCTACAACATTATGGATTCGGTAACTATGGCGCTTTAATGTGCCAAGATGTAAATAAAAAATGTAGTAAAGATGTGTATGTTACCCTCGGTCCCAATGGTATACGCCGGCATGCTTGTTGAAGGGGAAGCGGGAGCTGAATTATTTTCCTCTCTGGCGGGTAATTTGTATGTGCTCGCATGCATGTTTATTGTAGGCAAAGTTGCTGCAGTTGGGCACGGCATAGCGATTGATTCAGCGCATGGGGTGTTCCTTCTAGCTTCAGCAGTTGCTCTGCGCTGAGCTAGCAATGCTACCCTCTCCTCTTCAGTTTTGTTTTGCCTAGATATGCGCCGTCTTGCATTCAACTCCTGCTGTTCTTCTTTGGATTTATTTTGCCTGCTAGCCCTTTTATGTATGTTCCTCTCATCGACCGACTTGTTTTGCTCGAGTGCTCTTCTACGTGCATTAATCTCCTTCCTTTTATCATCTGTCAAACTATTTCGCCGAGCTCTATCATTATCACGTCTTGCTTGATTTATAAACTCTGAAATATTTTTAATTGTTTGATGGTTAGTTGTTCATACTATATATATGTTTTTGAAAATGTACGGGTATTGTAAAAAAAATAGAGAATTACCTTTAATCATGACTTCTGGCTGCTTTGGAGTTTGTATGTCACCGTTGCTCCTTTTCATCATGGTTATTATGAGATCGATAGCTTCGGCATGTTCATCATCACTGCTGAATGGTTTTGCTGCGGCATCTTTGTCTTTGCTGGGTGGACACAATGGGTAGTATATGCCTTTCCATGAAAGTTTGTTAGTTTTATAAATAGACACATGTTTTTTGAATGTATATGTATTGTATGAAATTTGAAATATTACCGTTAATCATAACTTGTGGTTGTTGTAAGGGTTCTATGCTAGCGCTGTGGCTATTTGTCACCGCGGTGTCTTGTTGTGATGATACTGATTTAGTTTTCCTCTGCTTTGCCGAGAACTCTTCGCTTCGACGATGTAGCAATGTTTGTCGTTCTCCCGGTGTCACATGATTTCTTTGTCTCACATTTAAGGTAGATGTACCACCTTCCTGCTGTGTTGCGATATATGCCGGGTTGACCATCGCAATTGATTCTTTGCTTGTCATGTTGCACTTGTTGGCCTCTTTATTTTTTTTGTTTTGCTGATAGGCTTCACGGCGTTTTTTCAGTTTTTCCTGCTTTTCTTCATCTGTCATACGTGCATGCCGCTCTCTATCTTTTTTCCGTCTTTGTTCCTTTGCATCCATGATTTTAGATTGCAGCAAAAATGGCTTGCCTGCATGAGATTTGTACAGTAAGTATTTTGTGAAGCTAATTAGAGCATGTACTATCTCTTGTTGCAATAAATCTATGGCAGTTGCTATCCAGGATGATAGAACTTGACAGGGTAAACCTAAGTAAGCACACTCCTAAACTTGTGGTTGTTGTAAGGGTTCTATGCTAGCGCTGTGGCTATTTGTCACCGCGGTGTCTTGTTGTGATGATACTGATTTAGTTTTCCTCTGCTTTGCCGAGAACTCTTCGCTTCGACGATGTAGCAATGTTTGTCGTTCTCCCGGTGTCACATGATTTCTTTGTCTCACATTTAAGGTAGATGTACCACCTTCCTGCTGTGTTGCGATATATGCCGGGTTGACCATCGCAATTGATTCTTTGCTTGTCATGTTGCACTTGTTGGCCTCTTTATTTTTTTTGTTTTGCTGATAGGCTTCACGGCGTTTTTTCAGTTTTTCCTGCTTTTCTTCATCTGTCATACGTGCATGCCGCTCTCTATCTTTTTTCCGTCTTTGTTCCTTTGCATCCATGATTTTAGATTGCAGCAAAAATGGCTTGCCTGCATGAGATTTGTACAGTAAGTATTTTGTGAAGCTAATTAGAGCATGTACTATCTCTTGTTGCAATAAATCTATGGCAGTTGCTATCCAGGATGATAGAACTTGACAGGGTAAACCTAAGTAAGCACACTCCTAAACTTTTCTTGGCATTCTGTAATGCTTGTCATGGTTTAAGTTCTGATCAGTACACTAATGGAATTTTCATCTCAGTTCATATTCAACCTATATCCTATTCGAATTTCATCTCAGTTCATATTCAACCTATATCCTGGTCGATCTGTTCCTCACTAATGAAGCTGGCTTGCTAGCTGATTTAATCGTTTATATGCTCCTGGCAAAGAACTCGATGCTAAGCTAACTACCAAGGGAGAATCGATCAGTGGAATGTTGATGTTCTATTTCAATGCCCATGGCGCTACAGACGGATGCATGCAAGTCCGGCCGTGTCACCGCCAGCACGTATTCACGTCGTCGTCCGGCGTACACAACCTGTTGAATGTTCTTAATCAGATTGATCCACTTAGAGGCGACGGCTACTCTATGCAAATTGATGCGGCAAAGCCTACTAATTGGAAGATAAAAACCCACTGGTATGTTCGACCGTCTTCAGTTGCCCGGAAATCGCTATTTTTAATATCTCTATTTTGCATCTTGTTCGATGCAACAAAGTCTTTTGCAAGGAGGTCGCTTTGGACGCCATACTCGACATGCTCACAGCTCACACCCACCACGAGCGTTCACACGGTCGGCCCTCTAACATACTTGCCGTGAAGATCATGACCGTTCTCAAGTTCATTCGTGTGGGGGATGTCCGATAAGGGGATAGTCAAGTAGGATCTCGTTAAGGGCGACACACCATTGTCGTGCTCCGTGGTGTGTTGGCGAGGTGATGCAGCACGAGTTGATGGGAGAACCACGTTGGAGAGAAGTGAGAGGGCGTCGGTGTTGTGCTAGAAATTTTTTAGAAGACCGTAGCAACGCACGGGTCTTCAGCTAGTCTCCGTTGGTCTAGCTTCTTGTCGGTATTCAGTTCTATATGGTAGTCCTGGAGGTTGTCCTTGTGGGCGCCCAAACTCCTGAACTTCTCAGAGTAGGGGTTTCCTTTTAGTATGTCCACTACCTTCCGCACGACCTCTTGGTCCAGGTCTTTGGTGGCTTCCTTGCGATGTACCAGACTTGGATCATCGTCGTAGAAGTAGAGTTGTAGATGTTCCGGGCGAGAGTTCGGCCCGAATGAATGCATGTTGTGGTACATCTTGCCTTGAGCTCGGAATGTGTACACCCCGGACCTCATGTTTGTGCAGTCGTTGTCTAGGCTGACGCCAAGAGTTGTGAATGAGAAGTGGCCGTTGAAGAATCGTATGCTCTCCCGAAAATGTCGAGAGTCTGCATCTGCGCTAGACCATAACCTCATTAGCTCCGGGATAGGCTCTGGTTCAGCCAGCTTTATAGTTCCGTTTCGACAACAAAAACCATCGGTCTCACGCTCAAACTTCTTAGCATGGCAGTGTTCGCAGTTCGGTTCTTGCTTTAGAATGTGTGTGCTGTTTGGGAGGTTCGAGTACACAAAGTCAAAAGGATCGATAGATTCCGCGCCGGATGAGTGTGTCGGTGTATCAATGTCCATGTCATCAGCGTCGTAACCTACATATGCATAGAATTTCATATCAGTATGTTCATCTTAACTCGTATAACAGAGAGGGCTGATAGAAAGGTTGGCATAAATACCTTCACGGGTATAGCACTGCTCGTCCATGAGGTCAACAGAGATGGCATCCTCGTCCATGATACTGCTTAGGAAGCTCTCCATGTCTCCTACAACATTATGGATTCGGTAACTATGGCGCTTTAATGTGCCAAGATGTAAATAAAAAATGTAGTAAAGATGTGTATGTTACCCTCGGTCCCAATGGTATACGCCGGCATGCTTGTTGAAGGGGAAGCGGGAGCTGAATTATTTTCCTCTCTGGCGGGTAATTTGTATGTGCTCGCATGCATGTTTATTGTAGGCAAAGTTGCTGCAGTTGGGCACGGCATAGCGATTGATTCAGCGCATGGGGTGTTCCTTCTAGCTTCAGCAGTTGCTCTGCGCTGAGCTAGCAATGCTACCCTCTCCTCTTCAGTTTTGTTTTGCCTAGATATGCGCCGTCTTGCATTCAACTCCTGCTGTTCTTCTTTGGATTTATTTTGCCTGCTAGCCCTTTTATGTATGTTCCTCTCATCGACCGACTTGTTTTGCTCGAGTGCTCTTCTACGTGCATTAATCTCCTTCCTTTTATCATCTGTCAAACTATTTCGCCGAGCTCTATCATTATCACGTCTTGCTTGATTTATAAACTCTGAAATATTTTTAATTGTTTGATGGTTAGTTGTTCATACTATATATATGTTTTTGAAAATGTACGGGTATTGTAAAAAAAATAGAGAATTACCTTTAATCATGACTTCTGGCTGCTTTGGAGTTTGTATGTCACCGTTGCTCCTTTTCATCATGGTTATTATGAGATCGATAGCTTCGGCATGTTCATCATCACTGCTGAATGGTTTTGCTGCGGCATCTTTGTCTTTGCTGGGTGGACACAATGGGTAGTATATGCCTTTCCATGAAAGTTTGTTAGTTTTATAAATAGACACATGTTTTTTGAATGTATATGTATTGTATGAAATTTGAAATATTACCGTTAATCATAACTTGTGGTTGTTGTAAGGGTTCTATGCTAGCGCTGTGGCTATTTATCACCGCGGTGTCTTGTTGTGATGATACTGATTTAGTTTTCCTCTGCTTTGCCGAGAACTCTTCGCTTCGACGATGTAGCAATGTTTGTCGTTCTCCCGGTGTCACATGATTTCTTTGTCTCACATTTAAGGTAGATGTACCACCTTCCTGCTGTGTTGCGATATATGCCGGGTTGACCATCGCAATTGATTCTTTGCTTGTCATGTTGCACTTGTTGGCCTCTTTATTTTTTTTTGTTTTGCTGATAGGCTTCACGGCGTTTTTTCAGTTTTTCCTGCTTTTCTTCATCTGTCATACGTGCATGCCGCTCTCTATCTTTTTTCCGTCTTTGTTCCTTTGCATCCATGATTTTAGATTGCAGCAAAAATGGCTTGCCTGCATGAGATTTGTACAGTAAGTATTTTGTGAAGCTAATTAGAGCATGTACTATCTCTTGTTGCAATAAATCTATGGCAGTTGCTATCCAGGATGATAGAACTTGACAGGGTAAACCTAAGTAAGCACACTCCTAAACTTTTCTTGGCATTCTGTAATGCTTGTCATGGTTTAAGTTCTGATCAGTACACTATTGGAATTTTCATCTCAGTTCATATTCAACCTATATCCTATTCGAATTTCATCTCAGTTCATATTCAACCTATATCGAAACTTGAAAAGTAGTACATCTCATCTACTTGCTATTTGGTGCACGGTGGAGAGGGCATAACCCCCCAAATATGAATTCTTTGCAGGTTTTTTTTTGGTTTTCTACATATTACATTGGCATAGTCTGATATTCAAATGACAGATGTCTCGATTGAGCAAAGTAGTTTGCTCCTTGAAGGTATGAATTTTTCTGGTTTATTTCATCTTCAAATTAGTCCTACAGGCTACAGGGATCAGGGGCACCAATACCAACTACAGGCTACAGGCTACAGGCTACGGGAATTGATGAACGAACATATGTGACAGTAGATTTCATATATATGGTTGAACATATGTCACAGTATTGTTACCTTTTGACAGATGCCTGGCAAATTGGTAGCAAGCGTGGAGGATGGGTGGTTTGACAGTTGGACTTCCGGTGAACAGAGCAAGCGTGGAGGATGGGTGGTTTGACAGTTGGACTTCCGGCGAACAGCAATTTCGAGGAAGGAGGGTGAAATCAATTTTGAGCACACAGGGGGAAATCGTGTTGAGTAGTCAGAACTTGTGGTGGTGTGTGTTGCTTATTCTGTATGTTTATATAGGAGGACCGGAAGAACGATGTGCTCCTGGTCGAACTTGGTCAGTTGTGTTCGATCAGGAGACGGTAAGTTTTTTTATGTTGGACACGGTCAGCTATGTATTATGGGCCTTCCAATTTAGATTTTGGTGGCCCACATAGCCTGATCGATTCCACCTTGCTAATAGCACAAGATGCCTGAAGAACGATGTGCTCCTGGTCGAACTTGGTCAGTTGTGTTCGATCAGGAGACGGTAAGTTTTTTTATGTTGGACACGGTCAGCTATGTATTATGGGCCTTCCAATTTAGATTTTGGTGGCCCACATAGCCTGATCGATTCCACCTTGCTAATAGCACAAGATGTAGCGCTCGCGGTATCGGATCGTGAGACCTTTGGTTCGCTGGTTGGCGGTCCGGTTTTTCTTTGTTTTTCCTGCTGGGGCGCTCGTGGGATTGTATAGGCACGGTTTTTTTTGACGTACCAAAAGGTTTTATTACGTACGGACACCACCTATTCCCGTTTAATAGTAAAGATTTGTCATGAAGTTTTCTAAGTTTTCTAGGTTTATGTGTTATAATACTACTCTCATCTCTCACCTGATAATTGATGTGACACATTAGATTTTTGCCAACATGGCATGTATGATACTACTTACGAGCCTTAAAAGCACTTTTTTGTGATGTTGATCAAATTGTACTCTAAAATTGTCACTGGACAACAGGTCGTCCTATTGCAAACTTGTTTGAATGAGCTAAAATAGTTAGAAATCTAGAAAATTTGTCACTTCAATGAATTTTCATCCTATAACGTTTACTTAATTTGAAAAAAACGAATGGGGACGTTTGCCATAATGGGACAATCATTTCTACAAAAAAGAATAAGATGGAAAGTCTCGCAATGTTATTTATCATGACAACATTGACAATGTCACAACCGTGGGGTGATTAGGGAATCCACTCCGCTAGAAAAAACAAACTTATATAAGGCATGTGTGGCAATGCAGTTTGTCTACCTTATACACATATCTCGATGTGTAGCTATATATGGATTTTATTTTCCAACTTTAGATGATCAGTTTATAGTTCACCATTTAATTAGATTTATAATTTTTGGGAATAAAATACTTGGAGGTACCCTGCAAGTATGGTACCACAAACAAAGCCCAAACATGGGTCCCAATAGTACAACATTGCGCGCATATATAGGAAGTTTGAGAAAATTTGAAACCAACCAAATGAGGTAGAAACAAATCAAAAAAAAAAGTTGTGAAACATGTGCATGGAGCCATCACATGACATGTACTTACTACTAACAAGTAAAAAATATAAAACCCTATCATACATAGAGGTTTGGGGTGAAGAGTTATTATTCACACACATATAGAATAAATATGGACTACTTTTGGCTTTCTACCCATTAATTTGAGCAAGCTTCATGCAGTGTCCACTTCAAACTTGACAACATTGGAACCATAGCTGCTTGAGTTCGCCTCGCTAGCCTCTTCCCATATGTAAGCTTAATTAATTGGTTACACTACGAAAACCACAGTCAACTTCTGAATAATGCATGCATTGCCCCCCTTTTGCACATATGCAACTTTGCAAAGTAGGGATTTTTAGTTTACCACACCTTAGTGTGTTGTTTTCTTTTTATTAGGACCCATGTTTGGTAGCCACATTTTTCCAAAGCCAAAGTGTGGTTAGCAACAAAAAAAAAGCTAGTATGGCTAGCCACCAAATTGTGGCTTAAAATATTAAAGCCAAACTTTGTCAAAACTTTGTAAAAAAAAGTTGAGTCTATGACAAATGGACCATATATACATGCAATGAAGTATGATAAGCCAAATTGTGGCAAAAACCAAACACATGCCAAATAAACTATATGCATGGCTGCCAAATTTTGGCTTCTTGACAAATTGTGGCTAGGAACCAAACATGCCCTTGCTGGCCAAAGGGGTCCAAATATGTGTTTTGTTTATTCGCTATCATGTGCAGTGTGTGCATGATACGCGTACAACACGCGTCCGTTGGGAACCCCAAGAGGAAGGTGTGATGCGTACATCGGCAAGTTTTCCCTCAGTATGAAACCAAGGTTTATCGAACCAGTACGTAGGAGCCAAGAAGCACGTTGAAGGTTGATGGCGGCGGGATGTAGTGCGGCGCAACACCAGGGATTCCGGCCCCAACGTGGAACCTGCACAACACAACCAAAGTACTTTGCCCCAACGAAACAGTGAGGTTGTCAATCTCACCGGCTTGCTGTAACAAAGGATTAGATGTATAGTGTGGATGATGATTGTTTGCAGAAAACAGTAGAACAGTATTGCAGTAGATTGTATTTCAGTATAGAGAATTGGACCGGGGTCCACAGTTCACTAGAGGTGTCTCTCCCATAAGATAAACAGCATGTTGGGTGAACAAATTACAGTTGAGCAATTGACAAATAAAGAGGGCATGACCATGCACATACATATTATGATGAGTATTGTGAGATTTAATTGGGCATTACGACAAAGTACATAGACCGCTATCCAGCATGCATCTATGCCTAAAAAGTCCACCTTCAGGTTATCATCCGAACCCCCTCCAGTATTAAGTTGCTAACAACAGACAATTGCATTAAGTATTGCGCGTAATGTAATCAGTGACTATATCCTCGAACATAGCACTAATGTTTTATCCCTAGTGGCAACAGCACATCCATAATCTTAGAGATTTCTGTCACTTCCCCAGATTCACGGAGACATGAACCCACTATCGAGCATAAATACTCCCTCTTGGAGTTACAAGCATCTACTTGGCCAGAGCATCTACTAGTAACGGAGAGCATGCAAGATCATAAACAACACATAGACATAACTTTGATAATCAACATAACAAGTATTCTCTATTCATCGGATCCCAACAAACGCAACATATAGAATTACAGATAGATGATCTTGATCATGTTAGGCAGCTCACAAGATCCGACAATGAAGCACAATGGGGAGAAGACAACCATCTAGCTACTGCTATGGACCCATAGTCCAGGGGTAGACTACTCACACATCACTCCGGAGGCGACCATGGCGGCGTAGAGTCCTCCGGGAGATGATTCCCCTCTCCGGCAGGGTGCCGGGGGCGATCTCCTGAATCCCCCGAGATGGGATTGGCGGCGGCGGCGTCTCTGGAAGGTTTTCCGTATCGTGGCTCTCGGTACTGGGGGTTTCGCGACGGAGGCTTTAAGTAGGCGGAAGGGCAGGTCAGGAGGCGGCACGAGGGGCCCACACCACAGGGCCGCACGGCCAGGGGCCAGGCCGCGCCGCCCTAGGGTGTGGCCACCTCGTGGCCCCACTTCGTCTCCTCTTCGGTCTTCTGGAAGCTTCGTGGCAAAATAGGACCCTGGGCGTTGATTTCGTCCAATTCCGAGAATATTTCGTTACTAGGATTTCTGAAACCAAAAACAGCAGAAAACAGCAACTGGCACTTCGGCATCTTGTTAATAGGTTAGTTCCAGAAAATGCACGAATATGACATAAAGTGTGCATAAAACATGTAGATAACATCAATAATGTGGCATGGAACATAAGAAATTATCGATACGTCGGAGACGTATCAGCATCCCCAAGCTTAGTTCTGCTCGTCCCGAGCAGGTAAAACGATAACAAAGATAATTTCTGGAGTGACATGCCATCATAACCTTGATCATACTATTTGTAAAGCATATGTAGCGAATGCAGCGATCAAAACAATGTATATGACATGAGTAAACAAGTGAATCATAAAGCAAAGACTTTTCATGAATAGTACTTCAAGACAAGCATCAATAAGTCTTGCATAAGAGTTAACTCATAAAGCAATAATTCAAAGTAAAGGCATTGAAGCAACACAAAGGAAGACTAAGTTTCAGCGGTTGCTTTCAACTTATAACATGTATATCTCATGGATATTGTCAACATAGAGTAGTATAATAAGTGCAATATGCAAGTATGTAGGAATCAATGCACAGTTCACACAAGTGTTTGCTTCTTGAGGTGGAGAGAAATAGGTGAACTGACTCAACATTGAAAGTAAAAGAATGGTCCTCCATAGAGGAAAAGCATCGATTGCTATATTTGTGCTAGAGCTTTGATTTTGGAAACATGAAACAATTTTGTCAACGGTAGTAATAAAGCATATGTATCATGTAAATTATATCTTACAAGTTGCAAGCCTCATGCATAGTATACTAATAGTGCCCGCACCTTGTCCTAATTAGCTTGGACTACCGGATCATCGCAATGCACATGTTTTAACCAAGTGTCACAAAGGGGTACCTCTATGCCGCCTGTACAAAGGTCTAAGGAGAAAGCTCGCATTGGATTTCTCGCTATTGATTATTCTCAACTTAGACATCCATACCGGGACAACATAGACAACAGATAATGGACTCCTCTTTTATGCATAAGCATGTAACAACAATTAGTAATTTTCTCATATGAGATTGAGGATATATGTCCAAAACTGAAACTTCCACCATGAATCATGGCTTTAGTTAGCGGCCCAATGTTCTTCTCTAACAATATGCATGCTTAACCATAAGGTGGTAGATCTCTCTTACTTCAGACAAGACGAACATGCATAGCAACTCACATGAAATTCAACAAAGAGTAGTTGATGGCGTCCCCAGTGAACATGGTTATCGCACAACAAGCAACTTAATAAGAGATAAAGTGCATAAGTACATATTCAATACCACAATAGTTTTTAAGCTATTTGTCCCATGAGCTATATATTGCAAAGGTGAATGATGGAATTTTAAAGGTAGCACTCAAGCAATTTACTTTGGAATGGCAGAAAATACCATGTAGTAGGTAGGTATGGTGGACACAAATGGCATAGTGGTTGGCTCAAGTATTTTGGATGCATGAGAAGTATTCCCTCTCGATACAAGGTTTAGGCTAGCAAGGCTTATTTGAAACAAACACAAGGATGAACCAGTTCAGCAAAACTCACATAAAAGACATATTGTAAACATTATAAGACTCTACACCGTCTTCCTTGTTGTTCAAACTCAATACTAGAAATTATCTAGACCTTAGAGAGACCAAATATGCAAACCAAATTTTAGCATGCTCTATGTATTTCTTCATTAATGGGTGCAAAGTATATGATGCAAAAGTTTAAACATGAGCACAACAATTGCCAAGTATCACATTATCCAAGACATTATAGCAATTTACTACATGTATCATTTTCCAATTCCAACCATATAACAATTTAACGAAGAAGAAACTTCGCCATGAATACTATGAGTAGAGCCTAAGGACATACTTGTCCATATGCTACAGCGGAGCGTGTCTCTCTCCCACAAAGTGAATGCTAGGATCCATTTTATTCAAACAAAACAAAAACAAAAACAAACCGACGCTCCAAGCAAAGCACATAAGATGTGATGGAATAAAAATATAGTTTCAGGGGAGGAACCTGATAATGTTGTCGATGAAGAAGGGGATGCCTTGGGCATCCCCAAGCTTAGACGCTTGAGTCTTCTTGATATATGCAGGGGTGAACCACCGGGGCATCCCCAAGCTTAGAGCTTTCACTCTCCTTGATCATGTTGCATCATACTCCTCTCTTGATCCTTGAAAACTTCCTCCACACCAAACTTAGAACAACTCATTAGAGGATTAGTGGACAATAAAAATTAACATATTCAGAGGTGACACAATCATTCTTAACACTTCTGGACATTGCATAAAGCTACTGGACATTAATGGATCAAAGAAATTCATCCAACATAGCAAAAGAGGCAATGCGAAATAAAAGGCAGAATCTGTCAAAACAGAACAGTTCGTATTGACGAATTTTATCGAGGCACCAGACTTGCTCAAATGAAAATGCTCAAATTGAATGAAAGTTGTGTACATATCTGAGGATCACTCACGTAAATTGGCATAATTTTCTGTGTTACCTACAGAGAAAACAGCCCAGATTCGTGACAGCAAAGAAATCTGTTTCTGCGCAGTAATCCAAATCTAGTATGAACTTTACTATCAACGACTTTACTTGGCACAACAAAACACTAAACTAAGATAAGGAGAGGTTGCTACAGTAGTAAACAACTTCCAAGACACAAAATAAAAACAAAGTACTGTAGTAAAAACCATGGGTTGTCTCCCATAAGCGCTTTTCTTTAACGCCTTTCAGCTAGGCGCAGAAAGTGTGTATCAAGTATTATCAAGAGACGAAGTGTCAACATCATAATTTGTTCTAATAATAGAATCAAAAGGTAACTTCATTCTCTTTCTAGGGAAGTGTTCCATACCTTTCTTGAGAGGAAATTGATATTTTATATTACCTTCCTTCATATCAATGATAGCACCAACAGTTCGAAGAAAAGGTCTTCCCAATATAATGGGACAAGATGCATTGCATTCAATATCCAAGACAACAAAATCAACGGGGACAAGGTTATTGTTAACGGTAATGCGAACATTATCAACTTTCCCCAAAGGTTTCTTTGTAGAATGATCAGCAAGATTAACATCCAAATAACAATTTTTCAAATGGTGGCAAGTCAAGCATATTATAAATTTTCTTAGGCATAACGGAAATACTTGCACCAAGATCACATAAAACATTACAATCAAAATCTTTAACCTTCATCTTAATGATGGGCTCCCAACCATCCTCTAGCTTTCTAGGAATAGAGGCTTCGCGCTCTAGTTTCTCTTCTCTAGCTTTTATGAGAGCATTTGTAATATGTTGCGTGAAAGCCAAATTTATAGCACTAGCATTAGGACTTTTAGCAAGTTTTTGCAAGAACTTTATAACTTCAGAGATGTGGCAATCATCAAAATTCAAACCATTATAATCTAAAGCAATGGGATCATCATCCCCAATGTTGGAAAAAATTTCAGCAGTTTATCACGAGCGCTTCAAGCAGTTTTAGCAGTTTCAGGCAGTTTCTCGCGCTTTGCATTAGGAGTGGAAACATTGCTAACACCAATTATTTTACCATTAATAGTAGGAGGTGCAGCAACATGTGTAGCATTAGCATTACTAGTCGTGGTAATAGTCCAAACTTTAGCTACATTCTTCTCTTTAGCTAGTTTTTCATTTTCTTCTCTATCCCACCTAGCACGCAGTTCAGCCATTAATCTTATATTCTCATTAATTCTAACTTGGATGGCATTTGCTGTAGTAGTAATTTTATTTTCAATATCCCTATTAGGCATAACTTTCGATTTCAAAAGATCTACATCAGCAGCAAGACTATCGACTTTAGAAGCAAGTATATCAATTTTCCCAAGCTTTTCTTCAACAGATTTGTTAAAAGCAGTTTGTGTACTAATAAATTCTTTAAGCATGGCTTCAAGTCCAGGGGGTGTGTTCCTATTATTATTGTAAGAATTCCCATAAGAATTAGCATAACCGTTACCATTATTATAAGGATATGGCCTATAGTTATTACTAGAATTGTTCCGGTAAGCATTGTTGTTGAAATTATTATTTTTAATGAAGTTTACATCAACATGTTCTTCTTGTGCAACTGATGAAGCTAACGGAACATTATTAGGATCAGCATTTGTCCTATCATTCACAAGCATAGACATAATAGCATCAATCTTATCACTCAAGGAAGGGGTTTCTTCGACAGAATTTACCTTCTTACCTTGTGGAGCTCTTTCCGTGTGCCATTCAGAGTAGTTGATCATCATATTATCAAGAAGCTTTGTTGCTTCACCAAGAGTGATGGACATAAAGGTACCTCCAGCAGCTGAATCCAATAAATTTCGCGAAGAAAAATTTAGTCCTGCATAGAAGGTTTGGATGATCATCCAAGTTGTCAGTCCATGGGTTGGGCAATTTTTAATCAGAGATTTCATTCTTTCCCATGCTTGTGCAACATGTTCAGTATCTAATTGTTTAAAATTCATTATGCTACTCCTCAAAGATATAATTTTAGCAGGGGGATAATATCTACCAATAAAAGCATCCTTGCATTTAGTCCATGAATCAATACTATTCTTAGGCAGAGATAGCAACCAATCTTTAGCTCTTCCTCTTAATGAGAAAGGGAACAATTTTAATTTTATAATGTCACCATCTACATCCTTATACTTTTGAATTTCACATAGTTCAACAAAATTATTAAGATGGGCAGCAGCATCATCAGAACTAACACCAGAAAATTGCTCTCGCATAACAAGATTCAGTAGAGCAGGTTTAATTTCAAAGAATTCTGCTGTAGTAGCAGGTGGAGCAATAGGTGTGCATAAGAAATCATTATTATTTGTGGTTGTGAAGTCACACAACTTAGTATTTTCAGGGGTAGCCATTTTAGCAACAGTAAATAAAGCAAACTAGATAAAGTAAATGCAAGTAACTATTTTTTTGTGTTTTTAATATAGCAAACAAGATAGCAAATAAAGTAAAACTAGCAACTAATTTTTTGTGTTTTGATTTAGTGCAGCAAACAAAGTAGTAAATAAAACTAAGCAAGACAAAAGCAAAGTAAAGAGATTGGGATGTGGAGACTCCCCTTGCAGCGTGTCTTGATCTCCCCGGCAACGGCGCCAGAAAAAGAGCTTGATACGCGTACAACACGCGTCCGTTGGGAACCCCAAGAGGAAGGTGTGATGCGTACAGCGGCAAGTTTTCCCTCAGTATGAAACCAAGGTTTATCGAACCAGTAGGAGCCAAGAAGCACGTTGAAGGTTGATGGCGGCGGGATGTAGTGCGGTGCAACACCAGGGATCCCGGCGCCAACGTGGAACCTGCACAACACAACCAAAGTACTTTGCCCCAACGAAACAGTGAGGTTGTCAATCTCACCGGCTTGCTGTAACAAAGGATTAGATGTATAGTGTGGATGATGATTGTTTGCAGAAAACAGTAGAACAGTATTGCAGTAGATTGTATTTCAGTATAGAGAATTGGACCGGGGTCCACAGTTCACTAGAGGTGTCTCTCCCATAAGATAAACAACATGTTGGGTGAACAAATTACAGTTGGGCAATTGACAAATAAAGAGGGCATGACCATGCACATACATATTATGATGAGTATTGTGAGATTTAATTGGGCATTACGAAAAAGTACATAGACCGCTATCCAGCATGCATCTATGCCTAAAAAGTCCACCTTCAGGTTATCATCCGAACCCCCTCCAGTATTAAGTTGCTAACAACAGACAATTGCATTAAGTATTGCGCGTAATGTAATCAGTGACTATATCCTCGAACATAGCACTAATGTTTTATCCCTAGTGGCAATAGCACATCCATAATCTTAGAGATTTCTGTCACTTCCCCAGATTCACGGAGACATGAACCCACTATCGAGCATAAATACTCCCTCTTGGAGTTACAAGCATCTACTTGGCCAGAGCATCTACTAGTAACGGAGAGCATGCAAGATCATAAACAACACATAGACATAACTTTGATAATCAACATAACAAGTATTCTCTATTCATCGGATCCCAACAAACGCAACATATAGAATTACAGATAGATGATCTTGATCATGTTAGGCAGCTCACAAGATCCGACAATGAAGCACAATGGGGAGAAGACAACCATCTAGCTACTGCTATGGACCCATAGTCCAGGGGTAGACTACTCACACATCACTCCGGAGGCGACCATGGCGGCGTAGAGTCCTCCGGGAGATGATTCCCCTCTCCGGCAGGGTGCCGGGGGCGATCTCCTGAATCCCCCGAGATGGGATTGGCGGCGGCGGCGTCTCTGGAAGGTTTTCCGTATCGTGGCTCTCGGTACTGGGGGTTTCGCGACGGAGGCTTTAAGTAGGCGGAAGGGCAGGTCAGGAGGCAGCACGAGGGGCCCACACCACAGGGCCGCGCGGCCAGGGGCCAGGCCGCGCCGCCCTAGGGTGTGGCCACCTCGTGGCCCCACTTCGTCTCCTCTTCGGTCTTCTGGAGGCTTCGTGGCAAAATAGGACCCTGGGCGTTGATTTCGTCCAATTCCGAGAATATTTCGTTACTAGGATTTCTGAAACCAAAAACAGCAGAAACAAGAATCGGCACTTCGGCATCTTGTTAATAGGTTAGTTCCAGAAAATGCACGAATATGACATAAAGTGTGCATAAAACATGTAGATAACATCAATAATGTGGCATGGAACATAAGAAATTATCGATACATCGGAGACGTATCAGTGCACAATACCACAAATCAAAATTTCACGGGTAGGCCAAACATGCATGCATGGTAGGCGAATCACCATTTCGAAGGCTAATTTGTCAAACTAGCTTACCATGAAACCATCATTTGTACTCCAATTAATTAAGTTCGGATATGAATGGTGGTCATCAACCAAACTAATAAGAATTCAAAATTTGGGATGATATAGGGATGTGCCCTATTGTTGTGGAATCAGAAAACATTAATTAGCCAACGAAAATGTGGGTTGCATCCAAGTATAGTAACTCACAAAGTCGATTGCCAAGAAGTTTTTGCCTAAATTTGAAAAAAAGCCAAAAATGAGGTTCAAACTTATTGAAATCAGCAAGCAAGGCAATCACGAAGTCACCAATTACTACTTTTATCTAGGAAAAATAACAAACATGACGGCATGCAAATATTCTTGAGAAGCAGAATCATTCTATAAATATTTTTTTTTGGAACCATGCATGTTGGACATTGATTCTCTTCTTGCCACATGGGTGAGCTAGCTTGGTTACCGCAAGAACCATGCATGGCGAACTTTCGAATCATGACCCCTTTTTTAAGAGATCAATGAAAAACTTCTTATTTTCGACTATACTTTGCCAAATACAGTTTTTTTGGTTTTCCACATAAAGTCTTTTCATTTTTATTGGCCGAATTAAGGGGGGCAAAATTAAAAGGATGTATTTGTGAAGTGGCTACCGCGTGTATTGCGCACACTACCACCTATACAATTTTCACAAGCGGGTGACATGGTTGGATGGCCATGCATTTCCATGGTTTGTTGGATTATCTCATCATGTAGTATATAATAAATTTACTATAGCAATTCAAGTATTAACGATGGTTATATTACAACTCAAATAAATTGGGAAAATACTGGGATTCGCCTCCCTATAATCAATCTTTCCCGTCCATTTCCTATCACCTGACTATAGGGAGTACTAGATTTAAATGGCGGTTGGAGTTAATTCCTCAACCTCATCGCAGTATTATTCCCATCTGTCCCCACTAAACAACCCCTGGCGGTTCGTTCTCCCCTGCATTTCGGCAAGTTCCAAAAAACCCCATTGTTTGCAGTTGCTCTCCCTCCCTCCCCCTCAATCCCTCCGATCAGTTCGACGTGCTTCAGCGCTGCCATGGCCGACGGCGGCCTGTTTACGCTGAAGAGGAGCGTCGTTCCCCATGGGACGACCAAGGTGAACGTGGTCTACACGAATGACCCTTCCGTTCTCGAGCACACCCTCAAGATGTACGAACAAAAGCTACTAGAGGACAGGCCCAGGTTCGTCGGCCTCGACCTAGAATACACTGCGGACCAAGTAAGTACCGCCGTCGTTCAGTTGGCCATGGACGACCACGTCCTGGTGTACCATTTCTGCAGGTATGTTCTTCACATGCCTTCCTTTATCCTTTTGTTTTTTAATATAGAAACTCTTCCTTTATCTTGGATCTGCTTTTTTATTTCGAAATAGACTAGGTTCTAACTTGTATGAAAACACAAACAAACTAACTTGTATGAAAAATGTGGTCTGGAACGTAATATCCAACATACTTGTATAATTTTTTTTTGGATTGACCACGATATCTAGTTTCATGATTTTGGTACTCAAAATTTGCACAAATTTCATGTACTCATACTCACCGATAATCGGCATGGATGTCAAGATATTAACATATAGTAACTGAATCTTAACTTGACACTTAAATAATTAGATCATATAGTCGCAACAACAATTCATGTTATTTTGATGTGTATCACTGATGCAAAATCATTGTTTCACTGCAACAAGTATACAGTTCTTGGAAGAAAAATATGTGTACTATTTCAAAGCATATACGATCTTACAAGATTGATTTGTGTTAACATGCGAGAGTCCTGATAATCTGGCACCGCAAGAATTCCTTCAACATAAACGAATATGTTTCACAACAGTTTACAACAGGGGTGACTCTAGCAGGTTTGCTAGAGAAGGCAATAAAATAACTAAACATAATTGGATTGACATACAGTATATGATCAATTTCAATGGTCCAGGCAATAGGACTGGCATGGGTGATTTGGCAGCCGCCATCATTGACCCATCTTACAAAGACATGAAGACCAAGTTCCCTACTAGCAGCCACGATCAATGGGAGTGCATGCCATTGCCTGAAGTAAACTTGAGGTATGCTGCAATTGATGGGTATGTCAGTTTTGAGTTGTACAGGCGACTCAAAAAAATCAATGATGGGCAGCGTCAAGCACAACCAATTCCAAGGGAAGTGGTTTGCCCGGATTGCAAGGAAGCGGCTAGGTTGGCCGCTCTTCCCCTGCTGAGCGCGACGAGAAGAAGCAGTGTGTCGGGACAACCTACTGGGAATTTGTATCTTATTGCTTTAGGCACAACATACCATTTGATCCGAAGAATATGCCACCATGGATAAAGGACCCATGCGAGCCTACTTCGGGGTCTCCGTGGGATGGCGGTTCACATGGTGAGCAAGCTAGGGCAACGGCTGGATGTGGTGAGCTAGCAAGGGCAGGGCCTGTATCTGGTTGGGAAGCTCCAACAAGGATTCCCGACACACGAAGTGCGAACGAGTGCAGAACTTGGACTGCCAACCCATGGGAGGCAGGTACAAGCGGCACCGGCAAGCGCATCAAGAGGGATGATGATAATTGGTGAACTAGGCTGGCGTTATATGTTTCCAAGATTGTACATAAGTTTAGAATTATGAACTGGTAGTATTGTTTAGGTGATGTAATTACTTTTGCAACAATGTGTATGAGGTTTCAGAACCACGCATCCTTATTTAAACATGTTTAAAACATGAAAATGAAAAGGTAAGCCTGCATCCTTCTTAGTCACTCCAAAATGAAGCTTTTCGGAAGGTATTTGAAATTTCCATGTTTGAAACCCAAAACGACTTCTCTTCGTGATTGACTTCATAAGACAAAGTTCAGGCTTAGGGGTAGATACATGATTTTTCTGGTTTGAATATGACTAGACCTTGTTTATCAACTTGAGTGCTTACTATATGACATAAGAAGGCTATGTGCTTTGGTTTTTTTTTTTTTTTTTTGAAATTTTATGCCCATTTGAATCTTGGTTAAATCCTAGGTACGGTTTGACCAAGATTTGAACAAGTTTAAAATATGAAAATAAAATGTAAGCCCGGTCTGGATCCTTCTTAGTCACTCTGAAATGAAGCTTTTGGGAGGTTTTTGAAATTTCCATGTTTGAAACCCAAAACCACTTCTCTTCATGCTTGACTTCGTAAGATAGAGTTTAGGGTTAGGGGTAGATACGTACATGATTTTTCTAACTATTTTTATGCCCATTTGAATCTTGGTCAAATCATAGGTTTGACCAAGATTTAAACATGTTTAAAATATGAAAATGAAAAGGTAAGCATGCATCCTTCTTAGTCACTCCAAAATGAAGTTTTTGGGAAGGTTTTTGAAATTTCCATGTTTGAAACCCAAAAACGACTTCTCTTCGTGCTTGACTTCATAAGACAAAGTTTAGGGTTAGGGGTAGATACATGATTTTTCTGGTTTGAATATGTCTAGACCTTGTTTATCAACTTGAGTGCTTATTATATGACATAAAAAGGCTATGTGCTTTGGTTTTTCATTTTTATACCCATTTGAATCTTGGTCAAATCCTAGGTTTGACCAAGATTTGAACAAGTTTAAAACATAAAAATAAAAGGTAAGCTCGACCTGGATCCTTCTTAGTCACTCTAAAATGAAGCTTTTGGGGGGTTCTTGAAATTTCCATGTTTGAAACCCAAAACCACGTCTCTTCATGCTTGACTTCATAAGACAGAGTTTAGGGTTAGGGTAGATACATGATTTGTCTGGTTTGAATATGTCTTGACCTTGTTTATCAACTTGAATGCTTAATATATGACATAAGAATACTATGTGCTTTGGTTTTCATTTTTGATTTTTTCTGAATTTTTATGCCCATTTGATCTTGGTCAAATCCTAGGTTTAACCAAGGTTTAAACAAGTTTAAAACATGAAAATGAAAAGGTAAGCCTGCATCCTTCTTAGTCACTCCAAAATGAGGCTTTTGGGAAGTTTTTTGTAATTTCCATGTTTGAAACCCAAAGCGACTTCTCTTCGTGCTTGACTTCATAAGACAAAGTTTAGGGTTAGGGGTAGATACAAGATTTTTCTGGTTTGAATATCTCTAGACCTTGTTTACCAACTTGAGTGCTTACTATATATGACATAAGAAGGCTATGTGCTTTGGTTTTTCAGTTTTTTTTGAATTTTTATACCCATTTGAATCTTGGTCAAATCCTAGGTACGGTTTGACCAAGATTTGAACATGTTTAAAACATGAAAATAAAAGGTAAGCATGGATCCTTCTTAGTAACTCTAAAATGAAGCTTTTGGGAGGTTTTTGAAATTTCCATGTTTGAAACCCAAAACCACTTCTCTTCATGCTTGATCGACTTCATAAGACAGAATTTAGGGTTAGTGGGTAGATACATGATTTGTCTGGTTTGAATATGTTTAGACCTTGTTTATCAAATTGAATGCTTACTATATGACATAAGAATACTATGTGCTTTAGTTTTCATTTTTTTGATTTTTTCTGATTTTTTTGCCCATTTGATCTTGGTCAAATCCTAGGTTTAACCAAGATTTAAACAAGTTTAAGACATGAAAATGAAAAGGTAAGCCTGCATCCTTCTTAGTCACTCCAAAATGAAGCTTTTGGGAAGGTTTTTGAAATTTCCATGTTTGAAACCCAAAACCACTTCTCTTCATGCTTTACTTCATAAGACAGAGTTTAGGGTTAGGGGTAGATATACGTGATTTGTCTAGTTTGAATATGTCTAGACCTTGTTTTATCAACTTGAATTCTTACTATATGACATAAAAAAAACTATGTGGTTTGGTTTGATAGTTCATTGTTCATAATTCATAGTTGATCATACATACGGATCATACATACAGAATTGCGCGATCCTTATCGCGACTTCTAACCTATCTAGTCGTCGAGGAAGATGATGGTCGCGTTCTCCTCTGCATCCCGCGCCTCCTTCTCCTTCACGGCGGCGATGGCCGCCGCCTTGTCTTCTTCCTCCGCCCTCTTCTTGTCGGCATCGTCCTTGAGGGACGCGGCCAGCGCCTTTAAGAAGAGGGGGTCTTCCCCTTCCTCCGCCTCCTCCGCCACCTCGCCGGCTGGCGGCGCGAATCCGCCGCTGGTGCTCGCCTCCCACGCCGCCTTCGACCGGCGGTTCCTCTCCCGGTCGGCGCGCCATTTGTTGAAGACGGGGCCGCTCATCGGTTTGAGCAGCGGATCCGCCTTGTACCAGAGCCCGCCCGGGGTGAACTCGTGGAGCGACGATGGCATGTACAGGGAGCCTCTGTACCTGCACGCTGCGTGCCGGCTCCCGGCGGCGGACTGCTTGCACTGGAGCCGCCACGCCTCCTCGAGCGTGTCCGGCGCGCGGGATCGCTTTGATCCGCTCGCGGGCGACGCGGAACTGGTACGGCGTGAATACATGGTGAGCGGCGAAGAATCACCACCCTGCAATCAAGGCCAAGCACGCAGCATATGGCCTCTTCCTTACGTCTTTTGACTGGTTTGTTGCCGGTCAACGCCCACACTCTGGCCCGATGCTCCTGGTCCCGTTTAAAGTTCAGCATTAAACTCTACTATACAACTGTCGTGGTCTTGTGATGTACAGTACTAGTACTCTTTTGTAGCATTTGTGATGTAGTAGTACTATACTTTTTTTTGAACTGATATAGTACTATCTAAGAAAAGTACTCCCTCCGATTCACATTCTTTTTAGCACCAAGAAATATGGATCGGAGCGAGGGAGTAAATTGGCATCTCGTGCATGAAGCTTGACAGATTGATCGGGTTGGCTAGAACGGCTAAACAATGCTGCTCATTAGGCAAATGCATGCCATGTACGATAGTATACATCTAGTAAAGAAGTCTATACTGACATAAAAAAAGACTACATTGGGGATGAGAGTCAATTGGGGCATCTACAATACAGAAAATCTTGCTCGTAGTTGATTTTGGCTAAGAGGGTTTTGTGCCCATACTTATCTTGGTCAAATCCTAGGTTTGACAATGATTTAAACAAGTTTAAAATATGAAAATGAAAAGGTAAGCATGGATACTTCTTAGTCACTCTAAAATGAAGCTTTTGGGAGGCTTTTGATATTTCCATGTTTGAAACCAAGAACCACTTCTCTTCATGCTTGGCTTCATAAGATAAAGTTTAGGGTTAGGGGGTAGATACATGATTTGTTTGGTTTGAATATGTCTAGACCTTGTTTATCAGCTTGAATGCTTACTATATGACATAAGAAGACTATGTACTTTGGTTTTTCATTTTTTAATTTTTTTAATTTTATGCCCATTTGAATCTTGGTCAAATACACTAGCTATGACCAAGATGTAAACAAGTTTAAAAAATGAAAATGAAAAGGTAAGCATGGATCCTTCTTAGTCACTCTAAAATGAAGCTTTTGGCGGGTTCTTGAAATTTCCAAGTTTGAAACCCAAAACCACTTCTCTTCATGCTTGACTACATAAGACAGAGTTTAGGGTTAGGGGTAGATACATGATTTTTCTTGTTTGAATATATCTAGACCTTGTTTGTCAACTTTAATGCTAACTATATGACATAAGAAAACTATGTGCTTTGGTTTTTAATTTTTCTAATTTTTTTATTTTGATGCACATTTGAATCTTTGTCAAATCCTAGGTTTGACCAAGATTTAAACAAGTATATAACATGAAAATGAAAAGGGGAAGCATGTATCCTTCTTAGTCACTCTAAAATGAAGTTTTTGGGATGTTCTTGAAATTTTCATGTTTGAAACCCAAAACCAGTTCTCTTCATGCTTGACTTCATAAGATATAGTTTAGGGGCTAGGGGATAGATACATGATTTGCCTAGGTTTGAATATGCATGTCCAAACCTTGTTTATCAACTTGAATGCTTAGTATATGACATAAGAAGACTATATGCTTTTGTTTTTATTTTTCTGATTTTTTTAAAATTTTATGCCCATTTGAATCTTTTGGTCAAATCCTTGGTTTAATTTGACACGGATTTAAATAAGTTTAAAATATGAAAATGAAAAGGTGGTAAGCAGGCATGGATCCTTCTTATATATATTAGTCACTCTAAAATGAAGCTTTTGGGAGGTTTTTGAAATTTCCATGCTTGAAACCCAAAACCACTTCTCTTCATGTTGTTGACTTCATAAGATAGAGTTTAGGGGATAGGGGTATAGATACATGATTTGTCTTATTTGAATATGTGTCTAGACCTTGTTTATCAACTTTAATGCTTACTATATGACATAAGAACACTATGTGCTTTAATTTGGTTTTTAATTTTTATAATTTTTTTTGAATTTTGATGCACATTTTGAATCTTGGTCAAATCCTAGGTTTGACCGAGATTTGAACAAGTTTAAAACTAGAAAATAAAAGGTAAGCCCGCCAGACTGGATCCTTCTTAGTCACTCTATAATGAAGCTTTTAGGGGGGTTGTTGAAAATGTAAGCATGTATCCTTCTTAGTACGTCACACCACAATGAAGCTTTTGGGAGGGTTTTTTAAATGTCCATGTTTGAAACCCAAAACGACTTCTCTTCGTGCTTGACTTCATAATTAAGACAAAGTTTAGGGTTAGGGGTAGACACATGATTTTTCTGGTTTGAATATGTCTAGACTTTGTTTATCAACTTGAGTGCTTACTATATGGCATATATAAGAAGCTAGGCTATGTGCTTTGGTTTTTCATTTTTTTTTTGAATTTTTATGCCCATTTGAATCTTGGTCAAATCACAGGTACGTACAGTTTGACCAAGATTTGAACATGTTTAAAACATGAAAATAAAAGGTAAGCATGGATCCTTCTTAGTCACTCTAAATTGAAGCTTTTGGGAGGTTTTTGAAATTTCCATGTTTGAAACCCAAAACCACTTCTCTTCATGCTTGGCTTCGTAAGATAGAGTTTAGGGTTTGGGGTAGATACGTACATGATTTTTCTAAGTATTTTTACGCCCATTTGAATCTTCGTCAAATCCTAAGTTTGACCAAGATTTGAACAAGTTTAAAACATGAAAATGAAAAGGGTAAACCTGGATCCTTGTTTAGGGTTAGGGGGTAGATACATGATTTTTGTGGTTTGAATATGCTAGACCTTGTTTATCACCTTGAATGCTTACTATATGACATAGGAAGACGGCGTGCTTTTGTTTTTTCTTTTTTTTTGATTTTTTTTGAATTTTTATGCCCATTTGAATCTTGGTCAAATCCTAAGTTTGACCAAGATTTAAACATGTTTAAAACATGAAAATGAAAAAGTAAGCCTGGATCCTTCTTAGTCACTCCAAAATGTACCAATTGATAAATGAGTTAACTTGGCTTCATGGAAAAAATAATGTCATGTAAATGATTTAACTTGTCTTTCGTACCCTTGAATCCATAGGAAACTTTGTATAAATGTAGTAGTATAATAATCAACCGAGTTTTTACATCAACAGGTCTGTCACTTACGTGTGGTGCCCATGCGTGAGGTCCCACACTTCAGTGAGCACAAGTCACGTGCAATAGGTACGCAAACTCCCAGCCATTTTCTTTGTCAAGAGAAGACGCATCAGGATGCGTATCGGAAGTATGTGGGTCCTTCTGGATCCTTCGGTTGTCCCTCTCACAAAAAAAAACAAATCTCTCTCATTCTTGGCCTCGCTCGACTCGCTCGCTCGCTCGCTCCTGCTCACTGACAAACCCTGCACAAAAGTCAACATCATCACACGAAAAAGGGGAGACACCATAATTCTCTCCCTTCTTCTCTCCTTCCGAGTGATCCCTCTTCCTCCGAGTTTCACTCGACGGGCAAACACACATGTGCTGCATAGTAATAATAAAAAAGTAGAAAAATCGACCTACGAATCTATGATTAAATAGGTTAAACTAGGGTTTTGCCCACTACTACAGATCAAGTTCAAAAATATCCAACTACTACTTTGATTTTGGGCTACTAATATAAAATTAAAATAAGTTGAACTAGTATTCCTCTAAAAAATCATTTTGGTATGCATTGTTTGATACTTTTCATAGCTATAGTGCATCACAAATTTATGATTTCATGCTTTGCTTTGCCAATTTCGATTTTTTCTAACCACCTTCTCTTTGATTTCAAATTTAGGTCAAACTATCGATGCCTACTATGTGTTCTACTTGAATTGGATGCAGCGTGCGCACATGTTTTGCCATTGTTTTGGGCTTCCACACATCTTTGGGGCATCCAAGTATTTAAGTTACCTTGTTTTTTTGAATTGTAATTCATACCCTTCCTACCAATTTTTATGCCCATTTGAATCTTGGTCAAATCCTAAGTTTGACCAAGATTTGAACAAGTTTAAAACATGAAAATGAAAAGGTAAGCCTGAATCCTTCTTAGTCACTCTAAAATGAGAAGCTTTTGGGAGTTTTTTGAAATTTCCATGTTTGAAACACAAAACCACTTCTCTTCATGCTTGACTTCATAAGACAGAGTTAATTTAGGGTTAGGGGGTAGATACATGATTTGTCTAGTTTGTTGTTTAGACCTTGTTTATCAACTTGAATGCTTACTATATGACATAATAATACTATATGCTTTGGTTTTCATTTTTTTGCTTTTTTCTGAATTTTTATGCCCATTTGATCTTGGTCAAATCCTAGGCTTAACCAATATTTAAACAAGTTTAAAACATGAAAATGAAAAGGTAAGCCTGTATCCTTCTTAATTAGTCACTCCAAAATGAAGCTTTTGGGAAGGTTTTTGAGATTTCCATGTTTGAAATCCAAAACAACTTCTCTTCGTGCTTGACTTCATAAGACAAAGTTTAGGGCTAGGGGTAGAAACATGATTTTTCTGGTTTGAATATGTCTAGACCTTGTTTATCAACTTGAGTGCTTACTATATGACATAAGAAGGCTATATGCTTTGGTTTTTCATTTTTTTTGAAATTTTATGCCCATTTGAATCTTGATCAAATCCTAGGTACGGTTTGACCAAGATTTGAACAATTTTAAAACATGAAAATAAAAGGTAAGCCCGACCTGGATCCTTTAGTCACTCTAAAATGAAGCTTTTGGGGGGTTCTTGAAATTTCCAAGTTTGAAACCCAAAACCACTTCTCTTCATGCTTGACTACATAAGACAGAGTTTAGGGTTAGGGGTAGATACATGATTTTTCTTGTTTGAATATATCTAGACCTTGTTTATATCAACTTTAATGCTAACTATATGACATAAGAAAACTATGTGCTTTGGTTTTTAATTTTTCTGATTTTTTATTTTGATGCACATTTGAATCTTTGTCAAATCCTAGGTTTGACCAAGATTTAAACAAGTATAAAACATGAAAATGAAAGGGGAAGCCTGTATCCTTCTTAGTCACTCTAAAATGAAGTTTTTGGGATGTTCTTGAAATTTTCATGTTTCAAACCCAAAACCACTTCTCTTCATGCTTGACTTCATAAGATATAGTTTAGGGGCTAGGGGATAGATACATGATTTGCCTAGGTTTTAATATGCATGTCCAAACCTTGTTTATCAACTTGAATGCTTAGTATATGACATAAGAAGACTATATGCTTTTGTTTTTCATTTTTCTGATTTTTTTTTTAAATTTTATGCCCATTTGAATCTTTTGGTCAAATCCTTGGTTTAATTTGACACGGATTTAAACAAGTTTAAAATATGAAAATGAAAAGGTGGTAAGCAGGCATGGATCCTTCTTATATATATTAGTCACTCTAAAATGAAGCTTTTGGGAGGTTTTTGAAATTTCCATGTTTGAAACCCAAAACCACTTCTCTTCATGTTGTTGACTTCATAAGATAGAGTTTAGGGGTTAGGGGTATAGATACATGATTTGTCTTTTTTGAATATGTGTCTAGACCTTGTTTATCAACTTTAATGCTTACTATATGACATAAGAACACTATGTGCTTTAATTTGGTTTTTAATTTTTATAAATTTTTTTGAATTTTGATGCACATTTTGAATCTTGGTCAAATCCTAGGTTTGACCGAGATTTGAACAAGTTTAAAACAAGAAAATAAAAGGTAAGCCTGCTAGACTGGATCCTTCTTAGTCACTCTATAATGAAGCTTTTAGGGGGGTTGTTGAAAATGTAAGCATGTATCCTTCTTAGTACGTCACACCACAATGAAGCTTTTGGGAGGGTTTTTTAAATGTCCATGTTTGAAACCCAAAACGACTTCTCTTCGTGCTTGACTTCATAATTAAGACAAAGTTTAGGGTTAGGGGTAGATACATGATTTTTCTGGTTTGAATATGTCTAGACTTTGTTTATCAACTTGAGTGCTTACTATATGGCATATATAAGAAGCTAGGCTATGTGCTTTGGTTTTTCATTTTTTTTGAATTTTTATGCCCATTTGAATCTTGGTCAAATCCTAGGTACGTACGGTTTGACCAAGATTTGAACATGTTTAAAACATGAAAATAAAAGGTAAGCATGGATCCTTCTTAGTCACTCTAAAATGAAGCTTTTGGGAGGTTTTTGAAATTTCCATGTTTGAAACCCAAAACCACTTCTCTTCATGCTTGGCTTCGTAAGATAGAGTTTAAGGTTTGGGGTAGATACGTACATGATTTTTCTAAGGATTTTTACCCCCATTTGAATCTTCGTCAAATCCTAAGTTTGACCAAGATTTGAACAAGTTTAAAACATGAAAATGAAAAGGGTAAGCCTGGATCCTTGTTTAGGGTTAGGGGGTAGATACATGATTTTTGTGGTTTGAATATGCCAGACCTTGTTTATCACCTTGAATGCTTACTATATGACATAGGAAGACGGCGTGCTTTTGTTTTTTTTTTTTTTGATTTTTTTGAATTTTTATGCCCATTTGAATCTTGGTCAAATCCTAAGTTTGACCAAGATTTAAACATGTTTAAAACATGAAAATGAAAAAGTAAGCCTGGATCCTTCTTAGTCACTCCAAAATGTACCAATTGATAAATGAGTTAACTTGGCTTCATGGAAAAAATAATGTCATGTAAATGATTTAACTTGGCTTTCGTACCCTTGAATCCATAGGAAACTTTGTATAAATGTAGTAGTATAATAATCAACCGAGTTTTTACATCAACAGGTTTGTCACTTACGTGTGGTGCCCATGCGTGAGGTCCCACACTTCAGTGAGCACAAGTCACGTGCAATAGGTACGCAAACTCCCAGCCATTTTCTTTGTCAAGAGAAGACGCATCAGGATGCGTATCAGAAGTATGTGGGTCCTTCTGGATCCTTCGGTTGTCCCTCTCACAAAAAAAAACAAATCTTTCTCATTCTCGGCCTCGCTCGACTCGCTCGCTCGCTCGCTCCTGCTCACTGACAAACCCTGCACAAAAGTCAACATCATCACACGAAAAAGGGGAGACACCATAATTCTCTCCCTTCTTCTCTCCTTCCGAGTGATCCCTCTTCCTCCGAGTTTCACTCGACTGGCAAACACACATGTGCTGCATAGTAATAATAAAAAAGTAGAAAAATCGACCTACGAATCTATGATTAAATATGTTAAACTAGGGTTTTGCCCACTACTACAGATCAAGTTCAAAAATATCCAACTACTACTTCGATTTTGGGCTACTAATATAAAATTAAAATAAGTTGAACTAGTATTCCTCTAAAAAATCATTTTGGTTTGCATTGTTTGATACTTTTCATAGCTATAGTGCATCACAAATTTATGATTTCATGCTTTGCTTTGCCAATTTCGATTTTTTCTAACCACCTTCTCTTTGATTTCAAATTTAGGTCAAACTATCGATGCCTACTATGTGTTCTACTTGAATTGGATGCAGCGTGCGCACATGTTTTGCCATTGTTTTGGGCTTCCACACATCTTTGGGGCATCCAAGTATTTAAGTTACCTTGTTTTTTTGAATTGTAATTCATACCCTTCCTCCCAATTTTTATGCCCATTTGAATCTTGGTCAAATCCTAAGTTTGACCAAGATTTGAACAAGTTTAAAACATGAAAATGAAAAGGTAAGCCTGAATCCTTCTTAGTCACTCTAAAATGAGAAGCTTTTGGGAGTTTTTTGAAATTTCCATGTTTGAAACCCAAAACCACTTCTCTTCATGCTTGGCTTCGTAAGATAGAGTTTAGGGTTTGGGGTAGATACGTACATGATTTTTCTAAGTATTTTTACGCCCATTTGAATCATCGTCAAATCCTAAGTTTGACCAAGATTTGAACAAGTTTAAAACATGAAAATGAAAAGGGTAAGCCTGGATCCTTGTTTAGGGTTAGGGGGTAGATACATGATTTTTGTGGTTTGAATATGCCAGACCTTGTTTATCACCTTGAATGCTTACTATATGACATAGGAAGACGGCGTGCTTTTGTTTTTTCTTTTTTTTTGATTTTTTTTGAATTTTTATGCCCATTTGAATCTTGGTCAAGTCATAGGTTTGACCAAGATTTAAACATGTTTAAAACATGAAAATGAAAAAGTAAGCCTGGATCCTTCTTAGTCACTCCAAAACGTACCAATTGATAAATGAGTTAACTTGGCTTCATGGAAAAAATAATGTCATGTAAATGATTTAACTTGGCTTTCGTACCCTTGAATCCATAGGAAACTTTGTATAAATGTAGTAGTATAATAATCAACCGAGTTTTTACATCAACAGGTCTGTCACTTACGTGTGGTGCCCATGCGTGAGGTCCCACACTTCAGTGAGCACAAGTCACGTGCAATAGGTACGCAAACTCCCAGCCATTTTCTTTGTCAAGAGAAGACGCATCAGGATGCGTATCGGAAGTATGTGGGTCCTTCTGGATCCTTCGGTTGTCCCTCTCACAAAAAAAACAAATCTCTCTCATTCTCGGCCTCGCTCGACTCGCTCGCTCCTGCTCACTGACAAACCCTGCACAAAAGTCAACATCATCACACGAAAAAGGGGAGACACCATAATTCTCTCCCTTCTTCTCTCCTTCCGAGTGATCCCTCTTCCTCCGAGTTTCACTCGACGGGGAAACACACATGTGCTGCATAGTAATAATAAAAAAGTAGAAAAATCGACCTACGAATCTATGATTAAATATGTTAAACTAGGGTTTTGCCCACTACTACAGATCAAGTTCAAAAATATCCAACTACTACTTCGATTTTGGGCTACTAATATAAAATTAAAATAAGTTGAACTAGTATTCCTCTAAAAAATCATTTTGGTATGCATTGTTTGATACTTTTCATAGCTATAGTGCATCACAAATTTATGATTTCATGCTTTGCTTTGCCAATTTCGATTTTTTCTAACCACCTTCTCTTTGATTTCAAATTTAGGTCAAACTATCGATGCCTACTATGTGTTCTACTTGAATTGGATGCAGCGTGCGCACATGTTTTGCCATTGTTTTGGGCTTCCACACATCTTTGGGGCATCCAAGTATTTAAGTTACCTTGTTTTTTTGAATTGTAATTCATACCCTTCCTCCCAATTTTTATGCCCATTTGAATCTTGGTCAAATCCTAAGTTTGACCAAGATTTGAACAAGTTTAAAACATGAAAATGAAAAGGTAAGCCTGAATCCTTCTTAGTCACTCTAAAATGAGAAGCTTTTGGGAGTTTTTTGAAATTTCCATGTTTGAAACCCAAAACCACTTCTCTTCATGCTTGGCTTCGTAAGATAGAGTTTAGGGTTTGGGGTAGATACGTACATGATTTTTCTAAGTATTTTTACGCCCATTTGAATCATCGTCAAATCCTAAGTTTGACCAAGATTTGAACAAGTTTAAAACATGAAAATGAAAAGGGTAAGCCTGGATCCTTGTTTAGGGTTAGGGGGTAGATACATGATTTTTGTGGTTTGAATATGCCAGACCTTGTTTATCACCTTGAATGCTTACTATATGACATAGGAAGACGGCGTGCTTTTGTTTTTTCTTTTTTTTTGATTTTTTTTTGAATTTTTATGCCCATTTGAATCTTGGTCAAGTCATAGGTTTGACCAAGATTTAAACATGTTTAAAACATGAAAATGAAAAAGTAAGCCTGGATCCTTCTTAGTCACTCCAAAACGTACCAATTGATAAATGAGTTAACTTGGCTTCATGGAAAAAATAATGTCATGTAAATGATTTAACTTGGCTTTCGTACCCTTGAATCCATAGGAAACTTTGTATAAATGTAGTAGTATAATAATCAACCGAGTTTTTACATCAACAGGTCTGTCACTTACGTGTGGTGCCCATGCGTGAGGTCCCACACTTCAGTGAGCACAAGTCACGTGCAATAGGTACGCAAACTCCCAGCCATTTTCTTTGTCAAGAGAAGACGCATCAGGATGCGTATCGGAAGTATGTGGGTCCTTCGGATCCTTCGGTTGTCCCTCTCACAAAAAACAAATCTCTCTCATTCTCGGCCTCGCTCGACTCGCTCGCTCCTGCTCACTGACAAACCCTGCACAAAAGTCAACATCATCACACGAAAAAGGGGAGACACCATAATTCTCTCCCTTCTTCTCTCCTTCCGTGTGATCCCTCTTCCTCCGAGTTTCACTCGACGGGCAAACACACATGTGCTGCATAGTAATAATAAAAAAGTAGAAAAATCGACCTACGAATCTATGATTAAATATGTTAAACTAGGGTTTTGCCCACTACTACAGATCAAGTTCAAAAATATCCAACTACTACTTCGATTTTGGGCTACTAATATAAAATTAAAATAAGTTGAACTAGTATTCCTCTAAAAAATCATTTTGGTATGCATTGTTTGATACTTTTCATAGCTATAGTGCATCACAAATTTATGATTTCATGCTTTGCTTTGCCAATTTCGATTTTTTCTAACCACCTTCTCTTTGATTTCAAATTTAGGTCAAACTATCGATGCCTACTATGTGTTCTACTTGAATTGGATGCAGCGTGCGCACATGTTTTGCCATTGTTTTGGGCTTCCACACATCTTTGGGGCATCCAAGTATTTAAGTTACCTTGTTTTTTTGAATTGTAATTCATACCCTTCCTCCCAATTTTTATGCCCATTTGAATCTTGGTCAAATCCTAAGTTTGACCAAGATTTGAACAAGTTTAAAACATGAAAATGAAAAGGTAAGCCTGAATCCTTCTTAGTCACTCTAAAATGAGAAGCTTTTGGGAGTTTTTTGAAATTTCCATGTTTGAAACCCAAAACCACTTCTCTTCATGCTTGACTTCATAAGACAGAGTTAATTTTGGGTTAGGGGGTAGATACATGATTTGTCTAGTTTGTTGTTTAGACCTTGTTTATCAACTTGAATGCTTACTATATGACATAATAATACTATGTGCTTTGGTTTTCATTTTTTTTGACTTTTTCTGAATTTTTATGCCCATTTGATCTTGGTCAAATCCTAGGCTTAACCAATATTTAAACAAGTTTAAAACATTAAAATGAAAAGGTAAGCCTGTATCCTTCTTAATTAGTCACTCCAAAATGAAGCTTTTGGGAAGGTTTTTGAAATTTCCATGTTTGAAATCCAAAACGACTTCTCTTCGTGCTTGACTTCATAAGACAAAGTTTAGGGCTAGGGGTAGAAACATGATTTTTCTGGTTTGAATATGTCTAGACCTTGTTTATGAACTTCAGTGCTTACGTACTATATGACATAAGAAGGCTATATGCTTTGGTTTTTATTTTTTTTGAAATTTTATGCCCATTTTTGAATCTTGATCAAATCCTAGGTACGATTTGACCAAGATTTGAACAATTTTAAAACATGAAAATAAAAGGTAAGCCTGACCTGGATCCTTTAGTCACTCTAAAATGAAGCTTTTGGGGGGTTCTTGAAATTTCCAAGTTTGAAACCCAAAACCACTTCTCTTCATGCTTGACTACATAAGACAGAGTTTAGGGTTAGGGGTAGATACATGATTTTTCTTGTTTGAATATATCTAGACCTTGTTTATATCAACTTTAATGCTAACTATATGACATAAGAAAACTATGTGCTTTGGTTTTTAATTTTTCTGATTTTTTATTTTGATGCACATTTGAATCTTTGTCAAATCCTAGGTTTGACCAAGATTTAAACAAGTATAAAACATGAAAATGAAAAGGGGAAGCCTGTATCCTTCTTAGTCACTCTAAAATGAAGTTTTTGGGATGTTCTTGAAATTTTCATGTTTGAAACCCAAAACCACTTCTCTTCATGCTTGACTTCATAAGATATAGTTTAGGGGCTAGGGGATAGATACATGATTTGCCTAGGTTTGAATATGCATGTCCAAACCTTGTTTATCAACTTGAATGCTTAGTATATAACATAAGAAGACTATATGCTTTTGTTTTTCATTTTTCTGATTTTTTTTAAATTTTATGCCCATTTGAATCTTTTCGTCAAATTCTTGGTTTAATTTGACACGGATTTAAACAAGTTTAAAATATGAAAATGAAAAGGTGGTAAGCAGGCATGGATCCTTCTTATATATATTAGTCACTCTAAAATGAAGCTTTTGGGAGGTTTTTGAAATTTCCATGTTTGAAACCCAAAACCACTTCTCTTCATGTTGTTGACTTCATACGATAGAGTTTAGGGGTTAGGGGTATAGATACATGATTTGTCTTGTTTGAATATGTGTCTAGACCTTGTTTATCAACTTTAATGCTTACTATATGACATAAGAACACTATGTGCTTTAATTTGGTTTTTAATTTTTATAATTTTTTTTGAATTTTGATGCACATTTTGAATCTTGGTCAAATCCTAGGTTTGACCGAGATTTGAACAAGTTTAAAACAAGAAAATAAAAGGTAAGCCCGCCAGACTGGATCCTTCTTAGTCACTCTATAATGAAGCTTTTAGGGGGATTGTTGAAAATGTAAGCATGTATCCTTCGTAGTACGTCACACCACAATGAAGCTTTTGGGAGGGTTTTTTAAATGTCCATGTTTGAAACCCAAAACGACTTCTCTTCGTGCTTGACATCATAATTAAGACAAAGTTTAGGGTTAGGGGTAGATACATGATTTTTCTGATTTGAATATGTCTAGACTTTGTTTATCAACTTGAGTGCTTACTATATGGCATATATAAGAAGCTAGGCTATGTGCTTTGGTTTTTCATTTTTTTTTGAATTTTTATGCCCATTTGAATCTTGGTCAAATCCTAGGTACGTACGGGTTGACCAAGATTTGAACATGTTTAAAACATGGAAATAAAAGGTAAGCATGGATCCTTCTTAGTCACTCTAAAATGAAGCTTTTGGGAGGTTTTTGAAATTTCCATGTTTGAAACACAAAACCACTTCTCTTCATGCTTGGCTTCGTAAGATAGAGTTTAGGGTTTGGGGTAGATACGTACATGATTTTTCTAAGTATTTTTACGCCCATTTGAATCTTCGTCAAATCCTAAGTTTGACCAAGATTTGAACAAGTTTAAAACATGAAAATGAAAAGGGTAAGCCTAGATCCTTGTTTAGGGTTAGGGGGTAGATACATGATTTTTGTGGTTTGAATATGCCAGACCTTGTTTATCACCTTGAATGCTTACTATATGACATAGGAAGACGGCGTGCTTTTGTTTTTTCTTTTTTTTGATTTTTTTTGAATTTTTATGCCCATTTGAATCTTGGTCAAGTCATAGGTTTGACCAAGATTTAAACATGTTTAAAACATGAAAATGAAAAAGTAAGCCTGGATCCTTCTTAGTCACTCCAAAATGTACCAATTGATAAATGAGTTAACTTGGCTTCATGGAAAAAATAATGTAATGTAAATGATTTAACTTGGCTTTCGTACCCTTGAATCCATAGGAAACTTTGTATAAATGTAGTAGTATAATAATCAACTGAGTTTTTACATCAACAGGTCTGTCACTTACGTGTGGTGCCCATGCGTGAGGTCCCACACTTCAGTGAGCACAAGTCACGTGCAATAGGTACGCAAACTCCCAGCCATTTTCTTTGTCAAGAGAAGACGCATCAGGATGCGTATCGGAAGTATGTGGGTCCTTCTGGATCCTTCGGTTGTCCCTCTCACAAAAAAACAAATCTCTCTCATTCTCGGCCTCGCTCGACTCGCTCGCTCGCTCGCTCGCTCCTGCTCACTGACAAACCCTGCACAAAAGTCAACATCATCACACGAAAAAGGGGAGACACCATAATTCTCTCCCTTCTTCTCTCCTTCCGAGTGATCCCTCTTCCTCCGAGTTTCACTCGACGGCAAACACACATGTGCTGCATAGTAATAATAAAAAAGTAGAAAAATCGACCTACGAATCTATGATTAAATATGTTAAACTAGGGTTTTGCCCACTACTACAGATCAAGTTCAAAAATATCCAACTACTACTTCGATTTTGGGCTACTAATATAAAAATAAAATAAGTTGAACTAGTATTCCTCTAAAAAATCATTTTGGTATGCATTGTTTGATACTTTTCATAGCTATAGTGCATCACAAATTTATGATTTCATGCTTTGCTTTGCCAATTTCGATTTTTTCTAACCACCTTCTCTTTGATTTCAAATTTAGGTCAAACTATCGATGCCTACTATGTGTTCTACTTGAATTGGATGCAGCGTGCGCACATGTTTTGCCATTGTTTTGGGTTTCCACACATCTTTGGGGCATCCAAGTATTTAAGTTACCTTGTTTTTTTGAATTGTAATTCATACCCTTCCTCCCAATTTTTATGCCCATTTGAATCTTGGTCAAATCCTAAGTTTGACCAAGATTTGAACAAGTTTAAAACATGAAAATGAAAAGGTAAGCCTGAATCCTTCTTAGTCACTCTAAAATGAGAAGCTTTTGGGAGTTTTTTGAAATTTCCATGTTTGAAACCCAAAACCACTTCTCTTCATGCTTGACTTCATAAGACAGAGTTAATTTAGGGTTAGGGGGTAGATACATGATTTGTCTAGTTTGTTGTTTAGACCTTGTTTATCAACTTGAATGCTTACTATATGACATAATAATACTATGTGCTTTGGTTTTCATTTTTTTTGATTTTTTCTGAATTTTTATGCCCATTTGATCTTGGTCAAATCCTAGGCTTAACCAATATTTAAACAAGTTTAAAACATGAAAATGAAAAGGTAAGCCTGTATCCTTCTTAATTAGTCACTCCAAAATGAAGCTTTTGGTAAGGTTTTTGAAATTTCCATGTTTGAAATCCAAAACGACTTCTCTTCGTTCTTGACTTCATAAGACAAAGTTTAGGGCTAGGGGTAGAAACATGATTTTTCTGGTTTGAATATGTCTAGACCTTGTTTATCAACTTGAGTGCTTACTATATGACATAAGAAGGCTATATGCTTTGGTTTTTCATTTTTTTGAAATTTTATGCCCATTTGAATCTTGATCCAATCCTAGGTACGGTTTGACCAAGATTTGAACAATTTTAAAACATGAAAATAAAAGGTAATCCCGACCTGGATCCTTTAGTCACTCTAAAATGAAGCTTTTGGGGGGTTCTTGAAATTTCCAAGTTTGAAACCCAAAACCACTTCTCTTCATGCTTGACTACATAAGACAGAGTTTAGGGTTAGGGGTAGATACATGATTTTTCCTGTTTGAATATATCTAGACCTTGTTTATATCAACTTTAATGCTAACTATATGACATAAGAAAACTATGTGCTTTGGTTTTTAATTTTTCTGATTTTTTATTTTGATGCACATTTGAATCTTTGTCAAATCCTAGGTTTGACCAAGATTTAAACAAATATAAAACATGAAAATGAAAAGGGGAAGCCTGTATCCTTCTTAGTCACTCTAAAATGAAGTTTTTGGGATGTTCTTGAAATTTTCATGTTTGAAACCCAAAACCACTTCTCTTCATGCTTGACTTCATAAGATATAGTTTAGGGGCTAGGGGATAGATACATGATTTGCCTAGGTTTGAATATGCATGTCCAAACCTTGTTTATCAACTTGAATGCTTAGTATATGACATAAGAAGACTATATGCTTTTGTTTTTCATTTTTCTGATTTTTTTTAAATTTTATGCCCATTTGAATCTTTTGGTCAAATCCTTAGTTTAATTTGACACGGATTTAAACAAGTTTAAAATATGAAAATGAAAAGGTGGTAAGCAGGCATGGATCCTTCTTATATATATTAGTCACTCTAAAATGAAGCTTTTGGGAGGTTTTTGAAATTTCCATGTTTGAAACCCAAAACCACTTCTCTTCATGTTGTTGACTTCATAAGATAGAGTTTAGGGGTTAGGGGTATAGATACATGATTTGTCTTGTTTGAATATGTGTCTAGACCTTGTTTATCAACTTTAATGCTTACTATATGACATAAGAACACTATGTGCTTTAATTTGGTTTTTAATTTTTATAATTTTTTTTGAATTTTGATGCACATTTTGAATCTTGGTCAAATCCTAGGTTTGACCGAGATTTGAACAAGTTTAAAACAAGAAAATAAAAGGTAAGCCCGCCAGACTGGATCCTTCTTAGTCACTCTATAATGAAGCTTTTAGGGGGTTGTTGAAAATGTAAGCATGTATCCTTCTTAGTACGTCACACCACAATGAAGCTTTTGGGAGGGTTTTTTAAATGTCCATGTTTGAAACCCAAAACGACTTCTCTTCGTGCTTGACTTCATAATTAAGACAAAGTTTAGGGTTAGGGGTAGATACATTATTTTTCTGGTTTGAATATGTCTAGACTTTATTTATCAACTTGAGTGCTTACTATATGGCATATATAAGAAGCTAGGCTATGTGCTTTGGTTTTTCATTTTTTTTTGAATTTTTATGCCCATTTGAATCTTGGTCAAATCCTAGGTACGTACGGTTTGACCAAGATTTGAACATGTTTAAAACATGAAAATAAAAGGTAAGCATGGATCCTTCTTAGTCACTCTAAAATGAAGCTTTTGGGAGGTTTTTGAAATTTCCATGTTTGAAACCCAAAACCACTTCTCTTCATGCTTGGCTTCGTAAGATAGAGTTTAGGGTTTGGGGTAGATACGTACATGATTTTTCTAAGTATTTTTACGCCCATTTGAATCTTCGTTAAATCCTAAGTTTGACCAAGATTTGAACAAGTTTAAAACATGAAAATGAAAAGGGTAAGCCTGGATCCTTGTTTAGGGTTAGGGGGTAGATACATGATTTTTGTGGTTTGAATATGCCAGACCTTGTTTATCACCTTGAATGCTTACTATATAACATAGGAAGACGGCGTGCTTTTGTTTTTTCTTTTTTTTCTTTTTTTTTGAATTTTTATGCCCATTTGAATCTTGGTCAAGTCATAGGTTTGACCAAGATTTAAACATGTTTAAAATATGAAAATGAAAAAGTAAGCCTGGATCCTTCTTAGTCACTCCAAAATGTACCAATTGATAAATGAGTTAACTTGGCTTCATGGAAAAAATAATGTCATGTAAATGATTTAACTTGGCTTTCGTACCCTTGAATCCATAGGAAACTTTGTATAAATGTAGTAGTATAATAATCAACCGAGTTTTTACATCAACAGGTCTGTCACTTACGTGTGGTGCCCATGCGTGAGGTCCCACACTTCAGTGAGCACAAGTCATGTGCAATAGGTACGCAAACTCCCAGCCATTTTCTTTGTCAAGAGAAGATGCATCAGGATGCGTATCGGAAGTATGTGGGTCCTTCTGGATCCTTCGGTTGTCCCTCTCACAAAAAAAAACAAATCTCTCTCATTCTCGGCCTCGCTCGACTCGCTCGCTCGCTCGCTCGCTCCTGCTCACTGACAAACCCTGCACAAAAGTCAACATCATCACACGAAAAAGGGGAGACACCATAATTCTCTCCCTTCTTCTCTCCTTCCGAGTGATCCCTCTTCCTCCGAGTTTCACTCGACGGGCAAACACACATGTGCTGCATAGTAATAATAAAAAAGTAGAAAAATCGACCTACGAATCTATGATTAAATAGGTTAAACTAGGGTTTTGCCCACTACTACAGATCAAGTTCAAAAAGTCCAACTACTACTTCGATTTTGGGCTACTAATATAAAATTAAAATAAGTTGAACTAGTATTCCTCTAAAAAATCATTTTGGTATGCATTGTTTGATACTTTTCATAGCTATAGTGCATCACAAATTTATGATTTCATGCTTTGCTTTGCCAATTTCGATTTTTTCTAACCACCTTCTCTTTGATTTCAAATTTAGGTCAAACTATCGATGCCTACTATGTGTTCTACTTGAATTGGATGCAGCGTGCGCACATGTTTTGCCATTGTTTTGGGCTTCCACACATCTTTGGGGCATCCAAGTATTTAAGTTACCTTGTTTTTTTGAATTGTAATTCATACCCTTCCTCCCAATTTTTATGCCCATTTGAATCTTGGTCAAATCCTAAGTTTGACCAAGATTTGAACAAGTTTAAAACATGAAAATGAAAAGGTAAGCCTGAATCCTTCTTAGTCACTCTAAAATGAGAAGCTTTTGGGAGTTTTTTGAAATTTCCATGTTTGAAACCCAAAACCACTTCTCTTCATGCTTGACTTCATAAGACAGAGTTAATTTAGGGTTAGGGGGTAGATACATGATTTGTCTAGTTTGTTGTTTAGACCTTGTTTATCAACTTGAATGCTTACTATATGACATAATAATACTATGTGCTTTGGTTTTCATTTTTTTGATTTTTTCTGAATTTTTATGCCCATTTGATCTTGGTCAAATCCTAGGCTTAACCAATATTTAAACAAGTTTAAAACATGAAAATAAAAGGTAAGCCCGACCTGGATCCTTTAGTCACTCTAAAATGAAGCTTTTGGGGGGTTCTTGAAATTTCCAAGTTTGAAACCCAAAACCACGTACTTCTCTTCATGCTTGACTACATAAGACATACAGAGTTCAGGGTTAGGGGTAGATACATGATTTTTCTTGTTTGAATATATCTAGACCTTGTTTATATCAACTTTAATGCTAACTATATGACATAAGAAAACTATGTGCTTTGGTTTTTAATTTTTCTGATTTTTTATTTTGATGCACATTTGAATCTTTGTCAAATCCTAGGTTTGACCAAGATTTAAACAAGTATAAAACATGAAAATGAAAAGGGGAAGCCTGTATCCTCCTTAGTCACTCTAAAATGAAGTTTTTGGGATGTTCTTGAAATTTTCATGTTTGAAACCCAAAACCACTTCTCTTCATGCTTGACTTCATAAGATAGAGTTTAGGGGCTAGGGGATAGATACATGATTTGCCTAGGTTTGAATATGCATGTCCAAACCTTGTTTATCAACTTGAATGCTTACTATATGACATAAGAAGACTATATGCTTTTTTTTTCATTTTTCTGATTTTTTTTTAAAAAATTTATGCCCATTTGAATCTTTTGGTCAAATCCTTGGTTTAATTTGACACGGATTAATTTAAACAAGTTTAAAATATGAAAATGAAAAGGTGGTAAGCAGGCATGGATCCTTCTTATATATATTAGTCACTCTAAAATGAAGCTTTTGGGAGGTTTTTGAAATTTCCATGTTTGAAACCCAAAACCACTTCTCTTCATGCATGTTGTTGACTTCATAAGATAGAGTTTAGGGGTTAGGGGTATAGATACATGATTTGTATTGTTTGAATATGTGTCAAGACCTTGTTTATCAACTTTAATGCTTACTATATGACATAAGAACACTATGTGCTTTAATTTGGTTTTTAATTTTTATATTTTTTTGAATTTTGATGCACATTTTGAATCTTGGTCAAATCCTAGGTTTGAACGAGATTTGAACAAGTTTAAAACAATAAAATAAAAGGTAAGCCAGCCAGACTGGATCCTTCTTAGTCACTCTATAATGAAGCTTTTAGGGGGGTTGTTGAAAATGTAAGCATGTATCCTTCTTAGTACGTCACACCACAATGAAGCTTTTGGGAGGGTTTTTGAAATGTCCATGTTTGAAACCCAAAACGACTTCTCTTCGTGCTTGACTTCATAATTAAGACAAAGTTTAGGGTTAGGGGTAGAGATACATGATTTTTCTGGTTTGAATATGTCTAGACTTTGTTTATCAACTTGAGTGCTTACTATATCAAGTTGTGTCTGAGTCGAGTCAATGTTGAGTCGTTGAGTCACCTAGTATTATTATTATGGTGGTGTACTTGTGTTCATGTACTTGTTTCAGACAGGTATTGTTGTTTTGGTGAAGGAGACATGCATCATCCATTTTTGGTGGGGTTAATTGGTTCTAGGGTTAATTGGTTCTATGCCACTCCTCAATTCACAAGTTGTGTTTATGCCATTCCAAAAACTGAAGTTGTGTTTATGCCACTCTCAATTCTCAATACCCCCTTCTATGCCATTTTCAACAATACAACATGAAAACGGTTCAATAAATAGTCGTATTTCAGTTTATACTTTCGTATTGACCAAAATAAACCTGTGTTCAGATTTGGAGCGACTTTTGGGTGTTTCGGGCACACAAGAAATCCAAAATTTTCAAATTCTGGCAAAAATTAGAACTTCTCAGAAAAATCTAATTTTTTTATAGGAAATCAAAAACACTGAAACGAGTATACTATTTTAATTTGAGCCATTTATGTGCAGATTTGCATAAAAAGGCTGACATTTTCTGTTCTGTCTAGAAATTGGTAAAATTTTGTCCAAAAAATCAAACTTCTTCGAAAAATCTGATAATTTTACAGAATGTCAAGAACACTAATATGAGTCATCCAAGTATTTAAGTTACCTTGTTTTTTTTGAATTGTAATTCATACCCTTCCTCCCAATTTTTATGCCCATTTGAATCTTGGTCAAATCCTAAGTTTGACCAAGATTTGAACAAGTTTAAAACATGAAAATGAAAAGGTGAGCATGAATCCTTCTTAGTCACTCTAAAATGAGAAGCTTTTGGGAGTTTTTTGAAATTTCCATGTTTGAAACCCAAAACCACTTCTCTTCATGCTTGACTTCATAAGACAGAGTTTAGGGTTGGGGGTAGATACATGATTTGTCTGGTTTGTTGTTTAGACCTTGTTTATCAACTTGAATGCTTACTATATGACATAATAATACTATGTGCTTTGATTTTCATTTTTTTGATTTTTTTCTGAATTTTTATGCCCATTTGATCTTGGTCAAATCATAGGTTTAACCAATATTTAAACAAGTTTATAACATGAAAATGAAAAGGTAAGCCTGCATCCTTCTTAGTCACTCCAAAATGAAAGCTTACATATACTCTTGGAATACTGTTTTGGGTGATTTGTCATTCAAAAATTTGGTATCATTCGGATCGGAGGAAGTATAGTTGGAGATGAATGGCCCACCAAGTCTCTGCCTCGAAGTTTGCTCTTTGACCAGATAAGTATTACTACTCGCGAGGTGCCGAGGAGACGGGGAGGCCAAATTTAAGGACTAACCTTTGCTCTTGCCGTCTTCCCCAGTTCACCACTTTGTTTACCTCTTGGAATACTACTTCGCCACCATGACTGGGAGCAAGTCTCGCCACAGAAGGGCTCATGCGGCTGCGGCGAAGCTGAGGGAATCCCAGCAATGCCGTCCATGTGCTGCTGTCGAGGTGCCTTCTGCGCAAGAGTCTTCAAGGGCGTCGCAGCCCGCGACTGCCACCTTCAGGCGATCTTCCGTTCTTGCGCATCTTTCTATGTCTTTCACAACTTATCATCCCCTCCTTTTCTTACCTTCTCTCAATCGTATATTCAGGTCGGGCGGCCTTAGTTTTCCCGCAGCCCTCCTGCCTGCGGAAACATCTTCCACGGAGCCAAGTTCTCAAAGCAGCGAGGTATAGACATTCGTGCAAATTGGGATTCCCATTTTCTCTTTCTTGGTACTTCTCTGGGTACACTTCTGATTTTGTGCTCCATCCCCATCGATAGAAGCCCCGCTACGAGAATCGGCCCCATTTTAGAAATGGTTATGGGCGATTTCTGCGTCGAGACGGCGGACAGAAGCGCCCTCGCCGATGAGTGCATGAGACTTTATTCTGAGCTCGCCACTGAGAAGATCCGGATTCGCATTCTCGACGATATCGCCATGAAATTGTTCACTGCGAGTAATGAGATCCAGCGGCGGAGCCTCGGCCAGGCGGAGACCATGGACAAACTCGCCGGACTGATCCTGAACCTCACGGTTAGGACGGACAAACTAGAGGCCGAGCTGTCACAGGTTAAGGCTCTCAACTCCGAGCTGAAGCGTCAAGCAGGCTCAAGGTAGATCTTGACTAGGTCACTGTGTACCACTAGCTGCAATCCTTGATGACTGCTGTGTCACCTGGCTTCCGAGTTTCTGAAGGTTAATTTTCGAAATTTTGTTCGTAAAATTGGCCTGTGGAAATGTAAACAAACTAGTACTCTTACTTTATTATATTAGTACTTGTGTCAATGTAGTAGTTGTGTCTGAGTCGAGTCAATGTTGAGTCGTTGAGTCACCTAGTATTATTATTATGGTGGTGTACTTGTGTTCATGTACTTGTTTCAGACAGGTATTGCTGTTTTGGTGAAGGAGACATGCATCACCCATTTTTGGTGGGATTAATTGGTTCTAGGATTAATTGGTTCTATGCCACTCCTCAGTTCACAAGTTGTGTTTATGCCATTCCAAAAACTGAAGTTGTGTTTATGCCACTCCCAATTCTCAATACCCCCTTCTATGCCATTTTCAACAATACAACATGAAAACGGTACAATAAATAGTCGTATTTCAGTTTATACTTTCGTATTGACCAAAATAATCCTGTGTTCAGATTTGGAGTGACTTTTGGGTGTTTCGGGCACACAAGAAATCCAAAATTTTCAAATTCTGGCAAAAATTAGAACTTCTCAGGAAAATCTATTTTTTTATAGGAAATCAAAAACACTGAAACGAGTATACTGTTTTAATTTGAGCCATTTATGTGCAGATTTGCATAAAAAGACTGACATTTTCTGTTCTGTCTAGAAATTGGTAAAATTTTGTCCAAAAAAACAAACTTCGAAAAATCTGATAATTTTACAGAATGTCAAGAACACTAATATGAGTCTACTATTCTAATATGAGCCATTTCTGGGCACATATGATCCACTAAACATAGGTGCAAAGTACGGTCCAGATTATCTGAGAGTATGTACAAACTGTAGTACAGAGAAGTCATTTTGGGTTTCAAACATGGAAATTTCAAGAACATCCCAAAAAGCTTCATTTTAGAGTGAGTAAGAAGGATCCAGGCTTACCTTTTCATTTTCATGTTTTAAACTTGTTTAAATCTTGGTCAAACCTAGGATAACCAAAGTACATAGTCTTCTTATGTCATATAGTAAGCATTCAAGTTGATAAACAAGGTCTAGACATATTCAAACCATACAAATCATGTATCTACCCCCTAACCCTAAACTCTGTCTTATGAAGTCAAGCATGAAGAGAAGTGGTTTTGGGTTTCAAACATGGAAATTTCAAAAACCTCTTAAAAATTCATTTTAAAGTGACTAAGAAGGATATGATGCAGGCTTCCCTTTTCATTTTCTTGTCTTAAACTTGTTTAAATCTTGGTCAAACCTAAGATTTGACCAAAAGATTCAAACGGGCATAAAATTCAAAAAAATCAGAAAAATGAAAAACAAAAGCATATAGTCTTCTTATGTCATATAGTAAGCATTCAAGTTGATAAACAAGGTCTAGACATATTCAAACCAGAAAAATCATGTATATATCTACCCCTAACCCTAAACTCTGTCTTATGAAGAGAAGTGGTTTTGGGTTTCAAACATGGAAATTTCAAGAACCTCCCAAAAGCTTCATTTTAGAGTGTGACTAAGAAGGATCCAGGCTTACCTTTTCACTTTCATGTTCTAAACTTGTTTAAATCCTAGTCAAACCTAGGATTTCACAAAGATTCAAATATATGGGTATAAAATACAAAAAAATAGAAAAATGAAAAATGAAAGCACATAGTCTTCTTATGTCATATAGTAAGCATTAAAGTTGATAAACAAGGTCTAGACATATTCAAACTAGACAAATCATGTATCTCCCCCTTAACCCCTAAACTTTGTATTATGAAGTCAAGCATGAAGAGAAGTGGTTTTGGGTTTCCAACATGGAAATTTCAAAAACCTCTTAAAAATTCATTTTAGAGTGACTAAGAAGGATGCAAGCTTCCCTTTTCATTTTCATGTCTTAAACTTGTTTAAATCTTGGTCAAACCTAAGATTTGACCAAAAGATTCAAACGGGCATAAAATTCAAAAAAAAATCAGAAAAATGAAAAACAAAAGCATATAGTCTTCTTGTGTCATATAGTAAGCATTCAATTTGATAAACAAGGTCTAGACATATTTAAACCAGAAAATCATGTATATATCTACCCATAACCCTAAACTCTGTCTTATGAAGTCAATCATGAAGAGAAGTAGTTTTGGGTTTCAAACATGGATATTTCAAGAACCTCCCAAAAGCTTCATTTTAGAGTGTGACTAAGAAGGATCCAGGCTTACCTTTTTCATTTTCATGTACTAAACTTGTTTAAATCCTGGTCAAACCCAGGATTTCACAAAGATTCAAATATATGTGTATAAAATATAAAAAATAGAAAAATGAAAACCAAAGCACATAGTCTACTTATGTCACATAGTAAGCATTCAAGTTGATAAACAAGGTCTAGACATATTCAAACCAGAAAAATCATGTATATATCTACCCCTAACCCTAAACTCTGTCTTATGAAGTTAATCATGAAGAGAAGTGGTTTTGGGTTTCAAACATTGGAATTCCAAGAACCTCCCAAAAGCTTCATTTTAGAGTGTGACTAAGAAGGATGATCCAGGCTTACCTTTTCATTTTCATGTTCTAAACTTGCTTAAATCCTGGTCAAAACTAGGATTTCACAAAGATTCAAATATATGGGTATAAAATTCAAAAAAATAGAAAAATGAAAAACCAAAGCACATAGTCTTCTTATGTCATATAGCAAGCATTAAAGTTGATAAACAAGGTCTAGACATATTCAACCTAGACAAATCATGTATCTACCCCCTAACCCCTAAACTCTGTCTTATGAAGTCCAGCATGAAGAGAAGTGGTTTTGGGTTTCAAACATGGAAATTTCAAAAACCTCTTACAAAATTCATTTTAGAGTGACTAATTAAGAAGGATGCATGCTCCCCTTTTCATTTTCATGTCTTAAACTTGTTTAATTTTTGGTCAAACCTAAGATTTGACCAAAAGATTCAAACGGGCATAAAAAAATCAGAAAAATGAAAACCAAAGCACATAGTTTTCTTATGTCATGTAGTAAGCATTCAAGTTGATAAAATGGTTCATGCCGGCGTCTTAGCTCCTAAAAAAAAATTATACACCAATTGATTTGACGAATTGATGATTTACTCTAGTCTGCTTCTAGACCATGCAGCTAGCGAGTATTCATATGTACTGCATGGAGCCCCCAACTTTTGACTTCCCGTGTCGGAAAAGGCCTATTTAATAATGTGGGGCAGTGAGGTATCCCGAAGTATCTAGAGGGTTTCAGTGTTTCAGGCTTTCAGCATCGCCAGTCCAAGGGAAGGATGGGTGACGAATCCGTGCATTCACAGCCGTTAGATCTGAAGAGTCCTTGTATGATGAGCGGTAGATAGCACCTCTAAGCTGCAAATCAATAGCTTCAATTACTTCAA